>NC_086058.1:2672500-5345000 GCF_947568885.1 Cydia strobilella | reverse complement strand
AGGCGGATTTCAGACGCAAAGTAGAATTCCCTCGAATTCGACCAATTAGGGACATCGATTTGAAGTACCACTAGATTTGAGGGTATAGAGTCCGATTTGAACAGAACAACGATTTAAACGTCATATTTACACTTTGTCACCATGCAGTTACATAGCTTAGTTCGACACTTAGAAGTCCTGTTTCTCCTCCTTCTTTCTCCGTGCCTCTTCCCATTTACTTGGGGTCGGCCCTCTGAATATGTTTTCGCCATTTGGCTCTGTCAAAGTAGGTTGCTGGTATTTTTTGCGATTGCTTCTCTAGGTTTCTCCACCAGGTGGCTTTTGGGCGTCCTGGTAGTTGTTTGCCTGTGTCAATTTCTAGAGCAATTTTTACCGGGTGATCTTTTTCTCGACGCATTACATGCCCGTACCATCGGAGTTGGCTTTCATGGAGTTTGTCTGGAATTGGGGTGACTTTGAAACTGCCTCTAACATATTTATAATTTTATTTTATTTTATTTTATTTTAAGTGTTTATCCTGTTTATTGATATGGAAATGTTAAAAGAAAGTACCTAGTGTTCTCAACATAAATTAATAAAACGCTAATATATTCTTTACCTTAAATGTAAGTACCTACAGACCTTTTTTTAAATAAATTCGGCCGTAGGTAAACAGGCTCACAGAGAGACAAAACATATTTCGTGAATAACGTGTGCACAATGTAGGTTACGAGTATGTAATACTGACAAACTCGAGTATTTTATTTTAACACGCTATATATTTTGCACCTAACGATGCAACGCGTCGATGAGGCGCAAAATAGTCGCATATTTTTTTTTAGGCTATCTTGTTTTTGTATTTTTTATTTAAAAAAAATAAGCATTTCACCACAATCTCACCTGATAGTGACGATGCAGTCTAGGATGGAACATGCTTACCTAAAACATGTCTATTCACTCTCGATTTAAAAAGATCAAAGTTAATAGAGGACTGGGAATAGATTTGCACGAAGTGAATTCCACTTCTTAATCGTTCGCATGATAAAGCTGGATGCATAGCGTTTAGTACGAATCAGTAGCAGAGTAACGACGTAAGGGCGAAACGCAAGTCCGCGTCTAGTCCCACGGTGGCAGAACGGAGATAGGGGGATTAGATTATGTAATCCCATCGCACAATCCCCGAAATGTATCCTGTAGAATACCGATAAACATGCGACCTTTATAAGGGGGTTCAAGGCTCTGCAAGGCTACAAATATCTGAACACGCCTCTATTCTGAAGGCTGTAGAGTGCGTGTTCAGATATTTTGAGCACCTTGGCCGCTCAGATATATCTGATGGCGACTGTACCAGTCCACACTGATGTTAACTGTGATGTGCAACTTCTATTTGTTGCCATACACACTGAATCATTGTGCTTTACCCAGAAACCTAGGTTTTACTACACAAACACAGGGCCGGGTAAACCGTCGGCGCCCGGTAATGCAATACTCGGGGCCCCTTTATAATATATTGCCCATGACCACTGAATTTTCACTATGAAACATTTGAGCATGTGACCTCGCGCTCTCATAAAATCTTTATAACACGGTGTCTGTTTAGTCTGCGCTTTAGGCATTCGAAGTGACGTAGTCGCCAAAGCTCTCAAAGCTATCTGGAGCTATAAATCAGCCGCAGTGACGGGAAAAATAAAATGCAAATTTGAAAGGCCACTTTTCGCCGGCCATCCGGAAAGTTTCCAAGTCGTAAACGTGGATTGCAAACGATTTGCTATATTGATTTATAGTTAGTTATCTAAGGATAACAAAGAGATTCCGTGCTAGATTATTTTATACATAAATAACTAATAAAATAATTAAAGTCCGTCTAAGCTTTGACGACTTTGACGTGACTATGTGTCATATTATATTATAAACGTCATATTTTTATTGCTAACTTCGATTGGTGGGTCAAATTACTATGAAACCATCAACATTATTTCTCTTCTTCTTCTTTCTTTTCTTGAATAAAAAAGAACCGACTCCACAAAACAGTTTAATATGCCACCATTTTACTGTCTCATTTTTACTTTACCAGATGGTGCTTACCTAGAGTCAATGCACTTGTTACTGTAAAATATTACTTGTTACTTGTAAATATCCAAATTACCAATAGGTGTAACTATGTTTCAAGAGAGGTATGGGCACTGTGAATGACATCTCGCTTTGTGTGGTAGGGCACAGGACAGCGGATGTCATTCCAGATCTAGAGCAGAGCCCAACTGGGGAGGTACCTCCACCTTACAGAAAACCGCAGCCAAATAACACTAGACCCTACTAATAGTGTTGTGTTCCTGCCGGTGAGTAAGGTTGCCAGAGCTCGAGGGAGAGGAGTGTTAGGGTCGGCAACGCGCATGTAACTCCTCTGGAGTTGCAGGCGTACATAGGCTACGGAGACTGCTTAACATCAGGCGGGCCGTATGCTTGTTTGCCACCGACGTAATATAAAATAAAAAAAAACTATAATGTTTAAAGAAATATTCCCTCAATTTTACAAGATCTCATCATCAGATCCTGTAGTTATTTATGACAATGAGACCAACTAGAGAAAACAAAATAAAAAATAATCGTTCCAACCATCTTCAAAGTTATCCTTCATACATCTTTATCATACATTATCTTACCATCTTTTCTATTTAATTAAGATAATTCAATTTTGTCATACACAGAGTCAACCCACATTTTCCTCAATAGAAAGGGAATAATGTTAACATTAACTAATCCCCGAGACTGGGTTTTGACACTTTTGACGTGGAACTCACGCATGTGGGACACATTCCAATTTGACATTGTGTACTGTTTTCATTTCAATTGTGGTTACTCATAGAGTACGTCTGAATGTCTGCCAAATTAAACCAGTTTCACAGTACTGGCTTCCCTCGAATGCGGCTGACCCGTTAGCCTGAGGATAATTTAAGCGATGAAAATAATAATCATAATTATCTCATCGCATAATCGCAATGCATACAATAAATTAGTAATGTACCTACTAAGTTTTGAGCAACAATATGTGATGCTGGTTTTGGATGAAAACCCAAACCCAAATTGTGCTAGAATCGTAAAGCGAATAAACAATTTGATCTTACTTAATTTTTATTTTGAGAATCATCATTACGGACGGCATTACGCTGAAGTAGATGGTATGTGGTTTCGGCAGTTTTGGGGTCCCAATACCACGCCCAATAACTTACTAAAAATTGGTGGCGGTTACCAGCTCTGAAGTATGTTACCACAAGGGAGAGCACTAGAAAGGACTTCCCAGTCGATTTGATTCGAGACCACAAATTGTCCTTGGTTAAAGTGTTTTGTGTATATTTTTCTACATTGCGTAGCCTTGTAGCTAATAAATCTGATTATAATACTTAAGAACACGTGGATCTCTAGAAGAAAAATGCGATCATTTATAATTCTTTCCTCGCAATATTACGGTGTGTGAATAGCGTTGATGATGTAGTGTCCACGAAATTACGATGAGAATGGCTATTGCCATTGTCCGTTATTTTAGAGAAAAGAAGATAATATTATTTAGGGTTCTGCAGTGAAAAAAATATCCTTATAGTTTCACCATGTCCGTTTTTCTGTCTGTTTATCTATTCGCGACTTATCTCAGTATTCCTTCGTACTCTAATCCAAAAAGCAGTAGGTAATTTGGCACAAGTATACAGTATACATATCCATCAAGCAAAGCGCTACAATAAAAAAAATTGGGTACCTGCCCTATTGCGATCATCTTTGTGTCGTTGGAAATGCATGGAATTTTTGGGTACATCCTCCTTGCTTTGTTCTCCTCAGTGCTGAGGGTCATGACTTCTTACGTGGAGCACATGATTCCGGATGGCAGATTTCCAGGCTTTCCGATCCCTTGCGACTTCTAAGGCATCATGGACCTTGATGGATAGCGATTTGCTAACCTGGCCGGACCATCGCGTTGGACTGCGGCCCCTTCTGTTTTGGGTTCATAAAGAATATTTTTAACTTTTACTTCCTTGGCGACATATTATTATTATTGAAGTACAAATAACATGTGCATTTAAGGAATTGTTCGAATCTATACTTTATTGCCTATAAGGCGCTCATGTAAACGATAGTTATGTTATACCCGTTAAATAAATATATATTATGTGGGTGGGAACACCGTCAAACGGTTGTGCAGTAACTATTATTTACATACGAGGGAGATCTGCAGTTTGATGTGCAATAAAAATACAGCTTGTGGATTTATAGGCTTGTCTGAAAGCCTGGGTATTTTTAACAGAATTGTAAATATTATTGTCATTACAAAAATGATTTGGTTAAAAAAAGTTTAATCTTAATCGAAACGTAGTTTCAAGTTCTAATTCTTAAGTAAATCACAATTTGGAATTTTTTAAATTTTTCATTGTTACGAAAACACCAGTTTTCGTTACTCAGTAAAAGATTCTGTAGGATATACGGTATACGGTGAAATTTCGCTTATTTTGCACAGAATAGGGAACTCCATTTATCCACCAGTTTTATAGAAATCAGACTAAAAAAAACTCGACAACAAAATAAAAATCATCCCAGGTAGTCGTCCTACTGAACAGCAGTAGGTTTATTCTTAAAATATTTTAATTCTGCATTAAATCGCTTGAGTTTAAAGTAGGTACACCATAAAATGAATTTTCAAACGCACATATGATTGTTTTGCCATAAAGCATTTCAATCAAACTGTTCCCCGTAAAGCAAATAAACGTGCCAACACCGTCAAACAAGAGGCCGATTCTGTACCCCTAGTGTAAATTTCATTCAAATTTCGATAGCGTGACGTTTATTTTTATTGTGACATGTTATAGCTAATATTATTATAAAAAAAAATTTGTATTTCTTAATTCTAATTATTATTTTCAATTATGCTTAGGACATGAATTGTATACCAGTTATCAAACTAGAGTTAAGTACTACTTTGATATAAAAAATTCAAATAATAATATTATAAACCAAATTGAAATATGAAATGATGCATGTGTTTAAAAAATTAAGGAAATAAAGAGGCTTTTTTATTTTTATTTTTATTTATTTATTTAGCGTGACGTGACGTACGCGTTTGCGTTAAGTGTCATATTTGTATGGGATTTAGAGTTTCCACGTCCCGCTTGGCGCGCTGTTAAAAACCCCATACAAAAATAGACATAAGCAAACGCGAATGCTCGTCAGGCATTCGAATGAAATTTACACTAGGGGTTCTGTATAACAATTTGTTATGGTTTTCATCTAGTTTTGATACGGTCTTAACGATCGCCTACGCTGGTGACCATTTTCGTGGTAAACTTTACCTACCTAATTTATAAATTCTTATAGTTTTAGCTATACTTCTGTATGTAATTTTAGTTTTAAGTTTATCACGAATAAACCATTTGATTCTTGATTCTTGATTGATGCACGCGGAATGCAATTGATAGCGGGTTCATTAAACATCTCGTTCGCACTTATTGGCATTTGTATGGCATTGGCACAAATTGTTAAGAGTCACACGAACCCGCCGACAAAAAGCCGCTCCCATACAATCGAAGTTCCGCTCTTATCTCTATAACGACATGCCTAAATTGGCATAAACATTAACGTAGCATATACATATCTATGTCTGGTACTAGTTTTCGTTACTAAAAATTGTTATTCAAAAGAAAGAGCGATTACAACTATTGTATGTGAAACTTCTACTATTTTCTGTACTATTTTGTGTACAATTTCTAGAAATAACATATGTATACAGGGTGTCCTTAGCCATTGGACAAACCCTGAAATGCCACGTAGGGTTACTTCTCAGGAATGCTCTAACGTTAGTTTTTTTTATTAGAACAGAAAAAAAAAATTTTTCAAACAAAATTTATTTCCAATAATCGACAACAAAAAGAAACATTGGTAATGCTTTTGACAATTTGTTCGAAAAATGTGCGGCAATTATGGCATTTGTCAAGTCAGAATCTTATTAGTGTCATAAATAAAAAAGTTAATCAAAAAGGTCGAAGGGTTTCATACTATTTATTACCTCAGGAGCTACTAACACATACAGGCTGCTCCAAAGCAAAAATCGTAATTTGTTAACTTCTTCGTAACCGCTACACCGGTTGTTACGATATTTTGTATACTGTTTCTAAATACCCTAAGGCATATGTACATTTCGGCTGTGTCCAATGGCTAGGAACAGTATTTGTGATACGTGAATAACGTGAATGTTCATGACTTATGTTAATTCAGAATGTCGTTTTAAAATGATAGTGTGATTTCGTTTGTATGGCAGCGGCTAGGTTCGTGTGACTCTTAAATCAAAATCGGCGCCCAGTTGTGCAAAACACAGTTATTTACATACGATTGAGACTTGCAATAAAACTACAGCATGTTGATGTGCCTATTTTGAAGGATCACCGGTGACGACCATTTGTGCAAAACACAGTTATTTACATACGATTGAGACTTGCAATAAAACTACAGCATGTTGATGTGCCTATTTTGAAGGATCACCGGTGACGACCATTTGTGCAAAACACAGTTATTTACATACGATTGAGACTTGCAATAAAACTACAGCATGTTGATGTGCCTATTTTGAAGGATCACCGGTGACGACCATTTGTGCAAAACACAGTTATTTACATACGATTGAGACTTGCAATAAAACTACAGCATGTTGATGTGCCTATTTTGAAGGATCACCGGTGACGACCATTTGTGCAAAACACAGTTATTTACATACGATTGAGACTTGCAATAAAACTACAGCATGTTGATGTGCCTATTTTGAAGGATCACCGGTGACGACCATTTGGAGTCGCGCCAGACATTCCCGTCTGTTCGGACAGATGCGTTTGCGTTCAATGTAAACAAACGCTTAGCTGCGATCGATTAGTGCAGTTAGTACAGTGACTCGGGAAATAGATGGAATAACCTAGTTCAAATAGTTTGCTTTGATCTTAGCGCATTTTTTTACCTACCTACCGTTTTATAAAAGAAATGGTTTGTAATTAAGGTTGCGTACCGCTCGTGATTTGCCATAGCAATGACACACACGTATGTATATTTTAGAATCCACACCGCAGAAAACTTTTGTTGAGCAACTGTGGAGCAACACTGTGCAACAGTAAGTAAGTAAGTTATCTAATGTTACCAAGTTGCACAGTGTTTCTCAAGTTACAAGTTACTGAGGTGCGCGGTGCCGATTCAACTCAATAATTAATAATTGGGTTAGGGATCTATTGATTTTTTTTTGCAATACTTGAGGATCGAGAAGATTCACTAGTGGCTGTGAGTTGTAGACCTCGCGATAAGCTTAAAAATACTTATTTCGTTGAATCATTATCACAGTGAACTCACAATAGTCTTCAGTGCCATAGGCTCTACTGGCGCTAAAGTCGTTTAGGCCCAACATCCGCCATTTTGAAAATTTTCCAAAAAATTAAACGACAGAAAAATTATATCTAAAATGCTGTCTGCTCCTCTACAGGAGAACATCCGGGCATACGAAAGCATTTTTGCCCAAGCTGAAATGACCTTCGCTAACGCCCGGTCAATAAAACTTAGTACCTGACCCTAATAATCTTTGTCTCTTTGTAACACTTATATGTCAACATGACATATAGGGAACAGACGGTTCCCTTACGACTTGTTTATGAATGAAACAGAACTACTAAAGTAATAATACATCTCTTATTTTCGTAAAAAAGAAATGTTGTGTTCATGACTATTATTACGTTTGCCGACTTATCCCTACAAATTCAGTTGTCTTAATAATAATGTGTATCTACGTCCCCATTCCTTACGACCTCTTGATCTAATAAAGGAGACATAATAATATTCAGCACAAGCGAAATATACCAATAGACGATAACAGAATACATGAGACCAAACTTATAAACAACATGGTTATTTAATAGTAAATTCATCGTAAATATGTCATTTTACATCAAGTGAACAGGAAACCGTCGTTTTGTAACTAATCTTACCCGACACTAAGCAAGTAGACTGTGATGAAAGTTCAATGTAAATATCAATGCGTCACTTTCGTGCGCGTGATACTTATGCTATAGTGTGAGCGAGTACGCTATACTTATTCCACAAAATTTGATACATCAAATATACACTTGAAACATGGTTCCAGCTGTCTCAGAGTAATCGTATTTGTGATTCAAGTGTTTGTCTCCAAAGCGACTTTTGTTTAAGCTTGGACAAGCTTAAAAAAAATATGCTTCTTAGCTTTTAATGAAAATGCGCGGCAATTTCAAAGCCTGTTGAATAATACATTATTTTGTTTGTTTCAATTAATAACTCCCTAGGGAATAAAACGACAATTATTGTTGATAATTAACCTGGGGACTTTATAGAAAAACGTTCTTTAGAAATAAAATAAAAATTTCATAAGATAAACTTGTAACAAGCAGAAACGTTTGCGAACGATGCTATTAAGCTTAGAGTAAGGATGAGTTCAAGTCTCACCCAAGGCAGTAATTTTTCCACTTTTAAATTTATTCTAAGCTTAATTTCATAAGTTTCTTAAAAAGTTACTTTTCACCTAATGACCCAATAATTTATTACGTTGGCTTAGCTGACAGTTACAGAAAGTCAATAATTCTAAAATTGGTTCCAATTCTACTAATGGCGTAAAGTTTTTTCTCGAGTTTTTGACTCTGACACGTGCTTGACCTGATTTCTAATAATTGTCAATTTGGCCAATCAAATTGGCTGCGGTCAAGTAGTCCTGCCCAATCAAACTGCGTAATTAACTTTGGTGATTAAAAGGATGGATTACATCAGTTGGGGATATGTGGAAGTGATGTAGTAAAGCAGCAGAACAGTTTAGAAATACATAGGTATACATAAGTAAAAAAAAAGCTCACCAGAGCGAGACCTTGCGCCTTGTGTTGTATAAATTCAATTGATAGACCACGGGCCAGGCGCCAATTGGGTCGGTCATCGTATCCGGGAAGACGACTCGTGAAATGGTTAAGAGCGATGTGTAATAAACCACTGAAGACGTCAGCTACCGCTCCGTTTGGTAGGTTGAGGAACCACTTTCTGAGTTGTCGCCCGGGATGATATTCGTTATCAAAAATCACCCCCTGAAATCTCTTCCCGGCTCACCACCTATGAATCCAGGTTGTCTTTTACATCGCGTCATAGTAATTATAGAATTATAATTAACCGTCTAATAAATTTCCTGACAATACAAAACGTTTAATAAAAGGATTAAATGAGCTTATGCATTTTTTATTAGCCTACTTTGGTGTCCCACTGCTGGGCAAAGGCCTCCCCTCGTTTTCCCCACTCGTCCCTGTCTTCGGCATTTTCCCACCATTCGGGGTAGAATGCGTCCAACTCGTCCCACCATCTCCTTTCGGTCTGCCTGAACCCCGGCCTGCACCATCTATGGCTTATGCATTTTTTTTACATAATATTCATTTATTTAATTAACCTAAAACTTTAATTTACCCAAACACGCCCAAAAACCCAAAAACCATGATGCATAATATTATACCAATTTCTACCTATGGTAAAGCTCTTTCGGTACTATACCAAAGTTCTGATAGTCTATTATTCCAGGTTAATAGTTCCGTGAAACTCGACTAATAAAGTAATAAAGACTGAAGTATTTACCCAACTACTACTGCCAATAATGAAGGCATGAGTTTTCAATAATCGAGTTCCGAGCTTCACTTAATGCTGTGAGTGAGGTGGGTAAATATTTTTTCCCCTCACTAGCTCGGAAAGTTGCCGTTTATCCTTCAATACAAGCGGGGAAAAACGCGTTTTATCCACTAGTGGGGAAAGTAATTTGACCTTGGATGGAGCGTGTTTAAGTAGCTTGACAGATAACAAAACGTAAAACGCTCATGATAATGGTTCGTTCGATATTAATTATCATTAAATAAATGGTTTGAGAATCTAATACAAAATACCAGATTTAGCTTTATTTAATGATTTTAAGTCATAAACCTTAAAATTCCATAATAAACGTTTGTTTTTTAATAATTATGTTAAATATAATTCTGAACGCACAAGTTAAGTCGATGCAATTTCAAAACTCATCATTAACATTTCATACGTCAGAAATGTCAACATTGTCAACAAATTTTTTATTTAAAAACTTCTCACGTAAAAGTACAGAATTTCCAGAGTTTTTTGTTATAATATCGTAAAAAAATGAGTGATTCCAGTTGATGAAGATGATCTAACGCCTGTGGATGTTGCACTTTCCTCGCTATAGTGAGGGGAAAAGTTTTGTGTTACACACGGGTGCAAATGTATTTTACTTCTCGTGTGTTAAAACACTCGCTACGCTCAGGATTCTATTTTAGAACCACTCGCTTGGCTCGTGGTTCAACTATAGAATCCTTTCGCTTGCTCGTGTTTCAATTCCACACTCGCGGGTAAAATACAACTTTTCACCCTTGTATAACAAATAACTATAACTCGTTTATGATCATTTTTTAATTTAATTTTGAATTGAAGTAAATTTAATAGGTTAAATAATAATAAGTGAAGTAACTAAACTAAGTGAGTATTGTTCTAAAGCTTATCATTTTTTAGGTAACAAGTAAGTTAACACCACAACTGCAGTATATGTCTAGACATTGCAATTGTGGTGTTAACTTACTTCTTCCACATGTTAACATCATTTGTATACTAGTAACAGATGATGGAATGAACGTCATAATCGGTAATGGGGCGACGAACGTCACACATTTGAATTAGGAAATTTACAGATACAGCAGGAGCAACAACGGCGCCGCAAGAGTAATGCAGCTGCAGTAGACATCCGTCACCTTATTCCAGGGACCCGTCCACGCCTTCCCAGAAAAAAGCCTCGAACCCCAACGCCCCAACGATTGGCTTTCCCTTTGAATTGCTTTTCCGTTCATTTGACTTAGCTCTAGGGTTTCCCTTTCACAGATACCGCTAAAATGGAAGGGTATCCCCTTCCTAATTCAAAAAAATATAACATCTATGCTGGCAACGCGCTAGACACCCAGTCCTTCACTTTGAACATAAATAAGCAATATTTGATTATATTTTTAGGAAGAGAAAATTGAAATAAGCGTTATAATTTATAATCGATATACCCCTTCAAGAGGTTAGCGCTTAAGGAACAGGTATCAGATTACCCGTATTATGAAACGGTTAAAAAGCCAAATGAAAGGGTTTTAGTTAGCTACGGCTTTGGTAAGCAAAGCCTTACGAAATACCCTCGAAGGGTATACCGGGCGGGTCCCTGCGAACTCGCGAACGCGAACCGAAGCGGCACGGCCCGGCGCGGCGGGTCCACGGCATTCGCGTTCGCAACGAGATCGCCCAAGTAGGACACTTCTATAGCTATCAAAGGATTAATTCACCCCGCGCCGCATCACTTCGCTTCGCGTTCGCGTGTTGTTCGCTTACGTAGTACGCTGTGTTAATCCTATGCCCTCCCCGTTTCCATGGCATATGCAAAGAGTGTGACAAGAAAATATGACGATTATATTGACACTCCCTCACTTTGTTCTGTCCAGATAGCTTGGATAGACTAGAGGAAAATAAATCTCCAACAACCCGACCTTTTATCGTTCTTCCAAACTCTTTCCAAATAGCGCTAATAAGAGATTGCACCCTTTGCAAAATAACAACCACACTAAACCAATAGAAATAAGTTAGTAACCACTAACCAGTTACAGAGTGTACGCGACAAAGTCCTAATGACAGTTGTTTCTCTTTATTGATTGATGCGAGCTCAGAACTTCCTCATCAAGTTATCGAGGTGTTGATAGTTTTGTACCTAGTCTATAAAACATGGGTCATTTATCATCTTTGAGTGACCATAAAGAAAAGGAATTAGTTTTTTTCTAAAACATGTGCCAAAGTTTTACATACATAATAGAAATTATTAATAGGCTATAGAAATAATTAATAATTAATAGGCTATTCAGCTTCAGATAAAAAAAACACTACAATGTAATTGACATTAAAGTAATCTCTGCTTGGCCTAAAGGTTGTCTGGTAGAGAATGCCTTGTAGCATTAAGTCCGCCTTTTGTCAGTGTATATTTTTACTGTGCAATAAAGTTTAAAATAAATGAATAAAGTATAAGTACTTTCATTTTAGAAATAGCTCCATTTAAATATATCTTTAGAAACAACCAATAGGTACGTACAAAAGAGTATTTTCTTTCGAAAGATATATTTAGGTAAATCGGAATATATTAACTCGGTCACAAACGCTTGAAAGCTAATCAAAATCCAATAATATCTAACAAGAATATTACCTTTTACCGAAGGCTGTTATAGGAAGTACGATTCACAAGGCGGAAAATGATTCCGACTTCTCATATCTATGTTAATCGATTCACTTAACGTCAATATTTAATGCATAATATAAAAATGATTTAGCTTATGCTTTTAAAGACGCCCATAGAGCGGGTAATATGATTTTGTCGCGTGTCTATCCAATATGCTGATATGTTTTTTCCTAGGAAAATTTGAAAAACTGGATGACTTCAATTATAATATTGCGGTCTACAATTTATCAGAATCTGTAAATGATGTAGGTTGTTACATGTCTTCTTTAAGCGGGTAAAAAGATTTGCCTCTCCTTTTTAAGGGGTCGTATAAATAATCCTCAATTGTCGCCTTCACAAAGCACCAATATTAACGAAGCTACAAGGAAAACGCGATTAAATATGTATACGGAGTTTCAGTGGAGCTCGTTCATAATTATTAAGGCAACTAGGAAAACCTTTAATATGTAAACCAGAGCACACAATTTTCCTTGAAAGTTAAGTCCAAAATGTAAATAAGACATGCGATTAGTTCATTATTTAGGACTAACGAGGTTTATGAAACTGAACCCATTTAGCAATGTCAGTAGTTCGGAACTTGAACCAGTGATATTAATCAATGGTTACACGTTTAGGGGAGATAGGGCTGATAGGGGCTAAAAGTGCCGGCGGGGGTAAGTTGTTCCGATAAGAATAGAAACACAAGTAAACAATGGAGTGATTCGTATGATATTTATCGCGAAAGGTTAGGATACAATGTCATTGTATGAGCCGTTTTAGTTGTTTCCATTATGGTAGAATAGTAGTAACGAAAAAAAAAATTACGGCACAACTCACCCCACGGAATTATATATTTTTACGTATATTTTATAGTCATAGTCATAGTCATAGTTTTTTATTTCATTTCTTTCCTATCTCGGAACAATGGTGGTGGACTTTTGGGAGGCGTGCGCAGAGCTGAAGCCAACACGTAGAACGTAGAGGCCCTTTTGACACTTTAATGAAATGTAAGGGATACACCGAGCGGATACTGTCCTTGCCCGTGTCATGGTATGCCCGCAGAAGCCCGCCAGGGTGTAAGGACTATTGAGAGTTAATGGAATCTAAAATGACCTAGGGCCTAGGCTATTGGGTGAAAGCGATAGACTAAATACTGGGCTATGGGATATAAAACCGGACGCCTGCCTAATAAAATGGTATACAATTATATTTCCGGCAAACGGTGCCCCGGCCCACTATCGTATATCGACAAACGTCAGTCGAATTGTAAATCAATCCGTCTGTACATGACAATCTGATCCTGATTCATGATAGATTATTGATGATCTGATGTTGTCAGCAACACTTGTCATTGTCTCGCTTGCCTTGTACTAAATCTTATAATTCTTGTTTGCTACATCAAACTATAGTATCTAATGTGATGTAATGCATCTAATTTAATAATGCATTTCAATAATTCAATTGAATAATTGACATTGTACCTATAAATAAATAAATAAATAAATATTATAGGACATTCTTACACAGATTGACTAAGTCCCACGGTTAGCCCAAGGAGGCTTGTGTTATAGGTACTCAGACAAAGATATATATAATATTTAAATACTTATATACATAGAAAACACCCATGACTCGCAAACAAATATCTGTGCTCATCACACAAATAAATGCCCTTACCGGAATTCGAACCCAGGACCATCGGCTTCACAGGCAGGGTCACTACCCACTAGGCCAGACCGGTCGTCGTCCGGTAACCTATCCTTATTATCCTTATGTTAATTAATTAGAAAAAAATATTATAAATAAATGACTATGACTGAATGCTATGATTATTGATTATGATTTTTTTCACTGAAAAAACTGTCTGTTACCTCTTTCACGCTTAAACCGCTGATCCGATTTAGATTTAAAAATCGGGGAAGGACGAAGGACATTGTTTTTTTTTTATCAATCATCATCATCATTCCACGCAGCCGATGTTGCGGGAAGACGCAAGTAAAAATAATTTTGTGTTTACTATTTAATCGTTTCAAATGTTAATCAATAATCATAATAAAGTATAGGATATAGATAATAATAGGTTAATTTTTTTTATTAACTAACAACGCGTACATCAGAACAGCCAATCATGTACCTTCGTACCTATTTGTGTATTAAGTATCATTTTACCAGCACAAACATTTTTCGCGGAAAACTAAGCTCAAAAAGAAGAGTTTCATTAGTAAAGTGAGTCAACGCAATCAACTTATGAGTACAATTAATCAGGGACTTTGGCATACTTTTCTGAATGACCGGATTTTCGTAACTTAGGGAAGACCAACGAGGATTGTGACAGAGGGGAGTTGTGACAATGAAGATTTTTCGAAAACTATGAAGAGAAAAAAGAGAAAACGGCGTAGATTTTGTGAAGTTAGGGCGTGTAGAGTTAGAAGCTTGGCTCTACAAGAGATCTGATAGCTTTTTGACAGTTCCAGCCTTTTGGTTTCGTCTTGGCAACATTTTACATGAAAATGTTTTTGGTGGGATTATTATTAAAGCGAGTTTGTGATTTTCTGTACCTAGGCGAGTAGGGACACTAGGGAGAGCTTGTCACAACTCTCCTATTTAAGTTTATTCTATTGATTAGGTAGTTTGATGACCACAGAAAGGCCTATCAAGGAAAAAATTGCGGCCCTATAAGCTAATCGTAAAGTTAGTTTTAAGCAAAGAAAAGTATATTAGGTAGCGACGAAAAGAAAGCAGAAAATATCAGTTAGCCTACGTACCAAATTTCGTTAAAATATATTTTATAGTTTCTGTGAAAAATGGCTTCGAGCAATATGGACAAGCAGACAGACTGACGGACGGATAGGCGGACGACATGACGAAATTAAAAAGGTTCTGTTTTTCGCATTTTGGCTACGGAGTCCTAAAACGGAATTATTTTGATGAATGATAACAATATTATACCACTTAGATATCAAAATATAAGCTTTAATTGGCCTCCCGGACCTCAAGAGTGAACAAAAACGATAAGCCTAGTGCCTAAGTTGTCATCATCATCATTATCATATCAGCCTTTTATCGCCCACTGCTGAGCATAGGCCTCTCTTCGAGTTCGAGTACGCCACTTATCCCGGTCCTGAGCCAATCTCATCCAGAAGTGAACCGCAGTCTTCCGAATGTCGATGTCGTCCACCCAACGAGCCAACGGACGCCAGGCACTCCTTTCATCTGAAAGCGGCCACCATTCCGTTAAAATTTGGCCCACCTACCATCACTCTGTCTGCGTAAGTTGTAGAGTTAAACTAACTGCAGTCCATATATGTACCTACCAAATTTCGTTACCACTTTCTTTCAACACTATCTTTCAGTGCTATATCACACCTTGTACTTACCTATTACAATTATTTTAATTAAATATTAAAACCAAAACTTATTTTGTTTCAGGTAAGGAAAAAAGGCATCCAATTATAAAAAAGAGGTGATCATTTAACATTTCTTCAATTGAAAACGACAATCTTTAAAATAAATAAAAAATATCACCGCTTTGGGCGAGACACGACAAGCCTCTGGAACAACGGCTTACACACACTACCAACTTTGTTTCCAAAATAAGTCAAAATGACAGTTGTTCGCTTTACAACTGTATGGCATGTAAGCGTGACGAAACGAAAAGCGCATTTTTATAGTTAAACAATTTTATTTTTTAATAATCATTCGTCTACAAGCAACACCTATGCTGTATGCTTGTTTGCCACCGTCGTGGTGTTAAAAAAAACCTACTATAAATATGAAATTAAAATACTCACCGCATCATCGGGTATGACTCGAATTTGCAACATTTTGGACTGGTGTTTAATAAGGTCGCAAGTTCGCTGCTTGCCCAAAGCGGCGATTTTTTAAATTTTTCCTTTTTAAAAATTTTTAATAGTTGACAACCGTCAAGATAGTGAAATAGGGCATTTGCTCGTCAAGCTACGATAATAGCATCCCTGCCTATCGCTGGGCGTGTCAGGGTTGGCCCTGAATTAATCAGCCACGAACCAATTAACGGTATGGATAACAACTTGACAAGGAGCCTAGATAAACGGATTGCCTTTAGGCATGCTTCGCTGTAAAAAGAAATCACGTGTAACTGTACTTTCATTTTATATTGGCCATTTTTTCAAGCCATCATAATCAAACCCTGGTTTGCCAGGGTAAAAGAAACTTTTACTGCAGTCACTTTCTATATGAAGCTAGGTATTTCACAGCCAGTCTTGATGGAAAGAAATTCTGTGGTATCTGTTCCAATGCATGTAAGTTTGGAAGAAAAATAAAAAATAGAAAAAGTAATCAGAAGTTTTATATATATCTATCACTATATGAAAGAATATAAGGGCTACAATTTCTATAAAAACTTCCCTGGCGGAGCAAAAACCCATTAGACATTAATCGCTGTGTCAGGGTTAGCTCCGAATTAATCAGTCACGAATCAATTAACGGTATCGATGACAAGGAACTTAGATAAACGATTGCCTTAAGGCATGCGTAGTTTTATAGGAAAGTTATAAAGAGGTAAAGTAAAATGTAAAGATGTTCTGGGGTAACGTATAAATGAGCCGATAGAAAATTCACTTATTTATTCTTCAGAAGCATTACAGAACACAAATGTCTAAATGCTCGATGCGAACCACAAGTGTATAGGGGCAGCATCCTTCACATCTAACGCCGAGTTTGTCAGTGTTGGTCCCAATTAATTTGTCACGAAATTAACGGTATCGGTGGCAAGGAAGGGGACGTAAACGAATTTCCTTCAGGGAAGCGTGGTTATATGAGACCTCAGTGTCATAAGTAATTTGTCAACATTATTGAGTTTTAGTCTATAAATCAATTATGTGACCAGAAGTCGGGGCGGGTCGCTAGTAACTAGCGACCCGCCCCGACTTCTGGTCACATACCACTGTAGTAAATAAACGTTTTGAACTAAGATTTTTCGACACAAGAAGTTACGCAAGTCACAATTTTCAATTCCACATGTCACCGAATTACCCAAGGGCCACGCCTGACAACATTGAAAACTTTAATCGTTTTTTTTTCCACGCCGGGACCGATGAGATTGATGGCTTATCATCTGGTTAATATCTTAATGGGAAATAATTCCGTCCCGAATACCCCGAAATTGTACTTTGCGAGCAGATTCATCAAGATGTCATGAATAACAACGAAGGTGACTTTCAGAGGTGCCATCGTCGCGTCATAAATGATTGTGTTTTAAATAAATTAGCTTTTTTTGCTTTAAAAAAGGATTAATTTGAAATCGATATTTTAAAAAGTCACGTGTTTTAAGTAGTTGCCGTTCCATCATTACGATTTTTGTTAATTCAATAGATTCAATCAAGTCAACCAAGTACAACTGGTCAATCCTTTTTAGTACTGGGGCCCGTTTCTCAAAACCTTGTATCTTGTAATACAAGCGGATGTCACATTTTGACAGCTTTTGTTAGAAAGGGACTTCCACTTGTATTACAAGCTACAAGCTTTTGAGAAACGGGCCCCTGTATACTCGTATTACTTACAAATTCACCTTTACACCTACTTGTCACGGTAAGGGCAAATCTGATCGCCATGATTGCCATGAGCAACCGATAGCTATTTTAAACTTAGGTGAACGGTACACATACTGGTCAGTAAATGTCAAAATCTGGAATTTATCCTTTGTTAAAGTTTCGTTCCAACAATTACGTGGGCGGGCATTTACATGCAGGTTACACAGTGTTTGATAGTTCAGTTTTGTCATTTTCACGGGTGCTGGTTAAATATTTTAGACTAGGTACGTATTCGTTTCAGACTATTACCTATATACCTCGTGCAGCATTTCCCCGCGTATCATGTAGGCGGCTAACTAGAGCGGTAAGTAAAATAATATAATAGTTAAAATATGTACAATAAATAATCATAATCATAATATTTATTAATAATATAAATTACATGTCACATTTTATACAGAGTATAAAGATTATATTTTCACTCCATAATGTAGGTTGTATTTAATATCTTACATCTACCTAAGTTCCTAATTTAAAGAACTCTTTATCAGTACGCGAGTCTAAACCAATAAAATATCATCACTGGCTTTAACGTTCTCGAATTCCAATCTTCATCGAGCCTACTGCGGGCTACGCGGGCTCACCAGGCGCAAGAAGATAAAACTTAATCAGCTAATATCAAAAAAAGTATCTTCAAGTGTCTTCAGTTTGAAATCAGAAGAAAGGGCTGCAACAATCGTGCGTTCTTAGTTAGATTTCGGGTCGGAACCTAACCCAAGCCTCATTCAGTTACAAGAACCAGTTACGTTCCAACAAATAAGACTTGGATTACGTTTAATTTAAACATAAACAGTAACTTAATACTATGTATACAATTATTAGTACATTACTATAGAGGCCGGGAAACGAAGGGTTGCAGGCCAAGTAGGATAGGGATACGCGGCCGGCAACCCCGTTTCTCGCCGAGATTTGTATAGTGCTTTTTTTGCAATTAAATAATAATAAAAATATGATGATGATGATTATTATTATTACATGTCCTAATTATTCTGTGCGTGGGGTATTGAAGGGGAACAAAAATTTAATTATTTTTGCACTACGACGCACGGTTTAGGAGATACAAAGATTAGCCAAAGACTCCTTTTTTTTTCACTAGGAATAGTACATTACTACAGAGGCTGGGAAGTAAGGGCTTGCCGGCCGAATGCATATATAGAAGGACGAACGTAATCGTGAGGCCGAATAGTCATGAGGCCGACAACCCCTTTTCACGCCGAGGTATGTACATATATTGCTTTTCTCAAACATGCAACGAAAGAAATAACTAAAAACTCCACGAATAAATGTTTTATTTCAAGGGAAACTAAAAGTAAACTAGACACAAAATATCACTAACACGTATATCTGTCATACTTACATTTTTACATGTTTATTTTTACTACACGTATATTTGTATTATGATATTATTCTTCACATACATCGTTACCTTCGGTAAGCATAATTCCCATGGTGATGACGATTTTATAGTTACTTTCAGTGCTTTAAAATGTGCCATAAAATCTGTTTCCGATAAACTCTGCGCAGTTTTCTTAGTTTTTCAATTTATAAAATTGCCATTAGCAACCATACACTTTGCCCTTGAATTTAGCGACAGCAAGTTATTTAAAGCCAATTCTGCTTCCGATCTCAATTTCGTAGGAGTACAATTAAGATTCATTACATTTTTCGTCGGAACAAAACGCAGGCGTGTCTGTTCTCTACGAAACGGAGTCCTTTCGGCCTGACTCCTACTTTCCGGGATGTATCCGTACCGATATCCAACCATCTTCAGCTACTTGGCACGAGTATCTCGTCTAACCTGAGCTTTGGGGCGTATATTGAATCTCTGGCCAAATCTGCAGCTAGGCGATTGGGCGTCCTCTCTAAGGTCAAGCGGTACTTCACAGCGGGGCAGCTTCTTCAGCTTTACGTAGCTCAAGTCCGGTCGTGTATGGAGTACTGCAGCCACCTTTGGGATGGGTCCGCCAAATATCAGTTAGCCGCCTTAGATTCCATAGACAAACGCGCTAGGAAGCTTATTGGAGATGCGGGATTAGTAGAGGCTAGACTGCAGAGCCTTGAACACCGTAGAAAGGTAGCTTGTTTATCGGTGTTCTACAGGATACATTTCGGGGAGTGTGCGATGGGATTACATAATTTAATCCCCCCATCTCCATTCTGTCACCGTGGGACTAGACGCGGACTTGCGTTTCACCCTTACGTCGTTACTCTGCCACTGATTCGTACTAAGCGCTATGCATCCAGCTTTATCATGCGAACGGCTAAGGAGTGGAATTCACTTCCTGCAAATATATTCCCAGTCAACTATAACTTGGATCTTTTTAAATCAAGAGTGAATAGACATCTTTTAGGTAAGCATGATCCATCCTAGACTGCATCGGCACTTACCATCAGGTGAGATTGCGGTCAAGTGCTTGCCTTTTTGTAATAAAAAAAAAAAACTAATGTTGAATATCAAACAACGCACAACAAAATCCAATAAAATTGAATGAGAATTTTTCAACTTTGCCTCCAAAACGATAAAAACATAGCTACGCTTTTTTTTCTTTCGCGGTTTGAGTAGGCATTTTAACCGCTAATATATAAATAAAATATTTTAAATGTGTATTTGTGTAGTTAAATTTGCAATTCAAAATTATTGGAAATTGTAAATAATGTTTTTTATTATGGTTCCGTACCCAAAGGGTAAAAATGGGACCCTATTACTAAGACTCCGCTGTCCGTCCGTCTGTCTGTCTGTCTGACTGTCCGTCTGTCACCTGCTGTATCTCATAAACCGTGATGCATTTCTGTTGCCGCTATATCAACAAATACCAAACACAGAATAAATGAAATGTTTAAGTTGGGCTCCCATACAACAAACGTGATTTCTTGCCGTATTTTGCGTAATGGTACGGAACCCTTCGTGCGCGAGTCCGACTCGCACTTGGCTGGTTTTTTATTTTTTTGGAGATTATTGTTTTTTTTTAATAGTCGTATTGGCAGAATGTCATAACGAACCAAAAAGCAAATATTGTTTATAGTTTTTTAATGGCTGTCATGATGCTGTGTCACAATTGTCAAAAATATATGTGAAATGGAAATTAAAAAAGAGCCACTTCCCGGCCTAGTCTGCAAGTTTGTATGAAGACATTTGAATATTAGGTAGCTCTAAATTTAAAATTATTAAAACCACTTGACAAAAAATACGATATATATACGAACCTTTATTGAGAAACCTACAACTATTAAATCTCTTGCCCTTAATGTCCTTGCTTGTAGTTACGGAAAAAATGGGTCAAAGCAAAAAACACACAATTCCGACTTTAAATATGTACAGACTCCATCAAAAATGTCTGTAAAATGTGCACACAAACAACAAATTCACAGACATTCATTCCAGAGTTTGTGAATACGTAATGATAAGCTTAGTGTGCGCATCTTGAGCTTTCGAACGTGTCTAATGAAACCCCGATATGTGGTGCCGGTTGCAAATCCATGTGATCCTCAAATTTAATGCTGCGTGATAGTTAGATCTCATCTAAGACAGACAAGTCGTATGTTGCCTGCTATACGCCCACATTTTAAAATTTATGATTAATGGAAATTAGATCTTAACTAAAAATAATAAAGTAGAGTTAAGTTCCTTTGAAAATGTTGGTGCCCAAGTGACCATATTGCAGGCACCATACTATTAGTATGATTAGTTTAGTAGATGATTAGCGTTTGGTTAACTCTAAAACGCGGAACAATTTTTAATTTTATTGAAATCCTTTATTAGGAACATTCGTGGAATTTGATCTCAGTTCCATTTCGTACCTTGTACAACAATCAATATTAAAGTCGCTAGGAATTTCATTTTATTATCACTGTGACAAGATACAAAATGGTACAATCGATATCAAATATATGTTAACACTTTTGGGTATCAGCATCGCTCGTCTCATTCGTTTTTCGTTCATTACTTGTTTCGTATCATTCTGTATTCGTCACTCGTTCTTTACTCGTCCTGTTCGCTCTTTGTCACTATTTTCATTGGCAATATTATTGAACTCGTCTTTCTCTTAATATGTCTTATCCGTTTTTCGTCATGGTCTTCTGTAGCCTCATTCGTCATTTGTCGGTTTCGTTTTTATCTCATTGACGTTTTCGCCGAAAATAAATTGACAAGTTCGGTACTGGACACATTCGTAATTAGTCTTTCGTTTTTGGTCACATTCTGAGTTCGCCACATTCGTTTTTCGTCTCAATCGCTATTTGTGAGTTTTGTGACTATTGTTTCGTATGAAACATAAATTTAATAACTATTGCAAATATCGTTTTCAATACCTATTTACTACATTATATTTCCTGGAAACGTCTCTAAAACGAATACAATAACGACTTTCATGAAAAAATGCACGACCGAGACCAGGACGGATAGCAAATGCACCCAAAAAAGAACGAGACGAATTGCCAATGAGAGCAAAAAAGAGAGTGACGAAAAACTAATGTGACTAAATATAGCTTGCGAATGATACGAAATACGAGGAAGGCAAACAACAAATGAGACCTAAGAAGACCGTGACGAAAAACGAATAAGACATCTTAAGAGAGAGACTAGTTACAGACTGACTAAAGTAGATAATGACAAAAAACAAACAAGACGAATAAAGAAGGAGTGACGAATACATAATGATACGAAATAAGAAATAAACGAGAAATGAATGAGACGAGCGATGCTGATAGCCACTTTTGCACTTTTGCTCTTTTGTAATACGGCGAAAAATGTGAACACATCTTTGACATTGACTGTACAGAAATTAAACTCCTTGACAGTAAGGACGTTACTACACTTTTTGAAATGGATTATTACAATTTTATTTTACCAGCTTTTTCAGGATCCATATTTTTAACGTTTACGTGTGTAGTCTGATAATCCTCTTGTGTGGGAACGTACCGACGAAATAATACGAAAAGCCGTATTATTTTTAACAAGAGCTTGTTAAAGCTTCCTTTTTTGAATGTAGTTTATCTTTGTTAGCGCTTCTGCATTTAACAGTGGTAAGCAAAAAGTCCCTCAATACAAATATTATAGTGTGACTGAACAGAAGCCCTAACTCGTATCTATATAACATTTTAGAAATGTTCCTTTTAAATCGTCGACGGATCTTCTTCTTATTTAATATATAGTTTTTATCATTGCCACGACACTCACGGCACAAAAAACTGTATATACTAATTGAGAGGAAGATTAATTATTTAAAAACATCTTATTTCTTAAATGTAACATAAACACGGTTCCGCTGTTCTGTTCAGTCACAATAGAAAAATTAACACTTTTTTATTTATTTAGTAAGACGGTACCTTATGCTAGCAATGTAATCTGATCTATTATGCTGACTTACTCCAGCGGCCAGCCTGTGTCCTGAAAGCTACACCAAGTAGTTTTAAATACCACATCTGCCGCCCCACGCATCTATAAATCCTACATTGTTTCCATCCTACTAAGCCTTCATGAATACGCGATGAGTGTTTATTTCGCACACGCTGAGCCAATTGAAAAGCTCCTCAACCGCTGAACATAAACATAACATACGTTACTGGGCAACTATAGGATAAGGGGTAGTGACGGTGAGGGGTAGTGAGTGGGGGGGGGGGCATATGGGGTAGTGAGAGAAAATCAGATTGATCAGTCCTGTTAACTTCGCGTTTTCTCCTTTTCTGTTAAATTGCAAAGACTTGAAAAACATGCTTGTGCATTGTTGAGTAGTCCTATGTCCTTTTCCAAATAGGTATACGTTGCTATACGTTGCACGACAAGAATGCTTAAAAATCGACCAAGTGCGAGTCGGACTCGCGCACGAAGGGTTCCGTACCATTACGCAAAAAATGACAAAAAAAATCACGTTGTTGTATGGGAGCCCCACTTAAATATTGATTTTATTCCGTTTTTAGTATTTGTAGCGGCAACAAAACTACATCATCTGTGAAGATTTCAACTGTCTAGCTATCACGGTTCATGAGATACAGCCTGGTGACAGACGGACAGTCAGACAGACAGACGGACAGAGGAGACTTAGTAATATTTTTACCCTATGGGTACGGAACCCTAAAAAACAAAAGAGACGTTAACATCGTATAGATCGTGTCATTCACGAGGACGCGTGCTGAATTGGTTGGTATTGTTGACGAATTCGCGCGTCACCGTAAATGACCAATATATTGTCAGTAGTGTGTTTCGTTGCATAGATACATACAAATAACGTTAACCTATAAATTAGAAACAATTTTTTTTCACTAAGAAATAACATTTTGAAATTTAAAGTAAGTGATAATAATGCTGAAAAAGTTAACTAGTCAACCGATGTGGTCTGTCGGATTTTATAGAAATTTATAGAATAGAATTTCTTTATTTGCCATGCTTATCAGTCTTGTGTTATGTCTGACCACTCTCACGCTTCTATTTTTGTATTTTATGAAAAAAATAAAGAAAGTTACAAGTATAAAGGAACACGGCAGCAAAGACCTAGCGAATGCCTTACGCCTTTTTACTTTATAACCTACCTACTTCTATAATACCTATTTCTGGGCCACTTGCACCATTCACTAACCCAGGGTTAACTGGTTAAACAATTCGACATTCCGGGTGGGATGCTGCAAGTGGCGCTTAGTAGTCCGTTTTTTTTAACAATGAAGTACTACGCCATACATTTTCTTTGTAAAAAACAATGTAGCTTTCCATACTGTTTTCTATAGACAGTATTTCACAAAGACAGACTATAAGTAACAACTGGAATAGTTTGTTCCACACTTTTGCAGTTCTCCTGTTCCAAGAGCTGAATAATTGCGACAAGTCGCACCATCATAACTTTTTTATTGGAACTGAAGCGGAACGTCTTCCGATTTATCTCCAAGTTTCAGCGAACAATTATCAAAGCGGTCTTTCTTAAAGATACGTAGAAAGTTTAACTTGAAATCATAAGTTTATCGGAATGTGAATATCGGTAAAATATTGCTTGAGGTAAATTTACTTCAAACGACTTCATAAATTGGTTTAGTACAACCGGTCTTTAAAACTTTTAATACATTGAAATTATACCCACCCACTTGTACCTATTGTATTGTGACCATTTTGACTTGTAACCTTGGCGTTATAAATAAAGTTTTGTATTTGTATTTGTATATGCCTGAACCGGTAGGCATTTTTTATTAGTATAGTTTCAAAGTATAAGGCATCTGAGTGTGGACCGGTCATAAAGATATTAAGCCTGCAATTTTGACGAAAACATCATAACGAACGAACAAATAAAAAACGAAAAAATATTTATATACACCACCTAAACTAATAAAATCTAAGTTAAACAAGACATTCGTCAAACCACGAAGTTTCTATGATAAGAGTTACCTGTAAATATTCAGTTATCTGAAGATAAATTTTCATACTCCTGCATTCAAAATTCAAGTTCATTAGCTATGTATGTATGTATGTATGTATGTTACCTAGAACGACGATAAACTCTGAACTTGCTTGTCACTCTCATAAGTGTAACTAGATGGATTTGCGTTCATATGACTTAGCGAGCGGAGGCTAATTGACTGGTATAATTGTGAACTTTTATAATACACAATTGTACATCAAAATCATTAAGATTCTTCCTACCCATATTCGGCCGTAGTGACTTAAAACCCGCCACAAATTAGCGTCCGCCTGTGAAACTTATTTATAAAGGGGCCCACTGACTATCAGTCCGCCGGACGATATAGGCCTGTCAGTTGTTCGGAACTGTCAAATTTTTGTTCTAACTGACAGGCCGATATCGTCCGGCGAACTGATAGTCAGTGGGCCCCTTTATACATGTATTGTAGTAAGCTGTGCTTGCGTGGGATTCAGGTCTGTTTAATTACGCCCCCTTAATGGTCTCAAGTTTTCTACAAGCCAAAGTTCTTGGAAATAGACGCTAGTTTATCCATCAAATGAAAACATACTACTACTCTACTTCACTGGCTCAGTAACCCAAAAAGGATTTTGGCCTCTGAAACAAGAAACTTTACCCTATGCTGCGCCACTAGGCAAGTTGGGTATTCCGAGGGCGGACAGGTCTTTTAGGGTTTCGTCACTTCGTGGCATCTAATTAAAAACTTGAAAGAAAGTTGCGTTTCCTTAGGCAATTTAAAGATTAATTTTACTTATTGGATATTTATTTATTATAACTTAAATTTTTGTTTAGGCACTTATGGAAGAAATTCATCTCAGATTAATTAATTCCTCCATCTCATTTTGATTCTGTTTGAACAAGTTAAAATTAAACGAAAACAGAATTTTAATGGTTGGATTCTGTCTGTGAAGCTTTATACTTCAAATTATGGATGGTATAGAAAGGATCGCAATCTCTTATGGCAGAATTGTTGTAAAAGTGACCGCGTTAAGCTTTAAATAATAGTTCCTAATCTCTCCGGTGGCGCTAGTTAGGTTCTGGGACATGAGTATAACATGAACCATATAAGGCAACAAATAACCCGACCAAATTACGTAGGTTGTTTTTTGTAGTATTTCGGTGTATGGTGGCGCCGCCTAATTACTGTTTTTTGATGGACACTTTTCATACATAGAGATTTGGCTCCGTTATACAGTCTCCATGCTTCAAATGTTAATTTACTCGTGCTTCATTGTTGACGAAAATATTTTTCTAATGTAATTTTATTATTATACCTTTATCTCGATATACGTACAGCCGTGCTATTAAAATAAATCTTTAAGGCAAAAATTAGGTATGACTTCTTCCTAAAGCAATGACACCTTATAATAGCTAACCTAATTACATTTTGCTTAAAATTAGCACATTTAAACAGCTTGGGGCTCAATATTTTTTTTATAAGTTCAGGTAAGCTGAGCTTCCAACGAAAAAAGCGTCTGCTATATCTAACTTCCCAACCCAGAGGGGAAACTAGGCCTTATTAGTACTAGTCCGGTTTCCTCACGATGTTTAGTTTCACCGAAAAGCTATCAGTACCTATAGTAAACACTCCTATATTGGGATTTCCACCAGTCATGGTATGGTAGTTATAGACAAATCCTGTAAAATAAGTATTTATCATCAGTAAACACTGGCAACATTGTACCATAAACAAGAGCCATAGAGATGCTTGTTTTATTTTTCATAGATTTTTGTTAGATTTAAATTCAATGGCGCCATAGATACATCCCATGACTAGAGCAAAAACACATAGTTTTAATTTGCTAATGATATTGAAACCAATTGTAGTATTTATAATAAAATAAATACATGAAAAACATAAAGGACGAATAGGACATGTGCGGTAGAAACTGCAAGTGTCGGTGAAAAATAATAAATAGTCGAATTTTTATCTTAAATGTTCCATGATTGGTGCCGTTACTATACTGTATTGAACTTACGCATGACAAATGTTTTCACTGGGGCTAACGACGTTTCTGTATTGCCGCAACTCGATTACATCAGGTAATCGCGTTATGAATGCTATTAGGCTATTACACGACATGATAAGGTTATTGGTGCGGTAATTGTCTTGTATCATGCGATTTGGTGTGTATTGGAGACAAATAGAAATGTAATAATCTTTAAAAATAATCTTCAAATCCATCTACGCCTATATGCCTACATAAGTGGTTGCCGTAATAACTCACATAATACATTTTGTTTGGTATTCAGAGCATTCATCATTTTTCATATAAAATTTACGCAATCGCAAACTTCAGCAAAAATAAACAACACCACCACCTTGCCCACCTTGAGATATTACTTCCCAAGTGACTTTGATAAAATCAAGTTAAAATAACCTTCATAGGGTACATTGGAAGCTAAGTAAGAAATACTCGCAATTAAGACTTATTCAGAAACGTGATTTAAAAAAATGTTAACTATCGTTTACCCCTTCGTCATTTTGATTTGTGTTTTGTGAAGAGGCTAGCTAAGTAGCCTAGTGTGTACGACACTAAACCACTCATTTCCACTTCACCACATCTAGGTTGGGTAAACTCGCATTATTTGTGATACAAGTTTTGAAGCATGACACCGAGGAAAGCTAGTGAATTAGGGCCTTTTAAATGGGCCTCACGGCAAAGCCGCCGAAGCCGTGAAGCCGTGAGGTCCCATTTAAAAGGCCCTTTCACTAGGTTTACTTAAATATTGTCCGTTAACAGATCGTTAACAGTGTGGGTGATAAATATCCCAAATTTCTGAATGGGCAAATATAACCTAGTGTGTAGGTACACTAAACCACTCTCATTTCCAATTCACCATACATTTACATATTAGAGCGAGTTCACGCGCCGCGTATTACTACTACCAAGCGTAACCTTTGAGCATATACTAATAGCAAGTATAGCAACACTTCAACTGATCATAGGAGGACCTTATGTCTTCGCAATAAGGTATACATATTGTCACTTGTGGTTGTGTGTACAGTGGTCGGGAAATCGGGTATGTTTACAAACGCATTCGGTAACGCCCAAGTCCCGTTGTATCGGCTGCGCGCTGAGATTAGACACGTCGGGTTGAGCTCTTGAGCGCCGCGTGCTCTCAAAGGCCGGTATAAAGGGTGCTAATTGCTGAGCACCGTACAGGGTGTCCCAAGCTACAAAAGACAGTCCTAAGTTCAGACTTATCAAATAGGAGAATCTCCTTTAGTTAAATTAACTTTTGTATCAAGTAGAAACAGTGAAAGTGAAAGTGAAAGAAAAAGTAGGGGTCGTGTCGTATCAAAAAGTCAAAGAGCTGGCGCGGGATAGGGAAAGCTGGAAGATACTCCACCGACAAGAGAATAACTCTTAAGTTAATGATGATGAGAAACATCTGCGAACGATGCTATTAACCTTAGAATAAATTTAAAAGTGGAAAAATTTACTGTCTTGCGAGAGACACTGGATCGCTAGCCCATTGCTCTGCCATCTGAGCTACCAAGACCTCACACAAGGACAGCAACAATACCCACCATATACTATTTCCCCACCCCAGCGACATCTACCGTAAGTGTCACACTTTTAGTCATAGTGAAAATTCACCAGTAACTATGCGCCATCCCATACTAAATACTTTTTTGTATCAAGCAGAAACGTCTGCGAACGACGCTATTAAGCTTAGAATAAATTTAAAAGTGGCGAAAACCCCACACAAAGCAGTATTTTTTTTCCACCTGAAAAAAAAACCTTTACAACTTTGGGAACAAATCAAATTATATTTATTAAATAATTTCATTCGCATTTTTTTAATTCGCGATTCGTATCGCATATTATAAATATATATTATTCGTATGAACCATATCGATAGACAAGACTTTCGATTTAATTTTCAACTACAATACTAAACTTACAACACCTCTCTTTTGAGGGTTAAGCAAGAAATCGCTTGCGCCTGTGACATCGAACCGGTAGCAGGCATTATTTAATTAACAAGGGTAGCCTTTACCGAAGGTGCGTGATTCATAAGCGCGTCTTTACGTGACATCGTCAATTTTCACGCTTAATTACTACAGACACTGAAGATTTTATGGTAATTATGGAGATATAGAGACGGATAGCTAAATTCAAAAATAAGAAAAAAAAAATTGGAATCATAATATAATACGGAGTTACCAGGAATATTTGGATTAGTAATTTCGAAGCCTCAAGGGTAATGGGTCAAAAATGTACCAGATCGGACGTCTCTCCAGTAGAAATACATAAAAATAAGCATTGTAATATTGTCTTCGGTTACCGCGATAGTTACTCATGAAATAAAACTATGAAAACGGATTATATCGCGTATATTGAATACGCGTACGCGAAATAATCCGTTTTCATAGTTTTATTTCATGAATAAGCATTATAATTATATTATACTGTGTAATAAAATCATTGCTACACTATATTACACTAGTTTTTAACTATTGCCATAGCAGTGAATATTTTTCTTTTCAAGTCTGTGTATGTCCCGTAATTTTTAACATATTTTTTTTCAAGACACTTGTATCCAAATCTAACGAAAAAATCGACAAAATAAAAAATATATATAAATCGCCCCAAAACCACAAAAACAACAACAAACAAAGTAGTTGTAGTGTTATACAAAAATACAAAATACAAAAATTTATTTCAATACCAGGCATAGATGAAATAGGATAAAACAATCGGTTTCACTTACAAATATGACAAAGCAGTAGCCCTCACACTAGGTCAAGCGTGTAAGTTGTTATACATTCTAAGTACCTTGTTTGAAAATAATTGTCCATCTTGTGGGCTGAAACACGATGCGTCATTGGTTTTGGGGTTAAGATCACGCGGTTCAACCTAAAATGAACTAACGTGCCGGAGTTTCGGATTTGCCTACAAAATATTAAACTAGAATATATAAGTATCCAGCCAGGCAGTAGTAGTCAGCCTTAGGGCACCCGTCCGCAGGGGACAAGCCTGATGGGGGATTTATATGGGGGTAGTTTTTTTTGTAATTTATTAGTTTAAATCTATTTAGTTCAGTCAAAGATAGATATAACTCCGTAATAGATGGATACAGTCTAAGGAAAAAACGTGCCTCGAAAATCACGAAAATTTGATTCTCACGCAGAGGGCGCTACTAGCTTTGGCCTACTGTCGTATAGATGGCGTTGACGGTTTCGTTTGTTATTTAACAATTTGAACGCATATCAGTGAAAGCAAAGGGTCAAAATCATAAAAATAATTAATGCAAATAAAAAAAATCATTTATCCATATTCAAATACATTTTATCGTATTTTTATAAATATTCATTTTTAGTTTTAAAGTGTGTCGATAGATGGCAGTGAATTTACAGTGGTTACAAAATTTACTATGACAGTACCGCTCTGTCTTATTATATCCTCTTTGGTTCAATTTTTCATTTATTTTGTGTATTTTATATTCGGCGTTCGCGTTCGAAACGAGATCGCCCACGTAGGACACTTGTATAGGTACCAAAGGATTGATTCACCCCGCCCGCATTGCTTCGCTTCGCGTTCGCGTGTTGTTCGCCTTTGTAGTACGCTGCGTAACACATTCGCCGCTAAGCTACCGCCGCGCCGTAGCGCTACGTCGTAGCCAAATAACGAGGGCTACTCGGATTTTAGCGAATATATTTCGTAAAGGCAAAACAAGTCATCGAGGTTAGACTCGTTAAAAAGGTCTCGAGAAATTAGATAGACATGCAAATGAGAAAAAGTACAGTCAGCAATAAAAGTGTATCACAATTTTTTTTTTAAATAACTTGTTTAAAGTTCAAGCCCTAAAGAAGTAAAAATAGGGTTAACAGTTTTTAACGAGTTCGAGGCGGACGAAGTTATAAATAAGGGTTCCTTTTATACCTTTTTGGTACGGAACCCTAAAAATGGTAGGAAAGAAATATATTGAAATCAGTTATAACGGCAACCCTATTGTCATTATTTCAACAATAAGAGATATATAACCAACAGCTTATCTTTATCAATAAATAACTCATTGAAGCAATATGAATAAAGGGATGTTACCATTCTAAGCGCACCATTGCACATGTATCAACGACATCAAAGGCATAACTTCTATAACCCTTGCACTCAATTTTGGACTTTACGTTGCTGATAAACAAGGTTGTATTTGTAACGTCTAAGCTCAATAAGTAACGAGTTTGCGAAGGCAACAGTGAAATTTATTTTTCTTTGAAGGTTCCTTTGTGTACATTGCCGTAAAAGGGTAAATTCTAAGTCATTTGCGCAGCACAAAGAAGGGATTTTTATCCGTTGCCTAGTATTGGAGTCGGGTTGGAATATATTTGTAGTTAACGTTTACTATCCTCTTAAAATATACCTTGACGAATATGATTATAACATTATTATTTCATATGTATTAAAGAAGCGAGTGATGTGTGCAGTTTCAAGAACTAAATAAAATAGGTACAGAGGTATTTTACGTTTGAAATGGATGACAAATTTTCATACTAGTTCGTAAAAACTAAAAAAATTAAAATCAAATCTTTTATTAGAACGTAAAAATTTCTTTTCACTTTACTTTTTGTGTAATAATCTACTTATTTATGACTTACTTACCTTAAGCGCCATCACATTCTACAGATTTTTCTGCAATAATATTCGTATGATCCTAGGTACACTAAAAATGTGAAAAGTGATACGAAATAAACGTTGAAACTCGCATCATTTACCCAGATTTATAATAAAATAAATATGTATATGAATTACTCTCATCTGTTTTTTTTATTATATCATTTTTTGTTAGATATTAGAATGGTATATATGATAGTAGATCTGGATCCGTATATTACGCTTTACAATGGGCTGCTCAGCCAAAATTCAGAGAGGAGTGGAAGGAAAGATTTAGGAAAAATGTAAGTAAAGCCTGACCAGTAATATACTTGTATGATCATTGTCATGAGGGCGCTGTTCATTCTCATGTATAGGGTGACAGTTCAGTATAGTATAAAAAATTAGTTCCAGTGAAGTTCCGCAACATGGCGCGTGATCATATATTCCTGGTCAGGCTTTGGGTATGTTGAAATATCTCGGCTTTTGTGAATTGTATCTAAAATTATATTACGCATTTCGTGCTTCTTCGAACTTGCATTAAAGTTAAAGCATGGACAAGACTATTTTAAACTGTCGTTAGTCATACTAACAAAAAGCTAATTTTACGGTCGCGCATTTTTCAACACTCGTGCGAATGGTCAAGAATATTATGTATCAGAAACATACATGAATATTTTTTTTCTTACCTGAATATCTTCTATCTATTATGATCATTAAAGTTTTTTTTACTAAAAGTTCTTTTTTTATCATTATTAGACCAAGTTTTAGTCATTAGTACACGATAAACTAATAATTCTAATAAACAATCATTATCGGGGGCAAAAGCGATTTCACAGGTACAAGGTTGTATACACTCAACTCTAAAATTGCATTGCAAGGTAAACAGGGTTATAATATCATCATTCTGGAGTAAAGTGAATTATCGATTCATGTGCCCCGATTCAATTTCGTCAGCACATGCATTTTATAAAGCGTTTTTTCGCTCTCTAGTGCAGAAAATCCATTTTAGAAGAGAAATTTCACACTATTACAGAGATTTATAAAGGTACCTCGTAAGTAGAAATAATGTAAAGGGCTCTAATGTGTAATTTTCAAGCAAAAGGTACCACATTGTCGCTTGCTATAAGGACGCTCTGACAGGTTTTTCGTATAAACATGCAAGCAATTTTTGTCCTTATGGTAAGCGACAATGATACGGTACCTTTTGCTTGAAAACGTCACAAATATTGGAATTTATAGCCATACCTTGTCGGAGTACACTAGTCTAATGCGAATCGGATATTAAATTCTCCTTTGAATTTATTCGTGAATTGCATTTCCTTCATGATATTTGTAGTTTACTTTCGTTCATGTGTAGGTATAATGTTTCCTGTGTTTTAATTTTTGAGGTGTGCAGACAATAATGAATTATTGTATTTTCATTTTATTTTTTCGCTCAGTGAAAAGCAAGCAAGCAAATTGTCTAATCGGTCAGCCTAACGACCAGGTTTAAACTTAATAGATCTAACTTGAAAGCCGAAAATAAATCAATGCCCTTTCCGGGACCTTTCGGAACCAGACGCAGCAACAACAGGGCGCAGGTCACTGCCAACTAGAAGGAACATATTGCGTTGTATAATATAAAATATTAAATGATCTCCAATTTTTTCCAAGTAGCAATGTATAAAACGTTCAACAACCTGTAGCAGTAAATGAGGTTGCCAAGGAATCCATTTAAAAAGTACCGCTTTTGTCAAACGGTAAACGGCTGGAAGTCGCTACTTAGCCGCTTATCTCGGGGTATTTACTCTAGCCCTTTAAACATTGCAGATTAAACCGCTATTTAATATTTTGCCGACTGTTTCTTAATTTAACTGGGGGTATTTTTTTGGCAATTTTTAATTTACTCTTTTACCAACTTTAACTAAAGATGCAGAAAGAGTGCTAAAATATATAGCAAAAGCGAGAAAATGGTAGCGTGACCTTATTTTATTTTCTTCTATGCTCAGGTCCAAAAAAAAGACTCATGTAAAATTTTTTGGTAATAATCAATTATTTTTGTTTAACTAATAGTAACTTTCATATATAACCAAGCTACTTATAACTATGTTCTAGAACAATAAATAATTTGAAGGCCTTGAGATGTCATACTTCTAATTCTTAAGCGTCTTGAAGCTCGATGGCTGGAATAATAAAGGTCACGAAGATTTTTACGACTTCAGATCTAACTGGAGTGAACTGGCGATGGCGCGGCATAAGAAATCAAGGCCTTTATTCAATTTACGTTTAAATATAAGATTATCTTATTAAGATAATGAACACGTGTCACCAATTCCTCTGTAAATGCCTAAAATAAGTTCATTTTAGTATGTTGTTACGAATTGATAATAAGATCCATACTATTTTTATCCCATAGCCCAGTATTAAGTCCGTCGGTTTCACCTAAAGGGGCCCACCAATTACCAGTCTGCCAGACGATATCAGCCTGTCAGTTAGAACAAAAATTTGACAGTTCCGAACACCTAACAGGCCGATTTCGTCCGGCGGACTGGTAATGGGTGGGCCCGTAGCCTAGTTCATCTTAGATTCCAATAACTCTCAATAATCCACACCCTGGCGGGTGCTGCATCTGCGTGTGTCCCATGACAAGCAAGGGTAGCATCCGCGCAGTGTACCCCTCTCTTACCTGTCGTTAAAGTGTCAAAAGAGTAATATCTACGTGTTGTCTTCGACTCCGCGCACGCCTCCCAAATGTCCGGAACGCCGTTGTTCCGTGATTGGTAAATAAATACTATTAATAATATAAATGCGACAGTAACTCTGTCTGTCATGAGCTTAAACCGCCGAACCGATTTAAATGAAATATGGTACGGAGATAGCTAGTTTGGCTTCCGGCGAAGAATATGGCAGTTTTATTCCGGAAATCAACCCTTAAGGTGAAAATTAGGATGGAATTTACTATGGAATTGGTAGATGGAAATACTATTTCTACACAGTTGAAATGGCGGCAAGACGCCAATTGATAATAAATTATTTTGGCTACAATATCATTGGCCACGACATCTACACTGATGAGATGATTGTTGCAGCGTGGGGTAAAATCAGTTGTTACGGGGAGGTTGATTGCAACGTCTGCGATGACTGAAGATAATCCAATCCAATTCCAGAGCGGCATCTTCTGCCACAGCAATCACAAACATGACGAGAGTCCAAGGGAGGAGTTCTATCAGCGCGGAGTCTTTTCTACCTAAGGTTCTCTAACCAGTCTTTGTCATATTTGTCTACACCCGCTTTGAGATCTCGACGCCACTCTGGTCTCATTTTAGTGGCTATAATATGGGCATACAACAAAAAAACATTTTCAATGAATTGTATGTACGTTATGCATTTGCGGCCTATTATGTAAGTAGCAGGCCTCTATAGTTAATAGCCGCCATTGCAGTCAATGAAATACGGCGTTTCGTGAACCAAATATATTATTTGGCAGGATTGGCCTTCGTTAGGTTAGGACTTCGTAACAAAACTCTTGTATCTGACACTTAATTTATCTACGATGACGCTGTAAATAACAACAGACAACTTGTTAAAAGTATCCTAAAATTAGCATGTTCTCCTTGGTCTTTTGACAGTCACTAAGTTGTTAAGTAAGATTTTCCCAGCCACTGCCCCCAGTCTGAAGCTTATGATAAATTAAGCAACTCAAAGCTTTGTCCCCAAAGTATCTGCTAACTTATTAAGTGGTCGACTAGACCAGAATAATTTTTATTTCATGAACATCATAATTTTACGTTAAATCTTAAGTCAAGTCTAAATATTCTTTATTCACATAGGCCTAGCAACAGGCACTTTTAAATTAATTTAAATACATGAAGTCATTGTATTCGGTAGGTCTTAACCCTAAAATAACGAATGTATTTGATTTCGTTTTTTCAGGGCTCCGTTTAGGCTATGTGTGTATGTGTGTGACATGTTGCGGTGGATTGGCGGCTTTAATACTGATTACTAACCGATCAATTCGAACACCGTGATAATTACTATATAATTATTATACGAGAACAATACGAGATCTAATAGATACGTTATAGTTTAGTTCTCAACTAGTTATCTTTTGCAGTTCGATTCGAGAAACCAATTGTCATTTCACGGTACAATTATTGTGACATTTTGGGATATCCATTAGATATCTATTGGATGTCTAATTAATATCTTAAGTATGGATGGTATAGAAAGGATCGCAATCTCTTATGGCAGAATTGTTGTAAAAGTGACCGCGTTAAGCTTTAAATAATAGTTCCTAATCTCTCCAGTGGCGCTAGTTAGACTCTGGGACATGAATATAACATGAACCATATAAGGCAACAAATAACCCGACCAAATTACGTAGGTTGTTTTTGGTATCATTTCGGTGTATGGTGGCGCCGCTTAATTACTGTTTTTTGATGGACACTTTTCATACATAGAGATTTGGCTCCTTTATACAGTCTCCATGATCTTAAGCAAATCTTAAAGAGATCGTTCAAGAGGACATTCGGAATCACGGAAATGTCAAATTTGACATGACTTTCTTAAATATCTCGTTATCGTTTCTGTTTCATATCTAGTGGATATCTAGTTGACATCTAAATCACTGTTCCAATTGGCCCGTAAGGTGATATATGCCCAATAGTATGAAGCTGAAGTCCACAAAAGTTAAAATTTTTGCCATGCGGGTCCACATCGTCGCTTTTGGTTCCTCTATCACGCACTTCGCACATAGCTTAGGACATATAACTGTCGCAACAATGTGCAATTTGTAAGCAAACAAACATAGCAATATTTGAAAACTGTCCGTAGACCCGTGACACATAATCGTAATCATTTGCTTTACTCGTATATGGGTTTTTGAACAGGCGGAGTGACAATAAAGGCTCATCCTCACTTTCAGTTCCAACGAAGGCTTATATGTAGCGAAAATTATGATAGGCACACGAACTTTCTACCTTAGTTTAATTTTATATCAAATATAAATCCTAAATTTTTTCAAGTCCTATTGTATATAATTTGAACCATAACCTTGCATCAGTTATAATGCCAAGTGTCCCACACAAGTGTTCTTGTGCAACTTGGATTGCCTCCGTGCATTGTGTCTGAGAGCCGCTTCGTGTCCAATGAGCCTTAGTTACACCAGTATACATTGAACTCCCACCCTCCCCTTTTATAATACAAAACATGGAACACACAGGGAGAGGGAAAGGCGAGGAGGGTCTATATTGTCTGGACAGGTCGGCGTTTGTCGCTAACCTAGAGTTTTGTACGGTCCAAGGACTCTTTTGATGTTATCTTCAACACTGTTAAGCGTAGTCATTTAAAAGCGAAAGGCCTTTCATTATTATTTTATATGCACTTGAGTATGTATGTATGTATAGGGTGGCTAAAAAATAAGTGCATTCCCGTTGCCAGGGAGGTTTTGGGATTATACTGAGCAACTTTTGCTATGGGACAAACCACGAAATCGCGAAAAAAAAATGTATCCTCATAGAAAATGGACCAGCCAAAATGTATGAAACGGCCAACATTTTTTTCGCGATTTCGGGGTTGGTCCCAGTTTTTAGCCACCGTGTATATTCTGACTGATATTTTTGACTACATTATGGAGAAAATAAAGTTATTTCTTGCCCAACATCGGTTTTGAGGATTCTGAAATGTTTCCTTTAAAAAATATACTTATTTATATAATGATACGTACACAGAATAAAAAAGAGCCTTACAAAATGGAACCAACGGTATTCTCACGTAACAAAACAGTAACCCATTCTCATTATAATTCACTTGGGAACCCCAATTCACTGTAGCTACGAGTATTTTCAATACATCATAAAATCCACAACAAACGCAGATCAAAGACATGCTCATTCAGTACGGCTACCATCAGTTTAGCACTGACATACTCGTACACGCTAGCGTGAACGTAACTAACTTTCTATGCATCTCGCTTGTACTGACATATTAGTGCAAGCGAGATATAGAAAGTATATTACGTAGACGGTAGAGTATATTATTTATGTCCGTTTTTAAACTGTCTGTAACCCATGGTACGGAACAGTCACACAAAACCGAACGAAAAATATATAGAACCTTTCATACTACGGCATTATTCCCGAATGTAAGGTGAAAACCTTATAATCAAAAATTAAATTTTTACCACACCAACTCGTAAAACCTCTCTTTATTCTTGAAACGTCGGATGACAAATTTGCATTTTATCCACAAGTGGCAAAGTAATTTGATGCAAATTTTTTATCGTGTGCTTATGCTGGTGAAATTGACTTGTTAGTGATTTGGACACGGGTGTGGTGAAGTTTTGTGTTTCACTCGGTAGCAATATTCAAGAAAATGTAGCTTAATAAATTCTATAAAACTCCCGTGAGACTCAAACATATTAGCTTATTTTAAAAAGTGAGTGACCCGTTTAAAATAATTTAATAAATTCTTTCTGCGAAAATTATTTTGAACATGATCGGTTGACTCATTAATTTTAAGTAATTCTCTTTATATAAAAAGGATGTAAGTGCCAGAAACACACCTTTTGCTGGAATGGCTTTTTATATCATATGAAGGTACGAAAGTTAGGAAACTTGGCCCGACACGCACCTAGCTGGTAGCTTTAATACTAAGGTCAAGAATGACTCGAACCAAATTATCATGCACGAACTATGTTACCTATTTCCATAATTGTAAACTAAAAAGGCACGGGAGACCTCTACAGATGCTTCAACAAGCACTCTACTCGACCACCGTTACCGCTGACGGCACTGACCAAAGCAAAACCCATATTAAAAGCCGATCCGCTTGCCGCCATTCTTTTCACCCCGAAATTATAATCTCGCCCACATAATACAAGGCAAAAAGCCTTCGCTTATACTTAGCGCCTGAGGGTTATTCTTGAGTGTCTGAGTCAGCGTTACTCACAGAAAACAATACTTGAACCAGAAACGTCGAGGACTCTCATGAAAGTTTGATGATCCGGCAATATTGCTTTTGCGTACACGATTGTGGACTTATTATTTTTGACAGAATTCCTTGAATTTTGACATTGAATTTCTTGTTTGGACAACGTTGGACTTGTTTGAAAAGAAATATAGAATAGAATAGAATATCGTATCTGATGTTACATAGTTTTTTATAAATCACGACATAATTCAGCCGAATAGCGGCATGCAAATATTACAGCCTTAAACACTAATTATCAAGCTTATAAATCAAACCATTAAACTATCGATCAAGAATTTCATACATTAAAAAATAGCATTTGGAATGTTCTCATAAAATAATACCAATTGTAAATAACACTAAAGGTTAAAAGATAAAATTAATAAAATACATTCATTCAATTAACTATATTAACTGGCAGCTGGATAAATATTTCAAGTTTGTTTAAAGCGAAAAATTAAAATTAACTATAGCTATATGACTGCTTTAGCCAACTTATCAAAGCATTGCAGCGCTTTGCTCGCCATTATGCATTTTTATGTGAATATTTCAAGCTATTGTTGCTTTGAAGCACTAACGCAAAAAAGTTGAAAATAAATATTTCGCGTCCCTACCTACTGCCTTGTTCCTGTGGCAACACACTTATAAAGCCCAGGTTTAACTTCCACCTTACGAGCAACTGTAATTTTTCAAGACACTGTTTCATGCCGTGTCTTTGAATAAAATAGTTGTTTTATGCATAATGTAAGCTGCTACTTACTCGAGGATACATTTTGTGAAACACCTTGCCGCGTTGACAGATGATTCTCAAACAAAAAGAAAACTCAATGAGTTTTTTGTACTGTTAGAAACGTTATAAATTACATAGCAGATGAGCTTCCACATGTTTGTGCGTGTAGCACTATACATATACTTACTGCTTTTAAGCATTCATAGTTTGTCTTTTTGTTTCCATAATATTCCTCCTACACTCCTACTCCTACTTGATTAAATGAAATTCTATTCTATATTTACGCACATACATATTAACTTCAATTGGAACCCCCTGCTGCCGCCTTCTCCCCTAAATAGGTTTAATAGTATTATAAATGCGAAAGTAAACTGCTGAACCGATTTAGAAGAAATTTGGTATGAATATGGTAATTTTTAACAATCTTCATCATCATTTCCCGCAGACGAAATTGCGGGCAGAAGCTAGTTTGGATATAAAATTCTTTGATTTTTACTCATTATTATTCACAACGATGAGACTTAATCGCGTAAAATTAAGTTTTAAATTTACCTCCGACGTTTCGAGGAAGGCGTTGTCCCCGTGGTCTCGGTAAAGAAAATTCCCCTTGTTTTTTTACTTGACGTTAGGTGAATTTGCTAACAGCTGTCCATGTCACAGTGTCATCTAGTTATGGCCAGTGGCAATAGCTGTAAGAAAGTTCAAGAAAAAAAAGGGTTTAGCATAAAAAGTCAGGAATAGGTTTTTTGCAGTATTTTAACCTCATCAACAACGGGCGTTACAAAATAATTTTACAGGTATTTTGCAAATACTCGTATACGACATAATAAGAACTTGCCGCTTTGTTTTATACATATACCTTTTTATTTTACATATTAAGGATGACTCACGTTAGACCGGGTAAATGTGTCCTTCTGCATTAAGTATTCCCTGTAATCCTGTATCCTGTTAGAGGATACGTAAAACAACGGTTAATGGAACGGGCTAACCACAATATCCGGTTGATTTAGTATAAGTTCTGGAATTTTGCGAGTTTTACAGACAACTTTGAGCAACAGCAAAAGTAGTTGTGGTTAAATAGTTGGCGAAAGTTTCAGACTCTTGTACAAAGCGATGGATTGTGTTGCGAAAACTTACAATACAATACGTTTTTGAAGGTTGAAATAAAATAAATTGTGGTCAAATAAAGATAATAATTTTGATAACTCAGATTACAATGATTGCAATAATCGACAACTTTAGGTAAATATATAGTATATTTGATTAGTAGTTATTGTGCCTTTATGTTGTTTTTTTTTGTTTTGTAATTTATTCATTTTAATAAAAGGAACATTCATCAATGATCAAAAAAATATATAGTTTATTACTAATAATAGACATATTAACACACACGAGCCCGCCGCCAAAAAGTTGCTCCCATATACCTAATCAAAGTTACGCTCTTAAAACGACATTACATACAACTTGGCATGAAGATTTACGTAATATATCAATGTAGACATATTTCTAGTTTAGTTGGTAAAAATGGTGATTTGTTTTTACGTAAAACCTCCACTTGCTCTAATTTCTTTGTACTTGAATTTTTATGTTTTTCATGTTATCTCAAAATGTTGTTTAAAAATGAGACCGTGACTGTATGGCGGGTGATTCTTAAGATTACAATAATTGCAATAACCGACAACATTAAATAGTTATTACTGTTATTAGATACTACTGCGAACACTACCAACAGACACATTAACATATCTGACAGTATATCCGTGACCACACACAACATGAAATGTTTACTACTTACATAATGAATGACGCCAATGCTAAAGTACCTGAAGCATGACATTCAATAATTGTTAATCATTATTTGTTTGATATCAAATTTGGGATAGCAATTGGCATTCTAATCACCTCCCATTTTGGACGTGCAATACAAAAATTATATGTGAAGCACCATATATTCAATTAAAAATCAATAAAACAATACACACACAAACAAGTTAACAGAAACGAAAAAGAAACGTAATGTTGAATATAAGATTTTAGTACATTTATACATGCATCGAGCCGGAGAGTAACTTTCAAGGGTTTCAATATGTATTGTACGCGAACGTGGCGAACAAAGCGCCGACAGAATTTGACGAAGGATATCTTTCACACAAAGGGCTTGTTAATTCAATTTCCGTTGTGCGTTACATGAAATATAAATGTTATATGAAAAGTTCTAGGCTGAACATATTTCGTGGTGCTTGTTCACCAGACAAGAGTTTAAACTTAATTTAATTAATTTAACATTGTTTATGTTAAAAAAGAAGAAATAATACCTAGGGCCACTTGCACCATCCCACTAATCCGGGTTAAGCGGTTAAACCGTTGACCCAGTGTCAAATTGTACTGGTAACGCGGTAACCATGGTAACTCCATGTGTAACCGGTTAACCCCGGGTTAGTGGAATGGTGCAAGTGGCGCCTACTGATATTAATTACGAGTAAGATGTTTCTAGTCGTTTAAACGACAATATATGGACATATAACTTGTGAATCCACATCTATCTCTTCTCTGCTCCGTTGGATTACAACTAATGCTGGTGGTTGATTCCTCTTTAACGCCTTAACTTAACTTCCTGCCTCGCACAGCTAAACTGTGGAATGAACTGTCGCCTGCGGTATTTCCGGACCGATATGACCTTCAAACCTTCAAGAAAAGAGCGTATTCCCATCTTAAAGGCCGGCACCGCACTTACAACCCCTCTAGTGTTGCGGGTGTCCATGGGCAACGGTAATCGCTTTCCATCAGGTGATCCGTCTGCTCGTTTGCCTCCTATTTCATAAAAAAAAATAACGCATAATAATTTATATTTTTATAACAAATGTTTCAAACTGTTGTCAGTTTACATTATCTAATTCCGGAATCCGGATACCGTTAGACAGCGTTAAGGGTCCCCGGCAAGCTCGGCTCTCCTTATAAACGTAGTTACGCTCTCATTTTAAAACGAGTTGCTAGTTTGCTCTGAAACTTTGTACTTACAATAGGATAAGGTATATCTATGTCTGTAATTAATTTATGTAGCTTCAGATACCATAGTTAGAAAAATACAGCGAATTTAAGTTTTTCATACAAAACTTGTTTTTGATCTATTTCGTTATATACTCGAGTTATATAAACTAATTACAGACCTAGATATACCTCATGTCATTGTATGTTCAAAGTTTCATTACAATCCAACACGTAGTAGTAGTTGAGAACGAAACTCCGTTTGTATGGAAAGGTGAAATTCGGCCGAGCTTGCCGGGGAGTAAATATAAAGCTCTTTTAAACCGATGGGGCTGTTTACGTGTGCGTATGTGATTTTTCCATTATTTTTGTACACGTGTATTGGAATTATATTTTTCATGTAAAAGGGGGATCTGCATCCGCATTGGCCTAAGGCTCGTATTACGTACCCTGTCCGGCACGAGTGTCATTCGATGCTCGGTCACAGAATCCATACTACATTTAGTATGATAAAAGCATTATAAAGTTGCGGCTGGGTGGAGTCACATGCCTGACACTGTTATGGCAGAGTGCCCCTTCACTCGATATACTGGAGGCCCTCCGGAAGACCTGATGAAATTAAACGACAAAGCAAGAGGTTTATTTTCTGGAGTTAGATTTATGATTTTTCTGTATCTGTTAGGTACCTCTGTTAGGTCTAATTCTACGCCGATTAATTCATGGACGAAAACTTGTTAAATATAAATCTGTCAGTCACATATCTTTTTACGGCTTAACTATTAGAATAAACTTATTCTGATGAAATTATGCATGGGCTTGTTTGCCTCCTATATCATAAAAAAATCCTAATATTTATCGAATTATCCGCCTTTATCAGCAAAACTGGCTTGCCTGACACTGTTGCCACACTAGTAGGTGATTCATGAGACGTGAGCAGGACTAATCCTGCACACTCAGTAACTGTTAATTGATCGATCACTGTCGTATTTAGGGGAAACAACCGCACTTTTTCCTATTTTTTTTACTTTTTGGTGAGGACAAATTTAATTTTCTACAATCATGGTCACCCTACAACACCTAATTATTAAACATAAAACCTCTTTAACCGTAATGACAGCATCTTGATTATGAAGAAAACTGTCAAACTTGAGATAGATACGAGTTTTCAAAAGTAACCAAACCAGACTGATGAGAGTGATGAAGTGATGACACTCAATTTGGCACAGAATATCGGTAGTTTAGTACTTATTCTAATTGTAGGGCGACCATGCATGTCTTAAACAAATTAATAACTTTTATTTTCAACGCGACTAAAAAATTAACGTTAATCTCACTAATACTGATACGAAACAGTTGCTTGTAATTTAAGAAATGCGCAGTGTTGATCCTGCTCATCTCTTCTGAATCAACCTGTATATTCTTTTTATACACGCAGCCAATAGCCACATTTTAAATAGTTCAGCAAAAGGGTCGGGCAAGGCACGGGGTAGCAACCATCCTTTACGCATTGCCCGGGGCTGGCAAAAATATGTAGCGGATATTAAATCAGTGGCAAAATGACATTCAATCACCGAACTGCGCGAATATTTCGTTTACCTGGCAATTGTAGCTGTCGACGCCATGTTTGCCGTTTTCGTACCTTATTGTGCTGACGTTTGACGGGTCGTCAGATTTGTTTGTTTGGATTTGTCGGATAGTTAGATTTCTGGTTTAACTTCAAAGTCGTATTAAGTTTTTTTGAGTTATAATCGTATTGATAGCTTATTATGCAGTGAAGTAACGGAAGTGTGCAGCAACGAAGAAATTAGTCTTGAAACGCGTTTAACCATTTTTCACACCCGGCAATCCATCGTGGCTATTTGTAAAGTCCATCTATCACTGTAGGTACTAAGGGCGGACACGCTATACATCAAAAATCACTTGCGTTTCTATGTGTCAACGCGTATGTGTGTGTGTGTCTGTATACGCGGCATGCGTCATTGTGTGAGTAGTAAGTTGCTTAAAAACTGTACTTTTTTTTACGTTGGGGAAATGTGTTTATGCATGCCACCGGGCCCGGGGGAGCCAGGAGCGATGACGGACTAACTAGTGGTAGGACTACCGTCTAAAACCACCAACGAATGCCGACTCCGCCTTGTAGAGGAGCGCCGCAGGATCACAATCAGCATTCGACTGCGTACAAACATAAAAACTGTACTACGCGGTCGGCAAAAGGTCGTCAATCTGCTGTGGCGGGGCGAGGTAATTCGAATCGGGGCGGGGCGGTGCGTGGCCGTTCTATATGATAATACTATTACTTATTCTGTGGTATTACTAAAAGTAACTACAGAGCAACGTCATACATGCTCTACGAGCCAGTACGAGCACAAGATACAAGTTAACGAAACCAAATACAACAAATGCTGACAATGAGCGACATTCTACTTGTTTAAAAATTGTTTTGTATTGATGTTGTAACGTACTCTACTCATAAAATATAATTATACGAGTATGTACGTAAGAACTAGCGTGAGGCATGGCCGAAAGGAATTAAAAGTATATACATTGCCATCACTTCGTAACTTGGTATCAGCCTCCATATAATTTACTCGATATTATAAATTGAGGGATAATATAAAAAACCGGTCAAGTGCGAGTCGGACTCGCGTTCCAAGGGTTCCGTACATTACACAATTTAAACAATGTATTTTTTATGTGAAATGTAAGAGTCTTTAAAAAACCCGTAGGGGTCGGATCAAAAACTAAGTAATTAAGTCCGACTAACGCTTGACTACAGATTTCTAATAGGTTTTCCTGTGATCTATAGGTAAAGAACTATTTAGTGTATTTTTTTCAAAATTTTAGACCCAGTACTTTCGGAGATAAAGGGGGGGGGAATGGTCATTTTTTGCCTATTTTCTTGAATAACTTCTAAACTGTTTATCCTAAAATTATTAAAAAAAAATTATTTGAGTTTCTCACAATGAGCTCTTTTATTTTATATGTAACACGATATAGTTTGAAAAACTTTATTTTTTAATTTTCTAATTTACCCCCCAAAAGTGGTCCCCATGTTTAAATTTTATTTGTTTACATTATATGTCCATCTTTGGGTCACAAACTTACAATGTATGCCAAATTTCAACTTAATTGGTCCAGTAGTTTCGGAAAAAATAGGCTGTGACAGACGGACAGACAGACAGACGCACGAGTGATCCTATAAGGGTTCCGTTTTTTCCTTTTGAGGTACGGAACCCTAAAAATGCAACAAATCCTAAGAAAAAAAGTGGATTTTTCCACTCGCTTTGAACTACATTAGTTTAGGGATATGGAACTTATCTTCTGACAGCAAATCTTTTTTTTTATTTCTAGTAAAAATGTTATTAAAAATTATTGGAATATGTTTCCGCATGATCATGCAGTATTCGAGCGATTTCACATCAGCGTTTTTTTGCGTGTATGCGCAGAAGGCGCGCCTATATTTATGGCCCTACTATTAAACGCTAGGCTGAAACCAACCTTATTCTTTGAAACAAAACTAAAACTAAATATCGGAATTGAAACCACATATCGTATAAAATGAAGTTCCCAAACAATATGTTGGAAATAAAGCATCGACAGGGGACTGCGGACCGCTTTTCTGATACTTGAACAAAGGCACGACAGAGTCATAAAATGCTATTATCTACTTCGAACCTTCAAGGGTGGCGTAAATTAACGGTCGCGAGCTGATCTTGAACCAGTGTTGGAGCTTTATATATTTCTTACGTAGGTAATTATTGTTAATTACGTAAGAAAATTTGATTTGTGAGCTAAGGAAAATTGGAAAACTGCAGTTTCTGAATAAAATTAAGAAAGGAAAGCGGGGGTTCATTCCGCTTTTACAGTATTTTTGCTTGAACACTGGAATAACGAGTTCTAATACGAGGAACATGCCCCGGACAAAAGCTAGTTTAAAAAGTATGTTAATACAATACAATACAATACAATAGAATACAAATACTCTTTATTGCACACCTCAATAAAATAAAACAATACAAAAGAAAACATAAACACAAGCAGAGGTAAACAACAGCCGCAGCCGCAGAAGAGCCGCTTTTGCATAATATATATTCAATCTCTCATTGCAAACCATACCCGTCCTGTTGGAAGAAAACAAGAGTGTCACCTGTACCCAAGGGTAGGTTGGGGTCAGATATAAGCACATACAGACCGATCGCGGTCCTTTCTGTCCTCGGAAAGTTGTTTGAATCTATCATTTACTACCGAATCAGTCGTCAAATTGCATCACAGCTTAGTGAAGCACAACATGGATTTCGCCGTGGGCGCTCCACTGTCACTAATCATGTAGATTTGGTAGATTATGTTACAGCAGAAATGGATGCACGCCGACAAGTAGACGCAGCTTACTTTGATTTTAGAAAGGCGTTTGATCTCGTCGACAATGACATCCTTCTGCAAAAATTTGCTGCGATAGGTTTTACACCCAAACTCTTGAGATTTTTCGCGAATTACCTTAAAAATCGTAGCCAACCGTAGGTTTAAAGAATTTTAATACTCATAAGAATATTACAATTCACTTGCATGAGTACTTATACTAATAATTAATTATCTTGACGAGTACACTTTTATTTGTTATATTATATAATATTAAGTGCAAAATTAAGTTTTTGCAAAATAAACAATTTGATACTCAAAATATGCAGTATGTGGGTAGGGATACATTTATTTTGGCCGCAGCGACTTACATAAATAAGTACGCGTGCACATTATATTAGGTTACCATGCACATATTCTTCCGCTGTGCGAGCGCAGGCGCAAGGTCTCAGGCTAACCAGAACTGCAGAACGCGGGATGCGTAGCGACTATGTGTAATTGAAGATCGTGGTTACTGAACTAGCTCGGGCGCGCCACTAACTTGCCTGCGCTCGGCAGGCGATCAGAATAGTACATAGCGATAACAAGTTAACTGTATGACAATATTATTACTTATTCTGTGACAATGTCGTCCTCGGAATGTCGGGGGTAATTTTAAAGGTTAAGTATACGCGATTAAGGGTCGGTTGCACCAACTGTTTGTCATCGTTAAAGAGTTCGCTAAATTTTATTGTATGGGAAGTTTCATAGTAAACCGCCGCGGCGCGCCGGGTGACGTTGATCAGTCTGTCAAGTGCGGATGGTGCAACTGGCACTTAGTTCCGATAATGTAAATAAGAATAAGTTAGAAGTGGCAGGAAATGGATAATTGTTGAGCAGGTTAACTGACAAGAAAACCCTTTTACAAAGTGACACATTTAACCAAACGGACAGTCTTCCCCAAATACCCTTAAGCAAGAAACGCCAGATAAAAGCAACTGTACCCTGTTTATCATTTAACTAAATCTTCTCAAATGTAAATTTGTCCTCAATAGATTCAAACCTATTCCAATATCCACGTAAAGGTGAAAAGTGTCGAAGATGAGCCTCTTTTATTTATAAAGGTTTGTTCGAAGTGTTTCGAATTAGGGTCAGTATGAACACCGCCTTACTATATGCTCTTCCATACTTGTTTGGCTAACCTTTTTTGAAAGGTCGTTTTTAAAAGTGGCTATGAAATTACCATATTTTCCTTCATACTGACTACTTTGAATTTCATAAAGGTTTTCAGTGGGGAACATACAAAAACATTGCTGGATTATAACCCAGATTAAATGACCAATACTCTAAACTAAAATAACGATCCAATTCCGTTAAAATTTTATTATGTGTAAATAGAGACAAACTATATAAGAACCCCTACTAGTGTAAATTTCAAACAATTTCGTTAGTAAAACAAGATTACAAAATTAATATAGGACGAAGTCGCGCCCAGAAGTTGATAATTTACAAATTATTAGGAGCCAAAATCTTCACTTGACCCATCGTACAGCAATGCTTAGAAATAAAGGAAAAGAAGTGCTTAGAAGCATTGTGGTATCGTTTGCACATACAAAATTAATCCAGCGTACAGCGTTATAAATAATTACTGTATCGAAGACAGCACAATTTCCATAAAACGTAAACCTGTGCGCAGCGTGTGCGCGTCCGATGTCAACCGATAACCAGCGCAGCTAAGACAATGTCGCAAATAAATCTTGGTCGCCAACTGTATCTATAATTTCGCACAGACAGTACCTACAGACACCCTCGGTTTGCGGCGTACGTGACTTTTCAACGACATCCGCGATTACTTTTCCGCCCTCGAGCCTCAAGATTCACATTACAGAGAAGTAATTATTTTGGATCGGGAAATAACAGGATAATGGAAGACCGATGTAAACAGGTTGTGACTGGAAATTAGAAATTAACACCATTTAAATCCCCGGCAAGCTCGCACGAATTGCACCTTCCCATACACACGTAGTTCTCTCATTTAAAAACTACGTGTTGGATTGTAATGAAACTTTGCACATACAATGGCATGAGGTATATCTAGGTCTGAAATTAGTTTATAAAACAAAAAAAACTAGAGCAAAAACATGTTTTGTATGAAAAATTTAAATTCGCTGTATTTTTTTAACTATGGTATCTGAAGCTACATAAACTAATTACAGACATAGATATACCTTCTTATTGATCAATTTGTTGCAGACTCGATTATACTATTGTTCTACATAGGTACTATACGGGGATATACAATAAATAATATAATAGTTTTGGTTTTTAGGGGTTCCGTACCCAAAGGGTATAAACGGGACCCTATTACTAAGACTTTTGTCTGTCTATCTGTCTGTCCGTCTGTCTGTCACCAGGTTGTATCTCATGAACCGTGATAGCTAGACAGTTGAAATTTTCACAGATAATGTGTTTCTGTTGCCGCTATAACAACAAATACTAAAAAGTACGGAACCCTCGGTGCGCGAGTCCGACTCGCACTTGGCCGGTTTTTCATTATTCTTTCCGAAGTCGTTCCGCTATATCAAAATTTTATCTAATAATTATGATTGACAGATCTGATTTATTATCAACTTCTATTCGTGGCGACAATGAACTGGCTTAAGTTTTGTCTTTTATTAACATTTCTAATGTTTTTCTCTTAATTTCGTGGGGTCGATAAAAATGGGACAGTTTTCCATTGCCTATTCAATCAGTTAAAAACATTGTCGTCACTATTCAGTGCCAGTCAAAAAACAGGGCTACAATATTTATAAATAAATATTCTCACGTGATGCTACAGACTCCTGATTTGCGCCACATGAAGAAGATCGCACATGCTTAATCAACATTCCAAAAAAATTATTTTCTATTGTAGGGTATGAGTAATTGAATGCATAATTAAAATATCTCGACCCGAAGACGTAAAACCATGAAATACGTAAGGCGAAGACTCACAGAATTCTGCTGATAAGAGAAATATAGCCAGCCCTTGAGTATCGAAGCCTTAAGTATTAATAAAAGACGAAAAGTCGAAACTTATATCATGCGTGTTTTTATAAATATGACAAAATTGACATCTCTCATTATTAAAACATCTCGCCGAAGACGTGAGGCCATGAATTACGTGCGGAGAACTCCCGCGCGCTCATTAGCGCGATTTAATCAAACTTTTCCGAACTCGCCCCATTTTGCATTCGTATCATTTTTTAGTAAACAACTTAAATAATTCATAGTACGAACTTATTATTAATTTTATAGCGTCAATCCGCTTGGATTTAACGAAATAGTTTTGGGGTTAGAATAACAGCTTTTAGGAAATGTGAGAAGTTGCGGTGGTTTGGAATATGTTTTTTTTTTAATCGAATTGTTCTTTTCATACGCCTTTATATTTTAAATTTCACCGAAATCGCTGGAGCCGTTTTTGAGAAATTACCAAAATAAATATGCAAATGTATGTGAAAAAATATGATATATTATTTTCCGCTACTGTACATGGCGACTACATTATTTAACACCGCTTTGTGCATCTTCATTTCCCTTTCTCTAAATTTCAAATTAATCGAACGTCAATTTCTGAAGGAAGCTTTATGGGTGAAATCGCTTTATGGATACAAACGGATTCATCAATTATGAGAGGATCTATTTTGATGACGAAATTACGTCAGGAACTCGCTATTTTTTAAATTGATTTTATCCTTAGCTTTAAATTGCAGAACATTGAGTGAAAAGGGTTCTATTTTAAAACCATAGTTTTAAGAAATTTATCACTCCTGAAGGCTTGTTCAGGTTTTGACAAATGACATGGAAATTATATTTCATTGCGTCCTCGTAGTATAAAGGTAAAATTAGATAAGTAACGACATCACTTACAAGTATACTTAAGTTCTTAGGAATCCCTTCCATACTAATATTATAAATGAATGTCTGTCTGTATGTATGTCTGTCTGTTACCTCTTCACGCTTAAGCCGCTGAACGGATTTAGTTTAAATTTGCCATATAGATAGTTTGAGTCCCGAGGAAGGACACAGGATAGTCTTTATGTCGGAAGTCATCCCTAAAGAGAGTGAAAAGGAGGGTGGAATTGAGGGATTTAATGAATTGCCTAATAATTGATGTCAAGCAATTAAGCTTATGCTCAAATTTGATTGCTATTACACTTTATCCAGGCGCTACTTACTCTAGCTTACTGATTCCACGCAGACGAAGTCGGGTGCAAAAGCTAGTGTGATATAAATTCTTTCTGTAGAGTTTGATTTTGCCTGGAATGTCATGGAGGAATTTCAATTTGCCGTCCTGCAGCCGCTCCGATTTCCTAGAGGCGGAAGTGAAAGGGCATTTCCATTTGAAGAAACTGCATTTATGACCTTTATTACGTGTTTTTTATACTAACTAGATGAATGCAAAGACCTATTGTTAGGTAATTAATAGTAAATGTGGTTTACGTGCCTTTAAAAAAAATGTTTTTCAATTAAGTTTGCATATTGCATGGTTTAGCGTATGGACTATAGCGCAAATCCTCTTTGTATAATGTGAGGAGATTTTTGACATACATCAATCATCATATTGAAAATATGTTTTTTTTAACATGTTTAATAGTTTAACATGTATTTAGTATAGACATAAAGATGTTTCACGATCGTATAACTACGTATAAGACCGAGTGAGGAATGTCGAGATCCGACGCCGCACCAAGGTGGAGATGGAGTGGAGTGGAGTGGAGATGTGGGAGACGTCATTACCAACCTTAAATGAAGTTGGGCGGGACACGTTGCCAGGCAGAGTGATGGCAGGTGGACCAAAATGTTGACAGATTGGTGGCCGCTTTCGGATGAAAGAAGCCCTGGCGTCCGTTGGCTCGTTGGGTGGATGACGTTCGAAAAATCGCGGGGCACTTTTGGATGAGAGTAGCCCAGGACCGGGATAAGTGGCGTACACGAAGAGAGGCATATGCTCAGCAGTGGGCGATTGAAGGCTAGAATGATGATAACTACGTACGTCACATACCTACCAGCAAAGACAGCAACAATGTCTGAATCATAGACTATAATCAATAAAAATAGAAATCTCTCGACTCCCTAAAAAGGCCAATCGTAGCGCTGGGTTATTCCGTCTACTCTCGTTTACTACTGATTTTACAAGGGACGTAAAACCAAGCGTTGAAATAAGTTACATTCACATTACGCAACCCACTGGAGCGGCGTTCAGAAAAATCTGTTATTCGGGTCAAACACGTTTTAGAAAAAGGTCTGCGGACAAAACAACAAAAGTTAACGACTCGGGTACTTGATATACATATTTTCTTATTTGGGCCTCAAGTACTGAAAAATTTATCCCGCCATTCCCGCCTGTAATGCGCAGCGTAAAAATTAGCTTTTAATTATCTTAACCTTGCGATGTCTACAGCAAAAACTTGAACGAGTTAACTATACTATAAAATTTTAATGAGTATACTTACTTATTGTTTTTGATAAGTTTGTATGAGTCGCAGGTCGCAGCGCATCTCTACCGCACCAATATAAAGTCTAGCGAGATACAAGTGATGTTGATATCGAAATAAGATCATTCGTTTTGTTTGTTTGAATTGACCTACTGTTTTTGCACAGCTAAACTCTCTGTCAGTTCAAGACGTGTTTCCGTCCGTTCCAATCAGTTCTCGTTTCTGATTTTTCATGTGTTGTTTGAGTCTTGTCCGATTTCCAATGTAAACATACCCCGGGGTTTTGGGTGTGGAAATGATTTCGTGTAGGTATGTTATAACTTTATTTGTTTATTTCGTGTCGATTGAGTTAATATATCACGTTCACTGCGTACGGGGGCTTTTGAACGCCGTACGATGTCATCATTCAGTGCGGAGGCTGAAAATCGTGTTTACTCGCTTGTGCGGAAGCTGAATCTTGGTTATTATTATGACTACGAAAAGACAAATATTATTAATTTGAGTTTTTTGTCAAAAGTACAACCAAGTGGTATATTCAAAATATACGAGGTCTCAGGAACCCCGTACTGACCAGGGAACAAAAATTGCCTTCTAGTGCGATACGGGTTCCAGTGAACCCCGTATAGATTTTAATTGGCCTGTACGGGGTTATGACCACAGTCAGTCAGGCAGTCAGTAGTGCAGTCATCATTGCAAGACTTCTTATCGGAAAATTAAAAATAATGCGTTCGAGACGCATGCTAGAATGGTCTTATTGCAAAAGCAATGTAGTTAACAATTGGTATAATTTTGAACAACTAATATACTTCACGACATCATATAGGTAACTGAATGTGACGTATTGTTGACCGCTGCTTAGTAGTCAATTTTGACACCAATCCGTTCCAGACATGTTGGGTCCGAAAGTGACATTTTTTAATATTAAAACTTTAGGTTTCAACCTGAAAAACGATTTCAAATTTTTAATATAATAAGCACTAAAATATCGTTTGTTTTATTTCCCATCACTATTGATTTATCGACATAAATAAGGTATATGTGCGTTACGGAGTTTGTTAAGGGAGATAATAACCCCGTCATTTCATTTCTATATATTTTCATGCGTTTTTATCGTGTCTACGTGCGAAGAGAACATGACGTAGGTAATTTCATACACTTTAAGTATGTCAGAGAAATAAAATACACAAATAAATATTTCAGGACTATAGCAGTTTTAACAGACTCGGGTATACGGGGCACTTTTATACTCGTAGCGCACCACAGTGTAAACCACTACGGGGCGGATTAGGCCTCGTTTCATTTTAGGTAAAGATTTGTGCTTTCCGCAGTGAATGCGTGATATAATTAAATATTGTCGGAGTATTGTATGGTTAAATATACAGTACCTAATATTTCATTGAGCGTGGCGTCATCGGGATAATATTTGCTTGCTGGGAAAATTTTATGATAAAAGACTACTTTATCACTCTGGATTAATATTATTGATATCAAATAAGTAGCATAGGTATTTAGAATTTCAGAATACGCTACAGTATTGGGTATTTAGGGTTCTCAAGGGTCGGCAATGTTTAAGTGGCTCCTGTGATGTTGCTTACGTCCATGGGCGACGATGACTGCTTCCCATCAGGCGGCTCGTCTGCTCGTTTGCTGAATATCACATTAAAAAAAAAAGTTAGCAATCTGATAATTATAAAACACGCACAGTGGTTGCTAACGCAGCATACTACGTAGGCGACAACACGCGAACGCGAAGCGGCGCGGCGCAGAGCGGGGTTAATTAATCCTTTGATACCTAATAGAAGTGTCCTAAGTGGGCGATCTCGTTGCGAACGCGAACGCCTTGGGCCCGCCGCGCCGCTTCGCTTCGTGTTCGCGAGTGTTCGCCTATTACGTAAGACGCAGCGTAAGCATAGCAAAGTTTGCTGTTTTGGCAGCGAACCGCTCTGACATATGAATATGCACATGCAAAATTAAACCCTTGCTTTCCAACCGTAAATATATTACACTTCTTACTGGTACTGTGCATTGCACAAAACAGTGCATAATACCAGTGTCCAAATGACAGATATAGTAAATGACTGGTATTTTCTGGTTTAGGATTACGACGAAAAAGGGTCATGGGTGACCGTTTCAATTAAATCTTGCTTTGCAGTGTAAATGTAGGCCACATCTATTTAGATACTAAGTAATCCCACATTGTAATATTCTTGACTTAATTTTGTATCAAGCAGAAACGTCTATATTAAAGTTTTGTGTTGTTTGGTTATATTTAAGTCGACTGTTCATATTTTTTTTTGTTTCTTTGCCACCTACCGTATATTCTATTCTATTGTCTCCGATACCCAAAGGTTATCTGGAAGAGATTTTAAGCGATAAGACCGCCTGTTGTTACCTCTATCCAATTATGTTTGTTTATGTTTCTGTGTGTTTATTGTAAACTATGTGAGGTGTGCAATAAAGATTGTATTGTAAAACGTCTGCGAACGATGCTATTAAGCTTAGAAATAAATTAAAAGTGGAAAAATTCACTGTCTTGGGTGGGACTTGAACCCACGACCACTGGATCACTAGTACAGTGCTCTACCATCTGAGCCACCAAGACCGTAACCATATATATTAGCCATTAGGGAGGCTCTACCGACATCTACCGTAACGGCTACCAGAGTTCCAAGTCATATTGGAAATTCACCATAATTTATTTTTGACTTAGTTTTGACCTATATAAAAACTATGTAAAGTAAATAATAGTTCACTTCCAACTGCATATTTAAAATCTTATATGGTAATCTTAAAACCTTTTGAAAGGAATTAAGATATGCAGATAATATTTATCTCGCCGCAGTGTTATTATTATTATTATGTCGTATGGCCTTATTCCTGAATAGACATTTAACTGACCTTTTCATAAGTCCCTATATTGTAAATTTCATCGAAATCGCTTCCAAAAAAACTGCAAATGTATCTGAAAAAATATGATAGATTATTTTCCGCTACTGTATATTCTCATATTATATGCTCCGTCTTATAACTGCCGTTATCAGTGGCGTAGCAAGAAAGGGTCCGGCTTATACTTTAAACAAATCACCAATGAAATTGCAAGTCATACAAGAAAAACAACGCAATTGTGTCTTCAATGACCGATGTGTCGCCAATGTCGCCATAACTCCGGAATGACGCGCGTGGAAGACATAATAAAAGGAAATCAAAGCCATTGCACGTTTTACTGGTCCTAAATTTATTTAACTACCAGGCTTGGGCGGCTCGATTTTAGCACCACTAAAACAACAGCTAAGAATTTTGAAGAAAGATTTTAAGGTTCCTTCTAAAAATACCGTCCGGGAAGATATCTACAAGAACTATCTAGTCGAGCTAACATTTTTATAGTAAAGCTAAAATGCTTTTTGATATTTAAGGAGACAATAAATCGGCTAGGAGCGGTTTAGTAGAGGAAATTCGAAGATCAAGCGTTTTCTCCTATTTTTATGCCTCCGAAACGTGTTCAACTTGTCTGAATGAAATATATTACTTATCCACAGCGGTGATTTTGTGAATATAAAATATCATTGACTGTTTGAAGCATTTGACATCCCCGGATCATGTTATGGAGTCTCACTCAATATATGTATATATTCGTACCTTACATATTACTGAATCCTTTGGACGTGTTGGGCTTGCAGACTGCTTCAAGTAGTTATTGGGGTTGCCTAAATCGCTCGTTGCATTGCACCACGACCAGTTTTAGCAGGCCTCCTTCACTCGCTTGAAACCACGCGCTATATGCCTACCGCTTGGCGTATCGTCGACGATAGAACCGACAGAGGGCCGCCGAACGCCCGCCTGAGCGCTCGCACCGCACGTTTCCCGCGCCTACGCTTCGAAATGCCGAAACCACGTAATTATTGTGCAGTAGATGGGTGTAAAAGTCAAAAAACAAAGAAAAAATTGTCGTATTTACCGAGTAGTATTTTAAATCTATCTTTATGAATTTTGTCACCATTTATTTCTTTGAACATAAGTAGGTAAATCGTAAATGAAGGAGTTTTTTGAGTCAGGTAATATAATTGTTGTTTTTAAATATTTGATTGACTAATAAAAAATATGGTTGATTCGCAACATTTACAATAATAACATAAGTAACAGTACAACCCTAGCGCATTCTTACGATGACGCGTTGGCACGTGGCTCGCACGGCGAGCAAGGCAGTCTCGACTCTTTGTGCGCGTACTTATGGTACATTTCTTCTCGTCCTGAGCAGCAGGTATTATTATTAAGATTCTGTAGGCTATTATAGCGTAGGTATTTTCGCTTTTGTATGGGAATGATGTATCTGTTACGTAGTAACTATTTATTAATCTGTGGTTTTAGTCCTTACGCTAGTCAATGGAAAAGCATGATATCTGTTGAATGTATATAAGATATTAATCAGTTTAATCACTACATAGTATAAAACAAAGTCGCTTTCCGCTCTGTATGTATGTCCCTATGTATTCTTAGATCTTTAAAACTAGGCAACGGATTTTGATGTGTTTTTTTTAATAGATAGATTGATTCAAGAGGAAGGTTTATATGTATAATTTGTATAGGTTTTATGTAAATTAGTTGAACAACCCGTGCGAAGCCGGGGCGGATCGATAAATTGCTTATCATTAGCGATTATACAAAATCTTATAACACCACCTATTTACTGGTACCTGGTGGTAGTTCCTGGAAACAGCTAATTCTCTTTACGAATAAGTAAGTAAGTAGGTACCCACGAGTTTCCCTTAGGATTCACGCTAGATAGTTTAACACGTCTTTAGTATTTCACTTTAGCAGATAACACATTGATAGAGAGAAGAGAATGGTGTAACCCAGTGTTCGTCAGTGGTTGACAGCCCATTTAATATTTCCCGGTTGGCACATTGGTATCACAGAAGCGATGTAAACGTACTAGAGTTAGACAAACGAATTCCAGTAGTTGACAGCATGTTTGTACAGCAGATTCTCGATTTCAAAATTTGATAAAAAACCAGCCAAGTGCGAGTCGAACTTGCGCACGAAGGGTTCCGTACCATTACGCAATAAACGGCAAAAAAATCACGTTATTGTATGGGACTTAAATATTTATATTATGCTGTTTTTAGTATTTGTTGTTATAGCGGCAACAGAAATGTGTGAAAATTTCAACTGTCTATCAGTATCACGGTTCATGAGATACAACGTGGTGACAGACAGACGGACAGACACACAGACAGTGGAGTCTTAGTAATAGGGTCCCGTTTTTACCCTTAGGGTACGGAACCCCTAAAAATCAAAAATATTATATTATTTATTATATATCCCCGTATAGTATTACCTATATAGAACAATAGTACAATCGAGTCTGCAACAAATTGATCAATGAGCCGCCGCGACGTGTCGCTCTAAATCAATTTACATACAAAACATCTAACACAATAAGTGTCTCTTATTGTGTTAGATTGTAGTTAGCTCGAGGCCGCTGGCTCTCATTCTCGTTATTTACTTACTAGCTTTGGCCCGCGACTTCGTCTGCGTGGAGTTAGTAATTTGGGTAGCTTATTTTTATACAATCTGCTTTTTATCGATTCCCCATACAAACTTCAACCCCCCCCCCCCCCCTTTCACACCTTAAAGGAAGGATGACTTCTGGGATAAAAACTACCCTATGTCCTTCCCCGGGACTCAGACTATCTCTATACCAAATTTCAACTAAATCTGAAGAGGTAACAGACAGACAGACTTTCGCATTTATAATAAAAGCAATTACATTCTAGGCAATCAAATATGAAAAATACGGGTCACTCAGGTTTTGAAGGTTTCGAAAATTCCTCAACAAGTCGATAATATCAAACGCGAGAAGATAAAATATTATGTTCCGCCTCCATGACGAGGAACTGGAGCCACACGCGTTGGCCTGAGTTTGTTATTAAAATCAAAGATCATCATCCTACGTGACAGTCCTACCTTAGTGTACGGGTGTGTGTGTGTGTGTGTGTGTGTGTGTGTGTGTGTGTGTGTCCTTGGACACAGTGAAATGTGCTTTTTAATTTTATTTGTATTTATACATTTAATAAAGGAATAACGTAATTTTTTTAAAGGCTTAAGCTGCCAACACAACTGCTACTGTGTCCGGTAATAGGGCCATGCGCTTCTGTTTTAGCCACAACGCACTGCCAACATTTTAAAATCCGTTGTATTTTATTTGATAGTGATATATAAATAAAAGAGCGCTCCCCTTATCCAGACAATTCGATCCCACGGTATGAACAATGCCCATTTCTGCATTTGAAGCCCACTTACATGTACAACGGTGAACATTCCTCTAAAACACAATGTATTTTTACACATTTTTCTGCTTTTGTTTCACAAAAAATACCAGTCTAAGCGTTCCCTAACAAAAGGCAAAATATTTACGTCGGCCGGAAGAATTTTTCCGATTCCTAAAAAGTTGTTTTAATCGAATTATTACGGTAATATATTATTTGAGAGTATCATTTCGATCCATTTGGAGTTGAAACTCTAGGTCCATGGGGTCCCAGCGCGCATAAGTTATTTGCAGAAATCGCGAAGCGTCTGGTTGACGTAACTGGTGACCGAAGAGCTGGCGGCTTTCTCGCACAACGTATCAGCATTGCGATACAGCGGGGAAATGCCGCCAGCATCCTTGGTACAATGCCTCAAGGGCCTATTTTTGATTTAGGCTAGTAATTAATTTCGTTTACGTAGTACCACTGTATATATCTTGTATGTAATTACGGTAAAGACACGGATCCACGGTACGGTACGGATCCTTTCGTTCACTTGATCAGGGACCTTGGTTTTTAACAATTAAGTATAAGAAAGTAAATGACTATTGATGAAAATACAAATAGGTAATTATGATATCCATTAAAGATACCTTAAGTGGCCTTAAGTAATAGAGATTTTCAAAGACCCTCTTCTTGAAGGCATTATGAAAATTACATTATTATTTACGAAAACGGGACTCAACCTTGAATAATTAAGTTTTAAAATTACTTCCAACATTTTAAGGATGGCATTGTCCCCGTGGCGTCGAAGAAAGACTTCTCGTAAGCAATAATGTGTAAAAATCGTGTAAGTTTAAATCAGTGTAAGATGAAGATTTTCTTTGGTTCGCTGATCAGTACTGATATGCACAACTAAAAGAAACAGCAATAATCTTTATTAGACGGGAAAACCGCGATTTCTATAACTTTTCAATGAAGTCTAGTGGCGTGTTAATGCTTTTAGTTAATCATAATCATAATTATTTATTCAGTAAACGCACACAAAACATTACACGTCAGAAACAGGAAAATACATACCTACCTTACCTTGCCTTTTTATGCAACATGCTTGAATTATATCAAACTTGGCATGAAGATTTACGGCACCACTGAACTGAAACATTGTTGATACGATTTTGACTTAATCGTATTGTCCTGAATTTTTACTAAATAATATCTAAATAATTTCCATTGACATATTTTAATTTCTGGTCCGTTAAAATACGATTTACTACAACACCCACGGTAGATTTAATATTTACGTAATTAAAACCCACGTCTCCAAAATTTCATTTACCTCCACGTTCCACAATGTACTATTTGTGGTTGTGAATTTATTAGTAGTTAAGTATTTTAAAATTAATATAAAACTTTAATAGCTGCGAATACTAGAAACTTAAAATTAAATGAAATTCGCTGCTTTTAAGTAGGCAACTTTGGGTCTTGATGAAGTTTTCTGTTTGTCTGCAGAAACTGGCGAATCCAATCTTAAAACTTTGCACGAAAGTACCTTTATAATATACTATATGTATGCGTATAAGATATTTTTACTATTATTTACTAAGATTTTAAGTTAAGATAAGGTCTTTTTGCCAATATGAAATCCTTCGTCAACTACGTATATATTTAATATAAGTAATCGACCTGCAGTCCGAAAAGGGCACATTTTCGTTACGATCGTAATCGGTAAGGATCACAGATTATCGTAATAGGTGCATGTGGTCAGAACAAAATCACGATCAGTAAGTATATCACTGTATAAATTAAGAATAAGAATTTGAATATAGTTTTTGATAATAAGGATTTATTATACGGTCTTGTATGTAGATGGCTGCGGCGTGGCTACAATAGAGTCGGACCAAGCTAACTCTGCATGCCATTTGAATGACAATGACTAAGGGTCGGTTGCACCAAACTGTTTGTCATCGTTAAAGTTTCATAGTAAACCGCCGCGGCGCGCCGGGTAACGTTGATCAGTCTGTCAAGTGCGCATGGTGCAACTGGCACTAATAGCAATGTCATCAACATCATTAATGTCAAATATAATGAAAATATGTCGTTTATAATGATACGTCCTCACTTTGTTCTATTAGCTTAGATAAACTCTAATATTGTGCCCGGGCACCATTTCGTGATCGTTCTTCTTCGTTCTGCGTTTTACGGAAAATTGCTACCCTTTTTTTTATACCACATCGATGGCAAACAAGCATACGGCCCGCCTGATGGTAAGCGGAATTAAACATAAGTACCTACCTAGTAAGAGCATGCGATATTTATAAAAATAAACGTAAAATGGCACATGATTAATAATTTCCGCCACTGAATAAAATATGTCCGCGAAGTAAGCGGAGGTGGCCATAAAAACGACTACAATGCTTACAAATTTGGGACAAATCCGAGGCTTTACTAGGCTTTGTTTGTAATAAAAACATGTTTAGTGTCTTATAAAATAAATTTCATATGCGTACGTCTGCCACGTGAGTTAATACCGAGTTTCGTATATAAGGAATCACATGACCTTAAATTAACAACCAAAATTATGGTCTATAAAGCCATAGTCATACCAACTCTTCTTTATGCCGCAGAAACCTGGTGCTGTTTCAAAGCAGATATTAAAAGGCTGGACTCCTTCCATCTACGCTGTTTTCGCTCAATTCTGCGCATAAAGTGGCAAGACAAAATACCGAACACGGAAGTCCTGCGTCGCGCCAAGATGCCTGGTATCGAGGCACTCATCATCAAACATCAGCTGAGGTGGGGTGGCCACGTCGTGCGCATGGGCAATAACAGATTACCCAAAGCTGTGTTCTATTCCGAGCTCTCTAGCGGAAAAAGGAAACAGGGGGGTCAGTACTTGCGCCATAAAGACGTCCTCAAGCGTCACCTATCCACTTGCGGTATACCGAGCGATTCCTGGGAGGAAAGCGCGATGTGTAGAACGGCATGGCGTGCAACTGTTCATAAAAGTGTAGAGCAATACGAGCAGCGGCGCTTAGAAGACTTGGATGCTAAGCGCCATCTCCGTAAGACGCGCCCGAAGCCTTCGTACACCTACACCTACAATTCAGCCGGCCAGCTCCATTGCGTACCATGCAATCGCATCTTCAAAACCAAGTTTGGCTTCGCAAGCCACATTAGAGCGTTCCATGTTTCCCATTAAGAACGGTTGGAGTCGCCGTCGTCGGACACGGCGAGGAGGACATTACATAAAAGTAAAATGTACAATGATTTCATTTCATACATATATACATATAATCACGCCTATTTCCCGGAGGGGTAGGCAGAGACCACGGATTTCCAATTGCTACGATCCTGACATACCTCTTTCGCTTCCTTCACTTCCATAACATTCCTCATACACGCTCGCTGGTTTAGAGTGCACTTGACCTGGCCTTTCTTCAGGATTTCCCCGATCTGATCAGAGAAAGTCCGCCGAGGTGATTTCATTTCAATACTTCTTTAAGTGCGACAAATGTTTTAGGTATCGTAACACCTAAAGAACTTTAAGCCTAACACGTGTTACTTTGAAAATAAATATCTTGTACTATTATATAGAGACATTTTGTTATTTCACTTTGTCAAATTATTCCCATTCCTTTACAGGAGCTTTCAGACTTTATATTTCAGACAGTTCATCGCTGAAATCACCGCCTTACCAAAAATGGCGATAACAAATGTTGTTGGGCCCTTTGGTATTTATGTGATTTCGTTCTCCTCACGGATTGTATCGACTTGTCACCTCACTAGTCTGACAGCTGTCAATCTATTCACGCTGTCACTCTTGTATTAGACGCACGCGTCGACGAAATGGCATACAAAAAACGAATATTTGTTTTAGTTTTATCTGAATAAATGAATGAAAACCTGAGGTATTAATCTTTCTTCTTTGATTTCAGGAACGACCGCAAACAACGTCTAGGATGTTTTTAAGCAAAGGGCGTGTTGAAGAAAGTCGGTCCAACTGTGCTACATAATATGTTCAAGGTAAAATCTACGTACGGGAGAGTGTAACCATTTCTCCAGTTTATAGTCTAACGAACTTGCCGCCAAAAAGCCGCTTCCATACAATCGAAGTTACGCTCTCATTTTAAAACAACATGCTTGAATTATATCAAACTTGGCATGAAGATTTACGGCACCACTGAACTGAAACATTGTTGATACGATTTTGACTTTATTTGTGGAGCAAGAAATCGTATTGTCCTGAATTTTTACTAAATAATATCTAAATAATTTCCATTGACATATTTTAATTTCTGGTCCGTTAAAATACGATTTACTACAACACCCACGGTAGATTTAATATTTACGTAATTAAAACCCACGTCTCCAAAATTTCATTTACCTCCACGTTCCACAATGTACTATTTAATTTTGTGGTTGTGAATTTATTAGTAGTTAAGTATTTTAAAATTAATATAAAACTTTAATAGCTGCGAATACTAGAAACTTAAAATTAAATGAAATTCGCTGCTTTTAAGTAGGGAACTTTGGGTCTTGATGAAGTTTTCTGTTTGTCTGCAGAAACTGGCGAATACAATCTTAAAACTTTGCACGAAAGTACCTTTATAGCATTGACTGTCGCCTGCGGTATTTCCGGACCGATACGACCTTCAAACCTTCAAGAAAAGAGCGTACTCCTATCTTAAAGGCCGGCAACGTGTCCATGGGCGGCGGTAATCGCTTACCATCAGGTGATCCGTCTGTTCGTTTGCCTCCTATTTCATATTAAAAAAGTAAGTGTTATACTTTGGGAATTTCTTTGTTTTCCTGACTTTCAATTTGCGGTGTAACGTTTTAGTTTCTGATGACAATCGTTGATAGAAAAGCCTGACTTTATGTAGCGTATGTCAACTCGATACATTTTTTTTTTATTGTTTGGCGTTTATCGATGAACGATTGTCATCTTGACTAGTCCTCTAGTTACATTAAAGGCTGTTATCGCCAAACCGTCCGTAAACTAAGATTTTATTATATGGGAAAGTTCACTACAAGTTATGATAAGTCTTTGCTAAGCAATTGTATACTGGTAGAATCAAATAAACATTTATTCTGACAACCATCGGTAAAATAACGCATTAACAAAAGCAACAAAAGAATATTAAAGAACAAATCAATCAATCAATCAATTCATCTTTATTGCAGATAACGAGATCCATATTGCATTAAAATCACGATAAATCAAAGATTAAAGATGTAAAACCGATAACTTCCCCACTCATTCTCTCCCACTAACTAAATCACGTTAAATTGTCAGTTTTGTTACTTCTGATTATTGCTATTAACAAAGAATTCGCTGATTGAAATATAAGCCCATGTGGATGATATTTAGTGCGAGATAACGTGAAGGGGAGGGTCAGATAATGACCGCGCATTAGCCAGCATATTGTGCCCTAATGTCGGCACTTTGCGAAAAATGCCGATACTTTCCATCATTAAGAATATCTCTGGAAAAGTAGTTAAGTTATTAAGATTTCCCAGAAGAATTATATAAATATTCTGTTACTTATTATTGCTTGTGTTATTAAGGTACAGTATTTAATAATAAGAATGAATAAAATTCAACTGCTCAGTCATGACGAAAAGTAAATCTGTAGTAAGAACAATCGGCAAAGTTCGCGAAAATTTAATTTTAGTTGTTAAAAGACGTTTAGCAACTTAATGCTTCGATTTTAAGATTATTATTAATGTTGCATATGCAAAGTGAAACAAATGTACCAGAAATCTAATTTATCTGGTATGTAAGTATTTCTTAAGAACTGGCCAGGCTGCTTGAAATTTATGTGAGTAAAACATCAAAGGCCCTAGCAGTGGAACTTTTACTTAAACAAAAAGTATACGCCATTCTGAAAACCACGCCTACCTTCCTACTTGCGACTTTTCAAGTCACTGAGTTATTAGTACTATAGAGATCACAACCTGTACCACGCGACGAAATTGTCGTAAGCGCCGTAAAATTCATGGCGCTTACGCGTTTAAGGTCGCGACTCGCGAGATTCACGCTCCGCTTCTGTGGTTTGATGCCAAAACGGCAGCAACTCATGGCGCAAAATACTGGTTCTCTGTGTGTATATTATACAGGTAGGAGCAGACGTCACCAACCTCTAAAAGACCTCGACATAAGTCAAACAAAGTGCACCCGTTATTCAGTTAGCAAAAGTTGACTCTGTGCTGCAAGTTTGAACAAAACCTCATAAAGCGCCCGCAGTTGAGGTAAACTCTCACTGTTCCTATTGTACTTAGTGTGTTTCACTTGACTTTTAGACAATGCGCTTCTAAATTGTACTAGTTAGACTTTAATGAAACACTAGTTGTTACTTGTATAACGATACTTTTGGGTTCAATTATTGGCGTAAAGGACATTTTGGCGAAAATGAGTTATAAATTAGAAGCTCAAAGATAAAATCGTAAAGGTTAAAGAGACCAATATTTTGAGTACTTTTCTAATACTCATTAAAATATAGCTTGATAAGTCGATAAATAATAAAAATATATGGACATTAAAAAAACTCGCTGTTTTTCGCGTCTCCTAAAAACTAGCATTTTGTCCTTTACGGCAATTGAACCCAGAGGTATAAGCTTTTATTTTACTCGCCGTGTTACTTACTATATTAGGGTCAAATAAAAGTTAAATTAGAATCTATTCTAAACGCTCGATTATGTTAAAAATTAGTAAGGACTACGACATTATCTGATGATGGACAGAGAGAAAGTGGTCATAAGAACTGGGCGATAACACAACTCAATCTCATTGATTTTGAGTTTGTAAACATCGCAATGAAATAATATGCCTGTTAAAAAAAGCACAGTCGGTCATAACAGCTTGTATTTAAAAAAAAAGCATTTGTTGACAATAATGAATGAATGAATGAATGAATATTTTTATTGCGTGTAACACATGGACACATATTAACAACTTATTTGCATGACTATTCCGTAAAATTGTGACATTTAAAAAGCATTTGCGAGGACGAAGCCGGTACGCAGGAGTCCTATCGACTTTTTGTCTCTATGATCAAATAAAATCGTTTAAAAAAGACAGAGACAGCGCGGACGAGGGTGAAAGGGTAAAGCGTATCAGGCTCTTAGATTAAAATACTCATAAACATTTTTATGGGTATTGTTATTACAGGAGCAAGGCAAATCACTAAAACTAAAAACCGTCGAGCATTTTCTCGGAAAAATAGCATTTGGTGTCTATATGCGAAAAACCCTTTCCTAATATGTAAAGAAAGTATTCCGTCACAGGGTTTCGCATTCGCAAACACAATGCTTTCTTGGCAAAGAATCCGCACTGTTGTACCGACCCCGTTGAATTGAAAGAGCTTTATGCCCACTTTCCATTGTTAGAAGTTTACCGTGCCTAATTGTTTTGAAAGAATTGGAGTTTTATGTGTATTTACGATGACATTTAAAACGTTGATGTTGTTTAAAAAACCTCTTTTCAAGCTTGAACAATGTAGTTTGTTTAAAATAGTATTTTATGCAACCGTTGTTTAGGAGAGGCCAAAAAAGGCGAATGGCGCGAGTAACAATTTGAGGCGAAGCCGAAAATTGTTAATAAAGACGCCACGAGTATTTTTTTTGACTCATTTAAACAACGTTGCATACAATACTTTTTCTACGCCCAAGCACTTACTTTGAAATTAAATTGTAAATTCAACAAATTTTATCATGTCATCTAGTGATCTTCTACCTACGGTATCTACCTATTTTAAATACTTAGTATAATCTGAGAAATTTCTGTTAGAGAATTAAAAAAATGAAATAAAAAAAAACATGTCTATGGTTCACTTATTTGTCAGAGATGACATTTAAAATAAGGTTGGCAACAATGTATTTCATACAATTTTTTTTTTAAATGGTCATTACACGAAGTATCGAAAAGTGCCAAAAAGATACTGCGTGTATGCACAAATGCGTTTCTGGGGAATAGACTAAATACTTGTCTTGACAACTATAAGGTAGGCTTTTAAAGATGTGTGCACGACCCTTTATATGACAAATAAAAGTACGGGAGTAGAAAAAGAGTTTTATAAGCTTCACTTCGTATATTTGTATATGGATCTTTGTACCTATCTAGAAATGTTATTTGATTCATATCATATCTTGCAAATTGAATTTCAAAGTCTAAGCTGATGTCTGAGGGCCTACCGGTAAAATCGAAAATCTATATTTTGTTATCTGCCTCTCTATCACTCTTGCATCTTCGAGCGATGGAGAGGCATACGAACACTTCGATTTTCGTCGACGTCCGTAACTATGATTAAAACGCACTGATCTTGACCTTATGATGCAGTTGGACCGATATGATATGATAGATGATATAAAAATATAAGCCACTTTCTAATTCGTTTAACGGTGGCAGCATGGTTCCCTTTTTATCGCCTGCCACTATATATGCCTGTCACTTTCGCACTTACAACATACTTGTTAGAACGTGACAGGCATGGTGACAGGTGATAAAAATGCGACCGTGCTACGGCCGCTGATCAAAATGATACCTAAATGATGTCACATTGTAATACGGACAAGTACAAGAGAAATGCAAAATTTATAATAGACAGAAAAGGCAGATAAGTTCCTCTATTTTCCCAAAATGCTGCGTCAGGTATAAACTTGTTCTAAGGCATCAACCACGTGAAGCAAAGTACCGGTATGGATAAATAAGAAGTTTCCCTGGAGCCGGAATTGGTACAAGTTTCCGATAGGTAAGTTGGATAGATAAGTTAGCTGGGATACTATGAACTTTGTAAATAGGGATTATCTGTAAGCGTGCTTGTTAACATATGCTCGAACCCGCTTACGTATTCTCAATAGGGTTTCCACTTTCTACATATTTTTACATTCTTAAGTATATTGATATGGGTACTTACGAGGGTGGTTTGATAAGTACCCATTTATGAAAAAAAAGTCAGTCGTTTTTGTAAATATGCATTTATTTTTCTACGTAGTCACCTTTTATGTCTTTACATTCGTTCCACCTATATTCAAGCTTCAATAAACCATCCAAAAAGTATGATTTCGGAAAGTCATTAAAATAGGCCTCTGTGGCGGCAATGACTTCTTCATTTGATCGAAATCTCTTACCACCGAGCCATTTTTTCAGGTTGGGAAACAAAAAGAAGTCGCATGGGGCCAACTCTGGAGAATACGGGGGGTGAGGCAATAGTTCGTAGCGTAATTGTGTAATTTTGGCCATCACGACTGGATGAATGAGCTGGGGTGTTATCGTGATGAAACAGTACTTTTTTCTTCTTTAAATGGGGTCGTTTTTCCTTTAACACAGCGTCAAATTCATCCAATAAATTGGCATAGTACTGCCCTGTTATCGTTCTCCCCTTTTCTAAGTAGTCGATATGTATAATACCCTGCGAATCCCAGAAAACGGTGGCCATGACCTTTCCAGCCGACGGGACGGTTTTTGCCTTCTTTGGGGCAGGTTCACCCGGTAAAATCCACTGCTTTGACTGCTCCTTCATTTCCGGGGTATAGTGGTGAACCCACGTTTCGTCTACGGTCACAAAACGACGTAGAAACTCCTTCGGGTTACGTTGGAACACTGCTAAACACTGCTCCGAAGTAGTCACTCTGTTCCGTTTTTGCTCCTCCGTGAGTAAACGCGGCACCCACCTCGCCGATACTTTCTTCATGCCCAATTTTTCTTCTAATATGTTTTGTACTCGCTCGATTGAAACGTTTACAGCATCAACGATTTCTTGAAGTTTAATTCGGCGGTCGGCTAATACGATATTTTCAATTTTTTTAACCATATCGTCTGTAGTCACCTCAATTGGGCGGCCTGGGCGATCCTCGTCAAAGACGGTTGTTCTCCCCCGCTTAAACTCATTGTACCAATATCTAACGGTTGTCATAGAAGGAGCACATTCATGGTAAACCGCCTTCATTCTTACTTTTATCTCATCATAGGTTTTTCCTTCCAAAAACAGAAACCTAATTACAGACCGATACTGTTCTTTCTCCATTTTAACAATTTCACGTTCACGCTTCCACTATATCGCTGTCAAATGAAAAAAAAAAAAAAACAAAAAAATGCTGTTTTTTTTTTCAATTTTCCCGCCTCTGAAGAATGGCTTAAAACGGTGGTATACATATTTTCGGCCAGTGATATTAGTACATTTAGAAAACGGCTACTTATCAAACAGCCCTCGTATACGAGTTATCGGGATAAAGTCGCAACAGTAGAGATAGATCAGTTTTAAACCACGCGCGCCGCCAAAGGCACGCTCATATCTAAAGACATAACACACACAAGTTTAATATAGTCGGTATTTTTGCCAAGTTTGTGTTCGTTAGCAACCATACAATTAAATGTGTGCGTAGGCGCTGTGTGAGCCTCTTGCCCCTCACACGGTTAAATACCTATAATGGTTCATCTTTAACTACAACCCGCGACTAACTATCACTACAATTAATAACGGGGTACTTACCATGTAAATTTATTTGTGTATTATTCCAGATAATTTCTAGCTTTTTTTATGACAATAAAATAATACCATGTGAAATTTAAATCGCAAGTTAACTGTCCATTTGATTGTTACCTTTTAACCGCTACTGAACTGAATTTCATGGAAGCTGACATGCAGAAGCGCGCTTAGGGCCTGGAGTTACTATTGCTGTTTTATAAGAAAATAATACCTAGGTTTCCATTTAGATTACCTTAACTCGACATTCAAAAGGGTCCTACTCTTAACCTAACGCTGCGTCTTACGTAAGCGAACAACTCGCGAACGCGAAGCGAAAAGGCGCGGCGCGGCGCGGCGGGACCACGGTGTTCGCGTTCGCAACGAGTCGCCCACGTCCCACGTAGGACACTTCTAATTATATAGGTATCAAAGGATCGTTTCGCTTCGCGTTCGCGTGTTGTTCGCCTGCGTAGTACGCTGCGTAAGACTACTTGTCAGTGCACGCTAACAACCCTAACTAATTCTTAACGGCATAGGAGTAATTGTTATACCCACCATGAACCGTTAAACCGGGGTTTGATCAATATTTACCGAATATTCACTTTCAATTATGTTGTTGATGTACAAATATTATTGTTAGCGAGTTAACTGTTTGCCATTCGTGAAACTAAAGGCCACGAGTATCGATTTAAAACGATAGGGGACATGCATAAAATATATTTATATACATTTTGTGCCTAGTGAGGTTCCCATAATAAATATCTAACCACGAAGTTTATGTGAACCGCTGCGCCCTAATTTTATTTAACAGATTATTGGCGCGTAAAATTACAAAAAAATACCAATGAATTTTGGATTGGCTGTTGCAAAGAATTTTGTAGCCCCTTTGTAGATAACTCTTCCTTACATAAAAATGCCGCGGCGTGACACCAAAAAGTTTTTATTTCATAATTATTAAAACGAAGTTTCATTTAGCATCTTCTATGAAAATAAGATAGCTGAAAAAAGTAAGATATATACAAGGAAAAGTACAAAAAATAAATACAAAGCTAGTCCCACCCCATATGAAGCATAATATCATCACTTGTGACAACTTGATAGTTGGCGCACTTGACTTTGAATATCGTTCCTAAAGTTTTTCTAAAGTGTCTGTAGTCTAGTTTCCGTGTGTTTTTTCATGGCTTATGCCCTTAAATAAAATGTGTAAAAGTTTAATATAAAATCACACAATTTTGCGTCAGTCTATTTAATATATTTGTAAACTAGTTACATCTAGTAAGTCGTGTGACGTTTCTAATTCTGACCTTTTATCTAGACTCTAGATTCTATAGATTACTGTAGGATTACAAATTCCTTTGCGTAATATACTAGTAAATTCCTTAGAGCTATTAAATGTTCAAGCAGTTGAGACAACAGTATAAGTCATTATTATTAATCAAAACACATTTCGAAGTGAATTCTTTTTCCGAGTGAACACTTCTGATGAAAAAAAATAACTTCGCATAAATACTTTTACATTACAATGATGGCATGGCAATCAAGCGTTCGACCCGCCTTATACCAAAAAATACAACATTCTTTATTTCATAAAACACAGTACATTGAGGGATGGTGTCTCCCGGTAAGCAATATATTTGACTGTGTTGAGAGGCACCGCTCTTCCGTGATTAATGATAACCTAATCTCTTCTAAGCTACTACTATTTACAAACATTTACTACCTAGGTAGATCTGCCAGGAGAGGGCTCTCAGATTCTTTGGGCACATAATGCGATCGCCGCACCACAGCCTCGAACGTGACATCATACTGGGGCAAGTTGAAGGCAAGCGCGCTAGAGGAAGAGCCCCGGCAAGATGGTCGGATTCCATTAGACAAGCATGTGGTTCCATGCAGAGGGCAGCCCACATAGCCCTTGATCGCGTTAAATGGAGGGATATAGTTCTTGATCACGATCCTCAGTCATGAGGGAACGACGAAGAAGAAGAAGGAGAAGAAGAGGTATGTCCACTATTTACAAACAATCTATACTAATTATAAGCAACACAAAAACAACATAGAAGTTCCAGTAGGTAGTACTCAAGCCTGCGCGCGCGCTGTGTGTGTGTGTGTGTGTGTGTGTGTGTGTGTGTGTGTGTGTGTGTGTGTGTGTGTGTGTCTGCGTCTGTCTGTGTAATGGTACTCAGCGTAAAAGGCTTTCTGTTTTCTCATACGTTATAGTTTTGAGCCATTTGGTTACAGTAGACACAATTATGGGAATGTTTAGTTAGGGTAGATGTTTAGGATTGTATTGGTGTTATCATAATGTAAGCAGATTTTGCATTAAAGTATCTTGGTAGTGCTGCAACTAGTGTCAGGTTAAAGGATAAATGCAATTGATAACATATTATTTGAGCAGCTTCGCCATTCCGATAAATATATTAATAACCGGTCACTCACCGTCTGCGCCGGTCCGTCACCATCGACGCAGGCTCCTGATGACGCCCCTCGGTACGGAGTGAAACATGTCGAGCGTTTTCGACTTAAAACACGTGAGTGACCCGCTATTAATATATTTAATATGCCTGTGTCTCACGGAAGTTTTGTTATTAAGGCCGTTCCATCGGTTTGCCACTGTCTTTGTCACATTTCGCAAGAAAGAACGGGAAAGAACATACGCGCCAAGTGTCAATTTTGATCGAATTTTGTCGGTTTTTATTTATTTTAAAAACGTTACCTTACAATATCGAAATTCTAAAGCTATGAAATTACTATTTATGTTAAGATTGTTTTTTCTTCTTTTTTTGTTTATAGTATCACATAATAAATAACCGAGTAAAGTAGGATTAAAAGTCCGAGTTAGAGGTTACTTTGGGAATTAATTGTATCGAGCGAAGTGTCATAATTCGTGTATCGGAAGCTATGTTGTTAATGATAATATAGTCAAGTACTATATATATATTTTCCACGTCTACGAATATCAACGCCTCTTAGATTAACATGATCATATAAGGAGATTTTTCGCCTTCTGGCTCAGGGAACCGCCTTAACATTCCGATAAATTATGATGGCGACTGTTCTACTGAATGAAAATACAATACAATAATTTTGAAGTTTATAAAATAAGCTGCATAATTTAACTAGCATTATAATATAAATATCGTCTGGACGTAGATAAATGTAAACAATCAGTGTATTTGTATTGCTTCTAGTAAAAGGTAATATTCTTAACCTAAGCTTAAGAATATTACCTTTTACTAGAAGCAATACAAATACACTGATTGTTAACATTCTACGTCTAGACGATATTTATCAAAATAATATTTTCACAAAAATAACCCTACGAAGTTTTAATGATAATAGTTTTAGTTTCAATCACAAGGGGGTAAAAGTTACATCGTCTAGTCCACAATAACATAATTTTTGGTTTATCTTTCTCATGTTACTTGTTAGCGCGATTAGGGTTCTTTTAGTGTTTTGGAGCCCAGGGTCCGGTCCGGTTGCAGACTTAACAGGGTCCTCTACTATAATTTAATACATAGTTTGTCAAGGGACTGTCTCATTTCAAACATTGACAGAGAGAATCATACTATCTATGTCTTACACTAGTACTAGCCCCCAAAAGAAAAGGATGGGTATAGTTTTCTTTGTTCCTATTTACTGACATGATTTGCTTGACCAACTATAAAAGATCATTCCACCAGCGTTGCTTACATTATACTTTTATTAATCCCCAATGCAAAAACGGGGGTAAAAGGCTAGAAAGCCATTTTTTTGTTTCAACGTTAATGTTGGGTAGGGCTTAAAACTGTACAGTGTCAAACCGAAACTCAACTTCGTAGCTTAAAACAATAAATAATAATAATTATTATTATTCATTTAATTTCATAACACACGGTACATAGGTGTTACATTGAAATATTACTGCCAAACTGCGAAACAGTTTGATGGCAGTTAGTTGAGCTACATAATAATCATAATCATAATATTTATTCAAAATAGAGTACACTCGTAAGTTATTCTAGTGGAATGTCCCAGAAGAGTACAAGTGCTGGCCAAAACCGTTTTTGTACTGCATTAAAAACGTTTTGGCCGACGATGAATCTAAAACCATTTGTTCCCTGCATAATTTTGTTTACAGAGCACTTATGGGATCACTTCCATTTTGTAAATCGGTTACAGGCATTTTCTCAGGGACTGTTAGACGTAGAAAGATAAAATTTGGAACAGTTAAGGGGCCCACTGATTACCAGTCCGCCGGACGTTAACGGCCTGTCACTTGGTCGGAACTGTAATTTTTTTGTTCTAACTGACAGGCTGATATCGTCCGGCGGACTGATAATCAGTGGGCCCCTTTATAGTAACTATACTGTTTAATTCAAACATTAAATTAAAATAGTGTTGGTAAATATTTCAAAAAGCCCGAAAATATTTACTCGACACAAATTCGTGTTACATAATTCAGTAGTTGTTGAATATTTTAGTCGTAAATAACACATTTGCGGTGCACTGAATGTTAAACTCCATATGCGTGAAATCCGTGATCTGGATTAAAATGCAGCTTCCTTAATTACAGATCGGTAATGTTGCTATGAATTAATTTGTATATTTAATTGGAATTATTCATTCATTTTAAATAGATACCTACAGTATCATTTCTCCAAGTCTGATGAAAAACGCTAATGCTCTTAACTTATCAAGTAACTTAAGTACTTTAAAATTGTCTCCCTCACCTTCCGCTTAAACTAACATTAAAGAATTAAGTCTCCAAATCTTAAACGTAATTATTTAAAGATAAATTTAATTAGAAAAGTAACCTTTGGCGCACGAGGGCTCGTTAAACAACTATAGGTATTTATGACAAAATCCCATGCCATAAAAAGTTTGTTTGCAAGTTTAAGGAGCGCTTAATTTATCTTTTCCAAGTGTTGTAAGTTCGTTTTCGAAAATCAAACAAGATTATTTACATTATGATTTTTTTTAATTAATATATTTGCAATGCAAATCACAGTCGACACAATTTTTTTTTGTAAATTTATAACCTTTGAAAGATCAGCAACGCGTACGTGATCTAAAATTCAACGGCCTCATAGCCTAGTCGGTATTGGCCCTGCCTAGAAAGCAGGAGGTCCCGGGTTCGAATTCCGGTAAGGGCATTTATTTGTGTGCCTATCACGAATATTTGTTTCTGTTATGAATGTATATAAAGGGGCCCACTGATTACCAGTCCGCCGGACGATATAGGCCTGTCAGTTGTTCGGAACTGTCAAATTTTTGTTTTAACTGACAGGCTGATATCGGACTGATAATCAGTAGGCCCCTTAAGTATGTATTTATCTATAATAAGTATGTAATATCGTCGCCGGGCGTGCCCTCTTTTTCGCATAGAATTGATTGTCATATTTTCACATGGCATAATATAGGTACGATTGGTCTTCGCATTAAAGTCATTATAATAATAGGTACTTTATAATATTGTCTTCGGTTACCGCGATAGTTACTCATGAAATAAAACTATGAAAACGGATTATATCGCGTATATTGAATTTATAACACATCCCGACATTTCGAACCCTTTACAGCGTTCGTGGTCAACGGGTGACACCCGTTATAAATTCAATACCCGTTATAAATTCAATATACGCGATATAATCCGTTTTCATAGTTTTATTTAATAGGTACTTTAATTTGCCTAAAAAGCAGTTTTCTTAATATATTCTTGGCATAACATTCTGTGGCCGTATGGCAGTAAAGTTGACTAAAGTTGATTTTTCCTAACATCAAAGATCAATATTCAATACGTAGAACACGTGTTTCTACTAATTTTGAAAATCCTAACATTAAAATAAAATGCCTGTAACTGAAATGACTAAAACACAAAATGGCATTTGCTCACAGTAACGAGTAGTTACAGTCGCGTATATACATAACATAATATATTGTATACACCTAAAAGATTTCACCCCGTATACAGTATTCAGATTATTTTAGGGTTAATTTGTACATCTGTTGTAGACAGCAGACAGACACTGGACAGAGCACTGTGACGGCCAGATGATACCTACAAACGGTTTAGTGGACAGGCCTGATTTGGGGCTTTACCTGTCTGTGACAAGGTTAAAATTATATTACAAAGCGAGTTACAATTTAAATATGGCAGGCAGGAACACTCAAGAGCAACATAATTGGATGGCTGTTTAAATTTTGGGCACCAGCTTGAAGATTTGTTAAGATAGTTTAGTTCTGACTTTTAAACGTCTTTAATTTATTCAATAACAGGTTCATCATCTAGAGTTTTGAATGATTCACGGTCAGTTTTACTAGACTTATATTGACCGGGATATAGACCGTGATTACCTTTTGAATTGTTTGTGAGCTCATCAACAATTCAAAAGGTAATCACGGTCTAAATCCCGGCCAATATAAGTCTAGGTTCATCATCTACTACATAACCTTAACTCGTGCTTGAGGAAGGATTTCCGAAGAATCCGAAACATATCGCCAAAAGCTACTAAAAATAATAGTGAGTGAAACCGTACTGATCTAAATATTTTGAAATATGTCTCACGATAGTTTAATTTCGATTACATAACCTTATTGAGGTTATTTAATCATATTTAATTTTTTTTAGCGATAGACCCGCTAAAAACGGATTTTAGCTTCAGATGCCATATGCATATATTTGCTACGTGCTACGTCGTAGCAGTTCGTAGCGAAGTTGCTAACAAAATTCAAATACATATCGTAAAATGTGCCTACTTTGCCCCCCACTGCCTAATTGTGCTCCAACAGTTTTTATACATGAAAACTACCTCATTTAAGTGTTTGAATAATAATATCACGTCAAAAAGTGATAATGATCGTCTACTTTAAATCGCCATAATTATATAGGGTGGCTAAAATCTAAGTGCATTCCCGTTGCCAGGGAGGTTTTGGGATTATTATTATTTTTATACCACGACGGTGGCAAACAAGCATACGGCCCGCCTGATGGTAAGCAATCACCGTAGCCTACGGACGCCTGCAACACCAGAGATATTACATGCGCGTTGCCGACCCTTTAAAAACCTGTACACTCCTTTTTTGAAGAACCCCATACTGTAGCCTCTCGGGAAAACCTCGGCAGGGAGCTCATTCCACAGCCGAAGCGTACGAGGGAGGAATTATACTGAGCAGCTTTTACTATGGGACCAACCACGAAATCGCAAAAAAAATACCCTCCCATAGAAAATAGACCAAAATGTATGAAACAGCCAAATTTTTCTTCGTGATTTCGGAGTTGGTTCCATAGTAAAAGTTGCTCAGTATAACCCCAAAACCTCCCTGGCAACAGAAAAGCACTTATTTTTTAGCCACCGTGTATATCAACATACCTAATCACAATGATTTAAATTAATTTTAGAATGTTAGAGCAAAGTAAGCAAATTTTACTTTACCTGGTCTGGCCACACATTCTATGTAACAAATTATCCCTTTATTAGGCCGTGATTTTAAAGCTTACATTTAATACAGCTTTATAATATATTTAATGAAGGGAAGGGCAAACGAAAATGCCTAATGATTATTTGATGTTGTCATCCCTCGCCTGAATATGGGCATTTTCATTTTAACTTATTAGGTACGTTAAATCGCGCCTAAGTTGTGTTTATGTTTAAGTCACGTCTAATCGTCGTGACAAAATGTATGTGATTTAAAACTGACCGTCAGTTTTGTGGCAATTGCTAACCAGCCTCTAATATTACACAGGTAATCATAATCATAATCGTTTATTGCAACCATGGTGTTGGTTATTTTATTAGAAAGTACATACATGGACCCTACTAGGGCGTGGCAACATTTTTAAAAACCTTAAATCTAAAACTAAGTTGACATAAGACAAAGATAGAATATAAAAATGTAATGTAGCATATCGAACAAATCGCATAAAAAAGTCGACCAGGTTTGTTTTGAGGATCAAATTTAATATGGCAACACATCGTGACGTCACCATGTAACGTCGCTTTTGCTTAGAAGCCGTTTCGATGTATGGAAAAACAAAGAAATTGTGATCGCTATACAATATTTTTTTAAATATTTAGATAAGTACGGTTTTTACTCACTATTATTTTTAGTCGCTTTTGGCGACATGTTTCGGATTCTTTGGGAATCCTTCCTCAGGCACGAGCGATTTTGAAATATGTCTCACGATAGTTTAAGTTCGATTAATATTTTTTAAATTAAAAGTAAGGAATCGAATAGTATGTACCATTTTTTTTGTAAGTTACTGTCTAGTTTTTTTTTTATTTATTATTATTCGTGTATATTTTAAATCTCCATTTCATTGTTATAAATTGCTCTTTAACTTATATCTATTTACTCCATGAACTCTTGGTACTTACCTATACGCCCATAATATATATGCATTTTAAAGAGCAAGCGAATTGTCCCTAATTTACGCACCATTTTTTAGGAATAATTTGTGCAATGTTCATGCGAATTCATGTGATTAGGATTTTAAAATACTGAAATTGATTCTAGTATCAAAACTGAATATCCTGAAAAATAGGAAGTACCAGAATAATATAATTGTTCTATCGGCACCAAGATTATGAAATGGCGGACATAATTAAATTCCTGTCGACTGATCCCTCTTCTGATAGCGCTGGCAGCGCTGATAGCATTAATGAATTTAATGAATCTATTAACGGAATGAAAGGCGATGTGGGACTGTTTGTGTGTCATGATTTTGAATGATAAATTAATTGTACTTAGATTAAATTATTACTTTTCGTACCATTTGTGTCAGATAAGCATATTTTAATGCACTTAACAGTTATTTACCGTTATACAACATTGTATGACAGGGACAACATGATAGTATTTATAGTGTTATATTATGTCATACAGTGTTAGGTATATAACGTTATATAACTGCCAGTCTAGGAGAACCATTAATAGAATAGAATAGAATAGAATAGAATAAGATTTTATTCGTAAGCACAAACAAACAAGGCATTATATAATATAAAAGAAAACATAAAATAAGATTAAAGTGCCACGAAATGGCCTCATCTCAGCATGTTGCTGGTGACTTCCAGCGCTCATCTTCCGATGAGACCATCAAGTGAGAAGAATCACGGAAGGTAACAGACAAGAAGAAAGGATACATAAAATAACATACAATGAACAAATAGTTAAATAATAAATATGTAGCTACTATCAATTCTAACCTACTCCACAGCCCTAATACTTACTTACAGATACTATCATTGTTATTTTTATGTTAGTGCGTCCATGTGTTTCACTTAGCTTAACTGTCATAGCAAGATTGTTAAATAATTTAATTTTAGACATTCAAAAAAGAAAATTTAAAAGCGCAAAACAGAATCGCGGAGTAAAACTAGTTAAACTGTCAAATATACGCCACAAAAGCGAAACCAATAGTTGTAATTGAGCTGTGCCCCTGCGGCTGTTTTCGCGTTAAGCTCCGAGCCGATACCAGTGAGTTTCAAATTTTTAACACAAACTTTCACTTGCAATTTGTTTGCGTACTATTTATTTAATTCGGTTTTAGTTTTGATTGCAAGTTTTTGATTGATTGATTTGATTGAATTTGATTAATTGATTGCGAACTGTTGAAAGTGCGAAATTTGTAAATATATAATTCCTTTTTGTGACGAGGTTCTCGAAAATATCGAGTATTACAAATAAGAGGACTACAGAAGACAAAACAAAATATGTATCCTAATCTCGTTTTCAGGGTTCCGATATTTTGTTACTTTATTGGTACTCTTAGGTACAGTCAAGTGTAAAAATATGGGTACACTCATCATACTCAAAAATATGGCTCTTATGTCAGCCAACTAAGAACTATGGGACATATTTTTGAGTAAGTTGCATGCACCCATATTTTTACACGACTGTACGTTAAGATTTTTATAATATTATTTAAATTGTATTGTGTCGTTTATTTCTACTTGTTGTAATATAATTATAATCGTCTAGAGCCTAGAGGGATTTGTGTAAGATTGTCCAATATTTATTCATCATCATCATCATCATCTCAGCCGAAAGACGTCCACTGCTGGACAAAGGCCTCCCCCAAGGATCTCCACAACAAACGGTCATTCGCTGCCCTCAGTCAACGGTTTCCCGTGACTTTAACCAGATCGTCGGTCCATCTAGTCTGGGGCCTTCCCACATATTTATTAATTTTACCTAATTATGGTACACTGTATTTATTGTATTGAATTGGTCCTCAAGGCTAAATTCAAATATGATACTTAGCTCAATGTTTTAATTACTTTACTCATAATTTTGTTTTATCACATGGTTATAACTTAATTTAGCCTTCGACCATCGTATACAGGTGTGTAAATTCAATACGGGCGAATATTTAAACGGTGGTTAGCATAGGACCTAAGAAGTATAATTGTGGTATTTTCTATAAAAAGGGCCCTTATTGTCGACGGCGCTTACGCCATTATTAACGACGCTCCGATATAAATACAATGCCGCGAGACGCTGTGCGGCGTAAGCGCCATCGACAATAAGATCCCTTTTCATAGAAAATGCCCCAATTATTGAGATTGATTTTGCTTAGAAATACAATGAAAATTTTAACCATACAAAATAATTCGGCCCGCAATGTAATACAACGCACAAGTTGCGTGATACGATCTTTTTAAAGTAACTGTCAACGCTTGTTAGCAGTTACTATTAGAAAGCTCGTATCTCGTAATGTCATGTCATTTTATGTTTCAATGTTTGCAGTAAGTTGCTGCTCGGTAAATTTAATAACAAATTACTACGTGGTCATAAATGTCATAATTAAGTGTAACTTAAAAAAACTTCTTAATTAATGATTAGACGGTTAAATTCCATATCTGGAGTGTAAAGAAACTTAAAAACATCAATAATTTAGAACATACTTATAGGTAATATAAAATTTAGCTATCGATAACAAGTTTCGGTCATTCAAATGTACAACCCGGTCACAATATCTGTGCACCTGACCTCGTGAAGTCATATCGGCGGTCTGGGTACGGTGTGAAAAAAAGTTTTTTCGAGAAATGTGGAGGTGTAGCGGCAACGAAGATGCTAACCGTACTGTCGCACCGGGGAGTGCGCGGAGAGGTGACAGGGGAAGCGGGAGAGGCGCCACATTCCAGCGAGGTGCACAGATATTGTGACCGGGTTGTACTATTAATTAAAATACGGAATCAGAATCATGGTAGGTTTATTGATTAGGTATACATATCACAAGTCACAACATTTTCTAAAAAGCACAATATAATTTATTCATTTATCACAATAATATAATCAAATATCACATCATATAATGGTTCAAAAATGTCATAATTAACACCTAACAAAAAAAACACGAATCGAAATTCAACGTTCAAAACTCACAAGCGGTATTGAACCTTTAAGTCTAGGGAGAGACTTCGCCTCCTTATGCGTGTTCTACCGCTTGTACAATGGGCTGTGCTCTGAAGAACTGTTTGACATGATGCCAACGGCCGCTTTCTATCACCGCACCGCTCGCCATCGGCTGTTCATCCTCACACCCTAGCACCTAAATGGTCGCGTACTGTGCGGTTTAAGAGGAATTTCCTCCCGCGTACGCTTCGGCTGTGGAATGAGCTCCCTGCCGAGGTTTTCCCGAGGGGCTACAGTATGGGGTTCTTCAAAAAAGGAGTGTACAGGTTTTTAAAGGGTCGGCAACGCGCGTGTAACATCTCCGGTGTTGCAGGCGTCCATAGGCTACGGTAACTGCTTACCATCAGGCGGGCCGTATGCTTGATTGCCACCGACGTGGTATAAAAAAAACTTTAAATGGGAGTAGAATTTCACAATACAATACCGAAGCGCTGTGATTAAAAAGTTATTATAATCGTTGTCCCCGCGACAGCGGACTTGAGTTATTTCACTCGTAATTGTCAGAACGGGAGTTTATGAGGTGGCTAAATCTTTTTTTAACACGTTCACTGCGCGGTGGGGTGGTGAATTAAGTTATACTAAAGTTAAAGTTAAGAAATTAAAGTTAAAGTTTATTCAACTAAGTAGTTAAAGTTCTAAAGTTCTCGGAAAGCGGCCAAGTTGAAATGGGACTGGGCTGGTCATGTCTGCCGAATGCAGGATGACTTTTGGGCCAAGTTAACCACGGAGTGGGAGCCCCACGAGTCTAACCGGGGATCCGGCAGACCTCGTCGGCGATGGCGGGATAACTTGGACTCCTTCTTGACAGGCTGGCCGGATATAGCATTAAACAGAGACGAGTGGAAAAAGAGGGGGGAGGCCTTTGCCCAGCAGTGGGACACAGTGGACTCTGAATAATAATAAATAATAATAATTAAAGTTAAACTGATTGATGTATTGTAGGTGTACACTGTGTTACGTTATGCTTTAACATACAATTTGTTGCGGTATCCTGCCCTGGCTGCCCTAGATACAATAAAATACAAAACTATATTGTGTCTCTCTTTATTTAATAGAGTTTACACACGGCCATGTGATTTTTAAAATGATACCTTCCTACTATTCTTGTATCTTGCCAACGTCTGCGCCAAGATATTAACTTATCATTAAAAATAATTAGAAATAAAACGACACATAATTGTTTGTAAAACCATAACAGTTTAATATTTATATATTGTTCGCTGCGAAATAGTTTCAGGTTGTAAACTAAAAGAACACGAGTAGTCTTTTTTTTACAATAATATATTATACAGTATCTGACCGACAAAAAGTATAATTCAATTATTTCCCATATTTAAAATATGTCAAAATCTTAAAATAGACTTGTAAACCGAATATCGGCGTCGAAATATCCTGCAAAATAGAAGTACATTTATTTGCGAGTATGCAGAAATGGAAAAAATAAAAAATATTTCTCTGACAGGCGTGTAAACCCGCCCCAAATCCAGCAAAGTATATTTTCCGGCTCTCCTACCAAGGGCGTGCGAAAGAACACTACACTTCCAAGGAGTAGGTGTCAGATGACCCTCAAAGCTTTTGCTGACCTCGAAAATATATTTTAATAATTTCTTCGTAGATTTTATTTTTGAGGTTAAGCATCTTTATCTTCTTATGTAAAAAGGCCAAGGTTATATCTGCCCGTATTAGTCTCATTAAATAAACAGACAAAAACATAACGTTAAGCATGTTTGGGTGAAAGCAGCTAACGCCGGCTTAATGCGCCTTATGAAGTTATCGCCTTGACGATGGTTTTATGCTAAAATCGGGTAGTTATTGCTTTATCGTCTGAGAGCTTATGTATGTACTTGCCAAAAACAGGCGTATTGAGGAATTATCATCATCCCAAAACAATGAAGATTTTTGGTAGGGAGCTTTAATACCCCAGTCGTGACAATCGTACCAAGTTAGATGACAATCGCACGTCGTACACCGACAAATGCAAAACGAAATCACATGACTAATTTCATTAAAGTTTCGGTTAGCGTTTTCACCTAGGTTAGGTTCCTTGAGTCGTAATCTGTCAAATAAAATCTAATAAACCGTACGTAATCGTTTGTCCCTGGGTATCAGTTTTATGAATAAGGGGGTATGATATTGCAATGTTTTCGATTTTTGGATAGGTAACGCAGTTAGATACACTGTGGCCCGAGAAGCCGAACTAAGTCTTATACAAAAATTAGTTCGGTTTCGCGAACTAATCTAGAATTAAACTATTAAAAAAAATCCCCAACTATTGGTAAGGAAGAAAAGGCAAATAAGAGTTATGAGATCAGTCGCCTTTGTATGTATGTGTATGATCGTATACCGTAAAAACCTACTGAATGAGATGTCAATTGATTCGTTTGGCATAGGTGCGCGATATAAACTTCATTTAACTTGACCGAGGAGGTCCTTTTCCGAAAAAAAAAACGGTAATTTAGTTAAAATTACTTAATGCCTTCTTGCAATGTTCTTATTAAGTACATAAAACCCGAGAAGCTCATGGGGATACGACGTATAGGCACGACGCACGAGGAGGTTATCAACTCCGTTTTTTTTTTTTGTTTGTTACTCCATAACTCTGTCATTTCTGGAACGATTTTGAAAATTCCTGTTTAGGGTTCCGTACCCAAAGGGTAAAAACGGGACCCTATTACTAAGACTCCGCTGTCCGTCTGTCCGTCTGTCTGTCCGTCTGTCCGTCTGTCTGTCTGTCTGTCACCAGGCTGTATCTCGTGATCTGTGATAGCTAGACAGCTGAAATTTTCACAGATGATGTATTTCGGTTGCCGCTATAACAACAAATACTAAAAACAGAATAAAATAGAGATTTAAGTGGGGCTCCCATACAACAAACGTGATTTTTGACCGAAGTTAAGCAACATCGGGCGGGGTCAGTACTTGGATGGGTGACCGTTTTTATAGTTAATGGTACGGAACCCTTCGTGTGTGAGTCCGACTCGCACTTGGCCGGTTTTTATTTGATTGTAAGTACATATATACATACAGATTGGTCCCGTTTTTTGTCAAAACGCAGTTCTGATCCATGAGGAATCGAGGGAACTCCTCAAATGTTAAAGGCATACATATAGTGATTTTAGTATTTTCATCAACAAATCTAGCAATAAGATTTAAAAAAGTGATATTTGATGAAGTGGAACCGCTGATGATGATCAGAATGTAACTCTTCTACGACGCATAGTTCACGTTTGGCAATGTGTCCTCTCCATTATGTTTGTAAGCAAGTTAAGTTTTAAGGACACATTTTTGTCAAGCTTGAGTTTTAATGATGGGATCCATGAGGAATCGACGGAACTCCTCAAATATTAATACGTATAGAGATTTTTGTATTTTCATCAGAAAATGAAGCATTTACATTAAAAACTGTCGCATTTGATGAAATGGAGCTGCTGATGATGATCAGAAAAGAACTCTTCAACGACGCATAGTACCTACACGTTTGGCGATTTCGACTTGGACTGGGACTCGGACTCGGACCCGGACCCGGAGAGTTAGGACTGCGACGCTTACAGAATCGAAATGCTACTACATAAATGGGTTAGGTTACGATTGAACTGTCATCCTCACAGAACCGAACTGCTATCAGAAAATTGGGTTAGGTTAGAACTGCGATCCTCACAGAAACAAAATGCTACTAGAAAACTGGGTGATTTTACCTACTTTTCTATATAATTAGGCAAAAGATGCTGTCTTTTTAATTTCATTGAATGGAATCTAAGAGTGCACCATCAATAATAATCTTTCACCGGCATCCCCCATTGGTCGGGTTTTTTTTCTTATAAATGATTTATTGCTGGAAAAGCCAAAAAACAAAATAAAAACAAACTCATTCACGTGATATACATGAGCCAGATTTGCGGAAAGTATAAACATAGACATATTTACAAGAAATACAAACATTCCTTATCTCCGTTTTTATTGAGCTCTGCTTTTCCTGTGACCCCCTGATTTGCCAATCGGTAGCCAATTTGACACAAGGATGCTTATTTCCGATAGTCCGTGACCTGATATCCTTAAATAAGGATAAACATAAAGTTCTTATTTTGATCTTCTTTCCTTTTTGTTTGTTTGTATATTTTAAGCCATGCTTCACTACATAGTATAAAACAAAGTCGCTTTCCGCTGACTGTATGTCTGTCCCTATGTATGCTTAGTTCTTTAAAACTACGCAACGGATTTTGATGCGGTTTTTTTTAATCACTCATTCAAGAAGAAGGTTTATATGTATAATGTGTAAAGGTTTTGTGTAAATTAGTTGAACTATCCGTGCGAAGCCGGGGCGGGTCGCTAGTTGATTCATAAAGGCTTATTATTAACCGGGCAACTAAAATATTAAACATGAACTTTCATTGGGCGTATAATAATATAATTTGGCCGTGCATTAATATTTTAGAGCCTAGAAATTTATATTAGATCCAAATATAAGCATCATATTATTAGAAAAACTACCGGTTAAATAGTCCCATTCATAAATAAACAGAAATTCTTATATTTATCAAAATTTCAGACAGGTTTGCGATATGTGTTCAATCAAATACTTAATTGTATTTAAACTCACAGCTTTTTGCATTACGTGATTACACGTCAGCTACTTACTTTAATCTTAAAAATTACTACAACTTTTTAGCTTTATTAGTGAAAACGAGTTAACCTACCTATACTATAATTAGAAAAGTACTATTTGGTAATTACAAAATCGTTTATTCGTAAGGTAATTTAATCGTAAGGTCATTGACTGAGTCTACTCGCGTGTGACGTCACTCGTGTCACGTGATTAGCCCCTTTGCAAAAACAGCGTTTAAGGCGCGTTCAAAATAAATAAACTTTAACATTGTTTTTTTATATTTAATACAGTAAATTTCACGGAAATATCAATGTAGTGTAATTATTAAATCATAAACAATCAATTGAAACCATTTTCAAAAATAAGCCAAATAGCCTATTTAAAAAGTTTATATTTAAAAAGTTTTGTACAAATATTTCACAAAACATAATTATGCGGTTCTGTATTGTGTATAAATTTGTAAATACGTAGTTTAAATCAATAACTTTTTAATAATCAATATAAGTGATATCAGTCTTCATAGTGTTCTTCCGAAGATTTGGTTCAAAGGGGTAAGAGCTAATTTGTTACCAGAAAAATCTACAAAAATAATGTACTTGATTTTCATTGTATCATTTTAGGTGTTTGCTGCTGTCTTTGAAAAGATATTAGGTACATAATTATGAGCTGTAGGTACTTTTAATTTGTCAGTACAGTCACGTCTGAAAATATCGATACGGACAAAGTGCCAGAAGTATGTACCTATACTAAGGTCGTGTATACATATTTTTGGCACTTTGTCCGTATCGATCTTTGCTTAAAATAATAATGTTTTGAAACCTAATATATGTATATAATTTCCTCATAGGTGATGTGAAAAGCAGTATGTGTCACATGGTAGCAAAATTATTTTCACCTTGGGCGTTAACACTTGAATCCCTCACTACGCTCAGGATTCTATTATAGAATCCTTCGCTTTGTTTAGGATTCAATTGTACGCCCTCGCCGTAAATATGTCATTAAGCTCCCTCGTGACACAATCTACTATTCAATATTCTATCACAGAGCTAAACATGAAGGATTAAAATTTAGAAATTTGGATTGTCTTGAAAGGAATTATGCATAAGTTGTATTCGGGTAAAAAAATATCGGCTAACTCCGAAAATACCCTAAAATTCCATTATATTAGTCTAATTTTAGGGTTCCGTACCCAAAGGGTAAAAACGGGACCCTATTACTAAGACTCCTCTGTCCGTCTGTCTGTCTGTCACTACACTGTATCCCATGAACCGTGATAGCTAGACAATTGAAATTTTAACAGATGATGTATTTCTGTTGCCGCTATAACAACAAATACTAAAAACAGAATAAAATTAATATTTAAGTGTATTTATTAGATCAAACGTTATACAAACAATAAAGACTAAACTAGAAACTCAAAACAACAGTCTTTTAAACGATTTTTAATTGACGAAATTCTAAGGTAATGTTGACGAAGTATAATTTACCTACACTGATCTCTCGAATGAATTAATTTTAATATGCGGCGAATCGCCAACCAAAAACATAGAATAGTAGAAGTTCGAATTTTAGACCGTCCTCCTTTTTTTGAAAGGCGCATAAACATATTGACAATGCAGTTTCATGAAACTGTCGATAGTGCCGATGCGTGTAAAATACGGTCCAAAAAACTTACGTTTACGTTAAATGATCCGCACGCCACTCCGGTGTGTGAGCGAGACATCGCTATATACGTGCATAGCGCAAATTGGAGCCTGGAGCATACTAGTTTAAAGTTATATTATTTATTGTCTTAATACGTACATTAATGCACCAAGTCTTAAGCATCGGTTTGATTTTTAGGGATCCGCACCTCAAAAGGAAAAAATGGAACCCTTTATCAAAGGATCACTCGTGCGTCTGTCTGTCTGTCCGTCTGTCACAGCCTATTTTCGCCGAAACTACGTAGAAATCTGGTACACTTATGTAAATTCGCGACTCAAAGACGGATGTAACGTACACAAATTAATTTTAAACATGGGGACTACTTTTGGGGGGTAAATGAGAAAATTAAAAAATAGTTTTTCAAACTATATTGTGTTACATAATATCAAATGAAAGAGCTCAAATATATATTTTTTGTTATTTTAAAATAAATGGTTTAGAAGTCAAACAATGACCATCCACCCCCCCCCCCCCCTTTATCTCCGAACAGGAAAACCTATTATAAATCAGTCAAGCGTGAGTCGGATTTAATTACTTGGTTTTTGATACGACGCCTACGAGTTTTTTATACTTTGACAATATTACGCTGAGGAATCATGTACCAGATACATAGACATAGTATAGTAGTTATAGACATTAAACCGAGCGACCAGGGGTAAGAGAAAGACATATTCATGCACAATGGCAGCATAATCCTTTTTCACTTTCACTCTTATAAATTTCGGTATTTCGCCATCGCCTCCTACCTATGCTGCCATAACCCGACCATGAAACAAAACCCGGTCGGTGATAAGGACAAAGCATGGCTCTTATAGGAATCGCAATAAGACTATCTTTCTCTATCAAAGAGTGTCAGGCCCTTGACCAGATAGGACAATGCGCATGTACACTGTGACACCTGTCACTAAGCTAAGCTCTGAACGAGAAGAGCCACACTTGGGTTTCATTAATGACGTCCCTTTTGTGCCACGTGACAAATGGCCTGCCCACCTCGAATTTCAGCCGAAGCATACCTACTAACACCTAATTATTGACACGTTCATGTAGGTAACATGTTGGTAATTTGACACAACATGAATTAAGTATTTAATGAGCGAGTATGTTGCAAATTTAATGTGATAAACTGAACTCTTTTCTTGGTAATTTATTATCATTTTGTAATTAATTATTGTTATGTAGCTGACAGTGTATGATTAATACCAATAAAAATCTATCTATCTAAAGGCGACCCAATGCCATCTTGAGCGGTAATATATGATTGTAAAAACTGTTAAAGTTTAGATATTGAATCAATTATTAATATGATGCGTTCATCGCTCGCGCTGAAAGTCCTAAATACACTACGAGTCGTGTTAGACGTTTTCACATTGTCTTATCCGATATCGGATGTTGGATAACCCTTTGAGTAAGATGAGTGATGCCACAGAGAGTGCTCTATGGCATCAAGTCCTTTTACGATGCGTCTTACAGCAGCGCGGCGCGGCGGGCCCACGGCGTTCGCGTTCGCAACGAGATCGCCCACGTAGGACACTTTTTAGGTATCATAGGATTGATTCACCCCGCGCCGCATCGCTTCGCTTCGCGTTCGCGTTTTGTTCGCCTTCTTAGTACGCTACATTGCTTTTGCATGAACGTCTTTTGACCAATGATCATTTATTAAACGAAGATAAAAAAATGAAAAAGCACTATTCTACATTTTACTTCTTTGGAGTCGTATCTGACAGTCGATATCGAATCTGACAATGTGAAAACACTCTTACGGTCGTATCATAATAACATCATCACTTTAACTAATTCTAAAACATCTTCACCGCTCATTGGGTGTCTTTTTGGGTATTTGTTACGTACTATGCAATAGGTTCCTATTTAGGTAAAAGGAGTAGGTAAGTAAGTAATTAATTTATAACTTAATAGTGATATAATTTTGTCTGTAGTTTCGAAGACGCAGTAGCTAAGCTCTTCATCTTGATTTAGTAAATGTTAAACTGCGACCTTAGTTTTAACAAAGATAGATATAACTCCGTAATAGGTGGATACAGTCTAAGGAAAAAACGTGCCTCGAAAATCAAGAAAATTTGATTCTCGTTCAGAGGGCGCTACTAGTTTTGGCCTACAGTCGTATAGATGGCGTTGACGGTTTCGTTTGTTATTTAACAATTTTAACGCATATCAGTGAAAGAACATGGGTCAAAATCATAAAAATAATTAATGCAAATAAAAAAAATCATTTATCTATATTTAAATACATTCTATCGTATTTTTATAAATCTTCATTTTTAGTTTTAAAGTGTGTCGACAGATGGCAGTGAATTTACTGGGGTTACAAAATTTACTATGACAGTATCGCTCTAGTATAAGTTACTCTATGGTTTTAATGTCAAGAAAGCAAAGATAACACCGTCTCACTGTACCAATTCTAACTGAATGAAAACGTTTGCACGCACTATCATCCAGTAAACATGATAAATCATTTATAAACTGTTCACGGAAAAAACTTTCATCATGGTTTGATAAACTGTTCGCGGAAAAAACTTTGCTTGGTTTCTACAATTAAAAACACGTACGGAATTGTACGGGACAAGCAAAACGTTTAAAAAACTAACCCGTCTACTCGTAAAAAAAACTCTTTTTTCTTTTACATCCACACAAATTTTACACAGATCGAGCTACACCTACAGTAAGTAAGCTCAGTAACGCAGCGTACTGCGTACTAAGTAGGCGAACGACACGCGAACGCGAAGCGAAGCGATGCGGCGCGGGGTGAATCAATCCTTTGATACCTATAGAAGTGTCCTACGTGGGCGATCTCGTTGCGAACCCGAACGCCGTGGGCCCGCCGCGCCGCGCCGCGCCGTTTGCTCGTGTTCGCGAGTTGTACGCTTACGTAAGACGCAGCGCAAGGCTCGTGCTGTGGGTACTAGACGCCAGTATAATACTTAAATACACAGTACAGTACTTAATTTTTTTATTTTTTTTTAAATATGCTGATCTTATTCGATAAACCAACCATAGTAAAACTAACTGTATGTCATCGGCAGCTATGTTCTTAAATAGAAAACATCATAACCCAGGAACAAACATTTGTGATGAACACACAAATAAATGCCCTTACCAGGATTCGAAGCCGGGACATCGGTTGACACCTCATTCTAAAATATAGGCTCAATAGTTTTGAAGCTACGGTGGAACACACGACACAAACATACTCTTATTATATATTTAAGGATCTTTAGTTATAGGTTTAGGTTATTCTATTTAATAAAACTTCCTTAAGACTCAGACGTATAAAACAATCAGTTAAATTTGAGCAATTTTCGACTTAAGACGTTAGTGACCCGCCGATAAGTTAGCCTTTCTTCCGCTGTAGGTACCCGTCTACTTGTTTTGTGCAACAAAATGTTGATTACTTTCGTACCTGCTCACAATTACCTATGCCACATACATACATAGACTGCTAAAATTCCCGTAGAAACGCGAACGAGTAATTTCCATTTTTTCACCGAGTCTGGAACGGTAATTTCCTTCGGCAAATGGCGGAAATGGGTCGATTCGACGGCGACCGTGCCTCGCGAATTAATTTGTGTGGTGGGACTCTACGGACTTCTATTGCTTTTGTTTTGTACCCAAGTAAAGCCAAAAGGGATGGTTATGATGTTAGTAGTAAATTTTACGTTCGTGTCCTGTGTTATGGAGCCGATTAACGCTGCGTCTTACGTAAGCGAACAACTCGCGAACGCGAAGCGAAGCGGCGCGGCGGGCCCACGGCCCACGTAGGGCACTTCTATAGCTATCAAAGGATTGATTCACTCCGCGTTCGCGTGTTGTTCGCCTACTTAGTACCTACGCTGCGTTAGATGAGTGAGGTATATAAGGTAGGTTAATGAAAACGTTTGCTTACACGCACTTTCATGTAGGTAATAAAAACGAAAAACCAGTTGCCGGAAAAAATCGCTTCATTTCATTCTACGTATAAAAACATTCCTCAGAATGATAATAATACACGAACGCGAAGTGTTAAGAACATCGCACTTCGATTGAAACAAGTAGTAGGTATCTTAATTAACTTACCAAAATTCTTTGTTTAGATACCTACCTGAGAGTATCAATAATTACTTGGCATATTTATCTAAATTCTAAAATTGTTTTTGAAGAATATACCAATTTAAATTAACACACATTCAAACACTTTGAAATGTGCTCCGGTCGTTAGGAGTACTTGTTTGCTGTTAACATTTTGAACTAATGTCTGGAATACATGCGAACATTAAGAACTTTGGTCTCCCAAGGTCTGCCAGCCAAGTTAATATAGCAATAGTAAGTTAGTTAACTTCGAGCTCAACCAGCTTAATTTAATTAACATGTTGGTAAATAACTAATTTAAAATTCTAGCTTGAAAACCACTTTCTGAATTTTAGATTCTTCGGTTGGCTTTTAAAATGTTTTGGATCCTAGATAAATACAGGGTTAACCACCAGCCATAGGTACTCTGCGTAGTGACTTTATAGGTCATACTGAACAACTTTTATTATAGCACCAATTCCGAATTCGTTCCAGATTATTGTTTTCCAAAGCCTTGCACTATCCACGATTTCTATTGAATTAGAAATATTCGTAGCTCACAAACGATCCATTTGTCAGGACAACGGTTGCGGAGAAACATTTCCATATTTATTCGGATATATATGAAAACGAAATTTTATTGACAAATATGCTAACGGGCCCAGCGTATGGTAAATCGTTGTTGATAAAGACAACACGGTAATCAAGATGAGTTGATAATTGTGTTCTGAACGGTGCGATTTCCATTTTATTGTTCGATATTAATTGTTATTAATTACTTATTCTGCAGCACGAATTTAATGTAAATCGTCCAGTAGAATTTTGAATTAAAGGAAAAATAAACCGAAATAAATGTCATAATTACGAAGGAAAAAATGACCAAAGCCTTCAGTGTCCAGAGCTGGAATCGAACCAGCGTCCCCCTTTACGAGACAGGTGCCTGTCTGATAGTTTAAATAGTAGTGTGTCTACTTGAAAAACACATATTATAATATTTTCATAGTAAGTAATTTGTATGTATGTATGTATGTAAACACTTTATTGTACATAAGACAGATTACAAACACAATAAAAGAACATAAATATATACAATGTACAAAGGCGGACTTATCCCTATAAGGGATCTCTTCCAGTCAACCTTTGAGCAATTGAGAATGAAACAATAAACAGATCAAGATAGACAAACGAACACTATGAACAGAAAGTAAATTATGGTTCAATTATTACAAACGTAAATAATTAAAACCTGTAATCTAGAATATAAAATAAACATATATATACAATACATATCCATATAAACACAAATATATACCCATAAATACATATATATATATATATATATATATATATATTATCACAACTAAATAAATAATCTTAGTACTCAACTAAGTACAACACAAGTCATCAGAAAGCCACAACTTATGTAATTTTCCCTTGAGTGATGCTACCGACTGGGACTGTCTAAGGGATAATGGCAACTTGTTCCACAACTGTACAGCGCGCACTGTGAAAGACTTCGCATATGACCGGGTCTTGTTACACGGCACAGCGAGAGTCAGGTTTGCACTCGATCTCAAGCGATGACCACTACCATCTGCCAGATAAGTAAATCTCTCAGAGAGATATGGAGGGTAGGTCGGATTGAATAGGACGTTGAACAGTAAGGACAAGACATGCACATCCCTGCGCCGACGGATCCGAAGCCAACCGAGCTGAGAACGGAAGTCGGAGATGTGGTCATATTTCCGCAAACCAAAAATGTAACGGATACACACATTTTGGAGACGCTCCAGCTTGTCAAGTAGTTCCTCTTTGAGGTCCACGAACGCAATGTCAACATAGTCCAGAAGTGGCATCAAGAGGGATCGCGCTTTAGTCAGCTTGGTGTGAACAGGGAGGAAGTTTTGGAGACGCTTTAAAGAGTGGAGAGATGCAAATATCCTCCTACTCACCTCAGCCGTATGGGCCGACCAGGAAAGCGTCTCATCCATGGTGATACCCAAATTCCTAACAGTAGAGGAGAAAGAGATGGGAATTCCATCAAAAAGAATGTCGGGTACCACCATGTCTGAGAGCCCACTAATATAATAGGGACTACCGATAACAATTGCCTGCGATTTCTGTGCGTTAACCTTTAAACCGAAGTTACATGCCCATCCGCGAATCAGTTCTAAATCATCATTTATTTAACTGACTAGCGAAGGGACATCATCAATGCCAGCCGCTGCATAGATCTGTAGGTCGTCCGCATAAAGATGGTAAGAGGATTTAAGGGACTCTGTGATACCATTAATGAAGATAGAGAAGAGCAGAGGAGAAAGCACTCCTCCCCGTGGAACACCAGCTAAGAGTTCGCGCCAATCGGAAAACTTGTCATCGAGCATAACACGCTGGCGCCTACCATACAGGTAATCGCGGAACCAAGATAAGCTGTTGTGGGAAAAATTTAAAGATTGAAAGATACCGAGTAAAATATCAAAGTCCACTGTATTAAATGCGCTACTAAAATCTAGAAGAACCAGAATAGTCAGTTTTTTGCTTTCGATATTAAGGCGAATGTCGTCGGTGACTTTAACCAGAGCGGTCACAGTGCTATGCCCGGGGCGGAATCCAGACTGGAAGGGATTCAATAGGAAATTACTATTAAGGTGGGATAGGAGTTGACGGTTAACATGGTGTTCTATAATTTTTGACAGTACAGGGAGAATGGAAATAGGGCGATATTGTGAAAAAGAGATAGGATTGGAGGTTTTAGGAAGAGGGATAACATGTGCGAACTTCCACGCTAAAGGAAAGGTACCCGAGGACAAGGAAAAATTTATGATATCGGATAGGATAGGAGTAATGAAGTCCGCAACGAGCATGAGCATGTCCACGCCCAGATTATCTTCACCGACGGCCTTGGTCTTAATAGATTTAAGGAGGGTTAGTGTTTCTTGCGGCGATATTTTGCTAAATTCAAAATTAGGTAAGTCAGGACGTACAGAGTTGGCAAGAAGTGACAATGTAGACAGCTTAGTATATGGGTCCAGAGAAACTGAAGATGTACTAAAATGTTTATTGATATCGTCTACATTGACATCACCCAAACAAGTTGGTTGATTTTTGCCCACTCCGAGTGACTTCAAAAATTTCCACAGTTTGGCAGGCGGGCAGTCCTCGATTTAATTTGTTTGTTTAATTTGTTTAATTTAATTTGTTCTTAGAGTAAAGGAAAAATGGAAACAACAACTGTAGATAAACGTGCTGGTACATGAAATAAAAAAAACTTTTATCATATACTGTAAAAGGGGACCCTAAAATTCATTACGATTTTGACAAAAACGATGTCAAACGTATTTAGAACATTTGCCTCGTTTTTACCGTACTTGTTTTTTTTTAACTTAAATCCAATTTTAAGTTGATTGGAAGAAATTTTAAAAATAATTAACTTCGTGATACTGAGAAATCTTTATCTCAACTTTACCACTCCCTCCACAAACTTGCACATTACGTGATTGTTCACTCGGCCCGACTCCCCAACTTTGTCAAGTGACTTGTATTGTGTCAATGTTTACCTGTGTTCATTAATAAGTTAATAACACGACATCCTTACTCCGTGAGAGTAATTTATCTTGTTGCAATACCTTAAGGTTCAAATTAGTTATTGGTCATATAACGTGCTATAAATCTTAATGGTTCAGTGTGTAAAACTGACCTGTTTTATTATCTTGTTGAAGAATTGATTATAAATTAAGTAGGCCTGTTGCGGATAGCTTTATTGTTTGTGTGTAATGACGACGCCTGTTGCTGATTTGAATTTGTCAACCTTATATTATTCAGTATTCAGTCATTTATTGCCTTCATAGGTACATAATAAGGTGTTACATAATAATTTTGATCAGCTATGAACCCTGTAGGGCACTGCATTCAATTTTAATGTTGTGAAATAAATAATTAAGGAGGTGCTTAACTTATTAGTTAGCTACCTGTCCTTTAGGACACAATTTATTAATTATTTACTAATTCCTCTGCAAAAAATCTCAACATCTGCTAATATATCTTATATGTACGTATCATATTGCAAATATTACCCTACTGTGGATAAAAATTCAATATCATAACAAATTCTTGAAAGAAAGAAAAATTCTTGAAGGAAAGCGCCCGGCTATCTTAGTTCGAAATTTAATTTTATAACCGCCCGATCAGGTTGCACCCTTCGTGAGTCCCGTAGTCTCAAGCTTACTGTTCCTTCTCATCGCACCGGTTTTGTCTCTAACTCCTTCACCCTTCACGCGATCCGGCTTTGGAATGATCTCCCACTCAACATCAGACAGGCTCCAACCAAGCTCTCGTTTAAGCGCATGTTACGCAAGCATTTTTTCGACAAGCTCACTGGTTAGTTGTCCATCGTAGGCATAGTATTATTTGCACTGGGTACATAAAATGAAGTAATATATATGTAAGTTTATTTAATTATAGTATGTATAGTATGTATATGTAAGTTTATTTTCGGTAGTGTGTATTATTTATCGCTATATTTTTTGTTTTAAGTTACCTATTCTGCTTTTTTTTTGTTCAATGCCTGCACCTATCACTGTTTCTGTTTAGCCTGGTGGTTGACTGGTAGAGAATGCCTTTAGGCATTAAGTCCGCCATTTGTACTTTATTTGTTATATTGTGCAATAAAGTTTAAAATAAATAAATAAATAAATTCTTTCTTTTAAGTAATAACGTCGGTATAATTATGTCTCTATTAATAACTCGGCCTATATATGTCCCACTGCTGAGTACAGGCCTCCTTTCATGCGCAAGAGGGTTTGGGCTATATTAATAAATTATAATTGAAATATTAATCAGCAATACTCAACGCCCATGTTTGCTGATGTCGTCTAATCCAGCAGTGATCTAACATTATTAATTTCAAATTCATACGTGTTTAGTGTTTATTGAGCTAAGTCCAAAACAATGAAACGCTTATATCGTCATTCACAAATCCAACCAACCAACCATATCAAAGCAACCATGGTTGCTCCAATCCTGAGCTCCTGAGCCGTCATTAAAATTATTATGATTAATTATTTTGACTGTTTTTGATTTAGTATTTTTAATTTTATTTTTGTTGTTTGTGATGTTACTATGAGTGATAAATACCGTAATGAGTGAATATAGTGATAAACGAATTGAACTGAATTGAATTGAAAATCATAGAATTTTGCCTCCAGCTGTTTCCTGTTTCCGAATGGAATTTTCGTTAAAGGCTAGAGGCTAGAGACTAGACGCAAAAGCAGTTTTCTCGAATGAATAAAGCTGAGCCAACTTCGCTTTGTCGTTAGCAACTGCAAGCAAAATTATATATTTGAATACAATGACATGTACACTCTAGTTTATATTATAAAACAAACGAAATAGATCAAAAACAAGTTTTGTATGAAAAAGTTAAATTCGCTTTATTTTTTTTTAACTATGCTAGCTGAAGCTACTTAAACTAATTACAGACATAGATATACCTTATCCTATTGTAAGTACAAAGTTTCAGAGCAATCTAGCTAGTCGTTTTAAAATGAGAGCGGAACTACATTTGTATGGAGAACCGAGCTTGCCGGAGACCCATAACTGTACTGTATCTACTAATAAAGTCGCTGACCAATGTCAGAGCAAAATTTTAATTTATTGGCAATAATGTGATTGAATCTCACAAAAGCTTAGTATCACATGCCCTACCAACATAATACTCAAGCGTAAATGAGTATCGACCCATTTTTTCAACTCAAACAAATATGAAGTAACACTGCGTCACCTTCACCGGCAGCGTTCCTCCTCTTAGCGTATAGCAAATCAAATTGTATCCAACCAGTACAATTTCCAACGACCTTAATTTACAATCTGACGTTTCTTTTCAGGTCCAAGGAGAAAGTTTAAATTGAACGGAGGCAATTTATGTAAAAGGCAGAGTTCCTTGCACGATACGCAAATACTCCCATAGACTGCCGATGTTTGCTCTCGCTGTCTTATCATTTGATAAGTTAAAACACAAGCCGCGGGCAAACAACCTTATCATGCCCGTCTCACTGGGGACTCTGCGGCCCGTTTCAGCACACAACACTTGAAACGCAAGTTTAGATTAATTACGCTGCAACGCGATGGAAACGTGCGAGTGCAAGTGAAAAGACTGTGAATATTGTGTAAAGTAGTTTTAAAATTCGGCAAACTGGAGGATCTAAGCACGATCGAGGTGCAGGAGACACTGGGGGAGGCTAATCTCAGTGCGAGGACGTTAGATTGTTTGGCCAAGAACGATGGGCTGGAGGGGAACTACTGCCCAGCGTACCACGACGGGCTGCTGTGCTGGGACCCCACACCTTGGAACACGAGGGCCATACAGAAGTGCTTCAGTGAGCTAAACGGAGTCCAGTATGACGATACGCGTGAGTAGCTTTTCAATTATTAATTTAAGTCATACGCGATTTATGTTTAGAACATTCAAATACAGTAAAATAAGGTTAAGAATATTTTAAAGGGAAGTGAAAAAGGAAAGACGAAAATGATTGAAACCAAGTTGCAGGATCAGTGTAAAATGACATAAAATCGTTTTAAAAGTGATTGTATTATGATGCGCGTTCTGCTGTACGAGTAAGAGCAGCTGAAATAAATATCGACAATTTTAGTACAACCGAAAAAGACGTCTCACCCACTTAGGCGATAATTATAATTCACAAAGTATCCTCTTAATTTAAAATAATAAAATTAACGAAACAAAGGAAATGGATATCTGTTCCGATTGAAAATGGTTCATTGAAGTATTAGTACTACAGGTATTAACGAGAGGGACATTTGGTGCCTAACAATCTTTGATAAAGGTTAACATACCTTTATCTTTTCTTTCAAATGCTTTACAACCAAATGGTCAATGCTAAAATTAGGTACTTACCTATAACCTTCCGTAGCTATACATAATTTGGGATCACTCTTAGAATAGTTTAAACAAATATGTTTGTTTTTGTTATTTACTCGTTTATCTATACGTTATAGATCTACTACAATAGTAGTGTTGATAAGATAATTATCATAATGAAACGAATTTTCATACTGTTTGACAACTTTAGCGACATTTGTATTGTAGTATTGTTGTAGCGTAACTAGGTACAATAGGTAGGTAGGTACAATGTTCAGTTCAACGACTTTATTATATTGATGTTACCGTAAGGACAATTCAAAGTTTAAATATCTCATAATAATCTATTTTGGATCATTAAACTAACGTATAGAAACGGCACAGAACCAGTATTTTGCGCCATGAGTTGCTGCCGTGTTGGCATTAAACCATAGAAGCGGAGCGTGAACCTCGCGATCTAAACGCGTAAGCGCCATGAATTTTACGGCGCTTACGCCGTTTTGGTCGCGTGGTAGGTTGTGATTGCGACAATTTCATTGTTTGGTATGTCGTCTCTATAGTAATAATAAGTAAATGTTATGGATATGATATTAATTGCGGCCCGCTGACGCCGATTCTACTTTAACAATTTGTTATAGTTTTGACACGACCATTACGTCATTAACACGGCTCGCATGAAATGCCTGATGACACGATTCTATGATGCGTCTGACTCTGACGGGTCAATCAGCGTGACCGATTGTCGCTTTGGTTTCATTGCACCTAAATATTATTAAAATAAAAATAAAATATTATAACGCTATTATCTTTAGGTATATGTCCTCAAAGTTGTCTTAGTCTCAAAATGCCTAAATGTCAAATTGTTTTCTTCTTAAAATGACCGAATATCATAATGGCTTTTATTTCGTCCGTCTCAAATAAATGTCAAAAACCGGCCAAGTGCGAGTCGGACTCGCGCACGAAGGGTTCCGTACCATTACGGAAAAAAAATAGCAAAAAAATCACGTTTGTTGTATGGGAGCCCTATTTAAATATTTATATTATTCTGTTTTTAGTATTTGTTGTTATACCGGCAACAGAAATACATCATCTGTGAAAATTTCAACTGTCTAGCTATCACGGTTCATGAGATACAGCCTGGTGACAGACAGACGGACAGACGGACAGACGGACGGACAGACGGACAGCGGAGTCTTAGTAATAGGGTCCCGTTTTTACCCTTTGGGTACGGAACCCTAAAAAGTATGTTTCATGCCGAATTTCCGATGGGACTTCTATTTAAATATATTCTGTTGAACTATGTCTTAAGTGCATTTTTATAACCTCGTATTAATAATTATTTTTTTACAATATGCTGGAATTAAAGACTATTAATTTGCATAAAATAAAACTTTTTAATTTTGGTTAATTCAAATTTTGGTAATTATGGCACCACGTCGATTTTAAGTTTAGGCATTTTGAGAAACCATTTTGACACTATTCCTTTTTGAATTTTAATTTTTGAATTAAAACCAAAACCAATTGTCAAGGTAATGTAACGTATCAAAACAAGACAAAACCTTAACAAACATTGTTAAATCGGAATCGGCCTCCTTATATGTTGATGCGAGCGGAAAAGATATCGACAACACACCAATAAAATATTTAATGTTCGAACAAGCCTCCGTGAATGTTACTAAATATTCAGCGTGTATCTCAAGTTGAGTCATAAATTGTGCACGTTGTTGTGCAGTAAAAGCTTAATGGCTTATAGTCCACATATTAAACCTTATTTCATTTTTATTTCAAGGAAATAAAGTCGAAAATTCAACTCCGACATTGGCAATGATATTTATTTTCAGTGTCAGACAATGTTAGCTTATAGATAAATATCATAAATATACGATTAGATAAACAATAATCATAAACATTTCTAGACATTATTATCAGTGAAGAAGGAGCAAGAAATTGCGGAGACATCGTTTTCAGGAAAATTAACGCAGAGGGTTTCTATCCTTCTTAGACCTCGGTCCAATGTTTGTACATATTCTACAATCTATTCTGAACTCATTGATTAACAAAAGGTTCTAAATTCAAAACTAAAACAACTGCGTCATAGATAGCAGTTATTTTTTTAAAATCGGATAGAAATATAAAAAGTAGGTGAGTTGACCGTGACTTGGCCACCCCGCCATGGCGGAAGCAGTCCCAATTTCTCGACTATATGCAATCTTACTAAGACTACCGTCGTCCGTCCGCAAGGGGTTCAAGCCAGGATTGCTAAAGACGCGACGGTTCGAATCCGGCCCTCACCACTGGAGGGCTTCGTCACTTTTTCTTTAATATATGACATCTATTTCAGTTTATTATTAATGTCAAAGTTGGTGCTTGGTGTGATTTGTAGTAGACTAAAAACAATACGATGCAGAATAATTTCAATGTATTCTATGGCGTAGATGTTTGTTTTGTTTAGTTTATTATTCGCGACCTTATTTAAATATATTGTTTTCCACAGAAAATGCCTCGCGGCACTGCGCCGAAGGTTTCTGGCACAACTATTCGGACTACTCAAACTGCACAGAGCGCATCTCCAACACCTCAGCAACAGATGTCTCGAGCCTAATCTACCTCGCCGGCTACTCGCTCAGCCTCGCTATGCTGTCGCTGGCTGTATTCGTCTTCCTATACTTCAAGTGAGTTGACACAAACTTAGTCTATGGTTTCAGTAGCGAGCAAAAAGCGAGCAGCGGCCCGTTCGGCGTAGCGTACAGCGTTGCGACGAGCGTCTAATTTGGAGCGTTGACTTGGGCCGCTCGCATTATCGAACGCCCCGCTGTTCGCCGACGCTTGAGCGTCCATTCAGTTTGCACAAAGTAACATTTACTAACATTACATAAACTCGATAATTCTTGATCATAATCAACTCTTCCTTTGAAAGTCCATCGCATTGAGCATGTAAAGCATCCGCTATCGGATGATAATAAATAATTATACAAAGACCAGAACAATGGAGTAACCCTTTATTTCAATACGAATCCAACATAAGAGTACTTTTTATCTTTAAATAATTTTATACTGCAATGCTTGAACTTAGATAAAAATATAACATCCACAGGCAATCAATTGAATGTTGTTTTTGATTTTCTCTGTAAGGCACGGCCATAACTGCAACATATAAGAGCTACAATAATGTATAACAAGACTGTAGTCACTGTCCTATTATGTACATGTACAAAAAATAAGATTTTTTAGTACAACGTACGCATCGCATAGTATCGAATCATATCAGAAATCCGATAGATAACACATTCAATATGTCATTTTTCTAACAATTTTGTCAAGTGCTCTTCAAATATTTCATTATCATACTGTACCCGTACCAAGTCACTGACAGTGTCAACACTGACATATACGCCGTCTACGTAATTTACTTTCTATACATCTCGCTCGCACTAATATGTCAGTACGAGCGAGATGCATAGAAAGTAAGTTACGTTCACGCTAGCGTTTATTATGTCAGTGCCAAACTGATGGTAGCCACTCTGAAGAGCTCACAAATGATTCATTGATCCGAAACTAAAGATTTTTTTCACATACAATGAGTAAGTACTTAAAAAATTTACCTAATAATCTACCTCTTGTATGTACAAGCACAAGCACAAGCTTGTACCACAGTATGCATGTGCATACTGTGACATATTAAGTGAATACAAGGTTTATCGCAATTTAAGTTTACTAACCTACTCTAGTACTCAGTGTACTCACCCTTTATTTAAAAAAAAACATACTAAGGCGTCGCCGCAATTACTGATTTCTAATTATTTGATTGAAGTACGTAACGTTACCTGTTCGGTGGCTTGAGCACGTACTTCAATCAATCAATCCGAATAAAAATCAGTCAAGCTGTCCTTAACCCGTTGACATCCTAAAGTAGAGTGAAAAACTTTTTTGAAATTATTTAACTGTCCTAAAAATGGTGTTTGGGAGTTTGTTTACTTATTTACATAATTGCTATATATTTTGCTAACAAAAATGGTTCTAATTTAAACGTAAACCACTTTCACACATAATTATTGACTTTAATGGGACTTAATAGCTTAAGTATACCTACTCTCTCCGAGACCACGGGGACGATGCCGTCCTTGAAACGTCGTAGGTAATTTAATAGCTTAAGTATACGCATTTCGGTCCCGTTAAAATAAATAATAATGCGACAAAGTGCTGTGTCCGCTTGTTGCGGATTATACAGGATGGCCAAAAAATAAGTGCATTCCCGTTGCCAGGGAGGTTTTAAGAATATACTGAGCAACTTTTACTATGGGACCAACCACAAAATCACGAAAAAAAATTACCCTGCCATAGAAAATGAATCAGCCAAAAATGTATGAAACAGCCAAATTTTTTTCGCGATTTCGGGGCTGGTTCCATAGTAAAACTTGCTCAGTATAATCCCAAAATCTCCCTGGCAACGGGAATGCACTTATTTTTTAGCCACCCTGTATATTCGTATATTCATTACGCTTTTCCATTTCAGAGATCTAAGATGTCTACGAAATACAATACACACAAATCTCATGTCGACGTACATTCTGTCAGCCTGCAGTTGGATACTAAATTTATCTTTACAGGTAAAGTTATGATGTACTACTTTATTTACCAGCTTATTTATGTAATTAACTGAATCAACTGAAATATCATCAAATAAATAAATAAATATTAGGGGACATCTTACACAGATAAACCTAACCCCGAACTAAGCAAAGCTTGTACTATGGGTCCTAGGCGACGACATACATACTTATATAGATTACAAATACATACATATACATAGAAAACACCCATGACTCAGGAACAAATATCTGTGCTCATTACACAAATAAATGCCCTTAATGGGATTCGAACCCAGGACCATCGGCTTCACAGGCAGGGTCACTACACTACCCACTAGGCCTAGACCGGTTGTTAACCAAAAAATAAATAGTTAGTAATTGGGGTGCTTTGTTAATTGTTTACAGAAATCTAACAATTATCCAGCTTTAATGTTCAAACTTGGCTTCAAAACTTACGTACTTTACGTACTTTGAGTCTTCTATTAATAGCAAAGACGCAATGAAATGAGTCTCAATAGTTAGAGCTTAAGTTTAAATAAGTTTAGTGTCCGAGTGTTTTCGGACCAAAGTCCCTTCGTGCCTAATCTTTGCAGTATCGAATTTAAAAAACCGGCCACGTGCGAGTCGGACTCGCGCACCGAGGGTTCCGTACTTTTTAGTATTTGTTGTTATAGCGGCAACAGAAATACATCATCTGTGAAAATTTCAACTGTCTAGCTATCACGGTTCATGAGATACAGCCTGGTGACAGACAGACGGACAGACGGACAGCGGAGTCTTAGTAATAGGGTCCCTAATAGCTTTTACCCTTTGGGTACGGAACCCTAAAAAGAGTAATATATTAGTCTGATCATCTCTTTCCTAGGTTAAGATATTGCGTCTAATTTGCGTGCCTTGATTTAGTGTCGAAGTGGTTGGCTAGACTAACCATAACATCCCCAAGTTAGGGCAATAAAGAGAAAAAAAGGATCTGAAACGGAACACAGAATTTCGTTCCAAATAGCTGACCCACGATACCTACGTCTTGTGTTTTTTGCCATAGCAGTAGTTAATATCCCTGCACGCTATAATAGTTATTTACGATACAAGTGCGGAAAAGAGGAAATTCGAAACGAGTGGCGATAAATTAAAACACAACCGCAGGGAGTGTTTTAAATCGACACGAGTTGCGAATTACTTATTCGCACGTGTATCGTACAACGTTTCACAGTACATGGCCCTTTAAACTTTCGACATATGCACGAAAAGTGCTATTTGACGCACTAGTGCGAGAAAGTAGCACCATATGTAGTGTAAATGATTTATTTCATCTATGGCAATGCCAATAATAAAAAATATAATTCAGATATTACATACACTACATATATATAGCAAATTGCTTATATACTTACATGTATACAGGTGTACAATACTTGGTCCTTAATTAGAATGAACAATCCCCCTGGAGTACCTTTTCTTTCTGACACACTTTCCGCCGAAAAGGCACTTTCCTGGTCACTTAATTATTCCATGACAAATAGAAACGAGAGCCCGTTCCTCGAAAAATAAATAGAGCTAATTCTAAACTAAATTTGGAAAATTTACCTCAAGGAGACTGAGGGCCAGTTGCACCAATCACAATTAACAGACTGATCAACGTCAAGCAGCAGAAAGCTATGAAACTTACAATACAACAATTTAGCGAACGCTAAAACGATGACTGACGGTTTGGTGCAACTGTGGTGCAACTCGACCTAACTGGAAGACAGTAACAAACTGAAATAGATAACCTACACTAAAAAAAGGTTACTTTTTCTTTAGTGTATAATATCTATTTCGGAAAGCGGACAAGTTAAAGTGGGACTGGGCTGGTCATGTCTGCCGCATGCCGAATGACTTGTGGGCCAAAATAACCACAGAGTGGCTGCCCCATGAGTCAAACCGGGGATCCGGCAGACCTCGTCGGCGATGGCGGGATAACTTGGACTCCTTTTTGAGCGACTGGCCAGATGTAGCTCAAAACCGGGAGGAGTGGAAGAAGAGGGGGGAGGCCTTTGCCCAGCAGTGGGACACAATAGGCTCGTAATAATAATAATAATCTATTTCAGTTTATAATTTATATATGTATAGTAGTGTAATTACTTTAAAAAAAAACAAATCAAAATATTTCATTAAATAATTTGATTTTTTCCCTAGTTGGAAGACAGTAAGTCTTTAAACTAAAACGTTGACCTAAATGTCAATGGGCATATTGCGTTTGTGGGACGAATAAACAAGCAGACAAGGCTGTTTTTTACGAAACATATAAAAGCCCTTGCTTGGAATAGACCAATATAAATGTTTTGCCGGTGTGTGCATTGTTGTTAGGGTTACAGGTCAAGTTATATTGGATATTGGCTCACAGTCGAAGAGAAGTGTTAAGTGAATTAGGGAGCAAGACACAGCCCTTAGCGTAATGGACAAGGGGAGATTTACGATCGTCTGTCTGTCCTGTCCAGTCCGGTTACAAAAGAATGTGTAAAGGTTTTTAAACAACTTTAAATTACACAGCTTTGAGAACAAATGAAATTATTTTATTAAATATTTTGATTTGTGTTTTTTAAGTAATCACACTACTATATAAATTATAAACTGAAAAGATGTCATATGTCATATATAAAATAAAAATATCCAGCCTTTACCACTGAAGGGCTTCGTCACTTTTTTTTAATATGTGACATCCATTTCAGTTTATAACTAAATTACGTAATAAAGTTAAGAGCAATGAAAATGAGAAACATTGCAAAGAAATGAGGCAAAACACAATTACTTCCAATCCAAATAAGGTTATATTTTAAGTAATCTTCTTCCTCGCGTTAACCCGGCATTTTTGCCACGGCTCATGAGAGCCTGGGGTCCGCTTGACAACTAATCCCAAGAATTGGAGTAAGCACTAGTTTTTACGAAAGCGACTGCCATCTGACCTTCCAACCCAGTAAACTAGGCCTTATCGGGAACGAGTCCGGTTTCCTCACGATGTTTTCCTTTACCGAAAACCGAATGGTAAATTTCAAATGATTTACATAAGTTCCGATACTCATTGGTACGAGCCGGGGTTTTAACCCCCAACCTTCTGATTGAAATCCGTACCCTCGTACCGCTAGGCCACCAGCGCTCTCGTATTAATCGTATTAATAATAAGACAGTTGATGTAGATGGCGCTATATATAGTTCGTACAGTCAAGTGTAAAAAATGGGTGCACATATCATACTCAAAAATATGTCCCATAGCTCTTATGTCAGCGAATTAAGGACTATGGGACATATTTTTGAGAAATTTGTATGTAACCTTATTTTTACACTTGACTGTACATTACCTAAACAATAACTCTATAGTTATCAAAAATTGTGCAGGATTGCGCCATCTATATCAGACATATTTTTTTCTTAGACGCTAGATCACTTTTACATTTAATAAATCTTTAGTAATAAACAAGAAAAGTTTTTATAAATTAATGGAATAACTGCCAGTTTCAATTACTTCAGTCTAACCTATAACTTCTAGTCTAAAATCTCTTCACAACCAAGTTCGTAATAAAACAACCACATCTCATAAAATAATGGCCATATATTAACTTAGAATATCTAGGTAACGGCCTGACTCGAACGTTAAAGCTGGATAAGTACCGAACTAGACACCGAACAGAAGTTTGCGCATGCCTTTATAATCAAACCCCCATATTCATAAAACTTTACGGGCCTGATTTAGTTAAATTATGTTTTATCCCTTTCTTACAAATACATAAGTAAAAATGACAGATAGACAAACGATTCATAGTTAATTCAGGCCAGTAACGCGTTTATGAATAACGTCAAAAAAGAATACTTACACCTATCCAGACAGACATCCATCCAGACAGCAGGAAGCGACTTTGTTTTATACTATGTAGTGATTGTCTTCGGTAATTTATTCTACTTTAAATAGAAAGATAGGTATAAAAGAGGAAAAAGCATGTTACGTCAACCCTAAAATAAAATGGTAAAAATATAAGCAAATGACATTTGAATGTGCTTCTTACAATATGAGTTTTTAAACAAAATTTGTAGGGGAGACCGAGGTGAGTCGTGACAGAGGAGAGTTGTGACATCGTCAATTTTTTTGGAATCTATTAACAAATAACGAGCTAACAATGGCGCGTGTTTGTTAGTTCAAGTTACTAGCTAACAAACGCGCACTGTTGCGAGCTCGCTAACAGTTAAGAGGTTCCAAAATATCGACAATGTCACAATTCTCCTCTAGTAACTGTGCAAAGTTTGAGCACAAAACTTTTTGCGTCACAATACTAAAAGGTACGTACATCAACCTATTTATTTTCTAAATCCATTAAAGCTCCACATCCCACATCAAAGATCCCCACACTCGTGTAAACCTCACGTCGGATCGTAGTGGTTTTTTATCGTCTGTCTTTTTTTTAGAATTGGTCGGACGAGGCGTCGCAAGATCAAACGTCGTGTATGATCCTTGTGATTTGTATGCACTACTTTTATTTGACCAACTTCTTCTGGATGCTGGTTGAAGGTAAGAATTTTGATTTAAACGTTTAGATACTTATACTGTGTACCGTTAAAAGTGCCTTTTCTTTGCTCCCCACTGGGTAATTGTGCTCCGACAGGTTTAATAATAAAAGTGTGCAGAAAGTGATATGTTTCTGCACTAGAGCATATTATTTTCCAAGAACGCTTTTTTTTTTCATTTTTTACGATAAGCAATTGTAATTTGGTTTTAAATGGAATGGATGGATGGTTTGGTTTTGTATACAATTTACATTCTGATATTTAACTGCCCATTCCATAAATAACGATACTTTTACCTAAATGGTTAATTAAAAGTACCCTCAATAAATGCTATAAAGAAATTTACTGTCATGTTTAAAAAAAAACACATGTATTTTACATTCCTCGTATTCGAAATAGGTAAAAGTAAAGTGTTTAACTCGGGTTAAAGGCATAATTTCATCCCTTGGTTAACAATCTACTATTACAGTATTTGTGATTTATGTTTCATTAATGGTGCCACGTCCATTTTATAGGGATGTTTACTAAACTTAGTATAAATTATAATAAAAGCCCACTAAAACTAAAACTGTTAAACATATTTTAGTTTCTAATCGGATTAAATTAAGGTTTCGAACCTGTATTTGTAGACATAGCACGAATGCGCCGCGACAGTATCTCGTGCGCAATAGATTAGGTACCTACAACGGGAAGTCCATATCGCGCGCGAGGTATTGCTGCGGTGCACTGATGCTAAGCCTACTGAACCCATAATTCATATTCTATTGCGGTCACCATCTCACTGACAATTTATGGAAACACTATAATTTATTGACAATTCAATTTAAAGGCTAAAGAATTTAAAAAAAAAGATCTATCGGTACCTAAGATGATGCCAGACTCCAGTTTTAAGACTCATTTTAGATAACAAAACAAGGCTAGACTAGACACCGAAGCTGAAAAACATTTGAAGAACGTAGAGATAGTCTGTTCAACTTTATCGTAAACCATAAAATTTTATTATTTCAAGATTATTTTTGTGTGAATTTGATGGTTGGCTACAGTAAAAACGCATATTTTTATTGGAAACAATATTCACGGATAATCATACGTCGAAAATATAAAGAATTTATGATGTTCTTTTGTTTTACAAGAGCAATAAGAAACACTTAAAAAATTCCAACGTAAACGGGTCCGTGCCCAGGGCTATAAATACGGATTAATGTAATCAAATTCTTCAGAATTGACAGATGACAGGCGATGGACGTAACGGTGAATCTTTATTACTCACTGAATCCTTTTAATAGAATGTTTTGAACAGAAACGTCGGACGCTTTCTAGTAGATATGAAATATGATTGTTTGTATTTTCTCTAAACTGTAATAGCCATTTGTTTTACAAGGGGGCAAAGTTGCTGTTTAACCTGTCGTGCTAACATTGATACCCGAGCAAGCGAAAGATTCCGAAATTGAACAACGAGCGTAGCGAGTGGTTCGAAAAATGGAATCTGAGCGTTGCGACGGTTTCAAGGTTAAACAAATTTTGCCACCGAGTGAAACACAAAAAAAATTACCACACCAACACAAGAAAAATACTAACTATAAAATATCAAACAAAATCAAATCAATTCAAAATGAATGTTATTAAAAATGTATTATTCAAAATCATCATTTAGAAGTCAATTCCACCAGCCATATAAGGAAACAACTCAAAATTTGCATTTGATTACTTTGCCACACATGTGGACAAAATGCAACTTTCTCGTCAGTTTTTGAACAATCAAGAGAGCCTTTACCAGCTAGTGTGGTGAAAATTTGGTTTATGATTAAAGATTTATTCTCATAAAAAACATACAAGTCACTTACACGAGAACAGAGTCATAAGTAAAATTCTATATCTGCTTGATACTTTTCTTTTGAGGAAATATTTTTTACCATTGGCATTTTTTTTTTGTGTTTCATACCTGAAGGTTGCCAAAACATTATTGCACAGCACGTGTTCTGCGGCGGCCTGCATGCCAAAGATGGCATACATCTTAACAGTTCAGATTTACAAATAACATGTATTTCTATTGTCAATATAACAGTAAAAAAGTATTTATGCGTGGTCTGGCACGCACTTGGTTTGGTTTTATTTCGTTCTAATAAACTTCGAACACAAAATATAAAAACAAAATATTCTAATGTGTAAGTAGCTAAAAAAAGATGACAGACTGAAATATAATGCTTTGAAAATAATTGGAGTAAACGAAGTAAACACATTTTAGCTTCGACCTTCGGTATTATGTTTCATAAGTCGTCTCTTTGTAGGTAACTTTTCTTAGTTGTTAATTATAATTATGACTGCCTAATGTTATATTAAGAAAACATGTCTGGCTTGATTTTTGATATTTATAATCTTGTTTATGTGGCTGGTAATACGTAGATAAGCAAAAACGATATAAAAATATATTTTATTTATATTTATTCTCTTGTTAATATTTTTTTATTATCCAGAAAGTCATGATCATTGGAGACTACGCCATAATAATATATGTGTTGTTTTCAAGCAAAAGGTACCACATTGTCGCTCGCTATAAGGACGCTCTGACAGGTTTTTCGTATAAAGATACAAGCAATTTTGGTCCTTATGGTAAGCGACAATGTGGTACCTTTTGATTGAAAACGTCACATATGACTATAGTAGGACAATATTGTTTGGTAGCATATTTATTTATTAATGTAATAATGGTTTAATGTGTTGTTTGTTTGTTTTTAGGTCTATATTTGTATATGCTAGTCGTGGAAACGTTTACTGCAGAAAATATAAAGTTAAAAGTCTACACCACTATTGGATGGGGTAAGTTTAAAAGTCAGTGTGACATTACCACTATATCTCAATCAAAAGGTACCACTTTTTCGCTTACCATTAAGACGAAAATTAATTTGCTTGTACCATTATACGAATAACCTGTCAGAGCGTCCTTATGGCATGCGACAATGTGGTACCTTTTGATTGAGAACGTCACATATATTTACAAAATACTTAAAACTCATACTTAACATTAATGTACTGTTATTTTTAATATAATTTACAAACTCTTTTTACATAGATATAATAACAATATTAACGTTTTAAAATTAATATTTAGACAGGTTAGGTATACTGAAACATATATTATGATTCAGTTTCAATAGTTGCGGTAACCAATACCATTCAACTAAGTAACTAACCATTGTTAATAAATACACGTGTAGAAATGCAAATGAAAGAAACAAAAATAAAAATATTCATTCTCATATCAAACATGCAGGAACAAACATATGGAAACATAATTAACTTTTTATTAATTTTTTTTGGGGTCGAAACGTTAGGGCGCCCGGCGCTTATATAAGGGTTTGGCGTCGCGTTTGGTGGATGCCACGGGCGACCAAAGGGCTGGCCAGTATTTTGCCAAGAGAATTAGCATCGCTATTCAACGGGGAAATGCAGCCAGCCTGTTGGGCACACTGCCTGCTGGCGGCGAGTTAGAGGGGGTGTTTTGTTTGTAGGGTTTTTTAATGTACATAATTTTAGAGTAAGTAAGTTGATGAAGCCTGTTGCGGATAGTGAGTTTGTGTTCACCTGACGAAGCCTGCGTTGCGGATATAAAATTATGGTCCCTGAATAAATAATTTTTTAATTAAATGTACACAACATTAAGATGTTAAAGGATAGGATGTAAGTTCTTTTTGTATTTATTGATTTGAACATACTAAGTATTAGGTATAGTACATAGTATGGTAGGTATCTAATATATGTGACGTTCTCAGTCAAAAGGTACCACATTGTCGCTTGCCATAAGGACGCTCTGACAGGTTATTCGTATAATGGTACAAGCAAATTTCGTCTATATGGTAAGCAAAAAAGTGGTACCTTTTGATTGGGAACGTCACATATAAGTATACGTAGCCATCACGTGGAACTTCTTTGTACTAATCTGTCAACATTCTTATAGACATTTTGCTCCAGCTTTTATTAATTTACAATTGCACACGTGAGCAATTTGTACACGTGAATTGTTCTTTCAGTAGTGCTTAAAGCCGCATATATGTCGATAACATGATTTAAATATTCAAATATGGAGGCAAACATTTTGATTTACGTTTAACGCGTTTCCCATCACGATCACATTTATAATGCAATATGTCACTTTACATGTCATTTAATTTCGAGCCCTAAGCTTCGTATTTAAGGTTCGAAACTGTATGTTTGAAATAAAAGCTTGGGAGCTGATTCTGTTTTAACAATTTGATATGGTTTCTTTCTCATTTTGATACGACCTTCAGTCGCATTATCAGGCATCTCACGCGCACCCATAAGCGCGAGTGAAATGGCTTATGAGACGACTCCTGAATGTGATCAGATTTTGTCAGCATTAATCAGCGTGAGACGCTAACGCTGATTGGTGCTCACTGTCAAAGTCACGTCTAACAAATTGAAAACCATATCAAATAGATAGTAGGTGTAGTATAGGAGCGGCGCGACAGTATCTCGTAGACTACCCGACTTTTAAAAAGCGTATTAATTAGAGAGGGAGTTCAGGGAGTCTATATCGCAGGTGAAATACTATCGCGCCTCTCCTGTGCTAAGCTTGCAAAATCGGCCTCAAAGGCTTGATTTAAAATTAATTTGTCCGTTTATGTTCGCAGGCGCGCCGGCGGTGTTCCTAACGATATGGGTGATATCGCGGTGTCTCGTCACCGTGGTGCCTTCCAGTTCCACCGGCTCAGACGGGGTAAGTTATCAATTTACCGCTTATTTCAATTTAAAGAGCCGCCATCTTGCCGATAGTTAAGATTTCGACTCGACATTTTGGTTTAGAGCAATTATCGCTAGTGTTGGTTAAAGGTGACGTTCGGATTCAGACTGTACCAGCCTTACTGCAGCAGTAATGTCGCGCTGCAATACGGCAGCAGTAATGCTGGTACAGTCTGAATCCGTACGGTACCTTAAGTCCTTTGAGTCCTCTGCTTTTAGACTCGACTAGGTTTTTTTCAGACTAGTCAATAAGTACAAACTTGAGTTCCTGCAAAACCTCTGGAGTTGCAGGCGTCCTTAGGCTACGGTGGCTGCTTACCATCAGGCGGGCCATAATATATGCTCGTTTGCCACCGTGTCTCGTCTCCGTGGTGCCTTCCACCGTCTTCGACGGGGTAATTTATCAATTTACCGCTTATTTCACTATAACGACCCGCCATCTTGCCAACGATAGTTAAGATGTCAATTTGACATTTTGGTTTAGAGCGATTTTAGCATGATAAGTTCTGGATTAAATACTACAGCAATGCCGAGATGAGATCTGATATTTACTCATATCGGTCGGGTTTGTTCAAGATTTAAATGCCTGATGAAATGGGGTAATTTATTATTTCCCGCTTATTTCACTACGAGCCGCCATCTTGCCGAGGATAATTAATATGTTGTTGACGTTTTGGTTTAGAGCTATTATCACTAGTGGTGGTTAAGACTTAAGACTCAAGTCCATTGAGTCCTCTGCTTTAAGACTCAACTCAGACTTTCAGACTAATCATTTAAGTCGAAACTTGAGTTCTAATCGATGTAAAGACTTGAGTTTAATTTCGCAACATGAAATTCATGTTTTCCTAAGTGCTTATTTAGAATTTAGATAAAACCTACAAAATTTCTGACGTAATCTTTATCCGAAGGCTCGAGTCCTTTTCTATTTCGAAGATCTGATAAAAGCAAACAAAGGTGAATTGTTAGTTGTTGGTACAAACACGCGTTAGTTTTATATTCCAAAGTGGCTACTATTAAGTATCAAAACCGAGTTAAATCATGTAGGCTAACATTTTTTGGTGCCTCGTTTGTAAAATATGGTCTATACTTATATCATATCATATAGAAAAATAAAATAGTCGTAACTAAACGTTTCATGTTCAAGAAGATCCTGTCAGTAGGTAGGTAGTAAGAAAGCAAAGTAAGTGTAAATATCACTTTCGAACCACAACGATCTGAGTGTGAAATAAAAAGCCCAAAGCTGACAAAGTAAATATTGAACAACACGTAAGTAGTATTTTCTTAGCAAAAAATAACCCAATAAACGCCAAAAGAAAACGTTATTGATATATATACAGTGTGGAAAAAAGTTACGGGCCCTGGAGCGAAATTGCCTTAAAACCTTATTTTATTTTTAAAAAGAAACAAAACTGCATTCAAAGATTTTTTTCAGCTGGTCTCGCCCGAAAATCTAACCGACTAAAAATTCAAAAAAATAAACACGTTATTTTCTTGTACTAATAGTCGATACAATTAATGTTATTGATAACATTTCTCCAAGAAACATTAGGTCTTAGTTACACTCGTCTGTCGTACAAAATATCCATAAAATCGAATATTTAGTAATCAAGAATATTTTTAGACAAACGAAACTGAAAAAAAAAGAACAATCTTTGAATGCAGTTTTGTTTCTTTTTAAAAATAAAAAATGTTTATTTTAAGTCAAATTAGCTAACTCAAGGTTTTATGGCACTTATCCTCCAGGGCCCATTAATTTTTCCACCCTGTATATCACGTTAACATATTGACGTGGTTTTGTACGAGTATTTCTCAATCGCTCGATGTCATGTTATAGACAGTTGTTACTACAAAAAAGAAAAGCAATAAAATATATGGCCCATGAAAACAAAAACATGCGAATACGTATACTGTACAATATACATGTACTAACATATATATAAATATATGATATTATTACCAACAAGGAATATATATAAATATATGATATTATTACCAAAAATGATTACTTTCGTTAATTTGGTCATTAATTAGAGAAAGGTGAACATATTTTTTGCGGTGATTTAACTCGCGCACACAGGTGGTCAGCAGGTGTATGATGGACGATATCCACGTAATAGGGGAAGTAAAGGCAGGAATTTTGAAAGAGACAGATGGCGCGTCGCGCAAACCTTGCGACGCAAGAAATGGTCATCGCGCGTGTTGATACCTTTACTCTACTCTACAAATATGTTTATGTTTATAATTTTGCTCGTCAGATCCCTCTGCTGTATCACTAGCAATTTTATACTGAAATTATACCGTTGGTATGCATGGTAACGATATACAACTGAAAATAAATGAAAATTAGACATGTTTTCGTGATTCATTTTCTATAGAGTCAACTTCAACCTTTTAAGGTTTTGATTAGAGTCTGCCCTTGCATTTTAGTCTAAATTCCGTATGATTTTTTTTCATAGCATTTGCCCTTAAGCGCTCGGATCCGCGTACTAAACTATTTAAAAAAAACACGGCACACGAGAGGCTAATTAAAATGTGTAAAAATTAAATATAAAGACTAAAACTATTTCGTTAATCCCCTCTTAATAAAAATAACCGTCTGAAAGTACACACACAACCACAAGAATGTAGCAGAATAGATGTTACCTGATCCCGCTCAATCACAACGGTAGAATTATACAAATTCAATATTTGAAATGTGTTTCAGCTGGCGCTGGCTGGCGAGGCGAAGGTCTGCCTCTGGATGCACGAGCACCAGGTGGACTGGATCCACAAGGCACCCTCGCTCATAGGGCTCGCGCTCAACCTCTTCTTTCTAGTCAGAATCATGTGGGTACGTATTAAAAGTATGAAACTTAAGTTCAAATTCAAAATTAAAAATATATTTATTTCAAGAAATACAGAAAAAATAAAGGCAGTACACTGATCCTCACACTAGGCTCAGCCTGTATCTTAAAGAAATACCGAATACTGATATGTTGCGGCTATTACTTTAACAAGGTTTAAGTTAAGGTATATAATGCGTCAAAGGCCAAGCTAAAGTTTGACTTAACTCGTAGGTCAAACTATTTAGTACATTCAAATGATGATTAGTACGTTGCAAAATCGCACACAAACACGTACAAAAACAAACTCGAATAAAAATGTGTGCAGTATTTTCAAGTATAATACTATAGAAGGTAGTTTAGCGGACCGAATATAGAAACGAGTATAGGTAAAATGTTTTATTAAACATTAAATACAACGTTATACATTGTATTGACACAGCGAAATAGGTGCAAAGGTCTTTACATGAAACATAATCGCGAAAACCAAACTTTATTTTGATCAGCAAATATTTAAGATCAGAGAAAACCATATTTATATATATTATATAAAGTTTGATCTGACTTTATAAACTTTGCGACCATAATAGCCTCTTTTAGACAACACTAACATTTATTTTTCCCTCAGGTTCTCATAACGAAACTGCGGTCAGCCAACACTCTAGAAACAGAGCAGTATAGGAAAGCAACTAAGGCTTTGCTGGTGCTGATACCCCTGCTGGGTATCACCAACTTGCTGGTGCTGTGCGGCCCCAGCGACGACTCGTGGTTCGCGGCTGCCTTCGAGTACACAAGGGCATTAATGCTCTCCACACAGGTAACATGAAAATCTTATTGTCTTCAACAGAGCGTACGACAAGCGGCAAATGATCTGCGGCCGCTCGCATACATTTGCATTTATTTGCTATGAATACCGCACGCCCGCCCCTCGGCATGCCCCGCTGCACGCTAATACACTATGAAATAGACAAACAGAACGCGTTGACCATATTCTCAAAAACAACAGCAAGCATAAAAGCAAAAAATAAAGAAATCACAAAGAGTCCCAATAGTAAACATCGACTTTGTACTAACTTTGTGCTAACATTAACTCGTCCTCGCGCCGTAATATCAAGTTACTAAGCTAGCAGTAAATAAAAACTCACCTAACGTTGCTTTCATAATTAAGTTAATTGAAAATAGCCCATGTTGTGTTTGAGTAAGAACTGTTTTTAAATAAATGCGAAGGTCACGTAAGTCCGACTTAGTTTAACCACAATTTTGTTCATTCTCCGATCCTGGATAAAAAGCATCCTTTGTTAAGCAAAACCAAACTTCTAGCTAGATCGTATTATTCAGGCAAAGACTCTGTGACTTGACCCTTAGAACGTTGGAAACCCTAAAGGCGCAATATCATAATATGTCAAGCCCAGAACGCTTATCCTACAGAGTGTAACTGATACACAAAGACCTAAAAACGACCTTCCATTCCATCGTACTTTGAAACATTTTTCAGTTAAATCAAATTTGTCTTTGATTTGATAGTTTTGGGCGGCTAAAGTCAAACCACGCTAAGTTTTCATGCCAAGTACGTCAAGTATGGAGCTTATAGGGATATGTATGCATTCTTACGCAGCGTCTTACGTAAGCAAACAATCTGAATCTGAATCTGAAAGGATTGATTCACCCCGCGCCGCATCGCTTCGCTTCGCGTTCGCGTGTTGTTCGCCTACGTAGTACGCTGCGTTACTGCCAAGTTTGTGCAAAGTTCGCTAACTAGCCAGAGTATAGAGTACATATTTTCTAGCGTATATGAATAAAGTTTGTTTTTATGGAGTAGTGGTCAAAAATAAATAAATGTTTAAGAAGAAAACACATATTTAATGTTTCATTTGTACTTAATGATATTATAACTAAAGATAGGTTATAGGCGTTCCAAAATTGAAGCGCTTACCTTGTGACAAATTGTACAAGTTGCCTTTAGTCGCGCCTAGGCAAGCGAGAGATGTGCACGTTTACACCGAAAGAGAAAGAGACAAATTACGTTTAACAACGAGTATGACAAAGATTAATGGAATGCGAAAATTATAATTGTTATAATAATATAATATCATTGTTTGTACTGCAACATTATTGCTACTACATTATACAGAAAACGATAGAATAATAGTCGTAGTTAAGTTCTCCTGCGCAACCATCGTCTAGCCATATTAACTAGACAAAGCTTTTAAAGCCTCAACCGTCTCTAAGCCAATTTTCTTCCAATTTTCTAAAGCAACTTTGCCATTTACAGAAGTTTAAAAAGTTTATGTTCATAATAGCTTGTACAGTAAAAGTTTTGAGGTAAAGCCTCAATTGTTTTATGAAAGTTCATTTCATTGTTAGTATAATTTATGGACTGCCGATTCAAAATTTGAAACAAGTATTTCAAATTTTAGAGAGTTTTGAAGCATTTCTCTGATTTTTAAACTCGTTTTAATCCACTTTGATTTATTACTTTACGTTTATGTCAATTCACAAAGCTTTTTTATACGCCTGACAGATTTTATAAAAGTTTTTCAAATAAAAGTTATGAACATAAAATTCCCAGAAATATAACCATTTCGTTGCTTCGAAAATCGTAAAATGGGAAACATATTTGTGGCAATTGTACTACCATTAAAAGAGAATACAATACAACTAAGAGTTGGTTCATCAGACGTGTTCGCTAAGCCCGTCTCAGACGGGGCGTGATCTACGAGCATTCTGGAAAAAAATTGTAGAGAAAAATATAGGATAAAATACCCATACAAGTTATTTATAATGTGACGAATGTAAGGAACAAATCAAATTACTTTATTAATTTTTTTTTGTGCCTCGAGGCCACGGTAACTTTTTTCTCATATATGATAAATAGATGTATTTATAACATAACATTCAGTATAATAACATAATTATTATTAGAATTTATCAAAGATTCTCGCGTGGTAAACCGGTACCGGAGAAGGAGAATGTAGTGTGAAATATTTCCTAATATAGACATCTCTAGAACTGTGACTGACTTAAACGTACTTTAATTTTATACCAAAATCAATCACGCACTGCAATTACGCTAAGAGCTAGACTCACTTTAATGCGATTTGAGAAAAGTGTGTATTTTTTGACGGCGAATATTGTAAGAGGGAAATTCAAGGGGCTGGTGAGAGGGTAACGGCATCACTTTTCAGCTAAGCAAAATCGAGTTTCTTAAAGTCTTAGAACACCACTACAAGGATCAATTGTTCAAGAGATTCTGGTCGTGATTTCGGTGTCAACATATATTAAATTCTGCTTTTATACAATTACGTAAATATAATTCAATACAGGCTCTTTGAAAATGTGTATGGCAAGATGAAAGAACCATCAAAACTGTCTGGCTACTAAAGAAACATTATTTTATAGTTCAGCTTTTATACTATATATAAAATTCAGCTTTTATACTATGTTGTAAGTATTATTTAAGCCATTTAAAGGGCCAATTATAGAAAAACTTTTAGCTTTTATACTAAGACGTAGGTAAGTCTGCCCGTCATGGGCTCTTGGGCTATAAAGGTTTTCCGCGCCGGACGCGGGACCAAAGTTCTCTTTTATTTCTTTTTTATATGTGTGTATTAAACGAATAAGTGGTTTATCTGTCTATCTATCTATCAAAGCGGCTGATGAACACAGCTGGCAGGTGCAACTATTTACTATGATTACACAAAGTAAGAATTATCAATCCGAAAACTAAATCGCCACTTACCATATGGGTATTATCGGATGGCCCATTCCGTACCTGTGAATAAAACAAAATTTTACGATGAATGTATTAATTGACTTTAATTATTAATAATAATTTTGAATTGTTTCAGGGTTTCACCGTAGCATTGTTTTATTGCTTCATGAACACTGAAGTACGGCACGCTATTAGGTACGTATAAAAATAGTTAACGAAAAAAAGCCCAATTCAAACTTAGATTTTGGCATCAAAATTATATCTAAATCATGACTGACCCGTGATTCTTTTTTTGTCAGATTTTGATAAAAATTGGTAGGTTTAGAAGCTCCATATTATGGTCGGAATGAACACGAAATCCAAATTTAGGACAAAAAAAGTATGAAAATTCCCATTGAGTTACGGAAAGGACATACAGGGAAATTGCCCTTATGTTGTACAAAATAAAGAACTCTATCTACCTATCCACCAAATTTAATCAAAAACTGAGAAAAATTAAAATACGGCAACAAAAAAATGTCTAATCAGTGTCCCGTTTTGCCGATTTTAGTAAAGGAAAATAAAGCTACAGAAACAGCCTATTCGTCACAGAAGACAACTATTTATTCTCAAAGTGTGCTTTTCGTGCCCCTAGGGCTCCGCAAAGCCTCTGTGGGGGCTCCGCGAGAAAAAGCGAAAACAAATCAATAACCAACTCTTCTATATCTCTGGTCTGCAGTTAAATAGTGGCGAACGTTTTTTTTTATTTGGGGCTCCGTCAAATATTTCGCTTTCCAAAAGGGTTCTGTCGCCAAAAAAGTTTGAGAACCGCCGGTTTAGCTAGTGTAAAATATTCCCGCACCCAAAATATAGGGGTATGTTTATCAACTTAATTTTATGTCCAGGTATCACGTAGAACGGTGGAAGACCGGACGAGCGATAGCTGGAGGCCGGCGGAGAGGCGCCTCGTACTCCAAGGACTGGTCTCCTAGGTCCAGGACCGAGAGCATACGGTGAGTGAACGATCTGGCTTCAGCATGAGATAGTTGTGTATTAGTTTCCATTTAGTTAGGATTAACTATCAAGCCAATAATTATGTTCTAATCAGGTCACAAGCACGGTCCAACTCACGCGAGATGTACGGTCAAGGGCATAAATATATATGTACGTTCCCAAAGTTTCATAAATATGTGTACGCTCTTACTTTTGACAATAAAGTCGTGTTCACATATTTTTGAGCCATTTGTCTGAACTGATGTGCCGTTGGAAGGTTTCCAATTGTGAAATTTCCACATGGGATAATTTCGGAAACTTGGCACATTTTTGTATGGGAATCGAAATTTTCAACTTCCAAAATAAACGTTTTCTTTGTTTCCTGTGAAATTTTCCTGAAATTTCCGAGACTTTTTTGCAACTTTTTGGAAACTTTCCGCACCATGCACAATACAAATGTGCATACGCACCATGCACATACAGATGTGCACACGCGCTAATAGGACATATAGATGAAATATATCTTAAAGGGTCCTTCTTCGTCTTAAAGGGTTCATCTTCGGATCATGTAAAAGTCTAGGGGTTATAACAGCTTTTCACAAGCAGCCACACAACCACACTTATTATACAAACAAAACAAAAAAATGTTAAGAAGTTAACGTATGTGAAAGAAACATTTTGTTTGATCTTAAAATATATACATATTATTTACACAAAAGTAAACAAGCTTACCTAGTCAATGCAAAAAGTAGGTACCTAATAGAAAGGTAATCATTCCCATTACCTTTATTCACGGTTTTATACTTCTGTTAATACAAAATGATTTCTACTGTCTAAATGTCTAATAGCTGAGCTGTTATTGATTTAAATTAAAAACGGTTTTCTTATTCAATGAAAAAGCTTTTCTATTTCTACTTTACCTTTTTTTAATTATAAATAAATATATATAAATTAAAAAAAAAAGAAAATTTCTTGTTATAGATTTGAGCTTCCAATTTACTATTACAATTTGCCTTAACCGTATTGTTTGTAACAATGTTTGGAGATTGAAACTCTGAGGCGGAGACCGAATGTTATCTAATTATCAATCTCATTCATTCATCTGATTGAGTGTTAGCACAGACGTTTATTAAGATTTTCTATTTATTTTTGGTAATAATAAACAAGTATAATAAAATGTTCACTACTGTATGATATGATAATTTACGTAGGTAACTAACTTATAATTATCATTATTTTGATTAGCGTATTAACACTATAACCTCTAATATCAAAAAAAAAAACACAATGCACCTATGATAGTTTTAATTTGAGACAAACAGCTTACGTCTAGACAAATCTGTGATATTTTCGATTCGACCAAAAAAGGCATACGAATGGTTGCATTTTTATCGTCTGCCACTATGCCTCACTTTCGCACTTACATACTTGTTAGAACGTGACAGGCATGGCGACAGGCGATAAAAATTCGACCGTGCTAAGCCCGCTGATGTCATCGTACACTTTTTATCAGTGTCACTATATCAAACCTTCAACGACAATACTTCTCGATTATATAGTTCGAAAGAGGACTAACGACAAAATCGAGTCTAAAATACCGCAAATCGGCATTGACATTAAACAAAATATGTAGTAAGGTACTTACCTACCTAAATAATAGGTAAAATTTAATTCAATTCAATTCAATCTTTATTTGCAACCAAGTAGATACAGTTTACACAAATACACATGCAACTTAATGCTAGGTCGGTACATACATAACTACTAGGACCCGGTAAGGGCTTAGCAAAGTATTAGGGTTTTTAAAATATTCCTTATCTAGATTTCTTTGGCTTTCATTCATTCTTTCTTCCAATTGGTACATAATTCATTAGTATTTTAGGTACTTATAATAAAATTTTCATTAAAAACAAAATAACAATAAAAAAATTAAAAATTGAAAGCTATAACTTAAGCTATCTATTTAAATTATCGTCTGTGTATGCATGCATCATACCCGCTTCAAACCTCGCTTGTTTTTCTTTCCAAATCCATATTTGACGTACAATTTCTGTTCCCACTAGGCTGACGGTATGAAGAAGCCTGGCGGTTCTGGATACGATCCAACATACAAGGACTTATTGCATTTATGAAGACTTCAGGGGAATAATAATGTGGATTTGGACGAACATATTCTCTTTTTCGTTATTTTGTTTATAATAAATGTAACCTACTTTGTGTTACTGGTTTTTTTATTCACTCTTTCGCATCGCTTGACACTTTAACCCGAAGAAAAATGCATGTGAGATGGGTCATTCTACTTTTACTCTTTCGAAAAAAGTATGACACGTATAGGTAGTTGGTCAAGCAAATCTTGTCAATAGAAAAGGCGCGAAATTCAAATTTTCTATGGGACTATAACCCTTCGTGCCTACATTTTTTAAATTTGCCGCCTTTTTCTACTGACAAGATTTGGTTGCCCAACTATATTGAAAATGTGGAAAAAATTAATGGGCCCTGGAGAGAAAGTGCCTTAAAACCTTAAGTAAGCTATGTGTATCGCCTGGGTATCAAACCGACTAAAAATAAAATAAAAACTTGTTATTTTATACCACTAATCGATACAGTTCATGTTAATGTTAAAATTTCTCTAAAAACATTCTTCACATCTCACACCGTCTGTCGTACAAAATGTCCACAATCTCGCATATTCAGTATTTTTTCAATTTTTAGTCAGTTCGATTCCCGGACGAGGGAAGCGAATTAAAACATCTTAGTAAGTAATAAGTAAAATAAGCTGACTTAAGGTTTTGAGGTACTTTCCCTCCAGGGCCCATTAACTTTTTCCACACTGTATAGTTTTGTTTTGTTGGACATAAAAAAACAATCCACATATAACCTTAAAATGAAACAAATTAATACTTACGCGTTTCCAAATAAATTCATTGATAAAAACACGTAGACATTAAGGGCCACTTGCACCATTCACTAACCCGGGGTTAACCGCTTAAACCTAGAATTCAGTACCATAGTTACCAGTACAATTTGACACTAGGTTAACGGTTTAACCGCTTAACCCCGGGTGAGTGGGATGGTGCAAGTGGCGCTTAGACGGACCTAAGCTAACTTTGCACCAACTTGAACAAGTTAAAGTGAGGGAGTGTCATTACAAACGACAAATTTTCATCGAAATTTGACATTAATGATGGCATTTCCACACCTTGTCATTGAAAATGGCATGCAGAGTTACCTTGGTCCGACGCTAGATTAAAAAGCTCTTAATGCAGTGGAAATACTAATAATTCATCCAAAGATCAAGGACATTACTTAATGGTCACTTGCCTAATGGATATTAATAGTTAGGTAGTATTTTAATATTTAATAAAACTATTTAAGTAAAAGGCCAAATCATATCCCTTTTAAATGTAATTCAGTTAGTTGAATCGAGGGCCGATTATTTCGAAAAAAGCATAAGTTGGGGTAAGACTATCGCCGGAGTAAGACTATCACTTGTATTGTATGGAATCCTTATACTGTTTGTCTTGCCCCGAGCAAAATAAACTATGTTAGTCTTACCCCACCTTACCTTATCCCCTCGGGCGGCAAGCTACCTCGAATGGGACGCTCTCTGACAACCGTGCGTGCGGCGGGCCGCCATTTTTAATATGAACAACACTCCCCCTGGCGGCTGCGCGCCGCATGGCGCGAAAATTTAAAATATTTTTGTGCCGGGTTATGTTTAAAATCTTCTGGTCCAACAAAACGTAGAATGGCCCATATTGGAGCATGACTCCGCAGTGTAGAATATTGTGAGTGTTGAAGATAAGCTCATTCGACTAATATGTCATAATTACTAAAACTAAACTTGCATGCAAACTTTGGCCAATTCAGCATTGAGCTGCAACTGCAAACTATCGACTTAAAAGAGAATAAACCAATTCAAGGGTAAGTAAGCATTTATTTTGCACCGTAGTACGACTAATATTAACAATAGACATTGAAAAATATGTCATTTTATTGTTGTCAAGCTTGGGCCACGAAACGCACGCACCGAGTGTGCACGCCACACGCTAACATCGACCGCCATACATTGTTAACTCTTTCAACGCCTCGCCTTATACATATAACGTGCCCAACTGCCCACGGAAACCAAAAAGAATGCATAAAGTTTAATACTAAATTCTAACCGTGCGTATCTAGGTCAAATGGCGATCGGCGTCAGCATCGAACGTACACGCTCAGAGCGTGTGTTCCGTGGCCCTTGGTTAACAAATCCAGTCAGTAAACGCAAAATGTAAGTACCTCTACCCACTCCGTCGTACAGCGCTATCTCATACAGTTGTCAATTCTACTCCATGATTTATATATACTCGTAGCGGGCGAAACCGTTGCATATGAGAGTTTTATGTCAGGGTTGGCGATTATGATGAATTAAACTGTGTTATATGTAAGATTATTAAAATTGATCCTCTTCCGATACAACCCGATTTAATTGCCATCAAAGAAAATTTACATTTCAATGTCAATATGAAATGCGTTTCAATGTGTCTGTTATTTTGTTTATGAAATCAGGTTTCTCCGCATTTTCTTTCAAAATTTAATTATGGATTTTTTTTGCTTGAAAATATTGGTAATATATTTGAAAACAAAGAAAATATTTTTCGTACTTTAATTTGTTCGTAGTAGTGACAATCCTGACGTACAGCTGCCACAGATTTGCTGGATCGGTTGCGGGATATGATTATAATTAATTTGTATAAATTAATTACAGGGCCAAGTGCCCCTGAGCTACTCCGCAATCAATCTCGCTTGTGTCAATTTCAATTGCACCTAAAGGCTTCCGATTTGAGTTGAATAGGATTTAATTTATATTTCTAACTAGAGCCTTTACGAGTACATTTGTTATTCTATTTTGTAGATTCGCTTAGATTTGTATTTAATATTATAATTTGTGATAATGAAATCGTTAGCATAAGCTTATTTCAATTTGCTTGTATGAACACTGCTAATATATTATGGAATAATAAATATATGTAGATTCAATTAAAATGTTGAATCTACATTGACTATGTAGACAAATTAATCTGAGGGATTACTACATTGAGTGTTGTTTTATAAAAAAACTTAATTTCATTTTTCAATTTAGGTTTTTCGTTAAAATTGTGAATGCTCCAACAAGTCATTATTAATTGAAATGTTTGTGCGTGATTGAGTTAGAGCATTTGAAACAGATTTAGATTGGGTCATTAATATAATGTTTATTTTTATTAGGAGAAAAAGAATTATGAAATAAGTAGCAGCTTCTCGTTTTATTACAGAGTTCTTTATTAAGATTGCGCATTGCATTCAGTTCAGTTCAGTTACTTTATTGGTAAAAAATATTTTACAGGTCACACAGGTACATTTGAAATGTGATAGTTATATACAATTAAATATGATAGATAAAAATACATTGGTCAAAGTTTACAATTCCTTAAAATAATAATGATCGTGCAATAGTTGTTAATTTTTATTTTTTTAAATAATCTCTCATAAAGTCATCAACAGAGTTTTTAGTGAATATTGAATTATCAAGCATTAGCGGGCAAGTTGAAAACGATAGAACATTCTTACGGTAGATGTCGCTATGCGCCTCCCTAACGCGTGTGAACAAAAGGGAAGACAAGAAGACATGGCAAGATTCGCACGCTTCTGGCAAGCTTCGGCAGCTCAGTTGATAAGAGCGATAGGACCAGTGTTCCAAAAGTTCGCATGACTCGCATGTTCAAGTCTTGCCCGAAATGGAGAATGTTTCCATTTTTCGAGTAATATAGTAATAGTGAAAAAGGAGTAGCTAACGTAGTGGAGTTATTGTGACAGAACATAGCGGAGGTTTTCTAGTTAAGATCAATTAAGTGGTTGTAACGAATTAATGAAAGAGATTGGCACAGGTTGTACAGCCACCCGTCGAAGCGAGAGTCGGCCGCGTCCGAAACCACGACCACAACACTACTGGTACCGCGGCACTCGCTGGCTCCCCACCATTTACATGTCGTAAGTACTTACCTAAAGAAAATATGAGTGGTTATAAACTGAAATACGAGTATATGCCATATACTAAAGAAAAAGTGACCAAGCCGGAGGCCGTGGCCGATGGAATCAAACCGGTGTCTTCAGCTTACGCAGCCAACGTCTTGACCACTAGACCACCCGGCTACGGCGGTACGCGTCCCAGATTCTCTTGTATATGCTATCTTTGAAATTAGGAATGGTTAAATAATTGCAAGGAATTTCGGAACAAGGGAGGTCCTATCAATTTTGCATCTTCGAGCAAAAGAGGCAGATACCGAAATTTCAGAATTCCATTCCATGTTCCTAACTAAACTATCCTTCAGTATGATGTTTGAATGAATGTCCAACGTCAACGTATGAAGTCAAATGTCGGGTCATAATATATCAAAAGTCTAACTCTCTCTCTCAAACACCATCTTCTCCTTTCTCGTTCCCTTATTGCCGAGGATCGCGACCACATGTGATTTGTTTCCATTTTGTGCGGTCATAAGCCCTGTGGACTGCACGGTGCAGACTGCCACCAGATAACCTCTTCACAGCATTCGACCGTCTCATACGTGCCCCACCCCGAGCACTTTAAACACTATAAATAATCGGAAAGCCCAAAAAAACAGACTTTTTAATCTCTATGTTTGTGCGCAGGAGTATAATGGCAGCGGCAGCGCCAGCGGCGACCAGTCGCCCGTGTGAGGTGAGAGGCGAGGGGGGCCCCCGCGACTACGCACTTTGTCCGAGGAAGACACACCTACCTCGCCCGCCTCTCTCGCTCTCTTCAACTGTCCTTTCGACGTGCCTACTGTCTCTGTTCAGTAATTATTCGCTCCGCGCATGACTATAGCGCCACCCTAGTGTGGAACATATTGTTTATATGACAGTTCGCAGCTGCCAAATATGATGTCGTGGTGTCGCTTGTATTTCCCCCACTACCAATATACAGCATAATCCTTGGTGTGAAACAGACTAGAGGAATGCGTCGCATGCCTGTCGCTATCGGCTTCAACTGTTCCTTCCACGTGCCTACGATCTCTATTCAGATATCATATAGACTTAGACCCATTCATGTGACCCTGGTAGGGCCAGTCCCAGGTGTTAAATCCAGGGCGCGTCGCCCGTCTCTCTCACCTTCAAATCTCAATCTTTCGATGTGCCGTGCCTACGAATTTCTGTTCAGTGACTGTGTGGACGTTTCTAAAATGCTTATAAATACAGTTATAGCTACAATTTTAAATGTATCTAAAGTTTACAAAAACACTTGTTAGTTACCATTTTCCAAAGTAGTAGTCCTATAAATTAGATTTTACCGATAGATCCTTAACAGAAATTTTAAAACAATAATGTTTTGACGTTGATTGTCGACTCGAGTCACCTTTAATTTATGTTCATAAAATGTAGGTAGTTTTACAAATGTGTAAATTTGGATACTAAACCCCTCCGACCTGGGGGCCTAGCAAAAATATATCGGGATGAGAGAGACTTCACGTGACTATTTCCATACATTATTTAAGTTTTGATTGGCGTTTTCTATCAATTATTGTCATCCTGGCTAGGCCCCTGGTTTATAAACAATCAGTTCCATTCATGAATCTTTTTTAATTTTTGTAATCATAATTTATATCGTTGGATCACCGGAATAAATAAAAATACTGTTGTAAACCTTTACATTATTTTATAAAAAAATATTTAAAATTTTGAGCGGTTGAAACACTCATAATTTTTGGCGCGAATTCGACAGAGCGTGATGACGTCACACTTAGACGGTCCAACTCACGTTTGCTACTAATGACTGTGTTTGCTATAAGTGAACGAACGAACGCTGCGTTTCGCTCACTAGCTTTTCGCGGGCAAATTTTTGTACTGTTTATTTATTATTTTAAGCAATTAAATGATAATTTAATAACGGAAATGCATTTGTAACATGATATAACGATAACAAACATCCGAATGAAAAATATTTCGTTCAAATATAAACTTCATGCATGAGGCTAATTTTGTAATAATTCCTACTTCTCGGTTCCTGGCGACGTGTGTTAAATAGACAACTTACAAGGACAATAATAAGAGTCACAATTTGTCCATCTTATGATAACGACAATTCGTATCCAAAATTGTTCTAACAAAACAAATGACTCCAGCTTGACACTGACATAAACGCTATCGAGAACGTAATTTACTTTCTATACATCTCGTTCGCACTAATATTCGAGTACGAGCGAGATGCTAAGAAAGTAAGTTACGTTCCTCGAGATGTCTAAGTACTTCACGAAGGAATCAATTCAGTTATATACTAGTACAGTTACTAAATATATTTATTTATATAATTCCCAACTTAATGATAATAGCCGCTTGTCACACACACATATCTAATACTGATGTTGAGATGTTATAAATAAACTTGTGCATTTATTACGTTACACTAACAAAATAAATAACTTTAAATAGCGGTGTACATACAACTGTACATAGCTTTGAGTGTTTCAATGTTCCCAATTGAAAGGTCTAGGTCGTTGTCTAGCTTGTTATTGTACAGAAATTACAGAATAGAATCTTCTGAAATACAGTAATTGTATTTAATACGTAATGATAACTTAATTGTGGACGTAAATTGTAAATATAGTTCTGCTAAGTGTGCCAATACGTGTAGGCAAGTTCATTATTCATTTTAAGGTGCTTTGGGGTAACTTGGACCGCGTATCGGCAAACGTAGCATAGGACGCCTCAAACTAGATGGAGCGATGACCTTAGCAAGGCGGCTGGCAAGAGCTGGATCAGAGTTGCCGCAAATGCAAATCGTGCTCAATGACGTGCAATAGGGGAGGCCTATGTCCAGCAGTGGACGAGAGTAAGCTGATGATGATGATGATTGGAGTAACTTCGAAATCGGGGTAGTTTTGAAAATCGCTAATATCTACTAAATTAGAAGCACATTCTACTGTAGCTACAGCAGTCGTGGCTCACTCCGCGATTTCGTCACGTCGCCACAAGTACATGCGGCCCACACCAATTTTGGTGTCTAGCCATAGTAGTTGCCGCGCGCCGCTATGGAACGAACGCCTGCTCGCGCTTGCGCCACCTAGCGGTCATATCTGTCGTAATAGACGCGTTTTGTTAGAGAGTGAACCTTCTGTACCAAGTACTATTATTTATTATGTGGCTACAGTAAGTAAGATGCCTTTGTAAGCGTTTCAGTAGCGTATAAGTATTGCTAAAATATGAAGTTGTTGAAGTTACCCCAATGCACCCTATGACTTTCTGAATCATATCAACCTTGTATTCGTGTCATAATTTTATTTCTTATTAAATATATAATACAAAACAGAAGAATAAACGAATTTTATATAAATTGTTTGTAAGTATGTAGGTCTGTAACTAAACAGACATAAAGCTTAAACGAAAAGTGTTTTTAGGATTTTGCAAACTAGTAAACGGTCGTATTAAAAGTTTTTTAATTTGGATACCTATACCTAGTTATTTCAGTTGAAGATGTTTATTCATTTAATATTTACGATAAAAATGTATATAATATGATTAATATGTAATAGTAAAATAACATCAACAAGGCATGATATAAGCTCGTCACAGACGGAGCGATAATATATCGGCCGATATCGGCAGATACCGACAGATATCTGCGAGTAACGCTAAGCACCACATACGCAACGATACCAAAATATATATCACTCTCTGTCTAGTACCTACATTGTGAGAGAGACGAAATATACCGACCGATACATCTGCGGATGCCTTGCGATAAGATATCGGCAGATACCAAAATATATATTACAGCTTCTTGTGTGGGCTCTGTCAAATAGTACGTAAAAGATATCGGCAGATGTCGTATCTGTCGATATATTATCGCTCCGGCTGTGATGGGCTATATCCTGATGTATAAAGTTGCCAAAAAATCTAGTTAATATAATATAATTATTGCATAGAGTCCATAGAGATAAGATGTAATGTAATGATATTGGGAAACAAGACGCTATTTTGTATTATAAAAATCCGTAGTTTATAAGAAATTATTGTAATTTATACAATATGTAATAAAATATTCTATTATGATGGACATCATTAATTTTCAAGTGTTTTTAAATGTGAATCCAAAAGCATGGTTGTATTTATGATGTATGCATAGACCATTTTGACGTCTAAAAAGTGTATTTATAGCTTACGAGTAGACATTTGCCGTGTAAGTAAGTCTATGTTCAGATCAGTAGCCTTACCACGAGTTTGACACTGACCTGACACTGACATATTCGCTAGCGTGTGCGTAACTTACTTTCTATGCATCTCGCTCTGTTCTATTAGTGCGTAACTTATTATTATTACGCAGACGTTAGCGAATATGTCAATGTCAAACTCGGGGTAAGGCTACTGTTCAAATAAGAAGAGTTGGCGCCAAAGGTCTTTAAAGATATTGTATTGAGAGTCCCCGGCATGCACGGTTCTCCATACAAACGTAGTTACGCTCTCATTTAAATACGAGTAGCTAGTTTGCTCTGAAACTTTGTACTTACATTATATGTCTGTAATTAGTTTATGTAGCTTCAGATACCATAGTTTAAAAAAAACAGCGAATTTAAGTTTTTCATACAAAACTTGTTTTTGCTCTATTTCGTTTGTTTTATAAACTGGAGCTATATAAACTAATTACAGACCTAATAGATATACCTCATGTCATTATATATGCAAAGTTTCATTACAGTCCAACACGTAGTTTTAAAATGAGAACGAAACTCCGTTTGTATTTGTATTATACATTAGTACCTACACAATAGAATCATTCATAGCATTTCTGTGAAAATGTGGCAATTTTGTAGATAATAAAGGAAAATTTTATCAAGTTGCAAGTTATTTTCTGTAACATTTGATTTCCGTTTTCTTGTCTTAATTATTCGTAAACAATTCCATCTTTTAAATTGTGTCCTCAGTGTCAATAGTTGCTAGAGCTACATACATAACTGTAATAATAAACGAAATTAAACTATCGTCAGACATATTTCAAAATATTTAGATCAGTACGGTTTCACTCACTATTTCACTTTTGGCGATATGTTTCGGATTCGTCGGGAATCCTTCCTCAAGCACGAGTGTCCGCGGCGGTTGTACTCCGTGCACTGCCCGCACCGCCCGCCTAGCCGCTCGTTGCGCAGCGAATAAAAATACCTATAATAGTGAGAGAAACCGTATCTAAATATTTTGTAACAATAAAATTAAATGTACAGTAATAATGAACGGGCTGTTGCCATTATATTATCTACAGGTTTACCACTTAACTAAGATGTCACTTTTTGCGCGGTAATTTACTTCTACTTACCTAAGTAACAATTTACTTTAAGTAGTTCATTTTTACTTACACATACGCAGCCAAATTGTAAAACAGTCCTTAGTTAACCATTATAACTAATTTTCTTATTAACAGCCTCAGATAAGTGGTAGACCAACACTTACCTACGCTGACATTATTTACATTACATCCACTGGATTCATTATTTACATTATACAATATATGAAGCTTTATGAAATGTTGCTCTTACGTGCGTTTATTGTGTATTACGATATTGTGACCGTGAAACAGATTTTATATAAATAAATTCTATAAATTAAAGTCGAATAATTTATTTTACCCCTTGAAGTTTTGTCTCGAGTTTTGAAGTGTTTTTAATATAAAAGGATAACTTAATACATACAAAACGTTTTGTAAGCTATATATTCAAAATATTTTCCATAATGTCAATATCCACAAAGGAAAATGGGGACAATGTTTGTATGGTGAAGCGACCGTCCCCTTTCCTCTTAAGAAGGTTTAATCTTTGTTTTATGTAACACGTGGCAAGGTGAAGAGCCGATTACTAGTCGTAAAGAGAATACAGGTTAATCAACAACATAAGTTGGTTTCACTGACTTGGTTTCACATTACATCTCAAAACTTTTTTTTAGTAGAAGAATTGCGTTGCGAACCTTGCATCTTTTTACATGTAATGTTTTTGATGGGATAAGGTATTTTACAGAAGTAAAAATTAAGATAGACCTCCCACAAAGACATTATGTACATTTTATGTAGCATGCGACTTATGTATGACGCAATGTTGCACGTCGTCAACCAATGGGAAACACAGTTAATGAGTTAATCAGCGCATAACTGGCTCTTATTCCTTCGCATTTCTAACCTATGCTTAATATGGTACAGGTATATCACAGCAGTCAAAATTAAGATTGACCTCCCACAAAGTCACCTTCTGTACATTTTATGTAGAATGCGACTTACGACGCAATGTCGCACGTCGTCAACCAATCGTAAACACAGTTCATGGCTAATCAAGCGCTGCTCTATACTGTCGCCGAGCTCAATAAAGTTGGTAAGCAATAAGACCTCCAGTCTTACGAGTGTCTCTTAACCTAAACTAGTCGTTACCTTGCCTACGAAGAAGGAGGTCTCGCGTTCGAATCACGGTAAGGGCATTTATTAGCGACCTGTCAGTGTCAAAAGTGACATTTCTTCGACCAAAAACGTCATTTTTGAGTCTGACTTCTTAGAAGCATTGTTCGAAATCTGCGGCCGTAGCAATACGTAGCACGTCTACGCGTTAACACATTCATGACTGCCAACGTTTTCGTAGCGCTACGCTCGTAGCCGATCGCAGCGTTTTCCCGCTTTGTAGAGGAAAGCGACTACGAACAAAGAACCTGCCGAGCTTTACATGAGGCATATTATACGCGCAAATAGAACGCACTGAGATTAAAATAGTTTGGTTTATATATCATAGCTAGTCCATTTATAATTAAAAATAGCTACAGCCACAAAAGGCATGCATGCCGCATAGAGGTCGCGTGACAAACAGGCTAAACAGAAAAAACTGAAATGTAAAAATTACTTAAATAAATCATGTCATTTAACTTTGTTTGACAAAAAATGGACAATGCGGCAACGTGATAGGAAGAGGCTGGAGGCTTTTGAGATGTGGTGTTGGCGTCGAATGGCAAAGATCAGTTGGACTGAAAAGAAAACCAACGAAGAGGTTTTACGTATAGTGGGAGCGGAGTTTGTTAAGAACTATAGATAATAGAAGAGGAAAGATGCTTGGACACCTGATACGACACGACGAATTTATCAAAAACATCATAGAAGGGAAAGTTAAGGCAAAGAGGAAGCAGGGAGAGAGTACTTGCATTATATAAAGGAAAAACTCAACGTCGTGTCGTATCAGGCTGTCAAAGAGAAGGCAGAGGACCGCCAAACATGGAAATTGCTCCACCGACAAGTCTTACTCTTAAGTATATAAATAAATAAATATTATAAAGACATTCTTACAGAAATTGACTAAGTCCCACGGTATAAGCTCAAGAAGGCTTGTGTTGTGGGTACTCAGACAACGATATATATATAATACTTATACAAATACTTAAATACATGGAAAATATCCATGACTCAGGAACAAATATCTGTGTTCATCACACAAAAAAATGCCCTTACCGGGATTCGAACCCAGGACCATCGGCTTCACAGACAGGGACACTACCCACTAGGCCAGACCGGTCGTCAATATATGGTGATGATACCAACAACAAGCCGAAAAAAGTTTGCGTCTACTTTTAATAAAACTAATCAAGTAATTTATAAATTCAACAAACATATTTTTATGGCACGTTTGAAATTAGAAATGTAAATCTCTGGCTTGGTTTTGTTTGACTTCGTTGTTTTAGATTTTTCTTAAAAATGTTTCCAAAGTAAATTTATCCTTGTGCCACCAAAAAAATTATAGGTAGGGAAGTTTGAACAGTTGTATTTTTAATTCGGTTGAAGTTAATTTGTTCGAAAAAGCTTCAATATCAGTTCAATAAGTATTGTTATGTAAATTCCAATTGTAAATTTCAAATTGAATAATTATATTATGCAATTTAAATATGTAGGTATATCGTCGTTTAGAACCCGTAGTTTGAAGATTGACGCCAAACTTTTATTTACTTATTTATTTTATTTATTTAATCTCAGTCACGTCCTATATGTTCCCGTGACATAGTCGTGTTGTTAATAGAACGCGAGCCACGCGCAAATTTCGTCAGTCAATCAGTCTCCCGGGCGAAAACTCGTATAGCGGTTAACGGCTATGTATGATGAACCCTCGTGAACGTCAGCTGCCGCTCCGTTGGTGGGTTGAGGAATGGTAGCCACCGAAAGGCATAACACTGTCTTTCCGCGATACAACCGGCTGACGATTTGTTTTAATAACAATAGCATCTAAACTATCATCTGACAAAGTATCAAACGGGAGGCGATGACGCCGATGACGGAAAAGAATTTTCTTTTTTACATGTTCATGTGACCAGCTGACGGTCTTTCCACAGCGATACAATCGGCTGACGATTTTGTTTATTCACAATAGCATCTAAACTATCATCTAACATCTGACAAAGTATAAAGCGGGAGGCAATGACAAAAAAAAATTATAGACTTTATTTGCTGCCATTCCTCAACCCACCAACGGAGCGGCAGCTGACGTTCACGAGGGTTCATCATACATAGCCGATAACCACTATACGAGTTTTCGCCCGGGAGGCGATTGGTCATGGAAACCTGTTCCTGACCCGCAGTCTATAACCTTTATAAATTATAAATTTGAAAAATATAAATGAATACATGAAACATATGTCGATACAAACCCGATAGGGTTTCACGGCACTTTTCTGTCTGATGTAATGAAAGATTTTAATATAGAATAAATAATAATAATATAAATAATTATAAATTCTAAATATAATATAGTTATATTAAATATATTAATGACGGGTCACTCACGTGTTTTAAGTCGAAAACGCTCGACATGTTTCACTCCGTACCGAGGAGCGTCATCAGGAGCTTGCGTCGACGGTGACGGACCGGCCAGTCTGCGCCGCACTCTTACGTGTCATCCCTCGTACGTGTGGAACGCTGATTACCTCAGATATATGGTATATACGACTAATAAGTACGAACGACCGTACTTATGGATACGCTTTGGGATGACATAGGGTCATTGCGCTAGTTTTTGTCCACTTGACGAAATTTGAATATAAACCTACATGGCTGCACAAATTTGGATTTATTGCAATTCTTAATGTCTAAAGAATATATCTATCTACATAAAAATTATATTTTGCAAGTAGCAAATTAGAAATGAAATATATTATTTGCTAATCCGTCAAGTGGACGAAAAGTAGAGCATGGACGGAAACTAGTGCAATGACCCTACATTTGAGACGTTAAAATGATAACTGAGTGCAGAGCAGAGCCCAACTGGGAAGGGTACCTCCACCTTACAGAAAACCGCAGCCAAATAACACTAGACCCCACTCATAGTGTTGTGTTCCTGCCGGTGAGTAAGGTTGCCAGAGCTCGAGGGAGAGGAGTGTTAGGGTCGGCAACGCGCATGTAACTCCTCTAGAGTTGCAGGCAGACATAGGCTACGGAGACTGCTTAACATTAGGCGGGCCGTATGCTTGTTTGCCACCGACGTAGTATTAAAAAAAAAACGACGTAATTTACACAAAAATCAATCAATAAAATTTGAGTTTTCAGTCAATCATTTAAATGACTGATTTTTGAACATGGATCCTTTTCGTTAAACCTACATTTGCCCAACTGTTAATCGAACTGGCCACTCGAAAGTACAAACGCTATTTGCTGTAGGTTGCACCTTGACCAATTTGACCTTTGTATCACGGGTTTTATGAGTTATATTAGCCAGGTCAGATGCGGCCAGAGTAGGTTAGGTCCCCTGACGTTTGTGGTTTACTATTTTACAACAACCCCATAATATATATATTGATTATCCCTAAAACTCAATTGTCGTTGTATTTTAATTACGGGCGCACAATTCATAAACGCAATCGTAATACCTACTAACTGAAATATATATCATACTTACACCTACTAAAGAAAAAGTGACCAAGAAAAAGTGGCCTCCGTCATGAAATGTAATCGTACAAATTTGCTACATCTAACGGGCGACTGATCTGCGATCCACAGCTACGAAGAACGTGCAGGATCACAGCAAAAACAACGAAATAAAACCCAAATTGAAGATATACGACAACGACATAAAGTTGCTTTGTCTAATTCAGATTTTTATATGGTTTTCATATAATTTAAAGCTCCGTGCTCAAAACAGAGAAAGATTTTGTTTTTACGCCACTCAAAGAGGATAGTAATTTCCGAGGGTTAGTGTTTGTATGTATATTTCATTATCGCGACTAGACAAATTTTAACGTTTTAACCTCTTATTTATAAATCTTAGCAACCGCTTAAAGACCTGTTAAATTTTGTCTCTTCTAAGATACATAAATGTAAAATTGACAAACGGTTATCAACGATTTGTTAGATTTGACAAACGCTAATAAACATTAATAAACTAAAATGTAGACTTATATTGACCGGGATATAGACCGTGATTACCTTTTGTTTTATTTTGTTTTACCTTTTGTATTGTCAATATAAGTCTAGTGAAACTAACCGTGAATCATTCAAAACTCTAACTATAATGTGTTCTGAGTTGATTAGGTAAGGCAAATACCTATTCAATTTCCGCCCTAATCTACGATTTTAACTTGTTACCGCAAGCTAAACATACCACGAGATTAATTGCCTTGAAAACATATAAATCATAGAAATACCTAACATGTTCGAGTATATAATAGGGTATTGTAAAAACCACCTTTTAATAACGTTTTGTAATTGAAACCGAAAAACATATTGCCATAAAATTAATTTCATGAGTCTGTGAAACTTATTACTAAACAACTCTCTTAACGCAACACACCTTATTTATCTGTAAAGTTCCAAGAGAAAAATACCCGGAAAACATTACTATCGCTCTTTTATTTCCCCGGGACATTCTTCCGTAACAAGTTTTTCTCATTTAGAGATTGTAACAACGCTTTGGACGAAAATCCCCGTTCCTTTTCATCGGCTTTCCAACAAATCTCATTGTCATTTATCCCGCCTACTTTAATTTCGTTTGTATTTTAAGAGTAAGAAAATAAAGTAGTGCCTATGAAGCTTGAGGTCCTGGGTTCGAATCCCGGTAAGGGCACTAATTTGTGTGTTTATCACGAATATTTTTTCTTGAGTTATGAATGTTATCTATGTATCTGAGTATATATTTATCAATATAAGTGTATATTGTCGCCTATTGTCCATAGGAATAGCTTTGCTTAGTTTGAGGCTAGGTCGATCTGTGTATGATTGTCCCCCAATAATTATTTATTTTACGTATTTAATAGAGAATCTCACTGTTTTATCCAAGCCAGGCAATGTTTCGCATTTTGTAAGAACAGCATCAGCATTACGAAGTTTGAAGAAAACAAAACTCGATTGCCATTTACCTAATACACGGAAATTACGTAGAACATCGTAACGGTCCTATCTGTCATCCAATCAGGCACCAGAGTGAGCAAACTGCAAAAAATGTCCATTTGGATGCCGAAGACAAATTGGTAAGGGGAACCGACTTGATGAATGACGTGATATAACAACCGTAAGAGGACTTTTTTTTAAAATCTTATTTAATAAGCCATACATCTTATGACTAACCGTAAGAGGACGTTAATATAGATAAAAATAAATTTCTGTGAAAAAAAATGAAAAGCACATTTTAGTCAACATGCTTTTTTATTTTCATTATTGCTGACTGTACTTGGTACTAAATTATTGTATTGTGCACATAATGATGAATGAATCTTGAAAAGCATTTATAACCAATATTCTGGAGTCAACGGCAGGTAGTCCACGTGCTACTTGAAAAGTCCAGCAGCTATCGCTTTACAAGAGCTTAATAACCGTACACTGTCTTGTACTGGACTGAAGCCATTTAATTAATTAAAAAAGAACTGAATTAACAAAGTACTTTAATGAAATAAGACAGCAAAATTATATTTTTTTCAAGCATGCAAGGAAATGATTTGTCTCGTTAGATAGATTTATATATAACGTTAATGTTTGGCCTAAATTGTTAAACGAACCAAAATCAGATCACTCCTACGTCTCAGCATTAGGGTGAAAATAAGGGTATACTTTATGCCTAATCTCTCGCGACCGTAAAGTTAATCTAATAATCTTGTTTTAGTACACGTTCGTAACTTCACTACTAAGGCGCAGATCGTGGAAACACGGAACGAAGCGGTGTCGCGCATCGCGGCGTTTGCGCGGTCAGGGGGCTTAGCCAAGATGCTAATCGTTTGCGCTACGTCAACGAAACGCTTTATGTCTCTCTATCACTTACTTATTAGTGCCATGAAAGTTTTAAATATTTAGGCAGCTTAATTACCAGGGACTCCAGGCACACCAGACATCGTAGCAAGGATTGCTATGGCAAAAAAGCTTTTAACCAGAAGCTTTTATCCCGTTTATCATGTAGAAGCAAGAAGCTATTGATTAAGGTGTACATCTGGAGTATAGCCCTTTATGGAAGTGAAATGTGGACAATGACCCTAAGAGATAGAAAGAGAATGGAAGCATTTGAAATGTGGTGCTGGAGTGGAGGCGAATGGAATGCATTAGTTGGAGAGACAAAATAACGAATGAGGTGCTAAGAAGAGTGAAAGGAGAGCTATCCTGAACACTATTGCAAATAGACGCGGAAAAATGATTGGACACTTAATACGATACAACCACTTCTTTAAAACTATCCTGGTGAGGCGGATAGGAAGCAAGCAGGGTAGAGGAAAACCCAGACGCAAAAAGCTTTTTAGAACAAGTGAAAGAAAAAGTAGGGGTCGTGTCGTTTAAAAAAATCAAAGAGCTGGCGCAGGATAGAGAAAGCTAGAAGATACTCCACCGACAAGAGAATAACTCTAAGTTAATGATGATGATGGGGGTAACTGCACAAAAGATCCCTATGGGTCGAAGTGTATCCGCAAGGGCCCCCGAAACTATAAGATAAGATAATGATGATGGATTTGGGAATGGGGATGACCTCGTTTATCTCCTAAACTTGCAATTAATGCAGCACGCACCTCCGCAGCCTCCGCTCCGGCTTCATCAATAAAATTTAGCCGCCGTAACCATGGACAGTGGTTTTTGATTGAAGAAATGTCACTTTTGACACTGACAGATCTGATCCATATATAATCCAGATCGAATTCATATCCTATTATTAAAATTAGAATACGCCTGAGAGTGCGAGCGTGGGCCGCTGCTTGCTGCTTAAACCAATACTAGTCAAGTGCGATAGCGATACCCAACCGTCCCGTATGTTTAGTGTCTTAACTAGCGCGCGGTGATTCGCTTCTTTCATTGTTCTGGGACTCAAGTTAAAAGGTGCGAACTCACATAGCTTTTATATTGCTTGTGGTGTTCCATTTCCTGTTTGGTATGGAATAAATGGACAAGAGCGAAGATAGTTTACTGTTTGTTTAAGGCGGTTCCCTGAGCCAGAAGGCGAAAAATCTTCTTATATGATCATGTTTTTCTAAGACGCGTTGATATTCGTAGACGTGGAAAAAATATATGTAGTTCTTGACTATATTATCTTTAACAACATAGCTTCCGATACACGAATTATGACACTTCGCTCGATACAATTAATTCCCAAAGTAACCTCTAACTCGGACTTTTAATCCTACTTTACTCGGTTATTTATTATGTAATACTATAAACAAAAAAATAAGAAAAACAATCTTAACATAAATAGTAATTTCATAGCTTTAGAATTTCTATATTGTAAGGTAACGTTTTTAAAATAAATAAAAACCGACAAAATTCGATCAAAATTGATGTTCTTTCCCGTTCTTTCTTGCGAAATGTGACAAAGACAGTGGCAAACCGATGGAACGGCCTTAATTAAAAAGAAATTATGTACCTATTATTAATTTATTAACAAGCAGTGTTCAAAAATTACTTCTTAAAAGGGGCTCTCTTATTATATGGAGGCTTATTAAGGCGTAATATTAGTCTAGTTTGGTAAAATTCTTGGGAGAATTATTGTTCCTTGTTTTCGCGACAGAACCACAAAACTTATAAAAATGATAATGTAACGGTCAAAGGTATAGGAACCTATTCAATTTTGTTAAATATGTATAATATACCGTATTAAGCGACCATAAGGCTGCCTTTCCAAGTTTCCACTGAGGTGGAGACGAGTGGAGATGAGAGCCTAAAACGTTGAAGACGTGTGGAGATGAGAGCCTAAAATTGACACATTTGTTCCTAAAAATCGGCTCAGAAGATTAGAGATATGCATAAACACAATACTAAAATGGCAGCATTCATAACCTTTCCAATCTTTAGTTAAAGATGTAAGAGTTCTCGATTTTACAGAACATCTGCTGAAGTTTTTCAATGCCGACAATAAAATAACAATTCACTCAAATTGCATTAATTAAACAATTTGATGAGCCTTAAAGGAAAACCTTTTAAGTGATTTTACATTGTAAGCGTTTTGATTTTATTGCTTCCTTTTAAGTGTATTTAGATTACTTTTATTTGTTCCTATGTTAATTACAAGGAAATTGGAATAGTTTGTAGAAATCTAAAGGTTGTCCCAAAAAGGACGCAAGATTTGAAATTGATGAAAAACACTTTTTTTTTCGTTATAATACATTTGTATATAAAATCTTGAAATACATAAAATAGGGTTATTTGTAGAATAATACGTCAGGCAAATGTCCTCCTAGGCTTTGCTGGCACATACGCACTCTTTTGTCAAAATTTTCTATGACCATTTTGCATAGATGCGGCTGAATTTCTCCGATGCAGCGTCGAATTTCCTCTTTTAAAGCAAGTGGGCTTATTGGCATAGACTTTAGACTTTAAATAACCCTCAAAATAAGTCTAAAGGCGTTAAATCGCAAGATCTAGGGGGCCAATTCTGATCACCGAATCGAGAGATCACACGACTACGAATTTTCGAAACGTACCCGCCAAACTTTCATTACTTTTGAAATATTGTTCAATAATAAAAACGCGTTGATCTTTCGTATAACCCGCCATTTTTACAAACCCTAAACATTCAGCTGTCAAAAAGTTTTTTTTGAGGGTTGCCAGCACTAAAATACAAAAATGGCGGCAAATTGAAATCTTGCGTCCTTTTTGGGACACCCGTTACTTCGTAACGATTTTTATTTCAGCCGCCCACTGGTTTGTCAAAATAGGGATTTAAAATAGAATGGAATGGGAAATCTTTTTATAGACCTCTAGGAGGCAAGAGGTATTTTTTCCAGTTTCACAGCATTAAGTGTTATATTCTTATTTCTTGAAGACGACAACGGTACGTATATCGCTAACTATCTACTAGTATTCTGAATGAATATGAAAGTAACTCAGTCTGTCTGTCACCTCTTCACACTTAAACCGCTGAGCCCATTGAGATGAACTTTAGTATGGAGATATATAGTTTGAGAGATAGTTTTTATCAATCATCATCATTTCACGCAGACGAAGTCGCGGGAAGAAGCTATTAATATACATACAAAAGACCTATATAAATCCTACTAATTATGCAACTAATTAAATACACGTCACTTTTTGAAATACCGATTTCAAAATAATCTTTTTTTTTTAATTATGTTCTCGTAAAATGCAATCGAATTTCGTACAATTGCAGGCACTGGATCGTATACCTAATCAAGATTTATGTACCGGCAGCCCTGGAATGGAACTGAAGCAAAAAGTTTACTGGGTTACTCATTATTTTGATTGCTATAGCTTAAATTAGGCAAATAGTGAACTAAATGTGCTAGTTCCTAAATTTAGTTTTAGTTGACTTTTATAACTAGAGTAATTAGATACAACTATTAGCGATGTGGCGTATTTCGTGTATTTCTTTTAGGGTAGCAGTTATTTTGTTTTGACTAATTAAAGCTATAATCAGAGATATTTTGGTTGGGCACCACATTATGAGCCCTTAAGGGGCTATGGCGTAAAACCAGGAAATTAGAAAGATATTACTATGGAAGATTAGAAAGATACTAAAAATGCTGATGCTGCTGTGGTATGCGGTATATCATTGAAATTAAATAAAAAAATTAGCATACATATTTTCGTGTTTAGTTTTTAGGGTTCCCTACCCAAAGGGTATAACCCCCTTACTAAATCCTATTACTAAAACTCCACTGTCCGTCTGAAGCTGGGCGAGTCCGACTCGCAGTTGTCCGGTTTTTCTATCGAGCCAACTTTAACCAAGGTTTTGCTTGGAGTCTGCCCTTGCATTAATAATCCAGTTTCCTTGTGAATTTTTCATGGTACTTATCTGGCTTTGTAAAATCGTATAACAATAACAATTCCATATAAAAACTAAAATTTTGCGTTAGCCCCGTCTTAAGGGCGTTGACTTCACACGTATTTATTACATGTTATTTAAAACATATAAAGTTATTCGTGTATCGGCTCTCGATGACAGTGTCGTATATGTTCACGTGGGCGAAGTGGGCCCTCGCCCGTGGCCTCGCACTTAAGCACAGAATAAGTAATAGTATTTTCACATCACCTATTCGAAAAGGGAACTTTTCTTCCCTGCTAGGAGGGATCAAAGTGGCACTTTTCTGTTCAAGGACATTTTGTTGCCAGTATGAAATATTAACACAAAGACATATGAAATTAGTAGGCATATAATCGATTACAATTTCTTTATAATCGATTACGTGCATACAATTTTCTAAATTAAATAATATTTTGTTGTAATTGTAAACAATAAATGTAATTATATTTTAAATTAATTAATAGCATATTTAAATTAAGTAAATTAATTAATTAGCGTAATATTTACAAAGAAACGTAAAAAACATTAGTTTAATAATTTAATTTTTATTTTGAAGTTTTAGGTCTCCTTAAACGCAGCCATACTTGTCTATGCAATTTAAAAAGTTTATATTTAAATAGTTTTGTACAAATATTTCACAAAGCATAATTATGCGGTTCTGTATTGTGTATAAATTTGTAAATACTTAGTTAAATATAAGTGATATTAGTCTTCATAGTGTTCTCTCGAAGATTTGGTTCAAAGGGGTACGAGCTAATTTGTTACCAGAAAAATCTACAAAAATAATAATGTTCTTGATTTTCATTGTATCATTTTAGGTGTTTGCTGCTGTCTTTGAAAAGATATTAGGTACATAATTATGAGCTGTAGGTACTTTTAATTTGTCAGTACAGTCACGTCTAAAAATATCGATACGGACAAAGTGCCAGAAGTATGTACCTATACAAAGGTCGTGTATACATATTTTGGCACTTTGTCCGTATCAATCTTTACTTAAAATAATAATGTTTTGAAACCTAATATATGTATGTAATTTCCTCATAGGTGATGTGAAAAGCAGTATGTGTCACATGGTAGCAAAATTATTTTCACCTTGGGCGTTGACACTTGAATCCCTCACTACGCTCAGGATTCTATGTTAGAATCCCTCGCTACGCTCAGGATTCTATTATAGAATCCTTCGCTTCGTTTAGGATTCAATTGTACGCCCTCGCCGTAAATATGTCATTTTGCTCCCTTGTGACACAATCTACTATATCATACAGAACGGCCACGCACCGCCCCGCCGCGACTCGAATTACCTCGCCCCGCGACACCAGATTGACGGGCGTTTGCCGGCCGCTTAGTACTATTTTTAAGCAACTTACTGACACTATGACGTATGCCGCGTGTACAGACGTGCCGTTCACACTTAGAAACGCAAGTGATTTTTGATGTATAGCGTGTCCGCCCTGACTTAAGGGGGCCTCGCGGAAGCCAACCCTTTTTCATTATCACACACACATTAAAAGAAAAGGGCCTCGCAACTGTGATTTCCCCCTCGACTAGATTCACGCTACGCCACTGCTCGATGAGATAATATGGCAAATGAAAATATGAAATAAAATCGAATCTCTCGGATTTGGTACATTGTTAAAAAAAGTCATCTTACAAACTAAATAATCCTAGTGTAGTGCACGTATGATACCATTATAATTTAATAAATTCCGATATTATTTATCATACATACAGGAATGTTGTGCCATCACGAAAATATGTTATTTTCATAATTTGTATTTTCCTTTAACGCATAGCGTAACCACAAAAGTGCAAAGTGGTGCCCGCAGCGAAAAGCTAGCGAATAACTCTTTTAGCGCTCATACATTTTAAAATACAAATTTATTTTATACCACAAAAGCTTCACAATGAACGCGATGAATGAGTTCTCAATGGCTCAAAGGCAAACGGAAAAGCGAGAGACGGATTCATGGGAAGTCCAACTAGGGGAAATGTGGGATTTCTGTGCCGCTTTCACAATGCTGGCTGGCAATAAAAAGAGCGCGAAATTTTCCATTTTCACGCCCGGGCCGAGGCGTCCGACACGTCATTTTCTATGACGGCTGATCGGTGATAAACACATGCAATAGAAACTCATACTTCTGTCTTAGCATGACATGCTAACTGAATTCTCGGTCTAACAGATCTCATCGATCCATGAGAGTACCTACTCGTTCTTTTAGTACCTACTACATATAAGGCTAAGGCTCAAGATTAAAAACGGCAAATGTTTAAATTGAAGAAAGAACAGACAGTTCCACAAGCCAGCCATTCTCAAAGCGTGCTCCGCGGAGCCCTAGGGCTTTTTATTATTTCACTTTCTAAAAGGGTTCCGTCACAAAAAAAGTTTGAGAACCGCTGCCATAGGCAATATAATCCTGTCTTCATAAAGAGGCACAGTAAAATGCGTCTATTAAATACTACTTGTTTTATTAATAGTACTCAAAACTTCTCTTTATTTTAATATTACGACTCAGCTATAAAACATTAATAGTAATATTCTAAATTGATAATTAGTCAAAACTACAGCCGCAGTTCTCAAAGCTTTTTTCTGAGGGTTGATATGATTAAATGACTTTTCGTTTGTATCTGTCAAAAAATCCCGATAAATGTTATGCTTTTAGGGTTCCATACTTCAAAAGGAAAAAACGGAACCCTTATAGGCTCACTCGTGCGTCTGTCTGTCTGTCCTTCTGTCACAGCCTATTTGCTCCGAAACTACTGGACCAATTAAGTTGAAATTTGGTACACATATGTAAGATTATGACCCAAACATGGACATGTAACGTAAACAAATTAATTTTAAACACGGGCCACTTTAGGGGGGTAAATGAGAAAATTAAAAAATATAAATTACCATTCACCCATCTTTACCTATAGATTACCGGAAAACCTATTATAAATGTGCAGTCAAGCGTGAGTTGGACTTAATTACTTAGTTTTAGATCCGACCCCTACGGGTTTTAAATGTCGCATAAATAATAGGTACATTGTACGGAACCCTTGGAACGCGAGTCCGACTCGAACTTGGCCGGTTTTTTGATTGGTGTTTACGATTTATGATTATCACCTTGGCTACGCTACCTGTTCTTTTCAAAGGGCTTTTCCGAAAATACATACAGATCTACAAGTAAAACTTGTCCAGTTTTCTTATAATGATAAGTATCACAGCGCATTAAATACGTTTTAGTGGCTCCGTAAAAACATGTCCATAAAATTGCACTCCCGATAATTATCAACTTATAAATAAATTATAGATTAGGGTCAAATTCGTCAAAAACGATTAGCTGCTGGATTTTGAAACACAGAACAAGTTGAGTCACGGTTAAGTTGCCTTCTCTTTATAGTTCTATCCGAATTAATAAATAAAAATTGTGTCAAAAAATAACTGCTGTCTACATTTGTCTAATTACTTTCTGATGCTTTATTTAGTGTGGTGTGAAATAATTTATTTTAAATACAGCCAATATCCTTATTGCACAACTTGCACTTTAAGCATGTTCCAAAAATACATACAACCCAGTTTCATGTCCAGCACTGAAATATGACAGATTAATCTAGAATCCAACCAAATCTACATTCTCAGATCTAATTTCAATGTCTAAGTTAAAGCAATGTTATGTTATAGTTGGTATAAACCATTGTATACCCTAAACCGGTTGATTGTGACACTTACTATTATAAGATACTATTGTAACATCTGTATACTGACATGCACAATCTGACAATAAATGATTACTTACTTACATACTAATCCTTTTCTATTGGGTGCTAGTACAGCGTAAGACAAAGATAGTATGATTCTCTCTGTCTATGTTTGAAATGAGACAGTCCCTTGACAAACTATAGTAAGACACGACAGCCGACGATTATGTGACTTGGCTTGGATACGTACGGAAAACAAGGGGTTTAACCCCTTTCCAAAAGGGTTCAGGCGTCAAAACTTTGAGAACTTCTGTACTTGAAAAGCAATAAGTTCTTGGTTAAAACGAAAATTGAATGTAACATTGGAAGAATTACGAGGTTATGAATAAATATGAAAGCGTCCATTTACATTTCCCGTAGGAGGGAGACATTCATGCCGTCATTTTATTCAAACGATGATACATTATTTCGTACGGCAAATTACATTTGACAAAAAGATAACATCACGAGAATGAATTTAATGAGATGTGCGCAGTTTTCGAGACAAAAAAATGAAATTAGTAAGATAAAAGCGTACGACTTTTAATGTAAGATGTGTTTTTGTTAAAACTGGGCTATGAATAGATGTTTTCATTTGTTATATAAACCTCCTTTCATGTTAGGTCTTCTTCTTTTCCTTTGCTTTATCCCACATTAGGTGGGGTCGGCTCTTCTTATCCTTCGGCGCCAAGACGATCTGTCTTGTCGGGTTGGGTAGTTGGGCTTTTTCCAATAGTTTGGCCATAATCGTCCACCACGTCAGAGGGGGCCTTCCTCTACGTGTATTGCCTTCGTGTTTAGGTATCATATGTAACATATAACGAAGCTAACAGCGGTGTAAGTAAAATGTCATAACCTCCAAGATATGTTACCTTGTTTCTCGCATATCGTACTGACCATACCCGTCATTGGGATATTTTTATTTTATTCACGTATATACTTCGCAAATAGCCCGCAAATAAATCCAATTCCCATTTGGCGAACCACAACACTGCACTAACGACGTAAAATTAACAATAAAACCGATTATTACTAATTCATTAATTCAAATTGTATTTTAGACAAGTCCAAAAACATTCAGCGTTACCTCACTTTGTTAAAACATAAAAGCCGGCTTAAAACCGAAGCTTATTGAAGCCATTAATTTTGTGAAACCGTTGATTGATCTAACCGACGTCCATTCAAACCCCTTAGACAATAATAGCAGTATCTATTTATATGGACTAGGAGTCCAAGTTCTGAAAGCGATTGGAGTTGCCAGTTGCCTGACGAAATTTATTGACGTTCTCTGTTAATAGCATTTGTTGGAAGTAACTTAATTAACAATAAAGCCGAAACTGTATGAAATATTTGATACGATTTTAATCTGCTCGTTTTATCAACATTTATCAACGGTTTGTTAGATTTATAATGGTTTTTAGGGTTCCGTACCCAAAGGGTAAAAACGGGACCCTATTACTAAGACTCCGCTGTCCGTCTGTCCGTCCGTCTGTCCGTCTGTCTGTCACCAGGCTGTATCTCATGAACCGTGATAGCTAGACAGTTGAAATTTTCACAGATGATGTATTTCTGTTGCCGCTATAACAACAAATACTAAAAACAGAATAATATAAATATTTAAATGGGGCTCCCATACAACAAACGTGATTTTTTTGCTGTTTTTTTAATGGTACGGAACCCTTCGTGCGCGAGTCCGACTCGCACTTGGCCGGTTTTTTTTTATGAATAGCACCACATGCGAGTTTACTAAAATATTGTTGCTTATGTAGTACTACGGTTAGACATCATCGTAATCGAAACTTAATTTAGGTATACTTATGAACTACCGAAAGGTAGTAATGGTGAAGCGCTGGTGGCCTAGCGGTAAGAGCGTGCGACTTTCAATCCGGAGGTCGCGGGTTCAAACCCCCGGCTCGTACCAATGAGTTTTTCGGAACTTATGTACGGAATATCATTTGATATTTATACCAGTCGCTTTTCGGTGAAGGAAAACATCGTGAGGAAACCGGACTAATCCTAACAAGGCCTAGTTTCCCCCTCTGGATTGGAAGGTCAGATGGCAATCGCTTTCGTAAAAACTAGTGCCTACGCCAATTCTTAGGATTAGTTGTCAAGCGGACCCGAGGCTCCCATGAGCCGTGGCAAAATGCCGGGATAACGCGAGGAAGATGATGACCGAAAGGTAGTAATGGTAAAGAATCTAAGTAAATCTAAAGGGCACTGAAATACTAAAAATATAATTGACTCGTGGCTCTGAGGTAATGCTACTGTATATAATATGCAATAAGACTCACTGTGCTGCCAATTTAACTAAGCCCGAAGCTTAGCCGTAAGGACATTAGTAGGTATAGTGGCAATATCCGAACCGGTGTTCAAGTACATACTAATTATGCTACCATAGACATATATATTACTTCGTAAAGACCGGCCTCACGAGCACTACGAATGGGGCCGATACATTGGAGTCAAAATCGCATTTAGTTAAACCAGCGCGCTCAGTCGTGTGGCGAATTGAGCAGTATGCAATGCATACGCTTGTATGCATTCAATTCCGACCGAACACGTCGCCTTTCCACTGCGCAATTCGACTGAGCGCGCTGGTGTAACTAGGTATGCAAATGCGATTTTGACTCCAATGTATCGACCCCATTCGTAGTGCTCGTAAGGCCGGTCTTTACGAAGTAATAATATATATGTCTATGTATACTATAGGTACATATTCTTCGGGTTGTAATCTCGCCTGAGGCACACAATTTTCAATACGGCTCTGAGGGGCTACCGCGAAAACCGAAATTCGCAAATTGCGGGGATCTTTCTCTTTTACTCCAATGAAGGCGTAATTTGAGTGAAAGAGAAAAATACCCGCAATTTGCGAACTTCGATTTTCGCGGTTAAAGAACTTTTGTCCAAAACTAATTTATCTATGTATTATCTATAAACAATGTCTAACAACCTGTTTATCTATTTTGAATCTTATGCAACAACTTTTACAACTTAATGTCGTAGACACTGTTTTTGAACTGTCTTTTGTTCGATTAACTGTGTATGTCCACAGTCTTCAGTTAATTATTCCATTGAATTGGACACAATAACAACCCTAATCCAATTGGAACTGGTAATCAGGTGTCCAATTCATGTGTTATGCAATTCTATTGGAAGTGCAGGGAACACTCCAATATTTATGGAAATCTAAGATGAGTTGTGGTCTGGTCTAGGAATAGGTACGCTAGTCAAGATGTTGTTACATCTATACATTTTTTTTCTTTTGGTGATTATTTAGGAACTGAGAGAGATCCATCATATACTTAGATTGCGGAAAGGGGAAATCCCGGTGGAAGACACATCTATACATATATAACAATAAGTCGATGGCTTGCCTTGGCTTTGGTTACATTAGGCATTTGGCTATAATTATTTATCAAGCAACATGGCTTTAAAAAGCTGTAAAACATTTAAAAAAAAACAGTTTTTTAAACGTTTTGTCTTGTCAGTTTTACTTCTAGATTGTTTAATTTATTTCAGTTTGACAAAAAAATAATATTAAAAACTGGCCAAGTGCGAGTCGGACTCGCGCACGAAGGGTTACGTGCCATTACGCAAAAAACGGCAAAAAAATCAACATACGCAACAGTTTAAAAATGTTTTGTCTAAAAGGCAAGGATGGAACGTTTTTTTTTATATTTAGGTACTTACAAACTTACGCGAGCGTTTGGTTCGTTCGCTCTGTTTCCCCATATTAGGTATTGACTAAGTGTCAATACCAGGATGAATGGTAAAAACAGGAAAAACAACAGAGAAAAACAACTTAGGCTGGCAGTTAAATACAAATTAAAAAGCTAATTTGCGAAATGTTTGCTAAGATTCTTTTATTCGCTCCCTATTTGCCATTGTATTTTGTAATTACATTTATACACAATATATAAAACAATATTATACACAATATATAACATTTTGCGCCTTGTTTAGGGATGATAATAGCATAATTGGAACCAGGCCAGATAATGCCGTCGGGGATACAGTAATGAGTGTACGTATAACTCGGATCAGCCTTGCATTTGTGTAAGCTTAGAATTCTGCTAAGTTTGCTTAGATAATTGTAAAGATAAAGTTTACAAGATTAGTTATGCGGGTTGATCAAGCTAAAATCTAGATGTTAGTTTACTACAAAGTGTGATGAAACAATATGAGCTATTAAATAAATAAATGATAGTCTAGTGAGTGACTTCATCTATTCACTCTTACGCTCAGTGGGGGTGAGAGAACACACACCTACGGGGCCTTAAAATTACAAATAGTGTATAAACAGCTTATAGCGGAAGCCGCTCGACCCCAGTTTCAAAGGAATACCGCAAATCGATGTACAGGTTAGCCGTTTGGCACACGCATACTAGAGGTCAAAACAAAATTTTTGACCCGCAGTTCTTAAAAAAATTTCGCTGGGGGGGGGGTGTGGTAAAACATTTTTTATTCTATGGAAAAAAATACTAATTCCAAAATCTATCGAGTGTGGTATCATACGAAAGGGCTTTTTGAGGTGATTCTAAAAATATATCACATCATTACATTTCGGACATTTTTTTTTTATTAAAACAATTTTTTTTTCCATACAAAAAAAAAAATGTTTTACCACTCCCCCCCCCCAGCGAAATTTTTTAGGAACTGCGGGTCAAAAATTTTGTTTTGGCCTCTAGTATGTGTGTGCCAAACGGCTAACCTATACATCGATTTGCGGTATTTTTATACGAACAGGTTAGACTATTAGCTCAACCTAGTTCCCTTTTGACAACACTAAAACAGCCCGATATAGGTGTTAGCATTTTATATTCTGTACTATTTTTATATTATATAGTATTAATCCAAGCTTAACAACGTAACGGCTTAATAAAACAATATGGCTAATACTGTACCAACATAAGGTGATTGTAATATTAGTTCTAATGACAGTTATTGAAAGCCCGCCAAAAAGCATACTTTGAGCGTGTAGGGCTGATATTTATCTGTGACAACTTAGCTTTGCCTGTCAACTTGTCAAGAATTACGGCTTAAATGAGAAAACCAGATTTGTAAAACTAATATTAATTAAAAACCTGTCAAGAAGAACATCGTCTTTATATTTGTAGGCAGCATACGAATCCCCAGAACGAGGCTCACAAGGTGGGCTATCATAGGCATGTTCATTGAATCTCAACGTACTAATTAATCAAACAAGACTATTAGAGCCCCCCTGCGGTCTCTAATCTATTGCTCCCTGTGATATTCTGACCACAACCAGTGTACAAACAATATCAGTTCTATCACCATTGTATTACGGTTGAATTTCGAATGCGCTTGGATTAGACTGACTTGCTAGTTGTGTTAAAGATCTTATGGTGTTTTGGATATAGTTGATAATTGAATGATCTACACAACGCACAGCAAAATAGCGGTGCATTGAGCGTTTGTCTGAGAAGTTTCTAATCTAAATCTAGTTAAACAACCTAAAGCTCAAAATCACGCTCAAAATCCCGTAAAAAATTAGAAAATTGGAGTTATGTTCGTTGTAGCCATCGTCAACACAGTAAAATGTACTTAAACTTTTTTGCTTCACCGGAATATACACGGTGGCTAAAAATAAGTGCATTTACATTACCAGGGAGGTTTTGGGAATATACTGAGCAACTTTTACTATGGGACCAACCCCGAAATCGCGAAAAACATTTGGCTGTTTCATACATTTTGGCTGGTCCATTTTTTATGGGAGGGTAAACTTTTTTAAAAGAATTTTCGGTAATTCTTGACAGGAAATGAGTTCTGTGTCGGAATTCCGTGACAATTGTCGTGTTTCTTGTGACAATTGTCGTTAGCTTCGCAAAATAAGTACTTATTTATTGGCGATATAATGGAGTATTTTTTTTTATTAAAATGTTGGTGGCAAACTAGTACACCGCCCGTCCGATGGTAAGCGGTTACCGTAGCCTAGGCCTGTGACGTCAGTAATAGTGATTTCGACAATTGTCGCACCTGTCAGCGTGGTGAAATACCCCTGGTAACGGGAATGCACAATTTTTTTTGCCACCCTGTATATATATATTTTTTTACTTCAAAGGTCCACATGGCTAACACTTATCTGACAAGTGTCACTGACAGTCATCCCTTCACAATTTCCGCTATCAAAAAGTGGTGATTGGTCACTAAAATTTGTGATTGGCTAAAATTAAATTCTATACTTATGTCAAACCTCTTGCGCGGCATTAGGTACAATATTTGACGTTGTCAAACTTCGCGCAGTACTTCGGAGTCGCTCGCGAACACGTCGGTTTTTTTTTTTTACAACATTGAGTTGGAAACCTCATTTCCACCTAACAGGCTGTAAGAGGCTACGCCATGTGGCAGTTAATAGAATAACCATTTTACTTAAGAATAATTAATGTGATGAAGTTGGCACATCGCCATTTCCTCACAGCACGGCGGCGCGGCGCTGCGACATATACCTATAGACCGTGATTACCTTTCACGATTGAGATTGTGTTTTTCGTGATTTTTTTAATATCGGGAGTTAAAAAACAATATACAAAAGGTAATCACGGTCTATATCCCGGTCAATATAAGACCAGACGGTTATTTTTAGAGTCTCATATTAAAGTAGGAATCATTCGTTTCACCAATTTCACCATGTCTGTATGTCTGTCTGCTGTCCATCCTGTCCACGGCATAGCTCATTGATGTAAAATTTGATGAAATACAATCTAGAAAAAGTTTTTTTCCGAAACCACAAAGGGTTTTTTGCCTTTTACACAATAACAGAGTATTTATATAGATGGTCACTTTTATGATATGAGATACCTATTTAGTTGCATAGTGTGCAATTCGCAGTAATAAAGCAACCATTTAAGTACAGTCAACCAATTTGATCCCTAGACCACTATAGAACCATTTCATAATGAATCAGTTTGTTTATCTTCTATGACAGTGCTATAGCAGTTATAGCGACAAGGTTCTATAGTGGCCTAGGAATCAAATTGGTTGACTGTACATTTACTGTTGGGTATCAATAAACCGTCTGCCACAAATTTTAAACTTAAAACTACCAGTAAAATTTTATTTTGCACAGTAAAATTTGAGATAAAATAGCTATGAGCATAACGGGCCGTTATGATCATGTCGCCAGAAGGCACATAAATAGGTAGGTATACAGGGTAAATTTTCAAGTGATAACTTGCGCATTTTGTGCATTCAACTAAATTGCGCCCTGTATCTGTATTTCAGAAATTATTCTGCCGATAAAAAAGTTGCACCTGATATATGGTATATCATCATTCGCTTGCCCTTGTCCCATTCACTTGGGGTCGGCGCAGCATGTCTTTTTCTTCCATACATCTCTGTCACCCGTCATCTCATCATTCACTTGCGTTAGTTTCATATCATCTTTCACACAGTCCATCCACCTTTTCCTCGGTTTTCCTCTCCTCGTACTTCCCTCCACATTCATTCTGGATTCACCTGATATATGGTATATATGGTATATATATAAATATACAACGTATTCATATTTTAAAATTTGCATCATATCAATCTCAGTCTGCCCCTTTCGCACTAGTAAAATATAGTTGGTCAAACCAAATTGTCAGTAAATAAGAACAAAAAAAACTATACTCATTCTTTTCTTTTGGATGCTAGTACTAGTGTAAGACAAGGATAGTATGATTATCTATGTCTATGTTTGATATGGGGATGAACATTCCGGAAAAAATCCAATGTTTTTTCGGGACTTTTACAAAATTTCGTTTTTTTCGGTTTTTTTCCAGTTCTATTTAGAAAAATTAAATACGTCACACACAATGCCACTGATGAGTGATGACAGTGTCAATGCCTACATTAGACTTTAAATTCCCAATAAAGTATATCGAAAAATACATTGTTTTTTTTTTTTTGAAAGAAACGTTCGTCGAAAATCGTTTTGAAATGTTCCCGGTTTTTTCAACGCTAGTTTGAAATGAGACAATGACAAACTATATAGACGAGACGCATACCTGCAGCTTGATATCGTGTACGAAACATAATTAATATAATTACGTTTTCAATCTAACAATTAATTAATTAATTAATTGTGTTTTATGTTTTGGATCAGTGGCGAACTGTCGTGTTGGAGGCCAAGACACACTTTGGGTCACTGCGCCAGAGGAGTAATAAGTAAGTAAGTATATTTTAAATCTGAATTCAGAGTATATCTGAGTATTTTTAGATGTAAAACTATTCTCAAGCGAACTCGTTAAACGACGGACGTTTTAATTTTTATGAGGTACTTACATTTTATATTAATTTAGCATTTTATTTAATTAAAATTAACTTTGTAGATAGCTGAATTACTGGATTTTTAATTAGTTTTAAACGCTTTTATATGCAAGAAACTGAAGAAACCTTAGTTTCGTGTCATTATAACTTAACTAGTTTCTTAAGTTAAGTTATATGCAACCATAGAAATAAGTTCTTAGAAGTAGAAGTAAGTACCAAATAGGTTGTGGGAAACACCGGGATATAAAATGTTCGGTTGGGAAGATCGTCATAAGGTAATAGTACATTTCGATTCTAGTGCGGAAAGTATGTCATTACTTCACGAGTACCGAGATATCTTGCCACTCGCCTGCGGCTCGTGGCATGACTCGGGACGAGTGAAGGATGACATTTCCGCACGTGTATCGAACGACGTTTTTTAATACAGTTGCGAAAAAATAAGAAAAACAACAAGTAAGGAATTCGAAACTTTTATATTATTAGTTCTGTGACATCATTGACATTGACATTATGAAGAGGTGTTTTTTTAGCTGGGTGTTATTATTATTGAACCCACTTCAACGAGTTTTTTTTTTTAAATGCATGTTCTATAAGACAGAAACAATTGTAAATATAAAACATTGTACTATTATTACCCAAATATCGTTAATTACGATTATTTGTGTATCGTACATTTTTAAAAACAATATCGAATGTTGCCTTTGTAAACTAAAAGCAGAAAGAAAAAACGCCTCTTCTTTGACAGGCGAGGCGTTCCGTTCCATTCAGACAACTTATTAAGAACGGTTTTTCAATACTCAATATAAAAAAATAGACGTGTTATAATGATGAAGAGGTAAGCAATAAAATATGAAATATGTATATTTTTCGTATTCTTACATTAACAGTAGGTTTTTATGTTGATTACGACGTTTAAAGGAAACTAATATTAACACTCATCAATAAGTAGTCATGAATTAGAACAAGTATAAATTTAAAAAAATTGGAAAAGTAAAAAGCACTAGTTCGCGAAAACCAACTTTCCGCACGCTAAACAGCTACGTAAAGTAGCACTTTTTGAGCAACTGTATTAAAAAAAATCTTATTTGTACTTCGCTCAGACACTGAGAAGTTTGTACGCAAAGGTGCTAAGTGAATATACATAATAATATAGTATTGCTGACTGAACATACATCAAACATGCATTCGCATTTCGCAATACAAACGCCAAATTCGAAACAAGTTAATTACTCGTTATATTTACGTACCGTTGCAACGCAAACAACAAAAACAGAAACCATCTCAAATTCAAAATTCCGTTCCATTTTCAAAAAATATTTTTAATCACAATTTATTTTCATGGCATCTGTTGTTCCTTCGGAAACATAAATTCATTTCGAACCTTGTCTGGAAGGAAAAAGAGTGCAAAATTGGTAAAATATTAATGATTCAGCCCGACCAGCCTGGAGCTGCATTCTTTATTAGCCACTGAGCGGGCCGTATGTATTCCCAATTATCTTAAGTTGAGCGAGCTTGAGGGAACCAGTGTAACTTGGTCTATACTCTTGGTGGTTGGTGGTTTAAATTATTTTAAATTAAACAAAATGTGGTTTCGTAACAAAATGCGTCGTCAAGCTAACTTCACAGCAATATTACCTAAATCGTTTTGACGAATCGTGAAGAATAAATTATTGGACAGGTTATAGTGTTTTTCAAACGGGAAGGGTAGAATGACACATGTCAAAGTGATTATAGGGTCTAATATTGTTCGCTTTTGTAGTTTGTACTAATGACGAATGTAATTCTTTTTGTTTTGTTTTGATTTTGTACAATAAAGTGTTTTACTACTGCTGTTATAAACGAAATCATGGCCTGAAAACAATGCCTTACCGTCATGGATGGCATAGATATAGCACCAGGCGCTCGATCGTGAGCCATCTAATATAGGTTCCGGAACCTATATTAAGTAAGTCGTACGGCTGACGCCAATGTGTCAAGATTGTCAAAATCATCTACTAAATATTGCCTGCATTTTAGTTTTGTCAACTATGAACGTCACGCGTCTATTATTAATGAAAGGTCATTGCTTACCGTCCCGTCCGGTTCACTTGAACTAGCTAAGCGATTAAAATGCGACTCCGCCATTGTGGCATTAGTTGAAACGCGCTTGAACGCGCTCAATGCCCGATGTTTGCTTACGTACGTGAATGGCTGCATTAATATGAATACTTTTTATGGAATAATTTGTGTCGTTTTCAAGCAAAAGGTACCACATTGTCGATTGCCATAAGGACACTCTGACAGATTATTCGTATAATGGTACAATCAAATTTCGTATTTATGGTAAGCGACAAAGTGGTACCTTTTGATTGAAAACATCACATTTTCTAGTAAGTTAATGGAAAATATTTTTCCCCGCACCAGCTTGTAAAGGCTCTCTTGATACTTCAAAAACTGATGAGAAAGTTGCCTTTTATCCACAAGAGGCAAAGTTTTTCCTAATGGAATTGGGTTAAATATTTGGGTAATTATAAAATACACTAAGATAAAGAATATAGTTTTAACCGCTGAATTATTTCAAAAGCTCTAGAATTAATCTAGTGTACTAAATGTAGACCACTATACATATAATAACTGCATTAGTATTAACTCAAGCCTTCATTCCAAATAAAATATTGGAACAAAAAGTACCACAAGTGTTTATTTTAAGCCACCATTAAATTTTAGCTGCAGCCCACGCATAGATTACCTTCAATAGATTCATCACTATGAAGGACCTAATCTAATAATGAAAAAAGGAATTTGATTTGACCTCATTCTAGTATCAGTCGAGATGACGTTTTATCCGAAATGAAATGTCAATTGCAAACAGGATGATCAAATGCCGTAACATGCGGTTCCTAAACACATGAGAGTTTAATTATTTAATATGTGTGCTTATAAAACAGTGTATGTAACTGTACCTAATTAAAACACACACAAAATTTTACACGGAGTCGGAGGAGTCGTCCTTTCGAGTTATGCGTAAAAAAGACCCAGTAAAGGACTCGACTCGGGCGAGACTTAAAGACTCTGCGAGTCTTGTAAGTCCTGAGTCGCGTTCTTCTAATTTAGCTCGAGTTCCTACAAACATTAGTAGTGAATGCTAAATGTTAATTGTCTTTTATGGTCCATCTAGTGGCAATAAATCTATGAGCTAACAGTAGCGAACTAGCTCTGTTTAATATTGCCCTTTATGCACTAGACTGGAAAATAACTGCATTGAAACGAGCGCAAAGCCTAGACCGAGCAAACGAGCGAGGCTAATTCTTTAGGCCCTAGGGAGCTGGGGCATTGGAATCATTCGTTGCCCTTCATTTGTTAATTGCATTAATTTCTAGTATCATTTGTAAGACGGAGCCCGAATGAAACAAATTGTTGTCCTTAGGCGATTTCGTTGTGATTTAGATGGAGTCGCTGGTTATAAATCCTGGCCAGCAAGCCGTCTTCACGTCGACGCGTAAAATGCTCGCACAGGCTTCAATGTGCCTAAACTATTTTTAGCAACTGTAATGAAAACTTGACAGAAAAGAGAATAGGGTAGACCAAGCAAAAAATCGTTGCGTTTATTCAGTTATTTGTTGACAGTCTTATTACTCATACCTACACAATAATAGCGCAGTCGTAACAAACGTAACTGACATCAAATAAATACTAAACTAACACTACTAACAGTAACATCAAGAAACCTACCGAAGCGTCGAATCGCGGGAATGGCAATTTGAGATACGCGACAGCGCGCGCGCGCGGGTGCGTCAGCGTCAGCTCAGCCGAAAGAACTTGGTCCGTTGCCATAGTAACGAACGCGCGCGCAAATTTAAATTGTACATTTGTGTAAGTAAACGTTGACTAGATAATATGTTTCAAATATCATACATATTTTTTACATTATTTTCTATAACATGCGTGCTAAATATATCTTGTGTAGATTTGCAAAGATTTTCTTAGTCTAATTTTTTTCTTTTTGACTGAGTCACCTCCTCAGACACCCTAATGCCTAACTTCTGTTAAACATCGGTTATATATATCTAAAGGACACATCTGTACTTACATCCCTATTAGCTATTGCAATTGAATTACCCAGATTTAATGCCTAGGTATAGTCTGGCAAAAAAGAGTAGAAATTTAAAAGTGGCAACACTGTAGTGTCGTCCCGTTTTTCTTAGATTGATTTGAAAGGGACGACACTACAGTGTTGTCACTTTTTAATTTCTACTCTTTTTGCCAGACTGTATGTACTACTAAGTAGGTAGGTAGTTAGGCTGTGATTCCACCAGAGATGTGCAAGGATGCGTAGCGCTAGCGAGGAATATGTCTGTAGGTAAGAACCAATAGAAATTGTCCACTAGAGCTGCACTCAGCGAGGATAAGGTACTTAAATTAAGTGATTCTATTGGCTTTTATCAAACACAGCTACGCATCCTGCACATCTCTGGAGGAAACGCAGTCTTACCTTTGAACAAAATCAAATAAACACACACGTCTACACCCACGAACAGTTAAATATATACATAAGGCTCGTTTCATATTAACTTTGCCTGAAGCAACCGACAATAAAACAGACGAGAAATATCCTGCCTTTGATCACTCAACTATAGAGGAAACAGGCTATATTTAGTTAATGTGAAAAGCCCACACTATTGAGATCTACCTTATGCCGGCTTCTGATTCTGACCCACCTGTTAGGGCAATATCGGGATTGAGTGCCTTAATCACCTTAATTAGGATGTGTGCCTGTCATGCCTGTGTAGGAAAGCAGAGCGATTCGGCCCGCAGCAAAGCGGCAAGAGCGCTAAACCTTTCTAAAATACATAATTATTGTAATTTTCAACTGATTTTTAGCAGTCACTCTCAATGCGTGTTTTCAGTGAATCGTCGCAGAACCTAATGACATCGACTATACCTATTTTCTTCTTCCTCGGTCCCTCATTGCTGAGGATCGCGACCATGTATGCTCCGTCTCCATAGTGTGCGGTCATAAGCCACATGAGTCACGCACTGCATGTTGCCGCCAACCACCCTCTTCACACCATCAGACCATCTCGTGGGTGCTTTTCCTCGCCCGCGCTTGCCATCCATTTGACCCAAGATAATCTGCCTTTCTAGGTCATGCTTCTTAGACCGCATGATATGTCCAAAAAAGCTGAGTGCGCGTTCTTGACATATTGTAGAGAGCCGCGTGGTGATTTTCAGCTCCTCTAGGATGGACTTATTGGTTCTCATAGCCGTCCAGGGTATGCGTAAGAGTCTTCGCCAACACCACATCTCAAAAGCGTCGATTTTTGCCCTGTCGCGACTTTTCAAACTCCACGTCTCGGCACCGTATACGAAAATCGAGAATACCAGAGATCGAGTCAGACGCACCTTGGTTGAACGACGAATGCTTCTGTTCCTCCAGATCTTGTCGAGGTTCGCCATAGCACTTTTGGCTATACCAGATCTACGGCGTATTTCGCCATCGCAGCCACCGTCACAGGTTATCAGCGACCCGAGATACACAAACTCACTTACTTTTTCATATTTTCTGAGTGCATCGGTGATGGGAAGTAGATTGGCTCGGTCTATCACCATTACTTTCGTTTTGGAATGGTTAATCTTAAGACCAAGCCTAGCACTCTCAACCTCAATTTTCGACTATACCTATACATATAGTTTAAATGTAAACCCGTTTTAACGATTGACAATTGAAAAATCATGGGATATAACAATTATCAACCATTTATTAACCTTTTAACTGACTTCTGTTAAATCCAAAATGTTACGCACACGCCAACATCATTGGTGTTAACAAATTTATACAAGATTTTGAAAGTTACTTTGACAGAGTATCCATGCACTAACAATCATATGCGTTTTTGGTGCTGGCGCTAGGGGAACATCTACTCACGACGACGCAAACATGAATTGGCCTAACTTAAATTAGCTTCCATGTCACAAACTCCGCGTTACACGCAGAGCATTGGCAAGATTTCCCCTAACGCTTACTCGTACACTCAAGTGAGACCATAAACCAGTTCACATAGACACCGCTTAATTGTACCATCTAGTATTTACCTATAAAAGTAATAAACACACTGATTATACAGATATATAATAACAGAAATACATGCGTATGAGAGCGGCTTGAATTTACTACTTGCCGCCACGTTGCCCGCCCTGCCGAATGCTGGCCACTCAGGTGACAAATAGGCCAATTCGAGTTTTAGTTATTCGATCTGTTTCCGATATGATACTGATCATCAGTGTCAAAAGTGACATTTGTTCAACCAAAACGTCACTTTCGATACTGACAGATCAGTACCAGTATCATACTAAGAGTTTTGAATGATTCACAGTTAGTTTCACTAGACTTATATTGATATAAGTTCAGTATCATACTATTGTATTGGAAACAGATCTTATAACTACCTATATATAACTATATTAAACTACTGATACGCCAATTTATTATATTATCTTATCTTATGTGCCCTTATGTACTTGACAACGCAATATTGAATAAATGACTAACTATATGTAACACCTGTTTGTAACACTACCTGCTTTTCGACAAATAAACGTATTGTATTGTATATAAAACTTGAATTGGCGTGACAGGCCGTACCTATATGTATGTAATTGTATGATGTACAGTGACGGTTATACATTCGCCATCAGATATATCGGAGCGGCCAAGGTGGTCACAATATCTGAACACGCACTCTAACGCCTTGACAATAGAGGCTCGTTCAGATATTTGTGAGCGCCTAGGCTGCTCCGATATGTCTGATGGCGACTGTACTAAATGTCACCAGGCGGCCTACATGGCATTTGCAATGTTGTCATGCCATCATTAATGTAAAATGTCTATGAAAATATGACGTTTACAATACCACTCCGGCCACTCCCTCACTTTGTTCTATTCAAGTCGGTGTAAAGTTATTAGCTGATGGATAGAGTCGTAACTTTGAAATTGATGTCTCTGTTTATGATTTGACTTTTGGTGTTACATGCTTACACATTGGCACCTAATCTAATCTGGATTAGATATTAGGTCTTCTCGCTGACACCATTTTATGAGTAGGTAAGTGCGGGACAACCGCACTAAATCCCCAAATGGACTAAATAAACAGTCACGTTTATTTTAGGTATACCACCACACGGGTGTGGTAGATATGGTGCCAATAAGCTAAGATACTACATGACGCATATAACTGGCAAGTGATCTGTAAGCAGGACCAATTAGCGGCACTCAGCACTGCCTGCGTTGAAATGCTATTACCCATCACCTGAGGGAACAGAGGGAATAAAACGCAATAGACGGAAGACAGTAGGTTATTGTCTTGTCCGAAAAAGAAACCATGACCCCCGGCGCTCAAGAGAATTTTCAGAACCTGCCATTCGTTCACATCAGTGGCACCCCTCCTAATATCTTAAGAGGATATACCTTCTTTACCAGCTACACCCCTGATTTTATTTTAGGTAAATATCTCCGTCGAGCTGACGGGGACGGCTCCTAAAATTAGCACGATAAGGACAACTGCAACTTAGAAAGAAAGAAAGAAAAGAAATTAAAAGCATTTATTAGCACAATAACATAAAACTAAGAATAATTATACAAAATGAATTTGCGCTCAATAGCTTGGTGTCACGGTGAGCCACATGGGTACATGGCAGCACAGTCCGCGACGCAGATTTTCAGTAAGGCCCAGTGGATAGACTAATAGGTGGCACTCAGTAAATTTTCAACCACTGTATATGGAGACGAGATTTTCGTCTAAGTGCTTACAGCAAGATTAATCTCCTCCCATTTTCTTAACACCCTTGATGACGATGTAATTTACATCAGTTTCTTAACAGAACAGAAACAACTTTTAGCAACTTTAAAACATTAATCAAATTCACCCCCTGTCAGCAAAATTCCACATTTCGACACAAATTCGACATTTTGATACACGATACAGTTTCCGAAATTCGTAGCTTTGTGAGGAAAGTGGTGATAAGGTTATAACCAATGCCGACAGAGCATGTAATTTGAAATATGTACGTGTAATAAAACTTATTGTCTCCGAGCATAAACTCTTTCCTAACTTTGGGAGACGACTTTATTTCAGTGTTGCCAGGGCTCTTTTTATAGATAAGTCACGTTTGTATCCTTGCATTATTAAGTAAACAGAAAAGTGTGGCCAAATCATAAGCCACACAGTCACGCACATTGTCGCACATGTGACACATGTCACAGACGAACGAGAAGACGAGGTCAAAAGTCACTTGTCAAATTGTGACTTGTGGCCATCTGGCAACACTGCTTTATTTTTTCAGTAAATTGGAATGTCGGAAGTTATTTTATATCAACTCGTTTTCATTATTTATAAAAGTGCCAAAACGTGGACATATTTAGCAGCTCATTGAGATTGTTTAAGAAATTAGCTTATTCTTCTTTGAGATAAAAATACCCGATTCTAAATTTAAGATTTCGTCATATATCTCGTCACACATGTGGTGCGGCATGAAATAGTAGAAATTAAATAAAATTGAACTAAAAAAAAAAAAAACGTACTAAGTTGTTGCCATCTTCTTCTTCTTAATAATTTTCTACAATTTCTTGTCTGACTATATCTACAATATGCATGTCTTTTGTACTTAGTAATAAGTTTTTATTAATATTCGTTTACATATAGGAAACTATTACTAGAAATATGTTACTTTAAAAACGCATCTGTTTTATGAGACTGTTTGTTTCTTAATAAATAATAATAAAAAATAAAAATAAAAATATTTCAAAACAGACCAAGAAAACGTATGAAATAGGCATATCGTAACAGTATTACTAAAACTACCAGACCTACTGCCATATCCAGTACGCTCCGGAATGTAATAAACTGTCGTTACATCCGACTACGATCAAATTTCCCGGACGTTGGCGCTGGCTTAAGGCCTTTTACAATATACCTACTACACGACGCCGGTTATCGCATACGAGTATACAACACAGGCCAAAATGTGTATACATCTGCAGGTATTTGTGGAAAATTTCGCAGTTTTATATACTTCAATATTATTTTAAACCAATAACTAATTCGGCAATTTCGGCCTTCTACCATATATCCAGAACACTCCCGAATGTAATAAACTGATACTACATCCAACTACGATTAAATTTACCACGCACTGGCTTAAGAGCCCTTTTTACAATATCCTACACTACACTGTATTCATGTAAAGCCATACGACATTATGTTCGTCTTCCAGCTTTTTGACCAATAAAAATAAGTGAAACCTTTAAGTTAGTAAATAATAAAATTATACAAGCACATCTCAATTTAGGAGCATTTCATGAAGTTGTCTACCGTTTTCCCGTACAAAGGCGAAAATTTGCAGATACTTATAGGAGTTTATTTTTCTATTAAATGGTCAAAAATATGTCCAGAAAAATAATCATGGACTCTAAACTCCTGAAAGTTTTAAAACCCGAGATAAAATGGTAAGTACGGCACAGCCCGTGAAATGCTACTTTTACACAATTTATCTCGCTGTCTTATCCTATATCGTGCAGCATAATGTGAAAGGCCAGGAACCCCTTGGTACAGCGGTTAAACCTTTAACCCAGTGTCAAATTGTACTGGTAACCATGGTAACTCCAGGTTTAACCGGTTTACCCCGGGTTAGTGAATAGCGCAAGTAGCCCGTAATCAGTCCACCGGACGATATCGGCCTGTATCAGTTAGAACAAAAATTTGACAGTTCCGAACAACTGACAGGCCGATATCGTCCGGCGGACTGATAGTCAGTCGGCCCCTTTACTCGAGTTGAAGTTAAACGCCGTTCGCAATAAACAAACGACGATTGGATTTAACGACGTGTATTTATAGCATTTACAGCCATTTCACACTAATTACGGCGGCGGCTAGTATACTACATAAGTCAACCTATATCTACCTTTTTATATTATCATTTCCTTTCCATATTACCATGATTATTACGATTTATGATATATCATAAAATTTGACATGCTAATAGAAATTACAAATTAAATTACAACAAAAAATTTACTTAAAAATCAAAATTAACAATTTATATAAACAAACCGCTCCCTGCCGTTTCCGGTGTAAAAGTGCCCAAACTCTAGCAGCATTTCCACGCGGGATGGCTATATGATCAGCCCTTCCACCTTTGCTAATATTACAACTAATTTTGAGTTTTGAGACCACGCCCGGAGTGGAACGCCCTACCCGAGTCTGTGTTTCCGCATGAGTACAATCTGGGGCTCTTCAAGGCAAGAGTTAATAGGTATCTCATAGGTAAGCGTGCTCCACCGTAGACCGCATCATCACTTACCATCAGTTGGGATCGTGGTCAAACGCCTGCCTATTCATCATAAAAGAAAATGCATAAAAAAACGTGGCGTGCTTGGAAAATCCCGCGGATTGCTTGTCCCGTGGACTGACGGCCGCTAAGCTAGTGGATCATCCTTTGTGGTTGATCGTGCGGCACGGCCAAATGCAACACGTGTTTAAGAGCGAATCCACAATCGTCTTTCCCGCTCATGGCAGACTTACCGAGCTGTCGCGTGAATCAAGTACATAAACATTTTACGCTTACGGGGTGTGATGTGCCATACTCGTGGCAGAGGAGTCAAGTCACAACGCGCTGCCTTCATATCGAGATAGCGACGGAATTGAGTACCGCTAACTTCTTGGCCCTGTCCAATGCATATATTCGAATAATGGGACGAATTTTATCGGCGCCAACTCTTCTATGCGAGACTTCTACAAGTTTTTGGACGATCATGGTCCACATCCGTTGATTCCGCCTGTGACGAAATATTTGCGCGTAATTTAAAAATGCTACTCAGAAAAAGCTTACTACACTATCAATTAATTCCTCACAGGGAACAACAACATGTAGACTAAATTATAATCTGACAAATATAGCTAGACTATAGACTAATTTATTGTCATCCTAAATGATAAAATTATATCTAATTATCAAATATAAATTCCTTTAAATTAATTTATTGTAACGTAATTATATTATAAATATGACATATATTTTCTTGATAAAAGTATTTACTTAAATTATTGCAATAACTATGTAAATAATGATGAACTGTATTTTTTTTGTACCTGGTGTTAATTATAAATTGCTTTTAGACATAAATAATTTATTTTTTGCTAGTTGAAATGACCTGTTGACATGTAAAATATTACTTTTTACCAATTAACATAATCAATCAATCAATGAATCATCTGGAGATGGAGGTCGCGGAGAACCGCATTGATTGTACCTAAGTTTATTCCTCCTGCTTCTCCACACTTGGGAAGCGCATGGGAAAGCATGGTGAAAATAGTCTAAAACCACCTGTTCAAGGTAATCGGTACGCAAATACTGTCAAACGAGGAACTTCTCACCACGCTTGCGCAGATAGAGGCTCTGGCAAATTCAGGACCACTGAAAGCAGGATTTGAATATATGTCATTGGTATAAAAATGCGTAAATACGAATTTAGTTTGTGAAAGGAGAGAAAGGACAAAAGAAACGAACCATATACCTATCACGGCAGCCGCCGCAACCCAAGTCGGGCACAAGTCTATTTGTGCCATTTTCAACCAAAAGGGTACTTATTGTCGCTTGTCAGTAAGGCGCTATTTCCATATAGCTTCAATTAGAAATCAACCTTATCGACAAGCGACAATGTGGTACCTTTCGGGTGAAAACGACACATTTATTCATTCAATGCCATAGCCCTATTATCTTCGGACTGCGCTTACCGCTGGTCCTTCAGCCTCGCGTCTCAAATACATAATTAAACCAACGTTATTTTAATACCAAGAAAACTAGAACTGTTTTTATTTACTTGAAAAATTGCTTTGAAATTGATGTAGGTAATTATTAAACACAATTATACTTAATAACTTCCGACAACTGCTTTAAAATTGTGTAACGACGTGGTGATACCTACCTATTGAATATTCCACAATATTTCCACACACCAAACGATCGCTTCAAAAATAAAACATTCGAGTTGACTTCGAGGTTAGACGTGGGCCAAAATATGATAAAATTAATAGAAAAATATAAAAGAAAGCTGTATATGCCTAATGAGAATCCAATCGAAGAAGCTAAGAAGATAATCAGTGGGATCCAGCAATTTGTCGGGATTCGGGATGTCTTTGGCGACAATAAGGAACTTAGTAAGCATACCCACTCAGACAGATCATTGGGAATAAGTAGTTGGCTAGATAATAAATATTATTAAAGTTAATTTTGCCCAATTCCTATTTTTTTACGTTTGATATCATCAAAACAAAATGTTATCCATTGTTTTTACCATTGCGAAGTTGGTCAAATATCTACAGTAAGTACTTGGTCATATTTTGTCCATTTATTACGGGTTTGATTTTACCTTTAAGCCGGACAAAGTGATTTTCAAATGTAGCAAATAATTGAGCGTATATTTCAGTATTTATAAGTTGTTTTAGTGTAAATAAGAAAAGCGACACAAAATGTACAGTTAGTGAGTGCACATTTGCATGCACGTTTTCTGACAGTGGTAGAATACTTTCACCTACAAATAATCCAATAATCAATACGCGTTTGGTCCATAGTTTGCCAAATTGAAAAGGTAGATAGATCATTTGCTATATTCTCAGGTCTCGAAAAAAAATCTTGACCCCTGGGATTTTTCCACTCTTCCTTTTTATTTCTGATTCCACACATTTTCGGTTTTCTTCCAGGATGGTCACCACTTTCCGTAGTAGGGATCTTGGTGTCTTGGTGTGTTGGTGTAGCTTTTCTGTATACGGGTCCGTTCAGCGAGATCATGTATCTGGTGTCCGTGTTCCCGGACAAGGTGGACTCCTTCAAAGCTGTCAACCTCATCAGCGCGACCTGCGTCCCGATTTCCAAGTATATCTTTATGTGGACTTCAAGGTAAGACAGATTTATGTAGACCAAAATTACCTACAAAGCTTTCGTTATTCTTGCGTCTTCCTGTTTGTAATTTACACGATGTGTTTTCCGGTATAGCAGAATTAAAAGTGTTGCCACACTTAAACAACAAAGGTGAATAGAACGAATGTGCTCAACTTCCAAAAAAATGTCTTCAATCATATTACCTGACAGATACTCCATGTAAAAATGAACAGTCATAGGGACCATCATCAGATGCTAAAGGTATAACATGCTAAAAGGACTTATGATTCCAGGAACCGCCTAAAGACAATAATGAAAATGAGCCACGAGGGTCTTGGAGTGCTTCCAGAAGGAAGTCCAGCTCGGGCTCGCATGCTGCAGACTCTCCACAAAGCACAAGGCGTCTCCTGGCTCGTGATACTCAATCAAGCTATAGTACACATCGGTTACTTGCTATTACCGCTCTTCTTAACTGTCTTTATGAACGGGAGATATCTGCCAACGACTGGGGAATCCTATGGTAAATATATAAGCTTATTACAAATAATAAACCAACGAATGGCATACTTAACCCGGCTGGGTTAAAACAGCCTAACCAATGATTGCGCTATGCTGCGTCGAATGCAAATAGGTTGACATTGAGACACCAAAATATGTGGCACATCTCGTAGGTCACATCGCAGCCTGCCGTTCTGTAGTGTTTTCTGACCCCTCCTGGAGGACTTGATGTAGGTAAATACAATACTTAAAACCCTTTGAGCCCCTTGGGACCGCACAACTTACGAGTATAATTAGTTTTTTGATGTTTTCTTTAAGAAGCCGTTCACGCTATACTAATTACTCGATTCCAATTCCAAGTACCTATACTAATTACTCGATTGTGCCACATGAATGCCCACGACATAAAATATAACATGATGGTGGAGATAATTACGAGAATACTTCCACAAGAAGTTAAGATTTAACTTATAGATAATAATTGAGATACGAGCAAGTTCCTGTAACTATAATAGATAATATACCAAAAGATATACTTGTTAAATGTTATATTTAAGGCGTATTCGGGTAGCGCCCAATCAGTGTGGGATAGTACATACTCTTATTTCCGAATAACACCTTTATTTCATCTTACGGAATTACACAGTATTCGGAAGTGCTTCGGAACTATCCAAATATATGTTGTTAGGCTGGATTCCGTACCCAAAGGGTAAAAACCGTACGTACGTAAACGTACTAAGACTCCACTGTCCGTCTGTCTGTTTGTCTGTCTGTCTGTCCCTCTGTCTGTCACCAGGCTGTATCTCATGAACCGTGATATCTAGACAGTTGAAATTTTCAAAGATGATGTATTTCTGTCGCCGCTTTGTTATCAACAAATACTAAAAACAGAATAAAATAAATATTTAAGTGTACATACAACAAATGTGATTTTTTTGCCGTTTTTTGCGTAATGGTACGGAACCCTATATGCACGAGTCAGACTCGCACTTGTTTTACTATATAAGGAATACGTCAACGAATGTCCTAAGTCTATTTTATTCCCCAGGCCTCACTCCTAAATACGAAACCCCGTACTACGAAGCCACGTTCGTAATAACGTGTGTTGCTACCGCGTTTTCTGCCATCAACCAGACTGGCTACATAGTCCTCTTCGTTACGCTGGTCGCCCACGAACTTGGACATTTCTACGTCATCACCGAGACTTTTAACGAAATCTACAAACTTTCTAGTGCTACAAGAGAAAACGATGATTTGAGAAAAGAAATAGACGAAAAGCTAACGTTCTGTATCAGACATCATCAATTCCTTATCAAGTACCACGGGAAAATTAGTGAGCTTTATCAAGCTATACTCGGAGCTCAATTTCTCATAATGATAATCGTATTAGTCACAACGCTACAGACGATGTACTATTGGCATTTTAGTAACACGATTATAACAGGCGTGGCCGGTATAATGCCTCTGACTATTTACTGTTTTGGCGGGGAGCTGATAATTTCGACGGCTGAAAATATGTCGGAGGCTATTTACTCTTGTGGTTGGGAGATGATGGAACCGAGACAAGCTAGGGCCGTGGGCTTCATCCTGTGCATCTCTCAACGACCCCTGCACCTTACTGCAGCCGGGGTTACGACTATGAATCGAGACACCTTTGCAAACGTAGTGCAAGCCGTTTACAAAATTTACGCCGTTTTTAATTAAAAACAGGGCTCAATCAAGCAAACACATTTTCCTTTGTTAGTGCTTCTTATTTAAGTTATTCCCCTTATTAATATTTTATAATTTGCATTTTCTCCTAGAAATAAGCTTCGGCTGTTTGCTTTGATTGCAAACGCTGTTTTCGAAGAAATCTTTCTTGCCAACAGATTTGTAATAAAAGCAAACAAAGGCAATAAATTACTTTTACAAATGATTGTTGACGTTGAATGGATTCTCGTCGCGCTTAGTAAAAAGCTCTAATTTATAAGACTAACACAAATCACTGTTTATTAATAGTAGATTGTTAACCAAAGGTTGAAAGCCACCCATTTCTGTAGAGGTAGTTTGGCGCTCGAACGCAGTGAATATTTTAAAAAATATTCTTGGTGTAGGTATTCCTTTTGGTTCCCGCCTTATAAATATTCTTATAAGAATCTCACCTGATGGGAAGTGCCGATACAGTCTAGGATCTCTATTTTGAGAATGGCCGCTATCCAATATAATATGATAATAATAATGCCGAGAAGGACAAATCCAGCAAGTACCTAGACTTGGCTCACGGCCTCACGAGATTATCGCGCCATATGTGGAATGTTGACTTGACGATCATTGTTCCGATAGTCGTGTCAGCGATTAGACGGAGAGCTGGTAGATAGACATTTTGAAGTAGGTCCTTGAGCGAAGCTGAAAATTTGCCTGATACTTCTTCTATCATACTCTAACTCAGCACTGCAAGTCTGGCTGCAGGGTAGAGGGGCTAAATCAACCCTTTTATTTATTTTTTTGGGCCCAAGAAATGTTCTTGGGGCAATCTGTAATTTCTACCAGTGAAAATGGAATATCTAAATAGTAGTCAGAAAAAATAAGCCAGACGATTTGGTCGGGTCTTTAAACTTGCCAGACGCGTGCAAAATATTTTTTCAAAAAATTCAAAGAAAGGTTCTTTACAAGTAAAAATTAAATATGCAAATAGTCATAAAAAACTAAGCCAGTCGATTTTGTCAGGACTTTCCACCTGCCAGACGATCTAGAAAGTTACGTATGGCACTTACTCGCACGCAACATTAAGTTATTTTTGTAGTGCAGTAAATTAAAGGTAAAAAGGTACAAATTAGGATGTACGATGTGATTGTGAGTATGAAGATGTGTATATTTATTTATTTATTAGTGGGATATAGTTAACTTAATACGACCGAAGTTATAATAATGTATTGTAACTTTAATATATATAATGTATATGGAAAAGAATGTAATTTAAATATAGAATAGTAATATATTGTTATTATTATGACGTGTAAAATCGTAATTTTATTTTTCTACTCGACTATAATCTGTGTATTACAGCTACATATGCAACACTACAACCTTACTAGTACTATGCCTTATGGGAAACGGCCGAAGAGATAGTTCAGATCCGGAAACCGCCACCAACTTTTAGTATGTTGTTGGGCATGGTATTGGATCTCCAAAACTGCCGGGAACCAGCGGCGCCGGCAATCTACTTCAGCGAAATGACTCCCGCCTCGTTGCGAATATTGCATATTGCACCCAAACTATGCATTGCACATACACGTGTGGAGTATTATACGAAAGCCAATAAAATAAGTATTATATATTTCATTAATACACTATGTACCAAAATATTCAATAGTCTAAGAGAAATTTAAAAATAAATCAAAATGATGAAAAAAAAACGATTATTTGGGTTTTACAACCAAACCAAAAGTCGGACGTTAAAGCAATGTACTACAACATTAAAGCTGATGTCTCAAGCCATACACTGATATCAAAATAATCAAAATCAGACCAAAAATGTGAAAATGATGCATCAAAATGTAGGTATTTGCTAGAACAAATGCATTAAAGTTAAAAAAATCTAAATTGGCCATTTTCAGGATAATCCGCATAAGTTTCTAGTATGTTATTAGCAATAATAAAAGGATCATAAAACTGCTGAGAGACAATCTCTATAGTGCCTGAGTGACAAATAATGGCGTCACATGGGCGTCATACATGTAACCACTGCCGAAATTTGCAAAATCTAAATTATAACTATACCATGAGTCATATTTGCACGTCACCAGACTTTATAGAAAAGTTACATAAATACAATATGAAAGTACGTGGGATATGGAAAGAACACTTTGATGAGAGTTGCAAAGAAAAAGGTATATGGTACAGGACTTTGCAATGTGAACCTCCTCATATTCCTTGGTTTATGAGTGCTAGGTTAAGTAGGAAATTAATTAAAATAGGGTTAAGACTGCGTTCAGGACACATTCCTCTAAAGAAGTTCGCTTTTATGATGAAAAAAGAGCCCTCCCCGAACTGCGAAGCTTGCAATATTGTAGAGGATGTTCAACATATACTGGTGGAATGTGTACGGAACGAAGGTAAAAGACAATTGTTGATGAAGTCACTAAATATTAATAGGTTAGATGTAGGCGCTTTTCAAAGCATCTTGGCGGCACCAATCTCAGAAGAGGCAAAGGAGATATATTTATTTGTGTATAATTATATTAGTCAGTATACTGAGAGGCCGTAGATGAGTGTAATTTAGATTAAGGTACGATGGGACTGGCGTAATCTAAAGATTAAAAGTCCCTAAATAAACACATGAATTATAAAAAAAAAAATTGCACGTGTGCTACATCAGACGAAAGGTTATTAAATATATTAGGATTCGTTAATACATTATTTATAAAAACAATGTATATTTTAAGAGATACAAACAAAGACAAAACACTTTTTATGAATAAAGTTCTTGTATATATATTTTATAATGTACTAAAAACGTTATAACAATGTTGCGTATAATATAAAAGAAACTAGTTATTTAACTATAAGTCACACCTTAAATTATTAATTTCCGATAAAAACTGGAAGTTGTACCAAAAAAACTAAAGCGCGCCAACAGTTCTACCTTAATGCGCTCATATTATGCAAAGAATAGTAGTAGTAGTAGTAGTAAACTCTTTATTGTACAAATATACATATTAAAAATTACATGGTACAAATAATAGTCCTAATTAGCTCCATGCGTGTTTTTTTTTATATTTGGTAATAATAATTTATATCGTTTAAACACCGAAAACAATAAAAATACTTTTGTACACCTTCACATTATTTTATTTAAAAATATTTAAAATGTTGAAAAATTTTGAGCGGTTGAAACGCTCATAATTTTTTGCGCGAATTCGGCAGAGCGTGATGAAGTCATACGTTTGCGTGCAACCGGTCCAACTGACGTTTGCTACTAATAGTACTAATGTACTAATAATGTTCTTCGAGCATCTTAGCAATTTCACATTTGGGGTATTAAATGAAAGAACATTACATAAAATACATAAAAACGACATTTTGGAGTGGAATCATAATTTATGGTGGCCGGTGGCCGGGGCGTGTACGAGTATGAAGGTATCGCTCCGCTCGCGTATCTTAGCTTCCTACGAGTATCAACTAACTTTAGTTTGTATAAATTGCCTGAATGTGATATTTCATTTGGACTACAAAAATTAAGACTATAAAAAACGGATCAAACAGACTTAGTTCATAAATCATTAAGACGAATCAAGTGGACGACCGCCCCGAAACTGCCTTTTTAATACAGTTGCTCAAAAAGTGCTACTTTTCGTGGCTGTTTAGCGTGCGGAAAGTTGGTTTTCGCGAACTAGTGCTTTTTACTTTTCCAATTTTTTTAAATTTTTACTTGTTCCAATTCATGACTACTTATTGATGAGTGTTAATATTAGTTTCCTTTAAACGTCGTAATCAACATAAAAACCTACTGTTCATGTAAGAATACGAAAAATATGCATATTTCATATTTTATTACTTACCTCTTCATCATTATAAGTATTATAACACGTTTATTTTTTAATGTTGAAAAACCGTTCTTAATAAGTTGTCTGAATAGAACGGAACGCCTGTCAAAGAAGAGGCGTATTTTCTTACTGCAAGAATGTTTTAAGTTTCCAAAGGCAACATTCGATATTGTTTTTATAATACGATACACAAATATTCGTAAATAACGATATTTAGGTAATAATAGTACAATGTTTCAATATTTACAATTGTTTCTGTCTTATAGAACATGCATTTGAAAAAAAAAACTTTCATTGAAGTGAGTTCAATGATAATAACAAAATCTATTCTAGTCGAATAAAAGCTAGAAAAACACCTCTTCATAATGTCAATGTCAGTGATGTCACAGAATTAATAATATAAAAGTTTCAATTCCATTCCTTACTTGTTGCTTTTCTTATTTTTTCGCAACTGTATTAAAAAACGTCGTTCGATACACGTGCGGATATGTCATTCTTCACTCGTCCCGAGTGCAAGATATCTCGGTACTCGTGAAGTAATGACATACTTTCCGCACTAGCATCGAAATGTACTATTCCATACAACCATAGTTCCCATTTTCCTCTCTGGATATTATCATTTTAGAAAATATTTTCATTTAATTTGATGTATTTATGTTCACCACAGCTATTTACTTTCGTTTGTTTATTTCGCATTTTTAATTATTTAGTTAGGAACATTCAAAAATTTGTATGAAATTTGTTTTAATACAACTCCGGAGGTAATTGTGAGAAAACTACAAAACTTAAGAGGATATAATTATAAGCCCATAGCTAAAAATAGAACTTCGAAGTGTAATCAGGACAGGAGTCCCTCAGCTGGTGTAACTGCCTTTCAAAATGTTGTACTCTTTTTGAAATTAATGGTGCTATCTTGTACCTTACTTACTTACTTCACTAGCTCAGTGACCCAAAAAGGATCATGGCCTCCGACACAAGAGAGCGCCACTCTGCCCTATTCTGCGCCACTTCACGCCAGTTGGGTATTCCGAGGGCGGACAGGGTCTTTTAGGGCTTCGTCACTCCAGCGGTATCTGGGACGCCCAGACGGACGCTTTCCGCCCGGATGCCCCTACAAGCAAAATTTCCAAATATGTCGGATTATAAATATTACAAAATTGGTTTCGGCAGGTACTCCATTCTTAACTCAAAAAATATTTGAAAATGCACTTTATTCCTTCTAGACCTATATTGACCGGGACATAGTCAGTATCAGTAAAAAATATATATATATGCCGACCTACTTAAAATGCTTATAAAGAAAACCAGAATTTGAATATCTGTCACTGGTATAAAAATGTAAATCAAGTAAATACACATTTCGTTTGTGAAAATTTAATATATTTGATTAAGACAGTGATAAAACGATGATTGTGAAGGAGAGAGAGGACAAAAGAAACGAACCATATACCTATTAAATCACATTTAGAAACGGGTCTATCGCGAATTTATTTTGTTACCTTTATTTACCGACGTTTCGACACAGGTTTCACTGGTCGTGGTCGCGGCTAACCATATACCTATCACGACGGCCAGCGCATCCCAAGTCTGCAGCTTATGTCCATTAATTTATTCACAGCCATAGTCCCATTCCCATTATCTTCGGACTGCGCTTACTACTGCGCTGGTCCTTCAGCCTCGCGTCTAAAATAATTAAACCAACGTTATTTTATTACCAAGAAATATTCCAAAGAACTGTTTTTATTTACATAAAAAATATCTTTGAAATTGATGTTGGTAATTATTAAAAACAATTATACTCAATAACTTCCGACAATTGCTTTAAAATTGTGTAACAACGTGGTGATAATGGCGATGGCCTATTGAATATTCGACAATATTTATGCACACCACATGAGCGCTTCAAAAATAAAACATTCGACTTGACTTCGAGGTTAGACGAGGATCAAAATATGATAAAATTAATAGAAAAATATAAAACAAAACTGTCTTTGCCTAATGAGAATCCAATCGAAGAAGCTAAGAAGATGGTCAGTGGGGTCCAGCAATTTGTCGGGATTCGGGATGTCTTTGGCGACAATAAGGAACTTAGTAAGCATACCCACTCAGGCAGATCATTGGGATTAAGTAGTCGGCTAGATAATAAATATTATTAAAGTTAATTTTACCCAATTCCCATTTTCTTACGTTTGATATCAATAAAACAAAATGTTATCCATTGTTATTACAATTGCGAAGTTGGTCAAATATCTACAGTACCTGGTCATATTTTGTTTCATATATCTATGTATGTATTTTGTCCATTTATTAGGGGTTTGATTATACCTTTATGCCGCACAAGTGATTTTCAAATGAAGCAAATAATTGAGCGTATATTTCAGTTACTTCATAAGTTGTTTTAGTGTAAATAAGAAAAGCGACACAAAATTTACAGTTCCTTAGTGAGTGCACAAAGTGCATGCACGTTGTTTAACAGTGGTAAAACACATGTTCACCTACAAATAATCAATACGTGTTTGATCCATAGTTTGGCAAATTGCTATCTTCTCAGGTGTCCAAAAAAATTCTTGGCCCCTTGGATTTTTCCACTTTTCCTTTTTATTCTTCTTTAATACTCCGGTTATTTTCCAGGATGGTCTCCACTTTCCGTAGTAGGGATCTTGGTGTTCCCTGTAGCTTTTCTGTATACGGGTCTATTCAGCCAGATGATGTATCTAGTGTCCGTGTTCCCGGACAAGGTGGACTCCTTTAAAGCTGTCAATTGCATCAGCTCGGCCTGCGTGCCGTTGTCCAAGTACATCTTTATGTGGACTTCAAGGTAAGAGAGATTTATGTAGACCAAAATTACCTAAAAAGCCTCCGCTGTTCTTGCGTTTTCCTGTCTGTAATTTACACGGTGTGTTTCCCGGTATAGCAGAATTAAGTTAAAGTGTTGCCACACTTAAACAAGAAAGGTGAATAGAATAAATGTGCTCAACTTCCAAAAAAATCTCTACTATAATTTTACCTGACAGCTACTCCATGTAAAAAAAATGAACAGTCATAGGGACCATCAATAGACGCTAAAGGTTATAACATGCTACAAAGACTTATGATTCCAGGAACCGCCTCACGACAATAATGAAAATGAGCCACGAGGGTCTCGGAGTGCTTCCAGTAGGAAGTCCAGCTCGGGCTCGCATGCTGCAGACTCTCCACAAAGCACAAGGCGTCTCCTGGCTGGTGATACTCAATCAGGCTATCATACACATCGTTTACTTGCTATTACCGCTCTTCTTAACTGTTTTTATGAACGAGAGATATCTGCCAACAACTCCTGGGGAACCTTATGGTAAATATATAAGCTTATTACAAATAATAAACAAACGAATGGCATACTTAACCTAGCCTAACAGTCTAAGCAATAATATTATGTTGTTTTACTATATAAGAAATCGGTCAACGAATATCCTAAGTCTATTTTATTCCCCAGGCCTTATTCCTAAATACGAAACCCCGTACTACGAAGCCACGTTCGTAATAACGTGTGCTGCTACCACGTTTTCTGCCATCAACCAGACTGGCTACATAGTCCTCTTCGTTACGCTGGTCGCCCACGAACTTGGACATTTCTACGTCATCACCGAGACTTTTAACGAAATCTACAAACTTTCTAGTGCTACAAGAGAAAACGATGATTCGAGAAAAGAAATAGACGAAAAGCTAACGTTCTGCATCAAACATCATAAATTCCTTATCAAGTACCACCGGAAAATTAGTGAGCTTTATCAAGCTATACTCGGAGCTCAATTTCTCATGATGATAATCGTATTAGTCACAACGCTACAGACGATGTGCTAATGGAATTTCAGTAACACGATTCTTGCAGGCGTGACCGGTATTATGCCTCTGACTATTTACTGTTTTGGCGGGGAGTTAGTGATTTCGGCGGCTGAAACTATGTCGGAGGCTATTTACTTTTGTGGTTGGGAGATGATGGAACCGAGACAAGCTAGGGCCGTGGGCTTCATCCTGTGCATCTCTCAACGACCCCTGCACCTTACTGCAGCCGGGGTTACGACTATGAATCGAGACACCTTTGCAAACGTAGTGCAAGCCGTTTACATTACATTAAAAACTAGCAAAGAAAGTTGAGCAAACACATTTTCTTTTGAGAGTGCTTCTCATTTAAGTTATTCCCCTTATTAATATTTTATAATTTTACATTTTCTCTTAGAAATAAGCTTCGGCTGTTTGCTTTGATTTGCAAACGCTGTTTTCGAAAAAATCTTTCTAGCCAACAGATTTGTAATAACAGCAAACAAAGGCAATAAATTACTTTTACAAATGATTGTTGACGTTGAATGGATTTTCGTCGCGGTTAGTTAAAAGCTCTAATTTATTAGATTAATACAAATCAATTTTTATTAATAGTAGATTGTTAACCAAGGGTTGAAAGTCACTCATTTCTGTAGAGGTAGTTTGGCGATCGAACGCAGTGAATATTTAAAAAATACTTTTGTTGTATTCCTTAGGAAATCGAGTAAATACAATTACAACAAAATAAATCAAGAACAATTGATTTTAATAATTTACATACATCATTTTTGATAAAAAATGATTCAATGCGGGATTAGTAAAATTAGAACAATTACCAATTGTTCCACGCGGGGAAATAAAGACACTATTTTTCCATTTTGTTTCCACCCAGTTGCTCGTGGGACGGGAACGCAGAGGAGTACACAGTTTTTTGCACTACAGCAGAAGCGTTTCACTTTCTGCGCACTTTTTAGAACAACAACGACCCACTTTCAGAGCATGCTGAGACATGAAATAGTAGATTGTTAACCAAGGGATGAAAGGCACTCATGACTGTCGAGGTATTTTTTATTGGTCTGAAATGATGCCTTTCACCCGAGTTAAACACTCTACTTTTCATTTCGAATACGAGGAAAGTAATATGCATGTATTTTTTTAAAAACATGACTAAGTATAAATTTTCCAGTATTTCTTGAGGGGTACCTTTCAATTAACAATTTAGACAAAAGTGTCGTTATTTATGGGATGGGGAGTCAAATATCAGAATGGAAATTGTATAACAAATCCATTTAAACTCAAATTTAAATTGTTTACCGTACAAAAATTTAAAAAATCGTACTTCGAACGTAAAATGCTCTAGTGCATACACGTATCATTTTCTGCACACCTTTCAGAACAACAATGACCCTCTTTCAGAGCATGGGAAATTAAAAATAAATTAAATGTATGCTTCGCATTAACAGGTCCCCCGGCAATTAATTAACCCTTTATAGGGCACTTTCCATGTTTATATTAAATGCACAAGTTTTACTCAATTTCATAAAATAAATTAAACTATTTACATTACATTAAAATTAACTATACACTAAACTACATTAAAACTAAACAAAGCCACAACTAAGAACTTAGTCAAACAACTCGTCCCGTGCCCTTCCAGATGCAAAGGTGCCCATCACGCTCGCCGCGTTGTCACGTTGGGCCGCGATAGACAGCCTCTGCATAGAATGACCCGGAACGAGGCTCAAGACCTCTCTCCCTCAAACCCTGCCCAAACTCGCTCAAGAAACTTTTAGCCTCGTCACACCGACACCCGCTATTAGGGTATATGGCAAAAATGACCAGCCTATTATGTTAATTGCTGCCAAAATTGCCTCGGGATCAGGAAACAGATCATGATAATAATGATAAAAAATATTAGCGAAAGTCCACAAAATAAGCCAACGTAGTCTAGTTCTCACGACAACAGTAGGTACTTCAGTGAATTCTAGGCAGCTAAGTGTTAATGAGGTATTAGCATATTATATTGAGTCAAAATCGACAAACACAAACTTACAAGCAAACTAAAAAGTGGTTGATGAAGGGTGATCATCATAAATATCCATCATATCATTATTTGCCCAAGGCAATAGGTACTTGCGTGTTATAGAAGAATAGTCCTTTAGAAGAACTTCATAAGAATTACGCAAAACAAGGAAAACAATTATTATTCTAATAATATGATACATGTGTTAGAACATATTATTAGGTTATTAATAATTAACAGATCAATAATTAATTTATTATTAATAATAAGTTGTGATAATTAATTTTCTATATTTTTTTTATAATTTTGTATATTTTTAAGTAAGTAATAAAAAAACTGTAAAATTTTGTTTATTTTTTTTCTTGTTATTTTTTTTATTTCAATAATTGTATTTAATTTTAGTTAAAAACACAATAAAATAATTTTGTCCACCTAGCTTGCTCTAGATGAAACACTGTGCAGTAGTTTCCGTTATTGATGATTATTTTCGAGCTTAGTTATTAAACGAGCATTAAACACACATTGCTGTTAAGGAACCCTGATCTGGTAAGTGGATAAGTATTATCTGACCATTTTCAAACCATTCTTACGATAATGAAAATTTATATTATATGATAATTAATATTTTTTCAAACATCTTAAACTCATAAGAATACAATTTTTTGTAACCACAAAATACGTTAATGTAAAGATAAATAAACGTTCTTTAAATTAATACTAATATTAATTAGGTAGTTCAATTAAGCTAAGAGCTAGACTCAAATTAGTCCGATTTGTGCAAAAGGTGGGATATCTCCGATTGCGAATGTATGAGAATTGTGAGGGGAAAATTCAAAGGGCTGGTGGTGGTAACGGCACCACTTTTCAGCCCGGCAACATCGGGTTTCTAGGAGCCTAGGAACCCCACTACAAGGATCAGAAGTCAAACAGAACTGCGGTCCGCTATTTTTGCAAACGAACATCTCATTGGAGTCTGTTCTATTTGCTCGAATTCAAGTTAAACGCCGTTCGCAACAAACAAACGACGATTGGATTTAACAAAGAGGATACAATAAGATAGAGCGGTACTGTCATAGTAAATTTTGTAACCACTGTAAATTCACTGCCATCTATCGACAAACTTTGAAACTATAAATGAAGATTTATAAAAATACGTTTAAATGTATTGAAATATATGTTTTTTTTATTTGCATTTATTATTTTTAGGTATATAATTTTGACCCATGATCTTTCACTGATATGCGTTAAAATTATAAATAACAAACGAAACCGTCAACGCCCTTTATACGAGAGTAGGCCAAAACTAGTGGCGCCATCAGATCGAGAATCAAATTTTCGTGATTTTTCGCGGCACGTTTTTTCCTTAGACTGTATCCATCTATTACGGAGTTATATCTATCTTTGGATTTAACGACGTGTATTATTAGCCTATGTAGCCTATTCACACTAATTACGAGGCTTTTCAGTTTTTATTCCCCAATTAGCACTTTTGTACCAACGCCCACAGTGTTAACTGACAGTTCGCAAACCTTATTACAAAAGGCATAAGATCCACCGACGGACAGTTATGTTATGTGTTGCTGTTTGTACTGGGTTTTATTAGGGGACTTTTAGACAGGTTCTTCATGTCCGTTTCTTGCTTACCTACTTACTGTTGCCAGTGGAAAGTGCTCTTTCGTTTCGTAGATATTTGCAATTTTCATAAATATTACCAACTTCGTATTATCTAGTACTAATTAAAATGTCAATCAACAAATTGCCCTTGGTCCAAATCTACTGCAAATTTGGTTGACAACGATCTTTGTCTGTATAAGAGCGTGGCGTGGCTGTGGGGTGGGGGTCCTAAAATTAAATGTTTTTTTTACCTACTCCTACATGTCATTATGTAAAAGTCGAAATTGAAATTGAAATCATTTATTGCGTATCACATAGCAGGTACAGGTGTTCTTAAATATAAGCTGTTCATGTGACGCCCTGTTAGGTTAGGGCACGGTTTCCACATACATACCGACACATACTGATATTTCATACAGAATCGAAATTCTTATAGGAATATAAACGAGGGCCATTCCTTAAGTTTTTCCTATTCACGAAGTAATATTTCAACATAAATATCTGCATCCGCACCCCTAATATATATATTGACGGGAGTTCACGGAAGAATCAGCCCGAAATACATGATTGACAGTTTCGACTCCCGGGGGCCCACGGGGCCGATACCGAGAATTACTTCAATCTCACATACAATCCTACTTCCCACGAAAGAAATCAATCTTGGTAGCGAAGATTGGCTTGCATTTATACAGTTAGAGATCGAGCCATAGTTGGTTTATTTTAAATGGGTCAGTAAGACAGCTTTGAGATCCCGTTTCGCTCAATTAAAACTGTCTTGGAAGGCCTTTCCTATCTTTTCACTCATTGATTTTCAGTTTCACAGATTAAAAGAGTCCCTTTTTAAGAGTATTCCCAAATAGCTGCATGATATCGAGAAGCTGCGTTCCTGTTTAAGATCTAGCCTGTATATCCTACGGCTTATTAACGTATTTGATAATTAAACCAACGTTATTATTTTATGAAGTACCAAGAAATATTCCAAAGAACTGTTTTTATTTACTTGAATAATTGCTTTGAAATTGATTTAGGTAATTATTAAAAACAATTATACTCAATAAACTCCGATAACTGCTTTAAAATTGTGTAACAACGTGGTGATACCTACCTAATGAATATAATATTTCCACACACCACACGAGCGCTTCCAAAATAAAACATTCGACTTGACTTCGAGGTTAGACGTGGGCCAAAATATGATAAAATTAATAGAAAAATATAAAACAAAACTGTCTATGCCTAATGAGAATCCAATTGAAGAAGCTAAGAAGATAGTCAGTGGGATCCAGCAATTTGTCGGGATTCCGGATGTCTTTGGTGACAATACGGAACTTAGTAAGCATACCCACTCAGGCAGATCATTGGGAATAAGTAGTCGGCTAGATAATAATAGTACAAGTGTGCTAAGTTGGTCATTACACACGAGGCGAAATTGTTCGCAATAAGAAAACATACGACGTCTTTCAACACACTTGCGAGGAAAAAAAAGAAACTTTCATATTAAACAAATTTTAAACCCCTCTGGTGTTGCGGGTGTCCATGGGCGGCGGTAATCGCTTACCATCAGGTGATCCGTCTGCTCGTTTGCCTCCTATATCATAAATAGTTATTTGTGCAACAAGAGAGGAAAGTTGGTTTTTCTTGCGAGTGTTTATTTTGAGTCCCGAGAAAGCGAAAGATCCTATAATTGAATCACGAGCGAAGCGAGTGATTCCAAAGTAGAATCTTGAGCGTAGCGAGGGACTCAAAAACACGAGATGTAAAATAACTTTGCTCTCGTGTTGCACACATAATTTTTCACCTCAGTAGTGAGAACATAATCATAATCATAATCATAATATCGTTTATTGCACCATGGTAAAAAATTGTTACAAAAAAATACAGAGTATATAAGTAATTTTAATAACAAAACTTCCGTGAGACATAGACATATTATATATATATTAAATATACCTATAGACATATTAACATGTCGAGCGTTTACGACTTAAAACACGTGAGTGACCCGTTATTAATATATTTAATAAGTATATAAGTATCACATGGACCCCAGAAGGGTGTTGCAAACATTTTCTTAAATTCATCTTCTTACTTTGGAACATAAACAAGCCTTATAATAGCGGTATATCAAAATTATATTAATTACTTATGAAAAATATCATCTAGGAATTCTGTGGCTGAGTAGTATGCTTTTTCTGCAAGGAATGTTTTCAACTTATTTTCGTATGTCGCGTCTCTTTCCTCTGCTTTTATATGGTTTGGGATGTGATTATAATATTTTACTGCTGCATAATGAGGGCTTTTCCGATATATTTCTAGATTTGGGACAGGTTGCTCAAGCTTATATTTTAGTCTTTTGTTTGGTAGCTCTCTGAATAAGTTAATATTTTTCCTTACATACATGCCCAATTCAAAAATATATATAGATGGTAGAGTAAGTATGCCAAGTTTAATAAAATGAGGTTTGCAACTATCCCTATTTCGAATTCCCATTAATACACGAATGCATTTTTTTTTGCATCACAAATAAGTCGTGTGCATCAGTACTGTTACCCCATGTTAAGATCCCATATCGTAACCATGAATTTGCAAAGGCGTAGTAGGCAGTTAGAGCTGTTGTTAAATTTGTGGTTTTGCGAAGCGTAAAAAGTCCATATAGAAACTGGGATATCTTAGTTTTAGTGCATATTATGTGTGTTTTAAAATTAATATTGTTATCAAGGGTAATACCTAAGAGTTTGAAATTATATATTAAAGGTTAAAATGTGTTTCGAATTACACAGAATAAACAGAAAAAAATGTAATTTAATATGTAATATAATACCATACCATACGATACGATACGATACGACACGACACGACACGACACGACACGACACGGCACGATAAGACACGACACGACACGATACGACACGACACGACACGACACGACACGATACGATACGATACGATACCATACGATACCATAATAAAAGTATGAAGTGGCAGTTCATGGCCTTCACTAAATTAAAAAGCTACATTGTTTCACTTCCTGGAGTGAGGAAAGTAGGCTTGTTCGAGCTGCTGAGGTGAAAATAATAATAATTGTTAAAACAGTAAACGTCTGCAATTTGTCATACTGCCGGCCGCCCCTCGCCCCGGCCGCGGGTGGGCAGGCCGGGGCGCGGCAGGCATTCGGGGGGCGCCGGCGCTCGCCAGTCCGCGTGGCAAAATCTAGGTACTCGACCAATTAAAGAAGGCTCCGTTTCCATGCATATTATTAGCAATCAGTTACCTTCTTAACTCAGTCGGATAATATAATGAAAAAGCACGAGTGTTATAATATACTGAAAAAGCACGCGAGTTTACTATCTAGGATTATGAGCCAAAAATCGGTTGAATAAACGTCGTTTTGAGCAAGTGTGTTGAAAATATTATTAAAGTTAATTATATAGATAGGTCATTTGCTATCTTCTCAGGTCTCCAAAAAAACTCTTAACCCCTGGGATTTTTCCACTCTTCCTTTTTATTCCTCTTTAATGCTCCGGTTATTTTCCAGGATGGTCCCCACTTTCCGTAGTAGGGATCTTGGTGTTCCCTGTAGCTTTTCTGTATACGGGTCCATTCAGCCAGATCATGTATCTGGTGTCCGTGTTCCCTGACAAGGTGGACTCCTTCAAAGCTGTCAACTGCATCAGCGCGACCTTCGTGCCGTTGTCCAAGTATATCTTTATGTGGACTTCAAGGTAAGAGAGATTTATGTAGACCAAAATTACCTAAAAAGCCTCCGCTGTTCTTGCGTCTTCCTGTCTGTAATTTACACTGTGTGTTTTCCGGTATAGCAGAATTAAGTTAAAGTGTTGCCACACTCAAACAAGAAAGTTGAATGGAATGAATGTGCTTCCACTTCCAAAAAAAATTCTTCAATCCATAGACCTAGCATTACATAGATGAGCAATACGCGTGCGCCCGTGAGGGACAGAACATACGCAATGCGACAATATGATTGGTCGAATAGATTTGTAGCCCACCATAAACCATACTAAATTTACGGTGGGGAATAAATAAAAATGTGAGACTGTGACAAGGACAAACAATAACAGCGCTTTCTCTGCTACTCCTACTGAAAGATACATAAGACTATCGTTCGGTCATTGCCCCCCACCCCTCATGCCCGATCCAGTTATACTAGATTCATGCTTCAATCATTTTACCTGACAGCTACTCCGTGTAAAAATGAACAGTCATAGGGACCATCATTAGACGCTAAAGGTATAACATGCTAAAAGGACTTATGATTCCAGGAACTGCCTCAGGACAGTAATGAAAATGAGCCACGAGGGTCTCGGAGTGCTTCCAGAAGGAAGTCCAGCTCGGGCTCGCATGCTGCAGACTCTCCACAAAGCACAATGCCTCTCCTGGCTCGTGATACTTAATCAGGCTATCATACACATCGTTTACTTGCTATTACCGCTCTTCTTAACTGTCGTTATGAATGAGAGATATCTGCCAACGACTCCTGGGGAATCTTATGGTAAATATATAAGCTTATTACAAATAATAAAGAAACGAATGGCATACTTAACCTAGCCTAACAGTCTAAGCAATAATATTATGTTGTTTTACTATATAAGAAATCGGTCCACGAATGTCCTAAGCCTATTTTATTCCCCAGGCCTCGCTCCTAAATACGAAACCCCGTACTACGAAGCCACGTTCGTAATAACGTGTGCTGCTACCACGTTTTCTGCCATCAACCAGACTGGCTACATAGTCCTCTTCGTTACGCTGGTCGCCCACGAACTTGGACATTTCTACGTCATCACCGAGACTTTTAACGAAATCTACAAACTTTCTAGTGCTACAAGAGAAAACGATGATTCGAGAAAAGAAATAGACGAAAAGCTAACGTTCTGCATCAAACATCATCAATTCCTTATCAAGTACCACGGGAAAATTAGTGAGCTTTATCAAGCTATACTCGGAGCTCAATTTCTCATGATGATAATCGTATTAGTCACAACGCTACAGACGATGTATTATTGGAATTTCAGTAACACGATTCTAACAGGCGTGACCGGTACAATGCCTCTGACTATTTACTGTTTTGGTGGGGAGCTGGTGATTTCGGCGGCTGAAAATATGTCGGAGGCTATTTACTCTTGTGGTTGGGAGATGATGGAGCCAAGACAAGCTAGGGCCGTGGGCTTCATCCTGTGCATCTCTCAACGACCCCTGCACCTTACTGCAGCCGGGTTTACGATTATGAATCGAGACACCTTTGCAAACGTAGTGCAAGCCGTTTACAAGATTTACGCCGTTTTTAATTAAAAACTAGTAAAGAAAGTTGAGCAGACACATTTTAATTTCTTTTGAGAGTGCTTCTTATTTAAGTTATTCCCCTTATTAATAATTTTACGTTTTCTCCTAGTAATAAGCTACGGCTGATTGTTTTGATACAAACGCTGTTTTTGAAGAAATCTTTCTTGCCAACAGATTCGTAATAAAAGCAAACAGGCAATAGTATTTTATACAATCATGATATAATAGAGAGCTTTTCAGTCCACTACCGTGTTTAAGCAACGAAGCTTGCTGAGTTGCTTAAGTAAGGTACGAGATTGAAAAGCTTGATTATATCACTATTGTATACAATACTTTTTCTACGAAACAAATAAAAATACTTTCAACTAGTAGAATCATATAGGTAAACAAGCCAAAAGTAGGTACCCACTCGTACTCGTATACAGCTAAGATACGCTAGCGGAGAAGCGGACCTTCGTCGTGAAAAGAAATTGCCCCAATCGCGTAGCGAAAGCACATGTAGCAACCTAGCAGGCAGTGACTTCTAGGGAGTTAAGATCGTACGCTTCTGCCGTCCTACCGCAGGTCTAATCTATATAATATCTAATGACTGCTTGCTTATAGGCACTCATCAAGGAGATGGTTAACTTAAGTGCCGAATTGCGATGTCGGCTCCATAGTATATGTGCAAGAATCCGGCTTTTATGCCTTATATGGATCTCGAGTTCATAGGTAAACCTCAACGATACTGGATTGATTTAAGCCAAGCCTTGGATTTACCTCCACTTGAACTAAGTGTGCGAATACAGGAACACACGTCCTCTTCGAACAAAACTCCTAGTTCTATTATGTGGACATCCGCACACCCTGATCCAATCAAAGAGCCTATCTTAAAAGCAAATTCTTGTCTCTTACCACATTTTGTGTTTAAAGTCTCAAGGATTGCTTATGTTCGCAACATCGTATTTTTGTTGGTCTATTTAGAAATATGCACTTTAACTCGTTCAACCACGGTTTCTCTTAGTTCTAAGTAAATTGAGGGTATTTGGCTTCGGAAATGTCATACTCGTGCGCAAATAACGATGTACATCTACTATAATGACGCAAATTTCTATGCATTGATGTTCAGCGTGTTTTGTTTAAAGCATAGAATGTATTTTGTATTTAAATATGCAGGAATAATTAAATACAAAATACCTATAGGACTATCCCATGCATAATGTTAGTTAAGTTTACGTGCTGACGCGATCGCTTGGACAGGTCTCCACGGAAGACCAGCGTCAAGATACCTGAAAGGTAACTTGACATCAAGCTGAGGGGACGAACCTTTTCAGTGACGTTTATGTTTTATATTAATAAAAGTGTATTACATTTAAGCAATACTGTAAGCGTCCTGAATAAATTTATTTTCTTTCTTCTTTCTTTCTATATTGAACGCACATTTCGGCATTCGGCGCTTTTCACAAATTAACATTACGTTTCGCCGAAGCATTGAAACCTATGCTACATGTATGCTACAGGCTACGACGAAGCGCTATTAGCATACGGGGCATTTCACGTCAAGCGGGCAGCAAAAAAATTGTCAGGTTCTGGATTTTGTTCATAGTTGGGTTAATTGGACCTATATGTGAATTAAAAAATTTGGCATCATTACTTTTTTAATATATTGCTTCGTTAACAATTTATACGCATTTAAAAAAACTACAAAATTTGAGGAACGGATTTTTTAAAAATTATTACTGCAATTCTTTCAGTGGATTTAATTATAACTAAATAGTGATTATTTGAGAATATTAGTTGATTTCTTTGAAAATTTATAAAAAAAGTTTTTTTTATCTTTTTTTCATATAGCAAACCGGAAGTTAGTATTAAATATCTTTTTTTTTCCAACTTCGCATTTTTTTATATTTTTATTTTTACACAATAATGTAGCTTATGGTGTACTAATGTCCTATAAAAATTTTTATAATGGCATCTCGATTGGTTTTGAAGATTCATGAAGTAATTCGAAAGTACTGCGCGACGCTCCGTACTGAGAGGTAGTTCTATGTGGCAGTCTTTAATGGCCAATTACGGGTTTTTTTACTTTTGCGTAACGGAATTAAAGCAATAAACAATATTTCATCGGTTAAGATGTAGAAAAGCTAATGTGACGAGCTCGGAATGTGACAAACTCAGAATGTGACGTACAGAAAGTGACGTCCTCAGAACGTGACCTAACTCGAAAGTGACTTCTTAAGCATGTGACATACCCCGCCTAAACCTAGCTATAGTTATTAAGTTACCTCTAGCGTTTTGTTAAAACATAAACGTTTTGTTTTCAGTTCCAAGATATGGTTGATCAGTGATAGCGCTACAAGGCACGATTGAATAATACATCATTAGCTTTTCAGCAAATCAACTAATATTCTCAAATAATCACTATTTAGTTATAATTAAATCCACTGAAAGAATTGCAATAATAATTTTTAAAAAATCCGTTCCTCAAATTTTATAGTTTTTTCAAATGCGTATAAATTTTTAACGAAGCAATATATTAAAAAAGTAATGATGCCAATTTTTTTAATTCACATATAGGTCCAATTAATCCAACTATGAACAAAATCCAGAACCTGACAATTTTTTTGCTGCCCGCTTGACGTGAAATGCCCCATATAATAAGAGTAAATAGAAGGCAATAAGGATTATAAGGAACCTAATTTACTTACCTCAATATCGCAGCCTTTATTCTTGTCCTTGCCGTCCTTAGGTACAGGATCTTCGCTTCTAACTTGTACAATATTTAGTAAGTTCTAGATCTAAAACATCCCTACTGGTGTATAGGTATGTAAGATATGTACTAAGATACAAGAAATGCCGAGCACATCAATTCCACACAGCAACAGTATACTCCTCGTCCTCTTCGGATAATACTTAGGTAACACAGTATCCATACGTTACATTTTTTTATACTACGTCTGTGGCAAACAAGCATACGGCGCGCCTGATGGTAAGCAGTCTCCGTAGCCTATGTACGCCTGCAACTCCAGATGTACTACATGCGCGTTGCCGACCCTACCACTCCAATAACATTGCATCAGTACCAATATTTGTGTCAATATTTCACAGGATAGAATCGGTCTCATAGAGTTAAAATATTGTAAGTATATGGTCGGTCCATTGGATTGAGACAGCTTTTCAAAAAGCTCATATAAGTTTTGTTTGCACTCGCATCATTAAAGCACTCACGGCTCACTCGCGGCTCTCGGATTATTAAATATAACTTATTTACAAAATTAAATATGATTCATTTGAACTACGGACGCCAGCACGGCACTGATTATGGCACTGATAGGCAGATGAAATGACGTTTACATTATTATTTTCTTCTAGAAATACCTCCGACGAGTTACACTTGAAAAAGGTTAGATCGGTGGCACCCTGGCATCACTAATATAATATAAAATAAGATTTTTGTTAAAATGTTCATTAAAGTTTTAATACAAGCAAACTTTTACCACCGCATGTATTATACTTCTCATCTAGGCGATTCTATCGAGGCCAAACTCACTGAGGTCGCATTTGTTTTATCACAGTTCCTATAGCCAGTATACCTTGCTACCTTCGGCCTCCATCATTAGATCGGCTCAATGGAATCTTAATAGTGTACCAGGTCTATTCTCACCAGTTTTACGCAAGTATGCCAAAGTTTAGCCTAATTTTATTAGACATAACTGCTTAATTTTTTTCTTAATAGACTTCTAAATCCATTTTGAACCTAGGTACTTACAACTTATTTTAACCACAAAATTTTATCTGTGATTTTAGCAAACAGCTATGTCAGTAAAACGTCTATCTCTCATTCCCTTATCAGTGCAACAGTAGAGTTATAGTAGAGTAGCCGCCTGAAACTATGATTCTTACCGCTTTAAAACAAAATGCACCTTAAAACTAACTGGCACTTACGACAAAATTCCTATACACTTCGTATATATTTTTCTCTATAGAAACAACGACGAGAAAGTCTTATCCGCCAGGCTTTTGCAGTCTCTTCTCGTTTAACTCTGCATTCGTAAGACCCTAATGACCACTAAGCACGCAAAGCCACGGAGATAACATAGGAATAGCATTTGCAAATTTATCCAAGATCCTCAAAGAAAAATTAATCTTATTACAATGGATTTAAGGTGGGATTTGGAAGTATAAAATGCGTAAGATAAGATCATGCGAACATTTAGGCTTAGGGAGGCGTTCAATCTATGTTCCTTTAACCAGAGCAAGACAAAGTTGCAATGTCAGGAATAACAAATGCTGTAAGTATTCATTCATAACAAAAGGTGTAATGTAGCATTTTGTATGAGTTTTTTACGGTCTTGCCTGCAAAGCAAAGATAGAAGAAATACAATTTATTTTTCAAACATGAGTATTACATAGTGAGACCAAGATAAGTCTGCAACCTTTTCGATCATGGAGACTATATACAGGAGCCAAATCTCTATATATGAAAAGTGTCCATCAAAAAACAGTAATTAGGCGGCGCCACCATACACCGAAATACTACCAAAAACAACCTACGTAATTTGGTCGGGTTATTTGTTGCCTTCATGTTATACTCATGTCCCAGAGCCTAACTAGCGCCACCGGAGAGATTAGGAACTATTATTTAAAGCTGAAAGCGGTCACTTTTGCAACAATTCTGCCATAATAGATTGGCATCCTTTCTATACCATCCATACTTTTCGATAGCATACGCAGTGCCAAGTGTCATTTATAGATACGTCATAATCTTATAGAAGCAAATAATAAATAATGTAATAATATAGGTTCACTCTAACAAAACGCGTCTATTACGACAGATATGACCGCTAGGTGGCGCAAGCGCGAGCAGGCGTCCGTTCCGTAGCGGTGCGCTGCAACTACTATGGCTACACACCAAAATTGGTGTGGGCCGCATGTACTTGTAGCTTGTAGCGACGCGACGACATCGCGGAGTGAACCACGCCTGATAGAAGTTTGACGTTCAAAATAACGCACTGCGTGTGCTATCAAAATCGTTGCAGATTTGTCTCCTTGGTCTAACTGCAGCATGCAGACAATAAATAAAATCGGACCAAACTGCATGGCGTTTACAATGACATGAGGCAATCAAATTTATATGAAAATATAACGGCATAGATAGCAAGTACCCACTAAAAATATTTACTACTGAAAAAAGGTTTTATGACAAAAATTCCACACAACGCGACAACATCTCCATCTTCACCAATGGTTGGCGGTCCTGAACTGTGCGTTTCTCCATAAACTTCCTGCCTCGCACAGCTAAACTTATCTGAACTGTCGCATGCGGTAATTTCCGGACCCATATATGTCCTTCAAACCTTCAAGAAAAGAGCGCCCAACGCACATAAAAACCCTAGTGTTGCGGGTGTCCATGGGCAACGGTAATCGCTTACCACCAGGCGATTCCTCTGCTCGTTTGCCTCCTATATCATAAAAAAATGTCGAACCACTAATTCTATATTCAGCTGATCTACTCTGACCTCTGCAGTAACGAGCTGAGTAACGATTTTCGATGCGGGTGCCGTTCCTAATTTTGCGGATTAGCGTACTGTATTTACTTACCTAATGTCTACTTTTTTCCTATGTATACATATGGTAAAAAAAAGGGAAAATAAAATTCTTTCGTTTTGTTTATCAATTTATTATCTTTTTTTATAACTATTTTATAAGGGTAACCTACTAAAATATTACATACATGGGACTTTTTTACAACGTTAAAATATTACGATTTAATTATTCCAAGTCTTGTTTAGGTACTTTTATTAGTCTCGCTTTATTCTAACCTCAAAAGTTCGAGTGCGACTTTTGAAAAAATGACTTACACTGCCATTTTTTACAAGTTTTGAGTTACGATTTCTACAAATAAAAATTAATTCACTGCTCGCTTGATAAATGCAATCACAAATGTATGGTAGAAAATATTTAGGTTCTTTGGCAGTTGGCTATTAACTAGGTACTACATGGATACAGTCTAAGGAAAAAACGTGCCTCGAAAATCAAGAAAATTTGATTTTCGTTCAGAGGGCGCTACTAGTTTTGGCCTACTGTCGTATAGATGGCGTTGACAGTTTCGTTTGTTATTTAACAATTTTAACGCATATCAGTGAAAGAACATGGGTCAAAATCATAAAAATAATTAATGCAAATAAAAAAAATCATTTATCCATATTTAAATACATTTTATCGTATTTTTAAAAATCTTCATTTTTAGTTTTAAAGTGTGTCGACAGATGGCAGTGAATTTACTGGGGTTACAAAATTTATTATGACAGTACCGCTCTAGTATAAGTTACTCTATGGTACTACGTACTTGAATAAGTAATATTACTTACAGAACTTACCACATGAATAACTCAACTCATTCATTCACTCCATATAAAAATGGACCGATTAATGTTTACGCCATTTTTAATTAGGCATGATACTTCAATACAACTGCGGTGATTTTAATGTAAGCTGAACTGTTGGCTCCAAGCCCCAAGCTCGTTCTACTGTTGAAACTATTTGACAACAGAATAATCTGTTGAAATGTGGTATTTTCTATAAAAAGGGCACCTTATTGTCGACGGCGCTTACGCCATTATAAAGGATGCTCCGATATAAGACAAGATGCATTTATGTCTACTAACAAAGAAACATTGATTGATTAAGATGCGTAAAATCTTAAAACAATTTCGTGATTCGAATTTGACAGGTAAACGAGATGGCGCTGTACAGCTTCATATATACATTTTGTGGTAACTCTGATTGTCAAAAGTTTGACAATTCAGTGACCGCAAAACCACGGAGACTATATAAAGGAGCCAAATCTCTATGTATGAAAAGTGTCCATCAATAAACAGTAATTAGGTGGCGCCACCATACACCGAAATACTACCAAAAACAACCTACGTAATTTGGTCGGGTTATTTGTTGCCTTATATGGTTCATGTTATACTCATGTCCCAGAGCCTAACTAGCGCCACCGGAGAGATTAGGAACTATTATTTAAAGCTGAAAGCGGTACAGCGCCATCTAATTTGGATTTCGAGCAACACCGGAAAGGCTCTGCCGAAGCACATGCCCAACTGGGCATGCACACAACTAGCGCGGTGCGTGTTGTGACTCGAGTCGAGGTGTGCAAGATTTGTCTTTGACGTGTGTAATTTTCTATGTATTTGTGTCGTCATTAGAGATTAGATTTTGTATGTAGTGAGTGAGAAGTGCGCCTGTGCACTTATCCCCTCGCAAAAAATGACAGAACAATTTGTACGGTAAGATATCGCTTGGGCTCCTCCCTTACAACGTGTCGGAAGCCGGTGTTGCTCGAAGATTTTGGATGTCAAACTAAGGGGCAATAACTTTATACCAATTACAATGAATTTTCTTTGCTAATAATATCAACTTTATTATATGTATTAGCTACGCCTCTTCTGCCTAAGTCCGTAGGGCATCTGCTTTTTGTATGAAGGCATGCCGCTGCCCGGTCCGTCGGTCTTCTTCACCGCTGCGATCTCTGCGTTCAGCAGCATATCCAGAGTCTGAAACAGATATATGTTAAGAGCCCGTAGTCGATTTGAAAACGCGCGAAGATACGACTTTTACACAGTAACCGAACGCCGGCCGCTGCTTGAAATAACGCGACCGCCTAAACAATATTGATACTTTCGCAACATTATGCGTCACTATAACTTTAATTAGGTTAAAATAAAACTTTCGGTAAATTTGATATAATCGTTTGTTACTCTTAACAATTTACCTATGTATTCATATAATACATACAAATTATATAGCATGATGATAATGATTTGCACTAAGGCAATATCTTATATATATATAATCATCTTACTCGCGTTATCCCAGCCTTTTTGCCACGGCTCATGGAAGTCTGCTGGGGTCCGCTTGGCAACTAATCCCAAGAATTGGCGTAGGCACTAGTTTTTACGAAAGCGACTGCCATCTGACTTTCCAACGTTCCAACCCAGAGGGGAAACTAGCCTTTTGTTGAAATTTGGTATACAGATAGTTTGAATCCCGGGGAAGGACATAGAATACTTTTTATTCAAGAACAAGGAGACAATAAAAGCGGCACTCAAATATCACAACGTGCCCTATTATCTGCAAAAAACAGTGGCGGATTACTTTGCCGGGCGCGTTGTGGTATTCCCAACTAAGGATGGCTGGGGGAGGCGGGAGATGGCGTGCGGTGTTCCACAGGGCTCGGTGCTGGGCCCGCTCCTGTGGAACATCGGTTACGACTGGGTCCTACGCGGGACCACTTTACGGGGGGTCAGCATTACCTGCTACGCTGATGACACCCTCGTCTCGGCCTGCGGCAGGACCTACAGGGAGGCCGCCTATATAGCCACAGCAGGGGTTGCACACGTGGTGCACAGGATTCGGGCGCTAGGTCTGGAGGTCGCACTGCACAAATCCGAGGTTCTGGTCTTCCACGGGCCTCGGAACAAACCACCGGGGGGAGCCCAAATTACCGTGGGAGGAATTTCCATCGCCGTCGGGTCGACGATGAAGTACCTAGGACTCGTTCTCGACAGTAGATGGAAGTTCGAGGAACATTTCAAGCGTTTGGCTCCGAAATTGCTTTCTGCAGCCGGAGCGCTTGGGCGGATCCTCCCAAATCTGGGCGGACCAGGAGGAGCCTCCAGGCGGCTCTATATGAGCGTGGTGCGCTCAATGGCGCTTTACGGGGCACCAATATGGGCGGGCACCCTGGGAACTCGAAGTGCGGCCCTATTGCGTCGGCCGCAGCGGGCCATAGTTCTCAGGGTGGCCAGAGCGCATCGCGATAACTCGCACGCAGCAACCGGCCTGCTAGCCGGAAGCCCGCCTTGGGACCTTGAAGCCAAGGTTCAGTCCGCGGTCTATTGGCGGGTGCTGGCAGCAAGGAGGGAGGAAAACTGGCCCGCCTCTCAAGAAGTTCGCAAGTGGCGGGAAGAAGCACGAGAAGTGCTATATGAAAAATGGTCGGAGCGTCTGGAGATCCCGGGAGCTAGCCGGGACCTGGTGGCCGCTGTTCGACCCGTTCTGAAAGAATGGGTCGAACGCAAGCACGGTGCACCCTCCTTCCACCTCACACAGCTCCTAACGGGGCACGGCTGCTTCGGCTGGTACCTGTGTGAGAGGGTGGGAAGAGAGCCGACGACAGCGTGCCACCACTGTGATGGAGGAGCCGTGGACACGGCTCAGCACACGCGCGAGGTATGCCCTGTGTTTAAATCTAAGCAAGAAATCTTTTAGATGTATTTGCCATGCTAAACTCGCAGGCGCTTTTTTACTTTTTTATTCCTAGCTTGTATGTGTCAGACAGAGACATTACACGTGTGTTAAGATCTATAGCCGTTTTTTTTTTAATTTTCTACTCCTGTATTACTCCAAAACATGGTCCTGGAACGAACCGGATTGAACATTACAGCCAATAATCCAGATTATATAATATAAGGAGCTGACAAGTGAATAAATTAAGAAATTCGTCCGACAAGAGCAAGAGATCAAGCTGACTTGGGAAAGGAGAATTCTGAGATCGTGTTCATGTGGGATTACTGGACTTGAAGACAGAGTTAAGCCTTCAGTATTCTTAATTTTCACCCATCACTCGTCATACAGGTAGTAATTATACGATTTAATACGGTTAGTATCATTTTAATTGTTTAACTTAACCACATGTACCTAACAGTTAGGTTAACCTTTGTCGCGTCAGATTACTATTTCACTTTAATTTTATTTCGTAATTAGTTAATTTGTATTAGTTATTCACTGATATTTGCCTAGGCTTTAATTAACTAATAAATCTACGAACTGAATTTAGTAAATCATTATTTAACTGGACGATTAGACATAGGTAGGTGTTAAATAAAACAATAGGTTCGTTTTCACCACCATCTAATTAAATAATTGTTATGAAACATTAAATTTAGATACAATTATTGGTGTTAAAACTTAAACTAAGTAAATAAAATAAATATACACTTAAATAAACTGTTAACTTAGGCATCAACTGTACTATCATACATTTCTTATACATTTAAGTTAATCTAGCATTGTATAACATTTCAGTTGACAACACACGCCTCTCAAAATGTCCGAAGAAAAGGATTTAATCAAAAAACGTGGCAGTTACAAGGGCCGGCTAACTAACTTCTCAAACTACGTGAATTCTTTGGAAAGTTCTTCACTTACCTCAGTAGCCGCCAATGAGTTGCAGTTACGAATCAGTAGAATGGAAAATGTCTTTAGTGAGTACGATGCAGTGCAGTTAGACTTAGAATGTTTGTCGGCAAGCATTGACATTCAGTTACCTGAGCGAACTGAGTTCGAAACCCAGTACTTTAGTGCAATTGCTAAAGCACAAGATATTTTAAATTCATTTCATAAAAAGCAAGAAGAACTGGGTAGCGAACGTACAAGTATTTCTAGTGCTAGCAATCATAAGCTAGTTAAACTTCCCGTCATACAGTTGCCTAAATTTTCAGGCTCTTATGAAAATTGGCTCGAGTTCCACGACACATTCCTAAGCCTGATTCATTCAAATGACGAAATTGACGAAATAAATAAGTTTCACTATTTGAGATCGTCATTGGAGGGGTCGGCAGCAGTGGTTGTTAAATCGGTCGAATTTTGTTCTAAAAATTATCAAACTCCTGTGTGATCGTTTCGATAACAAGCGTTTATTGCTACAAAATCATGTTTCAGCAATCTTTAATATCGAAACAATTACCAAGGAGTCTTCATTTGCGTTAAAACGTATGATCGACCAATTGAACAAAAACTTGCTTGCCTTGGAATCGCTCGGCGAACCAGTAAAACAATGGGATACGTTGCTTATTTACATTGTGTCACATAGGTTAGACGCTAAGTCGTACCGGGAATGGGAAGAATACAAAGGTCGCTTAGATAAAGATAAGCCAATTACTCTGGAAGCCTTTTTAACATTCATGCGAAATCGTTCCGATTTATTAGAAACGTTGGAACTGTCCACAAATAACACTGCCGGTCGTGGTAACACTTCTCACAAAAACACTCCGAAACTTAAAACCCTGTCCGTACAAGATACAAAACAGAACACTGTCGCTAAGTGCCCTAAATGCAGCGGTGAACATTATTTACCTAGTTGTTTACAGTTTCTCGCCCTAAGTAACGCTGCGCGATTGGAATTGCTACCGAGTTTAAAGGTATGCTATAATTGTTTACGCGGTGGTCACTACGCTAATCATTGCAAAAAGCCGGGATGCAAATTATGTAAGCGAAAACATAGCACGTTAGTTCATGTTACAGATTGCAAATCTAGATCGAGCGGTGACTGCGCGTCCGGCCGCGGCGAGGAGGATAATTTAACTAAAAATAATAAATCGATTTTTCCTGTTAATCAATTATCACCTGCCGCGCCCGTCGCATCTCATTCTGGCTTAGGAAATGTTTCATATGATTCCTCGCTCGCTCCTGTACAGACATTATCGGCTCAAATGGCACAAGGGAAACATGGTATGCTCGCAACTGCATTAGTAAAGGTTTACGACAGCAACAATAAAGAGTATGTCGCTCGCGCCATGTTAGACAATGGTAGTTTTGCATGCCTAATATCTCAGGGTTTCTGTGAGAAATTAAACTTACCAACGAATCAAATTAATACGTCTGTTCTTGGTATAAATAAACAGACTTCTAAAATAGGAGAAATGTGTCTACTTCCTATTAAATCTTTAAATGACACATATTCAGTAACAGTAAACTGTTACGTTCTGCCATCCCTTACTGATGACGTCCCATGTCGTCAAATTGATTTGAGGGATCTTAATATCCCAAGCGACATTTGTTTGGCTGATCCAAACTTTTATAAACCTGCACCTGTCGACATAATCTTAGGATCTGAAGTGTTTTGGGACTCGTTTCCTACACAGCCTCAGATCATCAGACTAGGTCTAGAGCTTCCGATGCTCTGTGAAACTCGCTTTGGCTTTTTGGTTGCTGGTCGGGCAATTACCGACCATCTGCCTTCCAGTATGCAGTGTTTTTTTGCTTCTGGTCTCTCGCACACAGGTAATAATGATTTAAAATGTAACGACGACATCCAAACCCAATTAACGCGGTTTTGGCAGCTCGAAGAAGTTAGCCATAAGTCGTCTCATTATTCACCTGAGGAGAAAATGTGCGAAGAACATTTCGTTGAAAATACTACGCGGCTAGCCGACGGACGATTCTGTGTCAGGCTTCCTTTAAAACAAAGCGAAAGTGTCCTAGGCGACTCATTTCAACGCGCAAAGCATTGCATGCTATCATTGGAACGCAGAATTAAAACCAAGCCCTCTTTTAAAGGTTTATATACTGATTTCATGGCAGAGTATGACAGTTTGGGTCACATGTCGCATGGTAGGCAGATCTCAGGGGAAGAAAAGGGTTATATAATACCCCACTTTGGAATTTTGCGTGACAATAGCTCCACGACGAAACTCCGTGTTGTGTATAACGCTAGCAGCCCGTCTACCTCAGGTGTTAGTCTGAATGACATCCAGATGGTCGGACCCACTGTGCAAGACGACCTTCTGTCTATTCTTATTAGATTTAGGCAGCACCGGTACATCATTTCTTCGGACGTGGAGAAAATGTACCGTCAGATATGGGTGCACCCTGACGACCGCCACCTTCAAAAAATTCTTTGGCGCAGCTCTGAGACCAAGCCACTATTAGTGCACGAGCTCAATACTGTCTCCTATGGGACAGCCAGTGCTCCCTTCCTAGCCACCAGGTGTCTCAAACAAATAGGTTTGGATTATGACGATGAGAAAGTCAAAGAAGTCATCGTTCACGATTTTTATGTAGACGACCTGCTGACAGGAGGAGATGAGCTTACGGCAGTGGAAGAGATTCGCCATAAAGTGAATCAAGCACTTTCTTCAGCAGGAATGAACCTGCGTAAGTGGAAGTCAAACGAGTCTCGCCTTCTATGTGAACCCTCTCAATCCTCTGTGGATTTGAATATAGGATCAAATGAGCCCAGCAAAACGTTAGGCTTAGGCTGGCATCCTGAGTCTGATGAGCTGTATTTTCCAATAGGAAAACTAGTTCCCAAAGGAAATACCAAGCGCGACATGCTCTCAGTGATTGCTCAGATCTTCGATCCGTTAGGACTTTTGTCTCCGGTCGTAATCACCATGAAGATGCTACTGCAGCGGTTGTGGCTTCAAAAGATTACGTGGGAAGAAGAACTGTCTCCAGAGATTACCAAACAATGGGTAGAACTCTTGGATGGATTGCCGGCACTGAATGATATTAGAGTCCCTCGTCATGTCATTTGCAACTCACACATAGCCTTTGATCTACACATTTTCTCAGACGCATCTGAACGCGCGTACGGCGCTTGTGTGTACGTACGTAGTGTAGACAAAGAAGGTCAGGTGTTCGTTAGGTTATTGATCGCAAAAAGTCGAGTTAGTCCAATTAAACCGACGACTATACCTAAACTTGAATTGTGTGGCGCTCTCGTTAGTGCTCATCTGTATGACAAGGTCATGACTTCACTTAGAGCTCAGGTCAGAAGCACGACATTCTGGACCGACTCGACTATAGTGTTAGGTTGGCTTAAGATGATGCCGAGTAGGTTGCAACCCTTTGTGCGGAACCGAGTGTCGGACATTTTAGAAATCACCGGCAGTTGTACTTGGAGGCATGTTCCAACAGACCAAAACCCAGCGGACTTAATTTCCCGTGGAGTGCATGCAAACGTTATAGAATCGTTAGATTTGTGGTGGTCGGGTCCCAGTTTCTTGCAGCAAGACGTGGCTCAGTGGCCCTTTAATCCTATCACAAAGCAATGCGATGAGCTGCCTGAAACCCGCGTTGAGGTTTCATTGCACGTTAACATAACTCATGAGCCATTAATAGATTTCAATCGTTTCTCGAATCTCTCGCGGCTCATTCGTGCTATTGCTTACGCTCTTCGCTTCATTAAAAAATGCCGAAAAAATGAAGCGTCGACGTCGTCCACGTACCTCAATCATGACGAATTAAATGATTCATTAAAGGTGATTACCAAATTCAGTCAGAGCGAATCATTTTCAGAATATGATATATTAGCCAAAAAACAAAATTTGCCAAAAAAGAGTAAGCTCTTAAAATTCAACCCATTCCTAGACAACGACAACTTAATGCGTGTGGGAGGCCGTCTTTCCAATTCAGAATTTCCGTACGAGAAAAAACATCCCATTATTTTACAGTCCACACATCGATTCACAAAATTATTATTTAATAAGGAACATAAAAGGCTTCTCCATGCACCGCCTCAGCTGTTGTTAGCAACAATTAAGGAAACCTATTGGCCCATAGGAGGTCGTAATTTGGCAAAGGCTTGCTACCATCAGTGTGTGCGTTGTAAAAATTATGAAAGGACAAGTAATCGCTCCACTGATGGGGAATTTGCCAAATTCTCGGTTGTCACCTGGAGGCTACCCGTTTAGGAATGTGGGCGTGGACTACGCAGGTCCACTCATGGCAGCCAGCCGTCAAGGTCGTGGTTGCGCACTAGTTAAAGTTTATGTTGCTATTTTTATATGCTTCACAACCAAGGCGATACATTTAGAATTGGTGGGAGATTTAACTAGTAAAACTTACTTGCTGGCACTGTCTCGCTTTATGTCTCGCCGGGGACAGCCAGACAACATTTACTCCGATAACGGCACTGCATTTGTCGGAGCCTATAATGAAATTACAAAGTTTCTGAAGGAAAACTGCAACTCTTTGGCTGAGACGTTGGCTAGTAAAAACACTAGATTTCATTTTCTGCCTGCTTATGCACCTCACTTCGGGGGTCTTTGGGAGGCGGGTGTCAAATCAGTTAAATTTCATTTGCATCGAGTGTTGGGAAATTGTAACTTAACCTATGAACAGCTTAACTCTACACTCATCAATATTGAAGCCCTGTTGAATTCTCGGCCACTCACGCCTCTGTCATCACACCCGGACGATCTCTCAGCGCTCACCCCTGGACATTTTCTTGTCGGACGCTCACTCACCTCATTGCCGGTGCAGGATCTGCGGGACCACACTTACCAGCATCTGACACGATTCCACCGAATCGAACAGCTCCGTCAACATTTCTGGGCTCGGTGGACTAAAGAGTACGTCCCAGAACTGCAACAGCGTGTCAAGTGGAGACTCAACCACGATTCCCTCAAAAATAATACCCTCGTTGTGCTGAAGGAGGACAATCTTCCTCCGTTGAAATGGAGACTGGGACGCATTGTAGCCATTCACTCTGGACAGGATGGTATATCACGAGTGGCTGACGTGAAGACAGCTGGAGGAGTCGTTCGACGCGCTTTCAGCAAGATTTGTCCTCTTCCTGTGGCTACCGATTCTGCTTGAAAGGCTTCTTTCAACCCCGGGGGCATGTTTAAATCTAAGCAAGAAATCTTTTAGATGTATTTGCCATGCTAAACTCGCAGGCGCTTTTTTACTTTTTTATTCCTAGCTTGTATGTGTCAGACAGAGACATTACACGTGTGTTAAGATCTATAGCCGTTTTTTTTTAATTTTCTACTCCTGTATTACTCCAAAACACCCTGCATGGGCAGAGCCTCGCGCTGCGCTGTCCGCGGCTGTGGGAGGAGACCTCTCACTGCCGGCGCTAATACGCCGTATGATCAGCAGTGAGGAGGCATGGGCGGCAGTGGCTTCCTTTAGCGTCACTGTTCTAACGCAAAAGGAAGCGGCAGAGCGATTGCGCGAGGACGACGCGAACTCGCTCCCTCAGCGCCGAAGGAGACCAGGTAGGCGGCGAAGAGCCTTCGCATCAAGGATAATGCCGACTTAACGGGACCCAGCGGGTGATGGGTCGGGAGTTCCATCACCCGCATGAACAGGTTCGAGCTGGAAGGCCCTCGAGTGTTCCGAGGAGCCTTCAACGAAGTAAGCTGCTAGAGCGGCCGTAAAGAATGGGTTCGCAAGAACAACGCCGACGGGGTATCGGAGGTCTACAACCGAGTTCCCGAAACCCCGTCTACAAAGCACGCGGCGGAACACCCCAGGGGGTTTAGTCCGTGGGAGTCGGACATACCCACTAGGCTTCTCCCGGGCCAGTGGGATCCATAAAGGATTCCCCCTGGGTCATCAAAAAAAAAAAAAAAAAGGTACAGCCAGGGTTCAGCATCAGCTCTATCTTGGGTACTGCTCTCCCAAGTGTTCATCAAGACGTGTCGGAGGACCAAAACAGCGTGTGCCTATGTTGCACGAAACCTGAGTTCCACTAGGTACAGCCAGGGTTCAGCATCAGATCCATCTTGGGTACTGCTCTCCTAATTGCTCATCAAGACGTGTCGGAAGACCAAAACAGCGTGTGCCTATGTTGCACGAAACCTGAGTTCCACTAGGTACAGCCAGGGTTCAGCATCAGCTCCATCTTGGATACTGCTCTCCTAATTGCTCATCAAGACGTGTCGAATAACCAAAACAGCGTGTGCCTATGTTGCACGAAACCTGATTTCCACTAGGTACAGCCAGGGTTCAGCATCAGCTCCATCTAGGGTACTGCTCTCCTAATTGCTCATCAAGACGTGTCGGAAGACCAAAACAACGTGTGCCTATGTTGCACCAAACCTGCGTTCCACTAGGTACAGCCAGGGTTCAGCATCAGCTCCATCTTGGGTACTGCTCTCCTAATTGCTCATCAAGACGTGTCGAATAACCAAAACAGCATGTGCCTATGTTGCACGAAACCTGATTTCCACTAGGTACAGCCAGGGTTCAGCATCAGCTCCATCTTGGGTACTGCTCTCCTAATTGCTCATCAAGACGTGTCGGAAGACCAAAACAGCGTGTGCCTATGTTGCACCAAACCTGCGTTCCATTAGGTACAGCCAGGGTTCAGCATCAGCTCTATCTTGGGTACTGCTCTCCCAAGTGCTCATCAAGACGTGTCGGAAGACCAAAACAGCGTGTGCCTATGTTGCACCAAACCTGCGTTCCACTAGGTACAGCCAGGGTTCAGCATCAGCTCCATCTTGGGTACTGCTCTCCTAATTGCTCATCAAGACGTGTCGAATAACCAAAACAGCGTGTGCCTATGTTGCACGAAACCTGATTTCCACTAGGTACAGCCAGGGTTCAGCATCAGCTCCATCTTGGGTACTGCTCTCCTAATTGCTCATCAAGACGTGTCGGAAGACCAAAACAACCTGTGCCTATGTTGCACCAAACCTGCGTTCCACTAGGTACAGCCAGGGTTCAGCATCAGCTCCATCTTGGGTACTGCTCTCCTAATTTCTCATCAAGACGTGTCGAATAACCAAAACAGCGTGTGCCTATGTTGCACGAAACCTGATTTCCACTAGGTACAGCCAGGGTTCAGCATCAGCTCCATCTTGGGTACTGCTCTCCTAATTGCTCATCAAGACGTGTCGGAAGACCAAAACAGCGTGTGCCTATGTTGCACCAAACCTGCGTTCCATTAGGTACAGCCAGGGTTCAGCATCAGCTCTATCTTGGGTACTGCTCTCCCAAGTGCTCATCAAGACGTGTCGGAAGACCAAAACAGCGTGTGCCTATGTTGCACGAAACCTGATTTCCACTAGTACAGCCAGGGTTCAGCATCAGCTCCATCTTGGGTACTGCTCTCCTAATTGCTCATCAAGACAGACCAAAACAGCGTGTGCCTATGTTGCACTAAACCTGCGTTCCACTAGGTACAGCCAGGGTTCAGCATCAGCTCCATCTTGGGTACTGCTCTCCTAATTGCTCATCAAGACGTGTCGGAAGACCAAAACAACCTGTGCCTATGTTGCACCAAACCTGCGTTCCACTAGGTACAGCCAGGGTTCAGCATCAGCTCCATCTTGGGTACTGCTCTCCTAATTGCTCATCAAGACGTGTCGAATAACCAAAACAGCGTGTGCCTATGTTGCACGAAACCTGATTTCCACTAGGTACAGCCAGGGTTCAGCATCAGCTCCATCTTGGGTACTGCTCTCCTAATTGCTCATCAAGACGTGTCGGAAGACCAAAACAACCTGTGCCTATGTTGCACCAAACCTGCGTTCCACTAGGTACAGCCAGGGTTCAGCATCAGCTCCATCTTGGGTACTGCTCTCCTAATTGCTCATCAAGACGTGTCGAATAACCAAAACATCGTGTGCCTATGTTGCACGAAACCTGATTTCCACTAGGTACAGCCAGGGTTCAGCATCAGCTCCATCTTGGGTACTGCTCTCCTAATTGCTCATCAAGACAGACCAAAACAGCGTGTGCCTATGTTGCACTAAACCTGCGTTCCACTAGGTACAGCCAGGGTTCAGCATCAGCTCAGCTCTATGTATACTAAAACCTTCTCCAGAATGTAACAAACACTTTTCTAAAAACCGCATCAAAATCGGTTCAGCCAAATGCGAGATAATCGCGAACAAACATACATACATACATACATATACAAACATACGGATCAAACTGAGAACCTCCTTTTTTTTAAGGCGGTTAATAAACAAGTACTTACAACCCAAGGATTAAAGTTTCTGGTCGCAGTTTACACTCACACAGTACAGCCAAACACGCAAACAAATATAACTTTTTACACGGCGAGCGACGCACACAATGATAAATAACTTCGTCGTCGTCGATGCAACGTGCGGAGCCGATCAACAAACGTCCTGCCTCTACCAGCTCCCGCGCGGGACTGAGGCCGCGAGCGCGTGTCACCGATGTTATACCAGAAAAAGGGGAAGTTTTTAAAAAATCGTCAGAAAATAAAAGTTGCAATTTAAATAAAATGAAGTACAGCAACAGTTTAAGTAAACATTGCAGATTATTTGAGTATGCAATCTACGTCAAAAATAAGTAGATTTTCGGAGAAATTGTCACTTGTTTTGAGGTCATTTCTGGAGAAAATTGAATTCGTTTAACTTTCATTTCCTCGAACTCTAAGTCATATAACAACAATGTAATCTGATAAACCTAGAGTACAGAATATGTGTAATACAAATTTACCATTTTTAGCAGTCTAAACTTTACGAAATTTACAAATAAGAGCATCAAAGTCAGTGCTTTACACGCGTTTACCTAAACGTCCATCAGAAAAAAATTCATTACTAATTTAGTAAGCCTTTTTTCAAAAAATTGATCTGATAAACCTAGAGATAAGAAGTCGTGCTAATAGAAACCAGTACTTGTTATTTCAATTAGGTAACAAAAGGTGTACAATTTCACAGAAGAAATCTATCAACTTTACATTTTTGCGACTAAAATCGTAACCGGGCTCTTAAGGCTAGGGTCGGGAAACCGCGGCTCGCGAGTTGCATGCGGCTCTACAAGACACCCAAAATATTAAACCAATTAGGGCACTTTACGTCCAATCCAAAAAACGATGGATGGATTGTGTGAAAGAGGATATGAGAAAAGAAGGAGTGAGTGCTGAGGTGACCAAAGATAGAGGAGAATGGAAGAGAAAAACATGTTGTGCCGACCCCACATAACGTGGGATAAGGGCAGAAGAAGAAGAAATAAACGTCACACTATCATAGAAGTTTGACGTTTAAAATAACACTTGCACAGTGTGTGCTATCAAAATCGCTGCCAACTTAGCTTGGTCTGACTCTATCATCACAAAGTCTGCTAGTTCCTAGTTAAAGATAAAGTTCTTTGTATTTTCTATTTTCATGGCACCCGGTTCCTAACTACGCATCATTATGTAATACTTTTTTTTGGCTTGGCTAAATGAATACAATGGTATTAGGTATATCCAAATTCAAAACTGCAAAATTGACTCTGGGTCTTAAGAGGATATATTATACAGTCAGTAGCAGAAATTGCTAAGCGGGCCAAGTGTTCAAAATGATCTTGACGCGGCTTTATTGTTAAGAGAATAAGAGCGTGTCAAGGTAATTTTGAACACTTCGCCCGCTTAGCAACTTCTCCTACTGACTGTACCATAAATATAATTAAAAACATACCTGCTTAGAATCTATTAACTGCCGATCAACCAACGCTTTGTGGATATCATCGAACTCCTTCTTCAGATCTTTATTCTCGCTCTTCTCCACTGCCTCCTTTACTTTTAATATCTGTAAGTTACGACACTAGTTAAAGCGAAAATCAACCATATTGGGATTAAATAAGGTATGATATTAGAGATTTACGTGTTCATCTTATTGTGTGACAAGATTAATTTATAGAATGTACATGATGTCCCGTCCCAGATATAGTAGGTACCTACGATTTATCGACCATAACATAATATTTGTTAATAAAATATTATCTTATCTTAGAACCTCAGAATTCCGATTTAAGGTTCAAATTGGATTGAACATTCGAAAACGGTAATTTGCTTTCAAATGAATCAACAAAAATTTTATTCTAAATACCTCAAAATGTAGGGTATTTCTGAAAATTACCATTAATACCGAATACACCTTGAACCTAATACTCACAGTTTCTTCGAAGAATGTGTGTTTGTCTTTCTGCTCCGGCGAGTCGATGTCCAATACAGTTCGAAGCACCGGTAACGTGTCATCCACTCTACCCATGGCCGCTAACGCTGTTGCCTGTGAAAATACTTTATTGTGCAACGAGCGCATAAAATACAATTTGTAGATGTGAGCTCTATTGCGAAGGCAATAGAGTCTTTTATGAATTCAATTTTTAACAGCATTTACTTTTTAGGGCACAATCGGCTAAGGTAGGCTAAGTGGTGGTGGTGGTAAGGTGGGTGGTGGTGGTGGGTAGTGGTAGGTGGTGGTTAGCGGGTTCATATTGCGCATAATTAAAAAAAAACCCGATACTCCTTATAACTCCGCCATAAAAAAACCGTACACGTGCGAGTCGGACTCACCCACCAAGGGGTCCTTACATTTGAGTATTTGTTGTTATAGCGGCAACAGAAATACATCATCTGTGAAAAGCTTCAACCGTCTGGCTATCACGGTTCATGAGATACAGCCTGGTGACAGACAGACGGACAGCGGAGTGTTAGTAATAGGGTCCCGTTTTTACCCTTTGGGTACGGAACCCTAAAAACCCTATTTTTAATTTGAACATTGTCATATGTGTCGCTTAATATTGTCTTCGGTTACCGCGATAGTTACTCATGAAATAAAACTATGAAAACGGATTATATCGCGTATATTGAATTTATAACATATCCCGACGTTTCGAACCCTTTTCAGCGTTCTTGGTCAACGGGTGACTGAGGAAAAACTACAAAGTGCAAAAGTACCCAGATACTTTTGCCTTTTGGCCTGTTTTTTTTTATATTATAGGACAATTTTACACAGATCGACCTAGTCCCACAGTAAGCTCAATAAGGCTTGTGTTGTGGGAATAAATGCCCTTACCGGAATTCGAACCCGGAACCTCCTTCTTCGTAGGCAGGGTCACTACCAACTAGGCTAGGAGGTCGTTTGTTGCTAGGAAATTGCCTAGGAAGCAATTCAACTGCTAATGTAATCGGAGCGTTTTCAAATAGTTCATTAGAATGATACAGCTGAACCGAATAATTCGGCCGAATATTCGTATTCGGCCAACTCCATATTCGGCCCATCTCTAGTACATTGTAATACACATTGTGCCTTAGGAGGTTAGTAGGCCAGGACATGAATGCCCAAAAAAAGGTATAGAGGGAAATCCTTGGAACACAATTTTTGACTCCGTAGCTTTGTTTGGACTATTTAGGAGGTGAACATATCAAAAGTCCCCGTAACCCTGGTGCTGGGGGGGAGATGGGTAATGAAGGTTCCATTTTTCGGTTTTTCGATCATATCTCGGAAACTATGCGTCTGAGCGACTTGGCCACTTATACAAAATGAAAAGAGATTTAATTTGTTACAAGTTTTATTAAGTCAAGTTTTTCGATATCTTGTATAGTTTTCGAGATATCCGCTCTTGAAGGTTCATTTAGGGCTCTCATTTTTATCTTGATTATCTATATCAGTGAAGCTGCTAGGCCGAGTTTGGTATCGTTTTCGTATAAATCGGGGGTGCTGAATTCATTTTTGGTATGAACATTGACACCATTCCTAAGTAAAAACATATAAACTTGAGTAGTAAGGGTTTGGAACAAACTCCCAGAAGACGTAGTTTCAGCACAAAATTTGAACCAGTTTAAAAATAAATTAGACAAGCATAACACTAAATCTAATACTCGTTCATGATAACTACATATCTTAATTTATATTAATAAGATTACTGGACACAGGCCATATCAGTTGCCATAACTGCCTGCCTGCTTATTAAATAATAATAATAATAAATTGAACCTTCAAACCCCCCTCTCCCCCCCAGCACCAGGGTTACGGTCGGGGACTTTGGATATTTTCATCTCCTAACTAGTCATAACAAAGCTGTGAAGTCAAAAATGGTGTTCCTAGCATTTCCCTCTATACCTTCTTATTGCTTGGCCTATTAGGGCAACTCACCTTTATGTTTCGGATTGTGACATAATGTTGTTTCTGTGATGATATCGACTCTAGCGCTATGTGGGGAGCACCCTGCTTAAGGGCCAATGCTGAAACAAGGAGATTTGACCTTAATAATACTAGTAGATAAGGTAAGGCAAAAAAAACAGTGTGTCAGAGGGTAGTAAAGGATTGACCTTTACCAATACCAAGTTGCATAGTACAGTCAAGGGCATAAATATATATATATATTCCCAAAGTTTCAAAAATATGTGTACGCTCTTACACCTTAGACAATAAAGTCGTGTTCACATATTTTTGAGCCATTTGTCTGGATCAATACTTTTACCTTCGACTGTACCTATAAAAAAAAACAGAACAAAGGTGTCATTATTACATCATAATTATTTTAATAGACATTTTCACACTTCTTTGCTAATACCATGATGGTGGCGGCTTTCAGATGAAAGGAGTGCCTGGCGTCTGTTGGCTCGTTGGGTGGACAACATTTGGAAGACTGTGGGTCACTTCTGGATGAGATTGGCTTAGGACCGGGATAAGTGGAGTGCCCAAAGAGAGGCCTATGCTTAGCAGTGGGCGATAAAAAGCTGATATGATAATGATGACCATGCAGAGTTAGCTTGGTCCGACTAGACCAGAGAAATAAATAGGGTGACATACCAGCAAAGAATGTGCATGCTCTTCTTAGTGGAACAGTGCCTGTTTTGCTCATCTCTGACCATAACTTTGATGCGTATTCCATACTTTGTGGTGTATTCTGTAATATAAACCAAAGTTGATTCTTTTTAAATAAAAAAGAAATATATAAAACACACAAATGTTCAAATGGCAAACTTAACACCCAATGGTATTTGCTATCAGTTAACCTTTTGGACGCCAATAACCAATATATACGCACCGTAGGTCCAACGCCAAAGACAGATTAATCTGTCACAGACCACAGAGCAATATAGACCTACATGCATATGCATTAAGTTCAATTTCAGTTTTGACACTTCGGTGACGTAGCATCTCTCTGGATGACAGCTTTTGTGTTTGACACTCGAAAAGGTTAAAGAATAGAATTTTAAAACAGGAATTTTTGTTTAGGAAAGTGTTTTCAAGTGTGGTAAAAATGTATTCAAACATGCTTGATTAAATTAAGTGGGGTTTGTAAAATAAATATTACAATGTAAACCATATCTATAGTCCATAACAAATATACTAACCTGTTTATAACAAGCTGCAAGTATTAAAACGACTGGATACTTCGGATACTTGGTCATGTTGATCTGACGATCCTTCACTCTCTCAAACACCCTGTACATGTCATCATACATCTGGTGGCTGTATAGCAGGTCTAATAATATCTGGTATGTGACTAGTTGGTCAAAGAAATCACCGTTTTCTGGGTCTTCAAAGCACTGAAATCATAAAGTATATTTAAAGAAAATTAAGTAAGATTTTATTTACAGTGATGCCAAAATATTATATAGATAGAAAGAAAGAAAGAAAATACATTTATTTAACACCACAACAGATTACATATATTGAAAAGATAAATAGTTTTTTTTAAAAGAAATGCTGTAAAATTCTTGATATTTGTTGGTGATATGATAACAGTTACACTGCCAGGTCACAGTGTCACAGCTTTCAAACAAAAATCTGACAATCGGCCCTTGACACTTGTGCATCTTTCTGGCAAAAAGTCAAATTCAGTTTCAATTAAAATGCTCTACTATAATAAATAAAATAAAATAAAATATCTTTATTTCAGAACATTCAAGATTCCATACAATATTGTTAGTACCATTGTTATAGCTATGTGTTAGTAAATACATTAAAAATAAAAACAAAACTTTCAACAATAAAATCAAAATCCAATAAATTTAAATAATGTTAATGCACAACTGACAAAGAAAAATAAATTCCATTGCAACTAGTTAGCTGGCTAAGTCTTCTTTTCAGGTTGTATGTAATGTTTGTTTGTAATATAAGAAATGTTTACCTTTAAAGCTTCATTAGGTGCATCCAGAAAATGGAACATCCTCATAACCACAGGCCCAAACACAAAGGATCCAAATCGGTACTCGGAACTTTGTGTGTTGAATCTGAAAATAAAAACTACATTAAATGATAACCTTGACTTACAAATGTAACAACTTAAAAAAATCTAAAGCAACGTAGGTATAACAGGTTCCCATAAGCAATAAGTGGAAAAATTACAGTGCTTTTGTAATATGAGAGAAATAAAGAACATTGAACGAGTTATTTTATAGGTGGCTTACTTTTTAATCATTTTAAGACACAATTCCACATCTGAAGGCTCAGCAATGTGCACCATATTCTTGAGATCCTCTGTGAACACCATGTTCTTGGAGTCGTCCACAAATTCTGTCATCTTTGTCCTGAATTTATCGGTAAAGTTTGCGAATTGTTCCTTGATTCTCCTCCTGGCGTGAAGGTAGCCATCGATTCCCAGGGCTGCGGGCGCATACAGTTGCTGAACTAGCAAGGGATTAAGAAGTTAAATACATAAATAAGTAGTAAGTATCAACATTTCAAAAGAAAGGTAATTTAGACCTGACTAAGAATGGTTTCATGAAAATTTCACTGAATCAACCAAATTGTACCTGCAGTTAACTGGATCATCCGGCATGGCACATGTAATCTTACACTCTTTAGGACAGGATTCCGTAAGAAAGTATTTATTAACTGAGACATTTTAACTTTACAATTTTAATAAGATTACAAATGTATGAACTTTTAGGTTAGAAAAGACTTGACATTTCTTTTTTTTTATGTCGACGATGCCGCATGAAACCTCCAACATTAATATGTCAGCCAGTAAAAAACTCTACAAGAAAAGAAAAATTAAGTTTTATTCAATGCTAAAATCCATGCTAAAATCTAATTTTATAGGCCTGCTAACTATAGTTAGGTTCGGTAATGATAAATAAACTTATTTTAAAAGTAACAAACGGCATTCTTCATGCATTCTTCGTAAACACCTTCACTAACATGACATTTGCCTACGTCTATCTTGTCTATAATCAATGACAGGAATAATAAGTGCTAAAAGGCGGAATTGTTGTATTTTGTTAAAATACTTTAATGTTCCTTCTTTATTCCCACTTATTATCTTCGCTGGATCATGATGTCGACCACCGAAGGCGAGCTTGACGTCGAGGTGTCTCATGAACGTGAAGAGGGAGAGGTTAGAAGTATTGTTTTACGCGTACATTTTGCTAGCATTTATCACCCTATTTCCTGTGTATTTTTCGTTTAAAAGGCATCTGCCGCCTAAATTATGTAATTATCCATCTTCTAAACAGTCATAATGATAATTTATATGCATATTAAATGTAATTCACGCGGTGAAACGTAGTACTTTTTTGCTCTGACGTTTGGGCGTGCTTAGATTTACGCGTCCCATTTTTCGTTGTAGTTGGAGGATTCAGATGTGGAAGAGGGCACGTATATACCGCTGGAGCGGCCGGAGGCGTTCAACCCGCCGTCGCTGGTGAACATGCAGATACAAGACGAGCTGAGCGACGAGGGTTCGCCGCAGGAGTCGTCAGGGTCTGACTCGGAGGAGGAGCCGCGGCGGCGACCGAAGCGCACGAAGCTGAGGCCGAAACGCCCGCAGCAGTCGCAGCCGGACAAAAAAGACAAATATAATGTTTGGTGCAAAGCATTGCAGGTAATTTTGAGACAAAAAAATTTGACATACGCCAGAAACAGTTCCTGATAATGATTTGATAAATTGGTTGTCATACCAAATATGATTTTGGCTGCATAAACCAAATACTTATAGCAAGAAACTTAATTTTCTAAACCCCTCAATTCCTAGATACAGGGATCAAGGGATACTTTGTCACGTTATGGAGAGTTGTTGTTAAATGGAGTGAAATTAACATTAAAGAAAACCAACTTGAGTCAAAATGTGTCGACATTTTAAGGAGTGATTTGTTATATGAAGTGACGTTGTGTAATAGACACAAATTCAGTAGCATATGTATTTGTAATTTACCTAAATTACTTTTTCTTTAATTGCAGGAAGACTTACTAACAGAAGACATGGTCAGCTGCGATGTCTCTAAAAAAAGCAGATATGGCGTTGAATCTTATGATTATACTATTAAGTATAGATTAGATGATAGCTATATTCCTAAGAATGTATTCACAAGTAATAACTTGGAGGATGAAAATACGTCAAAGAAACGGAGGCATTCAGAGAGGTCTAATGTAAAACTGAGGCTCGGTAAAAGACCAATGAATGAAGATCATAGTAGTAAGCAGCAGCCGAGGGTACTAGATGATTTGGTGGCGACTTCTGAGGATCCTATAGAAGTAATCGCTTTGGAAATTGCAGAGAAGTTACAGGAAGAGAAGACAGAATTAGTAGGTAAGTCGATTTTCACTTATCCATAAATACGAAAATATAAATGCGAAAGTCTGTCTGTATGTCTGTCTGCCTGTGTGTTACCTCTTCACGCTTAAACCGCTGAACCAATTTATTAGAAATTTGGCATAGAGATTGTTTGAGTCCCGGAGAAGGACATAGGATAGTTTATATCCCGAAAATCATCCCTTAACAGGGTCAAATCAAATCTATCACTGGGGGGCGAAAGCCGAGACTCGGTGTCCAAGTTTGAGTACCTAGGAAGCGTATTATCCTGCAAAGGTGGAGCAGATGAAGACATCGACAACAGGATAAAGAAGGTGAAGGCTGCGTTCGCTCAGTTAAAGGCTGTTTGGGAGTCAAATGTGCTCACGCGACATGTTGAACTTTCCCTCTTTGAATCCATTGTGAAATCAGTGTTGCTTCTTGGCTGCGAAACGTGGAGAGTGACGAAGGCCCTAACGAATAAACTTCAAGTCTTCGTCAACAAATCCCTCAGGTTGATCAAAAGTTCTCATTTTAAAACTACGTGTTGGATTGGATTGGATCGACATGAGGTTTATCTATCTCTGAAATTAGTTTATGTAGCTTCAGTTTATGAAACAAATGAAATAGAGCAAAAACAAATTTTGTATGAAAAACTTAAATTTGCTGTATTTTGGTATCTGGAATGGTATCTGGTATCTGAAACTATATTAACTAATTCTTCTTCTTCCTCGGTTCCTCATGGCTGAGGTTTGCGATCACATGAGGTCGTTATTTTGTGCACCACGGCTCTTCATTCTGCACGATTTTCCGCCTTCCTGATGATAATAGGCGCCTGTGTAGATCCCTGGCAGGTCTTTACAGTGTCTACCCAGCGGGTTGGTGGATGTCCACTACCCCGTCCTCCATCCACCATTCCAATAAGGAAATTCATTAAATAGAACTTTGCTTAGGGCAACATAATCGCACAAATAAATCAAATTTAATGCCGGATCCAGATTCTCGCGCCTCCTAGAGGCGCTCGGCGGGAGTCTTGGCGAGTGGAGGCCGTAGGAGTGCTAGCCATCCACACTCTCGATTTATTCACAGTTGCTCGCTACGTCTACTACTAGATGGACGTGATTGAAGTGACTCTATTTCCAAAAATATGTACCGTAGACCCAAAATTAGTATTAATCCATGTAAATCTAGCATAGATTACATGAAAAATTGTCCAGTTTTGACGTTGTCTGCAGCAGCAAAGACAAAGTGAGCGAGCGCGAGAGTGTGGATGGTTCCCTCGCCTCACCCCCTTGCGTCCTTTGACTCGCGTCCGAAAAACCGACAACAAGCGGAGCGACAGTGAGGCGAGCCGAGGAAAGACGAGGGGGCACGAACGCACCGTCCACACGTACTCGCGTGCCCTCCTGTAGCCTCGTGGAGAGTCTGGTCTGGATGCGGCATGATGGATAACCCCTGAGAGAGGTCAAAAAACACCATGGCCTAAAAATTCCCAGGGCATCAAAATGTCTTTCTAGCACTGATTCTTATTATTTGCATTTTCAGGTAGAATTATACAGGTACTAGGCGCAAGCAAGGCTTTAGAAATATACAAGGAGACACAGAGGGTTGAGGCTGATGGAGGCATGCTGGTCATGGTAAGAAAGTTCACATTATATTTAACTAAATTGAATAAATATTCCAATCTGGATCTGGCCTACGAATTTATACCAGTGACCATAGAGATCAGCATCCCTTGGTGCGCTGATGCAAAAAAAACATAAGGAAGCTGGTCCGGGAAAAAAGCTGCGACCCCAGGTGCGGCGCATATTTAGATAGCCATTCAAAGAGGCAACGCCAGCAGCGTGCTGGGCACATTTATGCCTGGTACCTGTCGGCCCTAGTATAGTATATAATTAAGTTATTATTTTTAATTATTTTTATTTAAACCTATTTAAGTTTATTAAAATTGAAAAGCATTGACACTGTCAGCCAAGTTACTTTAGTGTCCCTTTGGTAGAATATTCCTTATCTAAAATTCTAAATGTACGGTCAGCTGCAGAGAAAAGGTGCCATGCTGCATACAAACTTTTATGAAGGGGTGGTGTACATCAGAGGCTGTCTCTTCTGTCTCCATGCACACTTGCTTCCTTCTTTCTATTTAGCTCTAGGAGGAAACCAAACGGAGTAGCCATTAACAGGCATTCCCCTCTGTCGAAAATAGTCCGCCAATGATCATACACAATGTATGGACTGACGTTTATCTGACATGGCTATTTTGACGTTCCCCTCCCCCGCAAATTTGGCAGACTTTATGGTACAGCAAATTACAGACGTGGCGGCTCCGATAGGTTATATCCTCCTAGATTTAGCTCGCTGGAAGCGGTGTATTTTTCCTATAATAAATAAATTAAAATTAACGTTTTAATTTTGTGATCCAGAACGGCACCCGTCGACGGACGCCCGGCGGCATCTACTTCTTCCTCCTGAAGCGGGACGACGAGATCTCGCAGGAGATGATCAACCAGATCTTCAACGAGGAGCGCAAGGAGACCGCGCGGCGTATTAAACGGGCGCGGGCGAAGAGTCGCCAGAAGGTTATGGAACAGCTTAAACAGAGTCTCACAGGTGAGCGGTAACGGTTTTAACCCTTTAACAGCCAAATTACGTCAGCTGACGCTCGCCGCTACAGCTCAATATTAACCTTCGTATTGTATAAATTTTCTCAAACGATTTTTAGCCTAAAACCCTAATCTGTTTAATAAAAGCTAGTGTTTCTTTTGTGCGGGCGGTTAACTCCTGTATTAGCCACGTGGCAAAGCAACAATGTTCTTTAAAAAGCAACTGTATATTGGTGGTTTTAAGGTTCAAGTCTATGTACATCTAGCATGTTTTGGTAATGTATCGACCACCTCAATGAAGGCGAGCGCTCATATTATTATATAGATTTGAACCTTAAAACCAATACGATACAGCAGCTTATTAAACGATATTGTTGCTTTGCCACGCACTCAAACGGGAGCAGACCGCTCACATAACAGAAACAATGGCTTTTGTTTAACAGATTAGGGTCTTAGGCGTAAAAATCATTTGAGAAAATTCATACTATACTAGGTTCTCGGTGACGCGCCACGCACGATAGGCGTCGCGATCAAAGAGTTAATCACAGACTACATTGACTTAGGTGCCAGTGCTACATTTGTCAGATCTGGACGCACCTTTAAAAAGTTATGTTTTTAATATGACTACGTTTTTTTTCAGAATCGGAGCTCCCCACTCTCCTGTCCCGCGGCGAGGCCACCGTGCAGACCCCGCACGGGTCCAACCCGCCCCCCTCCCCCGCCACCGACGCGCGCGACGGCTCCTCCGACACCGACGCGCCCGACGCGCCCCCCTCACCCTCCCCGTCCCCCTCCCACTCCCACACGCAACCGGCGAGGACCGAGCGAGGTTTGCACAACTACGATGATGATGATTACCTGGAGGTTATGTGTAATGATGATATGGATATGTTCTAGAATGTTGGCCCCGGACGGTTCTCGAGGGTATGTTGGGACTTAATAAGATGGAGTGTACTTGAGGCCTGATTTGATTGAACCAAAATTGGGTAGTGTTTCAACCACTTAATTTCTTGGAACATTTTTGATAATATGTGACGTTTTCAACCAAACGGTACGACATTGTCGCTTGATGATAAGGTTGATTTCTAATTGAAGCTATATGGAAATAGCGCCTTACTGACAAGCGACAATAAGTACCCTTTTGGTTGAAAATGGCACATATTTCAAATTGTTAGGTATTTGCTGGGAACATCTACTACATAAATAATGTGTTTAAAATCATGTTATGATCTTATGATGAGGTTGAAACGCCGATAACCCTATAAGGTGAACAGAAAAATTGAGATTCTATGTTGATGGTTCTCAGTTGAATTAGTAAACTAAGCTATGTTTTTTGATATCTCAAATATTATAATGGCTTATTTACTATCCAATCATCCTGCTTTGTCAAAGGACTGTCTCATTTCAAACATAGACAGAGAAAATCATACTATCTTTGTCTTGATAGCACCCAAAAGAAAAGGATGAGTTCAGTTTTTTTTTGTTCTTATTTACTGAGAATTTGTTTTGACTAACTCTATGTATAAAAATCAGTTGAAAAAATGGTGGCAATCCACCTGTCATTCTAATATGTTAGACATGGTTTCACCGGTATAACTATCTTATACTAGATTGTTAAACTGTATTCTAATAGTTATTTAAGGTCATCCATCTGCCTTTCTATCAATCCATTATGGCAAAATCAAAAAAGAGAGACCGGAGTACATTGAGGCTTTGAGATTGTCAATTTATGCGAGAATCGTCCCAATATAATAAATAAATGTAAAAAACAATATACCTTACTGCCCGCGTGCAAATAATTTGAATTTGTGGGGCTGTGTATATCTGTATATCACTTGTTTCATTGAAGCAACTTTGAATAATTGCTGATTAAAAATTGACCTTTTAAACAATCAGTTAATATACCGCCATTTACATGTTTTCTACCTACTGGCATGCCATGAAATTGTTTAAAATAAAATTGAATCTTTTGCCTACGTGTTTTAGGTCGTTATTTGGATATTTATACGACGAAAAGGCACGATTTTTGACGGGTATATCCGGAACTGGTTTTTTAAACGGTTAATGACAAAAACTATTTATAGTTTTTTCAAGTGAATTGAGATGTTGATTATTGATAATGGTGAATTTGTGACTGGTGCCCGTTTCGTTATTTAGTTTAAGATGTATACTAAGTAGAGATGGGCCGAATGGTAATGTTCTTATTCGGCCGAATAGTTCGGTTCGCGCTGCCGAATATTTACCGAATAAACAAACTTTTTTTAAGGGCGTCCACTAGCTGGCGCGGGTGCACTTCACGATCGGAGAGCCTACTACGAAGACCGAAGTTGGCAAATTGCGGGCATATTTCTCGTTCACTCCAATTATGGCCTAATTAAGGTGACAGTGAAAGAAGCCCGCAATTTGCGAACTTCTGTGTTCACGCTTGGCCCTCAGGCATGAGACGGTTCCGTTTCTTTTCATAAAATTTCCCGATCGGTCAGAAGGGGAAGGATCAAAAACACGTGATGAGTGCAGACCGCGGACCTGTATGAACTTGTTTTCAGCTTTTTAGGCAGTTTTAGCCCAACCGAATATTCGGTTCGGTATGAGCTGAACCGAATATTCGTATTCGGCAAAGTCCATGTTCGACCCATCTCTAATACTAAGGTCAGTCCAGTACCAATAAAAAGTTTTAACCTTTTGTCCAGAGGTTAAAATAAATACCTTTACCTCCTTCTACTTAATTATTAGCCACTCGGTTTAAGAAACTAACTCTTACCCGATGACATCGTTGTCAATTTTTTTTATTATTTTTCTTATATCTATTGTTTACTCGTAAACTATTTGACTTTATTAGAGAAAACCTTTGGTGTTGAGTTTATTGATACTTTTGTACCGACAATGATGCTTTGTTTGTGTTGACAGTTGCTTTTCGACAATGTGTTACCTAATTTTCAGGTAAAAATTATGTTCCTGGTGATGTAAAATAAAACTAAGGGAGGTAGCTAAATTGTGGCAAAAGTTGTTAGTAAATATTTGATTATTCGGTGAACTGACCATACATTTATAATTAGGATTAAATCAATTGTAATTGACATCAAACTGATACAAAAGTAGGGTTGTATATATCGATAAAAGTTTCTTACATTATCTGAAACCAAAGGAGAGGTTCAACACTGGTACGAAGAAAAATATTGTAGGTTTTTATAAATATTGATATTGATCTCAAAATTTGGAATTGAAGGCGACGAATTGACTTTTTCAGCTTGATCTTGATTTTGTAATTATAGCTGAATTCCTAATTCTTAAGCAAATCTCAAATTAAATTGTGTTTGGAGATTAATCGAGGAGAAGAACAGTAAAATAAACAGTATCGCCAACCATTTGACCAGAGAGAATGCTAAATAATTATTATAGAAGTACTACCTACCTACTCATGTACGTTATTGGCGCTGTGGGCAAGATACGAGTAACTTACGCTCACGACACCTAAGGCTCTTATATAAAAAACTTATCCATATAATTTTAATGGTACATTTTGAGACGAAAGGGGCTAATTGTAACTTTTAAATAAAAGCAACTGCCATGTAAATTCGATATAATGTAAAAGTAAGCTGTAAATGTTATGGTCAAGAAATCAATATCCGCCTAAAATTATTTTTTATAACGAAAATTCATTGATGTTCCACTCGTAGCGTTAGACAATAACTTAGTTCTGAAATGCCTCAACATAGATATTTATGTATGTAATTAATTAGAATATGTATGCTCTATCTACATAGGGTAAATCGTAAATAACTGGCCACCTTATACTAAAAATGAATTCTATTCACCTATAAAGAGAATTCATTTTAGTATAAGGTGTCAATAACTAGCCACCTTATACTAAAATGAATTCTGTATATAGGTGAATAGAATTCATTTTTAGTTTAAGGTGGCCAGTTATTAAACAGTGGCCAGTAATTGAAGAATTACCCTACTTTCCTCTTAGTTGTACGCCGAATGTGTCACCGGATCTACAATGCGTTTACGGACATTGTGAAGTGAGTAGGATTATGCATAGAACAGACCTACTTTATATAATAAATTTTATATAAAAAATAATGTCTTTATTTTTCCTTCATAATTCACAGTCAATGGAGCCAGTAGGCCGAGCACATGATTGACGCGACAGTATCTCGCCGCGAGATAGACTACCCGTCTTTTATTAACTGTATGAATTAAAGGGGGACGGGTAGTCTATGTCGCGGCGAGATACTCTCGCGCCAATCATGTGCTAGCCCGGCAGGAGGGTTTAGTATGTCGTTTATCGATGCAGATTGCAGATATACCATTATGTTTGCCGCCCCATAACCGCGAGATTCCTAATACGCCTCCCGGGGCATGGGGGTCTTTTCGCCCTTGAATAGAATATTATAATTTTTTATTGTATTACTGTGTATGTAGTACATACAGAGGTGTTTTTTTTAAACATTTATAAGTTTCAACAGTGGCTTGCTAGGGCGTACAATTTTATTAAGGTAGGTAACCTACCTGCCCTCAAACTAGCTTAAGTATATATACATAGGTACCTATCTGTTAACTTGCGAAGAATTCATTGATATTATTAAAAACTTTATTAATTAGCCAGTTCTTAAGCCTCCGTTTGAACATAATTCCGTCTAGCGCTTTCGAATCTAGAGGAAAATGCGGATAGCTATAATAAAAGTGCTTTTTTTGTACAGTTGTTTACCTTCGGAAGGCAAAGATCATATTTGTACTGATGACTTATTTACAAAAAATGCAGCTTGACTTTTAATAAAGAGACATAGCTCTAGGACGTAAATACCTACAGGTTAAAGTTAAAACATTTTTCTCGAAGCGATTACTCGGTGCGCATACGATTTGTCTGGATCGATATTTTTGCCTTCGACTGTACATCAACAGAATTGCCCCAATATATAACTCCATATGTAAGTAGTGAATACACACTTCCGTAATAAGCATTTACTACCACAGTTTCGGAACATGTTTGCGAAAGTATTGATAAGGCAAAACAGCCACTGGAAATCTTGCTATTAATGTGCTCAATATGAGTCCTCCAATTTAAGTGGGTCTATTTTAACATCAAGAAAGCTAGCACTTGTAACTTCTTCAATAGAAGTCCCTGCGTCAGATATATCTAAAGGACTTGGTGGTTTTATAATGTCTAAATTGAATCAGCTTTGTTTTACTTAGATTCACTTTAAGATTTAGAGTTTAACATCCTAGTTATCGCAATATGCACAGGGTACTACAGCACCCTCCATTTTTTACAAGCTTTTGCAAGTCTTGCAATGTATGTATACATTTTTGTACGGGTCAAATCTTGCAAGTTAAATTTGACGTTATTTGACCCATGACCGGTTTCCGATGACAATGCAATATTATGGTACAATCGAGCTGATCTGATGATGGAGAAAGGACCATAGAAACTCAGTGATAAAACAATGCAACCTAATTGTGTTTAGGTTTGTTAGAATTGTCTAGATGAGTACTAGTTGCCTGTTGAAAGAAAAGTATAAAAGCTTGTACCTACTTATCAAAAATGAAATTTTTGCCAAAAAACTTATTGCTGCTCTCTAAACTACACCTATACCATTTTGCGCGGTCAAGTATTCCTTTTTCTAAATTTGTAGTTGAATTAACAGTATGGACGATGGTAGAAAAAAAACGACCGAATTATACATAATAGTCACTTTGTTTATTGCTTTTTCAATTCCATTACATCTAAATGTCTTCATACATTACACATTTAAACGGGAGCACTAGACAGAACTTTAAAGCTTGGAATGTATTGTTATTACTTATTAGGTAAGTAAGTATGCATTATGAATACTATTATATTTATCTGAAGCGAAATTTACTAATATTATATCTTGCCCTTGTTAACAATAGATTACATGAGACTTACTGTACATAGATAGGGTAAGGGTAAGAGTAAGAATGGCAGTATCCAAGTGAATTTATATTTAGTATGGCAAATGAACACACTTCTTACTCAATAGCAACAATAAGCAGCTAGAGGATTTTTTAAGCAAAAAAATGTGCAATCCTAATAAATACCTACCAAGCTAAGTTTGCAGCGATTTTGATAGCCCAGGCGGTGCAAGTGTTATTTTAAACGTCAAACTTCTATAACATTATGACGTTTAAATAACACTATCTAACTGGGCTATCAAAATCGCTTCCAAGTTAGCTTGGTCTAACTCTAGTGATTTGTTGGTAAATACCACTTACGCTTAAGACACTACTATTTTCTAATTCAGAGTGAAGTATAGAGGACAACTCTCTGTTGGGACTTGAGAGATAATACTCGAAATGATTAGGGGTCAAATCGCAAGTTGTGTGAGAACATCTTTCATCCCTTTTGTAAAGTAACATGCTAATAATTAGAAAGAGGTGGGTAGTCTTTATCGCGTGACTAGACTTGAGCTAAAGAGAGCCATATCATTTCTTTAAGGGGATCCCATGCCCCAATGACCTTCAATCTGAATCCCTTAGTTTTCTAATGATTTTTGTAGCTTATCATTATCATATTAACAGCAACGGCTTTAAGCAATATAGTATCCCATATTTACTTCAAAGTTCATTGTTTTCGAGATATTTGGCATCAGTTTTTAGGCCAAAAAACTGGTTTTCTGGCCATAGGTAGCTTTTAGAGACGTCAAGGACGAACCCAAATATGTAGATTTTGTATAGGTAAGATCTTTTACAGCAATCGAGATACGAAAAATGCGTTTGTCTAGACAATGTTTAAAAAAAAACATAAATAAATAAGTATTCATTTCTTTCAAAATCCGGTAGACAAAAATGGAGATAAAAGATTGAAGAACCGACAGCCGACAGCCGTTTGTCTTATAATTCTATATGTAGTGCAAAAGTAGAAGATACGATTCAAAACTTGTCAAAAATCGATGAAAACCTCGGGTAGCTCCTTAACCTTTTCGACGCCATGTCAAACACAAAAGCTGTCATTCGGACGCCACGTCACCGAAGTGTCAAAAACTGAAATTGAACTTTATGCACATGCACGTAGGTCTATGTTGCTCTGTGGTCTTCGACCGATTAATCGGTCTTTGGCGTTGGACCGGCGGTGCCGATATATCCGTCATTGGCGTCCAAAAGGTTAAATAGTTAGCATATTTTTAAACTTCTTTGCCTTTGTCGCCTTTGTTAAAGTAAGGGCGCTAAGTTCGAAAAATTTAGTACATTGACCCGTGATTTCTTATCTCTATTGCATGCGCATAACTCTAGTTATATTTCTGTGACATCGACCGCCAGCCTCATGGGCGGGTCAGCAGTATACTTAATTGAGTGCGTGGGACATAAAATAGTAGAAATTATATAAAATTGAAGTAAAAAAAATCCATACTAAATTGTTGCCATGTTTAAGCATTTTACGTCAAAAAAGTGAGAGTTACGTAGGAAGTGGCGCCCTCAATAATTTTCTACAATTTCTTGTCGGACCAAGATAGCAAATGGCGGGTCAGATGTTTGGAATATTTCGTGCTTTGCATCCTCACTTACTTGCCAACCCTAACAGATACTTTTCATAGTGTAAGAGAGCTTCATTGCTAATATACTTAATAAAATTGAAGAGTTAGTAAAATATGAGGGCATGTTTGGAGTACCCTCTTGTGAATCAGTCAGACCCTCAGACCACAGGTCCAAGTTGCAGTGATTATAAATTATTATCTTGATAAGGCCTCAGTACTTGAGTCACAACTGAAAATTAGGTTGGAAGTTTCTTGAGGGTTTGGGTTTGATTAAGGGAAGTCCAGCATCTGAAAGATGTAAACAAATACCTAATTAATAAATATACTGAAAAAATAAAGAAACATAATTATGTTTGAATAAAATTAAGGTATTTTCTTGAAAACAGTAGCAAACTGTAATCAGTATTGTACTGCCAATTAGTAAAAGTAAATATGTATAACACCTTTTTTAGGGTTCCGTAACCAAAGTGTAAAAACGGGACCCTATACTAAGTGTGTCTGTCCGTCTGTCTGTCACCAGGCTGTATCTCATGAACCGTGACAGCTAGACAGTTGAAATTTGTATTTCTGTTGCCGCTATAACAACAAATACTAAAAAGTATGGAACCCTCGGTGGGTCGAGTCCGACTCGCACTTGTCGGTTTTTTTATATGTGCAATTTTTCCATTAAATTTTCTTTCATCAGACTTACGACAAACTAAGTTCTTATTCAAGCTGAAGTTGCACAATCTTTTAGAAAATTCTTATACATATGTTTGCCCTGATGCGTGACTAGTATAGATTGTCTTGTGGCATTAAGTCTGCTTCTGTACTTTGATTTACTGCTGTGCAATAAGGATGAAATAAATAAATAATTTCCTCTTACTATTTGGCTGGATAGTCGAAATTGCTTACCAGCTGTGGCAGGCATTTTTCGACATGCTCAATGTCAACTTTATCACAGGACTCTCGTAGTGCCTGGCTTGAGGCACGGAGACAAGTCTCTGTAACCAGGCATTTGGCAACTTCCACAACCAGAGACAATGCATCATTGCCCAGCTTTGTCTTGTTGTCTTCGAAAGAGCTGTTTAGCAGCTCTTTTATGACATCCTATTTATTACAAAAAATACATGTGATTATTTAAATTTCTAGAACAAAGATTTCAAAAGTAAAGATTCATATAATTCCATCCTAACATTCTTGTTTGGTGTGCCTTGGCAGAATGGCACAATGCGATTGGTAGATGAGTTCGCATCAAGCGCAAATTGGTCAACGGAATGATTGGCTCGAATTCGTGCATGACACCGCTGTACAGGCACCATTCTTGGTGCCCATAAGGCCCATGTTTACGTAGTAATATATAAAAAATAAAATAATAAATAAAAAAGCCTTTTATTTCCAATTTACAATTGTTTTTACATTAGAAGTTTTAGCATATTGGTTAGTAAGTTTCTTATAGTTAGTAGTTAGTGTTAGGTTTATGTATTCTATTTACTATCTATTTATTTAATTTGGACCCCTCTTTGGGTGTAGGCCTCCTCCAATTCTCTCCATTTCTGCCTGTCTTCCGCTTTGTTTAGCCAGTCTTTCCCTGCAATTTCTTTTATATCGTCCAGCCATCGTTTATATGGCTTTCCTACTTTCCTTTTGCCACTTGGGCCTTTCCATTTCGTTGCCAATATTGTCCATCTATGGTCTTTGTACCGTGCGATGTGTCCTGCCCACCGCCATTTTAATTTGAGGGCTTGAGTTAGTGCGTCTTGTAACTTTGTTTTTTCTCTTATAGATGTACTCTTTATTTTTTGTATCTTTTTTATGTTGAGCATGCTCCTCTCCATGGCTCTTTGGGTGGTTCTTATCTTTCTCTTTATTTTATCTGTAAAAGTCCATGTTTGGCACCCATAGAGCAGGCTCGGTAGAAGGCATGTATCTGCCACTATCTTTTTTAGGTTTAAGCTGTATTTGCCTTTTAGGATTTCTTGCAGTGACCAGAATTTCCTCCAGGTTATGTTGGCTCTCCTTTCTACCTCTTCTTCGTTGTTTGTTGTTGTAAAGGACAGTTGCTTTCCTAGATATATATATTGGTCTACATAGTCTATGTTGTTGCCATTGATATTTATTTGTATTTGTTTGCTGTTTGTCATTATTTTGGTTTTATTTGTGTTCATTTGTAAGCCTGCTTTGGTGCTTTCTTCGTCTAGTTGGTTTATAAGCACTCTTAGTTCTGTTGCAGTTTCAGCTACTATGACTATGTCGTCTGCAAATCTCAAATGGTTTATTAACTGGCCCTCCAGATTGATGCCTTTTGATTCCCATTTGAGATTCCGAAATATGATTTCCAGGACAGCAATAAAGATCTTGGGTGATAAAGGATCTCCTTGTCGGACTCCCCTTTCTATCCTTATCTGTTTCCCTCTTGTCTCGAGCTTGACTCGGCTGGTGCTTTTCGCGTATATATTCTTTATAATATTAATGTATTTTTGGTCCACATTAAGCTGTTTCAATGCATTCCAGATTGCGCTGTGATTGATGCTATCAAATGCCTTGCTATAATCTATAAAGGCGACGTATAGGTTCCTATTGAACTCTTTATACTTCTCTATCATCTGTTCTAGTGCTTGTATGTGATCAGTGGTGCTGAAACCTGCCCTGAAACCAGCCTGCTCTCTTGGTTGTGAGTCGTCAATTGTTTTGGATATTCGCCTTAACATTATTGAGGAGAACAGTTTGTATATGCTCGCCAGTAAGCTGATTGGCCTATAGTTACCGATGTCTAAGGAGTTGCCTTTCTTGTACAGCAATATTATGTCGGATGTACACCATTGCTCTGGTATGGTTTCGGAATTAAGTACCATATTGAATAGATGTGTTATATGTTGAAGCAGGATTGGTGTACCATGTTTTAGAGCTTCGTTTGTTATTCCATCAGGACCTGGGCTTTTTTCGGTTTTCAGCTGCTTTATGTGCTCATAAACTTCTTTTTCTTCGATCTGCTTTACTGGCAAGTTTACGTTATTCGCAATGGGTGTTTCCTCTTGTATGTGGTTGTAGTCTTTCATTCTGTAGAGTTCTTCGTAAAAGTGTGTAGCATGATTTATTACGTCTTTCCTTGTTTTTGTTTCTTCTTTGTCTTGTCCAAGTTTTTGTATCCATGATTTGTTTAGATTAGTAATATATAAGAGATAGAGATTATTATTTGCATCCAATGTACATATTTATATTAAGTCAATGTTCTAGAATCAAAAGTTATTTCTGTACTCTCTACAATTACATGGATACACTTGTGTTACATGTACATTTAGGTTAATAATTTTTGATTTGTAACTTAAAATTCTGCCTTATACAGAGTTACGATATATACTAGTATGTGTATTATTTGACAATAGTAAAATTGCTGATAGGAACTTAGTATGGCATTTATATCTAAACTTAGTATTGCATTTATAGCGGATGAACGGTTTCTGATTCATAACAAGATTCATTGAACCGAGAAATACGAGTTTTCAATACTTTATTATATGTTAAGCTTCATCGAGTTATGTCAATAATAATTATATACCTGTTTGAAGTTGTTCTTGACGTTAGAAGCCACGGAAGCTGGATCAATGTTGTCGTCTTTGTTTTCATTGCTGTTTCGAGCCATGGCACACCTTCTTTATTATTTACTTTCCAGAAAAATTTGCGTTAAATATATAAACTATAAACGCAACACTGAATGCGGCAAAATAGTCTAAAATCTAAATCAGGATCAGATTGATTTGACATTGACATTTGTGATACGTTCAGAAACTTATGTACAGACATAGAAGGTAGGATCGTATAGAAGTGGCCTACCGCGTGCGCCCGTGCGGGGCAGCATACGAACAGAAAAAAATGTGAGTGTAACAAGGACAAACAATAATAACGCTTTCTCTGCTACTCCTACTGAAAGATACATAAGACTATCCCGTTCTGACAGTTCCCCCCACCACTCATGCCTAATCCAGTTTTATACTAGATTCATGTCTGACAATCATTACATTATAAATAAAATTATGACTTTCAATAATTATGTCATACAAAGGTATCCCCATATATCACGTTTTTCTTATTTTATTTGAGTCTCAGATATTGAAAAAATGTATCCCACCTGTACGGGTGTAGTTCAAAAATTAGCTTTTGTTTCTTAACTGCGATGTCAACAACTCTACAGCAAAGACACGAACAAGGCACACACCTGACACACCGCAATCACTTAAATGTGTAGCGGTGTGTGCCTCGCAAAAGCAGAAGTCTACTCAATCATTATTATGATAAACGATAAACACATTCGTAGCCAGCGACCCGCGAGACGGATTCTCTGTTCGTAGGCGCTTTTCGCTACATACAAGTTTTCCCGTATTGTCCGCTACGCTCGTAGCACGTAGCTCGCACTGGCACTAAATCCAGCTACGTAGATATTTCAGACCGAGGAATTTGGAAACTTTAAATCGATTTCCAAGAAAACTTTCAAAATTATTTTTTAACAAGCAGCAACGTCACAGACGATGCTTAGAAAAAATTTAGAAATGAAAAAATTACTGCCTTGGGTGAGACTTGAACTCACGGCCTCTGGATAACACTTCACCCACTCTGCACTTCACTTGGCCTCGAAACTTCACTTTCATTGAGGATAGTTGCTAAACAAATAAAACAATACCAGTCAATACTTATAACAGTATAATTACATAGTAATAAATAATCTTAATAGTACATTGTGTTGTGTGCTACGTTGGTCATTGTACACGAGGCGATATTGCGCATAAAGAAAGCCGATGTGTGAAATGACCAATGCACACGCGTTTCACGCGTTATGTATACAACGTTTTTCAATACACTTGCGAGGTAAAAAAGGAAACTTTCATATTAATCAAATTTTAATTGTTAAAACAGTTAGTATGCAGTGCTGCATCTGGCATACTGCCTGCCGCGCCTCTCGCCTGCCAAATCTACTCGACAAATTTAAGAAGGCTCCGTTTCCATACATATTATTAGCAATCCAAGCAACCTTTTTAAGTCAGTCGGATTATAATTCATTACCTAACAAGTAATATAATGAAAAATCACGCGTGTTTAATATCTAGGAGGCCTTAAAGCGGTTCAATAACTTGTTAACCATGTTACGAGCAAGTGTGTTGAAATAATACATTACGATACTAGTGCGATAAATTAAAACACGACCGAAGGGAGTGTTTTAAATCGACACGAGTTGTGAATTACCTATTCGCACATGCATCGTACAACGTTTTACAGTACATATGGCCCTTTAGTTTTTGTATATAGTTACATAATGTGCTAATTATCGCACTAGTGCGGTAAAGTAGCACCATGTGTACTGTAAAATACTCTTAGCTTATCATCTGCTCATTAAGCACTAAAAACTCTAACAAATACAAAATTCGTTCCCTAACATCGTCCAAGGATTTATTAGGAAGGCTCCCTGAGGCCAGCTGCAGGACCTTTTTCTGCTCAATAATTTCCAGTATAGTTTTATCCTTCATCTCTTCTGGGGTCAAGCTCTGTTTCAACACTTCTAGAAGTGTTTTATCTTCGTCTCTTTTCCACTCAGGGGCCTCGGTTTTGACTGAGTATTCGTCTTCCGACATGATCATCATGGACATTTCAGATTCAGAGTAATCTTGGACTTCGGTCTTGGTTATGTTGAGCTGTGGTGTGTCTATTATGTTTTCTGATACAGGGTCCTCCTAAAATAGATAAAACAACAATTTTAAATATATATTTAAAAAAATAATCACCCCTACGATTAAGGGTGACAAGTAAAGAAAAGCAAAAAAAAATATGTTTTATTGGGTACAATATTTCTTATGTAACTCACGAAATTGAACCTTATTACAATGCATTTATAGGTACATTTTACAGCCCTTGTTTCATTATGATAACAACAACCTTTTTCATAAATTGTGAATGAAATGCGACATGCTAGTTAATACGGATGTGGCAAAAATGAGAATTTATGTGGAACCAGCGGTGGAAGCATGGTTCCATTTTTATCGCCTGTCACTATGCCTGTCACTTTCGCACTTACATATGTGACGTTTTCAACCAAAAGGTACCACATTGTCGCTTGTCGATAAGGTTGATTTCAAATTAAAGCTATATGGAAATAGCGCCTTATTGACAACCGACAATAAGTACCCTTTTGATTGAGAATGGCACATATACTAGTTAGAACGTGACAGGCATGGTGACAGGTGCTACGGCCGCAGACCATGATACTATTTGACAACTGTCAAATGTTAAATAACATAACCAATGTCCATAGCTGCCAGGTAGCCAATACAATACAGACCTTAGAGCAGCCATTCTCAAAGTGTGCTCCGCGGACCCCTAGGGCTCCGCAAGGCTTCTGTAGAGGCTCCGCGAGAAAAAAAAACCAGATCTTCTGGCTTGGTTCACGGTTCAATGGTGACAAAAGATTTTTTTTAAACTTGGGGCTCCGTCAAATATTTCGCTTTCCGAAAGGGTTCCGTCGCCAAAAAAAGTTTGAGAACCGCTGTTTTAGAGCATTTTTAACAACCGGAGTCGCCTTTAAGAGCTAACCACTGTCGAAAACCTCACCCAATGGTCATACTTATTGTATAGACTGACGTTTATCAGACCCATCACAATGTACATTTGACGTGCCCCTCCCCCGCAAAAATCGGCAGACTGTTTTGTACAGAAAATTACAGACACGGCGTCTCCAGTTATGAAATGCTCTAAGATACAGACGGGTTAATTAATGTTTCAATGTACTTACTGTTTTAATATTACTGCCTTGTGTTTCGTTTAATTCTTCGGGATTTTCATTAATTATTAAACTATCATTTCTTGAGTCGTCATCACTGGAAGAAAGTTTATAATTTACGTATACAATTCATAAAAACTTAGAAAAAAAATCGTATTTCTGTACTGAAATGAATGCACAAGTCATTATTAAATAAACTTACCTAACTATATTTAGTCAATTATAGACCCATTTGTGACGTTTCCAATTAAAAAGTCATTGTCGCTTACCATAAGGCCGAAAATTGCTTGTATCTTTATACGAAAAACCTGTCAGAGCATCCTTATGGCAAGCGACAATGTGGTACCTTTTGCTTGAAAACGACATATTTATTATTTGATGTGTAAATACTGGTTGCATTTGATTAATTAACAGGATATTTTCATTACATACTCTGGCAAACTTACTTACAAAGCGCGTAATTCTAATTTTCTATGGGAGGACCCTTTTTTCTACGACCCATCGCGCCTACATTTTTTAAATTTACCGCCCTTTTTACTGACGGAAATGGCTTGCCAAATTATAATATTTAATTTTACAAATACCTGGCAGAATGATCAGCTTCATAGTCCATCGTTCGCGAATCGTCGATCATAGACTCCTCTACATTCTCTGTGTTTTTATCATTGTCTACCTCCATACTATCTGTACGTTGCTCTAGTCTGTGCTCTACATTATCTGTGCTTTGAGCCTGTATATTGTCTATGGTTTGTGGTGCACTATTCTGTACGCTATCTGTGAGTTGCGAGACAGTTCTATCTTCTTCTTCGTCTGAAAGTAATGACACTACAGCAGGTGTAGATTGGGGGCCATTATTTTTTGTCATTTTGCCCTTTGATCGTAGAATTCTACTACTCTGTTCAGGGACGGCACTATTTTTCCCTGTGTTCAATTCGACTGTATCTGTATTATTTTTATTATTTTTCGGAGGCGTATTTATGACTATTCGAGCACTCGGCGTTGGTGTGTTTTTGTTTTCTTCACGGATCGGTACTTTATTCTGATTTTTTGGATCCAATCTGTAAATTAAAAATACAACAAAGTTAAAACAGTTTTAAAATACATTGCTAAGACGACATAATTTTTTTGCCATATTTAGTCTTAGATGTCTACATACTTGTTTTCAGTCAGCCAACTACTACTCATCAAGGCAATGTAACTAACTCGCATGTTCATCTGGTTTGTCCATTAATGTGTACACAGCAAGTCACTCACATTGGGTTCGTGTGAACAGTGAGTACACGTATTCTGCCAGTGTCGGGTAACCGTCACACGAGTCAAGGATACGGGAACAGCGGCGGTAGCATGGTCGCATTTTTATCGCTTGTCACCATGCCTGTCACGTTCTAACAAGGGGTCATCCATTAATTACATCACACGAATTTGAAGATTTTTTGACCCCCCCCCCCCCCCTCCTTGTCACACCTGGTCACAATTGGCTAACCCCCCCCCCTGGTGTGACATCACATATTAAGCAATTTTGTTTTCAACGAAATCAACAATTTCTATTAGTTTTTATAATTTTACCAAAAATAAACATTTTTGACAAAAGCAATGTTAGAAATTTATAACACGAAGCCGATTAGGTAAGAAGATACGTCCATAAAAACGATTATCATTGCAAAAACTAGTTATTCCACTGTTAACAGCGAATAAAAAATCAAAATCATTTTTGGTTACAGATGTAGTTAGTGACGTCACAAAGTTTGTGACCCCCCCCCCCCCCCCCCCCCCCTTTGTCACAACATGTCACATTTTTTTGAACCCCTTCCTCCCCCTAAACGTGTGACGACGTGTAATGGATGAGCCCCAAGTATGTAAGTGCGAAAGTGACGGGCATAGTGATAGGCGATAAAAATGGAACCATGCTGCACCCGCAGACGTCACACGTCGGTGAACCACTAGAGTATGTGTACACGGGTTACTCACATTGGGTTAGTGTGCGGGAACAGCGAGAACACGCATTCTGCCAGTGACCGGTAACCGTCACACGAGTCAAGGATACGGGAACAGATGTCACACGTCGGTGAACCACTAGAGTATGTGTACACGGGTTACTCACATTGGGTTAGTGTGCGGGAACAGCGAGAACACGTATTCTGCCAGTGACGGGTAACCGTCACAAGTGTCAAGGATTCGGGAGCAAATGTCACACGCGTTTGTTCGTTGGACCACTAGAGTGCTGTACACGCAGTGTAGGATTTCGTATTTACGCTTCCTGCATTGTACTACCTCCTGAAATAAATACATAAATAAAAAACCGGCCAAGTGCGAGTCGGACTCGCCCACCAAGGGTTCCGTACTTTTTAGTATTTGTTATTATAGCGGCAACAAAATCACAGTTCATGAGATACAGCCTGGTGACAGACATACGGACAGCGGAGTCTTAATAATAGGGTCCCGTTTTTACCCTTTGGGTACAGAACCCTAAAAAGTTATCGTCTTGGCCTCTCAAATCATTGACCGACCGAAGAGAAGCGGCCTCGTTTCAGCTTGGGTTTTAGGGTTCCGTACCCAAAGGGTAAAAACGGGACCCTATTACTAAGACTCCGCTGTCCGTATGTCTGTCTGTCTGTCCGTCCGTCTGTCACCAGACTGTATCTCATGAACCGTGATAGCTAGACAGCTGAAATTTTCACAGATGATGTATTTCTGTTGGCGCTATAACAACAAATAATCCCATATTGTCGCAAATAGCATTTATAATATAAGGGAACTATAATTCTAAATGTCATATATATACAGATAGTTCCTACTTGTATAATACTGCTGTAAGTTAAGCTTATTGTACCTATTACTGTTTTTTTTTACTGCGACAATAAATGACTTTTTTTAATACTAAAAAGTTCGGAACCCTCCGTGGGCGAGTCCGACACGCACTTGTCCGGTTTTTTTTTATTGACTACCAACAACCATTTTAACCACCAACCAAGATAACTTTACAGTAACAACGAATACTTACCTCAACCTTCTTCATCAAGCCCGTAAGGCACTCCTGATTAAAATAATCCGCATAATTCCCAATCTTATCCGCCTGTTCCATCGTCAGAAACCCCAAGAACTCTTTGTAAACATCCACTCCCTCCGTGTCCAGTATTTTCTCTATATTTTTCATGAATGTGTAGATGTTGTCATTGTCAGGGTTGAATTGGGCGATGGTGGTGTAGATACGCTTTTTAACCCATACGCTGCGCGCTACGTTGGAGCGCATGGTTAGTTTGAGTTGGAATGATGTTACGGCAGCTGAAATGTTAGATTTATTTAATATAGTGAAAGCTTTATAATTATTAAATTTTAAAAACTAGCTTTTGCCCGCGACTTCGTCGACGTGGAGTTTGTAGTTTGGGTAGCTCATTTTTATCCAATCTGCTTCTTATCGATTACCCCCCCATACAAACTTCCACCCCCTCTTTCACCCCCTTAAAGGACGACTTCTGGGATAAAAACTACCCTATGTCCTTCCCCGGGACTCAAACTATCTCTATACCAAATTTCAACTAAATCGGTTTAGCGGTTTAAGCGTGAAGAGGTAACAGACAGACAGACACACACACTTTCGCATTTATAATATTAGTATGGATTTGGAAACTAAGAAAATTCGGGCCATGAAGTTTGACAACTGAAGTGCTGTATCCATGTTTTGTTGGATTAATAAAGTTTACTTAAACCCTTTTCTTGGCAACGTATCTTAAAAGATGGGTTTTTAGGGTTCCGTACATAAAAACGGGCGCCTTTAGTAATAGGCGCTGTCCGTCCGTCCGTCTGTCTGTCTGTCTGTCTGTCCATCCGTCTGTCATCAGACTGTATCTCATGAACCGTCTTAGCTAGACAGTTGTAATTTTCGCAGATGATGTATTTCTGTTGCCGCTATAACAACAAATACTAAAAAGTACGGAACCCTCGGTGGGCGAGTCCGACTCGCACTTGTCCGGTTTTTTGCTCTATCAGGCGCAAGCAAGGCTTGGACTCACGATTTTTTTTTTGTTTCCAAAAAATGGTTAACACAATGAAAGTTACATGTTACATGACATTGTAGGCAGATAACTATAATACTATATCATGAAAAAATAAGTTGTCAAAAAAAAAAACACCACCCCATCGACGGTTCCGTGCAAATTTAATTTTTAGGGTTCCGTACCCAAAGGGTAAAAACGGGACCTTATTACTAAGACTCCGCTGTCCGTCAGTCCGTCTGTCTGTCTGTCACCAGGCTGTATCTCATGAACCGTGATAGCTAGACAGGTGAAATTTTCACAGATGATGTATTTCTGTTGCCGCTATAACAACAAATACTAAAAACAGAATAATATAAATATTTAAATGGGGCTCCCATACAACAAACGTGATTTTTTTTGCTGTTTTTTTCCGTAATGGTACGGAACCCTTCGTGCGCGAGTCCGACTCGCACTTGGCCGGTTTTTAGTATTTGTATACATCATCTGTGAAAATTTCAACTGTCTAGCGATCACGGTTCATGAGATACATCCTGGTCATTTTAAATTTTAATTTAATAATGCAGTGAGATATGCCATACAATAAATAAATAAATAAAATAGGGTCCCGTTTTTAACCTCGGGTGCGGAACCCTAAAAATATAAAAAACATACCTATCTCCTCCAAATTATACTGCACAGCCACCATGGGTTTCTGTGCCTTAAAATTCAAGCTTTTCTCCAACATTTTCACCTGACCATCCAACGCGCTCCACGCAAGAGAGTACTTCGCCTTATAACTATTAACCAGCAACCTCAACTTCTTCGTAGCCCTCGGATATTTCGTACTTTTCTTCTCTTTACACGGGCAACTCGGTCTTTTCTTTGGCACTTTTAAGAAATCCGTCATCAAAGTCTGTTTTAATTTACTAATCCTTCTTAGTTTTATACAGCAATGGCAATGGTCACCGATAGGTATTTCCTCATTGACTTTTTTATTAACTGGATCCATCGGTATAGACACAGAGACTTTCTTACTCTGTACAGTTTCGTTCACTTCCGAGGAACATATAGGAGTTGTCGCAGTGTTAGTGACGGTAGTCGCCACTGGTATTAAGAAAGCTCCATTAGGAGTGTTTATTACACTGTAGTTCACTATTTGGAATGGGGTTTCTGTAGCTGTCGTTATCGCTGCTGGGGTTATAGTTGGGACATCTTGGGTTATGGGGGTTAGTTGTATGTCGAATCTGTCCTGTTGGTTTTGATCGGGTTTGGGGAGGTCGGAGGGTCTGTTGGTGTTGTATTGTTTGGTGAAGTCGATGGGAAGGGGGTTCTTGGGGGGGGCGGTGACGGCGGACCCTAGTTCCACGGGGACGCCGGCGGGGGCCTGCCCGAAGTGGTGGAGGAAGGTCGTGCGACGGTATTTGGCATCCTGAAATAAAAAACTAGAATCGGACAAAGCTAATAGGGTATTTGACTGTATTTGAAATAAATTATTTGACACCACGAAATAAAGCACCAGAAAATTATGAAATTTTCGAACCCTTTACAGCGTTCGTAGTCGTGGAAACGTCGGGATGTATTATAAATTCAATATATGCGATATAATCCATTTTCATAGTTTTATTTCATGAGTAACTATCGCGGTAACCGAAGACAATATGACCAGAAGATTAATAGAGAAACGTGGACAGCAGATATTATTTATTTTATTCTGCATTACAATGAATCGTCTGGCCATACACGTTGCAACTGCTACAAGGCCAAGCCAATAATAATAATGTACAGTCTGGCAAACAAGAGTAGAAATTAAAAAGTGGCAACACTGTAGTGTCGTCCCTTTCAAATCAATCTAAGAAAAACGGGACGACACTACAGTGTTGCCAGTTTTGAATTTTTACTCTTTTTTGCCAGACTGCCAGGGAAGCTGTATGAAAATCCATTACTGTAATTTTATTACTGTTTCAAAACATGAAGGCAAACAGGCTACAGCCGCCTCCACACGGTCAGACGCGACAGTCATTTCAAGCTAAAAGGCGCCATTCATTTATTACGTAAGACGATTTAGGGGGGTCGAACATATCTTATTTTTTCTTACAACGGGGAGGGAGGGGGTTTTCATAGTTCTTACGTAAGATCACAAAAATGCGATTTTTATATAAATTTTGTATGGAATTATGACGCTTAAAATACTATCGAGCACGGTGCAGAGTTAGCTTAAACGGGCTCCAGTACTTTTGTAAGTACAAATAAACGTTCCAAAAATTATTTTAGTTGAAAAACATACACTAAAACAAACGAAACGTGTATATTTTAATTTTTTCCTTTAGATTCTTAGTTAGAGGCCAGCCTTTTCTTACATAGGGGTGGGAGGGGGTCAAAAACTGGCAAATATCCTCTTACGTAATAAATGAATGGCGCCCAAGATAGAAGTAAACCGTTTTGGTAAATGAGACAAACGTACCATGAACCGCTTGCTGCTCTGCGCGAGATGCCGAACCCAGATTCTGGGCATTTCGTTTTCTGGCTGTTCGTACAACGTCAGGTTTGGGTTGAACGGCAACAGCGTGTGTTTCACCGGCGTCACTTCTCGCGTCTCGAAGAATTTCTGTAAGTTTATACATTAATTTGTGAATACATTAAAAGAAAGGTGATATAATTCCTATTGAAACTCTTTTACTTTATTGTCACGGATGCCCATAAGTGCAAAAAGCCATATAGGGTCCCTAAGATGCCCTTTACAGTTCACACACGAATAATCAAAAATACTGTTTTACCACAAATTGTCAATTGATAAAATTGATCTTCAGTTTCAGTGTAATTTTGTGTTAGGATTTTCTTTGTTATTCTCGCTCATTATTACCGGCCGAATGTTGAAGAGTTCAGTGAACTATAAACCTCTTTTTTTGGGGTTGGAAGGTGAAAATAACAAATTTTATGATTTTTAAAGTTATTTATATGCAAATATAAATAACTTTAAAAATCTTGATATCAAATATCAACTTTCTGCGACTTCAGGAAGGACCATATAACATTGATGATCGTTAGTGAGTCAGTGACAAAATCATATAGCAATCACACTCACAATCAAAAGCAAATAAATATTTCTGATTTCTGATTTCTGATATACACTTACAATGATAGGATTTTCCTTATTATCCTTCCTAAACTGCCTGACATGTCGTATATGAGCCAGCAGCCCCTTGGGTTTGATCCACGGGAACATGTGCTTGCAGACTAGTTGCAGCGTGACGATGAGACCGGCGCGGTGCACGGAGTTAGTGGGTTGGATGTTGAATAGGGAAGGGTTGTCTTCTACGTATTGCCAGAATTGGTCCATGCCGAGGGTTAGCAATCTGGAAAAAATGTTGATATTGCACTTTTGCCCTCCTAAGCCAAATGGTGGTAAAAAATTTGAAAGTGGTATTTTTAGGTAAAAAAGTTAAGCTACATTTGCATTCATTTTTAATTTGCGATACCGTTAAGAGGCCGTAGTCGATTTTGGAGCAATAATTTAAAATTGATAGATTTAGTCGTTGAAATTATACACGTTTTGTTACGTAATATCTAAATAACAAGTATTGGTTTCTATTAGCACGTCTTCTCATTTTGCCTTTTAATAATGAGGTCGCGAGCGTGCGTCACCGGTAATATATGAAGAGAAGGGGCAGTTTTTAAAAATTCATCAAAAATTTATGGTGGTAAATTATACAAATTGATGTATAAGAATAGTTTTAGCAAATGTTGTAGATTGTTTAAGTATCAAAATTACGTTGAAATTATGTCGATTTTCAGAGAAATTGTCATTTGTTTTGAAGTAATTTCTAGAGAAAATTGATTTCGTCTAACTTTCATTTACACTACTTCAAAGTCATAATAATAAAAATGTAGTCTGATAAACGTTAAGTACGTAAGGATATGTGTCATACAAAATTACCATGGTTAGCCGTCCAAACTTTACGAAATTTATAAATAAGAGCGCAGTGCTTTACGCTCGTTTACCTAAACGTCCATCAGAAAGGCAAACATTACTAATTTAGTGAGTCTGTTTTCAAAAAAATTGATCTGATAAAAAGTAAGATAAGAAGACGTGCTAATAGAAACCAGTACTTGTTATTTCAATTAGGTAACAAAAGGTGTACAATTTCGCCGACTAAATCTATCAATTTTACATTTTTGCGACTAAAATCGACACCGGCCTCTTAATTGGCTGAGCAGGGCACTTTAGCGGTATGAATTCGAATAGAAAATCAAGTTATGCAAATTTCTGCTTTGAGTCCTTTTTTGGTTAGGGTTCCGTACCCAAAGGGTAAAAACGGGACCCTATTACTAAGACTCCGCTGTCCGTCCGTCTGTCACCAGGCTGTATCTCATGAACCGTGATAGCTAGACAGTTGAAATTTTCACAGATGATGTATTTCTGTTGCAGCTATAACAACAAATACTAAAAACAGAATAAATATTTACGAGTAAGTGGGGCTCCCATACAACAAACGTGATTTTTTTGCCGTTTTTTGCGTAATGGTACGGAACCCTTCTTGAACCGACTCGGACTTGGCCGGTTTTAAAGGTTATTTTCAACTTACTCGTCCTCGCAGCGTAGGTACCCGAACTTCCTGAAGATGTCCGACCGGAAGGGCATGGGCGGCAACAGATGAGGGTAGAGGAACACGGCACTGTTGGACACCACGTTCATGAATGTTTTCGGGAAATCGCCCACGTATAAATTGTTCTGTGCTGCGCGGCGACGACTGAAAAATATAAGCTTTTGTTATACACTACCGCTCAAAAGTATTTACGCACCCGCAAGTTTCACCATACAATTGTATACAAAAAATATTTTTAAAATCATACTGTTCGATTGCAGGCAAATGACTCTCTTACATGTTGGATTGAATTTTTATTTAGGTAAATATATTGAGCCTCTAATTGTTGCCAAATCCTTTAAAATTTCGAGTTTACTTTATGCAACGATTAAACCCTTATGTACTAGTTCATATAAAATAAAACGATTTTGTACTGGAAAAGGATTTATGGATTTTTTTACGCTTGCCATTTGGTAAATAGGAAATGTACACGAATATACTGTACATAATTTTGAAGCTCGATATGTCTGTTAAATTAAAAAAGTAAACTGCACAAAAAACTGTTACCCGACTGCGACTTAGCGGTATAATTCTGAAAGTCTATTTTTTATACAATTGTATGGAAAAAATTACGAGTGCCTAAATAGTTATGAGCGGTAGTGTAATTTCACTGTACACTAAAATAAGCAGCAGAATTAGCGTGTAGGCAAAGACCTATGTAACTCCGTATAAGATGAATAAAGTCTAAGGAAAAAACGTGCCTCGAAAATCAAGAAAATTTGATTCTCGCACAGATGGCGCTACCACCAACACCAACCTTTGGCCTATTCGGCTAGATGGCGTTGACGGTTTCGTTTGTTATTTAACAATTTTAACACATATCAGTCATAGAACATGGGTCAAAATCGTATAAAATAATAAATACAAATAAAAAAACATTTATCCATATATACATTTTTTGGTATTTTTATACATTTTCATTTTTAGTTTTAATCGTGTCTCGATAGATGGCTGTACATTTACTGTGACTACAAAATTTACTAAGACAGTACCCCTCTATCCTATATATTCTCTTTGATGTAGGTCATTTTTTACCTTTTTACCTACGATTTTTTTTTCGAACTGTTTAAAGCCGCCTTAAAGTTCGAAAAAAATTTGGTGGAATTCCACCTGTCCAATTTATTTGTCCAATGTGTATTGCGTCTCAAGGTTTTGCTTAATGAGAGAGTGAGACGCAATGACATTGGACAAAAAAATTGGACACCTGGAATACCACCCTCAGAAAAAAATATTTAACTTACGATCTTTCTATCTCCTTCTGGACGAACCTGAAATAAAAATAAATGAATTTCAACTTATTTTAATTCAGTTTTGTTTAAATTTTAAACTGAGGTTGGATTTCATCGATTCAACAGTTCTTGAGATTTTTTGAAAAAGAAACTTCGCGTCCTTCTTTCAAATAGGATGCAATGTATAGGTAATATCCGCACAAGTACCCCAAGATGTGCGAAAGCCATTAGGTAATGTGAGGTAACTGGACTCAATAAGTAGGTTGAAAACAGTAAATACTTATAAAATAAAGGTACCGTCAACCGGTGTGAATAGGGATGGCTGGGGTGAATAGGGTGTGATTTATCTGTTAAATATATTAATAACGGGTCACTCACGTATTTTAAGTCGAAAAAACGCTCGACATGTTTCACTCCGTACCGAGAAGTGTCATCAGGAGCTTGCGTTGACGGTGACGGACCGGCGGCGGTGGTTTCTTAATAACTACTGACACAAATTTTATCATACAAAATCTACTATTATTTTCAATCAGATACTATTTGTGTGGGTATTTTTTTAAGAAATTCTTCTTCCTCGCGTTATCCCGGCATTTTTGCCACGGCTCCTGGGAGCCTGGGGTCCGCTTGACAACTAATCCTAAGAATTGACGTAGGCACTAGTTTTTACGAAAGCGACTGCCATCTGACCTTCCAACCCAGAGGGTGAACTAGGCCTTGTTAGGATCAGTCCGGTTTCCTCACGATGTTTTCCTTCACCGAAAAGCGACTGGTAAATATCAAATGATATTTCGTACATAAGTTCCGAAAAACTCATTGGTACGAGCCGGGGTTTGAACCCGCGACCTCCGGATTGAAAGTCGCACGCTCTTACCGCTAGGCCACCAGAAATTGTCAGGTAAATTAATTTTTATGTATTGTCCCTATTCACCCCAGTCGTCCCTATTCACCCCAGTCGTCCCTATTCACCCGGACGGTACTTACGTAATCATTTCCATGTTTTCCGGAGTTTCAGCTGATACGGACGTCTCCCAGCTCCGGACTAAGTCTATGGCTGGCTTCAGGTTGCAGACCTTCGCCACGGATTTCGGGTTGTCCTCCACCATTTTATAAAATGTTTCCTGGTGAACATACATTTTTAGTGTTAGGCCAGGATTACACTCGTAAGTTTTACTTACGTAAGTAGGGACACAGCTATACTACAGAATGAGATATGAATATCGTTATCTCATTCTAGCAAATAGCTTTGTCCCTACTTACGTAAGTAAAACTTACAAGTGTAATCCTGGCTTTATATATATAGTTTCAGTCATCATCACCAGATTGTACAGTCAGCAACTTAAAATAGATAGTGACAGTTAAAGTAGCCAAATATATCACACACCTTTGATGCCATAGAAATATGGATGTGTAACCAGGGACCGGCTCGGTATCCCTTACAGGGGTTTTGTAAGGGTTTTGCATAAGGCTTAACTTTCACCCTTTGCCAGACGAAACCCTTTCATTTTGCAAAGCCCTTATATAAAGCTAACCCATCTGAGTAATCGGTAGCCCACTAGCCCAAAACCCTTATCATCCGCTCACCAACACCTTGCATATCGATTATAAGGGTTAGCCTTATAAAGGGCTTCCCTTTTAGCATATAAACGTGGTAATTTAAATCGTCTACCTTGTTCATAATGCACAAATTACTTCGAATCCGAGCGATCGTCGGCGGCGGCGGCGGCGGCGTTCTTTGACTAGACATATACTAATCCTGCCTCTTTCACGCAAGGCTGAACTACGACATTACTAAAGGGAAAGCTTTATAAAAAGCGGTTAATGATAAGGGTAACCCTTATTAAGGGATCGCCTTATTTTTGGCTAAGCTTCTCGGTAAGGGGTAGTCAAATTAATGGCTTGCTTGGGGCTTGCAATTCAAACTGGAAAGTCTTTCAATGTGTTAGCCGTGTTTAAGGGACGCCCATTGAAAGACTTTTATCGCGGAAAGGGTTGTCCAGTAGGGGGTTACATCGTTACACAGGGGTGTGTAATGATGATTGTACCACTGCTGGGCAGAGGCATTCCGTTACACAAGAGAGATTTTAAATTTACAATAAAATGGTGTGTAGTGGTCAAAAATCGTTGTTCGGGTAAAACTACTAAAAGCTTGTTCCACACTCACCAAGTTCTCTCTATAAGTGGGTGCCAAAGCCCAGTGCACGGGATGCACGAACAACTGCAGAAAATTGGAGGCGCATAGCTGCACGTGTTGCCGCAGCTGCTGTCGATATATCTCTATTTGTTCGGGTAACACCTGTACAAAACATATTGAAATTGTTTTTCTTTGTTATGCCTAATAAATAGTAATATCACAGACAATATAACTCCGTAATAGATGGCCACAGTCTAAGAAGAAAACGTGCCTCGTAAAAAAGCAGAAAATTCTATTCTCATTCAGATGGCGCCACACCTTTTAGCCGACTCTCGGCCAGATGGCGACACGGGTTGATACTTAACACATATCAGCAAAAGAACATGGTTCAAAATGGTCATTTAGCTTTCTAAAACTTTTTGTCTCGTGCCGAAAGATGGCAGTAAATTTTGTAAACGCATAACATGACATCGTAATTTTTAAAATGTCGATAGATGGCACTTTATTCAATTATCTGTGTAAATCAACAAATAAATTGTCAAAGGACTGTCTCATTTCAAACATAGACAGAGAGAATCATACTATCTTTGTCTTACACCAGTACTAGCACCCGAAAGAAAAGGATGAGTAAATTTTTTTTTTGTTCTTATTTACTGACAAATGCTGAATGCTGAGAGTATGTAACTTGATGAAACCAAAGTGTGATAACTGCCTATGACAAGGACAAACTATAACAGCGCTGTCTCTTCTTCTCCTATTGAAACTATTGAAAGTTCCATAACACGATCCATTTCGTTTGGCTTTGTTTTTTTTATTATTATCTTTTTTAATGAATAAAAATGTAATCGCTGAAAGCCGCTGCAGTAATGTCGCAACAGTCATCCAGCTGCAGTCTACATCCGAATGTCACCTTTAAGTTTAGTAGGTTATTAGATTTCATTTTAGTGCTTTATAGGGTTCCGTATCCAAAGGGTAGAAACGGGACCCTATTACTAAGACTCCGCTGTCAGTCTGTCTGTCACTAGGCTGTATCTCATGATCCGTGATAGCTAGACAGTTGAACAAATACTAAAAAGTACGGAACCCTCGGTGCGCGAGTCCGACTCGCACTTGGCCGGTTTTTTAAGGTTACGTACCCAAAGGGTAAAAACGGGACCCTATTAGGTACTTGCTATTACTAAGACTCCAGTGACTCCACTGTCCGTCTGTCTGTCACCAGGCTGTATCTGAACGTAATAGATGAACCGTGATAGCTAGACAGTTGAAATTTTCACAGATGTCTGTTGCCGCTATAACAAAAAATACTAGAAAGTACGGAACCCTCGGTGGGCGAGTCCGACTCGCCCTTGTCCCGGTTTTTTTCTTAGGTTGCTTGTTTCGTTTCGTGTTAGATTTAATACTTACACATTTTTCAATTTGGCCATGGTTGCCGACGGTACATGGTTGCAATATTTAACTTGTTAGAATAATTAATATAGGAACCTATAGTTTTTTATTTAAGGTGGTTCGATTTTCATACAAAATTCAATCTGCTTTAATTAAGGCACTTCACACTATTACTACACAAATATTTGCTCATTTATCTACTTTCGAATATTCGTTTGCGCTAAATTAATAGAAAAACTTTGTTTCATACAGAAATCATACATAAATCAACGTAATTTTTTCATCAATTTTACGTATGTGTGTGTCACAAATGTCGTGTACAAATACGTTGCGTGCGGCGTTGCCACTCTATGACGTTGGCGACGTTGCCTGGCCGACCTGGCCGGATTTGCTGTGCCGTCATGTTTAGTGCATTTTTATTTGACAGTGTTGACACTGACACATAGGGTCATGTTTATTGTGACATCAATTTGTTTGTATAAATTGAAAATGATAGCAACGTCTAAATCAAGTTACAAAAATCATCGGTGTTCTAGTCCGCGAAAATCCAGAAAAATTCAGACTCAATTGAAGCGGAATTCATGATGGTGAAGTTTCGTAAGGTAGGTACAGTTTCATTCCTTCATTGTACATTGTAATTTTCTCGTGCCGATCTTTTTAGAAAATAATTCTCACTTCTTCCGTAATGGTAGATATAAGCAGTGAACAATACCTATATAATGTAATTATTACTGTTTTAGTTGCCGAATAGTCAATGTGTCACTAACTCTAGGTTTTTTTAGGTATTGTGCAAAATGAAGAGGCATTCTTGGAAATATAATGTTTTCCTTCATTAGCCAGAAAAAATCAGGACATCCTCACTGCAATAAAGTAAAATAAAACATTTCCTGGGGATGAAAATTATGGAATTTTGTCTATGAATGAAAAACACAATTATTACTAGGTAAGTAAATGATAACTTTACTAGAATCCATATTGTTGCATCATCTTTCTTCCTATAACATTAGAGATTTTGTGCTATCGTGATATTATTTTTCTTTCAGGTACAGGGACAACTACGGATAACAAATATGAAAAAATGTTATTTAATTTGTTGTGTGAATCCATCTACACCAACAAGACATCCACTGCTGGACATAGGCCTCCCCAGGGATCTCCACAACGACTGGTCTTGCAAGACCGGCCAAAATATCGAGAAATAAATAATATAAATAAACATGATAAATATCCCGTTTTCTATAATAGTTATAATTAGAAGGCCATGCAATGTTGTTACTCACTGTATCTACTTGAATAAAAAAATATATATAAAAAAGTTTTAATTTTATTTTACAATTACTGCTTTATTATTAGTACATTACGATACAAGTGCGAAAAGTAGGAAATTAGCAACGAGTGGCGATAAATTGAAACACGACCGAAGGAAGTGTTTTAATCGACACGAGTTGCGAATTACCTTTTCGCACGTGTATTGTACAACGTTTTACAGTACATAATTATGGCCCTTTACATTTTCGACATATGCACGTATTGTACTAATTACCGCACTAGGGCGGTAACGTATATGTAGCACCATATGTACTAAAAAGTATTTTACAGTACATATGGTGCAACTTTCTCGCCCTAGTGCGTAAAGAGCACTTTTCATGCATATGTCGAAAGTTTAAAGGGCCATATGTACTGTAAAACGTTGTACGATACACGTGCGAATAGGTAATTCGCAACTCGTGTCGATTTAAAACACTCTGCGGTCGTGTTTTAATCTGTCGCCACTCGTTTCGAATTTTCTCTTTTCCGCACTTGTATCGTAAATAACTATTGTCTATCTATCTATCTATACAGTTTGACCCGGGTGACTTAAGCTTTATCATGCTATATCTTTAAACAACTTTTAAATCTTAAGTAAGATATTATATTCGAATATTCTTCTTCTACGAAGTTGGTTTTATATGAAATTATTCCGTTCTCGCGTTGAAGCGGGCGGAATGAGTAGAATTTTTAACTTCTGTATGCCGTGCCGTCATAGTGCTGAGTGCATCTAAAAGTGTTTTTTCTAGGGTTCCGTACCCAAAGGATAAAAACGGGACGGTTATTACTAAGACGCCACTGTCCGTCTGTCAGAGTGTCCATCTGTCTGTCACCAAGCTGTATCTCATGAACAGTGATAGCTAGACAGTTGAAATTTTCACAGATGATGTTGTTGCCGCTATAACAACAAATACTAAAAACAGAATAAAATAAATATTTAAGTGGTGCTCCCATACAACAATTGTGATTTTTTTGCCGTTTTTTGCGTAATGGTACGTACGGAACCCTTCGTGCGCGAGTCTGACTCGCACTTGGCCGGTTTTTATATAAAATAAGTCATTTATTAAAATGTATGCAATTATTTATATGAAAATAAGTACCGTCATTCATAAAGATTGTAAGCTAACACAAACAATTTCTTAAAAATAATCATAAGTTGCCTTGAGAACCGGGAAGAACCGGGAATCCCGGTTCCGGCAATGCCCAGAACCGGGAAATGAAATTCTTGGTACCGGGACCAGTATACTGCATGCCCTAGTGTGGAGTCTAATCAGCGAAATCGACTATACAAGTATACACTCGCGTTCGCGCCGCGGCTTCGCGCCGCGTAGTCTGGAGCGGGCTGGATATTGACGCAAATTTCTTTTCTGTATCGTCTCAACCACTCGAGTCAAACCTAGTCAAACAAGCTGTAGTAAGAACTGTCAGATATGACAGTTGACAGTACAACGTTTAATGGAAATGGAACATGATTTTATGGTGTTTCCTAAATGTCTAGCTTCTGCTCAAACTCAAGAGAGCATCCTGCGGACACTGCTCTCCATGCTCATCTACAACTCCACAATTTGCATGATGTTGGACATAGTGCTTCTTGTGGTTATGTTAAGGGTCTCCGGCAAACTCGGTTCTCCATACAGTAGTAGTTCCGCTCTCATTTAAAACGACTAGCTAGATTTGTCTGAAACTTTGTACTTACAATAGGATAAGGTATATCTATGTCTGTAATTAGTTTATGTAGCTTCAGATACCATAGTTAAAAAAATACAGCGAATTTAAGTTTTTCATACAAAACTTGTTTTTGCTCTATTTCGTTTGTTTTATATAGGTACTGGAGCTATATAAACTAATTTCAGACCTAGATATACCTCATGTCTTTGTATGTGCAAAGTTTCATTCAATACATAGTTTTAAAATAAGCAACACCCTTAACCCTTAACTGGCCATTGGTAAACCTTATCTCGTTTCAGTAAGGCATGCAAATGGTCAGTTAACAGTGTTTTCGATGGTAACTAGCAATTGTTTGACGTAACTAAAACGATGAAGCATCTTGTGTAGAATTACCAGTCGAATAGAATTGTTAAGAAAACTAAACAATGAATATTTTGCTAAATATTTATCGGATTCAATAATAAATACTCAAGATGAGTTCAAAATAAAAAATAAAAAATCTGTTGAGGTGTCTCAGGTTTATAAAAATGTATTATGATGTATATATATATACATCTTTCTCTCTCTTTAGCCCGTCTACCCTTCGGGTGTAGGCCTCCGTCATTTTACCTTTTATGGTCTCTCAATGTGATTCCTACCAGTTTTCTCTTTCGCACCGACTGGTCAATGCTCAATTTATATAATAGGTCCTTGGTAAAAACCCAGGTTTCAGTTCCATACTAAGTACTAAATATATACCGGGTGTGGCCTACAACATGAGCAAATAATTTAAACATGGATTATACTTCTCAAACGATGACACTTTATTTCAATAACTTTTAATAATTATGAAATCTTTAGGCTTCCAATGTTCCTATTAAATATTATCTTCAATGGACGCTGTCATCAGTGTTATTGATGTTGCTTATCATGCTTTAAACAAAATTCGCAAAACATAGCATATTCTTAGTATTAACTTTGACATATCTATAATAATTAAATGTTTTTAAGAACAATAATAACTCCATCAATAAATTGCCCTGATATTTTAAATAAGGTAATATTTGTAAAACTTGACAATTTAAAAGTGCTTGTTGCTAGGCCTATTTCAATAAAGAATATTTTGACTTGACTTATTATGTGAAAATAATAGGTCTAAATTTAAAACTATAGTTGGTCAAACCAATTTGTCAGTCAGTAACAACCAGGAAAATTATACTCATCCCTTTCTTTTGGGTGCTAGTACTAGTGTAAGACAGAGATAGTATCTCTGTCTATGTTTGAAATGAGACAGTCCTTTGACAAACTATATGTTAAAAAACACTACCGCAATGTTTTGTAGTACTTAATTGCACTAATACAATTAAGTTAGTTTAATAAGTTAAGTAATAGGTAACTAGATTTTATTGAATAAATAAATAATAATAAATATTAGTATAAACTTTTAAGCATGCTAAAAATACAAAATACAAGTTATATTTAAAAGTCGCTGAACAAATGTAGGTCAGTTTGAAAGCCACAGCCTACAGTTTAATTTTTTGCTCGTGTTACAGGCTACACCCGGTATATATTTATTGGTGACTTTACTTCTTATCATCTGCATGTCTATCAAGTAGGTAAATGAATAGCGAACTTGATTAACCAGCATCTGTGATCTAGCGACAGCGCCGGGTAGGGTAGGGTAGGGATAGTAAATGCTGCTCAGGTTGGCCGTATGCTTGTTTGCCATTCGACTAATGACTGATATCTAATATTCATTAAGAAGTTGATAACAATACAAATAATTTAAACTTCAAGAAAGTTTAAATTATTTGTAAGGCCATCAGTATTGATCAGACTATATTCAATCTCATATGGTGTCTGTACAGTCAACCAATTTGATTCTTAGGTCACTATAGAACCTTATCGCTAAAGCGATAAGCAGCAGTTAAAACTGCTCTACTCTACTAGATACATGACAATGGACATGACATACATTAGGGTGGTTCACGTTTGTATGGGAATAATTCAAACTAGCAAGAAGAAGCGACACCCTTTATTTTTATTACACTTTTTATGTTGATGGAATACACCAAGTTTTGTAACCTTACCTCAACTACAATGGGGTGCTCAAACTTAAAAAGGTACTTACTTATAAATAAAAATATAAAAAAGAAAAACTTATTTTTTTCAGATTTCATACAACATAAAAATTTCAAAGTGGTTGAGCACATCCTTGTAGTTGAGATAAAGTTACAAAACATGGTGTATTTTATCAGCATAAAAATGTGACAAAATAAGGAGGTGCCCCGTCACTCAAAAAGTATATAGTAGAGGATCAAATAAAATTGATTCATTATGACATAGTGGCCTAGGAATCAAATTGGTTGACTATACCTGCATTTAATACCGAATATACGTTATCAGCTTAAACATTTAAATTATATATATACATTATATTCAATTCGACTTCATATTTTTTTCTTTGCGCCACCCACAATATATTCTAATTCTACTGTCTCCAATACCCAAAGGTTGTCTGGAAAAGATGGCTCTTAAGCGATAAGACCGCCTGTTGTTACCTCTATCCAATTGTCTTTGTTTATGTTACTGTGAACTATGTGAGGTGTGCAATAAAGAATATTGTATATATCAAAAAATATGTTATCTGCACTGCTGTACCCAAAGGTACAAAGATCTTGACAAATCAAGATTACTGTCTGTTGGAAATTTATATGTTAGAGTGAAACCAAAATATGGGTCACATTTGTATAGTTTAAATACAAACTGAATTTGGTAGTTAATTCCAGTTGAAGAATAATGTTTGTTGAGTGACTTTTTATGAAGTACCTAAGCATATGGTCGAGTAAATCATTTATTATGAAATACTTACTACGAGAATTGAAATAGGTATCATCATCATCCTGTCCTGGCCGGTTTCGGCCTCGGCGTCGGCGACTGAGTTTGTACTGGCAAGTGAGAGCGACGTGACGATATTGAGCTCTCAGGTAGCTGACAGCCTATTTTTGCAGTAAATGTACGGCCACACACACATATCATGCTCTTAAATTACTGATTACACAGCTTCAAGTAATAGTAGCAGGTAGACTTGGTACGAGAAGAGCAGTATGTAAAATTAGCGCAGCAAACCCCTACGCCAGATATTAAGATGGGTAGGTAATGGGTAAATAGGGTACCTGAGTTGACAATCCATAACGATAACATTAACCGATCTTCATCATTGATCGGAAAACGGAACATTGAAATGTTCCCTTGGTAATTTCTACATTGATAATATGCGCATTTCGACATTTTGGCTTTGTTTGAAACAAGTTTGAAAAAATAAAGTGCCAATCAACGGTAAAACAGGTGACATTGACACCTAACCTAACGTCAAATTGCTTTATAATCTATGTAGGTGACATCTTATATTTAGCGCCATCTGTTATAACATATTGACAAAAATTGGCTGGGTAAAAAGCTACCGTAACGTGGTGAACGCCTGTGAATTCTGAACGCAAAACGCAAATGCAAAAGGACGTAACTCCATAGAAAAGAACTACTAGGGCCATCTAGTGAACTGAGAGCAACTTAAATAGTTGGTTACACAATTGACTTAGACTGTGGCCATCTATTACGGAGTTATATTGTCTGTGGTAATATCATATAAAACGAATGGCTACAACAAGTCATCATCATCATCAATTTAAGAGCCTATTAGCTCTTGTCGGTGGAGCAATTTCCATGTATCTCATTCCTGAGCCTTTCGTTTGACCGCCTGATACGACACAACAAGTAGGGGATTCAAAATATCTTTATTTTATAAATAATCTGACTTTTTGGTGAACAACATTTCTACTCAGAATCATGAGGACTATCGATTTAAAAAGAAAAAAATATGTCCCCAAAAAAAGAACAGTTTGTAACGCATTTTCACATACATTTTGTATGGACCGTTACAAAACTGACACCCAGTATGAAAAACTGGGGACACTTCTTTTCTTTGTCTCATTCAATAGTACTCGTGATTCTTAGTCTAAATAACTCAAAAGTGAATGGTTTTTCGAAAAAAAGTAAATGGTACCATTTTTTCTGAAAACCCGCTTATACATTAAGATTAAGCCTTAGTTTGTAGTTGTAATTGTAACAAAGTCTGATATTTAAATTATAATTGGTTCCCCGCGATACAGGCACTGCCTAGTGCGGAGACCCCTGGAATGTCTGTAACCTTTTGCTGAAATAAATGATCTTTATTCTTATTCTATTCTATTCTTACATATATCTACAATCCAAGGTAAAAATATCGATCCAGACAAATGGTTCAAAAATATGTGAACACGAGTTTATTGTCTAAGATGTATGAGCGTACACATATTTTTGAAACTGTGGGAATGTATATATATTTATGCCACTGACATCCTTGATTATTGGATTAGTTTACCTTGGCGCCCTGTTCGACCTGCACGAGCACGGTCTGGCTGCTGACGAGCAGGTGCTGCAGCGGCGCGGGCGGCGCGGGGGCGGGGGGGCCGGCGGCGGCGCCCGGGACCGCGGCCAGGCCGTGCTCCACCACTGATATCGTCACTTCCGTCGGAAGCCTGACATCACAACTAAAACTGATTACTCGTTACACAACAACGGGAACAAATCTAATTATTTCATTAAATATTTTTTCTACTCGTCGAGTATAATCTGTGTATTAGAACTCCATAAGCAACACTACAACCTTACTCTTTTCAACGTTGGATAGTCTATGGCACTTCCGACTCAAGTATAAGAATTTTATCGATACGGTTTAGTCAATTATAAAATTTTTGAAAATAGAACTTCATACATTTCGATTAAATATTTCTTGTTTAAGGAGACTCGATTCAATGCAAATTAGCCTACTTAAACACGCTGCTGCGTCGCATCTGCTTTGTGATTGGTTGACTAACAAAAACATTTTATTTTATGTTGTAGTAGAAACAATTGCTTCATAAGTCAGAAACTCGCATGTGACACCCTTCATATAGCAACATCCATACCCTACGAAAACCGCTTAGCGTTGTTTGTTAGTCTCCATAGGCTACGGTGGCCAAAATCGAGAAAAAAACTGTCTCAAAATTGAATTTAGCAAGGAGCAGGTACCAGGGCCTCATGAGTTACGAGGAGATTCGTTGACCAACCCGCCGGGGACGCGGGCCCGGCGGCCGGGGCGTGTACGAGTATGAAGGTATCGCGGGCTGCGGCAGCTCGCGTATCTTAGCTGTATACTTTTGGTTTGTTTACCTATATGATTCTACTAGTTGAAAGTATTATTTTTTTGTCTCATAGAAAAAGTATTGTATACAATAGTGATATAATCAAGCTTTTCAATCTCGTACCTTAACTTAAGCAACTCAGCAAGCTTCGTTGCTTAAACACGGTACTCGACTGAAAAGCTCTCTATTATATCACGATTGTATAAAATACTATTTGATTTGTGTTTTAAGTATTCACACTACTATATACACGGTGGCTAAAAAATAAGTGCATTCCCGTTGCCAGGGAGGTTTTGCGATTATACTGAGCAACTTTTACTATGGGACCAACCCTGAAATGGCAAAAAAATATTGGCCGTTTCATACATTTTGGCTGGTCCGTTTTCTATGGGAGGGTAATTTTTTTTTCAAGATTTCGGGGTTGGTCCCATAGTAGGTAAAACTTGCTCAGTATAATCGCAAAACCTCCCTGGCAACGGGAATGCACATATTTTTTGGCCACCCTGTATAAATTATAAACTGAAATATAATATAATACAAGTGCGAAAAATAGGAAATTCGCAAAGAGTGGAGATAAATTACAACACGGTCGAAGGGAATGTTTTAAATCGACACGAGTTGCGAATTACCTATTCGCACATGTATAGTAGAACGTTTTACAGTACATATGGTCCTTTAAATTTTCAGTAGAAGTAGCAGAGAAAGCGCTATTATTGTTTGTCCTTGTCATAGTCTCACTTTCCTTTTTACCTACTTCTAAAAAGTCCCTACGTAGACGTTTTTAGGCAACAATGAACCGGACCAAAGTACGTAGCATGGAGACTGTATAAAGGAGCCAAATCTCTATGTATGAAAAGTGTCCATCAAAAAACAGTAATTAGGCGGCGCCACCATACACCGAAATACTACCAAAAACAACCTACGTAATTTGGTCGGGTTATTTGTTGCCTTATATGGTTCATGTTATACTCATGTCCCAGAGCCTAACTAGCGCAACCGGAGAGATTAGTAACTATTATTTAAAGCTTAACGCGGTCACTTTTACAACAATTCTGCCATAAGAGATTGCGATCCTTTCTATACCAATCATAGTACGTAGGTTGTTTTTGGTATGGTATGCAATAAAGATATATGAAATGGAAGGAAGGAATGTTAAAACGTGTTTTTAATTTTGTCGCATTGCGTATGTTCTGTTCCTCAGAGGCGCACGCGTATGTCACATCTATTATTATGCTAGGTCTATGATATAGACGATGGTTCATATACTTACGGAGGACGAGGAGCTTTATTCTTCTCTGTATTTTCCTTCTCACTCTCCTGGCATTCGTTATCGGTGAGCACCTCGCTCTTTCCAATGGATAGCCGCTTCTCTTTCTCTCTCGTTTGGACCGGGGCCGGGGTTTGTGGCGTTTCTTCCTCGGACGATGGTTCCTGTTTGCAACTAGTTGATGATTGCTAAAACATAAGAAATAAGAGCTCTCAATTTATGCACAAGTTAACCTAGTAGACATAACTAATTAGGGGACTTGAAATACAGACGGGAATGGAAAAAATGCAACATAAACAGTTTCATACACACAAAAACGGGACCCTATTACTAAGACTCCGCTGTCCGCTCCGGACTCGCGCACGTAGGGTTCCGTATTACGCAAAAAACGGTAAAAAATCGCGTTTGTTGTATTGGAGCCCCACTTAAATATTTATTTTATTCTGTATTTAGTATTTGTTGTTATAGCGGCAACAGAAATACATCATCTGTGAAAATTTCAACTGTCTAGCTATCACGGTTCATGAGATACAGCCTGGTGACAGACGGACAGACAGTGGAGTCTTAGTAATAGGGTCCCGTTTTTACCCTTTGGGTACGGAACCCTAAATGAAATGAAATGAAATGAAATGAAATGAAATGCGTTTATTTGCTTAACATTATGTACAGATAAGATGGTAGAGTCAAAAGTATTATGTCCAGATAATGTCAATACCTTATAATAGTAGGCATGCAAAATAATTTAAAACTTAAAACCTATTAACATTATATTACATATTTACACAATCAATTACAATAATTTATTAAACATTTACATTTACAAATTGAAATTAGAGCCAAGAATAGGCGAATTAATAAATAATAAAATGTCACAAGATTAATAAAAATCTACATTTAAATATTCCTTAACGCTATAAAAATTGTGCTCGCTTAAAAATATTATAATTGCACGTCTAAATTTAATAAATGGCATGTCTCTTAACGATTGTGGCAGTTTATTATATATTGTGTATGTCATCCCATCTACATTATTTCGATAAAGAGCCAAATTGTTTTTTGTACTAAGAAGTTGGTTCAATCGATAAGCTCTAGCATTTGGATTTACTTGAGCTATAAAAGTAAAGTATTCGTAATGTTTTTTTACAAAAATGCATATTTCTGCTATATATATACATGCCAAAGGAAGAATTTTAAGTTTTTTAAACATGGGCTTACACGATTGTCTTGTACCAATACCGCATAATGCTCTGACGCACTTTTTTTGGGCTTTGAATGCTCTATCAATGTCAACAGAGTTACCCCAGATTATAACGCCATATCGTAACACAGATGACACATAGCTATGATAGGCGTTTAAAGCTGTTTCTAGGGATGCGACTTGTTTTAGCCGTTTGAGTGCGTACACAAATCGGTTTACTTTAGTGCATACAAGGTCAATATGTTTTTTCCAGTTACAGTGTTCGTCAAGAGTTAATCCCAAAAAGACAGTAGAATTAACCATTTCTACTTTAACATTATTGTACATTACATTTAAAGATAATGCTTGGCTCTTATTTGTTCTAAATTGTACAGCTTTGGTTTTACTAATATTAATTTTAAGATCATGTATATTCAGCCAATTTACTATGGTTCTAATGGTTTCGTTTATCTCATTTTCAAAGGTATCCACGTTCGTACATTTAAACAATAAAGTCGTGTCGTCGGCAAATAATATACATTTGTGTGTTGTTACATCGGGAAGGTCATTGATATATAAAAGAAACAATAATGGTCCTAAAATGCTTCCTTGAGGAACTCCTCGTCGATTAAGTTTATATTCAGACATGACACAGACTTTTTCGTCATTAACTACTTTAGATACTTCTGTACACTGCCTCCTATCACTTAGGTAGCCAGTAAGCCAGTCATGGGCTTTCCCTCTAATGCCATAATCGTAAAGTTTATTGAGAAGCGTTTTATGGTTTACAAAATCAAATGCTTTAGACATGTCTAAAAATAATGCTATAACAGGCTCTTTACGATCAAGACACTCTGTAACATATTTAACTAAAGAAAAACTAGCCAGAGACGTCGATTTACCTGACTGAAATCCGAACTGATCCGTGCTTAGTAGTTTGTTTTTTTGTAGGAAATCATATAATCTTTTAGCAATCACTTTTTCGAACACCTTTGAAATTATTGGGATAAGAGTGATAGGTCTATAGTTATTCATGTCTAGAGCGTTACCTTTTTTGTATATTGGCTTAACTATCGAGTATTTAAGACGATCCGGAAATATACCTGTGGTGATAGAGAGATTAATTAGATACGTCAGAGGAATAGCTAACTTTTGAGCGCATAATTTTAATAATTTGGTGCTTATAAAGTCATATCCAACTGAATTTGTGTTATTTAGTGAAAAAATAATGTTTAACACCTCATTTTCCGATACGGGAGTTAAATACATAGAGTTTATTTGGTTGTATTTATGAGAACTGTGTAGAGGCGCTGTAGTCGTATTATTTTTACAAGTAAGGTCTATGAAAAAATTATTAAATGCTTCCGCTAGTTCTAGGGGGTCATCTATGAATTTTCCATTGTTGTATATTTGGTCAACCTGTTTTGTAAATCCCTTGGTGTTAATATTTCGATGAATTACTGACCACGTTGCTCTACATTTGTTTCTAGCGGTTTTAATGGTCTTTTTGTTGACCATGCGTTGAGCTTTATTAATGCAACGTCGTAGCGTTTTTGAGTAGTTAATGTAAAGTCTTTTACAAAGTGACTTATCACTTGCAGTTGATTTCCTGTAAGAGAGATAGAGACAGCGCTTTTGTTTGCAGCATTTCCGTATCCCTTTCGTTATCCATGGCGAGTTTTTAGTCTTTTGAGTAATTCTCACCTTAATTTTCGGAAAACATAATTCAAAAAACAGGATTAGTAAATCATGGAACTCATTGAATGCTGCATTTATCTCATTATTAGTAAATAAATTATGAAAAGATAAAGAATGTATAGCATTGAAGAATTTCTGTGTATTTTCCACACTAAAGTCTCGCCTATATTCGTACCAGTTTCTAAGATATTTTAGTTTCCCTACATCAAATGAGACAAACTGTCCTGTATTATGATCCGACAAGCCTAAATGGTCATTTCGACTCAATACCTGCGCCATGTTGCTGGCAACGAGGTCTATACACGACGATTGTCGCGTCGGTGCAGCGGTATGAATTTTAAAATTATTTGATTCCAAAATGCTAATTAATTCTTGACTTATCTTATCAGTTTTGAGTATGTTAATATTCCAGTCTCCACACAAGATAATTTTGCTTTGTTTTTTATTTATTTTGGAAAGCAGATAATTTAATTTTTCTAAGAATACCAGTACATTCGAAGAGGGAGTCCTGTATATACAGATAACAATCAGTCCCGTTTGCTCTATCTGTATTCCACAACATTCAAATACATAGTTTTCTGCAATTTGAGCGCAAATATTTAATGTTTTATAATCTAATTCATTTTTAAGCAAAATGCATGAACCGCCTCTTCTTTCACGGAGGCGCGAGAAAAAAGCCGCCATTTTGTATTTGTTAATGCAAACGTTTTGTTCCATTCCTTTTTTAAGAAAAGTTTCAGTTAGGCATAGGATATTAATAGGCTCTTTTTTTGCGGAATATTCTTCCAAAACAATTTCTAGCTCATCCTGTTTTTTTAAGACACTAGCTATATTCTGGTGTAATAACTGGAAACTTGTAGTATAATCGTGGTGAGCTTTTGTAGTTTTTAATTTTGTTTTAGGCACGAAAGGAATGAGAGTGCGTTGCTATATTAGGGTCATTTGTTACAGGAGACGAGGGGTCAGTCTGTGCACCTATATTATATTTTTTGGGCGAGATAAGAACTTTTTGTTCCGGTTGGTTGAACTTGTTAAATTGCTCTATATACAAGATAATTTTCTTGATACCTTGAAATATCTGTTTTACACCGTTGTTATTTACAAATCCAGACGCTCTGCTAAACATATCGTACTCAAATGACAGTTCGAGATTTGAGTCAAGCAAAAATGAGTACTCGTATTTTAAGTTATCACAATAAAGTAAATTATTAAAAGTTTCAATCCTCCAATTTAACATAATACCTGTATTTTTACACTTGTATGTAGGTAAACATATGATGAAGTTTGTGTAGTCTAATTTTGATAAAGTATTTCTTATAATGTTCACTAAACCCTGGTAATCTTTAGTTTCCTTAAAGTCTTCTTCCCCGATGTAGATGATGCAATAATCCTGTTTCGTGAAGTTTATGGTTTTTTTGTTAATGTCACGAAACAATTCTGTAATTCCACAATTGGGCATTAAGTAATGACATATTTCTAAAGTGTTTGAAAGTGCATTCTGTGCCACTTGCAGTATTTTGTTTCTTTTGTTAGTACTTATTAGGCAAAGTTTCGGCCTTGCTATATGTTCCGTCGTTTCTATTGTGAGTGATGACGATATACTTTTTGAAGAATTAGCCTCCGGTGTTGTAGTCCGTTTCTTGGAATTCGCAGGCGTCGAAAGTTCTTTTTGGGCTAAGTCCGAGATTGGCGTGCTACTTATATGTAATTTCGTGGGTAGAGGTAATATAGAGTTTCGAGATTTAGTCTTGCTAGCGGTTTTCTTCTTTTTCTTACCTCTTACGGTTGAAATTGAATTATTAGGTGTATTTTCATTTAATATTTTGCGATAAGTATTTATTTTGATATAGCAATTGTCAAGTGTATTTTTTAGTTTAGTAATGTCACTATTTAAGCGAGCAATTTCTTCGTGAGCGCTTAGTAGCTGTATCGTTAATTGCTGGTTTGCAGACTGCAAGCTCACTATTTCAGAACTATTCAAATCGGGTATATTGGGCAGACTTAACTGTTCCTGTATACTATGTATACTACTTGATATTGACATAGAGTCCGAGTCGTCCGTGACTGTAGATATATCAAGATTTTCGTCCGAAATATGGTAAGATTTCCTAGCCTTTCGTTTTGTGACATAGTCGATACCGGTATTTATTTTGCTATCGCAGGAGCTCTCTTCCAATGCTTTCGAGGTGTTAACGCGTTTAGGAGACTCTTGTGTCTCACACAAGTTAGTACCTATTGCATACTGTTCCACACTGCACTGATTGTCGACACATGGGTCCTCGTCGCGCTGCTCCTCGCCATGTTCAACTTTGCGCTGCTCCTCTTCAAATTGTTTCGAGTGGTTTTGCTCTGAAGTATGTTGCTTCTCAGTGGGCTGATTTTCGTCAAGCGGTTTCACCTCTCCCGGCTCTCCCCGTATTCCGCTATTTTGCTGTTGGAGGCGTTGACTCTCGTCGCTCTGCCGCTCTGTAGACTGCGAAATTTGACTATTTTCACGTACGTCAGCTGTACATGACGTTTTGGGTGGTAAATCACTATGTATTGAGGTAGGTGTTAGTTGTGAAGAGTCATCATTTACTTTGCTTGACGATTCAAGAGTATGGGACTCAGATGTCACACTCTTAGTTGCTGTGTTTAGGTTTGTTACACAGTTGCTACATTTCCATGTCTGTTTATTTTTAATTGTCATAAGTAAAAACCTCTTGGAGCTAACATTAGTGGTACATTTCCGATGGTATGTATGTTTACACTTAGAACATTTTAAAAATTCCTTTGTGGTAATAGTCGTTTTGCATTTTTTGCAAATAATTTTAGTCAATGATTTTCTGGAACTCAAAACTTTGACGGTTTTTGTGGACATGGTGCTATAATATAAATAGATCGTTATTTAATGTTAGCGCCCTCTTTAATGGATTCCGTGTACTAAGATGTCTCTTTGCCTTCGATCACAACCTTGATCCACGTGGTAACGCTATTTTATCATAGATGGCGCTGTCTTCAATATTTGTAGGCGAGTCGAACAAACTGTTATTTTTTGCCTTAATTTAGAGATTATGCTGTATGTACCTCCAAAAATAGTTATTCTTCCGTTTTTTTTCTTATTATTGACACTTTAGTAATGTATATGTTATGAATTTAGTCACAAAAATCCACGAACTCTTGATATTGTCACTCAAAAACACTTAGTCACTGCCTAAATTTTATGAACCGTTTTCATTTTATCTATTGATCAGTTCTTATAAATAACACTTGTTGTTGCGAATTGGTCCATTGTTGTCATTTTGAACACACTTTAAAGTCAAAAACACATTAAAAACTATTTTTTTGTTTATTTAAGCTCGAGACGTCACACAGAGTACTGTTGATCGTGGTAGCGCCATCTACCGTTTTCCTACCTAAAAACAGTGTCTGCGCCAATAGGGGATTTGCCACTATGAAATTTATATGAAATACTAGCAAATGACGTCACGATTAAGTTACCTACTCAGTTATATACGATATATAAAATAGAAATTGTGTCTAAATATAACTGCTGTCAACGTTTCTCTATTAATAGTTTTGGTGCTGTATTTCATGCATGGTGTGAAATAATTTATTTTAAATAAAGTCAATATCAATTCTCTTCAGATTAGGTTGCGAATGCGGACCAATGGCACAAGGCGGACACGCTATACATCAAAAGTCACTTGCGTTTCTATGTGTGAACGGCACGTCTGTACACGCGGCATGCGTCATAGTGTGAGTAAGTTGCTTAAAAAAAGCTTTTATTTCAGTCATTAACCCATATAGCGTACAAAATTAAATACTACGTTACAACTAATTGACACTGTAAAGAGGTGCCAGTCATGTTAAAAATTAATCTAAATCTAGTTCAGATAAAAATAGTACTGAGCGTACGCCAGAAGTCTGCCAGAATTCTGTCGCGGGGCGAGGTAATTCGAGTCGGGGCGGGGCAGTGCGTGGCCTTTCTGTATGATAATACTATTACTTATTCTGTGCCAATGGCTTCTTTAGGATGCATAAAGACATTTATGAAGTTGAGGTCTACTTACATTTTGTTCTTTCCCATTATTTTTCCCTGTCTGGCTAGTCAGTTTACCACCTAGTTCATCACCCTCATCAGGCATAACGCTAAATAGTTCCGTGACTAGATCGTTCAATTCCTTCTTCGATATCTTCATTATGTTCTCGAGGCCTTCCTCGTCTTCGTCATCTGCAATTTTTGACAAAACAAAATTATTTGCGTGCGGCAAAGAGTTATTACATCCGATATATTTTTTACACAAAAACTAAGTCCCCGGCTAGCTCGGCCAAATAGCACCTTCACATCGAAACGCAGTTTCGTTCTCATTTTAAAACTACGTATTGAATTGTAATGATACTTTGCACATACAATGAAATGAGGTGAGGTAGCTCTAGTATATAAAACTAACGAAATACACCAAAAACATGTTTTGTATAAAAAACTTAAATTCGCTGTATTTTTTTACTATGGTATTTGAAGCTACATAAACTAATTTCAGACCTAGATATACCTTATCCTATTGTAAGTACAAAGTTTCAGAGCAATCCAGCTAGTCGTTTTAAAATGAGAGATACTACGTTTGTATGGAGAATCGAGCTTGCCGGGGACTCTTAACATACAATGTTTTCCCTACAACTTCGCCAATGCATGACAGTTTATTTTGTTGTCAATTGTGATGTGGTCGCACTCCATACTAAATTTGTACGGGTGCGCTTCTTATGTCATATTTGCTACGTCTAATAGTTGAGAGAGATGGTCTGTGATGGGTACAGAACCACACGCTATACATCATCAAAAATCACCTGCGTTTCTATGTGTGAACGGTACGTCTGTACACGCATCATGTAAGTTGCTTAAAAGCAGTACTGAGCGGCCGGCAAACGGCCGTCAATCTGCTGTCGCGGGGCGAGGTCATTCGAGTCGGGGCGGGGCGGTGCGTGGCCGTTCTGTATGATAATACTATTACTTATTCTGTGACAGAAGATAGGGAGGGTTTTGTATGGTTGTGTATGTACTCACGGGCATCAGGATCCTGCGCCACGTTATATTCAGGATCATCATCATCATCCTGCGCCTCGGTTTCGGGGTTGAGACATATCTGCAGGAACTCGGTCCACACATCGTCTGCGGCCGGCATGGGGGCCTCGTCGGGGGGCACGAAGGAGCCCTCTATGTGGTCGATGGGGACGGAGGACAGGGAGAGTTTTGAGCGCGTCCGGAGGGCGATAGTGGCTTCTTCATCCAGGTCGAGCTTGCGGCGGGATGTTGAAATCTCCTGAAAGGCACATGAAATGAAAATGATCATTTTCCAGGCTTTTTACCAGCAGCAGTCCGCTTGGCAAACTAATCTCAAGAATTGGCATATGCACCAGTCACTGCCACCCGACCTTACAACACAGAAGGTAAACTAGGCCTTAAAGGGATTAGTCCGCTTTCCTCACAATGTTTTCCTTCACCGAAAAGCGACTGGTAAATATCAAATCCAGGGACCGGACAACCCTTTCCGCGATAAAATGGGCGTCCCTTAAACACGACTAACACATTGAAAGACTTTCCCTTTTGATCTTATCTAAAAGCTAACCAAAAATAAGGCTAGCCCTTAATAAGGGTTACCCTTATCTTTAAGCGCTTTTTATAAAGGTTTCCCGTTGCGTGAAAGAGACAGGATTAGTATATATCTACGCTAGTGTATGAAAAGGAAAGAAAATACGTGCCTAGTCAAAGAACGCCTCGGTCGCCGCCGACGATCGCTCGGATTCGAAGTAATGTGTGCTTTATGAACAAGGTAGACGACTTAAATTAGCACGCTTATATGCTAAAAGGGAAGCCCTTTATAAGGCTAACCCTTATAAGCAATATGCAAGGTGTTGGTGAGCGGATGATAAGGGTTTTATAAGGGTATTTGGGCTACCGATTACACAAATGTGTGTAGACAAATATAAGGGTTTTTAAAAGCAAAATGAAGGGTTTCGTCTGACAAAGGGTATGGTAAGTTAAGCCTTATGCAATACCCTTATAAAACCCGGATAAGGGATAGCGGGCCGGTCCCTGATCAAATCATATATCGTACACGTGAAATGAAAATCAAAAACACAACACAACTGCTGTGTTTACAAATTGAGAAAGAGTTGGGAGTTGGGACCTCCTAGTAAGTATGATCTAGTCAGACACATTAATAAAATCAGCTTTAGGTATAAAAGCCTGTGAAAATGTAATTGCAGCGTTTAAGCATAGCATACGTAAGAAATATCATGCATATTACTGTTAAAAAAAACCGGCCAAGTCACAAGTGCGAATCGGACTCGCGCACCGAGGGTTCCGTACTTTTTACACGACTGCCCAAAAAAGAGAGTGTAATGTTTTTAGTATTTGTTGTTATAGCGGCAACAGAAACACATCATCTGTGAAAATTTCAACTGTCTAGCTATCACGGTTCATGAGATACAGCCTGGTGACAGACAGACGGACAGCGGAGTCTTAGTAATAGGGTCCACCCTAAAAATACTAGAAGACTTTTAATAATTAACTCATAGATATGCCAATGAAGAAACAACGTTGAAGGTTTAACGTTAGAATTTAGATTCTCTTTTCTTGACTGTCATGCATTTTGTATCAAATCGCGTGTGAGATATCGCACCAGAAGAACTCAAGGTGTTTAAATTAAGTTAAATAAATGGCATACCTGTGGTACTTTAAAGGGTCCGTCTTTGACGATCCTGGGACTAGTGGTGCGGCGCGGCGTGGCCGGCGTGCGGGGCTGCGAGTCAACATCGCTGCAAGATTCCAGAGTTTGGTCATCATCACTCTGAAAAAAATACAACAAAGATTGTGGTTTAAATTGATCATATTTTCTTCAAATATGTAAGTCTCTTCTTAGAATATGTTGAGAGAAAAAATACGAAAAGTGAAGCCAAATATGTATTAACAGACTGGTTAAACAAAAAGGGCTGCAAAAGGCGCCAGAGAAGACCTGTATCAAGATGAGAGGACCACACTTTCTAGGCCACATTTAGTTGTTCAGTACCAAACTACACACAACACACACCACACACACACAGGACAGCCAGGCACAGGCAGGATAGACAGCAGCAGGACAGTGTAGGGGGGGACAGTTGATATCACCGATGCTCTAGAGGAGGGGGAGCCTAGAGAGCATACTTTTAGTTACAATTTTAATAGCAGTTGTCCCCTGCACCCCCTTGCCAGATTCTCTCATTCCTACACAAGACTAACGCCGTAAGCGGGTTCAGAAGCAATATCTGACTAACCAGTACATCATCAGCCCTGGGGTCATATTCTTCATCGTCCTCATCTTCCGGCAGCTCCTGAGCGATAAGTGCCGTGACCTCCGGCCGCGTCTTCACCGGTATATGCTTGATTGGTGTTAGCTCTAGATTCTCAAGGTTCCAAGCTGTTTTTGGTGACACTTTCCGTAGTTCTCTAAAAAAAGGAGGCTTTATAAGCTTGTAAGCAACATTAGTAACGGTTTATTAATTGTATAGAAATAAAAAGTAAATTGTTTGTATAATTACCTAGTCGGCTCATAAGTTCTGTCACTGGCCTTTAAAATTTAAATTTGGAACTCCTAAAACAAAAACCGTTCTGCATTTGAATTTCGAATCTTTATTAAATATTTGAGTAGTATAATTTTGCAATTTTCTGTTTTCTTCAACATGGAGTGGACGCTTAAAGATAGCCGTACCGCAATAATTGCACTATATCGTTGTGGTCACTCGCCGACTAAAATTTTTAAGCTACTTGAAAATTTAAAATTCTCTCTAAGATTTGTGTATCGTACCATAGAAAGATACAGTGAGGTCTCTAGTTTAAATGACAAGAAAAGAAGCGGTCGTCCGCGTACAGCTAGGACTCCAGCGGTTGTACAAGCAATTAGGGCACGCATTGCCAGAAATCCCGCTAGGAAACAAAAAGTTATGGCCCTCCAGATGGGTTTGAGCAAAAACACGGTGAAAAGAGTGCTTAATCAAGACCTGAGACTTCGTGCTTATAAACGAAAAACTGGCCATCTTCTCAATGGTCGGCTTAAAGCTTTAAGGCTTAAAAGATCTAAAGCTTTATTGAAGAAGTACGCTAAAAATAAGCACCGTTGTATACTGTTTTCGGACGAGAAAATTTTTGACATAGAAGAAAACTGTAATAAACAAAATGATAGAGTGTACGCTCGCAATAGTAAAGAAGCGTCTAATAGCATTCCCCGTATTCAAAGAGGTCATCACCCTTCATCTGTGATGGTTTGGCTGGGAGTTTCTTATGCGGGCGTCACTAGTATGCATTTTTGTGAGAAAGGAGTAAAAACTAGTGCCAAAGTGTACCAAGACACGGTGTTGACTAATATTGTGAAACCACTATCCCATACGATGTTTCTAAACCAGCATTGGGTTTTCCAGCAGGACTCTGCTCCAGCCCATAAGGCAAAGTCTACACAAGCCTGGCTCGCCTCCAATAAAATCGACTTTATACGGCATGAAGATTGGCCCTCCTCTAGCCCAGATCTTAATCCTTTAGACTATAAAATATGGCAGTATTTAGAGGAAAAGGTGTGCTCAAAACCTCATGCAAATCTAGACTCGCTGAAAAAATCTCTTGCTAGGCAGTGGCCAATATCGACATGAAAGTGGTGCGTGAATCCATTGACGACTGGCCACGAAGACTTCAAGCCTGTGTAGATAATTATGGCGGTCATTTTGAATAAATGTTATACATTTAGATTCTCTAGTTTATAAGCTTTCAAACGCTGTACAAATTATACGGAATAAACTTAAACTTTTGATTTTATTTGATACTATGTATATGACAGAACTTATGAGCCGACTAGGTATAGCCTGACTACCACCTGACCACGGATTTTACATTGTATTATTACATCCATACTAATATTATAAATGCGAAAGTCTGTCTGTCTTTCTGTCTGTGTGTGTGTTCCCTCTTCACGCTTAAACCGCTGAATCGATTTAGATGAAATTTGGCATAGAGATAGGTTGAGTCCCTGAGAAGGACATAGGATAGTTTTTATCCCGAAAATCATCCCTTAATAAAATAAAAAGCGGGGTGGAATCGAGATAATTAATGAAGTACCTGCTAATTTATGTGCATAATATGCTCAAATTGAATGATTGCTATGAGAATTTTTCCAGGTGCTATACTTACTTTAGCTGCTGTTACTAAGTCCACGCAGACGAAGTCGCGGGCAAAAGCTAGTATTACATAAACTTCTAAACTCAATAGTAATCTGGTGAAAAGAAAAAACAATGTTTGGCCAAAGTTTGGCTTAATTATTAAAAGGTAATTTTGACAGGGTTTGTGGGTTTTCTTTTATTGTTTGTATTTTTTGACAAAGCATGTTGTAGGTATCTACTATTTTGGGTGTAGCAACTGCAACAAAACCTACGCTGTGGATTGAACATTTGTAACTGCTATGTAAGTCTTTTTGCAAAAGAAATATAAAATAACTACTCACTTAGCCTTAGACCTAGTAAGCTTCGGCTTGGGAGTATCCGAGTGGGATTCCATATTTTCTTCTTCTTCTTGAAGTTTCACCAGAGCCAGCACATGGTCATTTGTAACTACGGTCTGAAACAAAAAAAATGCCTAGTGTAAAATCAAACCTACAAAGAAATTTTCAGTTTCAGTCTCAGCAGGCTTCAGCATAAAATCTTATTGTGGCCAAAGAATCAGTTTCGGCTGAAACTAGAGCAACACCAAACCTTCGGTTTCGGTTTCAACAAAAATTCTGGTAACTATTAATTTGGTAATAGGCTAGATGACAAATTTTCATTAATGGGATCAATCAATCAGATTTGTTTTCAGAATCAAATGTCTATATGGGACTCATTGCATTTTTTTTTCCTATCTGGCTTTTACTACCTGCAATTTTGCACAGGTTGAATTTGCCAATGTCGGTTTTTGACTTTCACATGTGAGGAGAATGTTCGGTATTCTTGGGAGGATGTGGTTAGGAAAACCTAAAAGCAAATAATTGTTATGAACATCACCTATTGCATTAAAGCAATACAAAAGTCAGAAATGATAGTCAGTCTGACAGTCGTACCTCATACGTGAACGTCGTGCTACTAACAAAACGATAAGTGAAAGTGACATCAAGGTCACTGAGAGCCCATCTTGAAGTATGGCCAAACAAGAAAATTGCGTTTTTGTCGGTGAAATATTGCGTTTATGTATATGGTTGCTATACAATCTATTTTAGGGTTCCATACCCAAAGGGTAATAAAATAACGGGACCCTATTACTAAGACTCCACTGTCCGTCTGTCTGTCACCAGGCTATATCTCAAGAACCGTGATAGCCAGACAGTTGAAAATTTCACAGATGATGTATTTCTGTTGCCGCTATAACAACAAATACTAAAAAGTACGGAACCCTCGGTGGGCGAGTCCGACTCGCACTTGTCCGGTTTTTGGATATAATGTTAGGAATCCAAACGGTCTTTTTGGAAGTTAAAATTATAAGCTTACCTTTAAAATTTTCTTTACACTGACATCATCCAGATTATTTTTCACAGCAGAAGCATGGAGATTCTTTTCTACTTCTAGAAGGTTCTCCGGGAGCACAGGGTCTGTGTCCGAACTGCTCTCACTTGATACACTAAAAAAAAGTTCAACCAGCATTTTAAAGCCGCGTTCACATTGGTCTATTGTGTTGTGTTGTGACGGCAACACAACATAACAGACAAATGTGAATGTGGCTTAATGAAGTTCTTAATAAAGTTATTAGATAAACTATCGTTTTGTAAGTTAAATACAAAACTTTTGAAACAAAACTGCAAAATCCATACATTAAGGTAATTTTTTGGTTGTAGTAATAGTACACACAGTAATAGTAGTCAACCATATCTGTCTAGAACAAAACTGGAGATATCCTAGTCCCTATTCCTAGGCAAACTAAAGTTTACTTACCGCCTTCGTTTTCTTGCCCTGGTTAGTCTAGATTTAGAAATATTAAGGCCTGGACTCGCCGGCGAAGAAGTCTTGCTGGTGCCTGACTCAGGCTCCATTGTGATTAAGAATAGCCCTGGTACGGGTCTTCTGCGTTTTATTCACATTTATATAATGATGAAACGTGTCATATATGGCCTTAAATACTGTAAAGCAGGATGAAAATTGAAAAAAGCTCGTATCAACTTTTCAAACATCAAAATATAATCTTGCTTGAATGAATTTGACACTGACAGTTAAGTTAACGAATGTCGAATGAAATCGATTGATAGAATGAATGAATACTAGACATTCCATGATGTTGCCATTACATTAATCATCCTATGTAAGAACTATTCACTATCAACCTTGACGAGCGTTTTTAAATTATTATGGTTAAAATAGGTTTAAAAATGCTTCATAAACGTCAGTGAGGGAAGTTGAAAAATTGACGACATAAAAATAAGTGTAAAATTGGATTAAAATCATGTCGCCGACTCGTGCGGCCGGTTTAGTTATCTTCAGAAATATAAATCAAGCGGTACAGTTCCTTTTATTACAAACATCTTATGGAGAACACCATTGGACTCCTCCAAAAGGTACAATGAAAGTTGAAATGCACTTTGCACAGGTTTAATTAAATTACGTTAAGTACACGTACAGTCATACTACTACATGGTCTTTGTCTTTACATTTCTGTACAGTATTACATGTTGTTTTATTTAATTCGATATCTCTTACTTCTTACTGAGAGGCTTTTATTTTTACCTACCTATTTGTTCTTTATTGCACTTACCAGTTACCACCAAAATTGTTCTTTTTTACAGGTCATGTTGATCCAGGTGAATCAGATTGGATTACTGCGTTAAGGGAGACAAAGGAAGAAGCAGGTTTATCAGAAAACGAACTATTAGTAAGCAATTAATACAAAAATCAAGCAAGCAAGCAATTAATATAATAATCTCTTAATAACAACATTGCTTCAAATTTCAATTTTAATCTTCTGTTTTAGGTGTATAAGGATATTTCAAAGACACTAAACTACAAAGTAAAGGGAAAACCTAAAGTAGTTGTGTATTGGTTGGCCAAGTTAAAAAATCCAGAACAACAGGTGACTCTCTCTGATGAACACCAGCAACTGAAGTGGCTACCGCTGGAACAAGCCCAAGAGATATCCGGATTTGATGACATGAAACAACTTCTTGCCGAATTCAATGAACATGCTAAGAAATTACTGTAAAATATTTGTTGGATAAATAAATATATTAAATATTATTCCATAATATCAATTTATTGTTTCAAATTTGTATATCATATTATCATTAATAGACAGCAGTACCTATTTTGTTTGTAGAAAATATATTTATCGTTATAGCCGGTCAAACAACTGTCAGTAGAAAAAGGCGCGAAATTCGAATTTTCTATTGGACGATCGACCCTTCGTGCCTAAATTTTTTAAATTGGCCGTTTTTTTTTCTACTGACGGAAATGGCTTGACAGATTATAGTTTATACAGGTCAGAGGCACTCGGAGGGCTTACCGCAAAGAGTAATATAATATATGCTTACTGCTAACATCGAAAATCTAAAAAAAGCCTGATAGGGGCTGATAACGATATTTTTTTGTTGGCGTTAGGCTCGTCTTTCTCTTTTACTCCAATGAAGGCGTAATTAGTGACAGAGAAAGATGCCCGCAATTTTCGATCCCCGACGTCGGCTTGGATCGCAAATGCCCGGCGGCAGGATGGATGTAATAAGCACTTAAATGTGTATGTGACTGAGGGCCTAACGCCAACATTGAAAATCGTTATCTGCCTCTCTATCGCTCTTGTATATTCGTGCGGCAGATAACTTTTATCGTTGTTTGCAGATAGCTTCTCGCGCAAGCAGCATGCGCGTGTTATAAAGGGCGCTCCACAGTCGCATTCGCGTCTTCGCGTCGCGATTCGCGCACGTGTGTGGAGGAAACTTAATATTTGTGCAATACCACAATAATTTTTTTTCTCGATGATTAGTATAAAAATTGTCACAAGCAGACGGGACATGTAGTGTTGACAAAATAAAACATTTGCATTTATCTATGGATTCAGCACTTTGAAATTATCTGTGGTTAACTGTCAGTTAAAAAACAATAGCAAAGCAATTCAAATTCCAACGGTGAATAACAACATTTTAAAGAGTGGATTGTTGTTAGGATGTTATAAATTGTTTGTTTAGTTCTATCGTTTGTAATAATTAAGAAGGGAAACGGATTTCCATGTAAAGTTAGTGTTAAAGTGTATTAATGTTAAAATATAAATTAAGATTGTGTCCACCATGATTCTAAAATGGACAACTATTCTCACAAATTGGGTAAGTCAAATCAAAATTCGGTTTTAAAACTAATGTATTCTTCTTTAGACTCTGATGTAACTCGAGGTTGATTGAAACGATTTTTACGAGCTTAAGATAGGTATCTTCGTAATACATAATCTTTCATAGCGGTCTGAATATATTCGATACAATTAAGATTAAGCTTCCAAATATTTAACCGTTTTTCTCTTGAACTAAACGGTCTGAAGCTATAACCGTGTTTTTATTTTATTACAATTACAACAATAATAAAAAAACAATGAAAATTACCTAATGTTTGGTTGAGGAACTTAAAACTAAAAATTTAATTTTCAGATTAACTGTTACACAAATGAAAACGAAAAAAGAGAGCAAAATATAACTGGTGAAAATCTACTCAACATATTCACACACATACACGAAAGTATCAAATTAGATGATTCAAAGTCTTCCAAGTTCGAAGCAATCACAATCCAAGATTTTATTGTCGAAAAATATCCAGGCTTCAAATTTGAAAATGGAACTCTGGAAGCCACATGCGAGGAAGAAATTTACATAGTAGCTTCGCTATTGTTATATTTTATCTGTGTGAACTCTAAAAATGCCGAAATTAAAAGGGCCATGTGTAGCAAGCTTAGTGCCGGAGACCAGGAGATTATAATGAAATTTAGCAAATGTCTAATGGATTGTTCTCCTATTTTGTATGCAGATGTTGAAGCAGCTATTGCAGGTATGTTCGTTCCTATTTTCTACAGCAATTTCCATAATAAACTTTTACTATGCTTATGCTTAATCCGCCCAACCCTGTAAAAGTACAGGGAAAAGTCTTAGAACTAAGAATTTGTTAAAAAAAGAAAGTTAGATTTGTACGGAACCTTCGGTGGGGGAGTCCGACTCTCACTTGGCCAGTTTTTTATCCCATAGCCCAGTATATAGACCATCGCTTCCACCCCATAGCCTAGCTCATGTTAGATTCCATCAACTCTAAGAGGCCTTTCACTCTGGAGGGTGCTGCCTCTGCATCTGTCCCATGACATGGGCAGCATCCGCTCAGTGTACCCCTTACATCTCATTAAAGTTCTATGTTACAACTGTTACAAGAATATTGGGAATCAAATATTATTCCAAATATCAATTTAATTATGATTGTGTTAAGGTTGAAAATCAATTGTAGGTAAAAAAATAAATCCATCTGTTAATCATGATATAGAAGTAATTCACCTGGCATAGATAAATCCGCCCTAAGTCAAAACACAGCAGGTGATCAGACTGATTATAAATAAAAAAACAGTTGAATTAAAGAAAAATTATACCATAGTGAGTTTTACCAAAGTCCAAATTTAAATAGCAAATTTAAATAAGATCAGTCAAATATTTATTTCTGTCTTTCTATTGTAACATAACAGTTAAGCCCAGACATAATATATTTTAGTAAAAAAAAAAACTAAATCCATAAAACAACCCAATTCAATCTTTATTGCCTTAGCAATAAGATTGATTATCGCAAACGACACGCGCCGCCGCGTAAGCAAAAAAAAATCGCCATATGTTCCGGTTCAATAACAAGGGTGGCCAAAACGGCAGGTGCTACTTCAATACCAGCTGTCTGGCCATCTGGGCCATGACGTAAGCATTTGTCCCTTTCCTATTTAGAAAGAAGGAAAGGATACGATGATTAACAGGACGATACTAGGGGTTGATTCTAAACATGTGTATCTAGTTTGGTGGTAAAGGTCGACATATTGAAGGTTACATAGGTCTATTAAAGTTTTGACATTTTGAATGTATACCTACCGCGGCACTGCTATCGCGATGAGTATGTTAATTTTTATTTTTGATATGATGGCGGCTGTTTCTCGTACCGCTCACTTGTCAGAGTGTTCATCTTCATATCCTGGAACCTAAATGATCAGTGATCACGTCATTCACGTCACGTACTGTGCGGTTTCAAAGGAATTTCTACCCGCTAACACTTCTTGCCCAGGTTTTGTTGAAACCCCTTGTGTTGCATGCGTCCATAGGCTATGGTGCCATACACATACACGTAAATTTTAGCTTCAGGCGAAGTCCACTGTACGCATTCTATACGCACTAATTGCACCATGCACAGATTCCAGGCATCGTAAACATCGGTTAAGTTCCGTTAAATTTAAATGATGCCCTCGTAAATAATATCCATTTATTACGTGAACCAATGATGTCATCCGTGCAGGAGTTTGGAAAAGGTGCGGTTAATTTTAGAAAACTTTCTGAGTCGGCTGGGCCAAACCCGCACCTTAATGCCTATTGTTATGTTTTGCGGGAAAGGGTAAAATAAGTATAACAAAGGTGAAGGATTTTGAATATCCCGTATGTATGTATATAAAAATTACATATAGGAATCGCACCAGAAGAGGCCTACACAGAAACATATATATTGAAAATCTAGATTTACGTATTTCCATCCCTATCCTTCAAAAAGACAAAGAAATGAAGAAAGTAATTTATCAATTTTATCATATTCGGAACTCTCCTACAAAAAACTGTTAAATTTGTACGGAACCCTCGGTGGCCGAGTCCGACTCGCACCTGGCCGTACGCTTTCCCTCTTAACTTAAGGCGCCTTTTTGGCGTTCCTTTAGGATCTTCTTAAACAAGTTCTACTGTAGTTGTTAAATAAGCAATCAATCTACTTTTAGGCTATAGGTACATTTATAAGTCCCTTTTATTTCGCGATTCACATCAAATATTATCATGCAGTAAAACAAGGTATAATTGCTTTCAGAGGCGTGCGGACCAGATACTTCAGCCACGGTGGCAGAGACGCCACCCGCACTCCGTTCGCTGCACGGCGAAGTACGGAGACTGCAGGCCGCATTGGACGCTGAGCGTTTCGACCGCAACTACTTGCAAGAGGAGCTGTCTAGGACCAACTTAAAGTTGGAGAAACTGAGTAAGTATTCAAACAGTGTGGGGTAAGGTAGTGCTCCGCTTGCTCCAGAGGCTCCAGAGGCCCTACCGCGAAAAACGAAATTACAATTTCTTGTCTCTATCATTCGAATTTGCAAGAAGCAGATAACGAAATTTAGGAAAATGGTTTTTCACGGTGACAATACTAGACTAGCTAGACCCTGAGCGTTTCAACCGCAACTGCTTACAAGAGAAGCTGTTTGAAGTTGGAGAAGCTGAGTAAGTGTTCGTCTTCAGTGCCATAGCATACGAATGACTTTAGTCAATTGTGACCTAGCAGGTAAGTAACATAGCATATAGCATAGTTAATAACAAGCCTTTATTATGGATTCTGGTTGCATCAAACTATTGTTACCACCGTCAGGCCTATGGAACTCTCCGCGCGAGCTCGGATTTATACCTACGACTCGCTTCCCGCCGGCGGTACTAAAGCTAAACAGTACGACAAAGATGAATGGATGGAATGCGAAAATTAGTCAAATATAACAGATTTCTTCGTAGGTATAGAAATAAATATGGAAGTATTCTTTGTGCTCCTTATATATGAGTATAACCTATCTATAGTTATATTATATCATTGTTTTGTGTTTGATTATAAATTTTCTGTGTCAAAACTGCTGCATCATTAACTAATTCTTTATTTTTCCTAATTTCAGCAAAAATAAAAGAGCAATACAAGCTTGACATTGTGAACCTCAAAGCGAAGATATCGCTGTGCTGCGGCGAGAAGCGAGAGTCTCACAGGGAGGCCAGAGCGGATGAGTTTATAGCGAGACTGCAGCGACAGATACATGACTTAGAGACGCGGTTGGAAGACACCCTTAGCCAGTTGGAGGATGTTCAGCAAGAACGGGATACTTATAAACAGAAGGTTTGTACTTAAATAAACTGTATAGTGGAATATTGACGTAATTTGGGATAAAGGATCCAACCCACTTAAATCTGTCAATAAAATGTGCCATTCTCAACCAAAAGGGTACTCATTGTCGGTCGTCAATAAGGCGCTATTTCCATATAGCTTCAATTTGAAATCAACCTTATTGACAAGTGACAATGTGATACTTTTTGATTAAAAACGTCACAAATGATTACTTCCGTCAAAAATATGTCATTTATTTTTATGCCAAATTTCGAAGACTGTTCCATTTCGCTAAATCACGTCCAATAATGATTGCACTTCACACGACTGTATTTGACAAATATTCGTGTTGCATCTCTTTTCTTTGTAATACAAAACAAAAGGAATGCAACACGAATATTTGCCACATAAAGCCAGGTGAAGTGCCAGCATAAGAGTTAAAAAAATTATAGTTGGGGTGAGCGTGTACCTCTCGAGCGACTTTTTATGCTACCGTAAATAGAATTACTTTTACTTTGTCACTCTGTTCTCGTGTAAGTGACTTGTATGTCTTTTATGAGAATCTATCTATCTATCTTAGGTTATCTTTAAACCTAAATAAAGTGTCAACATACCACCAGTACAAATCCTCAGATGATATTCCAAAAGTTGCTAGACTTAAACTTAACTTTCAAAAAGCTTCAAGCCCACATCTATCTCCTTTCCAGGTTACTGACTTAAAGCAAGAACGGGACAAATGGCTGTCTCTCAGCCAGCAAGAAGCCGACAAGGCCGGTCAGCTGGCCGACCAGCTGGACGCCGAGCGTCGCACCGTCGTGACTCTCAGGGACCTAGTCTCCGAGCTAAGGCAGCATAACCGCAATAATGGATTAGACTCTAGTATGCTGGAGTGTGACGACCCTGATACTAGTATACAGTCGCTCAGTAATTTATGTGAGTTGATTTTTATTCCCACACACATTTACTATGTCTATAATTATAAGTTTTTGTGACATTGACATGATCAAATTTGATCTGGTACTACTATCATGGTAAACCTATCATGGACCACAAAATGAAGATTCCATTTTGAATTTAATGTTTATTCATTGCAGCTGTGTGCAATGAAGTTTGTGCGAATGTAATTGAGGTGCAGCTAGGGGAAGAAAGGGCGAAAATTGAAGTTTTGAAGCATCAAATTCAGAGTTTGCAGGTGTGTTTCGATTTTAACATTATTATTTTTTTACTTAATTTAATGATGATATTGATTATGTACTCCTTGAGGCTAATTATTACACTTTTTTACAGGAACAACTCGCCAAAGCCAATCAGAACTTTGAATCTGAAAAATTGGCTCTTGAGGCTGTTTTAACTGAAAAAGACACTAATATTAACAATCTAAAACAACGCATCAATGAAGAGATCGAGGAAAAACTTAATTTAAAGAGTAAAAGCGAACAAGAAATTGACCAATTAAACAAAAATATATTAGATATGTCACAACAAATAGAATACTTAAAAGAAAATTCAAAACAAGAACTACAACAGAAAGTTCAAGAATTACAATTATTGCAGGAGCAATTTGCAAATGAAACTGAAAATTTAGACAAAGAAATTACAAACCTTCAGAAAGATATTAAAGGACAAAATAAACTAAAAAAGCAATGTGATGAAGAAATCTTGCATTTAAACACTAGGATAGTTGATGTCTTGCAGACATTAAACGATGTAGAGAAAAGTTCGAAACATGCATTAGCAGAAAAAGAACAAGAAATAAGTGCTCTGAAACAGACATTCACAGAAGAAACCAAGAAAACTAGTAATACAATTACTAATCTTCAAGCAGAGATGGAAGAACAAAAATGTTTAAAAACACAATTCGAACAAGATATTGTTGTACTAAACAATATAATAGTTGAAATTTCGCAGAATTTAAAGGATACAGAGGAAAAGTCAAAACATCAACTAAAAGAAAAAGAACAAGTTATACACACACTAAAGCAGCAACTGTCAGACGAGACGCAGAAATCCAGTAATTGGATTAACAAACTCCAAGAAGATTTAAAAGAACAAATATACTTAAAAACTCGCTGCGAGGAAGATATCGTAGAATTGAATAGTAAAATTGTTAAAATGTCTCAAAAAATAAAGGACATAGAAGAAAATTCAAAACTTCTATTAGAAGAAAAGTTTGAAGCAATCCAAACAATACAGCAGAAATTGTCAGATGAGACGCATAAATCGAGTAACATGATCAAAGAACTCCGAGAGCAGTTAAAGGAGGAAAATATCTCAAAAACACAACGTGACCAAGAAATTGTAGTGTTGAACAATGAAATAATTGCAATGAAACAGACAATAAACACTGTAGAAGAAAACTCGAAGCACCTACTAGAAGAAAAGGAACAAACGATTCATAAACTTCAGCAGCAATATTTAGAGGAGGCCGAGAAATCTAGTGACTTGGTTACGGAACTCCAGGAAGAGTTGAAACAACAAAATAACTTAAAAACACGCTACGAGCAAGATATCGTTGAATTAAACCGTAAAATAATGGATATGTCAGAGCAATTAAAAAACGTAGAAGAAAATTCTAAGCAAACATTAGAAACAAAGGAACAAGTTATTCTGGAACTACAACAGCAATATTCAGATGAGACGAAAAAATATCTTGAACTTCAAGAAGAGCTAAGAGAGCAAAAGACTTTAAAAGTACGCAGCGATCAAGAAATCGTAGAACTAAATAATAAATTAGTTGAGGTGTCACAAACAATGAAGAACATTGAGGAACGTTCGAAACTTGTGATAGAGGAAAAAGAACAAGAAATTAAGTTGTTACAGGAACAATATGCAATTGAAATTAAGAAAACGAATGACTTGATTTCAGATTTTCAAGAGGAGATAAAAGAGCAAAATAACATTAAAACTCAATGTGAACAAGACATAGTTGAACTAAACATTAAGATACTTGAATTGACACAAACAATAAACAATCTAGAGGAAAGATCAATACAAACGCTTCATGCAAAGGAACAAGAAATGCAATCTGTTCAACAACAATTTGAAGAGGAAATAAAAAAAATAGAAATAAAGAACAAAATTCTTGAAATCGAGATTTTAGAAGCAAACAACAGTAAAAAAGCTTGTGACCAAGACATCGCCATTTTAAACAATAAAATAGATGAATTATCACAAGCAGTAAAAGACAAAGAAGAGAGTTCAAAATTAGCTCTTGAAGAAAAAGAACAAGAAAAATGTACACTGCAACAGAAACTTGTAGAACAAACTGATCAATCGGAATTTATAATTAAAAACCTTAATAAAGAACTCGAGGCTGAAAAACAAGCCCAGTTAAGTTTCAAACAAACACAATTGCAAGAAAAGGATACCTTTATTGAGAAACTGGACCAAGAAGTAAAACATTTAACTGCTTTTGTATCAAGTCTTGAAGAAAGATGTCAAAAGATTATTGAAGACAACCGCAAAGAGGTTCATTCACTGAATCAGGAAATCGACAGGTTAAATAATAAGGCCGTAGAAATTTCACAAGCAATTAACGATTTAGAAGAAAATTCAAGACTAGCGCTACAAGAAAAAGTGCAAGAAATACAGACGCAGTATCAGCAATTTTCAGCTGAGCGAGATAAATCAGAAAATATCATTAAGAATCTCAAGATAGAGCTGGAAGCTGAAAAATATGCACAGTTAAAGTTAAAAGAAGATTTTGACAATCGCATAATGAAACTAAATGAAAAAGTCTTAAACCGAAATAATGAGTTAGTAGAATTACAAAACAATATTATTCAGAAGAGTGAACTGATCGAAGTGATACAGTCAGATTTAAGACGAGAAAAGGAATTGAGGGATGAATTATCCAATACATGCAATCATCAACTGTCCTCACTGAATGAACAGAAAAAATCAATTGAAACTGATCTGCAGCAAAAGTTGCACGAGATTCAAGAGTTAAAAACGCAAATCCTCGAAAAAGAAATATTAACAGGTAAATTAAACAAGGAAAAAGAAAATTTAAGCACTTCTATTTCAAACTTGGAAGAAAAATGTAGACATCGTGATGGTATAATAAAAGAGAAACAGAAAGAAATTGAATTTCTCAACGACGTTTATCAGAAAGAGCAAGAAAAACTCAATCATAAAATCGACGAGCGTAGTGCATCTATAAAATCCTTGCAAATGCAATTGCAAAATGAAATCCAGTACAAAATACAACTGCAAGATGAACTTTCTGAGCTAAAGTCATCGAAGCTATCTTTAACTGAGGAGCTTAATGCAGCAAAGAGTAAGTTGATTTGTTTACCTTTTATTACTTACCATGCATTTTAGTTGTTTTAGTATCAGATATTAAATCATTTGTATAATTAATTAAGTGTTAACCTCCTAAGACCCCGCGTACAAATTTTTGTACATATCCACAATCAATTTTGAACTTTTGTTGAGTAACTAAGTTCCAAATTCAAAAACAAAACAAATGCTTCTGGGTCTCAGGAGGTTTGTATTATTTAGCTGCCTTATATATTCTTCTACAAATAGTAAATGTGTTTTCAGTTCTGATGAAAGATTATGAAGAGAAGACACTGGAATGGGAGAAACAGAAAAATAATATGAAAGAGCAAATACATTTTGTAACTAAAAAGGTAGAAAAACTTGAAGAAGAGAAGTCTATGCTGGTCAAGGAAATTGAAGTTATTAAGGAGATTCAAACTGGCGAGGCAAAAGGTCTTGAAGAAAAAATAATAATGTTGGAGAAACAGAAGATAGAAATGGACAACAAAATTCATGTGAATATTGTAGAGGTAAAGAAACTTGAAGATGAGAAAATATTGATACTAAACGAGGTAGACGCACTTATAGGTGCTCAAATCGAGGCAACAAAGAATCACGAAGAAAAATTAATTATGTGGGAAAAACAAAAGATTGAATTAGATGAACAAGTGCAGGCTAATGTTCTCAAAGCGGAAAAGATTGAAGATGAAAAAACTAAATTATTGCACGAAATTGAAAAGCTTAAAGAAGTACAAATTGAAGAGTTGAAGAATCATGAAGAAAAGACGAATATGTGGGAAAAACAGAAAATTGAATTAGAAGAACAGGTGCAAGCTAAAGTTCTAAACGTAGAAAAGCTTGAAGACGAAAAAAATAAATTATTGACGGAGATTAAAAAGCTTAAAGAAGTACACGTGGGTGAATCTAAGAATCATGAAGAAAAAATACTTGTGTTAGAAAAACAGACTAATGACTTGAAAGCACAAATTCAGGCCAACAGCCTTACTATCGGGAGCCTGGAAGATGAAAAAGCGTTATTAATAAATGAGGTTGAAGTAATGAAGGCAACTCAAATGGGAGAGATAAGACATAATGAAGAGAAAACCATTACGTGGGAGAAAGAGAAGATGGACTTAACAGAGAAAATTCATGTCAATGTTGTAATGGTCAAAGAGCTGGAAAATGAAAAAGCTTTGTTGTTGAAGGAGATTGAAGATCTTCAGGCAGCACGAACAGAAGAGACAAAGTCTCGAGAAGAAAATGCGATTAATATTAACAAACTCGAAAAAGAAAAGGCATTATTATCAAAGGAGGTAGAAGATCTTAAAACAGTTCGAAGTGAAGACGCAAATAATTATAAAGAAAATAAGCTAACGTGGGAGAAGCAGAATATGGAATTCGATGAACAGATACAAGCATTAATCGCAAAGGTTGAGCACCTAGAAGATGAGAAAGCGTTGTTATTAAAGGAAATGGAAGCATTAAAGATCATACAAGCAAATGAGGCGAAGGAACATAAAGATAACACGTTGGCATTGGAGAAACAACCTAATGAATTGAAAGTCCAAATACAAGAGAACAATGTTAAAATGGAGAAACTTGAAGATGAAAAAACTGCGTTGTTGAAGAAGATAGAACTGGTTAAAGTTACGCTAAGTGATGAGGCCAAGGTTTATGAAGAAAATATGCTTATATTGAACAAACTGATGAACGATATGAAGGAGCAGATACAAGATAGTGTTCTGAATGTAGAAAAACTGCAAGAGGAAAAAGAAATGTTATTAAAGGAGATGGAAACACACAAGACAGTTGAAAGTGGGGAAATGAAAGACCGCGAAGAAAAAGCACTATTGTGGGTGAAGGAAAAGATGGAATTGAACGAAAAATTGCGGGAAAATACACTTAAGGTTAAGAAACTTGAAGAAGAAAAGGTGAAAATGACCAAGAAGATAGAGGAACTTATAGGGACACAAACATATGCATGTAAGTTAGCATTTTCGTTTCCTAAAATCAGTTCTGAACATGCATTATTTACTATTGTACTTTTGGGGGTGAATCGATTTTTTCTTGTCACCCGTCATGGTTACGTTCTCCTAAGTCTGTGAAACTGTAAACTGGTTTATTATGGCATTTAAATTCACCAAATAATAAAATAAAATAAAAAGTCATTTATTCAGGTGTCAACCCATTAATTAAAATATCACTACATAGTATAAAACAAAGTCGCTTTCCGCTGTCTGTCTGTCCCTATGTATGCTTAGATCTTTAAAACTACGCAACGGATTTTGATGCGGTTTTGGCCTATTAATAAAGTAATTCTTGAGGAAAGTTTTAGTGTATAAATTGTAAAGGGTTTGTGTAACCTGTGCGAAGCTGCGGGTCGCTAGTAAAATATAAGTCCTGTCCATAAAGCTTCAGAATTTCATTTAACAAACTGCTACTTAGGTATAGTCTGCTGGCTGATAGGACAGAATAACAACAAGAAATTTGTGATATTAAACTTTATATAGTTGGTCAAGCAAATCTTGTCAGTAAAAAAGGCGCGAAATTCAAATTTTCTATGGGACGATGGTTATATGGTTGGATGGTATGGATGGTTGGTTGGTGGTGGATGGTTGGTGGGCGGGTTCTTCGCGCCTACATTTTTTAAATTTGCCGCCTTTTTCTACTGACAAGATTTGCTTGACCAACTATATGAATTGATTTCAGGCTTCAAAAAGGAACACGAAGAAAAGATACAAAGTTTGGAGAAACAAGAGACTGAACTGAAGGAACAAATGAAGGCTGATGCTCTGAAGGTTGAAATGCTTGAAAAAGAGAAGACAATGCTATTAAAGGAGCTAGAAGCTCTAAAGGCAGCTCAAAAGGAGATGCGTAAGTTAACACTGTTTGTGGTTAAAGTACAAATTTTCAAATTAAAATTTAGATGAATTTTTGATATAAACGAAGTAGTCTGTTGCTTTCTTTAATTACCATTGCTATGAGTTTGCTATTTTAAGGGAATATGTGGTATTTTCTATAAAAAGGGACCTTATTGTCTATGGCGCTTACGCCATTATAAACGATACTTACTTACTTACTGCTGTGGCGCGACGACCCGAAGTGGATCCTGGCCTCCGACACCAAAGACCGCCATGCCACTCTGTCCAAAGCCGTTTCTGTCCAGTCGACGGCGCCGAGTTCGCTGAGGTCTTTCTGCACTTCTACTTCGTACCTAGGGCGTCCAGACGGTCTTCGGCCACTTGGTACTCCAGAGTACGCCCTCCAGACTGCGCGATCTTTCCCCATCCGGACTACGTGCCCGAGCCATCGGAGCCTGGCGGCTTTCGTTTCTCCGATGATGTTCGGCTCGGACACCAGATCTTCAATCTCCTGGTTCTTGCGGAGTCTCCAGGTTCCATCCTCTCGACGTGTGGGTCCCAATATCTTGCGGTAGATCTTCCGCTCGGCTACCAGCAGCGCGCGCTCCTCTTTTTGTGTTAGTGTCCAGGCTTCGCATCCGTACATAAGAATTGGCCTTATGACCGTTTTGTATATTCGAAGCTTCGTGTTCCTGGTCATTAGCTTGGACACTAACACTTTGTGCAGGGCAGCAGCACAGCGTAGAGCATTCTGGATCCGGACCTGTATCTCGCCCTCTCTCTGGTTGGTATCTGTGACGATGCATCCAAGATACTTGAACCTCTCCACGCCATTGTATGAGGTATCTCCCACTGTGAGGCCTTTCCTACGAATCCTTGTGTTTTTGTATCTCTTCATGTGAAGGTACTCAGTTTTGTCGTGATTCACTCGTAGGCCAACCTTCACAGCTTCCCCCTCTAAATTCTGGACAGCTCTGCGGACATCCTCTTCACTTTCTCCTAGAAGGGCCAGGTCATCGGCATACCCAACACACCGGTGTCTGTTGTGCGGCGGGTTAACACCCCGCTCACATAAAAAAGCTACTGTTACGAAACCGACACATTATAAACGATGCTCCGATATAAATACATTGCCGCGCGACGCTGTGCGGCGTAAGCGCCATCGACAATAAGGTTCCTTTTCATAGAAAATGCCCCATATATTTAATATTCTCTTAAATAAATAAAAATCTCATGTCTAACTAATAATCAGAAACATTAGGTACTGAACTTTGTTGCTATAATTTAAGATGTTAACACTTTGTAATAAAATACAGAAGACAAATAAATACTAAACTAACTATAATTAAGCAACTGATGTATAAACTCTTTCAGTGGCGGCAGCATCACAAGAAAAAACAACCGGAACTAAACATAACAGCTGGGAAAAGGAAATTCAAGGCATGCATCAGGTAGATACCACAACATCTGATCTTGGTCACTCTTCCATGGAAAGTCTCAAAACTATATCGGACTTAGAAAAGATCATTCAGGACAAGAACCGAAAAATAACCTCCATGCAGATAGAAATTTCTTACATCAAATCCATGATGGCCGAGTCCGGGCTCAAGCTTATTGATGTTACTAATGAGTTAGAGGTTAGTAAGGACACTTGTCAAGAATTGTCCTCGCAGCTGAAGAAAATAGTTTATCAGAAAAATGAAGAGATCTCTGAGCTCAAGCGGCAAGTCGCCAAAATGAGCGCTACAGAAAACCGCGCCAGTCAAATCATCAGGTTATCAGCCAAATATCAAGCCATGATACTGAAAAGGATTGCAGAAATTAAGTCAAGCGCAGTATTAAAGGAGTTAACCAATTTCGGAAACCAAAATTCCAACGGCGACGACCTACGGCGAAGCATCGGCTCCGTAACTATGGAGGATTTAGAAAACTTCCTAGAAACTACTGATAGACATCTCAAACGGTGTTCAGAGAAGCAGATGACCCTCCAAAAGGACCGAGACCGTCTTACAGAAGTTAATAGAATAAACGAATCAGAGATAATCAACATGAAGAAGTTCTTAACGGAGATGTCCGTTAGTTTTAGAACGTTTACTACAGTGAAAGAAGTTTACAACCAGAAATTGTCTAAGATCGTGTCTCTACAGCGGACAGTAAGGCGGGACATATTGAGTTTAGATGGACGAATAACGGAAGCTACAATGTGTAAACTGGAACGCGGGTACGCCGCGGTGATGCAGGATCTTTCAGAGTGTGCAATGAATTTGGAGCGCTGGGTGGACCGTAGCGTCAGCAGAATGCTTTCCGCGGAGAAAATAAAGCAAGCATTTACTAGCGACTTAGAACAGGCCTCGCTCTCCACAAATAACTATCAGAATGCGGCCGTGGAAGTGCAGTTGAGTGAGTTAGAAAACTCCTTCCAAAAGCTTCTGGTAGAGATTGGCAGAGCGCAGAAAGGAGAGGGTGCAAGGAGCGCCCAAGAGGTCACCATAATGGAAGTCCGCGCCGAATACGAGGACAAACTCAACAGAATGAAGGCTAAAATGGTCAGTATCGCCCCCGTTGTGTTAATCATATTAGGCTATCAGGTAGTGTGGTGGTTCTATCTACATACGGAATCATGAAATTTGGCTTGTTTGTTTTTGCTTGTTTTATTAATAAATTATTTGTTGAAGGTCTTGTTTTATTTCCTGTGTTGTAGTGTAGTTGCTTGAAGCGTGGAAACAAGGTAATACTCTTTTTTGATGCATGTGCTTGCATGCTTGTCACAAAATCTTACATGTGATAAAGTGTTTTTAATTTTCAGAAAGAGCTGTTCCATGAAGAGATGGGTAGACTGAAGCAGAAGCAAGCGGATGAAATAGCAATACTGGAGAGAGAATTAGTGAAATGTAAGGAGAAGATGGCAGACTCGAGTAAAGCGTATGAAGAGCATATTCGGGCGCTTACGACGGAGCTGTGGAGTGTGGGAGAGAAGTTTTTGGTGAAGCAGGAGGAAGCTGATTGGTTGAGGAAGAAGCAGTCGGGATCGCTTATGTCGTTGCAGCATGTGCATTCTGTAAGTGCAGTTATCTAAAGTCTGTCCGAAAATTTATTCGTGAACTTGAATGTCGATTTTGCTGATTTGTTTGGTTTCGTGGCATCTCTACAAAAAAGTCCAATTAAATAAATTGATAAAGTAAATACGGTATTATTGCAAAGATTTATGAGTTTTTGTGTTACTTTGCAGTCCGGACTACATACTCATGGGCATGGCCAAGAAATGTTTGGACGACCATCAGATACGTATTCTCTGCGATCTCTTCCTGTTCACAATAAGAAAACAGGTATGATACATAACACACATTGGAACTGTTACTAGATGATGATTTCATGTAGTTTGCATTGCAATGCACTTTGCGATGATGCAAAATGGGGAAAAATGCGGGTTTTTCCAAGTCCAAATTTAACAAAAACACTGATCTAATGTTTATTTCACTTTTCACGGTAATAAATAATAGTGCACAGCGTTTCAACAGCTTCGATATTGATCCTAACAATTTCTTTTTTTATGGACACACTAGCTGATGAACCAGCAATTTAGAGTTTATTAGGTTATTTAGGAAGTCGCACGGCTTCGTGATTTTGTTGAATCCTGGCTCGGAAACGACGAGTTTTTTAGAACTTATGTATCATATATATTTTTTAAAAGTGGAAAAATTACTGCCTTGGGTGAGACTTGAACTCACGGCCTCTGGATCGATACTCCAGCGCTCTGCCAACTGAGCCACCAAGACCTCGATCCATAGTCAGCAAATCTTCCCACTATATGGGTCTAGGGGACCCTAGCGACATCTACCATTCTTACGGTCGATCCAGAGGCCGTGAGTTCAAGTCTCACCCAAGGCAGTAATTTTTCCACTTTTAAATTTATTCTAAGCTTAATAGCATCGATCGCAGACGTTTCTGCTTGTTAAAAATTAATATAGAATGGGTAGCACATCGTAACTGGTGAATTTCCAATATGACTTGGAACTCCGGTGGCCGTTTAAGAAGTGTAACACTCTTACGGTAGATGTCGCTAGGGTCCCCTAGACCCATATAGTGAGAAGATTTGCTGACTATGGATTGAGGTCTTGGTGGCTCAGTTGGCAGAGCGCTGGAGTATCGATCTAGAGGCCGTGAGTTCAAGTCTCACCCAAGGCAGTAATTTTTCCACTTTTAAATTTATTCTAAGCTTAATAGCATCGATCGCAGACGTTTCTGCTTGTTAAAAATTAAAATATTTCAAAAGATATGTCCAATGCAATTCTAAAACGTCAGAAGTACAAATGAAAGATTACAAACACGAAATGCTTTGTGACAATATTCATCGCTCGCTTTCCTACAATGGAAAATGTTTTAAAGGGCCTCTGGCTTTTTTAGGGGGGAACTAAGGTGTTTAAAACCCTTATGTTACAGAGACGCGCGGTCTGCACATGTCGGACGAGGAAGGCGAAGTGTTCGATAACCGCTTCCTGAAGGAGCTGTCGGCGACGCCGCGCGCCTCGCTCTTGCCCGGCCTCGCGCCCGGCCAGCGCGTGTCGGAGCTCAAGCGCCGCAACTCGCTCGTGCCGCCGCATCTCAAGAGTTCATACCCGGCTGAAATGCAGTTCGCACCCACATTGGACGAGGAGGATATTAAGGTACTTTACATTGGTACATTACAAGCTTTAAGTTTTTGAGTTACAGTTTTAATTCAAATTTATTTATTTTTTGTAAAAAAAAAATTGTAAGCTTTTTTTCTGTTTTTTTATATATACTTAATTCATTGTGCATTTTATATTTTATTATTGTTTTTATTTTTTCTCTGTTGTTTAGTATGTATAGATTTTTTTTGTTTGTGGTAGTTACTTTTTTTGTGTGTGTTTTTTGTTAGTGTCGTTGGCGTATGTGTCGCCACCAACTCATAGTTTTAAGTCAGGTCCCCACTGAAAACCAGCGCCGCGGATTACCGCGGCATTATGCTGAGTGGGGTCCTATTTTAGCGTCCAATGTTTTTTGTCTGTATGTTTCCTTTTTTTTCATATATGTAATCTGTTGTGGCGTTAAATAAATGTATTTTCTTTCTTTCTTTACATAAACTAAAACTGTGAAAACGGATTATGTCGCGTATATTGAATTTATACTACGTCCCGACGTTTCGAACCCTTTACAGCGTTCGTGGTCAACGGGTGACTGAGGAAAAGCTACAAAGTACAAAAATACCCAGATACAAAAAATTATGAACCATCATAAACTATAAACTTTAAGGCTGGTTGTACATGCAAAATCAGTTCATAAGGCTAGTTATACAATACAACTATTTTCAAGTAAAGTAGTAGTTTCATATACGCGATATGATCCGTTTTCATAGTTTTATTTCATGACTAACTATCGCGGTAACCGAAGACAATATTAAGGTACTTAGCTAACATGTTGATTAGTTGTTGTCGGGCAACAATGGAGCGAGCTATGCTCTTCAGTTTCCCTGTGTGATCGAATCAGAAATGAGGAGATCCGCAGGAGAACTGTCGATATAGCTCAGATACCAGACTTAAGTGGCAGTGGGCGGGCCACATTGCTCGCAGAACCGATGGCCGATGGGGCAAAAAGGTTCTTGAGTGGCGATCGCGAACCGAAAAACGGAGCAGGAAAAGATCCACAACGAGATGGTCCGACGATCTGGTTAAGGTCGCGGGGAGCCGATGGATGAGAGCGGCGCAAGACCGGTCGTTGTGGAGATCCCTGGGGGGAGACCTATGTCCAGCAGTGGACGTCTTTTGGCTGATATGATGATGATGATGTTGATTTTGACCTGTGCCTCATGGCACAGAGGCGCGAGGCCCACTGTGAAACGACGCTATACTTGTGGTTGAACATTAGAATTTCCTGTTTTTCGATACGTTAGAAAATAAAATATACAAACAGAAAAACATAGAAAGGAGAAATTTCTACGAAATGGTCTCATCTCAACATGATGCTGGCGAAACCCAACGCTGATCTTCCAATTTTTCTTTCCAGTGTGCCAGTACAAGCTTCTCGATGGGCCGACAGCCAAGGAAGGAAGTAGGCATCACCGCCTACAAGAAGCCTGGCCCGCCCACGCCCAGCAAGCAGGCCGGCCGCCTCTCCGCCACGGTATGCCTGTTCACGTATCTTATATTGGTCACGGAATATCTGAATTTATTTAGTGACCATAGAGAACCAGGCTCTGAATTTATGAAAAAAATCAGCTCGTGTGAAATGTGCCTTGTTTAATGCTTAACTGTCTATTTAAAATACCTATCCTACCGTTCTCAGGATTGTGAGCTCCGCGAGTCCCTGCGAGTGGAGGCGGACCCGGGCCGCAAGACAAGCACGCCGTCGCGGATCCGCTCGCTGTTCCGCTCCAACAGAAACGATACTGATATGGTAACTAATAACTAACCCTTTTATTCATAAAACTTTTCAGATGTCAAACTTACAGATACAGATTAAGACAAGCGATTAAATTTATAATGCTTTAGACGGAGAACTAGATTACTAGACCCGGAAAAAGTTTAAAAACCCCCTTTGCTGGTCGCCACTCCGGCCTCTACCGATGAACGTAGTCGTACCTTAACACTAACACTAAAATGGTACAGAAATCAAATTCCTTAATTTATAAATCCTCTTAGCAGGTACTGCCCCCAATTCACGCACGCTTAGGTCTGCCATCTAGCGGCTTAAGAGCCCATCAACGTGCTCACTAGCGCCACTGCTAAATAATTGTGATTATTTTAATTCAACGATAGATATTTAAAAAAGGGGGCCGCTACGTACTGTATTTTGTATTTAAGTACCTTTTGAATACACCAAACTAGTTTTTTCATCGATCTATGAACTCAAAACAAAAACGGCCGTTTTAACTTCGGACCCATAGATTGACGAATCCAGCAACGTAAAAACTATTATAATTTATTCAAAAGGTACTTAAATACAAAATACAGTGCATAGCGGCCCCCTTTTTTTTAAATATCTATCGTTAAATTTAAATAATCACAATTATTTAGCAGTGGAGCTAGTGTGCACATTGATGGACTCTTAAATTACTACGAATGAAGTAATGAACGGCATTAGGCTTCGCGCCAATAAAATGAAGGTGGGGCCTATATTTTTAGCTTTTGGCAATTTTGTTCGAAAATATGTAGTTGCAAAAATGCGAAACAGACCAAAACTACATTGAATTATTCTTTTTTCAGGTAACGCCTCGCAGTCGAAGATTTAGTAGTATTTTCAGAAAGAAATAATGACTTACTGTGATTTGTGTTTTTATAGTGCCTATTAATGTCGGTTATTAATAATTATATGATTATAATGGAATTTTATTAAATTATTGACATTTCTAACACACTGTTTCTATTCTTGGTCAAGTATACTGACAATACCCCTTACGCCTTGTTAACCCTTTGAAATAAGAAAACTGAACCGTCATGAGTTGTATAAAATAATATAAAAATATAAAGTAACTGTCAAAAATTTTTTTTGTTACACACTTATTGCTGACTGTACTTCTTCTCATTTGCATGTCTATCGAGTACTTCTTGAGACCTTTCTAATGAGCCTAAACTTGATGTGTTTGTGTTTTTCCATCGAGGAGTTCCTTTGGCTACCTACCGGCTGCATCAACAGAACACCTCCATGTTAGCATATTATTGCATTGTCACCGGAATTACGATAGTACTCCAAATTTCAACTGAATCAGATATATACCGGAAAGTGGTTCAAATTTTAGGTTCAAGATTTGAAGCACTATATATATATATACAAAGGTATATACGCAGTGAAGCTAAATAAAAGTGTGTAAAAAAGAACGCATACAAGCGTAGAGGCGTGCGCTGTAGTACCTTCATGATTTTAAGTAAAGCTTATATTTATACAAGCTTGAACGCTTTACGTCATAAACAAAAACATCACTTACACGCCAAGGTCACAGGCGCAAGCGAGCTAAGGAGGTTACTTTGACAGCGTTCGCCATAACACTATTAATAGATGTCCATGGCGCTGCGGGCACGACTAGTTACGACGCCTTTAGGTGTTCTTCGCATGTCCGTGTTATTTTAGATATGATAAAATAAATGGCGGTTGCAAAAAAAAGGTTTTTTTTTTTTTAATTTTTATTTCATTGAAGTACACCACAAAAATCACTTTAGCACCAAACATTACATAAAAATGTACAAAATTGTGCCTGTTCATTGATCGCTTCCATAAATTAGGTAAATAGATGTAAAATTACGAAACTATTACTTCAAAATAAATAAAATAATCTCATCTTATTCATTAACAAAAAAAAACTATTTGCAAAAATAAATAGGTATGCCCTTATGAAATGATTTGTTATTCCTACATAATTAATAGGTATAAAAAATAAAATATGGGGCAAGTATATGATTGAAAGGGAATAAAAATATCTAGTAATTCCAATAAAACAGAAACCGTCTGGCAAGCATTGTCAGTAGAAAAAAGCGGCAAATTTGATTAATCTCCAATACAAATTTTGAATTTCGCGCCTTTTCTACTGACAAAGTTGCTTGCCAGAATATCTATTTATCATCAAAAAAAGTTATAAGTTGTCTATAGAACATTAAACCAGAGTCATATAATAACAACACATTTACTTCTCGCCTAGTTTTTAAATATAGTTGATCAAGCAAATCTTGTCAGTAGAAAAAGGCGGCAAATTTAAAAAAATGTAGGCGCTAGGAGGTCATCCCGTAGAAAATTTGAATTTCGCGCCTTTTTTTACTGTCTGATATTTCTTTACCATAAATATTTTCCTATAAAAACAGATTTTCTGATAAATTCAGCTCGGCTCAGGTACGCCTATGAGCGCAAAATATTGTAACCAGTAATGCCAATTATGGTCAGATCATTTTGTATTATTTATATACTTCTCTGGTTTACAATAACAAAAATAAATTAATGCGAAAGTTTGTGCAATGCGACTTTAGCTAGTGTAACGTCAAAACAAGTTATAATTTTCATAATCCCACAACAGTTCAAGGCCCTTCTGACTTGTCAATACAGTATCCGTACAGTACGCAATTCCTAATTGGCGCAGAGGCGCAAGAGCATCCGCACCAATCAGGAGGCCTAGCCAATATGACAATCGTACACCGACAAATGCCAAACGAAAAGTCACGTGACTATTCCATACATTAACACATTCAATGCCGAAAACCCGACTATCGGGTATTTGTGACTAAATTTTTGTGACCTGGCGCGGATGTCTTGTGTGGCTGGGTGGCAATGAATGTGTTATGTTTAGCAGCGGACTGCGGATGACACCAGGGTGCGTAGCCAACATGCCAATCGTTTACGCTCCGTAGCGAACGAAACGCAACTCTCTCTACCATTCTCAAATAGAATGTGGAAGATACTTTTGGCCACGAACTGTAGAATATAGTCTGACAAAAACGAGTAGATATTAATAAAAAACCGGTCAAGTGCGAGTCGGACTCGCGCACCGAGGGTTCCGTACTTTTAGTATTTGTTGTTATAGCGGCAACAGAAATACATCATCTGTGAAAATTTCAACTGTCTAGCTATCACGGTTCATGAGATATAGCCTGGTGACAGACGGACAGACGGACAGCGGAGTCTTAGTAATAGGGTCCCGTTTTTACCCTTTGGGTACGGAACCCTAAAAAGTGGCAATACTGTAGTGTCGTCCCGTTCAAATCAATTTATATAAGAAAACGGGACGACACTACAGTATTACCACTTTTTAATTTCTACTCTTTTTTTTTTATATCCTACAAATACGTGAGTGAAACCGTAAAATTGGTATAATGTCAGATTATATATTTGGCGCGTTTTTTAATTTATCTGTAAAATGGACGCTGACTGTACTAATGTTGCACCGATACCTTACTGCTAAGTCAAGGCCCTGAGAATTGGTTGGTTGTCTACATTTATTTACCTACTTAATCCTATTCTTAGCTTATTGTGATACGATTTCATTTCATTGTAATTCATTCATTATTTCTATACAGTATAAACGTGGCCATTTGTATGTTAAGCGTGATTTCCTAGTGAGTATATATACAGTTATTATTTATATTTTTCATCGTACTAATAATCATTAAAAGTCAAAGATGATAGGTATATATAGTATAGTAAAAAAACCCTCAGTATATGAAAAGAAGCAATAAGTAACAAATGACAATGAACGGAGCGTGATTTTATGGAAAAATAAGGTCAATGCGGCTAAATACCTATGTCAGCGGGAAATTCCGTACACGAACGGATTTTTATATTTTTTCAATCGTCAACTACAGAGCACCAAATGCTTTTAATTTGAAACTAAAAACAATCGCTCCTTATCGATGTAGTTGATAAAGTGTAATATTGTTTGAAAAAGTTTGGCCGCATTGACCTTACGTCACAGAAAGTATTACTTGTGAAATGTGAGTAGGTATGAAGTGCTGAAGTCAAACAAAATCTGTACGGCTTTCTATGTGCCCAGCCAATTCATACAAATCAATGGATCTATATTATAGGATATATCTGTTATCGTATTTATTTTAATTATATCTCTCGGTTTTCTTCGGTAACACAATGAAACCAGAACAAAACGACATACCTACATCACATGTAGAACGCTAAATACAAATAAAAAATCTTTAGGTATTAAACGCCATCTAGTGATTCTTGTGTTTAATGTAGCATGTCGTTATGGGCTGCGATCTAGTAGAAAGTTTGACACTTTATTATAAATTATAAGTATAACAACTCTATATATTATGGTAATTTCAAAACCACACATTTTCACGTTTTATAGGTACAATCCTCCCTTTCTCTCTTATTACAGAATGCACTTAGAAAGGGACGCGTGTTTTCTATTAACTAGCTACCATACACCTAACGTAAACGATGGGCCACAAGTAAATTAACATGTTCTATTTCACTTAACTACATCAATTATACCGTAATAAATAACAAAACAATATACCTAATTAGTAAACGTTATGTACACGTACAAATAATAATGAAAGCTTATTATTTTTAGCAGCAAATTATTATGATATGATATAAAAAATATTTTCTACAATAACTTTTTATTATAGTCAAGCCAAGCTAGAGTCTGACCAAGCTAACTCTGCATGGCATTTGCAATGACAAAGTGTGGAAATGTCCTCATGAATGTCAAATTTCTATGAAAATATGACGTTCCTATTCCTAATGACGCTCAATCATTTGGTCACGTAGGTGCGAAACTGCGAAGTTAGCTTAGCTTAGCTTAGACGGACATAATATATAGTTTGTCAAAGGACTATCTCATTTCAATCAGAATCAAATCATCAATTTCAATCAATTTTCAGAGAGAATCATACTATCTTTGTCTTACATTAGTACTAGTACCCAAAAGAAAAGGATGAGTATAGTTTTTTTTTGTTCTTATTTATTGACAATTTGACCTTTGGTTTGACCAACTATATTTTCATAGAAATATGACATTGTCATTGCAAACTCTGTGCAGAGTTAACTTGGTTCGGCTCTAGACATTTTCAAATAATCCAATAACATAAAAGTTTTATATAATTAAGTTTTTGTGTACATACAATAGTGTTAAGAGGCCATATTCCGTCCAGTGGCTCCCTCATCGGGTAACTGTGTTTTAAACCAATTAATTTCTGTATAAATCAGTATATTACTAATGTTTTCCTACTGATTTCTCAACTTTTGGTCTCTGTCACAGTTTTATTTTGCTTTTATCAACTAAATGGCAAATGGCCACACATCTGTGGTCATATTCTCTTAATTAATAGGTGCCAATAGTAACGCAGCGTACTACGTAGGTGAACAACACGCAAACGCGAAGCGAAGCGATGCGGCGCGGGGTGAATCAATCCTTTGATACCTAAAGGAGAGTCCTACGTGGTTGATCTCGTTGCGAACGCGAAGCGAACGCCGAGGGCCCGCCGCGCCGCTTCGCTTCGCGTTCGCGAGTTGTTCGCTTACGCAAGACGCAGCGTAAAGCTAAAAAGTGTGATATTTGCTACCATATTTGTCATTTTGTTAAAGTTATCGTTTGAGACTTTCGCTACCAAGAATTAATTAAGGAGATTCAGTACATTTTTTACTTAAATCTATGAGACAAAGAAGCTCTATCGTAAAATGTTCCTACTTTGCTTGAAAATTTGCACCAAAATTCGCAATTTATAATTTTTTTTTTATTGTTATATTTTGGTGTTCATATATTTTATGCCGATTTAAAGTAGATAATAAATGAGGTTACTATATAATTTTAATGAATAAAAGTTAAAAAACATTGGAGCACAATGAGGGCTATCGTTTTTTTGCTCACCAGTTGGCGCCTCTGTTGATGATGGTCCAAAAGACTAAAGAACAGCTGTCAGTCATTGAAGTGACAAGTGACATTTCGAACTATGGAAAAGATCACCATCTACACTAGCGCCCCTATTAGCGGCGAATTCATACGCGTTAGCCCTCAGTGGGGAGCAAAATAAGCACATTTTACGATACCTCCCTTAGTGAGTTCTCGACGGGGAAAATGCCAACAATAAAAACTTGGCAACAATACATTTGATACAAGAATCGATCTAGCCACGTCATCCGCGTATATGTATATCGAGAAACAATAAATATAATAATAATAAAATAATAATATAATAATAATATGTATAATTCAATAAATATAATAGGTATTTCCAAACGTGATAACACAAAATACCGCAGAAGAAATATATTTTCGATAAATGAGATTTCAAAATTGCGAATTTTCGATAAATGAGATTTCATCCAAATAACTTATTTAATCCACTTGATGAATACAATATCAATTTTTCAGAAAATCCCCAAAATAACTTAATTCCACCCTATATATATAATATAGTTTTAAATTATTAATAACAAAATTATTTACTTCAGGTAACATCCCATTAAACGCTTCAGTTTATAAATAGCTAATCTAGTTTGTACATGGTATAAATTATTAACATAAAGAGACCTACTGATAATTTATGTTATTATGAGAACACACAAATATGCAATATTGGCTATTCTCTTGTCACCGCAACATATCCGCCAACAGTCCATTATCACTTAACTATGATCCAAACATTGAACTATGCGCCATTAGTTGTTGACGGCCGGCAACAAAATCAAATAATAGGAAGCGGAGCGTGAACCTCGCGACTTAAACGCGTAAGCGCCATAAATTTCACGGAGCTTACAACGTTTTGGTCGCTTGGTACAGGTTGCGATTGCGACAATTTCATTGTTTAGTATTGTTTCTTTATAGTTATAAAAACTATTATTTGTATTACTAATACACAGAAAATACTTTGAAAACATCCGTGCTTCTATTTCGAACTCTGGAGCTTGCTGGGTAAGGTCGACTAAGCTAAAGTAATCGTCAAAATCAGTTGTCCTTGTTATAAATGTATCATTTTGGATCATAATTATGTGAAGTCTTACTCGTATGTGATACTACGAGTAATGAGTACTTAAGGTCCAAAAACGTGAACACATTAGACGTCGACCGTTCCACCCGTGTGACGTAATTGACAACAAATTCTTACACCATCTAATGAGTAGGTACGTGTTGGCAATTTGAATACACATCTTGGCTTATAGCTTATTATTGATAGCTTAACAAGATTGTTTTTAAATATAATCAGCTGGGACAATTTCGCCTATACGTGTAATTACGTCTGAAAAGTGTGGACAGTTGTATCTAGGGCAGACGCTGTTGCACCTATGGATGCAATTTCACTGATCATACGTTGTAGGCAAAATCCGAAGCTACGGCATCTCTAAGTTTACCTCTAGTCAATATTAAGAGCAACCAACTTAGGCAGTTGAAACACAAAACAAACTTTTAGCTAGGTATGGATGACGTAAAGGACACAAGGAAATTATCGATTACTACCTCGGGATTAAAATTAAGAAAATGCATGGCTCCCTTGTTAATTGCCTTTTTAAAGTATAAGTACTCTAGACGGGGATTTTGGCCAATACAATTAAGATTTGGGAGTTGCTTTTCCAAGTTGGTTATAGACTTAATTAATAGGAAAACCTATAGCTTTGCTGGAACATAGGAATTAGCTTACAACATGTAACCTAGTCGTAGGTACAAATATAACATAGACATTAAATTGCCACGGTGTATTTCATTAGAATGTTTTTTCATTTAACATAACTTTGCCTCTGGTTTGTATAAGATTCCATGCCGAGGCAAATTTAGATAAATGTAAAATATGTAACATTTGTTAAGCGACATTAACGTATCAACTTTTATTTAACACCAATTAAATACAAAGATCTAATTTTCAACGATTATTTACCTACCTATTTGATTATGTAACTATATTGCTAAGGTTATCTACTTATCCTATGTTTATTATGTACAAGAAGCGGCCTCACTGAACTATGCTAAAGTCAGTTTACATCATTTCATAAGCCATCAACGGCGTTAAAATTGTAGTCAAACTGTTCGTGGCATCGTCGGGTAGATATAACATCGGAATAGTCGAGGCATTGACTAAGATATCGTAATAGTCGCACGTCGGCACTAGCTAGAGGCACGCGTGAGGGTTCTGGGTACACCAGCGGGGCCACAGCGGCGCCGCGTTCACCCCCCGAGCCACCATGCGCGAGCGCTGCGTGTCTAAACGTAGGTATACATCTGCTTCTGCCCCCGCGCCGCGGTCTGACCACAGTCGCTCAGCTAGCGCCGACGTTCTCGGCCACACTCGCGGGTCTAAGCCGCCTGGTCCCAGTTGCTCAGTCCATTGACACGCCGCCCCGCCCTCTATCCGCCACGGCAGCACCTGCTCGCCGGCACTGGACACCCCTCCCCCTCCGCCCTCCTCCGTCCACGGCCGGTGCTCGTACACCTGCTGCCACGAACGGTACGGCCCGCAGTGCCCGTCTGAACTATCCCGCCATGATCCGAATCCGCAGTCCAAGTACCATGCGTCCACGTGCGATATAACTGAGCGGAAACCTGCATCTAACACCGCACGGGATTCGGGCCATCGCGACGCTCCCCACACTTGCACACCGATACGTTTCGAGTCTAAGCGCTCTAAATAAGGCGAGCGTGTTAGCCGAGAAGACCAAAGCAAGGTCAATTCTGGTGCTTTGCCTCCGTTGGCTTTCTCCAGCGCTCGGTAAGCCCGTCGGGTGAACTCAAGCCATAATTCCATTGGGTCTGAGTCGTTAAAGTGCTGCGACCAGCAGCGTTCTGATACCTCATCTCCACCAAGATGGAAGATATCATCCACCCCCGTCAATGTGATAATTTCTGCATAGATCTTTTCTAGTAAAGCATAAACGTGTGGGTTTTTAGGGTTAAGCTGACCGCACGGCGGTTCTCCGCAGTACACGCTCCACGGTTCGGCTTCAACACAGTACGCGAGCTGGCCTAGCCCTGCGCTGGTACCCCAACTCCAGGCTCGTCCCACATGCGCTGGGGTGTCTACTTCTAATAAAACTCTAATACCACGTAGGCGCGCCCGCCGAACTACTGCTCGTATCTCATCAGTGGTATATATCGCTCCTGCACCGTATGCGCCGTGCGCCGCCAGCTGAGGCGCACTTTGAAGTTGGAGTGGAAACGCTTGCGAATCACTGGCGTGCCAATGGAAAGTGTTCAGCTTATTTGCGCCCATAGCATCTATTGTGCGAAGCAGCTCACTCACAGGGAAAAAGTTTCGAGCAGTGTCTAACAAAAATCCTCTAAATTTAAACCTTGGTGCGTCGTCTATCACAGCTGCCGTCAATATAAGAAGTGATCCGGCGTAAGGATCTGCCCAGACTAGTTGCGAAAGCGTTTCGAAGCCATGTCGTGCGCCGCAGAAAGACTGCGCTGTGATATTGGCTACAAGCTCTTGCCTATCAAAGCCTAAAGAAAGCTTGTAGCTTTCGTCAGTGTCTAATCGAAGACGTGGGTCGCCAGAGCCGTTGACGAAGACCCTTATGCGTACTGCCCGCGGTGTACCTACATCATCTCGACGCGAGCTACTGACGCTTCGCTCAAGATTTCTCATATCCTCCTTTGTTAACGCGAAAGCGTCGTTTAGATGATCGGTGACGTCAGGCGATGGGGATGCAACTACATGAAGTGAGAAGGAGTCAGCACGGATAGGAACAGCGCCCGTCGCTAGGCTGACTGGCCCGGTGGGCTGTGGCCACAGTTGCGTCGACGCGCAGAGCATGTTGCATGTTACTAGCGACTGTAGCGTGGTCGTCTCTGATGCCAGCAAGCGCTCGCATCGGTCGTTTCTGCAGATCCAACTCCATTGTGGTTCGCCGGCTCTGAAAATTGAACAACAATAATACATACATACCACATACCTGCCAAATAAATCAAATGGGTCACAGTTACCAAAACTTTTACCGTGTAGGCACAGTAACAGCTATCAAGACACATATAATAATTCTATGTTTTTTTGTTTGTTGCTGTAAAATATTTAGCGGCCAGGCTCACTTCCTTTCAGATTAGTCTCATCTAAGATAAATTTCAAATTAGCGTCCACTTTTTCCATAACATCCCTCTTTTTGCATCCCTCGTTTATCTCCAAATAATACGTTTTACGATTGATTAAAATCTAAAAGAGTCTGACATCTTTTGCATTACTATTATTTTAGGGCGTCTCCTCTGTCACTGTTCAACGTCGTGCCACAATATCCCAACAGATGGCGTTAGCACGTTCTACAACGCGCTTACGGAGCTCGGAGTTCCGAATGTCAGTTACTATCAATACAACTTCTGAACAACTTTCAGTGGACAGTCCTCAGGCACAACACCCGCCTGGAGAGAGAGTACTCTCTATTGCGTCTCTCTACGTCACCACAATTTCATCTTGACAACCGTCCGAGTGCTCCAAACGAGTCATTAGCTGCTACTTAATTTAATTTCTAAAAACTGGCTAAGTTACAACTGGGTATTTCTCATCATCAACACGCACGGCGCATGTGTTTAATAATGTGGAGGTATAATTTTCCTTGGCTGGAGATATTTCAAAATGTTCGTAAAATTTAATTCCAATAAACTAGCTCTAATAAAATATATAATTATAATACTAACGTGTACATAGCATGCAGCGGCCTGTGTGTGTTCTCATCACTTTGCTGCCGCCAATAGAGCAAGGCAGCGGCGGTGCAGGCGGCAGCAGCGAGTAGCAGCAGCGCGCGCCGCAGCCGCCCCACGCCGGCGAAGTGCCGCCCCACCCCCAGCAGGCTCATCGTGTCCCACGACATCTTCACTGCGGCTGGAAAGAGATAGAAAACGTTTAGTATACTAAACACCCATAGACATAGTATGTAGTTATAGACCCGCCACCAAGCGACCGGGGGTAAGAGAAAGAATATTCATATAAAATTTGGGCAGCATAGGATTTTTTCTCTTTCACTCTTATAAATTTCGGTATTTCGCCATCGCCTCCTACCTATGATGCTACCCGGCCGGTGATAAGGACAAAGCATGGCACTAGTTTCTCTTTCCTCTTATAGGAATCGCAATAAGACTATCTCTATAAAAGAGTGTCAGGCCCTTGTAAACACCCCTATGATAGACGTGGCACCAGTAATGGGATGGTATAGACAAATCTTCTAAAATATTTATCATCAGTTTTTACACTGGCAACATTTTACCACAAACAAGAACCATAGATCTCCTTAAGTTTGACGTTTCATTGATTTTTGTTTCTTTTAAAATTAATGGCCCCATTCAGACGCACGGGCAAATCATAACAAAATGGTATCATTTTGACATCGGAATGTAAGATTGAATTGGCCTCCAGACTTAGCACAATCCCGTAACAATAAATTCATAAACTATTTTTTTTAATATTTTCACAATTTTGGCTCAAAATACATAGTCTCTTTATAAGTGACATATTTAATTCCATTCATGATTGTAAATAATTCATTAATTCACCCCAATCCCGATTCGGTCGATCAACTAAATCCAAGCCTAAATGGAATGTCAACTCCGAAATTGGCATCGTTACTCACTCACGCTCTATTTGTTTGCTAACCGAAACAAAAGCATTCGGGTTACACTACTGTCCAATCGGGAAAACAATATAGAAATGTAGATGGATCAAGCGGAATCTAATTCCTAATCACTATTACGATTAAACATGGTACAGTCACTAGACATATCGACCGGGATATGGACCGTGATTACCTTTTGTAATGTTTTCGATCTCCCGAAGGCCGAAACTATAGTCCGACAAGAAATCGTTGAAAATTATTGAGCGCGCCACTTAATACGTAACTGTCACATTTTTGACGTAAAATTTAAACATGGCAACAAGTTCCATTTTATTTAATTTCTACTATTTAACTGTGAATCATTCAAAACTGTTATAATAATAATAAATAAATTTATTTCAAGTAACATGACTTATAAAATTTGTTAGTATACAATATTAATTAGCCTCATGCATGAAGTTTATATTTGAACGAAATATGTTTTATTCGGATGTTTGTTACCATTATATTATGTTACAAATGCATTTCCGTTTTTAAATTACCATTTAATTACTTAAATTTATAAATAAAAAGTACAAAAATTTGCCCGCGAAAAGCTAGTGAGCGAAACGCTCGAAACGCCACGTGACGTCACGCGTTCGACAGATTAGTGTCATTAGTAGCAAACGTCAGTTGGGCCGCCCAACGTGTGACGTCATCACGATTATGAGCGTTTCAACCGCTCAAAAATTTTCAACATTTTAAATATTTTTTAATAAAATAATGTTAAGGTTTACAAAAGTATTTTTATCATTTCCGGTGTTCCAACGATATAAATTATGAATCCAAAAATAAAAATAAATTCATGCATGGAGCTAATTCTTATCCCTAATAAAAATTAATAAGTTAAACAAAATATGGGCTGCAAGAAACATGCACTCACAGTGCCTCAAGTATGGACAGTCAAACCTGTCCGCAATAGAGCGCAGGATGGGGTTATGGTACAGTCAGCATGAAAAGGAACGTATCAGATTATGCGTCAAAAGTAATCTACCATTCTCTTAGCTTAGCAAAAAGAGACATGTCTGTTTATTTAGAACAACTAGACTGTGATAAAATTAATTTCGTATGAAGCAAAAAAGACTGCGAACGATGCTATTAAGCTTAGAAACAAATCAAAAGTGAAAAAATCCACTGTCTTGGGTGGGATTTGAACCCACGACCGGATCGTTAGCCCGGTGCTCTTCCATCTGAGCTACCATAAGACCTTACCCAATACAGCAAATATATCCACCATATAATATGAGCCTTAGGGAGGCCCCAGCGACATCAACCGTAAGAGTGTTATACCGTAGCGATCCGGTGCACGGTGGTCGTGTCGTGGGTTCAAGTCCCACCCAAGCCAGTGAATTTGTTTCTAGACTGTGTCAGATACTTTTGACCGAAAACTGTAGGGATATACACCTATTTGGAAAAGTATTTGAGGGCGGCAGATACTTTTGTCGCGTTGTTTCATCCGCTACACTCGCTACAATGATACTCACTGTATGAAATGTTGTATTACGTTTGTGCGTTTGATTTCCATGCTCTTCTCTGCACCCTGTTATATCGCTCAGTATGATGTGTGTGTACTTAGTAACGCAAATGTCTCATATTTAACCTTAATTCTCAGCAATAGAGCTGACTTACTGAACAGTGAACATGTCTGAAAAAGGGGCTGTCAAAAACTAGGACGTTTTCCTAAACGTTTTGACCCACATTAAAACTGTACCGTCTATTCGAATTTAAACTATCGAGAGACATATTAACTTAGCTAACTTAGCGGTTTCCGTCTATTGTTCTAATTATCAGATACGTTAACTTTAAAAAGCTACGACATAAATTCTATGTAGATATATGACCTATTTTATACCTCTTCTAAATCCGTCAGTCACACTTGTAGACCGATTCCATATCGTACAGTACAAAAATAACCTGTAAGGTAGACTAACAGAGATAGAACAATCATGTTAGGAAAAGGTTAAACAACTGTCTATCCGAATGTTGGCGTGTTCATTCAGTTTTTAATTTATATGTATTTTTGGGCCACAAATGAAGATCGGAGCTGGAATGCTGGAACTAACAGAACAAATCAGAGAATCACAGTAATGGTTCTTACTCGTATAACTACAATAAATTATAACACGACCGCAGGGAGTGTTTTAAATCGACACGAGTTGCGAATTACCTATTCGCACGTGTATCGTACAACGTTTTACAGTACATATGGCCCTTTAAGAGCCCGTAGTCGATTTGAAAACGCGCGAAGATACGACTTTTACACAGTAACCGAACGCCGGCCGCTGCTTGAAATAACGCGACCGCCTAAACAATATTGATACTTTCGCAACATTATGCGTCACTTTATAACTTTAATTAGGTTAAAATAAAACTTTCGGTAAATTTGATATAATCGTTTATTACTCTTAACAATTTACCTATGTATTCATATAATACATACAAATTATATAGCATGATGATAATGATTTGCACTAAGGCAATATCTTATATATATATAATCATCTTACTCGCGTTATCCCAGCCTTTTTGCCACGGCTCATGGAAGTCTGCTGGGGTCCGCTTGGCAACTAATCCCAAGCATTGGCGTAGGCACTAGTTTTTACGAAAGCGACTGCGATCTGACTTTCCAACGTTCCAACCCAGAGGGGAAACTAGCCTTTTGTTGAAATTTGGTATACAGATAGTTTGAATCCCGGGGAAGGACATAGAATACTTTTTATTCAAGAACTCACCCTTTAAGGGGGTGGAAATTTGTATGGGGAATCAATAAACGCTGAACCGATTAAGATGAAATGAGATATGGACATAGTTTGAGTCCTGGGGAAGGACATAGGATAGGTTTTACCCCAGAAACGGGGGGCAGGGGGGGGGGGGGGGGTAATGGAAATTTGTATGGGATCCAATAAAACCGATTTGGATGGAATTTGATATTATGGAGATAGTCTTAATCGTTGGGAAGGGTGATAATAATTTTTATTTCCAAAGTCATCCTCTTCTCTTCTCCACTCTTCTAACACTCGCTCAACGTGTGGTTGGTTGTACGATGAATACTGCTCAAGACCTGGAACACCTGGAGTGCTTCTGGGTGCAAAGGGTCAGGGGTAACACTCGCTCAACGTGCCGCTGGTAGAGTATGATGGGGAAAACTCAAGACCTGGAACACCTGAAGTGCTGCTGGGTGCAAAGGGTCAGGGGTAACACTCGCTCAACGTGCCGCTGGTAGTGTGTAGTGTACGATGGATACAGCTCAAGACCTGGAACACCTGGAATGCTTCTGGGTGCAAAGAGTCAGGGGTAACACTCGCTCAACGTGCTGCTGGTAGTGTATGATAGGGAAAGCTCCAGACGTGGAACACCTGGAGTGCTGCTGGGTACAAAGGGTCAGGGGTAACGGATAACACTCGCTCAACGTGCCGCTGGTAGTGTATGATGGGGAAAGCTCCAGATCTGAAACACCTGGAGTGCTGCTGAGTGCAAAGGGTGGGTAACACTCGCTCAACGTGTTGTGGGTAGTGTATGACGGAGACAGCTCAAAACCTGGAACACCTGGAGTACTGCTGGACGCATCGGATCAGGGGTAAAACTCTTTTAATCTGAAGTTGGTAGAGTATGCTGTAGGCAGGTTAAGTTCTTCAAGACCTGGAACACCTGGTGGGCTGCCAGATGAAGCAGGCACCTGACCAGAGCTACCACACGTTTAACATGCAGTAGGTACTGGGGGTTAAAAGGGGGTGGAAGTTCTGATAACAATAAATGAACCTGAGTTTCACTAAGTACAGCCAGGGTTCATCATCAGCTCTATCTTGGGTACTGCTCTCCCATTTGCTCATCAAGACGTGTCAGAAGACCAAAACAGCGTGTGCCTATATTGCACCAAACCTGAGTTCCACTAGGTACAGCCAGGGTTCAGCATCAGCTCTATCTTGGGTACTGCTCTCCCAAGTGTTCATCAAGACGTGTCGGAGGACCAAAACAGCGTGTGCCTATGTTGCACGAAACCTGAGTTCCACTAGGTACAGCCAGGGTTCAGCATCAGCTCCATCTTGAGTACTGCTCTCCTAATTGCTCATCAAGACGTGTCGAATAACCAAAACAGCGTGTGCCTATGTTGCACGAAACCTGATTTCCACTAGGTACAGCCAGGGTTCAGCATCAGCTCCATCTTGGGTACTGCTCTCCTAATTGCTCATCAAGACGTGTCGGAAGACCAAAACAGCGTGTGCCTATGTTGCACCAAACCTGCGTTCCACTAGGTACAGCCAGGGTTCAGCATCAGCTCCATCTTGGGTACTGCTCTCCTAATTGCTCATCAAGACGTGTCGAATAACCAAAACAGCGTGTGCCTATGTTGCACGAAACCTGATTTCCACTAGGTACAGCCAGGGTTCAGCATCAGCTCCATCTTGGGTACTGCTCTCCCAATTGCTCATCAAGACGTGTCGAATAACCAAAACAGCGTGTGCCTATGTTGCACGAAACCTGATTTCCACTAGGTACAGCCAGGGTTCAGCATCAGCTCCATCTTGGGTACTGCTCTCCTAATTGCTCATCAAGACGTGTCGGAAGACCAAAACAGCGTGTGCCTATGTTGCACCAAACCTGCGTTCCATTAGGTACAGCCAGGGTTCAGCATCAGCTCAATCTTGGGTACTGCTCTCCCAAGTGCTCATCAAGACGTGTCGGAAGACCAAAACAGCGTGTGCCTATGTTGCACGAAACCTGATTTCCACTAGGTACAGCCAGGGTTCAGCATCAGCTCCATCTTGGGTACTGCTCTCCTAATTGCTCATCAAGACAGACCAAAACAGCGTTTGCCTATGTTGCACTAAACCTGCGTTCCACTAGGTACAGCCAGGGTTCAGCATCAGCTTAGCTCTATGTATACTAAAACCTTCTCCAGAATGTAACAAACACTTTTCTAAAAACCGCATCAAAATCGGTTCAGCCAAATGCGAGATAATCGCGAACAAACATACATACATATACGTACAAACATACGGGTCAAACTGAGAACCTCCTTTTTTTTGAAGGCGTAATAAACAAGTACTTACAACCCAAGGATTAAAGTTTCTGGTCGCAGTTTACACGCACACAGTACAGCCAAACACGCAAACAAATATAACTTTTTACACGGCGAGCGACGCACACAATGATAAATAACTTCGTCGTCGTCGATGCAACGTGCGGAGCCGATCAACAAACGTCCTGCCTCTACCAGCTCCCGCGCGGGACTGAGGCCGCGAGCGCGTGTCACCGATGTTATGCCAGAAAAAGGGGAAGTTTTTAAAAAATCGTCAGAAAATAAAAGTTGCAATTTAATTAAAATGAAGTACAGCAACAGTTTAAGTAAACATTGCAGATTATTTGAGTATGCAATCTACGTCGAAAATAAGTAGATTTTCGGAGAAATTGTCACTTGTTTTGAGGTCATTTCTGGAGAAAATTGAATTCGTTTAACTTTCATTTCCTCGAACTCTAAGTCATATAACAACAATGTAATCTGATAAACCTAGAGTACAGAATATGTGTTACACAAATTTACCATTTTTAGCAGTCCAAACTTTACGAAATTTACAAATAAGAGCATCAAAGTCAGTGCTTTACACGCGTTTACCTAAACGTCCATCAGAAAAAAATTCATTACTAATTTAGTAAGCCTTTTTTCAATAAAATGATCTGATAAACCTAGAGATAAGAAGTCGTGCTAATAGAAACCAGTACTTGTTATTTCAATTAGGTAACAAAAGGTGTACAATTTCACAGAAGAAATCTATCAACTTTACATTTTTGCGACTAAAATCGTAACCGGGCTCTTAAACTTTCGACATATGCACGAAAAGTGCTCTTTTACCCACTAGTGCGACAAAGTAGCACCATATGTACTGTAAATTAAATTAACAAAAGGCAATGGAGTCACTTTTGTCGGTGCCATGGTACATTACATAACGGTATCTTGAAATAGTTCGTCTTTTTTGTCTCCGCATGTCTTTATGTTGGTTGCTGTGCACATGCGCTTTATTGCGAAGTGGTCATACTATAGTCCACTTGAACTATTTTTCTGTGAATACTATAAGTATAAGTAGCAAAACTTGACAAATCATCAGTAATATCAATATTTATAGAAGAGCGTGAAAACACAGTTTGGTAGCCCTTATTATGTACCTATCTTGACTGAAGGAAAATAATTTTAAACAGATAGATACAACAGAGTTAGGTACATAATAACATACCATAATGTGTGCGTACATACGCCACAAAAAGATATGCGTTAAAACAAATGCACGATGCATTTAGATAATTGTTTTATAAGTGCACTGTCACGTTGAAGTACGCTTACATGTTTTAAGAGTAAAGACATGTCTAGTGCTTACAAAATAAAAGTACTTACCTAAGTATTATCGTATCGAGTCGAATTTTTACTTAATTTTACTCAGACAAAGCATATAAATGAAATGTAGTATTATTATATGACGCTGACGACTGTTACTTTATTCTCACCGGAAAATAAAGTCTCTCTTTACCTATCTCACCTAATATCAGTGTGCTTTTACTCTATACCGTGCATCGGCAATCTATTTGTAAAGTGAGACGAGCTAAAAGCTAGCTTTTAGGTCACTCCGTCTTCCTTTATTACTGTGCCACTGAATGTGTTTGGGAGAACCTTTTAACTTTATTTCCGAACTTGGGAATTGATTGCAATGCTCGTTAGGTAGTTTGTTTGTTTTTTGGCTAGTCAGCTGCAGAAATATCTTTCTTTGCAGGAAAAGACATGTTGCCTGCAAAGAAAGCTCTCCACAGTATTTCTTTTGTCATTGAACTTGCATACTGTATGTTATGTAGACAGTTGGATACAATTAAATGCCCTTTTTCTGCAAATAAATAATTTGTTTGGCCGTTTTTTGAGCTGGTAAAACATTCGCCACTTACAAACTTCTTACATTTATTAGAGAACTGCTTTTAATGCTTTTTAGGATTCCGCACCCAAAGGGTAAAAACGGGACCCTATTACTAAGACTCCTCTGTCCATGTGTCTGTCTGTCTGTCTGTCCGTCTGTCTGTCACCAGGCTGTATCTCATGAACCGCGATAGCTAGAAAGTTGAATTTTTCACAGATGATGTATTTGTCGCTATAACAACAAATACTAAGTACGGAACCCTCGGTGGGCGAGTCCGACTCGCACTAGTCCAGTTTTTTACGTTCTCAGAGCGCTTAATATGATTTCCCGCGTAACACGGCATTTTACACTTGTCCTTTTGTTTTCATAATTTTTTTATCTCACTTGATACGCTTTCCCAATTGAGACCCGTCATTTAGCCTTAATTATCCTTCCCTTCGACCACCTTAGATTTTAAATCATAAGTTTATAAATCACATTTCGCTGCTTCTAAGTTAGGAAAGCAAGCGCATACCTACTACACTCCGAACACTGTGTCTTGTGTGGTAAATACGCGAAACAGGTTGAATCTTTTATCTGTCCGGTCTCGAGAAGAGGCAGACATAGCTTTCATTAAGACCGCCAATTTATTCTGAAGTCGCGCTTATGAAAAATTATCGCATGCTTTATTACACGTTGTGCTTAGAATGATGGAAAAGTCCTGCTAAATCTTGACGAGTAATAAGCTTGGGGCTTATTAGGTGTTATAATATAATGAGAACAAAACAGAAATGAGACAAGAATTTGACAATCATATAGCTCCCAAATATTAAAAATCCCAAATTATGTACAGCTTGAGACAATACTTGCTGGATATTTTTTTAATCCACTGCGGGGGGCTTGGTCTTGTTTCTAATGCGACTTTTTTGGAAGCTGATAAGTCAATAACTAAAAAGCAAACTTGAAGAGACTAATTTTGCTTAGAGTAAGTTTCACCCTGATGAAAAAAAACTGTGCACTAGAACCAGGAGTGTACAATGAACCAATGACCAAGACCAATGACCAAGAGTGTGTGTGTGTGTGTGTGTGTGTACATGAGTGTGAGGTTAGTATTTATATTATAATAATAATAAATAATTATAATTATAGATAGAATTAAGATAAAAAAGCGCTGGTGGTCTAGGTAAGAGCCCGCGACTTCGAATAAGGAGGTCGCGGGTTCAAACCCCGGCTCGTACCAATGAGTTTTCGGCACTTATGAACGAAATTATAATATTTGCCAGTCGCTTCCAGGTCTAAGGGTTGGAAGGTCAGATGGCAGTAGCTTTCGTAAAAATTAGTGCCTACGCCAATTCTTGGGATTAGTTGCCAAGCGGACTCTAGGCTCCCATGAGCCGTGGCTAAAAATGCCGGAATAACGTGAGGAAGATGATAATGAATTAAGATTTGAGAATGTCGTTATGGTAAAATAAATATAATAGCTAATGTAACACCAGAAAACACCTTATTTTAACTAGAAATAAGTGATTCTAACTATTTCATATTTAAGAACATCCCAAGGAATTATAACGACTTCTTTCAATCAATACAGACAGCTAACAAGCAACATAAAACTCTTACATGCATAATGCAATTTTTCCTTCACGCGACTTCTATTAAATCTAGGCAAAGCATTAATACGACGGATCCATATTCAGCAGCAAGATACCGTTCAGTTCAACCTTTGCAATTGGTTTAAGTGGGTTCGCGGCTGCGAACTTGCATATTTGATTGTCGACCCTCCAATGCACTCGACAAATTTTAAACTATATTAAACAAACTAAAATACACTTTGCTGCTTTAGGCATAGGACGGTGCGAGCGCAAACGATATCTTGGCTAAGGGCCGGCACGATCTGAATAATGGGAATATAATATGGCCATTATGCGGTTTAAAAGGATAATTTTCCGTACGTAGTGCTATTGAATTTGATTATTGGAATGGAGTCCTGACTGCAGACGCTTGCCCGACAGTTTTACAACTCAGGTCAGAAAGATAGAGACAAATTTGTCTGTGTAATATTTATGACTTTAATGTAAGCAGATGGTAGATAGATAGCTAATTTAGCTATTCGACAAAGGATAAACCATCGTAAAGAACCCTGCAAATATCTAAACGTAACAAAAATGTATAGCGAATAATTATATAGGTCTTCCAAAACGCACTTTGGGCCAGCGACGCCAGCGTATCAATTTTATAAATTATCTATCCCCGTCTATGAGAGAAAGGTTCATGGCCAGCATAGGGAACGTGTATGAAGAATGTCCGAAAAGTTAATTAATTTTCCATACCTACTTTATATTATTAGGTATGCTCTCTTTAGGACCGTACAATGCAACAAAGGCAAAAAATATTGAAAACAGGTATAACAAAGAAGTTTAGGTATACCCCATTCTTGAATACCTGGCTGAACTGGAAAGTTAGCAGGGCCCTATAAAGTATGCACAACTGGCAAGTTCCCAGCCAGTGACGTGATGGTGCAATATTTATGCGGCATCGTGTAGGTAAATGGGCGATTCTGAGCTACTTAAACTAATTAAAGGATTCAATTAAATAAATATGTTATTATTTACAACGACGGGACTTAATCGCGTAAAATAAGTATTAAATTCACCTCCGACGTTTCGAGGACGGCGTTGTCCCCGTGGTCTCGGAGAAGACTGGCTAAAGTTGACATCAACATCTTCTAGGCGCGCGAGTTTTTCGAACTACCCGCACTTGGTCTTGTTTATTAACTTGAACGTTTTGCGCACTAGGGATGTTACCGGGTCGACACACAACACTCACAATATTCGATTTTTCAACTTTCGATATTTGGTTTCGCTTACACTTACTAATGACTGGGTTCCATGTGGATGAGATCTTAAAACCTTTGTCTCGATTGAAATTTCTATGTTTCTTGATTTCAATGGCTTCACGGATTTTTCTACTATAAAACCCACGATCTGTAGAAAGTATTCTAGGGTTTTGAAGCTCAATCCAGTGGTTTGGCCCTGACTCTAGTAAATGCTCAGCAACAGCAGACTTGTTCACCTGACGGTTCTTGACAGCTGCGATATGTTCCTTAACTCGCTCCGCAATGGTACGTTTCGTTACCCCGATGTAGGAACTACCACAACTGCAATCGATCTTATAAACGCCAGGTGACTGGAACGGGATAACGTCCTTCGGTGAACTTTATCCAAAATTGCAGGAAACCTGAGGTCACCGAAGGACGTTATCCCGTTCCAGTCACCTGGCGTTTATAAGATCGATTGCAGTTGTGGTAGTTCCTACATCGGGGAAACGTCGGAGGTGAATTTAATACTTATTTTACGCGATTAAGTCCCGTCGTTGTAAATAATAATGAGTAAAAATCGTGAAAGTTTAAATCAAATAAATATGTTTTTAGAAAAGTTATTTTTTGGTACAAGCTTTTATCGCAGACTACTTTTCTTCAGGGAACTAATACACGAGACACTCTTAACAAACCCAAACAAATAGGTTGCAAACTTATATTTAATATGTCTGTGTCTCACGGAAGTTTTGTTATTAAAATCAAATAGGTTGCGTTGTATTTTTAGTTTTATCACAGAGTTCCTATCGCCACCTCCTGTCTCCATCATCAGGTCAGCTTGATGGTACCATAATATTGCATTGACGTCCGACTTACATATGTATGCAAATTTTCAGCTTCATCGGAAACCGGGAAGTTGGTCAAATTTAACTTGCAAGATTTGACAGATATTATACAACGGGACAGGTGAAACTGGATAAAAGAACCTACTCCTTTTGAAATTTTGAAGTCGGTGAAAAATGGCGCTAATCAAGGGTTACCTACATTCGGAAGAAAATTGCAGCAGTATTGCAATATTACTGCTGCAGCGTTGACGCGAGTGAAGACTGTCAACTTCCTTTAGTTATTTGTGCAACAAGAGAGGGGTTTTTCTTGCGAGTGTTTATTTTGAGTCCCGAGAAAGCGAAAGATTCTAAGGTAGAATCTTGAGCGTAGCGGGGGAGTCAAAAACACGAGATGTAAAATAACTTTGCTCTCGTGTTGCACACATAATTTTTCACCTCAGTAGTGAGAAAATTATATTATATTAAAGGTTAAAATGTATTTCGAATTACACAGAATAAACAGAAAAAAAAGTATTATAATATGTACGATACGATAAGATACGATACGATACGATATGAGACGAGACGAGACGAGAACAAGACCGGACCGGACCGGAACGGACCGTACCGTACCGGACCGTACCGTACCGACCGTACCGGACCGTACCTGAACGTACCGGACCGTACCGTACCGTACCGTACCGTACTGTACCGACCGTACCGTACCGTAGTATGAAGTTCATGACCTTCACTAAATTAAAAAGCTACATTATTACTGCCGCGTTCAGAGTGTTCAACCTGTCACTCATTATCAAGAAGATTACCAGTGACACTGCGAGCTTTAAAGCTGCATTAGTAACTTAATTTTGTATCAAGCAGAAACGTCTGCGAACGATGCTATTATGCTTAGAATAAAAAGTGGAAAATTTTACTGTATTGGTTGATACTTGAACTCACGACCACTGGCCCCAGTGCTCATCGGTTTCGATGACGGTGAACTCAGCAATTACGGATTATTATGGGTCCGAATGTGGCTGGCCAGGCCGTACTTGGTCTTTTTTTGCAGGCGTTGGCCTTTGGGGTTTTGGAGTTGGACAGACGCGTTGTAGGTATCCGCGTAAGAGGGCTTCGTTCTCTCTTTATGTTACGGTCTTTACGTACAAATACTCTTTATTGCACACCTCAATACAGAAAACAATACAAAGAACACAGAAAATTAAGAAGAGGTAAACAACATGCGGTCTTATCGCTAAAAGGCGATCTCTTCCAGACAACCTTTAGGTGCCATCTGAGCTACCAAACCCTCATCCATGGACAGCAAATATTTCCACCATATGGGCCTTTCGGGAGGCACCCTAGCGCCATCTACCGTAAGAGTGTTACAGTCTTGAACGGCTACCGGAGGCTACTGCAGTAGTAACATTGCAACAGTGACGCTGCTGCAGTCGCCGCCTGAATGTAACCTTAAATTGCTCGCCAAAATCAAAATCACCCGTGTAGCATCGCTGCAGTGTTATAAAGAAAATCCTTGGCGAAGAGAAGCTAGCGCATTAGTAAAATTAATTTAGATTTCGCGCCGTCTTTTGTAATGTTCGATGGATTGCATTCTGTTAGAGTAAGTTTCACCCTGATAAAAAAAAACTGTGCACTAGAACCAAGCGTCTCTAAAACTCTCTCACCCTCGTCTCTCTCTCTCGTCTGTGTGTTAAAATACCTATCTGATTGTACCCACATATATATAAATATATATGTTAGTACAATCAGTGTTCCTTCTGTAAATAGGTAAAAAAATTGGATGCATTGAGATTTATATCTACTTCCAACTCATCAATGCTAGTGTGGTCAGGCCTAAAGAAAATTTTCATATTTAAGTGCAGCTATCGTAGCAACATGTTGTTTCTCGCCAATGCTTGTCCAACATTAATAATGAAAGACAATAGTCGGCGACTGTTGTAAGAATGGCCCTCGTGGTTTCTGTGGGTAAGGTACGTGTGACATGAATGACATGATCGATAGACTATCATTTATTTACTCTTTAAGACGATGTTGAGGAGGGACGGAATTTAATGTGTTAACTAGTCCTATGTGCTCACAAGGTTAGTAGGTCACAAGGTAGTTAATTAAACACTTTAAACCTGCTTTAAACAAATAAAGTGTAAATTTTAATCGTTTTTAAATTGCGCTACAACGAAATCGAGACTAATAGACTTCTATAGAAGGTTTAGGCACATAAATATACGTACACAACAAGTAACAACATTTCAATTTGTATAATGACGTCATCAAACTGAACAGCCTTGTACTAACTACGGCAAAATGTTCTATTTTTGTAATTGAATACCTAAATATTAATTTATATTCGTTACAATGTAAAGCCTGACCAGGAATATATTGATCACGCGACATGTTGCGGAATTTTACTTGAACTAATTTTTTCATACTATACTGAACTGTCACCATGAGAATAACAGCGCCCTTTTGACAATGATCATATATTACTGGTCAGGTTTTATCATAATTTAATATCAAATGAATATAATATTTATTTTTAATATTGAAATGCGCCTACATCCTTATCTTATCTTATACCTTTAAACGAGCAATTCTTGTATATATCTATCTTTCTATATATATTTATATATTTCGGGGATCTCGGAAACGGCTCTAACGATTTCGATAAAATTTGCTATATGGGGGTTGTCGGGGGCGAAAAATCGATCTAGCTAGGTCTGAAGCGAAGCGTCTGGTTGACGTAACTGGTGACCGAAGAGCTGGCGGCTTTCTCGCACAACGTATCAGCATTGCGATACAGCGGGGAAATGCCGCCAGCATCCTTGGTACAATGCCTCAAGGGCCTATTTTAGATTTAAGCTAGTTATTAATTTCGTTTACGTAGTACCACTGTATCTTGTATGTAAATAAATAATATGTAATAGCTAGGTCTTATCTCTGGGAAAATGCGCGTTTTTGAGTTTTTATATGTTTTCCGAGCAAATATTCATAATTATCATAGTCGGCTTATATATTTAATGTACGTCCAAATTCTGGGCACAGGCCTCCTCTCATTGTAAAACGTTTGGGCTAGTCATAACGATAACAACTTTAAATTTCATCGTAGATCTAGGTATGCTAGTTTCCCTACGATATTTTTGTTTACCAAGCAACTGGTAAATATCAAATGAACGAGAAAACAACGAGTATTGTAAAATTTTAAGTTTCGTGAAACCACGTGAAACGGTGTTCACCTAGATGAATATGAATTGCAGTAGGTCTACTTAGATACAACATGGCTATGTATTTATTAATATTTGAATAGAATTTGACAATAGGACTGGAAGAAGTTTATTGATACTTATATTCGAGCTATAATGTTTCTATTGAAATTGTTACCAAGTAAAGTACCTCGGTAAAATCAGACTTAAGACGAGATCTCTCAACATTACTTTCAGCGCTACAGGTCGCTAAAAACGCCGCTAGGTGGCATTAAAAATGTATGACAAGTACCGGAGAAGTTCAGTTCATCGGTATGAAACTTAAATTAGACTGCTACTGTTCAGTTTAATTAATTCGTTTTTAGTTCCCTTAGTTACTAAGTATAAAGTAGTTTCGAATAGTTGAAGGAAACTGAAACACCTAACACCTTTGAATATACGAGTATGAAGCACAAATATCCAAATATGTATGTATTCTAAATGTAATAACCCATTGTATTTGTTTTTTCTGTCAGCTATCAACAGTGACATTTCTGGTTGAAGAATGTCACTATTATCAGTATTCATACCAGTTACTAGTACAATTAGAATAAGCGTCAAGATATTGATTTAAACTAACACGATTTTCACTCATAATTTTAAAACTACTTAATCGCGTAAAACTTACGTTTATTTATGGCCTGACGTTTAGGATGTGACGTTACGTTCGTGGTCACAGGCAGACTGGCGAGGAATTGTATCAACATCTGCTGCGCGGGTTTTGCGAACTACCCGCACTTGATCTTGATTATTCACTTGTACGCTAGGGTTGTCACTTTGCCTACACCCAACACTCACGACATCCGATGGTATGTGATGGGTTTCTCATCCTTACATTTGCTAATCACTGGATTCCACTAATACGAAATCGCCTGTCCCTCATTCCGATTAAAATTTCGATGTTTTCTGATTTCAATTGCTTCGCGTACTTTCCTGCTGTAGTAAAGACGTTTCGTTGAGAGGACTTTGGGATTATGGAGTTCAATCCAGTGGTTTGGTCCCGACTGTAGCAAATGTGCGGCTACCGCAGACTTATTTATTTGACGTAACTTTTACGCGATTAAGTCCCGTGTTAGTTTACATTTTTTACAGTACATATGGTGCCACTTTCTCGCACTAGTGCGTAAAAGAGCACTTTTCGTGCATATGTCGAAAGTTTAAAGGGCCATATGTACTGTAAAACGTTGTACGATACACGTGCGAATAGTTAATTCGCAACTCGTGTCGATTTTAAAACACTCCCTGCGGTCGTGTTTTAATTTATCGCCACTCGTTTCGAATTTCCTCTTTTTCGCACTTGTATCGTAAATAACTATTACAATGCATGTGCTCGAAAAGTGAGTTTCCTACGGAGCCATATCATGCGGAAAGTACTACTTTTCCGCACTAGTGCTTTTTGTTTTAATTTTTTTTTACAGTACATATGGTGCTACTTTCTCGCACTAGTGCGGAAAAGAGCACTTTCCCGCACTAGTGCTTTTTGTTTTCAATTTTTTAATAACTAAACTTATTTGCCATGATATGTTATTTTATTTACTCGCACAATACATAGTAAAACATTGTATGATACACGTGCGTAAAGATGGTTTCCGCACTTGTTGCATAAATAGCTATTATGGATGATTTTAAATAAATATTATGACACAATCTCACACAAATCAACCTTCTCGTAGTCCCTTTAAGGCTTGTGTTGTGGGTATGTTAGTTAAATACTTAGATAGAAATTAGAAACAGCTCAGGAACCAAAATTTCTTGATGAACACACAAATAAATAAATGTCTTTACCGGCATTCCAATCCACCTTCAGCTTCGTATACAGGTCACTTATACCAACTAGGCTTGGATGCCGTTAACCTTTTGGACGCCAATGACGGATATATCGGCCCCGCAGGTCCAACGCGAAAGACGGATTAATCCGTCACAGACGACAGAGCAACATAGACCTACGTGCATGTGCATAAAGTTCAATTTCAGTTATGACACTTCGGTGACGTGGCGTCCGAGTGACAGCTTTTGTGTTCGAAACAGCGTCGAAAAGGTTAAATTATGGTTATTATAATAGGTATGTAAGAAAACATAATAATGCACTACACTATGCCATGATAATAATATCATTTCTTTACTTCTATTTACGCCTTAACTTACCTACGCATTCTACGCAAGTATAATGGACTCACTGTGCTAAATATCTTTATCTATATTAAAATCAGATTTCTGTTTCGCTCTGTCGCCTTTATCTGAATCTCATCATATTTGCCGTAAGCAATCACACTTACACGGGTGTTTACGAAAACAGGACCAGATAATAAAGATGATTAAGTTTTGCATTTGCAAATATGCAGTGTACACATTGATCGGACTTATCCTACCTATATAATTTAATACTTAGTGTTTTCTTGAGAGTATTTAGAATATTTATGTTCTTAGGATGTTGTTTGATTTTAAATCTATTGAATTTGATTTAGGTAATTCTAGAGACAACAAAATTCGATTCAATACTAAAACAATAGGTAAGTACACATTTAAGTGAGATCTTTGCATGTGAAGTCACCCTTGACCCTAAGATTGACTAATAGTAATTACTGAATGATATTTAGCGTAAATTTTGTAATATAATGCATTCGAGTTAAAACACATAGGTATATAAAAGGTTGATGTAGTCACACTGCATTTCGTGTTTGCGAATAATATTAAATGTCTATAATATTAAAAATTATACTTAGTTTTTTACACACACACACAAAAGAAATTTCAAGTTTCCTAAGGTGAAGCAGGAGTCAATTATTTCACTCTAGTTTTCGGCACTCGACAGTTTTGGTTTGTTATAAGTTTTTTTTTGCCCTGAGAAGAAGTTATTTGATTCCCTTTTATGTTGAACACGAAACGTCGCTCTGAGATGAAGAAGATAAAACATGATACCATAAACTAAATATAAATAAGTACCTACGTGAAGTGGTTAGGTATTCGAGAACTATCCGAGACTGGCCACAATGTGGTATCTGTACCACCTTGAGGTCAGTCTCGGATAGTTCATTCGGCTAATAAAATCGATATGTGAATCAATAAGTACGAGTAAAACATCACATAGTAACGGTCTGTTAAATGGAACCTCCACCTAAAGACGTTTTTTCAATATATTGGTCTGAAAGTAAGTAAGAATGCCTATAATATAATGTCTATCGAATGACACATTTAGCCGGCGCTCGTTATACAATATTAAAGTAGATCGTTCGAAGACAGAGTACTAGGTATGGCTTCGGTCAATTTACGCAAAGCCGTATTATAATTAGATAATTAACCTAAAGCCGTATTATAATTAGTTAATTAACATACGTCCTTACTTTACAACGATTACCTATGACAATGTCACAGAATAAGTAATAGTATTATCATAGAGAACGGCCACGCACCGCCCCGCCCCGATTCGAATTATCTTGCCCCGCGACAGCAGATTGACGACCTTTTGCCGACCGCTCAGTACTGTTTTTAAGCAACTACTCACACAATTACGGATGCCGCGTGTCGTGCCGTTTACACATAGAAACGCAAGTGATTTTTAGGGTTCCGTACCCAAAGGGTAAAAACGGGACCCTATTACTAAGACTCCGCTGTCCGTCTGTCTGTCTGTCACCAGGCTGTATCTCATGAACCGTGATAGCTAGACACTTGAAATTTTTACAGATGATGTATTTCTGTTGCCGCTATAACAACAAATACTAAAAAGTACGGAACCCTCGGTGGGCGAGCCCGACTCGCACTTGGCCGGTTTTTTGATGTATAGCGTGTCCGCCCTGTGACAATGTATATTAAGATCGACATGAATACAGTAGGCAAGTAAACATCTTCAACTAAGACAATATTTAGATGTACAGTCACTGCAGAGCAGAGACCCCCCCTGCATACACATTTCTATGCAGGTGGGGTCAGTTATCTCTGCAGCTGACTTTACTTACGTATACTTGGTTTCACCGGCGACTTCGTCCGCGCAGAAGTCGTTAAAACTTTCAAATACATTTTCACCCACTTAAGACGAAAGTAGACCCGTGCGTAATCGCCTTTTCATACAAACGTAGTCCTCATTTTCCTCTCTGGATTTAAAAAATTGTACGAAATCTGTTTTTCGCTCCTAATTTTTACAATAACCAAAAAATCGAAAAAAATCAAACGTAGGGGCATAGCTATGGTATTTATACATCAAATTATGCAAAAATATTTTCCGTAATGTCAATATCAAGACTCCAGGGAGGAAAATGGGGATACGTTTATATTGAGAAGCGGCCGTCCCCTTTCCTCTTAAGGGTTACATTTTCAAAAAATCTTACTGGAGCTGTAAACCATTTGACGTCCGTGCGGATTTTAGAATTCAATACTTCCTATGACACTTGATATTATTCTTAATAGTTTGGTCGCACTTTTGGTATTTGATAGGCAATCTTGTACCTACATTTTAGATCTGTGATATTTAGTATAAAGTGTCGCAACTTGGCAAGTACTGACAGAAATGGTATATTAGTTTACATAGTGAGGCTCCCCCAGGGGCCGTCATGGCTCCTTCCAATGTATTCAGTTAACGGGTTTTAAGTGCATGTCTCAGGTTCAAAGGTCGTTGAACTGTTACGTCTAGTGTACCTATTTTTATATTCGCCAACGCCCACAACTTAAAGGGTGGTTTATTAAAAAAACTGACTACTATTTTAACACAGGATTTATGTTACCAACAATATTCGCTTGCCCTTATCCCATTCATTTGGGGTCGGCGCAGCATGGCTTTTTCTCCCATACTTCTTTGTCGCCCGTTATCTCATCTGTGTTCGATTCATATCATCTCTCACCCTGTCCGTCTACCTTTTCTTCAGTCTCCCTTTCCTCCTAAATACTTTCCTTCACATTCTTTAGTAATATCCTTATCGTCACGTGATTGTCATCCCTCAGGATTTATATTAAGTACTGTCGTGTTTCGTATCTTCGCCTGGGTTTTGACACTTTTCCCAAACAATCTGTCAAATCTGAAAGCATTTTAGTCCGTTATGGAAAAAAAATGTTTTTAGTACTCTTGACTATCAGTATATAAATTTAGATTTAGATTGATTTGTTTCAGGATAAAAATTACACTATAAATTTGCATCAATGTCAAAATTCGTCAAAATCTTCTTATCATGATCGTCAAACATTACATACTACAAAATATAAAATAAATATAAAAACATATATCATTAAAGCTTTGAATTTCATTGGTTAACTTGGTAATAAATGGCCCCCTATAAGCAAAAGGCGAAGTATGGGTGTTTTTCCCAATCTTCGCCTATGGCATGCCTTACCGCTAATAATAAACTTTTCTGTGACTTACACATGTTAAGTCTTATCTCTTTGAAATGTGTTAATATACCATGAACCTTACTACACCAGAAAAGGCATAAAAAAAACGGCGTAGTAGGCGAAGTTTGGTTGACTGTTGTCTGAAGTTGTTTTCATAAACTTTCTATAATGAAGCTAGGGCTGCAATCGTGCAATAGTGCTAACCACCAGTTGTTTTTGTTAATAACCTGTAATTGGCTTTTTGTATCATATTTATAAAACCTATAGACATGTTAACAGCTGTTGGATCTCCGAATAATAATAAATAAATAAAAAATTGCCAAATAAAGGGGAGTAATGGTCTATAAGTAAAAAAGTTAATTATTTTTAACAAAATTGTTATAAACAAAAAACGTATCTCGTTTTGCTTATTATTATTATCGTAATTGAGATCAAATCAGCAGGGGAGGCGCGAAGAAGCGCAGAACCGAGAAAAGTGGCGCTGTCTAGTGTCGGAGGCCAAGTCTCATTTTGGGTCACTGAGCCAACGGAGTAAAGTAAGTAAGTAGGCGCACCTCATTAGAATCCAAAGAATTTGAGCTTAAAGAGTAGTTTCGTACACCCTTCGGATACGAAACACTAAAAATAAACCCAGTAATGTAGCAAGAAAAAGGTGACCCGGTTAACTGGGTGACTTTAAAATGTAACTTATTCACATTTAAGTTAAAACTTTCACAGTACTTTTATTCCGCAGCCAAGAATCGATATTGCTGCGAAGTCGGAAACTATGTCAAAAAAGACGTCACGTTTTAATTAATGGAGTTTATCCAAGAAGGTAGTAAGTGCCTTATTGTGAAAGGTTGTCATAGCATGAAGACGCATTAAGTAGCATTTTTGTATTGCTATAGACTAAATGGTAGGTACCTTAGCCCGAATTTTCAATCTAAAATAGACCTTACCTTGTTGAAATAAGCTTTACGAACAGTCACTTATGTGTACGACTCACATCAAGCGGTTGAACCCGTGGCGCTTCATACTGCACTCAAAGGAATTTGAACTTTCAATACAAGCGTTACATTACATTTTTAAATAGCAACTCTGCACAGCGGCGTGCATCTCAGGGGCTACTGACTGACAACATCGAAATTCGTAAAATTGGCTGCGTCCCTATCACTCGCATGTAAGAGCGATGGAGATGGACATAGACTATCTTCTTATTTCGATTTTTGCTGTACTCGTATGCTGCTATAGAAGGATCGAATTCCTTTGATTCTAGTAAGACGTACGCAATTGTGTTGGACATAGGACCTTTAGATAAGGTGGTGCCCACCTGTGGGCCACGTGGCCCAACCGATGTGTCTGCCCATACATATATTATTTAAAGACATCGATCACTTTAATAGTTAGCCACGTGTTGTGCTCTTTTGCTTTGTGTCATGGATACGCTGTTCTAATGGTTTCTAAATTTAGAATATAATACACAAACAGGCTATACCAACCATATTTGATAATAAGAAATACTACAAATATGGATTTATGTTAGATAAATTAATGTTTGATATAAAGTTACGAGAACGAAGTAATATCTTTTTAGGATGAACAATGTTAAAACAAATAAAACTATGAAATCGGATTATATCGCGTATATTCAATATAATACATCCCGACGTTTCGAACCCTTTACAACCTTCGAGGTCAACGCGTGACTGAGGAAAAACTACAATGTGCAAATGTGCAATGTGTACAATGTGTAATATAATTCATTGCAATTTCATAGTTTTATTTCATGCGTAACTATCGCGATAACTGAAGACAATATAGTGTCAAAACAATTTTCATCGGTAAAAAAATATTATCCAATAATCTATTAGTTACTTAGTGCAAAGCCTAGGTTAGCTAAAGATGTGTATATAATTATATAATTAAAATGTAATCGTATGTAGTTTTACAAATTACTCCTATGAAAAAGTTGAGAATTCTCTATGAGACAACCGCGAGACAACCGCAGCTAACAGGCTAAATTCGAGTTTTAGTAATTAACTTTCATTCCGATATGATACTGTTTTTTTAAACGGATTATCTAGGATCTTATAAATGTATAAGTCCGTTTTTAACGCATTCTCTGCCAGGAACCCGCCAGGAGGGCGCTCTGTTCGTAACTTCATAGTCGCTTTTCTCTACATACGGGATTTCGCATGTTATCGGCTACGCTGAGCGTAGCACGCGCTGGCACTTAATGTGAACCGTTTTAACGCGAATGATGTCCAACGTCTATAGACAAATTTTGGCTACACATCGATGGGAAAACACTATACTGCTTCGGCGTAGCACACGTTGCGTAGCTACTAAAAAGTTTTTTTTAAAGTAAATAGCTCTCCAGATAAAATTCATTACCAGTTTTTTTTGTTTGTTTTTTAACTGATATGCTTATAATACAAAATAAAAAATATCTTTATTTAGTAGTAAAAGACACATATTATATGCTTACATTTTTGTATACAACTGTGTAGTTTAGTAACCTTAGTCACTAGGCACAGCACAGTTAAGTGACCAACCCACGTCCCTATGTATGTCGTTATTACAAAAATATTAACATTAATAAGCCATCGTGCGTTTTGTTAATATTGAACCGCAATATTATTTTGTAAGCGTAATTCCGACTTTTTTGATGAATATAATTTTTCTTTTTCGTGGCGCATATATACATCGTTAATACACATACCTATTTATTGCTACCCGTTTATTTTACTAGATTCTTCATCATCATCATTAACTTAAGAGTTATTCTCTTGTCGGTGGAGTATCTTCCAGCTTTCCCTATCCCGCGCCAGCTCTTTGACTTTTTGATACGACACGACCCCTACTTTTTCTTTCACTTGATCTAAAAAGCTGCGTCTGGGTTTTCCTCTACCCCGCTTCCTTCCTATCCGCCCCTCCAGGATAGTTTTAAAGAAGTAGTCGTGTCGTATTAAGTGTCCAATCATTTTCCCGCGTCTATTTGCAATAGTGTTCAGAATAGCTCTTCTTTCACTCACTCTTCTTAGCACCTCCTCATTCCTTATCCTGTCTCTCCAACTAATGCCTTCCATTCGCCTCCAGCACCACATTTCAAATGCTTCCATTCTCTTTCTATCTCTTAGGGTCATTGTCCACGTTTCACTTCCATAAAGGGCTATACTCCAGATGTACACCTTAATCAGTAGCTTCTTGCTTCTGCATGATAAACGGGATTTCAATAATTGTTTCCTCTGGTTGAAAGCTTTTTTTGCCATAGCAATCCTTGAAACGATATCTGGTGTGCACCTGATTCTTACCAGATGTAAAAGTACATGACGGATTTAATTAGAATCCTTTAATTAATTTCGGTTTAGAAACTAGCTGCTCACAAGCCCTGACCTATGAGGCTTGTAAATTGTAACTAACTATTTGTGACGTTTTCAACCAAAAGGTACCACATTGTCGCTAGTCGATAAGGATTATTTCAAATTGAAGCTATATGGAAATAGCGCCTTATTGACAGCCGACAACAAGTACCCTTTTGGTTGAGAATGGCACATTTGACGAAGCTCACAACGGCCTAAAACCCTTAAACTGGCTCTGAACAGGATAATATAGCATGGTGGTTCAATTTAACTTAGTTTAACGAGGGGACCCGCTATGCAATCAAAAGGACACGTCCTTGTAAGAAAAGCAGGGCACTTGAGCCTTTTATTAAAAAGTGGAGGGAACTGTCATAAACCGCTGGACGACATAATGTGATGAGATTAAACAATTATTCGAGTTACTGAATTGTAAACCGAGACTACATCCACTGTATTAAAAATTTAAGGAGCTTACTTAAGCTTAACGCATTCACTGTCAGCGCGAGCTACGCGCTACGTTCGTAGCCGATAACACGGTTTCCCGTTTTGTAACGAAAAGCACCTAAGATCAGACAAACCGCCTAGCAGCGGGTCTCTGGCAGTGAAGTGTTAAAAACTTTTTAAGTATGAGTTAACGTTATGCGACTTTTTGGTCATCATAAATTCGTCATAATTGTCGTACTTTATTCCCTTATAGGCGTGTTAAAAGCTACTTCTTCTAATTTGTATGATGTTTTTTTTTCCTATAATCATTAACTTTTGTAATGTCTACAGAAAAGACATCGATTTCCTGAGCGTTTTTTGACCCTTAAGAAGCTTATTGAATTAAAATTAGCAAAACTTGGATGGATGTTTGTCCTATATGACCCACAGACGTTACTTTATTTCCAAGTCTTATTTCCATTCTTTCATTTGAAAAGATTGACAAAAAATGGCATTAAGTATGCAATTTGTATGGAAATTCGAAGATTTTTTTTGTGGCGAATGAAGCCGCGGAAATATTTGTCTCCCAATTTTATATCTGAAGTGATTCGATCATTTATTCACGCACTTTGGTGGGATCTAATTTTATGGCGGATATTTCATTCCTACTGTTTCATCTTATTTCCATCCAATAATTCTGCAAATCAAATTTTAATTGCCTATTTTGAAACAAGTTATTATAATAATAAAACATGATTTTTACAAGTCAGTAGTCATGGCCACCCTATGAAGCTGTAGGTCCTGGGTACGAATCTATGAATCCCGGTAACGGCATTCGTGTCGTTTTCAAGCAAAAGGTACCACATTGTCGCTTGCCATAAAGACGCTCTGACAGGTTTTTCGTATAAAAATACAAGAAATTTTCGTCCTTATGCTAATCGACAATGTGGTACCTTTTGATTGAAAACGTCACATTTATTTACAGAAGACTGCACAGCTAGGCTACGACGTAGCATGCTCACCGTAGCGCATCTTTGTATGTAGCGCAAAAATGGCGACTCAGCCTTGATGCGCTTATGCATCTATCACGTTGAGAGGGTTAATAATTCGAACTTCAAATTTGATTTTAATTACCTACACACATTTATGTATAGTAAGTGGTTTGAAAATGTAATGTCTACCCCAAACTTTAAATGCACTTTTCGTCGGGTAGTCACACAAATCTCTGTTTTGACATTTTGCTGGGACGTCAGTTAGCCGCGACCACGACTACTGAAACCTGTGTCGAAACGTCGGCAAATAAAGTTAATAAAGGTAACAAAAGAAATTCGCGATACACCCGATTGTAAATGTGATTTAATACCTACACACAGCTCCAAAAGTGCATACCCACTTTATGAATGAATTCCATTCTCTGTAAATCTCACTCGCATTCATGTATTTGTGCGTCCGAGATGCACTTGGTCAAGATCTGATTTTTAAATTTCATATATTAGCTTACATAAAAAAATGCTATTTGACTCGTCGGAGTGACAGTAAAGTGCCACGTGACCTGCCTGGTGCCTTGGTTATACTTGCTTTAAGGGCTATCCTATGTCTGGTTTAGAGAAAATTAAATTAAGAAAGAATAAACAAAGAAAATACATTTATTTGAAGCCACAACATAGTACATAAAAAAGAAAGGCATGCAAACAAAAAAACATTAGTGACAAAATTAGACACTTAAACTGAAATAGATAACATACACTACAGAAAAAGTGACCAAGTCCACCGATGGCCGAGGCGGGAATCGAACCCGCGTCTTAAGCTTACGCTTAGTTGGAAATTAGACACTTGCTGAAAGTCTTATATATTTAATTAATTTTAAGTAGCTATAGGTAGGTATGGCGGGTGGGTTACAGTATTAAATCTTATCAATATACCTCTACATATACAGCCAATTAGCAGTAGAACATAATAAACAACAGAAAAATTGTCACTGCAGCTCAGCCTTCTCTATTGGTACCAGAAGGCATGACCACTTGTTAATAAATGATCACTTGCGTCTTGTTACACGAGTCAACGCCCTGTCGCAGATTAATGATGCGTATAAGAGATATGCCATGGCCAAAAACAGCATGATTCCAAGATTGTTTTGCTCTGTGGCGCGATGGATAGTAATCGACCTAAATTTCCTACTGTTATTATTTACACACGCTTTTGATACTTTACGTATCATCATCTTTTTTTAGGTTATTACTTGCGAAAAAATCATTGACACGAGTCGGGGTTTGAACCCGCAACCTCCTGGTTGAAAGTCGTACGCTCTTACCACTAGGCTACCAGAGCTCTTTATAATCCATTGAAAGGTCTAGTCGCTTAATAATTATTTCGCCCCATCGCGAGCATGCTATAATTTTGTTTTCAGTATGGGTAATTCACCTCGAACTTTGGAGACCCATACAGATTGTAGGTAACAAAGTTTTGTTTGACTTTAACCTATTATTTTCGTTTGACATCATGTTATAATTAGTGCATGCTCCATCTCTTCTTGATTATATTTGTATGCCAAATGGCAAAACATAGTGAAACATAAATTATTGTATAAGATCTACATTTAACCTATGTTTACAAATAAATAAATTTTGATTTTGAACAAAGGTATTTCTTTGTTCAACGGTAAACTTGTTTTGGCTGACATGTTGATGTATCAATTTAAAAGTGGAAAAAATTAATACCTGGGGTGAGACTTGAACTTACGGCCTCTGGATCTAAGCTTAATAGCATCGCTCGCAGACGTTTCTGCTTGTTCAGTATTAACTTAACTTTATTATACGGTATTAACTAATCTGCGGCCACATGCATCCCATGTTTGCAAAGGCCGTCCATTTAAAACTTTTGTAATGAATACTTCCCAGCTGTCGATGTAGTTGAGGTGTGAAAGCTCCTAGGAATGCTAGTAATTGCTAGCTAGTGTAATGAACTTTAGGAAGTCATAAACCTGCCCATGAATTTATTTAGACAGGATTTTGAACTGACAAGTGCGAATGTCCATGAAGGTAAACGTCCAACCCCTTTTTTAAAAATCTTTATTAGAAAAAGGGTTTTTTTCACAATTGAAAATGTCACCCTTATTGTGACATAGCAAAACAAATCACCTTTTATTATCTACACTCGATACCTAGGTTAACAATTTCATACATTTTCATCGCCTTTTTTGATTGCGGGAAGGCTAAAATTAAGTTAACTTCACCTCATATAAATTACAATTGTATTATTGCATGAAATTTATCCTCTCAGCCTCGTTTCAGACACATTCCACCAAGATATGGAACACATTTTCATTTACCCAACATTCGGTACAGTTAGGTGACTGGTACCCATTATGAATCCGAAACTATTAAGTGGTAAGTGTCCGGAACGCAGCCTGAGAGCAATAACAATATCCGATCTGGCCATATTTAACCCTACAAACCAAGGGATCCGTAGCAGATTGGGTTGTATAGTCCGATTATACCTTTGCTTAGCGATCTTTCATTAAAATATTCTTTCCACATATCAAAGCACTTCTGTTTTACTCCATACAAAAGATCACTATGGCACGGCGGCCACCTAGTAACAAGTCCGTACGTTGACGCCTCTTTAGCGAGTCGGTCTGCCTCCTCGTTGCCCGGTATCCCAATAATATGTGATGGTACCCATTGTAAAACTATGGCTGTTTTGTTTGCTTGCAAGTTACGAATCGACCTTAATATTAATATGCTATAGGCTATCGGCACAGAATAAGTAATAGTATTATCATACAGAACGGCTACGCATCCGCCCCGCTCCGACTCGAATTACCTCGCCCCGCGACAGCAGATTGACGGCCGTTTGCCGGCCGCTCAGTACCATTTTTAAGCAACTTTCTCACACTATGACGCATGCCGCGTGTACAGACGTGCCGTTAACACATAGAAACGCAAGTGATTTTTGATGTATAGCGTGTCCGCCCTGTGCTATCGGTGCGCCTCGATAATTCGGATTGCATCGAGCCAAGTGTTGTAAACCGCTTTTAGTCTGTAAATACCACGAAGCTACCCGTTTCGAACGACTCAATATATGAGAGGGCTGCTGCAATTGCCAGCAATTCAACATTCATAGAGGACGCCTTGACCTTCAACCGCAACTTAATACTACCTACTATCTGAGGATCAAATACAGCCAGACACGAGTCACCGATATCCCAGAACTGTCAGTACAAATGTGATAATAAATTGAGTTCGATGTAATAAAGTTCGTACATGTTTTTCTTAAACTGACTGGGCCACATTGACGTTTAGGTATATTTACATATGTTACTAATATTAAACTTTAGGACCTCGATTAAATCTATATCGCTGACCCACGTATTTAAGGAAAATAGCTCTAATTGGTTAGTTGAATAGATTTCTTTCGATTTGAGGTACTCGTGTGTTTCTACTAACAATGGCTTCTTTTTCCGTCTCCAGAAACCCTATCCTCTTATTTATAAACTTTACAAGCCACAATACTCTTAAGAGCCCGGTTACGATTTTAGTCGCAAAAATGTAAAGTTGATAGATTTCTTCTGTGAAATTGTACACCTTTTGTTACCTAATTGAAATAACAAGTACTGGTTTCTATTAGCACGACTTCTTATCTCTAGGTTTATCAGATCATTTTATTGAAAAAAGGCTTACTAAATTAGTAATGAATTTTTTTCTGATGGACGTTTAGGTAAACGCGTGTAAAGCACTGACTTTGATGCTCTTATTTGTAAATTTCGTAAAGTTTGGACTGCTAAAAATGGTAAATTTGTGTAACACATATTCTGTACTCTAGGTTTATCAGATTACATTGTTGTTATATGACTTAGAGTTCGAGGAAATGAAAGTTAAACGAATTCAATTTTCTCCAGAAATGACCTCAAAACAAGTGACAATTTCTCCGAAAATCTACTTATTTTCGACGTAGATTGCATACTCAAATAATCTGCAATGTTTACTTAAACTGTTGCTGTACTTCATTTTAATTAAATTGCAACTTTTATTTTCTGACGATTTTTTAAAAACTTCCCCTTTTTCTGGCATAACATCGGTGACACGCGCTCGCGGCCTCAGTCCCGCGCGGGAGCTGGTAGAGGCAGGACGTTTGTTGATCGGCTCCGCACGTTGCATCGACGACGACGAAGTTATTTATCATTGTGTGCGTCGCTCGCCGTGTAAAAAGTTATATTTGTTTGCGTGTTTGGCTGTACTGTGTGCGTGTAAACTGCGACCAGAAACTTTAATCCTTGGGTTGTAAGTACTTGTTTATTACGCCTTCAAAAAAAAGGAGGTTCTCAGTTTGACCCGTATGTTTGTACGTATATGTATGTATGTTTGTTCGCGATTATCTCGCATTTGGCTGAACCGATTTTGATGCGGTTTTTAGAAAAGTGTTTGTTACATTCTGGAGAAGGTTTTAGTATACATAGAGCTAAGCTGATGCTGAACCCTGGCTGTACCTAGTGGAACGCAGGTTTAGTGCAACATAGGCAAACGCTGTTTTGGTCTGTCTTGATGAGCAATTAGGAGAGCAGTACCCAAGATGGAGCTGATGCTGAACCCTGGCTGTACCTAGTGGAAATCAGGTTTCGTGCAACATAGGCACACGCTGTTTTGGTCTTCCGACACGTCTTGATGAGCACTTGGGAGAGCAGTACCCAAGATTGAGCTGATGCTGAACCCTGGCTGTACCTAATGGAACGCAGGTTTGGTGCAACATAGGCACACGCTGTTTTGGTCTTCCGACACGTCTTGATGAGCAATTAGGAGAGCAGTACCCAAGATGGAGCTGATGCTGAACCCTGGCTGTACCTAGTGGAAATCAGGTTTCGTGCAACATAGGCACACGCTGTTTTGGTTATTCGACACGTCTTGATGAGCAATTGGGAGAGCAGTACCCAAGATGGAGCTGATGCTGAACCCTGGCTGTACCTAGTGGAAATCAGGTTTCGTGCAACATAGGCACACGCTGTTTTGGTTATTCGACACGTCTTGATGAGCAATTAGGAGAGCAGTACCCAAGATGGAGCTGATGCTGAACCCTGGCTGTACCTAGTGGAACGCAGGTTTGGTGCAACATAGGCACACGCTGTTTTGGTCTTCCGACACGTCTTGATGAGCAATTAGGAGAGCAGTACCCAAGATGGAGCTGATGCTGAACCCTGGCTGTACCTAGTGGAAATCAGGTTTCGTGCAACATAGGCACACGCTGTTTTGGTTATTCGACACGTCTTGATGAGCAATTAGGAGAGCAGTACTCAAGATGGAGCTGATGCTGAACCCTGGCTGTACCTAGTGGAACTCAGGTTTCGTGCAACATAGGCACACGCTGTTTTGGTCCTCCGACACGTCTTGATGAACACTTGGGAGAGCAGTACCCAAGATAGAGCTGATGCTGAACCCTGGCTGTACCTAGTGGAACTCAGGTTTGGTGCAATATAGGCACACGCTGTTTTGGTCTTCTGACACGTCTTGATGAGCAAATGGGAGAGCAGTACCCAAGATAGAGCTGATGATGAACCCTGGCTGTACTTAGTGAAACTCAGGTTCATTTATTGTTATCAGAACTTCCACCCCCTTTTAACCCCCAGTACCTACTGCATGTTAAACGTGTGGTAGCTCTGGTCAGGTGCCTGCTTCATCTGGCAGCCCACCAGGTGTTCCAGGTCTTGAAGAACTTAACCTGCCTACAGCATACTCTACCAACTTCAGATTAAAAGAGTTTTACCCCTGATCCGATGCGTCCAGCAGTACTCCAGGTGTTCCAGGTTTTGAGCTGTCTCCGTCATACACTACCCACAACACGTTGAGCGAGTGTTACCCACCCTTTGCACTCAGCAGCACTCCAGGTGTTTCAGATCTGGAGCTTTCCCCATCATACACTACCAGCGGCACGTTGAGCGAGTGTTATCCGTTACCCCTGACCCTTTGTACCCAGCAGCACTCCAGGTGTTCCACGTCTGGAGCTTTCCCTATCATACACTACCAGCAGCACGTTGAGCGAGTGTTACCCCTGACTCTTTGCACCCAGAAGCATTCCAGGTGTTCCAGGTCTTGAGCTGTATCCATCGTACACTACACACTACCAGCGGCACGTTGAGCGAGTGTTACCCCTGACCCTTTGCACCCAGCAGCACTTCAGGTGTTCCAGGTCTTGAGTTTTCCCCATCATACTCTACCAGCGGCACGTTGAGCGAGTGTTACCCCTGACCCTTTGCACCCAGAAGCACTCCAGGTGTTCCAGGTCTTGAGCAGTATTCATCGTACAACCAACCACACGTTGAGCGAGTGTTAGAAGAGTGGAGAAGAGAAGAGGATGACTTTGGAAATAAAAATTATTATCACCCTTCCCAACGATTAAGACTATCTCCATAATATCAAATTCCATCCAAATCGGTTTTATTGGATCCCATACAAATTTCCATTACCCCCCCCCCCCCCCCTGCCCCCCGTTTCTGGGGTAAAACCTATCCTATGTCCTTCCCCAGGACTCAAACTATGTCCATATCTCATTTCATCTTAATCGGTTCAGCGTTTATTGATTCCCCATACAAATTTCCACCCCCTTAAAGGGTGAGTTCTTGAATAAAAAGTATTCTATGTCCTTCCCCGGGATTCAAACTATCTGTATACCAAATTTCAACAAAAGGCTAGTTTCCCCTCTGGGTTGGAACGTTGGAAAGTCAGATCGCAGTCGCTTTCGTAAAAACTAGTGCCTACGCCAATGCTTGGGATTAGTTGCCAAGCGGACCCCAGCAGACTTCCATGAGCCGTGGCAAAAAGGCTGGGATAACGCGAGTAAGATGATTATATATATATAAGATATTGCCTTAGTGCAAATCATTATCATCATGCTATATAATTTGTATGTATTATATGAATACATAGGTAAATTGTTAAGAGTAATAAACGATTATATCAAATTTACCGAAAGTTTTATTTTAACCTAATTAAAGTTATAAAGTGACGCATAATGTTGCGAAAGTATCAATATTGTTTAGGCGGTCGCGTTATTTCAAGCAGCGGCCGGCGTTCGGTTACTGTGTAAAAGTCGTATCTTCGCGCGTTTTCAAATCGACTACGGGCTCTTAAAGCCTTACTTTATTTTCCTATCAGTAGAAATGTAGGAAATTATGGAAGATTATGATTTATGTAACATAAAACTTTCTTATAGGTTTTCCTGTCATCTAATAAAGAACTATTTTGTATTTTTTTTTTCAAAATTTTAGACCCAGTAGTTTCGGAGATAAAGGGGCGGGAATGTTCATTTTTTGCCTATTTTCTTGAATAACTTCTAAACTGTTTATCCTAAATTTATAAAAAAAATATATTTAAAATTCTCACAATGAGCTCTTTCATTTGATATTTAGTAGTAAGAAAAAAAAACAACCTCCCCCTCCTCCTTTTTTCATTAGCGGGCGCCATTTTCAAAATGTCACTAACACAATTCTGGCGAATTCAACCAGATCTCATATGGGCTATATAAATGTTGAAAATGGCGCCCGCTAATGAAAAAAGGAGGGGGTTGTTTTTTTTTCTTACAATAGCAATATGGGTATCAAATGAAAGCTAGCGAAAACACCATTTCAAAAATATATGTAAATAGTCTGGTTTTTTGTTTGTTTTAATAATAGTTGCAGTTTAATGTAACAGAAAAATATAATATTTTCAACTTGATGTACTTTTCTTATTTTTGGTTATATCTGGTTAAATATTTTTTAACGTCATATAGAGGATATTCACAGTCACTTGGTATGTATTTTGGAATGATCCATTTAGTCATTTTCAATTTATTGGATTGTAAATTTTAGAACGTTTTCTAATAATTTGTTAGACGAAGTAGTGAAAATGTTACAGTATGTTATATATTTGTGATCTACTCACAAAGCTCTTTCATTTGATACCCCCCATGGTATGATAAAAAAAGTAAAAAACTTTGTACTGCCGACTTTTTGACGTCACAGCAACTACCTCCACCACTTTCGCGCTTGTCATCTCATATATTTCTGTTCAGGACATCACACTGAATGCACTGATACCAAATGTGTCCATATTTGCGACGACATGAGCGAAAAGTAACCTAAAGCCTGTTTTTATTATTACTATCAAAACGTTAAAACACTTAACACCCGCGCGATCGTCAAATCTTATGTCGCAATTTTCACGCAGTGCGCCATATTTTTGTTCGTTTCTTAAGGGGACCACTGACTATCAGTCACCGGACGATATCGGCCTGTCAGTTCTTCGGAACTGACAAATTTTTGTTCTGACTGATAGTCAGTGGGACCCTTTAAAAACGCCATACGAGCACCTGAATATGTACTTACCTCAAACATCGTAAATTTAAGTCAAATAAAAGCTAAAAAAAGCACCGTTTAATCCGGAAAAAACTTCGTCGGATCCTACTCGTCTCTCATTTCAGCCGCTAATGAATCGTAAACAACCATAGCTCTATTTACAAAACAGCTTAAATCTTATCACACAGCTCCTGAATCGTTATTTCTATCAGTGAACGAGCGTTCGCTTGTAACCGCCATCTATCTTGCATCCATAGGATGATAATTTGAAGAAACAGCGTTCGTAAAAGTGCGACACTTATTTACTTCGTGGGACTCGTAGTCTATACGCAAGCGATGTGATAGTCAAATGTCGTGGTTTGTCCTAATATGTCATGATTTTTGAGTCTTTGGCCTAACGCAGCGTACTACGTAGGCGAACAACACGCGAACGCGAAACAGCGCGGCGCGGAGCGGGTGAATCAATCCTTTGATACCTATAGAAGTGTCCTACGTGGGCGATCTCGTTGCGAACGCGAACGGCGTAGGCCCGCTGCACCGCGCCGCTTCGCTTCGCGTTTGCGAGTGTTCGCCTACGTAAGACGCAGCGTAACTCTATAATAATCATAAAATCAAAAAAAGTCAAAATAAGGGGCATAACTGCGGTTAATATACAACAAACTGTGTAGAAATATTTTCATTAATGTCAACCACCATCATTGTCATTTTCAGTAATATCCACGAAGGAAAATTGGGACTACATTTGTATGGAAAAGCGTTCGTCCACAAAACCTAAATTAGTACCAAACTTAAAAAATTTCGCAGCGTCTTACGTAAGCGAACAACTCGCGAACGCGAAGCGAAGCGGCGCGGCGGGCCTACGGCGTTCGCAACGAGATCACCCACGTAGGATACTTCTATAGATATCAAAATCAATTCACCCCGCGCCGCATCGCTTCGCGTTTGCGTGTTGTTCGCCTACGTAGTACGCTGCGTTACATAGGCTTTGAGGCAATTGCTTAGTTAAGCGACGGCAACAACAGCGGCGTTTACATCCTTTCTTCGTTGGAAGGTGTTATGATGGATCTGAACCGCGAATCGGAGCGATAGTTGAGTATTAAAATCACGCACGAGTGGCGCCATACAATAATATTCTAGTATTTCCTTCTCTTTCTGTCGCTGAGACGGATGTAGTACAGCAGGCATGGGCCATAGGAGGGAAAATGTAAGGGCTATGGCACATTGGCGGGCCCCTCGTACACTTTTTTTTTCATACCTATTTGAGAATTTTCATGTTATTCCTATTCAGAACCATGATATAGTCATCAAAATACGATTAGAATTGTTGTTGTACAGTACACGTGTTCGATATCATTTTGACTAATGCATATTGGTCAAATAATTGCTTAATTTAGATTATTATTGAGAGACTCAATAAACATAGTAGTTTCAAAATTTTATTGCCACTCAAGTCAAACTGTAAGTACCTTCGCAATTTTACCAGATATCTTTTAAAACAGCAAACAACTATAGATACGAAAATGCGCGGAAACTCGAATGACCCAACGAACTTGACACCAAAGAATGCAATATTGATATTGGCAAGTCACGCAAGCAAGTTTAGTTTTACTAAAGCTTCGTTGTTTACTTATCAACCGAGGAATATAGGTTTACAATAGACAATTTAAGAAAGACTTAAAATTTAAGACTTAAAATTTAAGATTTAATCTTAAATTTTAAGTCTTTCTTACAGGTGCAATTTGTGTGAGATTCGATATACTTGTGTCTTGTTCGCACATCGAAGGTAGTGGGCCAAAGATGGTGCGTACGCATCTACACGTTGCCCAATCCATAGTGCGTGCTCTCAACCATCGCATGGCCATCTCGCTGGTCCAGCACTGGGCCATCGTGTAGAGCAGCTATAAGCATCGCATGGCCATCTCGCTGGTCCAGCGCTGGGCCATCGTGTAGAGGAGCTATAAGCATCGCATGGCCATCTCGCTGGTCCAGCGCTGGGCCATCGTGTAGAGGAGCTATAAGCATCGCATGGCCATCTCGCTGGTCCAGCGCTGGGCCATCGTGTAGAGGAGCTATAAGCATCGCATGGCCATCTCGCTGGTCCAGCGCTGGGCCATCGTGTAGAGGAGCTATAAGCATCGCATGGCCATCTCGCTGGTCCAGCGCTGGGCCATCGTGTAGAGGAGCTATAAGCATCGCATGGCCATCTCGCTGGTCCAGCGCTGGGCCATCGTGTAGAGGAGCTATAAGCATCGCATGGCCATCTCGCTGGTCCAGCGCTGGGCCATCGTGTAGAGGAGCTATAAGCATCGCATGGCCATCTCGCTGGTCCAGCGCTGGGCCATCGTGTAGAGGAGCTATAACCATCGCATGGCCATCTCGCTGGTCCAGCGCTGGGCCATCGTGTAGAGGAGCTATAAGCATCGCATGGCCATCTCGCTGGTCCAGCGCTGGGCCATCGTGTAGAGGAGCTATAACCATCGCATGGCCATCTCGCTGGTCCAGCGCTGGGCCATCGTGTAGAGGAGCTATAAGCATCGCATGGCCATCTCGCTGGTCCAGCGCTGGGCCATCGTGTAGAGGAGCTATAAGCATCGCATGGCCATCTCGCTGGTCCAGCGCTGGGCCATCGTGTAGAGGAGCTATAAGCATCGCATGGCCATCTCGCTGGTCCAGCGCTGGGCCATCGTGTAGAGGAGCTATAACCATCGCATGGCCATCTCGCTGGTCCAGCGCTGGGCCATCGTGTAGAGCAGCTATAAGCATCGCATGGCCATCTCGCTGGTCCAGCGCTGGGCCATCGTGTAGAGGAGCTATAACCATCGCATGGCCATCTCGCTGGTCCAGCGCTGGGCCATCGTGTAGAGGAGCTATAAGCATCGCATGGCCATCTCGCTGGTCCAGCGCTGGGCCATCGTGTAGAGGAGCTATAAGCATCGCATGGCCATCTCGCTGGTCCAGCGCTGGGCCATCGTGTAGAGGAGCTATAACCATCGCATGGCCATCTCGCTGGTCCAGCACTGGGCCATCGTGTAGAGCAGCTATAAGCATCGCATGGCCATCTCGCTGGTCCAGCGCTGGGCCATCGTGTAGAGGAGCTATAAGCATCGCATGGCCATCTCGCTGGTCCAGCACTGGGCCATCGTGTAGAGGAGCTATAAGCATCGCATGGCCATCTCGCTGGTCCAGCGCTGGGCCATCGTGTAGAGGAGCTATAAGCATCGCATGGCCATCTCGCTGGTCCAGCACTGGGCCATCGTGTAGAGCAGCTATAAGCATCGCATGGCCATCTCGCTGGTCCAGCGCTGGGCCATCGTGTAGAGGAGCTATAAGCATCGCATGGCCATCTCGCTGGTCCAGCGCTGGGCCATCGTGTAGAGCAGCTATAAGCATCGCATGGCCATCTCGCTGGTCCAGCACTGGGCCATCGTGTAGAGCAGCTATAAGCATCGCATGGCCATCTCGCTGGTCCAGCGCTGGGCCATCGTGTAGAGGAGCTATAAGCATCGCATGGCCATCTCGCTGGTCCAGCGCTGGGCCATCGTGTAGAGGAGCTATAAGCATCGCATGGCCATCTCGCTGGTCCAGCGCTGGGCCATCGTGTAGAGGAGCGATTAGTTGAAAACGTCACAAATACTCTGTTGGGTCGCGGTAGAGCCGTTTACATCTCAATACTTTGATAAACTGAGCGAACATCATCTTAATAGATATTTCAAAGGTCTTTTTGTAAAGGTGTAAACCTGTTCAAAGCCACTATAGAGGACACATACGAGCCCTTTGTACGTTATCTAGTCGGGTCAAGACGTGTATATTTGACAGATGACAGGGAACGTGCAACGTCACGGAACGATGAAGAATGGCGACACATTGTAGGTAAAGCGGATTTTTACCATCCGTCTTTCATGTTATGATAAGGAAGGGATCTTTTTTTAGGGTTCCGTACCCAAAGGGTAAAAATGGGACCCTATTACTAAGACTCCGCTGTCCGTCTGTCTGTCTGTCACCAGGCTGTATCTCATGAACCGTGATACAACACGTGAACACTTGAAATTTTCACAGATGATGTATTTTGCCGCTATAACAACAAATACTAAAAACAGAATAATATAAAATTTAAATGGGGCTCCCATACAACAAACGTGATTTTTTTGCTGTTTTTTTTTCGTAATGGTACGGAACCCTTCGTGCGCGAGTCCGACTCGCACTTGGCCGGCTTTTTAGGGTTCCGTTCCGTTCACTTTCCCTCCAGGACCCATAATTTTTTTCCACACCGTATATAACTTTTATATATTTTTTAAGGATTTCATACGTGCACATACAGCTTATATTGCACAATGATATTGAATGAACGAATATTGAATGGTATACTATAGGTTTTCGCTGGCTTGGTTTCCGCAACTCGACGTCATATAATGCGCCTATTTTGCGTAAAAAAAAAAAATGGCATACTAAATGGCAGAAACTGAAACAAAATAAGAGTGAAACCTGTGACTGTGAAACGTTAATTGTAGGTGACCACCTACTTTCCTATATATATAGGTGTTCGTTAGAGCGTTTTCACATTGTCCGATCCGAAATCGGATGTAGGATCATACATCCACGTACGTCAGGCCGCGGGAGCGCGCCCGGGCGCCGGCTTTATCGGTCACGCATACCACAAGCATTATGCCTACACATACGGCAAACAAATATTATCAGTCCGACAGCTGACCTGAGGGGGCTCCGACATGGCTAAATTTATCGGAAGCGCCTTTCCGCCTATCACACAAACAGCTGCAGGAGAGTGCCATTGGCATTAAGTCCGCCTTTTTGCGTTATTTATCGTTTTTTAGTAATAATGCATAATTAAATACAGCGAAACACATATATCTTACATTTTACTTCCTTCCGACATCAGATATCTCGGATCGGAGAATGTGAACACGCTCTTAGTATGACTTGCATTTTAAAAATAGCAATAACAAATATTCGATGATGATACTCGTACTGATAGCGTAACAGTTAATTTAATCGCATTAACAATAAACAATACTATCTATCAATCAGTCAATTTACAGCAAATACTGGTACATATAAATTAAAATTGATTTATGATAAGCTTTTCAACTACCGTTATCGGCCGATGTCTGTCGTTTTCACTGATATCACATGGAGCATATCATTTGTATACACGGTGGCAAAAAAATAAGTGCATTCCCGTTGCCAGGGAGGTTTTGGGATTATACTGACCAACTTTTACTATGGGACCAATCCCGAAATCGCGAAAAAAAATTTGGCTGTTTCATACATTTTGGCTGGTCCATTTTCTAAGGAAGGGTAAATATTTTTTTCGCGATTTCGTGGTTGGTCCATAGTAAAAGTTGCTCAGTATCCCAAAACCTCCCTGGCAACGGGACTGCATGTATTTTTTAGCCACCCTGTATATATAAGTCTAAAAACGTTGTCTTAGATATCTAAGGGTGGTATTACCACCTGTCCAATTTCTTGGTACAATGTGCATTGCGTCTCACTCTCTTATTAAGTAAAATGTGAGACACAAATACACATTGGACCAAGAAATCGGACAGGTACAGGTGATATTCCACCACCCTAAGCGATATCGCGACTGTGACCAAAGACTGATGCATGAGGGAATTTCCGGGACAAATGTCTATAGTTACATTGGCTACTGAATTCTGGTTGTTTGTTCTTCAAAATCTGTCAATTCTGGTTGATATAAATCCGATTTTTTTTGTATTATTTTAATAAAATTGGTTATTTTAAAGTTATAGATATTTAGGACGACGATCACAACCTACGACCACGCACAGAATGGCCAATTATCGAAGTAATGATTTTTGTGATGATTGATGAATTTAAAGTGTCTGTATCGCGTGGCGACAAAATACTGCTGTCCGACCGAAACCGAAGGCTCGGTTTTGCTCTAGTTTCGGCCGAAACCGAACCTTCAAGCGAAACACGAGTTTTATGCCAAAACTTGTTTAAACCGAAACTACGGTCTGATAGTGCAAAATACGGTAAGTTGTAATCAATTCTCCTTCGTCAGTGGGCCTCTAAATAAATAAATATTGGGGGACATCTCACGCAGATGAACCTAGTCCCAAACTAAGCAAAGACTCTACTTATATTGATAAATACATATTTATATCCATAGAAAACACCCATAACAACAACAACAAACATTTAACAACAAATAACAAATATTTGTGTTCATCACACAAAAAATGCCCTTACCGGGATCCGAACCCCGGACCATCCGTTTCACAGGCAGGGTCACTACCCACTAGACCGTACCGGTCGTCTCTGGTATAAAATTTAATAAACCTAAAATGAGCACTATCGTATTCAGTCGCGAATACGTCCAGGCCGGGTAGCACGGTCGCATTTTTGTCGCCTGTCACCATGCCTGTCACGTTCTAACAAGTATGTAAGTGCGAAAGTGACGGGCATAGTGACCAGCGATAAAAATGGAACCATGCTGCGACCGCAGCCTTCAAAGACAGCTGCTGTTGATCGTTCGCGTTCGCAGTAATTACTAACCGACGCCGTAGTCGCGAAGAGCACAAGAGAACTAAACAAAATGATATCTAAATTATGTCATTTCGACAAGAAAATGATATCTGAAATTATTTTATTTTGTTTTCATTCGCACTTGCGTGTCGCTCGCGCCAATACTGCCTGGTGGTAATATACGGACAAGTACCTGCGAGCGAAATGCACACGCGAGTGATAAATGATATCATCTAGATATCACTTTGATGTCAAATTGTACTTTCGAATTGGCTGCCTGCCCTGCTAATATTTGCCATTTCATATATCGGAGGGGCTCAAAAATATCTAAACATGCACTTTAACCTCATGATAATAGAGGCTTTGTTCAGATATTTGTGAATACCTTGGTCGCTCCCACGTATATCTGATGGCGATTGTACGTCCAAGGACCGTACCTGTCGCGGATCATCGCGAACTTGTGGTAAGTCGTGTGAACTAATCCTTATAAATTTGTAGCTAGTAACATTTAGATGACAGAATTGACAGATACATTTGGCGCCATTGGTTAGACGAGAAAAAGAAAATGGTGGTTGAAAGGACAAGTTTGTGCAAGTGGACAAAGTGTGTAGAACCTGATTCCTGGATCCTGAAAAGCTGATGAATTTGAGCTAAGTATTAGACTAGGTTAAGATATAACAGTCATAGTAAAAGTTCTGATCGTAGTAATTACGAATACAGGTAAATGGGATCCCAAGTGCTATGTATAGTATATCATATTCATTGTAGTATACTGAAGCTAAAATCTTGAGTTAACCTGGTCTATGCTTAGTGCTTATATTTCAATCTATCAACAGGCGGTGGAAATAATCTACAGGCACCAGAGGAAAATATCATATCGTAGCGAAGCAAATCATAGACCACCAAAGCGGTGACACAGGACTGGACGTTCAGGTAGGACTTGGAAATTATAATTATTACCACCGACATGTTAACGCCAAAACCTAGGTTGATAGATTAATAGTAAGAATTGATATCAATAATATATAATATAATAATGATAATATTTCCATATCCCCTTTTGTGCCTTTGGCGTCATGGTGGAGATGCCGTGGATATTTCCAAGTCCAATGTGAACGACCATAATTTGTCTCATTTACGCATGGTTTTGTTAATAACAGTTTTCTATTATTTTAGAATCATTTTACGTTTTTTCATGTTTTGTCTTTTATCCTTAATTCGTAAGTCACCTTTGGCCATCACAAAAAAAAAAAAAAAAGGTGTATTTTTCTGTTTGAACTAAAATTTTCTAATAGCTGTCGCAGCACGCCATCTATCGGGCAACGGTATGTGAGTTTTTCTTATCGATTTTAGCAGTGACCAAATCATCGATTTGCAACGATTATTGTTATTCATTTCAAAGTTTTTCGAACGCTACACTATAAAGTGACATGCTTGGAAATAAAGTGTTATTATTTTTATGTAAACCATAATCATGGGACTCCTGATGCGAGTCAGTTAGTACCCCGTCTTCCTTATTTGGTATCGTGTACGTCTGTTAATTCTGTGTAAACCCTGTTATGTTATAAGGAAGCTATTTTTTAGATAGCTGACAAGCCGGCGGTCATGTTTTGACGCGGATTGTCTTGAGTGGTATCGATTCCGGTCTGGCAGAGGCGCAGACTAAGAACAGGTTACAGTCCCGCGACCCGACGTGCTGGGTGGGGCCACCTTGGTGGTCTCTCATGTTTTGACGCGGAGGGTTATGGGATCTGTCGACCCGACGTCCTGGGTGTGAACGTTCTCGTTCGCTCATCTTTTGACGCAGATCAATGTGTACCGCCGTGGCGTGACGGAGCGCTGTCATTGTTCGTACAGCGTTTTGTCAGACACGGTGGTAGGTTCAGCTGGCGACCCGACGTGCTGGGTGCTTGCTCAATGACACTGGCTAAGAACAGACAAGAGTCTAGCAGCCCGATACAGGGTAAGAGTGTAAAATCACTTGCTCAGACTGTTAGTGACGGGGTAGAATATTAATAAATCCAGAGAACAGCATATTATTTGAATGGTGTTTCCATGAAGCATGTTAAGGTAAAAATATCTTACTACAGTTCGATCGACTAAATTTTGTACCATATGCCGTGCCGACAAACCGACATGTAAGTAAAATGATAATTGTATTCGATGAACATCGATTTCAATCGATTAACTAGTATCTATGGTTATGAAAATAAAATGTAACGATTATCGATTTTATTTTATTTTATTTTCATTTTACTTAGGAAAATACGACTCTAGTTCATTGAGAAACGTCAAAGTGAAAATTTTCTTGTACCGGTCGAAGTTTGTCTCAAAGTTTATGTAAAAGTGAATGAAAACGAAAATACTGTGTAATAAGTGGCAAATGGTACTTGTTTTTATGAGTAGATACACATATTTTGTGTTCATATCATCTGGTCAAAGCGAAACGCAGCGTTGCTACTTTCATGGTAAGTGCAAAGTTAATTTGTTTTGAACATTATTCACTGCGTTTGATTTCATTTGAGAATGAGATAAGATTGTCATAAATTGTACACACGAGCAATATTTACGGTTTTTCACAGATCTACAAACAAGTTAAGTATGGATCAAATTTGGGAAAACATATTAAAAGTAACTTCCGACAGACTCTTACAGCTTACTGCCTCAGCTAAACAAATAAGCGAAACTATCAATAGGGAGTCACTGCAAGAAGCGGTATTAGATGCAGAGGTAGTCGCGTCTAAATTAAAAAGCGTATTACTGAAATTAACCAATGATTTAAACAATTACTTCAAATACGTCAACAATCCATCAGCGGATGATATATCAAATATATCTACACATCAGTTGGAAGCGGAGGAGGCTCTGAGTGAGCTGAAGATTAAAATCGAACATGCCAAGACCAAGGAAACAACATCTACTAAATGTTTAACTGGGAAACTTCCAATACTAAGTTTGCCTACATTTGATGGAGACATCTTAAACTGGCATTCCTTTTGGGACCAGTTCAGGTCTCAGATTGACCAGCGAGAATTATCAGATGTAGATAAATTTCTGTATTTATCTACGGCCTTAAAGGGCGAAGCTAAAAATTTAGTGGAAGGCTTACAAGCCACAAATGCAAATTATGCCATAGCAGTCACAACACTTCGGGAGCGTTATGGCAGAGACAGCTACATAAAGGATGCTCATTATGCTGCACTCAATAAAATAACACCGGCTAGTGAAGCTATTATAGATTGTCGTAGAGTATTTAATGAACTAGAACGACATCTGCGAGTTTTAAATGCCCTTGGAGAAGATGTCTCTCACAGTTTCTTCAGGACTTTAATCTATGAAAAATTTCCAGAAATTATTGTGTATGAGCTGAAAAGAGTTATAAAAGATGACTCCATAAATGAAATAAGGACTCAGCTTTCAAAGTTGCTTGCAGACAAGGAAGAAGTCTCCAAATCCAAACAAAGTTCCACAGACACCGAAGGTTGTACGACAGGGACTTTACAAGCTGTCGAAAACATTTCTAAAAGGAATAGCAGACCATTTCACAATACCTTTAGTGAAGGCCCTAACACTAAGAAATCTCATGGTGACTTCAGAAGGAAACGTACCTTCAAGGGAGACAACTTTCAACCGGAGCATGGGAAGAAACCGAGAAAGGAATGCCGATTTTGTCACACTCATTCACATTACAGTGATGAGTGCACTAAATATGCAACGTTGAAAGAACGGAAGCAGAGGCTAGGGAAGAAATGCTATTTATGCCTGAAAGAAGGACACTTTTTAAGAAATTGTAGAATGAGTTTTCGATGTCATCACTGCAAAGGAAGACATAATCGAGCGCTTTGCCCAAACCAGTTGAAGTCTGCTAGTACTATACCACAGGCGGTGGCTGCAGGTGAGAGTACAACTTCATTTCTCAATAACGTTGATCAAAAGACAATAAACTTTAGCTCTGTATGTATTTATTCTTGTTTGCAGACAGCAACTGCAGTAATAAGGAATAAGACTGAACAGGGTACTCCACAGTCATGCCGCATCCTACTAGACTGTGGAAGTCAAAGGAGCTACATAACAACTAAGTTAGCTCAATCAATCAATTTTGCACCAGAAAATGAAGACCTGCTTATGGTATATACATTTGGTTCAAATAAACCTAAGGAGATTATTAGTCCTGCGGCGGAAATCTTCTTAGAAACCAAACGTGGCTTACAGAAGAGGATAAGAGTAAATGTAGTCCCACATATCACTAATAGTATCCCGATATTTAACTTTCCGGACAAGATATCTGTAGATATCATTGCTGATGATGACTCATTGGGAGATATAATTAATGTACTGATCGGAAACGACTATTATTTCTCCTTTATTAGAAGTAGTCGTCGCCATATTGGAGAGAATCTACATTTAATTGATACCGACTTTGGTTGGATGTTAACAGGGGGTACAGATGGGAACATTTATGACAATGCTCTTTCCATAGTAACATATTGTCAATGTCACGGACCTAGTTGCCCATACTTTACAGAGCCCGACTTACCTTTGAGAAATGTCGACATGAAGTTCTTATGGGCACTTGAGAGCATTGGTATAACGGACTCTCCTAAGACAACTAGGGAAGAAGAAGCGGTGAAATTCTTCAATGATACCATCAAGTATGCAGAAGGACGGTATGAAGTAAAGTGGCCTTGGATACAGTTCCCTCCAGATATACCAACCAATTACAATCTGGCTTATGGAAGATTGAAAAGTCTACTGAGGAGATCTGACAGTGCGACGTTAACAGAATATGATCGGATACTGTCTGAACAACTTGAAGCTAATATCATTGAAGTTTTAGAACCCCAAACAATACCAATATACCAGGTAAACCCGCCTATTCACTACTTACCGGGTCATATAGTTAAACAAGAAGGAAAAAGGGGGCGTATTGTTTATGATGCGTCAGCTAAAGTAAAGGATTATAAAAGCCTGAATGAATGTATGTATCGAGGACCATCAATGCTAGAAGACTTAACTGCCCTACTACTAAAATTTAGATGTGGAGAAGTAGGAATAACAGCAGACATAGAAAAGGCCTTTCTTCAAGTCGGTCTCCAAGACGAAGATAGAGATGTCACGAGATTCCTCTGGATAAAGGATCTATCTAAAGAACTCACTGAAGACAATATTCTTCATTACAGATTTTGTAGAGTACCGTTTGGAATAATTTCGAGCCCGTTTCTCTTAACAGCCACGATACGACATCATTTATCGCACGATGAAACCCTTCTTAAGAACATTGCTGACAGATGTTACGTTGACAATCTCGTGACATGCGCTGAAGACTATAACAAAGCTACTATGTTATATGAAGAAACCAGAAAAGTCTTCAAAGAACTGGGCATGAATATACGAGAGTGGCTGTCAAATGATAAACATTTTTTGGAAACTATTCCTGAGCCACTAAGAGCACCACAAAAGGACCGAATAAAGGTTCTTGGCCTTATGTGGAACGTGGAAAAAGATAATTTAGAACTGAAAATTAATGATAACTCCTTCGATTGCCATGAGAAGAATCTTACTAAAAGGAACGTTTTACGCACATTATCAAGGGTCTATGACCCATGTGGTTTCGCTTCACCACTCATCCTACCTGCAAAAATATTCTTTCGACAGCTCTGCGAGACAAAGATTAAATGGGATTCAAACTTGTCAACAGAGCTCATATTTAAATGGTCAAAAATATTAGACAACCTTAAACTGACTAGAGATATTGAAATACCAAGATATGTAGGACATGTATCATCAAAGTCAAAGGTAAAATATGAACTTCATACGTTCACAGATGCTTCTATGAAGGCATATGCTGCAGTGACATATCTACGTATAGTCGGAGACAGAGAAAATAAGATAGCATTCCTTATGTCAAAGGCCAGGATAACACCCTTAGAGGATCAAAAGGATTTGAAAATACCTCGTCTGGAACTGTTAGCATATTTAATTGGTAGCAGGCTGATGAAGTATGTCAAAGCAAACCTAGACTTACCCATACAGGAACAATATTTGTGGACAGATAGTCTGGTTGTGCTCGGCTGGATCAAATCGAATAAACTGCTATCTCCGTTTATTACTCGTCGTATTAATGAAATCAAGGAGAATAAAAACTTCGAATATCGCTATGTAGATACGAATAGAAACCCAGCTGACTTAGCTACTCGGCCTGAGCTGTGGGAAAGTAAAAAGGGATTATGGTTCAATGGGCCTGAATTTCTTTCCAAGGAACCAGTACATTGGCCAAGTAGTACAAAATCTGAAGATCGTCAAGCCTTTCTTGTTGTTGGGGAGGGCCTGGACATCATCGATGATCCAGAGATGTCAGTGGAGGATGGTGAGAAGGATATACCTGATGTCCAACACAATATGGATCTTGATGGCCATACAGCTCAAGAACAGGAACATGCTATCCAGATAGGGACTGATATTAATGAAGATAAAACACATTTAACAGAAATTATAAATCTGCAAAAAGAACATTTTCCAAAAGAAGTGAGTGGAAAGGAAACTCATTTGACACGAAACTTAGGGCTGTATCTAGACGTAGATGGATTACTAAGAAGTCGAGGACGACTGTCAAACACTCGTTGGTCCTATGATATGAAACACCCAATCCTTTTACCGGCTAAATCTAGTTTCACAGATAAGGTTATCCGAGAGACTCACGAAGAAAACTACCATGTGGGAGTTCCACGTACCTTAAATATCATCCGTGAAAAATACTGGATACTTCAGGGTAGGACACAAGTACAGAGGGTACTTAAAACCTGCAATCAATGCATTAAACAGGGTGGAGGACCCTACCGACTTCCTCCTTTACCAGTGGAGCGAGCGAATTACAGTGATCCTTATACCTATACAGGTCTTGATTATTTCGGTCCAGTATTGGTTGCAACAAAACTAGGAAAAGAGAAACGGTGGGTATGTTTATTTACCTGCCTTGCTGTGAGAGCTGTTCACATGGAGATAGTAATGGACTTAACAGCTGAAGAATGTCTGCTCGCGTTGAGACGTTTCATAGCCTCCAGAGGAAAGCCAAAGATGATATTATCAGACAATGCACCTCAATTCAAGCTGACATCGGAACTTTTGACAAGCTCGTATTGCGTAAAAAACAACATTAAGTGGAAGTTTATCCCTCAACTGGCTCCATGGCACGGGGGAGTCTATGAACGGCTCGTAGCCCTGGCGAAGCACTGTATGAAGCGCACATTGGAAAAACACTTACTGCACAATAGCCAGTTACTTACAGTAATTAAAGAGATTGAGGGAGTCATTAACACAAGACCTCTGACGTACGTTGGCGCAGATTTGGACCGTGTGCTGAGACCAGTAGACTTCTTGAGATTAGGTAGTTGCGTGGTTCTTGAACCAATGGAGATAGACAACATGGGCAAGATCACTGCTACGAAAGTAGACCTCATTGCAAGCTGGAAAAGAGGTACCATGATTCTAGGGGAGTTTAAGGACATGTTCATAAAGCAATACCTAACAAGTCTGAGGGAAAAGCACAGATATTCCATCAAACAGCATAGATCCACTTCTGATAAATTACCAAAAGTAGGGGATATAGTTCAGATTTACGACGACTCTAAGAAAAGGATAAACTGGAAAGAGGGGAAGATATCAACCTTGATCAAGAGTCAAGATGGACATTGTAGAGTTGCGAAGGGGAAGGTTGGTGACATGGAGTTTACCAGATCCATTGGACACCTATATCCACTGGAAACAGACTGCAGCGGGGAATCTTCAGGAGCAGAAATTCCAGTAGTCGAACGAATGGAACTTACTGTACCTGCAGATCATCCTAACATAAGATTAAATAAGATACCACCTGAAAATAGACTTGAACTGGAAAACTGTCGCAATGAGATGCAAGATAACATGGATGTACCAAATGAAGTACATAGTCAAGAACAAGCTGAGGCAGTTAAAGGCACAGAATTGACTTCGAAAGAGTCTGAAGTTACTGATAGGCAAGAGGAAACTGTTCAACAAGAGTTGGAGGATACTCCACAAGAAAAGGAACTGAGTGACTTACCTGTTGAGATGAGACCAGAGCGGATTGCAGCTCAACGAGCCCGAGAGAAGATTGCCGAGTGGACACGCCACTTAGCAGCTCTTCTATAAGCTTCTTTTGTTGTCGGGAGTGTCGCGGATCATCGCGAACTTGTGGTAAGTCGTGTGAACTAATCCTTATAAATTTGTAGCTAGTAACATTTAGATGACAGAATTGACAGATACATTTGGCGCCATTGGTTAGACGAGAAAAAGAAAATGGTGGTTGAAAGGACAAGTTTGTGCAAGTGGACAAAGTGTGTAGAACCTGATTCCTGGATCCTGAAAAGCTGATGAATTTGAGCTAAGTATTAGACTAGGTTAAGATATAACAGTCATAGTAAAAGTTCTGATCGTAGTAATTACGAATACAGGTAAATGGGATCCCAAGTGCTATGTATAGTATATCATATTCATTGTAGTATACTGAAGCTAAAATCTTGAGTTAACCTGGTCTATGCTTAGTGCTTATATTTCAATCTATCAACAGGCGGTGGAAATAATCTACAGGCACCAGAGGAAAATATCATATCGTAGCGAAGCAAATCATAGACCACCAAAGCGGTGACACAGGACTGGACGTTCAGGTAGGACTTGGAAATTATAATTATTACCACCGACATGTTAACGCCAAAACCTAGGTTGATAGATTAATAGTAAGAATTGATATCAATAATATATAATATAATAATGATAATATTTCCATATCCCCTTTTGTGCCTTTGGCGTCAGTACCGTCAGTTTGTAATTAAGTAGAAAACTATTTTAAAATAAATATTTCAATCATACGCCGTTATTTCGCCTTGACGTACAGAAGTGTATTATGGTATAAGGAAATAAGTGTTTAATAATTAGGTATACGTTATGATTTTCAAAAATTAGACCAAACATTATGAGGGTCAAATAATACTAATCAAAAACTTCTACAGCTACACTATACTCGCACGATTCACAAAGAGTCTACGGAGTCACTAAGAAATCAGTTTATTCTAAAAGGGCTTAGGAAATAAATTCCGAAGAAACTTCTGCGCTTATAACAAGAATGAAAGAGCGTAAGTGCATATCGATTCAATATAAACTTAAGTTCTTTTAGAAAGAGAGTAGGTAAGTAATAATAATAATGCTTACCTCCGGCGAGACGGGACGACCGCTCGGAGGAGTGTCGGGAAGCGAAACTCCTACATTGGCGACATGGAGCGCCAATAATCGCCAATACACCAACGCTGGACGCACTTCAACTTTGTCAACAATCACGTCACATTCCAAATTTAAAGTTTGAATTTCCAAATCGTTCTCCCGACGACTTTTAAATTTCGAATACGGTGAATGCTCCCGGTATTACGAACTTATTGTTATAAGTCGGCAATCTGGGGCCCGTTTCTCAAAAGCTTGTAACTTTGTAATACAAGTGGAAGTCCCTTTCTAACAAAAACTGTCAAAAAGTGACATCCGCTTGTATTACAAGTTACAAGCTTTTGAGAAACGGACCCCTGAAGCGCGTTTAACTGAAGTCTTACGTAATAATGTAGTTTGGTTCACCATAAAACACTACCGCACTTACTGAACGTGAATGTGACTCTGAAAAAGTAATATAAATGCAGAGATAACACTCGGAATTGATTGATAACGACTTGAAGGACAAGCTAAGTAAACAGTTGCATTTTATGCTTGATGCAAAAATACTCCTGACTATTTGACCTAGTCTTACCTTAATATACCTACGCTAAGTCAAGTTAGATATTACAACATCATAACATAAATTACGTAAGATACCTCCTAAGACAAACCTCTTTCTATCAACGTCATAGGCATATCACTTAAATATGCGGCTGTCTATAAATAAATGCGACCATCCACACACCGTCTATTTAAGGCCGTCCACATTGCATATATGTAACTTGAAATTCCTTGCAAACGTTGGGTCAAACGTTCCACCAATCCAGGTATTGGAGGGCGGTTTACCCTCAGCCGTCATTCGTTCGCGCCCTCTCAGCTTGGCGCGTCGCGTGCGTTCGGACCGTTCCGAAAAGTTTTGCGATACCGTTTGGACCGACTGGAAAGTAACTTTTTAAATTTTGAAAATAGAATTCTCGCGTTTTGAGTGTTGCGAACAGTGTGAGTTTTGTTAGCATCGTTTGGAGGAAAGTTAGGTTAGTTTGGGAGTATTCGTCTTGTTTTGGTTTTACTATATTTTAATCAATATTAAATTAATCAATTGTGCTGGTGATGTATAGAAAATCTATATTTATTAAAATTGGCAAGCGTTCATACTAAACACAGAAAGTTATAAAGGAATTAAACAACTGTCAAATTAAGTCTTTTCTAAATAGAATATCTAACTTTAATACAATGCATGCAACTTATTTATTTAATTCTTAAATATGCAAAGAAATCTAGAAACTATATCTGAAACATAGAAAAATCTTAATTACATAAATTAATAAAATATCCCCTCGTGGTATCCGATACAAGTCAGATACAATGTATCGCTATACTAACTCATTTAGCGAAGAGTACCGTTAAACGGGGTGAATAGGGTCAATTTTGAACTTTGAGAGAGATCTTAAAGAAATGTTTCCTCGATGGTCACAAATGACTTGTCTTATGTTTGAGAATTGATTTATAATAAATTATTACTTAATTATTTCGTTTTAATGCCCTTTTTTTGAAAAAATAAAAATACAGGCCATTTTGATTGTATGATCAGGGATGTCAAAAATTAATAAGTTGAGAGGTACCTGGTCTAGATAGTTTATTGTACTTTGGTACTTTAAAATGATTAGGTAAATATTATAAGTTAAAACCCGAATAAAACTATGACTAAAAATTAACTTGTAATAAAACTATGAAAACGGATTATATTGCGTATTTTCAATTTATAATACATCCCGACGTTTCGAACTCTTTACAGCGATATAATCTGTTTTCATAGTTTTATTTCATGAGTAACTATCGCGGTAACCGAAGACAATTTTAATTATTTGTTGCAGGTACTCATAAAAATATATAAAGATGACCACACTCAGGATGATTAAATCTTAATTGGTATTTTATTATTAAATTAAGCGGTGCTTATTTTATTATACGGACTAAAGTAACAAAAGTCAGAATAATTAAATACAGTTACTTAATATATTTATATACCTACCTATATCCCATTCAGAAATTCCGCCTGTTTTAAGTTGGTGTAAGTAAGTGCCTAGTACTAATCTACCAAAAAAAACTAAACAAAGAATAACTAATTTTAAAAACAACTTTTGGCAGCCCCGTCCCTATTGATCCTTTGGCGTCCCTATTCACACTTATTGCGTCCTTATTAACTACCAGAGGCGTTCCTATAAACCTCGTATTTTTTCGAAATTTTCATGGATCTCTATTTTCACACTTTTTGCTAACTAAACAAATATTACTTATATTTACCATGTAATTAATGGTTCTCAATTAAATGCGAAACCAATTTTTCACTATCAGAAGTGTCACAGTCAATTAAAACTTTACTTTTAAAGGAACTCTTGGAGCTCGTATCAATCATTCGTTGACAGATTTAATTTTAAACTGTCAGACAATATGACTTTCATGCTTTTCCAGTCTTTCTATTGCCAAAAGAATATAATCTACTATTATTTTCAATCGCAAGATACAATTTGCGAAACATATTTTCTTTTCAATTATCAGATAAATGTCATTCCCGGTTCTTGTCCCTATTCCCCTCGCCGTCCCTATTCACCCCATTTGACGGTACCTACTTCTTAAATTACATTTGATTGAAATATCAAATATAATAATAAAGTATAAATTACGCCAGCTGGGACCGATTTAAGGGTATCTATTGGTACCCGTGAAGGGGTTCTAGCTGGTGTATTACATAACATAAAAAATTGTCTAAAAGGGCCTCTGTCCGGGGTCCGGGACCCCATGGTCCCGAGATACGGCAAGGACAAACAAGTATAAATGCAAGAACGGCAAAATTCTGAGAAATTATGTACTTACTTAATTCAAAATATTTACCTGAAAATAATTAAATGCTACACTATTAAAGTAGTTATAGGGTTTTTCATTACAACAACCAAATATTGCTAAAATCTGTATGTAAATGAGACCACGTGTAAACGATAACTTTTATAGATAGTCGTTCCATTCCAAGGCACTCCGCAATGTTACTTTGTTATGTTATGTTACAATGTACGGTTACGATGATAAATGTGTACATGCTTTTACTGATGCAAACGTGTCAAAATGTAGGTACTAAGACATTTTTATGAAACTAACTACTATGGTAAGTTGGTTGACAGTGGTTTGGTGGTACACAGTAATTATCACATTTTCTGAGAAAATTATACTTTTTCCCGTCCAAAAGATGCTCCTTGTCAACATGTTTAATAATCCCTTAAAAAAAGTGAATACAAGAACAAGGCGGACTGTTAAAGTGTATCTGCTGCGCGTATAAATATTATGTACCTAATTATTCTCGATCTCATTTTTATCAAGTAATAATTTCGATAAAAATTCAAATCGTAAAGATTTAAATAAATATTAACAAAAAAACACGCATTGTTATGTAAGATTTCACATAAGTAAAAAGTCCCAAACAAAGATAACCTTGTAAGTGCTAGGAGTAGTACAAGTGCGTGCGAGGCGCATAACTAAGGAACAAATTTTTGATATTCATATTATTCTAACAGCAACAATTTTAAGTGAACAATGGTAGATCTTAATGTATTTATAAAAACGCTTCCCGCTGGGCATAAGCAGCCGTGGCCGATCTGGAAAGCCTTAAACAGATTGCGTTCTCAGGTCGGCCGCAGCAAGGAGAACATGCTGAAGTGGGGCGCTCTAAGCGGCTCAGACGCCCAATGTCCATGTGGGACGACTCCCCAATCAATGGAACACATGCTATCTTGCCCAGCGTGCCCGCATGCCTGCTCTGAGCAGGATCTCCGTAATGCAACGGACAGCGATAAATGTTGCTGACTTTTGGTCCCGCACAGTCTGAAACCATCGACACGAGAAGAAGAAGAATGTATTTCTAAAAAAACAATACGTTTTACGAATTGTCAGTTAACAGAAATGTCGACGTAAGTTTCTTGAAGTTTTCTCCCCCCGTTTCTTCGCAATATTTTGATTAATAATCTCAGTAAACAACCGAAATTAATAAGCATTCGGCGCCTGAAATTTGCCTCTGGCGGAAATGTTTTGTAATTGTTATTCGAAGTTGTTTGGGGCGAGAATTAGCCCCCACAATTAGAAATAGCGAGTTATTGTAGCGGGCGACTTGAAACATCGAATAGCGAATTTTATGGACACACGATTCAGACGGCTGTTTTACAATAAAATTAAATATAAATATTGTTATTGCACAAAGCAATAAAAGATAACAGTAAGCATAACACGATAACGAAATTTGAAATCTACAGAGTATAGGTAGTGGTCTTGCTATAAATATTTTCTTAACAACTTTCTCGATTTATTTTATTAACATTTGACCCTGAACCTGACTCATAATGGGATTAATAAGCTAATCTCATGCGAGTTGTTCCTATTTAACGTATACAAAACGATTGTGTTATTTAAAATTTGGTCCTTATTTTGTGGTTTTTGACGTAGCAAATTTTTTAAAGCCTTTTTAACAAAGTTTAAATTAAGTGGTATCTTACGGAAATTATCTTTGATACCAATGTGTGAACATATTAGACGTAACATGAGTACTAACAAGGATATATACCAATTATTTTTATCTACACTTATTGAAAAATTGTTGAACGTGAACTTTAAAAAATAAAAATAAAATATCTTTATTTCGGAACGTTCAAAATTCCATACAATATAGTACCATCGTTATAGCTATGTGTTAGTAAATACATTAAAAATAAAAACAAAACTTTCAACAATAAATAATTCATAAATAACTCATTACATTAAAATAGCCTCCTTTTTGTCTTAACGTTTTCATAGTATGGATTAGGCACTAGAACCCATTAGACTCTGACCACAATAACTTTGCACAAACTTGGCAGTAAGAATGCATTGCATACACAATAAGCTCCACACTTGAAGTAGCACTTGGCTTAAAAACTTAGCGTGGTCCGACTCTATAGAATTATAAAAAGTACAATTTTCAAATTCAACAACAAACATTTAGCTAGTCCATATGTTGGATGTCGAGGCAACCCTCTCAGTTGGATCACGTACCATTCAACATTGGAATATTTACTCTCAATTCGTCGGAAGACCGTTCGCATTTTGACGAAAATTTAACGTTCCTAATTGAAGTTAAGTAACTGAATGCGTAATTATTTTACAAGACAACGACGCCATTTTCAGCCGTTTATTTTACTTTAGGAGCTGTGTTTAAGACGCCTTAATGACAGCTGATGATATTAATAATTTTGTTACATTTCAAGTTATAATAACATTCACCAGATACTTTGGTTTATAAGGACATTATTTTACGGTTATTCCTCATATCAACACCATATATTAAAATGGTCTCATGATTGTAGTGTTAGTGAAATTATAATGTTTTTCAAACTGGAAGGGTACGATTATAGATGTCTACTCCATACAATTTATAACCTAAAAATGTCAAATGTCGCAAAATTAAGGATGTCAAATTAAAATTGTCATTCGGTTAGGTTTTTTATAATGTGTTTATATCTTTCTTGTAATGTTTTTTAAGACCGTTGTAGGTAAGTATTATTATTTTAATTAATATTACAAAAATCTTAACCTAAACTAGAACCTAACAAACACAAAAACTATTCACAAAATGCGCCCCGCGCCCCTCCAGATGCAAAGGAGCCAATCACGCTCGCCGCGTTGCCACGTTGAACAGCGATGGACAACCTTTGCAAAAGGAACGACCCGGAGCGAGGGTCATGACCACTCTAAGTGTGTGGTGTTTTTTAAGTGTTTTTATATTGTACTTTTATACTCACATTGTAAAACCCTAACCTAAGACCCGAAATAAATAAAGGAAATAATATAATATTTATTTATTTCAGCCTATATACGTACGATGTTTTCCTCCACAGAAAAGCTAGTGGTAAATATCAAATGATATTCCGTACATAAGTTCCGAAAAACTCATTGGTACGAGCCATGATTTGAACCCGCGACCTCCGGATTGAAAATCGGACGTCAGCCGACCTAGCCAAGGTGACAATCGCTATCGCTTCGCCATCGAATCGCTTTGTCTCTCTATCACTCTTCCATATTAGTGTGACAGTGACAGTTGCGTTTCGTTCGCTATGGAGCGTTAGCGATTGGCATGTTGTCTACGGGGCCAGATCCACTCGGCTACCACCGCTTATAGTTGCCTTCAATACGTCCTTACCTATCTAGTTAGTATCACCAAATATAATTAATATAAGAAATGTTTTTTTTAATCCTCAAATAAAACTTTTCTTTCCTATTTCTTTCATTAGTATTCATCTAAAAATTTTGTTACAGATGTGCCTTCGTAATCATCGCTAACTGGTCAAAGAACTGATAACATAAATCTCAAAAAGTTCGACCGCAAGTTCGGAAAAAAAGTTTCCGCGATAATCCTGGCCGGTAGAAATAGATGCCCGATAATTTGGAAGGGGAAAAGTTTGAGGTTAGGCTGTGGCTTGCTGGCGGCGGTGGATCTGGGTGGGGTGCGCGGGCGCCGTCGCGCAGCGCAGCCCGCTCGGCTGGGCCATGGGCAGCTCGCATCGCTTAGCCGCCGTGGCCGCGGCCTCGCACGCACGCCACTATAACCATAGCCACGAAGTGTTGCAGACGGAGACTCCGCATTATAATGTCAACATACTCTTTATCAGGTTAGTAGTAGAGGTATTTTTTAGTTGAAAGTGATGCCTTTCGGGCGAGCTTCGTAAGTTTTAAGTAAATAACACAATAACATAAAGCCTCGGCTCGGGCCCGGCCCGGTCTAGCGTGAAATCCTTAATTCGTTTCTACATTAGGGATTCATTATCTTGTTTCTGTCATCAGCATCATAACGTCATACTTTTTATCAGGTTAGTATGCGAAAACAAGATTTTGCTTTTCCACGGAGGCTTGTTTCAATTTCTAATGGTGCCTTTCGGTTTGACTACAAACTCATTTATCCTTACAATTAGTAGGTTGTAAACTTGCAAGTTATTTCTCCCTATAAATTTCGTAAAGTTTACAAGGTCTTAGCAGAGTGAAGAAAGAAATTTCAATTATATCGTGATAAATTGATAGATACGCCGTCTGAAATAAGTGGAGCGCCGGAGGGGGAGGGTTGATACGCCAAACACAGCACACGGGTTACATAGAAGCTGGTAGAGTGTACCTAATCCCTCAATGCTTAATATTCTAACTTTAAATGCAATTATTTAACGTAACAGAAGAGGAAATCCCTTATCGAGTGGAGGCGCAAGATCTACATTAAATGTGCTGAACACTCAATATGCACGGACGGGACGTGCCAATATGAGTGTCTGCCTATCGCACGGCAAACATCAACCAAACTATCATACTCTTTTTACAACAGGAAATAATGTGCCCATAAAAATGTATCCAGCAGACATAGATGGGGCAAAATTATTTTCGTTGTCTTGTTTTATGTCCCAAAAAAATGTGACGGAGTGGAGCTTTTTGTATCGGATGAAATTTAGTTTTTAATTTTTCTCAAGAGAATTATAATCTACAGCTAGGAAGACTCTATGCACTCAACTTTTTTTATTTATTTGATAAAAGACAAAAACAGAAGCGTGACAGAGTGGTCAGAAACAAGACAACGAAAAATTTTTTGACCCAGGTGTCATTAATGTCTAACAACATAATAAGTGAATAACGAACATAAGCCAAAATCACAAACTATATAGGCCACAATTTAAAACTATAAGCTGAACAAAGTCCCAAGCCGGTCAGTAAAGTGTGAGCACCTCGTAACCATTTTATGATAACAAGATTTCTAACATAGGTCATATGTCGAAAGTGTCGAAACTTATCATTCATAAAAGGACGTATCTCACTATGAGCGTCGCACACATATACGACTTATGCGTACTAAATGTAAAAGAAAAACAGTGCAAAAAGGGCGAATGTGACTATGAATGTCGTACGTAGTTACGAGCTTGTTAAAGTAAAGTTTTCTAAATCCCGTCTCTGAAACCGACTGGTCAGACTCGTTACAGTTTTATAGCGCGATGAATTTCTCAAAAGGGTAGTACTCGTAAGACGGAGATTTAGAACAAAGAAGCCAACTTGGTATTGGGGAAGGATTTTATGTTATAAGTTACTATCAAGTCCAGTGGAAATATCAAGGAAATCATTGTTAAAAATTATTAAATAAGAATGAAGCTTTTTGACGATTAAGGGTTTCTGATATTTTTAAAATATAAATTTAAGACGAAAGTGGAGGACCCGCGCGAAATCACGTTTTCATACAAATGTAGTCCTTATTTTCCTCTCTGGATTTTAACATTATATGAAAATATTTTGACACACAAAGTTGTATATCAACCACAGCTATACATCAACCCCTACTTTAGATTGTGTTTAGAATTTTCAATTATTATAAGAGTTAGGAGCATTAAAAAAATTCTATGAAATCTTTTTTTCGCTACTAATTTTTACATTAATTAAAAAATCGAAATAAGTCAAAGGTAGCTATGGTTAATATACATCAAATTATGTAAAAAAAATACATAATGTCAATATCCAGAGAGGAAAATGGGGACTATGTTTGTATGGAGAAGAGGCCGTCCCCTTTCCTCTTAACAAATTAACTATCTAGCTAGTGACACCGAAGGGAATGGACGGTGTAAAACATTTTTTTTCTCGGCCTCGGCCACTGGAAGGCTTGGTCGTATTTTCTTTAGTATATGATACCACCAAAAACATTTTCATGTAAGACGAAACCATAAGGCTTGCACTGTCAAAAAGTTATCAGATCTCTTGTAGAGCCGAGCTTCTAACTCTACAAGCCCTAACAAACTCTCCTCACAAACTCTACACCTTAGTTAAATCTAGGATGGAGCATGCTTACCTAAGAGATCTATCCACTCTCGATATCTCAGTTTATAATTTATTGGTGCTTCTAAAAATAGGTATCTACGAGTACTACCTGTCACAACTCACATGCTACGAGTGCTACGGCACAACTCGTAGCATTACCCGCTATATAATAAAACCATTCGTAGCGTTTTCCCGCCATACGCTTAACACCGGTATAAACATCACATACCTAAATTTCAGGCTCCCGACACGCGTTGGTATTCAAAGGTCTTTAAAATTGATAGCCTAACGCTGCGTCTTACGTAAGCGAACAACTCGCGAACGCGAAGCGGCGTCGGCGCGGCGCGGCGGGCCCACGGCGTTCGCGTTCGCAACGAGATCGCCCACGTAGGGCACTTCTATAGGTATCAAACGATTGATTCACCCCGCGCCAGGCCTTAATTTTACGATAGTTACAAGCTACGTAGGTACTATTAAATTGTTTTAAAGATGTAGGTAATGTTTTTTACGACACATTTATAGCTAGATATCTACCTAAGACACCTAAGTATTTGAAAGAAGCGTCGGCAACCCTAGCGTTGTACCGGCGCGCGCGGTGCGGGGAGCGGCGCCTTGAAGGTCACCCCATTGTATTTTTGTGTAGGTATCACAACGGTAGGTATTTGAGTTTTCTTTGAGAGATAAGTATCTGTTCGTAAGAACTATTAAATAATCTGTGCCAGCGCCCCATCGCTTCGCTTCTACGCTGCGTAGGCCGTTTATACATTAGGTTATCAGGTCATTCGTAGGTAGGCCAAGGCGCACGTTGACGTAAATCGCATGAAAGTTCAAATATCGTCATCTAAAAAGGACTTAACTGACATGCTTTTAACCGTCACAGCTCACTTTTTTCCACAAGGAACTAAATTTTTTCCAGTCCTTTTTCTATTGGGCGTAAGCGACATGGTTTTATAGTGTAAATTTACTTTTTTCAGCTAAAGCCAGTACTCATGTTTATTTTCTGGTGTTTACAGCGAGGTGGCACCGATTTAATGAGATAAGGGAGAGACGGACGAAAACGGCGAACGGATGTTTAAGGCATTGTGAACTAGTGACCTTCGTAAATAGTGTCAGGAAAAAAAAGAGGGTATGACTTTAAACCTACAAGAAAAAATCGACCTTTTTATCGCGATCTTAGGGGTCGCTTCAGTAGTAAAATTTAGATATCAGATATTAGACAGATATTAACGGTCAGGGGCAGATTGAGTAATACGTAACCGTTGACGGGTAGACAGACTAATTTATTCCGTATTAGGTAACTAGTGCTTATATACAGTGGTGCTATCGTAATACATTCGTAATTCTTTAATCTGAATTAGTGCACTTACTCCTGTCTAGTTATTGTCACGCGCTGATAATATTTTGCTAACCGCGGTACAAGTTATATCTTTAAAAAAAAGTATCTTGTTTATTTTACTTGGCATTTTGGCAGAATTCATTAATTCCAACTAAAACCTTGGGACTTAAAATTTTATTAAAAGAAAACCCCAAACAACCCCACGTGCGTTTACACGACGATACAAGTCACCCATCTGCCCCTAAACTATGTACACCACTTGCGTCCTACCCTGTTTAATTTCCCTCCTTAAATAATTGATGAAAATGTCCCGTAAACATCCGTTTCTTACGTGAACATTCCCGGCCGCGTCGGGGATGAGCGGCCCGCAAATTGCTTTTCATGTGTCGAATTAACGCGACGTCCGGCTCTCCAGGGCTGTTACCTGCAAGATATATGTTCGAGACAGGCAAATAAGCTCACTTACCTTTAAGCGGTCCAGAAGAAACATGATTAGTCCATTTACGACTTTAAGAGGTAATTGGATTAATTGACTACAGATTGTAGCAACGTATATAAAAGAAAATGGGACATTAGTTTAAATTTCCCTATTTACCGAATGCTCGTAGCAGGTGGCACTTACGAGAATTTAAGTTTCTGGGTCACATCATATGAATTGCCTTTCTCGTTTTGCATCAACGCAACGAGACGGATGTCTAGCCTCTCAGACGTCTAGGGTTGTCACTTGTCTGTGATATTAAATGTCATGGACAACGAATGGACAATGAAATCCTGTCCACAATTAATTTACCAATTCGCCAGCACAGTATTCTGCAGAAATGCATAACCCATTTAACGCTGTTATACGTCGTACTTGTACAACAGCGAAGACGTTAGGATTGTATCTTTAGAATTACTAAGTTAGGATTACTAGGTTAGGTAAAGTCGCCATCAGATAAATCGGAGCGGCCAAGGTGGTCACAATATCTGAACACGCACTCTAAAGCCCAGACAATAGAGACGTGTTCAGATATTTGTGAGCGCCTTAGCCGCTCCGATATATCTAATAGCGACTGTACTAAAAAGTTGGCACTAAATTAGTTGCACATCAAGTCAGCGACTAAAAAGAGGGAGCAACTAACTTTTTTAACTTTGGACATCACATTGATTGCTGACACTTCAGATTGCGACAGTGTAACTGAAACTGTTGTGTTGAGACGTCATTTTTATGGATTTGGTAACCCTAATTGTTTGCAACTAACTTTCCACTATGCCTACATAGCTAAATCTAGGGCATTACACTAATTAGTTGACACTCTGTTAATTGAAATGGATTTCTCATTACCGACTGACCAGTCTACCGGGTGTGGCCTGTAACACGAGCAAATAATTAAAACAGACTGTACTCCTCAAACAAAAAAGAGCTGGTGGCCTAGCGGTAAAAGCGAGCGACTTTCAATCCGGAGGTCGCGGCTTCAAACCTCGGCTCGTACCAATGAGTTTTTCAGAACTTATGTACGAAATATAATTTGATATTTACCAGTTGCTTTTCGGTGAAGGAAAACATCATGAGGAAACCGGACTGGTATTAGTCCGGTTTCCTATATAAGGCCTTAAAAAAAGCAAAGATAGGGTATTTCTACAGCTTTGCACCAACAGTATTAGGTAGGTACCTACAGTTTAGGACCCTTCATAGTATGGGGTATTAAACTTTCAAACTGAATTGCGAAAATCGAATTTCAACTGTCGTAACTGTAACCTACGACTACGGTTAAGTAGCGAGTAAGTAACTAAAATTACGTGAGTAAAACGTTAAGATATAGATAAAGAAATTTCGATTTTCGATTTTTGCGGTAGACCCTCTGAATGCAGTGCAATGACCTAACTCTTTAATGCACATTGTTTACATCGTGCTTTAGTATAAAATCCATTTTTGGATAAACTTAAATTCTCTAAAGTTGAAATAAATAAAGATCTAAAAGTACCTATGTAGCCAACATTATCATAACATCTGTTTCAATTTTGTATTGCAAGTTTAACAACGTAAACACTCGATAATAAACTTTACTCTTCTGCAATAAAGCTCTCCCATTAAAAGGACGACACTCAGACCAGCAGTTCATAAATTATAAAACAGTCTTTCACGACGATAGAACAAAATGAGGACAATTTACAAATGCACCTCATCGACTTTCAAATAGAAGCGAGACTATAAAACCTCTAATAACGTTCGCCCTTTTATGCTACATTAAACTCTAATGCGCGGACATAAAGATGACGTTACACTGGTATACATACAAGAAGTAAGAGCTAGTGAAAGTTAGTGTTGAACAGTAGTTCAACGGTTTTCAGTGAACTGAAGATATGAATTACTTTGTGACGGGCGAAATGGCTCAAGTTGAAACAAAACCATCTACATATAATTTAATATGTTTGCTGGCTAGTCGAGTCACGTCTACTGGCATTTGGAATTCAACCTTATTCAATGAGGATAAGTCCTTTAATATGTTAACTTAAACTGATTGCTGCACTCTGAATCGATATAGGGATGAAGAAGGTACACAATGAAAACGCATTTACCTGTTATTATTGTCATTTAAACGTCGTAGAGGTTGTCCCGGAAATATACGCTGTTCACTATTTTGTTTGCATTAATTAAGTGGAAATGCAACATTCATCCACTAAAATAGATAGTAATGTAGATACTCGTAGTGCTACGTCGTAGAACTCGTAGATACCACGTGATATGACAATGAAGAGTTATAACTAATAATAAAAATACACCAAAAATACACCAGATAATATAGAATTAACTAGTAACAACAATAATTGGATTGACGAACACTAATTATATATAATTAGTGCTGCATAGATACATTAAAAAAAATACATATAATCCTACTAATACTGTAGGTAAATGTGAACACTTGTGTATAGATATTTTCTTGAATGTTTGTTCCTTCGTCACCCAAATACGTCTAAATGAATGACGGTGAAATTTGAAGATGAAAATATCAGAGATAATTTATTTAATTATGTTTTATTTATAAGTATCTTAAGTTTGTAAGTAATTTTGGTCCATTATTTATACCTTGAAAAAGGCCAATGCATGATAAGTTTTATTTCGGTATTCATCTCCAAAAATAGTGCAATGGGAATGGGAAATGGGAGTCGCAATTTAGTACGAGAGTATCGCGGCCGGATGTTGGTAGGTAATAATAAAGCTTACCACTGTGATTTAGAATAGTATCACAAGCATGGATTATAGAAACTCGAGATAAAAGTTAATTGGTCCATTGGCGGTAAGCGCCAATACTAATAATACTGTAGATAAATTTTGTCAATACTATCGACGTTGAGGATTTACTATTAGGCCCTGTTTGAATATACCTCTACCGCGAATAGGTAATACATTGAGTTTGAATACACTAAAAATATACTTACTCACAAAAAATCTTGTTAAAGTGTGTACGTACCTGTAAAAGAAAAAGAAATATAGTTAACATTTTGCCTGCTTTAATTATAAAATAAAATAGCCTTTTTTACAATTTTTTACACTTTTTTTAATACCACGACGGTGGCAAACAAGCATACGGCCCGCCTGATGGTAAGCAGTCACCGTAGCCTATGGACGCCTGCGACACCAGAGATATTACATGCGCGTTGCCGACCCTTTAAAAACCTGTACACTCCTTATTTGAAGAACCCTATACTGTAGCCCCTCGGGAAAACCTCGGCAGGGAGCTCATTCCACAGCCGAATCGTACGCGGAAGGAAATTCCTCTTAAACCGCACATTGCTTGGTGGTTAGTATTAGTCTTAAGTAAAGTTATCTTATAATATGTTTACTGATATGGTTGACTGGTAGAGAATCCCTCAAGGCGTTAAGTCCGCCATTTGTACTCTTTTTGTGTAAATTTGTGCAATAAAGTTTAAATAAATAAATAAATATGTTAGTACAGATAATTAATAAAATTAATGGTTTCATGATAAAAGATAAAGTTATTTAGCAAGAACCCAGTCTTCGCAAGTGAAGGCCTCCAAAGTTTTCCATCTATCTCTGTCTTGTGCTGTTTGCATCCAGTTTGGGCCAGCGATATTGTTTATTTCGTTTTCTCATCTAATAACGGGTTTTCCTATACCTCGTTTTCCGAGTGGTCCTTTCCATGCATTATGTCACATTAGTGGTCTAAAGCTGGTCCGAGATACATGCCCCCCCCCCCCACTTCCCTTTTAGTTGTTTGGCAAGCGCGTCTTTCTTGGTTAGGTTTCTGATCTTTGTGTGTCTTTTTATTTGATTTTTTTGATGCCGACCACACTACGCTCTTTAATTAAATAAACCGTATTATTAGGCTGTATTATTTATGATTCTGCCTGAATCTGGTTTCAGTTTCTTGTTCTGTTAGCGAATGGCCAGTAACGTTCTGTGGCATGTGTCTGTAAATAGGGCATTTTAACTTTATATATGTATAAACATACATTGTAGGTAGGTATATACAAGTATATGCAATAGTAAACGTATAATTATTATTAATCCTTACTAATTAAATTCGACTTTGAACACAAAATCACTTTTAGAATTATCATTCCACTCCAAAATATCGTTTCATGTGTTTTATGCAATGTTCTTTCATTGAAAACCCGATAATTAGGACTATTCTTTGCATAATATGAGCGCATTAAGGTAGAATTGTTGGCACGCTTTAGTTTTTTTTGTACAACTTCCACAGTTTTTGTCGGAAATTAAAAATTTACGCTGTGACATATAGTTGAATAACTGTTTTCTTTTATAGTAGACGCAACATTGTTATAACATTTTTAGAATTCACCAAAAATTTACTATTTTTAACCTGCGTAACTATCTTACGTCACTATAAACTCGTTACGTCATATACTATTAATCAAACTCGTAACACGTCACAGTCAAATTGTCACGTATTTTGGGTGCTATATTTATAAAAAACGTTTATTAAACTGAGTAAACACGAACCATTCGCTTAGTTAAACGACGGAACGATATTAAAATGCGGCAAAGATATAAAATCGGAGGCATCTTATCTTAGGTTACGAGGCGAGATAAAAAGGCTTTTAAACGAGGTTAAGGCGGATATCTTCGGATCTAACCCCTCGAGAGCTTTGGAGTGGCACTTTATTATGGACGCTCAATGATAAGACACACATAGGTACCGAACATGTAAAACAGCACCTTGACCAGTCACAATTTCTTAAGTAACAAGTCGGGATATGTCGCTAACTATCCCAATAGAAGGTAGCCTCCAAAATATTGGCACAATTCGTCTGGAATGACATACGTGCCAATAATTTCACAAAGTTTTTGCCAAGTGGAGGAGAAGATGCCTCAGTAGTTAGCGAGTAGATGAGAAAAAGATTGAGGGGGGTAACAATTCGACCACTCAATTGCCCTAAAAAAAATGAGTGATGTTCACCGCCGCATTATTGCCGCGATTACAGCGTTCAATCACCGCAAAACGAGTTTACTACAATTGACAACATTAATATGAAAAAGTGGGATGGAACTTAAGATTTTTCTTTAATCATTTTAAAAGGACACAGAATCCCACCGGCCGCATCTCAGGAAACTAGTGAAAATGTATGTTTTAAATGCGAACACAGAAAATCTGTGTTCAACATACACAAACCACAATATCACGAATTAGAGATATTACCATTTGAAATGTAAATCCCAGCATTACTAGATTCCCTGCAATATGGATTAGTTTGTTCGTGTGCGCAGATAGCAACGTACAAACTAGATATAAGGGAAACAATAAAAAATAATGTTAGTTCTGTGAAAGGTCAAGCGTATTGATTTCAAAAGCCCTAATACCTTTTAGGAAGGTTTTTCGTAACCTAGTGGCGGTACTTATGACCATGTTCCCATATACCCGTTTAGGTATATGCAAACTTGATGAGATTGCGCGTATGTGTTGCCATCTCGAAAATAAAATTATAGTAATGTCGCTGAACTCAATCTTCATTAATTAAAGGAATAATAAAACTGTGCGATTGCGATGAGTGTTATTAGATAACATTAAGTTCATAAAGAATTATATCATAAAGAGTTCGACCGGAAAGATGGGACTTCCTCAACGGCACTGCAATGCTGCAGGAATCATCAGGTACTATCAATATCCTTGATAAAGTTACCTTTTCTTGCAGCAATAGTCTCCAGCAACATTGTCACAAACAGAATGATACCTTTATTACTATCAATATAGACGACCGGTCTGGCCTAGTGGGTAGTGACCCTGCCTGTGAAGCCGATGGTCCTGGGTTCGAATCCCGGTAAGGGCATTTATTTGTGTGATGAGCACAGATATTTGCTCCTGAGTCATGGGTGTTTTCTATGTATTTAAGTATTTATATATTATATATATCGTTGTCTGAGTGCCCATAACACAAGCCTCCTTGGGCTTACCGTGGGACTTAGTCAATCTGTGTAAGAATGTCCTATAATATTTATTTATTATTTATTTATTAATATCCTTGATAAAGTTACCTTTTCTTGCAGCAATAGTCTCCAGCAACGATGTCACAAACAGAATGATACCTTTATACGCTCATTTGTCTAAACTCAATGACAATGCAGTCAAAACTATTAATCACCTGCTTGGGCGGAGACTTGGGTTAATCTATGATCGTCGAGGGTCCAAGTTCAAAGGCCCCAAAACTGTTAATTACCAACCTGGACTTGAGAGTTAATCCCCGTTTAAGCCCCAACAGTTTAATTAAATGATTTTAAATTAAGTTAATTCGGTGGTTGGAGTTATTGTGGTTCAATAGTTTAATTAGTTCATATTGATGATGCCCAACATATTTAACTTATACTCGTAAATATGTGAAGGTACCTGCCAATTGTGAACGTGTATTTTTTACCTTGAAATGTTCATGTCTGACTGTCTAAATAAAAGCACAGCCACCAATTAAAGCTCTGCCCCGCCACGCATAAAAGCCATTGAAAACTCAGTTTGAATTTGGATTATTTCATGCAAAGTTACGGTAAACAGTTGAATGAGTTTTTTAATAACTGTTACGGCTGTAAGTGTAGTGGGGCAGAGCTTATATCGCTTTACGTTTTAAGAATGACCCACTCTAGAACGGTCCGGTTTCGGGCCGAGGCGTCCGGCACTTCGTTTTCTATAGAGAGCATCACGTGATCACTTATCATCCATCATAGAAAAAAAGTGTCGGACGCGCCATTCTAACGTGAGTCATCCTTTATTCAAAATATATAAAACTGACGTCAAAGTTCGAAAGTGGGGCTTTTTAACACGGATTGCGTGCGGAACTTTTAAGCGCTACCGTCAACCGGGATGAATAGGGACAAAACTTAAACTGTGATTTACTTGACAATTTCTTAAGAACTAAATTTATATTTAAATTATTTTCAATCAAATGATACAATTTGTGTGGGTATGTTTTAAGAAATTAAATGGGAAAAAGGTCAAGGAGGAAGATGTTTTAAGAAATTGTCAGGTACATGATATTTTAAGCTTTGTCCCTATTTACCCCAGCCATCCCTATTCACCAGGGTTGACGTTTTGGTTTAATTAGCATTTATGTACGGAGCATTAAAAGATCCAATAAATATTTTTGATACTGACGGACTAATTTATATATTTTTAGAACACTAAGATATTGTGTCTGAAGAGTTGTTTTGTTTACAGTGCGACGTTATGCGGGGTGTTTGTAGCGGTGTGCGCCGCGTGCTGGCGACGTTCCCCGTCGTCGAACAAGCCTGAAGACGTGTCTGAAGTCAGCGGAGTCTACACTGTCAGCGGAGACAGCAGGCTTAACCAGGTAGGATAAACAAAGAACAGCGTACCGGTGACGCGTCGGTTGATTAAAATTCAAAAATGACGATTTTATAGGAAATTAAGGAGTATATGTTCTAGCATTTCGCGTGCCCATTTTCATACTCGCTCGTAGATACTCGGTCGTAATAGGAGGAGTCCTATTAAAAAAAGGCAACGGCTTGAGGTCGCAAATGGTTTTGGTAGCAATGCTCTGCAGTTGGCTAATATATAAAATCCGCGTAATGTTAGTTACTTCTTACAAGTTTCTGACCTCTTGGGTAGAGAACAAACGATAAGGTATCGAGAAATCTATCTATTTGCTAGTTTTAAGGTATTTATCTATGGACTGACAGTTGCCTGAAAATAAAGATTTTCATTTCATTTCAAAAACGAATGAATGCACACTCGTACATTCAAAACATCTCGTGACCAGATACCAAACGGTAGAACGAGCCCTTCCGTAGTAAAGCACAAAGTAAGGAGATTTGTCATAAGTATATAAATAATCTAAACTTGTTTTTCCAGATAGGTAACTAAAATAGATTTTGCAACCTTCAACGTCGCTTGCACCGCGCCACGTAGGAATTTCTTTATTAAGTAACGCCTCGCCGTCTAGGAACGGAAATAGAAACTGAATTTCGGGAACAGTTTTCAGATAAGCGACCTCAGTGGGAAGTTAAATAACTTACATAACGCTTGGGCACTTGGGAATGTTTGAACATTCGCGGTTTGGTGGAGGGGCAAACTTTGTTGGACAAATATTTGGCCCAGCCTTATCTCATAGTCGAAGTTTAGAAAGTAGATAATTAATCATAAAGTTTTATTTTGTAAAAATATACTCGCATATTCAGTATTTTTTGAATTTTTAGTCAGTTCAATTCCCGGACAAGGGAAACGAATTTCAGAAAATCTTTAAATGCAGTTTTGTTTCTTTAAAAAATAAAAGAATGTACCCTTTAAGGAAAGTGAACTACCTCAAGGTTTTGAGATACTTTCCCTCCAGGGCCAATTAATTTTTTCCACATTGGATATTATAAAAACAATGCTAAATTTTTTATTTTTAAATAACAATAGTGCAACTATAATTGGAATTGGGTCACGTAAGTGTTTCCAAAACAACTATTATTGCACTAAGTACATAGTTAAACAATACGTACATTTCTGAGTTCGAAATTGGGGCAAGTCAATGTTTGTGGAAAGTACCATTATCCAGAGACAAACAAACCTATACTCACTTGACAAACTAACTCAATACAATATGATTCAACACTTGAGATCTTTAGATTGAGTAATACATTTCTAATTTGTCCAATAATATATGTACATCTCTTCAATGAAAGCAATTATAATATCTCTTTCACAAGCCCGATTATGTATTTCGTCGTTATGAATAATATCCTTAAATTCACATTTTCAAAATCTATTAAAGTATGAACCTATTATCTTTGGAATGTCAACATTACTTAGAGAAGATCTTTTTAGGGTTACGTACCCAAAGGGTAATCACGGGACCCTATTACTAAGACCGCTGTCCGTCTGTCTGTTGAAATTTTCACAAATGATGTATTTTTGTTGCCGCTATAACAACAAATACCAAAAAGTACGGAACCCTCGGTGGGCGAGTCCGACTCGCACTTTGATCTCCTGAAGTATTTTCCACACGTCCTTTAAATTAAATTGTAGATGATTGCTGAAATGCGTAGTGTATATGTTGCTTGTCGATAAGGTTGATTTCTAATTGAAGCTACATGGAAATAGCGCGTTACTGACAAGCGACAATAAGTACCCTTTTAGTTGAAAATGGCACAAATAGTAAAGGTGTCCTGACCTTATTAAGGGGTGTTAAGGCATACCGAAAGGCGCCGCATGTCCCGGGCTTTGTGTTGTGTTGAATACTGGCCTGCTTAACATTACGTGGTTGATTGTATTATCGCAGTCGACCAGAAGGAGCAATGCATCTTGACACTTTTATAGTCGGGTAGCACGGGACTCATAAACTGATCAGATATTGCTTAGTAGGAAAGTAGCACTGCAGGAGTAGCATTGAGAGTCACCAACTCACCACAGACTTATCTGAATTCACAACTGCAACTTTTATCGCTATTGCATTACATTGAGTACAATTGCATACAGAACGAATCATTTTTTTCTGATATATTCTGATTCTGACATTTCTAATTCTAAAGTTTCTAAACACGTTATTCATATCAGTACCCCTAGTGTAAATTATTCATTCGATAGCGTGACGTGATGGACGCGTTTGCGTCGTCATTTGTGTTTTTGTATGGGATTTTGAATTTCCGAAACGTCCCGTTTGGCGCGCTGTTTAAAATCCCATACAAAAATAGGCATAACGCAAACGAGAACTCTCGTCACTAGCCCCTTAGCAAGTGCGATGTAACAATTAACTTGCCTTTTATGCAAATGCGAGGGATTGCAGTGGATTCTGGATTGTCTTTAAATGTCAAAGGTAACCTTGTTGGAGAGGATAATGGACTATTAAAATTTGAATTTAACAAATGCAAAGGTCAACGGGATTAGGATTAGAACACAACTTTTGGGACATTAATATAAATATAAAATACTTTGATATTCCGTATGGTTTTAGTATTGTCACATTTACCTTTCTTTCCCCAGGGGAATATAGAAGCCTTTATCTATACTCTATAAGCCAAATATGTCAACATGCTAAATTTTATTATCATCAGTTCAGGGGAATTCAAGCAGTGTAAAGGCAAGGGATAGACAGACAGACTTTCGCATGTATTGACCGAGTGAGCGCAAATCATCTCCATTTCAGCTTGGACAAAATGCTTTTGTATATCTGTTTGGCTATTCTCCTGAACAAATTGTAATTCTTAACCGTTTCTTATGAAATTTTCTGATCAGGTTCGATAATTATATGGATGTTTTTATCGACGCAGTTTTTTTGTAAATGGCGAATTTATGTGAACTTGCGAGATCTACAATTCATAGAATAGAACCACTATTAATATTAGTTATGACTTAGTCACTTTAGTTACATATAAATTACACTGACAAGCTTAAGCTTTAAGCTACCTAAAATGAGACAGAGAAATAAAATTATTTTCTGCGTATACTTTGTGCTTATACTCGAAAACCCCAAAATAAAGAAGAAAAACGGAAATCTAATTAACGCCAGAATTATGCATCCCTGCTCGCGTAGTCAACAACGAGTTTTTTCTTGTTCTTGTTATAAAACTAGAATATACGCCATCTGGTCAAATTAGTAGAAGTGTATAACTTGCTTGTATTACTGGTATGAAAACAGCTCTGTAAGAAAGTTATGTTTTCTAGATGTGATCACATTCATACCGAAGTATGCAACGTGTCCAACAAGTAGGACAGATAAATGAACAAAAGTAAAAGTTTTGCAATGAAAGAAAATTGGTACTCGTACTAAGCCACTATCGGTATTCTGTAAAGCAAGTTGTCCTGATAAAAAAGTCGAGAAAGCGTAAGATTGGCAGTAAGACGTGGCTCTAAAACATCAGGAAGTGACCCGAGATTTATACATTTAAGCAACATGTTTAGAGAAAGAAAATAGACAAAAGTTGTCGAACTTCAGTAATTTAGGCGCGCTCGTTGAAAGATATATTTCTGATTTGCGTTCAGGTCAAATTTCATGGATATTGGTGATCTAACTATGATAAAATGTACAACCGCAGTTAGAAAGATATGTTTCTGAACTGACCTCCGGTCAAATTTAATGGATATTGGTCGTCTAACTATGATAAAAATGTGCACTCCCAGTTGACGCTAAAACCTCGCTTTGCTCGTTCACTAATTTTCCTCTATCGATTGGTCAGAGCGAAGTAACAAAGGTCACGGGGCATGAATATTCCCCCCAACTGGGTATATTACATTAACAGATTAAAACCCCTAATCACGAAAAACCCTTGAAACGATGAATTTAGAAAATCCATTTGAATATTCATCAGGTAGAATACCTAATATTGAGTGCCAGGCAGATACATATAATGACATAATAAAAGTAAAGGCTATGTGATTGACTTAGATAAAGGGGGTCACTTGAACGATCGGGCGCGCTCGGCTTTTGGGCTGCTCGGAGCATCTGAGTGAAATAGTATATTGTACAACAAGGGCATAAAGCGATCCATTTTTATCCGAGGCAATTTACTGGTTCGAGCGCAGCGAGGACCAATATAGTCGAGGATATAAATGGACATTTATGCCTGAGTTATACACTCTGCTTTTCACTTCGAGTGTGAGTAAAATATACAAAAATATCTAATATACCCATGAAGCCGATGATCTAGCTAGGACAACCTCCCTCCTCGACCTTATTGCGCTCTACCGCAGCAAATGGCCGAGGGGCGGGGTAGGGCGGGAGACGGAACCCCGTTAAACGCATTACCGCGGGTAAAGGCAGTCTTCGGTGTCATTGCCAAGGGGCAACATGCAAAAATACGGTTTCTTTGCCTCAATGCACACACCATAAATTCGTCATAGCCTCTTAACAGCCCACACATCAAAACTTGTCAGGAAAAATGCAATTGAGACTTGTCGAAAATTAAAATTTTAATGGAACGGTACACTTTTTATACCTCTTGGCGGCTCGGATAAAGATTCGATATCATGCGAGTGATGACCAATATGCATGGCATTGGCATTTACCATACTAACCTTACTAACCTAACCTAACAGAAGTTACTACTGTCGTATTTTTGTATGTTTATCGTCACCGGCTACTAATACGCATCTTACCTCAATACATGTATTATTTCCATCCATCTAGCCAAAAAATGAGTTATCAATCAACTACTCTTATAGGATTACGTACTCTTCACCCTCTTAAAAGTATGTCGTAGACTCATTTAATCAAGCCCGTCAAAGAGGCGTCGAGGCGAACGCTCGCCCTTTGAGTTGCTCATCATTGATGACGCATGACGAGATAACACGGCTGTGGAATGAGCTCCAGGCCGAGGTTTTCCCGAGGGGCTACAGTATGGGGTTCTTCAAAAAAGGAGTGTACAGGTTTTTAATGGGTCGGCAACGCGCGTGTAATTAGGTAAAATTAATAAATATTTATAATAATGTGGGAAGGCCCCAGACTAGATGGACCGACGATCTGGTTAAGAGGCCGGTGTCGATTTTAGTCGCAAAAATGTAAAATTGATAGATTTAGTCGATGAAATTGTACACCTTTTGTTACTAAATTGAAATAACAAGTACTGGTTTCTATTAGCACGTCTTCTTATCTTGCCTTTTATAAGATCAATTTTTTGAAAACGGACTAAATTAGTAATGTTTTTTTTTTCTGAAGGACGTTTAGGCAAACGCGCGTAAATCACTGATTTTGTCGCTCTTATTTATAAATTTAGTAGTTTGGACTGCTAAAAGTGGTAAATTTGTACTATGCATATTCTGACTTGACCTTTATCAGATTACATTTTTGTTATATGACTTAGAGTTCGAGGAAATGAAAGTTAAAAAAATTCAATTTTCTCCAGAAATTACTTCAAAACAAGTGACAATTTCTCTGAAATTCGACTTAATTTCAACGTAATTTTGATACTTAAACAATCTACAACATTTGCTGAAACTATTCTTATACATCAATTTGTATAATATACCACCATAATTTTTTGATGAATTTTTAAAAACTAACCCTTCTCTTCATAAATTACTGGTGACGCACGCTCGCGACCTCATTATTAAAAGGCAAGATGAGAAAACGTGCTAATAGAAACCAATACTTGTTATTTAGATATTACGTAACAAAACGTGTATAATTTCAACGACTAAATCTATCAATTTAAAATTTTGGCTCCAAAATCGACTACGGCCTCTTAAAGTCGCGGGAAACCGTTGGTTGAGGGCAGCGAATGACCGTTTGTTGTGGAGATCCTTGGAGGAGGCCTAAGTCCAGCAGTGGACGTCTTTCGGCTGAGATGATGATGATGATGAATAAATATTGGACAATCTTACACAAATCCTCACACCCTAGCACCTAAATGGTCACGTACTGTGTGGTTTAAGAGGAATTTCCTCCCGCGGACGCTTCGGCTGTGGAATGAGCTCCCTGCCGAGGTTTTCCCGAGGGGCTACAGTATGGGGTTCTTCAAAAAAGGAGTGTACAGGTTTTTAAAGGGTCGGCAACGCGCGTGTAATATCTACGGTGTTGCAGGCGTCTATAGGCTTCGGTAACTGCTTACCATCAGGCGGGCCGTATGCTTGATTGCCACCGACGTGGTATAAAAAAAAACACGAACAAGTCAGGTTATAACAAATGAGTAATTACGCTTTGGTGGCCAACAAGCGTACGGGCCGCTTGAAAGTAACCGGTTTTCGTATTCTATGGAATAAAACTATGAAAACGGATTATATCGCGTATATTGAATTTATAATACATCCCGACGTTTCGAACCCTTTACAGCGTTCGTGGTCAATGGGTGTTTTATTTCATGAGTAACTATCGCGGTAACCGAAGACAATATTATGTATTCTATGGACATTGGCAACTCCAACTTTTTAGAAACTGGTAACTTCTTTTTCAAAGAAGCTCTTAATTACAACCTTTTTATACTGTAATATAATATCCCTTGAAGATTCTCAACACTTCCATAGGGAAGCTTTTTAAAATGGCCTTTAATTCTTGTCAAGTTTTATAGAAGTTTGTGAGGATTTCCTACAATTAATCACACTATGTACGAGTAACATGATGCTTTCGTCGATAAAGACAAACCTTTCTCAAACCTTCAAAATAAGCATACGAACATTACACAAATATACGAAAACAATGACGTAAACTTTATCCTCGCACCATCCTTACCGCTTCAGGTAAATAAAGCCCTTTAAGCAAAGGCCACAATGGCGTGTTTGGCCCAAGGACCTCTAAATATAGCCAACGGGCCGCTGAACGGCATTGACCTATTGCGGAACTGAACGTTTTGATTTGTTATTCGTTCCGTGGATAATAGTTTGACTAATGTCTTTAAAATATTTTATAATTTTATTAAAGGGAAGTCGATGTAGATAAATCCTGCAAGAAGTATTTGGTCTGTCTTATCTCGAAAATGAAAAGAAAATAGGTCCAATAGGTTGCATATCTGAGCCGTACCCGAACCCACGAATTGAGAGCGAAGCAGAATTTAATTGATAAATAATAACTTGCCAAAATCGAAGGCGAAGTGTACGGATGCTTAAGGCAATTTTATAAATAAAAAACTAAGAAAAATTGCATATCAGAAACTTTTGAAAATTTGAAAAGTGTGTAAAATATACGTGTGATAAAGATAGGTATATGTGTTAGTTATGTTTTGTGTCTAGTTTATTTTTAGTGTCTCTAGAAATAAAACTTTGATTTCGTGGAGATTTATTTATTTATTTCATTGCATTTTTTGAGAAAAGCACTATACATACATCGTCGTGAATAGGGGTTGTCGGCCTCATAACTATCCGCATTCTACATGCTTCCGGCCGGCAACCCATTACTTCCCAGCCTATGTAGTAATGTACTATTACTCGACCATCTTCAGTCGCCTAGTGCAAGAAATCGCTTTTGCAGGAAGAGCGAGCCGGCCGCTAATCGCGGCTAAGCCAGTTACGGCTAATGCGATTTTTACCAGCCGGCCCGGAACTGAGCCGTTCAGGCTGTAATGGCGTTAGGCCGCAAAGTAAAAGGAATAGAACTTAGTCGGAACAAATGACGGATTTTTGACGGTGGCTGGTGGTAATTTAGGAATCAATTAAAAGTGTAGTAGAGTATATGTAGCATTGTAATGGAATTTTTTTGACACCGTTAACTATAGATGTAGATTTTCTTTACAAAATGAACAATTTTCATTTCTCTAATTGGTCTTGAGAGTTGTCAAACTAATATCTTAGTTATAAAGGCAAGTAGCTAAAACCCTGCCTATGAAGCCGATGCATGGTTCCGGGTTCAAATCCCAGTAAGGACATTTTCTTGTGTGATGAGACTAATGAGCACGGATATCTGCTATTTCTATTTTTTTTCTCACTGCACCCACCATAGAAAATTTCTGTTTGGCCTAATGGTTGACTGGTAGAGAATGCCTTACGACATTAAGTCCGCCTTTTGTACTTTTTACTTCTTTTGGTGCAATTAAGTTTTAAATAGGTAGGTATATAAATAAAAAATATTAAGTAGGTAAATTATAAGTATATACCGTTGTCTAAGTACATATCCACAACACAAGCCTTATTGAGCTTACTGTGGGGCTTATTCAATTTGAGTAATAATATCCTATTTGTTTGTTTAAGTAGCTAAAAAACTCATAGCATAGGCCCTGTACCTACGACCTGTACGAGTTCTAAACAAATACGCCATTAACTATCGTTAGGTTCAAACTTTCAAAGAGAAGAAATGTACTTTTTGGATGTCGATTAAACCCAGAGTCATATGGCATTGAAGTGGCAAGGTTTTATATTGTTTGAAACAAACATACGCGCTATGAATCATTACAGACCTCCAACCTGGTATTTTACGAGGTTTCCACTGCTGGAGGAAGGACCGCCTGCTGGCATAGTTCTTCCAACGAATATTTAGGAGAAATAACTTTTCAAGTCCGTGAAAAATATGTTCGCTCTACCGCTGTGTTTAGGAAACAGATTTTAGGATTTTTAACAACCAATTGTTTACCCAATTCAGCTCGCTATAAATATATTGTATTAGGTACTCGGTGTGATGCATCTAGCTACACATTTTTTCAATCAGTTTGGTATTGTTTATCTGGTACTGTTTGAAATACGTAGAAAATTAAAATAAAAACTGCGAAGAAATTAAATGAATTCTATTCTATAAATACGCCTGAAATATTTATATAGAACAATACATTTTGTCAATAAATAAATTCTATAGGTACGACGAAAACATCAAAACGAAACCGGCGTAACACATACTTTCCCTGTTTAACTCGCTTATAGTAAAACTTAATGTAGTGAAACATAAAAAATGAGGGTTGAATTAATCAAATAATAGTCGAAACTCCCTCGGGCCCGCGGCCATAGTATTATTGTCAGCTGGGGAAATCTCCATAAATGAAATCAGATACTCATGCGAGATTAAGCCTTATTAAATCCTTACGTAATCATCGTTGCTTGGATACACCCCATTAGATTGGTATGAAGAGAAAGGATACGTCAATAAAAAGAAAAGTGTGTGCGTGTAATCCTTACGCGCGATTGAAGTAAAACTTCTTTGACGATGACGTTTATTGCTATGTTGGCACTTTGACGTGTGTCCTATTGTGCGTGTGTCACTACTGAGCGTTACTTCCGTCAGAAAAAAAATCTGAGTTACCCTCATACCCTCTAGTCGCGCCTAAAGAAGTTTTACTTCAATAAATATAGGTACCTGCAGAACGATTGCGATAAGCACACCACATTAAATATACGCACAGTTTTTTGTCAGATCTGTCTGCCTATGGCCAAAAAGTATCACGTACGCATCAGCTTTCAACCCCCGACCAATTAGAAATTGCCTAGAATATATTGTATGGGAGCCCCACTTAAATATTTATTGTATCCTATTTTTAGTATTTGTTGTTATAGCGGCAACAGAAATACATCATCTGTGAAAATTTTAACCGTCTAGCTACCACGGTTAATGAGATACAGCCTGGTGACAGACAGACGGACAGACAGCGGAGTCTTAGTAATAGGGTCCCGTATTTACCCTTTGGGTACGCAACCCTAAAAAACGAATTAAAGCTATTTGACTTTTTCATAGACCTTAAGTGTTTAAAATATACTGGTGTCGGACACAGGGACCGGCCCGCTATCCCTTATCGGGGTTTTATAAGGGTATTGCATAAGGCTTAACTCACCATACCCTTTGCAGACGAAACCCTTTGTTTTGCTTTTAAAAACCCTTATATAAAGCTACCACATTTGAGTAATCGGTAGCCCAAATACCCTTACAAAACCCTTATCATCCGCTCACCAACACCTTGCATATTGCTTATAAGGGTTAGCCTTATAAAGAGCTTCCCTTTTAGCATATAAGCGTGCTAATTTAAGCCATCTACCTTGTTCATAAAGCACACATTACTTCAAATCCGAGCGATCGTCGGCGGCGACGGCGGCGTTTTTTGACTAGGCACGTGTTTTCTTTCCTTTTCATACACTTACGTAGATATATACTAATCCTGTCTCTTTCACGCAAAGGGAAACCTTTATAAAAAGCGCTTAAAGATAAGGGTAACCCTTATTAAGAGCTAGCCTTATTTTTGGTTAGCTTTGCGGTAAGGGTTAGTCAAAGGTAAGGGTATGAATGGGCTTGCAGTTCAAAAGGGAAAGTCTTTCAATGTGTTAGCCGTGTTTAAGTGTCGCCCATGGAAAGGGTTTTATCGCGGAAAGGGTTGTCCGGTCCCTGGTCGGACAGGATCTCGAAATAAACAGTAAGATCAGAATTAAGGTTCATTAATAATGCGAGCTAGTTAGCAACAAAGCTAGTTTACGAGTATCGCTTAATTGGCGCAGTCGGCAGATCCCGAAATAGACTGCGACAGAACTAAGCTCTGCCAATAGAATCTGTTAGCGTTAACTGTTAGCTGTCAACTCGATGGTGACACTTCGAACTTTGCTAACGTTAAAATCTTAGGGGTTGTGCCATATATGTGAGGAGCTGAGAAGTCAAAATTGTTAGGCATAATGTTTTATTTGAAAGACATACAGTAGAATACGCTTATAATGACATCGAAGGGAAGTGACAAACACGTCATAATAAGCGGATGTCATATAAAGCATAATATTGCATAGTATTGTATTGTATTGTTGTATTGCTATTTTTTGTACTATCATGTTTTGGCAATAAAGTGATTTGATTTGATTTTGAATTGTACAACTTCTTATTTTTGTTAAGTTTTCCAAATTAATCTCAAATTCCTTTGTGAGAGATAAGTTTTATTAAACTAAACTTGTAACAATTTGAAACTTGTCACTGAGAATCAAAACTAAAATAACTTACACGCCACGTACGCACCAAACGTCCTCGCAGGAAAAATACGTGGTGACGGTCACGAAAACCAGTGACTGTGTCAGTATAACTGGTCAGAATTTTAGCGATTTGTCACTATATTATTTATAATTATTTACAATAGTGCTGTGCTACACTTATGACACTTTTCTTGCATATATTTTATAATTTGTTAAAAATATTATAAGTATTCCCTCATACAAAAAGTACTTTAGTCTTTTTTTTGTAACTGTCAAACTAGTAGACTTGGTAATGAAAAGTATTTTATTAATAATTTTAGGATAAACAGTTAAACTTGTTAATTGTATTATATTTTGTAAACTGTATGAAACTGTAATAATACTTTGTTAGAGTTTAACTATGAAATTTTTCGTGTAATCTAATTATTCTAAATTTAACCTGCATACACATATATTATTATTACGAGCCTATTGTGTCCCACTGCTGGGCAAAGGCCTCCCCCTCTTCTTCCACTCCTCCCGGTTTTGAGCTACATCTGGCCAGTCGCTCAAAAAGGAGTCCAAGTTATCCCGCCATCGCCGACGAGGTCTGCCGGATCCCCGGTTTGACTCATGGGGCACCCACTCTGTGGTTATTTTGGCCCACAAGTCATTCGGCATGCGGCAGACATGACCAGCCCAGTCCCACTTTAACTTGTCCGCTTTCCGAGCTACATCTATTATTTGGGTTTTAGAGCGCAGCGTGGTATTCCGGATGCGATCCCCGAGTTTCACACCTAATATGCTGCGCTCCATACCTCTCTGACAAACCCCGAGTTTGGACTTCTGAGCTTCCGTCAGAGACCAAGTCTGAGCACCGTAGGTGAGGACTGGAAGTATGCACATGTCCATGAGCCTACGTTTGGTGATAGAGGTAGGTCTCCCTTCATGAGGTGTTTCATGGACCAATAGCTCTTCCAGGCGTTCTCGATCCGTCTGTCGACCTCTTTTTCTTGTCGCGCCTGGAAAGAGACTTTTTGGCCCAAATAAAGGTATTCATGGACATATGCAATGTGTTCTCCGTTTACCTCAATCCTACGTTTTGTGCTGTTAGTCATGACTTTTGGTCTTTGACATATTCATCTTCAGTCCAACCTCGAGGCTTGCGTAGCTAAGGTCTTCTAGCATATGATGTAGCTCGGATGCCGTTGAGGAAAAAAGGACAATGTCATCGGCGAAGCGAAGGTTGGTTAACCTTTTCTCTCCGACAACCAACCCCTTGTCTCCCCAACGCGGCGCAAGCTTCTGGAAGACATGTTCTAATGTGCTGGTGAAAAGTTTCGGCGATAGCGGATCTCCTTGTTTTACTCCCCTTTGCACTTCGAAGGACGGGCCAGAAGATTGTAGTTTTATGGCGGCTGTACTATGTTTGTATACGGTGCTTAGAAGTTTGATGTAACTAGAGGATATTTCTTGGTGACTTAGAGCTGTGAAGATGGCATGGTGTGATATGCTGTCAAACGCTTTTGAATAGTCTACGAAGGCTAAGTAGAGGGGGAGATTATGTTCGTGGCATTTTTCGATAACTTGGTTTAACGTGTGTAGGTGGTCGGTGGTAGACAGGCCGGGGCGGAATCCCGCTTGTTCGGGTGCTTGGTGCAGATCAAGTTGACCCGAAATGCGGTTTTCTATTATTTTTATAAAGATGGGATACAAGGCTAATAGGGCGATAGTTGCCTATATCAGCCTTGTCGCCCTTCTTATGCAACAGGATTATGTTCGAATGGCACATATTTTTAGGAAAAGATTGAGTTGCTATAATTTTATTAAATAATTTACAAATGTGAGGAATTAATGATGGCTCCCCAACTCGCAACGCTTCAGTTGTGACGCCATCCTCACCCGCGCTTCTGCTGTACTTCATTTTCCGAAGCGCTAAGTATACCTCATGCTCTGTGATTGGTGGGATGGCGCTGAAACTATCGTCTTCGATTGGTAAATCTTGAGTTCGGAGGGGGTCCGAGTAGAGAGCCTTATAATATTCTGTAGCTATATTCAAAATTGTATTCCTGTCTCCCTGTTTTGTTCCTCTGCTGTCCCTTAGCTAGTTATCCAGCTTTGCCCCTGAGATACACCTTTTTTGCGGCCTTGAGGGACTTGTTTTTTGTTAGGGCTATTTCTACCAGTTTTGTATTATGGTGCCTGATATCTGCACGGATACTACGTTTTACCAATTTATCTTTTTCTCTATATTCTGGGCTATTCGTTGCGAGGTGTAAAGACTGTCTCTCATCTATAAGTTTTAATGTTTTTTCTGTTAGCTTTTTGTGTTTATTTTTAGTTGCATACACATATATATATATCTGTAAAAATAATATCCCGCGCACATATCAATGTGGTTCAGTAAGGGGGCGGACTGAAAATCAGCGCTGTGCGGTCAATTCCTGGTGAAGTGGCTGGCGCAGCATATGCTGAGCCCGCTCCTTTTGTCGCGCATGCCAATTTTTTATGTTATTCGTTTCCTGTAATTTCTCTTCTGTTGTGTGGCAATAAATGTTTTCTTATTCTTATTCTTATTCTTATTCTTATTCTTATAAGCGAAGTCATCTTATCGGAAATTTGTTTCAAAGAATTTTATATGAAAACCAAACTGCTGCGCACAGGAATTACGTCATAGTAAGCGGTTGGTCAGTATAAGCGGAGCCATAATAAAGGGATTTTTTTATACATCATAGTCAGTATGCGATTAGGTCTAAGAGCACTTTTAAGTCAAGGAATTTAGAATACGCCAAAATACCTACATAGAATTAAAAAAATCGCCATTGTGCATACTTCAAAATTCATTAAAAAAAAACTTTAATAAAGGTGTAACCTGTCCATTTGGCATTTGTGTTTGTTGACTAAAATTTTTAAGTTTGTTACGTCTTATAAATAAACGGGTAGATATTTATATATTGCCTCAGCTACTTAGGCCTATAAGCTACGCTTTCTCGTACTTCGTACGTTTTAAGTGTAAACTTTTCAACTATGAACTGGTCTTCTTGTCACTGTGGTGAAATAACATACATATTTTCTCTAAAGTACATTACAAGAATTATGGAACACGAGCTTCAGAAAATATTTTATGCTAGTATCGTATCCAGAGCTAAAATATCTCTATTACTGCTTTTATTTTAAGTTTCTTTTCAGCAACACGACAATCCCACCTCTCGCAATGTTTTCTTCGTTGTATTTGTAACTTTAATCTTACATAAAACTACGTTGTTCTATTTTAGTTTGTCTTTAGAAGTTTTATACTTTTATGACTCGGTATGTACATATAAAGATTAAACTTGTTGCCGCTTTTTGTCTATCAGCTACAACCATTTGTAGGATGAGCAATAAAAATGTATCATTGAAAGAAATTCGATACTAGGTATTCTGGGTTACAGACAACAACGCTACGTATATGTAATATATTTGGCTCTTTAGCCACGGGTTGATTAAATGATCAAAAATCCTATGGCGTATGAGCTAACAGAAACAGACGAGATTATTATCATCTGTGTGCAGCTTTTGTAATAAAGTTTGACGAACACTGGCCAAATATCGCTATCTAAAACCAGGGACCGATTGAATCACAACTTGTAACTAATAATATTAGCGAAAGTCTCTTTCTGATCAAAGGAATTGGAAAGAAACTTCCGCTAATATTATTAGTTACAAGTTGTTATGCAATCGGCCTCAAGCTTTAGGGAATGTTTTTCAAAACGTGGCTTTTTCGGAATGGTACTAAAAGTTAGGGCATAGTGTGGCTAAAGTTGGAGTTTACGTTTTTTTTTTCAGAGCCCCCAGAAGAGTTTAAGCTAGTGCTCTAAGCCAATTTAGGGATGTGCCTTAGCTGAAATGTTGTACCGGTTATCTATATATAAAATTGAAGAAACTCCCGAAGCCAAATGATGCAATGCCAGATACAATTTAATTCAAGATTGTATTGTAGCATTAGCTACGATAGTTAGACTTAGTCGTAATTTTTATTTATTTTATGACCGGAAGGGGATCCTGTTTCTCGCAGCGTTAGTATTATTTAACATTAATACACTTGTGGTCTTGCAAATAATAATATATCTAACATACTATAATTGAGTTTCGCATGTGAACATGGGGTGGTGCCCGATTCAGATTGAACAACTTGCTACGGTTTTGATATTATTTTCATATGACCTCGAAGATTGCTCACGCTGATTGGTGCATGCGAAATGAAGTGAAAGTTGTGCGTGAGAAGCACACCAAGACGATCTTCAATGTCGTATCAAAACCAGTTCAAAACCGTAACAAGACGTTGAACGGGTCAAAATTATTTTCGTTGTCTTGTTTCTGACCACTCTGTCATCACGCTTCAATTTTTATATTTTATCAAATAAATAAAAAAAAACCGGCCAAATGCGAGTCGGACTCGCCCACCGAGGGTTCCGTACTTTTTAATATATATATATATATATTTTTTATGAAATAGGAGGCAAACGAGCAGACGGATCACCTGATGGTAAGCGATTATCGCCGCCCATGGACACCCGTAACACCAGAGGGGTTGTAAGTGCGTTGCCGGCCTTTAAGATGGGAGTACACTCTTTTCTTGAAGGTTTGAAGGTCATATCGGTCCGGAAATACCGCAGGCGACAGTTGTTGTTGTTGTTGTATTTGTTGTTATAGCGGCAACAGAAATAAATCATCTGTGAAAATTTCAACTGTCACGGTTCATGTAGATACAACAGCCTGCTGACAGACAGACGGGCAGCGGAGTCTTAGTAATAGTGTCCCGTTTTTACCCTTTGGGTACGGAACCCTAATAAAAAAAAGTTGAGTGCTATTGCATGCCTTTCTAGCTGTAGATTATATTATTATAATATAATTCTCTTGAGAAAAATTAAAAACTAAATTTCACCCCATACAAAAAGCTCCACTCCGTCACATTTTTTGGCGACAAAAAACAAGACAACGAAAAGAATTTTGACCCAAATCTGAATCTGGTTCCTGTTCTAGTATAAAATGTAGGATGCAACTTAGTAATGCTATTTGCCATCCCTACTACGCCGCTAAAGTGGCAATAGCTTTAGTGTCCGTAAACAAACAGTGGCCGTCGGCTATCGGATGCGTTTCGCTTGTACTTTTTTTTTATACCACGTCGGTGGCAATCAAGCATACGGCTGTACTGCTGCAAGTCTGGCCAATTAGTTTGTGTAACAGAACAAGAGAAAGAACTTGATTTACATAATCATATATTTAAAACTTTCGCGTTTTGAGCACATATTAAATCACATTTACAACCACCACCACCACGACCACGACTATTGAAACCTGTGTCGAAACGTCGGTAAATAAAGGTAACAAAATAAATTCGCGATAGAACCGATTGTAAATGTGATTTAATATAAGATTGTATTAAGCTTCACAAACAACATGACCCTTTCCATAGTCAGATAAAAAATGCTTTTCCATCACTACTTTAGATTGAAACCGATCGCAATCTTTATACGGTTGGTGTGCGGGATGAATCAGAGCTTGTGGTTGATTCAACATTTTCTACCATAAGTACCATAACTCCTCACTAATATTTCCACGTTTCGTATTGCTAAACCATCTGGCCAACGCTCCCGACTCTCCCGGGGCTCATGTAAACGCCGCGGTTCCAATAAATTTCGCGTTACGGTAATTGCTTTTACCGAATAAGAGAGTCCGATGTACCTGGATCAGGATGTAATCGCGCTGAATGATAACGTGACATACATAGGCAACTTTTGGTATTTTTTTTTCTACCCCAGCACTTTAATCAGTGAATTAAATGATTAACAGTGATTCTAATTATGTATACGATGACGGCCAGCATAATAATTAATACTACTATAGGTAATGTAATTGTAAACATAGGTAAGCACAGTATAATAATTAATTAAGAATAATTAGATTTAGATGCTTATGGTAAGTGTAATTGATGATACACATATTAATACTGCATCCTGGGTTTGATATTGGGTCTTCTAATGTATGGGTTCTACACCTCAAACTGAATCAGGTACTTTCTGCACTCTTTTAACGAAAATCAGTTTTTAGGGTTACGTACCCAAAGGATAAAAACGGGACCCTATTACTAAGACTCCGCTGTCCGTCTGTCTGTCTGTCACCAGGCTGTATCTCATGAACCGTGATAGTTGAAATTTTCACAGATGATGTATTTCTGTTGCCGCTATAGCAACAAATACTAAAAAGTACGGAACCCTCGATGCGCGAGTCCGACTCGCACTTGGCCGGTTTTTGTAAATGTTCCTGAAACTACAAAAAAGTTAGATCGTTCGTTAAAATCGAAAGATAAACTGCTACCACAAGCACCGCAACCACGAAATTGCCAATCATAATGCTTGCAACTTTGCCCGCGAACAATGGCTGGCCAAAATGTTAGGATCCTAGTGAAGAACGATTCAAACGCCCTAATTGTACGAACGACTTATGGCCATTTTCAGTGAGAGCATTGGCATTGCAATTGCTTGCAGAGCTCGGGCAAATTGGTCGCTTGAGCAAACCAATTTACTCTATGATAATGCATAGCTGTTGCTTATATATCTAATACCTAATACTCGACACGCCTGATTTAAGATTCCAATTTTTAAGTAGAAAGTAAATGTACATATCTACATTACAAGAGTAAGATCTCGCCCCAGTTATTCACTACCGACGGCCACTAAATAAATTTGCATCTGCTCTGCCTGTAGTAAAAAGGGCCGTTTGACGGGTATCGTACGTGACGCGTATGGCAGCCACCTTAATAACCTGCAAAAATGTGTATTTATACCATTGAATTTAAATCTAAGTTACCATGTCAAATATCATGAAATAAAACTTTGAAAACGGATTATCAATTTCATAGTTTTATTTCATGAGTATCGCGGTAACCGAAGACAATATTATGTCAAATATCGGTTTCTTAGCTATATCAGAAGTGTAAAGAAATAGCGTCACGTACCTGATACTTTCCTGGAGTGTTCCAAAAATTGGCAAAAAAAATCTAAAATTACGCGGTAGAATCTCATTTGTAGGTTTAGGTACTACAGGAAAACGACTTCCTTTGGCGGATATCAGAGCGTCTGTAGCGACATCCTCAGGATTCTACGGATGTCTTGTAGAGAGGCGAAACATGTGCCGAGATTTATAATCTTGGCGATGTTGTTATACAGAGTGATTTTGTTGTTAGTGATACTCTTAGGGGTGAATAGTTATGTAGGTCATAATGAACAACCCCAAAAAAGCAAAAGAAAACTGCTGTCTCATACATTTCGGCGAGTCATAATATGTCAATATTCTCTATGGGACAGCAGATTGTTTTTGCGATTTACTTAACATAAAAATTTAATTAGTTTTTCCGAAGCTGATCATAATAACTTCTTAGCAACCGCATCAGTCTAACTGTAGACCTGTAACGCCTCAACTCACATAAATAATGTGTAGGTTTGTAATTAGCACAAACTATAGCGACTTAATCTAACGAAAACTATCCTATGTCCTTCCCGGGCGTCAGACAATTTTCTTCGCGTTTTAAACGTGAAGAGGTAACAGATAGACAGAAAATCTTTGTCTTTGTTTATATATTATAAATTTATAATATTATATAGTAAAAATTGTAATACATCGACATCGACATCGAAGGGAAGTGCTACACGCGTCATACTAAGCGGATGTCATATAAAGCATAGTGGATTAACTTCTTATTTTTGTAATTTTTTCCAAATTACTCTCAAATTCCTTAGTGAGACATGAGTTTTATTAACCTTTACCAATGAACAACTTGTCACTGAGAATCAAAACTAAAACAACTTACACGCCAGGCACGCACCAAACGTCCTCGCAGGGAAAGATGTGGGACCGGCCACGAAAACCAGCGAATGTGTCAGTATAACCGGACATAATTTCATGAAAATAGAATTTATAAGTATAGTAAGCGATTTGTCCGACTTCTTATCCGACTTTGTCACAAAGAATTTTTTATGAAAACCAAACTTCGCACAGTAGTAACGTCATAGTAAGCAGTTGGTCAGTATAAGCGGAGTCATAATAAACGGATTCCACTGTACTCATACAGCCAGAACTGTACTCGCCCGCGCTCGGGCATCAATAAGAATCCTCGCCCAAAATTGAGCCGAACAGTTGAATTCGACTTGTTGCTTTGGTTTAGTTTTAGTTGCCTAATTGTGCCGATCAATCGGGTGCTGAGTGCCGAACTCATGCAGCTAAGGGTAAGTAGATTATTTGGCAGTAAAATAGCGAAAAATCGTGCGCAGTATTTGCAGGATGGTTCTCACTATTATCTCTTAAGTAAGAAGTGCCCAGTTACTACAGTTGTCAAATTTGAATAATATTATAATAATTATATTATAATTTTTATAAAAGTTAGCTTTCAAATATTTGGTCGCAATCTTTTGTTGTTTCTTAACTTGTAATATTAATTAAATATAGAAAAATAATAACGAAGGGGAATAGATATGGTTAATATACATCAAATGGTGTAAATATATTTTCCATAATGTTAATATTCAGAGAAAAAAATGGGTGTATGGAGAACGGGTCGTCCACTTTCTTCTTAATTATAAAGAACATTATTAATTTCGGTCAAAATTGTCATAAATAGTAATAAAACACAACGTTGCACTTCTAACTTGAAATAAAAAAAACAGACGAAGTTATGTCTCTTCCGTTTCGCGAATAAAACACAACGCGCAACGTAACGTACTTTTGCACTTCTAGCAAAATTAACAGGTGAAGCTGTTTGACCCATCCGTATCGTGAGTAATGGAACTTATGTATGTGAACCTACTTTTGTCGTCGTTGTATATTCAAGCAAGCAAAGAAAAAAAGGCAAATTAAGAGTCTCCGGCACACAATCATTTCCCTTCGTTAAATGTGCTCGCTTCATTAATACGCGCATGCATTGCGCACAACTCTCAGGCTCAAGTCTCACCAGTGACGGTGATCTGGTTTAAATTTAGATAGATATTTAGGCAACAAATAGGTCTGGTCTAAATTTAGATATTAGATATTTAGGCAACAAATAGAAGATCTGGTCTAAATTTAGATAGATATTTTAGGCAACAAATAGACGATCTGGTTTACATTGTATATACCCAACTAGGGAACAAATCAAATTATTTTTATGAAATATTTTGATTTGTGTTTTTTAAGTAGTCACACTACTATACATAAATTAGAAAGAAAAAAATATATATATTTCAGTTTATATTATAGTTATTGAGGCAACAAATAGAAGATGGCCCCGTAGACAATATAACTAACTACCAATCGCTAACGCTCCGTGGCGAACGAAACGCAACTGTCACTGTCAGACTAATGGAAGATGATAGAGACACAAAGCTGACATGTCCCATAATTACTTAGTTTAATTAAGTTATAAGCATGTATGTAATTATTAGTTCGTAAGTTTTCTAACACAATGCATTATTGTTAAAGAAATAAATAAAATGAAATGAAAAGCGATTCGATGGCGCATGTTTTTTTTTAAATCGTGTCCTCGATAATTTTTCAGTCTTCACGATTTCTAATTTATAGTCAATGCTAAAAATATCGACAGATATTAAAAGTTCAATTTATGTTTCCTTCCTGCTAACAAATAAGTTTTAACAATTGCTTGACCTTTTAACTTTTTCAAACATTAGTACGGTTATAGTGCGACATAAAATAGTAGTAATGAAATAAGATGGAACTAATAAATTTCCATACCAAATTGTTGCCATGTTTAAGCATTTTACGTCAAAAATGTGACAGTTACGTAGGAAGTGGCGGCCTCAATAATTTTCTACAATTTCTTGTCGGACTATAGGGGTATTTCTATAACATAAGTGTACCTACTTGCAGAGCAACGGAGCCTAGGTGAATGGGGCAAATCGCTGCAATGCACACGTCTAATCATTTAAATTCCCCGGTTTAATTTCTAGCCGAAGCAATGTGCCGTGATAGCCGTCGATGCCAGAGTCAAGTACCCTTACCATGAGTTTGCAGCGGTCTTACTTCCTAAGTTCCTAGTGCACCAATGCACGGCACTCTCCGCCAAAAAGCCGCCCCTTACAATCGAAGCTCCGCTCTCATTTCAAAACGGCATGATGAAATAACATGAAATTTGGCACGATCATTCAAGTCACATATATCTAGATCTGTGATTATTTTATGTTGCTAAAATATGTAATATAAAGAGAATTTTGCCACCGAGTTAAAAACAAAAATTTTCACCACACCAACACAAGGAAAATACTGACCGTAAAATATCAAACAAAATCAAGCCAAATTAAAATGAATGTTATTAAATATTTATCATTCAAAATCATCATTTAAAAGTCAATTCTACCAGCCCACATAAGGAAACAATTCAACATTTGCATTTAATTACTTTGCCACACGTGCGGAAAAAATCCAAGTTTCTCATCAGTTTTTGAACAATCAAGAGAGCCTTAAGGTACCAGCTGGTGTGGGGAAAAATAAATTTAAAGTATGTACTTATAAGAACGCTTACCATACGTTACGCTTACGAACACTTAGTAAGTGTTGAAGAGCTTGGTAGAGGTATGTGATTTTTCAAACTAACATATTCGAAGTAAAATGCACCTTATCCCATGTACTTAAATCCAATTATTTTAATTTGTGATATTTCACGTAGAAACCCAGAAACACTACTCCACTGTGGATTCCACACAGCACACTCTACACCATACTGTTCTACATTAGAGTTGGCCAGTGCCGTAAGGCCTTGAAAACATTGCATACACTTGACAAAATTCGACCCATGCCGGTGTTATGTGGCCCGGGTGGCCGAGTGGTCTCGGCATCTACCTCGTATGTAGACGACGCGTGGTAATTTTTTCTGTCGTATATGACATTTATTTCAATTTATACCTGAGTAGTTTCTATGTAGTTCCTCATTTTAATGACTGATGGAGTTTCGCAGTGGACAGAAAACGACCGCCGACCAAAACAATGGGCATATGGGTTGAATCTAAATTTGAAATATGACGTAGGTAGGTACTGCGAATGAAATTATTGTTTGCGAAATAGACATCGTGTGGGCGAATTTCACGTAGGCAGTTGGTTTATATATATGTACGTCACTGTATTTGTTTTATTTTTCACCTGTTATGATTTATGAATTACATTATTTGAAATATATACTCATGCGGAATTATTGCAGGTTTTCAGTTTGGTCAAAGCGGTTTGGACAAAAGTTTATAAATAAAAATAGCTTGCATATCCAACCCGACTATCAGCTAGATTAGGTATCTATTTTTAACTCAACAACAATGTAAATGTAACCTTGATGCATGAAGCATAAGGTTACCTTTTGAAACAAACATCACATTGAGATACGACGTTAAGGAACTGACCGACCCCACCGTCATGGAATATGTACCAGTATGGGATGCATTATCATCGATCACTTTACCTGTATTCGATTCGAGATATTTAAATAAAACTAGGTACTTTTTGAGTATAAAAGGTTTCCCATTCCCAGAAATGTTATATTATATGGGCCGTATGCTTGATTGCCACCGACGTGGTATAAAAAAAAATTCACATACGCGACGTCGTTTTACGGTTTCACGCGAGTGAAATCGTATGGATGCAAGTCTTGGTGCTGCTGCTGCAATTGATTTTCTGTAAATGAAATGCTGAAATGCAGATGTTGTCAGGGGTACCTTCTACCTTGCTCAGTTGCATTAAATATATTTATAAAGTCCATAATGTAACAGTTCTTATTATTAGCGGAGAGTTATTTATTGACGTCATGCTCTCTGGCAATCCTACACTGCGAAAAAGTAAATACCTATGCTGGAATTCAGTAGGGGTTGCTAAAGAGATCAACAGCAACCCCAACTTTATTTGGCTTGTACTCCCAAACTAGGGGTAACATTTTTTTCAAATAAATGCCAATTGTGTACTAAATCCTATTACTTATATAATAAAAAATACAATGTAGGTTTGCCAGAGAGTATGACGTATTTATTGTAGAAGAGACAGTTCTGAGACTGAGTTTGAAGGCTAAAGTAAATGGCGCAGTAGTGCGTTATATTGTTTTGTTCTGTGGTATTGAGCTGTCAAACATTAACTTTTGGCAACCAGAGTTACCGTTATATATAAGGTACAAGGTTGGACAAAATAGTTCCTGTCGTTATTCTATCCCGGGATCCAGAAGACAACGGGATTTTGTCTTCGGTAACAGTCTTGTATTCCCTAATGCCATATTTCAAAACAACTTTCACTGCTAAGATAAATTTTGAACATTCGAACAGACGTTGAATAGGTAATAAATCAATTTTATTATAGTGACGTTACCTTCACGTGACTTAATGTTTAAACACTCACAATTGCTATAATGGTCTCATAAATGTCGTACGTAAACCAATCTTTTTTACTGCGGCAGTTTGAGTTCTTGATTACTTAGTGTTATCAAACTACATACTTACTGCGATATGAAATATTGCGGAAAAATAGTTCCTAAATTAATTTTAATACGTGTCCACGAGGAACACACACACACAGGAGGAGGAGGAGGGAGTGACAGTTTTACAAATAGCATTTACTATATCCTAAAATGTTGGTAACTTACCATTACACAATGCAACCCCGATTTCTTAACAGCATCTGAAACAATAAGATAATTGCGCATCAAATAAAAGTAGCAACGACATCGGGGGGCAGGGTACCACTAAGTTATTATTATTTCATAAGTAATAATAGTTCAATGTCAAGTCGAGCGAACAAAAACCGGCCAAGTGCGAGTCGGACTCGCGTTCCAAGGGTTCCGTACATTACACAATTTAAACAATGTATTTTTTATGTGAAACATGCGTGAAATGTCTTTAAAAAACCCGCAGGATCAAAAACTAAGTAATTAAGTCCGACTCACGCTTGACTGCACATTTCTAATAGGTTTTCCTGTCATCTATAGGTAAAGATCTATTTTGTGTATTTTTTTCGAAATTTAAGACCCAGTAGTTTCGGAGATAAAGGGGGGAATGGTCATTTTTTGCCTATTTTCTTAAATAAATTCTCAACTGTTTATCGTAAAATTATAAAAAATATATATTTGAGATTCTCACAATGAGCTCTTTCATTTCTCCTGTACCCCCTAAAAGTGGCCCCCGTGTTCAAAATTAATTTGTTTACGTTACATGTCCGTCTTTGGGTCACAAACTTACATATGTATACCAAATTTCAACTTAATTGGTCCAGTAGTTTCGGAGAAAATAGGCTGTGACAGACGGACAGACAGACAGACGCACGAGTGATCCTATAAGGGTTCCGTTTTTTCCTTTTGAGGTACCGAACCCTAAAAAAGGCCCAACCGGCCTCTTTTCTCGAAGCCAATTAGGGTATTTCGACCCCCTCTAACTTCGTTAAAGCTGTAAGCCTGAATAAAATATGTCACGAGTTACAAACATATGTGCCTAGTTACCGGGAAGGCTCAAATGTATGATACCTATATAGGTATCCTACATCATACAATAGACATAATTATATCACAGCCTAAGAAAACGCCAACTAAGCGTACCTAACCTATAAATATCTCATACCTACCAACCTTCTACAATTATCAAAGCTTTCGTAGTAAATTTGACCTAAAACTAGGCAGGTTTCAAGGGTCCTTCAATTATGTGCACTGTTTTCATAGTGAAATTAATAACAGAGCGAAATTCACAATAGTTAATTAGAAAAGGTCAATTAGGTATGTGAAAAGTCAAATTTATTTTAACCGCAAAATAAATTGTGGAAGGGTTATATTTGTTTAAACCTTTGCAGGAGGGGTACGGGACCGGTGATAATTGCTTTGTAACTGTAGATCTCACAATTATAATAATTACATGAATAATTATTATGGAAATGCGTATAAATTGTCTGGGGTTCCGGTTTCAGTAAGTAATAGGGCTTCTACTCCCCCACCACGTATAACACCCATGAGCCCTTGGCATTGGAAAATCATAGTCCGGTTTTTCGAGGGCAAAAACGTACCAGTGCTAGTGATTAATTAAATATCGACATCGATAGCAAGCAATTTTTAAATCATAATAAGAATGTGACACATCCTTGATGTAAACATAATCCATTAAGTGTTAGAGTCAGACCAAGACAAACTTCTATGAAATTATGACGTCTAAATAACACTTGCACTGCGTGTGCTATCAAACTAAAAACGTTACAGACTTATCTTGGTCTAACTCTAATTCTTTTATTATCTATCTGCAAACCTCTTTCATTTATTCCTATCGCAGCTGTAAATATCCGACATCTGACACTGACTCTAAGTAATGATGACAATTATTAATTAAAATAATAATTTAGTTATTGATTTTGACCCATGTTCTTTCACTGATATGCGTTAAAATTGTTAAATAACAAACAAAACCGTCAACGCCATCTATTCGAGAGTAGGCCAAAGGTAGTGGCGCCATCTGTTCGAGAACCAAATTTTCTTGATTTTCGAGGCATTTTCCTTAGACTGCATCCATCTATTACAGAGTTAAATCTATCTTGGTATATTTAGTACCTAAGATTCACTTGTCCTCGTTGTCAATATCTTTGATAAAATGAGTGACATTCGCCGCTGCATTACTGCCGCGATTATGCCGTTTATTCCGTCACTCACTGCAGGTTGTAAGTCGAAGTATTTTTGTTCGCAGGTCGTGGAACCCCCTCCCGGCCCTCCCCCCGCCTACGACACCGTGGTCGACTGCCCCGCCGAACCGAAGGACTGTTCCTTACAGCTACAGGTAAAGCAAACTACATAAAAGTTTTTTTAAACAACCTTTTATCGCTGACTGTATGTACTTTTCCTTAAACAGGCAACTCTCATCGAGACAATTCTAACAAACGCAAACACAATTGGGTTGCATCGTTTTATCACAGAGTTCCTATAGCCACCTCCTGTCTCCATCATCAGATCAGCTCGATGATACCATAATATTGCATTGTCACATTTTGTCACCCAACTTCCATATGTATGTGAATTTTCAGCTCAATCGAATAATGGGTAGTCGATCTAATTTAGCTTGCAATATTTGACTAGAACATAAAACATAACATACATATAAACTTTGCAAGTTCAATAAAAGCTTGTAAAAACAGCGGAAAAGCATACTCTATCGCACAGTAAATCAGGTTTATATTTCCAGGAGGTGACAACAGAGCCTTGCAGCCGCTGCAAACCGGGCTGCGACAGCGGGCTGCCATCATATGAAGCCGCCGTGATGCTGAAAGACACTAAATTATAATCCCGCGTGAACCCCACCAGCACTCTACTCTTTCTAAGTAATACAGTTATAAGGAGATGGGTATTCCACATGGTGTCGCGGCACATGCGCTTGAGATTCAGGCCACTGAGCCTCTTATAGCGTGTTGTATGTTATGTACAGTTTGTGTAGAATACAACAGACAACGGGCTGGCTTCATACAAGGTAGCTCTTATGTTGGAAAACAATAGAGCGTCCGAGTAACCCCGCCAGACGCAGGAAAATCTCAGCAATGGGCTCTGGTAGCGCGCTGTATGTATAGTATAGAAGACACCATAGCTCTAAACCCCGTTGAAAGGCACTAAGTTACCGCGTCAGTGCAACCCCAGCAAACACGAGTGAAAATTTAGCGATGGCCTATAGTAGCGTGCCGTATGCACAATATAGAAAACAACAGTCATTGACCAACTGCCATGGAGCCATCGAGATGCTAAAAAATACCAATGTTATGATCGCGCCAAAGCATCCCCAGGCATACGCCTTAAATTGAGCAATGGCCTCGGGTAGTTTTGTCCGAATCGGTCTCAAAATTGCACATTAATAAATAGACTAAGATTAGAAGAGCGCTTTTATACCCGAGTTACGCAGTTAATCCAAGTAGACATTGATGACACATTCATAAATTTAATTGATTGATTGATTGATGTGTTTCATAAATGTCTTTTATCATTTATCTTTAAATGTAACATACCTTGCTTATCTGATATCGTTCGTTTGAACTTTAAACAATAATGTATAACACAGTTATTTTTTACAACTGCAAACGTGAGTGGTCAATGTGGCGCTGTGGCGCTACTCATAAGACAAGTATTTGCTATATCAACGACACGAAATCTTGATAAAAATTAAAATCGTTACAGTGTAGAACCTCGTACGCTACTCGATATCGCGCTACGCTATTGATTGATCACGGCTAAGTGTCAGACTATGTCGCGTGCATCATCGGCAATCCTCAAATCGTGATAAGACTCCGAGTGTTGTTATTCCAACTGTTTATCGAACGAAGGTGACTCGAACGTTAGAGTTTTTTTACACCTTCTGATTTTAGTAACTGACGACAGGGACGCAAGAATATCTATTGCGGTGTCCCTTGTGGTCAGTTACTACAATATCCCTCTGGTGTTGAGGGTATCCATGGGCGACAGTAATCGCTTACCATCAGGGGATTCGTCTGCTTGTTTGCCTCCTATATCATAAAAAAACTAAATAGGTACAGGAAGGTGTAACAACCTCTTAAGGTGTGCTAATGTGACTGTCACATCGACTTGAAATAATGCCGTAAACTTCCTAAACATTATCTCTGCATTCGACTCGCATCTGCTAGGTTTCCATTGGAATAAAGCCCAGTCACCTTCCTTCCAACAATAAATCGTAGCTGCTTGAGAATAACCTCACGATCCGCATTTCATATATCTGCGATACGACGAGAGAATAGAATGTATTTTAAATACAATTTTGGGAATGGTTATTAGGTTAATATTAGAGCTTTGGGATTGGAAAATAAGAGTAGTAGATCTCGCGACTGTATTGACATAGGGTAAAACTCAATAATTATATGGCTCCACCATTAACTTACAAAATTTAATGAGAATGCATTGCGGACCAAATACATTGCTTCTCACTCTTACGCTATTGCTCTTTTTGTTTTTTGTGCCATTTTTTTTCGAAAGCTCATACTTACACAGAATCTCGTCAATTACAAAATACAAATCAACCGATTATGATTTCATGACATCATGCAAAATATTAAGGTCAAATGGGAAAGGAAAGAACTCATTTTGCCTGGGGAAGAGGACCAGTATGAAAACTCCAAACAAGTGCTCCTCTTGTCCTGGTGCTCCCTTTTTTTTAAATTTCTGGTGTATTACATATCCTAATTCCGTAAAATTCTCAAACTCCAAACAAGCAAACTCCAGCAAAACGCGGATTACCATACACTAAAAAGTTCTGACGTGAGCTCAGCGTTTAAGCCTAACAATAAATTGTGAGGGGCCTTCATAATATTCCCGTGCCTTTGTCTGCGGCGTCTCGGCGTGAATAGTTTCTAGAAGGATGTAGGTCGTACCACGGTACGAGTATATGTGAGATTTTTGCCTAGAGTTGGCAAAACTCAAGGCATACGAGTCTGAATTTGAAGAACTCAGTTCAGTTCAGAGACTTGATTCAGAGACTTGGTGTGAGAGAAGTGCCATACAGGTAGGAATATTACTCTCAAGCCATAAAAGGTCCTGACACGACTGTGCGCTTAAAATACTTTAGAGAATATTTAGGTGTCAGTGCTTTCTGAAGTGTACACGTGACTCAAAATGATTGGGGTTCTGTAATACAGTCAGTTAACAATTTAAGAGGTCGCTATGGAACTTTGTGTACGTATCTAAGCTGTAGATTATTGTCAGCGAAGTCAATGCATCTTGAAAATTGTTGTAAAATGTTTGAGTATTCTTTAGAAATGAACTTGAGTGTGTACCTACAGAAGACTCGAGTCTCTATCCTACAGTGTCAGGTTTAAAAGAACTAAACCATAAAAACTTGAGTCTAGAAGTCCGTATATTAAGTTTCTCTAGTCGAGTCTCAAGGACTCAAAAGACTCGAAGCCGACCACCAACCAACCAACCAACCAACTTTATTATTTCTGTCTGCAACTAAGATTACGCTGAGGACTTTGTTACATGATCCAATCAAAGTGTAGTAATCAATAGCAAGCTTGTTAAGACTGGTTTTTGATTGGCAATTAACGGTTTTCACTGTTTATCAGGAATTACTTTGGCTTTATGTGGTTACATTTACCATGCACCGACGCATGGTGATAATAGTGTTTTCATTGTTTTTGGGTTGCACAGTTTTAGCAAAACTAGAGTCCCCAGAGTGGTACTGCCCGAAGCGTCTTCTTGAATCTTATCTCTCTGAACACTCCTTGTTTGTTGACTGAAGTATGCTATTCATTTGTATCTGTTATTCGATATGGTTTTAAATAATAAAGCAGATGTACGAAATAATTAATCATAATTAATATATATTGCTTTAATGTAAACTTGGTTACCTAAAGTTCGCGGCTAACTTATTTATGTGCAATTTCTAAAAATTTTAAACTTATAAGAACAATTTTTACACGTCATATTGCAGTACATATTATATTCATTATTAGTGTCATTGTTTCAAAAATATGTTACCACTTAAACAAATCATATTTTTGAGCCAAACAATACGTAGAGTTAAGATTTAGATTTTTTTTAGTTATTCCTAATCCTACCAGCAAATTTAACCGTTTCACAAATAATTATTAAATGTATCTTTGAGCTTATTTCCTTTAGATCGTATCCTACAGACCTCCGTTAACCTAAATTATATTTTAATTCATTTCCATATTTATTTCACTTGGCTGGACATTACTAACGGACTTCTAAAGGCTTTAGAAGTTTAGGCTAGGCTTTAGAATATAACACTGTCTTATGACTAGAATAAGATTAGTATAGGATCGTAATGATGACCAGCACATTCTTATTATTAATCTGTATTAATTTTGTAATGATTCATAATAAAGCTTATTACTTTAGAATAAGAATGTATACTATGTATGTTTTTCATAAAATGTCGCACCGTGTATTTTATTTTGGTGTATGTAAAGTTGGAGTTTTCTTTTTGCACTGTTTCATAAAATATCAATGTTTTAGCTTTAATTTTTACATTCCACGGTTTCACTTTCTAAATGTACTACGAGTATGTGTTCCAAATACAAACTCCATGACGGGTCAATTAATTTTTGATGGCCCACACACCATCCCACGTAACCATGGTAACTCCAGGTTTAACCGGTTAACCCGGGTTAGTGGAATGGTGCAAGTGGGCCTACGTGTTAGTTGCAAGTATTCAAATATGTATATAATTAGGCGAAATTGTACTTTTAACTGGCGATAAATTAACCAAAATTAATGAAATAAAGGAGTAGGTAGATAAATACAACTGTTTGATTTATTACTGACATCCTTTATGAGCACTTACGCTTTGTTATATCCCAGAAATTAACGCGCCATAACAGGATAATCTCAATAAATATATATTTTTACTATATCTAATACAACTACTTATATTTACCACTATACTATATCTATTACAAGAAGCGCTGGTGGCCTAGCGGTAAGAGCGTGCGACTTGCAATCCCAAGGTCGCAGGTTCAAACCCTGGCTCGTACCAATGAGTTTTTCGGAACTTATGTACGAAATATCATTTGATATTTACCAGTCGCTTTTCGGTGAAGGAAAACATCGTGAGGAAACCGGACTAATCCCAACAAGGCCTATTAGTTTCCCTTCTGGGTTGGAAGGTCAGATGGCAGTTTCTTTCGTAAAAACTAGTGCCTACGCCAATTCTTGGGATTAGTTGCCAAGCGGACCCCAGGCTCCCATGAGCCGTGGCAAAATGCCGGGACATCGCGAGGAAGATGACTATATCTAATACAAGCACACACTACGGGACTACAAGTACGGGAGGCTATCGAAATTGGTCGTCATCCGAATTTTAACCGTGATTGTGGTTGGTCAGTGCCTCCGAGCTGGAAAACTGTTTTGGGTACTACGTCGGTGGACAGTGTGGACGAACCATTAGCGAATGACGTAGTGGGTGTTGTGTGCAACCCATCATTTGACAATAATGCCGTAAACGAGGGTAGTTTCTCGCCCCCCCTGCCGCCACCGGCGCCCGCGCCGAGTCATCGGGCGCGGAGGGCTGCGGCCCGCAGTCTGCGCCGGTCCGTCACCGTCGACGCAAGCTCCTGATGACGCTCCTCGGTACGGAGTGAAACATGTCGAGCGTTTTCGACTTAAAACACGTGAGTGACCCGTCATTAATATATTTAACAAGCACACACTGTTGGAACTAGCTTACAACAATGATGTTGGCATGTGCGTTATTGGAAAATTTAATGGGGTTCCTATATGTACCAGTATAATCTCTGACTGTTTAGAATAAGTTTTCTAATACAGATTGACATTAGTAAATGTGTCATTCTCCTCTGATCGTTTGCCGAGTGCATTTGGGAAGTCATTATGGTATTTGGTTCATTAATATACGGAATCTCCGATACACAAAAGACTACACAAGCACTCAATTTTAGTAAGCAAGTAAATAACGGCATGCAGGTAAGTTGAGGAGAATAAAAAGCAAGGGTCCATATAATTCCTGATTAGACCTTGACTGTCCCGAGTATCAGGTGACCAAGATTATATTAATGCAATACCTTTACAAATTTAATTTTCTGTGACCGAATGAAGGACAAAAGTTGGAGAGCGACCTTTATAAGTATAGGTAATAATAGTTTGTAGGTAAGTGAATTTCGGCTAATTGGTAAAGTTTTTTGCTGTGCTTGCATATATTTTTTTACTTTGGATATAGAAATCGAGAAATTGTTTACAGTCTCATCTGAATGCACCCAAGAAGGTAAATTATTGGTAGGACGGAAGGGAAAATCAATAAAATCACGTATTACGTCTACTTTCTGTTCGTATGATGCAACATTTGAACGATCCAACCCATGTTAAGAGCCCATCAACATGCTCACTAGCGCCACTGCTAGACAATTGTGATTATTTAAAATTAACGATAGATATTCAAAAAAGGGGGCCGCTACGTACTGTATTTTGTATTTAGGTACCTTTTGAATACATTTTAATAGGTTTTACGTAGCGTACGTAGCGGCCCCCTTTTATTATTTAGCAGTGGCACTACTGAGCGCGTTGATGAGCTCTTAATAATTTTAAGTGTTTCGTACCAAAACACAGTGGATTGCCTTGTCGCGATTAATTATGAAATTTAAGTACCTACCCACTTAAAATATAGAGGTAACACATAAAAACAATAACTTTACACAAAACCGTGGCTATTAACAAAATGCAGCCGATATACAATGCCAACAAAGTTGTGCAAACCGCGACCATGGCTCTTCAATAGAACCGTTTAAGTTTTTTAATATCTCATCCATTTCTGCGGTTGGTCACGCTCTTATGAGCTTCCAACGAAAGTTCTATTTACAATATTCCATCAGCAAAGGGTAGCCAAGTTTACAATACCAGTTTAAATTCAAAATGGCTTACGTATCTTGAAACCGCAGTGCGCTTATATCATTGTGGTTTTGTTGAAGTATTACAGATGAGCCCGTTTGATTTACTAATGCATTTGGGTGCATCAATGGGATTTATTTGCAATACCTATATCGCTTGAAACGCTTTAGTAATGTTTATGGCGCTTTTGTGGACTTTTGCGTGTACGACGTAACCATTAGCCAGATTACATTCGGAACTCGGTCTATCCAGGTACAATTATATGCGTATTTTTTTTGTTTATCGCCCAAAGGAAAAATTGTCATTCTCGGGACTAAGGTAAAGAAAATAGGGTAGTTGACACATGTTGAATTTTATAACTAAATCCAGTTAAATAGATATAAAATTTGCAGTTTATCACAATAAATTGGATACTTAAAAAACATATGGGCATAATAAAAAAATACAGGACCTCAGTTTTAAGTTAAAAAACTTTTTTTTAACTTTCAAATAGGAATAAATAACGGTATCATTCGTTTCCTTATATTTTATTTTGAAATTGTATAGCAACAATATACATACACGCAACATTTCACCGACAAACTCGCAATTTCCTTGTTTTCCATACATTGAAACGGCTTCTAAGCAAAGTGACACAGTGACGTCATGATGTGTTGCCATTTTGTTAGAGCGTTTCGACAGGAAAGTGCGGACTGAGTGCGGATTGGCAGACTGACCATCATTTGTGACTTTTGTATTGCTTTAAGACAATGGGTCCCATACAGACATTGGATCCTCAAGACAAACCTGATCGACTGATACCATTAAAAATATATTGTCAACTACCCAATAAAATAAAAAGATAGTAGGCGAAGCAACTTGAATTTTGATTTACAAGTATTTTCTCTACTTAAAAGCTGTCTGTCTAATTTTGTTTATTGAGAATATACCTACTTAGATGTTAATGAAGAGTACCTATTCGTTTTGTATTAAATCACGGATTTAGATTTTAATAAACCGGATGGAGTACACGGGCCAAAAAGTGTGTCCACATGAGAAGTCAAAGTGGGCGGTTGCATCTCTTTCTAATTAGGGTGACCATAAGTCATATGTATGAGGGATATTAGGATAAGTTGGAATGTATAGTTTGGCCAAGATCTTTTTTCATTATAGTTATAGTTTTTTTCTCCTCTGTGAAACGCTTCACAAAACCTTACTTAATTTAGTCGTTATAAAAGCTGTTACTGATGACAGACAGAATGACAGACGGACAGCGGAGTCTTAGTGATAGGGTCCCGTTTTTACCCTTTGGGTTCCGTACCCTAAAAATGGTCACTTTTTTCATTTGTAGTCTGCCTCTTTCGCACTCATGGTATGTTCATATACGTAATGGCTTCTCTTTTGCACACTTTAGCTATTCTTTAAGCGTCATCGTAGTTAATTGCACCATTTTTTTTAATTTACCGCCTTCGTGTACTGACGGAAATGTGTGTTCAACTTATATAGAATATTATGTATAAATGTGTCTGTAATATTTAAGGATTTTGGATTTAAATTTTGGCAATTATATAGCTTTCATTACGTGCACAAATAAATCATTTATCTATCTATCTATCAACCAAATAATTAAACATGCCAAAATAAAGATATACTTATTTAGGTAAACTTATTTTTACATTAAGTAAGTACGTAGGTAATAAGAACTCTGTAAGGCCGATTCACATCGTGCCGACATCATAGTCACCCTAATAAGTTTGACAATGTTTTCTTGTATTTTTATCGTAAACTTTAATAGTTGAGGCTTACCTGTGAAAAGATATACCACAATCAACAAAACTTTCACTTCTGCAACCTTTCACACAACATCTTTTACCCATTTTGTACTTTATTTCGCAAATAAATCTTGAGCGCCGCCATTCATGTATTTTGAAAATTTCTTTACCAAGTTGGGGATACCAATTAATATTCAAAGTTACTACAATGTCTACCATATTAAAATTAATGTATTTTTTGTTGTGCACATGCTTGGTTAATATTATAATAATATTGACATTATAACTATTTACAAATTACGTAAAAGATATCAGAACCGCACTCTGAATATAGCACTTAAATAATATAAGAAGGTATTTAATTTTAGTAGTTATTGATATAAATACTACCAAAATGGTATTTTTTTAACATTGGCAACATGTGCGAGTGGGACACCGCGACCCACTTTTGCTATCTCATGTGGACCGTTTTCTCTAGTCTGGTACGAACACCTTTCTGGCTCGGTGATAAGGTTCAATTTAGTATGGCAAAAAAAGTGACAGCTCGCTCCTGTTTAGGGTATAACTTCATGTATTAAATATATTCGTATCCGACAAAATAACTAATTGAGACCTTTGTTCGTGATTTCTATTAACTTTGCCAAAGTAAGTAGGTATGATATGCACCTAACATAAAGCTTACCATTACTACCATTAGCCATTGTATGTATAATAAATTATATTTAACGACATCGTCTGGGACGTCTCGATTTCTCGAGCCAATTATACGCGTAGTTACCGACTATGTTACAGCCAACTGTCGGGTCAATGAAACATCTCGATCGTAACTTTGCTTGTGTGGTAAGCACATTCCTGATATAACCTGTGAAATTATCTCATATTTGGAATATGAAGAGAACAGAAGGTCAATTCTAATTTGACTATTTGTTATGGTTTTGACACGACCATGACGGTCGTCTTAGTGATAAGCATTGGCACCCATAAAATGACGACTTTTACTTCATTTCGAAAGCCCCAGTCAGCGTGAGCGGTCTTCAATGTCGAATCAACAAAACACAACTGTGCGATTTATGCAAGAATCCTGTTCTGTTCCCCTTGACGTGATGGATTCTCAAGGATAATTTTAGAGCCTATCGGAAATTAACTGTACTAAGTACACTGTACCCGTTATTAATATATTTAATAAGTACACTGATTTAAACTGTCACTATTTTTACACATTATTAATTATAACACGGGACTTAATCGCGTACATAAGTTTTAAAATTTACCTCCGACGTTTCGAGGACGGCGTTGTCTCAACTTTAAAACTTATAACTGTATATGTTTAAAATAGGTATAGTAAAATAACAAATTAAGAAAGGTATTTTGATTGCTCTATATTATTATTAAAGTCAAACTCAAACTCAAATTTTTATTTGCTAAAAATGCACGTACATAAATAGATGATATCATATATAGTAGATGTAGGTATCAGCGAATTCAGCCAGAAGGCATGCAAATCAGATAATATGACATATTTACATAATCCAAACATATTTACAAAAACATATTTACCTACAGATATACAAATAACTTAAAATTGAAAAGCGAAAGCGAGGCAATGAGCGAGTAACTATATTTCGTTCCTCAATTGTGACGTTTTCAAACAAAAGGTACCACATTGTCGCTTGTTGATAAGGTTGATTTCTAATTGAAGCTATATAGAAATAGCGCCTTACTGACAAGCGACGATAAGTACCCTTTTGGATGAAAATGACACAATTATTGATTGTAAGTTGTAACCCATTTTAATTAAGCCACAAACCAATTAGAAGTAACTTGCGAAGAAGAATGACGAAGGAATGTCACGTGGCCAGGAAAACCGGAATTCGTACACAGATCAAAAACGTTGCCTGAACTGTGTTTTATATGCAGCGTGTCTGCGTGTATTTTTGATACCTTTGTCCTAAGAATTTTATTTTCATTCCGATACTTTTTTCACTTTGTATGACGGTGACTGCATGGAACGAAAAATTTATGGAAATTTTGAGACACTTTTTTCTCCTAGTGGGATCAAAAGAGCTCGTGATTCAGAGTAGTACCTTTAGTATAGGTACCTTTCTAAATAAAAAAAGTTTAGTGTAGGTACAACTTTATATACAATGGCCCAGAGGGTAAACATGTACAGTCAGCTGCAGAGAAAAGGTACCCCACGTCCATACTAATTTACAGAACTTTGTATGCAGGGGGGGGTGCCTTTTCTCTGTGTACAACACAAGTACATAGGAGGTCACTAGATAAGTTTTGCAATAGACCAATAAGAAACAAAGAGGTGGCCTGTCACATATACTTTTTAAAACTATATTTCCAGACAATGATTAGCCGGCAAACGAAAATGTTGTATAAAATATTCGTAAATCGTCCTTAGGCCACGCCGACGTTTTTAAACTTTCTTTCTAAACCTATTTTTTAATAAGTAAATTTAAAAAGAAGGTTTTGCTAGAGGTACGCCAAAAAACGCTGCAAATTGTGCTAAAAGCATTAAAATCGGTACGGTAATCTTTAGGCCATTTAAATCAATTTGACCCATAGCACCTTTTTTGTATGGGAAAATTTTATTATTTAAACTTACGTGTGTCCAATTTCGTCTGACTTTTATAATGTAAATATGTAAGTGTGATATGAGCGAAAGCTTGATATGTTTTTTTTTTTATAAGTTGATTGGCGTTTTGTTTATTATCATCGATTGTCATCTTAGCTAGGCCCCCAGGTAACTGAAAAATGTCAATTTCACCTGGAAATTCAATAAATTTAATCGCTACGCAGAATAGGCTTACTAAATAGCACAGAGAACGCTAACTGCCGTTTGGTAAACTGTTTACTTTAAGAGTAATGGAGTGGAAATAAATTATTATTGTAAAGCTTCGATTTAACTCAAAACTAATTAATTATACTAGCGCGAAACGATTAATGTTCCGCGCTGCGCTGTTTATCCACGGGTTCAGTTTTAAACAGGTCATAGAGGTGGTCCTGCCGGGCTAGCACATGATTGGCGCGAGAGTATCTCGCCGCGACATAGACTATCCGTCCCCCTTTAATTCATACAGTTAGTAAAAGACGGGTCTCGCGGCGAGATACTGTCGCCAATCATATGCTAGATAAGTTGCTAATGTACTGTACTATATAACTTACGAGTATATACTCGTAGATATACTTATGCACACAGTTTTATTTAGCTTGACTCACAGTGTGACTGGTAATTCGACGATGAAAGGGGTTATTCTAGCTGATTTGCAATGATTTAGCAAGCCGACTCAACCGGTGGTCTAAATTCATTGGTTTTCGGATTATTTGAGTTTTAAGTTTTTCTAAAAAAATACCTACTTACATCTGGATAGTAAAAACACATCTTTCCTATAGATAATGAACAATTGCGAGAAACACAAAAACCTGTCAAACTAATTACATCAATACGAGACACAATTCTAAATTACCTGTTAAAGACCCGGTACTCAAAAAGATCTGAACATGCAGCACTTTAACGTCTTGATAATAGAGGCTTTGTTCAAACATTTGTCAACACCTTGGCCGCTCCGATATATCTGATGGCGACTGTACCAAGTCACGTGGCATTCTAAATGCATCTCGCAATTCAAAAACCGTAAAATGACATCGTCGGATCGAAAATGGCTTGCTTTTGCGGAATTCAAACCAGTGCCTGTGAAAATAGGATTTGAAATTGAACAAATATAGGAAAGCGTTGAAAGCATTGCTGTGCTGGCCATTTGATTCGATGTCATTTCTTATTCTTGCTGCTGACAGAGTAAACTTGAGAAGTACGTGCGTCTGGGTGATTTTAGGAAGGAATAAGATGAAACCATGAAATATCAGGAATCTACCAACGAATCTATTGGTTTTTTAAAGTGACACTTTTTTCACGTAGTTTTTTTGTACTCGTAGGAATAACAGTCGTGTTTATTTAATCTTTACTTAAATAATATTTACTTACTTATATTTCTACCTCACCTAATACCGATAATACCGGCACAATGGATGCTCAAGAGGCAGTCGCGAGCCCTCAGGGTGCTCCATCCAAGCCCCGCGAGACTTCGAGCCGTCTTCACTTGCTAAATCTAGGCGAGATAGATAAGACGTCTACATCGGATTGGAAGGGAAACCATTCATAAAAGTTAGTTATAAAGATTTAATACTGAAAGAAATTTGTATTAATATACCATTCTTACACATTAGTATGAATTTCCCATCAATTGGATTATTGTAACACCGAAAGAGATCACTATAACATATCGGCTTTATGGAACTAATATATATTATTTCTAAATAGGTTAAGTGTAAGTGAAACCACTAACAAAAGTTATGCCGATAGATCGGAAAGGAATTTAGTATTAGCCAAATGATGAAACATCAAATTGACCATTTAAAAAAAAAAAAAAAATTAAAACTGTTTATTTTTTTTATATTTATTTTTTTATAAAAAAAAAATTTGTTGTAGTATCGAGCTATGTTTATCTTCTAACATTGCTACTATTTTCCACTGGCTGACAAGATAGATATAACAACAAGAAATAGTGAACCATCAAATAGGATTTCAGTGTATCACAAAATAGGTCTATTTCATGCACCCGTATAATTATATGGGCTGTGTAGTGGTTAATGCTAACCTTACCAGGCAAACATTCACTCATCAGGCGGATAGTAAACAAAATGTAGGTATTAGTAGAGTATAGCCAGAGATGGGCAAAATGTAATCGACTAACGATTAACGATTAAGATTACAAGAATTAATTGGGACTGACGATTGAAAACGACGATTGATCAATCTTAGTTGTATAGAGTGCAACTAATTTAGTTGCAACTAAATTAGTTGCCGATTGATTTCGGACAACTAAATTTAGTAATCGACTAATTAGTTAGACTATTTTCTCGCGACTAATGTTAGAAGCAAATTGAATAGAATACCTCGGTATGGCTATGTTGACAGACTGATTAGGACATCTTAACGGATGTTTAAAAATAAAATCGTCATGTATTACTTACGATATTTTGACCGTTTCTAAGGAGTGAGATCTGTTCTCACTATTATTTTGCTACTAAAGTAAGTAAGTTTAATGACCACACGTTGAAAACAAAATAGACCGCGTAGATAATAAACAACATGCAGATGTGTCATTCAATAGAACGTGTTATTTTTAGAAGATACGTCGGCACTTGCACCAAAATGCAACAAACAACTTCCAGTTCCAGGTAAGTAGGATTATCCCATTGTTTTGTCACCGCGTGACACTAAAAAGAGTTTTACTATTGTCAGAGACAGCAAAATATTGATAGTTTCTATGTCTAAGATTTACTCAGTATCGTATAATTCAAAGTATTAATAATGCACCAACCTACTTTATTGTTTGCGATTTGTAAACAATGCAGTTTTTCGCTATTTGTCGTTATTACTAATATATCGTTATAATAATATTATGGCATTATTAGCATTGTCATTCAAGCATTTCAAATTAAACGTGTATACATAATTTTAGCTCAATCGGATGAAGATATCTGCTTCAAAATAAGTCGCAAAATTCTACCCAAACTAACATAGTTACAACATACGAGTACCTCCGTATGTTACATACATACGTACTTGTAGTTACATATTGCAAGTTAAAAAATGCAAAAACGGGCGACTACGTAGTTTTAATATAGATTTAATCGTGAAATTTAGTCGATTGAAACTAAAACTAATTTAGTTGTTAGTCGAACATTCTCACAACTAATTTAATCGCAACTAAATTAATCGCGATTAAAAAATGACGATTGATATTTTTAATCGATTGATTAGTTAACTAAAAGATTAATCGATTAATGCCCATCTCTGAGTATAGCTATACTCTCTAGCTAGAGTTGTAGTAAAACACTACAATATAAGAATAACTAGGTAACAGGAGGAAAAAAACGTAATTGGCCAGTTTCATCAACATATATACCTGTATGCAACATATATATTTGTATACCTGTAACTAGTTTAATTATTCGGTGTATTGGCCTATGCTAAATTAGTTGCCGATTGATTTCGGACAACTAAATTTAGTAATCGACTAATTAGTTAGACTATTTTCTCGCGACTAATGTTAGAAGCAAATTGAATAGAATACCTCGGTATGGCTATGTTGACAGACTGATTAGGACATCTTAACGGATGTTTAAAAATAAAATCGTCATGTATTACTTACGATATTTTGACCGTTTCTAAGGAGTGAGATCTGTTCTCACTATTATTTTGCTACTAAAGTAAGTAAGTTTAATGACCACACGTTGAAAACAAAATAGACCGCGTAGATAATAAACAACATGCAGATGTGTCATTCAATAGAACGTGTTATTTTTAGAAGATACGTCGGCACTTGCACCAAAATGCAACAAACAACTTCCAGTTCCAGGTAAGTAGGATTATCCCATTGTTTTGTCACCGCGTGACACTAAAAAGAGTTTTACTATTGTCAGAGACAGCAAAATATTGATAGTTTCTATGTCTAAGATTTACTCAGTATCGTATAATTCAAAGTATTAATAATGCACCAACCTACTTTATTGTTTGCGATTTGTAAACAATGCAGTTTTTCGCTATTTGTCGTTATTACTAATATATCGTTATAATAATATTATGGCATTATTAGCATTGTCATTCAAGCATTTCAAATTAAACGTGTATACATAATTTTAGCTCAATCGGATGAAGATATCTGCTTCAAAATAAGTCGCAAAATTCTACCCAAACTAACATAGTTACAACATACGAGTACCTCCGTATGTTACATACATACGTACTTGTAGTTACATATTGCAAGTTAAAAAATGCAAAAACGGGCGACTACGTAGTTTTAATATAGATTTAATCGTGAAATTTAGTCGATTGAAACTAAAACTAATTTAGTTGTTAGTCGAACATTCTCACAACTAATTTAATCGCAACTAAATTAATCGCGATTAAAAAATGACGATTGATATTTTTAATCGATTGATTAGTTAACTAAAAGATTAATCGATTAATGCCCATCTCTGAGTATAGCTATACTCTCTAGCTAGAGTTGTAGTAAAACACTACAATATAAGAATAACTAGGTAACAGGAGGAAAAAAACGTAATTGGCCAGTTTCATCAACATATATACCTGTATGCAACATATATATTTGTATACCTGTAACTAGTTTAATTATTCGGTGTATTGGCCTATGCTGTGATGCCGTGTAAATATATTTAAATAAATAATAATAATAATATATCAGCTGACTGATATCCACAGATGAACAATGGCTTCTACTTAAATATCTTCACAACTACCAGTTATGCGATGCTCTTTTCCAACGGTGCCTTTCGATAGTTTCGGTGTGCTCAACAGATCGAGACAGTATTTCACGCCGGCCCACCGCCTACAGCTGTATAAAGCGCAGGTTCGCCCACACATGGAATACTGTTCTCATCTATGGGCAGGGGCACCCCAATACCAGCTTCTCCCTCTGGACCGCATCCAGCGAAGAGCGGCTCGAATTGTCGACTGCCAGCGTACTTCGGAACGGCTTGACTCCTTGGCGCTGCGTAGAGATGTGGCCTCGCTCTGCATTTTCTATCGCGTGTATAACGGGGAGTGCTCCGAGGAATTGTTCGGATTAATCCCTGCAGCTTCTTTTCGCCATCGCCCTACGCGAAAACATTACCTGAGGATGGTAATTAGATGGTTGGCAGTCCTCAACTGTACGTTTCTCTAGAAACTTCCTGCCTCGCACAGCTAAACTGTGGAATGAACTGTCGCCTGCGGTATTTCCGGACCGATATGACCTTCAAACCTTCAAGAAAAGAGCGTATTCCCATCTTAAAGGCCGGCAACGCACTTACAACCCCTCTGGTGTTGCGGGTGTCCATGGGCGGCGGTAATCGCTTTCCATCAGGTGATCCGTCTGCTCGTTTGCCTCCTATTTCATAAAAAAAAAAAAAAAAAAAAATTGTGAATATCGTGATCAGGTAGTTCGGTCGAGTTTGTTAGTCGCCTATCACAATTTTGTTAAGTGGTCACCACTCACCACTCAAGATCCTTTATGTCAAAACGCAGTGCCCTGCCCAGTATCACTGGTTTATACTCATTACCATATGTAGCTATGATAAAACTAATCATCCGTAAAATATGGTAACCCTAAGGACCGACCACACCGGACACAGCTTGTAGGTCCGGTCCGCAATGACGTGTTTTATACATTCCTTTGTTGTCCATTTTGCTGCGTAATCTTTTATGTAGTGTCAAATTGAATAGGTAGGTAGAGACTGAAACGCAATAATTATGAATACGCAGAATACCGTCAATACCTTCAGCATTAATATTAGCGGATAAAACTATGCGTCAAAAGCTTCTGCCATTCTCGAATAGTTAAAAAAACTCTGTATCTAAAACAATTAGAACGTGATAGTTAGGCCGTGTCTTACACTCTTACCTATTTTATGAATGTTTGTAGTTTTAGTTATACTCTTGTATGTCATTTTAGTTTTAAGTTTATGACGAATAAAACATTTGATTCTTGATTCTTTTAAAAGCGAACAGTAGACGTCTCTATTTGTAAAGTTATTAGAGGGCATCAGATACTTTCGTTGACAAGCCGTACTTCGTTGAAGCCGTCGAGCTAGGAAACTATATTCTCTTCAGAAAGCATGAAAAGCGCCGTTAATTAAATCTCTTACAGAAATAAGCTGCGAAGCGAAGAGGCTGGTTAGCTTCGTTACAAGTTTTCATCTATTTTTTTTAATGGCGCTGTCGGAGGTAACGGCACAGATTGAAAAGAGGACATTTTTAAAATGTTTTAATTGGAAGGTTGTAAAGGCATACTAAATTTAAACTTGGCAAAAAGGAAACTTTGGCCGAATACTACCTACCGAAAATACAAAAGTTTGGCAGTTTTTTGGCCGAAACCAAACCTTCGGCCGAAACATGATTTTTATGCCGATTTGTACCGAAACCGAATCTTCGGTCGAACACTAATAATAAAAGTATAAGTACTAGATTGTTTTACTCTCTATACATACCGTGACTTTATGCTAACACTTCATTAAAATGATTTTTTATATGCATATCAATGTCAATATAACTGACGCTAATCGTTTAGATTTAATGCCTTCACACATGAATTTTATTGAGACTTTTTTCAATTTTCTTTCAGCAACCTAAATTAGCCATGTCGAAAGCGACCTTTATTATGTTATGTATGGTACGAGTACATAACACAGCGCGTCGAAACTGCTAACGGTTGTCGTAAGCTAATTTCAATTTACTTTTCTTTTTCAGTTGATTGCATATTTAGCTACGCTTAAAACGACACACTACTCGTAATGAACAGTAATCCAGAGTATCTAGACATAATTCCGGAATAAATATTTTATATAATATATTGTCATTCTTTACAGGTAAGTTGCGATTTTTCGGTCCCACATGAAACCAAATGTATTCCTAAAAGTGCAATAACTATATTAATAATACTCTTAACTAAATACTACTAAAAGATGACTCAAGTAAACTCCGAAATACGTTTTATAAAAGTTTATTTGTTAAATGGATAATATAACTGAATATCACAAATCCAATCTCCATTCGATCTACATAAGCTTCCAGTGTCCTCCTCCTTTTTTTCTTTAAACTGTCAATGTCATTTTTTTCCTAAAACGCGGGAAATCTCCGTGTCACTTGTCAAACATTAAAAAAAACTCAATGAACGTTCGAAAAACCTTAACATCTAACATTCGCCCATCCTGACAATCTAGGAGTTTGTCCTCAAACTCAATCTATTACTCAACTTACACAACTTTATTTGCCAATGTACCACACGCGCCATATTACGTTCCAAATTTTACTTTCTGTAACTTCTTACTTATCACACATTAGTCTCTAATGTGTCATCATTAATTTGATTCAACCTTAATTACACTATGTGACTTTTCAACCTTTGCCACACTAGTCTAATTGTTTACCTGATGTGACATTTCACTCCGAACCACATTAGTCTCTACTTGCGGCCGTGTGAACCTACCCACTCAGTCTAAAACATTAAGAATATTCACCCGATGTGACATTCCACTCCGTACCACATTAGCCTCCAATGCGGCCGTGTGAACCTACCCACTCGGTCTTGAACATTAATAATGTCAACCTGATGTGACATTCCACTCCGTACCATATTAGTCTCTACTTGTGGCCGTGTGAACCTACCCACTCAGTCTATAACATTAAAAATATTCACCTGATGTGACATTTCACTCCAAACCACATTAGTCTCTACTTGCGGCCGTGTGAACCTACTCACTCAGTCTAAAACATTAAGAATATTCAACCGATGTGACATTCCACTCCGTACCACATTAACCTCTAACGCGGCCGTGTGAACCTACCCACTCGGTCTTGAACATTAATAATGTCAACCTGATGTGACATTTCACTCCGTACCATATTAGTCTCTACTTGTGGCTGTGCGAAACTGTACTGTCTATAACATTAAAAATATTCACCTGATGTGACATTTCACTCCGAACCACATTAGTCTCTACTTGCGGCCGTGTGAACCTACCCACTCAGTCTAAAACATTAAGAATATTCACCCGATGTGACATTCCACTCCGTACCACATTAGCCTCTAATGCGGCCGTGTGAACCTACCCACTCGGTCTTGAACATTAATAATGTCAACCTGATGTGACATTTCACTCCAAACCACATTAGTCTCTACTTGCGGCCGTGTGAACCTACTCACTCAGTCTAAAACATTAAGAATATTCACCCGATGTGACATTCCACTCCGTACCACATTAACCTCTAATGCGGCCGTGCGAACCTACCCACTCGGTCTTGAACATTAATAATGTCAACCTGATGTGACATTCCACTCCGAACCATATTAGTCTCTACTTGTGGCCGTGTGAACCTACCCACTCAGTCTATAACATTAAAAATATTTTCCAACAAGTAACAAAAACTCTTCATGGGTACATTGGCAATAACATCAACATTTTAAAATAACTAGTAACATCTTACAAACTAAAATATGGCACTTTCATTAGCTGTAATCATTTTTCTTTAATACTAAACTTCTTTTCTTACACTTTAATTAAACCATGGCAGTCTCATTAGTATCAATCATCTTAGATGTTTTATTAAATTTGTGCAGTAGCTTTTACGTTTCAAACTATTTATTCTATTTTCTTTACTAATACTATTCTCGCTATCCTAAACAATATAACACTAAAATATTAATTACTCATCTGCTGAATCTGACTCATCATCACTGCAATCACTATCTTTTTGTGCTATTGATATCCAAGGCTGAATACGATCAGCTGCCCAAACGTTTTTGTATTTACCTCTGGTAATATTAGAACCTGGTATATTAGTTACCTCATAACGATCATTGCCTATTACTCGACTAACTTTGAAAGGTCCCGCAAATTTGGGTAATAATTTCCGACTTTTGCCGTCATTAGAAGGCGTGTTTTTCAATATTTTAATCAAGTCACCAACTGCGTAAATTTTCGGCTTTTTACGCGTCTTGTCAAAGCGCAATTGTTGATCTGATTGATTTTTCTCTATATGTTCACTAACTTCTTTACGAATTAACTCCACATCTTTGTCATTTCGTCGTATTTCTAATGTCGTTGCACCTAAAAGGTTTTCCCCTTTGCTCAAAGGCCTTCTGCAGAAAAGGGCTTCGGCTGGTGTTTTCCCAATACCCTTATTAAGTGTGTTATTAAGACCCCATTGAATTTTACCTATTTCCAAATCCCATTTATTCTCTCCCATACAATCAGTATAAGCTCTAAGACTATCTAAAACGGTGCGATTATATCTTTCCACCTGACCGTTTGCTCTTGGAGACGAAACTGCATTGAGAACATGGGCTATTTCAAATTCTTGACAGAATTTACTAAACTCTGCAGACGTGAAACATGTTCCCCTGTCCGATATAATTCGAGTCGGATACCCGAAGTTGTAAATGACATCCTTGATTGCTTTAATGGCCGGCCCTGACTTAGTATTCCTTACAGGTTTTATAGCACAGAACTTAGTATACCCATCGATAATAAGAAGAATATACTGGTTACCAAACCCGCTTTTTACAAATGGACCCAAATGATCCACGTGTATAGTGTGGAAAGGAATATTCACTTTAGGTAAACTGTGTAAATAGCCCTCTTTCGGCCCGGCAGGCTCTTTGGCAAACGCACAATGCAAGCACGACCTTACGTATTTAGTAATGAATTTTTTCATCTTTGGAAACCAGAAATCCTTTTTAATTTTTTCTAATGTTTTTTCTATTGAAAAATGACCTATTTCATCGTGATTGCGTTGGCAAATTTGCCATCTAGCCCCTTTAGGCACCACCCATTTAAGACTGTCCCCAACCTTACGATACACACGATTATTTTTGATTACAAAGTTTTGTTTTATATCCACAAGCTCTTTATATTGGGGATCCTCTAAGGCAGCGCGAATATGGGTTATTTTTGGGTCTGTCATTTGTAAACTAAGTAACCAATCCTCTTGTGATATTTGAAGTACACGAGTTATGTGATCGTTCACATCCCTGTCATCCCCGATAGGCACCGGGTTCCGGCTAAGTGCATCAACGTGATGCATGGTATGTCCTGGTTTGTATTCAATGTCGCAATTATACTCTTGCAACGCTATCCACCATCTTGCTACCCGGGGAATAATATCTCTTTTTGTAAATGTTGACCGGAGAGCGTTACAGTCCGTAACAATTTTGAAATGGTGTCCTAATAAATATACTCTGAAACGATGCAGTGATGCAATCACTGCAAGCGTTTCCAGTTCATATGCATGTAACTTTTCTTCATCAATTGTAGTTTTGCGACTAAAATATGCTACTGGTTTCAAAGTTGATGTAGCAGTTTCCTTTTGAAATAAAATCCCAGCTAGCCCTGATTTTGAAGCATCACAATGTAATTCTGTTATATGATCTGGATTGTAAATGGTTAAAATAGGACGTTCTATTAATTTTTGTTTGAGCGTCACAAACGCAGTATGTTGTTGTTCACCCCAGTTCCATGGTACATTATTTCTAGTTAAATCAGTCAAAGGCCTGGCTATAATAGAAAATTTTTCAATAAATTTTCGAAAATAGCTAGCCAATCCGACAAATTGCCGCACTTGATGAACATTTTGTGGTACTGGAAACGATTCCACCGCATCCATTTTCCCTTTGCCTGGGCGCACTCCATTTTCAGATATTTCAAGACCCAAATATTCTATAACTGTTTCAAAAAACTTACATTTCTTCATATTTAATTTCAACCCGGCTTGTCTTAACAGCATAAATGTTTGTTCAAGTTTGCTAATACATTCATCAAAGCTTTTACCTGAAATCAACAAATCGTCCATGTATGCTACAGCACACTTGTCTTTTGATTTACTAAGCATTTTATTTACAGTACGCTGAAACACTGCAGGGCAATTTGCTAAACCAAACGGAGCTCTACGGAATTGATACAATCCGTCAGGTGTTATGAAAGAAGTTAGATGCTTACACTCTTCTTTCACTGGTATTTGATAGTAGCCGCTCGCCATATCAAGACTTATAAAGTACTTATTCCCACTTAATTGATCAATCTGATCATCTATGCGTGGCAGTGGATATAAATCCTTTATGGTCTTCCTATTTAGGGCTCTATAATCCACGCATAAACGATGACCCCCGGTTTTTTTTTGATACTAAGATTATAGGACTCGCATAAGGTGAATCAGATTCCTCTATAATATCATTTTCTAAAAGTTCTTGGACCATATCGCGAACAACTCCCTTTTCCGAGTGACTTAACCTATATGGCCTGTACACCACCGGTATATCATCAGTAAGTTTAATGTCTAACTCTGTCAGATTGGTACACCCTAGCTCAGATAAATTTTGTGCGAAGCAGTCTCGGTACTTATTTATTAATTCAAGGACAGACTGATTCTGTTCGCAATTTAATTCAGGGTTTATTTGGATTTCTTCTAAAGTCAATGGTTGCAGGGATGAGTCAGATTGCAATACCCTTACATTTTGAACCTGAGTCGGAGTGGCATCAAGGTGTATTGTGTATGCCCGAGCTACAACGGTGTCTTTAATGAAATATAAAGGGCTTTTTGACTCACTCATGTTCAAAACAACAATATTACATTTACCATCTATCAATTTGTAAACTCCTTCTTGAACACAGTATTCCATACCATTTATGTTACGATAACTGCCTTTTATATTTATATCACTGCTAACTAAATTTTTGCTATAACACTTTAGCAAACCTATATCACTTATCTCAGAATCCAATGCCACATACAACTCAGATTTTTGGTTTTCTAACAGTTCAGGGTCTACTTGTGGCAGCTCAGGATTTACTTGCGGCCAGTCAGAGCCCTCTATACGACTCATGATGTTCAATGAATTGCCTGTTTTGGTAATCACTACCTGGGGCAGTTCAGTATAATTTTGCCCTATCAATATAGGTCTATGTACATACTTATCTTCAACAACATGGGCATCAATTTTTGCTTCTACAGAATCAATTTTTACAGTAAAAGTGGTTGTTCCCAACAGTGGAATGCGTGACCCAGAACCCTTTACTACTGGTAAATTATCATATGATATGGGCAGTTTTAATTTTTCAACCAGATCCTTTTGGATAAGAGAACAATCACTTCCCATATCAACAAAACATTCCACTGTATGTTCTTTATTAATGAGTGCAGGTTTGTAATATTTTGCATTAGTAGGAACTGCACTATCAATAAAAAGTACATGTTTTTCATTGTTGTCAGTTTTCTTAGTACATTTCTCATTGGTATGACCAAGTCGTTTACAAATGTTACATTTAACAATAGGTTTGGGACAATCCCTTACTAGATGTCCTTTATCTTTACAATTGAAACAGGACATATGATTTATTGAATTTGTAGTTCCTTGTATTTGTTTGTGTCCGGGTTCATTTTTTTTATTAAATGTATGTGTATTCTTAGTTTTATAAATGTCAGAATTTTCAGTGCATACATCCTTCAAATATTTTAACAGATCTTCGGGTTCAGTAAATCGGGCAGATGAAGCACCGGCTCGAATCGTGCGATCATCTATTCCTAGTATTACACAATCTACAGCTTTTTTACCAGAAATGTCACAAGCATTAAGCAGCATCATTTTGTCTATAAAATAACTATCTAAATTTTCACCATATCTTAACCGCCTTTGTAACATTTCCGTTAATAGCACTCCATAATTTGTCTCTGTGGGAAAAGCTTTTTTTAAAAGTGTTTGCCATTCTGACCAGGTATGCAATATTGTCGACTGACCTTGATACCAATCTTTAGCGCTTCCAACCAGCTTTGGAAGTGCATAGTGAATAGTGTGCGCTTCATTCCATTCATAAATTTTTGCACACTCATCAACCTTTAATAACCACTGGTCTATACGGTTGTTCTTTAATGCTGGATTAAATTCTGGTATTATAGTCATATGGCTATTAAAAGTTGATGATGAGTTGGGTTTGACAACTGCTCCAAACAATTGAGAAAGATCTTTCAAACTTAACAACACATTAGAACTAGTAGTGCTTGTCTGACCTTGTTTATGCAGTTCCGGTTGCGCGTGAAATGTTCCAGTATTATTATTATCACTGCGGTTGTCACACTTCTCACTATTACCACAGATCATCACTGGTATATCACCACCACTAACTTCACTAAGCATCGTGTCCTGCGCTGAGACTTCCGTCGACAACGGTGGCGGCAGCAAGGGTGTAAACGACGTCCGCAACAGCGGTAACGCTGACGTCGACTCCAATGTTGATGGTTGTTGCTCCCTTGACATCAGCGATCTTTGAACAGACGGTGTTTTTCCTCGTGCCACACGACTCGCCGACCTATGACGACGACGATTGCGTCTACTGTGTTTCCGACTTTTCTTGTGAGCGTGTCGTCTATCATCTGAAGAAGCCGACGTCGTAGATGCCTCAGAACTTGACCTGTCCCGGCTTCGTTTTTTCGTTTTCTTACGACTACGGCCCATTGTTCGACTTGTCACTTCTGATAAAAGATGACTCAAGTAAACTCCGAAATACGTTTTATAAAAGTTTATTTGTTAAATGGATAATATAACTGAATATCACAAATCCAATCTCCATTCGATCTACATAAGCTTCCAGTGTCCTCCTCCTTTTTTTCTTTAAACTGTCAATGTCATTTTTTTCCTAAAACGCGGGAAATCTCCGTGTCACTTGTCAAACATTAAAAAAAACTCAATGAACGTTCGAAAAACCTTAACATCTAACACTACTTTACTACAAAAGTTTCCTCAGTAATTGCACGGTCGCACCGGCATCTTCACGTGCTTTCCACTTTCGGCTCCTTGTTGCGTTGGCAAGTTAGCACCAAGCTAGTTACCTTAACAAGCTGGCGAATACGCCAAATGTCTTATATCAATACGGGCTCATGTTGAAAATTAACTTAATTACAAGCACTAAAGAATTTAATTTGGAGTCAGTGTCGTGAAAATAGGCTTTTTTCTCAACGATGTTTCTCAAAACGGGCGATGTCTTAAACAAATATTAGGCTTACGTAAAAAATTTACCTTAGTACTAGGAACTTACAGTTGAATTTGGAGTTCAGCGTCGTGTTCGTGGAAGGATAAGGCCTTTTGACACTACATGCCTCATTTGGTTAGTTAGTCTCATCTTGGAAGCTCTAATGACTAATGGCTGTGGCTGCTTGCAAAGCAGTAAGAGCCAAGCAATTGCAAGCATTGCAAACAAGCCAGAATTGCAATATTAGGTTATTTTAATGCCGCAAAGATGAATTTTCTATTTATCAAAGAAGATACATTTTGGGACATATCCAAGGAGTGTCCGGTAAAATCTAAATATTGTTTTTAGAGCATCCTGGTATGTGGACCCGGGTATGTCCTTAAACTACGTCCAATGGAGAGGTATAGGCACTGTGAATGTCATCTCGCTTTGTGTGGTAGGCTGGTAGGGCACAGCACAGCGGATATCATTCCAGATCTAGAGCAGAGCCCAACTGGGGAAGTACCTCTACCTTACAGAAAACCGCAGCCAATTAACACTAACCCCTACTTATAGTTGTGTTCCCGCCATTGAGTATGGTTGCCAGAGCTCAACGGAAGTGCGGAGTGTTAAGGTCGGCAACGCACATGTAGCACCTCTGGCTACGGAGACTGCGTACCATCAGGCGGGCCGTATGCTTTTTTGCCACCGACGTAGTATACAAAAATGTATATTATGTAGAATAGAATATATGTACTTACTTCTACTTATAATTAACGCAGCTCATCCTAATTATATCTGCAACAAAATAATCAAAATGTTAGTTTTTTTACACAACGCATTTGTTTCGTTAATGAGTATACTTCTTTATTATTTCATTTAAGAAACCTTTGCATAAGTAGTCATATGATACAATCAAAATCTTGCGTAGGTCCATTTCAAATTGTCCGCGTCATATTTTTCCATCGGCATCAAAGTGGCTTGATCTATTTATCTCTGTCAGGCGCGAGTGAACAAAGACCAATAAGAAAGCCCGGTGGTCATTAACCGAAATTATGCCGGAGCCTGAATGATGGCAACACTGCACAATTTATGAGAAACCATTTTTTTCTTTCTCATTGAGTGTCGAGATTTTTTAAGGTCAAATTTTGTTAATGTTTTAAATTATTTAGAAATTTTATCGTAGCATCGCCCTGTATTTTAGGAGTTTGTTATAACTACCGTAGATATTCGTTAGTAAGTTTGATACCAATCGTTGCCGCATGATTGATTTACACATTTACATATACATATCCATGCCAAATTGCACCCTTTAGACCGCGGAGCAAAGCCGCGGAGGGACAGTCGGACAGACAGACGGACATGGCGAAACTGTAAGGTTGAAAGTAGGGTTGACTACGGAACCCTAAAACGGAGCAATTTATTTAGAAGTGAAAACTTGTTGGAACAAAAGAAACGCACCGGAGTTGCGTCCCGCGTGATCCATTGTGGCGACTCCACCATCGTACGGTGGAAGCCATTGTTAATGCCCATTACCTGGCAATTTTCATGTCTACCTACATCTTTTATGGCTTCTTCACTGCCATGAGTAAAGAAATTATGTTTTTAAGGGTCATCTTTTTCTCTAAAATAGGCTTCGCGACACCTTCGCGACTTCATAAAACAAACAAAATCTATAAAAAAGTTATCTATTAATTACTCGCATGCTTGATATTTCTATAAAGAGTGTGGGCTTGAGCAAGGTACGATTATCAGAATCTACACTGAATATACTAATTTAAGAAGAAGCCTGCAAGTTGCACCCATAACAGAAAAAGTAAGGGCAAATCGCCTAGCGTGGTACGGGCATGTGATGTGGAGGGATGAAAGTCATGCAACGAGAAAGGTATTACGAATGAATGTGGAGGGAGGTACGAGGAAAAGAAAACCGACGAGGAAAAGGTGGATGGACTGTGTGCGAGATGATATGAAACGAACGCAAGTGAATGATGAGATGACGGGCGAGAGAGAGGTATGGAACGACCGACCCCAAGTGAATGGGACAAGGGCAAGCGAATGATGATATCTGAATCTACATTTCATTTACATTTCTGTTATGATATAATAGGTACCTACGTCATTTCCATTGACTAATCTATTAAAAATCATACGTATTTGTCTATTTATACTGCTTGTTGTTGTTGTATTTACAATTTTTCACATCGATCGCACAGTCAGTGTTATTTATTTGACTTTAGAGGCCAGAATATATGTCTTAAACGAGCGCATAAATATTATACTATTTTTTCATTCTTCGATATAACGCTTTATCCAGGAAGTGTATGAGGGTGTGCTTTATTTATAAACACTTATGGTAATGGCAGTGCAATGTCCTATTGAGTGTTTTCCGACAATATTCTAATAAAAGCAAGGACGCCACGGACAAAGAGGTTTTAGAAGAATATTGTGATAGGGCTTGGGGAATTCAAATTCTTTTTTGTTTAATGTCTGTATGCTTGTTTGTTACTCCTTCACGCAAATACGGCTAAAGGGACTTTATGGACTTTTCATCTCGGAAATGATCTGCTATGGGGATGAAATGGTGGGTGAAAGTTCGAACGAGAATAAGATTATTGAGTTCCACGCGAACAAAGCTGCGGGAAAAGGCAAGTTTAATAGATAAAAATTCAAATATTTTATAAGCTATGCTATGCAGAATTTTCCGAACGCAAAAAGGATTTCATAGCTAACACGGCACCAGGCAGTTATCACACCTGCTGGCTCACACGAGTCCGTGGTTGTCAACCATACTTTTAATGTAAACATATCTATAGGCACATAAAATATACGCTATCGGTCTATGAAAATGTCGAGCACTGTTTTATTGAAAGCAATGTCGACTTTTCAAAATCTTTGAATCCTATATGACGGGCGAGAGAGAGGTATGGAACGACCGACCCCAAGTGAATGGGACAAGGGAAAGCGAATGATGATATCTGAATCTACATTTCATTTACATTTCTGTTATGATATAATAGGTACCTACGTCATTTCCATTGACTAATCTATTAAAAATCATACGTATTTGTCTATTTATACTGCTTGTTTTTGTTGTATTTACAATTTTTCACATCGATCGCACAGTCAGTGTTATTTATTTGACTTTAGAGGCCAGAATATACGTCTTAAACGAGCGCATAAATATTATACTATTTTTTCATTCTTCGATATAACGCTTTATCCAGGAAGTGTATGAGGGTGTGCTTTATTTATAAACACTTATGGTAATGGCAGTGCAATGTCCTATTGAGTGTTTTCCGACAATATTCTAATAAAAGCAAGGCCGCCATGGACAAAGAGGTTTTAGAAGAATATTGTGATAGGGCTTGGGGAATTCAAATTCTTTTTTGTTTAATGTCTGTATGCTTGTTTGTTACTCCATCACGCAAATACGGCTAAAGGGACTTTATGGACTTTTCATCTCGGAAATGATCTGCTATGGGGATGAAATGGTGGGTGAAAGTTCGAACGAGAATAAGATTATTGAGTTCCACGCGAACAAAGCTGCGGGAAAAGGCAAGTTTAATAGATAAAAATTCAAATATTTTATAAGCTATGCTATGCAGAATTTTCCGAACGCAAAAAGGATTTCATAGCTAACACGGCACCAGGCAGTTATCACACCTGCTGGCTCACACGAGTCCGTGGTTGTCAACCATACTTTTAATGTAAACATATCTATAGGCACATAAAATATACGCTATTGGTCTATGAAAATGTCGAGCACTGTTTTATTGAAAGCAATGTCGACTTTTCAAAATCTTTGAATCCTATCGTGGGTATGTTAGGCAGCTCAACATATTTATTGGTCGGCTGCGAACCGAATTAAAATAAGTAATTTTGAATGGAAATTTGTATAAGTTTACCATGCTCCCCTTGTTTTGAGGGTAGTGCCAAGTCCAAGTGTACAGTTACATTTTATTAAACAGACTTATGTAACAACTATGCAATTCTAGTGATGGCTGTCTTTTTAACAGACTTTAAGATATCGAAGGAGGAGGTTCGCAATTCGTTGGAAAACAATGGTGATTTCTCGAAGACAGCTACCAGCTGAGCTGATTGGAGAAACTTTTTTTTATTTGAAAGGGTTTCACAGTGAGTCATAGTTATGGTCAGGATTTGATCCCATCCCATCGGACCCTGGAAGAATTCAGGGAATTATTCAGCTATTATTGACACATCGCATTAAACGATGGATTCTGTTTTGTCAATTTGGTTCTTTTTTTGTTAAAACTTATTTGGTCATGCATGAGTTAGGACAATGACCCAAAAAATAGAAATATAAATAATTTATTCGTAAGCACAAACAGAAGTCAAAATTATACAAAACAGGAAAACAGGTAAGAGAAAGTGTCACGAAATGGTCTCATCTCAACATGATGCTGGCGACTTCCAGCGCTGATCTTCCGATGAAACAATATACAGATTAAAAAAAAAACTGCATACATCAAGTTTATTGACAACACGTCAACGGTTTTCTTCCGTCATCGCGTGAGAACGATGCACTTTCCCCGTCTCGCATGGAATTTTTTGCAGTTCACTTTAAGTGACAGTTGAGCTAAATTCTTCACAGGCACGTGCTCGCAACATTCAAGACACGTGGATTCTCCGTTTTTTGGATGGAAATGGGTTCTGTTTTATTTAAGGGTCATTTTACTTTAGACGCGAGTTACGGGAGAGGACAAAGTTTCCGATTAAGCATGGTACATTAGCATTACTTATAATTATTAATCATATAGGTAAGCGTAGTTATAATAATAACAAATATAATTAAACTATTAACCTACCGATAAACTTTTTAGATTCCAAATCACCCAAATGTCTTCTAAAGGCCGCGGTCCACTACCGCCCCGGGCTTATTGGCAATTTTCTATGTGGATGCTGCACAATGGAGCCATGCGTGGAATGCCGGTTAATGGATGAGCTGTTCGAGCCGTGCTTGGTAAACTTAAACTATTTCATGTTAGTACTTATAAATCACATTCCTCTGTTGTTTATTTATTGACTTATTACCTGACTATGGGCTTTTGGGCGCATTTGGTTAACTTAGAATAAATAAATGTCATTTACAAAGAAAAAGTGAAGGCCTTTAGTGCCCAGGGCTGGAATCGAACCAGCGTCCTCTGCTATCGCGGCAGGTGCCTAAGCCTCTTGGCCACCCGGGTCACGGCGGCATGGGTCGAATTTTTCTAAGTCTATTACCATAATAACTTCTTACCTTCCTGCACGTTAGTATCTTCCTACATTCTTCAAATTTTACCTCTCAAGCTTTGCCCGCATCTGCACAACTTGCATTTCACGACGCTAAGGGGTTATATTCGCCCACAGAATGCGACACTGCAGAAACGCGTCAAACGTGTAACCCAGCTTATTATAAACACGTCTTACGTCAAAGCTAACATGTCCTTTGAGCCTTTACAATGGAACAAAAGCATTAACCTAAGTACGAGTAAATGGTTGTTAAACGTCTGAGAAACTTGCGTCAGTTTTTGCCGTTTATCTTATGATGCGAAAATAGACTAAGTGGGATCGTAGGCGTAACGCACTGCTTTTTATCAAAAAATATGGGTAAAGGCTCTGGTCAACCTTTAAAATAACATGTAAGCACTCGTTTTGTAACTTCGGCACTTGAATTTTCCCTTATTATGTACCTGCTGCACAAAATACTATTACATAAAAACAGAAATTATGAAATATTTTTTATAAGACAGTAATAATTCATTCCGTGTATAAATAGGTCGTGAATGTCGTGAGGTTAGTTTGTACATGTGTACGCGCAACTTAAGCCTTCCTCTAGGAATTAAGGCGAGGACGCCAACAACCCTCAACCAAAGATAGATATAACTCCGTAATAGTTGGATACAGTCTAAGAAAAAAACGTGCCTCGAAAATCACGAAAATTTGATTCTCGATCAGATGGCGCCACTAGTTTTGGCCTACACTCGTATAGAGGGCGTTGACTGTTTCGTTTGTTATTTATAATTTTAACGCATACCAGTGAAAGAACATGGGTCAAAATCATATAAAAATAATTAATGCAAATAAAAAAATCATTTATCCATATTTAAATACATTTTATCGTATTTTTATAAATATTTATTTTTAGTTTTAAAGTGTGTCGACAGATGGCAGTGAATTTACTGGGGTTACAAAATTTACTATGACAGTACCGCTCTAGTATAAGTTACTCTATGCCTCAACATATGCCACGCCGCTCTATCATACAAACGAAAATTAAGAAAAAATTGTCATTACTTTTAAGTATTTTTTTCGTTTAGAAATTGGTTTTATTACGGGATGGGACAGTTTTGTCATTAAGAGTTTTTCATTTAGAGTTAACTTAACCCAATTTTATGACAAGAGTTTGTTTTTGTGGAGGTTGTGGTTTAAACCTAACCGTACCCACTTTTCTGGCAACAGTTCGTTCGTGAAAGCCGCAGCATTAAGACAAAATGTCTATGGCAAGTGACTTTAGGGTTTTTTTAGTGAAAGCTGATATTATGGCTACCAAAATTAGGATTATTGAATTTATTGATTTATTATATGGCAAGAGCGTTTAGAGCTAATGAGTTTTAAGCCAATCATTACGTTATGGCAAATGAGTCTTATGACGACTGAGAATTACGGCTATTACCCATTAGGCCTAAACAGTTAGGGCAAGTGATTTTAGGACAAAAATTATTAGGGATTGCGAGGTAGACCCCAAAAGACCCAAAAGACATTTCTTCTTACTTTTTCGATCTTAGCTGAACTCAAGTTCACAGCCAGGCTTTTTGCCGTCTGCTTGCGCAGTGTTTGTACATTTTAGCAGTATTGCATTGGTAGAGTAAAAAAGATGTAAGCATAAAAAACGAAGTGTGCGTCAGCCGGCAACTGTGTAGCGTCTTAAGTAAACCGTTTGTATTCCGCGGGATGGTCCTTCCGAGGCTTAAGGACCGCATGAGCGCCCTGAACGCCAGACGCGCCTTTTTGCTCCCCCGGCTAAACTACCCAAGCCGATATTTTACCTGAGACATGCTTTGAGAAAATTCTTGCTGTTTTATAAGCACGGTGAAAAATAATATTTGATGCATATTTATACAATGTAGTCTTCAAATCTGGGACAAGTTGACTAGAAGAGATCCCTTACACTTACAGGGATACGTTCGCCTTTGTACATTGTATATCTTAACCTGTCTTATGTGCAATACAGTGTTTACATACATACATACAAGTCAGTATGTCACAAATTGTAATATAAAAAAATAGGGCTTCTATATTTATTTTTTACACTCGTACTTCAATCTGTATCAGTTATTTACAGAATGATATCTAAATAAACTTCGTTTAAGTGATGGCGCTGAAGTGACTTTGATTATATGTAGGTTGATTGAAACCATGACGATGTGTAAAATACAACCAGTTAGTAAATTCAATTATCTTATCTTATCTTATAGTTTCGGGGGCCCTTACGGATACACTTCGACCCATAGGGATCTTTTGTGCAGTTACCCCCTAGGAAAGATCCGTCCGCTACTCAAGAGCCTTCCCCACCATCTCCATATGCCGAATGATGGACCTTATGGGTAGCTTAGTAAATTCAATTACTCAGCAGCATCTTTACATAGCTACCACAAACGCCATTAAAATACAAAGTTCACTAGAATAGTTTAAAATGAGCTCACATTATTTAATGCCACGATGTCCTGAACAAGCGGTCCGCACAGCGGTTAGGAAATACGTTAGTATTTTGCAAAGCTATTTCTATGTGTTCTGGCGATGTCTAGTGCATTTAATTTATTACTACTATGCTATGTACAAAGTGTTTCAAAAAACTCGTCTGCTGTGAACGAAGACATCAAATGCTAGAATGGAACACTTGAAAATTTCGTCGATTTGGCTACTTTACATATAAGTAGATTCCCTGGCGATAAAATATTGTCCGTCGGTCTCTCAAGTCCCGGTAGTCGATATTTTTTTGTTTCCAATGTTTGTTATTGTTTTTTTGTTTCCAATTACTAAAGAGATTCTCAATTTTTATATCACGTTATACTTTTATATTAGCGCCTACTTCTTTATTAGGTACTGACTATAAGGGCCACTTGCACCATCCCACTCACCCGGGGTTAACCGGTTAAACCTGAAGTTACCATGGTTACCAGTACAATTTGAGACTGGGTTAACGGTTTAACCGATTAAACCCGGGTTAGTGGAATGGTGCAAGTGGCGCTTAGCATCTCAATTTAAATACTTAGGTAAAATTCGGGAATGCAACCGGTAAATATTTAGTATGAAAAATACGGGTAATTTACCTGATGACCGGTAATTCCTATAATTTCCTACGTAAATTGCTTTTATTTATTCTACAATTTTACCTACCGTTTTGCTACGGAATTAAGTACTTAAAAAAATTGTTTTATATTGCATAATGTATTCTCTACTCACTCCTTCATATGATCATGTATATTTGTGCCATTTTCAACCAAAAGGGTACTTGTTGTCGCTTGTCAGTAAGGCGCTATTTCCATATAGCTTCAATTAGAAATCAACCTTATCGACAAGCGACAATGTGGTACCTTTTGGTTGAAAACGTCACATTTATCCAGTGCATTCCATACAGTGTTCCCCAAATCGACTGCACACCAGTAATCCACAGTAAGAAATTCCTCTCAAGCAACGTCGGCAATGCTAGACATCCACACACTCGAGGTAATTAATGTAACACGTAGAGTAACACAAATCAAAGCATATTCAACTGTGTAGCCGATTATTTAGAGAACTCACGAGTGAATAGTTATCGTCCTATCCCATAGGATTCATACAAACAATGTCATTTTATAAGATGGTTTGAGGAATCCCCAAACTAGCTCAATGTGCTTTGGAGAATTCCAAGGGATGCCATAGAATAAGCAAGCTGAAATATCATGCTTTTTAACCTCCTGCCTACTCGTATTTTCAATTTGAACTATATACCACATATATAACCACCATGCACTTTACGCAGATTCTATCTGTGGAAACTTGTAATTGGCTCACTGCTTCTATGTTATTACCTAACGTGTTACTTCAGCTGTAAGTTTTCCTAATAAACAAAATAAAATAAAATAAATAACGGCGGTCTATGTCCTTTGAGTAGGAGAAACGTAGGCACAAGGTTAAAGAGATGGCGCACCGAAATTTCACCATTTTCGAATCTGAAGTAGCCCAATTCAGGATTTCAAGAAATACGTCACCTTTTAGCAATAATAACAATGTGCAACGTGATATGGTAACCGCTTCTTATCAGGCAGATTCTTGTGTGGCCACTTGGAAGTATGTTACGAGTACGAAAGCACATGACTGGACTTAGAGGCAAACTTAAATAAAACCCTCCTTGTCTGCAGGCATAAAATCATCCACAGCGAGCTTATAAGCTCAAGAGCACAAGATTCCAGCTATAGCTGGAATCTTGTGCTTGTACAAAAGCCAATACTGGCCACGGGCGCATCCCAAACTCGCGTCAAGTGCATTCAATTAAAGCGGCGGCATACATCAGGTCTTGTTGCAATAGCTTACGTAGCACGAATCAGTTGAAGGCTGAGGCAGGTTAATGCGATCTTTAATTTAGAGTTGGTTAGGTCTTTGGAGTCCTCATCTTCAGTATCTTAGTCTCTCGTCGTTATGTTGAAACAGACTTGTTAGAAAATTGAGTCCCTTCTAGGTCTTCACTTTCACTTTCACTTTCATTTTACGTTTCATTTCATTTTGACAGAAGTTGTTAATAGATTGATGATAGAAATTGCTTCAAATAAATTCCAAAAATACTTGCATACTACTCAACCCTTTTTTGTCTATTTTTTTTAAAGAATGGGGTTTTGTCACGCGGTGACGATGAAGGACTCAACTCACAACTAAAATAACTTTGAAGTGAGCCGATTTCATTATTTTTTGATTAGGCGCAGATGATCCGAATCTCGAGATCACGCCACACCACTTTGTTTAACAAAAATGGATTTTAGGATCGGATCCTAGCGATTTTACCTACTGAGAAAACATGAACTAACGATGAACTAACATTATAGATATGTCATTTGCGGTATATAGGGTGGTCATCTTCATGCGCATAGGTACGTCACACTCGTTTTGGTCTAGACCTCGTCGATTCGTCTGCACAAACGCAAGCCTTGGGAATACAGGCAGGCGCGCCGATCGTATGAATAAATGTGAGTGGTTAGGTCGGTAATAAATGGCACTGGCTATGCCTGTTCTGGACAGTCTGCGCTTGCGAGGAAAGATGTAATTGAAATACGAAATACGAAATAAATACGAAAGAATACGAAAGATATTAACCGGTTTATTCGACAAGTGGACACGGGGAGCGGACGGCAGGTATGCGTAAATAGGTTTAGCAATATGCCTCTAAACCGGTAAATCCAGAATAAAAGTTTTATATTGCTCCTCTAAAAAAATATTTCGAGAAAACGGTTTTCGGAAAGAAATACGAATCTGTTCTACAATCTTGATTAATTGCCGCTGCGGTGGAACACACAACACAAAAATACCTATTCATTACAAAAATTTGTAGTTCAGTATTGTAAGGAAATTTTGTTCAATGTTCTGACTTGACCAAAATAGTTTGAGGATGCATTTTTTCTATTTGTTTTTGAATCAGCCTGCGCAGCTCTTCACAGCTTGCCCAAATCATGGCGGACGTCAAGGGCCATTGGCTATTGCGCGAGTTTTGAAAAGCTAGTCCGTGTCTGGTTATGCTGGGGCCACACTAACGGGAAAAGCCGGGAAACGCGTTAATTATTGCGTTAATTCGAGGTTTTTCATACGGCCACACTGGGTAATCAACAGCGGCGTTTACCGCCATTTTCCGGCATTAAGATTCGGGTTTATCGCAACAAATACTAGTCCTTATTCATGAAACTAAAAATGCTTCTGATGATTCTAATAATGAGTGTTGTTAAAAATGTCTCTTTCTAACAAAAACGCATGTATCAAAACGATTTTTCACTAAAAATACATATAAATATATAAACCTATAGATATAGGCGCGTAGAGCGTTTATGAACAATGAGGTTCAGGCGGTCCGCACATTGGATGCGGATCCTCACGCCGCCCCGGTGTGCGAGCGGGAAATAGGGTAAACTCGCATTATTTGGTGACACGCCTAATTCGGTGATACAAGTTTTGAAGCATGACACCGAGGAAAGCTAGTGAATAAGGGCCTTTTAAATGGACCTCACGGCAAAGCCGCCGAAGCCGTGAAGCCGTGAGGTCCCATTTAAAAGGCCCTAATTCACTAGCTTTCTTAGCTTATGTACGAGTGTACCACGTGTTTTGGCTTCTGCACGTACCAGCTACAAAAAGACATAAAATTCAGTGTACGATCTTAAACTCGCAGCTAAAGTTATCTTAACTTAGTTGAACATTTATGGGAGAAGTAAGAAATTCATGACGTGTCCATTTTAGCTACAAGTGCTAAAACCACCCAGTGGCCACACCGCCATAAAACCCGATTCCCACCGGCTTTCTCATATTTCAAGACATTTCAGCAGATCGGGTTGTATTCAGATACAAATATTTGATGTTGATATAATACTGAGTCAATATATATCGAATATATCGATGCGTCGCTCTGCTTGTTCAAGTATGAAATCTAATTAGTGGGTCAAAATTATTTTCGTTGTCTTATTTTTTGTCCCCAAAAACTGTGACGGAGTGAAGCTTATTGTATGGGGTGAAAATTGGGGTGAAGTTTTTAATCTTTCTCAAGAGAAATATAATCTACAGCTAGAAAGACATGCAAAATAACTTTTTTTATGTATTTCATAAAAGACAAAAATAGAAGCGTGACAGAGTGGTCAGAAGCAAGACAACGAAGAATTTTGACCCTAGTATCATTTCTGCTTCGGAATGTAAATCGATAAGATAATCGAACAGTTCGCTTTCGATTCCCATCCCCATCACGTATGGTATGCCCATTAAAATAAGAAATCAGTCATTATACCTAAATTGAAATCCCTACACCACTTGTGGGTAATTGGCTGTCCCCTTACAATTCTACTTCGATACTCCATATTTCATTGAAATTAATAGACTGGGAAATGCATTCAACATATTTACTCGTATTTTATAAATGCTCTGAAATAATTAAATATAAATTCTCGAGTTTTCGACCCGCGATCACAATAGTAAAGTGCCGAGTCAAGGGTTGCGCTTTTAAAAATTTGTTCGAGTCCATAGGCTAAATGAATTTTATTGATTGTTGGCTAATTTGTTTAATGGTATGGCCGTCAATCATATTACGAGGTAGTAGGAATAGGAATATGAAACTCGGTTGCGAATCGAAAGTGATATTCAGAATCAGAATAACTGAAATTACAGCAGTTTAAAAAATGCTTTTTTAGGTTTAGTTGCATTTGTAAAATGATGACCGACAGAATGGATGAACTTCTAATCTATACCAATGAAAAAAAAAAAAGAATAGGGGTTTTATGCTCATTCAAACAGTTTCGAAAGTAAGTATCATATATTGAGTGAATTATGTATATTGTAAACCATATTTTTTTTCCGCATACATAGGTACCTACCTATTATGTTACATCATACAACCCTTACTAAAGGCATCTCCAAGATATAAATTAACACAGATAAATCAGTTAATCTCAGAAACGAAACTGCGGGAACCGGGAATAACCCGCGGAGCGCTAATTAGCCATTAAAAGTTTCGCTAATTTCCGCCACCTCCGGGCAGCCTAGACGATTTAGCCCGTTACCCCGGAATATTCTAATACATGGCTGTAATGAAGTCTAACACAGAGTTAGGTAACCTAGGTAAAAAACCTAGAGTTTGATCCTAGAGGAGAAAATGCTAAAGAGTTAAACGATAAACGACAACATTTTTTAACCCTCCTAACGTCACGGACGCATAAACGCGTCGTTCGTTATATGCAATTAAATTAGGAATCTATAAGGCCGCAAATTGGATAGCCGCACGCATCCCGACTAGTACATAATAATAATAAAAAATTGAAAACATTTGAACCTTATGCAATTTTATTTTAAGTTCAAATTTCTTCAATAAAATATCTCGAGTTATCAACTTCTTCCCGCCGTGTACGGAAGATTGTTTTTGTCATACAATAAACACACATAAGTAGGTACTTCATCCAAATCCTTCCCGAAGTCGACTGAAAGTAGGGCAGATCCCAGAAAACCTAGCAAATAGTAGCTAGGTCCAACTAATTCCATAACAATAACATCGTTAACCCGTACAATAGCGACGTGACAAATGACGCCACGCCGCGTCGTGTGCGCCATTTTTCACGACCCTTCCGCGCGGCGGCGCGAACTAATAACATTGTCTCACTAGCCACACTGTTTGTTGAAGCTGGATGTCTCGTTAAAGTTTGAAGTTCTACTTTAAATGTGAATGTGTAATAACATTTAAAGTCTGTGCGAGAAAGAGCATGCACGATCGGCATATATATATTATATCAATCGCTCGATAAGTGATCGTACATCGAATCGAAATTTCGTTGTCCGTCTCTCTGTTGTTCTTGCGTATAGCGATAGAGAGACAGATAACAAAATAATAATTTTAGATGTTGGCGACAGAACCCATAAGGATCGCGATAAAAAGAACTAGTTTATTTGCTTGTATAATATCTGCGCGCAAACGTATATTACAAAACTAAAATGCGCATGTCAACGGGCCTTGCATTAAGATTGGTTTAAAGTAATCCAAATCTATTCGAATTCAGCCTGATATCATTAGATCATTAATCATTAGGCACATTAAAATTAGCCTGAGCGGGATTATAAATATCCTAAGTGTTCTTACGTTACCCAGTCAGTTAAATCTCGGAATACCTAAATCGGCTCGTTAAATCGTCTCTATGTCGGATGTGAGGGAAATGAGTGAAACTATTAGTGGCTAATTAAACCTTAAACGCCAGTCTAGATGGTTATTTCCGGTTCAAATCGGAGATACTTAACTGCGAGGTTTCCGTGTTTTTAAACCTTAATTTATACCTTATCTATCGGTTGCACATTAGAACTGAACCATTTTATTTTATTTATATTTCGCTGTTTGTTAAGCTTAGAGTAACTGTCATAGTAAATTTTGTAACCCCAGTAAATTCACTGCCATCTGTCGACACACTTTAAAACTAAAAATGAAGATTTATAAAAATACGATAAAATGTATTTAAATATGGATAAATGATTTTTTTTATTTGCATTAATTATTTTTATGATTTTGACCCATGTTCTTTCACTGATATGCGTTAAAATTGTTAAATAACAAACGAAACCGTCAACGCCATCTAGACGACAGTAGGCCAAAGCTAGTAGCGCCCTCTGATCGAGAATAAAATTTTCTTGATTTTCGAGGCCCGTTTTTTCCTTAGACTGTATCCATCTATTACGGAGTTATATGTATGCTTGGGATATATTTTACTACACAAAATATAAAAGCTATACAAAGCTATGGAGTTCGGTCTTTCATTTAGTTTTTCAACATTGGCGCAGTCGGTAGGGTTCGAGCTTATTTTGCCCAAACTGCTCTCTCTATAATCTCCACGACTACGTACACGTCGTTATTCGACGGTACCCTGCGCTCTTGATCAGATTTTCGGTCCACGGCCGGCTACTCAATGTTGGCCCTAAATATTTTTTTTCATAGTAATTAAGGCGGTCCAATCGGTCAAAAATGAAAAGAGCGCGAGCGGCCGCTGCTAAGGCATGATACTTAATATATTTCTGATTAGCCCCAGCCGGGCTAGCACATGATTGGCGCGACAGTATCTCGCCGCGAAATAGACTACCCGTCCCTCTTTAATTAATACAGTTAGAAAAGGACGGGTAGTCTATCTCGCGGCGAGATACTGTCGCGACAATCATGTGCTTGGCCTACAGGTAAGGGAAGCGGAGAGCAAAATATTTTTTGATAAAGAAATAATAACGAATAAGTATGAGTTTGTATGAATACTATATAGAGTGATTTTGTTATGTCTGAATATACTCTGAGGGGTGAACAAACCCACACACAGCAGTTTTTTTTGCGTTTTCAGGCTTGGCCCCATATACACGGTGCCCATGAGGAAAGGGAAAAAATTTAACCACGCATTCCTGGCTGGGGTCATAAGGACTAATAAATGTTATATGGACCAAGGTCGAATTATGCTTTTTTAATTTTAATACATAATAAATACATAAAACGTTTGCTTCTCTAGTATAAAAGTGCCTTAGGGCGAGTTGACAGAAAATATTCAAATATTCTGACGGTTAATACGTCAACAAGGTGTTTTATACTGGTGATTTACTTAAACTTTTTTACACAAAAATGGATATTTTGCAAAAACAAAGCCGAATCCAGGAAACATTATATGACATTTTTAACTTTAAATATAGTCAGGAATACGCTGTTTAAATTTTTCCCTTTCCTCATGGGTACCGTGTATAGTAAAAGTTGTTCAGTACAGTATGAGGTCATACTGAACAACTTTTACTATGGGGCCAAGTCTGAAAACGCAAAAAAAACCTGCTGTGTAGGTACATTTTACCCCAAAAACGAAAAAATATACTGCTGTAGCAGATTTTTTTTTCCATTTCCGGGTTAGCTCCATAGTAAAAGTTGTTCGGAATAACCTACAATTATTGCCCTTTGGAGTATGGTCAGACATAACGAAATCACCCTGTAGGTAGTAGGTAGTTGTTGTGTTTGATCTTTATTATGATGTTTGTGTGTCGAATTCGAACGAGCTAATTAATTATGAATACGTAAACATGCGCTTCCAAATATTGACTACCCAATTAGCTTCTCTAGATAAGATCCAAACACGTTATAACTATGTACCAATTGTGTTAATAATAAACGGTGTTTAATAAGACAAATAGACACAGATGTTATCGTAACGGCGAATATTTGAAAACAATGAAGACACCACAGAATACTGATAGGCAAAAGTTGTATGGCTCTCACCAATATTTTTATCAAAAATAGGTATCACATACAAGTGCTGTTTGTTAGTTGTATGAATTAGATAAAACGCACGCCGCGTTAAGACGTCCTTGACGTTAGGAGGGTTAAATATTTACTGTACTTTATCGTTTAGCATTTTTGTTTGAGCAGAATGAGAAACGAGAGAGATGATTATTGGCCGAGTGAAATGAAGGTCGCCGTTTCAGCTTGTGTTGTGCAGAAATGTTTTCGTATGTCTCCGCCTGATTTCCCCTACATTTCTCAACCATCTCGTGAAATTTGACGCAGGTTCGATAATTATAGTTGGTCAAGCAAATCTTGTCAGTAAATAAGAACAAAAAACTACACTCATCCCCTTCTTCTAGGCGCCAGAACCAGTGCAAGACAAAGACAGTATGACTCTCTCCGTCTACACCCGAAATGAGACAGTCCCTTGACAAACTATATATAGATTTTTTGTCCATTCATTATAGAATTTTTTTCAAAATGGCGGAGCCATGGGGGTTCGAGAGGTCTACAGTTCACAGGGCCACTATATATTACTTAATATACTACATACATACTGAACCAAATCTGTGTGCTTCGCCCGTAAAATAGAATAGGTACATTCCTATTAATATTTACTTAACATTAAGATAATTTGGCCGATTGTACAGTTACTTAACGCTAAATGCTGATAAATATACTCGTATAGCAACTTAGGTAAAATTTAAAAGTGGAAAAATTACTGCCTTGGGTGAGACTTGAACTCACGGCCTCTGGATAGATACTCCAGAGTTCAAGTCTCACCCAAGGCAGTAATTTTTCCACTTTTAAATTTATTCTAAGCTTAATAGCATCGATCGCAGACGTTTCTGCTTGTTAAAAATTAATTTAGGTAAAATTGCTAGATTAGGGAAAATGGATAGAAGTTATCATTTTAAATTTACTTTATTAAATTGAACTAAATAAATGTTTAATAGTTATTTACGATACAAGTGCGGAAAAGAGGAAATTCGAAACGAGTGGCGATAAATTAAAACACGACCGCAGGGAGTGAGTTATATTATCCGACTGAGTTAAGAAGGTAACGATTGCTAATAATATGCATGGAAAGGGAGCCTTCTTTAATTAGTCAGACTGGCGGGCACCGGCGCGCCCGACCGCTTGCGCGGTGCGCGGCCCGCGGCCGCCCGCCGCGCCGCCCGCGCCCGCGGCCGGGGCGAGGGGCGGCCGGCAGTATGACAGATGCAACACACAATACTAACTGTTTTAACTATTAAAATTTGATTAATATGAGTATCTTTTTTTTTCTCGCGTGTGTTGTAAAACGTCGTATGAAACGCGTGTGCATTGGTCATTACACACATCGGCTTTCTTATTGCGCGCTCGCTTATAGCTCGCGCGCACAATATCGCCTCGTGTGTACTAACCAACTTAGCACACTTGTATCATAATGTACTATTAATTAACATAACATGTATTTTTTTTATATTGAATATTTTATGCGTCTACAGATTAATTTGACAGATTTTATTACGGCTGCAATATCCGGGAGCTAAGGCAAATATGGCAGATCAAATAGCGTTTATTGGCTTGCGACGCCTAAATATCCTGAGGGGTATTTATGACAATTTTATTAGCATTCGCAAACATGACAAACCGACAGGCTTAATATTCACTTCACTCAACATTGCTGTCAATTCCTTTTTTAAATTACTATTTTAACCATAGACATAGTATATACAAGTAGTTATAGACGCGCCACTAGTGATGTGCCGTTCCCGGGAATAATCCCTAGGTGGGAATATTCCTGGGAATATTCCCAGAAATATTCCCACACGAAGGGAACATTAGGGAATTTTGAAATTGTTAATGTTTACATATTGTGTTATAGGGGATTCTATCAAAACGTTATCCATTTAACTATTAACTGAGACATTAGACAGTGTAACTCACACAGGCAAGTAAATTCCCAATGTTTCCGGGAATATTCCCAATATTTCCTGGGAGCATTCCCAATGTTCCCGGGAATATGCCCATAGTTGTTGGAAAATTTTATAATAAAAACAAATTTTATAAAATCATCACAGTTTAATTAAAACCGGTCAAGCGCGAGTCGGACTCGCGCACGAAGGGTTCCGTACCATTACGAAAAAAAAACAGCAAAAAAATCACGTTTGTTGTATGGGAGCCCCATTTAAATATTTATATTATTCTGTTTTTAGTATTTGTTGTTATAGAGGCAACAGAAATACATCATCTGTGAAAATTTCAACTGTCTAGCTATCACGGTTCATGAGATACAGCCTGGTGACAGACAGACAGACGGACAGACGGACGGACAGACGGACAGCGGAATCTTAGTAATAGGGTCCCGTTTTTACCCTTTGGGTACGGAAATTGACTAAATATTTTTTCTAGGAACATTTTTTTCTTAAATTAAAAAAAGCGTTATAAAATCATCATATTTGACTTACTTACTAATCACAGTGTATAAAAATGAAACTAACTTTAATATAACAATATAAAATCTAAAAATACTTATTTTTTTCACGGTTTTTAAAGAAACACTGAACGTCACATGGTGTTTTGGCACATTTGCCTAAATGGCAGGCGAATTTCGTAGCATTTTTAAATAAATACACCGTATTGCAATATTTGCAGCAAACGTGACTTTGTTGTTAACTGTATGAGTAGTAAAATGTTCAAACACTTTGGGCCTCATGACTTATGCACATCTACGCACGTGTTGATAGAACGAGATACGTTCGAAGACTGAGTAAGTGCACCATGGTGTATCTTTTTAGAAGAAGGGATACCAATATATTGAAAGAAAGAGATAGAAACATAAACTCTCAAATAACAAATAAACAAATATTGCATATAAAATGCACCGCGAAAAAGATAAACGATTTTGTGATTTAAAAAAAAAGCTTAAAATTTAGTATTGTGAACGTCATTTTATTTTTCAGGGTATTATACATATTTTAATCAATCAATCAATCAATCAATCGATATCATTTATTTGCAAGAATACTTAACAAACTTTAATTGAAAATTTGATTTACCCAATCTGAATTGTAATATTCCCTTGATTTGGGAATATTCCCGGAAACAAAGGAATATTCCCATTGGGAATTAGCCCGTTCCCGGGAAAATTCCCACGGCTCATCACTACGCGCCACCGAGCGACCGGGGGTAAGAGAAAGAATATTCATATAAAATTTGGGCAGCATAGGATTTTTTCTCTTTCACTCTTATAAATTTCGGTATTTCGCCATCGCATTCTACCTATGATGCCACCCGGTCGGTGATAAGGACAAAGCATGGCACTATTTTCTCTTTCCTCTTATAGGAATCGCAATAAGACTATCTGTATCAAAGAGTGTCAGGCCCTTGATTTTAACTAATAAGTATGTAGTTGGTAGTTGGTAGATATGTTTTGCAATAATTACGTCTATTTAGATATAAACTTATAAGATGCATTGCATACCTACATCCAAATTTTACAGGTTTTTTTATGTATTTACTGGGAGAAAATGTCTCATGACAAGTGACGGTGAAGTCGTTAGAGTCGGACCACGCTTAGTTTTCATGCCAAGTGTACGTCAAGTATGGAGCTTAGGGATATGTAATGTAAGTATGCATTCTTACTGCCAAGTTAGTGCAAAGTAAGCGTGGTCATAGTCTACACTTGTAATTCGCTTAAAATTTCTGGCGACAACGCGCGACTTGTGTAGGCAGCGGCGACGTCATGAGAAGTCGGAAAAAGTCTATCGACTTTGCCTGATGACGTATCTGGGAACACTGCTTCGACGTAAAAAAATGTCTCCACGTCATTTCTGTCTGAAAGCCTGACTTATCTGAGAGCCTATCGCGAACATCGAAAATCTAAATTTTATCAACTGCCTCCCTTACTTTGAATATGTAAGAGCGACAAGGAGGCAGATAACGAAATTTCCATTTTCGACGTTCCATCCCATATTAGGCCCTCTAACCTACATTGGGACATCGCGCACGATTGTTGTTCTTATGGAATCTCTGCAATCGCTATGTTGCGTCTGCGGTCGCAATGCTTTTATCAGGTTTAATATGTTTAATGTTGCCAGTTAATTCATAATTACGACCGCTTTTAATTGGAATTAAATTTTCGGTAGTAATTAAGCGAAACAGCCAATTTTAATCGAAAAACTAATTATTGTAGAGGATTAATACCTACCACAATAAATTCAATTTAAAATCTATCCTTACTCTCTTAGAAGGGTGGTTGAACAGGCTTTAGGTTAGTTTTCGTTCATGTCGTCTCGGATATGGGTGAATATGGTATTAATGCATTTAGTATAATGTCCTGAACACAAATATATGAGATGACAAGCGCGAAAGTCGTGGGAGTAGTTGCTGTGACGTCATAAAGTCGGCAGTACAAACTTTTTTACTTTTTTCTTTAAAACATACCATGTGGGGTACCAAATGAAATGCTTTGTGAGTAGATCACAAATACATTTTAACAAACTGTAACATTTTTACTACTTGTTCTAACAATTTTTTAGAAAACGTTCAAAAATTTCACAACCCAGAGTTGACTTTGAACTGCTCGAATTTGAAAATGACTGAATGGATTATTTAAAATTTTATACCTAAAAATGTATATAGCCTAAGACCACAATTCTGACAAATTCAACCACACCTCATGTCAAAAACCGTCCAGCCGTTTGGGCTGTAGGGCATGTTAAATAAATTGACATATATACATACCCACGCTCGAAAAACATTACCCTCCTTCTGATGCAGTAGAGTAAAAATACGTTTCCAGTAACAAAATAGTATAAAATAGTATTTTTACCCGACTGCATCAGAAGGAGGGTAATTTTTTTCGAGCATGGGTTGTCATCTCATGTATTTGTGCTCAGGACATCATACTGAATGCAATGATACCAAATATACCCATATTCGAGACATGAGCGAAAATCGATTTCTAGACGAATTTTCGAGAAAAGGCCAGGCCACTATCTGTTCTTACTGGATTGTTAAACATTCGGAGCCTAGAGCACCATCTACAAACACTTTATCTTGGACACCTATACAATATTCTAGTGGCTTTGTGAGCTGTAGACTTCGCGAACTCCCATGGCTTCGGCATTTTGAAAAATTTCGAAAAACTGAATGGACAAAAAAAAATTTTCATTGAACCTGGTCACAAAATTTCCATAGAATCGGTTGAGAATTGCGATCTATATTAGAGAATAATATCGCTAACGCTTCGGTCAATGAATCTTTGCTAGAACTAATCTCTTGCACCTTCACCGTCACCCGCCACCACGAATCAATCAAACGTCCTAGTTAACCTTACCAAGGTAAACTGTCAGGCATCAGGTGTTGATGGCACTAATCCAATTATAAACACGTTTGATCGTAAAGTTGCGGTTAGGTTGTTAGGTGTCAATCAAGCGACAGTACCGACAGGTACCAACCTACCAACTGCTTCTACTTATACGGATTTTTATTTAATATACATTAATAGTATCATGATTCATAAGTCAGAACGTGAGCAGTAAGTCGCATGGTCGGGAAAGCCGACCCTGCGTAACGGGATGATAAGTTGAGACCAAAGAAGAAGACACCGACAATAAGTAATGACTTTAGAAAGTGCGTTTTGTTTTCGAAATGCTAGGTTGTACCGAGTTTTTTCTGAGCACGTAAATATCGAGATTACGGACCACTATTAGCTTTTCGGAAGGTAAAAGAAAATATGGCGCGAAAATGTATATAGGTACCGGCGAAAGAGATTAAAAGTCACTAATGTCAACTATCCAGCCTGCATTGGGCCAGGGGATGATAGCTCAATAACCTTATGCATGTGATACCAGCATAGAGACTAGAACAACCTCATGCTTCTCATGCCTTTGCCCAACAGATCCGCTATACAGAGAGGATATTGCTATATGTCCCATCCCAGATGATAATATTATAACAATAACCTACACATCATGATCAGCAGTCATGACTGCTGTGATGTATGCATTTTATGCATCAATTTTATAAACTCTTGGGATAATTTTGCGTCACACAACCGCACTCGTAACACCGCCGGCGATTTGATAGCTGACCAGTGTTGCCAGTGCATCTCTTCATCTTTAAATGGAGGATCAACCTTTTGACCGACACATATCTGTCTACAGCTTTTAAATTTCGTTGTATAAATTTCAACTCTAAATAACGGTTTTTCTATGTTTCAATTTATGACTTAGGTATGTTAAAGCATTCAAGGTCCTTGCCCGATTTCTTGGTAACTCCAGAGAAATTTTCAGTAACGAAAGATACACTCAAAAAGTTGATTTGCCCTAAAACTAATTTACAGTCGCTTTATCTTAGCCTGTAACCGTGGTAACCTTAATTTCAGCGCACGTCTGAATAATTTGAATACTAGTACTTAGCGAGACTTAGGCGAGGAGTTGACGAACTTGCTCCGTTATTCAAATATATTGCAGCAAAGACGATTAACACGTAAAAACATGGCGTGTATTGCTTAGTATGCGGAATATTTAAATGAGTTATGTGCTTTAGGATAGCATTGAATCTTAACTTGGGGAAGTTAAAAATAGACATGTCTACCGTCTTCTTCTTCCGCTTACCTATTTTTATTTGTGTGATATGATCTAGTGTAAGGAGTTAGTTCAACTAGCTTTCAAATGTCTGGAAATATTTTAAGAAGTATTGACTGAGATAAAATCCCAAAAACCCGACTAAACTCGGCTAAAGTGACAAAAGCTGGTAGTTCAAATTATGTTCCATTGCACTTTTATTCGTGCCCGTTTTTCTCTGGTGCGTTTTTATAAATAAGAATTCATCATCATCATCATCATCATCATCATCATCCTGTCCTGGCCGGTTTCGGCCACGGCGACTGGGTTTGTACTGGCTAGTGAGAGCGACGATCGTGAGCTCTCAGGTGGCTGACGTAGCCTATTTTTGCAGTGAATGTACGGCCACACTCACCGCAGGTCAATGGTTTTGTCGGAAATATTTTTTTTTGAATAAGTAACATGAGTTTCACACACCACCATCAGTAGCGGTATGAAGCGTTGCTGTGGCCGAGGCTGAAGATGTTCACGTGATTACAAAACGCTGATTGATAGAGCATGCCAGTAGGTCCTTCGCCCGCATTTAGTCCACCATTTAATTTTGTACCGTTTGTTAACAGATTGATAATATACAACTAAAATATTGCCGCGCCCTTGCATTGCCGAAACCGTATAAGTATGTAGGTAATATTGTGTAAAATGTGTGCAATAACTGCTTTAGACTTTGAGTTTGAAATAAGTGCTACGAATCCAGTGATTAAACGTACGACTAAGCATTCCTCTGACGTACTTTTCTTTTATCTCAGAAGTTTCATTTCTATTTTAAGCACATAATAATTTTATTCAAATCCTTTTCCCGAGTTGTAAGTGAGATTTGCTAGCTTAGCGCCCGGCATGCACTACTCCTCATTAGGCGCTAATTTAATTAGCCTACGAACCTCGGGAACGGACTAGTTTCATAGATTAACGTGCACATTATGCTTGACTAATCCCTCCTCTTTAGAAAGTGTGACTTGCTTTTAAATAATATGTAAAAAAAATAAAAATTAGGCGTAAGTTACAATTTAAGTTGTATGTAGTATATCCATCAGATTACGTTGCAAGCCAATATGATGGCTTGAGACTTTATATTATTTAATGTTCACAAGCTTCAAACGTCAGTTAGGTCTCGTTTATACTATTATTTGACGCGTTCTACAGTCAAAAGTGCAATACTAAAAGCAATATGTTGCCTGAAACGGTCGAAAACGACAATCAACCTATGGTATATATAAACGCATTAATACAGGTATGCCCATAGCTCTGAAATTTTTCTTTACTGCCACCATCTCTATACTGCATGCTCGAACAATACCAAGGCTCACATTTAAATAAAAACGTCCTTTTTCCAAATTGGCAACACTGTGCCATTCGCGTAGTTTTATAATTTGCGGCGGCGAGTTTTAGGAGACCGTCCACAATACTCATTAAAACCAGCGACATGGGAATGCTGTTAACTGTTTAGGAGCCGAAGTGCCTCGTTTGCTCTCTAGTTCTCTCAATTGCTTTGGTGTTATAAACGAAATTAGTGGTTAAAGTCAGTTGCGAATTACGATAGTCTGTAAAATATCGTTTTATAGTTATTAGTTTCATCTTTCATGACGATGAACGTAACAAATTATACTAAATAAACAAAGTACAAACGGTCTCGCTCGGTCAAAAAGGACAATGTTCTGCCGCTGGGGTATTACTGCAATGTTCTGCCGCCAAAGTGCAGCACTAGCACCTATCGTAAACCATAACATACATAATGTGCCGTCTGTTTTCACACATAATAAAATATGACATTGATGCATAAAGGCGGTTTGTTTACAGAGGGCCTACCGGGAAACGTGAAAATCGAAATAACGTTATCTGTGTCTTTATCGATCGAATATGCAAGAGTGATAGAGAGGATATATAACAAAATTTTGATTTTTTGTTTCGTGGTAGACCCTCCGATTGTGGTAGGGCACCTCCTAGGCAAAGTTTCGCGTAATATTCCCTATTGTCATAAAATTCCAATCCAAACATTACAACCAGTGTATACATGTAGTCTAGATGAACTTTTCACTCCGCCGGCCCAAGACGAAAAGTTCACGTAATATTAATTAGCTCTTACGGGAAACGGTCGAAGAGGTCGGCCTTTACATATATCGGCGTTTAATGCACAGCCATACTGAGTTTCTCATTCATTAAACATACTAGTAATCAGTTGATCAAATAACTCGCTTAATGCAGCCGTGCCAATTCGGAACATCGGAAATGAAGTAATTACGACAGGAACGGCGACGCGAGGGTAATCAGACCTATTAGGGTCAAGTGTCAGGGGTCAAATTACCATAGGGGGTTTTATTTATCACATCACATCATCGAGCTGATGATAATTGCTATTTAGTTTTTAATCAGTATTTTCTGTTTATGTCAGATTCATAAATTATCACATTTTCATTCCTACCTCTAAAATCGAAGACGTGATTTTTTTATTAAGAATGCTAATATAGAGAGGAAAAATTACGAACAGAGTCTAAAGAGAAGCAGAGTAAGGCCAACAAAGGACTTTGAACGAATAAATAAAAAAGTTAAAGGTGTGTCTCATAAACGAATTTAAAGAAAATTGCACACAGAATTTTTTGGTATTTCTGTCATTATATTGCTCTACTAATCAGAAACTAATTGGCGAAATGTTCAAAACAAAAACTTTATGAACAGCGCCACCTGTTACTCTAGCCCGGTACCGTTTTCTACAGAAGTACCCTGTCATATAAACGTTCCACCCCTGAACAGGGTGTTGCACCGGCTTCTTCATTCAGGTTACAGATCACAGATGGCATTGGTTGAGTTACTCAAGCAAAATACAGATAAAACTAGAAGTAGGTAAATAGAGATTATGATCTGTTTATTATCGTAACTTATTATTATTACATATTAGGTTGCCACGCCTTAAATCACTAATTTATTAGCTCAGAATAATGACTAAAGCAAAGAAGCCGGGCAAAAATAAAAGCTTGGTAAAAGATATCGTATTCACAACACGTTATTACTTTTTGTCTATGAGTGAGTGAGACAACAATCCGCAAGTTCTTTCGTTTTTTTCAGTATTGTCATAAGATGAACTGAGGGAAATGTCAAATGGTCCTATGTGGTTCTATAATATAATCCAGCCAAATAAAATATAACTTCGTTTTTTCACAGGTAGGTGTCAACTGTAACAACTTGACATAGTCGTATTATTTTAGTTGAAATATTTCGGGATGTTTCAGCGGTCATCTTGGTTTATTTTAATTATACTCTTGCTATTCCTGAAAGATTGTTGGAAAACGTGTTGAGTTTTTATTTGTAATGGTTTGAAGTTCCCTTTGTGATAATGTTTTGTGTGATCGAGGGCTGTAAATCGCATACAGGAAGAAAAGAAAATACGCACGAACCGATAACCTTTAATCGGTGAGTTTTGTTCAATTTTGAAGAAATTAATTTATAGGACCTGACCCAAAACATAGAAATCGATATATTGTTTATGTAATTATTACTTGCATTCAAGTCTATATAGATTTTTGCATAAATTTTCGAACTTTTCTGCTAAGTATGAAAGGTTATATTTTTGGCATAGTGATGTATCGACCTCAGATCAATAACCTATCGACATTTACAGCTTTCTTATAGTTTGGCCCAGGACTGTCTCATTTTAATTGATGAGTACAGTCAAGGGCATAAATATATATACATTCCCAAAGTCTCAAAAATATGTGTACGCTCAGACAATAAAATCGTGTTCACATATTTTTAAGCCATTTGTCTGGATCGATATTTTTGCCTTCGACTGTACCTATAGTTTTCTTTGTTCTTACTTACTGACAGATTGTGTTTGCCAGACTATAGTTTAATACTAAAAACCGGTCAAGTGCGGGTCGGACGCGCGCACCAAGGGGACCGTACTTTTTAGTATTTGTTGTTATAGCGGCAACAGAAATACATCATCTGTGAAAATTTCAACTGTCTAGCTATCACGGTTAATGAGATACAGCCTGGTGACAGACAGACGGACAGCGAAGTATTAGTAATAGGGTCCCGTTTTTACCCTTTGGGTACGGAACCCTAATAAAAAAGGCATTAATGATCATAGATTAATGTTCCTTTTATTAATATTGTTGGTCACAAAACTCAACTTTTTATTTCAGATTTCCAAAGGACGAGGAATAGGGGATATTACTGCAATGTTCTGCCACCAGAGTGCAGCACTAGCTTTTTTAGTGCACCGTATCGTAACTTATTCATACTGTACCTTTAACAGGTTTTTGACAATTAGAGTTTTGAATGATTCACGGTTAGTTTCACTAGACTTATATATAAAATTAAAATTATAGGGAGCTCACAAATAATACAAAAGGTAATCACGGTCTATATCCCGGTCAATATAAGTCTAGGTTTTTGACAAGTTTTCAGGGGACCTACCGGAAAACTCGAATCCGAAATTTCGTTATCTAGCTGCCTCTTTATCGCTCGAATACGCAAGAGTGACAGAGATGTTAGATAACGAAAGTTCGATTTTCTTGTTTCGCGATAGACCCTCAGATTGTGATAGTGGCACCACCTACGCCGAGTTTCGCGTAATATTCCCTATTATTAAAAAAATATATATATTACACGAACGTTTTTTTTTTTCATTTCCTATTTGGTACAGTCAGCTGCAGAGAAAAGGTACCCCACGTCCATACTAATTTACAGAACTTTGTATGCAGGGGGGGTGCCTTTTCTCTGCAGCTGACTGTACATGACTAGAAACTATACTTAGTCTTTTAGCATTAGAAAAAACGGTAAACCATTTCCACGTGTCTTTTTATTGACAAGTTTTTTTATAAATATAGCAATATTTTACTTATGAAAGCAAAAGTATGTAAATGATCGTATATTATATTTGTTGTGACTTATTTTCAAAGTGTTTTTCGATAAAACGACACGTTAAGATCGCTCGCCTTCTTTCTAATGATAAAAAAACGAGAGGTATAGTTAGACGGTTCTGAGTGGTAGACTGCAAATGAGATAAAAGCTATATTAGGTACATGCATTAATCCTCATATCAGGCGGCTCTTTGATTCCAAGGATTGCATAATTTTTATACTTTTTAATGATTTTTAGAATATGAAAATTATAAAAAGTATAAAAGTTATGCAATCCTTGTATTCCACGCATTTCATTTCATTTCAACGAGCCGCCTGCTACAGATTTCTTGAAATTGCCGCGTTTTTTCAGGTTCAACTTTCATTAGCCAGACTATTATCAATTTGCCAATTTCGTGATTATTCTTTTACACGGCACATAAACTTATGCATAATTTATCGATATAAAAAGTCGACACAGTCACATCCCTAGCAAATTATCAAACTTATGACACCGTACGTAAATGAGAAATAACAAGCATATATGCATCTCTTTTCGGCACATTATCTAATTCGTAAGGAAGTAAAGTACGGGTATACATATTTGCGAAGCATTTTTGCCCGACTTCTATGCTTTAGTCATTATTCTGAGTTTATTAGTTACTTCAAATTATTCGTAACCCCATTCCCCATGTTTAAGTAAGGGATATTTGATTCCACATGAGTTGCTTTCGACAAATTTTTTTTTGAGCAATGTCACATGTCAGTTCCATGAATTGTCAAATGCCTTAAGGGCTCTCCACACTCGTGCGCGAATCGCGGCGCGAAGCCGCGAATGCGAGTAAGGAGTCTAGTTCGCTAATTAGCGAAATCGACTCCACACTCGCGTTCGCGGCTTCGCGCCGCGTAGTCAGTCTGGAGCGAGCTTTATGTTCAGTTCAACCACAACAAAATTTTTGCGAATTTCGTTTGAAAAATTTAAAACATGCCATTATTGCCAGGAGCGAATTTCAAAATTGGCATGGGAGATGAGATCGATCTTTCGCGCTTTTTTCAAATCTGGCGCCTTTTTCTAGGTCGCCTTATTCAAAGTCGATGCAGAGAAAACTGGCGCCGACAAACACACGGTACAAAGGTAATCTTATGAAATGTCCCTGGCTAGCGGCAGCCGTATGAACTTGAACCAAATTTACTTCATAAGATTTAAAATAGAAAAGCCCACAAAATGAGGGCAGGGCAGGATTTGTCGTGCACCTAACGAATAATAATGCAACTATATACCTATCCAACAATACTCTTTGGTAAAAAATATAACCGGAAGCGCATGTTACTAATTTGACTACGACCTTCAACATTCACGTTTTTGAACCAAAGTAATGTACCGTGGCCGGTATTGTGATTGCAGTTTTGAATGATTCACGGTTAGTTTTACTAGACTTATATTGACCGGTATGACGCGCACGAATGAGGGTAGACCGAGCGCGGTCTAGGTCTACACAACTTTGACACCCACCCGCTATCTTCAGTTAACCGTGAACAAGATACGTCGAAATATCGGGAGCTCCAAAACAATACAAAAGGTAAATCATGGTCCATATCCCAGTCAATATAAGTCGAGTAGTATTGTGATTGTAGTAACAATATGGACAAATGTCGCTGGATGCATAGATGCTCTCATAGATAAGGTAGACGTAGAGAATATACAAACTGACTTGGTAATAAAACTTTTACTTTTAAACAACTTATTGAGCTGCACGACTTGCATTTTCTTAAGTTTCCATTTTTGATGGGATTGGCCTTACAGGAGTATTAAGGATTTGCCACACTGGATGCGTTCTGCGGTCAAACCCGCATTATGTATGAACAACATTGACAGCAACCTTTGAAGTTGAAGTTTGACCTGAACGCTGCCCGCAGAACAGAACGCATCCAGTGTGGCAAATCCTTTAACCACACAAACGCCGACATGGAAAAATCGATATGCATATCATGCAATACATTAAATGAAATACGTATAGAATACATGAAACTAGACACCGCAGAGCAACCTTGTCTCATTAATTATCTCAATCGTGACCCAACACATGATGACTGACACAGCCGTAGTTCGAGAGCGTCTAATCAACGTCTCAATTACACGTAATTACGAACCACCGACCAGTTCTAAAAGGTCTTAAATACAGATCATATTAGCTGCTCTTGTGACTATTACAGTTGACGGAAAGAGAACGGAGATGAGTCTTACGTTCGTAGTTGTATCAGGCGCAGCGAAGCGACATCGTCATGCACGAGTTTTCTGTCTGCACTATGCATCCTGTATAGAAGGATATTAACAACTAAGTTGTTATTCAGAAACGCCTATTAAGTCAAACAAGACCAAGGGCCATGATTATCAAGATAATCATTTGTCCTTATCCGTAATTTTAACGTTTGTGTTTGTTAGAAAGGGACAAAATTTAACAGCGGTTTGCTAAGCTTTATAACATGCACCGGGCTACTAGGAAGGTCTATGAGATTTAACAGATCAGAATCGTTATACAAAATGCAGTGTAAAAGACTAGCTACTAAAATCCGTAATGATGAACGCAGCCACTGTCTAGAGTGATACCGACTAAGAAGAAACAAATCTTGCAAGTAATGTCTTCACAATCTTAATTTCTTTTAATTTGATAATGGGTCAGCAAAACACTGTTCGCAAGCCCCAATTTTATGTAAAGAATTGCTAACAAAAATTTGCTCCTATAGTAACCATTGCACCAAATTTAAAACAATGGGTCTTGTTTTAAATTCGATGAATATGTACAACATAAAAAACGCTTGATGTCATCATTTATAACCAGTGTCGTACTGACAATCGACAATAAACAAAAGTCAATCAATTAAGAACCTTTGTTTGGAATTTAGCTCTTTGTTTGCTTTATTAATGACCTCGTTAAGATTACAAGTATTACAACACTTTAACGACATAGGTATCTTGACAGAAATGGATCAATTATGTTCGTTCTTAATGATCATCAGTCACAGATTACATAATAATATACACAGTATTATGAAGTGTTACGCCACGTCCAGGAATACTGAGTTTCATCCTATACAAGTTTATACTACAACACCCCAGTCTCCATGTTCACTAATAGAACATTTTTTTATAGAATGAAAAATGTATCAGAATGACAGATGCTATACAAAAAGTTATGCTATTCAAAATTCAAATTTGTACAAACATTATTCAAAATTCAAAAATGTATTTTGTAAGTAGACCTCAAGGGCTCTTTCACAAGTCAATATAATAACATATAGTGAGATATAATACCATGGTTTGCGTATCTGTAATATCATGGTTTGCGACAAATAAATGATTATGATTATTTTTGAGAAAGCAGTGAGATGAAAAATAGATACATAGCGACATTCATAATAGCAAATAGCATTATTTAAGTTACGATTGGCGTTTTCCATCAATGATTGTCTCTTGGCTAGGCCCCCAGGTTTGTCTTTATTGTACTATCGGTAGATCCGTTCCACAAAAAAAAAGAATCTCCGATACATTTGTCAAACTCTTTTAGAGAACACTTTTAAAGACATGAATAGCGATAGAGTGGGTAAGTAGTAACACAACTTGCGCCATTTTCTCGAATGTTGCAAAAGTACAAAAGCAATCAGAGGAAAGCTATTACCCGTAGCAGTACTACGAGTTGACACTTGACGTTTATCTTAGTGACCGCGTAAACTCGATCACAGTGCATCTCGCATGCAATGGAGGTATTGATGCGTCTCTCAATGTTGGTGCTGTGTACTGAGGGGCTACCGCGAAAACCGAAATTTGCAAATTGCGGGATTTTTCTCTTTTACTCCAATGCAGGCGTAATAAGAGTGACAGAGAAAAATGCCCGCAATTTGCGAATTTCGATTTTCGCGGTTATAGCCCTGTACCTAACGCAGCGTCTTACGTAAGCGAACAACTCGCGAACGCGAAACGAAGCGGCGCGGCGCGGCGGACCCACGGAGCGTTCGCGTTCGCAACGAGATCGCCCACGTAGGACACTTCTATAGGTATCAAAGGATTGATTTACCCCGCGCCGCATCGCTTCGCTTCGCGTTCGCGTGTTGTTCGCCTACGTAGTAAGTATATTAGGTAAAATGAGTTTAGAGGAGTCATTGTCCGAAATGGGCAACGTTCCAGCAAAGTATGAAAAAATACTATTTTTGCTATGCCGTTTTTACAATTTTAGAATTTACGCAAGTGTACGATGTTTTGTAAAATATGAGTGGACATTTTCAGTCAGATTTCTGGTAAGTACTCAATTTTATTTGATATCACGCAAATTTTATTAAATTTATTTGGTGTATTTATATAAAGTTTCGGGATATTTAGAACCACGAATATTTACGAATATATATTTATATATTTAAAGGCTTACCTTGCCTTTATTTGGACCTATAGCAAACCGTAACCAGCCCATACATTACGAGGGGCAGACTCGTATAAATAAGAATAACACGTGTAAATAGCAATAAGAATAACATAAACCTTCATTTATAAAACAAACATAGGTACTAGGTATTTTATTCCAATCACTACATGTCACTAATGTCTTATTTAACATTAATATCGCTGTACTGATTACCTACTAACAGTGCCAATTCTAAGCCAAAACAAAACTTAACATGTTAGGTAAGTAACAACATTGTTAATAATATTTTTATAACGTATTATAATTTTTTATCGCAATCGATTTGTAAGTTATTTCAGCGAGTCGGTAAGCAAGTCAAACTTGATAAATGATAACGAATAACTGGAAACGTTTTTATGCGAACAAGAGAAATACGAATATATATTGTATGTTTTGGAGAAACCTTTGGGAGTGTATTGAGTGTCTCATTGCTCACATCATTGCAACACTCGTCTTTCTCCCTAAAATTAGTTATATCCTCAATATTTTTATTCAGTCAAAAATAAACTTATTAAACGGATTGAAATCTTTTAAAGGTGCATCCATCAGATCAAGCGAATATGCTACGAATGCGTTATGCAGGAACAAGGAGCGCATATACGTGGTATACCTATTTACAAGATCTGAGCCGAAAATCTTTATCTGCCTCTCTATCGCTCTTGCATATTCGAGCCACAGAGAGGCAGTCTCCCTGATCCGTGACACTGAAACGTGAACATATACGTTTCTATTTTTTGGAACTAAGTTCCTTATCGGACGGTTGGCGGATAGGGGCTACGCGAACAAAAATTTAAAATTTTGCCGTCACAGCCCAAACGATTGAGAAAGGAGGAGAAAGAAAATGAGGATTAGGAAGACGGACACGGACAAAAAGAACATGAATATGAACACAACTGAACATTCATGAACATAAATTAACAAAAATGCACATAAATTAACATGAACACGTCACCACCTTTTCTAAACTTCGTTCCAACCGAGTATTTCACGACAATCATTTATTTTTTAATGTGATTGGTCCTTCATGTGGATGAAGCATAGCTAAGAATGGTAAGCAACCTGTACAATAGATATCACCTTTTCTTTAGGCTGTCGATATTTCATACTGGAAACGCTCAATTTCTTGATAGACCAGATTCTAGACCACTCCACATGTAGGTCAGTAGCGATCTTCAGACCACAGACAACCCACAATCGGGTCGTTGCAGGAATATTCACATCGATTACAGAGTTATTGCCTCATGCGAACCTGTAAGGTGCATCATTGGAGTAACTTCTAGTGGGGTAATTTTGAAAATGGCAACATCTACTTAATTAGAAACACCTTTTACTGTAACAACGTTTACAGTAAGCAAGATACAATGTACACGTTTCACGCCTAGGAATTTCATGATCTGGCGGATATTACGATCAGCAGCCGACATAGAAAATCAGTAATCACACCTCAAGAGCGAACGCTTGGTAAGCAATTGGCACAACATCCATTAAGCCAGTATCTCAACAACACTACAACAACGCCAATTTAAAAAGGCACAAGCGTCACACAATCTGAAACTCCTTACGATTTTTTAACGCGATTAAAGCGTAGTGTGTAATATCACACCCATCGATACATGCACTATTGTATCGAATGAATTGTCAACACAAGATGTGGGAAAACCGGAAACATGATCACTGAAAGAAATGTTTGCATAGCGGTAACATTTTTTTTTACTAATTACACAAAAATTGGGACTTGCGAATAACAAAACGGGTTTTAGGTAAGGCTCGCGGTCGAATCCGTGTTTCGTGTACACGTTTCGAATACCCGTTTCCGAATAATACGTAAACGGTTTTCTGGCCCGTTCCGCACGTTTAATTAAGAAACGTGTAGTTAAGACCCGTGTACACGGATAAACGGGAATTCGAAGAAACGTATCTTATTTATCCGTGGCCCCGGACACGTCCTTGACGATAGTAGCGAAGGAACGAACGCCAGCTACAAATGAATAGACAAAAGATTCATGACGAGTTTCTGTCATATTTAACCTTATTCCGTGGGTCATAGAGACGAAATTCAATAAACGGTTTAGAAACCCCTTTCTTGGGCAGGTAGTTTTTGCTTGCAATAGGTATTACGAGTATTCACGCTCCTTATCAAAGTATAGTATATTATATAGCACTTTAAATAGCTACTTTTTTTACGTTGCGGGTTAGCAATATAATAAAAAAACCTGCTAGTACTTATTTAAAAAAAATATTAGAACCATCGAGTTCAGTATATAGATCTAGGCAGGAAGTCAAACTAATGTTCGAAATTGGCATTAAGTATTTATAAAAAAATCAATTTTAACTTGCTTCTTTATTTTTAGTTTAATTTAAGAACATGATATGAAATTGTATTTCTTGTCATATAATGTAGGTACACCTTATAAAACAAAGTCCCCCGCCGCGTCCGTATGTCTATCTGTATGTTCGCGATAACCAGACCTCACCTATAAAAGAAGTTTTTCTTTGGGAATGTTTATGTGTATATTTTGTTAAGGTTTTGTTTAAATTGGTAGAAATATGACGATGTTTGCTAATGAAGAAGAAAATCACGCTGGCTTAATCGAAAACGCTGCCCAATCTATTTGATCTCAATGTATGGTGGACTTGTCTCTCTTTCATTGGTCTACAAAAAAGTGCGCGATGGCTGTCTGTCTATATTTTAAGAATAATTAACCCATTATTAACTTCAAAAAAAACCGGACAAGTGCGAGTCGGACTCGCCCACCGAAGGTTCCGTACAAACTTAATTTTAAATGTTTGTTGTTATGGCGGCAACAAAAATACACCTGTAAAAATTTTAACTGTCTAGCTATCACGGTTCATGAGATACAGCCCAGTGAGTGGTGACAGACAAATGGGCAGTGAACTCTTAGTATTATTAGGCTTCCGAAGTGAATACTTGTTACAGAATGTATTTTATTATGCTTGACTCTCCATGTGAAGCCGGGGCGGGTCGCTAGTTATTAATAAACACTTTAAATCAACTTGATAAAATTGCACCTTCTCAATAAATTCTAATTGTTTTTGCTTTAGGTACCTCTTACCACAGTAAAACGCTTTTTAGTGCGGTGCAGCTACAAAACAATGGAAAACATTTTCTTGTGCAGATGTTTTGACCTTATTACAACGACATAAAGCTTATAATTGGCGGTGACACTTGTGATAATAGTTTGGGAACCTACATGTTTTCACAAACAAAAGGATATTGGAAAACAATGGATGGATGGACCACCGGTCGGCAACGTGCGCATTTAAGTTTATTACCTGAACGCTAGTGAGAAAGTGACCAAAGTGAATTATGAATGATTACCAATTTAAAGATCTATCTTAATGTAATTAGCAATATTATCGCAAGTTATCCAAGGTAGTATGGGTTTTTATGGTTCTTGGGTAAAATTTTGTTTTTCATTTGAGCATGATTACTCGATAATCCCGCTTTTGTGTACCTACTAATAACTTTTTTGCGCCGTTGGCAGGTTTGTTGTTTTCGCAAAGCAGTAATAGATCCGAGATAAAAATAACCACGAAATAATTAAACTGTTATTTTTAATTAATATTGTATTCTGTCTGCACACCTCTTATTAACGAAAATACTATACCATTATATAATTATAAAAAAAATCTATGAACGATATCAAATTTATGTAATTAGCTTAGAAGCAATCGGTTTTATTAAATGATATAAATAGTTTAAAATTAAAATTATGTAACCTACTATTAAACATAGGAAGATGGCTCAGTACCTATGTTTTATCAATACGGTTAAAAACAATTTAAAAAAAAAAGTAATTGTGCGGTTTTATGAAACCACGATGCAAGTGAAACTTTTTTCGGATTGTAGGCATTTAACTAAAAAAAATCGGAAATTAATTCGATTTACGGTATTATAATCGCGGTTTTAATCTTAACTTAATAAATTGGGGCGATAGAATAAAAGCTTCACTTTAAAAATCGTACGACAAACGAATTCATCTGAAGTCGGCATAATACTCGTAATAGTGGACCTTGTTACCATTGTACATTGGCTCAAACTGGTTCGGAGTATTTGGACCCGTTCGGAACGGTCTTAAGTACCCGTGTAAACGGAGATACGTGTCTGAGATACGTTTCTTGGGAACGTTCCTTCGAAACGTTTTCGAATCCCGGCGGTTCCGTGTAAACCGGGTTCTTAGTACCGCCGGGCTTAAGAACACGGGTATACGTTTCGGCGTGTAACACGGATACCGGGAGCCCTAGTTTTAGGATATTGATGAAAAGTTACGTCTTTATTACTTAATTAAGTTCAGTTATATTTGGAATTACTCAATGAGTTCGTCTTATTATACTTTTCAGCAGACAGTTATGTTTAACGATTTAAAGGCTGATACACACGGAGTAATACAGCACGAACCCAGCTCCCAGCTCCCCTATTCCCTAATTTTCATTTATTTACAGTTGTATACCTATCGCCACCCTGCATAGCAGTATGTTAACTTTAAATATAAAATAAAATAACTAGTGATATAGCCGAGGGATCTGACGAGCAAAATTTTTAATGAAATAATATTTTCAGAGTAATTGACATAAAAGAAAAACCCGCGCGACGGTCGTATCTTCCGCCGCAAGTTACGCGCGGCGCGCTACATCTTTTGTTTCCTTCTTATAGAGTCATGCCGTTAGTATTCTATGTTAGATGTACGTCGCTTATCATTTATCAAGTTCTTAAATAACCCTTGACGTAGCTCGACAAGGTTTATCGTTTTAATAACGTAATCAGAATATAACAATTTTATACTCCATGAATGCAATGGCTGAACGACTTTAATGACGCTGTAAGGCAATGATGAAAAATTAGCTGTATTTAATGTTTTATCTGTAACGTAATATATAATAAAAAACAAGTTCTATATTTACTTGGTGTAGAGAATAACAGACATAACAATCAAAACAGGTTTTATTACTTTGTTATCTATCGAAGAAAGATAAAAATTAATTTAATGAGGAGTTTACACTCCTGTCTGTATGTCATGTAGAGGTGATAACTTGATAGAAATTAAAGTCTTGTTCATAAAGTATCTCTGTCTGTAGGTCTCTCTGCCGCTATAGCGAATCAGATGAAAATTGGTATGGAGATTGTTTCTCGGGAAAGGACATGATAGTTTTTATTACGGAAATCAATCCTGGAAAGGAAACTGGAATTTACTATGGAAGAACTTATTCTCGGGCAAAAGCTAGTTAGTGTGATACCATACAATGACAAAGGCAATCCCTAGTAATAAACTACGAGTAAAACTGCTTCTCACGCTCCCATTCTTACACAACCAGCGTAAATAACAAATTAAAATCGCAAGTCCCATTCTTTCCCGTGCGTGTAAGGTATGTGGAATTGTGGAATCTACATTATTATGAGCGTTTTTAGTATCATATCTGTGCACGCACGCACGCAAGTTCGTCCCGTTAGTCTGAATGGCACACCCATTGTCGTTTTAGCATATTACTCATATTTATTAATATCTTAAGTGTCTTTATGTGTATGTAGATTTCATTTGATCTCTCTCATCTGATGAGCGTTTCTCGAGGTCGCACCAGCTACTGTGCTTTGGAGTACCAAGTTTCTCTCCTAAAGCAAAAGCTTTCCTTTAATATTTATTAGTAAAGTTAGTGTCACAGTGAGGAAAAATACAGAAACGCTTGCTGCGCAACCTCTCCCGCTTCCTAAGACCCCGAATTCTCGGATTTCTTACACATAGTATACGTGACCAAGGGTAATTTCCCCAGAGAATATTCGAGTAGGTAATGAAAAACTAACACCTTGTTTACTTAACTTCGGTTCATTCCGATAAAGTTATCAGACGACATTGCGTTTTTTAATTGGAATTAAAGTTGATTGTAGGTTTTGGTGTTTTGTTTTGAATACAATAGCGTGATCAAAGAGCAGTCATAGTTTATTTACTTAACTAAATGATGTAACTGGTTTTTGTGGATTCTAACAATAGTCTTTCTTATATTTGATAGGTATTTGCAATTCAATAAATGAAATCGCTTTTCGCCGTAACGCTTCCATTGGAGATCTGTCCACAACGTTACACTTTTTAAGACGAATTTATAAGACGTTATCACGTCAAAAAAAAGAACGATATATCGCGGTTGGACCTCAGGTTTACATGTATGTCGTAAGGTCGTAACACAGGCCCGGCGTTGCAACCCTCCACGAACTACGGTGTTAGGCCCACGAAACTTCACATTTTCGCCATGCCGAGCGCAATCATAGTTATTAGATCTCCCTTACTTGGCCAATACGGAACAGATATCATTACTATCATTAGCTACCTACAGCTGTACTGTAGAGGAAGTACTATCAGGATGCGAGGGCGTCGCTCGTACAATCAAAAGCATTTAAATACAGTCACTTTACATAAACATTTTCATACAGAGTGACCTGTTTTTACAGCTCTTGAGTGTATTTGGTGCCGGCGCGTTCGACCATTTTGAGCATCTCCTTTATTGGGTCGTAAGCCATTAGTAGCAATAAAAGTGTAGTTCGATTAAAGCTCGGTCTATTAACATATTTTTTCCTGGTTCCTATCATAAAAAGATTTGATACACTCGAATCTTTATTTTGGGACCTACTGGCACCATCAAGGTCTCACAAATATCTGATTGATATTTAGAAAGAAGAAAGAAAGAAAGAAAATACATTTATTTGACGCCACAACATAGTACATAAAAAAAAGAAAAGCATGCAGACAAAAAAACATTTGGACGCCAAAAAGGATCCCCACTCAGCATAGTGCCGCGGCAAACCGTGGCGCTGGTTTTCTGTGGGGACCTGGCTTAATCTAAAAAATAATAATGGCGACTCGTACGCCAACGACACACAAATAAAATTTACATTGACATAAAAATACAAACATTATTAAACAGAAAATTAAGACAAACAAAATATTAATAACCGCCTTTTTTAAATATATTTATAACGAAAGTTACAGAAAAACCCAACACCAGAACGAACTAAACTTAAGACTAAAACTAAAACAAAGACTAAAACTAAAACAAATCATCAAATTGCCGCGGAAATGTAAAAGTGTGTGTGATAAGTGTGCGAGTGAGTGACTGATATGTTACTGTGATGTCTGTAATTGAATTTGCAAATGTATTTTATAATTGTTGGTTATTTATTTTTAAAATTTTACTTGACATTTGATGAATGAAAGTTTGAGTTTGAACGCGACTGAGCCCCTTATACACGACTGTCAAAGCTTCCGGCCAAAGTGACCTTGATGGTTTCCAACCGTCTAGTCTAAACGATGGTTTGCCATTGCCACTAAATTGGACCTTGAACCGTCGGAAGCTTGTTTGGTCACCGTGTATGACGGTTTTTACAATGCTTGTTCAGATTTTTTTTAGCACTTTACAAAGCAGATATATATAGTTTGCAAAGGACTGTCTCATTTCAAAAATAGACAGAGAGAATCATACTATATTTGTCTTACACTAGTACTATAGTTGGTCAATCCAAATTGTCAGTAAATAAGAACTAAAAACACTATACTCTTTTCTTTTGGGTGCTAGTATTAGCGTAAGACAGAGATAGTATGATTTTCTCTGTCTATGTTTGAAATGAGACAATCCTTTGACAAACTATAGCACCCAAAAGAAAAGGATGTTTTTTTTGTTCTTATTTACTGACAATTTGGTTTGACCAACTATACAATGGCGACTGTGCATATTTCCGGTTCGGTGGATTTCCGGTAATAAAGATGGTAGATGGTAGGTATCGTATCCTGTATGCCCCGCCAGGGTTTTAAGCCACTCTACATGCCAAATTTCATCAAAATCTTTTTAGTAGTTTGGACAATAAAAGAGAAGACGATCAAACACTTATTTATAATATATTATGTAGCTTTTTGTATGGCTGTGTAACAATAAAAAAAAAAACAGAAAATTTGACTGCCATAATATTATCACCTAACGCCAGTTTTACTAATGACTTTCAAGAAAAAAAAAACCTAATCACATCCTCAAGAACACATTCATCCCAAATCTAAAAATAAATAATAAACCTAAAATCCAGGCCACATGTCCATCCAGTGGCCAAATGATAAACCTAATCAACTCAGTAGCGGACACATTGCCTGATAAACACTTGATAAATGCAGCTGCCATTTTAGCTTTGATAAACTATGATGTAACTGTATATAAGCAAACGTAAAACTAACAATAAAAAACTAATTATTGGCACTTGAGTAATTATAGCGGAGTAGTGTGGTGATTATTTTAATAAATGTGACTTAGTGACACTCATAACTGGCCATCGGTAGGCTTTATGTCTTAATAAAAATTATTTACGTTGTAGCACCAGTGACCAACAGGGAACCAGTAACCCGACACTTTAAATAATTTTCTTGGATAAAAATTGAAGTGTCGGATTACTGGTTCCCTGTCGGTCACTGTTGCCAGTACATTATAAATAGTCAGTTAACAGTGTGGGTGATAGGATAGTTTTATTAAAGATAGCTATTGTTTACAGTCTGTTACAGTATAAGATTACTCCTTTACTATTTATATTGCAATAAAACTGATTTGTGGTACAGAAACTACCCATAATAACATGAAATTTAATTTCTGCAAACATCATTGTTTAGAATGGTTAACTAATGTCTAATGAAGGTCTAGTTTTTTAACAACATATTCATATATTTAAGTGTTGTAGTATTTTTACAGGTACTTACATAAAAGAAACATGTTAAATTGGTGAGTCGGGCACAGAATTAATAAAACAAAGTTTGTTCACAGCCCATATATAAGGAAAATATATATTTCTGTACATCTCATTATACTCATTCACACTGAAATAACATGGATCTGTGCGATATAACTGATAACAGGTAAATTACTACATGTGCATGAATCATGACATGAATCTACGCTGAAATTACCAGGATAATTTTGCCATAATATGGATAAATTGCAATAATAATTCTTCTTTTTATGGCTGATAACAAATATAGGCACATTCTGCTATAGAAGCAGTTGACAACAGCAATGTTTTGGAAGTACTGTCAATTTAAAATTACAATCCACCATCTTAGTGGTGCCATAACCCAAGCTTTCAAGCGGGATACATTTTTATGAAAGTAACTGCCATTTATCTAATATATTTTAGAATTCTCCAATAAAGGATTTACTCACTTATGAGGTTTACCGTAATGGTGCCTAGATACTAGATATGCAATAGAAATAAGAAATAACTACTAGGTATAAGGATTGACTATTTCTATGAATTACCTAGTGATGTTTGCATATTAGTCACACCTGATCATAAGTTGTTTATTATTTTATTCTTATGATCTGTCATGTCATTAAATTAGCTATAAAACTAGATGACTCACTGTAAGAACTTAAGAGACTAGCTAGAGTATATTTATGCACTGAAGTAACACTATTAACTATATATATTTATCGGGATTAAGTTAAAACCGGACTTGAAATTGTGTCCATTCAGAATTAGATATCATGACCTATGCAAGATATAGTTTAAAAAAAAGCTATTTACTTAGGAATTAGAAATGTATAACCAATTAGGTTTAAGTATCTCTAATTTTTGACTAGGTAAATTATTAGTATGCACGATTTTTATGTTAGCCATTAAACACCTGGAAAACAAAAATGAATCACAATACATGAATACCTAGGAATGAATTTTTTTACATTTCAAATTTAAATCTGTATATATTATCTCAATTAACAGAAAAAAAAATTAACAGGAAAAATAACAAGCAAATTGGTAGACCATATCTACAATAGCTACATTTTGTTTTTAAGTGTAAGGAAGACAAGAAATGGATAGGTATAATGAATTTACTTTATCAATAATGATAAAATAAAGGTCCCTGTTATGTTAATTATGTTCCCTGACATCTTGATACTCCAAACTGCGTTTGTGTCTTCAATAAACTGTCCTATTGGTTCCTATATACTGCTATCTCATGGCATGTGTGTGTTCTGGTTCATCCTACAGGGCTGGGATAGGATTTTGAGGTATAGGGACTACTCTAAAAACAAACAAAAACAATAGTGTATAAGACCAATGGTATATAGCAAAGCTTAGAAAAACTAATCTATGGTAAGCTTTTAGATATTTGTGTCCTGTCTTCCGTCAGGATAAACATTTGGAAAATGACAAGATTAGTAATAAAAAACCCAACGTACAAAAAGATTTAAAGACTTACCTGATCTGTTGACTTATTCAATTCCCAAAAAAAAAGAAATCCTTTAAAAATCACAAGCACAAAACACGGCAGTAAACGAACTGGCTTTATCAAAATCACAGTGGCCAAAACCAGATCACATAAAGAATATCACTTTGTTCCTCGTATCTCTAAACCCACTCAAAATCACTACACACACTAATCCTTTAATGCCTACGAATTTAATATTAATTTAAGATATTAAATCAAAACAGTACGATTACCGTGAGATAACACGAAATGTCAAAACAACAATACGAATCACTGACAGCAAAGTTAACCTCACACGCGTAAAAAACGTCAGTGCAGAGAAAGTGAAGGAAAGTGGAAAACGTACTGATAAAATAAATGTAAAATAAAGGTCCTATTTTCAAATAAATTTATTTACTTTAAATTTAAATTAGTAACACACGGTTATCAGTACATTTAAAAAATTATGCTGCCGCGCAGTTGTACCGCGCAGAGGAGTGAGAGGAGCGCAAAGCAAAGTTCGGGCGAGTCGAGGTGCTATGCGGCGACTGAGTCTACTGACTGACAGCCGATGCGCCGAGTTGAATCGCTCGTACGAGTACCACATCTCGTACTCACAAATCGCAATCGACGACGCAATCATAAAATTGCAAACAACCGAGCGAAATCGGTTATCGAGTGAGCGCGAACACTTTATTTTTAAACCTATACGTAGGTAGGTGCTAAACTTCGAACACGTTCATAAAAATCGCCACTTGTTCCCCGTACATAACCAACTTGACATACTGGGAGAGGACAGATTATTCCTACTCCAAAACCGGGTTTTGTAGGTTTTTACTTTTCTTGCAAAAAACCATCGTCATGAGACAGTAATGTACGAGGAAAGAAAATTCCTACTCCAATGCCCGGTTTTAGATTAGGAATTTTGACTGCCTTGTACAGAACCAACGTCGAGACTGGTAAGGTTACAGGAAAGAGATTTCCCGTTGTATTCTTACTCGGGTTATGTAGCAGGATCTTATCATATGTTATCAATCTAGTTGCAAAACCAAAAAGCACAACATCGAAAAATCGAAAATTGTTATCTGCCTCTATGCCCTTGCATATTCGAGCGGGAGATAGGCAGAAAACGTATTTTGTAATAGTAATGTATACAATAGTGATATAATTAAGCTGTTTAATCTCGTACCCACTTTAAGCCACTCAGCAAGCTTCGTGGTCTTAACACGGTACTCGACAGAAAAGCTCTCCATTATTTTATTTATTTATTTTATTAATTCAAAAAATTTACACAGCATTACAGCGAACTAATACACTGAGAAATTTATAATAGAAAGTATTATAATAGGTATATCACCATTCTATAAAATACTATTTCAAAATACGTTATCTGCCTCTCTCTCGCTCGAATATACAAGGGCGTAGCGGCAGACTATAACAATTTTCAAATTTTTCGATGTTGACGGTAGCCCTTCAGTTTGGAATTTGTTCGTAGGTACATATATATGTATAACTCTGGCATACCTACTTTTTCAACAGAAAAAGGCGCGAAATTCAAATAGTTACAGTGCGTTGGGGTAAGGTTGAAAGGGTTTTTCATGAGGGGTTATATATATGAAAAGTCACCCGTAGTGCTTCGGCATCCGGACGATTTTTTTTCTTACCTACCCTTAATTAATCCCCTACCTCATCTTCATCTTCCTCGCGTTGTCCCGGCATTTTGCCACGGCTCATGGGAGCCTGGGGTCCGCTTGGCAACTAAACCCAAGAATTGAATTTGAATTAATTAATCCCCTACCTACCCCTAATTAACCCTAAAACCCATCAATCTTACCCCAACGAACTTATTTAAATTTGACTCCTTTTTTCTACTAACGGAAATGTCTTGCCAAACTATATTTGTTTATAATTACCTAAGTGTTGTTAGTGCGAAATGACAACAATCAGTTCCGCAGCTGGGTATACTAAAAAGCATGCAGCTGGTTCGTAATACCTAACGGTCCGCGGCTTATCTTTTATCACGACCACAGTTTAATTTCTATTTATGAAATGTCAATGACACTGTATTGGTCTTTATTGACAAAGTAAACGAGAACAAACTATGGTTGTAAGTTGCTAATGTATAGGTAAATATGTTATGTTTATGTACGATGCATGTAGTAAGTAAATATTCTTTTCCCCTCACTAGCTCGGAAAGTTGTCGTTTATCCTTCAATACAAGCGGCGAAAAACGCGTTTTATCTACTAGTGGGGAAAGTAATTTGACCTTGGATGGAGCGTGTTTAAGTAGCTTGACAGATAACAAAACGTAAAACGCTCATGATAATGGTTCGTTCGATATTAATTATCATTAAATAAATGGTTTGAGAATCTAATAAAAAATACCAAATTTAGCTTTATTTAATGATTTTAAGTCATAAACCTTAAAATTCCATAAGAAACGTTCGCTTTTTTATAATGATGTTAAATATAATTCTGAACGCACAAGTTGAGTCGATGCAATTTCAAAACGCATCGTTGACATTTCATACATCAGAAATGTCAACATTGTCAACAATTTTTTTACTTAAAACCTTTTCTCACCGACTCGCGTAAAAATACACAACTTGCAGAGTTTTCTGTTATAATATCTAAAGAAATGAGTGATTCCAGTGATGAAGATGATCTAACGCCTGTGGATGTTGCACTTTCCTCGCTATAGTGAGGTGAAAAGTTTTGTGTTACACACGGGCGCAAATGTATTTTACTTCTCGTGTGTTGAAACACTCGCTACGCTCAGGATTCTATATTAGAACCACTCGCTTCGCTCGTGGTTCACCTATAGAATCCTTTCGCTTGCTCGTGTTTCAATTCTACACTCGCGGGTAAAATACAACTTTGCACCCTTGTATAACAAATAACTATTATTGTGCACCATAAAGTTGAAAGATACACAGAAAGTGAAATACAAGCTTGAGACTAGGTAACAACAGGCGGTCTTATCGCTAGAAAGCGAACTCTTCCAGACAACCTTTGTGTTGCAGGAAAGTTAGGTATGTACTTACAACGATGTAGTTAGAGGTATGTACATTATCATTAAGTAAATTGCTAGAAATATAATAGAAGGCGTTTTGAAGTATCGTTACATCTGCATGATCTGCATGCCGCTCTATTAGTGCCGGAACTTGTGGTCGGAACTCCACGGCTATGATTGCAGCAGTGATAATTTGTATGTACTATACGAGATACGAGTGATTCGGTGTTATCTCACTGCGGATCCGCACGCCGCGCCGGTGTAACAGCCAGACAGCGTACACGTGTAGGTACGAGTACATACCGTCCTACATAGCGATGTCACTCGCTGCGGAATCAGCGATGAGTTCACGTCAGTTAACTGCCGCCAAAATAAAAGGGTCGCCGTCGCCCCAATCAAACAACTCACTCTTCCAAGTTTGGAGTTATCGAGTGCCTTACTCCTGGCAAATTGCTACCCTTGAGGGTTTTTTTTATGTTAAGATTTGACCATTGACAAGCCGCTTCCATTAACTAGTCCATGTGAAGACCAATCATTTAATTTAATTGATTGCACCAACGACAATACGACTTTCCTAGTTTAACTCCCTTCCGTTACCACCACAGGTTATTGGTGTAAGCAGGTTGGTCCTATCCTAACTTTTGTAATATGATTATCTACTTATTTGAAAAAGTATGAATGGAAGTCGAATATGCTATAAAAAAGAATAACCAGGACTCATGATACATGAATCTACTACATTATTTACCAGATTTTAATGAAAACCGTTCTGAGGATTATCGGTGGATAAATCGGTGGCTCTTAAGGTTCTCTTCATCATTGGCCTTCGTATGATCCATACTGAACGCGACACTGATACGCCAATACGTAAGTACATATGCTTCTCGTGGCCATCCTCGGTGTGCGAAGCATTTGTGGGTTTGGATCCTAGAAATAAACAGATGAACAGACGATGACGCAGAATAAGAAACCGAAAATTGTGCCGATCATTGGGCCAGGCAGACTTATGTCTAATCTAATGAGAGTAATACCTAAGTAGTGCACTTCTTTCGGGTTGGTGTGGTAAGTGATAAAGTTAAGTCGAACCACTCACAAACTGCAAACGCACTAGCGCACGTTAATTTGGCCATCAGTAACTATTTACTCGAGTACAAACAAACTACATTGCCAAGTAGCAGAGATTGATGAATGAATAGCGATATTTTGGTCTGCCCCGATTAGAAATAGAGATACCTAGTCCTTGTTTTACTCGCAATGCATTCCTGCAACCGCACATGGTTACGTAATTTTATTGTCTGCTTGTCGTTAGCTGTTATCTAATATATATATATATATATATATATATATAAGTATATACGATGAGAAAAACTTATTTAAATAAAGCTATACAAATACCTACACTATTAAACAACAGTAGGTACCCACCTAAGCATTTATAGGCATTAGGTACTAAAAAGGCCGGAAAACAATCCGGCCTAGGCTGGTAGCTGGTAGGTACTGTTGTACAAAAACCTATTGCCTTGCCTGTCGGTGCATCTTGCATTATTTATTATCAATGAGAAAAATAGGGAAGTGCCAATATACCAGAGAAATATATAAACATTTCAAATCAGTCCTCGAATAACGGATTTCTGAAGAATAAGGTACATTATTTAAGAAACATAAAAAATGTTTTAGAAATTAAAACACCATTATACATTGTTATTATTGTTTTATTGGTCCAATTCAATGTAAAATGCTTCAAAACATTAAGCTATTTTACATATTATCTTAACAATTAAAAAAATAGATCAGCGAGAAAAAGATCGATCTTGCCACCCGCTCTTTTGCAGACAGTGAAAACCAAAATTTGAAGAAAGTACGTACATAAATCCCCATCGTTCTTGCACTTGTTGCATATTTTGAGTGCCAGAGAAGCAAATAGACTATTTTCGAATGTCGAGGTTCGCCAATAAGAGATTCGTTAAAGCACTTTCATAGGCGTGACCTTGAGTTTCTTTGCCAGTGCTTCACTGGCTGCTAGCTGCTGCTGCACATAAGACACGCTTCCGCTTTCGTCGCACACCTTAGCTGCTGCACGTTCCTTGTCTCCTGGTGCTAGGACTGGCAGGTTGGGGTCCGCCTAAAAAAAACAACAAATTAAGTCAATAAAACAAAGGTTTCAATAGGTATATAGAGTCAGACCAAGTCAAGTCTGCACTGCATGCATCTTTAGGAATTTCGTGCAATAGACATTTTAATTTTCGATGTTCTGTCTTTAGGAATTTCGTACTTAGGATATTTGATTTTAGAGACTATGCTACATAACCGATAAAGGTAACATTTGTATAGACTGCATGTACCTTATTGTGCAATCTGAATGCATAAGTTTAACTTAGAGTTAATAGCATTTTTTAACTGTCACTGAACAAATTAATTGACGCAGGGGTAAATGCATTTACACATCTCGCCCCCCGGGCAATGGGGAAGCCCATTGGGGGGGGGGTCTCCCTTACCATCCCTCTAGTGTTACGGGTGTCCATGGGCCACGGTAATTGCTTATCTTTAGGCGATTCGTCGGCTCGTGTTTGCTCCATTCTAATATCTATCTTGGAAGCAAACAAAAATCCGTAGGTACTCTAATAGTTTGTTTCCTTTTTTTCTAATTCGTATTCAATGTGCCTTAAGCGCCCCGTAGCCACATTGCTTGTCTGGTTATCACGTCACCGAAACATGTTTTGTTTGTCACTCGTTTGTTTAACACAATGTTAATAAACAGAAGAGACAATAGGCTATTATTGTAACCTTGAACGAGTCTAGGTAAGAAATTAGTTCCTATGCTACAACCTACAATTAGGTCAGTAATGCCATAAATTATCATGTCGTGTTACTGATTAAATATAATTTCTACCCACTGGTAGAGACATCTGTTTTTCGATAGGCGTTGTATTGCAAACACAAAATGACCGATATGTTTTCAGTTGCTTAGTTAAGGCTTCGTGACACCACACTGCAGTGGAGAAGCTTTCATTCCGAGTCATTAGACTGGATCAGTGTTCTAGGAGGTTGCCAATTCTAATCTCGCTCGAGGTGCTTAGTTTTTCTTTTTTCCATAAAGGATATGGTGGTCTATCGCAGTCACTAGGTCATGATGGCATGACTCGCCGGTTCCAAATGTTTCCAGTCCAGTGATCAATGCTTTCAGCGAGGTGATCTCCGAAGCACGAAGCTTCTTGCTTAGGACCTAGAAGTGCTTCGCGAAGCACTCTGGGTCCACCGCTAATAGTGCCCGAGATTGACTTTCTACCGTCACTACGGACTATGTATAACATGTCTCACCGTTTCCAAATGCTTCCAGTGGTACATGTTCCCAGCGAGCCGGTCTCCGAAGTTTCAGGCGAAGCATTTTGGGTTCACCAGTTCCTAATGTCGGTGGTCTAACATCACTAAAGACCAAGATATATGTCTCACCGGTTCCAAATGCCTCCCACTGGAGGCTCGCTGAGAGCATGGATCACTATCCATGCTCTCAGCGAGGCGGTCTCCGAAGCCTGGCGCGATGCATTCTGGGTCCACCGTTACGTTCCTAACGTCGGTGGTCTGACATCACTACAGACCAAGATGTATGATATGTCTTACCGGTTCCAAATGTCTCCAGTGATCCATGCTCTCAGCGAGGCGGTCTCCGAAGCCTGGCGCGAAGCATTCTGGGTCCACGGCTACGAAGCAGTGTCCAAGATTAGCGGGGCCACCGTCGCCGCTGTGGGACCATGAGCGGATGTGGTGTCCGTATTTAGATCCTAGAATAAAAAGAAGAAAAAACAAAATTAAGCACTATCAGGAATGTGGTTTTCTAAAGATACGCATGGTAATCATAATCATTCAGGGGATAGCACTGTTATAGTGTCAAAAAATGAAGACGACCAACGACGACGAAATGCAGACGACAAACCTACTTACTTAGCTAAGGAGTCTTTGGGAGTCTTGTTGTTGTTGTTGTATGTCCTAGATGTCATGGATGTTGTTTATTTTTGATGAAAACGCGTGAGAAACTGTTTCAGTGTTCTCTAAAACGGGGCAGGATTATTTGCAGATTTCAGTAAAGGATTAATTTTTTGACAGCATGTTTTATTACTCTTCTTCTTCGTTTCCTCATTGACTGAGGGTCGCAACTACGTGAGGTAGTTGTTTTTCTGCCGTCCTAATAATATGCGCCTGTGTACTTGTGTAGATCCCTGGCAGGCCTATTACTTTACTATGTATTTTTTATGTTTCTTTGTTTTTCTAAGTTTTTACATACCTAGGTTTTAATAGAAATCGTTAATACTGTTAAATAGAAATCGAGGGTTTTCTAACCTAAAATTAGTTAAATTATTTATACCTAAGTACAGTACCTGAGCTGATTCCACAAAATAGCTCCACCATCGCTGCCAGACCATATCCTTTATAACCAGACGTTTGTTCCTGCCCTCCTAGAGGCATCAAGCAGCCGGTTTCGAACGCCTGTAGTTATAAACATGGAAAGGTAACAGGTAAGTAAGAAGTTGATTTTGATGAAAATATCACAAAGAAGGTAAACTTACGGATAGACTCGATTATTTACTGTGCCGAGGTTTAGCAAAACTAGCGTGTCTTATTGTTTCAGTATACAAGGATATGATTTTACCAGTTTCTTGCGTTTCCAGTGTTAATACATTTCTATTGGTAATACAAAAACAAAACCATGTGGGTGAGAATACAAAACAAGTGCACGACTTCGTCCTCCTTGATCCTTTACTTATGAAAATAATTCTTCCATATTTTTTTGGAGAATTTTCAAGCCTGCCCATAATGAGCAATTTTTTTGTCATCAATACCATGTTAGCGTCAGTAGTTTCCTTGCCATCTGGACCTTGCGCCCAGCCGCTTGGAATGGGTTCACCTTTTCGTCGCTGAATTTCAATCTGAAAAGAGGTATTAATTAATTTTGTATTATTACTTTAATCTTTAAATAAATTGATCCCTTTCCTGGTCGGAGTCGCGAGTTCGAATCTTGCCAGAGGCGATGAATGTCTCCATGTAAGCATTGCAAACATTTGTTTAACGATGAGATTAACGAAAAACTCACACAGGGCAGACTCCGATGGTACGGTCATGTGATGAGATTGTAAATACGCGGCCCGACCCCAAATGAAGTTGGGAAAAGGGCAGGATGATGATGATGAAAATAATAGATTATGGCAGACTAACTTGTAACTATTTACCTTTCCAACAGCAACTGCAGTTGTGGCCATATCGACGTATAGGGTCTCGCCGTTAGATCCTGGAGCAACGACTGAAAGCGGATTCGTTCCTAATGCTGCCTGAAATTATATAAAAAAGTATGATTAACACCAACAGCCCAACAACCGTCAATCCCAGAATTTGACGGAGCGTATTCAAATACCTGCTTAAGCTTCACTCCACTGTAAAGTGGTTGCGTTTTTGCTATTTTACTGCGTAAACGGTGTGTCAACGTGTTCAGAGACTTGAGTAGCGGTATGGCCGAAGATTTTTTGTAACTACTTGCTTACGGAAATAATAGTTTAGCGTGATTACCAACTGACCTCCGTCCTTTATCATTTTACAGTATTCAAACTAACTATTACTATCTCCAGACAAATTAATTACACTAATACTACATGATAATATCCGTTGGAGAGAAGCGAAAAGACAATTAACATTAGATTTTACATGTCAAAAACACCCCCCAGGAATAAAATCTTCGTATAAAGTGACCCGTTTTAATTTCTTTGTGACACATACCTTTTTACTTCTAGTCGGTGCGAGTAAAGGAGAAGTGTTGGTGAAAGCCATGCCGATAAGTCCTTTATCTGATGCCTTTTTCGCCCAAAATCCTGCCATGCCATTATGATTTGATCCTGGAAGACAATTAAATAATATTTTAAGGGCCTGTTTCACAATGTCCAAGTAAAGTATTGGATAGCTAATCAACAAATAAATTAACTAAAACTAACTAACTAACTAACTCCGCTGGCTCAGCGACCCGAAGTGAGTCTTGGCCTCCGATACGAGTTGGCGCCAACACGCCCTGTTTTGTGCGATCTCCTCCCAGTTTTCTGCTTGCAGGGCGCGTAATCTTTCTCAACTTGGTCTCTCCAGCGGTACTTAGGACGACCTGCTGGGCGTCGACCCTTTACTACGTCGAACGTAGGCCCTTTTTGCTGCCCTATCGCCTGTCATTCTCTCCAGATGCCCAAGCCAGCGGAGTCTTGCTGACTTGGTTTCGCCGATGATGTTTGGTTCAGAGACCAGGTTTTCTATCTCCTGATTTTTCCGGATTCTCCAGCTACCATCTTCTCTTTGTGTTGGCCCCAAGATCTTTCGGTATATTTTTCTTTCGGCGACAAGGAGCTGATTTTCTTCCTTCAGAGTAAGTGTCCAACATTCGCAACCATACATCAAGATCGGTCTAATAACGGTTTTGTAGACACGAATCTTGGTTTTCCGGCGCATAATCTTGGACACCAATATTTTGTGAAGGGCCGCCGCGCATCTGAGGGCACTTTGGATGCGAAGTTCAATGTCCTCTTTTCTGCAGTGTGTGTCATTAATAATGCAGCCCAGGTGTTTGAAATTTTTCACTCCTTTGTACGTGACACCATCGACAACTAAGTTCTCTCTTTGCTCCAAAGTGTTCCTGCGCCTCCGCATGTGTAAATATTCCGTCTTCTCTTGGCTAATTTTGAGACCGACCGTCGAACCTTCCTCCGTCAATACCCTTGCTTTCTCCGTGACGGTTACGCTGTCCTCTCCCAGAAGAGCAAGATCATCTGCGTACCCAATGATCTTATGCAGGCCGTTTAACTCCACTCCGCCGTCCAGTATTTCTACCTTCCTGATGACGTATTCAAGTACTAGGTTAAACAGTATGGGTGACAGCGCATCTCCTTGTTTAAGACCAGTAATGACTTCAAACTCGTCCGTCAACCCTCCTCCCACTAAATAAATTAACTGCCAGATAAAATTTCCTACAAAAAAAGCACTTTATCCACCAGATAAAGCTTAATTGGAGATTGTGAAACGCCAACGATGACTTTATTTGTCAGATAAGTGGCAAGTAGCTTATAACAGGACTTTACTTGGACATTGTGAAACAGGCCCTAAGAGTAATTTCTGAAACTAACTAATGTTTCGAATTATAAAATAAATTACCTATAGTTACAATCCAGATTTAGTCCAACACCACGAATCCATTGTTCGTGCAGGTATTCGCTTAAATCTTACTATGCTAAAAAACGTGACGAACTCAGAAATTGACGAACTCAGAAAGTGACGTCCTCGGAAAGAGGCGTTCTCAGAATGTGGCGAACTCAGAATGTGACCTTATCTCCCGCATATATAACTCAAAGATTATAATCTTGAACTTGAACATACTAATTCACTTTCTAAGGCCCCTGAAAGTAATACCATCTACCATCGTGCCGTAAGATTCCTTTCTAAAGTATTTTAATGTATATGCCAGGATTTCCAGATTGGTCACAGAGCTAAGCTTAGTAGGGACGGTTGAGTATTACCTACCTCAATTTTTTCTACTTAGGCTAGACTCTTTGGAGCGACTAGTTTAGAGGCGATGGTGATATTTATGCAGCTTATTCATACCTTTAACAGTAACCCAACCAACTCCAGTCTCCTTAGCCTTCTTGATGGCAATGTCCGTCGCAAAATGGCTGGCGACCGCACCAAGAGTGTTGTCAGCGTCTACCAGGGCCGTGGAAGCGTTCTCTTTCAACACCTTTGGCTGGTTGTTGGGCTTGCAGGCACCGCTTAGAATGTCGTTGATGTAGAATTCTGGAAAGGTAAATGCGTGCCTTTACAATAGGAAATCATCAAATCAAAAACATTTGGATTTAACGTCATATCCTGGAATAAGATTTACCTCCAATATTTGCTCCACTTTAAGGAAATTTTGAATATTTTTTAAACAGTTCATTATTATTACCTAAATATTCAGACGTGAAGAAGAACATCTTATGTAACATATTTTATCGGTAAATCAACTTTATGAAATGTTGTTTTATATAAAATGAAGTTATGAATAAGGAGCTCAAGATACCAATATGCCACCCTTGGCAGCAGTTATATTTTTGAGGCGTTTGGGGTTGAAACGCTGGGGCCGTGGGGGCCAAGCGCGCGCCGGGTATACAAAAAGATACTTATAGACGCCACAAGGGACCAGAAGGCTGGCCAGTATTTTGCTCAACGCATTAGCATTGCCATTCAACGTGGCAATGCAGCCAGCCTTCTGGGCACACTGCCCATCGGCAGTGACTTGGAGGACGTGTTTTATTTATAGGGCCTTTATTTTAAGTTTATTTATACCTAGTTTGTATTATTATTTTTAAGCCTATTTGTATTTGTATATTCATAGCTTTGTTTTTATACATTGTCATTATGTACAAAATAGCGTATTTTAAATGAGCTAGAATTTTTAGATACCCATTGTTTGGGGTATTTTTCCTCCTATCTATAGTTTACTTAGGGGTGCAAAGTTACCCCGTTGTGCGTCAGAATCCAAATTAATAGGACCCGCCAAAAAAATTAGATTAATTTTATGGCTAACGTAGCAATTCAAAATATATATATACAATTTCGTTTATCTGAGTATATAAATAATAGTATAGAAATATTACGTTTGAATATATTAGACGTTAAGACAGTTTAATTGAAGCATAGTACCCACCAAGGAGCAAAGTAGGACCATTTTACGGTATTTATATTTTTTTCTTATTGACAAGTGTCTGCAAAAATCAGCCTTGAATTTAACGCGTGACAGCCTTACTACCAAAAATGTGCATTCAATAGAATTGAATTAGCCTTGAAGTTAAATAGGTATTTAATTGAATGGTTATTTATTTATTTAATCTTAATTGCACAAAAGAGAAACTTATCGTACAGTTAGTTAGTTATGCTGGGCATTTTCCGCAAATCGACATCCAGTGCCTATTTTGCGTGAAACGAGGTAGCGCTACTCTAACCACCCCAGCTCCTCCACGAAGCCTAGCAAAGTCTTCAGGTTGCTAGTTGCCTCCTTTAGTGTGCATGGATTCCCTAGGTATTTGCTCCTATATACTTCTACATGTTTACAGTGTAGGAGAATATGTTTTGTTGTTTCTTCTTCTTCCATGCACGCTCTGCACATGGGGCTGTCAGTTTTACCCATATTATGTAGGTGTTTGTTTAGTGTGTTATGTCCAAAAAAAATAGATTAATTTTATGGCTAACGTAGCAATTCAAAATATATATACTATTTTACGTAGTTGGCTTCTTGGTGTTTTCGGTAATATTTTGGTAGGCTTGTGGTTCAGTTTCGGTAGAATTTCTTTGGTTTGCCTGCATGTCTTCAATTCAATCGTACAAAAGGTGGACTTAATGCCAAAAGCATTCTCTACAAAACACACTTCAATATTTTATGTTCGTACCTAATGTTTTTAACCGTGTTTATAAATTTTTGAAACCGATAAAACGCAATTTGTAGCGCTTTCAATTCCGTAGCTATAATGGCACTATCCATACCTCCTCCATATGTACCTCCATAGTTTCATATATACTTAAACGTTTACAGGATTTTACAAAAAACTCGAAAACACCAAAAATCTACGCACGAAGTACGTATAAGCATTTTACCATAAAAAGATGCTAACCCTGTCATGTTCATCCCATGGCTGTAGGTCTGCTGCTTGCTGTTCCACCGCCTTAACTATTATCCCTACCACTTTCAGCCACTCTTTATGTTAAGGAGGTTTAAGAATTTTACCTATTCTGTTCATGTCATGGTTGGAGTACCAACACCACCAATACCATCAGTCTATCTAAGCAGTAGTTCTGCTTTTTGTTCAGCCACTGCCAATTGTTGTTCCACTGCCTTCGCTGCAGTTATCCCTAATACTTTCCGACACCCTGCATGTTATAAAATTACTGTTCCTACCGTTTTCAGACTATCAGAATGAACTTCAAGGTAGCAAGGATATCTAGAAGAATCTTACCAAGTCTGTTCATGCCATGGCTAGGATGTCCAAGCCGGTCTGCCTGCAACAGTAGCTCCGCTTGTTGTTCTGCTGCCTTTGCTGCTGTCCCTACCGCTTTCAGACACTCCGTCATGAAACGCAGCGCATCCGCTGTCGCTACTTTACCCATGGTTAGGGATATTCTGTAAGAATGGAACGTAATCAGTCCATTGGATAAATATACTACTATATACGACTTTTCGCCGTGGGCGGGGTGCGTACCGTAAGACCTGATATCGATGTTTTTTATGACTCTCCAGGCTCGTTTTCCACAGCTCTATATATGTTTTTAAGTGATGTACCTCGTTTGTAATGTTTTATTTTTTGTGTATATTGTAAATACTTGTTGAATCTTATTGTGTAGCATGTGAGTGCTTTGGTATGTAAACTGTAAGCTTGTGTGTTGTATTGTATTAATAAACAATAAACAATACTAGATTTTACCTCGTCGTGTGAAAAGTAAGTTCAGCATGCAGTAGCAGTAGGTCCGATACTGGGCCGAATTAACCATGTCGGGGCCTGTAGGCAATGCAATTCTCGGGGTCTCGTTTTCCCATCCATGCTCATCGGCTATGATCCCCACTATACCCAGCCGATGCGGGGCCCCTAAAGCAGTTGCCTACTCTGCCTAAAAGTTAATCTTCCAGTGCTTTTTTGGATTTTGCTTTGGTTATTGAATAAAATTAGATATGCTACACGCGCAGTTGTTCGGTTACACTGCATAAAACTTTCTCAGTCCCATAACCGAATCCGCGAAACACGTACAAAATGTTGAATCCCACTGCGGCATCGATTACCATACATCCAATACATGACTGTAGACATTGTTTGTCATTCACGTTATCCAAATATTTGCCAAACTACTTACAAAATCGACAACCGTGTTCGTGTAACAGCACCTGTTTGGTAGGATATCACTTCTATTGGTGTTTGTGGTCAGATTCAAAGGATTGAAGGAAGAATTGTATTCAATTAGGACTAAACCTAATTAGATACAAAGAAAAAGAAGCTTTATTGAAAACTTAAATAACAATATATGTATATGTGATATTTTCTTTATTTATCTTTCATCTTAGGCTAGGTTTTTATAATATGGATATAAAAGTAAAATACAAAAAGTTATAAACATATTATAAAAAACCTAACCTATGGTTCCGCCAGCAGCGGGGCAAGGCCCAAGCTGCCGGTGGTCAGGGCCGCAGAGAGGAACCGGCGGACTATCCGCGCCGTGTCCAAGATCACCGCCTTCTGCATCTGACCCTTGTTTCAACCACCTAGCGAGAGTCTCTCAAGATATTGGTCGAGACTTTTCGCTATTAGACCGTTCGCTGAAACAACTATCGGGACAATTATCGTCGAATCAACATCCCACATGGCGGTTATCTCGTGAGCCAAGTTTAGGTACTTACTGGACTTGTCCTTCTCCGCTTTCACGAGATTCTCATAATGGGGAATGGTGATGTCAATGAGCACGGCCCGGCATTGCGATCGGTCTAAATTATTATTAGATACAATAAGTTTAATGTCTGTTACAGCAGGCAATTACTGCGCTGTACATGTGACTCATTTACTCATTGATAATAATGACGTAATCCAATCAAGAGCAATGAAAAGGGGGCGTTTGATCCTAGGAACAACTTACCGGCACTTTTAGCCCCGATCTCCCCTATCTACAGTTTTCCTTATCTCACATGATTAGTCATTGGAGACGCGAAGAGCTGGTTTTTGTATCGTAGGCAAATAATTTATTATTCAAAATTAAAGCATCAAAAATAATTATTTTATCAATAAGGCAAACAGTTAAAAAACGTCGCGAATACGGTTAAATTAACCTCTTTAGCGATAAGACCGCCTGTTGTCTGCCTCTATCTTTAAGGATGACTCACGTTAGACCGGGCCGTGTCCGGGCCGGAGCTTCCGGCGCTTCGTTTTCTATGGAAAGCATCACGTGATCACCTGTCATGTCACAGAAAAGTAAGCGCCGGAAGCTCCGGCCCGGACACGGCCCGGTCTAACTCCGGCCCGGACACGGCCCGGTCTAACGTGAGTCATCCTTTAAGCTGTATCTTTTACTGAGGTGTGCCAATAAAGAGTATTCTATCTATCTTATTAAGACAAACTTTGTTTTGACGACAAAACTAATATGAATACCAAATGTCACCTTGGCTTGGCGCATCAATTAATATAACGCCACACGAAATAGCACCTTATTGCAACAGGTGGCGTTTTATTACAACAATAACACAAGACTAGGTGATTCAAAAATCAAACTTTTTTTTTTACTTTCACCCCGTAATTTTATCCTACCTACTAAAACAATAAGTAATTAATTTGAGAATTTTTGATTAACATTTAGGGGTCGCTACCCACTTTCCATTTTTTACAAATTTTCTCTACTATTAAGTACGTTCTTACTGCGATGTGGGATATGGTTTGATATGTGATATGTTCTATGAAAATATTTACCTATTGTAGTATTTTATGTGACTGCTACATAATAAAAGGCGTCATTTAGGATAATATCGTCATTGTTTAATTTCACAAATTTTCAAATGTCGGTAGCGACCCCTAAATATCAATTTAAAAATTTATAAAAAAATCTAGTGTGTTTTCTAATGCAATAGATCATTTGTAGAGGGTGAGTGTAATGAGGGAGTGAGGGAGGGAGGAAGGGATTAATTTACAGTCTAAACCGATTGAAAAACTCACCTGACTCGGTAAGCTGCTGACAGCTGCGTAAAAACAAAAACAAATAAACTTATGTAATAACAAGTGACGCGGCCGGTTCGTTCGACGGTGCGGCGCTAACTGAATGAACTGAACTAACATCATATCAACATCTTTTATAGGCGGCCCCATGCGATCTAACCTGACTCTACTTGATGTTCTGCTATAAATGTCCTTTAGGATAGTGATGTACGTATGTTCTTGGAATTGACTGTGCTAATAGAGCGTCCCATATGCTTTGGTGGGAAATAGAGTCGAACGCTTTGGCGTAGTCAACGAAGGCTAAGTAGAGTGGATTATTAAATTCTTGATATTTCTCTATAATTTGATCAAGAACGTGTATATGGTCGATAGTACTGTAATTTTTCCTAAATCCCGCTTGTTCAGGTGGCTGGTAGGTTTCTAAAATTGGACTTATTCTGGAATTCATACATGACGAAAATAATTTGTATAAAGATGACATCAAACTAATCGGTCTGTAGTTACTCACATCGGCTGGGTTTCCTTTTTTACAAAGCAGTATAATGTCTGACTCGCACCATGATACTGGGACTTTTTGTTCCTGCAATATTTTGTTGAATAGAATGTAATGTAAATATAACAAACGTAATTATGGCTAAACGCGTAATCACGATAATGAATAATTTACAATTGGAAACTTTTCTTATAAATAATTTATCTCGGCTCCGAAACACTTGTAGGCGTTACCTATAGTTAAAACACGTTAAAATTAGGTATTTTTGGGTATCGTAAGTTGTCACCAACTGTACAAACATACATTACCTATAGTTGACAGTTTAATTCCATTAAGATAATGTTAAGTATACCAATGTTATTATTAAAGATGGAGGCACAGATAATATTTGAGTCAGTTGCGTAACAATCATAATAGCAGCAACAGCGTGTTAATTAGGTATTTATTAATTTTGTACAACGAAATTATTGTAAGTGTGGGTAAATCAACTTTTCTGTGTACCTATATAGATGCCGAATAAAATCATTTTTCACATCACCTATTCGAAAAAGGGCTTTTTCTTCCCCGCTAGAAGGGAACAAAGTGGCACTTTTCTGCCCTGCTAGGAGGGATCAAAGTGGCTCTTTTCCGTTCTAGGACATGTTTATTTTTATTTTTAGCATACTTTTTTTTAGGTCAAATAATATTTGGGAACATAATAATCTTCTTATATGTGATGTGAAAAACAGTAGGTATGTGTCACATGGTAGCAAAATTATTTCCACCTTGGGCGTTAGCACTTGAATCCTTCGCTTCGTTCAGAATTCAATGTACGCCCTCGCTGTAAATATGTCATTTTGCTGCCTTATGACACAATTTACCTACTATTATACTACTTTAGAAACGAGTTGGTTTATTCTTCTTTCTATAGCATTTATTCTATAGCAATTATGCTATATTACGATACTTCCTTACGACAAGGCGATTTTATTATTTTTCACCTCAGCAGCTCGAACAAGCCTACTTCCGTCACTCCCTGGAGTGAAGAAAGTGCGACTTTCCTCACTCCAGGGAGTGAAATAAAGTAGCTTTTTAATTTAGTGAAGGCCATGAACTGCCACGTCATACTTCTATTGCAAATCCTTTTTTTTGCTTTGTATTATTCTGTCTAATTCGAAATACATAACTTTAACCTTTAATATGTTCCCACTACTGAGGTGAAAAATTATATGGGCAACACGAGAGCAAAGTTATTTTACATCTCGTGTTTTTGAGTCCCTCGCTACGCTCAAGATTCTAACTTAGAATCACTCGCTTCGCTCGCGATTCAATTAGAATCTTTCGCTTTCTCGGGACTCAAAATAAACACTCTCAAGAAGAACCAACTTTCCTCTCTTGTTGCACCAATAACTAAAGACGCTAATTTTCTATCAAAACTAAGTACCTACAACATTTGAAATACTTTGTAAATATGAAGATGATATATATGTCGTCGGGTTTTGCATGTTTTACCTCTAGCCACCCATAAAGTAAAATTTGCCATGACAAATTTAATTTTGATTCGTCTTTAAATGAAGATTCGAAATAACTACAATGGAAGTGAAGACCTTTTTATAGGCTTCTAGGCGGTTAGCGGATTAATTATTCTTTCTTACTAATATTTATGTTAACAGGCAATTAAAAACATCCTCTATGATTACATGTTACATAATCGACTTGCATATAACCTCAAATTTTCCCTCATTTCAGCTCAACTATGCCCGAAGTACGCATCGAAGAGGTATCAAGGTTTATGCGAGAGTGCTTCCAAGCTACTGGAGTACCGGAGAATGAGGCGAGGGAACATACAGATTTGTTGTTACAAGCGGACTTTACGGGACATTACAGCCATGGACTGAATAGACTTGGTAAGCCATTAATTATATCTGTTTACGAGGCATTGAAGCCATGGTGTTATAGCTTGGTAGGTCAGTAATCATTAGGACCTTGAAAAAGTTTCTCCAAGCTAGAGGTCCTAGAGGAGTACCGAAGCAGGAGGCGGTTCTGCAGTTACCTAACGAACCTAACCTACCTACCTATTGATTTAGTGTGATATCTGTGAAAACATTACACTGGGGAAAAAAGCGTAGGTTGTAGGCTAGGCTTGTTAGGTAGCTTCAGATGCCCGAAGGGCAAACCGCCGAAAAATAGGAGCCCCGCGAAGCGGGGCTCCGTCTAGTTTAGTTGAGAATTCAATATTATTATGTTCCTTAAGGGATCACTCATAACCATGAGTGATCCCTTCATAAGAGTATTATTTAATCTTTACTGGATACTAGTTACGGACAATCATACAGGTATCAGAAAAGGAAAAAATATATCACTTGGATACCAGTATCCTATGAGGATCATTTTTTCTTCTTAGGTAACTGGTTACCAAACTCCGGTTACATACGCGGCCGAAGGGTCCCCCATTACGATCATGGGAGGCATCGGTAACGCAGCATACTACGTAGGCGAACAACACGCGACCGCGAAGCGAAGCGATGCGGCGCGGGGTAAATCAATCCTTTGATACCTATAGAAGTGTTCTACGTGGGCGCTCTCGTTGCGAACGCGAACGCCGTGGGCCAGCGGCGCCGCGCCGCGCCCGGTTCGCTTCGCGTTCGCGACTTGTTCGCTTACGTAAGACGCAGCGTAAGTTGGCGTTCGTGCTTCAGAGACTGGAAGAGGTGTAGAGGCTAAGGAGCATGCAGCCTGGCTCAGTGTGATAGATTCCTTAAGAGTCCTCGGACACTGTGGCGCCAATTCTAACTTGCCAAACAGCTGATTTTTAGTTGTTTGCTCTCGATTTTCAGTCAGTCTAACCTGCAAAGGTAAATTCAAGCAAAAATGTCTTTGAAACAGTTCAGTTAAATGCGTTTTAAAATGGCCCATTGCTCCTTCAGATTCACTGTCTGAAAATTTCACTAAATAATCATATAATTATCTATGCATCTAATGTTAACAATAAGTTAAAATGACAAATGGCCTCACTTTTAAATTGATTTCTTTCAGAATACTACATCAACGATCTAAAGTCAGGAGTGACTGACCCAAAAGGCAAGCCGGTAGTTCTAAAAGAGAATGCTTCCACAGCGTGGGTGGATGGTAGCAATGCACTTGGAGCTATTGTTGGCAACTTCAGCATGGACCTGGCCATCAAGAAAGCTAAGGAGACTGGTGTAGGATGGGTGGCTACTAAAGGTAAAGAATAAATAAATATTATCGACCTAATCCCTCAGTAAGCTCAATAAGAATAGATAGATAGATAAACTGTTTATTTGTTTGCCACAATTCACACAAAATATTCAAATACAAAAATGACATAGGTACACAGAACAATCCAGAAAAAAATAAAAATTACAATAACAAAAGGCTTGTGTCCTGACGACAAAGACGATAGATGACATTAACTTCCTAGTTAAAAACTCAGGATTGGAATCGCTGATGTCCCTAGAGAAAGACCTCAAGATTGCTAATTAAGTTTTTTGCAGTCATATTGTGATCTAAAAAAGCGCAACGACTTTTTAAAAATTTCGTTCTCTGAGCCGAGTCGAGCTGTGCAGTAGCAGAGCACCTTTTAAATAATCATATACTTATGTAAGCTGGCTATTCTTTCATTTGGTATTTTAGGATCTTCGCACTTCGGTATAACTGGTTGGTGGGCTCAAAGAGCAGAGAAGCAAGACTTGATTGGCATGGCTTTCACCAATTCGTCTCCTCTCCTAGTGCCTACGAGAGCCAAAGACGTGAGTCGGAATTCTTCAAAATTATTATTAAAATTGACTAAGTATTTTTCAGACTACTGGTGAGCTTGCAAGAGGATTAAGGGGCGAATCTACGAGCAACTTTTGATCTACTTTACGCAACCATTTTGGGGGCTCTCACGGGAAACCTTAATAGCTTCCATCAAGAACCATAACAAACTAAGATGCCTATAAGAGTTACCTTGCGAGGGTTGAGTGACGCAAGGTTCTTTATGGGATAGGGTTACTTTAGATTTATACAGGAGGTAGCATACCTATAGCTTTGAAAATATTTATTCATATCCAACAGTTTGACGTTTGTGTTTCTCAAAAGGTGACAAAATTTAAGATGTTTGCTAAGTTTTATAATTAAGGGGATAATATTTTACTGTCTTCTCTACCATACCTTCGCCAGGCTCTTACAGAGAAAATTATATAGGTACTTATGCTTAACTTGTTCGTAATTCCAGGGCGCTCTAGGCACAAACCCAATAGCGATGGCAGCGCGGGCCAGTGGCGGAGATTCCATTCTTGTTGACATGTCTTCAACCGCTGTTGCCATGGGCAAGGTAATTTGGAAATTTATATTTTTTGGCACATTCCCACTTTTTTAGCATGGCGCACCAAGAATAAGATGGAATTCAGAAAGTGCAAAATGTGGAATGAGTTACCTCCAGAGGTATTTCCTTTGCGCTACGACATAGGGTTCTTCAAGGGTCGGTAACGCATAAGTGGCTCCTCCGATGTTGCTTATGTCAATGGGAGACGGTGACTGCTTCCTATCAGGCGGCTCGTTTGCTCGTCACATAAAAAAAATCCTAATACGACCTACGTGCATATAGCTAAAGAATTGAAAGGGTGTGTGTAACGGCGTGCACTGTGATCGGAAGGGTGAAGTACGAATCCTCGAAGTTCAAGTGAAGAGTGTAGGTTACTGAGGGAAGCAAGATGTACTAAGTAAAAACCAATTGTAGTTGTAGGAACTTTTCTAGGTACCGCTGACTCACTGGGGTAACGTGTGTCTCAACGTTATTCTGATAAATAATCGTAATTGGGTAAATAATTGAAGATAACGACATATTTGCGAATGACAGGAATGATGAGAACTGATAAATTGAAATTATCTTCAGAATATTTTGTAAGTGGGAAGTTATAGTAATATAATCTCACAATGCGAATAAACTTATAGACATGTGACTAACCCGTCTACAATTTAATTAATTTGTCATATACCTATTTTTCAGGTAGAAATGAAGATACACGAAGAAAAACCGTTGCCTGATGGCTGGGCAATGGATCAGAACGGGAAAATGACCAACGATCCTAAAGTGGTAAGTCGTAAATATTATTTTCTCTAGCAACTGGAAATAATAAACTGTAGGTAGTAAAGACGATGCCAACGCTGTCTGTGGAAAAAAATAAGCTTTCGTGGGACCATGTCGCATAATTTTTTAATACCGCTCGAAGAAACGGACGCTTTATCTTGTCGTGTACAATAAGCCTGCAACAGCGTTACCTCCGCCTGTAGGATGTGGTCCTGTAGGCTTGGCACAGAAGTGCCCCAGTATCTCGTAGCCTACTAATGTAGCTACTGTGATTTTTTAGGGTTTTGAATCAGGTCGCCTATACCCACTAGGTGGCGTGGAGGAGACGGCTGGCTACAAAGGATACTGCCTCAGTGCCATGAACGAGGTGTTCTGCAGCTCACTTTCAGGTAACTCCACCACCTATTGTTTTTTTGAGTTTAGCTACTTACTACCTACACTGCTCACAGCCAGTGTTTAAGTTGAGGGGCATAGCTAATTATAGTTAATATACATCAAAAGATTCAATACCCAGGGAGGAAAATGGGGACTACGTTTGTATGGAGAAGCTGTGATACACTATCCTCTTAAGAGGATCACGGCTAGTTTTCTTAGATATTGCCCAGTCATGAAATAATAGACCTACCCCTTCTACAAGGATAAAGTTGGGAACAGAAACTAGCAATATTTTAAAAGTACACTACATATACACATTTTTTGCATCTCCCTTGTACATGAAGATAACCTGCACGGAGGATCTAAAAGAGCCGGTGACGTCACTGTATCGGTTTCCGACATCCTTGAGTCAACGATGCGCCGCTCCGGGGCATAGCAACGCAAAGCTTGGGAACCCCTGAATAAAATATGCTAGTCATTAAGTCGCTTTTAAGAGAGCTTCAAAAATATTTTAGGAGCCAAAGCGAGCCACCATCAGCGCTCATTGGGCGGCGCCAACCCTGAAGACTCGCCTAACCGGGGACGGGGACAGATGTTCGTGGCTATAGACCCGGGGTGTTTCGCCCCCGGCTTCGGAGACCGCCTCGCAGACTGTCTGAATCACTGGAGGAATTTGCCGCCGGTAACCTTCACTTGTTTTTAAACGGCAAATATTTTAGTATTTTGCCTTGTGATTAGGAAAAGTAGAAGAAATATTATATAGATTGTGTTACAAGGCAGCAAAATTACATATTTACGGCGAGGGCGTACATTGAATCCTAAAAGAAGCGAAGGATTAGACAGATTTAATGTCCCGATCAGTTTTCCTTTGTTCAGTTCAGTTATAATAGAATCCCGAGAGTAACGAGGGATTCTAAAGTAGAATCCTGAGCGTAGTGAGGGATTCAAGTGTGTTACGCCCAAGAATTTTGCTACCATGTGACACATACTGCTTTTCACATCTGATCATCACCTATGAGATAATTATGATGTTTAAAAATATTATTTAAGGCAAAAAAACAATGTGCAAAAATTGCTTAAAATAGTGTCCTAGAACAGAAAAGTGTTACTTTGATCCCTCCTAGCAGGGAAGAAAAGTGCCACTTTGATCCCTCCTAGCAGGGAAGAAAAACCCCTTTTTAGAATTGGTGATGTGAAAAAAATTTTCATGCGAAAAAACATGTTTTTTTCTAGGTTGATCCTTCACTACCAGTTCTGGCTCCCGGAGACAAGGAGCGTTCTAATTTGGAACAAACGAAGAAAAGAGGCACGATTGTCTATGAACCCAAACAGATCGAGAGCTGTGCGTCTCTCGCAAAACGGCTAGGCGTTAAACCTATACAGACTTTGTAATGTATTTACCTTATTGTTTTTTATTATATTATACAATGAGTTAAAATTGTTTTATTGTGATACGAAATACTTTTATTGCCGACGGTACTTAACGCCCAATTGAACTCGTCAAAACGAATTGCGTCCAATCTCGAGGGGTCTAATAGTATCTACCGAACAGTTCAACAGTTTTGTTGTACGTGCTTTAATTGTACGTTTGTGCATATTATAGCGGCCAGGCAAGTCGGATATTTCGTTTAAAATTCATAAATACAGATTTTATAGGTACACATTTAGTTAAAATGGGAAGTGGTAAAAAGCGACACAAACAGCAAATATGAGTCCCGCGGGGAAGGCGGTGTTTTATGGAGTTTAATCCGTCTTGAATATTTACTAGTCTCTGCTGGTTATAAGTAAAGTTAATATAGCTATGATGATAATTTTAACCAATCTTTTTGTATCAATTTCAATTTCAATATCTTTAATGTCGAAATAACACATGTCAAAAATTACAATAAAATAAATTACAAAATATACAACTAACACTAAATTAAAAATACAAAATATACAATTAACACTAAATTAAAAATACATTAACCAGATAGAGAAAATAAAAAATAATAAGATTAAATACAAATGTCACAGAAAAACAATCATTGAAACTCATACAAATGTCTATATATATTTATGAAAATCATTCAATGTTAAGTTTACTGTAGAATTATCTAACGGTAAAGAATGCCGTATCAATTAAATAGGCTTTTAATTTAACTTTTCAGCAAACAAATCATAAGAAGCCGCCTCTTTAATTTCACGGCTCGGACTCGAGTTGGATGTTTTCGCAAGCCTGACAAAGACATTTAATTTCCCGGTCAGTTTTCCTTAGTTCAGTTCAGTTATCCTGATGTTAATGGTAAATGAAAATACGTAGTGAGATTTAATTGCTTGTTTCATATGTTTAGGCGCTATAAGTAACGTTCATTTGTTTTTGTTTATTTTTATTTAAATACATACTAAACTATCAACTATCTCATCAGTTTTTGATGAATGAGCCTTTACGACCTAGTGTGGCAGTAAAGAAGAAATGTTAAAAATGCTTCGCCTCGACCGACAATTTTTTTGTTCTATCGAGACCATTTACCTTTTCAGGTTTAGTTAGACTCATGTGTTTTAGGGACTCGCGCGACATGTTTCGGAGAGCCTAGGTCTCCTTTCTCAAGCACTACCTAACAGTGCGAGCAGCGTTCACCGTAATAATTATTTCAATGTCAATATGTCTCACAACAGTTTAAATTCGATCTCTCTAGCATTTAAAATCTAAAACGTTGGGTATGACGTATATAATTACACTCCTTCACTATGTTCTATTCAAGTCAAAAAAGAAAGAAAAAAACAAGAGAACACGTTGTCATAACAGTTTCTGTCATAACCAACACCAGCGGCGTAAAAACGACGCGTGTTTACCTACAATTAGCGAGGAGGCAGATGTGTACGAGATAATTTACGAATGAATATGAATGAACTCACATTTCTTGAAAGTTGCTTCTTAGTACAGTAGCTATCAGATTTATCGGAGCGATCAATGTCTGAAATAAAGATTTTCAGACATTGATCGACAGGCCTGAAATAAAGATCTTCAATTTCAATTTCAATTTCAATTTCAATGTGCTCAAAAATTTCTCAACATGACATGTTCTTGATATCAGTCTTGTTATTAGGGCCTTTTTTCAGATATTTATACCCTAGCCGCTTTGACTGTGTGTTTATCACAAATGGCGGCGGCTTGGCTCGTGTGAGTGAGTGCATGACTCTTAACTTAACGAAATAGCTCACCGCGCAATAAATGCAAGTAAATATACGGAGAGCAGTGCAAATGCAGTGTGATGAGGCCTTTTGTTGGCAGTAATTCAAAACGAGCCGGATTTCTCCGAGTGAAAGGTCCTTGGCGCTGGCACCATCGATCTGCAATGTGTAGGAATCCGCTTTCTCCGGGTAGGTATAGTATAGTGTGAAATGGAACTAAGAAAATTCCATACTAAATTGATGCCATGTTTAAGTATTTTACGTCAAAAATGTGACAGTTACGTAGGAAATGGCGCTCTCAATATTTTCTACATTTTCTTCGTCGGACTATAGTAGTAGGTATAGGGGCCGTGCGCGTCGCGTCGGAGGGATCTGGCCTAAATCGGAAACATAAACTGTATACTATGTATACATTGACACTTCACGCCAAAGTAAGTACTCCCCTCTACAGTTCACGTACGCCACTTAAAACGTAATGTAGCTGTAGTTGATATTCGAATGTAATAACTATAACAATAACCGTAGTCGCGAGTTCGAGTCTCGACCGAGATAAAAAGTTTGTCCACTTTTCCTTTATTACAAGCATTGTTTGAAAGAACACTCCATCATTTTGTTATGCAAACTCTAGCTAATGAAACTCTTATTATATTTTTTATATAATTATAATGTCGAGCCAAAATAAAATAAAATTTTCTTTAATACTCAATGATCTAGGTTATTTTTAATCTACTTTCTGCTGCTATTGTTTTCCAAGCAAAGTCCAAATATAGGCATTGAGTTATTATTACTATAGAGAAGCCATACCTACTAAACAACGAAATTGTCGCAATCGCAACCTGTACGACGCGACCAAAACGTCGTAAGCGCTGTTAAATTCATAGCGCTTACGCGTTTAGGTCGCGATCTTTAGGCTCCGCTTCTATGGATTGTTGTCAAAACGACAGCAACTCATGGCGCAAAATAGGTTCTCTGAGCCGGTTCTATACCTACGTTAGTAACAATAGTTCAATGACGACTGGCTGAATGATCGCATGACACTTTACCTGTCATTATTAAACAATTAAAAGTCGTTAGAGAGCAGTTTCTCGGAACCCGCATCCTCGGATGGACGGATCAATGAGTGATTAGTATAAGTGAGTTTATCATAAACTAAGCTATGAACTATGTCAACTGTGCCTAAAGATGCCCTTTTGGATGCATTCGGAAGAATTGGTGGTGAGTAATAATTATTATAGATCTAGAATAGAATAGGACAACTTATTGGCGGTAGGCGATAGGCGCAATGATTTACCTAATTACAGTACCCGGCGATAAATATTGCACATCAGTCCTTGGAAAGAGACATTTAATTGGTTGTCTACGATGATTTCCGAGCCTAGAGCTTCGTCGGCCGTCCATCTCCTTAAATTACTGTAATTATTAAGTGTCGTTCCATGTCAAACAAATGCTGCACTTGCTGGATTTTACGTCAAATCGATTACATGTAAACTTTATGACATCTTATTATAAATGCCAGCACAAAGGTGTAATACTGTTTCTTGTATGCTCTACAAAGCCGAAATTAGCAGTCTCTTTCCAACGACCAATGTGCAATATTTATCGCCGGGTTCTTTACTTATTAAGAAAAAAGTAGGGTGCGTAGCCAACATGCCAATCGTTTACGCTGTGTAGCCAACGAAACGCAACTCACTGGCGCACTAATATGGAGAGACACACAGCATTATCACCTTGGCTAGGCACCCTGGATACGCTTTTGCACTAATAAGATCGCTTCAACCGTTTTCACTGCTTTTGATTGTGGGAAGAACCCCTGTCCACAAGTGGACACGGATAACAAGTCACAACAACAACAACAACAACAGGGTGACAAGTCACATGATTGGATGAAAGTGGGAAAGTCTTTATAATACTGTCATTAATATTCTTTGGAAACACTAAAGACGGGTCACAGGTCAGAGGTGATTAACTTGAATTTGAAATTGTGGTAACAAAGTTCGCACGGGATCTTATGCAAATAAGTTGTGTTAGGTTAAGTGTAAGGTGTCCTCGTCACATGTGGTCACATTGCCAAATTGCCCCTCTCCCCTGGTGTGACGTCTCATATTTGTAACAAAAACAACAGTTATTAATTAATCCCCTAAGCTTGTAACGCAATTTATTGATGATATAAATAGATCTAAATCGTATTGTGTATAAACACATTTTAGTCTTATGTCCCCTAGACGGTGATTTAAGCTAAATTATGATTAAGGTCAAGAACAAAAGGCTTAAGGTTGCACAATGCAGCTAAATGTACAAAATAATGTCAGTTGGAGGAAACTGAGTTGAGTTCAATGAGAGGAAATGCAAGCGGAATATGGACCTGGCTAATTGACCGTGGATAGTTTATGTCGTTAACATTGTTATAGACATTAAAGAACCGGCCAAATATAATTCGGATTCAAGACAAAGGGTTCCATACCATTTATTTATTTATATGAGCCTAGAGTGTCTCACTACAGGGCCTCCCTCCTCCCTTTCAACGTGTTATCTATCCTTTTGTGCGGTCCATATCCCGATCAATATAAGTCTATTATAGGTATGTACATAGTATGTGATTGCGGACATGATTTGCTTTTCTAACAGTATATTCCAAGATAATTATAACCACCCACCGTGTCAAAAAATGCAGCTTTTCGTGTGTTCCGGTCCGATAACCTTACGTTTTGTACATTTAAGCCGGCCGCTAGCGGTCGCTATGGAGCTCAAAATTGGTTACGTTATTTCATTTGTAGTCTGCCTCTTTCGTAGGTACTCATGAAACGTTTATATGGTGTATAATGGCTTCCCTTTTGCACATTTTATCTTTTAGCGTAAGCGTAATTCTAGATCTGTAATCTAGACCATAACGTTTTGTTCAGATTGTTGTGGATGCGATTTCTACTGTAGACTGTACGTCAACCTAAACTGCAACATAATCTCAATTGTGGACATTATGTCCAAAACGTGTATCGTTAATTATAATAATATTCTAGCTAGAAGAGGCAAATCACAGAACCTGATGGTTTTAAGCCCGTTGCTGGAAAGTTGCCACAGTCAAGGCGAACAAGCTAAGCCTAAATGCCACTTTGTTATGATGTGACCCAACAGGATTTATTTAAGTTTAAGACAAGAATATGGTTTTTCAGGTTTTACATACAGGGTATTTTTAAACACTTAGGCCCACTTCCAACCCACCGACTAACCCAGGATTAACCGGTTAACCGTTAACCCCGTGTCATATTGTACTTGATAATAATGGTAACTCCAGGTTTAACCGGTTAACCCCGGGTTAGTGGAAGGGTGCAAGTGGGCCTTAGCCATGTCTTACGAAGTGAATTAGGTGATCGGTAAAGTCAGCATAAAAAGTAACGGTTCGAACGGAAAGGACAACCCCCAAATTACAAAAAATGTAGCCGTTATTTTGGCTATGGGGGCATTTTGCTTAAAAGGCGTTTTGCTTTTTAGAAGACCTGCTCATAACCGCACAAAATGTCGCGGACCAATGTGCAAGAACCAATCGGCGTGAACCACTATCAAAGTCGTGTCAAAACAAGATCGAAACCTTACCAAAATATTAAATCAGAACCGGCCTCGTGGACCTAGAGAGGTCGGATCTTACCCAAGACAGTGTGCTGAGGGTCTAGCGCGAAAATCGACTTACTCGAATGCGGCGTGCGAATTGGTTCGTGCAATTTTTTGGTTAGGTAATGTATAAAGCAAATTTTATTAGATTATTTTAATACGGGTCTGTAGACTCTAGTTCCTCATAACGTGAAATAAGAATTGAAACGCCGATTTGCAACACAATTATATTATTAAAATTAGACGCGTATACATGACATGTTATTTCTTTGAAGGATATTGCAAAAAATAAAAAGCTTGACAATGGCCGCGCTTATATAGGTCGCAGGAAACCCGTAGCGCGCGATGTGTGCAGCGCAGCGCCATCTACCATGAAATTGAGTATGCTTTCTTGCTTGCCGCAACATACTCCCGCCTAAAGAATAGCAGAATCCTTTCTTCTCACATCTGGTAGTGGACAGAGCTTCGAAATCGAGCGGGTTAGCACTCCAGTTGCTGTGCGGACTTCGTAGACTCGTGTCACGTTGTCTTGTCCAGGGTGTTTCTGTACAACTCTACCTAGTAGCCATTTACTAGGAGGTAATCTATGATCCTTAATTAGTATGAGGTCTCCGACGTTAAACTCTTGTTTTCTGATTTTCCACTTCGGTCTCTCTTGTAATCTTGTTAGAAATTCAGTTTGCCATTTTCTCCAAAATATTTGTAGCATTTTCTGAATGTTTTGCCATCTTGATAATGAATTTGTCTTATGTTGTGTTAAATCTCTCTCCGGGATGGTGACTAACGGTTCTCCGACAAGAAAATGTGCTGGTGTCAGCGGCTCTAGGTCATCAGGATGATCGCTCAGTGGTGATAAAGGTCTTGAGTTCAGACAAGCCTCGACCTGGTTCAAAAGAGTTGTAAATTCTTCGAAGGTAGGTGTAGCGTCTCCGAGAGTTCTCTTAAGATGAAACTTGATACTCTTGACTCCGGCCTCCCACAATCCGCCATGGTTTGGTGATCCAGGAGGGATGAACTTCCACTTGGTGCCTTCTGTATCTAGTAGGGCTGCTAGTTCAACGGGGATTGTTGACTTGCCAAGTCTCCAAGTCTCTAGTATTTCTTTGCTCGAGGAAATGAAGTTAGTCCCGTGGTCACTCCACATCTCCTTGACGAATCCTCTTCGTGATGTAAATCTTCTAAATGCTGCCATGAACGCTTCCATAGACATGTTGCTCACACATTCTATATGTATTGCTTTAGTTACCATGCAGATGAAGATGCTTATATATGCTTTGAAAGTCTTTGTTCCTCGTCCAGGGCTCATGCGCACGTTTACTGGACCTGCGAAATCTACACCAGTTGTAAGGAACGCTCTTGACGGCTTCACTCGTATCTCAGGTAAGTCACCCATCAGTTGAGTTACTGTCTTTGCTTTTTGTTTAGCACAAGGAAAGCAATTTCTCACGTATGTTTTTATAGTGTTTCCTGCGTCAATCAGCCAGTATCTTCCTCTAAGATATGTAGTCATCAGTTGAGGGCCTCCATGCAACGTCTTCTTGTGTGCGTCGTTAAGTAAAAGTGGTATCAGTACGTTGTTCTTGGACAGGATAATTGGATGTTTGCTCAGGAACTCTAAATCTGCATGTTTCAATCTTCCTCCAACTCTCAGGATTTGTTTGTCATCGAGAAAAGGCGTAAATGACAGTAAACGACTTCTTTTCTTCAATGTTGTGTGATTTCTTAGAGCTTCGATTTCTTGTGGAAATTCTAGTTGTTGAGAAAGCTTGATACATGTTGTAAGTGCTTCTTCTCGCTCATCATGAGTTACATATTGAGGTAAGTTTTCTTTTACATGTTTGTTTTTTAAGATAAGCCATCTTCTACAGTAGGCTATGACTGAGATGAGTTTTCTCAATGATGAATATCTCTTTGAAATTGTAAGTATGAAATCTTCTGTCTTCTGAGTCTTCTCTGACAAGGTAGTAGTTGCGCATTTGATAGATTTTCTTGTTTCTAGATCTGTATCTTCTACTTCATAGTGTTCTCTTCTCCATTCTCTTTGATGTAAAAATGTTGGGCCTTGAAACCATAGTGTATGTTCTTTTAATTTCTCAGGTGTGACTCCTCTCGATGCTGGATCTGCAGGGTTTTCTTTTGTGTTCACGTACGACCATGTTGTATCTATGTTGTTGTTGATTGCAATGACTCGGTTTTTCACAAATGTTGTCCACTTCAGCGGGTCTCCGAGAATCCAGGCTAAGGTTACTTTTGAATCTGAATAAGCGTATGTATGGTTGTGCTCGATTCTCATAGCTGTAGCGACGTGTTTCAGTAGTTGGCTCAGTAGCAGTGCTGCACTCAGTTCAAGACGGGGCAAAGTGAGTTGTTTTTTCAACGGTGAGATTTTTGTTTTTGCCATGATGAGTGATATTTTGACTTCTCCGTCTGGTTGGATTACTTTGCTGTAGACTACTGCTGCGTAGGCTGACATTGATGCATCAGCAAAGCCATGCAGTTCTACTAACTCGCTGTTGTTGGTCGTTCCGATCCATCTCTCAAGCTTCACGTCTGACAGGTGCTCTATGCCTCTGCAGAAAGTCTTCCACTCTGTCTTCAAGTCTTCAGGTAACTCTGTGTCCCATGATAATTCTCTTGACCAGGTCTTCTGTAGAAATATTTTCGCCATGGCTACAGATGGTGCTAGCCAACCCATTGGATCAAACAGGGAAGCGATGACTGTTAAGACGTTTCTCTTTGTTACTCGCTGCTCAGATAAAGTGTTGATTTTGTTTGTTACTAAGAGGGTATCTTCGTTTGAGTTCCAAGTGATTCCTAATGTTTTGATTGTCTCTTTTTTGTTGATGTCTATCTCAGAATTCTTCGCTCTCTTCTCTGGTTCTACTGTGTTTATGAATTCTTTGCTGTTTGAAGACCATTTTTGTAACTCGAAGCCTCCTCTTCTTAGTACTTCTGTCAGTTGACGTTTAGCCTCTACTGCGGTTTCTATTGTATTTCCCCCTGACAGTACATCATCCATGTAGAAAGAATGGTTGATGATTTCTCGAGCTTGTGCATAATCTTCTGTGTTTGCCTCATCGATTGCTATCTGTCTCAGGGTTTTGATTGCTAAGAATGGTGCACATGCTGTTCCGAAGGTTACAGTTAGCATTCTATACTCTCTTATGTCTTCATCAGGGCTGAATCTCCAAAGTATTCTCTGAAAGTCTGTGTCTTCTCTTCTTACAAGGATCTGCCGGTACATTTTGATGACATCGGCGACAAAGCAGACTTTATGCGTTCTCCATCTCATAAGAATGTCTCGAAGATCTCCCAGAAGTGACGGACCAATTAGCAGTTCTGAGTTGAGGCTTACTCCGTTGGCTCCTCTGCATGAAGCATCATAAACTACCCGAAGCTTAGTAGTGTCTCTATCTTCACGGATCACAGGATGATGTGACAGGTATACTCTTCTGTCTGGCTCTCTCATAGGTTCATCTCGTTCAACTAATTCCATATGTTGTAACATTATGTACTCTCTCATGACCTCATTGTAGGATTCTCTCAATTTTGTGTTTGCTTCTAATCTTCTCTCAGTGCTCATGAATCTTCTCAGTGCGATTTCTCTCGAATTCTCTGGTAAAGTAGGTTTGTCACACTTGAATGGAAGTGATACGATGTATCTTCCGTTTGTATCTCTTGCTACTGTATCTTGATAAATGTTCTCAGCTCGAAGTTCTTGTGGGGTGAGAGTGTCGTTTTCCTCTGACTCTAATCTCTCTGTCTCCCAAAATTTTTCTACCATCTTCTCTAATGTTATGTTCAGATGCATGCTTTTGAACTCTCTCATGTGGTTGTTGTTCAACTGACCTCCTGACAGGATGTATCCCAAGCGAGTTTGTTGTGCTATGGGAGTACCTGGTTCTCCTTTAATCACTCCGTTCATCAAAATGTCTGTGTAGATGTGAACTCCAAGTAGTAGATCAATGTTGCTTGGTGTATGGTAAGTTGGGTCTGCAAGTGACAAGTATTGCAGATGACTCAATTTCTGTGGATTGATTGGGACTTCAGGCATATTGTCGGTGACATCTTGAACAATGTAGGCTGTGCAGTTGACTTTGAAGTTGTCGTTGAACCTTGAGTAAACTTCTATATCTGTAGCGGACTTGATTCTTGTTGACATATGACCCACTCCGGTAACTAATCCATCAGCTGGTTTTCTTCGCAGCTGTAATTGTTTGACAGTTGCTTCACTTATAAATGATTCTTGTGAACAGGGATCAATGAGTGCTCGTAGAACTTGTATACCATGGCCAGTCTTAATGTTTACTAGTGCGGTAGCCATGAGCGCAGTATGACTCTGAGTGATAAGGTAGTTTCTTATTTTTGGCGTATCTGAAGGTTTTGTAGTAGTCTCTTCTCTCAAATTTGTAGCGGTTTCTCTCGATGTAGATTGTATTGGATTTTCTCTCTTCTCAGTTGGTTGGTTTTCAAAATGAAGTAAAGAATGATGTCTTTTTTGGCAATGATGACAAGATACTCTGGATTTACAATTTTTCACATTATGTTTTGATGACATGCAGTTAAAGCAAAGTCTTTCCTTTTGGACATGTTGAACTCTGTTGTTGACATCTAGGGTTGCAAATTCTTTGCATAGATAGGTGAAGTGGTTTTGTTTGCAGTAGGAACACTGTATTGTAGTTGTAGCGGGGCTTGTTAGAAAGGATCTCTGTCTCACGATAGCTCTCTCTCTGTCCTTCGAATAGGTTGTAGATGGAACCATTTCTAACACTCTGAAACGTGTCTCTAAGAAGGTTGTAAACTTCTCTAGTTTCGGCAACTCTTGTACAGGTAGCGCTTTTATCTCCTCTTCCCACTGTTTGCGCGTCTCGTCATCCAATTTGTTGAGTATAATGTGAATCACGATAGTATCCCACTCGTTAATCTTTACGTCGTTGTTTTTAAGGCTGTTCAGGCATTCTTGGGTAGTATCGAGTAGCTCTCTGATAGATCTAGATGTGCCGTTGTACACTTTCTTTTGATTCATAAATCTATTCAAGATGGTATTTACTATCATGCGTTTGTTGTTGTACCTCTTGTCTAAAGTTTCCCATGCAACATCATAGTTTTTCTCGGTTATTTGCAGATGCTTCAATAATTGTTCAGCTTCACCGGTGACACTTGATTTCAGGTAATGAAGTTTTTGTACCTTGCTCAGCGATGTTTTATTATGAACGAGCGACGTGTACAGGTCTCTAAATGACGTCCATTCTTGATAATCTCCAGAGAATTGGGGCAGGATCACTTTTGGAAGCTTCACCTCTTGCGTAGAATGCTTGTTTACTTCCGACGTTGACTTGTATTGCGGTTGCGATTGCGGTTGCTCACTCAAAGTTTCGGATTTGTTGAATAGCTCGATAGTATCCGATAACTCTCCTTTAATCACAAAATACTCTTCTTCTCCATTGGAGTACAAGTCGGTTGTGAAGTAATTATGCTCCTTTTTCTGAGCCGTAGTTGCATATTTCAAGATTTGGAAATGGTTTGTTTGAAATTTCTGCCAATACTCGTTCAATGTATCAATTCTAGCTTGTACATAGCCTTTCGTAATACGTGATTTTCCTTGCTTCTTTAAGTTTATCCCGATCTTTCTTATTAATTCGTAAGTAATTTCTTGTTCCGACACGTAAGTATCCATTTTGTAGGTTATGTAGTAAAATCTTACGAAATATCTTGAATCTTCACTCTTTTGGCTTGAAAAACACTAAATGTTCGTAGCTTTGCTCGTTTTTACACGTTTTCTTCAAAATTATTACGAATCTCGATGTATTTTCACAGTTTTATGTCCATTGTTTACACCAATGTTTACACCGAAGCGCCGACTATTTTTACGAAAATCACTCAATTATTGTTCTCGCGGTACTCGATATGGTTATTTATTGTATTTATGCACTGAAACCTCGTAAATATTGTTCATTCATCGTTTATTTCTCGTATTTTTAGTATTTTTTCATCATTGTTCGTATTTTGTTTTTTCACTCTTGTTCCTTCTTCATTTATTTTGTTCTAGAATGTTCGATGCGTGACGTCTATAATCTCTCAAAATTATTCTTATTTCACTGCGATTGTTCGTTTTTCACCACTAATTCACTATATTTCCGGCTCTAATGGACCACTTTGTAGACTCTAGTTCCTCATAACGTGAAATAAGAATTGAAACGCCGATTTGCAACACAATTATATTATTAAAATTAGACGCGTATACATGACATGTTATTTCTTTGAAGGATATTGCAAAAAATAAAAAGCTTGACAATGGCCGCGCTTATATAGGTCGCAGGAAACCCGTAGCGCGCGATGTGTGCAGCGCAGCGCCATCTACCATGAAATTGAGTATGCTTTCTTGCTTGCCGCAACAGGGTCACTCACGTATTATTAAGTCAAATAGCTCGACATGATTCTGTCCAATTTACCCGACCCGTGACACGTTTTAAAATAATCTAATATGTTTCAGTCTCACGGGAGTTTTATAGTTAAAGCCAATTTTGTCATTAGAAACTCATAACCGGGGTAAGAACCGTCACCTCCGGTTTAGCCTCCTGACGACCCCGTCCTACACGTAGGACATAGGCCCCAATTAAATTTTGACTCTTTGTCAACTTAACAGAGTTCAATTTAAGCTGGCAAATATTGTAACCCGGTCGTCAGGAGTTTAGAAGTCGCACGCCTTACCGCTACCAGTGATCTTTGTTCCGCCATTGTCTCAACTTATGCAAATAATTTTTATGCGAATCGAGGGAAAGTTTTAAATAATAAGGCGTTCTAGGAACCGCGGTTATTAGATAACGACAGGAGATAATTGCATCACCGCCATCGATATAACACCATCGGTCGGCCTGTACTATTATTTATTATTTAACTGTTTGTGAAATAAACTATTCTATTCTATTCCATTTATCTGTGCCTGTGGTCAAATAGATTAGTGATAGAATAACTTCATAATAGAGAAATTAGAAAGTGGAAATAAGTTAAACAATATTTTGGGGTTTAAATGAGTTCTCTTATTCTCTGGATATTAACATTTTAGAAAACAAGTTACACACATACACACACAATTTATTGACAGCTATGTGAGCTATGCCCTTAGGCCCACTTGCACCATTCCATTTTTAACCGTTAAACCGGTTAAACCTTGAGTTACCATGGTTACCAGTACAATTTGACACTGGGTTAACGGTTTAACCGGCTAATCCCGGGTTAAAATCAAAAATATTACGCAATTTAACCCCCTTTGCGGGTGTTTATTATATGTTCTTGATTTTTCTATTGGATTACACTAAAAACACCTTTTTTCAAATAAAGCAAAAAATGTTGAAATCGGTTCACATTATAAAGATTTATTCCTGAAAAACCAACATACATAATATATGATACAGCTAGTTTGCGCAAATTAGTTAGAAAATCTGCCGATAGATGGCGCTGTACAGAATTATACTTAGTATACTTCTGGTCAAGTCTTTCGTGTTTTCAGTTACATTTAAAGTTTGTACGGAACTATCGGTGCGCGAGTTAAACAAACTAGCACTTGATCGGTTTTTTGACATATATTTAAACTCGCGCTCAGTCCCAATAAGGACGAAATCTAGCACATCGAATTGATGTCACGTTTTTATTTTACAAGCAAACATGGAAGTTATTCAACAGAATTTTGTCCTTGACGCACTTAAATAGAACAAGTGTAAAAAAATCCTATCCTGTCAGAAAATTCGGAAAAAAAAACTCATAGTGTCCATTAGAAACCGGTTATGTATGAGAATTAGGGCTATTTGAAGTGAATCATGGACAATTATTCTGATTTCGCAAATTACACTTTTTATTATAGTACCTACTGGTTTAGTGTGGACTTAGCTCTTAGCTAGTAGATACCCATAAGTAAGTCTTACAGGTTCAATGAACTTCAACTGTATGAGAACAAGTGGATTAATATAAGAAGTAGGCGCTCGGTAGGTAAGTGTTAAACGCTATTTGAATATTTTTGAAATAAAAGATAACCTGCAAAAACATCATTATAATAGGGTAGTTAATTCATTCATTCTTTTAAAATTATGGCTTCAGTCCAGTGGGACTATTTCGCCAGTATCAAGGTCTTAGGAGCTTTAAATATGACTAAAATTGTACGGTTAGTACAAGACAATGTACGGTGATTTTATTAGCTCTTGTAAGGAGATATAGCTGAACTTTACAAGGGCCACGTGGGGCTACTTGGCATTGATGCCAGAACGGTGGCTAAACTTCACAGACCGTATTACACCAAACAACAAAGGGACAAACACCAATGCATTTAGCATATGTTTGCTAAGTTTTATGAATATTTATTATCGTAATATTCGTAATAGTTGTCACATATATATGACTGTCAGCAACCAATATCTATGGGGGCGAGAAAAATATGTCTGCGAAAGAGACGTTGGCTGGGCGGTTTACTTCTCAATGTCCTTACAATTATCATTTTTCCCCATCGCCACGCCACCCGAACGGTCTCTAAAGTCGCTTAGGTCACTTGGAATTGAATATACCTACTTAATTCATTTTCTTGGTAAATATTTATTTGTTACTAAAAATTGGCTACCGAATGGACACCGCAGATTAGCTGGGGCAGAGGCAGACCAAAAAAGAGATGGCGTGATGACTTCGACGCTGGCGGGAGCATGTACCAAACCGTGATGCTGAGTGGCGGAAGAAAGGGGAGGCCTTTGCACTGCAGTGGGAATGATTACTTTATGGTGGGACACAAGATAGGCTATAAAAAAATAAAAATACAATATTTGTAATGCCTAGTAACCAAGACCGAAAGTGACGCAACACGGAGTAGTTACCAAAAACCTGCTGCAATTTGCTTTATAACTTGACAATCGATCATGTGGGAAAATCCAGTGACAATTAGATTTTTTGCACTTCCTTCTAAGCCGAATTCATCGTTTAAACCATTTAAAGTAATTTAGTTTTCCGCAAGAAACGTAAAATAACCAAAAGGAAAAAACAATGATAAAAGATCGAGTTTGGAGCAGGTTTTTAAGACGTAGGTAATCGAAACGAAAGGTGTTACCCTCTACATAGGTACCTGCTAAGATTTACTTTGTTGATTTTGTTCTTATTTGGAACTTTTGGTCTGGATTGCAAATAAGCATTTACTAGTTACAAGTCTCGCTAATTTAATCGATAGAAGAAGAATGAAAAAGAGTGGCTAATGTTTTTAGAGGGTTGTAATACATGTAACCACTATTATGTAATGTTTTAGAGCGTTATGAATGTTGTATGGATTAGTTCTTATAGTAGATACATGTACATAGATACATGTACATATTTTAATAGTCGTCAGTAGATTTATTTTATTTATTAGGTATATCATCGTCTGCCTACAATCTTTACAGTGCTTATTAGACTACTTAGCTCGACTTCTGTAGGTTTGTTTCATATTTATATTTATTGAACCAAAATCAAAATAAATCCACATCAACAACAGATCACTTTTCAAGTTGTTTTTAACAACCTGTACTCATTTTATTTCCTTAATATTGTTAGTACTTAATTACTTATAGCTATAGCTAGCACAATATATGTCCTACATGTGTTATATGTTAATTATTTTGCGCAGATTCGAACTGGTTTGCTTAAAATAACTTAGTGAACTTTATGAGATCAAACCTTCGAGAAGGTGTAGATAAACATGAGACTTTAGACTAACTAATATAACCCTGCAGGTCCTACAGACCTATATTTAATTAATTTAGTTGTAAATATTCACAATTAATTAACTAAATATCATTTACTATCAGGCAACTAAGGCGCATAGATTCATGATACATTGACATCTCTTTTTTTGTGACATTCGTTTTATTTATTTATTTTATATTCTATTATTTGACTTTTGGGATTAGTGGCGAAATGTCGTGTTGGAGGCCAAGACACACTTTGGGTCGCTGCGCCAGAGGAGTAAGTAAGTATTATTTGATTTCTGTTCTAATCTTAAGTTGACGATCTTTTAGTGAAAGCTTTTGTTTTATCCCTTTTTGTAAAATACTGTGCCTTTTTCTTTAAGAAATAAATATATCTAATCTAATCTACCTTATTTACAAACTAAAATACATACTTATACATAAGTACAATATTTAATTAAAATTTTAACTGCTCAAAATCATTTTGGCAACAAATTTTTCTACCGCGTCGCCTGTTCCGATGTAGGTAGGATTCGGCAGATTCCTATATTCACTAAATTCCCAGGTTCGGGAGATTTAACTGAGTAAGGCCCACTAAACCGTTAACCCAGTGTCAAAGTAACCATGGCAAATACAGGTTTAACCAGTTAACCCCGGGATAGTGGAATGGTGCAAGTGGCGCTAAGTAGGAATTAGACTAGAATTAGATTTGAATTAGATTAGAGTAGTAAAAAAAACACAATTCGTCTCGTAGCATACGTAGTGACGAAACTGACTGGTGGACTTATAATATAAGTATTACGTACATAGTTCATTCTCTTTATACGAAACGTAAATCTAAATTGTCTAGACACTAAGGCCCAGTTGCACCATCCCACTAACCCGAGGTTAAGCAGTTAAACCTGGAGTTGCCATGGTTACCAGTACAATTTGACACTGGGTTAATGGTTAACCCTCTTGACCCCGCTTACCACTTAATAGGACCGTATAATAATATTTTTCGTGACTGTCTCATTTAGAAAAATATCAAATTCATATAAAAAACAGTAATATGTATAATATGAATATGTTACTAAGATCATTGACTTCAAAGATAGATATAACTCCGTAATAGATGGAACACAGATGGATACAGTTTAAGGAAAAAACATGCCTCGAAAATCACGAAAATGTGATTATCGATCAGATGTCACCACTAGTTTTGGCCTTCTCTCGTATAGAGGGCGTTGACGGTTTCGTTTGATATTTATAATTTTAACGCATATCCGTTAAAGAACGGGTCAAAATCATATAAAAATAATTAATGAAAATAAAAAAAACATTTATCCATATTTAAATCCATTTTAACGTATTTTTTATAAATCTTCATTTTTAGTTTTAAAGTATGTCGATAGATGGCAGTGAATTTACAGTGGTTGCAAAATTTACTATGACAGTACCGCTCTATCTTATTATATCCTCTTTGTTGACTTTAAAGGCAAAAATCATTAACATGGAGCCATGCGGTATGTAAAATTCTTAAATCAGGTTTTTGACTTAAAATCTTGTTAATGTTATTTGCATTTAAGGTAATTTATGGCTCAAAACATACAACACTTACATATAAAACAAAATATATTAAATACAATCTCGAACCATAAAAGTCTGAGGGCACCTTTATTGATTTAGGTATGACGTGTTTTGCAAATCTTTGTAACCCGTCTGATTCGTCTTTACGGAGCTATTAAGTATGGTTACAGCTTAGGCATCAAAATACTTATAAAATATATTAATTTAAGATTGTCCTGTAATTTTATTAACAGACCGAGATGTCATATTATTAATAGCGTTGAATCATGCAATTTGTTTGAAACATTCAAAGCAGTAATTTCGGTATATAAGCCTCGTTTTCATCCTTCAATGCTTTGTCACAAGTCGCCTAAAGGATGACTCACGTTAGAACGGTCCGGATCCGGGCCGAGGCATCAGACACTGCGTTTTAATAGAAAGCATAACGACGTCTCCGGTCACCTGTCATAGAAAACGAAGAGTCGGTTCCCTCGGCGTGGGCCTGGGCCGTTCTTTTTTTTTCTACGTCAGTGGCAAACAAGCATACGGCCCGCCTGATGCCTCCGAAGCAGCCTCCGTTGCCTATGTACGCCTGCAACTCCGCACCCTCGTTGGGCTCTGGCAACCTTACTCACCGGCAGGAACACAACACAATGAATAGGGTCTAGTGATATTTGGCTGCGGTTTTCTGTAAGGTAGAGGTTCTTCCCCAGTTGGGCTCTGCTCTAGATCTGGAATGACATCCGCTATCCTGTGCCCTACCTCTACCTACCACACAAAGCAAGATGTTATTCACAGTGCCCATACCTCTCCTTCGGACGTAGTTTAAGGACATACCCGGGTCCGGACGTAGTTTAAGGACATACCCGGTTTAGGGGTAACGGTTCTAGCGTGAGTCATCCTTAAGCTTCAAAAATATACTACACATAAAACGTTACCAATCTTGGTAGGTAGGATATCTAGCCTAAATAGGTACTGACGACATTAATTAGTCACTGAACATGCAACCACCATCGGTCCTGCCATTAACAACGCCACGATTGACTGCACATAGTGCACATCCTGTATCTACGGATCATCACAAACAAAGAGGATATAATAGGATAGAGCGGTACTGTCACAGTAAACTTTGTAGTCACAGTAAATTCACTGCCATCTATCGACACACGATTAAAACTAAAAATAAAAATATCAAAAAATGTATTTATATAAGTATGGATATTTGATTTTTTATTTGCATTTTTTATTTTTATATGATTTTGACGCATGTTCTTTCACTGATATGCGTTAAAATTATAAATAACAAACGAAACCGTCAACGCCCTCTATACGAGAGTAGGCCAAAGCTAGTGGCGCCATCTGATCGAGAATCAAATTTTCGTGATTTTCGAGGCACGTTTTTTCCTTAGACTGTATCCATCTATTACGGAGTTATATCTATCTTTGTTACTAGATACGAGAACAATACGAGATCTAATAGATACGTTATAGTTTTGTTCTCAACTAGTTATCTTTTGCAGGTCGATTCGAGAAACTAATTGTCATTTCACACTATAATTATTGTGACGTTTTGGGATATCCATTAGATATCAATTGGATGTCTAAGTAATATCTTGAGAAAATCTTAAAGAGATCGTTCAAGAGGACATTCGGAATCGCGGAATTGTTAAATTTGACATGATTTTCTTAAATATCTCGTTATCGTTTCTGTTTCATATCTATTGGATATCTAGTTGATATCTAGATCACTGTTCGAATTGGCTCGTAAGGCTTGATAAAGATTTTTAATGAGAACTGTAGCGAACATAATAGGTTAAGCTGTTGTTGTGTTTTCGAGAACGTTCTACGCCTTCATTTGACACGAAGTCACATGGCATTATGTAATAAAGTGCTCTCCCCTATCCTATAAGTCACACGTGACCGGTAGCTATTTAAAATGCCACTTTAATTGCAAAATTATACCGGCTCTTCGCTCTTCTAATACATATTAAATTATTCACATATGCATATTGGATGTTATGTTTAATGTGCTCGTATAAAAACCGCGAGTCTGTTATGGACTAAAGGTTCGGTCCGGTTGTGAAAGCATTGCTGCGTAGAATTGCAGGATGGTTTATGCTGCAGAAAACGGGCAATGTCAAACTCCTGGATACCAGCAATCAAATTATAGGTCTAGTTTAACTGAGGCGGTTGGTAGAGAATAGAGTCTGTGCGGAAAGAGATGAGTCATAGAATGTATTGGTTCCCATTCCACGACTCACTTTACTCACAGACTAAGTAGGAATAATAGTCAGCTACGAATTGAAGGCTTGGCTAGATGAACCTGATTTTTATTATTAATACTATCGTTAATAAAATGTATAATATAAACTTGTTTTAGTCACAAAACTCAGCGACATTCTACTAGAAAATTACCGCGCAATTTCTTTACCAACCTCTAAGATAAGTTACAGTCAAATAACTTAATTTCCTTTTCCTTTCGTACCTTGTCACAGTGACAATAAATATGAAAGTCGCTAGAAACCTCACACTATTTTCACTGTGACAAGGTACGGAATGTACCTACAGGACCTGCTTAACGATAGAAAATAATAAAATAAAATTTAACGTTTCTGATATGATAGAGTTTTATTACTGCAAATTTCTTCTCATGACTGGCAGGGTAACTTTCTAAAGAAAGGATTCGCATGGTTGGGCTAAACAGTCGTAAAAAGCTTTGTATGCAAATGTTAATAAACAAGCACGAGTGGGCAAGTAAGAGTAGCCATATTGTTCTGTTGTGTGTTTAACACACCGACCCCGAATATACATACGATACCTGCCTTTTTAAGCATGTTAAGTAGATACAGTAACAGTATTAGCTTTAGCACCTTTGCAGACAAATTTGTATGCAGGGGGGTACCTTTTCTCTGCAGCTGGCTGTACCTGAATAAAAAACTTGTAAACATGTAACTTGTAAGTTGTGGGTAAAGAAAAGGAAGGTTTACTTATGAAGTTATGACTTCTGAGTTGTTACAAACAACGTTTCTGTATTTCAAAATATTTTTCAGTACGGTTTTTACTCACTATTATTGCCTGAGGATGGATTCCCATGGATTCCCAAAGAATCCGAAACATGTCGCCAAAAGCGACTAAAAATAATAGTGAGTAAAAACCGTACTGATAAATATTTTGAAATATGTCTCACGATAGTTTAAGTGCGGTTTCTGCTTTTTGTCTGACAAAAGCGAAGCAACACTAATGTCCATAGGTGTGTAATTGTCGTAAGATTATCATATATATATATATATATATTTTTATATCACGACGGTGGCAAACAAGCATACGGCCCGCCTGATGGTAAGCAGTCACCGTAGCCTATGGACGCCTGCAACACCAGAGGTATTACATGCGCGTTGCCGACCCTTTAAAAACCTGTACACTCCTTTTTTGAAGAACCCCATACTGTAGCCCCTCGGGAAAACCTCGGCAGGGAGCTCAATCCACAGCCGAAGCGTACGCGGGAGGAAACCGCACAGTACGCGACCATTTAGGTGCTAGGGTGTGAGGATGAACGCCCTGCCGATGGCGAGCGAAAATAATCAGAAAATATAAAATATAAGCAGATCAAATGGCATCTGAGAATTCTCGCTTCGAGAATTTTGTTCTTAGTCGAAACGGGAAAAATCTTAAAGCCTCCAAGAAATCAATACTGTGATAGTCGGGTTAGCAAAGCCTTATTTGTCATCAAACACGTATTTTACTGCACTGTTAATCTCCTCTAAGAATTTATATAAAGCGCAAGAACGCAACATAATATACTTGTTTTTGTTTAGATACGTGATTAAAAACACGAAGGCCTCAGGACATTTCCGAAGTCGAAGAATTTAGGTCATTGGCCCCATCTTAGAATACAATTTTGAGAGTAGTAGTGTCGTTTCAAATCCATTTAAATGTGAGTGCCATTTTAGGACGATTTTTTTGACGATAACCAGCTTTAAAAAAATGCGCAGGTCTGAGGTACATTACGATTTACGATCCTGTCTAATATCAAATGAAAAAGCTATTTTTGACTGTTTCGTTTATAAACCTTAATACAGGATCACAAAAAATACGTTGGCAAAGAAAGTTTGTAAATAAAAGATGTCTAAGACCGCTTATTTCTCACCTGCGACACCGGAAATCCTAGTTCAGTTAAACCGTCTCTGATATTGTAAGAGACGTCATAATATTATGTTCTTAAAACGTTGTCCAGCTCCACTAAGATAATATTTTTTTAAATTCAACTGGGATGAAACTGGGGTTGAAAGCTTTTTAGGCCGCCGCTGCTGGTTTGCCGCTGTCACTGTCACGTTTCGCAAGAAAGAACGGGAAAGATCATGCGCGCCAAGTGTCCATTTTGTGTTTATTTTAAAAACGTTGCCTTACAATATCGAAATTCGAAAGCTATGAAATTACTATTTAAGTTAAGATTGTTTTTCTTCTTTTTTTGTTTATAGTATCACATAATAAATAACCGAGTAAAGTTTGATTAAAAATCCGAGTTAGAGGTTACTTTGGGAATTAATTGTATCGAGCGAAGTGTCATAATTCGTGTATCGGAAGCTATGTTATTAAAGATAATATAGTCAAGAACTACATAAAAATTTTTCACGTCTACGAATATCAACCTCTCTTAGAAAAACATGATCATCAAAGGAGATTTTTCGCCTTCTGGCTCAGGGAACGGCTTTAACGACATTTGCGCAGATAAAGTCGCGGGCGGGGGCTAGCCAGAACTAAGTATAGTAAAGACATATAAATATGCCGTCATGGTGTACCCATGGTGTAATTCGCCGCGATCTAAGGACCTGACGCAACCCATACACGATCCGCATGGCTGCCCATACACAATGGGATTTCAAACAAATGGCTGAATGTAACTTTATAATCTTCTTGTAGGTTTATCGACGAATTGCAAGTTCGGAAGAAATAGGGCATCTATATAACAACAACAATACAATTATATAACAGTAAATGCTAATGGATTTTTGCTCAGTATAATCCGAAAAGCTCCCTGGCAACAGGAATGCATTTATTTTTAGCCACCCCCACCCAGTATAAAACAAGTACAGTACAGCTTCATTCTTACAATGTTACACGTATATTTCATATAAGTTTGTTTGAATATCGAAATGTATAATATTTTGCTATAATTATGTTCAGTTCAATACCGTGATGTAACTGTTATACCTACCAGTAGTCTAAATAATCCCGATTAGCTGATGTACGAAGTGATGAAGTATATTAATAATGGAACGAATCGAACAATGAAAGTTAAACATTATGGCACTTAAAGACTGTTCCATAAACATTTCCATGTTTATAAAAAGCAAAATTAGGAAAGTTTCTTTTAATAAATATTAAATTTGCAAAAACTGTACCGTAAAATGGGGTGAGTAGGGATTGAAGGGGCAGAAGGGATGCGGATGTTTTCAGTTACTACTTTACTATTCTGGTTAGGTTGGTCTAAGAGTAATTTTAACCATTATACTTTTAGACATTATTTCTTTTTCTTGTGGCAACACTCAGTAGCCAAATTATAATACAAAAAAAAACTGGAATCACTAGAAGTGAGAGGTGTAAAATATGGGGACAGGACCGGAACCAGGGTGGCGGACCCATCATGCGGAAGAGGAGAGATAAGTATGCGCGGAGAGTGGGACGGAGAGCGGAACAAGGCAAGCAAATCCGAAAGTTTTACTGCATACATTTTCCTATCTCACCCCACTGCTATCCTCTATAACCCCAACTACGGGGTGAGTTAGTATTTCGCACTATTTTGTGCTTATCTTCAAAATTATGAAATTAAAGGACAGATAATCAGTTATACTAACATTTACACGGCCGGACTATTTTTTATGTATAAAAATTATCGTGCCACATGTAAAAATATTTTTTTTTATCGAGGTTTAAATGTCAGTTTTGTCCCTACTCACCTACAACTACGGTAGTTAAAAAAGGTCGAAATCTACAACACAAGGTGCCCACATGACAAAGGTACCCATTTTACTAATAATGAAAAATTGATTAGTTTTCTCATAAACTAGAGATAAATATATTTGACATAGTTTTCAAAAACAGAGGTTATAGGTAAATGACAGTCACTTGATACTTTTGAACCATATAAACTAGTTTTTTCCTACCAATTCCTAGGATAGAGTCTAATATTTTCCTCGCGTTGATGTGGTGAAAAATTTTGTGTTTCACTCGGTGGCAAAGTTTTTAGGGTTTCGTACCCAAAAGGTAAAAACGGGATCCTATTACTAAGAATCCGCTGTCCGTCTGTCCGTCTGTCTGTCACCAGGCTGTATCTCATGAACCGTGATAGCTAAACAGTTGAAATTTTCACAGATGATGTATTTCTGTTGCCGCTATAACAACAAATACTAAAAAGTACGTAACCCTCGGTGCACGAGTTCGACTCGCACTTGGCCGGTTTTATTTTAACACTCATACTCGTAGATTCCACTTTTCGAATCTCACTTGCTCGGGTATCGATGTTAAACAACATCTTTGCCTCCTTGTAAAACAATTAGGTAATTAATTTATTGTCAATGTACTACTCTGTACAAATACACTCTGGCATAGGTAGCCGTAGCAGTCATCGTATTGAGTAAGACATCAATTTTGCAATTTTTGCATATATCACCTAATGCAGACTCGAAGCCAAATAGATTTATTTGCCTACCTCGTAACAGTCGTAACTCGCTGACGATACTCGACCTATTAAATGACTTTCTAGAATGTATTTGCCTTTAGCTGCTTACTTGCGCAAAAATATTTTTACAAAAAAAAAATATTATTTCGGAATATAGTTGCATGTATACCTACTAAACATAAAAATTGGTTGATTATAGTCTGTACAAATATTCTGTACAATAAAGGCGTAAACTCTTCGCGTCTATTAGTAAAATAATATAAGTAACTAGGTATTATATGTTCTGCTCTTATAATACTACCTACAAGAAAACGACGTATTTTTCATGTGATTTATTGCTGGAAAATTTATCCGCCTTATTTTGACCCACAACAGGTACCTATAATCAGTGATAAAACTGAATCTACAGTAAAAGTGCTCCCTAAAATAAAGGCACACATATATATTTCTATGGTTTAGTAATTAGTTAGTAGTTAGTAGTAATTAATACACTTTATCGCACATAACAAATAGAGAATACAATAAATGTGTACAAAGGCGAACTTATCCCTTAAGGATCTCTTCCAGCTAACCTTTAATTAATTAGGTAGGTATTCGAAACTTTTCAAAAAACGCACAAACAAAACGCAAAATTTGGAAACTTGTTTACATATCCATGTAAACATACCGCTATCTTGCTTGTGACACTTCCTCGTTAAAACTTCCCTTCATTTACCCTTGAATCTTGTTTCAGATCAATTGCAGCGGAAGAAAGCGTTGACCGTTCAACCTCAAGTTTACTTATAACTGCGCGTCGCACGCATTACAACACAACTCGACTGACTCGCGGTGTCGACGCGCGGACGGCCATTGCGTTCCGTCGAACGGACGCGATTCCATTTTCAAATTTATTTTTTTATTTATTTAAATGTATTTGCGCGTGGCGTGAGCGCGTTCTATTTTTTTTTAAGTGTAAGGCGTTTTTCAAAATGCGTGCAGTGCTTTTTGTGTTTGCGTGTGTGTCGTTCGTGGCGGGACAGGACGTAAACAGTTTGAGGGATTTGCCGAAGTACGATAAGAGATATGACTATTTGAGTGTTGACGCTATTTTGGAAAACAAGAGATTAGTGAGGAACTACGTGGACTGTCTGATCAATGCGAAGCCGTGCACGCCTGAAGGAAAGGCGCTGAAAAGTAAGTCATAGCCGATATGTGCAGCATGCATGACAATAAAATGGATCGATTGCAATTTCTTTCAGCTTTCTGTTACATTGAGGGCTGGTGAAGCAAAGCGTATTTTCCTAATGTTATTATAAATATATCTATGTAAATAACTATTGTATAAATATAAATAGAAAACATATATATGTATATTTGTATATATATGTATATTTGTACAATAAAGAGTTTACTACTACTACTACTACTACTTGTATTTAAGTAATATATTTTTTATAGTTATGTTAAACCTAGTGTCAAATTGGACCGGTAACCATGGTAACTCCAGGTGTAACCGGTTAACCCCGGGTTAGTGGTGCAAGTGGCCTTATTAACCGGTTAACCCTGGAGTTACTATGGTTACCAGTACAATTTGACACTGGGATAACGGGCACGGGTTAGTGGGATGGTGCAAGTGGCCCTTATTAACCAGTTAACCCTGGAGTTACCATGGTTACCAGTACATTTTGACACTGGGTTAACGGTGTAACCGGTTAACCCTGGGTTAGTGGAATGGTGCAAGTGGAGCTTAATGTTGATAATATGGGGCATTTTCTATGAAAAGGGACCTTATTGTCGATAGCGCTTACGCCGCACAGCGTCGCGCGGAATTGTATTTATATGGGAGCATCGTTTATAATGGCGTAAGCGCCATCGATAATAAGGTCCCTTTTTATAGAAAATAACACACATACACAGATCTTATCAGTATAAAGTGTATAAACACCAACTCACGTATGAGGACGATCATTACCTATTTGTTTATGCAAAAACTAAAGTACACAGTTAAATCGTAATAAACACACATGGCGATTGAAGTGTTTAGTTTTGTTTAACTTGTGACCCATTGGGGATAGCCCACTTACCAGACAGATTAATTTTTAATTGTTATTAGTGTTATTACTATGAGAATAGGCGCTAATCGATATTGATACTGAGTTTTAATTGCTCTGAAGAATTTCAATGCGTATATTTCCTGCCTCTTTATATTTCCTGTTTTGTTGTTAAGAAATAGGTAATTAACTAAAAAAAATATTTATGATAGGTACGTCACTGTTCTGAAAGCACGGTTCACCTGACTAAAAAATAACTTTATCTGGGGTTAAATTTTCTTGTGGGACTGGTAAATGACCCACAAGAAACTTGTGAAAATGATGCTTGATGATCTACTGTATATATACATATATTTACTAAGCTAGTAACTTTATCGTTAGCTCTACTAGACAGAGTTATTTCTCATTACCATTTCAGGGTGTCTAGCCAACGTGCCAATGGTTTAGGATCCGTAGTGTAGTCAGTCATCTCTCCCTAACACCCTTTCATATAAGTGTTGCCAGATGTTTTTCACTAGTTTAGAAACACGCCGCCATTATTTTCTGATAGCAGTCCGCTTGGAAATTTTTAAAGGGCTTATAATAATGTTCATAGGCAATTTTCTTTCTAGCCAAATTACTTTGACTTATCCTGGACTGTAAGTGTTCTGGAATACTCTAACCATCCCACTAACCCTGGGTAACCGGTTAAACATGGAGTTACTATGGTTACCAGTACAAATTGACACTGGGTTAACGGTTTAACGGGTTAACCCCGGGTTAGTGGGAAGGTGCAAGTGGCGCTAAGAGTCCTCGGGTATCCCAAGGACCACTACAGATAAAGCTGTATTATGGCCATTATTAAAATACTGTACATTTTTCAGTTACTTTGTATAGTATTCTGTGAACTTTTCCTCGTTTTCATCATGCTGATAAAATACACATTAGTGTGATTTTCTCTCTTGACACTATTAAGTATTAAGTATAATCGGTATTTAGTAACCCAGTTAATTACATCGATGCAGATGCATTTAAATGGGGGAAAATTTTAAACATATAGGTATTAAGACGATACTGAGATTATTCTTTAGGTGTTAAGAAAACCTTGCGACGATCGGGAATCCAATTATATATTATGCCGTGGCCAGGTCTTAGAATTGATCATTTCGTGATGTGGCAATCATTTGAAACGTTCGGTTGACCACATCATGACAAAATCAAACCTAACCTAACCATATCATGAAGTGATCAATTCTATAATGGGAATTCATGAAATAGTCAAATTCGATGATCTGACCACGACATATACACCATTATACCTTAGTTTTTCTTCATTTTAAAATACCGTAAAACCACCCAAGTCCATAATTCCCAAGTATGATGTCTGTATCTTTTTTTTCATGTAGTGTGCACAATAAAGCATTTTATTATTATTATTATTTGTATCTCCTTCGATATCACGGACCTATAAATCCCGGTCTTTTGATAGGCTTGCGTGGGGATATAGATCCAACACGTAGAGGCCCCTTGGAGAGCTTTAATGTCATGTAGAACGCCTGCTGGAACCCGTTCACAGGCGCAACAATAGACACCCATGAACCGGTCGCAGCAGGCATTGGGACTATTGCAGAAAAAGTGAACCATATTATTATTATTATTATGATCCAAAATTTTATTAAATATCTTTGTTTAGGCGTAACGCTTGACTACCTATTATTTGAATTTTGAATGAGTTTTGAGGCAGTATATTTTCATAAATGAAAGATTTTTTATCATTTCACTAAATCACAGTCAATATAACTACAAAACACGGAATCGCTTTTAATGAGAAAAACGCCTTATCGATATTTCAAGGTTAGGTAAATTATAAAAGTACTCAGGCAACGGTCGTATTAAGAATCACGTATAAATTAGCATGCATTTAAAAACATATCAAAGAACATAGGAAACAACACATTAAATAACTTCGATACTTATATACTTAATCCTCAACCTATTTACTCGTATACATACCTATCTACGAAGCTTCTACTTGTACGAAAACTACTTGATCGCGTTTTACGTAGTCTAAAGTTCAACTCAGTTCAGCAAGTGGGTATGATTTGGTATACAAAAGTAGCTTAAATAGTCAGTTCAATATTTGTACACACTTTTTTTTTCTCCTGTTAGGATTGAAAGAGCTCATGATTCTGAGTAGAAATAAAAATACGCAAATTGAGAAAAAAAAGTGTAGTGTACAATTTTAAACAAAATGGCCCAGTTGTTAGATACTAAGTTAAATCAAATGTTACCTGTATAATGTGTTATAGCTGCAAACTTGAAAATTAGTGGTATTTTAAACCAATACGAAATGCTATGTGAACTTGACCTGGGCACGAGTTCGCGCGTTCGCACTCAAAACAAGAGGCGGAGTAAAAAGCAGTGTTACAAATTTTGTTGTAATACAAACGACTGTATATCATAGTTTCGGACACGTACTCTCGGAGTATCCTGCTTAGCTGCCGAATGTTCGTTGATTCGACTGTCGCTGGATCGAATGTTCGCTGGGTCGAAAAGCGTAGAAATAATAAATTGTAGAATCGAATTTATTTTTTCAGTAGTTAATTTAATCACACGCGTATGTCCCAGTCGCTTTTTCCCCAAAGAGTAAATATTTCCGAGAACAAGCCCTTTTTACCCTGAGCCGACGGAGCCCCGCTACGCGGGGCTCCTATTTCTGGGCGGTTTGCCCTTCGGGCATCTGAAGCTACCTAACGAACCTAACCTACCTATCTATCGACTTCATAGACATAGTATATATAGTAGTATGTTTTTCGATTATGCATAATTCGGCCACAAGTATTTTGACCCAGCGAACATTCAATCCAGCAACATTCGAATCAACGAACATTCGACAGCAGGATACTCCGAGAGTACGTGTCCGAAACTATGATATACTGGCAATACAAACACCTTGAATGGCATAAGCATTTGTTTTGACTTGACTCGTTTTTCTATTATGTGTGTATAATATTTGTTATCCGTAGTATAATTTACTGTACCTAATTTTCTTTAGGTACATAACATTTTTGCCTGTGTATTCTAAATCTTTTTTAGTAGTAGGAAATACAGTTATACTTATTGAATTTCAAATGAACACTCAATGGCACTAAATGACAAGGTTTTAGATACCGCATATGTATATGCTTAACATTTAAATGGCCATAGATACAATAGATTTGATCTGGCAAATGTCGACGCGAGTGACATCTGTCCGCCTTGCATGTTACCAACAATATCGAACTTTTATTGTAAGGTACTTTCTCAATGTCATTGTAACTTTTTCATACTAATCAGTGACCTAAGACGTTTTGAGGGTTCAGTACCCATAGGGTAAAAACGGGACCCTATTACTAAGACTCCGCTGTCCGTCTGTCCGTCTGTCTGTCTGTCACCAGGCTGTATCTCATGAACCGTGATAGCTAGATAGTTGAAAATTTGACAGATAACGTATTTGTTGTTGCCACTATAACAACAAATACTAAAAAGTACGGAACCCTCGGTGCGCGAGTCCGACTCGCACTTGCCCGGTTTTTTTAAATCAGTATGTCATATTCTAGGAATATTGGTGAATACTTTGCTGACTACAGATACTGAATACTGCATATGTTCTTAAAGGGATTTATGCTATAATACGAATCAGTAATGTTTAACATTGTAACAGAATAGGTATAACATATATTCCATTACATTTTAACGACTTAATAAGACCGATCTTACTCATAATTACTATTTATACAATTGATTACAATAATAACTACGTCCATATTCATATTATCTTGAGATAACTATCAATTTACGCTCTTGCATACTTAATAAAAACATTTCGGTGAAGAATAATTGCGGTCAATATTGTTTAAGGTTGAGGTTGAAGACTAATGTTATTTTAAATTAAATATTTAGCACATTAAAAAAATATGTTACTAAAAACACGAATAGAAAACATATTTTGTATGCAGTCAAATGACAGAGTAAACAGAGTAAAGCAGATCTCTACGGTCAAAGGCTGTACATTGTACAAGCTTCGTAACTTCGTAAGTATACTTTCGGTGCACTGTGTTTTTCTAAGGCCTGACTGTACTCACTGAAGTAAAAAAATAAATGAAAAATAAAATGCATTTATTTCAGAGAAATGTATTAGCATTGCGATACAGCGGGGAAATGCCGCCAGCATCCTTGGTACAATGCCTCAAGGGCCTATTTTAGATTTAAGCTAGTTATTAATTTCGTTTACGTAGTACCACTGTATATATCTTGTATGTAAATTAAATAATTTCAGACAAATAAGTGTCCAAAATGCCAATACTCCTTCGTTTACATTTAGAACATTCACACCTCTATACTGGCTTCAGACCAAAAGCGGCACGAATTGGTCAAGGCTCAGATCAGTATTGAATGCCTAACATTTATTAAATAGGCTAATCTTAGATAGCTAAATCATATACAGTTAAGGCTAAATACACCTGAGTTTGAATGTAAGTACACAGTATTATATAATGTTAAAATATGAATAATTTATTCAAAATATCTGAATACCTAATTGTTAACGGTTTGATGTATTGCTGCATAGTCGACTTTTAAACGAGTGGTCGTGGCGTGGGTTAAATTCTGTACCAATTGTTGTTATTTATTCTAGATTTTAAGCAGTACTAAATATAATATCGTTAAGACTATTAATAGTCCCAAAAAACCTAGTTTCTCCTTCTAGTTGGAACCAAAAATAAAAACTGTTGCATTTTTTATACCACGTCGGTGGCAAAGAAGCATACGGCCCGCCTGATGGTAAGCAGTTACCGTAGCCTATGGACGCCTGCAACACCAGAGATTACATGCGTCGATTCTTCGGTTTAAGTGCCTAAAAGTAGACCTCTTAGTAATATGTTAAGGAAAAGGAAATAACTTACTTCTCATGGTTAATTATAACTAACAGTCTAGGAAGAGTACCTATAATAACTACATATTATTAAACCTGCCTGAAATTACCGTCAGCAGCAAAACAAACGAAAATAATACCTTAGACAACGTAATTAACAGTGTACTAATTGATCGTTGGATTCAAGGATTTGCGATCATGAAGCAAAGAGTATGCAGTCTATTATTATGATATAAACTATCCATAATTTAACAGCTATTATTCTTTTCTAACAAGTGCTTCAGAACACAAGCCAACAATATACAGTGTGGAAAAAAATTATGGGCTCTGAGGGGAAAGTACCTTAAAACCTTAAGTTAGTTTATTTTACTTAAAGGAAACATTCTTTTATTTTTTTAAAGAAACAAAACTTCATTCAAAGATTTTTTATCGATTCGCTTGTCTTGCCTGGGAACAAACTAAAAATTCCAAAAAATAAACATCCCCTATTTTATGCTACTAGTCGATACAGTTAATGTTCATGATAACATTTCTCTAAGAAACATTACGTGTTACACTCATCTGTCGTACAAAATATCCATAAAATCGTATATTTAGTACTCAAGAAGATTTTTAGACCAGCAAAATGAGCAATATTGACAAAAAAAGAAAATCTTTAAATGCAATTTTGTTTCTTTTTAAAAATAAAAGAATGTTTCATTTAAGTAAAATGAGCTAACTAGTTTTAAGGCACTTTCCCTCCAGGGCCCATTATTTTTTTCCACCCTGTATATTTAAAACAAAACCACTTGTCCACGCAGACAACGTTGCAGGAGTTAGAGTTAGCGTGGCAGGAGTTAGTTATCTATACCGTGCCCATAGGAGCTTACCTTGACAGTTAGGAGGACCTTATTCACACGACTCCTCAGTAGCATTATAACGGAGCTCGTTAAAACTGTTACTATTACCATTCACATTTAACTGACGATATACCTTATTGTAAAGCCATAAAGTCCACTATCGGTCAGCCAATTGTTAGTATTATCATTATCAGCCATTTAAGGTGCGTACCGTTTTGGAAAGCAACGAGTAGCGGTGTGTGTGTACTTTTTTGCTATAACGAACCTACTTGTTGTATTAAGTACTGTATTTCTTTAGGGAATGTAGCTGGTATATGCTAACTTACTAGGTCAAGAACGATTCGGCTAGCATAAATATTTGTATTAAATCTAGTCACGGAATACAATAATTATGTTATGTGAATCTAGAAAACCTTTGATATTCGTTTGTCGCTCTCCGTCATTTTGATATTTCTGTTGGTACGAGTAGGTACTTGGTATTCTTTTACATTAATGTTTTTGATAGGAAAGCATAGCAATAGCATTAACCAGAAAACCACAGACGTGCCTAAATAGATACCGTATACGCTCCTCGTGCAAACAATTCACTTCATGCTGATTGGTCATACTCGTGCATACGCGAAATAGTGCATTACTCGTACCTCGGTTCACCTACTTATTCCAGCAATATACATTTCCGCTTTCTTATACTGAGGCCGTGGTGCAAAAAATATTATTTTTTTATCTTCCTTAGTCTCTATCTCTCAAATAGGCAAGAGCGATAAAGATGCAGATAAATAAATTTCGATTTTAATTTTTCGCTGTAGGGCCTCTGTTTCCATAATTAGTAATAGCCAAACAACGAGATAACAAACAATATTGGCTTTAATTTATCTGCGACCAAAACAATACCCTACATGAGTCACTGACAGTATCAAAACTGACATATACGCTAACGTCTATACGTAATTTACTTTCTATAGGTACATCTCGCTCGCACTAATATTTATGCGAGTACGAGCGAGATGCATAGAGAAAGTAAGTTACGTTCTCGATAGCGTTTATGTCAGTGCCAAACTGGTGGTAGCCACACTTATTATTTAAAGCCATCAAAATGCTATGCCATGGCTTGTATGAAATTATTATTCTAATGGAGATTCTCAGCCAATTAAAATTGTTGACCACGTAATCAAATTATCATACACAAGAATCTACAACATTGCTTCCTACTTTAAATTTAAACATGTGGTTTAACATCAAATTATTTATCACTGATTGTAGGTTTAGGAAGGTACATCATTTCTTAGAAGGAAGGGACTTATTCAGTTTGAGAGCCCAACCGCTCATCTTTGATGCGTCCTGTATAAGTATCCACAAATATTGATTTTAACGGATAATCGACGGGCTGTTGTAGTTTTCAATTTGACAACTGAGTGATGCGGATCGTGAGAATTCCAGTACATTGTGCAACATGGGGCGTAAGTTAAACATTGCAAACGAGAGTATAGTTAAATCGCGACGGCTCGCCGGAGCGATTTATAGACTCGAGTTTGCAATATTATTACGTCCCGAGTTACACACAATGTAATTTTATTTTAATTTTCATTACACTTGCGATACAAAAATGAAGTATAAAGACAAAAAACTATTAATTATAATACTAGAAACTTCATAACTCCCTAGGGAAAACGCTTTTTTTATAGTTCCCGCTAAGCCTGCGTGAATATCCCCATTTACTGAGCGAGTGTGACGAAAATAAACTAAAAGATCTTCAGAGTTTGTTACGTGAGACGATTGCAAATATTAACGCTTTATAATGAGGCGTCTGTGGTAGGTCGTCTACGTAAAGGATGCATCACACGCGACAATCTGTATGTCATGTTATATTAGTTACTAATTGGCAGGTCTCAAAAGGTTACGGACTCAGCAGTTAATTCATAGTTACATGCGAGTTTTCGCGATTTCCGCGTATCTTCAGGTCACGTGAAACAAAGGAAACACGAGAAAGGTGTTACTTGTACTTAAATAAGCATTGATCGGTAACATGATATAAAACATTTTAATTCTGTTTTTGCCATAAATTAATATAGAATTTGCCATTTAAGAGATTGAAATAAGAATCTTCTTACCTGTAAGACCTTTTTTGTAGTCTGGCAAACCAATTTTGTCAGTAGCAACAGAATAAAAAACCGGACAAGTGCGAGTCGGACTCGCCCAGTCTTAGTAACAGGGTCGTGTTTTTACCCATTGTGTACGGAACCCTAAAAAAACTATGCTCATCCGTTTTTATAAGGTGCTGATACTACATAGTATAATAAAGGCAGTATGATTATCTCTGTTACTCTTGCCAAACTATTTTTACAGTACATATGGTGCTACTTTTTCGCACTAGTGCGGGAATGAGCACTTTTCGTGCGTATTTCGAATGTTTAATGGGCCATATGTACTGTAAAACGTTGTACGATACACGTGCGAATAGGTAATTCGCAACTCGTGTCGATTTAAAACACTCCCTGCAGTCGTGTTTTAATTTATCGCCACTCGTTTCGAATTTCCTCTTTTCCGCACTTGTATCGTAAATAACTATTTTTTACGTCGGTGGCAAACAAGCCCGACACGCCTGATGTTAAGCAGTTTCCGTAGCCTATGTAAAGATAAAGATAAAAAGACAAATTGCGATCGATTGATATAAATCTATTTGTCAAAGATTACGCTTACGTAGACTCCACCTCGCATGACAGCCATTAGAAATTGGAATTTATTGCAATAGATTACAGTTAACAATTGAATGAGGTTTCCAATGCCTGTTACGGCTGTTATGCATATGGTGTATTATGTAACTGGCAGAACCAGTTCAGTTGCCGTTGCCTCATATTGAATACACTCGGAAGTGTTAGTCACAGTTCCTAAATCCAATTCCCATCCGATTATGTCGCATGTCGCAATAGAGGTTAAATTGTAAAAAAAATATGTAGAGAAAATAAAATTTCTTTCTGCCTCTATCGATATCCCATATTCATCCGACAGAGAGGCAGATAGCGAAATTTCGTTTTTTGTGGTAGGCCCTCGGGTTTATTGGTTACTAAGCTTAGGTAGATAGTAGATATAATAATCCCAGATGTTACTTAAATACTTACTAGGTAAATCTGGGATTTTCTATTTCTTACAATTATTTAACTAAAAATGGGTAGTTTTCAAAATATACTCTATTAGCTTTGATACACAAATGCAAACGTTTGTTAAAATTTTGGGCCATCCTGTAAAATAACATTAGTTTCCACTTCTTGTTACTTACGTACAAATAGCACCTCCATACAAATAGCCTCTTCTCCAAAATCGAAATATCAGTTGTTTTCATACGTATACGTATTATGACCAATTAGTACACAATGTACTTTTACTCGGATCTCGTATTTGCGATTTCGCCGATCGCATTCCATGTGCGCGTGCGCCGTTGTGTGACACAGATCTTGAGGCCGCCGTGATAAAGGATCGTTCACACTGATTCACAGACTACACGGACATTATAATTTTCCTTAATTTTTTATTTTGTTGTATACAAGTTATATTACTTAAACTAGTACTTAAACAAATTTATATAACATATATATATATATATATATATTTTTTAGTTATTATTTTTTTCTGTATATTTTACGAAAATAAATGATTTTAATTTTAATTTTTTTTTTAATTATGAAGCGTTGACAAAGAGCACAAGGTCATCACACGTAGGTGCAACTTTACTTGTAAAATGCTAAGATTCGAGCAGCACAACTGAGTTGTACTCTACACCATTTTGTAGTACCCCTTAACCCTTAGTAACCCGTAGTAACCCTTAGTCTCGCCTTGTCCGTCTGTCCGAGGCTTTGCTCCATTATCGTTAGTGCTAGAAATAGAAAGCTGCAATTTGGCATGGATACATAAACAACATAAAGCATGCATTGCGGCAGAACGTTTTTTTCTTAATTTCTTTTTTGCTTTGACCCAATAGTGTAGGGTATCTTTGGATAGGTCTTTCAAAACGAATAAGGGTCACCAAAAACCATTTTTTGATAAAGTTAATATCTTCGGAAATAATCGCTACTAAAGAAAAAAATATATTGCCCCCCCTCCCCCCCTCCCAAAAAATATGAAAAAATCGTAAAATAAAAGCTTAATAAATTCTTTTAATGATAACTATATCGAGCATGATTGGTCTAGTCGTTTTTGAGTTATTGCAAAAAATCGTCTCTTCTTAGTAAAAAGACGTACAACTCGTACAAGCGCTGCAAAAGTAAGTACTCTCCTATGCTTGTAATGTACATGATTATACTAATGGCCCCCGTTTGGCCTATTTTGGCAGAATGGTAACTACGAAACCCTACACTGAGCATGGCCCGACATGCTCTTGGCCGATTTTTTTTATATTATAATTTTAACAGCATAACAAGTTTCAAAGGAAAGCGAAGGAAAATTGAAAACATTTGCTTACAACTAAACAAACTCGTCGTAGTCTAGTAAACACGAGACTTTGTTTATTTCTATTTGTCTGTGGTACTGAGGTATTTTAAATGTCTTTACTACATCACCGCAAAACTATACCTACAATACAACATACCAAGCAATTTTTAACCTAAATCCAATGAAATAGGAGCGCTGACAGATCACTATTAAGTTGGCAGACTTTTATTGTTATGGCTTCTTCAAATCAGCCAGTTATAAAAATGCCCGGAAGTTATGCTGCCTCTTTTGTAAGAAATGTTTTCTAATTTTAATTAGTCTGTGGTCGCTGCTTTGTTTTAAAGCTATATTCTCGGTCGTTGTAAATGTTATTGTTTTTGTTTAACGATTAAAGATACGGATTTTAATATTGTATAGTGTTGAAAGTTGGCTGTGACATTTGATAATATAAGTAAATACAATACAACTATTGTATTTAAAAGTAAAATAAAAAGTGGCATTGTTTTAATATTGCAAGTTTTGCAACGTACCTACAATACATACATACATACATACATACCTTGTATTATGTAACCGAAATAATCAAATTTACCAAGTTAAATTAATTCATGCACTAACGAATCATCATTAAGTATATCAATGTGGGCGGAATTATCATAGGTATACTATACGGCAAATTTAATGTTGGAAAATTCTAGAATTTGTTACTTATAAACATGTTATTACTTATAAAGAAACAATAAGATGAGTTCTATAAAAATAAAACACATATTCCGCACTTAAAATACGTCAGTGTTAGATTTAGGGACTATTTTCATATTTTTATTTTTATGTGCATAACAATATAGTCCATATATTATTAAACTGTTTACTCGTATTATCATACTGAATAAACAGCCTATGTCAAATATATTTGCCACGCTACATTCTCCATTGTAGGCTTTATTCTAAAGCGAGGTTTAGACTAGCAAGAACTTGCATGCAATTTACGTTACATTGCCGACTACTAAGGTAAACTGCATTCAAAAGTTTGATCAGATACCGCAATGTAACGTAAATTGCATGCAAGTTCTTGCTATTCTAAACCTCGCTTAAGGCTTTAATAATTATGTGTCTGCTGTGTACTGTGATATCTTTCGTAAGGAGGCCCATGTCTAATTGTTTACTCGTACTAGTGGCCAGCTTTCCGCTGATATATAGGTAATATTGATACCTCGAGGGATAGGCTGCCTTCGCCACTGAGGCGAATATGAGTGAAAATGAGAGAATCAACCTCTTTGATTGTAATTCCACATCCTAATCGCATTGACTTGTATATCACTTCGTAAAGACGGGCCTTATGGCTCCTTTACACGATGGACCATCATAGTGGCCCACTAAGATGGGCCATTACGGGAACTACGAAGTGGGCCAGTTCGTTGGTGCGCAAATCGCGCAAATATTCGCTTAGCGTTTTATGAACTATCTTTACTTTTGAAATCTTTGCCCAATCGGAGATATGCTGCTGGCAATGCGAGCAGTATATTCTCGAGTGTAGGTTTCCATGCTTAATATGAACTAATGTTTTATTACATTATCATATTAGTTAATTTTAGTGACTTCATCTTCACATATCACGGTTTATTTTCCATCCACCCACCCCACATCCAGGTGGGTGGATAGCTAATTTTAGATCTCAATTATATTCAAATACGGTGCCTAATATGCTGGTAAACATCTATTTATATGTTGAAATATTCACAAAGCTGAGACTTTTTCACCATATAGCTAATACAGTATAAATGTGTTTACAATGCATGTGCTCGAAAAGTGCGTTTCCTACGGAGCCATATCATGCGGAAAGTACTACTTTTCCGCACTAGTGCTCTTTGTTTTCCAATTTTTTTTAAGACCACTTTTCGTGCATATGTCGAAAGTTTAAAGGGCCATATGTACTGTAAAACGTTGTACGATACACGTGCGAATAGGTAAATCGCAACTCGTGTCGATTTAAAACACTCCTTTTAATAATTAAACTTATCTGCCATGATATGTTTTTTTATTTACTCGCACAATGCATAGTAAAACTTGTTGCATAAATAGTAAATAGCTATTTCCGATTGCGTATAGTTGTTACCTCTTTTCCAGGCATAGTACGATTCATTGACCACATATGTGTCATTTTTATATCAACCTTAGCATTCCGATTTAAGGTTCAAATTACATTCGTCTTTCGGGAAAAGTTACTCGCCCTCAAATGAATCACCAAAACTTTTGGAATATAAGTTTGGATTTTTTGGGAAAACCTTCTAGATTGGTATGACCTAGAAAAGGGCAAGGACAAATATCTCTAGGTCAAGTTATACTAGTGGCACAAAGATGTAAGCTGAATACTTTGTGAATTGGCAGTGCGCATTCGCAAGGCGAGCTTCTTATGAGCGACAAAGATTGTGCTACACGGAAGGGTTTGACAAAAGAGCGTGAGTCAGAACCATTATCAATGAATAACGTGTGCAAACCATAACTAACTTTAAACTAATTGTTAATGCGACTTCCACAGAAATAAATATATTACCATAGAAGACGCAAATGCATCTACTTCGCGTGACCGAACCCCGACCAAGCGTCGAGGTTGACCGTCGCTCTTTACAGCCAACGCTGCCGGTTGTTGCAGCCGGACGTCCGTGAAAACTTAAAAAATGCTTTGTTGCATGATAATTAACTGCAACAGCCCAAAAATTGCGAGCACCCAAAGGCAAGAACGTATTTCCTATCACAGATAAGTAATTTTAAAGTTATATTATGCGTAAATTTTGTATGAAAAAGTCGGTACGCTTGGTTTCAATACAAATCGTGTTATTTGCGTCATGTAGCGTATATATTAAATCTGTGGCGACTTCTGACATCGAAAGTTCATATGACGGTCATACAAAAAGAACGAGATGGTCATACAAAAGCTAAACGTAAAGACACTAACTAGAGAGACAGAAATATAGTCCCACTTATTTTCAATATCCCGACAACTGTCCAATGCATCATATAAATTATTTTTCCCAGTCGTACACTCTTGGCAGAATTGTGGTCGTCATCCTCGTCCTCTTACATGAGATTCCTGTGGTTCATTAGATTGTCTTTTTATACATTCTTAATTTTTTGAAAATTTCACGCAAACCATGCGTTGGTTTAGAGTAGATACTTTTCACAAAAACCCTCCAGAATTATCCGTTTGAAGTTTTCGAACTTTCCCATCTAAACTCTAAACTAAATGGTATTGAACAAATATAATATTGTTTTTTTACAAAATCGTCACGTTTCAAATAGATTAAAAATGACAACAACACATAGTCATAATTTGGGGCATTTTCTATTAAAAGGGACCTTATTGTCGATGGCGCTTACGCCGCACGGCTTCGCGCGGCATTGTATTTATATCGGAGCATCGTTAATAATGGCGTAAGCGCCATCGACAATAAGGTCCCTTTTTATAGAAAATACCACATTTGAAGAATCAAAATCACTATGACGCGTGGTGAATACTCAATAAGCTGCGGTTAGTTCCCGAGTCCTTATCTGATGAAATATAAATAAATATCTATTTGCGGTTTTCTACGTGTCTATACCTATTGTAACCGCAGAGATGTGACAATGCATTCCAAGATAGGGTTTTGTGTTCAATAAGTTACAATAATATTAAATTTGTATGTCATTACTCATTAGAGTCAGGCTAAGCTAACTCTCAAATCAAATGGATCACAGAGTGTGGAAGTGTTATCATAAACGTCAAACTACATAACATTTGCACACTCTGTGCAAACGCACACGGCTTGATTCTAAAATACTATTTCCAATGGGTTCCCCTCATCTGGCATAATATTGTTTGTCAGAAATACACTTCGCATAACACGTATCGCAGAAAACTTTTAGTCGACTGATACTTTCGCATAAATACTTATATAGGTACTTGCCATAATAGTCATTTCGCATAATATTCATTTGGCTGAATTTTCTAAGTGGCTTTGGTTAGGGTATTCTGCCAAATAATATTATGCGAAAATAAATTCTGCAAAGTAATATTATGCGAAAAGCAGTATGCCAAAAGTATTTCTGCCAAACGATATTTCTACCAAGTAACATTATGCAATACAAAGATATGTCAAAAAACTTTCTACAACACAATAGGGAACCATTTCCAATATTTCTTAAAGTTATAATGTACTCATGATGTTTGTTTGTTGGTTAAACACATGATTTCTTCGATTTCATGCAATTTTCACTGTCTCGTATATCCTCTCATATAACGAAACGTTAATCGCTACCATGTCAAATGGGCGTCACAATTCAATTGTTTTTTATTTCTATTATCTATGGTTAGGTTACTTACGGACATAGACACAGACAATAACTATTGTAAATATTCACACAGTCACTTGTTTCCACGCTTACTTGATTATGCGGAGATTGAAGAGGTTATTACTTGTCAATTATTTATTATAACAATACCTAAAATACACGTAATGTTAAGGATAGTGCGATTTTATTATAGGCAATCTCTTGAGATACTCACCTACCAACCTGGATGCGCAATGCACATGCTCCTCTACGTTCCGGAAGGTTCCCGTGCTGAGGATCCGGAACCACGGCTGAAGACGTCTATCTCCGAGTGCAACTTTCTGCAACGTAGTGCAGGGAAGTGACTCCTATCAAAGACTTGTTTCGCGCTAATTTACTAATCTGCCAGCTCAGAATTAGACTCACGGCCCTATCTTCCGTTTAGTTAGTTTTTAGTTTAAATACATTTTGTAATTTTAATCCGGGTATTTTTCTTCAACGTATCCTATCCTACTAAATGCGACTTAAAACGTCACATTGGACGGTAGGTAGGTTTAGTTTTAATCGTTTTATTTTATAAGTAGTCTTAATTTTGTTTTATACAATTAATGTAAATTTTATTTTTACACAGTTAGTTGTATATTTACCACAGCTATGCCCCTGTTTGCCTATGCCTACGTTTGATTTTTTCGAATTTTTTTGTTATTATAAAAGTTAAGGAGCATTAAAAAATGTGTATGAAATCTGGCAATCTCTTATAACATACTATACACAAGCCTGGATTTTAGGGCCCCTAGGGGCTAGGTATGGCACTTAGAATTTAGGGGGGCCTCCTTTCCATCTCAAAACTATTCCAAGCTTGCCTAGGGGCCCGGTCCGGGCCTTGTGTGCTTAGGCGTAAATCTGGCCCTGTATTTACAAGGTTCCTTGTGTGCGTATCATAGTGAAGAAAGATGAGTACATACGTGAGTTAGCAACTTAAAGATTAATTTAGTTTAAGGTTTTATTCAAAATTTTATGAAATCATATATATGCTTCCAAATATTAACTTATCTACTCAACTTGAAAATCCGCGTCATTATAGTAGACTATTGTAACTGAAAATAAATATTGAGAACCCTTATTTCAATTATCGTAAAAACGTATCATTTTATGTCAAAAACATGTTTTTCTGACCCAAAATAAACCTACTGAAATGAAAAGTCTTGTAAGCGGTAAGGCGGTAACAATACCGATTAGTGTTGGCATGGATGTAAACAAATGAATCAGTGCGCGCGCACAGCACGCGCGCACTCGGAAATGTTCCACATGCGTTGCCGTGTTGTCGTACACGTACACATACGAGCATGGAATATAAAACACCGCGATTACCTACTTATTTACGACGCATCATCTTTATTATAAGATGCAGTGGTATTCTTTAAACATTTTTTATTACGTACAATACTTGCAATTATCCAATTAAAACTATTGTAACTATTGTTAGTTGGGTTCAATTGCATTGTATGTATTGTAGCGGTTAAGGATGTCTCGTGATTATTATTATTATTCTGATTGAAATAAAACCACTAAATAATGTGTATAAAAACCGTGATTTAGATAAAGAAATAACTCTAATAAATTCAACAAAAACGATCAACAACACACCGGTTTTGGTATACCTATTGGTTATGTGCAAAAACAGTCAATTTGAGACCCTACTTTTTAGAAACCAGTCGATAATTGTGTTTTGTACAATAAATAAATATTTCGGGACAATCTTACACAGATCAACCTAGCCCCAATTGCGCAAACTACGCAAAGCTTGTACTATTTGCCTTACATACGTATATAGATAAATACATACTTATATACATAGAAAACACCCATGACTCAGGAACAAATATCAGAGTTCATCACACAAATAAATGCCCTTACCGGGATTCGATCCCGGGACCATCGGCTTCATAGGCAGGGTCACTACACTACCCACTGTGCCAGACCGGTCGTCATAAAGACTACATACATACATAATGTACTCTTTATTCGATGACCTAGGAATGTGGTTTGCTTAAAACAACGAAGCCAAATAACAAATTAAAAAATGCTCGGATTATAAAAAATAAACCAGTAAAATACGTATAGTGGACAGACCCTCATTAATTTGTTGACGTTAAACTCATCCACAAAAAATATTAAAAGCTAAAAAAGTGATTCCGACTATGATGCAAAGCTTGCGGTCAAAATATCATCTGTCATGTACCTAGCGAATGTAGCGATTAGTCATTGCTACTGTTATGAATTGAACCCACGTGGTCTTGCCCCATCCTGACCTTTGACTATTATAACAAATTAATCATTAACAAAACATCGTGACACGCATATGGTAACCGTGACCAGCACAAAGACCTTACATAACGGGGGCCGATTCTATTTAAAATTGTTGATAAGGTTTTAATCTTATTTTGATACGCTTGAGTTATCACCAATAAGTGCGAGCGAGATGCCTTAGGAGGCTCCTGCGGCCATAGCAAGGTCGCTTTTTTATCACCTGTCACCATGCCTGTCACGTTCTAACAAGTATGTAAGTGCGAAATTGACAGGCATTAGGCATAGTGACAGGCGATAAAAATTTAGTATGCTGCCACCGCTGATTACATTTCGTGAGGACCAACTAGATGGATGGTCTTAGCTGACAATAGTGACAAAATTGAAGAAATGTCACTGATACCGCCGTGTTTCTTGCGCCGGTATCTTCTCGGGGCTGTGGTGTAGGGTTAGAACCGGCGGTTGTTTTTGTCATTCATAAGTGCATTGTAATATGCCTAAATTGATGAAAAACGACTTGCACTTTCACTGTAACATTTTCGAATCGCCCTTCAAGTCATATTTAAGATGAAAATTGAAAACCATGAACAAATTATGAAAATAGAATCGGCATTTAAGTGAATAAAAGTATTCAGAGTAATATGGCAATTATAAATTACTAGATAACCATATATTAAATGAGAATGCCCGCAAATTAACCTCTATGGTTGCTAAGTTATGAATGTTATGATAAACAGCTTTGAGCAGATTTCCACGTCTCATTTGTTTTAATTTACGTGCAGTTTGTTATACAAGTTATGAGATTTAATTGTTCATCTGCGTGTGTCTAAATGCTCAAGATAATCGTAGAACTTAAAAAATAACTTGGGTTTTGAATACAACAGTGTACTGTCACTGTCAGTTTTTCAACTTGCCTGTTTCTGATACTAAGTTAAATGATTGGATAATTTAAACTTTGGATGTTATTTGACACTAGTAGGTAGATACCTAGGAGAGGTAGATGTGCTGTAATGTAACGCCCTAAATAAAGGAAGTAATAATGGTAATTTTGAAAATATTTAAAATAAGGATTAAAACACTGTGGTGGATACGATAAAGGATGACTCACGCTAGACCGGGCCGGGGCCGGGCCGGAGCTTCCGGCGCTTCGTTTTCTATGGAAAGCACCACGTGATCACCGATCAGCCGTCATAGAAAATGACATGTCGGAAGCATCGGCCCGGGCCCGGCCCGGTCTAGCGTGGCTCATCCTTAATACAAAAACATACTTACCACGATGTTAAGAAACTTATTTTTTATATTAATGACCAGTAGAAAACGAGATAAACGCTTACATTGCACTAACAATCTTAACAGTATTCACATTCTGTACACTAAACGGGTTATACTTAACCGTATCCTTCTAAGTACTTAAACTAAATTTAAAACCTTGTCGAAAACATTATACAACATAAATAATTATTTTGTGTTAAGTTATTCCGTTGCTTGGACATGCTTGGAGGCGGTTTGCTCAGGAATTAAGTTTATTAAGTAGGTAATAATTTCTGACACGGTTTGCATGATAAGCAAGGATTCAGCTCGGCTTGTCTAGGTCATAGCTGTTCAATGATAACGATTGTTTTGATTTATAAAGGATGTTTGCTAATCTTTTATATTAGTACCTATTTACCGACGGGTAATAAACTCCAATACAGAATGAAAAATCTTTCAAAACTTCAAACACCCCAATATACATATGTTTCATATCAGCAGCATTGATGTAACTATAATTTTTCATCTATCAACCTTTACAAAAACCTAACACTGGGCGTAGGTACGAACTCTAACCACAATTTCCGAACCGAATTATGAAACCGAATATATATGTAGGTACTGTTATTTTAAACATAGTAATTATGAAAAAGAAAATCTTTATTTCCAGGCATCTATTGGCCCATAGATAAATACCTTAAAACTAGCATACATATTATACAATATATCTTAAAAACTAAAATCACACCTATGGCTGCGATGCATTTCGCAACCGCGCTGTGCCAGGGAGCCGGCACCTATGGTTACAAACAGGCACAGCCGGCAGCCCTCCGTCGTACAATATTTCGAAAGATTTAAAAATAACTCTCTTGTCTCTTCATTTTATTAACCTTCCATTTTGTCTCCAGAAATACTCCCAGAGGCGCTTCGAACGAAATGTGTCCGATGCACAGAAAACCAGAAGCAAACAGCAGTGAAAGTGATCAAGCGAGTGAAGGCTGAATATCCTGAGGACTGGCAGAAGTTAGCTTCACGATGGGATCCCACGGGAGACTTCACTAGATACTTCGAGGAGGTGCTCACTAGGGATCATTTCAATACTATCCCTAACAGTAAGTATATGTTAGATATGACTGTGATTCATCACTACTAGCTGAGTTTAGAGTCCAAATAAGTAGCATAATGTAAGTAAACTCATATGAATCAAATATATATATCATATCAAAATAATGATTATTGAAATCCTCAGGTAACGAGATCCTTGGATCATCACCGCTGCCGACGCCGCCACCGCCGCCGCCACCAACGCAGACCACCAGACGACCATTCTCTCCACCACCTCCACCAACACTGCCGCCGCTCTCCGTGATACCAACTAACACGCAGACGACTTCCACGCCTCCACGGCCGGTCATATTGAACCGGTAAGTTTGTATAACTACCATTCCAGCTACACCACCAAAACAGGTAGCCAGACGACCATTCTCACCACCACCTCCACCATCACTGCTGCCGCTCTTCGTGATACCATCTAACACACAGACGACTTCTACGTCTCCACGCCTTGTCATATTGAACCGGTAACTTTGTATAACTACCATTCCAGCTAAACCACCAAAACAGATACCCAAACGACCATTCTCACCACCACCTTCACTGGCACTGCCGCCGGTCTCCGTGATACACGTAGGCGACTTCCATGCCTCCACGTCCGGTCTTATTGAACCGGGAAGTTTGTATAACCACCATCCCAGCTACTCTACCTATGTAGACCAGAATATATGAGAATACATGCTAGATAGAGATAAGCAGGTTTTCTCATTCATGGACCTTAGGCGTTTATCGAATAGCCCCAACGATTGGCTTTTCCTTTGAATTGGTTACCCGTTCATTTGATGTAGCTCTAGCTAGGAAGGGGTTTCCTTTCAGAGATACCGCTAAAATGAAAGGGTATCCCCTTCCTAATTCTAAGTGCTGTCAATGAGCTAGACACCTATTCCTTCACTTTAAACATAAACAAGCAGCTGCTAGCAATATTTGATTCTATTTTTAGAGACAGTTGAAAATGGCATAAGCGTTATAATTTATAATCGATACCCCTTCAAGAGGTTAGCGCTTAGGAACGGGCTTACCCGAATAATGAAGCGCTTAAAAAGCCAAATGAAAGAATTTAAGTTAGCAAATACTGCAAATAGTCTTCCCAAAACCCCTCGAAGGGGATACCGGACCGGTCCCTGTTCTCATTGTTGTATTCAGTGGTAACTGTTAAAAGTGAGTTAGTACGTCATTAGCCGGAAATTAAGAATGTAGTGATTTGCTAAACACGACACTAATAAAAATCTGAACTGAATCCTAAGCATTTGTAATGCGAAAAACTCTTAGTCTTATAAATTCCCATATCTCCATTTATGTATTAGAGATTTCCATTAGTTCTATAGAGTTGTAGAAGTCTAAAGTTGCGTTGAATTCTGGCGAATGCGTTTGCTTAATAATCTAGAATTTTGAAACCTTGACAGTAGTTAGAAAGCATCTTGCAAACAGATCAGGAAGTCTTCAAGTAGTACAAAATGTGTAATTCTATAGAACTAATGAGTATATCCCTCGCCAGGCCTTCAAACCCACCGCCTCCACCGACGCTGCCGCCTGCACCAGTGCCTTCTAGCTCGCAGCCGCCCATCTCCACTTCGCCACGGCCCGTCATACTAAATAGGTTAGTCTATCTTTCAGCAATTTCAGCCGCAGCAGCAGCCAACACAACAACTGCATCAATGCAATTAGGTACGGTACGATATAAGTAAGGTGGCTTTTCTTCCCACTGTCCTATCACATTAAGGTACCGTTCGGATTCAGACTGCACCAGCATTACTGCTGCAGTATTGCGGCGCGACATTACTGTCGACTACATTGCTGTGGCAAATATCAAAATTCCGGGCAGGTAATGTCAAGTATAAACTTCTTAATAAAAAAGACCTTTTGACATTTTCTGCTGTAATGCAGTCGGCAGAATGACAATAGTAGTATTGCATTGTATTGCATGACATTACTGCCGTCTGCATTGCTGACCCAAATGTCAAAATCGATGTCACCGTCCGTCATTTTGATATTTGCGACACCCTGAATCCGAACGGTAGTTTTAGCGCCACTTGCACCATCCCACTAACCCTTTGTTAACTGGTTAAACCATTAACGTTGTGTCAAATTGTACTGATAACCATGGTAACTCCAGGTTTAACCTATTAACCCCGGGTTAGTGGGATGGTGCTAGAGGGCCTTAGTGTAAATATCAAAAAAAATGTCAACGAGTCTAACAGTGGATTTTTTTACGTGTCCAAAAACACCCGACAATATAAATTACCATAAAATTAGGAAAAAAACAAACGCGACCGATTAGTAATCAAATTCGCTTGCGTCAAGCTGTTAGTAATTTGTTATGCAGAACCCTTGAACTGGTTTATCGCGGCGACTCGGCTGAAACTATTGATATGATAACTAAGTGATTGTTTACTGCGCAAATTCCTAAATACGAGTACGTACCTTCACACTGTTATTGTCGAGGCTAGTAAAATTCTATGACTCTCGTGAAAAGGGATATAAGTCACGCAGCGCAGGTGTGAAAAAGGGTAGTTTACTGCGCAAATTCCCAAATAAGGTGTTATTCTCGAGGTTTGTAAAATTCTTTGGCTCTTGTCAAAAGGGATACAAGTAGGGTATAAATTCCATATAAAGCTTGTACCTTTTTTTTACTTCCTTGTCCTCTCCTTATCCTTGGCCCCTATAACAATTGATATATGTAACTCCGTATAGTCCGTATAAGATAAGTAAAGTCTAAGGAAAAAACGTGCCTCGGAAAATCAAGACAAACTTATGCTCTAATATATGGCGCCATATTTTTGGCCTATACTCGTTTAGATGGCCTTGGCGACACCGTTTGATAATTAACAATTTTAAAACATAACACAGAAAGAACATGGGTCAGTCATGTTTTACTTTGACTACTAAATTCACTATGACAATAACCCTCTATCTCTGTATCTCTTTGCCTATATTAAATTGAATTATTAATGATAGTTCGTAATCGGTTCAGTGCGCAGTTTTTCTCCTTCACTGGCGCAAAAAGGCAAAAACACGAGAGCGCGGCGTTCCGCATTAATTTTTATAAGACCACAATTCATGCAGTTATTTTGATTTAGTCTGAAAAATGAAAACAACGAGTGATTTAAATTAAAATAATAATCATATAATCAGCTATCAAAAATAAACTCGGGAAAACCGGTGTCTTTTCTAGTGATAATATGAAAGTTAACGATTTGGATACATTTTACTAATAAGGCTTACTTTTACTAAAATGATACAGCTTTAAAGAAGTAGAAGGTTTGAACATGGTAAGGGTCCGGCAAGAAAATTAGGCTTTAAAGTCTAACCCCCTTATTCATAAAACTTTACGAGCCTGATGTTTTATCACTTTCTTACAAATACATAAGTCAAACTGACAGATAAAGACAAACGATTCATAGCTAATTCAGGCTTGTAATGCGTTTATGAATAACGCGATAATTGTTTTGTGATGCCCACAGTAAAGCCACATAACTTTAACTCATACTAAAAAAGTTTTTGTCCCATGCGCCGTATGGCAGACGCGAAAATTACGAAAGATTTAATATTATCTGGATTACATTATAACACTAGTACTGACATAGGAAAGAATGCAGTCTTAATGTAATACGAGATTATGTTGAAGAATGTGCAAGATTAAATGGATATCATTGTTTACGCAATGGTTTTACATCAATGACTCGTATTATAGTCTTCTTAAAACAGAAGGGCTAAGATGGCCGGCTCTTTATCATTTATCACCATGCCTGTCACGTTCTAATAAGTATGCAACTGCGAAAGTGACGCATGACATGACAGGTGATAAAAACGCGACCATGATAGCGCTGCAGGAAGGGTAACGTGACATTTGTTTTTTTTTTTTCATTCCATGCCATTGACGTTTCAGATCAATCCTTTTTTAACACAAATAACTTAAATCCCAATAGGACAAAAAATACACCTTCGTAGCTTCGTAGCTTATAATAGACACAAATGTATATATTGTTATAAAAATAAGATGATACGTTTTAATATCGTTGAGTTTCATTAACTATGTATAGTATGAATCTTATCAAATGATTTTTACGCCTAAGACCCTAATCTGTTAAACAAAAGCCATTGTTTCTTTTATGGGAGTGGTCGGCCATTGTGTCTGAGCGCGTGGCACAAAAGAAACAATGGGCTTTGTTTAACAGATTAAGTCTTAGGCGTAAAAATCATTTGAGAAGATTCATACTATAAAACGGAACTCAATTGCAATAGAGTTTGACTCTACTTATTGACCAAATCGATTCCGCTAGTGTCAAATCGTTTCAGTCGCATCCAATTGTGAAGGTATGTGGTTTACTTAAAAATAAAAATCATCACCAATAGAATTACTTATACAATATTATACGTCCTTTGCAGATTTAATCGAGAATAGAAAAAAACTCGTTTCTAATTTGCATTCTCAGAACTCTATAATTTGTTCTTGACATGTGTCGGCCTACCCTTCGAGTTTGAAAAATACTATAAGTATTTTTACAGTACATATGGTGCTTTTTTACCGCACTAGTGCGTTAATAAGCTCATTACGCAACTATGTCGATTGTCGAAAACTTAAAGGGCCATATGTACTGTAAAACGTTGTACGATACATGTGCGAATAGCTCGTGTCGACTTAAAACACTCCCTTCTTCGGTCGTGTTTTAATTTATCGCCCCTCGTTGCGAACACGTTACGAATTTCCTATTTTTTGCACTGTATCGTAATGTACTTATACTATAAAGTGACACCTGACAAGAAGCAATAGTGTGTCAAAGTCGTTTTTACCATTACCACCCATTACTAATCATTAGAAGCCAGTTTTAGGTGTCTTGCAGCTGCTTGTAGCATAGTTAGATCATTAGACACAATTACACGAATCAAATACCTATACGAGTATTTTTAATTACTATTCGTGAAAACACGTGTTTACGACTTGACCGGAATTTAGACACGCGAATACTTTGTTGTTACGCGCTCGTTTCATTTCATAATTTAATGACTTTATAACCGAAACAACTGCGGCAGCAAAGTGTTCCGTGAGTAGGTAATCTATCTACTATCGTACAGTCATCTACAATAATATGTTACTCTTCGAAGGCCGCAAAAATATCTTACACGGTCTTATAGTTAGTTAGTTAGTTTTGCTGGGCATTTTCCGCAACTCGACATCCAATGTGCCTATTTTGCGTGAAACGAGGTAGCGCTACTCTAACCACCCCAGCTCCTCCACGAAGCCTAGCAAGGTCTTCAGGTTGCTAGTTGCCTCCTTTAGTGTGTATGGATTCCCTAGGTATTTGCTCCTATATACTTCTACCTGTTTACAGTCTAGGAGAATATGTTTTGTTGTTTCTTCTTCTGCCATGCACGCTCTGCACATGGGGCTGTCCGTTTTACCCATAATATGTAGGTGTTTGTTTAGTGTGTTATGTCCTGTTATTAATCCTACTATTTTACGTAGTAAGCTTCTTGGTGTTTTTTGTAGAGCCTGAGCGTGTCTTATATTTTTGCGGCCTTTGAAAAGTAACATATTATTGCAGTTGACTGTAGGCATCGTTATGACGCATTAAATTTTAGGCATATCTCAAACACTATGAAATGCAGGGCCTTATTAGATAACTTTTATCATTGCTGAAAGGTAATTCGGACAGGTTGATATATGATATAACATGACTCTGCTTTAAAAATATCAACTCAAAACATTACTTAGCTTTCTAGCATTCTCATATTTTTTTACCAAAATATGTATACCTATGCCAATCGATGTTAATTAATTAGTTAGGGAAGGTCTCCTAAGACCGTTTTCGTGGAACTGCGGGGGATCAAGCCCAGTCAGCTGCAGTCAGTGCCCAGTTTAAAAAAGCCATCCTGTATAGTGTATATCAGTGTAGATACAAAAACCGGCCAAGTAAGAGTCGGACTCGCGCACCGAGGGTTCCGTACTTTTTAGTATTTGTTGTAATAGCGGCAACAGAAATATATCATCTGTGAAAATTTCAACTGTCGCTATCAAGGTTCATGAGATACAGCCTGGTGAGTGGTGACAGACAGACGGACAGTAGGACAGCGGAGTCTTATTAGTAATAGGGTCCCGTTTTAACCCTTTGGGTACGGAACCCTAAAAATACATAATTTATAAAATACTTATGCTATTAAAATAAAAAATATGCCTAGGCCAAACCCGTTTGGATTCAAACGTGTTATGCTTTAGGTAAACACCTGTGTAAATTTCAAATTATAAACGATATTAACTACGGGAAAATTTTAATGACTGTATTTAATTTTGTTTTTGTAGAATATTTCATTATCAAAATTATTGAGTTGCGTTAAATTGCTTTGGTCAATTTTAAAACCCAATAGTTACGCGTTATTCATAGGGACGTTATAATTGTTACAAAATTGCTTTTTTTATATAGAATGTGACTTCCTCATGCGGATGTGGGGAATTTTGAATTGTCGAAAAAAGACGGGGTGGTGTAAAGTTAACCGTTGAGATGATTTGCCTGACTCACACTTCTACCACAGTATTACAATTATTCTTCCCTATTGTAATACTGTGCTTCTACTCTTTTTTATTGACTTCTAGGTACATTTCTCATGACAGCATACATTGGCGTTTTCTAAAATAAATATTCAAAACCTGATTCTTTCAAATCTGGACATTCTTGGGCTCATTCTACTTAGAATCGACAGCATTCTCCATCCTGCTACTGACCATCTTTAAACCAATCTTAATCGGAGTATAAAACGTCAGATTGAACTTACAGTAAATGTCAAAATCGATGTGGCTGCCCAGATTTTAGACATTTGCTGTAGCAATGCAGTTGGAAATAATGTCGCGCTGCAATAATAATCCTGGTGTAGCCTAAATCCAAACGGTACTGTACGAATAACCTTAACTTTTTTAATAGAAATTAAATGATCGTGTACATAGATTTACAAAGTGTCTTACTCACAAGAAGAGTTTAACATCATGCCTGTAAAAACTCATTCATTAGCGACACTTTTGCAGAATAACAATAATAATATTCAGTCATTATTCGAAAAGCATTTCAGAAATTCAAAAAACAAACAATGGTCGAGCTAATTTTACACAGATTAGTCATTAGAATGAGGATGTGGGCATAGTCAAGTAATTGAGCTCACTTAGCAGCTTTCCCACAGTGAAGCTACTTATTTATGAGCACAATGACGCTAATAACCTGAGAATAAACTCATAAAGAGGTTGGTAACAAGCAGTGGCCAGTATCAAAATTTTTATGGCGCAATAGTACATATGTAGTTGGTCAAGCAAATCTTGTCAGTAAATAAGAACAAAAAAACTACACTCATCCCCTTCTTCTGGGCGCCAGCACCAGTGCTGTGCAAGTCAAAGACAGTATGACTCTCTGCGTCTACGCCTGAAATGAGACAGTCCCTTGACAAACTATAACTATTAATTGAAGCTATACATTTGAATTATTTTACCATGTCAGTACCTGCAAACCGAATTCCTTAAATAATAGTAGATTGTGTCACAAGGGAGCATAATGACAAATTTACGGCGAGGGCGTACATTGAATCCTAAGCGAAGCAAAGGATTCTATAATAGAATCCCGAGAGTAGAGAGGGATCTAAAATATAATCCTGAGCGTAGTGTGTTACGCCTAAGATGGAAATAATTTTGGTACCATTTGACGCATAATACTGCTTTTCACATCACCTATGACTCCTATACCCTACCTTAAGAAATACTATCGACTTTGATAATATAGGTATAGCGCCCACCTGGCTACGGCCCTGCAGGCATCCATAGGCTACGGTGAACGTTTGCCACCGACCTATAAAAAAAGAAACCAATGAATCTATTTAGCAGACTCTTTTCATCTTTGATTTACTATAGACTGATAGACTACAGGTTGATTTGCACAGTGAATCAATTCTCATTTTTTCTTTCAAAGCGTTACTAAACTTAACGGTTGAAAATATTGTCTTCGGTTACCGCGATAGTTACTCATGAAATAAAACTATGAAAACGGATTATATCGCGTATATTGAATTTATAATACATCCCGACGTTTCGAACTCTTTACAGCGTTCGTGGTCAACGGGTCACCCGTTCGAGAGAAGAGTTCGAAACGTCGGAATGTATTATAAATTCAATATACGCGATATAATCCGTTTTCATAGTTTTATTTAACGGTTGAAAATTTAGATTTCGAATAAATTACAGTGGATTTCGGATATAACGACGATGAAGAGACCACCGTCATGTCGTCGTTATATCCGGAAGTCGTTACAGGCAAAGGTAAAGAGATAAAGACATTTATGCATAAATTTAAATTCGAAACGTGAGTACGTTTCGAATGAGTGTTCACGCTATTTAATATCTACCTAGTTATAAACAAAGGTCACCACTGCATTGGAAAATGCAGTGATCCAGTGTCAAAGATCTTACCCTAAAGTAATGTCCAGCCAGACCCAGATAAAATTTTAAGCTAACACTATTTGAAATCATGTTTTAACCTACCTTAAATGTGATACCCATCATTCCAGGTTCGGCGATGACGGCGAGCTGGTGAATGGTCAGCCAGCACCGGCGCCGGCGCCGACCTTCCGTCCGACGACAGTGCGCCCGGTCTACACCACCAGGTAAATGTCACTGTCAATTATTAAGGCATGTGCACACCGGATGCGTGTGCGTAGACGTGCACGCATGCGTTGTAATATACAGATCCTTATGAGAGATCGCACACCGCTTGCGTAACGTGTGCGGTGTGCGTGCCCGGCTGCAACATTTTAGCGCACGCGTACGTCTCTTAATTTTATCTAATGTTAGGACACAAGCATATTAAAATCATAAACGGTTATTTTTTTTAATACAATAGCGGCAAATGATGATACTTACAATCGTTGTTTATATGATATAAAGTCTAATTTCACGAATTTTCAAATGAATGCCTGCATAAAAATAGCAATATGAATAATATGATAGATTTTTTGCCGCTACTGTACTTTTTGCTGCGGCTTATTGTCCCCATTTTCTTCTTATATTGAATCGCGGTAATTACACAACATATTATTTCCAGTAAAGCACAAATCGCACCCAAGTAAACTAGTAAACAATTTCTTACGTCTAATTGATAACATTATTGCACATGTGCGTAACCTGATGCAACGCAACACAGTTTTCGCCAACAAAGCAACATTGCAGTAAATACAAGGAGGCGTGAGAACTTGTTTCCGTACTTAATGTATTCATGATACATGGCAACTCCATCGCAATAATTAGGTATAATGTTCAGGTGTGTCAGTAGTCCTGGGTGCCTAGCCAATGTGACAATCGTTTGCGCTACGGTAACGAAACGCTTTGTGTTTCTCTATCACTTCCATATTGTTGCGAGAGTGACAATTGCGTTTCGTTCGCTACGAAGCGTAAACGATTGGCACGGTGGCTACGCACCCTGGTGTGGTTTGAAAATATGTGCTTACCCATTTTTTGTCTTATCACATTGCATTAAGGTTCTTGTATGAACATCGTTTAAAGGTTGACTGTAGTGGCGGTATGGTGTAGTATCCAAGGATAATAGTCATGCAATTATAAGCTGTGAAGTACTTAATCGTTTGAGATTTATAATTTATAAGTCAGCTACCTGAATAGGCACTAGTTTAATTTAAGTACTTATAAGTTTTTTATCTCGCTATTAGTAGTATAGTGGTGGTCTAGGAGGTATAACCAAACGGAGATGCCACGTCTGTAATTTTCTGTACAAAAAAATCTGCCGATTTTTGCGGAGGAGGGGAACGTCAAATTGGCCGACTATTTTCGACAGAGGGGAACGCCTGTTAATGTCTACTCCGTTTTGGTTATATCCTCCTAGCTGGTGGTCGTTGACAAATGCAATCATTTTTACGCGCGTTCGTACTGATTGTTAATGACATAACGGACAATTAATTTATATCAGAAATAAAATTAATAGTTCTAGCAAGTCCTATCATAGCCAGAAACGAAACAAAACATGGCTCTACATAGGTATACAACTACATAAAATGTTTGTTGTATCGCACCATTTAAATTAATGCCACTCAGCTAATGTCAAGCCGCTGATTTTCAGGTTAGAGTGATTTATAAAAAATAAAAAAGTACATAATTAAGAATAGTTAAGAAGCAGTGATTAGTCTTAATTTACTTGATTCAATTGTGTTACGAAAATTAAATTGTATTGTATTGTATTTATTGTATTTAATTCATACACATTTAAGTCTATAGTATGCTAACACACTTTCATGTTGCATATAACTTAAACAGAAATGTCTCAATTGTCGTAACACAATGGAATCAATTAAGTTTTGTCTAATTACAGGTCCATAACTATGTACAAATGTATTTACAATTCACTATCACTCATTAACCATTATTTTTATTTAAATAAAACGTTTAAACCTAGCTACCAACAGATCACGGAAACTATAAAAATAAGTGAGTTAGTATTATAGGTATACTCATAATAAGGCTAGTTAGTCATCGAGCTATCAAATTAATTGTTCTAATAGTTACAAATGTGATTACTCCATCTTGCAACGTTACTGATACTTATGTCTTGTTAATCTTGTTATGATTACGCATATTTTACTTCATTTCCGCGTTAAAAAATTCTAAAGAAGACGCTATTGCCTATGAATAGTATTCCTTATTTCAAAGGCAGATAAATCATTGTTGCCTCATCTACTTTGCGGTTACGGAAAATGTGATAATTGTACGTTTCAGTGCTTATGATTTATTTGATTTGAAGTTATTAGCCCACTTATCGATTAGGTAAATATAAGTACCTACTAAAGGTAGTGCAAATAGAAACAGATTGATTTACGATTAACGAAAATATGACATAATTTTGTGATGGTAGACAATCTATGAGAGCTATTTGAGTCGCGAAACGTAGAGTGTCGATGCGGCAAAAAAGAGTTTGGCAGTGATATCACAACTAGGTAATACAGTCAATGTATTAAATATCGACACGGACAAAGTACCAAAATATATATACACGATCACGACGTTATTGTCCATATATTAAGGTAGCGTGTACATCAAACAGGTCTCCTGAATTTTTTATAACAGTCACTTATTCAGTACATTTTATAATTGTAATTTGTACTGTTGCACAAGCTTTTTTATGGCAAATGATTATTGCCGCTATCCACCAAAGATGAAAGTACGATGAAGAAAAGACACGCTTGTTATATACCTTTTGTTATTTTTTTTTGTCGAATCATCGTCTTCTCTTCTGGGTTTAACCATAATTTAATTTATTTATAAATTGTAACCAGCATATATTCCACGCTTAAGTAACGCCGTATAATTGGTTATGGCATTTATGTTATCTGCTATACAGGTTTAGAAGTAAATAGGACGGGATAATTTAAAACAGATTATCTAACATAAAATGACGTCAATGGAATAAAAATACCTCTTTAATCTTATTAATTTGTGGTAAAACCATCTTCAAAAATCACGTAAATTTTGAATCGGCTTACCTACACTAGTACTTGTTTCTTTTTTTTTTTATACCATTTTGAAGAACCACAAAGGTAAGGCTTGGTTCACACGGCGTTACTTTTGCTCGTATACTGTATATGGGATTTTATCGAATACCTCAGTGACAGCCAAATTTGTATGACAACTTTTAAAATCGTTTACACGGCTCGAGCTTTCCCGCGGACGCCGTGTGAACCTAGCTTAAGCGTGACGATTTTATAACCTACTGTATTAGAGGTGTTGTTAATAATGAAATGATCTCAAGTAGCCTGATTAAATTATTACCTACTCACAATTTAGAACCTTCATGCTTTAAAAAATATAAAAGCTCTTGGCAAAATTCTTGGACAATACAAATCTTAATAAGACTGGTTTAGCTGGTGGCTGGTTTATTATATGGTCTAAACTCTGATTTGTAATTAGATTCCAAAAAACTAACCTCACTCAGATCCTTTTTCTTTCGTAATAATGGAAAATATTGTAAAGAAGTAAACTCAAATTTCCCTTTTGCATACTCTAGCACTTAGACTAATTACAAATATTACTTAATACGGCCTTATAAATCTATGCTCTGGCATTTAAAAATTTTAAAATAAATATAGATGTATCCTTTTAGCTTTGTTTAGTTTCTTAAAACATACGGAAAAGAGAAAAAGTGAGGTTAGTTTTTTGGAATCAAAGTTCAAAGTTCAAAGTGTTTTTATTTGTGAGTATATGTCAAACTGATTACAGTGGCGGTAAATAAATATTTGTAGCACTATACCCTGCCTGATGGCGTACAAAAACTTGAATAATTTCCTTACATACTAACATGCGAAATAAATTTACATATCTATATAAATACCTAGTTATTATTAATATTAAAGTCATGTCAAAGCAGAAGCGTTAAAATTATACAGCAAAAATTCAGAAATGGTGTAAAAACAATTATCAATTAAAAATGTCAGTAGTTTGTGCTTAAACTGATTTAAGGGTAACATTCTGAAATGGACAGGCAATTTGTTATAAATCTTACTAGCTAAGCAGAACACACTTTTGCGCATTAGGGCAGTATTTGCGGAAACAGGAAAGAGATTCTGAGGATACCTGGAATTTTTAGCAAATACCTCAGAGACCGTCCTGAATAGTTGGGTTTGTTTTGATGTACATCGCAATTTCAAAAATGTAGAGGCAGGGGAATGTAAGAATTTTCAGGTCTTTAAAATGTGGTACACAGCTATCTGTTAGGTGAAGCCCTAGAATCGCTTTCACGCATCTTTTCTGTGCGATAAAGACGGCTTCTCTGTTGACTGAATTACCCCAATAGATGAATTACAAATCAGAGTATACTCAGTTCAAATTCAAATATATTTTTTTCAAATATCTTTATTGACAATATGTTACATTTACATGGAATATAGACCCTGTAAGGGCACAGCAATTGAATCTTATACCTACATAAGCATATACAATGCTCATTACCATTCCAATTTCAGACCCACGCAAACGTACTGGGCTGGCGCAGCGTCCGACGTTATCCCGACACGGTTCAACCTACGGCCAACCAAGGACATCATGCCAACCTACACCACAGCTATCACTCTCATCGACCAGATCGGCTACAAGATCATCAGGACGACGGAGCTGGTCACGGATATCTTGAGGAATACGGTCAGGGCGGTCGTAGGACGGTAAACGGATCGTTCGACCGGTGATGCACTGAGGAAAGTCAGTGCAGTGTTGAGACTGAGATATTGCGATATAATGTAAGTATACAATATGTAGCTCCGCAAGTTCGGTTTTGGAACATGATCAGAACTTATCGGAGCCTGATATTTTCGAATAGATGTAGGTAGATATGTGTCTGTGGACATTTTGAGGATATTGGGTCGTTATTTCATTCAAATGTTCTAAAAATATGGTCTTACGAGAAAAAAGAGGGCATATTAAGATTTTCCGGATTTCAAGATGGTGACTTGAATATCCTTAAGATTTAGATCCCTCCGTGATCAGCTTCAAAATCGCTTATTAGCATTTTAGAACTTTTTTTTGTGGAATTCATAAAGACTGCTGGAAAGATAGTGGACCTTTTGCATAGGTATCGATGTATTTTCAGCACCGCACTGACTTTGATATTGAAAGGTATTGCGTGGCCGGTCAATCTTGGTTAAGATGGTGCCAGTGGTTCACAATTGCTCAATAGTTCGAAAACCTGCGTGAAAAGGTCTAGATGTCTAGATACCTACTAACTTTTAGGCGTTTAAACTCTTGCCACTGAACGTATTAATTTTTCCACTCATTGAAAATCTGATTAGATTAAATACCTACCTAGGCTGCAAGAGAATAGTTAGTATGAATTTTGTTTTTCATTTAACCTTTCGACGCCGCGTCAAACACAAAAGCTGTCACTCGGATACCACGTCACCGAAGTGTCAAAACTGAAATTGAACTTTATGCACATTCACGTAGGTCTATTTTGCTCTGTGGTCTGTGACGCATTAATCCGTCTTTGGCGTTGGACCGGCGGTGCCGATATATCCGTCATTGGCGTCCAGAAGGTTAAACCTTTGTCTTTGTCAATCTTAGTGCCAGTTGCACCATCCGCACTTGACAGACTGACCAACGTCACCCGGGGCGCAGTGGCGGTTTACTATGAAACTTTCCATATAATAAAATTTAGCGAACTATTTAACGATGACAAACAGTTTGGTGCAACCGACCCTAAACGTTTTGTAACTTTATTTCTAAAGTTTGTATCAAATAAAGACAATTGCGCGCGATTTCATCTGCACGTACTTTTTCGCAAAATAGTTTAGCAGAAAATAACGTAATAACCACCGATTTTCTATATAAAAGGCCCTTAATTAAAAGTAAGAGTAATTTCTAATGTATTTATTGTTGAAATCTCTTAAATGATTTTCTTACATTGATAATAATGATCATTATTCCTTGCATCTCTGCCACAAAGGGGAAGTTACACGGGCGTTCATAAGTTGACCTACAGATTAATACTGTTCAAAAAAAGCTCTCTTGGATTTATACCTTGATCACACTTACTGATGGGTACAGTGGCGAGCGAGAGTGCCCGTGTACTTTGTGAGCCTTTACTCAGCCGAGGGCACTCTCTCGCCACTGTACTCGGTACGTGTGATCAAAGCACCTATGACACCTATGAGTAAGAAATAACTTCATGGCGATCCAGAATTTTCCGTATCGTTCGTATAACTGCGCCTTCACGGCTGTCTTCTCCAAATTCCATGACATTTACATTCTGCCAACTGTTATTGGAAATATTGGAACAAAACCTTTATGACATAGTCAATTAAATTGTAAGTATGAAATAATAAACATGGTTTTACCATGTTCACATTCTCATTTTAATTGTTAAATTATTTATGTTTAGTTCGACTATAAGTACATGTTGTTTAAACTTCTTTCGCTCTAAGACAAAAAAGGGTTAAATTCCCTCATAAATCCCTCATACCTTAATTCATAAAGGCATTAGCGGCCATATATGGATGGCAGTTAGCCTCTTGGGTCTATCTTATTTATTTTTTTCGCCTTGCTAACATTTGCCTGTTTATTTTGCACAGGAGCATTCATGTTTAACTATACTATGATTAGAGCATTTTTTAATGAGTATGTCTTATTTGGCTGCCGTCTTTTGATGTGATTAGATTAAGGTGTTGTAATATGTACTTAAATTTAAGTTTTTATATGATAATTATAGTCGGACAGTGACTCAATTAAATACTTTTATAAAATTGATGTTGTTTTTTTAATAGCCTAATATATGTAGTACAACTATTACTACAAAATATTGTTAAGAGAAGACTGCTGCATCATCATACATTTTTTGGATATTTGAAAAAATTTTTTTGTCTAAGTACATACCTTTATGATAGGTACCTATAGGTAGACTAGTTGTTGAGTTTAGGCGGTTATCAGATTGGTGCGGTTTCCGGTTGCGGCGACGGTGTGATAACCGCCTTAAACTTTATCGATTATCGTAGTGTCGACGTTGTACCATCTCGTCTCGATAAAAAAAATCCCTACCTGTCTTGATTGCATATTACTTAGGTAAGGGTATAAGTACCTATAAAATATAGACGCTTTTAATATTTTTTTCCGTGGACGCGGTAACGGGATGTTGTCATCAACGAGAAAGTGGAAAATGGAATACAAGGTTCCAAATTGAAAACTGCAATAATCCATACTAATATTATAAATGCGACAGTCTGTCTGTCTGTCTGTCTGTCTTTCTGTCTGTGTGTTCCCTCTTCGCGCTTAAACCGCTGAATCGATTTAGAAAAAATTTGGCATAGAGATAGGTTGAGTCCCTGAGAAGGCCATAGGATAGTTTTGATCTCGAAAATCATCCCTTAAGAAAGTAAAAAGCGGGGTGGAATTGAGATAATTAATGAAGTGCCTGCTAATTTGTGTGCATAATATGCTCAAATTGAATTTGCTATGAGAATTTTTCCAGGCGCTATACTTACTTTAGCTGTTGTTACTAAGTCCACGCAGACGAAGTCGCGGGCAAAAGCTAGTGGTAAATAAAGGGACTCAAGAGGATACGAGTATAAAATCGATATTGATAGAGTCAGGGCTAAAATCTAAGTTCGTAAATTGCGGGCATTTTTCTCTGTCACTCTAATTACGCCTTCATTAGAGTAAAAGAGAAAGATCCCCGCAATTTGCGAATTTCTTTTTTCGCGGTAGCCCCTCAGACCATCTGTGCTATGCAAGTGTTATTTTAAACGTCAAACGGTCAAACTTTTTTGAAGTTATGACGTTTAAAAGTGGTTTAAAATAACACTCGCACAGTCTGTGCTGTCAAAATCACTACCCAGTTAGCTTGGTTTGACTCTACTTAGGTACTTATAAATTATAATTCATATCATCATCAAGCCTCTGCACAAAGTCCAAAATAACTAATTTAAAGTAGGTAAGGTTGATATTTTCAGTTCCTATCGAACCATCACATCTACCGGCAACTATTGTAGATGTAGATCAATGGTTCAGTTTATTTATTTTTGGTTAATAGTAAGCAAGAGCTATTTAGATAGCTCTTGCTGGTTGTGACAGTTTTTGAGTCGTGACACTTTCAAAAACCGGACTAAAGAGAAAGTGCCTCCGTTACTTAAAGTTACGATTACGACATCAAATTAAAATCTCTGGAGTTGCAGGCGTACATAGGCTACGGAGACTGCTTAACATCAGGCGGGCCGTATGCTTGTTTGCCACCGACGTAGTATAAAAAAAATTAAAATGTAGCATGATTACATATATGTAATAAGAGTTTTATGACAGTATCAGCCAAAATTTTACGCGTAGACGCTACACTGGATCACTGGATTATACAGCAGTAGGTGGGTAGCTGGGTAGTGGGTACTGTAGGTGTGTGATCGTGCTTCGAATTTCACAGCAGCTAGTGTATCTAGATGGCGGCGATAGCGCTGTATGGCTCCCTGTTTGAGAATTATGTTACCACAAAACATGGCACCGTACAGCGACATCTTCAGCTGTCAACTGTTTTTCTTACTTTCCTACAGACTTTGACAATAGATATTTGGTAGTATAGTATACAGGCTGATTTCGGGTTCTTGGAGCAAGCGAACAAGCTAGACATCATACAGAAGAGGGTATTCGATACTGTATTTAAAATAAATTATTTCACTCCATGCATGAAATAAAGCACCAGATCTTTATTAGAAAAACAGATAGCAGTTATTTTTAAACACAAGTTTTATTTAATAAATCGGATAGATGCGAATCCATAAATAGGTGGACTTATTAGGAATTTTGCAATCATTAGATCATTAGACATGGTGTACTGAGAAAATAATGACAAGTTAAATCTAATAGATCTACTTATAATTAATCGATGTCTTATTAGAATGCAGGTCTATTGCGTGTTGTTTATTGGAAATATTAGGACTAAAGTGCAATTAAGTAGGGGGCGTCCATTATTTACTTAAGGCATTTACTTAAGGGAGGGGGTGGCGTCGAGGCAAATCTCACACACTGACGTGGGGAAAGGAGGATCTCCCTAAATATCTCGTATTTTTGTTTTCCTTAAAAAAAATGATGTAAATAAATTATAAGAAAATTTGAGTTAGGGGGGAATGTCATAGTTTTTGTATTGTACGTTACTGCAATCGTTCATCCTTTATTCCTCTTTTTTAGAGTTTATTTTAACGATTACTTTACGAGTAGCTAGTAGGTAATACAATATACCTAAGTGTAAGGCCTGAGTGGACGCTCGAAGCGGAGCGTTCGGCGGGGCGTGCAGCGTGGCGTCGAGCTCACAAGTGATTTGAGCAGCGTGCACTAAGGCCGCTCCCATACGTTTGCATTTGTTTAACATGCACGCCGCACGCCCCGCCCCGCTGCACGCCCAACTCGAGCGTCCACTCAGGCCTTACACTTAGTCCGGAAGATGACAATCACAAGAAATTTGGTTGTGTGTAGAGTCCGACGGTTACCTATCGTGAGAAGTGTCCGACCGAAGTTTCAGTTGCGGGAAATTTTGCCATAAAAATTATGTTTGGGTCGAAACTAAAGCGAAACCAATCCTTCGGTTCTGTTCGGTTTCGGCAAAAAATCCGATTACGTTCGGACAATAGTCGCGAGACGTAAGTGCTTATACTTACATATTACCTCTACGATTTTTGTTTCATGTATTGTAGCTTCTCACCGTTTGCCGTACCATGTCAAGCAAGGAGAATGGAAACATATTATAGATACGTAGGTCGGTCAAATGTAGAGGTATTTACAGAGTACATAGGTATTTTTACTATTTTTAGACATTTTCTAATTAGGAAACATACCTTCATAATTACCGGGGAATTACCGATCGAAGGGTTTTTTCCGGAACGGAAACTGTGCGTAAGCAGAGTTCACAGAACTGCCCCATTTATTGTGATCCTCAGAAAGTTAGTGATAAAAATCGAAATTCATATACCGGTGACGCAGTCTATAGGTCCGATTGTATATAAGTCAGGTGCTCTCATTGGGGCAAATATGGGCAAATGCGCCTGTTAAATAAAAAGTAAACAATTAAATATTATTTTAGTATAATGTTGTTTACCTCAACCAATAGATATACTATTAAGTATTAGGTATTACATTTTTTATCGAATGGTCATTAAACTCGTTAATTATTAACTTGACTTATGAATGGTGAAATAGTTTGGAATGCAAACAAATGACACAAACAATTAAACACTTGTTTTTTGCATTGCAACTTTAATAGTGTAGGTATGGTAGTTCTAGGTAGGCTAGATATGGCAAAATATATCTGCTTGTAAATGAGACGGAAGACATATGGACACATAAAAGTCCCACGTTTTATCAAAACAATTGTTTAATAAACATAATCATTGTTACTCGTTGTGAAGACCACAATGACCTCTTTATCGTTACACGTATCGTCAAACGTAACTCTACAAAGATTTTGTTAATACAATTTTAAAGAAATTCTGCTCATAATATGTAATCATATAATACCTATTTGTTACTTTTTGATGAACAAACAAATAAACAGGAAATATTGGAATATTGTAAGCTAGACAGCTTACAATCTTAGACAATATAAAGTATGCTATAAGAACCTCACAATGAGACAATTGAAAATGAGGTTTAAATAATTTGTATAAATTAACCAATGTAGGCTTCAACATAGTTTTTCTAATTATTATCATACCAAGGTTAGGTATAGTCATTTAGTTTTATTCAATAATTTTTTCTCTTCAATGTTATTAAAGAAAATAAAAAAAAATACATTTAATGTATTGTGTAACAATATTTAATACATGCATAAATATTTCAACTACACATTCATTACATTATTACTTATTGAGATTGTTCCCCTTATTGTCTCATAATAATATTACTTTGTATACATCACAAATCACATTTAAATATATTTAATAACATCAAAAATAAAATGCAACATATTATTATTTCACATACTATGTACGGCAAGACAATTTAACTTTTTTTGGACTCCTTCATAAGTTTTGATCATAATATCTGAGCCAAAATTATTTTATTCTACAATTAATTCAGTAACATTAGCCTTGGTGACGAGAGCCACCAAGCTGCCGCTTTGCGGCCTGTCCTCTCCCTTGATCCATTTATCAAACAGTTGAGCCACATATGACAACGGCGTCCATGTGCTGTGGTCCGCTTTTGGCATCCATTTCCTGTTCATCTCAGTGTCCAGTGTTATAGGCATGATTGCAACCGCTAAAGAATTTTCAGGTAAACCTGAATCCTTGGCTCCAAGGGACTTTGTGAGCTGATGGACAGCGGCCTTAGCCATGCCATAGCCGATCATGCCAGGTGTGGCTTCCAATGCAGCCTTAGCTCCGGTAAGAGCAAGTAAACCTCCGGGAGCCAGGTACTTGGCAGCAAGAGTAGCAGCAATGCTTGAGCTCCATACTGACTGACGCCACATCAGATCCGCTTGCTTGCTCAGTTCTTTAGCGGCGTTGCCGCCAGCCCAGCCGCCGGCTACACAAATAACCGCATTCACTTTCTGACCTTGCAGCGCGGCCGCGAGCTCGTTTACCACGTGTTCCTCCTGCTGGACCCACGAAGCGTCCTTAGGAACAGTAATGTTCACGTCAGCGGTCTCGTTCGGGTTCAAATCGACGTTAGCGACCCACCAGTTTGCAGATTTAAAGTGATTCACGCACGCCGCGCCGAGCGCACCTCTGCCGCCGTAAACAACGATCCTTCCGCTGGCCATTGTGACGTACTACCGCGACTGGAGCCCGGGGACAACTGATTAGTTATTAGCGAGCGAAATGCAACCTCGTTATCTGTGCTGCGGTAACCTCGCCTCTCACTTTTTTACCGAACGCAGCGGCACGAATGAGCGGAACGCCACGAAGGGCAGTACGAAAATTATTATCGATGTAGTGTGGGAAGATACTCAGTTATCATACAACTTGTCTTTCTACTGATATGAATTTTAAGTTAGATGTTAGATATTGATTTTCACTTGTTGCGAGCTCTTCTCGTTTACTTGATTTGACAGAAAAACAACTTGATGAGTGACGTCCTGACGTCTAACGTCATGAGTATTCATGACACTCATGAGTTCATGACATGTGACGTGTGACGTCTCGCTCGTCTTGCCTCCCTCTTTTGTCTGATTTATGATTTATTACTGTGTTGCGATATGACTATGGAAATAATAAATAAAAATCTAGTTTGCACTTATTTCAGAACAATTCGTTCTTGATTTTTCTTGGTCAATGCCTAAAATCATCATCCATCTAGTGGTGAAACTGCGTAAATCGGAGCGAACGGATGGGGCATTTATCTTGCAGTTCAAATTCAAATTCAAATTCAAATTCAAATCGTTTATTTACCAAATATTTTACAAGTTGACATCACAGGTTGAACAAAAAATAATAAATTAGATTTTACAATTAAGTTAATATCCATCGGCCCCAAACTAGGCGCAGCCTGTATCTCGGGAACCGGGTAAATACAATTTACTGAGAAATTTTAACAATACTTGGCAACAAAGTTGGCAGTATGTATCCGTTTAATCTTTAATTGTGATTGGTACAAAAGTTACTTGTTGGGCTAGTAGTATTGGCTGTTGAATATTTGAATTATTTGTTTGGGACGGCTTGAAATTAAAGCAACAATATCAAACAAAGTTTTTATTATTTAATGTAGTATGAGTATTAATAAAAATGTTGTTTTAATTCTTAAAATATCACAGTGCAGGTTTTACATGTACTTATATTATAATGCTTTTATGCATATAACCTATTCCTATAGCTTTAGGTATACTTTTGTATGTAATTTTAGTTTTAAGTTTATCACGAATAAAACATTTGATTGATTGATAACTGTCAAGCCACTTCCGTCAGTAGAAGAGAGGCAAATTTAAAAAATGTAAGCGCGAAGGGTTATCGTCCCCATAGAAAATTTGAATTTCGCGCCTTTTTCGACTGACAAACTTGTTTGACCGACTATAATTTATAGTTTAAACTTAAACATTAATGTAAATGAATGAACCTGAATCCTTGGATCCTATAGTTTGGCAAGTCATTTCCGTCAGTACAAAAAGGCGGGCAAATAATAAAATGTAGGTGCGAAAAAGGTTGTTCTCCCATAGAATATTATCTATATTATATAAATTTTAATTTCGTGCCTTTTTCTACTGACATAGTGGGATTGCGAGAGTATACATAGTTTGTCAAAGGACTGTCCCATTTCAAACATAGACAGAGAGAATCATACTATCTTTGTCTTACACTAGTACTAGCGCCCAAAAGAAAGGGATGAGTCTAATTTTCCTGGTTTGACCAACTATATTTTACATTATCATGGGTAATCTGATTTTACATTATCCTATAATTAAACTTAATTTTGTTGATTTTGTGATGTTATAGAGAAAAAGAGAAGTAACAAAATATTAACACTAGACAAAAATAAAAAAATCTTAATTTTCTAAAGGGCCCTCCACACTCGTGCGCGAATTGCGGCGCGAAGCCGCGAACGTGAGTGTGGAGTCTAGTTCGCTAATCAGCGAAATCGACTCCACAATCGCGTTCGTGGCTTCGCGCCGCGTAGTCTAGACTTCTAGAGCGCGCTTAAGATTCTGCACATGTCATGTTACTTGCGTTATATTTTAATACGCTATCCATTTCCATTGAAAAGAAAACGCTTATAATTACATTTACAGTGATTCCCATAATCTTAAATAATAAACTGGTGTCGTTCAGAGCATAGGCCTTGCGCAGGTGATGTTCGCGGTTTATATTGAAAATGAGGCTAAGAACTACCGCCACGATAGCTGACACAACCTAAAAAATAAACAAAAAAAAACAAAATAAAATGTGCGTAAAAATAACACAAAAAAATAGCAAACACATGGTAAAATTGGTAAAAAATAAATAAACCAAAGAAGTGATAAATGAAAAAATAAAAGAAAGAAAGGGTTGTCACACAGCTAAAATAAATATATCGATACTTTGACGATTTCATATGACTCAATTCTACCCTTACGTTACGACTAAATTGTCTACAACGTCTACATTGATTAAGTGGCACTTTGCATCACTACGCTTTCATGTTCAAGAACTTATCAACAATGCTCGTTGTCCTATTTCCATAGAAATCTTGCGTGGAGAGCGCGGGGTCGAGGCCGAACGTCATTTTGATGACGTCACAAAAAACTGCGCATGTCATGAGCCCCACCGAACCATGATACAGCCAATCGGCGATCTTCTTCTCTCTATGGCTTCCCTCATTGTCCATGAATGATATGATTATTGCCAAAACTCCCGCGCTCGCCTGCATAGAGTAAAACTTCACGTGAAAAATCTAGGAATATACTATTAAACGAAATATAAGTATTTTTTCCAGGTTACCTAAGTACTTATTACCTATCTTTTGAAATACATTTGAGCCCCCATTTATTAATACTATAATTGCGGCCTTACTGGTAATTACCATAAAATCGTTTGCCACCGATAACTTTCAAGAAACAGTGCCATTTCCTTTCCTTAGATATTCATTATTAATATAATTAAGGCGTTCTAAAATCAAAGGGCTGTTTGAGTATTCTAAACCGAACGCTGATATGACGACATTGACCACTGAAATGACGAATATGAAAATGACTATGACGTCATTGAGGATCACCGCCGAGGGTTGGTCGTCGTCGTCATTCAGGTCCAAGCCGCCGATGACGACGAAAAGCAAACCAACCAGCAGCTAAAACAAACATTCAGCTAGTTTAACTTTTATAATCGTAACTGCCTGAGAAATAAGCCAAGTTTCCGCTCTACATCTACAAAGAAGTCGATTTGCGCCGTTGATTTTATACCTAATTAAGAATCAAACCTGACCTTGGTGTTATAATAATTTTGATAGTTTATACAATGTTGATAAAGTTACACAATTTAAAAAAAATGCTGCTGTATAGGACTGGATAGGTATATTTCTAGTGCCCTGATACTTTATCTATAGCGTGAGACCGGTGAGACGTTCGGTCGGCATTAAGGTCTGGGGAACAGTTTTTCCATAAAATTTAGTGGAATGAAACAGTTTTCTACACATTATTTTTTCCCAATAGATACTATTATGTTTGTAAAACTCATATAGCCTCGTAGGGCCCAATGTGCATTACAATGTACACTGTTACTGTTTCAATCTAATTCGAAGTTCAAAAACTAAATAGCATTTCTTTTGTTTCATTAGTTTCTAAAACAAACCGAAAGTCACCAGTGTATGGTGGGCCTAGATATTTATACTTGTGCTGCACGACTTAACGTTTTTTGTATATGCAATAGAGAAATGTGGCAACGCGTGACAGCCTATACCACATAATCTATCTCCAAGTATCTTGCGAGCGAAGAGTCAAAGGCAGACACAAGCACATTGAGGACGGTGATCACAAAGGCGGAGGCGGTTGTGGCGTAGTTGACACGCTGGGCTGAGACGCGGTGCCGAGCCTCGTGGAAACGACAGTCACGGAGCAGGTTTAGAGAGAGCAGCACCATCCCCATTACTACCTATAGTTCAAAATCAACAATGCCGATGGAACAATGTTCATCAGGTATACGCAGGACCTTAGATAAAGTCTGAGAGTTTACTTAGTACCTACTTATATATATTAAAGTCATTATAAGGATTATACATACCAGTAAAGTGGCTGTGACTGAGTGTCAATTCTTACCTGCAGACTTTTTAGAGCAGCACTCTACATGAGCACTCTACATCCAGTCACCTCAGTTCAGCACAGTGGATCGATGCCATAGGTATAGTCGTTCGATTTGTAGCTGGCCCCGAACGGCTAATCCTTTGTCTATTGTTAAGTAAAATCGCAAGTGCTACTACCTGAATAAAAAATGGTTCGGTTCGGTCACTTTAACTGGTTATTGAATTACAAATCCTATGGCAATTGTACTTAGATTCAAAATGAACAAATGGAAAAAGTCGAACGCTACAGAACCAGTCTAAAATGTGTCATCGAGATGCGTTACAAAGGCACGTTATCGGAGAGCGCACCTACACTGGTTTTTTGAGCGTTGGACTACCCCGCGCTTAGATGCCAATTAGAATTATACGACCCTTTTTTGCAGATAGTAACACGTGCGGTTTTACTTAACCATAGTCAAAGAATTAGCCGTTCGGGGCCAAATCGAACGACTATACTTAGTTTCCCAAAATAATGGGATTTAGAGAAGGATTATATTATAATACCTCCCAAAGTTTTAGGATCTTTGTTAATAAAATAAAACGTTTTTACTTATCGAAAAACAGAAAAAAAACTCAAGTCACACTTTAAATTTATTGACTTAAGCGCCGATGCACTGTATGATGTCCAGGGTATTATAGTTTAGTCTAGTCGTATTGACGTAGGCACGACACGTAACATGTAAGGCATGTAACACGGGCCATGATTTGGAGAGGAAGATATACTCACCTACACCTGTTTATCTGTTTATATCTGATGTTAGAAAAATATAGGTGTCTAATAAATAAGTCATACGAAAACCAAACTTTATTCGAAATAAGCTTACCTGCAGCACTAAAGAAACAGAGATGAGAACGACCAGCAACGTGTAGAACTCGTGCTTGGGGCCAACTTGGAGCACGTACTTCAGCTGTGACGCATTGGAAGTGAGCAGCGCGATGTCCAGCATGCCTTGGGCCACGGTCTTCTTGGTGGCATAGCGGTTGGCGTCGAGGCCTTTTACCTGGGTAAAGTATTTCCTTTATGAACAAGGGGTACAATGGTATTTAGCTTTTTTTGGGCGTAGGAACTGGGTAGTCGAGAGTATAACAGATGTTTTTATGAAATTTGTTAATAATGTGAACCTAACTACACGTTTCATTGCTCTCAACTTATGATTTATTACTTTATTTTTACTTAAGTAACGAAGATACTTGCACAAGCGCGAAGTTAGTGAGATTTTAAGGCTACATCGGTTTGAAATATTAAACTGATAAAGGTTTTTGGCTAGGGAAGTGTTGATTTAAAAAAAATGTCGGCTTTAATGCACACGATTCTAAAAGTTTGTCTAACGCACGTTATTACTTATTTATCGTTTGGCTTACTAATAGCTACTTACTGTAATCGGATAACAAAAACTCAAATTACTTGTACACTGAGAACTCCAGTAGACGCATCCTGTTCCTTCGTTACCATTTCGTCTATGTCCACGTCCACGCCACGTTCGGACGGAGCATCGGTACTATCCTTAATGCATTCCATTTTCAAAATTTAAAAAACACGAATTCGATTTTGAAGTGTTCAAACTATTCACGGATACGTTCCGACAGCCACTAAGTTCTGATTGAGGCATTGTTTTTCGCCGAGCGAAGGAAATTCGTTATTTCCTTTAGTGCTCCTTTAACATGAGCCTTCGAGCGCGGTAGTGAAACCGAATCACTACAAAGTATAAAACAAAGTCGCTTTCCGCTGTTTGTCCGTCTGTCCCTATGTATGCTTAGATCTTTAAAACTACGCAATTTTTGATGTGGTTTTTTTAAAAGATAGTGATTTAAGAGGAAGGTTTATATGTATAACTAGCTGTTGCCCGCGACTTCGTAGTCTTCGTACGCGTGGATTTGTAACATTGAGATATCAGTAGGGACGGTTAATCATTTGTTAATAATTATACAACGCATGAAATTTGTCTTTCACAAAGTACGAAGTTTCAAGTCCCTAACTGAAAAAAATTGTTCTCGATATAATCCTTCTCAACACTTAGATTTTCAAGTCCACTATTAAAATAAAATGTTCGCTCCCGATGCGAACTTTATTAATACAAACTTGACAAACACGGTGCAATCAGTTTTCTTCTATTATAATATAATGCCCTTTTATCAAGTTTCGTGTTCCTAGCTTAAACGAAAACTTGTACTACATATAAACTACATCCTCTTTTTAACCCCCTTAGGGGTTGAATTATTAAGAACGTTGAAATAACTTTTTTTTGGAATATTATACAATGCCTTTCTAAGAAGTTTCAAAGCATTTGTAATGGATTCAAACTTTCAACCCCTTTTTAACCCTTTTAGGGGATGAATTTTCAAAAACGCTGAAAGTAGTTTTCTTGTTTTTTAATAATATTTTTTACCCAAGGTTCGAATTCATAGTGCGGTACTGTCATAGTAAATTTTGTAACCACAGTAAATACACTGCCATCTATCGACACACTTTAAAACTAAAAATGAAGAATTTATTTTGTTACCTTTATTTACCGACGTTTCGACACATGTTTCACTGGTCGATTGACTGGTTATTTGATTGGATGTGATATAATATGTGTTCAAACCGCGAAAGTTTTAAATGTTATAAAAATGATGATTTATAAAAATACGATAAAATGTATTTCAATATGGATAAATGATTTTTTTTTATTTGCAATAATTATTTTTATGATTTTGACCTATGTTCTTTCACTGATTTGAGTAAAAATTGCTAAATAACAAACGAAACCGTCAACGCCATCTATACGACAGTAGGCCAAAGCTAGTAGCGCCCTCTGATCGAGAGTAAAATTTTCTTGATTTTCGAGGCACGTTTTTTCCTTAGACTGTATCCATCTATTGCTTAAAATAAAACTTGAACCCCATACAAACTTTGGACCCCCATTTCACCCCCTTGGGGGATGAATATTGAAAAACCCCTTCTTAGTGGATACTAACGTTATAAAATCTACCCACTGTGAAAAATTCAGCTCTCTAGGTCCAACGGTTTGGGCTGGACGTTGATTTAAGTGAGTCAGTCAGTCAGTCGGGAGGGTTTATATATATATATTTTGTGTAAAATAGTTGAACTACCCGTGCGAAGCCGGGGCGGGTCGCTAGTTTTAAATAATTACCAGCGTATTATTATTGAGCGTAGGTATGATGAATCAACCAGAGCAGTAGATTGTGTAATCTTCCGACCTGAGGTAATTTAAGACGTACGTACTATAAGGATCCCGGTAGAATATGCTAATTTATCTCAAATATGTATACATGTCGCTATTATTCATCAAAAATAGGATATTAGGACAGCCTGTTCAACTACTACATATTGCTATTACCATTTTTTAAGGAACGTTGTATCCTATTAGCAGGATTTTGAATGGAATCTGCAAAGAATTTCAGCGGGCGCATCCCGCATCCAAGGTAATTAAAATTATGGTATGCCAATAATTTAAAGTACCTAGGTGAAACTACTACAGCCTGGCAAACAAATTAGTCAGTAGAAATAGGTTGCAAATAGTGTAGCCGATTTCGGAGTTCGAAGCATAGAAAGTGGCTACAATAGGTAAAATACAGACTATTTTGATGAAGATTGTACTGACGTATGAAACGAACTATCAGACACGAAATTATAAATTCACTGAACTGAACAAGAACTAGGCACAACATTGAAATCTTGAATTAAAAAAGAGAAAGTATCTGTATATTAGTTACTTGAAAGACAAACTTACCCCATTTCGCAATCCAGCGGGCAAAATCGAAGCCATTTTGAGATTCCCCTAGACTCTTGTTAACTTTTAAACATTTGAAAACAGAATGTTCGAACGTTATTCGCTTTTATTTTTATTTTTAGAGCCATTCAGAGCTGGAGTATAAAGCCGAAGCTTGCGGTGGTGTAAAATCGATTCGGTATCCAGACAACGGGGACAAACAATAATTCTTCTGCGATATTGTTGGTCTGATTTACGAGGGCGATAGCTATAGGTAAATGACAGTGTCAGGGTGGTGTCACGCGACTCTACGAGTTCAAGTGCTTACAAGTATAAGAACTTACTTTGAATTTAACGTATATCACTGGGATTTATAATATAAGCAGGACCATTTGATTCACAAAGAGATCGGGATTTATTTAAGCCTGAGGCTTTAGCAAATTTAATAATGGAAAATGTAATAAAAAAACTTTTGACTAGCCTTTGAGCAAAGTAAACTAACTTTTCTAGAACACGTGTAAACATGGCTAGCACGAATTAAGCACATTTTATAATGCTATTAACATTTAAAAAGTCAAAGATAGAAATTATGAATTGAAATTTATTTAGTAATTTATCCCAAATTGAGATCAGAATCGATGAAAAAAACGTGGAGTCCGACCACGCTAACTTTGCACTAACTTGACCGTGCAGTAATAAATTGATAAGTAGATAATACCGATAACTTAAAGGCAATGTAATATCTGGGGGCACGGTAGTGCCCCCGCCAAGACGAGCCAAGCGATGCACAAGGGCACTACCTACTTATTCTCAAAACACATCGTCGTTTTTTTGAACCCTTATAACTTGGGTTTGGATAATACTAGATCCCATCAAAAACATTACAAGTAAAAAGATGTAAGTCTCGCAACGCGTTCTACTACAAAAAAGTTTTGAGATGTAATGTGATACCAAGTCGGCTATTTTAGTCAGTGCCAGGGGGTGGTAAGGTACAAAGGGATGGTTGTTAGATACCATTATTTTTTTAATACATATAATGACTTGGCAATCCCACCAAAAACAATATTATGTAAAATGTTGCCAAGACGACCTTATGGCTCGCACTGTCAAAAAGTTATCAGATCTCATGTAGAGCCAAGCTACTAACTCTAAACGCCCTAACTCTATAATACAAGCCCTAGCTTCATAAACTACACCTTAGTCAAAATATGTGGCTTGGCCGTTTCGCTACGTATAAACAATTATAATAAACTACCAATATATAACAGAAGATATCGGACGTGTTCCGGTTTTCGTGGTAGCTATTTTCTTTCACAATATTAAAAATATTAAATATCAATAACATTAAGGTATCATCGATAACAGATATATCGATGTTTCATTTTGTCAATCACTATTTTTGACAGGAAAGGTTCTTTGTCTCTCTGTCTGCATAAAAGCCTCAGCTGACGAAAACAACGGATAACTTTTAAAAGTATTTTTAATTTTAATTAAGAGTAGGTTACGATTTCTTGTATTCGACTCGCAACGAAAGCTACTAAAAGTGGATATTTCACTACAATTACATTTCATTTAATCTTGTTATTAACAGGATCAATTTGATAGTAAAACTTCTTTAACTTTTTAAAAGTCGCGCGAAGTTTCTCATAAATTTGCCCATTTTATTTAACTTGATTATAAAAGAGTTGCGTTTTCTTACATATGTGCACAAAAAACCTACTTAATAATCTTTATTTTTGTATAGAATTTATCAGCTATTAAATAAGGTAAGCAACAATTAAAATTATTTCAAAACCTTGCTAAAATGAAACGTAGACAACAGCGCGTCTCGTCAGTGCGATTGCGATCTGTCAAAAAATGTTTCCATTCGTTCTGGTGTCTCGTGTTGTTTGGAAAAATATAAATCAAAACTACTATGTTTTCCGCGCTAATCATGCATAATTTTATCTTCGTTGTGTAGTTCTGTGTTTTGCTTTTAAGTGTTAGTGTTTTGTGTCTGAAATAATGAAGGAAGCAAGCTAATTCGCAAGTGGAATTTGCCACCATTAACATTGTTTTAGCGGGACGAGCCCATATTATTTTTCTAGATGCTGCCCTCTATGCCAATTTTGTTTACAAGAGATAGCCAGGATGCTTTTGGTAATAAAATTGTGCCGGGTACTAGTTCTTCCAAACAGGATTTTGCTCCTAAAATTGGTATAAACCCTGAGGTGAGTCAGGTATTATGGCGTTGATGTGAGCTATTGCGTATTCATGGTATTATTCGTATATGTTTCATTACTTGCATTCTTATTAAAGAACGTTTAGTAACAGTTTAGCACTCGTGTAAATAAGTCACTTACAGATATTATAACTGGAATGTATTATATTCAGCCTTATTATTTATAATACACTATGTTAGTAAACACTAAAGCCTGAAGATGACATCACAAAAGTATGAAATTCAATGTTTAACTCAGGGTTTTTCGTCTATTTCAGCCACCTCCTCAAAAAGCGGATCAAAATCCTTCATTGCCTGTGCAGAATGAGTTAAAAAATGATAATCAGGTTAAAGAGAAAAAGCCAGCTAAGGCTCTTGAGTCAACAGAGACCAATGCATTGGATGCAGGTAAATATCTAAGCATTTCTATCCTCATATTTTTGCTTTAACACTGTAAGAATGTAGGGATGAAGAAATGTGTCATTAAAGTAGGTCACAAGACTTGGCAACAGATATTATTTTTATAGGTAAACAAAACTTGGTAACATAATATTCACACCTATTGTCTATGGACATTTTAAATTTTTTCCTTTAACAAATGTTTACTTGTATAATAAAATTCCTTGTATTATAAAAAATAATTAAAATATATTTAAACCGGGTTACTCACGTTTAACAATCATCAACTTTATAAATGTGAGTGACCCAGTTTAATATATTTAATATGTATAATAACAAATTGAAAACCGAAATATGTGTACATAAATGAAAAGATCTGGAATTGTATAATGAAGTTCTTACATGTTTTGTATTTGTTTCAGCGTTAGTTAGATCCTATTACACAAAAGTACAATCAAGGTTTTCTTCAAACCAGTCGGTGCCTACCAATAAGTTTGTACAGTTCCAAAGTCTATTGAAATCTTTCGACCCTACCAAGGAGACTCCGGTAGAGTTATATAGAAAGATAGAGCAGTTATTTGGTGTAGAGCATAAGGATTTTGTAGAGGACTTCTTATTGTTTTTGAAGAAGGGACAAGCAGTGGAAGTGGGAAGGTTCTCCGACCATTTAATGTTGATGAAAATTACAAATTTTATACAGTTGTTACAAGTAAGTATTATCACTTAATTCAATCATATTAGAGCCACACATGATTAGTCCTTTGAATTTTGTCCGAGTCTTTTTTTGCCGTAATACAGTGGATCGGTGCAAAATTGTAAACCTACTTTTGACTCCTGCAACACTACCTTAACCTTTCGTATGCGTATGTCAAAAAATTGCCATATAAATAGAAATCGTGACAACTTCATGTTTAAGTTGAATATATATGGAGCAGATCTGTTACACGAAACGGTCTGCATACGAAAGGTTAATAAGGCAAATGAAAGTGACACAGCCATTCTTAGTAATAACAAACCACAAAGTGTATGTTTGGCATGACATTAACTGTACTTCGTTGATATTTGTTTTGTGCCTAACAGCGACCATTAGTATACCAGCATCTTTAGTATAACATGGTCCTTTCTGATTTTATTAATATGTAACTGGTTAGGTAATCAGCAAATAGGAATCAACTCTACATTGCCTTGAACCTTTGCTTTTTCCTTGCTTATTTAAATATGTACTTTATTAAACTGCAGTAAATAATTGCTCGGAGCAATGCTGAGCCGAACGGAGCCGAGTTTGCCCGAACCCGAAGCTAGAATTTTGCATCCCTGACCCTGTCTATACTGTACTATTGTCATATCTATGACAATGTGTTATTTCTTTGATGGAAATGACCCAATTTTCTGTTTAACCCTTTGAATGCCAGGCCTATTAAAACTTTCACGATTTTTAAACATTATCCAATTGTAAAACGGGACTTAATCGCGTAAGTTTTAGTAGTCTTCAATTTTTTTTCATTGCTCACTTTTTATCATTTTGCACCAAATGTTTCATTGCATTGGTTTGTTTGTGTATGTTGGTATAGAATATTTATTTGTATGCTGAGCGAATCACATTCTGCTGATAACCTGTGCTTTTGTTCTATTGTTTAATTATGTGCACTCTGCTAACTGTCTTTTTCAACCGTATTACAAGGACATGAGATCCACCAATGATCAGTTAAAGAGTGGCAACAACGTTATGGCGTAACATGTAAATCATGTGGACAGAACCTTATTCCCTTAAAATTAAGGGTGTATTTTCAGATTTTTTCGATCGCATCGATTTCGAATCTTCCTGGAGCTACTCGTATAGTTCTAGCTATATACATCATACTGTTTGATTCTGGATTAATCTTAATATCATTAGGAGTCATCCATAAGTTAACCATATAAACCAAACACGCACGCGGGTGCCATTGTACCTTGTAGGTAAAATCCATCGCACGCGCCCGCGCCAGTTAGCGTTACTCATACTATTATTCGTTAACCCGCTCACCCGCTCCGTGCAACCGCGCTAGATAGAGGACGCCCATAGCCCATAGGCATCTCAATTTCCTAATTCAAATCACTAAAAAAGTATATGGGAGGAAAGAATAGTGTAGGTTACGCGATTCTCACACCGCAACGCGACCGCTGAAGTAGTAGCTGGTATGCTGGTAATAGAATAGGTGCAATAGCAATAATTTCATCTAATTCTAGCTTTACATTATATTGTGTATCGTTTGTTACCGTTTAAGAAGAAAGGGGACGATCTATTCTCCATACAAACATAGTCATCATTTTCCTCCCTGGATATTGACATTATATGGAAAATAACTTTACAGAATTTTATGTGTTTTAGTCATAGCTATGTCCGTTTGATTTTTTTCGTTTTTTTTTTAAATAGTATGAAAGTTAAATAGGCGCGAACAACAGGTTTTATACAATTTTTTAAATATCCGAACTCTGATAATAATAAAATAATCCAAAAAAATCAAACACTGATTAAAATACATCAATTTGTGTAATTTTGTTTTTTCAATTCAAATTCAAAATGTTTTATTTGCAAATATAGGTAGTACATACAGTATGATACAGTGATGGTAATCTTACAATAAGTGGTGTCTCTATATTTGACCAACAAGCATGCAAAAACAGTTAGTCTTAAGACTAAACTTAACTTAGACTTAAGTCTAAATTAAAAAATTATGTAAAAATAATCTGAACAGAAATCTATCAAAGAATTAATGACAACAGTTACTATTAAGAAGACTAGTTTTATAATATTTAAATACCCGGATGTCAAACAATTAAAATTTATATAGTTAAATAAGGGCCTGTTTCACAATGTCCAAGTAAAGTCCTGAATAAGCTACTTGCCCCTAATCTGACGAATAAAGTCATCGTTGGCGTTTCACAATCTCCAAATAAGCTTTATCTGCTGGATAAAGTGCTTTTTTTGTAGGAAATTTTATCTGGCAGTTTATTTATTTGTTAATTAGCTATCCAATACTTTACTTGGACATTGTGAAACAGGCCCTAAGAATACAAATGTCGCAATGTCAAAGTCAAATAATGAAAAGAATAGAATAAAAATTAAATATTCAAATAATCCAAGAGACAATAGTAGCATTTATCTGTTAAGAATGTCATCAATGCTCGTTTGAATTCAATTGTATCCTTATTTCTAATTGTGTCAGGTAGTTTATTATAAATTTTGCTTCCCAAACAAATCACACTCTTTAGATTAAGGGCAGTATTAACTGGTTCTGTATGTAAATCGATTTTTACGCTTTTATTTCGTAAATGCGTTGCTTTGTTAAAAACTGTGGAAACAAAGACAGCAATTTAATAAATAAAGAGCGAAGGTAGAGTAAGCACTTTTAGTCTTTTGAAATGTGGGGCGCAGCTACTTATGCATCTTTTTTGGGCTTTAAAGACTAATTCTCTGTTAGTAGAGTTGCCCCAAAAGATAATTCCATACCTCAAAGTAGACATAACATAACCATGATACGCAGCCATAACCGCATCCCTACTGAGTACTGACTATCTTTGCAAGTCTAGATAGTGCATATGAGAATATATTTAGTTTTCTACAAACTTCTTCGGTATGCGGCTTCCAGGTTAATTGACTGTCTATTTTAATACCTAAGAATTTAGTTGAGTTCACAGTTTCAATCTCAGTTCCTAGGTATTCACATTTAATTGGAAGAGGAATTTTCCATCGATAAAAGTGCATAATTTTTGTTTTGTTGATATTGATTAATAAATTATTATAAGCAAGCCATTCAATAATATTGCATAATGTCATATTAATTTCAGATTCATAATCATTATCATTATCACATTCAATAATTACAGTGTTATCATCAGCGAATAAGACTATTGGATATTTTACATGTTTAGGGAGATCATTAATATACCTAGTCGGCTCATAAGTTCTGTCATATACATAGTATCAAATAAAATCAAAAGTTTAAGTTTATTCCGTATAATTTGTACAGCGTTTGAAAGCTTATAAACTAGAGAATCTAAATGTATAACATTTATTCAAAATGACCGCCATAATTATCTACACAGGCTTGAAGTCTTCGTGGCCAGTCGTCAATGGATTCACGCACCACTTTCATGTCGATATTGGCCACTGCCGTAGCAAGAGATTTTTTCAGCGAGTCTAGATTTGCATGAGGTTTTGAGCACACCTTTTCCTCTAAATACTGCCATATTTTATAGTCTAAAGGATTAAGATCTGGGCTAGAGGAGGGCCAATCTTCATGCCGTATAAAGTCGATTTTATTGGAGGCGAGCCAGGCTTGTGTAGACTTTGCCTTATAGGCTGGAGCAGAGTCCTGCTGGAAAACCCAATGCTGGTTTAGAAACATCGTATGGGATAGTGGTTTCACAATATTAGTCAACACTGTGTCTTGGTACACTTTGGCACAACTTTTTACTCCTTTCTCACAAAAATGCATACTAGTGACGCCCGCATAAGAAACTCCCAGCCAAACCATCACAGATGAAGGGTGATGACCTCTTTGAATACGGGGAATGCTATTAGACGCTTCTTTACTATTGCGAGCGTACACTCTATAATTTTGTTTATTACAGTTTTCTTCTATGTCAAAAATTTTCTCGTCCGAAAACAGTATACAACGGTGCTTATTTTTAGCGTACTTCTTCAATAAAGCTTTAGATCTTTTAAGCCTTAAAGCTTTAAGCCGACCATTGAGAAGATGGCCAGTTTTTCGTTTATAAGCACGAAGTCTCAGGTCTTGATTAAGCACTCTTTTCACCGTGTTTTTGCTCAAACCCATCTGGAGGGCCATAACTTTTTGTTTCCTAGCGGGATTTCTGGCAATGCGTGCCCTAATTGCTTGTACAACCGCTGGAGTCCTAGCTGTACGCGGACGACCGCTTCTTTTCTTGTCATTTAAACTAGAGACCTCACTGTATCTTTCTATGGTACGATACACAAATCTTAGAAAATTTTAAATTTTCAAGTAGCTTAAAAATTTTAGTCGGCGAGTGACCACAACGATATAATGCAATTATTGCGGTACGGCTATCTTTAAGCGTCCACTCCATGTTGAAGAAAACAGAAAATTGCAAAATTATACTACTCAAATATTTAATAAAAATTCGAAATTCAAATGCAGAACGGTTTTTGTTTTAGGAGTTCCAAATTTAAATTTTAAAGGCCAGTGACAGAACTTATGAGCCGACTAGGTAGATTAGAAATAAAAGGGGCCCTAGAACACTCCCTTGAGGGACTCCGTAGACTATTTTGCGTCTATTGGACACGAAAGATCTTTCCTTTTTAGTTTTTGGACATATTTGGACAATTTCAGTTACCTGTCTAGGTCACTAAGGTATGATTTGAGCAGATCAAGAACATTGCCACGTATATCGTAAGAGACCAATTTTTTTGCTAGTATTCAATAATGTTAATATCCAGAGAGGAAAATGGGGACTACGTTTGTATGAAAAGGCGGTTGCGGGGCGGTCGTCCCCTTTCGTCTTATTTGTGTACATTAGATAACTCAGTGGGCATTCTGTTTTGTTCTGTAATAGGTACATTCGGAGCAATCAATACGGGTCATTACGTATCTTCGTTTTTGTTGTTCTTGCTCCTTAAAATCTTGAGCGTAGCGAGGGACTCAAAAACACGAGATGTAAAATAACTTTGCTCTTGTGTTGCACACATAATTTTTCACCTCAGTAGTGAGAACATATTAAAGGTTAAAATGTATTTCGAATTACACAGAATAAACAGAAAAAAAAAGTATTATAATATGTACGATACGATAAGATACGATACGATAGGATACGAGACGAGACGAGACTAGACCGGACCGGACCGTACCGTATCATACCATAAAATAAATGTAATAAAAGTATGAAGTTCATGGCCTTCACTAAATTAAAAAGCTAAATTGTTTCACTCCCTGGAGTGAGGAAAGTCGCACTTTCCTCACTCCCTGGAGTGACGAAAGTAGGCTTGTTCGAGCTGCTGAGGTGAAAAAAAAATTTAACACTTGACTTTAGCATCGTCGAGATCGAGCGCCTTCCTTGTCTGCCTCATTGAACACTAAGGCCTACTGTCCACGACGCGTAGCTGCATAGACGCTGTATGAATACGCAGTGCAGCTGCCATGCAGCCCGGCGTACAGACGTTTTCCACGAAGCGTAGCGTAAGCGTATCGTAGCCTACATTTCCTTTCATTCGTGAGAATGTCGTCCATCGATGAAGACGTTATTTTGGCTTATTATTATTATTGTAAAGACACGGATATTTTTCCACTATTTGAACAAACTTTGCAGCCCTTGCCGCCATTTTTTTCACAAAAACTCAACGTGCTATTCCTTGCGATGTAGCCCGGCGTATGACATGCAGTACGCCCAGCGGCGTGAAGCTTGCATGCAGCGTCGCTGACGCGACGTTGCCGCTCCGTCGACAGAGTTGTGCGGTTTTGTATGAAGGCTGCAAGCTAGCGTACAGCAAGCGTACAATGACGAGTACGCGTCTATGCAGCTACGCTTAGTACGCTTTCGTGGACAGTAGGCCTAACGAACTCTTTCCAAGGCTTTATTTCTGATACCTCTTAATAGGGATGATGACACATGTTGAATTTTATAACAAAATCTAGTACCATAGATGGCAAATGAGCAATTTATCACAATAATGTGGATATTAAAATAATATATGGAAATAATACAAAAATACACGACTTGAAAGTTTCAAAATTGAAGTATTTTTTTAACTTCCAAAAAGGAAAAAAGTAAGGGTACCATTCGATTCCTTACATTTTATCTATAAAAAGATTGTATTGCAAATATAAACATAAACGCAATATTTCACCGACATAAACGCAATTTACTCGTTTTGTCCATACATTCAAAATGGGCCCTCAGTGAACTTGACGTCACGTTCACTTATGGTTTTGTTAGGAGCGTTTCGCGAGTGAAGTACGACTGTCGGACATGGACTATCATTTCTGACTTTTGTTTTGCTTTAATGCAATGGGTCCCATATAGACATTTGATCCTTAAAATAAACCTGATCGATTGATACCATTAATGAAATATGTAGGTCATCGAAATCGAGAAAAACAGCTCTTCCATCATGGATGTAAGTAAAGGGAGGTAGATATGGCAGTAGGCGCTCGATCGTGAGCCATCAAATATAGGTTCCGGAACCTATTTATTTATTATTTATTTATTTTAAACTTTATTGCACAAGAACAAGTACAAAAGGCGGACTTAATGCCTTGATGCATTCTCTACCAGTCAACCACTGGGCCAAACAGAAATTGTTAAGGTGGGTGCAGTGCGATGCGAAAAAAAAATTTCTAAATATAAATTCTAATACTAACGCCAATATACAAACTAGTAATATTTATAACTATAATACCTTTATAAACTACATAAATAAACAATATAAATACATATACAAATTTATCATATAATATACATAAATATATATTTGCATGTGCGGGGAAGGGGGGAGGGGGGGGGTCCCACTAGACAGTATCTAGCACCTATATGAGTAAATCGTACGGCTGACGCCAATGTGTCCAGATTGTCACAATCAGCTACTAAATATTGCCTGCATTTTAGTTTTGTCAACTATGAACGTCACGCATCTATTATTAATAAAAAGTCATTGTCTTCCATAGACAATATAGACATTTCATCTGCCAAAATGTATTAAACAGCTTTCGTCTCTCTTTCCAGTCGTCTCTGTCACGCAAACCGACGGTGCTCCGCAAGGTTCTCCGCGCAATTTCGAGTGCGCTCGTCAGCGGCGCCGGAGCCGAGCTGAAGACCCGCGTGTCGCCGCACCTGCGCGCGCACCCGAAGCTCTCCGCCATGTTTAAGTCGCTGTTTCCTGACGAACGACCACCGGATAGGTATATAGTCTTATAGTAATTACGTGACTTCTTTTTCCTCCCTCAGCCTGAGTACACGGAGACAGGGTAAACTATGTGGCACCCCTTGCGTTTTAAGCGTCCATTGGCTTCAGTAAAGGCTTACCAAACGGGCATGCTTGTCTACCACCAACGTAGTAAACCCTGTGAGAGCGTAGTAAGGAAAAACCCTAGCGCAACACGCTTCAATCTGATCGGACAATGTGAAAACGCTGTAATGTGAGCATTTTTTGTTGCAGTTTATATGAAGCCGGCGTGGACACGTTGCATGAGAGCTTCCTCACTGACGACAAGGGTTACGACGTGTGGACGTTTCCCGAGGAGAAGTACAATAGGAGGCAGCCCACAGACAACAAGGGGCTTGACACTGTGGTGAGTATCTTTAAGGCTCTTTCATTGGGCGATAGCCCGCGTGCGGGGCGCGGGATTGTGCCGTAGGCAACCCGGTGACAAGGGGCTTGACACTGTATTGTATTGTATTTCGGGCGATTTTCCGCAACTCGACGACTGGCCTTGACCTTGAGTATTAAGGTTCTTACATTGGTCGATAGGCCACGCATGCGGGGTGGAACCCGACGACAACAAGGGGCGGGCTTGACACTGTAGCGAGTATTAAGACTCTTTCATTAGTCGATAGGCCCCGCGTGCGGGATGCGGGAGATCTTTCAGTTCATACGAAACCAGCGTGGACACGTATCATGAAATTTTCCTTACTGACGATAAATGTTACGACACGGACGAAGAGGAGAAATACAACCGGAGGCAGTCCGACGACACCAAGACGACGTTCCGTTCTGAGTAAAAATAACAATCCCGTTTATGAATCAATTTTATCGTCTTATTAATACAGTTCATATTCATATCACAGCTCATTCGAAGAGTGCTTTACTTCTTGACTGCATGAATCAAGTTTAACTCCGAAATAGCCATTATGATATTGAATTTTTGACCCATTGGGATGTAGGTTAAAGTTGTTTTTAAATACAAGTGTTTTCGGTAGTAATCAATCGCACACAACGTCATTTTTAATCGTTGGACTTTCACTTAGGCATACCAATGATATTTCTACATTGTCTATATCCTACAGACGTTTTATTATTCTGAATGCATAGCATTCATATTGAAAAAAAAAAAACAATAAGACGAAGTTATTATTTCCAGTACCTGCACGGTCGGGTGTTCCTCCAACACGGCAGGATGCTCCGAGCAGCCTGCGTCACCTACCCCTACAGCAAGGAGCCCTATCGGGTGCGACCCGACGAACCCCCTGAACCCAAACCCCAGAAGAAAAAGAAAACCCCCAAATCACCCACCAAGAACATCAAAGACGTCAACGACAACACGAAAAAAGAAGTACTTAAAAGCCCGAAAAAGAATGTAAAGAAAAAGGAGAAGGAAGTGTTAAAAAGAGAGAAAAAAGACAAGACTGTGATCACAGAGGCTCCCAAACCGAAAATCGCGAAGATCGAAGTCACAGCGACTGAAATTAAAAAAGAAATTAAAAGTAACTGGACTAGGGAGGAAGATAAGACTATGTTGCAAGTATTAAAAGGCGAAGCGGGCTCAGAACAAGTATTTGGAAGGATACAGGAGTCACTTCCCCATAGATCGCATACGGAAATCAAGGAGAGGTTCTGCCATGTCATGAGCTTGCTACAGGAGATGGCCGTTGGTGAGGTCACGTAGCAACCCGAACTGATTATTGTTAAGAGTATTTATAATTTGTTAATGAATAAATTTATTTTTGACTTTTAGACTGTTGTTTCAGTTATCAGGATTATCAACCGTTTACATATAAGCAAAGAGGATATAATAGGATAGAGTGGTACTGTCATAGTAAATTTTGTAACCACAGTAAATTCACTGCCATTTATCCACAACTTTAAAACTAAAAATGAAGATTTATAAAAATACGATAAAATGTATTTAAATATGGATAAATGTTTTTTTTTATTTGCATTAATATGATTTGACCCATGTCCTTTGACTGATATGCGGTAAAATTGTTAAATAAAAACACACGAAACCATCAACGCCCTCTATACGAGAGTAGGCCAAGTTAGTGGCGACATCTGATCGAGAATCAAATTTTCGTGATTTTCAAGGCACGTTTTTGCTTAGACTGTATCCATCTATTACGGAGTTATATCTATCTTTGATATAAGTAAGATCGAGCGAAACGGCCTTTGTACGAGCTTTGTACATTTTATACAATTTGGCTTGGGATATCTCGTTGGCCACGCCTCCAAACTCCGCCCCCAACGTGGACTTGAACGTTTCTTTTCACGACGTTTTCAACCGGTAACTATGTTTGTGATTAAGAAAAATAATTGTTCATTTTTAAATTCTAAAATAATCCCTTAATTTCTAGAATAAGATTTGCAAATAAATTTAATTTCTAAACCTTTTACCAAAAATATTGACATCGGTTGAAAACTACGTTAAACGAAAAGTTGACTACGTTGTCACATTTTTTCACTCAGTCACAGGCTCGTAAAATCGTCCAACTCGTTGGGGGTAGTTGGCATTAAAATTTATAACAGCCTGAGTCGTGAAATAAAAGAGGCGGCTTTTTGTCAGCTATTTGTTAAAAAGTCAAAAGCAGGCCAAGCCAGGCATTCTTCTATTCTTCTGATAAAATAATTTTATAGGGAGTCAATTCATTTGTAGTATATTACAATTTTTCATGTTTTTTTTTTTAATTTAGTGTAAGTTGTACTTTCTTAGATGGCTCAAGGTTGATATTTTGATATTATACTACTCTTTGAGGTTGGCTCAGCGACCCAAATTGGCCGAATTGTTAAGTAGGTATTTATTCATCAGTTCAATCACTTTGTAACAAGGTTTCTACAACTTGGAAACTCTAACTTCGTCTTTGTTTGACAAGTGTCAAATCAATTAATCATTTTAATAACTTATTTTATTTTTCTATCCAATATTTTTTAAATGTTTAAATTAGACGAGAACTACTATTATCGAAAATGCTTCTTCGAAAGAGAGCCTCAGGTGCCCACGCAGTCACAGATAAAGAAAAAGATGGGAGAGCCTTTGGCAAACGTTTACTTCAAGTCCATGACCCCAAAGCTGAAGGTTCTTGCCGGCTTAGAACCAGTCATGAAGGGCGGTGGAGCAAACTGGTACATGCCACCACATGAGGTTTTAAAAAGTCGACATGTCCTTAAACCTATACGGAAAGAACATCTCTCCAAACTTAGTTACATAGGCATAGACGGGTACGCTGAACGTATGCACGATGAGCATTTCCAAAACATGGAAAAAGAGAAAAAGCGAGCTTTAGAGCAAAGCGACGAACAGTGGAAAGTGAGAATTAAATTAGCCTGTGAAGCTCAATGGTACGATGAAGCTAAAGATGCGGAGAAAAAGAACACGGCCATGATTCAACAGGCTTTCCATGAGTTCACTATGCTATATTCCACTTCCATAAACAAAATTGAATCGCTGCTTTTCCAAGCGGCTGAAGCGGAAATTAAAAGAACTAGAGAAGCTGCGTTTGAAAAAATGCAAGCGCATTATGAAGGTCTTCTGAAACAACAAGCGACTATGCTGTACGATAGATACGCTAAAAAACTTGAAACGAAAAAGTTAGAACTGAAAGATCAGTTTTTAAAGAAGATTAATAAAGCTAATGATGACACTTGGAAACGCATCCACGATATTAATGTTGAGAAACACGTTGCTATAGAAAAGTTGAGACATCTACTTGAATGTCAGAATTTGGCGTGTCAAGTATACGTAGCACTCAAGGAGAGGGAGGAGTGCGCGAAAGAAATGGAAAGTGCCAAACATAAATACGAGAAAAAGGTCAAACGTCTCGACGATAACATAGTGATGAAAGATGTAAAAATTGCACTGGCTGCGGCAAAAGAAAAAAGAGTACGAGAATTCGACAGGATTTGGCAGAAAAAAGTTTGTCACACCGTAAAGAAGTTCCAAATTTTTGTGTCTTACTGCCTTAACACGCTCCCGGAGTATGCAGAGTTCTTCATTAATATTGAAAAGCTAATGATGATTCAGCTAGAAGAGGTAATGCAAAATCCCAGCGCTGAGAGTTTGTTTGAAGACGAAAGGGAAAAGGTATCGACTCCCGTGGCTCGACCGCACCCTTTTTATCTCTGCTGTGAGAAAAGATATAAGCCGCAAATTGATAAGGACCTTTGCCCTGTTCATTGCACTGCGAGCGCTGAGCAGTTCCCAGTAGTAATCATCAATAAACGATGCATATACGCCGCTTGCGACAATTTCAACCTGTTCACATCTAAAATAAAGGACTTCGTGGAAGGTGAACGTGGCGATGACGCGGATTTTGTTGATGATCACGATTACACCTACGACGTGCCTGTTAGATACACTTCTTCGACTCATTTGCGAGCATTGCAATTAGAAAGCTCGCTCATGCAAATCTTACAACAAGAACGACCTAATGTGAAAGGAGTCTCGACTGCATGCTGCGTATGCAGACTACCCTACTGTTTCTGTAGTCCCATTAAAATAAGAAGTCCAAAACCAGAGAAAGTTATCAAGAAAACTCCTTCCATACATTCTATACCATCTGGCAACAAGATAGAATCGAGGGAAGTAGAACTAAAACATGAACGGGAGCCTAAATGGGAAAGCTACCTGGACTTCGTAAAGCCAAAGAGATGTGAATGCGCTAAACTAGCTAAACATCACTTGCAGGAGCACTTACCTGCATATATGAGGATCACGTCCCCTTATGATGCACCTGATCTGCCCAATTACGAGCCTTGCGATCTCGATACTCTGAAAAAGCTGGTTCGGAAGGCTCAAGGCAAACGCAAACCGCCGCCTCCTCTCGCCAAAGTCCCGTCCAAAACTAAAGACGTGGGTACACAGTACTCTGACCAAGAATTTGATAAGTTGTGCACTTGTTTCTCGGACGAAGAATTGGATAAGCTTTTCCATGAGATATTGAATAGTCCACAGGGTAAAGTGAAAGATCGGTTTGCCGTGGTAGATGGTTCTGTTTCGGGCACAAACAAGGACCCTGAAATTTTCGCTGCAGCGCGCGCCTTTTCACTCAGGAATTTGCTAGAAGGCGCGCCGCAACTCGAAGAAATCTTTAAAAAACCATCGTGTTCTTGGTCGCAAGATTAGGTGCAAAACGTTATATTTCTGATGGTTAATGTTTTAAATTTAACTAATAAAAAATAAAGTTTTTTACGTGTTTCGAAAATTATTAAATTCCAAATAATTCCTCAACGCGTTTACGTACCTAAATACTCTATTTATAGCATTTTGAATTATTCACGGTTTTGTCCGGATTGGTCCGGATACTCTAGTTATGCCACGGTTACGCAAATTTTAAATAGCATGGAGACTATATAAAGGAGCCAAATCTCTATGTATGAAAAGTGTCCATCAAAAAACAGTAATTAGGCGGCGCCACAATACACCGAAATACTACCAAAAACAACCTACGTAATTTGGTCGGGTTATTTGTTGCCTTATATGGTTCATGTTATACTCATGTCCCAGAGCCTAACTAGCGCCACCGGAGAGATTAGGAACTATTATTTAAAGCTGAAAGCGGTCACTTGCAACAATTCTGCCATAAGAGATTGGCATCCTTTCTATACCATCCATAAAATAGGTAATGTATAGCGCTGTCCCGCTTGCACATGTCATTCGGTACGGAAAATCCCGTGCGTGTGCGGCCAGCATGCGGCCAGGCTTAAAAAGAGTTACGGTCGTAAAACACCGTCGCACCGCACAAAGTCATTGTGCGACGCATCCATAAGTAAGAGCGAGAAAGCGATATCTCTTACTTATGCGTGCGTCGCACAATGCTCAGAATAATAACTAAAGCATAGAAGCCGGGCAAAAATAAAAGCTTGGTAAAAGGTATCATATTCACAACACGATATTACTTTTTGTCTATGAGTGAGTGAGACAATAATCCGCAAGTTCTTTCGTTTTTAACCGACTTCAAGATTTCAAAGGAGGAGGCACGTTGTAGGTAATGTGGAGTCTTGTAAGTTCGCGCTTCGCGTCTCCTTTGACGCGGGCCAAAAAACCGACAAAGAACGGGGAACAAGGCGCGAAGGCGTGAACAATCTGCGAAATCGACGCCACAACGTTCGCGGATTCGCGCATGAGTGTTAAGTGCGGTGTGGTAGTCTGTTACAGTTTTCGACGTTGGTCGTAAAAGCCTTAACACACTACCGCAGCGCACCGACCTTGGTGGGGTGCGGTAGTGTGTCACGTAATAAAATAAAAATATAGAGGTTGGCTTGAGCCACAAGCAAAGCCTCAGAATAATGACTAAAGCATAGAAGTCGGGCAAAAATGCTTCGCAAATATGTATACCCGTACTTTACTTCCTTACGAATTAGATAATGTGCCGAAAAGAGATGCATATATGCTTGTTATTTCTCATTTACGTACGGTGTCATAAGTTTGATAATTTGCTAGGGATGTAACTGTGTCGACTTTTTATATCGATAAATTATGCATGTTTATGTGCCGTGTAAAAGAATAATCACGAAATTGGCAAATTGATAATAGTCTGGCTAATGAAAGTTGAACCTGAAAAAACGCGGCAATTTCAAGAAATCTGTAGCAGGCGGCTCGTTGAAATGAAATGGAATACAAGGATTGCATAACTTTTACACTTTTTGTAATTTTCATATTCTAAAAATCATTAAAAAGTATAAAAATTATGCAATCCTTGGAATCAAAGAGCCGCCTGATATAAGGATTAATGCATGTACCTAATTTAGCTTTTATCTCATTTGCAGTCTACCACTCAGAACCGTCTAACTATACCTCTCGTTTTTTTATCATTAGAAAGAAGGCGAGCGATCTCAACGTGTCGTTTTATCAAAAACCACTTTGAAAATAAGTCACAACAAATATAATATACGATCATTTACATACTTTTGCTTTCATAAGTAATATACAGGGTGTGCACAGGGATTCCGACACACTTTAACCATGAATTCTAGTGCCTATTTGGATAAAAAAAAGTAATATAACAATGCCATAGAAAGCCTAATTTACGAGATATTCAATTATTTAAGTAATTTCGAAGTTAAAAAAACTCAAGGCTAACACGCCCTTATGTGACGTAATCATACATACCAAGACACAAACAATCACACATGCAAAGCAGAAGTGTTAAAAATAGTAAACTTACCTGTCACCTGCTATAAACTAAGACTATAAAGTGTCATATTGGTGTCGCATGTTGTCTTTTTCACTCTTTCAAACTAAAGATACGTTCACAAGTTAGTACTATCGTTAATTGATTTATTTTGTTCCAGAAATTAAGTAAATTAATTAGGCAATTTTGGACCCATGTTGATATAACATTTTTCTTTCGTAACACTGCCAGGAATCCACGGTTAAAGTCTGTCGGAATCCCTGTGCCCACCCTGTATTGTTATATTTATAAAAAAACTTGTCAATAAAAAGACACGTGGAAATGGTTTACCGTTTTTTCTTATGCTAAAAGACTAAGTATAGTTTCTAGTCATGTACAGTCAGCTGCAGAGAAAAGGCATAGAAAAGACATACAAAGTTCTGTAAATTAGTATGGACGTGGGGTACCTTTTCTCTGCAGCTGACTGTACCAAATAGGAAATAATAAAAAAAAACGTTCGTGTAATATTTTTTTTTATTTAATAATAGGGAATATTACGCGTAGGTGGCGCCACTATCACAATCTGAGGGTCTATCGCGAAACAAGAAAATCGAACTTTCGTTATCTAGCATCTCTGTCACTCTTGCGTATTCGAGCGATAAAGAGGCAGCTAGATAACGAAATTTCGGATTCGAGTTTTCCGGTAGGTCCCCTGAAAACTTGTCAAAAACCTGTTAAAGGTACAGTATGAATAAGTTACTCTACGGTGCACTAAAAAAGCTAGTGCTGCACTCTGGTGGCAGAACATTGCAGTAATATCCCCTATTCCTCGTCCTTTGGAAATCTGAAATAAAAAGTTGAGTTTTGTGACCAACAATATTAATAAAAGGAACATTCATCAATGATCATTAATGTCTTTTTTATTAGGGTTCCGTACCCAAAGGGTAAAAACGGGACCCTATTACTAATACTTCGCTGTCCGTCTGTCTGTCACCAGGCTGTATCTCATGAACAGACAGCTGAAATTTTCACAGATGATGTATTTCTGTTGCCGCTATAACAACAAATACTAAAAAGTACGGTCCCCTTGGTGCGCGCGTCCGACCCGCACTTGACCGGTTTTTAGTATTAAACTATAGTCTGGCAAACGCAATCTGTCAGTAAGTAAGAACAAAGAAAACTATAGGTACAGTCGAAGGCAAAAATATCGATCCAGACAAATGGCTTAAAAATATGTGAACATGATTTTATTGTCTGAGCGTACACATATTTTTGAGACTTTGGAAATGTATATATATGTATGCCCTTGACTGTACTCATCAATTAAAATGAGACAGTCCTGGGCCAAACTATAAGAAAGCTGTAAATGTCGATAGGTTATTGATCTGAGGTCGATACATCACTATGCCAAAAATATAACCTTTCATACTTAGCAGAAAAGTTCAAAAATATATGCAAAAATCTATATAGACTTGAATGCAAGTAATAATTACATAAACAACATATCGATTTCTATGTTTAGGGTCAGGTCCTATAAATAAATTTCTTCAAAATTGAACAAAACTCACCGATTAAAGGTTATCGGTTCGTGCGTATTTTATTTTCTTCCTGTATGCGATTTACAGCCCTCGATCACACAAGACATTATCACAAAGGGAACTTCAAACCATTACAAATAAAAACTCAGCACGTTTTCCAACAATCTATCAGGAATAGCAAAAATATAATTAAAATAAACCAAGATGACCGCTGAAACATCCCGAAATATTTCAACTAAAATAATACGACTATGTCAAGTTGTTACAGTTGACACCTACCTGTGAAATAACGAACATATATTTTTTTTGGCTGGATTATATTATAGAACCACATAGGACCATTTGACATTTCCCTCAGTTTATCTTATGACAATACTGAAAAAAACGAAAGAACTTGCGGATTGTTGTCTCACTCACTCATAGACAAAAAGTAATAACGTGTTGTGAATACGATATCTTTTACCAAGCTTTTATTTTTGCCCGGCTTCTTTGCTTTAGTCATTATTCTGAGAGCAAAGCTGCCGTATCTTTTTGATTCATGTTTAACAATAAAAGACATTAAATTCATGATTCGCAAATAAAAATAGCTATAGTTGGTCAAACCAAATATTCATCCTTTTCTTTTGTGTGCTAGTACTAGTGTAAGACAAAGATAGTATGATTCTCTCTGTCTATGTTTGAAATGAGACAGTCCTTTATTTTGCAATAATAATATATTTTGCCGTGGCAAAATGCCGGGATAACGCGAGGAAGATGATGAATATATTTATTAGTAGTCGAAACAGCGTATAGAAGCCGCACCATTTCATAGACAACATATTTTTTAACTGGCAATTCCGTTCTGAGTTCTGATCGACGCTCAGAATAATGACTAAAGCAAAGAAGCCGGGCAAAAATAAAAGCTTGGTAAAAGATATCGTATTCACAACACGTTATTACTTTTTGTCTATGAGTGAGTGAGACAACAATCCGCAAGTTCTTTCGTTTTTTTCAGTATTGTCATAAGATAAACTGAGGGAAATGTCAAATGGTCCTATGTGGTTCTATAATATAATCCAGCCAAAAAAAATATATGTTCGTTATTTCACAGGTAGGTGTCAACTGTAACAACTTGACATAGTCGTATTATTTTAGTTGAAATATTTCGGGATGTTTCAGCGGTCATCTTGGTTTATTTTAATTATATTTTTGCTATTCCTGATAGATTGTTGGAAAACGTGCTGAGTTTTTATTTGTAATGGTTTGAAGTTCCCTTTGTGATAATGTCTTGTGTGATCGAGGGCTGTAAATCGCATACAGGAAGAAAATAAAATACGCACGAACCGATAACCTTTAATCGGTGAGTTTTGTTCAATTTTGAAGAAATTTATTTATAGGACCTGACCCTAAACATAGAAATCGATATGTTGTTTATGTAATTATTACTTGCATTCAAGTCTATATAGATTTTTGCATATATTTTTGAACTTTTCTGCTAAGTATGAAAGGTTATATTTTTGGCATAGTGATGTATCGACCTCAGATCAATAACCTATCGACATTTACAGCTTTCTTATAGTTTGGCCCAGGACTGTCTCATTTTAATTGATGAGTACAGTCAAGGGCATACATATATATACATTTCCAAAGTCTCAAAAATATGTGTACGCTCAGACAATAAAATCATGTTCACATATTTTTAAGCCATTTGTCTGGATCGATATTTTTGCCTTCGACTGTACCTATAGTTTTCTTTGTTCTTACTTACTGACAGATTGCGTTTGCCAGACTATAGTTTAATACTAAAAACCGGTCAAGTGCGGGTCGGACGCGCGCACCAAGGGGACCGTACTTTTTAGTATTTGTTGTTATAGCGGCAACAGAAATACATCATCTGTGAAAATTTCAGCTGTCTGTTCATGAGATACAGCCTGGTGACAGACAGACGGACAGCGAAGTATTAGTAATAGGGTCCCGTTTTTACCCTTTGGGTACGGAACCCTAATAAAAAAGACATTAATGATCATTGATGAATGTTCCTTTTATTAATATTGTTGGTCACAAAACTCAACTTTTTATTTCAGATTTCCAAAGGACGAGGAATAGGGGATATTACTGCAATGTTCTGCCACCAGAGTGCAGCACTAGCTTTTTTAGTGCACCGTAGAGTAACTTATTCATACTGTACCTTTAACAGGTTTTTGACAAGTTTTCAGGGGACCTACCGGAAAACTCGAATCCGAAATTTCGTTATCTAGCTGCCTCTTTATCGCTCGAATACGCAAGAGTGACAGAGATGCTAGATAACGAAAGTTCGATTTTCTTGTTTCGCGATAGACCCTCAGATTGTGATAGTGGCGCCACCTACGCGTAATATTCCCTATTATTAAATAAAAAAAAATATTACACGAACGTTTTTTTTTATTATTTCCTATTTGGTACAGTCAGCTGCAGAGAAAAGGTACCCCACGTCCATACTAATTTACAGAACTTTGTATGTCTTTTCTATGCCTTTTCTCTGCAGCTGACTGTACATGACTAGAAACTATACTTAGTCTTTTAGCATAAGAAAAAACGGTAAACCATTTCCACGTGTCTTTTTATTGACAAGTTTTTTTATAAATATAACAATACAGGGTGGGCACAGGGATTCCGACAGACTTTAACCGTGGATTCCTGGCAGTGTTACGAAAGAAAAATGTTATATCAACATGGGTCCAAAATTGCCTAATTAATTTACTTAATTTCTGGAACAAAATAAATCAATTAACGATAGTACTAACTTGTGAACGTATCTTTAGTTTGAAAGAGTGAAAAAGACAACATGCGACACCAATATGACACTTTATAGTCTTAGTTTATAGCAGGTGACAGGTAAGTTTACTATTTTTAACACTTCTGCTTTGCATGTGTGATTGTTTGTGTCTTGGTATGTATGATTACGTCACATAAGGGCGTGTTAGCCTTGAGTTATATATCTCGTAAATTAGGCTTTCTATGGCATTGTTATATTACTTTTTTTTATCCAAATAGGCACTAGAATTCATGGTTAAAGTGTGTCGGAATCCCTGTGCACACCCTGTATATTACTTATGAAAGCAAAAGTATGTAAATGATCGTATATTATATTTGTTGTGACTTATTTTCAAAGTGGTTTTTGATAAAACGACACGTTGAGATCGCTCGCCTTCTTTCTAATGATAAAAAAACGAGAGGTATAGTTAGACGGTTCTGAGTGGTAGACTGCAAATGAGATAAAAGCTAAATTAGGTACATGCATTAATCCTTATATCAGGCGGCTCTTTGATTCCAAGGATTGCATAATTTTTATACTTTTTAATGATTTTTAGAATATGAAAATTACAAAAAGTGTAAAAGTTATGCAATCCTTGTATTCCATTTCATTTCAACGAGCCGCCTGCTACAGATTTCTTGAAATTGCCGCGTTTTTTCAGGTTCAACTTTCATTAGCCAGATCAATTTGCCAATTTCGTGATTATTCTTTTACACGGCACATAAACATGCATAATTTATCGATATAAAAAGTCGACACAGTTACATCCCTAGCAAATTATCAAACTTATGACACCGTACGTAAATGAGAAATAACAAGCATATATGCATCTCTTTTCGGCACATTATCTAATTCGTAAGGAAGTAAAGTACGGGTATACATATTTGCGAAGCATTTTTGCCCGACTTCTATGCTTTAGTCATTATTCTGAGGATCGACGAACAAATGAAATACGGCAACGTCACGTACGTAAAGTGAGTAGGGGAGATTACACAGCTCAATCTTTCGGCGTCTACAATAATTCGTAAATTTTCTAATTGTAATATTAATTTGTGATAATAATGGCAGACAATAGGAGGTAAGTGTATAATAATGATTAAATTTCATGATAGCGTTGTAGTTTTTGTGTAATTCAACGGGATTCTACTAGAAACCAATGTTCGGAAAATTGGCTTGTCATCATGCCTACTTGAATGAAAAATCAAATCATAGCACAAAATTTTGCAATTTCATCATTGTGTTATAGTATTTCTGGTAGTAAATTTGTGTTTTGATGAGAAAAATATCGAATTTTCGGGTGATGTTTGTGCCGAGTGGGGGTTATATTTTCGGTGGGTTGACTTGGCGTTGTTATGTGCAGCCCGGATGATCTGTCGACCGCGATCCTGCGCCGCAAGGACAGGCCAAACCGCTTGATCGTCGAAGAATCTACCAGCGATGATAACTCTGTCGTCTCCCTCTCACAGGTAAGTTTCCTTTGTCTCCATTTTGTTTTTGGGGCATCATTGTATTCATTCAACTTGTCCTAAATTATAGTGACAAATCAAGAATTCTTACCCTATATTAACTTGTCTCCAATAAGATGCCTGAATAATATTATTGGTTTAAGAAGTTAGGCCAGTATACAAACGTTCATTATGATCAACTTGTTAATTCAAAGTAGCATTTAATAATTGTTACCATGAGCAAATAAAATGATCATCCTGATCTCTTTTCTCTGTCTTGTCCAATATTTGAGAACTAACCGTTTGATGAAATGCATTCACATCTCTAATTTAACATCATCAAATTTCTACCTGTCATGTCATACCTTGTAAGTGTTGCTACAAATTAAAAATGTCATGAACTTTTGAAGAGAAACGTTAGGTGAACGTCTTTAATAACCCGTAGAGGGGGTGTCGGACCAAAAACCAGGTGTAATGAAAAGTGTTATGGCGCGGTTGCTTATATCTCTGTAACTATAATACCTATATATATAGTTTTGATGTCAGTGTATACAGGAAAGTAGCCATTACTCGGAACTGTATGTGCCGCTGGCATAGATGGTGCTGATACTACTTTAGAAACGACTCATTTGGAGCTAAAATGACCCCTATTTTCAGTGTTCATTTAGTAATTACTCATCAGGAGCATTCCACGGGTTGTCCCCCTACAGACACATTTTATTTCCTGTGTTGCTACTTTTTTTTCGGCATTTTAAACGGGCGATTATTTTTCGCTGAATATTTTTGACCACTTGTCATAGAAAAGGAAACTATATCTGCAAATCTTCAGAAAATTTGCATCTGTACGGGACAACAGTAGACAATTTCATGGAATACTCCATCAGTCCGTTAACCGATTTTGGTGAAATTGATGCCATTTGATAGATTGAATTAAATATGTGGAATTATAATAGCAACAAGAAAATAAAAATGTGGCAATGTTTTCAGAAATTTTATGACTGCTCTTGTTTAGGCCACCGTGTGTGAAAATTGATGCACGGAACTGATGCAAAATATGTCGGATAGTAAGATAAAGCAATAATGGTTCCTTACAATCCACTTTAACCCTAGTAAAATTATCACTTAACATTGTGGGATTTGGTTGACGGTTACACTACATTTATGGAATGTTGTAAATCATATTTATGTTTGCCCCACATGTTTTACTGATATAAATGCATTCATAAAGTCCTTTAGAGTTGATTATTATCTATATCTATGTTACTAACTATTGCAACATAGCATTCATATGTTACAATGTAGTTTTAGAACAAAGCTATTATAAAGAAGTAAATGTTTATACACGTTATATTATTGTTATCAAGACTCAACATTGCACAGCATATAGGTATTTGACATTTAAAAAGTCTTTCATTGTTAGCCATTACAAATTCATACGAATATTATTATCCCAGAATCACCAGAGTTGGTTCTGATAGAAGGTACAAACAATAGAATAGTATGGTTTGTATTTTCTATTAGAACCAACATCTAGCTTCTAGCTAAGCTAGATGTTAAATTATAGTACCTACTTAGTAATAAGCAATTAGTTATTATGTGTGCGACCCAGTTATTATCAGCCATACGATTAAAAAAAAAAAAAATTAGAACCAACTCTAAACTTACAGTTGGCCAAAGGGCACCTCCAAGGCCGGTGAAGGGCTTTTGTCACACTACCTGTTATTTTCTTGTTTAGTTTTAGGAAACCCTGTTTATTTTTTTCTGTTTCGTCTCCTTGTATGTGTAGGGTCATGTGAATGGCAATAATATTATTCTATTCTATTCACCGTAACAAGAGATTTCATATACTCAAGAATATTCAACCCGATACCCACCGTGTCTTCGGTCACTGGGCCACTTGTCGTATGGCATCTGCTGCGAATGCAGAAGACGCTGTTCGATCCCAGCCCGGGGCACTGGAGGCCTTGGTCACTGTTTCTTTCCTATATGACATCTATTTCAGTTTAATATTGCCCCTCTATTTTAAAATTAAAATGGGATTTAAAAGAAAACAAACAGTCAGTTGTTATGGTCTCCTGAGTTACTCTTAAAAAGTATAATTGTGTAGAGTAAAACCATAAAAACACTTTAACGCACCACTTCTGCACCACTTACGGTAATGAAGTAGTATTCATAAGTTTCATAACAAAACTTTTCTAGAAAAATCTCATTTTTGTCTCCTACTACTAGGTCTACTAGACGACAACTACGAAAAGTTGATTGACCCTGATACCAACTTTCTACTATTGAACAACCCAGATAGATAAGCTTTGCTTGTACGTCAACATTTGACGTGTAACAATACGTTAAATGATAAAATATTGCTTTGCTATTGGGAAGGGAAAACATGCTAAAATGGGAACTGCGTAAAGGCCGTTCACGGTGACCAACTAAGATCCCGACGGTCCATGCTCACCCTGACCTTGGTTGGGGCCAGTACTACTCGTAAATACATGGTCGGAAACTAGCAAGGTCACATGGTCGCAAGCCTCGTTTCCGACCGCTTAAAGGGTTTATTATATTAAATAATATAATCGCTTGGCAGGCTAAAATGGAGCAGCTCCAACTGTTCCGAGGAGACACCGTGCTCCTCAAAGGCAAGCGGCGCAAGGAGACTGTCTGCATTGTGCTGTCGGACGAGAACTGTCCCGATGAGAAGATCCGCATGAACCGCGTGGTCCGGAACAACCTGCGTGTGAGGCTGTCCGATGTGGTGTCTATTGCGCCATGCCCGTCTGTCAAGTATGGCAAGCGGGTGCACATACTCCCTATTGATGACTCCGTTGAGGGATTGACTGGGTGAGTATTACTCATGAACTGGTTTCTTTGAAACTATATGCATTTTATTTGTAAACAATAACAGTTCGGATTCGGAACCGCTTTGCCCTTCTGTCAAGTAGGCCAACTTGAAGCTTTATCAAGTTTTGGTGTCTGATATAAACTTAATTTTTGTACGGAATAAATAAAGTTAGACCAAGATAAGTCTGCAAAGATTTTGATAGCACACGCAGTGTAAGTGTTATTTAAACGTCATAATTTCATAGACTTTTGATGTTTAAAATAACACTTGCACTGCGTGTGCTATCTAAATCGTTGCAAACTTGTCTTGGTCTAACTCTATCAAGTTTGTAGTATGCTGTTTGAGATTCTTTAAAATTTTCAAAATAATAGAAAGACAAGGAGTGAATCACTGATTTCGCATTGGTACTGAACAGTATGTTGATATATTTTAAATAATGGGATTCATTCCAACTTCTATATACTTATCTAAACCTTTCTCTCCCAGAAATCTCTTCGAAGTCTACCTGAAGCCCTATTTCATGGAGGCGTACCGCCCCATCCACCGCGACGACACGTTCATGGTGCGCGGCGGCATGCGCGCCGTCGAGTTCAAGGTCGTGGAGACGGACCCCTCGCCCTACTGCATCGTGGCTTCCGACACCGTCATACATTGCGAGGGCGAGCCTATCAAGAGAGAGGTAAGAGCATCTAGTCCACATACCCACAGACAACTGCGTGGACACGTTCATGGAGCGCGGCATCGAGTTCAAGGTCGTGGAGACGGACCCTTCGCCCTACTGCATCGTGGCTTCAGACACCGTCATACATTGCGAGGGCGAGCCTATCAAGCGAGAGGTAAGAGCATCTAGTCCATATACCCACAGATAACTGCGATGATACATTCATGGAGCGCGCCCGTCGAGTTCACGGTCTTGGAGACGGACCCCTCGCCCTACTGCATCGTGGCTTCAGACACCGTCATACATTGCGAGGGCGAGCCTATCAAGAGAGAGGTAAGAGCATCTAGTCCACATACCCACAGACAACTGCGTGGACACGTTCATGGAGCGCGGCGTCGAGTTCAAGGTCGTGGAGACGGACCCCTCGCCCTACTGCATCGTGGCTTCAGACACCGTCATACATTGCGAGGGCGAGCCTATCAAGAGAGAGGTAAGAGCATCTAGTCCACATACCCACAGACAACTGTGTGGACACGTTCATGGAGCGCGGCGTCGAGTTCAAGGTCGTGGAGACGGACCCCTCGCCCTACTGCATCGTGGCTTCAGACACCGTCATACATGTCACGTAAAATGTTTGTGGACATTTCTTGGCAGTTTAGCATTTTATTTAGAAATGTTACATTTAAGAGGAAAGGGGACGCCCGTTTCTACATACAAATGTAGTCCCCAGTTTCCTCTGGATATTGACATTATGGAAAGTATTTTTACATAATTGGATGTATATTAACCATAGCTATACGTTTGACTTTTTTTGATTTTTTGATTATAGTAAAAATTAGGAGCGAAAAACAGATTTCATACAATTTTTTTAATGCTCCTAACTCTTATAATTTTTAAATTTTTGTAATCATAATTTATATCGTTTGAACACCGGAAAAAATAAAAATGCTTTTGTAAACCTTCACATTATTTTATTAAAAAATATTTAAAATGTAGAAAAAGTTTGAGCGGTTGAAACGCTCATAATTTTTGGCACGAATTCGTCAGAGCGTGTCGACGTGACACGTTGGACGGTCCAAGTGACATTTGCTTCTAATGACACTTATCTGTCGAACGCGTGACGTCACGTGACGTTTCGCGCGTTTCGGTCACTATATAGCTTTTCGCGGGCAAAAACAGAACAAAATAAATATTTAAGTGGGGTTCCGTACAGACTGTACGGAACCCTTCGTGCGCGAGTCCGACTCGCACTTGGCGGTTTTTTTTTTACGTCTGTTATTTTAACAATTCGACTGCGGCAGCTATCCAAAGGTCAGGTAAAGAACGCGTTTTATAAACACCGCGTTTTTCGCGTAGGTAGTATGAGATAAATAATAGATTTAGCCAAAATTACGTTTCAGTGATACAACATTGTAGCGCAAATTTTAATTTGGTCAAGTCACAGATGAATTTTGCCATTAATTTGATGATTATCTGTTCATGTCATTAACCCTAACCCTAAAATATTTACGAATTTATTTTCTTATTTCGAGTGCATAAAATACGATAAAAACGGATAAGTAATAATTTAACAGTCGAACAGAAGAACTAGTTAGAAACGCGTTCAAAGTGATTGCCGCTGCATGTAAAAATAACTAACTGTTACTCGGTAACAATCAACTAGCGTTGCCTTTTACACGACAATCTATCGCACTTTATTATTGCGGTCACGGCGATTTGATTATTCGCAAGAACACTACGGTTGGCAACTAAACTTAGCTGCAAATACATTTAGAACTGCAGGTATTCTATTTGTAATACAGGGAATAGTCCCTTAAATATCCCGACCTATATTTCTGCGATCGATAATAGCCATTGAGGACTTGAGGTTAGTGACTAAAATTGTATTTTCATCTGATGCACCATCATAAAAGGTTGCCTTTTTAATGAAAAATGGTATTCTACTGTTTAATGAAAAACCGGCCAAGTGAGAGTCGGACTCGCGCACAAAGGGTTTCGTACTATTACGTGACAGACGGACAGACAGATAGACAGACGGACGGACGGACAGCGGAGTTTTTGTAATTTTTTACCCTTTGGGTACGGAACCCTAAAAATGGTATTCTACCGTTCTATGAATTTTAAAGATATGCAGTTAAAAAAATTACTAGACTGTTACTTATTAAAACAAATAGCAATCCGCTTTTTATTTTCTTCCGTACAAACGCATGACTAAATGATGAAAAGGGACAAGAACCAACGGCATGATTTTACGACATTTATGAAGTAACATAACTGAAAGGACAAAGCGAAAACAGTACTACGAGTGTACTACAGATGTAATGCATAATTATTTTCCATCGTATTTTCACGGAAACGTACGAACGTGTCTTGCTATTTCAGTCAGTCTCAGTACAAAAACTACTGACGTTGACTGAAGTAGCATGACAAATACGAACGTTTCCGAGAAAATACGATGGAAAACAATTATGCACTACATCCGTATTTTATACATAGGTTTAATCCAATGATAAATATAATCATGTGGAAGTTTCATAGGTATATTTTTAAGCTGATTTATTTCATGAATTGCTTTAAATAAAATAAAATCTTGGTACACCAAGTGCCAATCACTCGGAATTGAAAATGTAGGCAGGTTTATGCTTCAGAGAATTGAATAAATGTTTATTGAGGCTACAATGTTATTTCTGAGAATTAATATAATGTAGTATGCGTCTCTGGCATGGTAGATACAGCAACGCTTTTTTTTTCGTTCAATTACAATACAATACAAATCCTCTTTATTGCACAACCTCAGAATAAATGTACATGGAAACACAAATATTACATGAAGACAGAAGTACTAACAGGCGGCCTTATCGCTAAAGAGCGATCTCTTTCAGACAACCTGTGGGTAGTGGAGAAATGACACACATAAATTAACCAATTAGGACGTGCAAAAAACTAAGTTAAAACTGAATAGCATTAGAAAAAATACATTTAAAAGTTTAAAATTCAATGACGTTACGTTTAAAACGATTAGAGCGCTGAAGGTAAAACTAACAACCTAGTCTGGAAAACCAATTATGCGTACAAATTGAGCTTAATTTGAATATTGCAGGTGCGGAAGATAGAACCCATTTAAATTTTTAATTTCACGCCTTTCTCTACTGACAAATTGGCTTGCCGGACTATACAATTTCAATGTAGACAATGTATTGTACAGGTAGACTCGTAAATATTTGACGGGTTATAATTTATCAATCAATCAATAAAATCATTTATTTTCAGGCAACTAAGGCTAATAGACACATACCTTACAAACTAACATATACTTACTTCACTGGCTCAGTGACCCAAAAAGAATTTTGGCCTCTGACACAAGAGAGCGCCACTTCACGTCACTTCACAACCTAACATATATACAATAATAAAAATCTTAAATACTAAAAAGTCATTCTCGTGACGCACTTTAAGACTCTGGTGTAGGATTCACGGAACCGCCGAAATATGACACCCTTCGGCCAGAAGACCGTGCTCGCGATGGTTTCGGGCACCACACCACAAACGAGCTGAAATGCACGTAATGACGCGATCGCAGCTGGAACATTTAGCTCGTAACGGGTTTTCTTGCGAAGATATAATAAAAAAGAAAATATAAGTAGAGGTACCTCGACATATATTTATACATTTTTCATTTCACAGGAGGAAGAGGAAGCCCTCAACGCTGTAGGTTACGATGATATCGGCGGCTGCCGCAAGCAGCTGGCCCAGATCAAGGAGATGGTGGAGCTGCCCCTGCGCCACCCCTCGTTGTTCAAGGCCATCGGTGTGAAGCCACCGCGCGGCATCCTCATGTACGGCCCGCCCGGCACCGGCAAGACGCTCATCGCCCGCGCTGTGGCCAACGAGACTGGTGAGTACTGTAACATGAGATGTAGGGGCTGCCCCTGCGTCACTCGCTGTTCAAGGCCATCGGCGTCAAGCACTTAAATTAAGAGCACTTAAGAAATAAAACTATGAAAACGGACTATATCGCGTATATTGAATTTATAATACATGCCGACGTTTCGAAACCTTTACAGCGTTCGTGGTCAACGGGTGACTGAAATACTGAGGAAATACTGCAAAGTGCAAAAATACCCACGTACAAAAAATAATGAACCATAAACTATAAACTTTAAGGCTGGTTGTACATGCAAAATCGGTTCATCGGTTCATGTACAACCAGCCTTAAAGTTTATGGTTCTTTTTTTTGTATGTGTATATATTTTTGTATGTGGATTTTTATCGGGATGTATTATAAATTTAATATACGCGATATAATCCGTTTTCATAGTTTTATTTCATGGGTAACTATCGCGGTAACCGAAGACAATATTACAAGCACTTAAGTTAAAAATGTACGGAATTTACGCCTGACAACTCTGGAAAAGGAAACAGATTTGTTGGAAATATAATTTTGACATGAAAATAAAAATAAGTAAATACTCAATATATAATATAAATAAATAGATATGAATTCGAACTAGAAAAGTAAAGGAAATTAAAGAAGTACTAATCGAGAAAAACTAATTTACTTAACTAGCAGAAAGCCACAATTTTTAAGGTCTCTCGTTGATGCTACAGATTGGGATATTTATATGGGAATATTTGATATCTAATGAATTCTTTCTACAGGTGCATTCTTCTTCCTGATCAACGGACCCGAGATCATGTCGAAACTTGCCGGCGAGTCTGAATCCAACCTGCGCAAGGCTTTCGAAGAGGCTGACAAGAACTCGCCAGCCATCATCTTCATTGACGAGTTGGACGCCATCGCGCCCAAGAGAGAGAAAACCCACGGAGAGGTGGAGCGTAGGATCGTGAGTCAGCTACTCACACTTATGGATGGTAAGTAGACTTTTACCGGCCTTAGGGAAAGATCTTGTGGTGTGAGTGGGTCTTTTCGAGGCTCTTAATGTTACTTTTAAAGAAGCGGACATGAACTTTTCGGCTATAATTTAATATTAATAACTTTAGGGAAAGACAACTTGTGCTCACGAGTTGGGCGCCATTGTGCCAAAGAGAAAATTTATCTGAGGCTATTTGTTTTAATGTGACAGCAAAAAGGCGGTCTATAACTTCATTAAATGACTGCCACTGCCTTAAATCTATGTTTTAGATGCCAAAATTGCAAAGCAAATATGTTGTTGGCTTGATTGTGGCTTTTGAGCGGAAAATTTTTGTAGATTTTTTAGTTAATATCAACTCTAAACATGGATTGATTCAGGACAGATTGATGATGAAGATTATATCAAACACATAGACCTAGCATTACATAGACGTGCGCCCCTGAGCGACAGGACATACGCAATGCAACAAAATTAAAAACACGTTTTAACATTCCTGACAACATACCAAAAACAACCTACGTAACTTGGTCGGGTTCATTGTTGCCCACCATAAAAACGCGGAGGGCAACAAAAAACGTCTACGTCACTGAGGACTTTTTAGAAGTAGGCAGAAAGGAAAAGTGAGACTATGACAAGGACAAACAATAATAGCGCTTTCGCTGCTACTCCTACTGAAAGTTCCATAAGAGCATCTCGTTCGGTCAAATGGGGGAGGGGCCATTTCCTCTCTGTATTATTGTACCTCTATGACCAAACAACACTAGCACTATAATCAGCGGTGCGAAACTCCTCGCTTCGGCCAAACTCGGCTCCGATCGACTCGGCATTGCTCCGAGCAATTATTAGGGTTTGCACAACTTGACGTCCCTTTGCGTACACGACCAGATAAGATAATGACTTGAATTTTAACAACCCTAAATAGCCAAATAGTGCAGCAGGGACAGCATGTTTCGACCCTGAACCGCTGTCAAACTGGTTTTGTAGGAATAGGAAGTTTCCTTTCTGTACGGTAGTACTATTATTTATTCTGTGCTATAATCAGGTATGAAGAAGTCTTCCCACGTGATCGTAATGGCAGCCACCAATCGTCCGAACTCTATCGACGCGGCGCTGCGTCGCTTCGGGCGCTTCGACCGCGAGATCGACATCGGCATCCCCGACGCCACCGGCCGGCTCGAGATCCTGCGTATTCACACCAAGAACATGAAGCTGGGAGATGATGTCGATCTAGAACAGGTAAGACACATTTATAAAAGCTTTTTAATAACTTTCAATGTACCTATGTATGTAATATGTAACTATGTTTGTACGGGTCAAATCTTGCAACTTAAATTTGACCCACTTCCCGGTTTCCGATGAAGCTGAAAGCGAACCCGCCACCTCCGCAAACCGTGCGTTGCTCTTAACCAATAGAGCTACGGAAGCTTACCAGAACTTCGCAAATCTTTCTATTCCTTCCCGTATGTGGAATTGCAGATTCTCTCCCTGGATTACCTAATCAGTTGACGTCTCCGTCCTATAAATGCCGAATAATAGGGATGATGACACATGTTGAATATTATAACAAAATTTAGTATAGCAAATGAGCAATTTATATCACAATAATGTTAATGTGTTTATCACAACATTAAAATAATATATGGAAATGATAAAAAAATACAGGATCTAAAAGTTTTTTAACTTCCAAAAAGGAATAAAGTAAAGATACCATTCGATTCCTTGCATTTTATCCAAAAACAGATTGTATAGCAACTATATGCATAAACGCAATATTTCACCTACAAAATAGCAATTTTACTTATTTTCCATACATTCAAGGTGGGCTCTCAGTGACCTTGACGTCACGTTCACATATTTTATAAGGAGCGTTTCGCGAGTGAAGTACGACTGTCGGACTTTGACTATCATTTCTGACTTTTGTATTGCTTTAATGCCCATGGTCCCATAGACATTTGATCCCAAAAACAAACCTGATCGATTGATACCATTAATAAAAAATTGTCATGTAGCGTGTTATGAATGAATGGCAATGTTTTGTGACAGATCGCAGCGGAGTCCCACGGCCACGTCGGCGCCGACCTGGCGTCGCTGTGCTCGGAGGCCGCGCTGCAGCAGATCCGCGAGAAGATGGACCTCATCGACCTCGAGGACGACCAGATCGACGCGGAGGTGCTCAACTCGCTCGCCGTCACCATGGACAACTTCCGGGTGAGTTCACACTGCCGGATAATTAAAAAGTAAACAAAATAGGATAATGGTTATCATCTTATCATCCAATAATTAAATTTTTTTTTGGTAATAGAAAATACTCATAGTAAAAGATACACCTTTTTTTGCTACTAATTAAGCCATCAGTCTACTTTCACAAGCAAGTTGTACAATTTTTTACAGTACATGCAGATCGTTTTCGATTTCTTCCAGAACCTGCAGAACATTGAATAAAATAACTCAAAATTATACTTATGGGTTTCTTTTAGAAAGGAATATTCAGGTCTTTCAAAGGTCGACATTGTATAAGTGACTCATCAAGGTCCCTTTCCGTTTCCGACCTGGGCGACTACCGCGAAAACCTCTTCTAATAGCCGGGTCCACACAGGGCAAGCATAAGCGCGAGGCAATTTCCTCGACCGCAAAACGACCAGTGTAGACGTCGAGGCATTTCTATTATCTTTCATAATGTTCGATCCTAGGGGCTAGGGAGCCCGTCTGCCACTCAATTCATAAACGTCATTTTGATATGTTTTGTTTGTTATCCCCAGTACGCGATGACCAAGTCATCCCCGTCGGCGCTGCGCGAGACCGTGGTGGAGGTCCCGAACGTGTCGTGGACCGACATCGGCGGCCTGCAGTCCGTCAAGCGCGAGCTGCAGGAGCTGGTGCAGTACCCCGTGGAGCACCCCGACAAGTTCCTCAAGTTCGGCATGCAGCCCAGCCGCGGAGTGCTGTTCTACGGCCCGCCCGGGTGCGGTAAGTTCCTTTAAATCAGCAAATTATTATGTTCATTATATTTCCTCACATGTTTGAGTCAGTTTGAGAAACTATGTATAAACTTTTGCCGGGCTCGACAAGCCTCGCCACTTGGTACCTCGTCAGAAAATGTCTTTCTTTTAATCCCTCGGCAACAATGTATTTATTAACTCGTATCTTGATGACAAAGTACACCATCTGTAAAACCATAAATAGCCGTTCAAACGAAAATAATCTTCCACATTAGTCCACCTGTGTTTGACAACGGTCCATTAAACTTCTCCTCTTTGACTTCTTCTAAATTTGGAAGTCCTGTTGTTATGCCGGGGCCACACTAACGGGAAACGCCGTTGACTATCGCGGTAATCTCAGTGTGGCCGTATGAAAAACGTCGAATGAACGCGTTAATTCGACGTTAGTGTGGCCCCAGCATTAGGAAAAGCAACACCTAACATTCCATAAAATTAAGTTTGGTTAGCTAAGGTGTTATAAAAAAATCATACATTAGATTATGTTCTGATAAATCATATATTTACAGGTAAAACCTTGCTGGCCAAGGCGATCGCTAACGAATGCCAGGCTAACTTCATCTCAGTGAAAGGCCCCGAGCTGCTCACTATGTGGTTTGGTGAATCTGAGGCCAATGTGCGAGACATCTTTGACAAGGTATGATCATGAAATATAAATCTAAGTATTTAAATTTGTGGGAGATTTGTAGTTCTTGCTTTGACGTGTGTCAGTTGACGTCTTTGGCGGTCAAAGCAAGTATATAAAAAAAGATTGAACAATCAACTGATGTCACAAGTTGAGAAGTTGATCTTGTTTTCATCGTGTTATAATGATGAACATCTCAATAAGCCTTGAGGTGTGTAGGATAGTTGCTTTTACGACTGTAGGCTACGACTGAGGGCTTAATTTCAAGGGCCAATAGAGATAAAGAACATTACCCTCCTCCTTTGGCAGTCGGGTTAAAAGAGGATAATGTTTAGTTAAAAACATCCCTTTCATCTTGTTAAGAGTGTGATTGTTGTTAGTTTGTGTAGTTTTTTGCCGTTCTCGAGAACGTTCTCCGGTTATGGGAAATATTCTTGAGTCGTTTTTAGGGTTCCGTATCCAAAGGGTAAAAACGGGATCCTATTACTAAGACTCCACTGTCCGCCTGTCTGTCACCAGGCTGTATCTCATGAACCGTGATCTTATAGAACAGTTGAAATAACAACAAATACTAAATAGTACGGAACACTCGGTGGGCGAGTCCGACTCGCACTTGTCCGGTTTTTTTTCATTCAAAACAACATTCTCGAGAACGGCACAACTCGGCGGTCGCGGTAGACGGTACGCGGTTGGGCTTAGAACGCACTGCGGTTTTTTCAAAAGCGGTTCCGCAACCGCAAAAAATGTAACGTACGGCATGCTTTATAAGCGCACGCACTTAAAAGACTGAAACCGCATGAAAAAAACCGCAGTGCGTTCTAACCCTTTCAGTGAAGTAAATATGATTGCATTCTATACAAGTGAAGTAAATATGAGTGTATTCCATACAAGTGGAGTAAATATGAGTGTATTCCAGGCCCGCTCGGCGTCGCCGTGCGTGCTGTTCTTCGACGAGCTGGACTCCATCGCCAAGTCGCGCGGCGGCTCCGTGTCGGACGCCGGCGGCGCCGCCGACCGCGTCATCAACCAGATCCTCACCGAGATGGACGGCATGGGCGCCAAGAAGAACGTCTTCATCATCGGTCAGTTGTTTGTACTCATGTACTTGTTAATACAATAAGTCCCGTATAGACATTTGATCCTAAAAACACACCTGATCGATTAGTACCATTAATTAAAATTTGTCATCTAGCCTATTCTTGTGGTATGTTTCAGGCGCGACGAATCGTCCCGACATCATCGACCCGGCCATCCTGCGACCCGGCCGCCTCGACCAGCTCATCTACATCCCGCTGCCCGACGAGAAGTCGCGCGAGGCCATCCTGCGTGCCAACCTGCGCAAGTCGCCCATCGCCAGGGACGTGGACCTGCTCTACATCGCCAAGGTGTGTACAACTTGGCCCAGTCTTCTACACCTTTTATGTTTTTTAAAAACTATCTTTTTTGCTAGTGGGAGCGAAACTTCCAACTTTTTTCATATTTTCATTTCTGCCTTTTTAACACTCAGCCTGTTATAGTTGAAAAAACTAAGTTCATTTGTCAGTAGACTCACATCCAGTAGCTGTAGGCACTTGAATCTTTAATTACGCTCAAGATTCCACGCTAACCTGGGATCCGCTATACCCGTCCGGATGTAGTTTACCGATAATCTAAAGTATAAGTCAGTCCTGGCCACGCCATTGCAAAGGGCCGATCGCTGTGTCTCGCTCCAACCTATGGTCGCCAGGAAGCCAACGCGTAAAGTCCATTGCTACGCTCGAGAACTACTCGAATAACTACGCTCAAGATTTCACGCAAAAATTCTTCTCTTGGGTTAGGATTCTATTTTGGAATCTTTTGCTTTTGCTGCCTCGGCGAACTACTACGGCTTGGCCGTTTATAAATCTTAAACTAGTCGTTGATGTCTCTGTGTGTGTTACAGGTGACGCAAGGCTTCAGTGGTGCTGACTTGACGGAGATCTGCCAGCGTGCATGCAAACTGGCCATCCGGCAAGCCATCGAGACCGAGATCACACGCGAACGCGCCCGGCAACAGCAGCAAGCCGGCATGGATGTGAGTGTTTCATTACCAAATAATTATTTCGTTATGTGTATGCCCTTCTTCCGTGGCATTATGCCGCGCGGCAGTTTTCACGAGACGGCTCCTAAAGACGTCAAAGACAAGTTGGCTTTTTGGTTGCTAAAACATTAATCATGTTTCATACATAGAAAACAATAAGGATATAGGAAAAAATACTCGCGCTTATACACGGTGGCTAAAAAATAAGATCATTCCCGTTGCCAGGGAGGTTTTGAGATTATACTGAGTAACTTTTACTATGGGACCTACCCCGAAATCGCGAAAAAAATTTGGCTGTTTCATACATTTTGGCTGGCCCATTTTCTATGGGAGGGTAGTTTATTTTCGCGATTTCGTGGTTGGTCCCATAGTAAAAGTTGCTCAGTATAATCCCAAAACCTCCCTTGCAACGGGAATGCACTTGTTTTTTAGCCACCCTGTATAACTCAATTCAATATCCTCACATTCGGATCCAACCTCAGAACCTCGGTAAGCAGGGTCCTTATAGCAAATTTATAGGGTTTCCGATTTAGGCCACAAGATGACAGACGCTCTAACGCACACGGTTTCTATTAACCGTTTCCCCGTTGGTGGACGTTAAACTTGGAACCTAGACCTGGGGTTAAAGTTGTAACCTAAACGATTGCAGCTTGGTCAGCGTCGAGCTCCGCTCTTGTATCCACATTCAAAAAAATCAAAAAAAAATCAAAAATGTTTATTTTCTTTAACAATCTCATCATCTTAAAAATTAGTGGTTGGAACCTCCTTTTAAGCTTTAAAAGCCTGTGCCAGGAGGTACCGCCCTTCCTTATCTGGAGAATATTAACAATAGTGCGTGCTACATTTATGAGTAGGTAAACCGTACATTAACGAGGCACCATGAATGTTGCAGACGGACGAGGAGGACCCGGTGCCGGAGATCTCTCGGGCGCACTTCGAGGAGGCGATGAAGTTCGCGCGCCGCTCCGTGTCCGACAACGACATCCGCAAGTACGAGCTGTTCGCGCAGACGCTGCAGCAGTCCCGAGGCTTCGGGACCAACTTCCGGTCAGTACCGCGCACTTATCTTACTCCTACAATAAGGCCAGGTTGACCCTGTACAGAAGAATGACAGAGGTTGTAAGTGCCACCGTGAATGTGTAATTTTTACGAAAATATGACGTTTTGGCTCCTCACACTTCGTCCCGTTGAAATCTGTGCAGAGTTAGCTTAGATGGATTTTATTAATATATTGAAATTTGACACATTTGTAGATGAAATATTAATTTTTTGCACATACATTTTTACACCCTACCTACATTTTTATTAGGGTTACCCAAAGGGTAAAAACGGGACCTTATTACTAAGACTTCACTGTCCGTCTGTCTGCCACCAGGCTGTGTCTCATGAACCGTGATAGCTAGACAGTTGAAATTTTCATAGATGTATTTTTGTTCCCGCTATAACAACAAATACTAAAAACTACGGAACCGGGCGAGTCCGACTGGCACTTGGCCGGTTTTTGATTGGCGTTTGTCTACAAACAATTGTCATATCGGCGACGGCTTCTGTTTTATCAGTTTTCTAGCACGTAGGAGGCATATACACATAAAAATAAAAAATACCAGTAATGCATGGTTATTTAATTAAGCTTTTTTAATTGAATTAAGTAAACTTTATATTATAAGAAAATTGTTTATCCAAAATCCGATCGCTCTCTAAAAATTGTGTCACATATATTGTAACTAGCCCTAGCACAGGCCCCGGTATTTTTGGGCTGTTACTGCACACTATGTCTTTAAATGCTGGCTTAAATTAAAATGTATAATTAGAAATAGTGAAAAGTTTGTTGTATATATTTAATGAATAAAAAATATAAATAAATAAATAAATATAGCGCGCAGGTGCTGTGATTCGCCTCAGCTCAGTTGTTGAGCGGTGGTTAATGTAGACAGTGTCCCGGTGCAGGTTCCCGACCAGCGCCGGCGCGGGCGCGGGCGGCGGCACGGGCACGTCGGGCGGCGACCAGCCCACCTTCCAGGAGGAGGGGCAGGACGACGACCTCTACAGCTAAGCTCCCAGCGTCTGCCCCGGGTGTCTGCACTCTGTAAGTTCCATAATGTAGACAGTACCCCGGTGCAGGTTCCCGACCAGCGCCGGCGCGGGCGCGGGCGGCGGCACGGGCACGTCGGGCGGCGACCAGCCCACCTTCCAGGAGGAGGGGCAGGACGACGACCTCTACAGCTAAGCTCCCAGCGTCTGCCCCGGGTGTCTGCACTCTGTAAGTTCCATAATGTAGACAGTGTCCCGGTGCAGGTTCCCGACCAGCGCCGGCGCGGGCGCGGGCGGCGGCACGGGCACGTCGGGCGGCGACCAGCCCACCTTCCAGGAGGAGGGGCAGGACGACGACCTCTACAGCTAAGCTCCCAGCGTCTGCCCCGGGTGTCTGCACTCTGTAAGTTCCATAATGTAGACAGTGCCCCGGTGCAGGTTCCCGACCAGCGCCGGCGCGGGCACGTCGGGCGGCGACCAGCCCACCTTCCAGGAGGAGGGGCAGGACGACGACCTCTACAGCTAAGCTCCCAGCGTCTGCCCCGGGTGTCTGCACTCTGTAAGTTCCATAATGTAGACAGTGCCCCGGTGCAGGTTCCCGACCAGCGCCGGCGCGGGCACGTCGGGCGGCGACCAGCCCACCTTCCAGGAGGAGGGGCAGGACGACGACCTCTACAGCTAAGCTCCCAGCGTCTGCCCCGGGTGTCTGCACTCTGTAAGTTCCATAATGTAGACAGTGCCCCGGTGCAGGTTCCCGACCAGCGCCGGCGCGGGCACGTCGGGCGGCGACCAGCCCACCTTCCAGGAGGAGGGGCAGGACGACGACCTCTACAGCTAAGCTCCCAGCGTCTGCCCCGGGTGTCTGCACTCTGTAAGTTCCATAATGTAGACAGTGCCCCGGTGCAGGTTCCCGACCAGCGCCGGCGCGGGCACGTCGGGCGGCGACCAGCCCACCTTCCAGGAGGAGGGGCAGGACGACGACCTCTACAGCTAAGCTCCCAGCGTCTGCCCCGGGTGTCTGCACTCTGTAAGTTCCATAATGTAGACAGTGCCCCGGTGCAGGTTCCCGACCAGCGCCGGCGCGGGCACGTCGGGCGGCGACCAGCCCACCTTCCAGGAGGAGGGGCAGGACGACGACCTCTACAGCTAAGCTCCCAGCGTCTGCCCTGGGTGTCTGCACTCTGTAAGTTCCATAATGTAGACAGTGCCCCGGTGCAGGTTCCCGACCAGCGCCGGCGCGGGCACGTCGGGCGGCGACCAGCCCACCTTCCAGGAGGAGGGGCAGGACGACGACCTCTACAGCTAAGCTCCCAGCGTCTGCCCCGGGTGTCTGCACTCTGTAAGTTCCATAATGTAGACAGTGCCCCGGTGCAGGTTCCCGACCAGCGCCGGCGCGGGCACGTCGGGCGGCGACCAGCCCACCTTCCAGGAGGAGGGGCAGGACGACGACCTCTACAGCTAAGCTCCCAGCGTCTGCCCCGGGTGTCTGCACTCTGTAAGTTCCATAATGTAGACAGTGCCCCGGTGCAGGTTCCCGACCAGCGCCGGCGCGGGCACGTCGGGCGGCGACCAGCCCACCTTCCAGGAGGAGGGGCAGGACGACGACCTCTACAGCTAAGCTCCCAGCGTCTGCCCCGGGTGTCTGCACTCTGTAAGTTCCATAATGTAGACAGTGTCCCGGTGCAGGTTCCCGACCAGCGCCGGCGCGGGCACGTCGGGCGGCGACCAGCCCACCTTCCAGGAGGAGGGGCAGGACGACGACCTCTACAGCTAAGCTCCCAGCGTCTGCCCCGGGTGTCTGCACTCTGTAAGTTCCATAATGTAGACAGTGTCCCGGTGCAGGTTCCCGACCAGCGCCGGCGCGGGCACGTCGGGCGGCGACCAGCCCACCTTCCAGGAGGAGGGGCAGGACGACGACCTCTACAGCTAAGCTCCCAGCGTCTGCCCCGGGTGTCTGCACTCTGTAAGTTTCATGACACTACTCTTAAGCTGCTTGGACGGCTGTAGTAAACATGACACTATAAGCGCCACTTTCACCATCCCACTTAAGCGGTTAAATCATTAAACCTTCGTGTCAAATTATACTGGTAACCATGGTAACTCCAGGTTTAACCGGTTAACCCCGGGTTAGTGGAATGGTGCAAGTGGCCCTAAGACATCAATTCTCGAGTAACTTTACGAAATTGTATGATAGTTTTAATGTTTTTACTATATACACCATTTAAGATTAGAGATTACATAAGTTTCCTGTTGACACAACAAATGTGACGTTTTCAATAAAAAGGTATCACATTGTCGGTTGTCGATAAGGTAGATTTTAAATTGAAGGCTTATGGAAATATCGCCTTATTGACAACCGACAACAAGTACCCTTTTGGTTGAAAACGGTACAAATGATGTATATCCTAGCATTACATAGTCTACATTTTTATGTTCGAATATACTTCAAAAACAGTACTTTTTATAGTTAAGGTTGTGATTAAAAAAAAGACGGACCATATGTCTGATACTCTAAAAATTTAAATACAAAACATTGACATATTTATTTCGCATTTACAGGTTTGTGCCTAATAGTAAGTTGTTCAGTATGGTAATTATTTACCACACGTTAACGAAAAAACCCTGTATAACATCTGTAATATAGCTCTTACGCCTCAACCACGAAACGAACAGTCCGAGCGTGCAAGTTCGACGCTGCGTGCGTTCCATGGCCCTCTGGTCCCTATTTCACCACGGTGACAGGTGCGACAATTGTCGACATCGACATCACTGTTAGTGACGTCACAGACCTCCATAGGCTACGGTAACCGCTTACCATCGGACGGGCGGTGGTCTTGTTTGCCACTAACATTTAAAAAAAACATATCGCCAATAAATAAGTACGTATTTTGCGAAGCTAATGACAATTGTCTTGACAGGAAATGAGTTCTGTGTCGGAATATTGTGACAATTGTCATGTTTCTTGTGACAATTGTCATTAGCTTCGCAAAATAAGTACTTATTTAATGGCGATATAATGGAGATTTTTTCAATTAAAATGTTGGTGGCAAACAAGCACACCGCCCGTCTGATGGTAAGCGGTTACCGTAGCGTATGGAGGCCTGTGACGTCAGCAACAGTGATGTCGACAATTGTCGCACACCACCGTGGTGAAATAGGGGCCTGGTTGATGATCTTACTCACAAAATATTTACATTTTGACAGGTTCCGACCTTTTTCGGACTACGACTACGGAACCCGGGGCGTCTCAACACACACGCGCCCCACCAGGCCGGCACCACACACAGACACACACAAACACATATACCAGAGGCCGGCTCCGCTCCGCGCCCCAGTTTAAGACTTATACTTAAGATTATCGGTGAACCACGTCCGGACGGGTGTAGCGGATCCCAGGTTGAGGAAATGTCTATAATGTCTATATTAAATTCCAATATGTATTCCCAACCGGGTATAAGTGTATTTATTTTGTCGATCGATTGATAGCATTTCTTTGTGTTCGGATTCGCTTGTGTTAGTTGTAATTTGAATAATGTTGGCTCGCGGAGCCGTTAAGATCATAATGATATAGTATAATTGTTAACTGTATGGCAGATCCTGTGCGTAGGCGACTATTACACAATATCGCAGTGATTTTTTAATAAAAGATTTTTATAGACCAATATTGTGCTTTTATTGTTTTGCCACGCCTATCCCTACTAATATCACAGAATAAATAATAGTACTACCGTTCAGAAAGGAAATATCCTTCAAAACCGAAGTTTGACAGCGGTTCAGGGTTGAACCATTATGTCCCTTTCTAATGTATGGCATCCTTTTCGGCTATTTAGGGTTGTCGAAATTCAGGTCATTATCTTATCTGTGGTCGTGCACGCAATACGTCAAGTTGTGCCAACCCTAATAAGCTCGGAGCAATGCGGAGCCGAAAGGAGCCGAGTATGCCCGAAGCGAGGAGTTTCGCACCCCTGCTAATATTAAAGCGAAAATAACTGTCTGTCTGTTACCTCTTCACGCTTTAAGAGGAAAGAGGATGGCCGCTTCTCCATATAAACGTAGTCCCCCATTTTCCTCTCTGAATATAGACATTATGAAAAATATTTTTACATAGTTTGATGTATATTAACCATAGCTATGCCCCTACGTTTGACTTTTTTTTAGATTTTTTGATTATTATAGAGATTAGAAGCGAAAAAGAGATTACATACAATTTTTTTAATGCTCCTAACTCTTATAAAATTAGAAATTGGAAATAAAATAAAACACAGGGCTTGATGCATAGCTGTGGTTGATATACATCAAACTGTGTCAAATTATTTTCAATAATGTAAATATTCAGAGGAAAATCAATAATGTTAATATTCAGAGAGGAAAATGAGGACTACGTTTGTATGTAAAAGGCGATTTCGCACGGGTCCTCCAGATTCGTCTTAAGTGGCGTGAAATCAATTTAGATGAAATTTGGTGTGGAAACACTTTCAGACCATCTTTGCAAAAAAAAATAATATCGGCATATTACGCGAACCTCTAACACAATCTAAGGGTCTATCGCGAAACACGAAAATCGAAATTTCGTTATCTAACATCTCTGTCATTCTTGCATATTCGAGCGATAAAGAGGCAGATAGCGAAATTTCGGATTCGCGTTTCCCGGTAGGTTTGATGCATCAATGTCATATTTTATTATCTCTGAAAACTTGTCAAAAACCTGTTAAAGGTATGTATAATTTACTCTATGTTTTACTAAAAAGGCTAGTGCTGCACTCTGGTGGCAGAACGTTGCAGTAATATCCCCTAATTAGATGAAATTTGGCGTAGAAACACTTTTAAGCCATCTTTGCAACAAAAAAAACAATGATAATTGTAAACATTTAATGCTCTATTGTTTGTATACAGTTAAAATTCACATTTGATAAGATAATATCGTCAGGTAACCAAAACACTAATTGCCACCACAAGTTCATAGCCATAGTGAACCATAATGAGGGCTACCGCGTTTAATTTCGCCGCTGGGGGCGCTCGTTTAAATGACGGTCTTTCAATATGTCAAATGCATAGGAAGTTTTTGGGGTTTCAAGCTTTTTTATTGGGAATTTTCACTCCTTATTCATAATTGTGGTAAATCTTTATTCATCTTTAATTAATCATGGTATTGGTAAACAATAGATACTCGTATAGCTCAATAAATGTTAGTGTTTTAAAAATAGTGCTAACGAAAATATATGCAAATTAAACAGGTTGAAAAAATGGCACATTTAGACGTTAAAATACCTTTGTGTATATTAGAACGTATTGATTTTATAAAAATAAGCATAGAAGAATTTTGAGATCTGTTTTTCTGGTTCTGTACCTACATCTACAGTGGCGCCAACTGGTGAGCACAAAAACGGTAGCCCTCATTGTACCAAGATAAGGTCGATAATTTAATAATTTTTTAGGGTTCTGTACCCAAAAGGTAATAACGGAACCCTATTACTAAGACTCCTCTGTCCACCCTCTGTCCGTCTGTCTGTCACAAGGCTGTATCTCATCAACCATGATAGCTAGACAGTTGATATTTTCACAGATGATGTATTTCTGTTGCCGCTATAACATCAAATACTAAAAAATACGGAACCCTCGGTGGGCGAGTCCGACTCGCACTTGTCCGCTTTTTTAGTAATTAGTGAGTTTTGGATGTCACTTGTCGTACTTGGCCTATGATATCATAGGCCAAAGGTATGTGGTATTCGAGCATAATTTTTTCTTGATTTTCCGAGGCACGTTTTATTCTTAGATTTTACTTATCTTATACGGAGTTACATATATCATTGATCGCGGGTACATGATTATACTGTGACTAAGTACACGATAAGTGATAACAGAGGGATATTGTACCTAAATGTTCGAATAAAGTCAACACCCATCAGTGTTTGCTGCCGCGACACATTTAATCATATACAAATATAAAGGGATAAGTTCGTTTTTGTACTAATGACGAATGTTATTATTCCTGTTTTGTTTTGATTTTTGTACAATAAAGTGTTTTGCTACTACTATACAAATACTCATCCGTAATAAAAAGCTGTGTGGACGTTAAACTGCCCTATGAGGAGCTGTAAAAATGGGTAAGCTATATTTTTATGTACAGTCGCCATCAGATATATCGGAGCGGCCGAAGTGCTCAAAAATATCTGAACACTAACGCCTTGACAATAGAGGCGTGTTCAGATATTTGTGAGCGCCTTAGCCGCTCCGATATATTTGATGACGACTATATACCTACCTACCTGAGATATCATAATTTCATAAGCGATGAGTAAGGGCCACTTGCCCGCTTTACCATTCCACTAACCCGGGTTGGCTGGTTAAACCTGGAGTTACCATGGTTACCAGTACAATTTGACACTGGGTTAACCCCGGGTGAGTGGGATGGTGCAAGTGGCGTTTTGGGGAATAACGGGAAGATATCCGTTTTCCCAAATTAGTTTTATGGTTGATTAAGCAAAATTTTTCAAATTCGACTCGTTCGAGTCTCCCTACTAAGAAAATAAACAACATTAATAAACATATTACTTAATTTTTGTAGTTTTGGTTTAATGTTATCGTGTTAATGTTTGTGTTTTGTTTAATGTTTGTAATATGTATTATGTACTTATACTCACAGATACTCGAAATTAATGAATATTAATTTTAATTTTAATTTAATTTAATGTCTTCTAAAGCATAAAAAAAAGTATAAAAATTCAAACTTTCTCCTTTCTCCAACACGGCAAGATCGGCAAACCTTATGGCCCCTTCTTGATAGTTCGGTCGGTACTTATATACTTAGTCAAATTCCAGAATACATGCCGTACATGCGTATTGCGTATAGGAATCTTATAAACAAATGTTCCTTTCTTTAAACCGGAAAAATACGATTTTGTGATATTGTTATGGCCACGCACTGTAAACAAAGAGAGATAGTTAATTGAAAATGAAAAAAAATGAAAATATATTTATTTTGCACACACAAAAATGGGAATTTACAGGAGTATAGGTACATGAGGTCGAGGTTGCACGCATACAGCGGTACTTATATTTATAACAGTATGAACAGGGGGGTATGAATTCTTCGACATGTTACTCAGTGCTTTCGTCGAAACCGTTAAATATATTTTGAACAAAAATTTCGATCATGAACTAACTGTACGCAATATTTTTTTAATTTCAGGTTATAATACCCAAATAATAATTTTGTTGGCATTATTTGCTGCAATAAAACAAGGGAATGGTGGTTGCGAGCTGCGCGACTTGGGACGGCAACCCTGTGAAGGCGAAATAACTTGCACTGATGACTTTGGCTCCGCTGTCACCTACGTAAGAGATTGGCCCTGCAGACGCTATAAAGTCAACCATGGTTACCGAAGATTTAGGCCCGATGAAGACTACAGTCTATACGTCAAAGCAGAAAATATCGACGGAACAGATTCATTCGACGCTTACGGCGTCATCAACGAACTCAGAGATCATATACTGACTCTGTCGATTACCAACGGAAAAATGAACTCTGTCCCATCAGCCATTTATAATGCACGTAAAGCAACAACAATTGATCTTTCCAGCAATACACTAGAATCCTTAAGATTGGAAGCTTTTACGACAATTAACAGTTTGAAATTGCTGAACATGTCCCGTAATCACATAACAGATTTAGAAGTCGGCGAGAGATCGCCCGACGCTGGATTCAGCGCGGTACAGATAATCGATTTGAGCTACAATGCTATTTCGTCCATCCCCAATCATTACTTCAGACAGTTTGCGGGTCTACTTCATTTAGATCTATCTCACAATTATATCAAAAGTTTCGATATACTCACTTTTGAAGGCGTAACACAGCTCCAAAATTTATACGTTTCAGATAACGAAATAACTAAATTGGGTGTCGATTTTGCAAGATTTGAATTTATGAAAGAATTGGTTTTAGATCACAACTATTTGACATCAATAGAGGAAAGCAATTTTGACAAAATGTCCAAATTGGAAAAACTTAATATAAGTTCCAATAGTTTAGTTAGTATTGGAGATAAATCTTTTGATAATTTAGTTGAATTAAAGGAGTTGGACTTGAGCAATAACAAAATTAATAAAATCACAAAGACTATATTTCATCATAACACTAACTTAAAATCATTAGACATATCATCAAATAGAATTTCTAAAATAGAACCAGGAACATTTGAAGGAAAGGGTATTGAAAATTTTAAAGTCCATAATAATCTTATTGCGGGTTCTTTGATCAAAAACACCTTTCAAGGTATTTGTGTCGACAAATTAGACTTGAGTTGTGCTAATGTTACTGAGCTAGGTCCGGAGTTATTTGAGGGGCAATTTCAATCTTTAAATTTCAGTAGAAATTCCATATCAAAAATTCATAAAACAACCTTTTATAAACTCGAATTATTGACAGAACTAGACCTCTCATACAACCAATTACAAGACATAGAATTTGGCACTTCTAATCTAAACAACCTTTCCTACTTCTATATCAATAATAATAAAATTAAGAAAATCACATTTGACACGTTTAAATCTCTAACTTCGTTAAAAGTTGTCGATTTATCTAATAACGTAATTGAAAATATTGAAATACTTTCTTTCCAGAATTTAAGGAAGCTCGTGTCGTTGAATTTAAATAATAATCCTCTTGTTGATGTTATCTCGCCACAAATGTTCAGCGGACTAGCTTTAACTACAACGCTCGATTTTACTAATTCCAAAATAAACACGATTCAAAACAACGCATTCAATGGAATGGAGTCCTTGAAAACGTTTAATTCTACACACAGTAAGATATCAGTACTAGAAGTGAATGCATTTAATGGGACTGGGTCAATTGAAATTTTGGATCTATCCTACAATCAAATAGAATTTTTTTCTTTAAATCATAGGAATATAAAGTTTGTGAAAGATTTATATTTACAATACAATAAGCTTCAACATGTGACCGACCAAACGTTTTCAGGGCTAACAAATTTAAGTTCATTAACTTTAAAGGGGAATAATCTCATTAACATTGAGAGTGGAGCTTTTCGCGATTTAAATAATCTACTAAAGCTAGACATTTCTGCTAATAAAGACGTAGTGTTTAATTCATCAATATTTTCGAATCTGAAGTCACTCTCTGTAGTCCTACTTGATCACGTGACAACAAGATTTAGTTTCGAGAGTGTAGTAAACACTACAATTACAAACTTGGATTTGTCATTTTGTGAAATATCAGATATCAACGGAGTCCGAGTGTACCAGATTACAACTCTCGAACGGTTGAATCTGGCTTCAAATAAGATTAGGGAAGTTGACAAGACATCGTTCCAAAAGTTACGTCAACTTGCATGGATCGATCTCAGTAATAATAAGCTTTCCAGTATCCAACCAGGGTCTTTCAGCGATAATGAAGACCTGAGCATTCTTAATTTAAGCAATAACTTCCTATCTTCCCTAGAGTTTGGTGTATTTGATGGTCTAACGAATTTAAACACTCTTGACTTGTCAAGTAATACGTTGCATAGTTTTAGTGCAAGCATATTTCACAACACACCTCTTGTGCGAGTAGTTTATGTTGAAAATAATCTAATAGACGATTTAGATTTTGAAGAGTTTAGTAAAGCAAATATTAGAGACCTTTACATAGGGGGCAACCCTGTACCTTGCAGTAGGTTGACCGAATGGAAAAAGAATACCGATACTCCGCAAATACTGTCCGTTAAAGCGAAAAATGAAATATATGATAAAGAGAATGTCGATGGCATAACTTGTAAAAGTAAGACTAATTTTAACGCCTTTGGTCAAAACAATAGTAACGAAACGGACCTTGCAGCAATGTTGTCGAGCTCTTTAGAAGAATTTCGGGTCACAGTGGAAAGGTTTTTAAACCGTAACGATTCTAAAATTGACCTTGAGTCAATCGGTCTCCAAAAGGTGGCCTCTTCAATGGAGCATTTTCTAGAAGTATTTAACAAAAGTGAAACAAGAAATAATGTTTTCCTTGAAAAACTAATGAACATCAACAATAGCACTAACAGGGCTTTAGAAAATATACAAGAATATATAAAGCTTAGTCATGTTATAGCAGTCAATTCTCAAACTGATAAGCCAGAAAGCAATGATGAAATAGAGAAAACAATTATTGCAATGTTATCGAAAGAAAAACAATCCATGAAAAATGAAATTAAGAATATGCTGGATGATTGGAAATTAAATAACGTAAAAAATACATTTAAAGCTCAGTCTGCTAATGAAGCAGGCTCGGCTGATCCGAGGTCTGCATTATATTTCATAGCGACGTGCCTTGCGGCACTACTTGGTTTACTAGTTTTAAGTCTGATATTCGTTTTCTTTAAGTTACGAACCAAACATGCATATAACGATTTGTCGCTCAGCAGACAGCCCATATCCAATGCGATGGAAATGGAATAATATTACAGTAAAGTTATGAGTTTTAGACATTTGTATAATAGTTTTAATGTGTAATGTAAGTAACTTTAAAAGAAAGCTTAAATTAAAATGTTTACATACCTATAAAATATGTTTTATTTTTAATAATATCGACGGATGATGATCGGGGGATGGTAATTCAGCTTCGGCTACCTCTGATGTTAATAACTGTTTAAGTTTATAGACCGGGCTCTAAGTGAAGTTCCGTTTGCAAAAATTGCGGACCGAAGTTTGCCTTCCGATCCTTGTAGTGGGGTTTCTACGCTCCTAGAAACCCGATTTTGCCGGGCTGAAAAGTGGTGCTGTTACCCCCACTATCCCTTTGGATTTCCCCCTTACAATTCTCATACATTCGCTATCGAAAAAGTCCCAAAAAATAGTTATTTGTTATACAAGGGCGCAAAGTTGTATTTTACCCGCGAGTGTAGAATTGAAACACGAGAAGTAAAATACATTTGCGCCCGTGTGTAACACAAAACTTTTCACCTCACTATAGCGAGGAAAGTGCAACATCCACAGGCGTTAGATCATCTTCATCACTGTAATCACTTATTTCTTTACGATATTATAACAGAAAACTCTGGAAGTTGTGTATTTTTACGCGAGTCGGTAAGAAAAGGTTTTAAGTAAAAAAATTGTTGACAATGTTGACATTTCTGATGTATGAAATGTCAACGATGCGTTTTGAAATTGCATCGACTCAACTTGTGCGTTCAGAATTATATTTAACATCATTATAAAAAAAACAAACGTTTCTTATGGAATTTTAAGGTTTATGACTTAAAATCATTAAATAAAGCTAAATTTGGTATTTTTTATTAGATTCTCAAACCATTTATTTAATGATAATTAATATCTAACGAACCATTATCATGAGCGTTTTACGTTTTGTTATCTGTCAAGCTACTTAAACACGCTCCATCCAAGGTCAAATTACTTTCCCCACTAGTGGATAAAACGCGTTTTTCCCCGCTTGTATTGAAGGATAAACGACAACTTTCCGAGCTAGTGAGGGGAAAAATTTTTTTTTAGGGTACCTTAATAAAATTAATTACCTTCATTAAATTATCTTAATTCATTAATACAAAATAGATTTTTTTGAAAAATTTTTTTGCTTTAACTCAATAGTGTGGGTATCGTTGCATAGGTCTTTCAAAATTAATAAGGATCTCCAACAACCATTTTTTGATTGATTGTTTTCGGAAATAATCGCTCCGAAAGAAAAAAAATATGTGTCCCCCCCCTCTAACTTTTGAACCATGGGTCCAAAAAATATAAAAAAAATCGTAAAACAAAAGCTTAATAAATACTTTCAATGAAAACTATAGCGAATATTATCGGTCCACCTGTTTTTGAGTTATTGCAAAACGTCTTCTCTTCTTAGTAAAAAGACGTACAAAGCGCTGCGAAAGTATACTCCCTTTTGCTTGTGTGTACATGATACTTACTATAATAGCCCCCGTTTAGCCTATTCTGATAGAATGGTAACTACGGAACCCTACACTGAGCATGGCCCGACATGCTGATACCGACGACCAGCGGCAGAGCGTCCATAGAACTCGATTCCTGCCGGCTTTCCAAACTCCTCCAGCTTCATACGAATAAGTATTCTTGGCGCGCCACTGGTATCGACAATATGGTAGTTTATGAACAAAGAAAAAAAAAACACTGTAGGTATGTTTATTTGTTTTATTTAAATGAGTCCTTACTTGTCCATAACGAGTTCCTGTGACTAAGTACATGATAAGTGATAACAGAGGGATATTGTAAATGTTCGAATAAAGACAGCACCCATCAGTGTTTGCTGACCCGTCGGCCGCGACACGTTTAATACAAAGGATATGCAAATACAAATCAGTGATAAAACTTTGGTGGACGTTAAACTGCCCTATGGGGAGCTGCAAATATGGGTAAGCTATCTTTTCTTTTATGTAAGATATTATATGAAGAGTCTAGGGAAAAAATATTTTTTTCCGAATTAGATTTATGTATGTGTAGTATGTATGAGATTTATGTAAGTTTATTTTCGGTAGTGTGTATTATTTATCGCTATATTTTTTGTTTTAAGTTACCTATTCTGCTTTTTTTGTTCAATGCCTGCACCTATCACTGTTTCTGTTTAGCCTGGTGGTTGACTGGTAGAGAATGCCTTTAGGCATTAAGTCCGCCATTTGTACTTTATTTGTTATATTGTGCAATAAAGTTTAAAATAAATAATAAATAAATTTATGGTCGATAAAATTATGACAGATGCAAACATTTTCAATTCGAGACAGCCTTCTAAGAAAATAGACAACATTTATAAATATATTTTGTCTAAAGAGTTTAATTTATTCTATTTTCTATTGGTTCGTAGTCTGACCTTTTTACTAACAAATTTGTGCAAAGTTAGCGTGGTCAGTATCTATATAAGAATTTAAATATAACAACCACCAGAAGATAATTGTTAAATTACTTTTCTCAAATTAAGGAACCTGGTTACACGTTCCGCCACAGCACTGACTTAAAATGGAGAATCTATGACAGACTTTTTCACTGGACTCTTCTTATGATTGACTTCTCTTGTTTTTTTTATTATTATAAAAAATCGTTTTTTTTTTCAAAGACATTGCAAAAACCAAATAGGCAAACCTTAATTGTGGCCCCTCCTTGATAAGTAGGTACCTACCTACTTTTTAGGTAGTCAAATTTCAGACTACTTGTGTACACCTCGTTTCCAAGATATCTTATAACAGATGTTCCCTTCTGTTCAGGAAAAATATACAAATTCGTTTCGTTTCAATTGCAATAATTTAGAAGGTACTGTTGTTACGGCCCACACACTGTAAACAAAGAACGGTTAATTCTTCGACATGATAAATGATAAGAGTTCTACGCGTCGATCCAGGATATGAAAACCCATACTCTTAGTGTCGTCGAAACTGTTAAATATATTTTGAACAAAAAATTCAATCATTGAACTATAACTGTACCTAATCATTTCAATTTTTAGGTTATAGTACGCGAAGGATAATTTTGCTGGCATTATTTGCTGCAATTAGTCAAGTGGATGGTGGTTGCGAGCTGGGTGACTTGGGACGGAAACCTTGTGAAGGCGAACTAACTTGCACTGATGATTTTGGCTCCGCTATCGCCTACGTAAGGGATTGGTCCTGCAGACGCCATGAAACCTACGACTACTACAACGGTTACCGAAGATTTAGAACTGATGACGACTACAGTCTATACGTCAAAGCAGAAAATATCGACGGAACAGATTCATTCGACGCCTACGGCGTCGTTAATGAACTCAGAGACCACATATTGACTCTATCGATTACCAACGGGAAAATGAATTCTGTCCCATCAGCCATTTATAACGCACATAAAGCAACAACAATTGATCTTTCCAGCAATACAATAGAATCTTTAAAGCTGGAAGCTTTCACAAAAATTAGCAGTTTAAAATTGCTCAACTTGTGCTGTAATCATATAGCAGATTTAGAAATCGGCGAAAGATCGCCCGGCGCCCGATTTAGCGCGGTACAGACAATAGATTTGAGCTACAACGCCATTTCGTCCATCCCCAACAATTACTTCAGACAGTTTCCAGATTTACTTCATTTAGATCTATCTCATAATTATATCAAAAGTTTCGATATACTTACTTTTGAAGGCATCACACAGCTCCAAAAGTTATACGTTTCAGATAACGAAATAACTAAATTGGGTGTCGTTTTTGCAAGATTCGAATTTATGAAAGAATTGGTTTTAGATCATAATTATTTGACATCAATTGAGGAAAGCAATTTTGACAAAATGTCCAAGTTGGAAAAACTTAATATAAGTTCCAATAGTTTATTTAGTATTGGAGATACATCGTTTGACCATTTGGTTGAATTAAAGGAGATGGACTTGAGCAATAACACAATTAATATAATTACAAAGACTATATTTCAGCATAACACTAACTTACAATCATTAGACATATCATCAAATAGAATTTCTAAAATAGAACCAGGAGCATTTGAAGGAAAGCGTATTGAGGATTTTAAAGTCCATAATAATCCTATTGCGGGTTCTTTAATCAAAAACACCTTTCAAGGTATTTGTGTCGACAAACTAGACTTGAGTTGTGCTAATGTTACTGAGCTAGGTCCGAAATTATTTGAGGGGCAATTTCAATCTTTAAATTTCAGTAGAAATTCCATATCCAAAATTCATAAAACAACCTTTTATAAACTCGAATTGTTGACAGAACTAGACCTCTCATACAACCAATTACAAGACATAGAATTTGACACTTCTAATCTAAACAATCTTTCCTACTTCTATATCAATAATAATAAAATTAAGAAAATCACAAATGACACGTTTAAATCTCTAACTTCGTTAAAAGTTGTCGATTTATCTAATAACGCAATTGAAAATATTGATATACTTTCTTTCCAAAATTTAAAAGAGCTCGAATCGTTGAATTTAAATAATAATCCCCTTGTTGATGTTATTTCGTCACAAATGTTCAGCGGACTAGCTTTAACTACAGAGCTCCATTTTACTAATTCCAAAATAAACACGATTCAAAACAACGCATTCAACGGAATGGAGTCCTTGAAAACGTTTAATTCTACACATAGTAAGATATCAGTACTAGAAGTTAATATATTTAATGGCACTGGGTCAATTGAAATTTTGGATCTATCTTACAATCGAATAGAATGTTTTTCTATAAATAATACAAATATAAAATATGTGAAAGATTTATATTTACAATACAATAAACTTCAAAATGTGACCGGTCAAACGTTTTCAGGGCTAACTAATTTAAGTTCATTAACTTTAAAGGGGAATAATCTCATTAACATTGAGAATGGAGCTTTTCACGATTTAAATAATCTACTAAAGCTAGATATTTCTGCCAATAAAGACGTAGTGTTTAATTCATCAATATTTTCGAACCTCAAGTCACTCTCTGTAGTCCTACTTGATCACGTGACAACAAGATTTAGTTTCGAAAGTGTAGTAAACACTACAATTACAAACTTGGATTTGTCTTTTTGCGAAATATCAGATATCAACGCAGTCCAATTGTACCAAATTACAACTCTCGAACGGTTGAATCTGGCTTCAAATAAGATTAGGGAAGTTGACAAGACATCGCTCCAAAAGTTACGTCGACTTGCATGGATCGATCTCAGTAATAATAAGCTTTCCAGTATCCAACCAGGTTCATTCAGTGATAATGAAGACCTGAGCGTTATAAATTTAAGCAATAACTTCTTATTTTCCCTAGAGTTTGGTGTATTTGATGGTCTAGCGAATTTAAACACTCTTGACTTGTCAAGTAATACGTTGCATAGTTTTAGTGCAAGCATATTTCACAACACACCTCTTGTGCGAGTAGTTTATGTTGACAATAATCTAATAGACGATTTAGATTTTGAAGAGTTTACTAAAGCAAATATTCGAGACCTTTACATAGGGGGCAACCCCGTACCTTGCAGTAGGTTGACCGAATGGAAGAAGAATACCGATACTCCTCAAATACTGTCCGTTAAAGCGAAAAATGAAATATATGATAAAGAGAATGTTGATGGCATAACTTGTAAAAGTAAGACAAAATTTAACGACTTTGGTCAGAACAATAGTAACGAAACTGCTTTTGGAGCAATGTTGTCGAGCTCTTTGGAAGAATTTCGGGTTACAGTGGAAAGGTTTTTGAACCGTAACGATTCTAAAATTGATCTTGATTCAATTGGTTTCCAAAAGGTGTCTACTTCAATTGAAAAATTTCTAGAAGTATTCAACAAAAGTGAAACAAGAAATATTGTTTTCCTTGAAAAACTAATGAACATCAACAATAGCACTAACAGGGCTTTAGAAAACATACAAGAATATATAAAGCTTAGTCATGTTATAGCAGTCAATTCTCAAACTGATAAGCCTGTGAGCAATGATGAAATAGAAAAAAGAATCTTTGCAATGTTATCGAAAGAAAAACAATCAATGAAAAATGAAATTAAGAATATGTTTGATGATTGGAAGTCGAATAACGTTGTAAATAATAAATTTGAAGCCCAGTCCGCTAGTGATGGAGGCTCATCTGATCTGAGGTCTGCATTATATTTCATTGCAACGTGCCTCGCGGCACTCCTTAGTCTACTAGTTTTAAGTGTGATATTCGTTTTCTTTAAGTTACGAAATAAACATGCGTATAGTAATCATTTGTCGCACAGCAGACAGCCCATATCCAACGTGATGGAAATGGAATAATTTTACAAAGTTATGATATTGTTATGAGTTGTAGATATTTTTAAGTTTTTACATTAAGATAAAATTAAAATGTTTACATAGCTATAAAATATGTTTTATTTTTTGTTATGTAAGTAGGTGTTTGTTTGTATTCCGATGGAAAAATTACCTATACAAAAACCTAAGTAATTAATTTATGTAGTGTGTGTGACAAACCTTACGCCATTTTAGAGTCCACGCTAAGATTTCATGCTAAGTGTTATGTCAAGTGTGGAGCTTACTAATTGTTATTAATTATTAAATTAGGTATCATATTCAGTTAGGTTAATTATGTATGTAATTAATTATGGAGACATTTATGCGCTCTTACTGCCAAATTTATGCAAAGTTAGCGTGGCGTGGTCAGTCTATAATATTTTATTTAACTTACAGTTTTTTAAATTCACGTAGTCTAAGTCTAGTGTAAGTGTAGCAAATATAGACCATTTTCTTTTGTTTGAAATCGAAAGCGCAACTGTTTCAATGAGAATAATTTAATTACGTTGAAGTACCTACTTAATTGGGTATTGGGTATTTAATTAGTACTTTGGGTAGGACTAAGGGCCATGGTTGGTGGTTAACTTTTTGTATGTGTATGATAAGTTGAGTAGGTATCCTAACCGTAATTTTAGTCATATTTTTGTATATTACTTGAAAACGATTTTTCCCTCTAAAAAGGGTCATTGCGCTAGTTTCCGTCCAGCTATAGTTTCCGTCCACTTGACGAAATAATACCTAAATAAAAAAAATATTATACGACAATTTAACACAGATCGAGCTAGTCCCACAGTAAGGTCAGTATAGTCTGGCAAAAAAGAGTAGAAATTAAAAAGTGGCAACACTGTTAAGTGTCGATCGTGTCGTACCGTTTTTCTTAGAAAAATTTTAAAGGGACGACACTACAGTGTTGCCACTTTTTAATTTCTACTCTTTTTTGCCAGACAATACCTAACGCTTGTGTTGTGGGTACTATATAGACGACGACGATATGTTTAGTATAAAATATTCGTAATAAGCACACAAATAAATGTCCTTACCAGAATTCGAACCCGGGACCTCCAGTCCTGCTTCGTAGGCAGGGTCAATATACCGACTATCCAGGAGTCCGTCAAACCACTCAAACCGGCAGAATAGCAACTTTTTTTTTAATTCGCTACTTGCGAAATATAATTTTTATGTAGATGTATATAGATCTATTGTTTAGCTAGATATTAAGATAAGATAAGATATATACGAAAACTAGAGCTGGGCGGAAACTATAGCACACCTGCACATCAAGACCGAGGGGTGACCCAAGATCATGGGCAATTTAAATAATAAAAACTATAGTCTGAGGGCTACCGCGTTTAATTTCGCCGCTAGGGGCGCTAGTGTAGATGGAGGTCTTTCAAAAATGACAAATGCATCGAAGGGTTTAAAGCTTTTTTATCGGGAATTTTCACTCCTTATTCATAATTGTGGTAAATCTTTGTCCATCTTTGATAAACAATAGATATATACATATAGCTCAATAAATGTTAGTGGTTTAAAAAAACTATTACGCCAAAAACGGCAAAAAAATAACGTTCACTTAAATTTTTATTTTATTCTGTTTATAGTATTTCTTGTTATAGCGGCAACAGAAATACATCATATGTGAAAATTTCAACTGTCTAGCTATCACGGTTCATGAGATACAGCCTGGTGACAGACGGACAGGCAGACAGACAGACAGCGGAGTCTTAGTAATAGGGTCCCTTGTTTACCCTTTGGGTACTGAACCCTAAAAAGTGCCAATTAGGTATAAGATATATGCAAAATTAAACAGGTTGAAAATATGGCACACTTAGACGTTAAAATTACCTTTGTAAAATAATATTTGTTCTTATAAAAATAAGCATAGAAGAATCTTGAGATCCGTTTTTCTGGACCTACATCTACAGTGGCACCAACTGGTGAGCACAAAAACGGTAGCCCTCCTTGAAAACCAATCCGTTTTTCGTCGGTTAAAAACTTGTTGTGAAAAGAGGCATGTTAACAATGAAACAGCTGTCTCTTTTTCGCTTTGCAACTCAGCTATTAAATCAACTGGCAGTAGGCTAGTGACGTCACGCAGTGCAATGGCGGGGAGCGCGCGCATTTGTTCGGCCGCTGCCCGCCATTTTGGATTCTCGTTTCGACAACAAACAAACGGGAGGGGAATGTTAAACTAAAGTTAAACTAAAGGTAATGTTATCACGGAATAAAGTGACATGTCGTGGACAATCGAAAGTGACATAAAACTGATTAATTTAGTTAAGAAATATGATATGTTTTACAATCCTAAAAGCAGCGACTACAGAAATGTAACGTTGAAAAGTGACGTGTGGAAAAGAATTGGGAGTATTCTGGACAAAACAGGTACGTTTGTAAGCATCACAATAGTTAATATCCTATATGTGGCCTAATACTACTGATAATTACATGTAGTATGTACCTGGCTCTATACTTTTGATTGTTGTATCTATGGTCATTTTAGTTTGAGAGAGAGAGCGGTCAGATTTGGCGGCAGGCCTGTGCGCGAGGTTATGTTACTTATGTTCGATTTGATCTTTATGTAATCTTATAATTAATCCTGTATATCAAATATCAATGTAATAAAAGAAATGTCAAAGCAAGCAGTGGTTTGTGTGCTAAACCCCTTTTACTGAGCATTAAATCTATGGATGATTTCAACTCAGAAAGCGGGATTGTGAATTCAAATGCCCACATAGAAATTGGATGATTATTTTCACCTATATAGAGATGAAGCACACATCTCGAAGAATGTGAAAAAAAAAAAACGCTTAGTTAAGGCGTATATCTGGAGCATTGCTTTAAATATTTGTGAGACGTGGACAGTGACACAACGGGACAGAGAGCGATTGGAGGCCTTTGAAATCCGGTGTTGGCGGAGGATGCTAAGGATTAGCTGGACAGAAAGGAAGACGAACGTTGAGGAACTGAGCATGGCAGGAGAGAAGAGATGCCTGTTAGGCACAACAGCTAACAGAAGGTGCAAGATGATTAGTCATCTAATACGGCACGACCCGCACGACAGATTCTTTTTAAACATCCTGAAGGGCAAGATTGAGCGAGAAAGACGCAGAGGAACACATATCTCAGCCAAATGAAAGATAGAGTTTCTGTCATGTTGTACGAGGGAGTCAAAAGGCTGGCCCAGCAAAGAATGGTAATTACTCCATCAACAAGAGCATAGCTCTTAAAATTGATGATGATGATGAAAGAGGTACATAGTAATGTAAGTTGCTTGGTCTTTTGAATGTTAATTTCATAATCAAGACAATAGTGTATATATATATAAATATATATGATACACGATTTCATTAGTTTGTTTTGTACGGTAAACAAAATGATTGACAATTGGTTTCATTTGTTTAAAATAAAAGTTGTTTTAAATTTGCAATGCACTGGACATTTGCTATGTATTGATCTAGTTATTAACCTGTGTTTTTTGTCATTGTTTGTTTTTGGACTGACACGTTGAGACACGTTGGAATACAATGAGAATAGATCTCGACGAAAATGCAAGCAAACGACCATCACGGTGAGATTGGTGAGACGCAGAGAACTATCATTAAGAGCCAACATGGTTATAAGAAGTCAAAATGGTAAGGATGGTATTGTGCACTGTTCAGGTACAATTCAGGTGCTCAGTGAAGTTAATTATTAACAATGAGTTGTAAAATGACAATAATTGAATATTTACTAGGTATTATTACTATTATTTTTTGGATAGTCTAATGACACTAAAAGGTTATTTTTTGTTCTAATGATGCATGAGTATATAATGCCTATATATGGTAAGAGATAACAAAAAAAGGTGATTGATTAGTATTGCAGAAGTTATTGCCATGATGAAATGATGAGATAGCAAAGATGAGAGGTAGCGACTGACAGCGGGCTAGAATTGTAGGAGATTGGCCCATGACGGTTGTCAATGGGAAGATTTAGAAAAGGCCTTTACCAAGCATCACACTTATTGAGATAAATATCCTGGTCTCTAATTCAGAATAAAAGAATCTTAATAGATAAATGTGCATATCGGTTATTTAGGTGAAAAGACAAAGAAACTAGTTTTTGTTTTGATGCAAACAAATTATTTATAAACATTTGTATATAGGCAAATGTAAAAAAAAAAAAATGTTAATTAAAGATGGTATATTCTACATAGTAGTACTGTAGGTACATGCATTTAGTTGCCAATCATTGTTGTACTGAAAATTATTAGTCTGGATACTCCGAGAGATGCATATAGAAACAATAATGAATTAATGGAATTACACACAGTATGAATTCTAAATTTGAAATGAATGACATTGATAGTTTTACATCTATTTCATACTACTGTTTTAAATGTCATGCAATTGAAAATCAAAGTAACAATTTTAAAACATCATTATTATCATTCAGGGAGCATGATTTACATGATGACTGGTTGCGTTGTGGATATTGACATAGCATAAGAAAATGAAAAAAATGAAATATAAATGTTTATTTTATGATAACAATAAGTACAGTTCACTTTCAGTGGTTAAGATCTCCTAGTAGGTATTTAAAAGAAGTTATATTTCACTCTATTTAGAAATCTTGAATACCTACTTCATACCTTTGAATTGGTGACAAGCGGTATTTATATTTAAACCTTATTGCACAAAATATACACCAATGTACACATTTGTTTCTCTAAATTTATAAGTTTAGTGCAAGTTCTGTCTAGTAAAAGCAGATTGGCTAAACAAGAACAGATTACTTTTTCCATGCTGTTGACACAATATTCAATATTTGTATTAAGCATATTGCATAGTATTCAGTTGTATTTTGCAGTTGTACAATACAATAACAAACCACAAATGAAACTATGAATTGTTGCTATGAAATACAATTAATTTGTGACTTTATGGTTTCATTTGCATAAAGGGTGAATCTGAAATAATTATTGCATGACAGATTCAGGTTAAGAAATTTTACAGTTAGTGATGCCTAACTAAGTTAATCAAACTCTTAGGTCACAAATTATAAAATTCAGGTTACTAATAGGTAAGGACCATAAAGTGTCAAGAAAAGGCAAAAGCAGCATACTTGTGTATACATTATCAAGTTAAGAAAGTCTATTTGTAAAATTAAAAAGTTTACAAAAACAGTCCCTGTTTGAAAAAAAACAAGACTTAAAGAATTCTCATTGAAAATTGACTTGAAATGCAAAATCGATGAATAAGTACAACCACTGTCACAAGTGTTAGTACAAAATTTTAGTATGGTCCTGAGCAGAAGTCTGTGACTGACCTTAACAAAAGAATCAACACCAGAGTAGGTAAGTTAAATAAACGAAGCTAAAAGTAGATAACATTCAAACTTAAAGAAGCCTTATAAAGTAGGCTCAAGAAGCCTTATAAGGAGCTTGGAACTAATTTTTTATTTTTCATTTCAATTCATGAAACTTTGTAGTCTTAAAATTTGCTTGATCAGTAGGTTTAACAGAAGGTACCATGGAAGGTAACATGTATGATTTTATGACAGAGACACAGTGATGACAAGAAATAAGTTGGTAATATTAATTAAAGTATAGTAAGGCAAAAGAACCATGATTCATAAAGACAAAATGTATGGTTGCATTTTTGTCATTAAGTGCGTTGTCGCCACGATTAGCATAGCCAGGAAATATTGGCTGTATCAATTAACAAAAAGTGAATAAATGTATATTGGAATAACTTTTAATCACTTCCAATACTTCCAATAATATAGTAGGTGGGGTAATGACACTAATGACGCTAGTATATGTTACGGTGTACTCGGTGTAGTACCTATACGCTATTATTTAGAGCTACTTTTTTTGGGTGCATGTCATCCCGAGATATAGTTGCTGCGTTCTTGCCGATTCCTGGGGCTGAATATTACCATTGTGAAATACTGAACGAAGTTTAGGACGAAACATCAGGATCATAAGGTCATTGAATAAATAATTATCTGTTTATATAAATAAATTAATAAAAACCTGTTTTAAATGTAATCATCTTAAAGTTGATGAATCGATGGAATATTTGTCATTTTATTTAATTAATGTTGAGGATTTTTCGATGAAGATAATGACTGATATCCATGACGTCATTGACGTCTGATTACGATTTCAGTAACGATGAGTAGGTATCTAAGGAAGATCTTAGGTAACAGAGGTCCGAGAACGATGATTATGTATATGACCGAACATATCGATTACAGTGTCGATGTCAACGAATGTTTGCCTCGATGTCCACGACAGGGTCAATAACTGACCATATCGATGATGAAAACGGAGCTGAACGACTTCGATAACAATGTCGGCGATAATGCTTGACTGACCATATTGATGATGATATCGATGATGATTACCGAACAGATCGATTTAGATGACGATATAGATGATGATAGATGATGATTAGATATATAGTAAGATTAATTGATGATGATAATGATTGACTGAGTCAATGTTTATATTTCAATTATTAAATTGTTGAGGATGACTGTGACTAAAATTATCTTTGCTACTGCTAATGATTATAACTATTTTTATTTTTGTATGTTTCAACGCTGGTAACCTGGCTGAACGGATGAAGTTGATGATAAGCGAGGGCATCGCAGCAAGAGCTGACTGAAGCAAAAGAGGTGAAATTGTTAAGACAGAGCTGCCAGCAGTGGGCAGGGCCCAAGCTGCCGATGGTCAGGGCCGCAGAGTGAGCAACCGACGTACTATGCGCCGTGTCCACGATTACCGTCTTATGCATCTGATCAAGCGACTCGGCGAGAGTCTCTCTCGGTGTTGGTCGAGACTCTTCGCTGACACGACTGCTAGTTATTATATTAATATTATGAATCTAGAATATAACCGTTGAGTTTTGGCAGACTGTCTAGTGCAGGCCGTAATGGCAGACTGTTTATTATGTTAGTTTATATTTTGGCAAAGATAGGTACTTGTAATATGGACCTTGTAGTTAGATTCAAAAATAAATAAATAATTAGTTATACTTTGGCAAACTGTCCAGCGCAGGCCTTGAGGGCAGACTGTCTGGGGCAGGCCGTGATGGCAGACAGGCCATAACAAATTAAATGATTAGGTTGGCTATAGGTATGCATGTTGGCAGACTGTCTAGAACAGGCTTTGATAGCAGCCTGTCTTCTAGAGCAGGCCGTGATGGCAGACTGTCTAGACTGGTCTAGTCTAGAGCAGGCCATAACAACAGTCTAAATAAATAATTAGATTGACTAGGTTGAATGTTGGCAGACTGTCTAGAACAGGCTTTGATAGCAGCCTGTCTTCTAGAGCAGGCCGTGATGGCAGACTGTCTAGACTGGTCCAGTCTAGAGCAGGCCATAACAACAGTCTAATTAAATAATTAGATTGACTAGGTTGAATGTTGGCAGACTGTCTAGAACAGGCTTTGATAGCAGCCTGTCTTCTAGAGCAGGCCGTGATGGCAGACTGTCTAGACTAGTCTAGTCTAGAGCAGGCCATAACAATTTTTATACTTTGGAATGATGTCTAGAGCAGGCCTTAAGACAGGGCAGACTGTGATTGTTTATGATGAATTATACTTTGCCAAACTATTTAGAGCAGGCCTTAAAGGCAGACTGTGATTGTTTATGATGTGTTATACTTTGCCAAATTGTTTAGAGCAGGCCTTAAGGGCAGACTGTGGTTGTTTATCATGAATTATACTTTGCCAAACTATTTAGAGCAGGCCTTAAGGGCAGACTGTGATTGTTTATGATGTGTTATACTTTATACTTTGCCAAATTGTTTAGAGCAAGCCTTAAGGGCAGACTGTGATTGTTTATGATGTGTTATACTTTGCCAAATTGTTTAGAGCAGGCCTTAAGGGCAGACTGTGATTGTTTATCATGAATTATACTTTGCCAAACTATTTAGAGCAGGCCTTAAGGGCAGACTGTGATTGTTTATGATGTGTTATACTTTGCCAAGCTATTTAGAGCAGGCCTTAAGGGCAGACTGATTGTTTATGATGTGTCATACTATGTCAAACAGCTTAGAGCAGGCCTTACGGGCAGATTGTGATTGTATATGATGTATTATGCTTTGCCATAGAGCAGGCCTTAAGGGCAGACTATGATTGTTTATAACGTGTTATACTTTACCAAACTGTTTAGAGCAGGCCTTGAGGGCAGACTGTAAATGTTGATGTTGGTTTATACTTTAACAGACTGTCTAGAGCAGACCATGACTGTAAGTTAGTTCATATAGTGAATGACTAGAAGAAGGCTGTAAATGCTACTATAGGTGCTGGTTGTATGAAATGACTGTTTACATGATCTCAGGTTAAAGCATCAGGTTAATATACATATTGTCACTGGCTGCGATTGATTAATGAGGAACTGAATAACCAGAAGGTTAAAATAATGTTGTTATGTATGTTTATCTTTCGTTAGAGTTAAGGTGGATGACATGTTATGATATATGGTTGTTGATATAAATGTTTAATTACTTTAGTGAGAGGACTCACTAAAATAAAAAGGATGGCCGAGCTGTAAGCATCACAATAGTTAATATCCTATATGTGGCCTAATACTACTGATAATTACATGTAGTATGTACCTGGCTCTATACTTTTGATTGTTGTATCTATGGTCATTTTAGTTTGAGAGAGAGAGCGGTCAGATTTGGCGGCAGGCCTGTGCGCGAGGTTATGTTACTTATGTTCGATTTGATCTTTATGTAATCTTATAATTAATCCTGTATATCAAATATCAATGTAATAAAAGAAATGTCAAAGCAAGCAGTGGTTTGTGTGCTAAACCCCTTTTACTGAGCATTAAATCTATGGATGATTTCACGTTTTAGTAAGAATTTCCATTTCTTCACCTATTTGGATATAGCTTAAATAACATGGTTTCAATTGAAAATTATTTGGTTCAACACTTTTGTTATGTTAATAGGATTAGGCGTTTAGATCAGTAAGTTCAGTGACCGATACGAGTACACTACGAGTAATACGAGTGGCAGTCGAACTAGGAAGCTATAGTAGTAGTATCGCCGTTTTTTTAAAGATGGCGCTGTAATCAATTTTAATCGTATATGTACAACAAAATATTAAAAAAAACCAGCCAAGTGCGAGTTCCATGCCATTACGCAAAAAACGGCAAAAAAATTACGTTTGATGTATGGGAGCCCCACTTAAATATTTATTTTATTCTGTTTTTAGTATTTGTTGTTATAGCGGCAACAGAAATACATCATCTGTGAAAATTTCAACTGTCTAGTTATCCCGGTTCATGAGGTACATCCTGGTGTTTAGTAATAGGTACATTAGTAATAGGGTTCCGTTTTTACCCTTCGGAACCCTAAAAACGTAAATTGATTGGTTGCAAATATAATACAGTCAAAAATGTACATATACATTTTATATAAGAATGTAAAGTATTACGAATATTACGATGAATTTCGTACATTTACCCGCCTGTTCCTAATCTCTATCGCACGCGCGTTATAATTTAATTAGGTATATTAGGAGGGAGCGAAGTTTTAGGGTCGGCAACGCGCATGTAACTCCTTTTGAGTTACAGGCGTAAATACCATAGGCTACGGAGACTACTTACCATCAGGGCCGTATGCTTGTTTGCCACCGACGTAGTATAAAAAAAAATGCTGTCCCGCCCATGATGCCGGCGATCAATGCCACTAAGCGAGCGAGACAGCAATAATAATTATGCACGTGCGATAAAGATAGGAACAGGCGGGTCAATGTAATAAATTAATTAATAAAAAAAAAAAATGTAGTACGGTTGAATTTATATAGCTGAATAAAGAAGCCGGCCTTAGCCAACGATAGTATAGAATAAATAAAAAATATTTTAAATCTTCTTTTTTTACAGATGACGACTGCTGCAGAAGGTGGGGCTACGTGAGAGGTCACTACGTTAGATGGAGAGGAAAACCTGCCCCGAAAAGATTAAGTGATGTCATCAAAAATGGCTTAAAACGAGCTAAGCTACTTACATTCTTAGATGAATATCGTGGGAAATATTATACCAATGACAGTAGTACTGATCAGAGCGTCACCGAGCCTCCGTCAAGCGAAGTCAGCTATGAAAATTATGATGACCTTGATGATGACGAAGACGATATTGTTGAAGTCAAATCCGAAAACCATGACATTGTCGACGTAGAAGATGACAATTTTTATAAAGAAACAGAAGAAAGGGAAAACGCTGAGCCGAAAGCGAGTACAGAAAGCCCGAATAAAGATACTAATTTGGACAGTTTTGATGAGACGGACCATTTTTTTGCGTCAATGGCGAAAATTGCGAAGAAACTACCCAGACGTGATCAAGTTATGTTGCGAATGCAAATAGCTACGATGGTTGGGAACGCAGAGTTGAAGCAAATGGAATACAAGTGAATGTGCAGTTGCAACGATGGAGATGCAACAGTGATGTAGCTAGACGTGGGTGAAGCGGCCTTTTGGCCACGGGTTTGCACTTAAAAGGGCCCCGCGGGAGCCAACCCTTTTTATAACTGGGAATAAACTTCGGAAGAAAAAGGGCTCCTTTCACCTATTTCAGCTAGCTCACGCTACGCCACTGAGCGACAAGATGCCGTGTCGTGTTAATGTCATTTTTAGGGTTCCGTACCTCAAAAGGTAAAAACGGAACCCTTATAGGATCACTCGTGCGTCTGTCTGTCTGTCCGTCTGTTACAGCCTATTTTCTCCGAAAATACTGGACCAATTAAGTTCAAATTTGGTACACATATGTAAGTTTGTGACCCAAAGATGGACATGTAACGTAAACAAATTAATTGTAAACACGGGGGCCACTTTTGGGGGTAAATGAGAAAATTTAAAAATAAAGTTTGTCTAACTATATCGTGTTACATATCAAATGAAAGAGTTCATTGTGAGAATCTCAAATTTTTTTTTTATAATTTTAAGATAAATAGTTTAGAAGTTATTCAAGAAAATATACAAAAAATGACCATCCCCCCCCCCCTTTATCTCCGGTACTGGGTCAAAAATTTTGAAAAAAATACACAAAATAGATCTTTACCTATAGATCACAGGAAAACCTATTAGAAATGTGCAGTCAAGCGTGAGTCGGACTTAATTACTTAGTTTTTGATCCGACCCCTACGGGTTTTTTAAAGAAATTTTACTCACGTTTCACATAAAAAATACATTGTGTAAACTGTGTAATGTACGGAACCCTTGGAACGCGAGTTCGACTCGCACTTGGCCGGTTTTTCATATTTTTTTCCTTGTCCAATATTAGAATATATAGAATATAAGTGTTTTATGAATGTTACATGAACCTAGGTTGTCGATATTCGACATTGATTGAAGAACCGATGCTTGCTGTAGCACATAGTGTAATGACACTAATGAGTGGTGGCCAAGAATGGCAGGACGCAGTCAAAAAATTACTCAATGATCTGGTCAAGAGTGCAGAAAAGACAACCGTTGGATGAAGGTAGCGTACGACCAATCGTTGTCGAAATCCTACTGGAGGCCTAAGAGTAGGGAGGTTTTACGGTAGTGAACGTCTTTTGGGTGATATAATGATGATGAACTCGCAATAAATCGGCTTGGCACCCGCCTGTACATCCTGGACATCGGTTTCAACTAACCCACAGGCGTTTAAATCTTTGGCGATGACATTACGCCACCGCTGCCTTGGATTGCTACTCCTGTTTGGGCCTGGCTCTGTAGGGCAGGGAAATGTGCTTTATTATTTATTATTTAACGACGCTGTAAGCGTTTATTGAACATATTTAAAAGCTAACAATTGGTATATAGGTACCTATCCTAGCATAAATCTCCGCCTGGTAATGTACAAACGTGTTGAAATAAAAAGACGATTCATACAAAATTGATTTTTATTTCTAAAGTTTGATTTTAAACTTTGTAAGCCCGTCGTAGGGGGTTTTCAAGCCTATTATACCTATCGAACAACTAACGCCCTAAAATATATAACAAATCCTCGACAAAAACTATAAAACATTTTGACACGGGCAGGGTCAGCATCCGCTCGGTGTACCCCTTACATTTTATTAAAGTGTAAAAAGGGGCTCTACGTGTTGGCTTCGGCTTTGCGCACGCCTCCCAAAGGTCCGGTCCGGAACACCATTGTTCCGTGATGGGAAAGACAAACATTTTAATAAACGGCCCGATTCTTATTCTGTCGTTTAATTTTTAGGGTTTCGTATCCAAAGGGTAAAAATTACTAAGACTTTGCTGTCTATCTGTCTGACGGGCTGTCTGTCTGTCCGTCTGTCACCAGGCTGTATCTCATGAACCGTGCTAGACACATAGCTAGACAGTTGAAATTTTCACAGATGATGTATTTCTGTTGCCGCTATAACAACAAATACTAAAAACAGAATAAAATAAATATTTAAGTAGGGCTTACGTAACCATACAAGAAATGTGATTTTTTGCCGTTTTTTGCGTAATGGTACGGAACCCTTTGTGCGCGAGTCCGACTCGCACTTGGCCGATTCTAACAAAAAAATTACTTATTCACAATCTGTTCACAATGCTCATTGGACCAATAAATTGGACAGGTGATTTATCCATCCTTAGCGCCATCTCTACATTAGAGTAATATATAGTGATGTTAATAAGACAGCGACGTTCCGAAGTTCGTTAAGGTTAACGTCATTGTAGTTATGACTTCGGCGTACAGATGGCGTAAATATATGAATATTTACAGGCTGTATGAAATAAGCTACAACAAACTTTTTTTAAAGTAATAGGTATAAACGGTACTTATCAAGTGTTTCTGAAAATCGGGCTTATTTGGGTTCCATGGTATAATTTTTTTTTGTATTACAAAAAGGCAAGCTTTGATCGCAATCCATCACCTGATGGAAAGTGCCGATGCAGTTTAGGATGGATCATGCTTAGCTAAAAGATGTCTATTCACTCTCGATTTAAAAAGATCCAAGTTATAGTGGACTGGGAATAGATTTGCAGGAAGTGAATTACACTCCTTAGCCGTTGGCATGATAAAGCTGGATGCATAATAGCGCTTAGTCCGAATCAGTGGCAGAGTAACGACCAAAGAGTAAAGTAAGTATAATAGGTAGTAACGACGTAATAAACGTAAGTAATTTTATTAATACCTACACATTTCGCAACTTTTTTGTATTCTTAGGGTTATTTTTAATAACTATGTTCTATGTGTGTGTTTTTAAAGTACCTAGTAACACCTCTACAAGCCAACGTTCAAATAAAAAAAAAACTACGCCTTTAAGCGCCACTTGCACCATCCCACTAACCCAGGGTTAACTCGTTAAACCCTTAACCCAGTGTCAAATTGTACTGGTAACCATAGTAACTTCAGGTTTAACCGGTTAACCCGGATAAGTGGTATGGTGCAAGTGGCCCTAAGACACTGGCTATAAAAGCCTGTAAGTATTTATATTTTTGGAACGTTAGCTTGTAACGATGTTTGTGAACTCGACCGTACATATTTCCTCTACCATGTAAAATATTTGCGCCGTTGGGCATAACCTATTTAAAGTCCGGATCTCAAACTCCTAACATCATTGTAACTAACTCGCACGGACGCGTATACGACTAACTTTTTCCCTTGACTTTGTCCAGAACTTTGACTAAAGCAGAAGTTAACACAAAAACACATTTCGTACTATTGAATTGTGTCTGCACTCGGGTTTTGTTTGTAATGTAACTAAGGTGGGGTAAGACTAACATGGTTTAGTGTGAGGAGGAAGACCAAACAGTAAGACCTTAAATACCTTAAATAAGGTAGAAAGGTAGCCTCGGAGTCCAAGTGTGCAGTCGTCATCAGATATTGTAACATGGCAAATCTGCATAGTGCAGCCACCGCGCGCACTGGCCGGTTGTAAAAAAAACTAAGCCATTCGCCCGTCTTTTGTTTTTCCCATCAATTTTCTGCTGACATTTTGTTGCAAATAGCACAACTTTGATTGTATTTATCTCAATACTTATGATTTGTGTTAACAGTATCAACGAGGGCTGCTTCTAATGCAGGTAAAATTTGTATAATTGTATAAATAGTGTTAAGTTTCTGTTTATGTTTAAATTAAACCTAATCCAAGTCTTATTTGTACGTCACTAGTTCTTGTAACTGAATGAGGCTTGGGTTAGGTTTCGACCCGAAATCTAAGAACGCACTATAGTTGCAGCCCTTTCTTTTGGTTTAAAACTGAAGACGCATGATTGAAGCTACTTATTTTCTGAATATTCGCTACTGAAGTTTTTATCTGCTTGCGCCTGGTGAGCTCGCGTAGCCCGCAGTAGCACCCGCTGCCGGAATTCATCGTTCGTCTCGACGAAAATTGGAATTCGAAAACCTTAAGGCCAGTGACGATATTTTATTGGTTTTGACTCGCGTACTGTTAGAAATTATAGTTTTCATTTTCTAGCGCTCTAGTTAGCCGGCTAGGGGAGAGTGGGTAGGATTCGTACACATTTTTTTGTAAGCCACATAAAAAAATAACTGTTAACAATTTTATAATAAATTCAATGCTGCTATATACCTCACTTATCTGGCTTTAATAATAATTAAGTATCTTTTGGATACTAAGCAGCATGGCGATGCTACAGTGATTTTTCTCAAAAATGGGAAACGTACATACCGTAGGGTACATTCGTACATAGTGGGGAACCTTCGTACAATCAAAGTAAAAACCATTTATTCAATGTAATATTATCATTTATTGAGATAAAGTTAACACTAAATCAGCCTTTATGTAGTAACAATTAACGATTATTCTTTTTTAAGTACTTGAATACTAATAATAACTTCTTATTTGTAGTAACAAAAAACTTGTGATAATTTTTTCTCTTATTAATAGGATAAATAATTAATCAACATTATAAATTATACCGTTACAGTAACGAGTCTTAGTTTTAGGTAATAATAGATGTATTATCCTACATTATATTTAGATGTCTTTTCCGAAACTAAAGATGTGGGCTGTTCTCGCTGTTGAAGCAGATTTTGATGGCGACAGTGTGTGTACTACATCTGATATGTAAACTGTGCCCTCATCGTTGGTGGTGGGAAAAACAAATTTCGAAGTACCAGGCTTCTTCCTCAAAAATGAAACCTTGTATTCAGTGGGACTGTATTTTTTAAGCACCTGCCCAACATAATATAGAACAGACCTTTTTTTCGCGAATTTTACAAGGACAAAACATCCTTCTTTGATGTTAACTGATATAACTGGAGTTTCATCTTGAAAATCCGATTCCTCAGACATCTCTTCTGTGGGAGAGCAAGAACTTTCTCTTAAACTTACATTAGCGTCATCCTCAGAATCAGTCTCATTTTCACTGTCAGGCTTTACAGTTTTCTTTTGCCTCTTTGATTTAGTTGTATTTACAGTTTTTTTTGTTTGGTTGATAGAGAAAATAATGCTTGTTTCATCTCCTTGGCCTTTTGTTTCTTTTCTAGTTCTTGCTTTTTCAACTGTTTTGCTTTCTCTATTTCTTCTAGCCTTGTTTTTTCCGGAGTTTCTGTATATATTCTCGATTTTCCTGGCTGTCTTCCTTTATTCGACTTTTTCGACGCGTTTCTGTCCACTTTGGGGTAGGGCCGGATTACTTCTGGAGTTATTAATCCTATAGTTGGCAAAGTCGCAGGCGGAGTTGTAGATGTAGGCAACTTCATTGCGTCTTCATTTACATCTCCCGATCTTGTCCCTTTTTTTACATATACTCGCGGCATAATGGTTCTGAAATAATAATAACAATATTCATGGAATAAGATCTTTTTACTTACGCAGTTCAGAGTGGGGAGCATTCGTACAGTACGAATCTACCCCACTGACAACTGTACGAAGGTAACCCAACCCAACAAATTAACAAATAAATTTGAAATAAAAATAACCGTTGTAGTTATCCCAAAATGGTTGTTTACATATAAAACCTCGATATCAAATCATAAACTATATTAATCACTTTATCTAATTAGAGCAAAACTTATAAGATTTAAACGTTTTTCAAGGTGAATACAAAATAAACTTACCTGGAGCGAAAACATGAATGAACCTGTCGTGTCGAAGCTGGCGGCCGCACTGTTGCGCCGCCCCGCGGGTAGCGTATGCGTATGAGTGGGAGTTACCCACACACACGTGAACACGCCACTGTATTCAATAGCGGGGATATCACCACTGTACGAATGCTCCCGGTGTACGAATCCTACCCACTCTCCCCTACAATATATCGGGGCAGCCAAGGTGCTCAAAAGATCTAAACATGCTCATTAACGTCTTTAAAATAGATATGTTCACATATTTAATAACAATATTTAATCGGATATATCGGAGCTGTCAAGGGACAGCGATATATCTGATAGCGTCTGTAAAAACACTGATACTTTTTTGCTGGTTATTAGCAAAGCTTCGGTATGTATCAAACCCCGTTATCAATGTTTTAATAAATTGAAAATCAGGATTGGCTAAATTATTTACCATGAATTCACCGTGGGTGTCTTCGCCGAAATAAAATATTAAAATAATATTTTTTACCAAGAAATAGATATTGATTGCTGAATTCACGATAAGAAAGAAAAGAGTTGCGTAAAGATAGTTTAACAGTAACGAATTCAAATTCTAAAATTGATGAATTGAATTGCAACCGCTACCCGCCCGCAACTTCGACATTTTTTTACTACTTATTATGAAAATTATAGCAAAGATAGATATAACTCCGTAATAGATGTATAGAGTCTAAGGAAAAAACGTGCCTCGAAAATCACGAAAATTTGATTCTCGATCAGATGTCACCACTAGTTTTGGCCTACTCTCGTATAGAGGGCGTTGACGGTTTCGTTTGTTATTTACAATTTTAACGCAAATCCATTAAAGAACATAGGTCAAAAACATATAAAAATAATTAATGCAAATAAAAAAATCATTTATCCATATTTAAATACATTTTAACGTATTTTTATAAATCTTCATTTTTAGTTTTAAAGTATGTCGATAGATGGCAGTGAATTTACAGTGGTTACAAAATTTACTATGACAGTACCGCTCTATCGTGAATCCTACTATACAATTTAGTGGAATTATGATTTAATGCTAATTAAGGTGAAGTTATGTACTAAAGGCGAACTTCGGGTACCTATCTATTTTTGCCATTTGCGTTTGGTATTTATTACCTTGAAATTTTATTTATTTCAAATTGTATATGTAGTTGAATTAGGTGACACGTTATGTGAATTATGCGGTAATTCTGGATCTCTCTAGCGCTTGATGAGATTTCATTTAACAATTCATAACTATCATCTTGCTGCGGCAACCACAATTCGAAAAAAACAAGGAATGCTTTTCATTAGAAAATGCACAGCTAAGTTCTTAATTGGAGCAATTAAATTTTATGCATAAAGTTCAGTTCAAAATTAAGAACAAAACATTAGTTTTCTTTCGTTTTTAGGAAGTTCGCTAATTGAGCGGGGAATAAATTTCAGGCAAGGATTAAGTTCAGTGAGCTAAAGGCAAAGGAAAAGCTCCTTTGGAGCGAGCTTTTACCGAACAATTTTCGACTTTAGCTTGGAGCTTGGTGCAAGGGATAGGATGTTATAAAGTGGCAACATATTCGCACGATGTCTAGGTACTTAGTGTGTACCCGTAGATAGAACAGTAATATTTTATTCGTATACACACACACGAACGAAACAAAATTCTTATAAAAACGTGCAATGAAGAGATGCAAGAAATGGCCTCATCTCAGCATGTTGCTGGCGACTCGTTAGAATTTCCTTGATGAGTAGTAAAGTGGGCAGTGTTATTACCTGGTTTTAAGATAGGGGTTCTAGATTAAAAAGGAACCGGCAAACCGAAGGACGCAGCAGAAAGGCCCCGGATAAGCTGAATCTATGATCTGATTAAGATCAACTGAGGCAGCATACCATTAGTCGTTTTGAAAATCCTTTGCGGAGACCTATGTCCAGCAGTTGAGTGCTTTGGCTGATACGACGACGATGAAGTTAGTTATGCATAAATAAATATTATAGGTGAATTTTACACAGATATACTTACCTAGTCCCACAGTAAGCTCAATAAGGCTTGTGTTGTGGGCATTAGACGAAGCTATATATATATAATACTTGCTTATTGCTACTACTCTAAGAACTGTCGAAGTTCACGAAATACTAGCTGTTCCACTTCCTTGGGCCAAGCAATAAACCGACTTCAGGAAATTTTGCAAGTAATGCGAGCCAAACGAAAACTTCTCATTTGAATACAGCCGTGGAAACACTCATGCCTACTACTTAGTTACTTGTATGTTAGTTGTTTGTATGAAAATAGGGTATTTTCGCTTGGGGCTGGTACCTACATTCGTCACTATATGTATGTGCATATTATGACAAAGTTAAGAAAGGAATGAGAATGAATACGTAAAAGCTAGCATATTAAAATAAATAACTCACGTTATTAAATCGATGATTGCTCGACATATTTCGCTTTATAACATGACATGACATGTGTCTCACGGAAATTTTGTAATTAAAACGTGAAAGCTAGGTCTAATTTTTGGGTCTAATCTTTTACAAGTTCTTTTCTACTTACCTAAATATTTCGAATTTATCATGGATAGGAGTCTCGACCTATCTGTTGCCGGTCTGCAAAACTAAAGACCCAGAACAAATGATTCAGAATCTTATTGGGTTACAGTAACCCCCAATAACACAGTAACAGGGGCACCAATAATACAGTTACGCTCCTTTGCTGAATACTGCTCAACAGTGTTCTATTACCACCCATAACTCCTCGATGGCCGACTGAGTCATACGATACACCTAAGCCAACCCCCACACATTAGTTACAGATACTCGTCACATCTCACCGCCAAACCCTTGCCGAGAAAAGTGTCTCGATCGTGAAATTGCGAAGATCCGTGTGAACATAGGTTTAGCCGTTCACCCTGGTTAGGTTAGGTTAAGTTACCTTAGGGCTTTCAGATTGATGTGACAAAAAATCCCTCATTAAAATATCACAACTTAAGACCACAAATGAACCCGATGCATTTATGGACATCAAAATGGGATATCTAAGGGCCTATTTAAGCGTATTCCTACCTCACATTTTTTTAAATGGGCTATCACTAAGATTAGAGGGGACAGATGAGGAGACCAGACTAATCCAAACAAAAAATAGTTTCCCCTCTGGTTTGGAAGGTCAGGTGGCAGTCGTTTTCGTAAAAACTAGTGCCTAGGCCAATTCTCGGGATTAGTTGCCAAGCGTACCCCAGGCTTCTATGAGCAGTGGCAAAAAGCCGGGATAACGCGAGGAAGATGATGATGTAATAGTAAATAATCAGTAGTGTAGAGGTTCGAAAGGATTGTTATAATATCTGTACTCTGATAACAGATTAAATTATTTTCTATGAAAATATTTTGATTTGTGTTTTTTCAAGTAGACACACTACTATTTAAACTATAAACTGAAATAAATGTCATATACTAAGGAAAAAAAAATTACCAAAGCCTCCAGTGTCCAGAGCTGGAATCGAACCAGCGTCCCCCGTTTACCGGACAGGTGCCTGAACCGCTCGGCTATCGGCTATCGGCTCGGGTAAACGGGGGACGCTGGTTCGATTCTAGCTCTGGACACTGGAGGCTTTGGTAATTTTTAGTATATGACAATTAGTATATGACATTTATTTCAGTTTATAATATCTCTACTACAATATATATGACGTACACAGTTGTTAATTTTGTTTATCAAGTCCTAAAACAGAATTCGAATTTAAGAAATGGCAGGGGGAAATGGCAGATTTCAAGACATTTCGACATTTTCGACTGATGCAGTTGCATGCCATAAATCTAATTTAAAATAAATATTCTAATGCCTATAACACGAGTAAGCCAAACGATAAATAAATAGAGTTAGACCAAGACAAGTATGCAGCGATTTTGATAGCACACGCAGTGGAAGTGTTATTTACACGTCATAACTTCATAGAAGTTTGACGTTTAAAATGACAATTGCACTGCGTGTGCTATCAAAATCGTTGCAGACTTTTCTTGGTCCAAAGATAGATATGCTTGGTCTAACTCTAATAACATAGAACTACCATAAATATTCTTATCTCTCTCTTTTCTACTTAGTAACAATAAGGTAACAATGCGTCGTCATTACTACAGAATCACAATGAAACACAAGGAAAAGGTCAATAAAATAGTTCGTGTTCCAAATGTCTTATTTGCCATTTCTCTCCAATAACCCAAGAAAAGTGAAACAGCACCGGAAAATACAGACGAAAGAGCACGCCGACTTAATCGGATATCACTGATTTCTGCGAAATAAATGATGAGAGTCATTTTTCTCGCCGAGAAATGATAAAAAGTGGACTCTTGTAGGATGACCAATCTGACGGCTTGATGTAGGGACAAGTTTACTATTCGGCAAGTCGTTTTGTGATATCGGCAATATTGTGACATGTGCAAGTGTCCATGGGCGACGGTAATCGCTTACCATCAGGCGATTCGTCTGCTCGTTTGCTTAGTCATTAAAATAATGGGTTTCAATTTGGAAGTAAAACTGAAAATACAATGGGCAACTCGTGACGCGGTTCCCATTTATGATGAATTTAGTGTAAAATGAGACAAGTTACATGGAAGATACGACCCAAGTGTCGTTTTGACCATCTCGTATTTGATATTTTGCTTGCTGAACACACTTCGAGTAGAGCATTGCATTGCATTGTATACATTATATAGAGGGCCTGGATGACAATCGTTTCTTGGCAAAAAAAGGTATCGGAACGGAAGCCGCCGGTAAAGTCATGTGATCATTTTCAAAAGTTAATATAAGTTTGATTGAGGTTTTTCTATATTATGTCACTTGTAATCCAGTAACTTTGTCGCCTTTTGTAATGGGGTTCGTTTGCGTCATGTCCGGTAGTTCTGAGACCTCGAGCGCCGAACGTAACCTTGTCAAAAGTGAAAAAACCGCCAAAATTTCGATTGTTTTTTTAGATTTTGGCGATTATAACCCTAAAGGACTAGTTTTTGATAGTACCTTCTCAAAACGTTTTTAAAGTAGACACAATTTGCTACTACAATACCAGACTAAAAATTGTCTCTGTAGATCTAATAGTTTCCGAGATAAAGCCTTTCAAAATGTATAAAGCTCAAAGTAAATTCACGTTCAAGCGTATGCTGCGCAAGCATTTGTCTGAAAGATGTAAGTAATGTTTCACAGTAGGTACATGTATAAGTATGTATGTAGATATGTATGTAAGTGTATCATACAAAGTATATGTTTAAGTTTATGATTTAAATATAATAGGTATACTATAATTAGTATTTAATTTGTAAATAGTAGGTAGTGATATCGTTTAATTATTTTCAAATACAGTACAAAGCCTGCACCAACAAACGTCTCTTTTTGGCCCAGTGGTTGACTGGTAGAGAATGCCTTAAGGCATTAAGTCCACCATTTGTACTTATTTTATGTGCAATAAAGTATAAATAAATAAATAAATAATTCTTTTGAACTTGACTTCGTACTGCAAACGCTAAATGTAAAAATAAGTAACTGTTTTATTGGTTGGGCCTGGAATACTATGGAATAGTTCTGGTCAGTCACTAATCGCGTGGTCACCCTACACAATCCGTCCCCACTAACAAGACTCCGTAAATCAGTTTTGCTCGAATTTCGTATATTTCATCTTCGCTTTTAGAGGCGAAATTACATTTGTCGCTCGTCGATCCTAATTACGCGACTGAGAACTGACGGGTTATGGCTCTTATATTGAGTACCTGTCATAGTCTTCGTATATGAGTATGAGTGCTTATTTGAAGTAATTATACTATCTATCGTAAAAATTGCCTCCATGTCTGACTTAAAAAAGGCGATTCTATACCGAACAGACAGATATATCGGAGCTGTCGAGGTGTCTAACCCGTTGACAATAGAGGCGTGTTCAGATATTTGTGAGCACCTTGGCCGCTCCGATATATCTGATGGCGACTGTACAAGGTGTAACAAAAAGCGGGGATCCGTTTAAGAACATATTCTTCTAATGGCCCGGGCCGGTGAGTAAGGTTGCCAGAGCTCAACGAGGGTGCGGAGTGTTAGGGTCGGCAACGCGCATCTAACACCTCTGGGTTTGCAGGTGTCAATAGGCTACGGAGACTGCTTACCATCAGGCGGACCATATACTTGTTTGCCACCGACGTAGTATAAAAAAACACGCGTGTGACAACCATCAGTATTAAAAGTATGGCGCTGGCTCGCTTACCCTCGGTTCCGCTCGGTTACTCGGTAAAACTCATTTCCCGAAGCTCAGCAGTTGAAACAAGGCCGGAGGTAAATACTTGTGCGTTTGCTCAGCGGGGCCTTTGGCTGTTTGCGCATTTGGAGTTTGTTGTGAATTGTTAAATTTAGGTACCTGCAATACTACCTATTTTCTTGGGTCAATATACAAAATATGTGACCTAATTTCAACCCAACATAATTTAAAAATGCATAGTTTGTGTCCGCTATATTATATTTAACTGACGAAGCCTGCGTTACAGATTGTGAACTATACTGAACAAATTGTAAAAGATATTTTAGGATTTTAAATAGGAAAAGTGTAATATAGACCACATCGGTGTCTATCCAGTAAAATGTATGACAGAAAATAACACAGTGACATGTCACTGCGTCGTTGCGTCTAGTTCCCTTCTGGTCGGTCTTTAACCTTTCGTATGCTCCTGTCAAAAAGTGCTATTTAAATAGCAATCTAGACAACTTCATTGTTGAATATATGGAGCAGATCTGCTTCTAAGCATACTTCATCATCATCATCATTATGTCAGCCGATAGACGTCCACTGCTGGACATAGGCCTCCCCCAAGGCTCGCCACTCCGACCGATCCTGTGCCGTTCGCATCCACCGAATTCCCGCGACCTTCACCAGGTCGTCGCTCCACCTCGTTGGAGGCCTACCGGCAGTTCGTCTTCCGGTACGCGGACGCCACTCCAGAACCTTCCGGCCCCACCGGCCATCAGTTCTGCGAGCAATGTGCCCCCCGCCCACTGCCACTTAAGGTTTGCAATTCTGCGAGATATGTCGGTGACCCTAGTTCTACTGCGGATATCATCATTTCTGATTTTATCACGCAGAGAAACCCCGAGCATACCTCTCTCCAGCATACTTACCAAAGATTAAATGGTAAACTTGAATAAACAAAAAAATAATATACATAGCGACCTATAAACAAATGCATATCTCATTCTTCACGTTTGGTGAAAAGCAATCCAACCATTTTTTAAAACGCATTTAGCCTTGCTAGTTAAACGCAATGACAAATACCAAGCGGTTGACCCCAGGTTGTGGAACGTTGAGAGGAAAAAATGGGCATTGTTCACCGTTTGGCCACAAAAGGGTGTAAGCGACGCCAACTGTCCACCTAGTTACTTCTTTTTTGTTACGCGTGGTATTGTTAAAACCACCGCTCCGCGACAAAAGGGCTCAAGCGACGAACACTGTCCACTTAGTTACGTCTCGTCAGTTACGTGGGGTATTGTTAAAGGGAATGGGCCCCTGGAGGCAGTCGTGTCATTGCAGCGCGGAATCCCGACTGCATATCGGAAGGTGAAGGGTTAGGTTTAAAACGAAATGTGGTTATTACACACTCGTGGTATAGGTAAGTCTAAGTACCTAAGCTTCAATTAAAGCGAATCAGCCTACACGTCTAAGTAAAGTAATGAAAAGTATCTAATATTAAACATTCTCTATGTAAATACTTAAGTATGACTGGCTGACTATCAGTCCGCCGGACGATTTTGGCCTGTCAGTTAGAACAAAAATTTGACAGTTCCGAACAATTGACAGGCCGATATCGTCCGGTGGACTGACAGTCAGTGGGCGCCTTTAGCTTTAAAATAAGGGATATGTATGTGAAACTTTTAGATTGTGAGGGATACTTTTGATCGCGAACTATAGAGATATAAAGTAGGTATTTCTATTTGGAAAAGTATTCTAAGGTGGCAGATACTTTTGGTACATTGTCTCATTTGCCACTATTGATGTTTACTGTACCTACCTACTATGGAGCAAAAATTGGGAAAATATACTTGAATTTCCCCCTTCTATGCTTCGTACTTTGTTTTCGAAAAACCATCAACTTTTGGGTTATTTAGACAGAATCAAAAGTACTATTGAATGAGACAAAGAAAAAAAGTGTCCCCAGTTTTTCATATAAATTTTGTCGAAGGGGTTATTACATCTATCTCCTATTAAGTAGGACATTTTCTGCTGATTGGGACAGAGGAAGATATGTAGTTTCCTTGCGCAGCGAGGTAAGAGCCTGAATTATTTGTATCGGTGGCGACGCGGCGACCGGACATTTCAGAATCAGAATCAGAACTTTATTTAATTGGAACAGGCCAGGGTGTCCCTAAATCCAACGATAAGACAAAGGGCTTATAGAACAGATACCTACCTACCAATTTATAAGAGTCCTGGTTATAAAAAGTACATAAAAGTGCCGATATATCAAAAACTATGAGAATTTCAAATAAGTCTTGGCGTTGGTTTTAGGGACACCGGATACATTTGGATTAAAAAAAAAACAAACTCAAAAATGCCCGGAAATATTGTTTTAACATTTCCGCGCATTTCTCTGAGAAAAGCACTAAAATCACTATATGCAATATTTGTATCTACTTGACCGGAAATCCTATATAGTCATCTCATGGAATTCGTATACCTGCAAGGGATGCAAATAATGAAATAGGTGCTCTTGGGAGGGGTGCACATTCTAAAAATGTTTTATCACTGAAAAAAATCCGAAAACAACTCTATCAGAATACTTTTCATGTCAAACATAGGTTATTAAGCAACTGTTTTGATGCCTTTTACCAGCCAACAATATCTCCAACTAAAATATTGTTTTCAGACGCCACAAACAATACAGGGTCGTGGATTAAATGACACAGTGACGAATACAAATACGTCTAATGAGTGCCACTTCAAATATCTAATGTTGACACCTTATGAAGTGGGCGCCGGTCACACCGATGTGAGTTTTAATGTTTTAACCACCGGGCACCGACGACCGAAAGAGGGGTTTAAAAGTTAATCGCTATGTGTGTGTGTGTGTTTATTAGTTGCGTTAGGGTTTTTTAGGTAGAGATAGTGCAAGTGTGCATTACAAAAAAAATAATATATATATTTATTCCAAGCTTTTGCTCATATCACACTTACATAATTATTATTGACGTTAAGTATAAAATTCAGAGGATAATGATAAGCGGTCAGTAAAAAAAAATGTGCACTTGCAGATTCAGTAATGGCATGACAGTTGGCAGCTGTAAAATAATATCAACATGTAGTTCATATTTTTCCCACGCCATGCGTTGTCGTTGCTTGCAATTCCTTCACCAGGCACTTCGTAATGGATGACCGCTTCCAAATGCTTTTCCATATGAACGTAGTCCCCATTTTCCTCTCTGGACATGGACATTATAGAACATATTTTAACCCTTAAATGCATGATTTTTTCTTTTTGTCTGGAATTAATATATGTCTTACATAATTGTTTACTGATTCTAGGAAAAATAAAAATAAAAATTAAAACATCGATTTTCACTGCTTAACCAGTATTAGAAGTTACATAGGGTAAATAATAATTTATGTAAATTTATACAATTATTGGTAAAAGATATATCAAAAATCTTACTACCATTAGAAATTTATACTATTTGTAATATACCTATAATAAAGATTTTAAATATAAATAATTACAAACCCCGAAAAAACCGCCTAAATTACATATTAAAAATCATTAAATTTTCCCAATTTTCCGCCATATCGTGTTAAAAGAAATGTAATTTTTTTAAACTTAAATACTGCGCAAATTTGAATAAAACAACGGAAAGCGTATTAATTTACGATCAAAATAATTATACAGGACCAAATAGAGTTTACCTAATTATGCATAAAATTATATGTTTTTTGTTGTGTACATACATACATCACTATGCATTCAAGGGTTAACACAATTTAATTGATGTATTCACAGAGATACGGTCGCGGGTCGTCTGCTATCATTTTAAGAGGATTTACTGTGTTGAGACTGTTGACTAATCCTTGGAGTGAAACGTAAACTGTAAAAGGTACCTAATAGTAAATGTAAATCAAGAAAACGTTAAAGGGGTTGTGCGCTTTAGGAACAAATGAAAGGAGGATTATAAAAGAAATCAGTGGAAGAAAAAAAGAAAAGCGAAGGCACTGAACTTGGGTACATTGTGACTGGATCGGAAAAAGTACAGGTACGTTAAATACATAACCCGTTGGTATTTCTATTCGGTGTAAATGCGGCCATCGTGAAGTTCTATTACCCATTAGGTACGCCATCTAAACACCGAGCCGCGGAAATGTAAAAAGGAAACATAACACTCCACCAGAATAAGAAGGCCTCTCAAAAACCCTTGTAACTCCTCTTTACCAGCTTTATATTACGTAAGGAGAAAGGCGAGGTAGGTCAGTGGTTAGCTGGTCGGTTAACAACCATACACCAATTTAAACAGATCTATGAAATTGCTCTCAGTTCCCGCACTTTCTACAATTGTTTTACCAATAAAGGGGCGCGGAGGATCACCTGAAATTGGTTCTCAAGCATAATATTTTCCGAAATAATTAAATAACAATTTGATACGCTCCGTGCGTTACTTTTAACAACGGTGTTCAAACGAGTGTTATGGTATTTTTAATAAGAATTTGGAATTTATTTGTTTTTTCTTAATTTGGGGTCGGCGCAGCATATTTTCCTTTTCCATAACTCACATCACATATCATTTAGGCTACGTGATCTCCTACTGGCCTCTACATTCATCATACCAAATCTTCTTGTCACTTGACTTTTATTCTTCATTTAAATGTACAATCCATGTTTCAAGTATTTGTTCGTGCTACAGGGCTATAAGGCGACTGTGTTCTATATATAAATCCATATATATAGGTATACTAATATTATAAATGCAAAAGTGTGTCTGTCTGTCTGTCTGCCTTTCTGTCTTTCTGTCTGTCTGTTACCTCTTTACGCTTAAACCGCTGAACGGATTTAGTTTAAATTTAGCATAGAGATAATTTGAGTCCCAGGGAAAGACACTGGATAGTTCTTATGTCGGAAATCATCCCTAAAGGGAGTGAAAAGAAGGGTGAAATTGAGAGATTTAATGAAATGCCTGATAATTGATGTCAAGCAAATGCTCAAATTGAATGATTGCTATTACACTTTACCCAATCGCTAAATTAAATTAAATTGAATTAAATTAAATAATCATTTATTTCAGGCATGACCCATAGAAGTGTTAGTAACAAAAACTTAAATACCTACTAATGTTATACAGTACAATTATTTAAAACCTACCATGCAAAACAGTATACCTAGAGCTAGGACAATACAATACCGGGTGAGCCGTGCACTTGATAACATATTACTGAAGTACATTTACTATTAACATTAAAATTCTAAATTTTACTAGCATCACGCCTATCACGAGTTGTATGTAGTTAATTAAATCATAAAAACATGTCACTAAACTTACTCTAGCTGCTGTTACTGATTCCACGCAGACGAAGTTGCGGGCAAAAGCACTAGCTAAAAGTAACTATACTTATATACCTACGCTGGTTTTCAGCGATGCCTTTATACAAAATGGCTAATCGTCAGCATCGTGACTTGCACTGTGTCGTGTCGCCGCCAAAATTGCTTTTCGGTTGACGGCATCTAAGTACTCGTAGTTCGCGGTTATATACGGTTCGTAATTATATGTAGGTATCAATAGAAATAAAAGGCTCCCAGAAAAGTGGGTTAGGTTAGGTTAAAACTGTGATCCCACACAAACGAAGATCTTGCAAAAAGTGGGTAAGGTTAGGTTAGAACTGAGACCCCGTAAAAAATGTTTTTGATTGTTTAATATTGTTAAATTTTATTAAAATTTAAAATATAAGTAATATAACAAAAGCCATTATAAAAGACGTATGTCTTTATTAGTTAAAAATTATATAAAAATAGGCATTATATATGTCAATTACGGTTTAGATTAAATGATGTCTGATTATTGATTAACCATGAGTGTAATTCGTTTATATTCTGGTGTTAATTATCATAGTATTTGTATTTCTTCATTTGTCACAGCATGAGCGATATGGTTCATGTCAACGATCTTGGTTCTCTTGTGGATCGACTGCGTTAAAAGTATAATAATATGTTATCAAAATAATCCGGCTTACACGACCCACTATTGGAGCATGCCTCTTATAATAGACGATAGAGCACGGGTTTATCATTTATTTAAAATAAGCTCTATTCGGAAATACAGTTTTCCATGAGCGGTATTCGACTGAGAATGGCATAACCATAGACCGGTATTTTGGAGGCAAAACGTACCAGTGCTATATGCAAACCTCTTTGATTAACTTATCCTTAGTGTAAGGCCTGAGTGGACGCTCGAGTTGGGCGTGCAGCGGGGCGGGGCGTGCGGCGTGCATGTTAAACAAATGCAAACGTATAGGAGCGGCATTAGTGCACGCTGCTCAATCAAATCACTTGTGAGCCCGACGCCACGCTCCACGCGCCGCCGAACGCTCCGCTTCGAGCGTCCACTCAGGCCTTACACTTACATTCCTTACTGCAACCAGCAGGCGCAGCATGGTTTCATTTTTATCGCCTGTCACTATGCCCGTCACTTTCGCACTACATACTTGTTAGAACGTGACAGGCATGGTGACAAGCGATAAAAATGCGACCGTGCTGCGCTCGCAGGGGTAGGAAACTAAAGCGTTCGGGCTTTTTCGACTCCGTTCGGCTCCACATTGCTCCGAGCGATTATTAGGGTTGGCAAAACTTGACGTCCCTTTGCGTGACCGACCACAGATAAGATAATACCCTGAATGTTGACAACCCTAAATAGCTGAAAGGGATAGTAGTGATAGTACCATACATAAGAAAGGGACAGCATGATTCGTCCCTGAATCGCTGTCAAGCTTCGGTTTTGTAAGAAGTTTTCTTTTTTGTGCGGTAGTACTATTCCTTATTCTGTGCTGCAACTGTAAATATCTCACATCTGACATTGACTGCTAGTCATTTTGAAAATAATTACAATAACATCGAATAATAAGTAAGTACCGTAAAATCAGGTAACTTTAGTCCACAACTTACAACTAATAATATGGTCCAAGTTCCGGTAAAATATGAACAAGTATTTTTCAAATTATGTTGAGTATATAATATAGAAAGAGCATTAGTGTATCTAAGCTCCAAAATAAATGTAACGAGTACAAATCATAAAGGCTCGTTAAGAATCAACGTTAAAAACTGGACCATAGTTGTACTTAAGGACTATAGTTACCGTAGACTTATATTGACCGGGATATAGACCGTGATTACCTTTTGTATTATTTGTGAGCTCCCGATATTTTGACGCAGTTACATGCATCATGTTCACGGGTGACTGAAGATAGCGTACCGTATTTTACGGTACTTTTATTTTTATTCTAAAAGCGATTATAATATTTAAAAAAATATCTACACGGTAGTTCGCACTAGATAAGTATACCGACATCGAATGTAAATCAAAGTAAGTTTCACTTGTCCTCGCAATTTTGAAACGTCAAACTAAATTGCACCCGCCAAACCGATGTACATTAGCCATACGATGGCCATGTCCAAAGCCGTCATAAAACAAGTCGAATTCTGCAGTTTCCTCATCTCTCCGATCTCTCTCAAACACAACTCTTTATATTAAAGAGTATCCCATAAATTGCTTAGTAGCTGCGGTCATTGTACTGTATTAAGTAGAGATGCAACGAATAGTTGTTTGGCCAGATTATTATTATTATAGCCTTCATTGCTGGTGACTAAACTGCACATCATTGTATATCAGTTTTCTTCGCATCATTTTCTTGATTTGTTGTCCAGCGTGTCCTGTGACACAAAGGCCTCTTCCAGCTTCTTCCATTCCTCTCTGTCTGTTGTTAGAACGTGACAGGCATGGTGACAAGCGATAAAAATGCGACCGTGCTGCGCTCGCAGGGGTAGGAAACTAAAGCGTTCGGGCTTTTTCGACTCCGTTCGGCTCAACATTGCTCCGAGCGATTATTAGAGTTGGCAAAACTTGACGTCCCTTTGCGTGTACGACCACAGATAAGATAATACCCTGAATGTTGACAACCCTAAATAGCTGAAAGGGATAGTACCATACATGAGAAAGGGACAGCATGATTCGTCCCTGAATCGCTGTCAAGCTTCGGTTTTGTAAGAAGTTTTCTTTTTTGTGCGGTAGTACTATTCCTTATTCTGTGCTGCAACTGTAAATATCTCACATCTGACATTGACTGCTAGTCATTTTGAAAATAATTACAATAACATCGAATAATAAGTAAGTACCGTAAAATCAGGTAACTTTAGTCCACAACTTACAACTAATAATATTGTCCAAGTTCCGGTAAAATATGAACAAGTATTTTTCAAATTATGTTGAGTATATAATATAGAAAGAGCATTAGTGTATCTAAGCTCCAAAATAAATGTAACGAGTACAAATTATAAAGGCTCGTTAAGAATCAACGTTAAAAACTGGACCATAGTTGTACTTAAGGACTATAGTTACCGTATTTTACGGTACTTTTATTTTTATTCTAAAAGCGATTATAATATTTAAAAAAATATCTACACGGTAGTTCGCACTACATAAGTATACCGACATCGAATGTAAATCAAAGTAAGTTTCACTTGTCCTCGCAATTTTTAAACGTCAAACTAAATTGCACCCGCCAAACCGATGTACATTAGCCATACGATGGCCATGTCCAAAGCCGTCATAAAACAAGTCGAATTCTGCAGTTTCCTCATCTCTCCGATCTCTCTCAAACACAACTCTTTATCTTAAAGAGTATCCCATAAATTGCTTAGTAGCTGCGGTCATTGTACTGTATTAAGTAGAGATGCAACGAATAGTTGTTTGGCCGGATTATTATTATTATAGCCTTCATTGCTGGTGACTAAACTGCACATCATTGTATATCAGTTTTCTTCGCATCATTTTCTTGATTTGTTGTCCAGCGTGTCCTGTGACACAAAGGCCTCTTCCAGCTTCTTCCATTCCTCTCTGTCGTTGGCTTTTTTAGGCCATTCTGTTCCTCCAATTTTATTGATGTCATCTTTCCATCTTTTAAATTGGCCGGATACCGGATATTCGGCCTGACTGTCGGCCGAATATCCGGTATCCGGCCGCCGAAATTTCAGCCGGCGGAACATTTTAAGTATTGTAGGTGCGCGTTGTATTGTTGTAGTAAACGTTCGCGCGGACTCATTTCTAGGTTCGAAACGAGTTTTATCATGTTATTACGGCCTACAAAGTAACTTTGTTTATAGTACACGTGGGCTCGCGTATTTTGCTATAAACAAATAATACGTTGGATGTGTTACGCCAATATTACATGTGCATTTTTAAATCATAACCGACGACTTCGACTATGACCGGTAAATCAATTAGTTTACCCCAAAATCAAGCAAAGTTACTATACGGTATCCGGCCGGATATTAAAATAAGGGCTGGATAGGCCGGATACCGGATAGTAACCGAATATACAGTGCATATCTAGTAAAAAGACAAAGGAAACGAAATAATAAATTGTTAAGCATCGTTTTGACCCAGTTGCTTTTAAGCCTTTTGTGTTGAGATTAAGGGCTCAGCACTGAAAAGCAATTTATGGAGAAGTATAAAAAGGTGCAGCGGCATTTAGTAGAAATAGGGTTGTCATATGAAAAAATCTGGATATTCCTGAAAAGAGTACGGACATCACACTAAAAATCTTGACATTTTCCTGGAAGGTCATTTCTCCAAAAAAAAACCCAGTGGACCCACTAGCCCCGAGGGCTCAGCACTGAAAACGCCATTTCCGGAGAAATATATAAAGGTGTAGCGGTATTTAGTGGAAATAGTGTTATCATATGAAAAAATCAGGATACTCCTGAATAAGTCCGGAGTCCGGACATCACCCTAAATATTCTGACGTTTTTCTGGACGATAATTTCTCCAAAAATAACCCAGTGGGCCACTAGCCCCGTAACTCGTTGGACCCGGGTATGTCCATAAACTTGGACCCGGGTATGTCCATAAACTACTTCCGGACCCGGGTATGTCCTTAAACTATGTCCAAAAGAGAGGTATGGGCACTGCGAATGACATCTCGCTTTGTGTGGTAGGGCACAGGACAGCGAATGTCATTCCAGATCTAGAGCAGAGCCCAACTGGGGAAGTACCTCCACCTTACAGAAAACCGCAGCCAAATAACACTAGACCCTACTCATAGTGTTGTGTTCCTGCCGGTGAGTAAGGTTGCCAGAGCTCAACGAGGGAGAGGAGTGTTAGGGTCGGCGACGCGCATGTAACTCCTCTGGAGTTGCAGGCGTACATAGGCTACGGAGACTGCTTAACATCAGGCGGGCCGTATGCTTGTTTGCCACCGACGTAGTATATTAAAAAAAAACGCAAGTCTCGCAACCATTATATTATGCTGTAGCTGGGCATTTTCACTTAAAAGTGTACCATTTACTTTCATCCATCAACTTTTGAGTTATTTCTACTCAGAATCACGAGGACTATCGATTTAAAAAGAAAAAAAATGTTTTAAAAAAATGTCAGTTTTGTAACGCATTTTTACATACATTTTGTATGGACCGTGACAAAACTGACACCCAAAATTTGTATGAAAATCTGGGGACACATTTTTTCTTAGTCTCATTCAATAGTACTCGTGATTCTAAGTCTAAATACAAATAGGAAATAAAATGCATTTGTACGGGACAGGCCGTGGAATCCTCCCGCTATTGTCCTTCCCCGGGACTCAAACTATCTCTATACCAAATTTCAACTAAATCGGTTCAGCGGTTTAAGCGTGAAGAGGTAACAGACAGACAGACAGACACACTTTCGCATTTATAATATTAGTATGGATATGGGTGCAAGTAGGTCCAGCAAAGTACTTTTATTGAAATCGTCATATTGTTGTCGCATTACTACCTATTTTAAACCGTCAACGCCAGAGTTGCAAGTGCGGTGCCGGCCTGAAAGATGGGACGTTCTTTTCTTGAAGGTCGTATCGGTACAGAATTACGTAGGGTCTTACGTAAGCGAATAACTCGCGAAAGCGAAGCGAAGCGGCGCCCACGGGCCCCACGGCGTTCGCGTTAGCAACGAGATCGCCCACGTAGGACACTTCTATAGGTGTGGTATCAAAGGATTGATTCACCTCACGCCGCATCGCTTCGCTTCGCGTTCGCGACTCGCGTGTTGTTCGCCTACGTAGTACGTTTTCGCGGGCGACAGTTCATTCCACAGTTTAGTTCCACAGTTTTGTTAAATCAGATTCAAACTGTACATTTTAAAACGTCTAAAATTTAAATGACGTAGAAGCGAAAATGTAAATTTATGTCTTAACATTTCAATTCTCTTCTACTTTTCGCTACCAAAGTGGACGACCGCCCCGAAACCACCTTTCCATACAAACGTTGTCCCCATTTCCCTCTCTGGATATTAACATTCTTGAAAATATTATGACCCAATTTGGCGTATATTAGCCACAACAGCTATCGTTTGTTTTTTTCTTACAGTTTTAATTATTATGAGAGTTAGGAGCATTTAAAAATTGAATGGAATTTAACATTTTAAACTTTCGCGTTTTGAACACATATTAAATCACATTTACAATCGGGTCTAAAGCGAATTTATTTTCACCACCACTACGACCAGTCAAACCTGTGTCGAAACGTCGGTAAATAAAGGTAACAAAATAAATTCGCGATTGACCCTATTGTAAATGTGATTTAATATGTATGGAATTTGTTTTTCGCTCCTAACCCTTATTAAAATCGAAAAAGTGAAACGAAGGGGGTATAGCCGTATAGCTATGGTTATAATATACATCAAATTGCATAAAAATATTTTCTATAATGTTAATATCAGGGAGGAAAATGGGGACTACGTTATGAAGAAGCGGTCGTCCCCTTTCGTCTTAACTATCGCACTTTGATTATGCTGAATTCAAAGGCGCATTTTTATTCATCACGTCGTTGGAAAAGCGCGCTAACGGGTTAGTAGTTAAGTTCCACGTGAGTGCTGATCCGACAGTCGACAGTTGCAGCAGACTATTCAAGCTGATGAGACGCACTGGTTTAGACTTAAGAGTCAGGTGTTAGTGGCTCGAAAAGCGATTACTGTTATACATGAATCACATTGTATGCGGGGTGGGCTTTAATTACTCGAAACTATAAGCATTCCTATAAGGCAAAGATAGATATAACTCCGTAATAGATGGATACAGTCTAAGGAAAAAACGTGCCTCGAAAATCAAGAAAATTTGATTCTCGTTCAGAGGGCGCTACTAGTTTTGGCCTACAGACGTATAGATGGCGTTGACGGTTTCGTTTATTATTTAACAATTTTAACGCATATCAGTGAAAGAACATGGGTCGAAAATCATAAAAATAATTAATGCAAATAAAAAAAAACATTTATCTATATCTAAATACATTTTATCGTATTTTTATAAATCTTCATTTTTAGTTTTAAAGTGTGTCGACAGATGGCAGTGAATTTACTGGGGTTACAAAATTTACTATGACAGTACCGCTCTAGTATAAGTTACTCTATGCTATAAGGTCAATATGTATGGCAAACGGATAAGTGTAGGCGGCCTTCACATTAAGGAACTATTTACGCTGACTATTCATACATTTGCTACTTGTTACTTGTGTGGCAATCACGCAAAATATGCGCAATAATATGACGTCGAGTTGCGGAAACCAAGCCCGCGAAAACCTATAACCTACTTGTGTGGCAAATAAATGAATTCGCAATAAACACTAATGCATAAGTAAACAGACCCCAATGTGAAGGCAAGCCACACAACCCGCAGCCGCACTTATCCGTAGTGACCCTAAATGGAAAACGTTTAGTTTATACATATGGCGTTATTCATTATACAAAATTGAAAATAATAGAAAGTAAGATTTATTCTACACTCCTCGTAATTATTCAAATATCCTACAGTTCATTGCATAGTGGCGCGAACACTGTTTATTGAAAGTAAAAGCTACTGAAGGAAATTGAGATTCATTCGTTCGGTTCGGAAACACTTTGAAATATAACTAGCTTATAAATTAAAGATAATAAAATATATATATATATATAATCAAGAAGTACATATATTTTTTCCACGTCTACGAATATCAACGGCTCTTAGGAAAATATATGATCATAATATAAGGAGATTTTTCGCCTTCTGGCTCAGGGAACCGCCTTAAAAAAATATGACGTTAAAATGGTTCTCTGCCTTTTCGCCGAAAATTGTATTGCAGAATTTCACTTAGCAACCAACTTTTCGCTAAAGTTTCATTTGGCCGAATTTCATTTCCCAACTTTACATAATCCAACCTTTTTTTTTGTTAGGAGGGAAAAATGCATTACGCATACCACCCGGGTGCGGGGGGTGACCCGAGTGGTTATGTGGGACTCCCGTCTAGGCTAATGAGGCCCACGGTGTACCCACTAAAAAAAAAAACCCCATATGCCGCCTCGCCGCCCTATTGGTGGGGTTACAGGAACGCTTGCGCTTGTCATCCGCGACCCCACCGGCGGCAGCCGCCCACGAGCGCGGCTCCTTCGCGAATGCCCTTCACGCTAGGCGCGCCAGATGGTAAGACGCGCCTTCCTCCTCGGCTTCCATTCTGTATTGTAGCTGACCTCCCCGAGCCCGCCACAAGGAAGCCACGGGCGCCAGGAATTTCCCCGGCGCCCAGCGACAGATCAGGTCTATGGTTCTGCCGCAAAACCGCAACTCGGCTCCAGAGGACAGGGAGAACGGCAGATCGTAACACCGACACTCCTCTTCCTCTGCAGCCCCACCAACGCCGCTACTGCGGAACGGCCCCGCCAAGTTCGCAGGGGATAGGGAGAGTGGCGCATCGAAATACCATCACTCCTCTTCCCCTGCGATCTCACCTCGGCCGCCGAGGATAGGGAGAACGGCTTACCGCAATACCGACACTCCTCTTCCTCGACGGTCCACCTTCGGCGCATCACAAGCGGGCTAAACAAGCCTGCTTGGAGCGTCCTCCTCGGGCCAGCCCGCGACCCAAACAGGCCGGCCCTGGTTGCCTCTTCGCTTCACCGTGGGTGACCAAGCCACGGTTACTAAGCCCCTCCACCACGACAAGGTGAGCAACCCGCGGTTCATTTCCCAACTATGGGGTTGGGAAATGTAATGGTTGCGAAATAATTATTTGGTAACGATTGGTTTGTCAAATTAAACTTTGGCGAAAAGTTGGTTGCCAAGTGAAATTCGGCAATGATACAATTTTCGTCAAAAAGGGAGTACAGCCGTTAAAGTTAAAATCGCTGTGGCATATGCTGCCTAAGTAGGTAACTGCCCCAGTAGATTAGCCTGTGGTTTTCCTTGGATTTTTTTAGTACCTAACGAAAAGTATCCCGCTAATCGCTTCTCCTATTATCAAGTTATAACTCGTCACTGTTTTAGCTAATGAGTGCCGCGCGGTTACCTGAAGCTGATAGTACACTGTAAAGTTAAATATCAAGTCTTATTACAATGGGCTAAGGTGCAAAATTGAATACATACATTTGACGTGGATGGTACAGTCACCATCAGATATATCGGAGCGTCCGAATTGGTCAAAAATATCTAAACACGCACTTTAGCGCCATGACAATAGAGGCCTGTTCAGTTATTTTCGAGCACATCGCTCGCTCCGATATATCGGATGGCGACTTTACACGCGACGCTGCAATTCTGAACTTTATATCTAAGAAATAAGGTTATTTTTGTCGTGGCAAAGATGACGAATCTGTATGGAGCGACGTGGAATGTCCTTACCTATAAGGAAGATTTCACGAGTAATGTCTAATTAGCTGGCAAAGGTGGGATGTGATTCATGTGAGTTCTTAGCGATCAAAGGGAAATTTACCCTTAATTAGACTGACATGTTTTGACATAACATGACGCTAAATTGTAGATGTTGATAAAATTTGCGACTGTAAGGATATACTTCCACTGATGTAGACATTAAGAGTATTCTTCAATTATTATATTAAGGCACATAGTTTTTTCTCTTATTGATAGTAACATGCTCGGGCATGCTCTTGTAAAGCAACATTTAATTAGAATTGCTGTAGATAATCATAAAATGATGTTATTATTAAATTTCTATTGTTAAATCATTTTTTTCGATTACCAATTGGGACATTTTTTAATTTGTTGTAATTTTTTTCATTTTTCTCAGATTTTGAAAAAAGTTGGTGGATAAATTGAGTTCCTTATTCTGTACAATATAAGCGCAATTTCACTGTATGTCCTAGAAAATCTTACTGAATTACGGAAAACGTATGGAATTTTTCGTAACAGTAGCAGTAGCAGTAGCAGTAGCAGTAGCAGTAGCAGTAGCAGTAGCAGTAGCAGTAGTAGTAGTAGTAGTAGTAGTAGTACACAAGTAAATAACACAGAGAGAATACAGTAAATATGCACAAAGGCAAACTTATCCCCTTAAGGGATCTCTTAGATCTCCTCTTGAGTAAACTGTTTGCCGAACCCTACAGGTTGTCATGTTGTGTACAATACAAGTATTCACTTGTACACAACATGACAACAGTTAAAATGTTAAAATACCATGTAATATGCAATAAACATTATGAGTACGAGTATTCACTAGGTATGGTTTAATTTCGTTTATTACCTAGCAATCTTGAGAATCGTAGAGATCTACTCGATTTCAAATTTCTCACTAAGCTTATAAGAAATAGTATAGATTGTCCACAACTCCTGAGTAGCTTTCGATTCTCAGTGCCTAGAAGAACACCGCGTTTTGCTATCAAGCCACTGTCTCGCCCCCAGCGCCGAACTGTTTTAGGGTCAAACTCCCCGGTACCACGCTTGAGCATTTTAATAAATAAATATAGTGACAAGTTCGACATTCACTTTGACTCCTTGTCCAAAATTAGAAATTTATTCACTAGTAGTTAGTATATTTAGTTTTAATTCCATATTTAATAATACAACTTAAACAGTCGACATCATAGTTGCGCTTTGCTCCTTATTCTACAATAATAAGGTGTTCAAATGTGTCGGCTTTGTCGTTGACTTTGCTTTTAAATTATTCGCATGTGGTGTTTACCAGTAATTAGTTATACATTTAGCATGTAATTAATGTTTGAATAGATGTAAGCCTCAATGTAATAACTGTCGGTGAACCTTAAAATAAAATAAAATAAAAAAATAAACCTAAAGAGTATCGTTTATCATTTAACCACACATTTGACTATTTATGCGATCCCACCCACAATCGGAATTAAATTCATTAACGGCGAAACCTATAACGATCGTGTTTAACTGGGTACACAGTGAATTAATTATTGAACGCTATTGTTGGAATTACAATGTGACTCGTTAGCATCAAGCGAGGGAGGTTAGAAAGGCGAGGTGTGTCTCCCTTCATACGACACAAAACGGAATTTCGTGAGTTCAACCCTCCTCGGCGCTCAAAAGCTGTGTCTGGGCACAAAACTAAAATTGAAAAACAAATAGAATATTATAGCAGACACTCAAGAGATTATTATTGTCGAAACACAGAAAGTTCTCATGCCCAGCCAGTATGGCATCGTTTCCCAGTCAGTTCAGCTAAGATCGTTAGTATCGCTAAGCAATAAGCCGTGCTCGTTACCGCCGGATCGGATCGGCCGGCTGATTGCCTTCGTTATCGGCCACCGGATGCGTCAAAAGATGCGTCCATGTTACTTCAGTTCATTGAACTCTATTGCGAGAACACTAAGGTACAGAATTGAAAAAAAATTGTTACGTAAAGCGCACAACGTCATTTTTAACTGTAATCATGTTTCTCAGTGAGATTATGATATACAAAAATAGTTTGAACTCTTTTCTGTTCTAACTGTTCTAAGGCTAACTGCTGTCAGCCACTCATGCTGAAGGTATAGTTTTGTCTATGTTTATAATTTGACTTTCGCTCGGTTCTTTGTGCTTTATCTAAGTCGCGGCGTAGTCAGCAGCAGAAGTTGCTAAGCGGTCGAAGTGTTCAAAATTAGCTTGACACGCTCTTATTCTCTTACCAATAAAGTCGCGTCAAGATCATTTTGAACACCTCGCCCGCTTAGCACCTATTGCTGCTTACTGTACCATCACTAATAACAACATTCTTAAATTCGAATTCTGTTTTAGGACTTGATAAACAAAATTAACAACTGTGTACGTCATATATATTGTAGTAGAGATATTATAAACTGAAATAAATGTCATATACTAATTGTCATATACAAAAAATTACCAAAGCCTCCAGTGTCCAGAGCTAGAATCGAACCAGCGTCCCCCGTTTACCAGAGCCGATAGCCGATAGCCGAGCGGTTCAGGCACCTGTCCGGTAAACGGGGGACGCTGGTTCGATTCCAGCTCTGGACACTGGAGGCTTTGGTCATTTTTTCCTTAGTATATGACATTTATTTCAGTCAATTTCAGTTTATAGTTTAAATAGTAGTGTGTCTACTTGAAAAAACACAAATTAAAATATTTTCATAGAAAATAATTTAATCTGTTATTAGAGTAGAGATATTATAACAATCCTTTCGATCCTCTACACTACTGATTATTTACTATTACATCATCATCTTCCTCGCGTTATCCCGGCTTTTTGCCACTGCTCATAGAAGCCTGGGGTAGGCTTGGCAACTAATCCCGAGAATTGGCCTAGGCGCTAGTTTTTACGAAAACGACTGCCACCTGACCTTCCAAACCAGAGGGGAAACTATTTCTTGTTTGGATTAGTCTGGTCTCCTCATGATATTTTACTTCACCGAAAAGCGACTGGTAAATATCAAATGATATTTCTTACATAAGTTCCAAAAAACTCATTGGTACGAGCCCGGGATTGAACCCGCGACTTCCGGATTGAAAGTCGCACTCTCTTCAAAAAGTTGCATATAAACTTTTTTGTTTAAAATTTATTATGAATATATAATGGAGAATAGAAAAACGTTTATTGCAAAAACCATTTACATACAGCACCCACATAAGTTAAAAAAAGAAGATCTTATAAATTACTTGTAGCTTATAATAACATGCAATAATTACAGTTATTATTATTGGGTAGGATTATTTCTTACCTTGACATTTTCGTCCTAACTCTAATACTTTTCTGAAAAATTAAAAAAAAACCGTCAATTGGGATATATGTATTGTATGTATATATGTATATGCTGAAAGGGAGGGGACGCTAGTGTGCGTAAAGCACCATACCCAAAGGTATTATACTACGTTCATTTAATGCTGACTATAATTTGTTTGTCTTCATACATTAGAGCATAACTTGACCGAATCATGCAAAATTAAGTAAAAGTAGTGCGTGAGATGCACGCCAATCACCAAGCCGTTCGTCAAGTGTCGCTACCACCAGTTTGGCACTGACATAAACGCTATCGAGAACGTAATGACGTAACTTACTTTCTATGCATCTCGCTCGTACTCGCATATTAGCGCAAGCGAGATGTATAGAAAGTAAATTACGTAAACGTTAGCGTATATGTTAGTTTTGACACTGTCAGTGACTCATGGGCCAATTCGAACAATGATTTAGATATCAACTAGATATCCACTAGATATAAAACAGAAACGATAACGAGATATTTAAGAAAGTCACGTCAAATTTGACATTTCTGCGATTCCGAATGTCCTCTTGAACGATCTCTTTAAGATTTGCTTTTAAAAGATATTACTCAACATCCAATGGATATCCCAAAACGTCACAATAATTATAGCGTGAAATGACAATTGGTTTCTCGAATCGAACTGCAAAAGATAACTATAACGTATCTATTAGATCTCGTATCGTTTTCGTATCTAGTAATTATCAATTTATCACGTTGTTCGAATTGAGCGGTCATGGTACGGGCTATGGTCTTATAAAAACCGTAACAAGTTTTTAAAACTGAATTGAGCTCAAGATTACTTAGTGAATTAATTAACAAGTTAGTACAGACAGCAAATGCATCAAACGTTTAATCATTCAGTTTGTCTGGGCATTAGGGGACGTAAAAAACCTTTAATTGGCTTAAAATAAATCCGTTAACTGGGATCTCGATTGAATGTTAAGCTGGCTTAAACCGATTGTATTCCAAACGAAACAATGATTTTTTGTTAAATAACAATGTTTTATTTCGTTAGGAAATCCCGTTGGTATATTTTTGCGTTTATTCTTTAAATTGTTATTAATTTACTCTACTTATGTAATTCCGAATATCACTGTAAAGGAGGGTGGGCTAATTGACCCATTAAACTAATAAGGGTAAGCGGATGACATATCACCGGATAGGTTATTCTAAGTTGTAAAACTTTTACTATGGCAGGTAGTCCCAAATCTTTGCGCGAAAACAGTTATCGCCGCAAAAAGTAGTGTGAGTTGAAACGTGACTAAATATGTATATAGTTTTTTTTTTCGATACTAAGTCCCTTTGTCGCAGATCATGAAGGTTTTGTTATTGTCGATGATTTTGTGTCACGATATTTTAGTTTTTTATTCGTTTTCTTATGTTTTTTTTGTCATAATTTTTTTTAAACAAAGATTTGACAAGTCTCGCCATACAAAAAATGGAGTATATAGAAAAACCTTTTTAATGGTATGTCGCTTATTCTTATTGGTTCATGGGCCAGTGCCCATACAAATATCCCCATACCAATATAAAAAAACTACACAGGGTGGTTCACGAGATGTGAGCAGGACCAACCCTACGCACTGTAAATGTTAGGATCGTGTTTACCATCGTGTTTGAAACAACCAAACCCTTTTCCTCTTCTTAATATTTTGTTACCTCGAAGTTTAATTCTCTTTTATCATGGGCACCCTACGACGCCTAATTAATAAAGATAAAACCTCTTTAACCCTTATAACAGGACTTTATTAATTTGCCACACTTATGTGAGATACGAGTTTTTGTAACCATTCCACCAAACATTCAATCGAACACTGTTCACGGATAAAGGAATGAGTATCGGTATTTGACGGAAGTATTCTAATTGTAGGGTCAAATCATGCATCACTGTTTGCTTTCAACACAAAAAATAATGATAATCTCAATAATAGGGGAAGGCCGGGTAAACACGAACGCTGGGTATTCGCGAACGCAGGTGTTTCATTATGTTAGAGAGACATAACTTGGTTTCACTCATCGCCATCTTAGAAATTACGCCATCACTACCAAGCCAAGCGATTAGCGGAGCGTTACGGGTGCACACAGGATTCAATCTCAAACTAATTCAAGTATTTGCTTACATTCGTTACAATTTTTCCTTAAATTTAACACATTGTAACTAATAAAGTAATAATAGTTCTAACATGACATTTATTTGCATAAATAGTTAGTAGCTGTGGATTCAATTACGAGAATAAAATTACAAACAGCTGGGCCTAACATAATCTAAAATTACATATATTTTTTTGTATTATTATATTGGTGGTTATTGGCGAACGAATTGAGTGGGTCAATTACGAACGTTCGGCATTGCCTCATATACAACAAAAATCGGCTCTTTAACTTGTTAATTAAAATTAAAAGTAATTCTCTATTTGACTTCAATTCTCAATTTAAAAAAGTAATTCTCCATTTTACGTTTGTTTAAAATGAACCCATAAAAAGTGTAGGCACGGGCAATCGTCTTCACTTAGCTAACGTTGTGATTTTTGCCGGGCAGTATATACGTTGTTAAAATTTAAGTTTATTCCTGACTAATCTGTCGTACATGATCTCATTTCTGTCTGGGTCAATTGTGAACGATTTTAACAGGTCCATTAGGTGTTCGTGATTGCCCGACCAATGTCGGGTAAACACGAACACTGAGAGGATTTGTTTTTGTTATAAAAGTTGATTAAATAAACAGATTTATACCGCTGATTGTAGTAGTTTAAAGTATGATAATTTATTTTTCAGCAAAAGTTATTACAGTTAACCTACAAATACTATCTTCTGATTGATTTCAAAACTCCCTTAGGTGTTCGTAATCACCTTTCCCTACAGGTACAAAACAGTAGCTGATATACTGAATGATTAGGGTTGGTCCTGCTCACGTCTCCTGAATCACCCTGTATACGAGTAAGTTCGTTTATTAAACAAAGTTATTCATATATCGGATTTCGGAATGATCATTTTATCTCGTAATTAATCGCGATAAAATTTCATTATTGTACCTTTTTCCCGAAGTTTCAGTTAGGTTGCACTAGCTGTGGTCACGGAAGACTGACGTCCCAGCAAAATGTCAATTGACTAGACCCGTTAATGGCATTAATTATGTATACAAAACGCGAGAGTTTAAATTCAAATTCAAAATGTTTTATTTGCAAATATAGGTGTTATTTCGTTGTGTTATATTTTATCTCATGTTCTACATTTTGAAACCAACTTTAAACTTTAAGACAAATGAACAAGCATAATTGATTTCCGAGAAAATACGATGGAAAACAATTATGCACAACATCTGAACCTATTAAACCATAGAGCAAATATGATGTATGGCGATGTCTGCCTAAGTACAATAGAGCCTTTTTGTATTTTTTGGAGCCCATGGACATCTGCAACTCTAGAGGGGTTGCAAGTGAGTTGCCGGCCTTTAAGATGAGAGTACGCTCTTTTCTCAGAGTTTTGAAGTTTGAAGGTCGTATCGGTCCGGAAATTCCATAGTTTAGTTGTGCGAGGCAGGAAGTTTCTAGAGAAAGGCACAGTTGAGGACTGCCAAGTGCCAAAAGTGATGAAGATGGAAATGTATAAAATTAAACCTGTTGATTATAAGATTTAAAAAAAATCCATCTTAACTTCTGCTCAAAAAATTCAATCATGCTTGAAAAATTCCATTAGACTCTGGCGACACTAACTTTGCTTAATCTTGGCAGTAAAAACGTATACATATCCCTATAGGAACGTTGCCTTGCCATATATATTTTAGTTTGTAAAGGAACTAACGGATGTCACCTTTATCACTCTATGTATTACCAAAGATAGATATAACTCCGTAATAGATGGATACAGTCTAAGGAAAAAACGTGCCTCGAAAATCAAGAAAATTTGATTCTCGTTCAGAGGGCGCTACTAGTTTTGGCCTACAGTCGTATAGATGGCGTTGACGGTTTCGTTTGTTATTTAACAATTTTAACGCATATCAGTGAAAGAACATGGGTCAAAATCATAAAAATAATTAATGCAAATAAAAAAAATCATTTATCTATATTTAAATACATTCTATCGTATTTTTATAAATCTTCATTTTTAGTTTTAAAGTGTGTCGACAGATGGCAGTGAATTTACTGGGGTTACAAAATTTCCTATGACAGTACCGCTCTAGTATAAGTTACTCTATGGTATTACACAATGGCATGGGAGTAGGTATTTTATGTTGTCGTTTCACGGAACTTTCGGTTAGATATTTTGATTGAAGGAGGGATCAACCAAAGGATTGTCTTAAATTGAATTCGAAACGGTGGGATTAAAGTTGTAATTGAACGTTTAGCTTTACGGGAAATTATACCAATATAATTTCTCGTAACGCAAAACGATCATTTTAGCTCATTTATAAGATTTTTTACGACAAAAATTCCTACTCTTAATCGATTTGCCCAAACACATCTAATATTTCTTATACCTAAAGGCGCATTCATATCACCTACTATACACTATATACCTACTGATTATACTACTAATATTCTATAATAAATAGTGCATATGCCAATTCTTGGGATTAGTTACCGAAGCGGCTATGAGCCACGGCTAAAAGCCGGGACCAACGCTAGGAAGATGATAATGATGAATTGATATTGTATTGATAGGTGATTATAGTTAAGTTCTGTTTCTGAATAAGGTCAGTTAGGCTCGTAAAAAGCATGGTTTAGTGAAGGCCGGTGGGTGAGTAGTGTGTCCTCTGGACCCTCTTCTCAAGGACCTACGGGCTCTCGATCACATGGGACCGAAAAGATAAAATACGACTTTTGACATAACATTTTTGAAATATAACATTTAAAACTTTCGCGGTTTAAACACATATTAAATCACATTTAGAAACGGGTCTATCGCGAATTTATTTTGTTACCTTTATTTACCGACGTTTCGACACAGGTAACAAAATAAATTCGCGATAGACCCGTTTCTAAAGGTGATTTTTGAAATATATTTTTTTCCGTTTTCTTCGATCCAATGTCAACAAGTATTAGAGTCAAACCAAGAAAAGTCTGCAGAGATATTGACAGCACACGCAGTGGTGGTGTTATTTTAAACGGCAACTTCTATGAAATTATGACGTAGTTACATAAATAACACTGGCACTGCGTGTGCTGTCAAAATCTCTGCAGACTTTTCTTGGTTTAACTCTATTAATTTATTAGTGCAGCGGCGCTGTATTTGTCAATTTCCTTGAAATCGAGTGCCGGATTGTACGTCATAACTAATTACTATGCGGCGGCCAAGGTCGCTCATTTGGCAAGAAAATTGACAGATACAGTGGCTTTGTTGATGCCGCAGCAGTGAAAATCGCAACAATGGGTAATGTAGTTGACATCCGCATATAATCTTAACGCTACTAGGGCTCATTCCATACATCAGTTTTGTTACCAAAACGACTATTATTTTCGTAGTCAACATCTAGCGTCAAGTAGCGGAATTATCAGTACTGCTACTCGACAATAGATGTCGCGGCGAACGGAAAGTCTAATGCTTTCTGTGCCCTAAAGATCGTTTGAGATCCGTTCGGGCCCTCGAGATGCCCGTTGCGATAACTTCAGCTTTATGGGATGTGTTTATGACTGCGGCTTGATCCAACTATCATAGTTTTTGATTTAGTTTTTACGTGTATTTATTTATGGTGAACAGTTTCGTCCTTGGCATTTTCAGGTGCCTATGATAAGAAAAAAAATCTAAGTCACGGAGCCATAGGACTACGTAAATACGTATACGTTTTTGAAGTTAGTCAGCCCAAATTCGTAATCACAAAACTATTTTGTATTGTACTGTTATAATTCTACTATTTATATTTTCTTACTTACCTATTATACTTATTTATAGTTTTGTTTCGACCGTATTGCAAGTAAAGGTATGTTTACAATAACAACATAACTAACATTTTTTGCGGATTTGAGTTTTTGGTATCATAGCATTCGTCTAAGCAGGATCTACACGTAGAGCAAAAGATAGTGTCCAAAAATGACCCCAATTGTCCAAAATCAGTCCCTAAAAATATACCTATACTAGTTAAGTAAGATAAATCTGTACCTCTCCGATAGAATACAAAACATAATTTCTATAGAAACTTGTTTTATTTTCTTATAAAAAGAACATAAACTAACAAAATTTTACAAAAACAGCATGTGACGAACTTATTTTTCATTTTTTTTCCAAAAATACTTGTCCTTGAAATGTGTAATCGTATATTTCGGAAATATTGGCCACTTACTAAATTCACCTAGGTATACAATGTTTATGTCCAATAACTAATATATAAGAAGACATTTAGTTTTTTTCGTTTCCTGTAAATTCAGTCTAGTGTAGTTATGTTGTTTTTGTAAACATGCCTTCAAGTACTTACATATGTGATTCAATCAAATGCACCAGTAACGATTGTAAATCAAATAAAATGGAAAGGCAAATCATCAATCTCACGAAAAACGCAAAAAAACGTGTTAAAAAGTGAATAAAAACAAAATCATTCTTTAGTCAGTCTTTCCTTTAACCAAATAATGTTATTAGATCTACAGAACTATTTATCAACAACCCCCGCTTTCAACGAAACGCCGGAAAAAGATAATTATTTCCCAAACCATCTGCAAAAAGGCATGTATTTTTGTTACCTACATTTTTTTACCAATTTATCATTTGTCCGTCTGTCCGTGAGACAAAGGGGGACATAGTTAATTATGTCGGCACACAATAGGTTTGGGGAGAAGGGTCACTTGATGACTTATGTTAAAATGGTGCCCGCACATTGACACAGTTTTCGGACAAAAGGTTTTCATATCGGTTATATTGCGTTATAAATTTGATGGAAAACAGGCTTTGGCCTGAAAGTGATGTATCACAATTTGCCTTTTTATTTTATCCGGCTGTCGTTTTTCGAGGAGCGATACCGGTTTTTGAGGTATGTGTGCCTTTTGTCTATGTATATATGGCTAATATTTTCATATTTCAATTGTGACAAAATGGTCTTGACAAATGCAAGTTTCTGACCTTTGTCCTTCCGGGTCATTGTTAAATACTTGGAAAACCATGTTTATTGGAATTTGAGATTTGAGCAGACAAAATTTTCCACGACTTGCTCGACTCACTGTCCAAATTCGTCTACAGTTACGCCAGCAATCCTATTATCTAAAGTGAATGCGTAAGTAATTTAGTCTCCATTCCAGATAGGATTAGTCGGAAGGATAACTATCAAATCAAATTATTAAGGGGACCAAATCAAATTATTTAAGAAAATAATTTGATTTGTTCCCAAAGTTGTGTATAGATGGTAGCACCAGTTTCTCCCGCTATATCATAATTCCGTAAGAAATTCGTATAGGAGGTGCGTGCAAGCGCGTATTGCTTGCCCTTAGAGTTGGTCAAAGACGCCTAGTCTTAGTAAGATGGCATATAGTCGAGAAATTGGGACGGGTTCCGCCGTGGCGGGGTTGCCAAGGGGTTTAAGGCGTTAGCCCGGATTGCTAAAGACGCCGGTTTGAATCCGGCCTTCACCACGGCTTCGTCACTTTTTCTTTAATATATGACATCTATTTCAGTTAATCATATATAGTAGTACATCATTTTGGAAAATAGCTAACACGCTTCAAACTGCTGGATCTATTTCTATCCAACGTAGCTAACAACCACCCCAAGGAAACTCGCTTTCACGTAGAAAAACACGCATCGTTATCGGTCCATCCTTAGGAGAACTACGATGCCACAGACAGACATTGGCATCAAACACCCTTCTATTTACGCCGGGGGTTAAAAATGGTTCTGTATAAAAAAATCGTCTGTATGCCGAAGCATTACGGGCGACTTTTCATCTTACCCCGCACGAAAAACCCGTTCAATCTTACCCCAACGCACTATAGTGCCATTTTTAGGATGTCATTCAAGGGACATGTCTGAATTCCAACGCACTATAGTGCCATTTTTAGGATGTCATTCAAGGGACATGTCTGAATTCCAACGCACTATAGTGCCATTTTTAGGATGTCATTCAAGGGACATGTCTGAATTCCAACGCACTATAGTGCCATTTTTAGGATGTCATTCAAGGGACATGTCTGAATTACACGGTCCAAACCCAGTTCTAAATTGAATAGGTATCTAAGAAGAAAATATTTCCACTATTTATCCTCGAATCATTTTAGCGACTTGTATAATTTGTAAATATGTAATAAGTACAATATTTTAATTGTAGCTTACAATGAATAAAGAAAGTTACGTATGCAACACTTTAAGAGGCAGAAGTCAAAAAAACTCGAAGTTCATTCATTTATTCATTACTAAGCTGTCACTGTCTACTATTAGCTTATGTATTTTTTACATTGTATCGATTCGCAAAGTTGTTTGCTGTGATCTGCCGCTACATCTTCACAAATAAGGTTTAGAATCTTCTATTCTGCGATTTTCAACACACTAAATCACTATATCTCGTTTCGTCGTCTTTCGGTTATTACTGTAGGTCTTGTTTCAGGAGAAACTGGCGGTCAAAAAAAGAAACAAACAAAAAAACAGCTAAAAATTCCTACACGATTTTTTGGGCTTGCCTTGCAGATTCGTATTGTTTTATATATCTTATCCCAATGTTTAGTTTCGTTGCTCAAAATGTCGTTGTTATCTTTGCTTTTATCTCCAGACTTCACATAAATCTAGGTTTCTAGGAGCATAGCTGAATTCTAAACAATTTTGCAGACATCACGCGCAAGCGCGTTCACATTGTCCGATCCGATATCGGATGTCGGATGACCTTTGGAGGAAAATAATGCCCTTATGGCATCCATTCCTTTAGTTTTTGCATTAACGCCTTTTTTGAACAAAAAACAATAATAAACGTATAAAAAATATAAGAAGACACGTTTTGCTTTTTGCTTCTTTGTGTCCGATGTCAGGTAGGACATTGTGAAAACGCTCTAAAGGACAAAGAAACAGCTATGAGCATTCGAACTTTTCAAATCTTATCTTGACTTGATACTTGTCTTATCTAATATTAGATATGCTCTCCTGTGCTTATAATTGTTGCGAATAAAGTGCAAGTAATGTCAAATTAATAAAAATGTAGGGGCTTCGTGCAATATGAGATCAAATTAAGGTACGTTTTAACTGAACAGTAGTAACGGCCAATTTTGATTATTCAATTTGTTACGGTTTCGATCTTGTTTTGAAACGACCTTGAACATTGCTCACGCTGATTGGTGCAATTAAAAGTCGTGCGTGAGAAGCGCACCAATCACCAGGACTATATTCAAGGTCAAGGTCAAACAAGATCAAACCCGTATCAAATTGCTAAATTATAATCGGCTTCTAGCTTAAACATCAAAAGATTTTAATAGTTAGGTCCACAAATTTCGCTCGTAAATATACATTCAATTCATATTTTTCAAAAAATAAACAAGATTTCGTCAATTCATTGTAATAAATCTCATGTAATATTCAGTTAACATGATTTGAGTGCTGCATAAATCTAAAAGCAGTAAAAGCAGGTAAAATTAAATTTGCGCTAGCAAACAACCCTTGTTGACTGAGTTATTTGGGTTCTGTTTTTTTATAGGCGCCGCTTTCACCATTCCACTAACCCGGGGTTAACCGGTTAAACCTGGAGTTAATGGCAACGCCAGGTTACCAATACAATTGAACTCTAGATTAACGGTTTAAACGCTTAACCCCGGGTTAGTGGGACCGTATCTCACCAGAAAAACTTGACATCCCTTTGGGGTCAAACAGCCAAGTATTCAACTTCAAACAAATCGTTTAACCAACTTCCCACGTTTCCTTATAAGTTCCTAAACAAAGCTCCTAATATAGGTAAGTAAGCTGTAACTTTGTGTACTTTTGAACAATTATTTTCCTTTCTTCCAGTCGTTTCCTGAGATAAAGTCGGCAACTCACAGTTTTCCTCAATTCCGTTCTCCGGTGTTTGTACGAAAGAATAATGTAGGATGGTGGAATTGGGACTATTAACCAGTTTGCTTGTAAAGGCATTTTAATATGAATGCTGCATTGAACGGTGTTTTTATAGCCTAAGTAAATGTCACCTTCCACTTTTCTCATCATCATTTTAACGTCCCACTACTCAGCACAGGCCTCTCTTCGTGTACGCTACTTATCCCAGTTTAGGCTAGTCACATCCAGAAGTGCCCCGCGAAACAAAATAAACGACGTTCACCGTCGAGCTAACGGACGCCAGGCGCTTCTTTCATCCGAAAGTGGCCACTAATCCTTTTAAACTTAACAAGATGGACCGATGACCCGATTAAGATCCTTCGAAATTGTAGAGTGAGGAGTGAGGACAGCGCATAACTGGTTGTGGACATACTTAGTCCTGTGATCAATAGTGAACGAATTTCAGCAGATATGATGATGCTGCTAAACGGCATATTTATTCGGGCGACTAAATCGATTTCAATATTAGAATTTACAAATTCACACGGAAACTAAACTATTTTTGTAACGATTTTTACACTCAAACCAAAAGATTAAAAGGTTAAAGTTGGCTCGAATGGCTCGAACGAAAAAAAAAACACAAAAGCATGTATAATTTTCATTTTATTTCAGTTGTATATCGTTACTCTGTATAGCATATCAGTACCTATCTATAATTATAGTACAAAGTAGCGAGTTATATAGCCAAGGAATCTGATTAGCAATAGTATAATGTTCTTATTTAGATACTGGCCGAGGTGTGTATACTATTTTTCTGCTTGATGGAGCCAGAAAACGGCAACTTTGTTTAGCGTAGCGGGCCGGAGGGCAGAAATGTATTAAACAGAAATATATTTCCAGAGTAACTGAGAAAAAAGGTAAAAACCCGCGTTTGCCAGGTCTTCCGTCGCCAGTTTCACGCGGTGCGCCATATTGTTTGTTTCTTTCTAATTTTCTGGCTTTACGTCAACGCCGACAAAACGCGGCCATCATTGTGAATTTGCATATCTAAGCTTTGCAGCGGCTAGCAGTGAAATTAGCCTTCTATTTTAGTTTCAAATTCAGCACACATAATATAACTTCACATACATTTTCTCTATTCTAGCCTAGCCATTTAAACTGAAACCACTGACCACTCTGCTGGATAAATTAATGTTTCATGTAAAAACTGGCCGCCCCAGTGAGATTTTAAATATCGTATCTGAGAAACCTTTTACATTTTAATGCACTCTTTACTACACGGTAAGTAAGTGTCTTCGAGTGGGCGAGTCGAGTGCTTGTGCTTGGTCAAGTAGCCTTTAAACCCTGCAGTTGTGGTTAACAGGGTAAAATTTTATATTATTTCAGCTTTAAAAATTTTAGGCCGCGGCCGTTTTTAAGTGAAAACAACGATGGCTTCATACCCACATTCGGAAGTAATTGTACTTATGTCTGTCCATCTGTTACCTGTTCACGTTTAAAAGAGTTTACTTTTAGTTTTAACGTTTGTTATTTTTAGATTTTTTCATTAGGTATTATAAGAATTAGGAGCGAAAAACAAACTCCATACATATTTTTAAAAGCTTATAATTCTTATAATAGTTATTATATCGACATGTAATTGTGTAAAATTGGTTTTCTAATGTTTATATCCAGAGAGGAAATCATTTTTGGATTAGAAGCGTATTAAGCGGTCGTCCACTTTCGTGTTCAGTACAAGAGGTCTTTTGATGATGACATCCTCCTAGCGTTGTACATATACTGCCACGGCTCCCTTGGGATCCGCTCGGCAACCTAATTGACACAGCCACTAGATTCCATGAAAGCGACTGTCGTCTGACCTTCCAACCCAAAGGAGAAACTAGGCATTGGGACTAGTCTGGTTTTCTCACTCATAACAAGAAGTCGAAGGGAGCGAGATTTCACGGCGCTTGCCCCCTCCTACGTGCCCGTGCCAGATACCAACCACGGCGTACCTATACCTTCCCGATTCTTCAGGCCCCAAACCTATGGCGTGTTAAAATTCTAGCGTTAGTTACAGTAGAGAGCGGTGGTGCTAAAAGCCGTCTCGCCTTGCATGCACGCGGGTATAATCCGTCGTACGCATTCGCGCCAGTTAGTGTTGCTCATACTATTTTTCAATAAGCGTTCACCCGCGCCGTTGCAACCACGCAAGAACGCCTGAACGCATGTCGCGTTCTGCGGAGGGCGATCATTTTCACTTAGCCAAAGATTTCTAACCCCCTTCGGGTGCTGTTTCCACGCGGAACGTACATTCCTCACCGTTGTTACCAGCTGTTACGCTCACAATATGCAAGATTTTCAGCATTTTTATTTAAACAATATGAGCCATAGGTAATGCCTTCGTGGCACTTTCTCCTTCATATCACTGTAAACAAGAGTTGAGAAGAGTTTTCTTTTTTACGGGAAACTGAATGAAAATGTTCTCCCCGTTTCTTCTTCTTCAGGTGCCTCTTCAACTAGTGAACGTTAGCAGAGTCAGCTCTGAATATTTTTGTTTGGCCTTGGCGAGGCGAAAGAATTCGGTTGGTTACCCTTTGAATCCCAGTCCATTATCGGATGTTACGAAACCACGATTTCCTTCGACCGCCATTTTTCCTTGTTCCATCATGATCAACTGCAGGAGTATACTTATATTCTGTCATTCAGTTTGAAGACTTACGAGTTTCATTTAAGTTATTTCCCAGTATTGAATTGTGCTGAAATTTAACACGTGTAAACCGCCAAAAGAGGCTCAAAATATACTAAAAAACCGGCCAAGTGCGAGTCGGACTCGCGCACCATGAGTTCCGTACCATTACGCAAAAAACGGCAAAAAAATCACATTTGTTGCAGGGGAGCCCCACTTAAATATTTATTTCATTCTGTTTTTAGTATTTGCTGTTATAGCGGCAACAGAAATACATCATCTGTGAAGATTTTAACTGTCTAGCTATCACGGTGGTGACAGACGGACAGATGGACGGACAGTGGAGTCTTAGCAATAGGGTCCAGTTTTTATCCTTTGGGCACGGAACCCTAAAAATGTACTGCTACAACCAATCTATGCTGCAGCGGAGCCTTCAAAAACAAAAACTTAATAATTGAACCGGGTTGAAACGAAACTCGGGCTGCACGGGATATCCGTGAAATTAGGTTTTTTGGCGAAAGCAGAACGGGTATAATCTAATTACACTGTTGGGGAAAAGGTAAGCAATACAAACCAAATATGGCCACCATTGACTCGGTCATAACATTAAAACTTCGCAGGTATATACTGGCCTTAGGCAAGGTGTGGGTCGAATGATAAGTTTTAGCGTTTTTCATTCGACAAGACTAAATATGACCACCGTTGAGTTTGCAGGTATTACGCAGGGTGTGGACCAAGTAATAAGTTTTAGCGAATTGTCCTTGATTTTAGGCTTAATATAGCCACCGTTGACTCGGTTCATTAACATTAAAAGTTCGCTAACGTTAAGAGTCCCTAATAAGCTCGGTCGAATTTCACCTTCCCATACAAACGGAGTTTCGTTCTCATTTTAAAACTACGTGTTGGATTGTAATGAAACTTTGCACATACAATGACATGAGATATATCTAGGTCTGTAATTAGTTCACATAGCTCCAGTTTTTTTATGTAAGCTTATTATTTTGTTTGTAAGCATGTACCCTTTGTGTAAAAAAAAACTAACGAAATAGAGCAAAAACAAGTTTGGTATGAAAAACTTAAATTCGCTGTATTTTTTTAACTATGGTATCTGAAGCTACATAAACTAATTATAGACATAGATATACCTTACCCTATTGTAATTACAAGATTTCTTAGCAAACTACCACTCGTTTTAAAATGAGAGCGTATCTACGTTTGTATGGAGAGCCGAGCTTGCCAGGGACCCTTAAGGTTAGCGTTAGGTTACGTAACATAAACTACTGTAGTATCTAATACATCTTTCTTGAAACTACTGTGTTTATTATTTAATTAAACGGGAAACAGACGATGTCACTTTCAATCTCCTTGATAAATTGCTTATTAAAATGCCTGTGAAACTTATAGCGCATGAACCTTTACGAAAATGCTTTCAGGGTTAATTTTTTCTTGCTCGTATCCATAGCCGTGGACTTTGAGTGGATGGATTAAGGGCCTAAAAATATTTTAGGGTATTCGCTTATGACTTGCACACTCGAAACGCGACGTCTGGCCCGAAATATATGGCTTTTAATAAAAATTTGTGTTATGATTATTGTTCGCCGTACGAAAATAATTGTCGAAACGATATTTATTAAAACTTTATATTAACTGCGACCGCTAATCGAGGTCTTGGCGAGCAGACGTAAAGATTATTAGGGTCGGGTTTAATTGTATGAGTAATGTTCTTAATTTTCTTCGTCACCTACCCTTTTGTTTTATTAAGAGCGCTCACTGGCCCGGCTGCTAAATAATAGTGATTATTTAAATTTAACGATATATATTTATAAAAGGGGGTAGCTATTATATTCTGCATTTTGTATTTAAGTATCTTTTCAATACATCAAACTAGTTTTTTTATTGCTGGATTCGTCGGTCTAAACTCAAAATAAAAATGACATATTTAATTTTGGACGCATAGATTGACGAATCCAGCAACGTAAAATAGTTATTTGTGCAACAAGAGAGGAAAGTTGGTTTTTCTTGCGAGTGTTTATTTTGAGTCCCGAGAAAGCGAAAGATTCTATAATTGAATCACGAGCGAAGCGAGTGATTCTAAGGTAGAATCTTGAGCAAAAACACGAGATGTAAAATAACTTTGCTCTCGTGTTGCACACATAATTTTTCACCTCAGTAGTGAGAACATATTAAAGGTTAAAATGTTTTTCGAATTACACAGAATAAACAGAAAAAAAGTATATCGATACGATACGATACGAGACGAGACCGGACCGGACCGGACCGGACCGTACCGTACCGTACCGGACCGTACCGTACCGTACCGTACCGTACCGTACCGTACCGTACCGTACCGTACCATACCATAAAAAAATGTAATAAAAGTATGAAGTTCATGGCCTTCACTAAATTAAAAAGCTACATTGTTTCACTCCCTGGAGTGAGGAAAGTCGCACTTTCCTCACTCCAGGGAGTGACGAAAGTAGGCTTGTTCGAGCTGCTGAGGTGAAAAATATTATAATGTATTCAAAAGGTACTTAGATACAAAATACAGTACATAGCGGCCCCTTTTTTAAATATCTATCGTTAAATTTAAATAATCACAATTATTTACCAGTGGCGCTAGTGAGCACGTTGTTTGTTTTGAGTTATCAAATATCTGTATGGGACCTATTGTCTTAAAGCAATACAAAAGTCACCAATGATGGTCAAAGTGCCCGCACCCGCACTTAACTGAGCAAACGCTTTTACGAAATGGCAACACATCGTGACGTCACTGTGTCACTTTGCTTAGAAGCCGTTTCGTTGTATGGAAAACAAGAAAATTGTGATTTTGTCGGTGAAATGTTGCGTTTATGTATATTGTTGCATGTTGCTATACAATATTTTTTTAAATTAAATGTAAGGAATCGAATGGTACCGCTATTATTTTCCTATTTGAAAGTTAAAAAAGTTTTATTTCGAAACTGAGGTCTTGTATTTTTTTTCATTATTCCCATGTATTTTTTAAGTTTCCAATTTATTGTGATAAATTGCTCATTTTCTATCTATTTAACTAGATTTAGTTATAATTTCAACATGTGTCAGCTACCTTATTGTCAGAGTACCTACCTACCTACCTATTCTGACTCAAAATAATAAGTTACCGTTTTGGCAAATTGTTAATGTAGGTATACAAATCTGAGCAAAATGTAAAAGAACTACTCACGAAAAATTCCAAGCTGTAGCCAGGGCTAACAAAATGCCCTGGGAATTCACTAATTAAATTCATAATTTAACAGTTTTATATTTCTTGCGCAACTAGTGCGCTTATTTACACAACCTCGTATCTAGCTCAAATATAAAATTTTAAAAGGAACCTTAATTTAAGGGTCATTAAGTCCACATTTTAAAAATGCGGCATTATGATACTGGATTTGGAAAGGTATCGGAATACTAGCCGTTGCTGAGATCACGAAACTATGTGCAGAAAAAGTGAGCTAGTCTTGCACATGTAAAGGTTTTTATGACATTGGCGTAAGGTTTAATTTCGCTTGGCCAACTTAAAGTTATTATTGGACATGTAAATGTTGGGTGTTTTAAGAAAACTGCGGTTTAAATTCCATTAAAATGTTAAGTCAAGTTAGTTACCGGTATGAGTCTCAGGAGAAAATATTTACAATAATTAATTGGTGGTTTTATTTTCATTCAAGATAGTTATTGAACAATTTGTCAATAAATTCGAAATAATGGGTTTCGTGTGCGTTGACACGTCTAAATCGGTTAAAAATGTCGGGCGGCGTCTTTTCTGTGATATTTTTACAATGCGTTGCATACAGTATGATACAAACAACTACGTAGACTTACCTTAGGATAAATATGGCCAATAACAACTGCGCTATTTGTAGAATCAGAAGAAAACAGTATTGCCAATTGAAGAGAGATTAATATAAGTAATCGTTAGATTTAACGTAAAAATAGTTGCATAAAGACATTGGCTTTTATGATGGCAAAATTCGGCGCACGAAGATTTTTGACAAAATGTGTCATTTTCAAGCAAAAGGTACCACATTGTCGCTTGCCCTAAGGACGCTCTGACAGGCTTTTCGTATAAAGATACGTCCTTATGGTAAGCGACAATGTTGTACCTTTTGATTGAAAACGTCACAAATATTCATTTAATCTATGTTGCCAGTGTTAAAACACTTCTCACATTAAGCAACAAAAGAAAAATTACGTCGAATATGCCCAGAGATTAACAGAATAAAAGTCACAGCTGGGTTGTTTCACTCATTTTGTATGGAGGGAATTGGCAAGGTTAATTTTAAATCCAAAATATACATTTAATTATAGCAATTTTATTGATATTTCTAGGCCTTAATAACAAAAAATTTATAACATTAAAATAAATAATAATATTTTATATATATTCTCCTTTAGCCTTGAAACACAAACACACAAAACACCAAAAGTTTATTAACATTATCAACAATATGCTGCAGTAAAAAAAATGTCAACGCATTTTTGGGCTACTCTGTACTACAAACGTATAAATCGTAAAAATCCCGTAGTCTGGTGATAATGCTTTGAGTGTAAGTCCAACATAAGGCAAAATAAGCTCAATATAAGGCAAAATAAGTCCAATATAAGGCAAACACTATCTGAGGAGACAACGGTCGAGAAATATGGCGACGTTAACAATATTTTTGAATTTAATGTCACGTCGAAAAGCCGAATGGAAACCAGACAAGCGGGAGTTTTGTTACCCGATAGTTCCGTAGACATTTTTTGTTTATTATTTTCAAGCATTTATTCGGAAGAAGGAGGCGGAACGATATCACTGAAACGCAATATTGAAGATGAAAAAAAACGTGTCTCACTGTCCCACTCATTAAAATTCGAAACTCCGACAGTCGCCACACCGTGGTGATATTGAAGTTATCGCTGTCACAGTTAATTTAAAATTACCTTATTTTTAACCGCCTTTAAAAAAAGGTTCTCAGTTTGACCAGTATGTTTTTTCTTTTTTTTATGCAGATTTTTTATGATTATGAGAAGGCAAGGAGGTTTGAATCTTTTTTTTTTTTAAATCTAGACTAGACTAGAATCTACTTAAAAGACTATTTTACTTATGGGGTGTATCTACATATTCTTTGAAATTCATGATAAGGAAACTTCTTGACTATCGTAAAAGCAACCTTTTAATAATTCCGTTGTTTACCGTTCCTAAGGATCCCTAAAACCCTGAAAGCCTCCCTGCGCCGCGCAAACACTTGAACGGGAAAATTGCTACGACGTCGAGGGACTAGCATAAATTCATAACTTTACATCATCATTTAAAAGAAAAAAATCGCCCGAAGCATGGCTGACGGCATATCACCGGTTATTTCTTTATTTCTCTCAAAAAAGGACTATTTTCGTTTCTCTACGGCGTTTACAACCTTATAGCTTTAAGGTTTCGCAAATAACACTCGCCCTTGTTTGACTAATCTTAAGATATAAAATCCTTCTGAAGCGTAAACAAACTGTACCAAAAGTTTTTAAAATTCATATCAAAAAGGTCGCGTTTTGGTATAATTTCTGGGTAATTTCGGTTTGAATAGACCAGCTTGTACAAGAAGTTTGAAACTTGAAAGTTTGGAATGAAATGTCAATACAGTAACTTTGGGTACTTATAATTTACTTTAAGAGAGTTTGTGTTTCTTACGCCAACGACCAATATATAACGCACTGTATTTGCTTTGTCTGAAAACTTAGTGATTATTTTAAGAGGGTGTTCGGAGAACAATTTTTTATAAAGCGTGACACTACTGGCACAGATTATATAATAGTATTGGCCGTATCAAGTGTCAAAAAAGCAGAAAAAAAAGGTTTCGTCACTAATAGGTTCTTCACTATTTTTTTTTGTGGCATACGAGAAAAAAGTCCTTGTAGAAACAAAACCCGAATAAGATTTATTGATATTCAAGTAATTATTTAACCAAATGACTACTTTTAATTTTATTAGAATTCTAAATATAGCAAATTGGCTTCTAAAAACGCTAAAAACACCACTAAGTACACCTGAATCCCAAAAGCCCCTAGTTACAAATCTACCTACATTTTGTAAAAAAAAAACAATACCAACTAACCTTTTTACACTTAATAGGCCTCGAATTGAAAGGGCTCTTTGGAAATTGGATTTTTCTTGGAAATATTTCTGGTGTTCAAAAATTGGCTATTAAGTGAACAGTCCGTGCGCCACGGACACGGAATACACAACGTAGCCAACTTTAATTACTCGGTTAAGGTGCGGTGCCGATTACATGGAAGTTAAAAAACTGGCCAAGTACGAGTCGGACTCGCGCTCGAAGGGTTCCGTACCATTACGCAAGAAACGGCAAACAATCACGTTTGTTGTATACACGGAGTAGGATGGAGATGGCAAGTGGGCGTTCCCGTCTATCCGACAGTTAGTAGCGACCGACTCACTTTATGCACAGACTATGCTCAGTTGTTGTGTAAACTTCATGCTCGAATGACATTCACGTCGTACGTACGCTCGTCTAACAAAAATTGATAATTAAATTTAAAATGCCGTATTGTGCAGTATTAAGCTGCAGAAATCACAGCGGTTTAAAAAATCTTTCACGTGGAGGTATTTCCTATCACCGGTGGTTATTTATTTAAATATAATCCGAAAATACGAAAAATCTGTTTCTATTGCATTATTTACGAATGTTCGTTAAGTAAATCTATATTAAATCAGTTAGAACTTAGAGTTCACAATCCTTTGTCACTATTCTTTACGTTTATCTGGAATATTCGCTATCCTAAATGTCAAATAACTTCGCTACTCAGATGCTGCGCAATGTCGATATTTATATCGATAAAGTTAAAGTTACGATATTTCAAGTTTGATGTTTGGTAGTTCGGTAATAAATTATTATTTTAGACACGTTTCTAATTATTATTTGGGATAATCAATGTCTTAGTAAATATGGCAGCTCTGGTCATCAAGCACTAAGTTAAGTCGGGGTCATTTCATGGCAACCTTTCAAACCTTCGTATTCCTTTATATAAGTTTTTGTTTTTTACACCTATCATATTTTCATCGTTAATATAATTAGACTAGGTACTTAATGCACTTATGCGTACAATGCATGCAATGTGCCATGAATAAACGTTTTATATTTTCTATTTCTTTATTATTAATTATTGTAGGTTACCACAAGATGCCGATATTAAAAATAAATGGGTCAATGCTACTGGGCAAGAAAATTAGTTTCCGCAAAAATATAGCACCATTTGCTAGGAGCATTTCTTAGAGAAAGATTTCTGGGGATAAAATTGCCATACATCTCATCTAGCGTCCACACGCCTAAAACTTAGTTACTAATTTAGTAATTATTAGTGACATTCGGGCTCACTTAATTAATAAAAAGTGTTCCGTACCACGCAAACTAGCGTGAAATATTGGAATTTTGCCGCCCCCCTTCCTGATTTGATAGGTCACAATCTTACAATCAAATCAAGTGGGATCGATGAGCCAGTTTCATGTATGCTTTCACACCATACAATTAATTTGACAATTTAATCAGGTTGTCCCGTCTAGATTGGCCTTAAATGCTGCTACAAGTAAATATATTGTTAAAGACGAATACTTCCTATGTAAGTAATTGCAGATTTGTGATCACAAAATAACAGCAATACCGAGTTAATAGACCTTTAAAGAACTATGATTTTATCTGTTTGACTTTAAGATATATTTAATGTTCACATTAACAACCTAGTTGGTCAATTAATAAGAAACAAATTTCTAGTTAGATATTTGTTGTACTGTACTACATATTATTTTTCATACAATCACGATTATCACTACCTATATTATAATCATAAATAAAGTATCATCTAAATGTGTATATGTGTATGTGTACATACGGTAATGAAATATCAATACCTAACTGAACACACAAATATCGATAAAACACTCCGATTACACTGTCCCCTCCCTATATCGAATGGAACGATGTTCCAACGGTTAGCTACTCGCAGGCGTGTAGAGATCTCGAAAACACCAGTGTAACGTGACCGTGAGATCCGTAACAAACCATGCGTAATTAGACCTTACTTATACTGGTTTTTTAGCCCTTTTCTCGCCTGTAATAAGTAAGTGATTTTAAAACTATAAAATAACGCCATCTGGTGTTGAGTAGTTGTATTAGGTGAACGTTGAGCGAGCTTTTGTGAGATGAATGAGATAATGAAAGAGTCGTATGTCATATAGCTTTGACATTATAATTTAAACCGTCACTCATGTAGCCTACAGTTGATATTCGTTCGAGAAATGTCCACCGGTAATAACTTTTTGGTATGGAAAGTTGCTACGAATCAGAGCAATTTTGTAAGTGTGTGACGTATTTTAACGTGGCTATGAATGTGTGAGTTTAGCGACACTGGTTTTCATACTAAATAGGAGTCATTTCACATCCACTAGTTTATTAATTCGTGGTTGTATAGGAGCCCCACTTCAATATTTATTTTATTCTGTTTCTAGTATTTGTTGTTATAGCGGAAACAGAAATATATTATCTGTGAAAATTTGGGTTCTATCATGGTTCATGAGATACAGCCTGGTGACAGACGGACAGACAGACAGCGGAGTCTAAGTAATAGGGTACCCTAAAAAGTAAAGTAAAATGAAAACTGATAAGTTATTATAATAAGTAATCTGTCTCGATTGTGTTTATATTATATTACTAGCCTATATGGTGTCCCACTGCTGGGCAAAGCCAGCTAGGTTTAGTCGTTTGTTTACAAATATAAAAAAAATTCAATTCCTGTATATTTTCCGAAAATTTGCAGGTTTAGTTTTAGGCATAGAAGTTTCTTTTTCTGGGAAAAAATATCAAAAATATGCCCAGAAAAATGATGCCTCGAAATAAAATGCGTTTTATATAGGACAGCCTGTGAAATGCTCATTAAAAGCGACTTCTCAAAACGCCCTGTCGAGGTTTTTTATTATGGACACTATGGTATATGCCACCCCTGAAAGTGTAAGCGTCCATAGACCACAGAACCGCTTACTTTCAGGCGGGTTTCGCACTTATTTGTACCGACGGGGTACAAACGCCGTTTTAAAGAAAACGCGCTTCTGTACTTCTAATTTGCATGTCTATCGAGTACTTCCAGAGACCTTTCTAATGAGCCTACTCTCGATAATTATGTTTGTGTTTTTCCATCGAGGAGTTCCTTTGGACTTTTCTTTATATCATTGAGACCGCGGCATGTAGAACAAAATTTGAGTTACAAGATTTGAAGAAAACAAATATACGCAGTAAAGCTAAATAAAAGCGTGAAACAAAAAGAACGATCGACAGTGCACCTTAAGGTATCGTTGTTCCTACTCCGCGATCCTAAATAAGTACGGAACGTAAGACCCGCTCGTCAGGCTCAGGCCAGTAATAAACTACACAAATTAAACATTTCCATTTTTCACAAATAACATCCACAGAATAGGCTAGATGCGATGGCTAGATGACAAGTTTCTTTTAATGGTTTCAGTCTACCCGGTTTGTTAGGGTTCCGTACCTCAAAAGGAAAAAACGGAACCCTTATTTATAGGATCACTCGTGCGTCTGTCTGTCTATCTGTCCGTCTGTCACAGCCTATTTTCTCCGAAACTATTGGACCAATTAAGTTGAAATTTGGTATACATATGTAAGTTTGTGACCCAAAGACGGACATGTAACGTAAACAAATAAATTTTAAACATGGGGGTCACTTTTGGGGGGTAAATGAGAAAATTAAAAAATAAAGTTTTTCAAACTATATCCTGTTATATATCAAATGAAAGAGCTCATTGTGAGAACTTCAAATATATTTTTTTACTAATTTTAGAATAAACAATTTAGAAGTTATTCAAGAAAATAGGGAAAAAATGACCCCCCCTTTATCTCCGAAACTACTGTCTAAAATTTTGAAAAAAATACACAAAATAAATCTTTACCTATAGATTACAGGAGAACCTATTAGAAATTGCAGTCAAGCGTGAGTCGGACTTAATTACTTAGTTTTTGATTCGACCCCTACGGGGTTTATAATGACATTTTACTCACGTTTCACATAAAAACACATTGTTTAAATTGTGTAATGTACGGAACCCTTGGAACGCGAGTCCGACTCGCACTTGGCCGGTTTTTTTGAGGATCAAATGTCTATATGGGACCCATTGCATTATATTAAAGCAATACAAAATTCAGAAACGATAGCCAGTTTGATGTTCGTAATACTTTACGCATTACGTAAGAAACGTCCTTTGCTATACGATACTTGATTGTGATCACGATCACATCGACGACACGACGAAGTATGGAAAACAAGAAAATTGCTATTTTTACGGTGAAATATTGCGTTTATAATATAGTTGTTGTACAATTTATTTTTCAATAAAATCGGAATCGAATGGTCCCATTTTCTCTCTTTTGGAAATTAATTGTATTTTTTTATTATTCATATATTTTAGTGTCTATTTATTGTAATAAATTGCTCATTTTCTATCTATTTAACAAGATTTTTGTATAACTTTATACAAAATCGTAATAATGTTATACAAAAATCACAATTAGTTTTGTGTAATTTTTATTATTATATAGGGATTATTATTATAGGGATGACCAAATTACACAAAACAAATATGTAAATAAAACTGAAAATATGTCAAACTGCCACATTGTATGACGACGATTTACCCAAGTAGACTCATGCAAAAAGTCATAATGTCGCCGTTATGAGAAAAACCCTAAAAAATAAAATAAAACTCTCACCTGTAATTATGTACACAAAACCTTAAAAACCACATTACACTCGCGTCACGCAATACGGGTCATCCGTCAAGGTAATAAGGACATTAACATTATTCTCATTAATGCTGTTGTGCTCTGAAATCGCACCATGGGGAGTGCAGGTGCTTATTCACAACGCGAATGGTTTGCGATGGTCCAGGCTCTTTAGAACTCTAGGATTTGCACGAGAAATACTACCGGACCTTTCTTATCACTATGTGCATGAGAGATGGATGAGTATGACTTACGAGGTAAAAGCTAGTCGCTAGCCGCACATAGGGCTTACGCTGCCTTTCCGCTGAGTCGAAGATGAGGGGAGATGAGAGGAGACACGCGGGAGTCAACCAATAGCATTGATTATAATCCAGCGGAGCGTAGAAGAAAATCAATGCAAATCAATGTCTCCACTCCGCTTTAGTGGAAAGGCAGCCTTACTGTGAACTTCGAAAATCTAATTTTGAGTGTATCCACTCCAAACGAGGAGATAAAGGGAGAGAAGAGGGAGAAAAATGATGGTCGAAAATTGATTATCGTGATCCTGTAAAATCTGAAGTGTCTTAATCATGGATAAATAGGTGGTCCACGTTTGTATGAAAAAGATAATATTTGTAATCTATTCTCTTCAAGGACCCCTTTATATATATATTTTCTTTGTTCTATTATGAAGTAGTAATCTATGTGCCAAATTTAGACTTATTTGCTCATTATTTACTGGTCGCTCAACTTTGCTTTAAAATTTGATATCTCATACAATCAATAAAAAACAATATATATTTATTTATACCACATACCTAACAAACTTTTCATTTTTTATACTGAATAAAATACTACAATAAAATAAAAAAACACATTAACCCAAAAATAACAAAATGACCGGCCAAATAGGCAAAAATGGAATAAAACCATTAAAACGCCTCCAGGTATTTTTTTTCTTTAGTCAAGTTCATTTCATACATTTTAGTATGGCAGAATTGCTTTATTTTACCTCTAAATAATGTTTGGTTATTCTAAAAATTGATTAACATAATTTTTATAAAAAAAAGGTAACAAAATAAATTCGCGATAGACCCGTTTCTAAATGTGATTTAATATGTGTTTAAACCGCGAAAGTTTTAAATGTTATATAATTTTTATACATTTCTGACTAAAAAGAACCATGTGGAACCAAACATTCAAAAAAAATTTTTTGTACCACCATAATTGGATAAGGACAAATAGTTAGGCCTCGGTTTCCATTTGATGCGGTAGGGTAGGACGGGGACGTTTGCAACACTTTATGTTTAACCGCCTGTAACTATTTTATTTTTACAGTTAGAAGGGTATGTGCCTGTAATATTAAAGGTTATTTATTTAGTTTTTAAATAAAATGTGTCTATTATGAAGTAGTAATCTATGTGCCAAATTTAGACTTATTTGCTCATTATTTACTGGTCGCTCAACTTTGCTTTAAAATTTGATATCTCATACAATCAATAAAAAACAATATATATTTATTTATACCACATACCTAACAAACTTTTCATTTTTTATACTGAATAAAATACTACAATAAAATAAAAAAACACATTAACCCAAAAATAACAAAATGACCGGCCAAATAGGCAAAAATGGAATAAAACCATTAAAACGCCTCCAGGTATTTTTTTTCTTTAGTCAAGTTCATTTCATACATTTTAGTATGGCAGAATTGCTTTATTTTACCTCTAAATAATGTTTGGTTATTCTAAAAATTGATTAACATAATTTTTATAAAAAAAAGGTAACAAAATAAATTCGCGATAGACCCGTTTCTAAATGTGATTTAATATGTGTTTAAACCGCGAAAGTTTTAAATGTTATATAATTTTTATACATTTCTGACTAAAAAGAACCATGTGGAACCAAACATTCAAAAAAAATTTTTTGTACCACCATAATTGGATAAGGACAAATAGTTAGGCCTCGGTTTCCATTTGATGCGGTAGGGTAGGACGGGGACGTTTGCAACACTTTATGTTTAACCGCCTGTAACTATTTTATTTTTACAGTTAGAAGGGTATGTGCCTGTAATATTAAAGGTTATTTATTTAGTTTTTAAATAAAATGTGTTTGAAAAGCCTATCGCTATGGTTACGTAATGATGGAGAATTAAAGAGAATGTGAAAGAGAGGTTCGTTATTTACGTATATCGAGTTCAAATTATACTAGAAACAAAATCTCAGGTGATACTATGTTTTGCGAATAATACGGCAGCTTTCTGTTAGGAGCCAGCCTCATTAAAATCCCCATTTATTCATTAGAATTAATTTGGTAGGAACGTGTCGCTCTTTGACTAACTGGGAAAAAAGATGTTTATTTTGGCGGAAAACGATGTAGTTAAAAAGCCTGCTGTGTCTTATTGCAGTTGTTGAGTATACATTTTTAAAATTAAGGAAAAATGGAAAAAAAATCACCGCTTTGGGCAAGATTTGAACCTATGACATTTTGGAACACCGGTCCAATCGCTCTTAACCAACTGGCTACCGAAGCTGATCAGAAGGGTGCGAACCCTTCCTTATCTTCTTTTTGTTTACACGCCTAGCGACATTTACCGTAAGATGTTCTATCTTAATGGTACCGAAATCTCTTCTGTTATCAATATAACATATAACGATAACGCTACTTATTTTTTTTAAAGGTAAAATGGAAATATTCACCCCACAAGGGTTACCACATTGTTACTGGTGAATTCTCAATAGAATTCACCAGTAAAAAAAATAAGTAGCGTTTGTAGGCGTATCTGCTTGATAAGAAATAGTTGACTGAACGTCAGCTAGGTCTCCGTTTCAGCTTGAGTAAAAATGCTTTCGTAAGTATGTCCGGATGTTCTCCTCTACAGGTCGCAATTAGCTCCATGCATTAATTTATTTTTATTTTTGGATTCATAATTTATATCGTTGGAACACCGGAAATGATAAAAATACTTTTGTAAACCTTAACATTATTTTATTAAAAAATATTTAAAATGTTGAAAATTTTTGAGCGGTTGAAACGCTCATAATTTTTGGCGCGAATTCGACAGAGCGTGATGACGTCACACATTGGGCGGCCCAACTGACGTTTGCTACTAATGACACTAATCTGTCGAACGCGTGACGTCACGTGGCGTTTCGAGCGTTTCGCTCACTAGCCATATACTCACAAATAAAAACACTGAACTTTGAACTTTTAGCTTTTCGCGGGCAAATTTTTGTACTTTTTATTTATAATTTTAAGTAATGAAATGGTAATTTAAAAACGGAAATGCATTTGTAACATGATATAACGGTAACAAACATCCGAATAAAACATATTTCGTTCAAATATAAACTTCATGCATGAGGCTAATTCTCAACCAATTTTGGGGGAAATTTGTGAACAGGTTCAATAATGAAATTTGTGAGGTCTACAGCTCACAGAGCCACTAGTTATGTTAGGTAACTTCACTTGCAACTTTTTGGGGCCAGTGGTCAATAGTCGCCAAGTCACCTGTCATTAGAATGAAACAAGTTTGCCCTTTACATGAGTCTGTATTGACTTCCAAAATAGTATAAATAATGACAATAATTATTTTAAAACCCCATACTTTCCTTGAAATAGTCACTTGCCTATATTATTAAGTTTCAAAGCAACGCCTCCGAGCAAGCCACAACTTTTCCCCGTCACAGCAAGTTTGTGGAACTAAGAACTTAAATAAGTTATAACTAACGCTGAATTCTAGAATAGTTCTAACACAAAACTCTAGTTTATAAACATCATTATAATTTTGTTTATAACTAGTCTCCCACCCTGCGACTTCGTCCGCGTAATTTTTAAATTTGGAGAACCTACCTAGTGGTTTAAGACCAGAGCACACCGGATGCGTGTGATCTGGTTAATTCTATAAAAGGTGAAATAATGCATTTCAGCAACCGGTAGACGCAGTTAAGTAATTATCCTTTGAAAAAGCCAAATAAGCAATTCAGCAATAGCACAATAAAACAGTGGCATTTAAAGAAATACTTAGAAATACTCTATATTGACCACAACTTTAGTAAAAGGTGAATAATTGTTTTATGAGCTATTTAAAGTAGGTACACCCCCAAAGTCCAGAATGGAGCTATCCATTAGAAAAAATCTAATAACAACAAAATTCATTACGTCACGTCCCGCAAAAACGGCGGGCGAGAGCGCAAATTACGCTAGCAAAATAATTTCCAACGAAGAGTAAAAACGTAGAAGTTAACTATATTTCGAGTTATTAATTGGTCGGAAACCACTTTGGAGTACATTTTTAGCTACATGAAGAATTTACCTATAACTGTTATATTTGTTATAAATATGTGTAACAATTTTACATACATATTCAACAAATATAACAATATTACATTAAAATTAACTTTAAACTAAAATAAATTAAAACTAAACCAAACAGTCACAAGAAAACCTAGTGTCAGCGCTGTTCCAGATGCAAAGGTGCCCGTCACGGTCGCCGCGTTGCCACTCTCAATCGCGATATACAACCTCTGCATCAGGTATTTAAGAAGTGTAACTTAATTTTTCTTTGAATTAATATTAGGGTAAAAACAAAAATGTGTTTTTTATAAAGCTCGTTTACAATTCAGCTGTAGAAATTCAATTCGGAAAAGTTTATTGATAATAAAAAAAAAGTTTTTAAGACAGAGGCGTGATTATATTTTTCCTGTAATATTTATAATAATGTTAATGTTATGTAAAAATTTCATAATTTTTTCATTGGTGAACTTCGGAGATAAGGGGGGAATGGTATTTTTTTTTACATTTTTCTTTCATAAGTCATTTTTTTCCACTATGAAAAAAAAACCTAAAATTGTTTTGAAATGTACAATTTGAGCTCTTTCAAACGATACCCCACTTGACCTAGTAACTAGACTTTGAAATTTTGCCCCCTCTTCATATGCAGCATTTTTCATATTAAATAAAATAAAATAAAATAAAATAACACTCAATGTATCTGGGTTAGCGTTGATCATGACAATTGCAGATTTCAAATCGATAGCTTAAGTATTCTCGAGATATTTAACGATGTGACAGACAGACGGACGGACGGACAGTCGCACCATAAGGGTTCCTTTTGTACCTTTTTGGTACGGAACCCTAAAAATATGTGATCCTTTTTGTGTGTGCCGAGAGTCACATAATCCCAAAACTTAAAATTTTCTTTTCTGACAGTGGAACATCCTTTCTGAATTCTTAATCTACCCAACTTGGCCCATAGGCTGTTAAAATTTATTCTAATGTATATTTTTCTTTAATTAAATAAGACGCTGTCGAGCTTCGACTGCTAAGAGCCATTACGGAAGGACGTTTGTAATAGGTTTACCGGTTGTTTTACATCAATGGAGACGTGATTGAGTAAAAATAGATGGTCATTGATGCATTTATAATACAATTTGTCCTGACATTTTCTTGATGGAGGGTGTAATTACGAATGTTTCGTAAAATGTGCTGCTTTGCTTCCCACTGGGTAATTGGGCTTCAACGGTGTTTATTTATATGTAAAAACTATGTCACAACCTCGTTTAAGTGTTACAACATGATAGTAATGATATTCTACTTTAAATCGGCATGTATATCAACATACCTACTACAATATAACACAACACACACACACACACACACACACACACACACACACACACACACACACACACATACTATTACACCATACACATAACCAAAGATAGATATAACTCCGTAATAGATGGATACAGTCTAAGGAAAAAACGTGCCTCGAAAATCAAGAAAATTTGATTCTCGTTCAGAGGGCGCTACTAGATTTGGCTTACTGTCGTATAGATGGCGTTGACGGTTTCATTTGTTATTTAACAATTTTAACGCATATCAGTGAAAGAACATGGGTCAAAATCATAAAAATAATTAATGCAAATAAATAAATCATTTATCCATATTTAAATACATTTTATCGTATTTTTATAAATATTTATTTTTAGTTTTAAAGTGTGTCGACAGATGGCAGTGAATTTACTGGGGTTACAAAATTTACTATGACAGTACCGCTCTAGTATAAGTTACTCTATGACATAACATAACATATTATTATATTCAGTTTCTATTTGCGAGTTCCTATAATTGGCTCTGTATTGTTATTTAAAAAGTTAAACTAATATTTTATAGCTGTTGGAATTCCTTGTATAAATAAATAAATATAATAAAAATAAATAACAATACATTTGGTAGCAATATTAGGCACATTTTACGGTAAATAGATACAGTACTCGGCAACAAATATCATCGATCTTTGAAAAGAGACAATTGGTTGTTTACGACGATTTCCGAGCTCTAGCGGCCGTCTGTATTGTATTGTATTGTATTTATTAAGTGTCGTTTCATATCAAATAATTACCTATATTACAATTATTAACTTAATTTTGTAAATTGAAATTACTACGAAATCCTCTTCGACTTTACTTAGAAAAAAGTACCTATCAGATTAGGTACCTGTTTTGTGTCATTTCAATGTATCAAAGGCTCATTACTCCCAAAGATCGGTCTCTTCATAATTTATTCCAGGTCTCTAGCCGCTACAGAGAAAGTGGAGACGTATCCAGGCGTTTATTCAGAAACGACAAACTTGAGTCAATCTTATGAGTGACATTAACAATTTACAATTCGTTTTTACATTTTACTAGTTTTGATACGACCTTGACACAGAATTTTAAACCACGCGGTAACATCGATGAAATCAGTTTATAATATTTTTCTATGTTTCTGAATACGCTGTTGTAAAATCAAATAAATAGCAAATACGTATTCTATAACTTAGAAATCTAGTTGAGTTACAGTGGGTTTATTATTTGAACTAATATTAGTAGAATTATTTTCACATACCCAAACGAATGATTAAAAATACCTATTTGTTAAAGTAATGAACTCATTAAGTACAACAATATAATATAATAAATAGTAAACTGTTTGATTAACTACAACAAATGAACATAATTAAAATCTTAAATTATTAGGTACACATACACATAACAGGCGCATTTATATTTAAGCTACATTACGTCCATAACCAGCAGGAGCAGCCCTAAGAAATTATAAAATTAACACTCGGAACTAAAATTGTTTTCTACAATTATTTTCTCATTATATTATGTATTATAAAATTAAAAGTCTCTCCAAGTCCCAGCATCTAGGCGCCCTAATTATTAAAGCCTCTGTTATTACAGCGAAAAAATAAAAGTTAAAGACATTGTCGTCGCCATTTTGCGTAACGAGGCCGTTCTAAACAGCAATGTTGTTCCAATCGCCCAACGAGCGCATGATGCCCATTGGAACCTTAACCAGGCCTATAGAGCCAGAGGCCAAGTTAGACGAAATCAATTTTCTCCAGAAATTACTTTAAAACAAGTGACTATTTCTCTGAAAATCGACTTAATTTCAACGTAATTTTGATACTTAAACAATCTACAACATTTGCTGAAACTGTTCTTATACATCAATTTGTATAACTTACCACCATAATTTTTGATGAATTTTTAAAAACTGCCCCTTCGCTTCATATATTACCGGTGACGCACGCTCGCGACCTCATTATTAAAAGACAAGATGAGAAGACGTGCTTATAGAAACCAATACTTATTATTTAGATATTACGTAACAAAATGTGTATAAATTTCAACGACTAAATCTATCAATTTTACATTTTTTCTCCAAAATCGTTACCGGGATCTTAATCTATGTATGGCGGTTGGCGTCAGCGTCAAGTGTGCACTGTGCACGGTCGGAGAGCACGTTTTGTGGCCGAGGCGTAAATAATAATATCGCGTGGCTAGCAATTTCCTATTTCCCACCATTATAGTAATACTTATAGACTAGGTACGTATTTCGTTTGGAATATTTAGGCCATATTATACTGGTACATGTATTTCATGCGCCAAAACTTGCGCCAATCAAGAATACACAACATTGTATTATGAAGGCCCAGTGTTGCTTTGTTCATATTTAATGCTGTACCGTAAAATGGAGTGAGTAGGGTTCGCGAGGAGAGTTGGCTTACGAATGGGGAGAGAAGGTATGAAAGGAAGGTCAGATGGGATTTTAAGGCTACTGCTACAAAAATAATGTATTCGAATTTAAAATAGAGCTATAGTAATACTCATAATAATAAAAAAACGATCCAACAATCTTCCAAAATCACCTTTGTATAAAAACCCATCCACCCCAATGAAGAGGGACTACGGGGTGAGGTGTGGGATTTCCTGTTTATCGTCAAAGTTATGAAATGGAACTACCCAAAATAAAATAAAAACTAAAATAAACGTCCGGAACACTTATAATATACACTATTCAGTTTGCATATGTAAAAATAAAATGTTATCGAGGTTTGAATGTCAGTTTTGTTCCTACTCATCCCATTTTACGGTTGTTTAAACGTGTGGCTGACTGTTATGGTGCGAGAATTTAGCTTGATTTATCAATAAATAGAAAAATACTGGAATAAATAATTTTATATACAACTCGGTAAACAAAATGGAACCCCTTAACAGCGGAATAACTCGGGTTTAAAAATGTAACCAATAAAGCGGTTTATTAAATTCCTTTCATTTCTGTTCCTTCACGGTTCCATGTTCATGTAACGTTAATATAATGACAATTAGGAACGCTTGATATGTCGACATCGCCTCAAAGGCATTTACCGAGTTTGAGTATTTATACATTCATGGCATCGTTTTCTTGAATTCCAGTACATATTAAAAGAGAAGCATTCGAATGCGATATTCTGGTGGGTTAATCTGGATTATGTATAACATTCGTGCTAGTCGCATCAATAAAAAAATATATAATGCCTTTGGCTGCCTGGGATACACATATAATCTTTTTTGTTCATCAATAGTACAGGTTGGCTCAAAAATACGTTGCATAAAAAAATTAAAAACGTCTTATATAACATTTCATTAAAAATTTAAACGACAATCGTCTGAAACAAAAGGTACAAAATATTTTCCTTTGCCTTTGATACACTAACGCGAACATGATGATGATGATGATGATGAACGCAGGTGGCCTGTAACACGAATACTCCTTAAACGATGACACGTTTTGTTCAATAACTTTTAAAAATTATGAAGACTTCCTATATTTCATACAAATTAAATATTAAATGAAAATTAAAAATGAAAATGTATTAACCTCGTAAGACCCACCATATAAAGTTTTTCAATTTTTAATTTGAACCTTATTCTATAAGTAAATTGGAACGAATTTAGTTTGTTTTACAACGCAGTGAAACAAAAGAAATGCTACTCTATTTGTTTCATCAAAAGGTTCAAATTAGATTGCAATAAACATGTACATTTAGACTCACGAGGTTAAAATAAAATGTATTTTTGTATTTTTTAGTTTAGTTTAATTTTTATTTAGATTAATTGTAATTTTAAGTTGTTTTTATTTCTTCTTCTTCTTCTACCTGGCGTTAGCCTGGCCTTTGCCAGGGTCCGCTTTCCTACTTGCCTTTCTCCACTTATTTACCTATTGTTTTAGTACCTACTTATTATAATAAATATAAAATTAATAACATTAGGTTACAAGTCAAAAACTGTTAATTATGTATGAATAACAATGTGTCAACGTATTTTTCGGCTAGCGATCTCTCAATCTAAGATTGAAGTTTTATAATAACTTTTTGTTCTAAAATTTCTACCTAACTGCTGAGTTTACGTAGTGGTTGACTATAGGAACGTAATAGGATATGCTGCAGTTAGTACTTTCCTAGAAAAGATTAGCTGCAAATCCCTAGAGCCAGCACGTGATGTGCAATCATAATGTGCCGTGACGAGAATACTGATACGGTGCATGTTGCAAATTTTATATCTTTTACAATATCATTTTACACAACATTGGCTGTGTTTAAAGTGTTGCTGGGGAACTAAACAATGCTCGCATTCGATCGTGAACTTTCGTGGGTTTCGTCTTTGTTTTTAATTACAGCTAAAGAAAAAAACAATAAAATATGACTCGGTTGTATTTGTCAAACAACCTTGAGTAGATATAGTTGCGAGTGAATAAGTAAGTAATTATTCTTTAATGCACTAAGTAATAGAATAACGAGTAAGTAATAACAAGCTAGGTTTTTGTATGTAAAAGTAACTTCTATTAATTGTATATACAGATGTCAATCACAATGAAAAAATCAACGATGATCAACTCTGGTCAACGTGGGACTCGAACCCACGCTGGCGCAATTGGTAACGCATTGGCCCGGCAATCCAAGGATGTGGGTTCGAGTCCCACGTTGACCAGAGTAGATCATCGTTGATTTTTTCATTGTGATTGATATCTGTATATACAATTTATAGATTGTAATAATGTAGTACGTCCCACAATAAAAAAGGAAAAAATATATTAACATTAAAAGTCAAACCTTCGTTTTGCCGACGACATAGTTCTTTTTGCCTCCTCTGCCACAGAACTTCAGCAAATGCTCCAAGATCTGAGCAACGCAAGCCTTCAAGTTGGACTTCAAATGAATCGTGCAGACTCAGGTGATGACTAATAGCACGAAACGTGCGGTCGAAGTTGACGGGCAGATTATACAATATGTCAACGAGTATATATATTTGGGCCAGTTAGTCTCTTTCAGCGACAGGCAAGACAAGGAAGTTGAGCGCCGTGTTCAAAACGCCAGGAAGAGCTACTGGTCCATGAAGGAGTTAATGAAGGGGGACCTTCCAATGTCACTAAAGCGTAAACTCGTTGACATGTGTATTCTGCCTGTCCTAAACTACGGTGCCCAAACATGGACGCTCACCGAGAGTCAGAAGTCCAAATTGAAGGTTTGCCAGAGAGCAATGGAGCGCAGCATTCTAGGTGTCACAAGGATGGATCGCATCCGAAACACTACACTGCGCTCCAGAACAGGCATAGCTGACGTAGGGGAGAAGACCGCTAGGCTGAAGTGGGACTGGGCAGGTCACGTCTGCCGCATGCATCCGGATAGGTGGGCTAGTATAGCCACCAAGTGGATGCCGCACAAGAAGCGCGGACGTGGCAGGCCCAGGCGGAGATGGCGGGACGACTTAGACACCTTCACTAATAACTGGCCGGAAACAGCTCAACAACGGGAGTCATGGAAATCTAAGGGAGAGGCCTTTGCCCAGCAGTGGGATACTACAGGTTATAAAAAAAAAAAACATTAAAAGTAACTTGTTTGTAGAAGGGAACCAAAAAGTAAGTAGATATATTATGTTTTGTTATCCTTATTAAGAGAACGATTAAGAAGATTAGATCTTGTTAATCGTTCTTGTTTCTAACCCCTATGGTCTTTACTTTAAAACTTTACAACACTTTTTCGATAAAAATTCTATTCGGGTTAGTTCCCAGTTTTACATTAGTATAGTTTACTTATAGCAGAGCTCGATCAATCACACAGCCTGTGTTTCCCACGGAACTCCGTGACACGTTGTAACAATACAATACCCTTAAAAACAAAGAGCTTAAGCGCCATTAGCTAACATGTTACTTACGCCCTTTCAGGCTGAAGGCGCGTTTTCGGCCCGCCCCGCTATTCTTACAAAAAACCTATTAAACCATGTAACAGCGAAGTTTGTATAGATGTAGTTAATAATTATGACATCGTGAGTTTTTTTTCGATGTCATGTTAGAAATACGCTAACGTTTAAGTTTTTGGGTTTATGACCAGCTCACTAAAGGGCGTTAAAAATGTTACAACAGAGTTTTTTTTTAATTAATCTATTTACTTAAACTGTCTGTATCAGGTATGTGTATGGCCTCCGTAAATACGACCACATTTCTAATTTTCGTAAGCAGCTCGGGGGGTTACCGATCCGCCAGCGCAGGGATGTGCATGTTCTGTCGTTGCTTTTCAACATACTCTTCAACCCCTGTTCCCCATCTTACCTAACCGAGAGATTTAACTATCTGGCTGAAGGCAGTGATCACCGCTTACGTTCTAGTGCTAATCTTACGCTTGCTATTCCTTCGAATAAGTCTCGAACGTATGCAAATTCATTCACAGTTCGCGCGGTGAAGTTGTGGAACGAGTTGCCCCTGTCGCTCAAACAGTCCCGGTCTGTAGCATCACAAAGTTAATCTGAAAAAGCTTTGGCTTTCCCACGAAGTGTGATTTGGTTGAGTACTAATATATATATTTTATTTATATATATTATATATATATTTAATATTTATTTAGTTCTATATATTTATGTATGCTAGTACATATTTATTTTATTGTATAATGCTATTGATGAATTTTAGTTATTCGTAGATGTTAATATTGTAGTTTACCTTTTTAAATATTATTGTACGTTCTGTAAGTTTGTCTATCTATCTAATTCCAATTTTCCACTCATTTACTCTAAGGTTAGCTGGAAGAGATCCCTTATAGGGATAAGCTCGCCTTTGTACCTAAATTTATATGAATTTCATGTAAACATTTTTTTTTTACAATAAAGTGATTTACTACTACTACTACTACTACTTAAAATTTACATTAAACAAAACAACTACTTGTATGTAACACAAATCTTAATAGGCTATTTTTAGGAAGAATTTAAAGTTTTAAACAACGAGAGATCTACTGGAAAAATCTGTATATGATATTACTATCTTCCATTACTTGCGGTATCTTTGTTTTTAGTAGGTAGTAACAAGTCGTTTTAATAATACTTATTGGTGCGATCGCGATTACTATTGTATTTTAGGAATAAGTCTATTGTATACCCTAAACCGGTTGATTGTGTCACTTACTATTATAAGATACTATTGTAACATCTGTATACTGACATGCACAATCTGACAATAAATGATTACTTACTTACTTACTTACACTATAATACATTGTGAGTACCTAGTATTAAATCAAGATTAAATTATTTGAGTTTAAATGCCACTCCAATAGGAAATAATATACGAATATTAGCGTACCTAGTTAAGTTAGTTCAATTCGTTTAAACTTTAAATATTCCCTAGTTTTGCTTTTGCTTGTATCGGTACTACCGGTGTAAATAGTAGGTACATACTACCCTCTGTGTACTGTGTGCACGTGAGCATATCTTCAAAGCCCGCAAACATGCTGTGCACTCACAGACATATATTTAAACAGATGACGCATGAAAATTTCGCATTTTTTGATCATGCGTGCCAAAGTCTGAGAAGTTTAGTTGGCGTAAGTTCGTAAGTAGGGCAAGATTCCAGAAACTAGTGAGTTTTCAAAAATGTACATACACTTTACACGCCAACAATTGACCCTTTCTTCGACTCTTTACAATAAGATGTTGAATAAGTGACAGTTACCGGTGCATCCTATCCTATGTGAGGGCACTGCGATAAACTCAAAACGTTTTGCACAAAAAAAGCATACTACTCGGTAAAAGAATTCCTAGACGAATGACTAAATATGTCGAAACCTTATAATTTATTTAATGTAATCATTTCATGACATTTCAATTTTTTTTTTATATATATTTATAGTTCAATTCAATGAAAACATGCTTAAAATTATGTTCACTTAATAGAAACGTATTGACTTGCATATGCCTTTTAAATGTATTATTGGTTTTATAATTGTAATAATAATTGTATTGTTCTTCTAATTGTAAATAATTTTTGAATATGACGATGTACAATTACTACAAATAAAATATATTCTATTCTATTCTATTCTAAAGATGAAGTTACATGGGTTAGTTTCAAGTATGATCACTTTCCAATATATTAGATACAAAGCAAGCAGTGGTTTCTCTCTCTCTATTCACGAGCCAACAATTTGCATAGATGATTCGCGAAGGCACGTTTGCGTGGTCTACATAATGTACTTAGTTATATATCCGTGGATGTTCCGATTCGTATCCGAAATTTCGGAGCAGCACTTGCGTAAATGAAGGCAGCGTGTCATTTTCAAAAGGGTCACAGTGCCAATTTATCGTGGCCTTTGTACCAGAAATTTATGGTGTTTCGCGCCGATACGGGGCTTTCGGCTATGTATTGTTGTATAAAATTGATTGGATTAATGTGTATAAAAGTAAAAATAAGAAAAAAAGCAACATTTATATTTCGAATAAAATTTGCACTATTAGCTACTACAGCTCCATAAGACGTCAGTATATTTGAGTATATGCTACTTGTTTAGGGTACTTGCTGTTAAAAAATATGTAGGGTAAGCGATCAAAAATAACAAAGTATTTGACACGCGTCACTCTTTCATTTTCGTTCGAGATCTCACAGTTTCGTGATCTCGCTTGATCGAAATTACACTCCCTAATCTTGGCTACGCCCCTTGTAAATGTCGTATGTAATGTTTCGTACACAAGTTCCGAGTTCCGAGTATCACAGTTAAGAGGTCGTTTAGTTTGAACACGCACGTCTTATTGTACGGTTACCACATTCTAATATATTATAAGCTGTAAGCACTGCACTTACTTACCCTGTTTATTCTAATTATAAATACAGCTTAATAACGCTTAAAATCATTTCAAAAACACTTCTCTTACAATAACCGCTCATAAAACCCGCATTTATATGAATCGTCAAAATATTGGGGCTACGTTAAACCGTCGTAAATGCCACCGGGCGCAATGTTGCCACTTAAAAAATATATTTCCAGCAACAAAGGCTAAAGTGAGAAGAAAATTTGCCCATTCAGCCGAACGCCACGCAAATTCATATTTCAAGAAAGGGAGGTAAAAGGCCTGGAAATGTAAATTGCTAAGACGTTTTCGTGTTCTGTTATTTTAAGGAAGTGGTTAGAGGTTTCGGAGATCTTGATGGAGAACGAATTTTGGTTGTGTTTTGAATAGTACGGTTGGTGTCGAAAGCTGTGGTAAACAAATGTTTCAAACGGTTGGAACTTCGAATATATATAGATTCCTTACAATGAGCTACTGGTAGCTTTATTTTTAATTACTAAGCAACTGAAAAGCGATTGATTCCTTGTTCAACGTGTCGGATACGTGACTTTAAACACTTCTGACAAAGCAAAGAAGCTGATAATTGGCATGATTTAGCTTTAAAATCAACGCTATATAATACAGTTTTTGCAGAGTATTAAGGTACCTAGCTGCCATATGCAACACGCCCCCGACAAAGTAGACTTTTTTGTGTAATGTCTCAGCTATAATGTTACCCTTACAATATTGTAGTCCTTCACCAAACAATACTCATACTCATACTCATTTATTTATAATAATATTTCATATAATACTTAGTAGTATTTTGTAAAATTATTCGTATATAAGCGATTGGTATTATGCTTGCGTATTAAGTATAATACCAAACTATATTTTTAAAGCAATAATTAAATAGTAAATAGGCTATTGTACAGTTTGTAATTTTAAAAAAATTGTCTGTCTGTAGGATATTAGACCCGCATTACTTCCCTGAAACCCAACATGTACAGACACGTTCGATGCCAACAGTACTATATTAACAGCAACAACCATCACTGACCAATAAAATACTTTATCTCGGCAATATGGTGTCTTAGGAATGACTTGATTATTAGAAAACTAAACTCTAGCGTTTTGTACACATAATTAATGTTAATAACGGGTCTAACGCGATTAAATTTCATTATTTTACCTTTTTTTCCGACGTTTCAATCTTCCGTAACCACAGCTAGTGTAACCTGGCTGAAACGTCGGAAAAAAGGTAAAATAATGAAAATTTATCGCGTTAGACCCGTTAGTAATATTAAGTATGACTTGATTATTATTGGATGAGAGTTGACTCTTCGCAAGAAAAATAGTCATTGTCTCTTTAGACCTCCACGAAATAACATCCTATTTTTCTCGTTAGATGTTAATATTGCTTGACGTAAGACTAAATTGGAAGTAATGGCTACTTTTATGAAAGTCTGGCTCCATTAACGCCTATACTCCATTAACTGCCTGTGATATAGTTGTGAATTAAATTTACAGATTTTAGGAGACACGAGCCGAATTTAATTATAACGAAAACTTAGGTAGGAAAAGTAAATTATAAAAATATCACTTAAAAAATTGCGTGACTAGCATGACAAGTTTCGTGAGCATCTCTTGTTGTTTTTACGAATTTGGTAAGTACTAAATAATTAGAAATGGGCGAGTAAATATTAACTGTAACACTAACAAGTCAACTTCTGACTTTGGTATCGATTTTTAGCTATAATAATTATATTTTAGCTAGAGGACATTTTCATTTTCTAAAACATTTTGCGTTTAGTTAAGGCATTTGACATTCTTAAACTAAATATTTTTTGTTGCATTGTAATTTATTTTAAGAACATGTTTAATTCAAAGTAAATTTGATGAATGGTCAATGGTAGTCACTTTACTTAATAAAGTGTAAATCGTGTAAAAATACCGAGAGCGGGCCGCGTAGCCAACATGCCAATCGCTTACGCTCCGTAGCGATCGAATCGTAACTGTCACTGTCGCACTAATAGGAGTATGGAAGAGTGACAGAGAGACACAAAGCGTTTCGTTGTCGTAGCGATAGCGATTGTCACCTTGGCTAGGCCGGCTGGTATGCTTTCGCATTCTTCGCAATTAAGGCGCGCTGCAGTATCGTTAAAATAAAAAGTCTGCGTAATTACTCAGAAAGCGGTTTTATAATACGTTTTAATCGATTTTTGTTGAACATCCTGTTAACTACATCGTTTACTAGATAAATTGTTTATTTTATAGGTTAATGTTGTCAATTATACTTACGTAAAATGTAGCTTTTAGCAATATTCTTTTATATAGGTAAAGATCGTGAACAGTGTCTCTAACAGCCCTACCACTTAGCTCAGTTCAGACGTTGGCTGAGGAAAGGGCCACAAATTACCTTCTATATAGGTTTAGAAATAAAATCAAGTTGAAGCATTTAAGTATTACCTACTGAAACTAAATTAAACTAATGTAGAACTCAGAGTCAAACTAGATACGAAGTTTAACTTTAAATTCAGTATTTTGAGTTTGCGGTTTTCGCCCGATTTACATGCATAAACCGCATACTTACTTATCGATACTAAAATCCATTTTGATGGCGTTACTGAAAACTTCTGTAGTTTACAATATCACCAACAAGTCTTGGTTATTTGGTACAAATAGTTTGATATCGTTGTCGCAAAAGTGCATGGGCGACTTTATCAATGAATGCATTCATAATTTAATCCGGAGGTCGCGGGTTCAATCCCCGGCTCGTACCTATGAGTTTTTCGGATCTTATGTACGAAATTTCATTTGATATTTATCAGTCGCTTTTCGGTAAAGGAAAACATCGTGAGGAAACCGGACTAATCGCAACAAGGCCTACTTTCCCCTCTGGATTCGAAAAACTACGTAAAAGCCGTAAAAACTAGTACCTACGCCAATTCTTGGGATTAGTTGCCAAGCGGACCCCAGGCTCCCATGAACCGGGGCAAAAATGCAGGGACAACGTGGGGAAGATGATGATTCATAATTTCTCCATGCAATTTCGCAGAACCTCTTAATCCTTCAGCAGGGTGCTGAGGGGATACAGAACTAGGCAAAAAAAAAACAGGGAATTCAGACTGTCACCTTGAATGCTTAACTGTGGTCTGTCTCATACATGCTTCTCATCCATGAATGAGGCACTGAATCATAGGCCTTTTTATAGCCCCCCCCCCGCCCCCGCATGGTCATATCTATGAGCGGAGGCCAAAATATTGTTAGCGGCAATGTACGAATAGATTTTTGTTCTCAAAATTTATGTGTAGAGTGTAATAGGAAAGCACGTAATGGGTCTGTACGGTAAGGTTAGTAGGTTAAGTGGTCTCAGAGCAATGATCTAAATTGCACGTCAAAATTCAGGCCTCTCATGAGGCCAAACGTATATCCAATAAAATAAGTTTCACCTTCATAACAGTCATTCTCAAGAGACACAGCAAGATACAAGAATCTCTCGAAGTACGTAATTAAATACAGTAAAGCAGTACTAACTTCTGTGAGGCTTGTCTCTGAGGACTGAGCTTTGATACTTGTGACTTGTGACGTATATATAAGATTTTTGTAGTGATTTTTTATAAGCCAATGTTTTTAATCTTATTTCTAACTAAATTAACTTTTATACCACAGACTTAGTAATAAGTCATTGTAACTGCTACCTAAATTATGAAATGATATGAGGTTAATAATATATGGAGAAGACCGCCATATAAAACTCTAAAAGAGTCGGGATGCGACAGAGATGGTTTCAAAAAGGTGGAGAGGAGAAAGAAGCCAGCTCGTCAGAATTAGTGCGGTACCGCACCGACTGGACCCAACCAACGCGTCCGCAACTGACGACGCTGCTGTTTGTGTCGCGATTACACTATACCTTACGAAGGTCGAGGACAACGTAAAGTATGTACGAGTCAAGTCCGGATTCATCCTGAGGGTCGTGAAGTTGGAATCTCGACACAGTGTGCATTTTAATTCTTTTGTGGTGAGCATTCCGATATATTTCACAATAATATACAACAGTTGCCTGAAAAAAGATTTTCATTTGTCAACCGTCATAGGGCATTCGTATACGTATGTCGCTCAGACTTGGTCAGAAAGGAAGAGCTTCACTCCTTCTGCTCTACCGATCATCTGTAAGTGTAAATCGTATACGCACCTATACAATGTGTGGCCTGTAATAGGAGCAAAATATTAAACTGTAGGCTGTACTCCTCATACCGACCAACATTATGTTCAACGACTTTTAAAAATAACTTGTGTTTTGATTTTTAATACACTTTAAAGTTTTTTCCAAGACGCAATGTATTGCGAATTTTGTTATGTTTAAGGTGTGACAGGCAACGTCAATCACAATGATAATGGCGTACATTGAAGATAATATTTATTTTGTATGAAAAATACGAAGTCTAAAGTCTTCATTCTTTTTAAAAGTCGCTGAACAGATGTTGGTCAGTTTGAGGAGTATAGCCTACAGTTTAATTTTTTGCTCCTATTATAGGCCACACATTGTATATATGTACATACAAACGAAAAAGTTAAAAGCGACTAAAGAGCTTATAGACGGTCTGTTACACATTGTTATTGGTTTTAAAATATATGTATGGCCTAAGGCAATCAATTATTGAACGTCAATACAATACAATACAAATGAAAGAATGAAATGAATGAATGGAATGTTATGAAAGTGAAGGAAGCGAAAGAGGTATATCAGGATCGTAGCAAGTGGAAATCCGTGGTCTCTGCCTACCCCTCCGGGAAATAGGCGTGATTATATGTATGTATGTATGTATGTACAATACAAATATTCTTTATTGCTCACCAATATGAAAAATAACATACACAAATTAAGCACTTAAACCTATGGTAGACAACAGGCGGTCTTATCGCTAAAGAGCTTACATTTATAAATAAAATGCTCATGATTTGCCTTGTGTTAAATTAGGTGACCTTGTATCTAGATACAAAATATTCATACTTCATACAGGTAGTATTAAAAACCGGCCAAGTGCGAGTTGGACTCACACACGAAGGGTTCCGTACCATTAACTATAAAAACGGTCACCCATCCAAGTACTGACCCCGCCCGACGTTGCTTAACTTCGGTCAAAAATCACGTTTGTTGTATGGGAGCCCCACTTAAATCTCTATTTTATTCTGTTATTAATATTTGTTGTTATAGCGGCAACCGAAATACATCATCTGTGAAAATTTCAGCTGTCTAGCTATCACAGATCACGAGATACAGCCTGGTGACAGACAGACGGACAGACGGACGGACAGACGGACAGCGGAGTCTTAGTAATAGGGTCCCGTTTTTACCCTTTGGGTACGGAACCCTAGAAAAGTACCATAGTTCCACCTTGACAAACAAATATAATACCTAAATGCACTACTGCTTTATACTCGTACTCTCGCATCGAACTCGCAAGCACTATAATACTGGTAACCACAGTAACCTAAATCACTTGGTAACCATGGTATCTGATATCCAACGGAGTCAGGGATGTGCTTGCCCAGGGGAACGCACGTGATCCGACTCAAGCACCAATTGACAATGAACGTGCTTGGTAGATCGGTATAGGTTTGTGGCTAACTGAAGGAAAAACTCAACTAATTCTTAGAGCAATTATAATTGTTTATATAATACACACATTTTTTCACTCGCAGCGACACCATAGAGATTAAATACTACGTACAGGAGGCCTAGCACATGATTGGCGCGACAGTATCTGGTGGTGAGATAGACTACTCGTCTTTTTCTCTCGCCGCGAGATACTGTCGCGTAAATCATGTGCTAGTCCGGCAGTTCTCACAGAAGTTTTCAAAATTTTTAAATGTGGAAATTTTGCTAACTTTTCGACGGCACACCAGTGCGTGAGTTATCTTTTATAACGACTGCATACTTAAGTAAGTAAGTAAGTAAGTAAATATTCTTTATTGCACCAAAATTATACATTTTACATACATGTAAAACTACAAAGAAATATTTAAAGAAAAAATAGAACCAGGTAACAACAGGCGGTCTTATCGCTAAAAAGCGATCTCTTCCAGACAACCTTTGGGTAGCAGGAAATGTAGAACTCATACAAAAGTCAACAGGTAGTGCAAAGAGCTAAATATGGAGACTATTAAACACAAACACACATACTACAATTACTACTTATACATATAAGTATTAAAACGAAACCTAACACACAAATAAATATACAATACAATATATATATATATATATATATATATATATATATATATATATATATATATAATATATATTTATACAAGCATATATACAATATATAAAATGGCAACTTAAGGCAGAGATAGAAAGTATAGTTTTAGCTGATTTTTGAATATGGGGAGAGATTTAGCTAATCTTAATTCTACTGGTAACGCATTCCACAGCCGAACAGCCCGGAAGGTAAAAGAGCTATTTTAAAATTTAGAAGTAGATGAGGGAGAAGCAAGAATATGAGTCTGAGAACATCTGATAGAAGAGAGATACTTGAAACGCTCTTTGAGATAAGGTGGTGTAGCGGGGTTAAAGAGAATGCCATAGAGAAGGGCGAGAACATGAGAGTCACGGCGAATACGAATAGGAAGCCACTTGAGCTGAGAACGGAACTGTGACACATGGTCAAATTTGCGCAGACCAAATATAAACCTTATACCGAGATTCTGGAGGCGCTCGAGCTTATTCAGCTGGTCCTCCGTAAGGTCCAGATAGCAAATGTCGGCATAATCTAATATGGGCAATAAGAGGGATTGAGCTAGCGCAATCTTAGTGGCGTAAGGCAAGAAATTACGGAGTCTGCGGAGTGATGCAGTTGCAGCAAACATTTTCCTGCTAACCTCATTCACCTGAGGTACCCAAGAGAGACTCTGGTCCATCATGACACCGAGATTCTTTACCTGGAGAGAGTAGGGAATCTGAATACCGTCAAACACAATGGCAGGTAGAGAACCTAAATCAATCCGGGCAGTGAGCTTTGAGCTACCTATGACTATAACCTGAGTTTTAGTAGGGTTAACCTTGAGACCGTAACGTTTACTCCAATTTAAAATACTCTCCAAGTCAGTGTTCATGGCGCAGATAGTCTGTGATAGATCGGTAACAGAGCCCTGAGAGTAGATTTGACATACTTATTCCAATACATTGTTTCAGCAGACCCTAAAAATATCTCTTTCACGGTACTAACGATTGTATTTTATAGGGATCCGATAAAAACTTTTTCGGACATAAAATTAGTTTTAACGTCCCGACACCCAACCCGCACGCTCTACCGCTTTTGCCACTGTGTTATTAATATTAGTGATTTCCTGTTTGTTTTAGGGAGTGTACAGGTTTTTAGTGTCGCCAATGCGCATGTAATATCTCTGGTGTTGCAGGCGTCCATAGGCTACGGTGACTGCTAAGACCATCAGGCGGGCCGTATGCTTGTTTGCTACCAGCGTGGTATAAAAAAAAATTCGGATATTAAGTGTTAATCATTTATTCAATTAAATATTTAAAAAAAACACTAACGCAACAACGACGATTAACGATTTTGATAAATATCTATGCACTACCTGCCGCAAAAAGAAACAGTTCAAATAATAAAAAAACGCGCCCAAATCGGTTTAGCAGTTTAAGAGCTTCGACGCCACAGAAAAACACACAGAGAGACACATACATAGTGGTCATACTTATAACACCTCTCTTTTTGCGTCTGGGGTTGTTAGGTACCTAATATTCAGAAACATTACGAGTTGGCGTAAAAAATCTCTTCCTTCTCGGTAAATATGTGTCCAAGTCACCTGCGTCAAAAAACTATTTGAATGATACCTATAAAAACATTTGACTATCTCGATTTTATCATTTCGCCGTAAACTTATAAAACCATGATCCTACTTGCAATAAACTTGTTTTAGAAGCGCAAATCAATGCACAGACACCAAGAAAATAAAATGTGAATTCCATTAAATCCGCCATAACATGTCAACTGCCGCGACGAGAGCAAACGATGGCACCCCAGCCTCATGAATACGCTAAGCAGCCTGCTTGGAGAACAATTCACTCATTATGCGGAAAAAGTTACCTCTGAATAAAGGGGTCATTGCCCTGTGTTACAGAATTCAATGTTTTGTAAGGTGAAATTGTTGTACTGTCTGAGTATTGTTTATACAGGGGATGTAGATGAGCGGTAAAATTATTAAATCCAAATCAATGGCATAGACCTAGTTATAATTATGGAATTATGAATGTTTTTTTAAATGTATATATGGTCGTCATAAATAGTTGCGTTTCATACATAGCAGAAAGAAACAATACCAAAAAATAAAAATAAAACATACACTATCCGCACTGAATAATGTGATCAAATTAAATGTTTCATTTGTTTACAATTGAACTAGGTAGTAAATTAGTAATTATTACGATCGGACTTATAAACCTAGATATTCTTGATAATAACTTACCGATCTCGTTTCCGCCCTGTAAAATAGCCTTCGAAGTCTAATGTAGTTTACAAGAATAATATCTTCATTTACATGCATCAAACCCATTGCCTTAATTAAACAACTTGCTAACTAACCCTATCAAAGGCGATATCATATTACGAATTACTAACCACATGCATTCAGACTTCATAAGGCGCCACCAGGAAATGCTACCCCATTACCTAAATAACTTTGAACCCTGTGGTACGCGATATTGACACCTATTTTGCTTGACTGTAATGTTAAAAGAAAGGGGCGAGAAATCAAGTTATGCTGGTTTGCAACGCAGAATTAAAGTTCTGGTGACATGGGTCTCTCATTTCGTCAGACGGTTGTGTCTTGATTCCCAATACTAACGAGTGCAGAGAGATCTCAGCCAAATTAGTACACCTAGACCCTATAATTATTACGAGGAGAGGCCTTTGCCCAGCAGTGGGACACTAAATAAGGCTAAAAAACACCTATAAAAAATCAATTTATCTAAATTAAAAGGCGTATGATGTACTCGTACGAATGAGTTTTTCGGAACTTATATACGAAATATCATTTGATATTTAACAGTTGCTTTTCGCTGAAGGAAACCGGACTAATCCCAATAAGGCTTTAGGTCCCCCTCTTGGTTGGAAGGTCAGACGGCAGTCGCTTTCGTAAAAACTAGTGCCTACGTCAATTCTTTCGGGATTAGTTGTCAAGCTGACCCCAGGCTCCCATGCCCTGGCAAAATGCCGGGACAACGCGAGGAAGATGAAGAAAATAATTAATAATTTCTGAGTAAAAAAATGCCTGTGACATGTCTACAGACAGAGCCTTAAGGGTGACTCATGCTTGGAAGGTCCGGGTCCGGGCCAAGGCGTCCAACACTACGTTTTCGTTGACGGGTTATCGCCAGTGATCATGATGCCATAGACCTAGCATTACAATTACATAGATCAGTTATACGCGTGCGCCCGTGAGGGATAGAAACTTCGCAATGCGACAATATGATTGGTCGAGTAGATTTGTGGCCCACCATAAACCATACTAAATATACAGTGAGGAATAAAAAAAAGTGAGACTGTGACAAGGACAAACAATAACAGCGCTTTCTCTGCTACTCCTACTGAAAGATACATAAGACTATCCCGTTCGGCCATTTCCCCCTACCCCTCATGACCCAACCAGTTATACTATGCTATGCAGTTTATGGAAAACGAAGTGTCGGACGCCTCGGCGCGGACCCGGAACAGTTGATTGTAGCGTGAATCATCCTTTTTAAACCAGCTATCTCGAGCGTTTGCCTCGTTTGAGTTTATTGACCTATAGGAATAGCGCCCAAGGTCGGAAAGTGTTGAGCGAGGGTATGGAGCAAAGTTAACCAAACGGATTGCGGCTGCTTGTTAGCTGTATTACTGTCAGCACATTGTTAGCTAGTAAAATAAGGTCACACGGAAGTAAGGTTGATTGGGATGATTGTGTCCATGGGATGTGTGATTTTTTTAGAATAGGCTTTTTAGAAACGAGTAAAATCGGAAATTATAAAACGTGCTTACCTATATGATTTCTACTACGGAGTAAAAGTAAGTTAGGTAAGTAAATCTAATATAATGCAAAACTATAGTCCAAAAGCAAAAAACTAACTCGAATATCTTGATTTAGATGTGACTATTATTTGAATTAATGAGTTCTGAGGATCCGTAGTTTCATAAAAGGAAGAAAACACTCATAGAATACTAAAAATAATATTAGTGTTAGTTCTTATTTGTAGTATATATGTGTCGTTTTCAAGCAAAAAGTCCCACTTTGTCGTTTGTCATGAGGACGCTTTGACAGGTTATGCATATAAACAAAGATAGATATAACTCCGTAATAGATGGATACAGTCTAAGGAAAAAACGTGCCTCGAAAATCACGAAAATTTGATTCTCGATCAGATGGCGCCACTACCTTTGGCCTACTCTCGTATAGAGGGCATTGACGGTTTCGTTTGTTATTTAACAATTTTAACGCATATCAGTGAAAGAACATGGGTCAAAATCATAAAAATAATTAATGCAACTAAAAAAACATTTATCTATATTTAAATACATTTTATCGTATTTTTTAAAATCTTCATTTTTAGTTTTAAAGTGTGTCGATAGATGGCAGTGAATTTACTGTGGTTACAAAATTTACTATGACAGTACCGCTCTATCATATTATATCCTCTTTGATATAAAGATTCAAGCAAATCTCGTTGTTATGGTAAGTTAACGGTACTTTATTGCATCAATAATTAAAATGTAATAACAAAGAAATTAAAGAGATAAATATAATTTTATTATCCAATTTGGGGTAACGTAGTAGGCGGAAAAGTTTCGATTTGTTAATAAAATGTTATTGAAACTTCATTAATAAATAGAACAGTTCATAAATGTATTTATTGAAATACATTTTCAAAAGACCGGGTGCTAATGTGACTGAAATTTTCTCGATCCCATTTTTAGTATGCTTTTTCGTTTCATAAGTTAGTTTTTAATGCTGCCAATATAATGAAAAAAAAAAAAATTACTTTAATAAAGCAAAGAATTATATAACCATTCGCATATTACCACAAAAAGAAACTTAATAAATTCACTATTATTAATGTACGACCAATTAAGATAAATAATCGTCTAAGAACCTATTACTAATATTAAAGTATGAGTATAATTACGAAGTTAAGCGTCTAAGAACCTATGATCTCTTTAATTGCCCTGCGGCATATTCATTCATTCATTCATTTATTCCTTTATAAAACATAGTTTTACATGTCAAATACAGTATTTCATATTTACAACTATTTACATCTAAGTTATATTAAGCTTTAACGTTAACGTATAAGAAACGTTATATTAAGCTTTAACTTGAACGTACTGAGAGCTACTTAAGAAGTGAATATAATCATTATAATGTCTAGACTTGTTGACTTTACTCGAGATTCCAACGACATGTGATGAAACTTATCATTTGAATGGAGACTAGAAATTGTAAAATTGTGGCAATTTGCATTTTGAAAGTTTCTCCTAACTACAGAAACACTGCTTTTGTGATACCTAGTACGGAAGTTTCCAATTCCAACACAAAAGTTGATAGAAATGCCCTGATCTGCTCGTAGCCGGTAGTACTTTTATCTTTGTAGCAAACTTCGTAGCGCTAAAGCGCTTTACGATGACAGCGAACCCCACAGACTCCATTAGATTACTTTTGAGCCAAAGTAAAATAGCATAAATAAACATGGTCCTTAACGGCTTATACTTAAGGACTATTTCCGCTGTATTCATTATTATGCAGGAGATAATTATAATCTGCTTAACAAAGACTTGTTTACTGAGAACGTCAAAAGGATGCCACGTCGAATTACAGCCCCTTATTTTATTTTCAGCGTTTGAAGGTAAACACCCCGTTGAATAATAAATGGAAACGTGATTTTTCTCGTGATAACTTTGAGGTTTTATCAAATATTTTTGGAGGAAATGCGAGTGGAAATTTGTAAGGAACATAATAGGTACTTGAGAGATTTTTGTCAGGAAGTAGGTTTTTTATTATTATATTTCTAAAAATAAAATACTGTATATTTAGATTAAGGAATGTAGGTTATACCTATGTTCATATTTTCGTTTGTTATTACACTAAATAAGTACAATATATTATCTTGAGTTCAGGTACCGTGGTATCGTACCACTATTCTAAAGATCGGCTCATATCTTGGGCTTGTTATTTAGTTTTAAAATTTACGATCAACCAAAAAAAAAGTTATTGTTAAAACATCTTCACTTAAAAAAACATATTAGCTATTTACATAGCAAAATCCGATTACGACTAAAACAATTCTATTCTATTCTATAAAACCCGACCGGTACCGAAAGAGAAATTTGCATAGAAAAAATGTAAAAAAAAACCACCAAGTGCGAGTCGGACTCGCGCAAAATGGGAGTACGCAAAAAACGGCAAAAAAATCACGTTTGTTGTATGGGAGCTCCACTTAAATATTATTTTTATTCAGTTTTTAGTATTTGTTGTTATAGCGGCAACAGAAACACATCATCTGTGAAAATTTCAACTGTCTAGCTATCACGGTTCATGAGATACAGCCTGGTGACAGACGGACAGACAGACAGCGTAGTCTTAGTAATAGGGTCCCGTTTTTACCCTTTGGGTACGGAACCCTAAAAATAATCTTAACTATAAAGTTCATGTTATCATGCCAGTTTATTTTATATTGGCGCCTCTTTTCTGCACTTAAAAAAAAATTCGAAAACAGCTGTATTTTTAGTCTTTATCAAAAAATGTTTCTAAATACGCCGAATTTTCAAATAGATATCCAACTAAGACCTCAAAGGAGTAACCACTATGCTCCCGTTTTAGTGGTCCCCGGTGTAATGGATGCTTTTTGACCACAAATTAATTATTAATTAACCCAAGATTCACCTTCACATGGCCCTATCCCTAGGTTAAGGGCCGCTCACATGAATACCCAGCAGTGACCTTCGTCACTACGGCCTGACTATACTATTGAATATAATATGATTTGCAATGGGAATGATGACACATGTGGAATTATATTGCAAATTCTAGTTAAATAAAGAAAAATTAACTGGATAGGTGTTATAAAAAAATAGAAGAACTCAAAGTTTTCAAATTTAAGTATTTTTTAAACTCCCAAAATAAATAAATAAATAAATGGTACCATTCGATTCCTTACATTTTATTGAAACATATTGCCATTCATGCAACTGTTCGCTCCGTGCATGACTGTGGCGCTGCCCTGGTGGGTGTGGGACATATTCCTCACTTATTTTTATACTACGTCGGTGGCAAACAACCCCGCTTGGTGTTACTTATTGTCATTTAAATATTCTAGCCTATTGTGACCTCCAGCGGTTTCAGCATGGTTGCATTTTTATCACCTGTCACTATGCCTGTCAGCTTCCTACTTACCTACTTGTTAGAACGTGACAGGCATGGTGACAGGCGATAAAAATGCTACCGTGCTAAGCCCGCAGCCCTCCACGCACTAGCCGTAATATGGATTGAAATATAATATTGAGTTTTTCAAATCAATATAATTAGTTTTTTGACCGTTGTAAAATAACTATTGAAATAAATTAAAATATAGGTATCTATTAATATCCGCCAAAATGTTTCTCAACCCTTTCTTGAAAATTGACAGTTTTTATATGTAATGAACCCACGTTGTCTAAGTCAAACACTGTTAATTAAATTCTTTTGGAGAGGTAATTATTAAATTGGCTAATTGAAGTTCCAAAATAATAGTTCCATTTTGTCGGTACATCGCTAAAAGAGCATAACTCAAAAAAGTGCGTGACAAATTCAACCATAATGTGAAACACAAAAGAATATCAATTGATATACTTTACATCAAAGAAATAACCGGATTTCAACATCTAAAGCGCCTATTTCGCAGATAATCCTAATCCAAAAGGGACTGGCGATTATAAATTACAGTGATTATCATAACACATTTTATTATCTTCCTGTTTATGTCGTTATCCTCTGTGAGGGTAATGACCTCTTGTCAGCACTGGGTTTAATAAATTTGCCAACGGGGTGAAAGGTGACGATCGCTCACTACAGGGCCTGAGGGCCTATCTATCTTTCGAATATTATGCAAGAGCAATGGAAAAAAAACCGGCCAAGTGCGAGTCGGACTCGCCCACCGAGGCTTCAGTACTTTATAGTATTTGTTGTTATAGCGGCAACAGAAATACATCATCTGTGAAAATTTCAACTGTCTAGCTATCACGGTTCATGAGATACAGCCTGGTGACAGACAGACAGACAGACGGGCAGACGGACAGCGGAGTCTTAGTAATAGAGTCCCGTTTTTACCCTTTGGGTACGGAACCCTAAAAATTACATTCGTCGTCCGTTTTATTCCGTCGCTCATTTGATCAAGGAAATTGACAGATACAGCAGCGGTATCAGCCGCAGTAATGTTGCAGAAGTAATGCAGCTGCAGTTGACTAACGCTGCGTCTAACGTAAGCGAACAACTCGCGAACGCAAAGTGAAGCGGCGCGGCGCGGTGCGGTGCGGCGGGCCCACGGCGTTCGCGTTCGTCACGAGATCGCCCACGTAGGACATTTCTATAGGTATCAAAGGATTTATTCACCCCGCGCCGCATCGCTTCGCTTCGCATTCGCGTGTTCGTACTACGTAGTACGCTGCGTAACAGGTCGGTCTGGCGTCGAAAGCTCGTCTGCGGATCAAGGCACGGGAACAGAAAACTTGTTCTTTGCCTAATGGAAAGAGATGCACGCAAGATATCGTGTTACGGAACTGCCACCTTATATTTCTACTAACAAATTTAAAATTATACCTACTGAAATAGGTATGCCGAAAGTCGCTTGCTTTCACCGTGTTTTAGATTGAAATAATGATAATTATAGGGGATCAAATTACCTATAGATGCTTACCATAACACTTTACCACTGTAAAAAACAGAAGTTCGTCACTTAATGAAGTATCAATACCAATGTTATTTTTAGTATTTTCTGGTCGTTTTCCGCCATTTATTCACCGTGTGGATCGTGGGTTGCCTCAGAATGAAGTAATTTAAATAATAGTCACATGTTGCGAAAGCACCCTTTAATTTGTATAAAATCTAAAACTATTCATAATGCAGTAGCTAAACGCAGCCGTCGGGCTCGGCTAGTATTTGGGAGCTTTTTCTAAAGTACCAATAGGAGCGTTCCACATACTTTGTATCGCGGCCAATTAGAGGCACTTAAATTTAACCACTTTTTTGTACTGATCAAATAGAGCAAATCACTCTTTCATCAGCCTACACACAATAACCACCATTTCTACATTTAACCGTGGGCAACTGTACTTTTGTAAACCAGTATCTTTGGAAGATTATATCAGTTCACTACAAATCGACGTTTTATTTGAGCCGTCGTGATCCTGACCTGCACGGCGGCTACACACACCTACATCAATACATCTATTTCGTTAGTGTTTTGGACCATATGTATTTCGTATGTGCGTATTTTCTATAAAAAGGGACCTTATTGTCGATGGTGCTTACGCCATTATAAACGATGCTCCGATATATATACAATGCCGCGCGACGCTGGGCGGCGTAAGCGCCATCGACAATAAGGTCCCTTTTCACAGAAAATGCCCCATATTTGGGAGATTTTGGAGTACGTATAATTGGGTGGTTGTACGGTACTAAATTGCTGGCCAATTAGGAAATGAAGTCTTTTGTAAATAATATATTTATTTAAAATAATATCTAATGTAACAAGTCTATTGACGGTAAGTTTTTGCTTCATTTAAGACTAACTGCGTTTAAATCTATAGTTAAAGTAAACAATTGCGCTCTTTAAATATTAAATTAACCCGACTGTGAAACCATTTACAGCAAAACTATTGCAAATCGGATCAGTAGGGAGACCATAATAATCTTAAAAATGAAGAAGCTTTAAAACTCTCTGCCTTACGATTGTATGACATAAATCGATCCCTTTGTAGTAAATTGAGATAGGTGAGTTATAAAATAACGTTCCTTTTTCGCGTTATTTTCTATAGCAAGATAAGGTTAGATGGGGTAAGAGAAACATTGGGGCAACAGAAACACTTAGGGAACACTCATAGTATTTTTCTTGCCCCGAGTAAAATAAACTGTTTTTCTTACCTCATCGATAAACATTTATATTGAATCCTGTAAGTTAAAAATACCTGCTTTTTACACTAGTTTCCTCTATTTTAGGTAATAATCGGCACTCGAACAATAATTTAGTGACTAAACTTCTAAAGTAGGTACTAAAATGCTTCAATAGCTGCATTTCTTAACTATCATTATTATCGTGGTCACACTATTTCGCTGGTTCACTAACCTTCCCTTGTCATTAAACTTTCAGTTCTAAACCAAAGCCCATAAAACCTAATTTAGAAGCCATGATTATATGCAGATTTAATGTTACTTTCGTAAGTTCCTATCATTCAATTGTTTCACTGTAAAATCAATCGTGTTAGAACGAAATAGAGTTGAAATTCAAAAATTTTATCTACAAGATAGGAGGTTTAGGAGATTGGTAGTGGGAACCGCTGAGCGTCGGAGCAGGATTATACTGTAAAAGCATCCATGACTAATGACGGGATTTAATACTCGGACGCGGACGTTCCGATGTGCAGAGCGGTAATCAGGTATATTGAACACGATGTGTGCATCAGGTATAAGAGGTTGTCATATTATTGGGAACCGAATATGTCGCAATTCATTGAAAATCAGGGTCGCCATAGTATCGCCCTAAATTCACCATTAGTGCCCAACTTCGCCCAAGTAAAATATTAATTTAATAATTTTACAAACGAACTTATATCCATTGAATTCACTTTAAATAGAGCTGCGAATAACTAGTAAAGAAAAAATCGAAAACTACTTAACTTCGCCTTACTTACCATTTTTTTGTATGAAAATTATACTAAAACTTATACCAGATCCTAAGTGTTGAATTTACTATTATATATATGCCCATGATTTAAAATGGAATTATGATTTAATGTTAAAAGGCGAAGGTATTTTTTGCCTACCTTTAATTTCAATGAACTGCAACATTGATAACGGGAGTAAAATAACGATACGGCTTTAAGTTTGCCACAATTGATGCGAGAATATTGCCATGCATAAAATATATTTTCTATTAAGTATTCTTTTGTCGAACCTGCCCTAAAAACTAGGCGGGAGATTCAACTTCTCTACGAAAATAGGCGATGATAGCTATCCCAGGCGAAGAGACGGGGTTTTACGGTAACGGCTCATATTACTGGAAATATTGACGGCAGCGCTTGCAAATTTCTGTTCAGAATCTTTTGCAATTGCTAAGGATGTATTTTTTTTATGAAATAGGAGGCAAACGAGCAGACGGATCACCTGATGGTAAGCGATAACGCCGCCCATGGACACCCACAACACCAGAGGGGTTGTGAGTGGGTTGCCGGCCTTTAAGATGGGATTTTCATGGATAATGTCTGTCGGCCTGATTTGAACTTTGAAATACGTCAAAATTTTGCTAAAGATACGATATGGATCAGATATGACAGTGTCAAAAGTGACGTTTTTGTTTGAGGAAACGTATGTCGTATCTTTATCAAAATTTAACAGACCTTAAAGTTCGAATCAGGCCGTGTATAAATGTTTAAAACCTTTGAGGTCGCAGAATACATTTAAAAATTTGAATTTTAAATAGTTAGTATGTATGTATACATACGTCACAGAACATTTGCGTCGAAATTGATCCAAAAATAATAGCCAAAATTGCAGTTAATTTCGCCGGTTCGATCGCGTTTGATTAATATTCCCGTTTGAAATTCCCTGAATATGCAGTAAACTGCTCGGCAATCAGGTGTTGGACATAGTGGGTATATTGCCAGTTTGATTTCTAAACCTGTAGTTTTATGTGTTATGGGTTGTCGTTGTTCCTTGAATTTCTCAATTTTCGAAGGGTACTCGCATCGCACTCCTCGTTATGATATTTGATAGGAAAAACAATTTTTATTTACGATTTGTTAAACAAGTTTAAAAGGGGCCCATTGACTATCAGTCCGCCGGACGATATCGGCCTGTCAGTTAGAACAAAAATTTCACAGTTCCGAACAGCTGACAGGCTGATGTCGTCCGGCGGACCCCAGTAGGGATAACTTGTTGTTTTCTTGTTTTTACTAAACTGTTTGTACTAAGGACTAGTATTTTGTTAAGATTTTTATTAACACATAATGGCAGTCACTTGAACATTCAAGAATAATAAATATTAGGGGGACATCTTCCACATATCAACCTGGCCCAAAACTAAGCAAAGGTGGGTGCTAGGCGACGATATGCGTAGGCGACGATAGATAAATACATACTTATATATCGTCTCGAGCAGTGGACGGGAGGGGGAGGGAGGGAGTAAGTGAAACACCTTAAGTATACGTTAGGTTGCGCCGACACAAGCAATATGCGTTTATGTCGCAGCAAACTATAGCGTTGCTGCAAAACACTGAAAGTGGCTAATTGCCATATTACAGGTAATTACTGCTGTTATACTGCATTAATTGTGGTAAAGCTATAATCAGCAATGTCTATATATTATGTCCACGTAGTCACATAGTAGGTATAGGTAACTACATAATTATTATCTAACTGATTTACATAGTGACCGTTACGTTGTGGCGTGCTCAGCTAATGATTTAGGGACTTGATTGCTAATAGACATTATACAGTGTGTAAATCCAATACGGGCGATAAATTAAACCAGATATATAATTTAACCTTGTAATCATTAATTAAGAAGCTTTTTTAAATTACACTTAATAATGACCCCGTAATTTTGACAGAGGAGAGTTCTGTTGTGACATTGTCGATTTTTTGGAATCTCTTAACTGTTAGCGAGCTCGCAACGGTGCGCGTTTGTTAGCTAGTAACTTGAACTAACAAACGCGCGCTATTGCGAGCTCGTTATTAGTTAATAGATTTAAAAAAATCGACGATGTCACAACTCTCCTATCTCACAACTCACCTCGGTCTCCCCTACAGGTACTTTTTACTTTGCGACGATCTTTTGGTAGGTAGCTACAATCTCTTACTAGGTACAATCAAAGTCACATGTGCGCAAGTACTTCCCATTATTTAACGTAAACATAAACAGCGAGTTAATGTTATAAATAGCCTTTAAATATTCAGCTAATGGCCTGAGAAACAGCACCATTACTAAGACAAAGCTGTACTTATTTTACCTGTAAAATATACGTAATATTTCACCCAGGATAGGCTAATTTACTGAATCACTTAAAAAACCGCAAGAAGTGCGATTATCCACCTTATGAAGGAAGGAATAGGAGGCTTAATGATAATTACTTGGGTTTTTGACAGTATGTTATTGCGCATCGAGGAGGACAGCCTATTCAAATAAAAATTGCGTATTTTTTTTATATATCGTACGTTACGTACGTACGATTTGGCTGATGGTAATGGTAATTTTATGGCCCAGCGTATAGAGGGGGTAGTGGTGTCGGATGGCTTATGGCGCGGCGGGATGGCGATGGGATTGCCACAGTGTCGGTTTTTCGTCCGCACATCAAAGGTAGTGGGACTTGTGGGCCAGCGATGGTGCGTAGGTACGCATCTACACGTGGCCCATTTCATAGTGCGTGCTGCGCTGGGCCATCATGTAAAGGAGCCGTACTTGCCGAACCCCGTTTTGAAGGGTTACGGGCCAAATGCTCTTATTATCAATAATATCAATACATTCTATCCTCGAGAGATATATCAACTCACCATAAGGAACACAATACCACGTACAGAGCAAGTATAGTGTTACTGCAGTCTTCTGTAATTTGTAAATACTTACTGCTTGCGATTCGGACAAAATGACATTTCGCTGTGCCCTTGAACTGAACATTGCAAAAATATCTACTTACTTTAGGCTAATTTTGCGGTTTCACTCACGTATTTTTAGTCACTCGCGCGACATGTTAGAATGTGTTGAAAATGTGAACTGATGCATGAAAGGTTAACTGGAAGAGATCCCTGAAAGGGATAAGTTCGCCTTTGTACAAATGATGTGTGTTTTTCCTGCTTTATGTTTCTTTCTGTACAATAAAAAGTTTTACTGCTACTAATACTAAATTTTGAAATTTACTTTATTTGAGTAGAGCATAGATTATAATTGCAGGGACGGCAGGAGATAATGTCACAGAATAAATAATAGTACTACCGTACAGAAAGGAAACTTTCTACAAAACTGAAGTTTGACAGCGGCGGTTTAGGGTCAAACCATGATGTCCCATTCTAATATATGGCACTATCCCTTTCGGCTATTTAGGGTTGTCAAAATTCAGGTCATTATCTTATCTGTGGTCGTGCACGCAAAGGGACGTCAAGTTGTACCAACCCTAATAAATGCTGAGCCGAGTTTGCCCGAAGCGAGTAGTTTCGCACCCCTGATAATGTTGCAATATTTTCAGTTTCTTTTTACAATATATACCATATAGGTATATGATTGAACACGCAATATGACACGCATAGATAGTGATAAGGCGGCTCTTTCTGAACGGTTCGAGAGCTGAGATTGCGCGAATCTTTCCGGGTGAATTAATGATCGTGCGTGTGTGGATGAGACTGTCTCGAGTTGGGAGCGTTATTTCATCAGGCTAATCACTGAGGCTAATGGGTTAGGGGTTTTGAAAGGTTTTTAACCGACTCATAAAAACGGTTTTAATTTTGACTACTTAAATTAAAAATTAGTAACTGTTCTATAATTTTCATGAGACAAGCTCACGGAAATCAATGTATTTGGGAACGAAATTCGTAGTAGGCACTTACTAGATGACGTAAAATATTTATGGTACTTACTAGACTTACATATTATCACTAAATCTTATAAAACAACGTCACCCGCCGCGTCTGTCTGTGTGTATGTATGTTCGCGATAAACTCAAAAACAAATAAACGGATTTCTATGCGGTTTTCACCTATCAATAGAGTGATTCTTGAGGAAGGTTTTAGATGTATAATTTGTTAAGGTTTTGTGTAACCCGTGCGAAGCCGGGGCGGGTCGCTAGTCTACTTATACATATGTGACTGATTGGACGTTATAATAGCGGCAGTAATCCAACACCGAACTACTAATACAGCAGCGTCACTATGGCGGAAATTAAGAGTGACAGCGCCTAGGCCGCAGGCCGCAACAGAGATGTCGCAACAGTAATGCAGCTACAGTTGCCATATGAATGTCAACTTTATAGAAATCAACAAGCAAGTACAAATACTAACAGTTTCTGCTCTCCGGTCAGACAGCGTATACTTTCGGCCCGCTGCGCTAAACGAAGGTGCCGCTTTCGGCTTCGTTTTATTACAGATAAATAACACACATTGGCCAGTAATATACCTAAGTTCTTATTGTTTTTGATCAGTGATTACATTTCAGATTTAACCTCTGATCCTGACCGAATTTTTAGTCATATTTTTGCATTTTTTCCGAGTTTTTGCTCTATACAGCACATCCGAGGTTTGAACCGACGCATTTGACTACCACACACATGAAAGGTTAATCTAATATACCTACAGTGCTACTAATTTCCATACTCCTACAGAAAAAGCTCGAAAGAGTATTGTTAATCTGCCCTAAGTTGACAAGATTACCCCTTTTATGGTATTCATAAACCCGACGTATTTAATTAAATAATTAACTACTAATTAAGTTCCCTTCGACGTGTGAATGACCTGACCTGGATAAATTTAATTATTAATCAGATTTAATGAGTGTTATGAAACGAGATGAGAGATATGATGAGCTTATATGTCAAAATGGAGTAATAATTTAATATTTTGTAATAAGTGGATAATTTTATAACATTTTATTACATAAATATAATGCTCATGAATAAATTTGACTTACTTTGACTTATGGTCCTACCTATATATCCCCTAGATGGGGCAGAGGGCATCCACAGTGCTCCGCCATCCCGTTCGGTCTTGAGCTTCGCGCTTCATTTCGCTCCACGTCTTGCCAATGGTCGCCGCCTCTGCGATGATCGTCCGCCGCCAGGATTGCTTTGGGCGACCACGTTTCCGCTTTCCTTGGGGATTCCAGTCTAGGGCTTGCCTCGGGATGTGATTCGGATCCCTTCGGAGCGTGTGGCCGATCCAGTTCCACTTGCGGCGTTTGATCTGCTGGTCGACCGGAGTCTTACCGCAACGTTCCCACAGATCTACGTTGGATATTCTCTCGGGCCAGTATACACCGAGGATACGGCGAAGACAGCGGTTGATGAAGACTTGGAGCCGATGCGAGATGTTGTTAGTGACCTTCCACGTCTCACATCCGTACAGCAATACGGTTCTCACGTTGGACCTGAATATCTTGAGCTTAACTCTCCTAGTCAGTTTCCGCGATTGCCACGGAGCTGTGCGAAGGTTGCTTTCCCCTTGGCGATTCTCGAAGCGATGTCCTCTTCGGTCCCTCCTGTTTCCGACACTACACTACCGAGGTACGTAAACTTGTGGACCTTCTCCACCCCCTCTGTGCCGATGAGCAACGGCAACGAGCTCGTCGCTCCGCACCTCATTTCCTGGGTCTTCCGGATGTTAATCTTTAGTCCCACCTCCAAAGCGTCTCGCCGTAGGCCGTCCAGTTTGGCTTGCATGTCGGCGCGCGTGTGGCTCAATAGGCATAGTCCAAATCTTCCAAGACGTTGGACAGTCCCCATTCTATGCCGCGGCGCTTGTTGTTGGTGGTGTTATTCATGATGACAAATCAAATTATTTTATTAAATATGTTTAATGTTTAAGTAGTCACACTACTATATATAAATTATAAACTGAAATAGATGTCATATATTAAAGAAAAAGTGACGAAGTCCTCCAGTCCACCCACCCATCCACCCGGCCTTCACCACACTGGAGGGCTTCGTCAATTATTTCTATATTTCAGTTTATAACAATAAATACATTTGTACTAAAAATACATGTCAATTACTTAAAACCTATGCCCACCTTTGAAGACTTATTCCGTTTTAACCCTTTGGGTACGGAACCCTAAAAACTATAATGCCACAAAAACATACATACCTACTACAGGTCAATCACATATATCTTAAGTTTTTTATTGAAATCATCCCCTTGGTACGGCTAGACAACCCCCCCTACAGGTATATTTACACATCAAACTTATTATATGTTTTCGGGTTTTGCGTCAACGATGGAAATCGCGATAAGAAAGGTATAGTTCTGTTGGGCCTAAATAATGTTAGGGATGAATGTTGATGGACGGAGAGCGTATGGTAGACCCAAAAAGCGATGGATGGATTGTGTAAAAGAGGATATGAGAAAGAAAGGAGTGAGTGCTGAGGTGACGAAAGATAGAGGAGAATAGAAGAGAAAAACATGTTGTGCCGACCCCACATGACGTGGGATAAGGGTAGGAAGAAGAAGAGTTCTGTTGGGCCTAACGCCGCCAACTATAGCCGTCACATTCTGAAATATAGCCTCGCAGACTTTAGATCTAGACTTTTTCCACAAAAGGCCTTGCGACGCTTTTTATTTGCATGATCATGTATGAACGGTTCTACATACTTTTACACAATAATCCAATGTCCATACTTTAACAGACTGTAATGATTGTATTTAGAATACAAAATTCAAAACATAGTGTTACCTTCAGGTTACTTATTACTTTTTAATACAATTTCGAAGTATTAAAATATTACATACAGTATTAACCCATATAAGCCCATTAGGTCGTTTTCGACCCAATGAATAAAACAAGCTCCTACACGTTAAAATTAGTAGGGGAGTGAGCCTGTAACTTTAAGGAGTGTGGGTCGAAAACGACTCAATGGGTATATATAGGTTAAAGCTATATACTTCGCGATGTTACTCTCCATGAAATTTATCATATAAATATCTTAGAACTTCCTTGGGCCTTGGTGCCTGATTTAAATTTTAAATAAATAAATACAATAAATATAGTGGGAAGCCCAAGTAGTCACATTTTACGGCGCTGAAACTAAAAATGTATTAGCCAAGTGAGTCTGCAGAATCACCCACAATACCGTCCCGACTTAAATATGAAGATGTTATGGCAGACGTACTTTTTTAGCTACGATAAAATCTAACGCTTTACAACGTCTTTTGCGGGAAAGAGAGCATGAATATTCAGTACACTTTTATTTTACGGTCTTTTTGACGGTAGTCTTTTTGATATGTCGTAACTTTCTACTTATTCTTTATTTGCTGGTTAAGTTGGTATAAAATATTTGTGTTATTTGAATTGTAATGTTGGAATAATTGGAGGCATTGTTTAGAGATTACACAAAAACCAGTTGGATGTCAGAATTTTTGTGCTGCATGTAGTTTTTTAAAGTTCTAGATAAGGAAACTTCCGTGAGACACAGACATATTACATATATTAGGTAAAACGGGTCACTCACGTATTTTAAGTTGATGATAGCTCGATATGTTTCCCTCCATAACGAGTAGTTTCTTCAACGGGAGCACGCGTTGGCAGACCGACGAAGAAATTTTCATTATTTAACCGAGGATCACAATTTAATCTTTAATTAAGTGTATTTGTTTTCTCCAAGGTTAAAGAGGGTCAATTTTATCTGCTTGAATTGCAACCCTAGGCTACAAAGTTTCACACAACCAAGTAAATAATAAAGACTGGAAGTTTACGTTTCCAAAGCAAATTTGGAAAAGTAAGATTCTCCATCGTTAAAAATAGTTCTGAAATAATCACCTAATGTTTTTGAACCCCTTCGTTTAACCGTGCTTTTTATACCCCGTCGGTGGCAACCAAACATGTAGCCTAGGCCTAAAGGCGTGTACCTAAGTATATACATACCTAGGTACTGTAAAATAATCCTACTTTTTCAAAATAACTGATATTAAGAAGATTTAAGATCTTATCTAACATATTTTTATGGGTAAAAAATATTTTATTTTATATCCGAAGCGATGAATAAGAGGCAAAAGATACCCATTGTTAGGAGCATCTTCGCTCCTACTTATAGTATACTTAGGAGCGCAAAGGTACCATATCGTGCCCCAAATTAATAAAAATCTAAGCACCTAGGCCATGTTACGTCAGGTTGCCGGGTTAAGTAGGTATACTTAGTTGGTATTTTTATTCAGGGTCAAGGGTCAACCCACATAATCATTGCAGTTACTGATTACTGTGCAATCAAAAGTATATATCCGTAATAATACATAAGTGGTGTAGAGATTAACAGTATTTTCTTTTCACTTATCTCAGCCACTGTATCGCGCCTTAGAGTAATTTACTATCGTAATTCATTGCACGATAAATAAAAGAATGTGAACCATTGAGATGCAAATTTTAATTATATTTCTCTTTGGATAATTCGAAGTAGTAATGAAATACATAAATCAAATGAAATAAATAATGTTGTTTTTTAAACTATTATGTTAAGTTGGTGTTTTCGCACCGTGAGCGGTTGAATTAAAATCCTTATTTTTTTATTGCATCGCGATTAATAAAAGGATAAACCTCATATAGACAAAAGAAAATGGGGAAAGTTTTCCTTCAACGAAAAGTAACTGCAATCTTTCGTAAAATAAGCCGGAGTACAGAGATTTGTAAGCCTTACGCTTAGGTACTATATATTTATCTGTCAGCACTGTTTTTTTTTTATTAGATACCGCTTTTAGTTACTTGTGTTTTTATGGTCTGATTTAATGATTATATTATTTAATCAAAAAAATATTAGTTGGCTAACTTTACAAATTTTTGATTTCGAGCGAATACGAAGGTCACCATTTCGGATTGGATCAAAATGCTTTCCATCCTTCGTCTGTCCAGTCCAGTGTCCAGTTGTTCTCATCTACAGGCCACATTTTTCAATCGAATTTCGAAGATTCGAGAGAAATTCGATTGAGAAATGCGGCCTGTAGAAACAACTGGACATTGAACTGGCTGGACGAACGAAATTTAATTACGGACGAGACGAAATTATCGAACCTGCTCACAAGCAGGTTAGATATTTTTTTAACTATTTCATTTTTTGATATTTATAAATATGGCAGTAAATCGGGGTTTTGCTTTCTCACAGAACCACTAGGTAGGTAAATAGGTACTTATCGACCCAACGGGTAGGTGACACAAAGTTAATTACTTATACGGTTAACTCACGTATTTTTAGTTACTCGCGCGACATGTTTCAGAGAGCCTAAGTCTCCATTCTCAAGCACTATTATTTGATAATTGTGATAATTTTAAATGTCAGCAACAGTTACTTTGTTCAGGTCGCAGTGAACAGCGTTTGTTACGCTAAAACAATCGCTTAAGAACCGCTTGTGAACGAGCGATAATTTGCTGCGCCGTAATCGCTGGCCGCTTATAAAACTCGTTAGGTTGTCTTGTGATAGCAAAGGCGGTGGAGCCGGTGGAACAAAGCACAAGCGGTTATTATGACGAAAGGGGACGACCGCCTCGAAACCGGTTTTCCATATAAACGTATTTCCCATTTCCCTACCTGGATCTTAACATTATTGAAAATATTTTTACACAATTTGATGTACCTATTTTAATCATAGCTATGGTCGGGCCGTTTGATTTTTTTAATTTTTTTAATTATTATAAGTTAGGAGCGAAAAATAGGTTTCATACAAATTTCTCCTAACCCTTAAAATAAATTAAAAATTAAAAAAAAAACGGTCGGGCATAGCTATGATTAAAATACATCAAATTTTGTGTACGTACTACGTACAGTAACCTACAGTCACTTTTTTATTGACGTAGGAACGAAACGTACGTAACGTATTGTTGAAAAAGTAGTGAAGCACCATCAATCAGTTTAAAATAATAAAGTAAAAAATAACCCCATCATTGTACTTGGACCTCTGGCCCGTTAATGGTTAAACTCGTTAGGCAGCTCAAGATTATCGGCCAATCTAATGTATTTACAACTTATACTTTATAACCGCTGATATTGTTCACGATTTCGAGCTTTCAGTTTTTCGAGTTGAATTGACATTACTTACTTACCAATGTTTATTTCGAGGTTGAGAAAACTGGATTTAACGATAGAGAAATAAGTCAGCTAAGAGTGTTATCTCGCTCTCTCTTTTAAGCGAGCTCATTTGTAATAAGATTTAAGCTAAATTAGTATTAAGTTTTAAGCAAATTTAAACGTATTAGTTAGGCATACGTTTAGTTAAACATACCTCCCAAACAACTTGTTATTATTAAGTAAGGAAATCAATATGAAGTGAGCACTTAAGCTTATCTATTTATTTATTTCTCTACGATGTAACCAATAACTGCCAATAAATAAATAGAACTTCGTATAGAAACACAATTATCTAATAAAACGGATGTTTTGCTTAAATGCAATAGAAATAAATACCTATTTTCTGTTAGATATTGCCATCCACATGATCCACATCACATCAATGCATTAAAATTTAAAAGTATTGCATTGCATTGTGGAATGAATCCTTGTAACTAAGTAATAAAACACTTTTAACATTTCCATTATAATTCAAAAAATATTTTAAATTAAATAAAGCTGCACCAGACCATTCGGAAATACGCATGTCAAGTAGAATTAGAAAAAGAATACAAAAAATCTAGATTTTACGTGAAACTAGAAAAACAGTGTGAATAAATTCTATAACAATTTCTACGAATCGTGTTTTAACACATCGAGCGCTAAAACAATTAAGTAGAGGAGAGTAGGCCAACTGCGTTCGCTTGAGGGGAATACAAAAACACTAACGTTTTCAGTTAAAACGTGGGTATTTAATTTTGCTTTTATCAACTAAACCAGACAAAAATAACGATAGAGATTTAGGAATATTGTTTGATTATAAAAATGCACCTTTTCTTTCGTGATCCGACAATTGTGCAGTAGATGTCGACTATTTAAATCTAATTCGGTATCACAAATTTTAGCCCATTGAAATGGTTCATAGGGTGGTGGTGCCTTGCATTAAATAAGGATCGATTGTTTTTTTTTATGTTAATAGCGACGAAATGCTCTTGTTAAATTCAAGTTTGTGACCTAGAAAGTCTTCCAGGTAATTAACAAATATTTAAAAACCGTAACATTTTCGGACCTTTTTTGATTCAGAGATTTTTTTCTACTAAAGACTTGTTACGGCAAAGTTAAATTTGCATGTTCACCATTACCTACCGTTCGTCATTGCCCGACTTTCCCCTATCGCGTGAAAGCCTTTACCACTGATTCACTATTTTGATCACAGTTACGCTTTGCTGCTTTTTGTGTTAGCTCATAGACATAGTAGGAGATATAAATAAACAAGGGTTATAACTTATAATTAGTTTTAAATCATTGGGTTTCAAATAAAATATGGTAAGTTAACTTACGATATCAATGAACTTAAATGAATAAAACAAGGCTTTTAACGATCTTCTTGCTAACGAATTAATGTTAATTTGTTTCGGTATAGTGTATTGGTTGAAACAAATAGAAAAGTTTTCTTTTTATGTCTTAACAAATTTATTAGACTGTAAAAGTTTACTTCCACATCGAATTCAAGCCAACCAAAAGGCAACAAAAAGTAGACAGTTCCGAGAAAGGCGAAGCGCACGGCAGCACTTTTCATTATTTCAACACGTTTCTACAGGAAGCCAATTCAGATTTAATTTAATTAATTTGTTAAGGTTGCTTGTGTGTTGTTTTCATCGTGTTTTGGCACCTTAAGCCGTGTCATCAAATTAAATTAAAATCCATTTATTTCAAGTATCATAAGGATTCATAAATAATTGAAATAGTACAATAATTAAACACTAACATTAAACAAATAACATTAAAATTAGGCGTGTCGCGTACTAATAAGTGCCAGCTATTTGAGTCGCCGCTGCATTGGAGGATGCCTTCAAGGTTCTGGACTGGAAAGGACGAGGCATCAATGTAAATGGCGAGTACATCACTCACCTTCGGTTTGCCGATGATATCGTAGTCATGGCTGAGACCATGGAGGACCTCAGTGCGATGCTCGCTGATCTCAGTAGAGTATCTGAACGAGTTGGTCTGAAAATGAACATGGACAAGACGAAGATCATGTCTAACGTCCATGTTGTGCCAACTCCCGTATTAATCGGAGGCTCTGCGCTCGAAGTTGTTGACGATTATGTATACCTAGGACAAACAGTCCAGTTAGATAGGTCCAACTTCGAGAAAGAGGTCACTCGTCGAATCCGACTCGGTTGGGCAGCGTTCGGGAAGCTCCACAGTATCTTTTCGTCCAAATTGCCGCAGTGTCTTAAGTCAAAAGTCTTTGACCAGTGTGTGTTGCCAGTGATGACATACGGATCTGAGACGTGGGCGCTAACGATGGGCCTCATAAGAAGGCTCAAGGTCACGCAAAGGGCAATGGAGAGAGCTATGCTCGGGGTTTCTCTGCGTGATAGAATCAGAAATGATGATATCCGCAGTAGAACTAGGGTCACCGACATATCTCGCAGAATTGCAAACCTTAAGTGGCAGTGGGCGGGGCACATTGCTCGCGGAACTGATGGCCGGTGGTGCCGGAAGGTTCTGGAGTGGCGTCCGCGTACCGGAAGACAAACTGCCGGTAGACCTCCAACGAGGTGGAGCGACGACCTGGTGAAGGTCGCGGGAATTCGGTGGATGCGAGCGGCACAGGATCGGTCGGAGTGGCGAGCCTTGGGGGAGGCATATGTCCAGCAGTGGACGTCTATCGGCTGACATGATGATGATGATGATGATGATTGGAGTCGCGTCAAAACAAGATGAAAACCTTATCAGATCAGTAAACCAGAATCGGCCGAATCAGGTGCAAAGAGACCACAGTTTTGTCGCGAGTGCTTAGCCGGTAAATGTGGAGGATGTAGGCTAAATTTTCGGTGTTAAACCACGGTAAAAAATGTGAGCCAGTTACTTGGCAACTAATTTTGTTTGGTGCCATGTTTAATAAAATGTAGGGTAAACTTTTCAGTGACCATCCACTTGAAAAATATGATCTAGTTAGCTGGTTTTTGTATTTTAGCCCTTTTTGTGTATTTTTGATTTAAAAATATTTTTTTTACATATTTAAATGTGTAAACACAATTTTATTGGGTCTTGTCTTCAACGACTAAGAAATATCCTTCTGTGAACGTATTCAAACTATTTGTAAATTTTTGTATATGTAAACACCTACTTTTTTATTTAGTTAGAGTTAAACATCTATATTACAGCATTCTTGTGACTGATGTTATTAAATTACAATACGAGGGGTGCGAAATGTCACAACGAGTTAGACAGGTAAGTGAAGAATCATGACATTTTGTTATGACGCTTAAGGTTGTACGCTAATAGGTTACTTAATACTGTGTACCGTTATCATTAAAAATACATACATACATATAATCACGCCTATTTCCCGGAGGGGTAGGCAGAGACCACGGATTTCCACTTGCTATAATCCTGACATACCTCTTTAGCTTCCTTCACTTTCATAACATTCTTCATACACGCTCGCCGGTTTAGGGTGCTCTCCCCGATTTGATCAGAAAAAGTCCGCCGAGGTCGCCGCACCTTGAAACACTTTTTGCTATTTATATTTAATGATGAGTGTATATGTAAATATAAAATAGCAAAAAGTGTTTCAGGTGTCAATACAATCAATACTAATACTACTATAATCACTACATAGCATAAAACAAAGCCCCTTGCTGCTGTCTGCATGGATGTCTGTCCCTATGTATGTTTAGATCTTTAAAACTACGCAAAGTATTATGATGCGGTTTTTTTAATAGATAGTGTCAAGAGGAAGGTTTATAATGAAATGAAATGAAATGAAATATATTTATTAATAACAATTGTTACATGTCGAGGTAAGTACAATATTGAGTGTACAATTGTGTATATCTATTAATGATTACAATTATTTTGTCGGCTAATAAATAGCTAACAAATAACATTAATCTAATTACTATTATTCGCATTGTTTATTCGAAATATCTTAATATGTCACAATATATAATTTTTAATAATTAATCAATAATCGGTAGACTAAAAAACTCGTCATATGAATAGAACGTCTCTTGCGTCAACCACTTTTAAGCCTAACCTTGAATGCAGAGGTGGAAGGTGCATCTCTTACTGAGCTAGGTAGGCGATTGTAAATCGAGGGGCCTAAATCGGTGACCAGCCTATTGTGGAGTCTATTACTGCGCAGGTTATAGTTCGTGTTAACGCCCCTGCGCTTGAACATATCCTGGTTCTCGTGTGTGAAAACTGAAACCTGGTATATGAGTAAGCAAGGTAGGGGCAAAATCTTTAAGTCGCGGAATAAGTCACGCGCCGGGGCATCCTGCGTTTTACCAGCCATCGCGCGGATGGCGCGCTTCTGCTGCTAGAACACACGCCTCCACTCAGAGGCGCGGCCCCACAGCTCCACGCCGTAAGTCAGGAGTGAGTGCACTGTCGCGAAATAGCACTCACGCACTGCACCCCTACCGGCTGTGATCGTCAACCGCCGCAGCGCGAAGCACGCGCTTCCCACTCTCTTGCACAGTTCGTCAATGTGCGTCTCTCATGTTAGCGCGCTGTCGAGATGGAAACCGAGCAGGCGTACGCCGTTCACGTGCTGTATAGGGGCACCGCCGGCGCACACCCTCATGGTTGGGCTTGTATGGCCGTTTAGCTTGAATGCCATGTAGCTGGTTTTTACCTTGTTTAGAGCTAAGCCGTTTCTCTGAAACCATTGGTGCAATTGCTCCATGACGAGGTTTAGTGCCGCTTCCAAATCCCGCTCAGCGGCAGTGCTGACGACTGCCGTGACGTCATCCGCGTACATGAATATATCGGCGCCTTTTATCGCCTTGGGCAGATCGTACAGCAAAACGCTGAACAGGGTGTTGGAGAGGCATGATCCTTGCGGGACCCCCATCAAATTTTGTAACTCTGCAGATACAACCTTCCCCCCGTCGCCTACCACCACTTGCGCTCTGTTAGACATAAAGGATAATATAAGCTTGGTGGCTGGGCCTCGGATGCCGTAGTGGGTCAGCTTATTGGTGACGAGTGCGTGATCTGCCGTGTCAAAGGCGCGGGACAGGTCGCAGCAGATAACGGCTACATGGCGTCCCGTCTCGCGAGCGCACAATACGCAACGCACTACCTCTCGCACTAGGTCCGTGGTGGATCTGCCATGGCGATAGGCATATTGGCTGTCCGATAATATATCATCATCATCATTCCACGCAGAGAATATCGCGGGCAGAGGCTAGTCGTTATATAAGTAGCCAAAAATTGTTACTGGTTTTAATACAATTAAGAGAATGAGAATGAGAGAATGAGAATGAGAGATTTATTGATAAAATTATGAATAATTTTACACGTCACACATGTCTACAAGTGTCGTAACAGCAAATAAACTTAGCGAGTTTAGTCTACTAACTACTAAATGCTGTATTAATAATTATGAAACTTCTGTATTGAATTACGAGTAACGTCGCTGCAATTTTCGAAAACTTGAATACGATATCGTCGAATACCTGCTTATGTACTGATCAAGTGATTATTCTCTAATCAAAAATCAGACTTAATGTATTTTATTTTCAAAAACTTCATTTATTTCAACCCTAACACGAAAACACCTCGCGACTCGCTCAGATAGCGCCCCGGCATCACCCTGTAAGTTACGTATTTCCGCGAGTAAACAGCCTGTATATTAGGCAAACGCGCCCTCGCGATAAAAACGGGGTGTATACATTATTCATATAAAATCTTGATGGAGGTACCGTGACGAAATAAGTATACATTAAAGTATGTGTAGTAATATTATGAGAACGGGAGGTCTGAGAGTAATTTCTTGTCGAATTTAAACTGTTGTGAGACATACTAACTGTCTCCTTACCTACTGTCTCCTTTCTCAAGCACTAATATTGCGAGCAGCAGCAAAAACATGTCGCGCGAGTGACTAAAACAAGTGAGTCTAAACCGTGAAATTATTTAGTAACTTCTTGATACTAAAAGGTTATGGACATAATCTGCTAGTGTTCAACAGTTTTTTAGGATTCCGTACCCAAAGGGTAAAAACGGGACCCTATTACTAAGACTCCACTGTCCGTCTGTCCGTCAGTCTGTCCTTCTGTCTGTCACCAGGCTGTGACTATGTACCCCTCGCCTCTCGCACCCCGCACGATTGCCCGTATAAGCAAAGGCTTAAGTATATCTCTCATATGTTTCCCTTTTTCTCCTAACTCAGCTTGGGATCCCAGGGTCTGCCTCGAATAGGTGACCCCAACGTGTGACCAGCAACTCCAAAGCCTTCATATGCTCCATCTAGTGATAATTCCTGATCTATGTACGCACGTCTGTCGCTCCACACATTTTTCCCCACACACCAATGTTTTGATCTCCACGCCAACAATTTAAAACACATAACCTCCCATTGCCCGTAAATTAAATCAGGTCCGGGTGAGGGGGTTATGACGCACGCAAAGCTACGCATTTGATAAAAGAGTTTTTTTGAGGTAAAAATGGGTTTGAGTTCAATGTAATATATAGGTAAATACATACATATAAGCATGTTCATTTGTAGGATGAGACTTTTTTCGGGTGCCGTACCCAAAGGGTAAAAACGGGACCCTATTACTAAGACTTCGCTGTCCATGCGTCCGTCGGTCACCAGGCTGTATCTCATGAACTGTAATAGCTAGACAGTTGAAATTTTCACAGATGATGTATTTATCCATCTAATCATTAATAAAGTTTTTTTTTCAAGTTACACTTAATTATGACCTATAAATAGCATAAACTAGAACGAAAAAGAAAAAGACGAAAAACGACAAACACTAGACCAACTACCTGAAAAGCAATTTAAAATAAATTCCCATTTAAAATACTATCTAAAAGCATTCAAATCTTTAAAAGCAAATACGTTGGTTTTTATTACGTTCTTTTTTCACTACTTATTGCTGAATTCGCTCCGAGCCACTGTTTGAGAACCGCTGAAAAACAAAGCGCACGCTGAAATAACCGAGCTTTTCGTAGACATACAAAATGTATGAACATGCACGGCGTTCACCTGTGACATACATGTCGCTTTTTGGTGAAGGAAAACACATTGAGGAACCGGCGTACGTCCGTGAAGAATTTCAAAGTGTATGTGAAGTCCCTAACTCGCTTTGGACTAGTTTATAGCCCGATCTCTCTCGTGCATGAAAGAAGACGTGTGCCGTGTGCCCGGCAGTGAGACGTATATAGGCTAGATTTTAATTATTTACTGACGCACTAGCTTTAACAACATTTATTATACCTATTGTTTTACAGGTTACAAGCTTTCGTGGACCGGCCTCAAAGCGCCAGCTTGTCATAAAATAAGTATTTAAGACATAGTTTTTTCTGAAGGGCGATACGAACTTTATAATCTTGTAGTCAGCTGTAAAGATAGCTATTTCTTGTTATAAAACGGTTACGGATATGATCTGTTAACAGTGACACAGATCATATCCGTAACCGTTTTATAACAAGAAATAGCTATCTTAATAGGCCTCCTAAATACAATATTTCTTGTGGCGCGACGACTTTTTAGCCATAGGTATGGTGTCTGAAAATAATATTATTTCATTATTATTTAACAGAACGGGACTTAATCGCGTATAAATAAGTTGTTTAATTTACCTCCGAGGACGTTTCGAGGACGGCGTTGTCCACGTGGTCTCGGAGAAGACTGGCTAAATAATAGGTAATGACTTAATCGGTAAAAATCGTGAGTTTCAATCAATACGAGTATTATTTCAGTCTATATGATAAACGTCGTTGGTTCATTCCGTATACAGAAAAAGTTTTGTATGTATGTATGAATGTAAATGGTTTTACTGTCTCTTAGTCCCGTAGCCGGCTGCCTGCTTACATTAGTGGCTCTTTTATGAGTTTAGTTAAGCGGTGTTGCATACGGTTAAAGAAAACTTTAATAACCTTGCTGCTTGCTTTAATATCTTTAACAAGTAGTACGAATAAAATGTAAGGACTTAACTGATGAAATAACTGGAAATAACATTTTCTACACCTTTAAAAAATAACCAGACAAGTGCGAGTCGGACTCACCCACCGAGGGTCCCGTACTTTTTAGTATTTGTTGTTATAGCGGCAACAGAAATATATCATCTGTGAAAATTTCAACTGTCTAGCTATCACGGTTCATGAGATACAGCCTGACAGACAGAGGGATAGTCAGACGGACAGGCAGACGGACAGACAGACGGACAGCGGAGTCCCGTTTTTAACCTTTGGGTACGGAACCCTATAAAATATCCGAAAGTTAAATGCATGGATTCGAACACAAAAACAGCGTAAGATGCAGCATCATCATGCATTACGATTTTTGCGAAAAACTTACGTATTGAATTTGTATACCATAGATGTAGGTTGGTTTGTAGGTGGTATTGCAGCATGGTGGCTTTACTGTAGCCATAATAGTAGAATTGTGTCGAAGACTGTCTTTCTCGTCTTATGTCTAGAGAACGCCTTAAGGCATTAAGTCTGCAATTTTTTTTAAGGCGTGAAAATAGCATCAATTGATAAATTGCAGACAAAACACGAGTTAGCACTAGTGCAGAAAATAAATGAATAGAACGTTCGGTTCGATTCGAAAACAAAAGGCGCTCGGTTCGGCTGGTTTACACTAACCCACAACTTACTTGTTACTTCTATTTTATCGCCGCGTTTAGTAATCGACCGCTATAATGATTTTGTTTTCTTTTAAGCATTTTTAATACTATGGCGGTGGCAACCCAGCTTGCGACCACCGCCACCACAGCCTATGGGCGCTTGAAACTCTAGGGGACTTACACGCGCATTGCCTACCTTTCATGCAGAACAGGGCTAACGAAAAAGTGTTATTTTTTTATATTTAACCTTTACACGGCTTAATGACGGGCGTAGACTTTAAGAGTATTTGGTTTGGTAAAGTAAGGGTTAACACCATCAGGGAGGAATGTTTCTATCTTATATCTGACATGGCACAACTTGACCTGAATCGTTCTTCCATCCATATTTTAGCCTGATTAAGTAGATTTTGTTTGTTTAATTTAATAAAACTTCATGAGTCTCATGACAGACAGAGCAAATCAGGGATTTGAATAAGTCGGATCGGTCACAAAGAATTAATGTCCTTGACATGTTTCTTGATTTGTTCTTAATTTTATTTTGAGAACGAACCTTTGTTTTTCTTTTTAAAATTGCCTCGAGAGTTCTTTACCAAAATAATTTAGCCATAGTCGTTTAAATATCAACGTATATCAATTTCCTTGTTTGTGTTAAAAAAAACTTGCGCTAAAATACAAATATCTGCGATTAAAATATTCCACGGAGTTTTTGGAGCACCCTTCCATCAGAAAAGGGCCCTTATGCTTCATGTGGAATAAGGACCTTTCAATCAAAATTTCTGATAGAATTTCAGACAAAAAGGACCTTTTATTGCACTTGCATAAGGATCCTTCCGTGATGGAAAGCCAATTAAAATGAGTAAGCCACTTTCACAATTGTATTTTATTGCCGACTGTATTACCGTACATTGCATGAGGTTCCTTAAGTGGCAGTGGGCGGGGATCATTGCTCGCAGAACTGATGGCCGGTGGGGCCGGAAGGTTCTGGAGTGGCGTCCGCGTACCGGTCCGGAAGACGAACTGCCGGTAGGCCTCCAACGAGATGGAGTGACGACCTGGTGAAGGTCGCGGGAATTCGGTGGATGCGAGCGGCACAGGATCGGTCGGAGTGGCGAGCCTTGGGGGAGGCCTATGTCCAGCAGTGGACGTCTATCGGCTGACATGATGATGATGATAATGATGCATGTGGTTCTATGTTTTTCCGTCGAGAACATTATATAGACACCGTTCGACTAGATAATGAGATTAAGCTCTATGTTAGCATAATATGTTATTGCACTGTAGTTGCATTGACAAGAAAGTAGGTTTCAACTCAATCAGACATTAGGAAGTATAGGTACATTTACATTACAAAGTTACGTATAGAGTCAAGCGAAAAAACGTGTAAAAACTGAATTTTTAACATTTTACTAAGTCGCCAGAAAGGCTTGTTCCAACCCCAAACTTCAGCTCACAATAGACGCTTAAAATTCTTACGTACTTTATACCGAAATTACATAAAATGAATGTTTCTAGAAGCTACAGTGTAAAAGACTGTTACATTAATTAAATTCCAAGCCTTCTATCCGGCCACATCGCTGATACCACCAGTATATCTAGAGCTATAACACTCCTAGTAACCTGTATAGATTGGCTGCGTGTCAGGGGTCAAATGAGTAGGATTCAGACGCGGTTTTCTTTAAAAATGTGAAATTATTTTCGCTTTAATCGTTATTAAGGTTGCATTTAGTTTAGACACATTGTTTGTAAGAGGTAGAGTGCTTCGAGGTTGTAATTACTTTAAAAGCTACGACGCGTTATTGATATTTCATAGGGATATCTTTTTTCCATTAAAATATAGGTACTATTTTTCAACATACTTGTATTTCACTTTACTTGTATTTACTTACTTTACTTTTACTTATTTTACTTTTACTTGTATTACGTCTGTGTATTTTTAATATAACTTTATGATGCTCAATAAACTATATTTACTTACTGTAACATGGAACAGATATAAATAAAGGGGAAGAATAATTATGCCTACCACAGATTTCTTGTCAAATTAAATATTATTTTGTTCACATGGTCCCAAATAGCCAACCTACTTGCATCAAATCAAATAATAATATGGTGACAGCCAACGTGGCTAATAGGAACACAGTTTGCACAGGTATGTTGTAATACGACGACGACCTGTCTGGCCTAGTGGGTGACCCTGACCCTGCCTATGAAGCCGATGGTCCCGGGTTCGAATCCCGGTAAGAGCATATTTTATTTGTTTGATGAGCATGGATATATTTTATTGTTCCTGATTCATGGGTGTTTTCTATGTATATTAAGTATGTACATATTTATTTTCGTATGTGCGGCTGTCCAGCTTTTTTTCGATACATGTGGCTTATTCTGACTAAAATGACTAGTTAGAAATCTGATTTGTATTTGTTATGGATGTGATCTGTCAGCTGTCAACGGTGGCATTTCTCCCAATCAGAATAAGCCTGCTGGTCACATTTATCGACCTGTTGTCGTAAAAATATAAATTTGTATAAGCAGTATCGGTAATTATAGGTTTTTTTTTTCGAAACAATTCTTGGATTTCTTTCATAATAGCAATTCGTGAAGTCTACAGCTCACAAAGCCACTAGTAATATTATATGTTGAAATAGGTCCAATGGAAATACATATTTCAATAACTTATGTAAGTACCTAAATAAAATGTTGGTTCTGAGGTTGAAAACGAAATTTATATTTCTAATATTATAAAACGCAAATGTTGTAGATAAATCCAATAAATGCTGTTAGATTTTACGCCCAAGAATTTAAAATGCAGTTTTTTCCCCACAAAAAGGAAAATTTAATAAAGCTACCAATCGAAATTATTGCTCGGTTCACAGCTTGGCGCGGATAATTGCAATTGGTTGGCTGTTTGTTTTTCGGTTCTGCTTTTTTATCGGTTTTAGCGTTCAGCAAATCTAATAAAGGACTTGTATAGGTTAATTGAATCATATTAGTGCTTTCGGCTCTGTTTCAAAGTGAAAGGCGAATGATTTGTGAAAATAATTGGATTGGTGTTTCCAGCTGGTTAGTACGCCAATACGCTTTTAGTTGAAATAATTTTTCACATCACCTATTCCAAAAAGGGCTTATTTTACCCCGCTAGGAGGGATCAAAGTGGCACTTTTCTGTTCTAGGACACGATTTTTTTTCTTTTTTGCATACTGTTTTTTTTAGGTAATTAATATTTTAGAACATAATAATTTCCTCATAGGTGATGTGAAAAACAGTATGTGTCACATGGTAGCAAAATTATTTTCATCTTGGGCTTTATCGCCCTCGCTACGCTCAGGATTCCATTATAGAATCGCTCGCCGTAAATATGTCATTTTGCTCCCTTGTGACACAATCTACTATTGTTTCCTAATTAAAAGGTTTTAGTCGAGTCTAACCGCCAATTACTCATACCATCATACCATTTAATTGTAAGTGGAGTTTGTGAATGTATTTATTGTACCCCCGAAGGCACGGACACGGTAAATGCAGGATGTTCTCTTGTCTGTGTGTTCGTACACACAAATTACTGTTTTTATTTATCTCAAAAACGGTTTGTTCTATTTGCTTGCGGTTTTCAGTAGATGTTACGTGACACACCGGTGATAGTTGTAATTTTAAATGAAAAAAAAAATGTAGGTAGCAGCACCATCTCTCTAGCTCTAATAATATTAAATAAATATATTTCAGTTTATAAAAATGGTTACTTGCAATTTGATGTTTGCCTATTCCATGGTGTGGCGTTATTCTCTTAACCAAATCATCGGTCCACCTTGCTGGGGAGCCTCTTTAGCTTGGTTGCCACTTAAGTTGCCCCAGCAGCCAACGGTACTAAGATCAAAATGCTCCGTCCATTATCACTTAAGTCTGGCAACCCCATCTGGATTTATTGCTCCCCCAAATATGTCATGGGGACCATACATACAGTCTACCTCCTTTTTGGATCACCCTACCATACAGTCTACTGAGTCTACCTCCTTTTTGGACCACCCTACCATACAGTCTACTGAGTCTACCTCCTTTTTGGACCACCCTACCATACAACAGGCTACCTCCTTTTTGGACTGCCCTTCGAACAAATTTAGTAAAGTAGTCAATAACCAACTTTGCCAAAAAAAAATTAGACCCAGTTCCGTCAGACTAAAGTTTGAGTACAGAATGAGTAAGAATAACAAAGTTGCACTAAGTCTGTTAAAGCTGACAAAACGGGGGTTTTCAAAAATTCCGTTTATGAAGCCAGATGTTGATGTAAGTAAGCGCGTCTCTGATCTGGTTTCCCACTTCAGATTGCAAAAGCCTACATTGCTTTTGTGTCAGTAACAGCATGACCAGAGGCAAAATTAACCCTTTGACCACCAAAACGTCATTACATAATGTCAATATAATTTGTGCATCGAAATTGAGTAGGTATTGTAAGGTAGCAAAATACAATAATTAAACGAAAGGGGCATTCCAACATTGTTTAAAAACAAAAGTAACAACAATTGACAAAATCCAATTTTGTCGCCTGCTAGTTAGCGAAGAAAAATTCAAAATTGAAAAAAAGGGAGGTAACGAAAGCCAGTTTACCAGTACAAAATCTTTGTCTAAGTCAACTTGAATTGAAGACGAGCCCTAAATATGTGTATTATTATCCATCAAAGTGAAGCAGCTGAAACATTATGAATTATTTAATTAATAGAGTCGAAGAGACCTACTCTATTTCAACACTCTTTTCTTTACGCAGTCCCGATGTTTTCCTGCACCTTTAAGATTAAAACATTGTAACAAAAAATACTGTCCCGTATAACATGGAGTTAAATGCGGGCAAACAGAAGTTTCCCGTCGTCCCGAGTCAGCTGAAAACAACTTTAACTCCCGACTTACAACTTTTAGAATTCTGAAATACTACTCTACTAACACAAAATGGTATGTTTTCATAGAAAAGGTATTGCATTTACGTTCTTTTTCATCGAGGTGAAGTGACCGTTCGTTTAACTTTATCGATACTTTGAGAGGTTGAGTTCGTTGAGTATTCTTTATGATGTTTTGAATAAGTGGAACTATTTGGAGCTAAAGATTTGAAAAATGCAGCGTAGCGAAAAATAAAATTTTATGCAGCTATTTGATTATAAAATATTACTTACCGACTTATCTATTTTTTCGTTCATGAAGTTATTTTTTATCATACCATGTACGTCACGTTCCATGTAACAAGTTATATGTAAGTGACCTTTATAACATAATTTTTATTATGTAGGTTATTTTGATGTACACAAACATTGACCATTGTAGTCTAATTATAAAATATATAATTCCAACTTTTTTATATTAATTGTGACGTTTTCAATTAAAAGGTACCACATTGTCGCTTGTCGATAAAGTTGATTTCAAATTGAAGCTATATGAAAATAGCGCCTTATTGACAACCGACAATAAGTACCCTTTTGGTTGAGAATGGCACAATTAATGTCTTCCGATCAGTCTTTCGTGACCACAACTAGTGCAACTTAGCTAAAACGTCGGAAATAAGGTAAAATAATGAGATTGACCGTTAGACCCGTTAATGACATTAATTATGTGTACAAAACGCGAGATTTTAAAGTGTTTTTAACATTAAGTCGATATAGGTAGTAAATTTTATAATTATCATTTTATTTTAATCACTACAATTGTTAGTCATAAAGGTCAATCTCTGAATACGTCTGTGATTTCAACTGCTCGTATTTGATTTAGCGTAAAACGAGAAATTTTATTCAAATCGCTATTTACAAAACAAACATGGGATATCAAATTTTAATTACAATGTATAACAATATATTTATATGTAGACGTAGGATCTAGTAAAAAAATATTTACATATTATAATTTAACCTGACCAAGGTAACGCAAACTGGCTCTAGGATATAATATATTATCCAATTAGTTTGGTTTTTGATTTCACTTAAAATCCCATAGTAAATAAATCAAGCCGACGAGCAACGAGGGAAAATTAAAATCATTATCACACAACGTGGTAAAATTGTAGTGAATAAAATTCAAAGGCTAAAAGAGTAAAGTTAAAAAAGGTACAATTTCAAACAGAAGTACACTTTCAGCCGGTCTAGCACATGATTGTCGCGACAATATGTCGCCACGAGATAGACTACCCGTGCCTCTTTAATTAATACAGTTAGAAAATGACGGGTAGCCTATCTCGCGGCGACATACTGTCGCGACAATCGTGTGCTAGGCCTACAGAGATGATAAATATATTGACGAAAAACGTCAAACTCCGCGCGAATCTGAAATATTCTCTAGACTTATATTGACCGGGATATAGACCGTGATTACCTTTTGTATTATTTGTGAGCTCCCGATATCGGGAAACTAACCGTGAATCATTCAAAACTCTGAAATATTCTGTCGCAAGTTTCGCGCATCTAATCTTTTGTTCCTTTCTAATTTCCTGACTTTACATTAATAGTGTATGTAGAGTCTGTGCGGAATGAGAAGAGTCGTGGAATGTATTGGGGCTACATTCCATGACTCTTCTCTTCTCGCGTAGACTATTGCATTGACATTGACTCTAAAGTGCAACGCGAATAAAATACTATCATCATCTTCCTCGCGTTATCCCGGCATTTTGCCACGGCTCATGGGAGCCTAGGCGTCCACTTGGCAACTAATCCCGAGAATAGGCATAGGCACTAGTTTTTACGAAAGCGACTGCCATCTGACGTACTATAATCTAATAACACTACATTGTTTTACACGGTAAACGCAGCGGAAAGCGCAAAAAACAACCGCGTGCTTTAGATTCCCTTATCTTTGCGACGTCCACAGGAAAGACGCGAACGTGTTAAACATACTACCATACCATAGATTAGTATATGTTAACCTACTAAATGTGTATGACTCGTTAGAGATGTCATGTATGTATGTAAGTAGCAAAGATACTATATCTAAGTAGGTTCTACACCACTAGACTAGCGCCGCAACGCTCGAATACAGAGTAGATTTTCACGCCAGATTGAAGAAAGGGTGGAAACGGATATAGGTTCGCTGAATGCGCCAAAAATCTAGGTCACTATATAATAAACTAATGTAACCTAAGTTCTAATGCAACGTTATTTTGGTTTTGATACGTCCTTTTCCAAATAGTCTTCGTGAAAAGGCTTTACAGTTGTAGTGCATATTTATTTTCCATCGTATTTTCACGGAAACGTATGAACGTGTTTTACTATTTCAGTCATTCTCGGTACAAAAAGTACTGAGGTAGACTGAAGTAGCATGACAAATACGAACGCTTCCAAAAAAGTACGATGGAAAACAATTATGCACTACATCTGTAGCCAAACTTGCTGTTTCTATACGGTTACCATCAGTTTGGCACTGACATAAACGCCATCGGGAACGTAATTTACTTTCTATGCATCTCGCTCGTACTCGCATATTAGTGCGACCGAGATGCATATATTATAAAGTAAATTACGTTCTCGATGGCGTTTATGTCTGTGTCAAACTGATGTAGCCGTACTGTTGACCAAATGTTAGACTGGTAAATATTTTTTATGGGGTTAAATCCGATTTTTTGTATCGTGGAAGTTATTTACTACAATACTAAACCAAAACTTTACATATAATATATATAGTTTCTGATTATCTTCTTCTTCGTCTTCGTCGTTCCCTCATGATTGAGGATCGTGACCAAGAACTATATCCCTCCATTTAACGCGATCTGATTATCTAGCACTACTTAATACGGAAAAACATGGCGTCTGTGGTGGTTCAGATGAGGGGGAGCTCAAATAGTTATTACAAGCAGCTGTGTTGTCGATATATGGTATCTAAGTAGCTACTGTTATTATTTTAGTTTAGTTGGAGCGCATAGCCAACAAACTGTTTTACAGTTTGGCGAAACTTTAATTATAGGTACATTGTATATAATTGTGTTATGTTAAATAAATAAAAAATAGCACCCTGAAATCGATAGCAGAGAGGTGGGACTTAAAAATATGTACCTATTTTGTTCAGTAACCTTTTAAGAGCCCATCGACGTGCTCACTAGCGCCACTGATTAATAATTGTGATTTTTATGACGATAGATATTTAAAAAACCGAGTCGGACTCGCGCACGAAGGGTTGCGTACCATTACGGAAAAACACAGCAAAAAAAATATCACGTTTGATACGTTGTTGTATGGGAGCCCCATTTAAATATTTATATTATTCTGTTTTTAGTGTTTGTTGTTATAGCGGCAACAGAAATACATCATCTGTGAAAATTACAACTGTCTAGCTATCACGGTTCATGAGATACAGCCTGGTGACAGACAGACAGACGGACAGACGGACGGACAGACGGACAGCGAAGTCTTAGTAATAGGGTCTCGTTTTTACCCTTTGGGTACGGAACCCTAAAAAGGAGGCCGCTACGTACTGTATTTTGTATTTTCTAAGTACCTTTTGAATACCCATCAAACTAGTTTTTATGTTGCTGGATTCGTTGATCTATGAACTCAAAACAAAAACGGCCGTTTTAACTTTGGACGCATAGATTGACGAATCCAGCGACGTAAAAACTATTATAATGTCTTCAAAAGGTACTTAAATACAAAATACTGTAGCGGCTCCCTTTTTTAAATATCTATCGTTAAATTGAAATAATCACAATTATTTAACAGTGGCGCTAGTGAGCACGTTGTCTACTAATGTAGTTTATAAGTGTTTTGTAACGAACAATCTATGAATCAAAGGAATCTTCAAAATATACTCAGTTAATTTTTTACTAATCCCTTCTAGCGTCCGAAACTAAATATCTTTGCGCGGAAAAGTGTGACATGTAATAAGGTGCACCTTGCAGGTAGAGGCTCTTTGTGACTCCAGTATATGACAATACCCGCTTTGTACGGGATTGATCGAACGCTAGGATTACATGTTTGTAGTTCTGTCTCTTTGGCTTATAGACCTTGAACGGAATCTTTTATTTTCGTGATACAAAGAAAATCCGCAATGCTACATGATCTGTGCAATTTTTTATGCAGTATTGATTAATATTATACAACTTTATAAGAAATAGTATTCGAACACAAAGTCAGGAATTTTTCATGTGTGTTTAGGGTTGGCAACATGTGAAGGGTACACGGAAAGAACATGTCTAGTCACTTTTTTTGGAAAATGAGATTTTAATCTCAAAATTAGTTACAACTCCTGTTACCGCTGCAATTATAAATATAACTCGTTTTTGTCTCACTTTGAAAACACCTATACACGAAAATAATATGGTTAATTACCCACATCGTTCTTTTCAAACCGCGATAACTCAAAATGTTGTCAAAGTGACTAGACATGTTCTTTCCGTGTACCCTTCATGTATAATAAATCTGGTTGTATGCGTTCATAGACTACGGTGACCGCTTACCATCAGGTGATTTTATTTTCTAAAGTTTTTGAATGCGAATTTGCATAATTTGAATAACTCCAAAACCAGACTTACTTACCGCTGTTGATGCGTCAAATACTTCAAAAGCCGGTGCTAACGCAGCGTACTACGTAGGCGAACAACACGCGAACGCGAAGCGATACGTCGCGGGGTAAATCAATCCTTCGATACCTATAGAAGTCTCCTACGTGGGCGATCTCGTTGCGAACGCGAACGCCGTGGGCCCGCCGCGCCGCGCCGCGCCGCTTCGCGTTCGCGAGTTGTTCGCTTACGTAAGATACTGCTTAAGTGATTTGGCATACTTTTCCTTCTACAAATTGAGAAACCTGTGGGACAAATTATTCCCTTAAATAATGTAAGCCGGCGGGCAACGAGTTCTAAAGATGCTCCGCTAAATTGCCATACGTACATTCAAAAGCATAATTTCTAAATTAAATATCGTTAAAAATGTAAGACTGACTTATTTTCAAGGAATTAGAAAAGCAACGTCTCCCTGATCCCGCGCTAAGGAAATAACAATTTGAATAATAAATGGCTCATTAAAATTACTCCATCTCTGTCAGCAAATTAATGAATATGTATCCAATAGGTAAATATGTATCCAATAGCAAGCGTCACTGAAGTGTTAAACGAAGGTAACTAGGGCATTACATTATAATGTGAAAGAAATATTAGCTATGTTTTGCTATTTAGATTACAAAGTGTCTACTAAGAGCTATTGATGTCGGTTGTAAGGTAATCTACGAGTATCTATGTAAACTGTTTGGTTGATGAATCATATTCGTATTTGCATTGTATTGACCTTGAGGCGTGTTTTAAGTGGAAAAATAATACAATAATATAATTGGTAACATTAACTATCTCATTTTAATAATATATCAAATGATTAGTGATATGTCATTAAACTGCTCGATATCAGTAAAAGGAAATAACGATATTTATGCATAATAATATATTTAAAGTAAAACTTGTTTCAGTAACGAAATAAATAACAAACATTCAGAAGAATAGAAGGGTTTCTAGCGGTAAATTTGGTCCTAAATAAGCTCCCAAATCCTTTTGCTATACACCGATAAAGATGTCAGTCGAACCATAGTCAAGACGCTTCTGAAAGCGGCGTTTGCAACGCAATAATTCCAACAAGTCGCGCTTATGCCCTTTGGGCTAAAAACCGCACCAGCACGCGCTCTCAATCTGGAGCGAAAAGATAAATTTGTGCTGCCACGGATTGGGACGAATGTGCCTTGCTTGACGTTTTCATACGACTTGATAAATTGCCTGTGTCAGCTGTCACAAGCGTGGCCAATGTTTGAGGGCTATAGTTCTATTATAAAAATGGCTTAGCCATTTTGCACATGTCGCTTGCATAGTGAGCTTGACCCAAAAACGATGAAAAACGGACGGAAATGTGTCAGCGTGAAACCCATTGCCTTATTTTCTTGGGCGTTAATGTAATTGAGTCGTGAGGGAACTAAGTTAAATGAAACTGCATAAGTGAATATGTTTCGTAAATTTGTAAATATGTTGAATTCTAATCAGTGCATTTTAAAATATTACTTATAATAAAAGAGTTATCGCTAATTCGACTAGGACTTCATCCATTACATACAGATTAAGTACATCATGTTGATATGGAAAGATTGCATGACATGTGGATGTAGTTAAAAACTATTGAGTACCTTCGTATTTTTTTATTTTCAGATTTCTACCAATTTACTACTACAAGTTAGCTAGAGGACGCCCCTTATAGGGATAAGTTCACCTGTGTCATTTAATTTCTATAAATATTATGTGAATCCGTTATGTACGGCTGCAGAGATAGTTGACCCGCCCTACATAGCAATTTGTTTGCAGGTGGAAGGCCGGGGGGGTTAGTAATATTGTTATTACTACCTATTAGTACTACTACTAGAGTCGAATCAAGATAACTGTATAGCATTTGCAATGACAAAGTGTGGCAATGTCAATATTTATGTTAATTTTGTATGAAAAATCTGTCATTCACTACATTCATAATGTTACTCATTTATTTCGATGCTTCCAAAGTTGTTAACTATCTGGAAAACCAAAGACAAATTAGAACCTAAATCTTTGTTCTAGATTGCGCTTAGTGCACTTATAGAGAGTAGTTCATCTTCAAACTCACAGGTAGATGCACAGCCAGCGCGGAAATACAAATAACAGCTAAAGTTATAATAGCTCAACTAGCGTAAATTAATCTGTCTTTTTGAGCTTTAAATTAGTAGGGGCATTCGCAGCATGGGAGACTTGTAGATTGAAAGTCATTCAGCCCTTGATCGCCCACTGCTGAGGATAGGATAGGCCTCTCAGTACGCCACTTGTTTCGGTCTTGAGGTAATCTCATCCAGAAGTCACCGGTAATCTTCTGAATGTTGTCCACCCAACGAATCAACGAACCGCACTTCTTTCATCCAAAAGCGGCCACCATTCCGTTACAGATGTAGTGCATAATTATTTTCCATCGTATTTTCACGGAAACGTATGAAAGTGTTTTGCTATTTCAGTCAGTCACGGTACAGAAAGTATTGAGGCTGACTGAAGTAGCATGACAAATACGAACGTTTCCAAGAAAATACGATGGAAAAATGGAAAACAATTATGCACTACATCTGTAATATTTTGATCCACCTGTTCTCTCTCACGCCTCTCCACCTGTTCACTCTGCCATTTTTGTTTGATAATGACGCCCGCGGTAACATCGAAAGTGGTGAACTAAATATTTTCAGATATGTTACTGTTTTTAGCCCTTTACTGTGGCTATGCTGAATCAGTCTGTCAGTTGAGGAATTTCAGAGTAAGTAACTGCATTCCTTTAGTCGACATAACAGGTGTTTATTTCGCCTCCCTGGCAGCACTCCCAAAACCTTTGGCTAAGTGCCACTTGCACCATTCACTAACCCGGGGTTACCCGGTTAAACCTGGACTTACCATGGTTACCAGTAAAATTTGACACTGGGTTAACGGTTTAACCAATTAACCCCGGGTTATTGGGATGGTGCTAGTGGCCCTAAGTGTTTAGGTTTAGAATGTGTAAGGTATATCGGGTATTCCAAATACTTTAAATTGTCAGGTACTTCTTTCTGAAAATGGACTGAAATGGCTTGGAATTTTCCCACGTTCTATTCAAAATTACCTTACTAAGAATTAGTCAACATGTCGCGCGAGTGCCTAAAAACAAGTAAGTCTAAACCGTAAAATTATTTAATGTTAGTATAATGTCTCACAACAGTTTAAATTATTATTGTTATTATTATTATCTTTATTTATTATTTTTCTTATGTTAGGTTTTTTATAATATGCACCTTTTTTATAATATAACCTAGGGTGCCGCCAGCAGCGGGGCAGGGCCCAAGCTGCCGGTGGTCAGGGCCGCAGAGAGAGGAACCGGCGGACTATCCGCGCCGTGTCCAAGATCACCGCCTTCTGCATCTGACCCTTGATCCAACCACCTAGCGAGAGTCTCTCAAGGTGTTGGTCGAGACTCTTCGCTATGAGACCGTTCGCTGAAACGACTATCGGGACAATGATCGTCGAATCAACATCCCACATGGCGGTTATCTCGTGAGCCAAGTCTAGGTACTTACTGGACTTGTCCTTCTCGGCTTTCACGAGATTCTCATCATGGGGGATGGTGATGTCGACGAGCACGGCCCGGCGCTGCGATCGATCTATTATCACAATGTCAGGCTTATTGGCTACAATAGTCCTGTCAGTGATAATAGATCGATCCCAATAGAGCGTGGCACGACCATTCTCGAGAACTGGCACAGGTAAATACTTGTAGTATGGTACTTCGCAGTCCACAAGGCCGTATAGAAGAGCAAGCTGCTGGTGAATAATCCTGGCTACGAGATTATGTCTGTGCAAGTACTCGCCGTTAGCAAGATGAGAACAACCGGAAATGATATGCCTGAGTGACTCTCCGGGACGGCGGCATGCCCGACAAATGTCGACCGTACCGTCCTTCAGGATATATTTCCGATAGTTGTTCGTCATCATAACTTCGTCCGCAATTGCACAGGCAAAACCCTCGGTTTCTCCGAAGAGGTCCCCGAATCGTAACCAGTTCACCGACGCGAGCAGGTCTACATCGGGTCCCATGAGGGCCTTGTAGAACCGCCCGTGTAGCACCTTACTCTCCCATACCGCCTTGCGGCCCGCAGCACTATTATTATTATTGTATCTCCTTGGATATCACGGGCCTATGCATCCCGGTCTTTTGATAGGCTTGCGTGGGGATACAAATCCAACACGTAGAGGCCCCTTGGAGAGCTTTAATGTCATGTAGAACGCCTGCTGGAACCCGTTCACAGGCGCAACAGTAGACACCCATGAACCGGTCGCAGCAGGCGTTGGGACTATTGTAGAAAAAGTGAACAGTATACCGGTCTATGGATTGAAGTTTGGGTGGACAATGAGACTGGGCTATTGTAAAGAAGTTCGGACACCTGCCATAACAATGTTAAAACACGTTATCGAGGCAGGTGGTGACTTGCCGCTGACTAGATGGGCCCCTGAAACTGCCGTCGTGAAGACGACCAGGAGCAACACCGGTGTGAGCGGCTCAGGGGTGTCGAGAGGTGTGCGCCGCTTTCTACCCAGTGACTGTTAACAGTTATTATTATTATTATTAGTCATCTCGACGTTTTCTGTAACAATGCAGTCGACTGCATTACTGCACTAGTATTGCAGCGAGATACTTTTGCGGCTGTATTGCTGCCGCAAATGTCAAAATCGATGTTGCTGCGATTTTTCGTACAGAAACGAGTATGTAGAAATCGTTAAACACTAATAAAGATAAATCTGAACGGGGATTGTGCGATAGATTTTATCGATAACTGCTGTAGGCCTGTCCGCCTACACAACGACTCCTATAAATTACGTTTTATTAGCTGCTTATATCACTTCGCTTTTGCTTATACAACCGGGGATAGAATACATGTAGAAAATACCTTTTTTGTTATTTACCGGATGTTGTCTGTCCCCCTATTAGCAGGTTGTATCACGAATATCATTATAATATGTAGACAATTTGACTAGCCACTCCGATCCTCTATTCGAGGTTGCAGTAAACACATGGTTTATTTATCTAATAACACTAATAGGTACCTACTAGTACAATACAAACTGATACATTTAACATTAGTAAATTTAATAATAAAACTAAACGAAAACTAAGAACCAAAACAAACTCGAAGTAAAAAGGTAATATTATTTCAGAAACAACAGCAAGAAATGAAGCCCCCCCCGAATAAGTTTATTTTTTACAAATTAAATACACCTCAAATTCGAACTGATAAATACTGTAGGTACTTAGCAACAGAACGAAATACCTACATGCTAATCTCTACCGAAGCACACAATCTTATTTAAGTACCTTAACTTTCTAAAACAGAATCACTTAGAAGGGTTTTACGATTCTAGAACTTGAATCAATTTACAGAAATTTTCGTGGAATTTCCTTAGCTTCGGGGCAGGTACTTAATATTTAGGCTGTGTGAATTCGACATTTCCTTGAATTCATTACAATAAGAATCCTTCTAAAAGCGAGTTTGATGTGCATGTTTTCATCTTACATGTCTTAACACTATTATAGTACATTACAATACAAGTGGAAAAAGTAGGAAATCCGAAACGAGTGGCGATAAATTAAACTTCTTCTTAACTAACTTAGCGGTTTCACTCACGTGTTTTTAGTCACTCGCGCGACAACGTAACCGCGTAACCGCTAAGTTAGTTAAGTTAATATGCCTCACGATAGTTTAAATTCGATTAAACTTCTTCTCTTCTTTCTTAAACTTTTCTTTTTAAACTTACCTCTTCTTCTTCCTTCTTCTGCTAAATCGTATGCGGGGCAGCAGCAACGGCCTTCTGAGGGCGTTGGCTGAGCGTCTCGACTCTCCTCTCACTGGGTTGAAGTGGCGGTTGGCAGGGCCAAGTAGAGCAGGTTGTCTACCTTGCTTGCCCCTGCCAAATAGTTTTTCCTATATTAATATATTTAGTTTTTAGTTTTTATATTTGTATTATTGTTGTTTTTGTATTGTGCCATTAACATAGTTATTAAGATACTCTGTAACTAACAAACTATTGATCAGCTCGGTCTGAAATAAATGATTTATTATTTATTATTATTATTACCAACCACGGAATTAAAACAAAAATATTGCGGTTGATTCAGTTGCCGGACACCAGACCGTCAAAATCCCCAGCATCTCCTGAAGATGCCTCGTAGAGAGGCGGAACACGTGTCGAATTTCGTCCTACTATTGGTGGTGGTTTTTTATATTTATTGCAGGAACATTAATTGCATGCAAAAATAGACAAGTACCTAAGTATATCGGGTTAGCACTGACTGACTAGCATGTTATTATTTTACGGATTAGCAAAGTAATGCCAGATTCTATTAATTATTCGGTAACCATGATACAAGCCTTACTTAGTGTGGAGCTAACTACCGTTTATATTGGGTTTTAAAATTGATATGTTAAAACTTTAGAGTAAAAATTTATCCTGTGTTTGCAACGAAAACTATTTTATTATTTTTATTTATATAATGTTATCTGTATTTGAAACTTTTACTGGCTCTAATTTCCTTTTGTATTAACATTTGTAGTAAAAAAAAATCTAGTACCAGACATAGATAATTATAATTCATCATCATCATCATCATATCAGCCCTTTATCGCCCACCAAATTTTAGTTTGTGCATAAATTGTTATACATTTTGAAAGTGCATTTTATACCTATGTTCGTGTTTTTTTTTTCTATCGAGCGAAAGTCAAAAAAATCCGCATTCGAATTGATGAAGTCACTAAAGATAACCCTCAAGATTGCTAATAAAATTTTTGGCAACCGTATTGTGATCAAAAAAGGGGTACGATTTTTCAAAAACTCCGTTCTCTGAACCTACGGCACCCTGATAAGCTAAATACGGACTAACGTTGCTACAACGAATATGCCTGTTCTGACACCCCAAATCCAGTTTCAAGCGGATCAAAAGTGAATCTTAGATGCAATCGCAACGCTTTGTGCATACTCGAATGCAATACGAGTCGCAACGCAAATTACACACGATTCTCTCTATTATTATGTTGCGTTCTGCGGTAACGTGTTGCAGCAGGGAGGGGAGAACAGTAGCGCTTACCACGAGTTGACATCTTGACATTTACGTTAGAGACTGCGCGAACTCGATAGCATAGCATTCCCTGTCTATCAGTGCGAGCGAGATGGACTGCGATCCAGTTTACGCAGTCGCTTACGTAAACGTCAAGTGTCAAGTCATGGTATGAGTACAGTAAATCATTTCGTCAAACAGTTTTCCTCTTCATTTTAAATTTACATAGGTACCAATTTTTACAGATCTGATAAAACAAAAAAAAACATTGCTCTCAACTCTTTGCTTGACAGGTAACTTTTTTTTAAATGTATATATCCAAAAACACCTAAAAATTGCATTTAAAAATAGCCGTGTTCCGGTTTATATGCGAGTTCGAAAATAATAGTCAGCTAAACTAAATAAATTTAACTAAATAATACGAAATTCAATTCAATTTAGGCTCTTTCAAAACCTGGCTTATGCCAATTTCCTCCTAAATACTGTTTAGAGTATATGGGAAATGGTAGTCATCACCACCCTAATTCATCATTTGTCCATAGAAAAATTACGCATTTGTCAAATACCGCTGTTTTAATCTGTGTGTTGTGATCATACTCAGTTACTCCGTATGGTTAACACTCATTTACAGTAATACGCGTACCCACACAAGCTCACTTGTTTATTCACACAAGCATATATCGGTGTACCTAGGTACACATGTGTCACACCAGCGTACGCTGTTGCTTTACGCGTGTTTACACTGTTAACGAATTAACAACATGTTCAAGAAATACTGTTTTACCTCACTGTTATACTAGTACCGAGAAAACACGTGATCAAAGAATAATATACTTTTTGTAAAGGATATAAGGAGCATTTTCGGTGACAGACGATGTACTTTGATTCGTTGTTAGAGTAGGTAACAAGGTTTTAGTTAAAACACAGAAGTAACGAGACTATTCCAGCAAAGCGAATTTTTTTCTTAGAAAATAGAGGTTGCTTTGGTCAAAAAAAAAATGTACCCAACTCTCCACGCTGGCCCAAAGCGAGTTGGGGTCAAAACTAATGCCATAGAAATACTGCTCAATAACATTTGGTCGACAATGGATCTGGTATAAAATCTCCCTAAGAGCTAAATTTCAAACGGAATAAAACGAACTCCAAATTAAAAATCACTGGGCAGCGATAACCCGGCAGCGCCACTTATCGGAACAGCTCAAGTTTTAATTGAAACCTCCCAGATGCGACTGTGAAATTTTATTGACCATTACATTGAGCGTTATCGGCAAGAGGATTGTCCGAGTGATTCTGAAATCTCGCCGAGTCGTGAGTCGAGATCTCAGGCGTACCAGCACTGTATGAGCGCGAACGTGGCGAACACAGACTTTTCTCTGACGGAAAAAGCAAATAAGTACCTGACATAATTTTGAATCCTGAGTATCCTGACACAATAGAGTAACCTTCAATGTGCGTGTCCTTGATCGCACCTGCTGGCAAAACAGCATTAGGGTTGACTACGCTTAAAAATATTACATAAAGCAAAAAAATATAGTTTCCTTTTGCCAAATATTTTATAACATCGTTATTTTTATCTTAAAATTGGTTGAATTTGTTGTTAGGTTAGGTTATGTTAGTCTTTTATTCTGTATCGAACTGTTCGCGCAAGATTTTTATAGGTGGTCTCAAAATCCGTAAAAATATAATAACAATTATAATCAGAGATCAAATGACTCATTCCTTCGTAAATAAAAGAACCTAATGAAAATTCAACTATTCAGAAGCTGACTTAAGCTGACTTTAGTAAGCTGTGATTAATACGTAGCAACATCTATAAAACTTATGCATCATAACGGGGATTTAAATTATCTACATTAGCTTGCTTTACGTTGGGTAGTACGTAAATATAAACCGTCTGTGTAGGTATGACATGTTCAAAGGAACCGTATTTGATATAACATATAATATTTATTTAGAATAAAGAGTACGTATTTTTCAATATTTACAATTTTTTACAATTTTTGTATGCGAGAATATTCATGATTATGCTCTTCCGACCGATTTCGGCCACAGCGACTGTGTGCTCTGGAGTAGGCAATTTTTAATTCGCGTTATTAGAGTGTAGCTGATCCACTCTCTGGTGCGTCCTTAGGTGGCTCACGTACCCTTCATATTCTATTGATAGTCGACGAATGCATTTCAATAAAATACTGACTAATCGTTAATATGCATTTAACTGCGGAAGTATCTCAATTCTCAACAAGCTCTTATCTGGAACGTTAACGGCAACAGAAAGATGTTTTTAGCTTTATGGACTAGCTGTTAACAAGCTTTACTGCTATGGTTCACAGATTTATCACCCTTCTGAACCGGTTCTACTTTAGTGGTAGTGATTCCTCTGCCCGCGACGTCCGTATAATTCGTTAAACTGCCTCCTGCCCCATCCCTCTTAGTATAGGGAATATTACTGCAATGTTCTGCCACCAGAGTGCAGGATTAGCCTTTTTAGTAAACCATAGAGTAACTTATACATACTGTACCTTTAACAGGTTTTTGATAAGTTTTTAGAGATAATAAAATATGACATTGATGCATCAAGGCAGTTTGCTTACAGAGGACCTACCGGGAAACGCGAATCCGAAAACTCGCTATCTGCCTCTTCATCGCTCGAATATGCAAGAGTGACAGAGATAATTCATAATACATAATTCATAATTCTTTATTGCAACCATGGTACAGTATAGATGTAAATTATAATAGATAAAGACATATAAACATGTTAGATAAAGACATTTTCTTGGTTCACGATAGACCCTCAGATTGTGGTAGTGGCGCCCTGGTGCCCCCTACGTAGTTTCGCGTAATATTTCCTAATATTCTGGAGCCCGATTCAGATCTAACAACTTGTTATGGTTTTGATCATATTTTGATATGACCTCGAAAATTGCTTATACTGATTGGTGCATGCGAAAAGAAGTGTCGTGCGTGAGATGCGAGCCAATCACCAACAGGATCGTCACGATCTTAACAAATTGTTACATTAGAATCGACCTGGAACTAAAAGTATCTTAATATGTCTTTCTAGAGATCAGAAACTATTGATGTGTGCTAAATTTCATTTCTAATAGGGTATAAAAATCGATTTTTTAAAATAGATACTAACAGAACAAAAATCTACCAGACATAAGTTTCAGATCTTTACCAACATAACAGAAGCTCCTATTTAATTCATGAAAAATTGTACTAAATTCCGAATTCGATTATAAAATAAATAACAAAATTCTAAAGAAGGACATGTTTAAACAAGTTTTGTTCATTACGGGTACGTATCATGGCGACACTTGATGTAGAACTTATAACTCTCTGCGACGCAAAAGGTTAAAAGTTTCAAGTTATCCTTATTAACGTTCCGAAACAGTCCCTCATTCATAAAGTTCTGTAAATATGTATGAGGATTACTAGCCTTTCAGAATAAAACGAAAATGAAATCCCTCTTGACTTGCAAAGTAGTGTAATTGACAACAAAAAATGTTATTCCAAAAAACTGTAGTGAGACAACCATGATGTGAGTTTTAAAATAAGTGTTGACTTACTTCATACCTACCATGGATCAGTGACTACCGTCAACAGGGGTGTATAGGGCTGGGGTGAATAGGGACAACACTTTAAATGTGATTTTCCTGACAATTTCTTAAACAAATACCCACACAAATTGTATCACAATAAGTCTACGTCTATTATTTGCAATCAACTGATACAATTTGTGTGGGTATTTTTTAAGAAATCTCCCTCCCCAGGTCGCCTTCGTGAGGTGTAGTACCCAGGAGGCTGGCAGCGTTACCTCTTTAGATGGCTAGACTCATTCTCTGGCAGTAGTAGCTTCTAACCTTCTGGTCACCTGGGGTATCTACAAGCCGTTGGAAAAATCTATTTAGAAAAAAAATCATGCTCGGACCCCACGATCCCAGAATTACGACACCAAACGGCACAAATAATATATGTAGCCCTCGCCTAAGACAGCAAGTGACTTACTTAGTTTTGGCTAAGGAAAAACCGCGACAAATTAAAGATAGGTAACAATAATATGTTATAATAAACTTTTACAATATTTTTTCATTCTTTCTTTTCAGGTATTTTAAACCTTTGTGATTCATTTTTAATAATTTTAGATCGTACATTTTCGCAATAAAAACATGTTTTTGATTGGCAATCCAGACCGTGCAGAGCGTCGTAAAGAATAAGTGACACGTGCCCAAGGGCTGTTGAAACTTTGAACACACTGGCTGTCCCGGAATTATCGCGGTACCATGTTCGCAACGATGTTTCCCCTTTTAAGTACTCCGGGTTTTTGGAGAGTTGTTTTTAATAAAATGTTAGTAATTTTGCCCTGAAGCTCAAACAAGCGCAATGTAAATCAAAATTGATTAACAGTCTTGAAAAAGCAGTGATTATTAATCCATTAAATGTCTAATTTCTAATATTGGTCGCCTTTCATTAAGTTTTAGGAATCATAAAACTACCTAACAATAGTCCAAAAGCTCCCATCAATCGTCCAAAACTTAACTCGAATAGATATTCGAGTAGAATTAGTGACGGACTGAACGTCACAATCGCGGCAGTAATACGGCAGCGAACTTATTTTATCAAGGAAAATTAGTTCGCTGCCGTATTGAGAAATATAGGTACAGCGGCGGCAACAGTAATGCAGCTGCAGTTAATATAAGACCGTCAACTTAATTGAAATTGAAATTGAATTGAAATTGAAATATTTATTCCAGACCGTGGTCCATAGTGTGTTAGTATAGGTACAATTAATATTTACATGTAACATAGGTAATTAAATTATGGTTAGTTATTACATAGGACACAAAACAAAACAAAACAAAACAATTACAAAAAAATATTAAAGTTACACAACATAGAATTACATCCTAGACTGGATAGGCGCTCTAACATGAAGCTCCATCCAGTGCTTCTGAAAAGGACAGTCTAGCCTATTGCTCACTACGGTCAGGATGCCATTGGTGCCACGAACACGCTGCGCCAGGGATGCGACTCGCTTACGTATAATCGCGTGAAACCCATCTGTACGCGTTTCTGCAAACATACCCGACGCACTGCAGTGTCGCGGTAATGTGTGCATCTAGTTCGCCTACTTCATTTCGCAGAAACAAGAATATGGATCTGAAACATTAGATTCGAGACATGAAAAACCCTATTATAGGTTAATTCCATTAAAGTTCAATAAATCGTATGGTACCTGACAAAATACACTTAAGGAAAAAAACGGGTCAATTTCTAAAGAAATTCTCATATAAAGAAATCAGTTTTCATAGCGTTGCAAGCATAATCTCATTAAACATTACATGTTCCTTTTCATCTTTTTGTCAACGATGAAAAAATCCTAAAATGCAAAATAAAAAAAATATAAATACGTTTTTACCTTTTAAACTTTGACGTCCGGCTTTAAAATCTCATCATTAAAGGACTTTTATAAGTAAAAGTAGCTTCAAAGCGTTGGCACGAAACACGATTCAGCAAAAAATATCATCCCATTGGCGAGGCAGAACTAGGACTATTTTGATCGCTTGCAGCCTATCAAGACCATCTTAATTTTTTTTTCACAAGAACTCAACTCTAGGGAATGTAAACCGGTTTTTATTTGTATGAAATTTCGATTAATAACCGGTTATTAACCGGCTTTTATTCATACAATTAAAGACCGGTTTACATTCCGACACCAATGCTCGCGATACCAATAATAATACAGCTTGCACTGAACGTCCAAGTTGCTTCAATTTAAAATTCATATGCCCTGTCAAGTAAATTTTAAGCCTCGGAACAGACTCAAGAAACTTGACGATGGAGCTATGTTCAAAAATTGTGGATATTTTTAAAATTTAGGAAATTCAGTTGATTGAAAGGGGTATTTACTCTCTGCACGTAATTAGAGATCGAAATGACTCGAATTCGTATTTTATAAAAAAGACTTTGCATGTTTAAAAATACAATTGGGTTGCAAATAGCGTTTTATTTTATAAATTCAGCAGATTGACGTTATTGAACTGCACGAAACTGGAGATAATTTTGGTCGTACCTAAATATCTTTTTATTTTCTAAATTGAGAAGATTGATGTGAATTATAAACTGTAATAGATGTCATATATTAAAGAAAAAGTGACGAAGTAATTTGATTTGTTCCCAGAGTTGTTCAAAGATTGATGTGATCCCGGCGCGAAACTAGGGATCAATGACTCGTCTTTGTCTGTGATGCATTATATTTTGAGAGTGTTGATGAGATGACATATTCACCCGATAAAAAATTCGGAGTACCTATTTAATACAAACAACGTTTCGGGTTAGTTTAAAATCATATTGCTTTTTCACAAACAACATTTTAGCAGGTTTAACGCTTTTATTACTTTTATAGTAGGGTCATTCTTCTTTTTTAGCGACAATGGTTTTGTCCCCTTCGTCATTATTTTAAGTACGTAATCAATTTCCTCCATACATTTAAAAGTCCATAACTTCACCAACTCATTTTGAAACTCACCCTCTTGGAGGATCATCTCTACACTAATATTAAAAAATATTTGAATGTTTTTACACAAAAAGTCTTAAGATTTCCTAAAAACCTTTAATCCTTCCGTTAACTGATCTGATGATGTGAAATTAATTCTGTTTTCTATCTCCTCTTCTTATAGGCTTTAAGTTATGTTAATTAATTGTATAAACTCATTCGAGTCTGGGTTACCTACGAGACAGGCTAAGCCTAGTGTAGGAACCAGAGTAACCTGACTGTACTTTTCTATGCCAGGTACATTTTGTCAACTGTGTTTAATTAAGTTAATCTTAACAACCCTGTAAATATTTTTGTGTACCTACAATAAAAAAAAATTGAAGTTTTAAATAACACAGGATATTTGTACATGAATTCCAAAAACCTGACCTCCTGTTTGTAAACCGCATGCCTCATAATTCGCATAAATAAAAACTCAGTGCCAATGAGTTCTTACGAGTTATAATATTATTAAATAGTTTAATTCAGTAATTTTATTAATGCCTGATAAATAATATATAGTTATATGATTAACTATCACGAGTATCATGACCCTTCAAATAGTATTATTAAATTAAATGTATCTCTGCATGTGATGCGGTTTCAGAATAATTAAATTAGGTTGATTGATGGAGGGTCATTATGTTTAATGCGATCGAGCTCTTGTTTAGCAAACAGCAAAATGAGTTATAATTGCAAATATTATATTCTAGAATTTCAATTTATTGTTCGTTCTTTCTTTTATATGCTTATACCGGTTTCAGCTCTATATTAGCATAATTATTATTGCATTGTTGGCTGAATTACGGAATCTGAATCATATACTAGATGTTGGTTCAAATTTACGTTACAAGATTTGAAGGACATATATGTGTACGTATATACGCAGCACATATACACGTAGTAAATATAAATAAAATGTGTGTAATATACCCTCAGTATCACCTCGAACGTAGTTCATCGTCACTTAGTCAGAAACTCATTAAGCTGGCAATATCACAATAGTTGTGGTGGGCTCATTTAAATATAGGTAAATGAAGTCACATGAGCGACTTTGAGATGCGACGGAAAGTGTATAAAGGGAAAATGGAAAATACAAAAGGGAAGTGATAGAAACTGTTAGAGATAAACCACGAAGCCAATTATAGAGATAAGAAAAACTGCATTTAATGATTATCAGTAAATTTATTAAAACATTTAAAATATCAATATCGTAGGTACAAACAGCGGTCAAACTTATAACACCCTTCTTTTTTTGCTTCAGGGGTCAGAAAAAAAAATGGTTGATGTTGATGAAAAAATATGTAGGAAAAGATAGTTTTGGTTGATGTGATGTCGATATTTCTTTAATTGTCCTGTAAACACTTCTCTTCCCCAGCAGTGTTTACAGGGCAATACATTTTTTATAAAAAGTTTAGCAACTAATACTATGAGGCTAACGTATTCTATGAGCTACGTGTTAACTGAAAAGCTATTTATCTGGTAAGTGGGATTCCCGCTGCTGTACGCAAATATGTTTAAATTTCTCATTCTGGGTAAATATCTTATTTATATAATCTACGGAACTAAAACTTTATTCTGGTTCGAGTTACGTTTTCGGATTAGGTTCACTGTATTTACTTAGGGTTCCTAGCAAAAAAAAGATGAAAAGAAACCCGAATGAAGCGACTGTCTATTATTTGTCTTTCTGTCCGTCTGTCACATCGCTAATTTGAAAGTTATGAAACTACATAAAAGCTTACCCAGACACATTAAAAGTGTTTTATTTTTTTCTATTACAATCTTTTTATATTCTTTGTTAGAAGACCATATAAATGTTTAAACAAAATTAGATTAAGGTTCTGGATTAGGTTTACTGGGGAATTTGCCAAAAAATATGTACATATATTCCTTTTCCAATAAAAGGTGACAAACAGGGGTTTCTCCAACACGATATCCTAAATTAATCAACGACAAGCAACAGGAAAACGTTCTAATAGCGGACGGGAAAAAACATATCGCAACATTGTGTCAAGAAAAAGGTCCTATTCGCATACAAGCATCGTAAATAATGTAAACAAGGTCTCACCTTATTCCAATGACATAAGGTGAAAAAGTGTTGATATATTTATGACGGCGATAGAATAAAGGTTGTGACTACTTGTGAGTAATGACTTTTTTGGACTAAGAGTGGTCTCAATCTTAGACGTATGGGCATGCTTCCGGGGACGGATGTAAAGTCCGGATTGCCGAATGTGAGAGGAAAAAAATACTATAAGGGGACTGTTTGATACTTGACTCTGGAGAGTTGTTTTTAGTGATATACCTAAATATTAGAAATAGGAAAATTCTTAACAAAACAGTCCAAAGTCCATAGAGATTATTTCTCTACACGATACCTAGTATATTTTTGTAGTGGGTACTCAGAGATCAAAATATGTATCGGGCTAGTAAATAGGGACTAGGTATAAGAGGTCATGAGGTAATTTTGGGAATGAAGGAAAGTTTTAATTATTTGTAATTATTTCCACTCAGTAGAGAGATGATCCCACTGTACAAATACGAATAGATACATATGATTAGAGTCACTGAAGTCATATTGAAGTATTTATGTTTATACAGCTATTAAATGAGCTAAATTTAATAGCTGTATGAAATATTTTTATCGTGGGTGTATGGTTGCCTATTATCATGCCTCACTCATACATTAAACAAAATGGCGATGGCGGTGCATTTCATTTTATATTAATTATAAAAATATTTTTTGTTGCTAGTGTTTTAAAAATGTTGGGTATAATCTTCCAACGATAAGAAATATATATCGTTTGCAATAAGTATAATCAACACGCAATCAATTCATATTTTGACAGCTGTCTAATTACCCGCACGAACCAAATTCTCGATTAAATATCGACAACATTCATTTAATGATATCTGTTTTGTGATTACGTGAATTTAAATTATGGATGCTTCCTTTATAATGAATTCAATGTTGAAATAAAATTAATATTAATTTTGTGTTGTTGGAGTGTTTATTACAAATTCTTGATAAATGTTTGTTTTGCTTTCCCATATTGTAAAACAATCGCTTGAGTACCCAAATTGCATCTTGAGTATTGTCATAACATTTGATTCAAGTTGGCAGAATCATGTTTTTTTATACATTTCTTATATATTAAACCTCTTCAGTTATATTGAACCTTGTTTCAGGCGCTGTAAAACAAAGCGAGGCCCTCATGGACTAATTAAATAATAATTTTATATACAACCTACACACTTATAGGGACGGTTAAAAGTAACCTTGCAAGTCAATATTTTGTATAAAAATATCTTCTGATTCAAGAAAACAAAGATTTATTCATTTTGTATAAAAAAAAATATTTTGTATTTTTTAAATATTTGTTGTACAAAACAATAGGTTAAAGTATAAATGGTAATGATTGTAATGGTAAATACTTTTGCATTCGTTAGCAAAGTTGCAGACAGCGATCAGAATTGGTTCCATAAGCTGTTAATACCGTGAATTCCGTTATTTACTCACAATCAGTCCGCATGCTACTGTGCCCGCTTACAATTAAGCGTACAATGGGTTTGTTTGTCAAAAGATGGTGCAACAATGGAAACTAAAAGAATTACAAACGGAACGGAACGGAACGATCGGTAAAATAGTGAAAAACTGTACCATTGTCTTATTCGTATTTCTATCAAAGGTGCCTCGGATTCATGCTTTTTTTTTACCATACGACTGCGATCACAAAATAGGTACCAACCTAAAGAAGTTTCATAAAAAGTATATTATACGTGATTGATTCGGTTTAAATGAATATGATATTTGAAATTTATGAACACAGTAATGAGAGAAACAGTGGAACACATACTCGTATCAAACAGACCACACGCATGGAGACCGCAAATTCAAATATTTAATTCATCGCGTAGTAATTTATTTAGTGGTGACGGCCGGCGGGACGCGCAAATAAAATAATGCATCCGTACACAATGAGGAGGTAAAGGACCTGGAAGGAAAGGAATACCCTTTTACAAATCTTTTATAAAACAGAACCAACTTCACGATACATAAAATGCATTCTAATCAAATGATAATTAATTTTTTTTTGCCTTTGGTGTCTAGACCCTCGGTCCGTGGGGCCCGGGCGCTCAGTTTATTTGCAGATTTGGCCAAGCGGCTGGTTTATGTCACTGGGGACAAAAGAGCTGGCAGCTTTCTCGTTCAACGAATAAGCATTGCGATTCAGCGAGGAAATGCTGCTGTCAACATCTTCGGCACTGGCTCAGAGGCCATCTTTAGATTTTTAGTTTTTAATTAGGTTTAGTCTTATAGCAAATTATTACTTTTTATTAGTTAAAAATATATTATATGCATCAAATGATGCTTTCCTCAGAGTAAATGCTAAAAAGAAATATGTACTATAAAAAACCCGAGTCACTATAGGGTTGCATTTTTTATTTGGAAAATTTCCTTCCATTTCTCCAGGATTTCATAATCATATATTATACTGTCATGTTAATGGGCCTAACTATGAGGCATGATTATGATTTATATCTTTTGAAAAAAAAAGCGTGAATAAGGTTTCCAGTGATCCCAAGGAGAAATCCTTGTAAGCTTGTAGGGTCGGCAACGCGCGTGTCCACTCCACGAGAGTTGCTAGCGCCCATAGGCTACGACTGCTTGCTTGTTTGCCACCGTCGTGGTACCATGCACTTGACATAATTGTAGTCAATAAGATTCAATACGTATTCTGAAATATCCTACCGACGCCTTTAATATTTTAGTAAAGCAGTGCCCCATACAATACAATAGATAAGTTGGACTGCAATAGAGATTTTCAGCAAAAATATCTCCTAAAGTGAACGAAATTGAATTTGCTATTTTTCTAATATCAAATCGAGAATTCGTTCAGTTGGTTTCGTAAAATAAAGTTTTGATCTGTGTCACTAGAAATTTTTAAAAGGCTGCTCCATAACGAATTTGCTAAAATTCAAAACCCTATTAATGGCACCAAAACCGGCTGAATCTAGATTTGTTTTTCTATAATTTATTACAAATTTGTTAACAAACTGTTATTTATTAGTAAATTCATCATTCTCCATTTCTCCTCACTCCTGTCGTAAATTTTGTTGTATGCCCTCCATCATACATTCACAGTGTTTTTTGACACATTCTTGGTTTGAGTTCTGTCAGGAACTATCTTTTTTTTAATATTTTTGTTGCATATCATTTTTGTCGTTTTAACGAAATAATTCCTCGGACATTCAACCCCGTATCGTTCAATAGGACACTACTGTGGGAGTTTGTTGAATTATGTCTTTGGGCCCGATTTATAGGGCATTGGCTTATCTAAGCTGATGGCCTCATAACCATCGTGGATCATCTCCAACTAATGTCAAAATAATATTGGAAGATCGTATTATTAAACAAAATCTGCGAAGCGACTGTTGTCAGGTTGTGATTGAATACCAGGTAACTGATACCACATCGACTAAATTCCTGGTACACGAGATATTGGGAGACACGTCTACATTCTCATTATTTCATGGGAATTGCAAAGAAATTGCCTTTCAGTTGTGGTGTTGGTTAACAGGTTGTGTTGGAAGTTAGTTATATGTAAGTTTCGTCAACACGTATCAAGTTTTTGATAGCAATTTGGCGCCGAATGATTTCCGGCATTCACTTAAAAAGTTTTGATCATGAGTCTAACATTTTACCCGTAACATATATTAAGTACGCTAGACAATAATTAAGGGGAAAGCACTCTGAATTAGATATATTCGTTACAAATCAGGCCTTAAATTGTTAATATGGTAGTAAAATATTTTAAGTTTCAGTTTAAAAGGTACTTGTGATTGTTATCAAAGAGTATCAAGTAGTTTTTCAAAACTACATCGTATGCGACGTAAACAGTTTTTTTCAAACATGCCCCTAAATTCACAATTATCTGACATAATTTTGCACAAAATCGGCTAGTTTTTGTTTATGTAAATGTATATTCATTGAAAATGCACCCGTATCGGTTATAAGATGCTATGATAAATTGGGAAGCCGGTACTTTCTTCCCTACCTCTCTGCTACAGCATTGGTCCCAATAGGAAATAGTTTAGCCATTTCAATAAAATATAGTTTCACGTAAAACTCAAACGAATTAATAAGAATCACACAAATGTATCAAAATATTATGAAAGTTCCAGTCCCGGCAGTAAACACGAAATGTGTAAATTGTCTGTTCGATTATAATTATTTACAGTATTTGTAGAGCTTGATAAATAATTATTTGCCTGGTATACCTGTTAAGATTGGACCTGATTCGATTTATTCCGTTATCGACGAAATAAATTGAGTGTCTTAACAAACACACTAAACATAAAATTTAAATAAAGGCCTGAATATAAAATGAGACGGCTTATAATAAGATAATTAGATAAGTTAATTTAGTTGATTAATTTACAGTGAAGCTCTGGCATGTGCGGCTGACTTATAGATATTATCACGTAGTTATACTAAGTAAAATCAGTGAAAATAATATCGGTCCAACAACGATGTTGGCCTTAAATGACAATCCGGATAGCACAGTGGTGAAAGCGAGCAGCCGCATTACTCTGTTTTATTCATTTACTTAAAACTTTTACTGCTTAAGTATCACGATCATTGTTTGTCGTTGAAACAGTTGCTGTATGTTGTATAGATTTTTTCTATAAACAGAAAAAGCCACACAAAAGCTAGTTTTACAGGTTTCAACCAAACTGATCCAGTGTAATGGCAGTCGCTATAGAACCTGCGATAATCGAGTGCTATTGTCGGCAAGGCCCGCGGGGCCGGCGACTGACAGTTTAATAATACTAAATCAAGCAACGGCGGGTTAATGAAATTTATCGAAAACTGAACGAGATTGCGATAATGTGTGGCTTTTAGACCTAACGCTTTTTAGTGAACGGTCAATTTATATTAAAATTTGCTATGCTTTAGTTATAAATTCACGGTGCAGAACTAATACCTACCTACGGTTCGAGAAGAGCTTCCGAAGTGATTCCATTAATAAGGGTAATTGCTGCATTTACTCTGAGTGAAAATGTTTCACTGACACTGGTTATCTATTAATTGTTTTGATTCATAAATTATAGATGTGTATCAACTTACTTCAGTACCTGTTTTAAGTAATCTCGGTATTAGGAGAGTTGAAACTGTTTCTGAACGTAACCATAACCATACACTTGACCGAATGGTTTTGGTTTAACGTTTCTCTTCTTCCTCGACAACTCTCAGCTTAACATCTCTGAGTGCATTTATTGTTTTTAATGAAAAAATATAGTTTTCCTTGACTAAAAAGTGCTTTTAATCATCCACCAACATAAATGGTGCCGAAACTTGGGACTGGCAGGGCCTATAGTAGTTAGGGCAAAGCAATTTCTACATGATCTTTGGAGGCAAAACTTAGACTGGACCTCTCCAATACCAGAGGAATTCTTAAGCAAATGGATTAAATTTCACAAAAAGATATTGGAAATGCCAGCTATACAAATACAAAGGCATGTAAGCCTACCAAGGATCAAGTAGAAATCATAGGGTTTTGTGATGCCTCATCCAAATCTTATGGGGCATACATATATGTAAGACAAATTTGTACTGTTCATGTAAAAATCATAAAAATACTCCAATTAAAATATAGCGTAATCGATTCTCCTATCGACTCTGAACAAACTGTTTTTAGGTTTTCAGTGGGTCATGAAACACCGTGTATATATTTATATATTAATTTGATAAATTTGAAAATGTTAATGCTTCGAATGATTAGGTAGTCAATTGGTTCATTGACAGAACACAGTATTAACAGCAACAGATTTTTCTTGAAAATGCTTATTTTTGTAATGGATATTCAATGGTGGTTATAATGCTTGTCAAAAAAAAACTTCCATACGGTTTCTACGCACACACTGTACCCATAACGACTTTCAAAAACCCGTTAAAAACTAAAACTGACAACAAAAACAGAACAATTTCAACCCGCCATTTTGAAAACCGCGGGAGTAGTTTGGGCCGTTCACTTCGCGCGATGAATAGAATTGCTGCTGGGAAATATTCACGCCGCACAAAAGCTTGTAGCGCCATTTTGGCGGATAAAAATATTAAAAAAATCAGTTGGTGCTGTCCACAGTGGTTGAAAAACAGTAGGGTGAACCAATGAAGGGATAAGTCAGGGATAATTAATGTTTTTTTTAATATACTTTATGTTATTTATATTTCTTTTTATGCTAGGTTATTTTATAATATTATTATGGATATTATGGATTCAAAAATCAAACGAAAAAACACACATAGACATACAAAACAATATATATTATAAAATATAGGGTATATGTCTTTCCCATGATGGAATAATGGTGCTTCAGAGACCTTTATTATGTAGGGTTTGTTATTATTATGTAGTTGAGAATATTGACTCGTACGTGTTATTGAAAAAAATACGCTAAAACACTTAATAATAATAATATTTCAGCCTATATACGTCCCACTGCTGGGCACAGCCCTCTCATGCTAAAAACACTTATATTCGTAAAAACTAGTGCCTACGTCAATTCTTGGGATTAGTTGTCAAGCGGACCCCAGGCTCTCACGAGCTGTGGCAAAAATGCCGTATGCTGCTATAGGTAAGGGCCGACGAAGAGCAGTAGATAATGTAACAACCTAGATGACATGTATACTGTTTTGCTTTGACTGTGCGTTAGTAGTCCCAAAAGTTCAACAGCATAAAATGTGCCTAGTTTACGTATTCTGTGTGTGCGTGCAGCCCGAGTTTACTGTGGTTCTGTAGTATAACTAGTACTCTAGCGAATAAGGCGGAACACATCACTGATTTCCACTTTAACAATTTTTATACATTATTAGTTTCTTAAACGTCATTATGGTCGTCATCGTTAGTTATTAGTCGACCGAGTAACATCCCTAGTGTGCAAAACGTTCAAGTGGATAAACAAGACCATGATGTTTGGGTAGTTCAAAAAAGAAGGGACGCATTATTGCCGTGATTATGACGTTCATTCTATCACTTATTTTATCAAGGGGCTTCCGGTTTCGAGCGCCATCTTGATAGGTAACCCCTCCTGATTAATTCCTTTGTTTATTGTTCATTAATATTGTTTAAAGTGTAATATCGATAGCTTATTATACAGTAAACTAATGTGTTAGTGTGCAGTGAATGGAAAATTAATCTTGAAGCGCGTTTAACCACCATTTTGGAGTCAACGGCCGGTTGCCCACGTGCTTCTTGTAAAGTCCAGCTATCGCTTTACAAGAGCTAATAAAGTCACCGTACGCTGTCTTGTACCAACCGTACAATTTTACAGTACAGCCGTACTACAGTAATGCCGCTACAGTTATGTTGTTGCAATCGTCATCCGAATGTCACCATAACGCGCACTTTGTAAACGCTTCCTAGTAATGCTATGTCGGCGCAGTCTGTTTGTGGATTACGTTTGACGCCCGTAATACATGTGAGAGACGCACTGCAGCTACAGTGTGATCAAAGTTACTAATGTGCAAAGATCAAACAAAAATCCATACTTTTGACTACAACATTTCTGACAGAATGTAGGACACAAGTGTGAGCTACGTTGAGCGCTATCGAGACAGTTTGTGAGCTGCTGGATATTTCTCATCATCAGTGGGGGATAACACTCTGATTATCCCCCGGACCAAATGTGCCAAAAATACTGGCGGCATTACCTCGCTGAATGGCCAGGGATATCTTTTGGACAAGGAAAGAACCAGAGCGAGGGTCGCCGCCCCTTTTCCTTAAGCGTCGCTCTATATCCTTAATAAAGGCTTTGGCCTCGGCACACCAAGGCCCCGCCGCCTCGACGGCAACCGCGCGGGACAAAATCGTACACCTGTTCAAGGTTCGCGTACTTGCTGTGCTTGAACCTAGCAGCACTTTCAGCCGCTGCATTTGCCTTGTTCACCGTGCGCGCGAGATGAGTGGGAGCAAAAGTACTCACACACGTGGCATCCCAAAGTAAGCTGATGTGGCTCGCAAACCTTGCCCCCAATTCTTAGTATAATCGCCATCCGTAACGTGTCATTGTCAAGTAAGGTTCCCAAGAGTAATCAAAATACGAATGAGTAATCAAAATACGGTAAAAACATACTACTTTAGTTATTTTAAAAATTAAGCTCAACCAAAAGAGACTTGAAGAAACTGTCATAGGGAGCTCATTCGACGCCAGAGGTATAAACAGGAAATAGGTACGACAGGGAATAGGAGGTCATTATAATGAAGAGACATTTCAGTCCCCGGAAATTGCAAATAAACTGAAAATCAATCGACACCCGTTTTTATTAATTCCTGCTCTAATACGACACAAAAGCGCCTTTTTCTTATACTACGTCGGTGGCAAACAAGCATACGGCCCGCCTGATGTTAAGCAGTCTCCGTAGCCTATGTACGCCTGCAACTCCAGAGGTGTTACACGCGCGTTGCCGACCCTAACACTCCGCACCCTCGTTGAGCTCTGGCAACCTTACTCGCCGGCAGGAACGCAACACTATGAGTAGGGTCTAGTGTTATTTGGCTGCGGTTTTCTGTAAGGTTTGGCTTTATTAGCTTTGTGATAAATTTCAGTTTATTAATATTTCAGAGGGAGCGTGACCCCACAAAAGGTCACTGTTGAGTTTGCCTTCAGGAAATACGTAATACGAGTAATATTAATGTATAAAACAGCCTTCGAAATTACCGGTATAATGACTACACGATATTATACATTATTAAATAGGTATCGTAGTTAAGTATGGATTATATAATTATGATTAATGAAACTAACAGGAATCCAACAAGATTAACTTTAATAATGTATTAAAATATACTTGTAAAACACATTCGCAAAATAACTGTCACAGAGTAAATAAACAGAAAAGGAGTGTACTTAAGTACCTACAGTACATTTTACACCCCTAGAGTTACAGGCTTCCATGGGCTACGGTGACCGCTCACCATCAGGCGGGCTGTATGCTTGTTTGCCACCGACGGTATAAAAAAGTCTTAACTGTCCCACTTGGACATTTCTTAACATTACTGTATACAATACAGTAATAAAATCATACCAATATGTATGTCATACGTGCGTTGACAAACAAATTGTGTTTTACTTCGATGTGCACATTTTGACAACACTTTGAGAGCTGTAACGTACATTCGAGTTCATAAATACTTACGTAGGCCATATGTTACTCACCTATGGTAAAGGAATAAGGCACAAAGTTGCATAGATATTTATGCCATGTAGCATTTCCACGGATTATGTAAAAGCTACCGTTGTATAACAATCCTTTTATTTCCCGTCCTTACGTTCTTTGTTACAAAGGATTATTCAAAGCATTATTTATTATCCGCAAAAACGTAAAGACAAACCTTTCAGCGAAAAGCGAATTAAGTTTTTGATAAAACGTTCTTAACTTTTTCCGAGGTGTATTAAGTAAAGTACTGTTTTGATTTCATGCTTAAAACGTTTCATCAAAATTTGTGACAACTCCTCTCCGTCTATATAAATGTGTATCTGTTGCAGGCAAATTGTAAGACTTGCCGAAGGCAAATTGTAAAAAGTCGGCATTTTGTAAAATACCTTATGACATTAACAGCGCCATTTGCAATTTGCCGCTGCATTTTGGTCGAATTAGTTATTTAATAAATCACGCGTGGCGCTGCTCATCAAACCTATAAAAACGCTTATTAGGCGCGAGGGACGGGGGAGGCTCTGCCCTTCGGAAGAGCAGCCCTTCCGCCCTCACGTGATGAAGCACGGTCACTAAACTCGGTCCCGTAGCTTCGGCTTGCTGGTCGCCTTCGGCGCCTCCGATTTCGTTATTGCTCTTTAAAGGTAGGACAGACAAGACCACGTGGTTAGTGGGGTGCTCTGATTCGGTTTGAGTGACCTTGAGATTTTGGTGGCCGTTAGGATCGTGGTGTGGTATAAGAATTAATATAAATTGATAAAACAGCTCAGATAACCATCGTGTTTACGTTGAGACGTTGACACTATTGAGTGCAATAACAATTTGCTTTCGGCGATTTGCAAACGTGAAAACGTTTGTAAAATGACGACGCCGTCTGAAAATTTACACAATTTGCCTGCGATATATCTGTCGTGGCCAGTACGGATATGATGGTCGTTCTTGTCGATGTGAAAGCGTGATAAAACGGTGTCCATCACTTTCTATCCCGCGTCTTTAAAAAGTTCTATATTTGTTATAAAGTACATTTACTATTCTATTTAGTAATATATCAATAATCGCGGCAAACAGTACCTAATTGATTTGTGTTAGCAATGTGAAAACGCTCTAACAGTCACTGAAACACACTTAATTATTAACAGTACTCTTGCGCAACAAACTCCAAATTCAAAATTGTCATAGTCAAAGTTGTGGCTATTGTTTCCCATAAAGTTTTAAGTCATAATGTATTTTGTCCGTATTTTCGTTAGTTATAATGTGGTTTTTCTCGGAAACGCGTAACTTTTCAGGATTGCCATAAAACAAACCTAATCTAACTTAACCTATCTATAGGATGACCTAACGAAAATCCTGAAAAGTTAACGGTTTCAGAACTATGAGTAATGATAATCTGACTTTCAATAATTATGTCAAACAAAAGGGAAAGGGACCCATGAAATAAAACTATGAAAACGGATTATATCGCGTATATTGAATTTATAATACATCCCGACGTTTCGAACCCTTTACAGCGTTCGTGGTCAACGGGTGACTGAGGCAAAATTACAAAGTGCAAAAATACCCACATACTAAAAATAATGAACAATCATAGAGTAAACTTTAAGGCTGGTTGTACATGCAAAATCGGTTCATAAGGCTAGTTATACACTACAATTAATTTCAAGTAAAGATATTTATTTATTATTTATTTATTTATTATTTAAGTTGACAATTGTACCTTAACAGCTAGAGATATATATATATATATAGAGATCGCTTTTTAGCGATAAGACCGCCTGTTGTTACCTGGTTCTATTTTTTTCTTTAAATATTTCTTTGTAGTTTTACATGTATGTAAGATGTATAATTTTGGTGCAATAAAGAATATTTACTTACTTATATATATATATATATATATATATACGCGATAAAAAAAAGGGAAAGGGACCCCCCCAAATTGTACATCTAATTTGTATTTCGCTCAAACGTGGCCGGGAACATGCAACCTGGGGTTTCATTCCGACTGCCCAACGAGCAGACGACTCAAAGGTTGAGCAAAATAACACTATCCTCAAACCAAACCAAAGGCCTAAGGAATAAGGATAAGTATATATACGGATAAGTTAGCCTTTGTTGTATTTAAATCTTTATGTAACTGTGTTTTTAGTATTTGTTTGCCCGTCTAAGATCACGTTATTGAAATGCTACAAATGCTGGTACCTCAGTGACGGGGTGCCCATAGACTTCGATTCAACGATTGCAAAAAAAAAATACTCGTATATGAGGCTCAATTCGGTAGCTTTTATGGTCTTCAATTATTGACCTTTGCTTAATTCATACTGTACGGGACACCTTGTATATAGGTCGTGTTAATATGGTAATAAGAACCCAAATCGCTCGTACACCAATGGTAACACGGCCTGGACAAGTTCAGTACACACCAATGTGGATGTTAACCCTCGGGAATAGGCTGCACAATGTACTCGTAAGTTTGCCACATTTGCATAGAGTTTGTGGAAGAGACGACTGGGTATCAAAATTTGATACTTTAAATTTAACTCTGTCTAATTGACAAAATGTCAAAATTAGTTTGAGTCCTATACGAACTACGTGTAGGACGCCGGTCGTTAGTAACGGTAACGGTAACTAATAGTGCAAGAGCAGTGGTCATGATAGCCGCGCGCTTCGTACTGTCGCTCGCCGCGCCGGGCGCTGGGTGCGCGATGATGTGACAACCGATTGGCGGTAGTCTTACGCTGTCGTTATAGGGCCTACCTACTCTACTGGTATGATTCACGACCAACAATAATATTAGGACTATTCCAGTATCTTTCGCTCACTGTCAAGAATATTCAATTTAGTTCCAGCGTTCCCAAAGGACCTGGCGTCATTCTTCAGCGCATTCAAAACGGTGATACAGCCGACGTTATGATGACGTCACTCTAGGATTACTGTATAATGGACATGCCCTCGCTTTTGTTTGTATTATAGCAACACCCTAATAGCATAATGATATAAGTATTATGTTATTCGAACAATTGTAAGTAAAATATGATCTTTAGAGATAACTATTCACATTGAGAGATCTTACTTATATTAATTGCTTACGCTGCTTTGGTTATGACAAAACCCCTGTACACTATAATAGCGACATTTTGCTTAGACATTTTTAACTTAGTTATTATAGTGTTCAGGGGTTTTGTCATAGCCAAAGCAGCGTAAGAAAACTGGTATAAATAAGATCCCTCAATGTGAATTGTTTTCATATATCTACAGATCACATTTTAGTTGGTATTCTTATTGATTTTTACCTGAGGGGAATGCAATAATAACAGCATGGTCTGCGTGTTGAGCCAGTGTCTAGGACACTGTCTGAATTCTTGCATGAAATATTGATATTAGATATTCCATTAGCAAATTAGTATTATCCTCCTAAGGCCCAAGGTCCTACCTATAGTACCTTTTCAGTTCGATGAAATTTAAACCGTATTTAATTGGAACAGTCGCTTTTACTTTGTTTCGTTCAATTTTCCAAAAACGCAATCAATTATTTCCTACACTATAGGTTCAAATTTCAGTGGCATAGTTTGGTTTTTCATTTGTATGGCTGGGCTTTAGGAGGTTATACCTATACTATAATACTATACCTAGAGGTGGATTCTAAATTAACAATTTGTTATGGGTTTTAACAGGTGTTGATACGATCTTGATGATCGTCTTGGCGATTAGCACGCGTCTCATGCACGACGTTCTCTTCATCAGCGTCGTCGATCTACAAAGTCGTGTCAAAATAGATCAAAACCATAACAAGTAGTTAAATCTTAATCGGGCTCCTCGTTCATGGAATCAATAGGTTCTATTTGAATTGTACAGAAATAGAGGGCCGAATTTGTCTCTCCTGTCTTCAGCAAATCAATAAAATTACACTTTTAACATAATCCAATACTAAATCACACTCACAATCAATAATTAATAAATAATTGCACTCTTAATATTTTAAGCTAGCTAGGTAGCTAGTAATACATATGTTCAATGCCAAAACTTCAGCGTAGGAAGATGTAAATTAAAAATTGGACCAGTCACTCGTTGACCACGAACGCTGTAAAGAGTTCGAAACGTCGGGATGTATTATAAATTCAATATACGCGATATAATCCGTTTTCATAGTTTTATTTCATTAAAAATTGGAATTGTTTCAACTGGCTCCACAAGACAGTGTGGAGGTCATAGGGACATAGGTTAATAAAACAATGTTTTTTTTTTTATGAAATAGGAGGCAAACGAGCAGACGGATCATGGTAAGCGATTACCGCCGCCCATGGACACCCGCAACACCAGAGGGGTTGAAAGTGCGTTGCCGGCCTTTAAGATGGGAGTACGCTCTTTTCTTGAAGGTTTGAAGGTCATATCGGTCCGGAAATACCGCAGGCGACAGTTTATTCCACAGTTTTTACGTTTTATTTGTAGTAAATAAACATTTTTTTTTATCGTTTAAGTTGATATATCTTACAACCACAATAATATTGTAGTTCTAAAAGATATCTATAAGCTATAAAGTGCCCTTCACTGTAGATAATAGTAAAGGGTTGTTTTTTTTTTTGTATAACTTCTATCATCAACTTTCTCAATATTTCCTGCCATGCTCAATATTGCCTGGCTTAAAAAAACGGTGATTGTTTACCAAACAGTTGTCTGTGTTAGCGCGATTCCACCATTATTGTGTGCGTAAATAATCACCGTTTTTTTAAACCAGGCAATGTTGGGCATCGTAGGGAATGTTGAGGCAATTGATGGTATTTTTTTGATCCTAACTAAAATTAAAATTATTTCGCCATCATGCAAATTACATTTTAATTGTGCTTCGATAAATATTCAATTACCGAATTTCAAATATCAGACCATTAGGGTTAATTTATCCATCAGCACTATCAGCCGTCTTTAAATTCTGAACCTGTGAATTGGATGCGTATTTAGATTTCAAAACATATGATATTATTACGCTGCAGGATTGAAAAAAACGAAAGTCAGTTTTGATATTTTTGGAAGCGTTTTCAGGCTAAAATATAATTACAGGCCGTTTAAAAGGTAGCTCTGTCAAAGACTAGAATATTATTTTTTCAGCTGGTTGTCACTTTTTTCGTTGGCCTGAAATTAAAATTGTCCTAAAAATTTAATTAGCAATATCGCAATGAATCGAAACTCGCATACGAGTTCTCTTAACATTGTTATATGGCTTTGAATGACGAGATAAATATTACATTTAAAGTCTGAATACTATACGTATCCAGAGCATTATTCACGCGGCGCGTTATCAGAACAATAACTAACGGAGCCACTTGAGTGGAAAGCTCGCTTACTCAGCACTGTTGCAGTTATTGATCGGAGCATAATTATTTTCACCTCAGCAGCTCTAACAAGCCTACTTTCGTCACTCCAGGGAGTGAAACAATGTAGCTTTTTAATTTAGTGAAGGCCATGAACTTCATATATTTATTACATTTTTTTATGGTATGGTCCGGTCCGGTCCCGTCCCGTCCCGTCCCGTCCCGTCCCGTCCCGTCCCGTATCGTATCGTATCGTATCGTATCGTACATATTATAATACTTTTTTTTCCTGTTTATTCTGTGTAATTCGAAATACATTTTAACCTTTAATATGTTCTCACTACTGAGGTGAAAAATTATGTGTGCAACACGAGAGCAAAGTTATTTTACATCTCGTATTTTTGAGTCCCTCGCTACGCTCAAGATTCTACCTTAGAATCTTTCGCTTTCTCGGGACTCAAAATTAACACTCGCAAGAAAACCCAACTTTCCTATCTTGTTGCACAAATAACTATTGTTTTACAAGGTGGAAAAGTTATTGTTAAACCCCTTGTGATAACATTGATAACCGAGCAAGCGAAAGATTCCAAAATAATACCACAAAATTTACATCCACTTTTCCACTTTTGTGTATAATATGAATATTTTATCATTTTTTGAAGAATAAAGAGACTTAACGAGCTGGTGCGCCATAACGCCAACAACCTGACTAGTAAAGTGCGGACTCTATGATAGTTAGTCTATGGTACTGACGTATAACAAGTCCTTTAGTCCACTAGTAATGGCCGTTCCGTCTCGGATATCCGGAAAGTTAGGTCGCTCAAGGGAGCACTAAGTCAGGCTTCGGTCTAGCACTGAACTAGACAAATGTGCTCTGTTGCCTGTTGGCACAAATGAATATGTGATTTATTTATTTAATTACAGTAGAACACCGATGATACGATCATGTTAAATACGATTCCCCGTGTAATACGTTTACGTTTATTACGTTGGTATAAGTTACTCTATGGTTTACTAAAAAGGCTAGTGCTGCACCTCTGGTGGCAGAACATTGCAGTAATATCCCCTATTATGTGTAAGGTTACTAATGTAACAAAGTAGTATTATGTAATTTGCAATTCTATGTTGCTTTATGTAATTAATATCAAAGGACGGCTAAGTATATAGGGGGCACAAACAGCCAAATTAAGGTTATTAACTGTCATGGTGGTATCAAATGAGCCTCTAGCCTCCTAAGGCCCTGCGTACAATTTTTTATCCATATTCCACAATATATTTTGAACTTTAATTGAGTATCTAAGCCTTTGATACTTAGATTTTAAGGGATCAAAATTCAAAAACAAAACAAGCATATTTGTTCTGCATATCTGGGTCTCACAAGGCTAGATTGTCCTTTTAAGCCGAAGTAAATTTAAATAAACGTACCTACGTTTATTCTGGTTGTAATAACATGTGATGAATTTGATCTGGATTTTTTATTTCTTCACCCAGAAATGTCACTTGGCACTGACATATCATATATCAAAACATCAAGACCAAATCCATAATGATATGAAAATAATATATTTATCAAAGAGAATATTTCGAACGAATTTTACTAAGTATTAATTTTAAATATAGGCGCTTTCAAACGTTATACGATATCGGCTCATTGCTTTTTAAATTTCCATTCATTTACTTTATTTCAACAGAAATTTTAGGGCTTACTTTTACTAAAGTTCTACGGCATAATTATTTTAATTACTAAATATCACTAACAAAGTATCGAAGTGAAATATTACCCTCGAAATTTAAACGTTTAGTACCAAAGGTCAATGAACTCGTGTTTTTATTTGGCTGTCCCTTTGTGCCTTTAAACACAAAGAAATCCCACTGATCCCGTAATATGATTTTCTGGCTAGACATATAAAACTGTTATCCGTATTTTCGCTGTCGATTTCAAGGAAAAGAGACACAATACTAAATTATTTTCTTCTAAATCTCGTAACTCTTATTACGAGATTTTATGTTAAAGAGTTCGGTTGTGTATATTCTTCACTTATTAATAAAAACAGGCTTCGGTTTGCGTGCAAAAGCCGTATAAAACTACTAAAATTTAAATTCTCACACGCTTAACATCCTAACGCCAACAAACTTATAAATGAATTTGTTTTACCTTCCCTAACGAGTGTTAACACCTAAATACCGCCGTAGTTTAAATGCGAAACAGTTGACCTTTATGATAAAAACGATCGTCGGATACGGACCCTCGTCAGCTAAAACTAATTAAGGGAGACGGAGACAGCTCGGCCGCAAATTATTGGTAAGCAAATATAACTGGTGACTGTCCTGAAATTCTTGGAATTCTGAAGTCTCTGGGGTCCTTTTGGGTATATTGGTAAATTGTTGTAGCCAAGGTCTAGGGTGTTATTAATAAATATATATTGAAAGGTATACAGTCATGTACCTATATTTTTGTACTTTTAATAGTGATGATGATATCGGATGTCGGAAGGTGCCTATGACAAAAACAGCTGCAGGAGAGGAGATGCCATTGGCATTAAGTCCGCCTTTTTGGCGTTATTTATTGTTTTTAGGGTTCCGTACCCAAAGGGTAAAAACGGGACCCTATTACTAAGACTCCGCTGTCCGTCTGTCTGTCCGTCTGTCACCGTGCTGTATCTCGTGATCTGTGATAGCTAGACAGCTGAAATTTTCACAGATGATGTATTTCGGTTGCCGCTATAACAACAAACACTAAAAACAGAATAAAATAGAGATTTAAGTGGGGCTCCCATACAACAAACGTGATTTTTGAACGAAGTTAAGCAACGTCGGGCGGGGTCAGTACTTGGATGGGTGACCGTTTTTATAGTTTAATGGTACGGAACCCTTCGTGTGTGTCCGACTTGCACTTGGCCGGTTTTATTTAGTAATAATGATTTATTAAATGCATAAATAAATACAGAGAAACACATATATCTTACATTTTACTTCCTTCCGACATCCGATATTAGATCGGCCAAAGTGAAAACGCTCTTTTATAGGTACACGTAAACCTCTACACCTCAAGGTACACAAGGCAAGGTACTCAAGGTACTCTATAAACCCCAGAATAAAGATATCTCATTAAGATACATGATACAGGATGTTGTAGAACGGAGATTACGCTCTTCATTTCATTTCCTACTACAGAGAAGATAAAATGTAAATAAAACCGTTTTTCAGCTATCCGAAATCTGATACACTTCCATGAAATCAAATACAAGGTATTTTATGACAGTACCTAGTTGAGAGTTACGACGAATATTGGAAATACATTTGTGCATCAATGTTTCAGTGCGGATAAATATGAGGGTAGAGATTTATTAATTGTTTAGTAGCAATAGAGTATGAGTATTAGTAGAGAGGAGCGAGTTTTCATAGTAGAAATCAAACTTCAAGCGGAATTGACTATTGTGTTTTATCGACAATTTCAGTTATCGATGTTATCGAATCTTTTCGCATATCACCACTTTTTTTTCATTTTTCTGTAACATTTGACATCTTTGCATCTCCATATTAAAATAAATCACGTCAACCGTTACATATGTTATTTATGTCGCTAGTGTTTTCGTAAGTCATTCCGGTGCCGTGTTACCATAGAGTAACTTATACTAGAGCGATACTGTCATAGTAAATTTTGTAACCCCAGTAAATTCACTGCCATCTGTCGACACACTTTAAAACTAAAAATTAAGATTTATAAAAATACGATAAAATGTATTTAAATATGGATAAATGATTTTTTTTAAATGCATTAATTATTTTTATGATTTTGACCCATGTTCTTTTACTGATATGCGTTAAAATTGTTAAATAACAAACGAAACAGTCAACGCCATCTATACGACAGTGGGCCAAAACTAGTGGCGCCCTCTGAACGAGAATCAAATTTTCTTGATTTTCGAGGCACGTTTTTTCCTTAGACTGTAAACATCTATTACGGAGTTATATCAATCTTTGGTGTTACTAAAATGGTTAATCCTAAAAGAAAAACGATAAACAAATCGATATAGAAATAATCTTTTCTAAGCTACAATGCAGATTCTTCCACTATATTATATTACTCTAATTGTGGAAATCATTTAAAACAACTAAAGAAGCATAAAATAATTGTATTTTCTGTTTTATCCATTATTATGCTAATCCAAAAGTTTAAACTTAAGCCGCGAGCGACAGAACCGTACAGGTTCAGTAGTAACTGTTTCTTTTCAGGATACTTTTGTGCTTAAATGCTCTTTGTAACATTCGTCAACTGCATTGTGCACTTTAGAATATGCTTTTTAGCCTTTTTCCCAAGAAAAATCTGCCGCGGAGTCATGAAAGATACATTTTTTTGTTGGACGCTTTAGCATTTTACCTGCTGGCAGAGTCATTCGTGAAATGAAAGCTACAATTTATGCTGAATAGGGTTTTATTTAAATGTAGGCACTCTGATATGAAAGGTTTTCAGTCAGTCTGCTACGGAAATAATTAAAAAGTGGCTTTAAGAGTGACGACTTTTGAGTACGTACGTGTATGAATGTGTAAAAATGTGTATGACATTAAGCTTAGAAATAAATTAAAAGTGGAAAAATTCACTGTCTTGGTGGTGGATGTGCGGCATTACCAAGCTCGACAAAATCCGTATCGAGTGCGTATCAGGAAGCCTGGGCGTGTGTGACTTCACCGATAAAATGCAGGAGAGCTGGCTGCAATAGTATGGCCACATAAAAAGAAGGCCTTCTACGCAGGAAATTTGGCACCACAACATTCTCTTCCAGGCCGAAGATCCAGGGGCAGACCCAGAACAAAATAGAAGTATGTAGTGCTAAAGGACATGAGTGAGTGCAAGTCATCCGAGGACGATGTCGTGGGTAGGGCGAAGTGGAGAACGTTAAGCAGGAAAGCTGACCCCACCACTATGTGGAAATTGTGGGATAGATAGCTAGGAAGAGAGAACGAGATCTGTACCTAGTTACCTAATTACAATTACAACACTAACGATAATAAAATGAAAATCAAATTGCACTAAAAACTTAAAAGCGATGCTGTCATTAATCGATTTACCTTATAGCTGTTTTAGCAAATTACATATTTTAAGAGATAGACGAAAAAATATTGTTCAATACCTACAACATTTTTACAGGCTCAAAAATACGTTAACAAATATTTTTTGAAATATTTTTCTTACGTATTTTATAAAATGTCATCAAAATTTATAACTACAATCATATAACTAAAGCAAAACATATTCTTTAAAAAAAAATCTTAAGCTTTGGTACACAAACGCAAACATAAAATTTTCTTAAAATTATCAACAATATGCGGCAGTAAAAAGACTGTCAACGTATTTGTGGGTCACCCTGTAAGTATGTACCTCAATGAATTTACATACCTAAATTCTAGGTCGAATTAAGATTATTTTCATTCTTTTCTAGTATGCAGTAAAACAAACATTATCATACATAAGAAAACTTGCTTGCAAGATGCAATAGGTATCGTCACCGTTACGAAACTTAGACGTTCTCAAACCCTAGGGACAGAGTCGACAGAGACCAACCTATTCTATGCACGAGTATTGCCACGTCACGGCTCCAGAGCAATATCAGTCATCCCGTACCATATGCCATCCAATCAAATGCATCTGAATGTTTAATGCAATCTAGTGCAGCGGGAACTTGAAATGTAAGTCGGTCGGTTCGTAAATTGAGGAAATTTTAAAGGAACTGAGAACAGGATAGTCTTAGTTCTTTGCCAAGTTCATTGTTCATTTCCATGTTTACTTATATTGAGTGCTGGTAAAGTGGTATGAAAATTATATAAGGGTAATAATGTCACTCGACATTAGTTACAACGATACATACCTATAATAAATATTGTTATTCTTTTGACACACTTATATTTACATCCGCGACGCCACCACCTTTTCATATAATAAGCAGTCGTTGGTCACTAAGATGGCAAAACTGTCCCATCACGCTTAAAAAACAACTTACACTAACTTCCGGTAAACAAACAAATGTAATAAAATCTTGCAAGCCGATTTTAACCTATCTATTTCTAATAGCCGTATCCTTTTTAATTTTTGCAAGTATTACATAGGTAGGTAAATACAGATGACAATACAGTCTTAATCTTTTTGTAAAAGAAAAAATGTATTTTCCTAATCCTAATTTTGACTCGTTTATGACGCAATTGTACCTATATATTTTGATAAGCCCGCTTTTACGGAGAACATTATCTGCACTTAGGTACTCATTATGACTTTAATAATATAAACTATAATATTATATGTACATGCGATTATGCTCCTAATTTTGTAACATATATTATATATATTCTAGATTTGCGTAAACAAAGTGTAGGTACGCAGTATTCTAGAGAACGGATTATAACCAGTATGTAAACAGGACATCTTGTCTCACTCAGTATTCTCGGTAGACAAATACCTGGTTCTAAGCGAATGTAAATAATCCTGTTTGCATGTATCGTAGTCGAGTTACTTGTTTACCGACGTTGGATGCAGTTAAAAGGTAACTTATATAACTCTTATGCAAGCTTAGGAAGTGTTTAACATACTCTAAACTGGGTCCCTTTGTTTCACATAAAGTTTTAAGTCATAATGTATTGTTTGGCATATTATCATTACTCCTAAGTTAGGTTTGTTTTTATGGCAATCCTGAAAAGTTACGCTTTTGGAACCAAACAAATTATGACTAACGAAAATACGGACAAACAATACATTATGACTTAAAAGTTCTTGGGAAACAATAGAGAGCCACCTGACACCCGACAAGTAGTTTGTCATATTAGATAAGGCCATTCAAGGAGTAGGTATACTTATAAGTTTCCTCTTTTTATATTTGGCATAGTCCAATATCTGATGATTACTGAGCAATACACCGTTTAGCACGTTAATAAAATATAATAGGTAGACAATTAGTTCTTTCGAATTTTGAACATCAGATCTCTATTTACCTATATCTCTATTTAGCTATAAGTAATACCTATTACTTGTAGCTGCATATTGCGCATACGAATGTGCAAATAAAATGAGTTGCAAATGCATTGATATTGATAAATTCAAGATGAAATTTTCACAGTTTAGATTGCCTTTCTGTATTATTTGCCTATCAAGCTTAGTATAGCCTAACAGCAGAATTATCATAAATTGTACATAATTGAACACGCGGCGTGCCAAAGAACTCACTTGGCCGAAAACTTGCAGAATTTTATAATAACACCGAACATTCGGCAGAAAAACAGCGCGTTTGTAAAAATGTAAATTTTATTGCTAAGAGCAACCCCCGGATGTATAAATATTTGAGCTAAAGCCCCGTGCACACTGCTCATGCGCGCCGAGCGCTAACGGAGTTACACCGAATTGATATAGTGTTTGTGAAACAATAACTTTATTCTTTTTGTTGTTTTACAACTTAATAATTTATGTACTGAATATTTACAAATTTATGTGTAGATACCGCCACCTTTTTTAAATTCTATGTTGGTACATTGGCTAAACAGGAGAGTTTTTTTTGATAGACCTTTGCGAATAGGCAATTAGGATAAATCTAAAAGATACTTAAAATTTCTATTTATAGCGCTCTTAGCTCAAAGCTAAGGACAAATTGAATTAGTTGTAAATATTATTTAACTAGTATTTGCCATGATGTTTTCCACGTAGTTAGACTGAACTAATCCACTGTTATTACCCATAAGTAATCTTTTATTACTATTCAGATAAGATTCCTGGTATATTTTAAATATGTATTAACCTGTATAACCAGGTCATAAACTAAGTATATGCATAGTATTTCATACGTGTTGCATATCAATCTTCTCACACATTTGTTCAGCTCTTTTAAAGTACTTAAAAACCTAAATCGTTCGTAATATTAATACCTTTATTTGTTATATTGTTTCTATTTTTACAATTAGTATGTATGCCATACGATTAAATAATAAATTTGTTATATAAAACTGCTAAACTGTTGAATGAACTGTCGCCTGCGGTATTTCCGGACCGATATGACCTTCAAACCTTCAAGAAAAGAGCGTACTCCCATCTTAAAGGCCGGCAACGCACTTACAACCCCTCTGGTGTTGCGGGTGTCCATGGGCGGCGGTAATCGCTTACCATCAGGTGATCCGTCTGCTCGTTTGCCTCCTATTTCATAAAAAAAAAATATTAAATAAATAATTTTAAACTAAACCCGACAACTGTCACTGCCATACACAGCGAATATTGCAGTTCGCAACGGTGTAACATCGGCCACAGAGTCCGTGTGCATCTACATCACTGTCCTCCAAACGTGCCTCCTTATGCACCGTTAATCTTGTTTATTATACTATTTATTATCCCCGAACAGACTCCCGCGCGATTCCATACTAGACAAAGCAAATTTAAAATAACTCGCACCGCAAAGAATAACCCGTTTAAATTGTCTTTATGGCTTATCGTCGGTTTTATGGTTCAACTTGTGTAACGGGGTGTTAACTAGTTAGTTTTTTAAGGTTTCGTAGTATTGATTTTTGGTCGATATTTGCCATTATTTGGTTGTAGAAATTAATTACTTTGTACACTCATTTACTGTAGATGCAAATAGCGATTCAGGTAGATACGTTTGTTCACCTTTTAAAATTAATATTAAGTTAATACGTGTTAAATAATCAGTACAGCGGCGGAAAGCGCCGAAACTTTAATACGTAATAAATATAAGAGCCTCGGTAGAGAGTATCATTTCGTTCCATTTGGAGTTGAAACTAGATCCATGGGGTCCCAGCGTACACAAGTTGTTTGCAGAAATCGCGAAACGTCTGGTTGACATACCTGGTGACCGAAGAGCTGGCGGCTTCCTCGCACAACGTATCAGCATTGCGATACAGTGAGGAAATGCCGCCAGCATCCTTGGTACAATGCCTCAAGGGCCTATTTTAGATTTGAGCTAGTTAAAAAATTTCGTTTACGTAGTACCACTGTATATATTTTGTATGTAAATAAAGAGATTTGAAGATTTTATCAGCACAGTATTTTGGTAAAGAATAGAAAAATTATACGAACAAAAGTATCTGTAAATATTACGTTTTTACCATTACCCTACCCTAACGTTTGTTTTACCATATTTCCATCACTTATTAAATAATTACTTATTTACTACACACAAATATAATGAAAGAAAAGATGGACGGGTAGTAATTCTTTTCAATTTTATCACTGCTCGACCCCAATAATTTTTAAATTACTATGTAAGAATATTTAATCTATGCTGTATATTAAAAGCATTACTTACTTGAACCAGGCATTTCTGTGGAATACGATATTTTAAATTTTTTCCGTCTTTTCAGAGCTGAGCAGCCTGTTCGCCCTAATGAACGTTCTACATCTAAAATGGCGTGTTTTCAGTGTAATATTACTTTCAACCGATAAACTCTGGCATAATCGGGTCAGTGGGTCCGCGCAGTAGAACTGGACTCGGATTCTAAAGGGCAGCGCGAGCGTGGGATTAAAGAACTCGAATACTGTATAATAGAACTGTAATCAGCATCAAAAGTAGAGGATAAAAATATAGAACGCGAACTATATAAAATATCGCTATTTGGAAAAAAATGTGGCAACTACTTTTGACGCATTGTTTCACACGCTTCTATTTATGCCAACTGTCCACTCTGTACACGAACTTTGAAGAACATTAGAGAAAGCGGAGCCTCGTTTGTCAGTGTGGCGTAGTAGTGATCGGACTGGACGTGTATACTAAGTAAATCCCCATTACGGAAACGAACAGCTTCCATTATGCGCCGAGTGCGTGGGAGCTCCAACAGCATCCTGAGTCTGGTGGCAGACAGGGTAGATTGTCCGATAGCTGGACACTGGCATAGTCTGCATGTTAATATTTAAACTTAATTTTAGCGTTGACATTTAAATTTATTTTTGACTGCGCATAATGAATTACTATTAATTTTTAATCTTAATTTTAGTATTTTTTTTTTAAATCAGAATTTAATCAATCTATTATTATTAGTACCAGTATCCATTATTATGATCAATCTATTAAATTTAAATGTCAAGATTTATTTATTATTAATTTTAACATAATTTTAATTTTAATAATTTTAATTTTATAATTTTATTTTAATTCTTATTATAAATGCAACTGTTGTCTTATTGTGTTATGCTTATTATGTATATGGACCAATGTTGTCTGCAATAAATGATAAATAAATAATAAATAATAAAATTAACCTCTTGCTCAGTGCAAGGCTTACAGTGTAATAGATCCACATTAAAGGTAGGTACTTACTCGAAAATTTAACTGTATCTATACGTAAATAAATAAATAAAACAAGGTCTTACATAGTGAGGATACGGCTTTTAGAAAGACCTTTTCCGGGGGCGTTGTTGTATCTCATGTACGATTTTCATTGATGTGTTTAAGTCGTGGTGCATCTTAGGCTCACGACTGCTCGCGATAGAGGAGTTTCTCAACTGAAATAGGAGTAAACCGGCTATACTTTTGTTGAGGGAGAGTCAACGGGCACTGATGTGCGGACTACAAACATGAAACAAAACGACTGAAAACCTTTATTTGCATGTCAACCCTTACGTTTGTTACCCGAAACGACGGAAAGCAGTTCCGATAATTTAGCTTGTCAGCTACCTACTGTAGATGGTCGTACGATATTAAAAAGATAGCAGAGCTGACTTGGCAGTGGCACAGAACCACCGCATCCAGAATGACATGAACAAAAGTCTACATATGTCCAGACCTGTACTACATATGTACATATGTCGGACCCGGATATGTCTTTAAAGGACCCGGGTATGTCCTTAAACTGCGTCCGGACCCGGATATGCCCTTAAACTACGTCCAAAAGAGAGGTATGGGCACTGTCAATGACATCTCGCTTTGTGTGGTAGGGCACAGGACAGCGGATGTCATTCCAGATCTTGAACAGAGCCCAACTGGGGAAGTACCTCCACCTTACAGAAAACCGCAGCCAAATAACACTAGACCCTACTCATAGTGTTGTGTTCCTGCCGGTAAGTAAGGTTGCCAGAGCTCAACGAGGGAGAGGAGAGTTACGGTCGGCAACGCGCGTGTAATATCTCCGGTGTTGCAGGCGTCCATAGGCTACGGTAACTGCTTACCATCAGGCGGGCCGTATGCTTGATTACCACCGACGTGGTATAAAAAAAAGCACTGGACATGAATATGATGAGAAGGAGAAGAAAAAGTTCATCTGAGTCGTCGACTCGTCTATGCCCAGTAGGCTTATGGAATGGTAGGTGGACTAGCAAAAAGTGACGTTTCACCGTTTCACAGCCCGGTTCAACTTCCCTGCATTGTTAGACTTAGTTACTGAAAGGAGGCGACGCGACAGGCACGATTGGACGCTCTAGAGTTTATCGTGCTGGCGTTTGCAATAAAAATGCGTTGTTATACTGTTTTTACCCGACTGCCAAAGGAGGAGGGTAATGTTTTTCGAGTGTATGTATGTATGTATGTATGTATGTATGTATGTATGTATGTCTGTTTCTTTGTGGCCTCCTGTAGCCTAAACGGCTTGATGGATTTTGATGTATGAGGTATCGTTTGATTCATCTTGATCACGGGAGTGTCATAGGATATATTTTATTTCGAAAGTCCTACGGGATACAGAGATAATATTTTCTTTACTTTCACGTTGAAAGAATTTGATGTATGAGGTATCATTCGATTCGTCTTGATCACGGGAGTATCATAGGACATTTTTGACCCGAAATTCCTACATGAACATGTTAATTCTTCGTAAACGCAAGCCACCCACGCGTCAGCAAGCAATAAGCAACTAACTTGTTCTGCAACTCCCGCGCACCTCTCGCGTAGCGGTCTGGTAGCGGGCAAAGAAGGGCGTGGTCTGCCTTGTGGCGCGTGGTGCGGTACGGAGGGGGATATTCTCGAGTGCCCAACACAGGCACACGCGCATGACATGAGGGCACACGTCGTTGACGGTCGACTTTTCTAAGTGATTTTTTTCGATACTTCCTCATCCGATGTGAAAATTATAAAGTGATAACTTGTTCTTTTTTTCAACTAAAAAGTTATAAATAAAAAAATTGGACCAACCAAAATGGGACCAACTTGACCGCCACCAACGAAAATACCTACCTAAGTAACATTCTGCTAAATAGTGAACTTAACAACCAACAACCAAAATGACTATAAGTAACCCTGTGTTGGTCCCCGCCTGCGATACTTACCATCAACATTTATAAATTATATTTAGTTAGTATTTAGAATAAGTTTTTATTTATTTAACTATTGATTACATTCCATAGCTTGGTTTTAGCATTTGATTAAACAATATTTCTTGTGGGGCTTGTTTTCCTCTTTTTAGTGTGCAGTCGGGTTTTTTTGTTTTATAATAATTAATTTTTTATTGAGTTTACGGGTCATTATTCAGACTCACATTTATTGGTAATTGTTCCAAAATGTCTCGTGGAGTTTAGTAGAAGTAGAAGGATGTTTATATGTATCTACTTCTGATTTAAATACGGGGTGAAGCTTGAAATAGGAGCAAAAATTTAACAGGCCATTCTATACACTACATATATCCTACTCTTTCACTGTTCAGATCTAAAGATTACTAAAGTTGTCTGGTTGTTCGATAATTTTATTTTTATTTTTATATTTTAAATACTTTTTGAATCTAGATATAACCTGAACTCGTAGTGTTATTTTTGCCTCTAAACAATCCTGAAATATTTTTCAATCATTATTCCCAATTTTATACAAAACCCTAGCAGAAAATCACTACAACAAGCCTCAGTGGAAATGACAATTCGCGAACGAGTACGTGCTTGAATAAATACGAATCAATTTTTCCCAACCTGTGCCATGTCACGAGTACTAAAAACATCTATTATAATTGAAAATTCATCGAAAAGGTATAATAATATAGTAAAGGAAAGCGACAGTAAAAATACCGGCAGGATATCCTGCTCGGAAACGTTTTCTTCTGACGTTTAGTTATATTTCAGTGTACTAGGATTGTCTCTGTACCTGTTGTGTAACCGCTTCACCTGATAAGTAGGTACTATAACTAGACTAGGTTTATCAGTTTCTTAAATATTAAGGGCTAGAATGCCAGAACTTTTCAGCGTCATGGCCTATGAAACACACCCACACAACGTTGTACCTACGCAGCGTACGGCAAAGAGCGTTTTCACATTATCCGATTCGATATCGGATGTAGGATCCTACATCCATAATGTCGGGCCGCGGGGTGTACTGGGGCGCGCCGTCGCGCTTCAGCGGCACACTTCAGCAAACATTATGCATACACATATACACACATGTAGCATGAAGTCCGCCTTTTTCTGGCTTAATATTTTTTGCCATGCAGATTTCTAAAATAAATAACAAAATACAGAAAAAAACATGTTACACATTTTACTACTATCCGATATCGGATTGGACAATGTAAAAACGCTCTAAATCTAACCGACCTTGTCTTTAATTTGAAAATCCTCACATGACTGAGTTAGACAAACCTTGAGTATGTATATGCAAAACGTCGATTCCTATCAAAGCACGTGACTCCACTGGTAATAATGTTTACCCTCCTTAAACTCCGTAACAAGGAGGTCGGCAAACGCGGTACAATATTTGTCATCTGTTCATCGTCAATATTATGTGTTTGCAAAAGCAGACTTTGCACGGTTAGTATAGGTAGCGGCACGAAAGTTGAGGTCAAGCATACAACACGCCATGTAATAACAGCGGGATTTTGAAATGAGGAAACCCCTTTATCAATGTAACAATTCATTAAAAAAATAGGGTTGGCAAAATTATCCACTGTAGGGAACTAACTTCACCGTTGGTGCCCAACTTTGCCAAGTAAAATATTTAGACAATAATTTTACCAAATAATTGATTCCCATTAACTTTACAATATAGAGTTGAGTAGAATAGAACTGAAACATTGATAACGGGGATTGAAAATGAGTGTTCTTTTTTCTTTACCACAAAGTCAACCAACCCACTTCAACCAACTGAAAGAACGACGAAGTTGCATCAAGTATTTCGCTTAAAAATTTCACACGTTCAATCATTCTTTCATTAAATAACTTTTTTGCAATTAGTACTCCATGTAGCTATGTCATCGTTCAATCATCCACCCCAACTTATCTGACGACACTTGTTATACGAGTATTATTTATACTCGTTTTTAGGGTTCCGTAGCCAAATGGCAAAAAACGGAACCCTTATGGATTCGTCATGTCTGTCTGTCCGTCCGTCCGTATGTCACAGACACTTTTTTCCGAAAGGAGCTATACTGTTGAAACTTGGTAAGTAGATGTATTCTGTGAACCGCATTAAGATTTTCACACAAAATTAGAGAAAAAAAAAAACAATAAATTTTGGGGGCTCCCCATACTTAGAACTGAAACTCAAACCCATACGCGTGGGGTATCTATGGATAGGTCTTAAAAAATGATATTGAGGTTTCTAATACTAGTTAATGATAAAACTAAAAAAAAAAATATATGATGTACATTACCATGCAAACTTCCATCGAAAATTGGTTTAGAAAGTAGTTTTTTTTAATACGTCATAAATCGTAAACCGCAATTTACCTTTCACTCACGTTTCACATAAAAATAAATACATTGTTCAAATTGTGTACCCTCGGTGCGCGAGTCCGACTCACACTTGGTTGTTTTTTTTTCTATTTTTGTCATCCTGTAGGAAAATTAATTAATAATAAATCTGACCTTTTCTATTAAAAAGCGCGATATTTCTGAATAATTATAATAATTATATATATTTATTTCCAAGCAACATGTTTCATAAAAGCTTTGAAACATAAATCAGCGGTTCATTAAAAACGTAATGATATCTGATCCGAACCGATACTTTGAAATGTTTTTTAGCATATTAAAATCATTGAGTTTTTAAAACGTGGGGTTTTCTGACAAACTTTATATTTTATTAATTCAATTTGGAATTGGTCGCTGAGTTTCTAAACGTCGAGCTCTCGTGACGGCAAAGTACCAGCTATCGATGGAAATGATATTAAATTTATTAACTAGGATAGGTAATGGCACATATGATATTTATGATCTTTCGTTAAAAGTGTGGATTAACTATATTTAACTAATTACAGAAAATCCATCTTGCTACAACATTTTTAATATTAAATTAATTATTTAATCCCCTGGGCACATTACCCCAAAAATGTTTAACTTGAACTGACCGTAGTCTAAATAATTAACGGTCGTTTACTTGTATTAAGGAATATTTCATTACATAAAGGAAGGTGGCTAAACCATTCCAAATTTTTCCACAAAAACACATGAAAATAAAAGTATCTTATTCCTGAATTCTCCTTTAATACTTTACCAAAATACACGTCTCGTAGCCATCAGTTTATCTAATTTTGAATATCATTAAAGGTAATGTAGGTATAGATTCAACCGCGGTTGGCTTAGTTACTAGTGACATTGACATTGATTACGAGTTAGTGGTCCCGACCTGACCCTGAAAGGGTCAAATATTTGCGAGATATTAAACGTAGATGATACTATTTAGTTTGATATTACCACGAGTAGACAATAATTTTAATGGGAATATTTAGACAAAAGCGGTTAAAACAAGGGTTTCATTTTAAATTCTATATTATAAATTTATAAATATACATTGATTAGAGAGTAAATTTATCATATTTTATCTATTACAATGAATTTTTAATTTAAAATGTATTTACATTATGTATCAATAGTGTATATGAGCCAAATAGCTTGAAATAAATGTTTTTTTAGAGCAATTTTGCAATAATAATGATTGGTGGCTCTTAGGTAGCGTTAAAGCGCGGTCTGATATAAGATGGAGTCTAATCGCCTTACTAAATACTAGCGTTAGCCCGTGACTTAGTCTTTGCTTAGTATTTACTTTCCCATACACCTTCAAACCCTGAGGCATTTTCGGGCGCAAGCGATTCATTCAAAGGCCGAATAAAACACGTAAACAAAGGGGACATCATATTAAACGATATTAAATTAGCTTTTTTAAAAGTTTTTAATCATGTCAAATTGATTAAGGTCCATTTCACTAAGAGCTAGAATCGCTTGTAATCGCTCGCACCATGTGAAGGTTTGCGATTTCCGTGACGCCGAGTGTATAATACAATGCAATACAAATATTCTTTATTGCTCACAAATATCAAAAGACACATGAGTCACAAGCATATAACTTAAATAATAAGTACTCGTAGCTGGTACTTACATTGCAAGGATATTTAAAATTTTGTAAGATACTACAAGTATTTACTACTTATTTGTGGTATTTTCTATAAAAGGGGACCTTATTGTCGATGGCGCTTACGCCATTATTAACGATGCTCCGATATAAATACAATGCCGCGCGATGCTGTGCGGCGTAAGCGCCATCGACAATAAGGTCCCTTTTCATAAAAAATGCCCCATTTATGCTAAGTATGAAAACTACTTTATGATTGCAATAAAGATTGATATTTTGTAACAATATCTCGGTGCCCGAAATGAAACGTCAGCTTACATTGTATTGAAAACGTCTCAACTATTAAGGAAGCAAATAGCCACTCATTTTATAGTGCAATAAATCTAACAAATGAATACAAAAGAAGTCCTCAACGTGACGTAATAAAGTTTAGTGCGAATTAAAGTTAGTTCGTCATTCTCGTATAATTTAAACTTACGATTAGTAAATTACATCTTATCATTTAATATATAAAGGTTATATTTGAATAAATAGTAAGGAATAGACATGAGCTTTAGTACATTGAAGTGAAAATGTGCGCGTAACGCCGCGGCAAACAATAGAGGTTCCTGAAGAGCTCGGTCGTAGCAGCGGCGTTACCAAGGCAACTCGGTTCACGTGAAAACTTTAGGTATATAGTGACATAAGATGAAGTAAGTAATATAAAGTATAAACTGAAAAGTATAGATAACATAAACTAAAGAAAAAGTGACCAAGTCCACATAGTAGGGTCACTACTTAGAAAAAAATACTATCTAGATATGAAATAAAACTATGAAAACGGATTATATCGCGTATATTGAATTTATAATACATCCCGACGTTTCGAACTCTTTACAGCGTTCGTGGTCAACGGGTGACTGAGGAAAAATTACAAAATGCAAAAATACCCACATACTAAAATAATGAACAATCATAGACTACAAACTTTAAGGCTGGTTGTACATGCAAAATCGGTTCATAAGGCTAGTTTTAGTTTTTAGGCTAAGCTGTTGGAACATTGCCTTACATCTGGCTACTTGCTATGGAATGGTGAATTCTACCTTCAAGTCGACGGCGTGGCCATGGGGTCTCCGGTGTCTCCAGTAGTCGCTGACATCTTTATGGAGGACTTCGAGGAGAGGGCACTCTCATTGGCTCCTGAGCGACCGAAGATATTTAAAAGATACGTAGATGACACTTTTACTATACTTCCAAAAAGTAGTGTTTCAACTTTCTTGGATCACCTAAATTCCATCCATAGCAAAATAAAATTTACTATGGAGTTGGAAAAAGACTGTTCTCTCCCCTTCTTAGATGTATTGGTAAAAAGAAATCCTGATAACACCCTAGGTCGCACTGTGTATAGGAAACCTACTCATACTGATAGGTACTTAAATGGCAAATCGCATCACCATCCCAGTCAACTTGTTACAGTAGGCAAATCTTTGTTTCAGAGAGCCCAGAGGATATGTGATGACCAGCATCTGGCCGCGGAGCTCCAGCATGCCAGGCGCGCGCTCCAGGCAAACGAGCTCAGGATACCGCGGGTCAACCAGAGGTCCCACATTAAGATCCCCACAGTTGAGCGCAGGCCTGCCATTCTGCCTTTTGTCAGGGGGGTCACGGACAGGATCAGCCACATCTTGAAGCGTGCTTCTATAAAAACATATTTCAAGCCAATGAAGAAGATGTCACAATTCCTGAGGCCTGTAAAATGCAATACCCCTCTACAGACTGCAGGAGTGTACAGGCTGGACTGTGAGTGTGGCCTATCATATGTCGGGCAGACGAAACGGAGCATTTCCACTCGGGTGAAGGAACACATAGCTGATGTCAAGCACCGTCGACCTAGGTCTGCTGTCTGTGAGCATGTCATGGATAAAGCCAATCACTCAATCAAGTTTGATAAGCCTCTGGTTCTTGCCAAGGAGAAGCGTTACATACCCAGAATGCTGCGCGAGGCCATTGAGATTAAGAAATATCCAAACTTTAATAGGGAAGATGGCTTTTCTCTACCACCAGCTTGGGATCCTGTAGTCCACCTGATAAAGGAGCAAGCGAGACATAGACTGTGAGACCGTAGTGTCGGATGATGCTGGACATTCTGATGTTTTGAAAAGATGTGTCCCGCCGAGTTTGTTGCCGGTCCCATATTGGGATACCCTCCTACAATTTAGGAGGGAATTAAATCTTCTCGGGTCCGTGGTGTAGGGTTGGAGCCGGCATAGTTTTTTTTTTTTATCGCGTATATATATATATCTTTACTTGAAAAATAATTATAGTGTAAAACTAGCCTTATGAACCGATTTTGCATGTACAACCAGCCTTAAAGTTTGTAGTCTATGATTGTTCATTATTTTAGTATGTGGGTATTTTTGCATTTTGTAATTTTTCCTCAGTCACCCGTTGACCACGAACGCTGTAAAGAGTTCGAAACGTCGGGATGTATTATAAATTCAATATACGCGATATAATCCGTTTTCATAGTTTTATTTCATGAGTAACTATCGCGGTAACCGAAGACAATATTACTATCTAGATAGTCCTAAAAATACTTGCATATTTTACAAATTATACGTAAAACCGAAATCACTTTTTTTGGTTGTGCTGTTTCTCAAAAATCGAAAATCGGTTTTCGGTTTTTGAATAACCCCTAGATAGACTCGTTTTGATCTCACAAAAACTCCATCTAATACAAGTCAATAGTACCGCATCGCGACACCGCAACTGGAAATATGCCTATCTATACGGATACGTATAAACAATCCTTAATTAAAGGTCGTCTCGTTTCGACTGAGGTCGCGGGCGTTCTCAGGACGCGCCCCGCGCGTACAATTACTTTTTAATTAGTGACAAAATTTACTGTAAATTTTGCTCGCGTAAGCCTTTATAGGATTAGTGACGCGCAATGAGGTAGGCTGCGACGTAAGTGCGTACAGAGCTAAAATCAAGTATAGAGACAGCGTACTGGTCCTCAGTCATTTTATAATTAGTGCTAAAATGGAGAACTACGCTCTTCAAAACGTCTCGCGAGTGACTGAATTACTTGAGTGACTAAAATTAATTTAATGTTAATATTACTCAAGATAGTTTAAATTCTATATAGAGCTTTTCCGAAAGCATGAAGTGAATAAGTAATTAATTCTTGATACGTGTTGTGGGTGACATTCTGATGGCCTTTGCAGCAGCATAACTGAAGCTGCGTTAACGCGTTCGCTGTCACTGTCAGTTAAACACAGCATTTACAGTAACTTTAAAGTATCTAATACTTTACTTTACTACATTAAAAATAAATGGCAATATTCATAAAACAACAGCAAGTACCTGGGTAAGCAACTGATTATTAATCTCAAAATATAAATTAACTAATAGAACGTAACAATATTACATAAGAAATAAGCGTCCGTATAATAAAGTACGAAAGTTGCGGCTTCAAACCCCGGCTCGTACCAATGAGTTTTTCGGAACTTATGTACGAAATATCATTCGATATTTACCAGTTGCTTTTTGGTGAAGGAAAACATCGTGATGTAATCAGACTAATCCCAATAAGGTCTAGTTTACCCTCTAAGTTGGAAGGTCAGATGGCGGTCAGTTTCGTAAAAACAAGTGCCTACGCCGAGTCATGGGATTAGTTGTCAAGCAGACCCCAGGCTCCCAGGAGCCGTGGCAAAAATTCCGGGATAGGAAGAAGATTGCCATAGATAGGTATTATTATTTATAATAATACCTATTATATTGTATTAAGTATAATAATACCTATCTATGGTTAAGAATACATTAAATTTTAAGTCTTCTACCTATATACTGACCTCTACCTACTCTATAATCAACTTTAATGAACTCCACTAAAAGTGATGACGTGTTGCCACGCGTAACTTTGCTTTTTAAAAAAGCCAAGTTTTTTGGGGCAAGCTTTTTAAAGGGGAAATAATTAAAACTGTTTTCAAATTCAGAAATTCTGTGATGTTTTTTGTTAAATTAGCAAGTTGCACTTGTCACGATTAAATAAGTACAATTTACACTTGTTTGAGTTTAGTACGAAATTCTGACTTCGTATGCGGAAACTTTATATGAAAATAAACTTACGTAATAGTATTAACTAGTTAGAGCGAGCTTTGAAGAATATCATATCTTTATGACGCGTTTTGGTGTTATTATGAAACTGTACTTTTTAATGTTATATTTAACAAAAAAGCTGAGTTCACCAAGTAGTTAAAATTAATTTATTACCATAGTGATATTGTGAGTTATATATAGTTTATATCAATAAATTTGCTTATTTTAATTTGACATTTTCCAAGAGGGAACAAATGACTGAAATTGAGATATAACATATAACCATCATCTTTCTTTTTATTGCTTACTAGCGAGCTGCCCCGGCTTCGCATGTGTACAATGCTGATGTATTATACATATAGACCTTCCACTTAAATCACTATTTATTAAAATAACCGCATCAAAATCCGTTGCGTAGTTTTTAAGATCTAAGCATACATAGGGACAGACAGACAGACTTTGTTTTATACTATGTAGTGATAATATACTAAACCGATAATGAAGATAATGAAGTAGGTTAATAAAGTTCGCCCACGAAATCCAAAGAAGGCAATGAAGCACTACTTCCCCCACATTTCATCACACCCTCTCGCTCCCTTCCCCAAAGTTTTCATGTTCGAACTGTAAGAAACATAATTTATATCACTAAATTTATTAGGAATGATAATCATAATCATAATCATTTATTTGCACATAAAAACCCCTGACACCTGACACCTGATAATTTTATAACAAAACCTTGTTAAATAGGTAGACAATGAGCGATTTATCACAATGAATTAGACACAAAATAATAGTTGGCAATGATAAAAAAAAATACAAGTGCCCAAATATTCAATCGTTACAATCGTACTCTATGCGTCGAACTTTGACTGTCATTTATGACTTTTGTATCATTTTAATACAATTGGACCCTTGAATTGGATATGGACATTTGATCCTCAAAATAAGTCTTATCGACTGATACCATTCATAAAAACTCGTCATCTATTAACCTATTACGTAGGTTGTTTGTCAGGGAACCTAAATAGACTAACTATAGGTAATCGATTAAAATCGATTAGCGATTCTAACTAACTCGAGCACTAACCACGTATTAACTCGCTCATTTTAACTTAATGATCTGTAATCACCGATTCATTTGAAGTGATTAGTACTGAAGCATTGTTCTATTCTGGGGCTTACAATACGGAGATATGGAGTAAGGTGGCACAGCTATGTAACATCAAATAGATAGTAGCATAACATAATATATGCGAAAGTAACTATCTGTCTATCTATTACCTCTTCTAACTCTGACCGCTGAACCGATTTAGGTAGTTTAAATTATTTAAAATTAGTGAGCAAAATAAACACTCAAATATACGATTCATCCTATCCTCATCGTCATATCCATTAGCTGTCAGCAACAAGCATGCCACACCTTTGAAGATGAAAGCAAGCTCGCATACGCTTTTTGAAACTATCGTGCTATAGATGTACTACAAGCAATAATTTGAACAAATTTTCCGTTCTTATCTTCATTTCCGAGAACTCATTATTTATTTAGACAACTCATTTACTCAATTAGAAACAGATTGCTCGAGACAGCCTATTCAAAGTACAAAACTATATCAAACTCACGCTCGAACGAACCAGAATCTATATTAGCGAGAGAAACAATAGCCTTACTCCAGTGGAACAATCCAGTCTTTACCAGATATAACTGGATAAAAGCGGTGTAGCCGTGTTTGCACAATGCACGGAGACAGTGCTGCGTTTGAATATTAAGTTGTGCTTAAGTGACAGCTGTGCTAACCAAAGCACATAAATAAGTGAGCGAGCGTTGCAGTTTGGGCGCGGCCAGTGAGGGCGGTGAGCGCGTATGTTCGGAATGGTATGAAAATAGGGCATTTGACTGTGTTTAAAATAAATTATTTCACACCATGCATGAAATAAAGCACCAGATAATTATTAGATAAACATAGATATCAGTAATTTTTAAACACAAGTTCTATTTAATAAATCGGATAGAAATATATATAATAATAAGCAGGTGAGTTGACCGTGACGTCATTATGTAATGTTCCATACTCGTATAATATCCATATTAGCAAATAGTTTTGACAGTTCTAAAAAAGAAACTGATTTGATTTGATTTGAGTAGGAGAATACCCTATCGTTAAAATGCAGGAAAATAGGTGGTGCTTAAATTCAATTATATTGGGTATTTTTATTAAATAAATATCGATATTTTAGGTAGTATTGCCATTTGATAAAATATAATTGAAAAGGTACTTTATTACCTAACAAAACGAAGGCTTTCTTTGGTTTAAGTAAGTCTGACTTTACGATACAGTTTTCTTTACTAGAAATATTTCTTAGACAACCTTAGAATGGTGGAAAAAATTCATTACAATAATCTACAAAATACACGCAGGTACAAATTATTTTCAAAAAGGGCATTACACACTTTAATTAACGTATATTGTCACACGGAATTTTGTGTTGCCAAATTCATAATACCCTCAAAGATTTTAGAAACAAAAAGGAAATATTGATTTAAACTTTCACGATTTTTACTCAATCCGTGAAGCCATTGAAATCAAAAAACATAGAAATTTCAATCGAGGCAAAGGTTATGTCATATTTAGACAGTCTTCTCCGAGACCACGGGAACAACGCCGTCCTCGAAACGTCGGAGGTAAATTTAAAACTTAATTTTACGCGACTAAGTCCCGTCGTTGTAAATAATAAAAAGGAAATATATTATGTTATGTTGACGACCTGTCTGGCCGATGTCGATGGATGCCTGACTGTTTTCTATGTACCTATTCAAGTTTTTACAATTTTTTTTATCTACTCATACTATACCTATAATATCGTTGTCTAAGTTCAAGTCACAACACAAGCCTTATTGAGCTTACTATGGGACTTAGTCAATTTGTGTAATAATATTTTTTTTTTTATGTGATATTCAGCAAACGAGCAGACGAGCCGCCTGATGGGAAGCAGTCATCGTCGCCCATGGACGTAAGCAACATCACAGGAGCCACATAAGCATTGCCGACCCTTGAGAACCCTAAATACCCGCTTCTTGAAGAATCCCATGTCGTAGCACAAAGGAAATACCTCAGGAGGCAACTCATTCCACATTTTGCACGTTCTATAATACCTATATATAATATTATTTGTTACTTGAAATATTACTCGCTACAACTAGCGCCCTATCCATACGGTAGAATCCTTCATTCCATCTCAACGCATAGTGCCATAGAATAATCTGCACAATCTATCACAGGTGGCGCGGCACTGGGATCCCGTTCGACGCGAGACTACTGAAATATTAAATGTTTACAATGCATACCAGTGTATTGCGAATAGTTACACTGACACCGAGCGCTGGGTCAAAAACGTTCGGTAAAACCTGCGTTTTTTCTATGGTCATTACATCAATCTTCAAATCCAAGAATTTTAACATACAACTTTTAAAAGGCTTTAAAATCAGTTTAAGTATATTATGATGTCCAAAAACAGTTTTAATTTTACCCTGAAAGTTCACAACTAAAATGCGGTTACCGAGCAAGGAAAAAAATCGTGCATCCTGTCACTACCACAGTCGCAAGAAAAGTAAGATATTGCTTCAATTAATATCATTATCTAAGCAACAAAAAATCTACTTTCAAGACAAACCTGTCAACGATGGCTCTTCTGCGGGTTAAATGGGAACAAAAAGCGTCTTGTTAAAACGACTTAAGTAAATGTTACTGTTAAACCGTTACATTTTGGAATTCATCTCTTATCTCCTGTCATCGCCATTGCTCTGAAGATGCTTATAAATTTATTGTTTATTAGATGGGTCTAAGTAGTGCTTGCAGCAAATTTGTTGTTATTCTTACTTACCGCTACGTTTATAGGTGATATTCTATTTCCAACCGCAGCTGTCCCGGCATTACTGCAGCTAGGTACTATCTTTTAAGTATTGTCATTACTATTGACACTACTTTAATAAAACAAAACAACACAAATTGTCTGTGCGAGTCTATATTGGCTCCTATTAAAATATAAGTTCCGATTTTCTTGACCCATAACGTGATTTGTAACGCTGCGTCGCGTCGCCGAACCGGCGCGGCGGGCCCACGGCAGGCCTATGGAACTCTCCGCGCGAGCTCGGATTTATACCTACGAGTCGCCTCCCGTTCACGGTAGACAAGCAAGCTAGATGGTTGCCACACGCGCTCACGAACGCCCGTCACCGCGCGCCGCACTGGCAATTTTTACGATAGTTGTAAGCTACGTAGGTACTATTTCTTTAATTAAACATGTAGTATTTATTACACACAATTTATAGTTAGATATCTACCTATTTGAAATAGCAAACTTAAGTTATTTTGGTAAATGTTTATTTTAACGACAATAAGTTCTTAACTTTACACCGGAAATTACCTACTCATTTATACTCTGGTTATAATTAATTACCTGTATTCATGGGTTCTCTATTTATTTTATTTTATTGTGTAACATTAGTCTCTATCTGGTTTAAAATTACAAGAAGTTTTAAAAATAATTCTGGCTGGGTTCATTGCGCGGTTTATAAAACGCCGTAAACACTGCGGTTACTGCAGGGACATATGACCTTTTAAAATGACTATTTCGCAAACACTAAGGTATAAATGAAATATTATATTTATTGGAACTTAATTTACTTATTATGTAGGTATTATGATCACTTAGAGAAGAAAAAAAATCATATATTACATAAAAGAAAACCAGTTTTAAATAAATGATTAAAATACATAATTTAAGATTCAGATTTTATTTTATTTCACTCTGCTGTAAGTAGGTGTATCATTTCTAAGCGTCGGCAACCCTAGCGTTGTGCCGGTGCGCGCGGTGCGGGGAGCGGCGCGCTGAAGGTCACTCCATTGTATTTTTGTGTAGGTATCAAAACGGTAGGTATTTGCGTTTTCTTTGAGAGATAAGTATCTGTTCGTAAGAACTATTATATAATCTGTGCCCACGGCGTTCGCGTTCGCAACGAGATAGCCCACGTAGGACACTTCTTCCTATAGGGACTATAGGTATCAAAGGATTGATTTACACCGCGCCGCATCGATTCGCTTCGCGTTCGCGTGTTGGTACAAACCTAACAAACCTAAGGTACAAATTATGAATATGGGAAACAATTTTTGACTTTCGAATACGAATACGATAAAGGGATCCCTAAGTAAGCGAGTAAGGGGGATTAAGGGGGTCTGTGCGATATTTGACGTTATTTGATTTTACCGATCTGATCTGCGCCTTACTTTCGGTTAACAAATATGGTTCAGATGCGCAAATGCGCCTTTAACTTTTAATTGCTAGGGTTTAACACGTCAGCTTCCATAAACCACGCACAAAATGCGACAATACACAAATCAACGTAATGGAGCATCTCCACATTTAACCAGCCGACGTTTGCTGCCGGAGTTCGCTGAATGTGTGGAAGGTAATTTATGTGTATTCGCTGTAGCAGTACGTGTGTACTCGCTCACCTTGTAACCGATTATTTACGCAAGGCAATTTAGTTAATCAATGATTTAAGGCGAAAGGGACCTTCACCATTCGTAGTTCCCGTAGACAATATTTCTACGCAATTAGATGTATACTCGTATTAATTAACCATAATTATATATTCGTTCTTCTAATTGTTCTAAAAGTTAGGTTTTAAAAATGTGGTTGGAATTTGTTTTTCACTCCTATAATAATAAACAAATCGAAAAAAAATTACGAAGGGGCATATCTAATATAGTTAATAAATTGTACAAAAATATGTTCCATAATTATATCCAGGTAGCAAAACGAGGCTTACGTTTGTATGGAGTAGCGATTGTCCATTATCCTTTTAATGTTGTCGATTATGAGTAAGCCGTATTTTATACAGGGTGGCTAAAAAATAAGTGCATTTCCGTTGCCAGATAGGTAACCACGAAATTGCAAATTAAATTTAATGCTTATTACCTGTTGACTGTACAATGTGGACTGTATGTATAAAAAAATTATAATGTATAAAACAGCCAAATTTTTTTTCGCGATTTCGGGGTTGGTGCCATAGTAAAAGTTGCTCAGTATAATCCCAAAACCTCCCTGGCAACGGGAATGTACTTATTTTTTAGCCACCGCGTATAGTTTCATTAATCGTAAATATTCAGATGGTATTGAACATTTTGTTTCTATTGTGTCTTGGTGCAAAATTCTAAATATATGTTGTATATATGTTGACGACCGGTCTGGCCTAGTGGGTAGTGACCCTGCCTGTGAAGCTGATGGTCGTGGGTTCGAATCCCGGTAAGGGCATTTATTTTGTGTGATGAGCACAGATATTTGTTCCTGAGTCATGGGTGTTTTCTATGTATTTAAGTATTTATATATTATTTATATCGTTGTCTGAGTACCCATAACACAAGCCTCCTTGGGCTTACCGTGGGACTTAGTCAATCTGTGTAAGAATGTCCTATAAAACTTATAAATTTCAAAATTTATATGTAATTATATAAGTACTTCCTTTGTCACTAAATAACATATAACCATAACAACCATGGTGACTGTTCCTATCAAAATAAATAAATCTGTCGCGGTTACGGTCATGCAAAGGTCATGCACAACCACGCGGATAATATTTATTTTTGTACCAATATAGTAAATGTTATCTAATGTAGGTTCTGTATTATTTGCTGTTTTTAACAAAAAATATTATATTGAAAGATATAGTACGTCAGCCTTATAAACCAACATTTTGTTCTAAACATTATACAGTGTCGGGATATGGCTGGAGCAAGATGTCGAGTTATTATGCAGTTGCACAGTGCCCGCGCTTCGTATTTATTCTCCAAGAAGAGCAGACAAACCATTTACGTCATACGCTGCGGGGATAGTAACAAATATTAAGCGGTTTTAGCTCAAGATTTTTTTATGACCCTCAAGCACTGAGAAGAACGAAGCAAGGAGGAGCTCAACATTTATATTTGGGAAATAAGTGGGAAGGAGAAGGAAAACTTTTTCCATTTATATTTTTAAAACCTCAGTTAAAAAAAAATGCCAAGTTCCATGCGTCCTGACGAATGGGACACTAAATAACCCTTAATTATGCGGGTAAGTGGCCTTAATTATGTGGGGTGGTTCCTTTCTAAGCAGTTATTAGTCGAAGAAATATACTTTATTACCGGTTTTTCAAACAAATTATACGACGAATCGGTGCAAACTATATTTCATCATAATTTACGTACCTATATATATTTGTTCTTCTTTGAGGAATTTATATTTTATATCATAATGCTATTACACTAACTGAATATTATAACTGAATCACCTTATTTTTTCTAAGCCACGTATTCATAAAACTTAGCAAACCTCTCTTAAATTTTGTCCCTTTCTAACGAAAACAAATGTCAAAATAACGGATAAGGATAAAAGATAAAGGCTCGTAAAGCGAGGTTTAGACTAGCAAGAACTTGCATGCAATTTACGTTACATTGCCGACTACTAAGGCAAACTGCATTCAAAATGTAAATAATGCCATAAGGCCCATGAGTCAACTTTATAAACAATCAAATGACCCCATCGCAAATAAAATCCTTCTTCGTCGTATCGTCATGGCTGAGGGACGTGACGACTGTGGACACTCTTTACCAGTACTCTCCAAGCAGCTCTGTCTTGGACCCGATGTATGCCAGCCTGTTACCTATATGGCAATGGAGTTTGAAATGTTCACCCGCTTCGCTAATCACCAAGCCCTCACTACATCCCCACTGCACATGTACGACATGAAGCAGCTATTTTATACGGCGCTGTCGATGAACTATTGTCTAGATCGTCGTACGCAAAGGGATACCTAAACGTCTGCATTTGCTCTCGATTGTGGCAAATGAAAATTGCTGGCTGTCTGGTCGGGGTTAGGTTGTGTGTTGAATTTAATCAGACGGTGGATGTCGACGACTGAACTTAAAAAGACGAAAGCTAAAAAAGGTTAAATAATTTTACGGTTTAGACACTTGTTTTAGTCACTTGTTGTTGTTGTTGTTTGTTGTGTTTGTTTTGTTGTACTTGTTGTGTTGTTTTGTTTATGCGACATGTTTCAGAGAGCCTAGGTCTCCTTTCTCAAGCACTAACAGTGCGAGCATCGTTCACGACGGCCGTGTATCGCGTAGGAGACCCAGGCTCTCCGAAACATGTCGCGCGAGTGACTAAAACAAGTGAGTCTAAACCGTAAAATTATTTAATGTTAGTATGTCTCACAACAATTTAAATTCGACTAAAAAAGGTTATTCTTTTTTTTGCAAAAATTTATACAAGTATAGACAAAATAGCTAGTGCTCATATTAAGCTAGATATAAATAAAGAGTACTTACTGTGTAGATGCAGTTAGTTTACTGAGTCCCCATTTAACAATTAAAGTCATGTCTGGTAAGACAAACATAGAAAATTTTGATCAAACACAAGTATTTCTCTGTTTCTTTTACCCAGTTGTTCCAGTGTGTCTTTTACCCTGTCTAACCTTATGAGTTCAGTGAAAAGTTACACAAAGTCAAATCTGATTTAGATCTAGTCTATAGTTACGAGAAAAGAAAATATATCTCTTATCAAATTGTGTTTTACTAAGTAAGTAGTAGGTGCAAGATGATTATTTTGTAGCAAAGTGACTTAGTCTCTTGTCACCAAGTGATATTTCACTACCACTTAATTAAGTTTTCAAAGACAAAAACGAAAGCCTCTCTCTTGAATGCAACACTGTACGCTCACCGCAAAGTCGGAAGATTGTCTGCGCTGCGGTTTTTCCCATACAGAACCCGCTGAAATACGGAACTCGACTGAAATACGGAACCCTATTCTGGTCTGGTGAATTACATTCACTCAATTTATAGTTTTGTCTAACGAGACTGAGAAATGCATTTTCTAGGGAATATGGGGAATATCAATGTAATGGATTTTTATGCTGGATATTTTATGTGAAGGGTCTGAAGCTTTACGGAAATTGAAAAGTAGAAAGGTGGGTAATGGTAAGTTTGCTTTGTAATTAGGATAAACTGGTACCTACCTATTATAAAGATAATACTATGGTCAAAATTGTCATGAGTATCAAACAAGATTCAACTATTCGTTGTATAATTCCTTGTCCCTAGTAATAGGTATTAACTTAATAGGATTACTGTGAGTGAATTAGAATAGTTTGTTTTAGAATTATGAACATGAAACAAATATTGGGTTAATTTCTTGCCTCTTGAATATTTTACTGATAAAACGCAAAATATTCGACAGCAAATAACTACCATATTTAGGAATATTTTCTTATTAATGGTTCATCTGTGTATTTGTGACGTTTCAAGCAAAAGGTACCATTGTCGCTTACCATAAGGACGAAAATTGCTTGTATCTTTATACGAAAAACCTGCCAGAGCGTCCTTATGGCAAGCGACAATTTGGTACCTTTTGCTTGAAAACGACACATTTATAGTAGAAAGTTTCTACTAGAACCTGAATAAAATAAGTCAATTCGTCACAAAAAAAACTAGCTTTTAACTTGACTGCAAGCGCCAGTGGCGCCAACTGGTAAGCAAAAATACGGAGGTAATTTCCACTCAACAATCTGAAATTTAACAACTACTAAAGAGAAGAAAATCGACATTCTCCCATAACATTCCACAGTTCCATAGAATAGGCGTTTATTACCCGGCAGGTATTGTGGCAGTTATTTCATTAAGCCTCGGTGCCGTGATCCGTGACAGCGTTTATTAAGCAGCTTTAATTATGTACGGGGACGACGGTCATTCATTCTCTGTTGTAATATTCCGAGTAAGGTTTTTCGACTGTGGCAAAAAGGCATTTTTGGTCCAACTGTAGATATAGTCGAGGCGATAACAGATGAACATTAATCGCTATAATAACTCTAGCTGAAAATTTCAAGTGACAATTAGCACTACTATAACTTCTTGAAGCTAGAATATTTCAAAGTAAGGTAAGTAACTTTATTTCTGGCCGTGATTCTCGTTACTGATTCTAAAACTACATTTTGATTTAGTTAATACTTTAAAAAAAGTACACAAAGTAAATGTAGGTATTCGTAGCGTCAGCTATTTTATATGCTTGTTTATCCTTCGTGCTTCCTGCACCGGGCGTGAAACAGTCCAAAACAGGCACTTGAAGTATTTCCTCAAAGACTCAAAAGTAACGATCCCGGTTCGATGTAATTTGACGAACGAAATGCGAAGTACGTGACGCGTAGCAGCTTTTGGAACGAGTTTCTTGTTATGTATAACTTGAGAAGTGACTTACATTTGATATATCCATGGGCGACATTTCAATATACCATCTATTTCACTAAACCTTTTATATTTAAAACATAGTCCCCCGGCGCCGCGTCTGTTTTTATGCGGTTGTGTCTTTTTGGTGATCAAAAAATTAGGAACATAGGTGAAATATGTCAATCATTCTCGGATAACCTGAAGCTAGGTACATCCGAAAGTTTTTAAGCTTTAGATAAGTCTCAACCAGAAATTTAATTTTGGGAACACAGAAATGTGTCTTTACTGCGCGTGTCTTTTGTTTTATACTCAACAAGTGGTACACAATATATCGGAGCGGCCAAGGTGCTCACAAATATCTGAACACGCCTCTATTGTTAAGGCGTTAGAGTGCGTGTTCAGATATTTCCAAGTGTAAATAAAACCAAAGATAGATATAACTCCGTAATAGATGGATACAGTCTAAGGAAAAAACGTGCCTCGAAAATCACGAAAATTTGATTCTCGATCAGATGGCGCCAGTAGTTTTGGCCTACACTCGTATAGAGGGCGTTGACTGTTTCGTTTGTTATTTATAATTTTAACGCATACCAGTGAAAGAACATGGGTCAAAATCATATAAAAATAATTAATGCAAATAAAAAAATCATTTATCCATATTTAAATACATTTTATCGTATTTTTATAAATATTTATTTTTAGTTTTAAAGTGTGTCGACAGATGGCAGTGAATTTACTGGGGTTACAAAATTTACTATGACAGTACCGCTCTAGTATAAGTTACTCTATGATAAAACTGTAATTAGGTGTAGGTGTGTACATACCTACACCTACTTTACTAAATAAGTAGGTACTCTACTTACATACCTATTTCATTTCGGTTCATGACTCCCGAGCATTTGGCATGAGGCCCGATATATCAAAGAGATTTTTTTGCCACAGCTCTGTGCAGTTTGTCGTCATGTAGTGCAAGGTAGGTACGTGACTCGCGACACCTTTAGCTCGCTTTTCACTTTATTCCGAATACATCAGCCCACGTAATTTTGAAGGAAATGATGTGTTCTATTTCATTCCACTTGCAAAATGTTGGAGATGAATTTGATTAAATTTAATGCTTATTACCTGTTGACTGTACAATGTGGACTGTATGTATAAAAAAATTAAAATGTATGAAACAGCCAATTTTTTTTCGCGATTTCGGGGTTGGTCCCGTAGTAAAAGTTGCTCAGTATAATCCCAAAACCTCCCTGGCAACGGGAATGCACTTATTTTTTAGCCACCGTGTATATTATCATTTATTGTATCGGTGTTTGATATGTTAGGGTCAACGGGTTGTTCATTTGCAGAAACTCTTGGACAGTGTAACACATTAATCATGTATTAACTATCCTATGCTAAACCCTCTCAAACTTTACCAACATGCATGCACACGAGTAAGCACAGTAAAGTTCAAGCCAAGTAATATGATAGAAACTAATTACTCTACTCGGTCATTAACTCGGCTCGATTGATCACTCGGCTGGTCACCGGCCAACTTACACTAACTTTACTAACTAACCAACACTACTGGTAAAGGGCTTAACAGACATTGTTTTCTTGTAAAGTAGACGTCTAATTGACTTGACTAAGAAGCAGATGATGCTGGCTAATATCGTGTATAATGATAATTACTAGTGCCATTACGATATTAAATAGGTACTTGTATAAAGTGCCTTATATGAATAGGTACATTTCATATTATAATCTGATTCTGAAAAGTACTTCGTATCTTATTTATTAAAAAGAAAAGTGCGAGTCGGACTCGCCCACGAAGGGGAAAAACGGCAAAAATATCGCGTTTGTTGTATGGGAGACCCACTTAAATATTTAGTATCTTTTTCCGTTTTTAGTATTTGTTGTTATAGCGGCAACATGAATACATCATCTGTGAAAATTTCAACTGTCTAGCTATCACGGTTCTTGAGATACAGCTGTGACAGACAGACGGACAGATAAATGTTCGATGTTTGATGTTTGACCACCAGTTTGGCACTGGCATAAACGCTAGCGTGAACGTAACTTACTTTCTATGCATCTCGTTCGTACTGGCATATTAGTGCGAGCGAGATGTATAGAAAGTAAATTGAGTAGACATTAGTGTGTATATCAGTGTTGACACTGTCAGTGACTCGTGGTACGGGTGCTTGGCTGTAGTGCTGTCCGATCCTATGGAACGAGGCAAGATGTTTTAAACGGGATTTATAAAAGATTTATGATATTTTTTGTTATAAAATACTCAGGTTACGTAAAACAATATTTCCGTTATTTTTCCTTTTACGCATTTAAAAATTGTTGGAATTCTGCAAGGTAAAAAAAAAATTTGAAAGATTTCATCTTTATTAGCATATCGAATTTAATTGAAATGGTTTATTTTCTTTTTCCTTATTTGTATCGTTGAGTTGCAGCAAGGTTAAATTAAATAAATAAAGTTAAAATGAAAAGCTATTCCTTCAGTACGTAGTTATTTAAAAAACGGACAAGTGCGAGTCCGACTCGCCCACCGAGGGTTGCGTACTTTTTAGTATTTGTTGTTATAGCTGCAACAGAACCACATGATCTTTGAAAATTTCAACTGTTTAGCTATTACGGTTCATGAAAATACAGCCTGGTGACAGACAGACAGACAGACGGACAGAGGAGTCTTAGTAATAGGTTCCCGATTTTACCCTTTGGGTACGGGACCCTAAAAACGGATATAATGTCTAATGGATATAAGCGGATTAATAAAATGTTAAATAGATAATAATGTTTTTTTTTCTTCAGATATTCCACAAAGAGGCGCTTCATATGCTATCATTAAAAACACCAAAACACGAAGTAAAAATATATGTGTTTTTTGTAATAAAATAACCTCTCAAACACAAACAATTTGCCGCGTGATATAAGTATTATTTATGTACAGCCTACGAGAGCGTAAAGTCCCTACAAGAAAAGGGACCTCTCAATTTTGTCGATATTTCCTATTTAGGTCGGGACGCAGCCACGCGGAGAAGAACTGAAATTATGGTCTGCGAAGCCTGAAAAATCCTTTCAGTTACATTTTCCTTGGTATGATTTGTTTTGCCACGTCAACAGTAAAACATTCAGTGTGGGCGACGAACTTTAACGTTTGGTGCAAGTGAGAGCGTATTTTATTTTATCAACCATGCATTGTTTTATTTATTTATTTAATAAATACATTATTTATGGTGTACCTACTCTAATTAGACCTTTAACTTTAAACTGTAGGTTAACAGACATTGCATCATGAAATGTAGCACTTAAAACGGAGCATGTTATCTTGATTATGTTGGTAATCAAGCATTAAATTTGTAATTGCATAATAATAATAAGCTGCGTTTCATCTCGTGTAAGTGAACGCCTAAAGTGGAGACAATTCAATAGCAGAAGTACCTAGTAAAACCGCATGGAGCTGTTATTAGCTTTTTTCTGACTTTAATTTTGATAAACAAGAGGTTGTGTATGTACTATGTAGTTCTTATAAAAGGCAATGGGGTAACTACGAGAACGGGGTGATTTTGAAAATCATTAAAATATACAAAAACAGAAGCACCTCATACTTTGGAAAAACTGCTTACTGTTGCTATAGCAAAAAGGGCTAGTTTAGTAGATATTTGTCATCAAATTAATTCATTTTGGAAGTTACCCCAATGCACCTTAACATATATGTTAACTAGTAGTTCGAGTTAATGATTTCGTATGCATTTACCTACTCGTAACCTAGATGGCTTGTCATAGTAGATCGACATTTATACAAACCAATAAGGTACATAGTTTTCAATACCGCCCATAGATCGTTATTATCAATGAAAGGGCTTTAGGCTCGTGATTTTAGAATAAGTACATCCTTTCCAAATATATACTCGATACGGAACACACATTCGCCCACGTGCCAACAAAATATTTTCCGCTAAACGCTTCTACTTTAAACCGAAACCGTACGTCATTGCGCGACCACGTTGTAGCCCGATGGCCAAATAAATCTCGTGTTAGCGACCGTTTAACAGTCAACGCTTAATATTCGTTTCTGTTTCCGACCCAAGCCCTCTGCTGGGCACAGGCCTCTATGCCCAGCAGTGGGACGTGTGAAGGCTTACTTATTAGGAGGTATATTGTATTTAATTGTTATACTATCAATTTTCCGATTAGCGCTTCTACTTTAAACAGACCGTACGTTATTGTGAGACCGCGTTGTAGCCCGATGGCCGAATAAATCTCGTGTTAGCGACCGTTTAGCATTTGTTTCTGTTTCAGACCCAAGCCCTCTGCTGGTCACAGGCCTCGTCGCGCATGAGAGGGAGGCCTCTATGCCCAGCAGTGGGCCGTGTATAGGCTTACTTATTAGGTGGTGTATTTAGTTGTTATAATATTAATTTACCGCTAAGCTCTTCAACTTGAAACAGAGACCGTACGTCATTGAGAGACCGCGTTGTAGCCCGATGGCCAAATAAATCTCGTGTTAGCGATCATTTAGCAGTCAACGCTTAGCATTCGTTTCTGTTTCCGACCCTTTTGTTATTGGGTCAATTGTTTTTTTCTTGTCTTTATTTTACAAATGCTTTAGTATTCCGTTCAGGAAAAGATAATAAATATCGGTTGATTGTGTGTTTTAGTTTCGACTAATTGAGAATTGGTTTTTGGAGCGTATGCTAGTTTGGGGTAATTCGGTTTGTTTATCTGAAATTAAGTACGCTACTCGACTGCCTAATTGCTTTGGTTAAGAATTTATTGGATTATACGATATATTGTTATTGAAGGTTCCCTTAAATGTCGGTAATATAATGTTTCATGTTTGCAAATTACCTACTTAGAGCCATTCAGACGTTCCTTTTAGTAAGAGAACAAAACTTATTTTTCGGAAAATAGATGAAATTAGCTAAACACTATTCGTATTTATAAAGAGATTTAAAAGTCTTCCCTTCGTTGTTAGGGTTCCGTACCCAAAGGGTAAAAACAGGATTCTATTACTAGGACTCCGCTGTCCGTCCATCTGTCTGTCTGTCCGTCTGTCACCAGGCTGTATCTCATGAACCGTCATAGCTAGACAGTTCAATTTTTCACAGATGATGTATTTCTGTTGTCGCCTCCCATACAATAAACGTGATTTTTTTGCCGTTTTTTGCGTAATGGTTCCCCTTCGGTCGCGAGTCCGACTCGCACTCGGCCGGTTTTTTTAAAGCCATCGTATTTTCCAAAAGTAATATTTTATTTGCTAAGTATTTATATTTATAAAACTAAGAATAGTTAAACAATTATTATTTTTGTCTAGGTAAATTCATTGAATTTTGCCAGGTCTGCTAAGAATTTCATAACAACAGGTATCTATCACAATATCTATAATAATTATGTGTTATTATAGAAACACTACCTCAACACGATATAGTTAAGTTAGCAATGTGCTAATAACTGAATTCGCAGGTATGCATAATCCATCAATTTTCATAATTAATACGTCGGTATTACCCATATGAGGAGTGTCGTCACATCCCGTAGGGGAACGCCTCATTGACATACCTACGCCATAACGAGTGTTCCGCTTAAATAAAGCGTGGAATTGAGGAGAAATATATGTAAGTACCTACTTTGAAATTGATTTCGTGGTAATACAGAATTGGCCAGTAAGTCTACCACGAGCTTGTCACTGACATATTCGCTATCGTGTGCGTAACTTACTTTTTATGTATCTTTCCTACTGGCATATTAGCGCGAGCGAGATGTAAAGAAAATAATTTACGCAGGCGTTAGCGAATATGTCCATGTCAAGCTCGTGGTAGCCGTACAGTAGTAATGTATACGGATGCCAATGGTTTGTCAAATAATGTCAGTGCAAGGATTGATGCGAAGGCATCAACAGAAAGATCTTAAATATGAAACGATCCTTTTTTTTTTTTTTTGATGACCCAGGGGGATTCCTTTATGGATCCCACTGGCCCGGGAGAAGCCTAGTGGGTATGTCCGACTCCCACGGACTAAACCCCCTGGGGTGTTCCGCCGCGTGCTTTGTAGACGGGGTTTCGGGAACTCGGTTGTAGACCTCCGATACCCCGTCGGCGTTGTTCTTGCGAACCCATTCTTTACGGCCGCTCTAGCAGCTTACTTCGTTGAAGGCTCCTCGGAACACTCGAGGGCCTTCCAGCTCGAACCTGTTCATGCGGGTGATGGAACTCCCGACCCATCACCCGCTGGGTCCCGTTAAGGCGGCATTATCCTCGATGCGAAGGCTCTTCGCCGCCTACCTGGTCTCTTTCGGCGCTGAGGGAGCGAGTTCGCGTCGTCCTCGCGCGATCGCTCTGCCGCTTCCTTTTGCGTTAGAACAGTGACGCTAAAGGAAGCCACTGCCGCCCATGCCTCCTCACTGCTGATCATACGGCGTATTAGCGCCGGCAGTGAGAGGTCTCCTCCCACAGCCGCGGACAGCGCAGCGCGAGGCTCTGCCCATGCAGGGCATACCTCGCGCGTGTGCTGAGCCGTGTCCACGGCTCCTCCATCACAGTGGTGGCACGCTGTCGTCGGCTCTCTTCCCACCCTCTCACACAGGTACCAGCCGAAGCAGCCGTGCCCCGTTAGGAGCTGTGTGAGGTGGAAGGAGGGTGCACCGTGCTTGCGTTCGACCCATTCTTTCAGAACGGGTCGAACAGCGGCCACCAGGTCCCGGCTAGCTCCCGGGATCTCCAGACGCTCCGACCATTTTTCATATAGCACTTCTCGTGCTTCTTCCCGCCACTTGCGAACTTCTTGAGGGGCGGGCCAGTTTTCCTCCCTCCTTGCTGCCAGCACCCGCCAATAGACCGCGGACTGAACCTTGGCTTCAAGGTCCCAAGGCGGGCTTCCGGCTAGCAGGCCGGCTGCTGCGTGCGAGTTATCGCTATACGCTCTGGCCACCCTGAGAGCTATGGCCCGCTGCGGCCGACGCAATAGGGCCGCACTTCGAGTTCCCAGGGTGCCTGCCCATATTGGTGCCCCGTAAAGCGCCATTGAGCGCACCACGCTCATATAGAGCCGCCTGGAGGCTCCTCCTGGTCCGCCCAGATTTGGGAGGATCCGCCCAAGCGCTCCGGCTGCAGAAAGCAATTTCGGAGCCAAACGCTTGAAATGTTCCTCGAACTTCCATCTACTGTCGAGAACGAGTCCTAGGTACTTCATCGTCGACCCGACGGTGATGGAAATTCCTCCCACGGTAATTTGGGCTCCCCCCGGTGGTTTGTTCCGAGGCCCGTGGAAGACCAGAACCTCGGATTTGTGCAGTGCGACCTCCAGACCTAGCGCCCGAATCCTGTGCACCACGTGTGCAACCCCTGCTGTGGCTATATAGGCGGCCTCCCTGTAGGTCTTGCCGCAGGCCGAGACGAGGGTGTCATCAGCGTAGCAGGTAATGCTGACCCCCCGTAGAGTGGTCCCGCGTAGGACCCAGTCGTAACCGATGTTCCACAGGAGCGGGCCCAGCACCGAGCCCTGTGGAACACCGCACGCCATCTCCCGCCTCCCCCAGCCATCCTTAGTTGGGAATACCACAACGCGCCCGGCAAAGTAATCCGCCACTGTTTTTTGCAGATAATAGGGCACGTTGTGATATTTGAGTGCCGCTTTTATTGTCTCCCAGGGTAGGGTGTTGAATGCGTTGGAAATGTCGAGTGACACGAACATCACAACCCCACCCTGAGAGACCTCCTCCTCGGCAAAATCCCTTACGCGGGCAATCGCGTCCAGTGTCGAGCGCTGCGGGCGGAAGCCATATTGGCAGTCGCTCAGACCCGGCTGCATGCTCCTGACGAGACGAGTTGCAATTATGCGCTCAAAAAGTTTGCTCATCTCGTCGAGCAGCACTATGGGGCGGTAGGCCGACGGCTGATCAGGTGGGCGTCCTAATGCAACGGTCTAATTTACAATGATGAGTATTTTGACTTATATACTAGGCTAGTTTGAGAGGGGAATTGTGTAAGATGAACGACCTGATTTTTGGATTAGATCAAAGCGCATATGCATCCACGCAGATATTGTTTTGAGTTAGATCAAAATACCTACTTTTGAGTAGCATTGCATTGCTGCAGAAAATATACATCTTTGTATAAGTAAAATTCGTCAAGGTACCTTATGTAGGTCTTTATCATATATTTAAGAGTAAGACTCTTGTCGGTGGAGCCATTTCCATGTTTGGCGGTCCTCTGCCTTCTCTTTGACAGCCTGATACGACACGACGCCGAGATTTTTCTTTATTTGATGCATGTACGCTATCCTTGGTCTTCCCTGATTCCTTATATAGGTTTACGTTGCTTAGGTAGGTTTATGTAGGTATACAACAATTATTTATTTTTCAACACACTTGCTCAAAACGACGTTTTTATTCCACCGATTTTTGGTTCAATAATCCTAGATATTAAACACGCGTGCTCTTTCAGTGTATTATTCCACTCGTGCTTTTTCATTATATTATCCGACTGAGTTAAGAAGCTAACTGATTGCTAATAATATGCATGGAAAGGGAGCCTTCTTTAATTGGTCGGACTGGCGGGCACGGGCGCGCCCGACCGCCTGCGCAGTGCGCGGCTCGGCCGGCCCGCCCGCCGCGCCGCCCGCGGCCGGGGCGAGCGAGGGCCGGCCGGCAGTACGAGTATGACAGATGAAACACACAATACTGTTTTAACTATTAAAATTTGATTAATACGAAATTTTCTTTTTTTTCTCGCAAGTGTGTTGAAAAACGTCGTATGAAACGCGTGTGCATTGGTCATTACACAGATCGGCTTTCTTATTGCGCGCTCGCTTACAGCTCGCGCGCACAATATCGCCTCGTGTGTGATGACCAACTTAGCACACTTGTATCATAATGTACTATTACAGTACATATGGTGCTACTTTCTCGCACTAGTGCGTCAAATAGCACTTTTCGTGCATATGTCGAAAGTTTAAAGGGCCATATGTACTGTAAAACGTTGTACGATACACGTGCGAATAGGTAATTCGCAACTCGGGTCGATTTAAAACACTCCCTGCGGTCGTGTTTTAATTTATCGCCACTCATTTCGAATTTCCTCTTTTCCGCACTTGTATCGTAAATAACTATTGTAGATGCCAATTAAATCTGCCAGTACCTGTTTTAGGAATATACTACATACAGTTTACTAATAATCATTTTATTTAAGTCGTCCAAATCCACACCTCCTCAGCTGCTCAGCCCTTCTCTAGTTCAAAAACTTACTCTTTTCTCTCGCTACTAGACGAACTTCCCAGCTGTGCTGATATTCAGCTAGTCACCATTATAATAAAACTCAGGTTTCACAAAAACTAGGCCAGCCGGTCAACTTATCAGAATATAGATTAGCTTCGCCAACTGAGATTATAATCATAAGTCAATGTCTACCTTTAAGATTCTTTGACCTATATACATATTATCAATAAACTTAATGGGAAGACGAGGACTTTTTTATATAATAAGTAATCATCAACAATGTCTAGACACGATACAGATATTTTGAAGTTTTACAGTTTGGTTTTATCACAGATTATATAATAGTTTTATTCTCGAAATACTTAAACTAGCTACAGTAGCTACTGCCCGCGCTTCGTTCGCTTAGAATGATGATGATTAATGGCAAAAACTACCCTATGTCCGTTCCCGGGCCTCAAACTATCTCCATACCAAACTTCATCTAAAGCGTGAACAGGTAACAGACGTAGGGACAGACATAGTTACTATTGCATTTATAATATTAAGTATAGGTAGGGGAGAGCTTGAACCCCGACTCGTACATAATAACCAATCTGGAAACTTATGTACGAAATATCAATTGATATTTACCAGCCGCCCGAGTACGTAATCAACACTAGTCCCGTTGGAACAGAGAATGGAAGCCGCAAGACATGCCGCTCGAGTAGTAGTAGTGTTTAGCCACAATAACATTTTAGTAAAGTAATATTTCCATAGTGGATAGACCGCATCGCTGCTCAAAAAACCCGCCAAGTGCGAGTCGGAGTCGCATTCCAAGGGTTCCGTACATTACACAATTTGAACAATGTATTTTTTATGTGAAACGTGAGTGAAATGCCTTTAAAAACCCGTAGGGGTCGGATCAAAAACTTAGTAATTAAGCCCGACTCACGCTTGATTGCACATTTCTAATAGGTTTTCCTGTAATCTATAGGTAAAGATCTATTTTGTGTATTTTTTTCAAAATTTTAGACCCAGTAGTTTCGGAGATAAAGGGGGAATGGTCATTTTTAACTTCTGAATTGTTTATCCTAAAATTATAAAAAAAATATATATTTGAGGTTCTCACAATGAGCTCTTTCATATTTGATATGTAACACGATATAGTTTAAAAAAAACTTTATTTTTTAATTTTTACATTTACCCCCCAAAAGTGGCCTCCATGTTTAAAATTCATTTGTTTACGTTACATGTTCGTCTGTGGGTCACAAACTTAACATACATATGTATACCAAATTTCAACTTAATTGGTCCAGTAGTTTAGGAGAAAATTGGCTGTGACAGACGGACAGACAGACAGACAGACCGACAGACAGACAGACGCACGAGTGATCCGGTTCCGTTTTTTATTTTTGAGGTACGGAACCTTAAAAAGTGATACTACACCGTTTACGCAGCAAATGTATGACAAAAAAGTGTAATTGTAGGTGTAAAGGTGAAATTCGAATTACTTTTTTAGTAGGCATTGTATTTTAAAGGTGCTATTCAGATGGCGATTGCAATAGCTTAACTGATTTGTACGCATAGCGACGGGAAAATGGCTATGTCACTGACAATTTCCTTCATAAATTGCATTGCTGTCGTTACCGCATTGCAAACATGATTAAAACGTTAATCCGTCACTTAATTTATTAAGGAAATTGACAGTGAGATCACCAATTTCCCACAGCTGCAACGCTGCACCAGCAACTCTGCAGCGTTGACGCTGCTGCTCTTTCGATACACTTGTCAACTTTAACCCTTAAATGCATAGTGATGGATGCAGCCTATACAACAAAAAATATATAATTTTATGCATAAATAAATAGATAAAATCTATTTGGTCCTGTATAATTATTTTGATAGTAAATTAATACACTTTCCGATGTTTTATTCAAATTTGCGCAGTATTTTAGTTTAAAAAAATTACATTTGTTTAAAGACGAAATGGCGGAAATTTTGGAAAATTTGATGAATTTTTGTATGTACCTAATTTTGGCGGCTTATATAATACAAATAGTATAAATTTCTAATGGTAGTAAGATTTTTCATATATCTTTTACCAATAATTGTATATTTACATATATTATAATGTACCTCATGTGAATTCTAACAGATTTAGCAGAGAAAATCCATGTTTAATTTTTTTTACCAGAATCAGTAAACAATTATGTAACACAAATATTAATTTCAGGCAAAAAGAAAAATTCATTTAAGGGTTAATACCATGATATCAGGAAAACAAACGTTTGCTCTGAACACAAAACACACAAATCCTAATAATAAAGTTCATATAGGATAAAATTGAGGAAAAAATACGCAGGTAATTCAAAAAATTGTTGAAGTTACTGATAATAATTCTTTGAGTTTTGCCTTAGGGGAAATCTTTTCGTACGGCGCTCACATAAACGTGAAAAATTCTTGAGAAGTGTGCTTTAAAATTTTATAGCTGTCTGAGACGATTATCCTTGCCAGTGCATTTAATATTAAACTATATTTTTGAAGTCACTGTTACACAGAAAAGGCCGGGAAAATAAAAATGCTTAAATTTATACTCTCTCTCCTTAGAAATTATTATTCCCATCTGATGTCTGCCTTCTTTGTTTTTCTCCTCCCATTTTGTCCTGTTTGACGTGTTGGTTTCAGATACATTGCAGCACTCAACGGAGCACATGTTCTGCGATTTCGGTGGTCTATCCAGTTTTTCCCATATTGCCTTAGATGGTGTATATCTACCAGTCTGCTCCGACTTCCGGTACCTTGGGTCATTGATCTAAAGTGAAGGAAGCATGGACCGTGATGTGAAAAATTTAATAAATACGGGATGGAAGAAATGGCGACATGTCTCTGGAACAACTTGCGATCCACGAATGCCTCTTAAACTTAAGGGAAAAATTTACAGGACGATCGTGAGACATGTTGTAATGTATGGATCAGAATGCTGCGACGAAAGTGATTGATGGAAGAATAGTGCACGCAGCGGAAATGAGAATGTTGATATGGATGTGTGGAGTGACGAGAAAGGATCGGATTAAGAATGAGTATATTAGGGGAAGTTTGAAAGTAGCACCGGTAACGGAGAAGATGAGAAGTAGTAGGTTAGCGTGGTATGGGCATGTGATATATGGCATTCATCCCTCCTCATGAATGCCATATAGGCAAAATAATTTTAGGCATGAATGTTACCGGACGGAGAGCGAATGGTAGACCCAAAAAACGATGGATGGATTGTGTTGAGCTGACGAAAGATAGAGGAGAATGGAAGAGAAAAATATGTTGTGCCGACCCTACACGTGGAGTAAGGGAAAGAAGAAGAAAGAGACATTGCAGCACTCAAGATCTTTCTTGATTAAATCTATCCACTACCCCTTCGTATTTCCCTGCCTTCTGGCCCTGGGGATTTTGAAGTTCAGGGTGGTACATTTACACAAGACGGAATGTCCTAGCCGGCTCGCCTGTAGCTTGTCCGCAACATCACGTATTCCGAGGCTTCCGTGAACGTACTCTTGTCGAGCTTCGTCACATCGCGCATCCAACGCAACATCTTCATCTCTGCCACTTGGATGGCATGGACATGGGGTTGCGCGCATGTTTCACTCTCATACATGAGCACTACCTACGATGATGATGATACGAGACCTATAAGTTCGATATCCTCTGGTTGCAGATTACGCCAGTCACTTCTCGCCACTTACGCCAGACTGCTGCTAACATACATACTGGTTTACGTGTTTCCGGATTAGTGCAGCATGGAACCGAGATATAGGTATTTGTGTATGCTGCATCTAGTGACTTTTTGACTGTCGGTAATGAAAGAGGCTTCTGGATGCGAGACTGGTGTAATAATGCTTAACTTTATACATCACACATTAATAACACAACCACACCATTTATTTATTTGTCGGAAGGGATACCCAATGTTTTATTTTATGTGGTTTGAAGTCGGTTCTTGATCGTGTGAAAAGTCTGAATTCATTTGTGTCCACATAATCAACGTGCGACTGAGACGTTTGAAAAATAAAAATACCTCTTCCCTAGTCCACTTGAAAGGAACCTTTGTGTGGCTACCGCCATGAGCGGTACCTTTTTAAAATATTGCCAGAGCGACCGCTGAATAAATTCCCGTGCTTGATCGATTGAGTGTCGATATAGCGACTGTGTCAACAAAATGGTCGCTCGGTGTGCACGTATTTTAAGTAGATATTACGTCTTATTTACGTCAACAAGTTTATGGCCGTTTAGTATGTTTACACACTACTGCGGGTGTAAACATACTTTACTTTGAGCTATTTACACTATTCTGCTTTGAGCAGTTAAATTTATACATAGCTTCTCTCCATGAATTTATCTGCATGGAATGATGATGATTAACAAAAACTATCTTATGTCTTTCCGCGGGCCTCAAGCTATCACCGTACCAAACTTTATCTAAATCTCTTCAGCGGTTTAAGCCTGAAGAGGTGACAAACAGAGTTACTTTCGCATTTATAGTATTAAGTAGGAATTAGAAGATGAACAATTAGAAAAATAAATATGTCAATAATAGGGGACATCTAACACATATCAACCTAGCCCCAAACCTAGCAAAGCTTGTACTTTGGGTGCTAAGCGACGATATACATACTTATATGGATAAATACATAGTTATATACATAGAAAACACCCATGACTCAGAACAAATGTTCATCACACAAATAAATGCTCTTACCGGGATTTGAACCCAGGACCATCGGCTTCACAGGCAGGATCACTATACCCACTAGGCCAGACTGGTCGTCAACAGAAACACACAAATCCACATGGATCACGTACAATCAATTCAAATAGTAGGGCAGTGATAGGAAATCAGATTTAGGATTGGTTGATTTGTTCATAGAACTCGTTTTTGGAAAAAAGAAAAACAACAAAGTTTTTCTAGAATTACGTTGTGTGATCGCAGTAGGTTTTGAAAATCTCGTCACAATGACAGGCGACGTTGCACACTTTGTTTCAAAAATTGATAATAGGGAGGCCTCGGTAAAGATCCTTCTGATATATCGAATGGCCCCCTGTTTGTAAATATTATCTCGACATGACATGATTATACGTCACTTTCTGTGACCCTGCGTTAGTAAGAGACGAGCATCTGACGTTCTTTATATTTTATGTTGTCACGTATATATATATCTATGTTTATGTCACTTCAGTTAGCACAATACCTTAGGAAATTGTTCCGTAAACGGAGATCAAAGCCACACTTGTACATAATTGGCACAAGCACCCATTATGTTCTTAATAACGCAATTGCGTGCACTCGATTACTGAGTGCGACGCCGTGTCGCGGGTGTTTTGTCTTGCTGGCTTTGTGTGTTCGTGATAGGGTCATAAGAGTATTTGATAATATTATAATATACAATTACAACATAGAACACAACAAGATAGAATTAGGAACAGTGTGATAAGGGAAAAGTGTGGACTGAACGAAGATGTAGCGACAAAAATTGAGAAAGGTATGTTGAGATGGTTTGGACACGTGAAAAGAATGAGTGAAAGAAGGCTAACAAAGAGAGTGTATAAGGGAGAGGTAGAAACGGGAGTTGGAAGGGGCAGACCTCGGCGGACTTTCTCTGATCAGATCGGGGAAATCCTGAAGAAAGGCCAGGTCAAGAGCACCCTAAACCGGCGAGCGTGTATGAGAAATGTTATGAAAGTGAAGGAAGCGAAAGAGGTATGCCAGGATCGTAGCAAGAGGAAATCCGTGATCTCTGCTGCCTACCCCTCCGGGAAATAGGCGTGATTATATGTATGTGTGTATGTATGTATGTATTATAATATATTTTCTATACTTTCTGATTCCATGCTTGTCAAGTTTGTTTTTAGGATAATTGAGATGATGACCATTTTTTTTCAGACATCAACTGGATCGTGTCGTCACGACACTTACCTTTTCGACGCGCGTTTCAGGCGTCGGGTACGCTGCTGGTTTTTTGTTTAGATATAAAAAAAAATATGTTTACCACGTTTATCTCCAAACCGTCATTTTGCAAGTACCTACTGCGTTTGCAATATGAAGGGCAGTACCTACGATTGTCGGAGTTTGCCTGTCGTTTATGACTTCTGACAAAACAAACCGGATCTACTGAACTAATACTATTAAACAACTTCTCATCTAGCCTGTTGCATGCGATTTGCGTTACACTGCGGCTTTTAATCGAACGATTGAATTCGCTTCACCTACCTACTTGTTTTTTGCAACCAGTGTGTAGCCATTTTATAGATGAGTTGTTGATTACATAAAATATAGTTTGTCAAAGGGCTGTCTCATTTCAAACATAGACAGAGAGAATCATACTATCTCTGTCTTACACTAGTAGTAGCACCCAAAAGAAAGGGACGAGTATAATTTTCCTGGTTGTTACTAACTGACAAATTGGTTTGACCAACTATAGAGTTTTGTTCCTACCATACACGGTCAGCAATAAAGCTTAGGAAAGTTTATGTTTATGATTTTAGCAATTTTGAAATGTAGAAAGTAGGTGATGAAAAATGAAAAATGAAAAATGTTTATTTCTATAGTTAGGTTATTTTACAATGGTAAAGATCTCCTAGTAGGTATACAATACCTGTGGCAGGAGATCCTGCTCATCCGTTATGTTACGAGTAGTTACCTATATAATAAAAATAAATGAACAAAAAGTACTTATATTAAGTAAGATTAGAAGCTTAAAAATAACAAAAGTGGAAATTGCATGATTTTGTGTAAGTACATACTTATGTGCGTGTGTGTGTGTGTGTGTGTGTGTGTGTGTGTGTGTGTGTGTGTGTGTGTGTGTGTGTGTGTGTGTGTGTGTGTGTGTGTGTGTGTGTGTGTGTGTGTGTGTGTGTGTGTGTGTGTGTGTGTGTGTGTGTGTGTGTGTGTGTGTGTGTGTGTGTGTGCGTGTGCGTGCGTGCGGGCGTGCGTGTGTGTGTGGAGTTATATTGAATGAAGGAGTCCTTCTACGTCATTGTAATTTAAGGTTCTTATCCATTCAGATACTACTTTCTTGCACTTATATTGTTGTAAAGCATATATGTTAATTTTTTTATTTATTCTATTATACAAATGTGGTGATAGTTTGCTGAATTGGTACATAGCAAACCGAGATTGACTGCGAGTGACAGGAGCAACGTTATAATTACGCCTTCCGTTTAATGATTGTGTGTTATATGGTAGGGACTTATGTACTTTAAGAGTGGTTAATAAGATAAAAAGTTTTCGCATAGATAGAAGTTCGGAAGTTTTATAAAGTTCGGTTGTTGGGTATAAGTACGGTTTAAAGTACATGACCTTAATCAGGCTCCTTTGACCCCTTTCTACCTCTATGAATTTGGTTTTCGCTGCTCCACCCCAAGCAGTAATGCAGTAGCACATGACTGATTGAGCCAGAGAAGTGTAAAGCTGCTTTAATAACGTTTTAGAAGCGATGTGGCGTAATTGTTTGAATATCCAGATAAGTTTGCGGATTCTATTATTGACATACTCTATGTGTGAATACCATGAGAGGCGTTGGTCTATCATGATGCCGAGATATTTAGTGGATGACACTTTATCAATATGGGAACAGTGGCAAGGCGAGGAGTTGTTTGGTATGCAGGTGTGTATTTTTAGACAGAAATTATTGGATGGTTGACTACTGATATTTTTAGTAAAACAAATATAGTTCGTTTTTGCAGTATTCAACGTAAGTAGATTACTCGTGAGCCATTTATTAACACCTAGGAGACCATTTTCAGCATTTTTAAATACATTGCTCCACGACTTTCCGGTAAAAACAATAACTGTGTCGTCCGCATATGAAAAAACTCTGCCATCTGTAATATTCATAGTAGTTAAATCATTGATATAAATTAAAAACAAGGTAGGTCCGAGGACACTACCTTGTGGGACGCCAAAAGACACATTACTGCTTTCGCTTATGTAGTTTTCAATTTTTACACGCTGTGTTCGATTATCCAGGTAGTCGCTCAGTAGAGCCAATGGTTTACCTCGGATACCAATGTGTTCCAATTTGCGTATGAGAGTGGGAAGAGAAACGGTGTCAAAAGCTTTTCTCAGGTCAAGGAAGACTGACAAACATTTATTACCTTTGTCCACTTGTTCAGTTATTAAAGACGTAAGTGCTAACACAGCGTCTTCTGTAGACTTGCCTCGCCTAAATCCGTATTGAGATTCTGAAAGTATTTGGTATTTGTTCAAATATGAAATCAGTCGGTTATTTATTAGTTTTTCTATTATTTTGGATATAGCAGGCAAAACAGAAATAGGTCTATAGTTATTTGCATCGTTTCTTTTCCCATTCTTATAAACCGGCGTGATTATGGATTCTTTAAGAATAGGGGGGAAAATGCCATTTACGAAACATAAATTGGCTAAGTGAGAAATCACTGGAACAACAAGAAGTCTTGTGCGTTTTAAAAACTCGGTGGGAATGTTATCAGGTCCTGGGGCACTTTTGGTTTTTAGACTCATTAATATCCGGTCGATTTCCTGAGGATCGGTCTCAGTGAGAACAAAAGACGAAGGAGTTGATCTTTGTTGTAGTGAGCAAGTGGAAACGTCTGAAATTATATCTGCAGCTAGTTTTTTACCCACATTTGCAAAAAAGCTATTTACATAATTGACGGATTCATATGGAGTTCGTTTACAGTCTAATAGTTCAGCGTTACTGGACTTGGTAATTTTATAGTTTGTGATTGATTTAATGGCACTCCATAAAGCTTTAGGATTTGTTAATGAGCTAGCTAATAAGTCCCGTTCATACTTTCTTTTTAGTTTTCTTATGAGGTTATTGCAGTAGTTGCGGTATCTAATGAACGTTATTTTAAGGATTTCGTTTTCTGGGTCGGAACGGAGGTTTAATTGCATCCTATTTCGGTTTTTAATGCATCGTAAGATTCCAGGGGTAATCCAAGGCTTGATAATTCTACGGCTTTTAGGTATATTTTTTACAGTTTTACTATTTGATAGTGAACTTTGAAGTTTGTGTATTAATTGTTCAACAACGAAATGCGGATCTGTACTATGTAGAAGACTTTGTAAGTTACTATTGTCTAAATTGGTAAAAGCTTTATTATAGTCATATTTTACGTGTGTTTTGGGTTTGTTTTTAGACACTTTACATCCCATCAAAGATAGGTATATAGTATCATGGTCAGTCACTGACGTGTTAAGAACAGCAACAAAAGCTGATAGTTGGTTATAGTCAATTTTTATTATGAAGTGATCTAAACAGTTGTTAACTCTTGTTGGGAGTGTATGAGCAGGAAGTAAGCCGTATGTAGAGAGCATATTTAGGTACTGGTGTCTGTTTAGGCACTCGTGTGAAGGTTCCTGCTGACGAGGTATAAGGTTTATGTTAATATCTCCAGTTAGAATTATGTTTTTATAGGTGTTGATGCTGTCTAAGTAAGTATTTAGAGAATCAATGAAAGTTGATGCGTTAGGGTTTGAAGGGGACCGGTAAATACCAATTATTATTAAATTATCTATTGTGACTTGTGTGCCTGAGGCATAGTTCAACTTAATCTCTCTAACATCTGATTTTAAGACATTGTTTATATAGACCACTACACCATCATTCTGATTAAGGTTACGTACAGTCGATAATGATGTATAGTTAGGAATAAGTGGAATAGGTTTTGCGTCATTTAGTCTACATTCTGTTAATATAATTACATCAATTTGAAAGTCTAGTTGCGAAAGTGTAATAAGGAAGTTGTCAAAGTTACAATAAATGCTTCTGATATTTTGTGATACTATGGTTAACTTTTGGTCAGCTATAGGCGACAGGTTCTTAAGTTCATGTATTTCACATTTCACAGATGTTGCAAGCTCAATTTCATCAATTTCTATTATGTTGTTTATATTACTAGCCATTTTGTACCGAAATATACAGTAGAGTATGATCTAAAATATGGGTGTGTTTGTGAAATTTGTGACTAGAGAGAGTAGGTGAAGGAGTATCCGACATTAAGGTTAATAAGGTATAATAGGGGAGAATGTAAGTGCAAGTGTAGTCGTTTGTGTAAATTGTGTAGTGTTCTTGTGTGATTAAATATAGTTTAATGACAGTTTTGTATAATGAAGTCGTTACAGTTAACATAAAAAGTAAGTAGTAACAAATTAGAAAAGAACTGATATGTAGACACAAAAATAAAATGTTTAGGGCTATAAATACAACTAGTCATGGTTCCTGAAGCAGCCTTTGTATTTGAGTCTCATTGTTTATTTGGATGACTGGAGATGTCTCGCTTTTTCTTACGAAAACCTTGCCCAGATAGGTCCAACAGAATTTGTAGCTTTTAGATTTCGCTAAATCACTCGCCAAGAATCGCAGCCGAGCTGCTTTTGCAGTCAGTTGTTCAGACACGTACACAGGCGTATTTTCGCATTTGTATTATTATTTGTGCGGTCAATCGTAGCGTTATAACAGATAGCCGATCGAAGTAATTTTATAAATCGGAGATTTATACTCGTAGACTACTTGTATATTCGAATTTCATAAAAATAAACGAAATTCGTACTTGATAAAAACATTTAAAGTACTTTATATTCCACCCGCTTTCCCTTTTCTATTTAATTTTAACCGGAGAAGTCGATAACGCACCGGCAATACAAATAAAACAATTGAATCTCGAAACCGAGCTCCGCTACAAATACGTTAATGACACGTTCGGAGACAAAGCAATTGGATCCCAAGACACGGTATCGCACTCAATGAGCTGCACTCAAGTGCTCGTTTATGAAACAAAATGGTGGCCGTGGTTGCCAAGAACTCGGTGTTTGTTTTAAGGTGATTTTCATACTTTATAATACTTTTAGGGCGAGATACTGGCGATTAGCCAAGATACTAAAAAATATACTGGATATAGTCATCGATTTAGCCTTTTTAAACATGTGGCAATCAAGCGTTTGATTCATTTAATATCCGCTTTACATTAATATTCGAATTTAATCGAATTTAAACTATCGTGAGACATATTAACATACATGTTATTCATGAAATAAAACTATGAAAACGGATTATATCGCGTATATTGAATTTATAATACATCCACACCATCATAGAATACGCGATATAATCCGTTTTCATAGTTTTATTTCATGAGTAACTATCGCGGTAACCGAATACAATATTATATATATTATTATTTTACATTAATATTGTCAGTGACAGCACTGACAGCGCCCACGTCTACACCGCAGCAGTAATGTAGCAATAGTAAACTGGAGTTGCCAGTATACACACCGTAATCGTTATTATAAACTCATCACCTGGTACATTAAATTGCATTCATGAAGAGTGGTTTCGTGCAGTGAAAACTAAATTGGTCCCTCGTGCCAAACGATTCATTAAGTCCCCGGCAAGCTCGGCCGAATTTCACCTTCCCATACAAACTGAGTTACGTTCTCATTTTAAAACTACGTGTTGTATTGTAATGAAACTTTGCACATACAATGACATGAGGATATACATATCTAGATCTGTAATTAGTTATAAAACAAACGAAATAGAGCAAAAACAAGTTTTGTATGAAAAACTTAAATTGGCTGTATTTTTTAACTATGGTATCTGAGGCTAAATAAGCTAATTACAAACATAGATATACCTTATCCTAATGTAGGTACAAAGTTTTAGAGCAAACTAGCACCTTGTTTTAAAATAAGAGCGTAACTACGTTTGTATGGAGAACTGAGTTTGCCGGGGACCCTTAACGTGTTATATAGGTATAGTTTAAAGATAACATTTTATGCCTTTGGTTTGTTAGTTTCTTATTGTTAGAACCAGATTTCTTGTACAATCTTAGTTCTGTATATATTTTACTATATCTCCTGTAACTGTAGGCTGTAGGTAGGTAGGAAGTGCAAGTGGACTCAAAATGTTTATTATGAGTGCTTAGTTAGTCAGTTTTACATACAATGGTTTAAATATCAATGTTTAACACTGATTTAAACTTTAACGATTTTTACACATTATTATTCACAACGACGGGCCTTAATCGCGTAAAATAAGTTTTAAATTTACCACCGACGTTTCGAGGACGGCGTTGTCCCCGTGGTTTCGGAGAAGACTGGCTAAATTGACATCAATATCTTCTATGTAATATAATGTTTCCGAAACAGAATTATTTCCAAAGCATACACTAAACTTTATTATATATTCGCAACTCGCAGTTTATCAACCAACAACCGTCATCTTAAAATTCCGCTTTAAAAACGGTCAGAACAAAACCTACCTGTAACCGTCCCTAATTCCAAACTGACCTATTCCGAGCATCTGTAAAAACGGAAAACAAATGGCGCAGAAAAAGTACGAGTTAAAACACAATGTCGAACGCAGGAAGTGGTCGTATCATTTACATAATAAGGCGACACGTCCTGCCGCTTAAGCATACCAGCCCTATCTGCGTTTGAAAACTCACTCAACTTTGTGACCTATTCCATTATTATAAGGTACATAATTGAATGAGTTTTTAAATGTAAATACGGTAGATATATTAAGCGTGACAGCCGAAACGTAAAGGTGGTCCGTGACCCGCAATCCGAGTGTGTACCTGATGAAATTCGGAATCAGCACCTTTTCGGGAGGTTTTCATTTGGTGGATTTGCCGGTGTTATGAGTGGATTATCCAAATCCTAGAGCTCCCCGAAAATGTTTGGTGTTCTTTTATAAAGGATGAAGTGTAAAAAACCGGCCAAGTGCGAGTCGGACTCGCGCACGAAGGGTTCCGAAGGGTAAAAAACAGCAAAAAAATCACGTTTGTTGTATGGAAGCCCCATTTAAATATTTATATTATTCTGTTTTTAGTATTTGTTGTTATAGCGGCAATAGAAATACATCATCTGTGAAAATTTCAACTGTCTAGCTATCACGGTTCATGAGATACAGCCTGGTGACAGACAGACGGACTGCATACAGACGGACGGACAGACGGACAGCGGAGTCTTAGTAATAGGGTCCCGTTTTTACCCTTTGGGTACGGAACCCTAAAAACGGTGGATTATATGATTACACGTGTCAAGCGTTGAGCAATGCAGTTTATCCGTATAACTTTGAATGCTCTGATACGGTTCGCATCAATCGTAGCAGATGAAACAAAGCGCCAAAATCTGCAACGCTCGATTAGTTTTTCTAGAGATATCTCTTTAGTTTCATAACTATATAGCACAATCTAATTGTTAAACATATAGAGACTATAGAGATGTCTCTCTGTTAGAGAATTATAGATACTTTTGACTCATCAGTCTGATACTCTACTTTTGATGCTTACTGTTCTTACGTTAAAAGAATAAATAAATAATGTCAAACTAATGTTATTGAGTGAGGTATGAATAGAACAATTTAAAAATATCGACACATAAAATTGGCACTAAAGTAAAATAAAAGTTTGCACATTAAATCTTGCTAGTAATGTGAAATTATGTAGTTTTTACGTCTCTAACGCATCAGTCAAACATACATAGAACAGTATGTTTTAAAACCTGCAGGAGAAGACTTAAAATCGTTATGAAAATTTCGAAACTATAAAATGGTCGAATCGTTAATTACATTTTAGATGACATCCACAAATATACAACAACAACATCAGATATACAGGATGTCCCAGAACAATCACGTCACAGTGACACCGGAGGTAGGTCAACTGAAGAGGAACAAAACCAGCGTTTTTTTTTTACGCGGAGTACCTAATGCAGTGCTGAACATGACCCCAGTAAAAGTTGCGTGGTTTTCGAGTTATCGATGCTGGTAGGTACTAAAAATCTTAAAACAATGGGGAAAATTCTCATTTTTAGGGCTCCGTACCTCAAAAGGAAAAAACGGAACCCTTACAGGATCACTCGTGCGTCTGTCTGTCTGTCTGTCCGTCTGTCATATAGCCTATTTTCTCCGAAACTACTGGACCAATTAAATTGAAATTTGGTATACATATGTAAGTTTGTGACCCAAAGATGGACATGTAACGTAAACAAATAAAATTTAAACATGGAGACCACTTTTGGGGGTAAATGAGAAAATTAAAAAATAAAGTTTTTCATACCGTGTTACATATCAAATGAAAGAGCTCATTGTGAGAAACTAAAATATATATTTTTTATAATTTTTGGATAAACAGTTTAGAAGTTATTCAAGAAAATATAGAAAATATTACCATTCCCCCCTTTATCTCCGAAACTACAGGGTCTAAAATTTTGAAAAAAAAAAATACACAAAATAGTTCTTTACCTATAGATCACAGGAAAACCTATTAGAAATGATCAAGCGTGAGTCGGACTTAATTACTTAGTTTTTGATCCGACCCCTACGGGTTTAAATTGTGCAATGTACGCGAACGCGAGTCCGACTCGCACTTGGCCGGTTTATTTATTTATTTGGGTAATAACTCGAAAACCGTGCAACTTTTACTGGGGTCATGTTAGGCTGGTTAGGTTCCTCTTGAGTTGACCTACCTCCGGTGTCACTGTGACGTGGTACTTCTTGGTCATCCTGTACATACCTTATCAGTGTACCGCCTGTATACTGTAATAATTCTATTATCCCAATATTAGATTTCCTGGCGCTGGTATATCCTATTGTAATTCACATATCGTACGTGTGAACAGAACTGAAATCTTATTATTTAGATTTCACTCAAATTCTACATCTTTCACAAATTCCCAGCAGCAAGCCAAATACATTCATACTCATCCTTTCATATTGCAATGGAATGGAAACTTGACAGTGCATTTTTATACACGCAAGGAATGTGTTGAAATTTCTATGTCAAAATTGTATTGATACGTTAAAGGAAATGCAGGGGCAGTAATGAAAATGGACAGCAAAGAGGGTTTCAACGTGTAGTCAATTGTTTCGTTGCAGATAAAGATTTTTGCAGTCACCTTTTTTGAATAACTAGGTATAGAAGGACGAACGAAGACATTTAGAGATTAAAGTTTAAAGTTGTTTAAACAGTAAAGGGTCATTAAGCGTTCGCGCAAAGTTTTTGATGCAAAATGAAAACGCTTAATCGGGAAAATGGCAGTCTTGTGTCTTAGAATCAGTCCCTACCCAGTATTTAGACAGCACAAGTGCACCGCGACAGTATCTCGCTCGTAATAAGCTAACTATCTTTTCCTACCTGTATTAATTAGTAAGGAACGGGTAGTTGATCTGGCGCGCGAGTTACTGATCACAAGTAAGTGAGTGTTTCTCTTTTTTTGCCATTTTTTTATGTGACCTTTTTTGCCACTTTTGTGTTATTTCTAGTCAGGATCACGAGCCCTTTTCATCCTTATAGGAGAAAAAAAAGGTGTCCCAAAATTTCCATACATTTTTCAAAACTTTCCTTTTTGTTACCGCCATACGAAGTATATGCAGAAATGGTAACACAATAAGAAAAAAAACCTTGGGACATTTTTCATCCCATTAGGATCGAAAGATCGTGATCCTGACTAGAAATAACACAAAAGTGACAAAAAGGTCACATAAAAAATGGCAAAAAATAAACTCTCAAGTAGCAGAAGTAGCAAAGCGTGCAGTGTTTGTAATTTAATACGACTTTATTGTGTGCATAATCAATGCGTGCGCACATAATTTTTTACCCTTTGGTTACATGCGACTTGTTCGGTTGACTGTATGTGCAAAATATCAAAAACGTCTTTCGGTAATTTGGTAATCCTTACCCTCATACTACACAGCGAGGATCGTCATTGTTTTAAATGGCGTGAAATATTATTTTTATAAATAATATAGGTCAGATAAATAATTTAAAAAAAATGTGAAAATGTGAAAATTTTAAGTTTTGTAGTTTTAAATAGCCATGTAACTATTTAAAACTACAAAACTTAAAATTGATAAAACATTAAAATATAAGAAGGGTATTGAGTTATTATTAATGATATGTTTCATGTTATTACTTTCAATGATTCGAGTAACATACCGATACAGGAACCAGGAACTAATTACCTGCCCCCTAAATTTCTTCTGCTAATAAAATATTTTTAAAACAATAATGTAAATACATTATTGAGTACAAGTAGTTGCAATATAAATACAATGTTCTTTTAGATATTTACCTCCAGCGTGTACTTATTTAAAAAAAAAACATTACTAAATATATTGCTCAATCATAGACAAGACCGCTGTTTCGAAAAGAAAGCTAATGAGCTTATTGTGTGGTTTTAGCCAAAATTAGGCTAAAAGGGTCTGAGAGATCTTCGTTTGCAGTAAAATTGTTCTAAAAAAGGCCTGAAATAGGCTGTTTTAAAGACGCAAGCTAATTAGTGGTTTCGGAGGGTAGTGATGTAAATATTGTAGCATTATTTCACTATTTCTGATGATAATTCTTAACATACAAATGGGTAAATAAATATTTGAATAAATATGGGCTTTATAAAACAAATCCACCTAGACCCACAGTGAGCTCTATAAGGATTGTGTAACGACGTACGTGAGTGATAGATATAGATAAATACTTAAATAGTTACATAGAAAACATCTATAACTCAGAAACAAATATTTGTGATGAACACACTAGATCCTATTTAAGGCGCGGCTATACTATTTAACGCGGCGTTAGTGGCGTCAGTGTCGCTTGGCTCGGAACTGCACCTTTAGCGTCCAAATGTTTTTTTTATGTCTGCATGTTTTTTTTTATGTACTATAAACGAATGTATTTTCATTCTTTCTTTCTTTCTATACGTATACACGTTGGGCACAAACTAGAAAGTGAAACTTGTCCACCATGAAAAAATGGAAATAGTCTTTTGATAATGTGAAATATACTACCCATTCTGCTGGGAACGACTGGGAACAGTTTGATTGCGTTCTGTTCTTCGTACGCTTGTCCGTACCCATAAGTTACATAAATTCTGAAGCACTTCAAGACAAAGAGCAGCTATTGTACCACGTAACGTAAAATCATAAATTTTTAACCCTATCCATTAAAATGATCGCAGTCACGCAGCTCCCATACAAAGCGGGTTAGATCTCGCCAAATCCAGGCACGTCGGCGCCGTATCCTATTGCCTGGATCCAGTAACTGCGGTGGTTTATAAACTCCTTCGAGATTGCGGTATGAATATACTAACCGCTTTGGCAAAATTTGTTTCGTATAAATTGGATTATAGTCTATAATCTCTAAGAGAATAATGTGTCTCAAGCATTTTAAATTGAAGGAAATACTTTAAAAAACAGTGCTGTAGATTGCCGTGGAATTTCGAGGAAAGAACAATAATAACAGGAGCTGGAGCCGATACTGCGGTGTTTCAAGTTTAATCTAAAGATAAATTTGTACTCGCAGGTGACTTACCCCGTTAGTCCGTAGTCCTCGTCTATCATTCCAAAGCTTAATCTTCTTGAGCGATTGTATTTCTTCGATACGCTTCGATAACTTGAAGCTTGATGGGAATAATTTACTTGTAAAGTCAGTTGTCAGTTTGTCAATATATCAGTGTCCTGTCTCGGTGGCCAGTAGCCACCTTAGTTTTTATGTAAAAGAGGTTATGCCGAAAGGAATTAGGCACAGTAGCGCATTTTATCTCACGGTCCAGTAACTAAAACAGAGCTTTAAATAAAGATCCAATACACCCTGTTTTTGTGATGTCTGACCATATATTCTGAAGGATGAATAATTATGTAAGTCATACTAAACAACTTTTACTATGGGGCCAACCCCGAAATCACAAAAAAATATTTCTGTTCCATAAAAAACATGGACTTATGATTCACCGAAATATATGAACAGCCGATTTATTTTCGCGATTTCGGGGTGGGCCCCATAGTAAAAGTTGTTCAGTATGACTTACATACATACTCACTGGTCGGATATAACAAAAACACACTCTATTTATTGAGACAATAAAATTTGCTTTAAATTGTGACATATGCAGCGACTGACCTCAAATTGACATAGATACAATAAAATGGCCGACTCAATCAATGCCGCCCGAAGCAAATTAAATGGTTGCCCCCGATGACATACTAGGAATAAAGTCACCCTCCACTGTAACCTACCTGACCTAATTACTGGTAAGCAACGCAACCACATCGGAACTAGACACCAACAAACATAAATCAACAACTATCAAGAGATACATTAGCGCTGAATTTCTCATAAATAAGTCAACGTCCGAGCGAGACGGATTGAGGAAACCGTCAGATAGAAAGGGACGCAGTGAAAATTATGGCAGTAGGCCGGATTTTAATCGTTTTTATGCTCCGATATTAAATTTAAATTGAGATTAGGGAAGGTTATTGAGCTGATTTGTTTTTTTTTTGCGTGATAGCCCTATATAAAAAAAAATTAAACGAGTGCCTGATTGAATGGCAGTAATGCGGCAGCGAACGTCACTCGTTTTATCCAGGAAATTGACAGTGACAGTGACAGAGCCTGCGTAAGGTCGCAACGGTAATGCCTCAACAGTAATGCAGCTGCATTTGCCATCCGAATGGTACCTTTATATGTGGTGTAATTCAGTATATAAGCAATAACAAATCATTAACAGGTTTAAGAAAAATTTTTTTTTCGTAAAATATATATTTATAAGGTTTATAAAGCTTTGGTAACAAATCAAATTATTTTATTTAATACTTTGATTTGCGTTTTTAAGTACCTAGGTAAGTCACACTACTATAAGATATAGATACTCGAGAAATTGGGACGGGTGCCGCCGTGACGAGGTAGCCTAAATGCCGGTTCGAAATTCGAACTTCGAATCTGGCCGCCGTCACTGGAAGCCTTTGTCAGTTTTTCTTTAATAAGTATATGATATTTCTATTTCTGTTTATGGGTGTATGAAGTATAAACACCGCTCTAGCTCGCTATGTTCCCCATTCCATGTTCCATGTTCGCCATGTATGTGTGTCGCCCATTTCGTGCACTGCAAATATGTTTTTTTTTTAATTTTCCTTGTAATGCTGGTATGTAAGTTTATCACGAAAATAAATGATTTATGATTTTATGATTTATGTTGTGAACACCGTAAGTTACACCGCTAGATCTACGGTGACGGGAAAAGCCGCCAATGTGTGCAGCGCGCGTGGCGAATGGACAGGAAAATGTATGGCGGTACCGCTTTATACTGTACGACTTTCCTATGCAATTACGAATCTTGTGATATGTGGACCATATTATTAAAAGTCTATAAATTCTATAATTACCTAAGCAGTAGGTATTTAGAATAAGGTGCTATAAAAGGCGTTTCCAGCGTATATTCAAAGTTATTACCGCATTGTAACATACTTAATTCTTTACTCTTCTATAGCTACAAAGGAAGTAAACTGAAGTATTATTTTATTTGATGTTTTAAAATGTACAAATTTTTCTTCATCACTCATCCTACAAATGGACATCTTTAAAAAAACCTAACATTACGATCACAAATTTAATTGGTGAATAATTTGACTTACATTGGTCATTTTATAAAGTAAATTTTGAACAACAGAATTAACTTGAACCTAAAATGGGCCGATTATTACTTAGTTGACGATTTTTTTATGGTTTATTATTTATTTCACACGTCGGTGGCAATCAAGCATACGACCCGTCTGATGGTAAGCAGTTACCGTAGCCTATGGACTCCTGCAACACCAGAGATATTACACGCGCGTTGCCGACCCTTTAAAAACCTGTACACTCCTTTTTTGAAGAACCTCATACTGTAGCCCCTCAGGAAAACCTCCCATATATATATTTTTATGTATATTTTTATTCCAAATTAGGATTTTTGTATTTATTCCATCCAGAATGAGGAACTACTCCAACCAGCCAAATTTTATCCAAATCTAAAATCGGCCCAAATGAAACTGATGGCTGATGTTAACCCGTTTCAAAGCAGTTTTTGCAATTTCGTACGAACTAGAAACTATCGTATCCGAATCGTATAGTATAAATGCAGCGTGTTACTTTATTCAATGCCATTTCCAAATCCGAAACGTGTTGAATGCAGCCTGCAGCTGAAAAAGCGCATCGGGTGAATGCAACGTCAGTTGTGTCTGTACAAATGAAAAAAGTATCCCTGATATTATGCGTGGGTTGACTACAAAGGTTGAATGCATAGATTACCTCACACTAGAGAGTGGAGATGCTGTTTTATGGTTCTGGGCGATCGGGAAACCGAAGTAGGCATAATAAGAGAAAGAACTAGATTCTGATTTTACAACATGTTATGCTTTGGAACTACTTTTGATACGACCTGATGATCATCTTGGTGATTTTTACGCATTTTACGCACGATTTTCACTTCATTTCGCACTTCAATCAGCGTGAGCGATCTTCACGGTCGCATCGAAATAAGATCAAAACCGTAACAACTTTTGAATTTGAATCGCGCACAGAGTGAACAGCGTAATAGGAGCAAATATTGAAAACGGATGACTCCTCACGCATTCACAATTTCACATACCTTCGTACAACATTCTATATCTTTTTATATGCCTACTAAATACAACTTTTGATGAATCTCCCAAATCCTTCTTCTTTGTTAGTGTGTGAAAACATAAAATGGAATAAAATAAAGACATTTATTATAATAAAAAAAAAACGTTTATTACAGAGTTCAGTCCATACAATGTTAGTTAACTAAGATAACTAGTATGTTATCTTAACCAAACTGAAAATATATTATGCATTTTCAAAAGTGACTGATTTCCGAATTTTATAAAATGACAACAGCACAGAACACACTACAGGACCCGTATTCGACGCAAAGTATGCACGCGTAAAGTAAATCCCCAAAAATTTTGTTCTCAGCAATGGTTTGTTCTTGTTAATAATAGCCATAGCGTTTATTAGGGAGGTGGGACATAGAATTAGGGAGAGGACCTCTGATGCTCGCGCGGGTTCGTATTAGCTGGTGCAAAGGTTGGCCATCGCTATCCAACGTGGTAACGTGGCAAGTGTAATGGGCACCTTTGCACCCGGTACAGCTCGCGAAGGTCTTTTTGAATAGAATATTTTAGTTAGTTTTGTAGTTTGTTGTTTAATTTAGATTATTGAGACATTATTGCAAGTAGTATCAACTGCTCTATCTAGCGACAAGTAATGATCTTTGCTCTACAAAGGTTGAATACACCTGCAGGTTGTAATGAAAGTTCTGAGGGCAGATAACTGTGGTGAAAAAGGATTTGTGCCACGTCACACAAATAATTATTTTTGAAACGAGTATGTGAGCTTGCTGAATGGAAGTAGGTTGCATAATTTATATGAGTAGTTATTTTTTTCGTGTCAAAATAAAGTAATGAAAACAACCCATAATGAGAAACGTCATCAGATTCTTAGCATGCTTTATCTTAAAAATATACTGAAGTGCAGTTGAAATAATGTTTACGAACCAAAATGTACATAATACAAGGCCATAAGCAAGCGTAAGAGAAATAAGTACAATTCTAAACTGCGCATAGCTGAAGATTTATGATGCATGTAGAATTTATTATGTAAGTAGCTAGAAAGCTACAAATTTAATGTGGTTACAAAAATATATCTATTCTGTGCTATTTAAAAGCCTCAATCCGGAGGTCGCGGGTTCAATACTGGCTCGTACCATAGAGTTTTTTGGAATTTATGTACAAAATATCATTTGATACTTACCACTAGCTTTTCGGTGAAGGAAAACATCGTAAGGAAACCTGCATACATCTGCGAAGAAATTCAAAAGTTGTATGTTAAGTTTCCAATCCGCATTGGGCTAGCGTGGGGACTATAGCCCAAGCCCTCTCGCGCATGAGAGGAGGCCTGTGCCCAGCAGCAGGAAGTAATTAAATGATCAGCCGTTTTTAAAACTGATCTGCAAAAAAATTGCCATTAAATCATTTGGACGGCATATAAAAATCGTGCTATTTGCTTGTTCAGCAAATAATTCACAAATGCCCAACATTATAACCAATATCGGTCTGCTTCTGTTATGTTCAGTTGAGCTGCAAAATTATTTTCATTTCTCATACTCTGAAAGAGGGTCATTGTTGTTCAAAAAGGTGTGCAGAAAATGATACGTGTCTGCACTAGAGCATTTTACGTTCGAAGTACGATTTTTTTAACGATAAACAATTAAATTATGAGCTGTAATAGATGTGATATATTAAAGAAAAAGTGAAGAAGCCCTCCAGTGGTGAAGGCCGGATTCGAACCGGCGTCTTTAGCTATCGCGGCTAACGCCATGAACCCAGGCCACCACCCCGCCACGGCGGTGCCCGTCCGAATTTCTCGACTATATGCCATCATAGTAAGACTAGGCGTCTTTGACCAGCTCTAAGGGCAAGCAGTGCGCGCTTGCACCTCCTAAACGAACTCCTTACGGATTTACGTTGTAGCGAGAGAGACTGGTGCTGCCATCTATGAACAAGTTTGGGAACAAATCAAATTATTTTATTAAATATTTTGATTTGTTTTTTTTTTTAAGTAGTCACACTACTATAAAAAACTGTAATAGATGTCATATAATAAAGAAAAAGTGACGAAGTCCTCCAGTGGTGAAGGCCGGATTCGAACCGGCGTCTTTAGCTATCGCGGCTAACGCCATGAACCCCTAGGCCACCCCGCCACGGCGGTGCCCGTCCGAATTTCTCGACTATATGCCATCTTAGTAAGACTAGGCGTCTTTGACCAGCTCTAAGGGCAAGCAGTGCGCGCTTGCACCTCCTAAACGAACTCCTTACGGATTTACGTTGTAGCGAGAGAGACTGGTGCTGCCATCTATGAACAAGTTTGGGAACAAATCAAATCCGGCCTCGGCTCTCTCCCTCCCGTCTCTCTCCGGTCTCGGATCTCGGCGGGGTTCGAATCCGGCCTTCACCACTGGAGGGCTTCGTCACTTTTTCTTTAATATTCATATATCACATTTTGTAGATGTCATCATCTATTACAGTTTTTAATTTATATATAGTAGTGTGACTACTTAAAAAAAAAAACAAATCAAAATATTTAATAAAATAATTAAAATATCAAATAATTTACATTAACATTTAACATGTACAATTTAAACTTATGCTAACAAAACCTAAAACTAAACCTTAAATATAAAAGACTTCCCCCAAATCACCTCCTTCCGGCATGGTCGCAAGGACGCTAGCGGCGTTACCCCTCTGCACCGCCAGACTTAGCCTCTGGGCAAAGAAAGCGCCCGCCCTATGATCGCCTGAGACGCCTATCAACCGGACCGACACTTCCTTTACAAAATTCTTGGTGTCGGTCGACCACGGGCCCAATGTCTCCATTGCAAGCGCCGCAAACTCGTACTCATTCGACAAGAACGCGTATTTGCGGCGCTTGATAGTTTGGGCCTGGTCCGCGGCAGTCCCAGGCTTCCGAGCCGACCCCTCCACGTGGGACGGAGCCAGCGTGTCCACGCAGGTGGCGTCCCACGCCAAAGGGCGACCCAGGCTCCAGGGCACGAGCGTGCAGCCATCAGGTCTCTTCCCGTCAGCTGCGCAGAGACCTGATGGCTCCAAAGTCGCTGGGAGAGAGGCAGTGCTGAGGGCGCGGCGGATTAAGTCATTTAGGGTGGCATGCCTGTAAAGCCTGCCAGCGCTCAAACTGCAGTGCAGGCCATGCCGCCCCAGAGTGTCCACCGGCAGGGCGCACCGACTGCAAGAGTGGGATTCGCAAATTCGCAGACTCAGGCGAAGGCAAACCGCGATTCGCAGAGCTGATGGTTCTAGAGCCAATAACCCGATTCTTTTTCCGCCACAGCCATGAGCCTGGCTCTTTCATGGTGGTCCGCGGAATTTTGTAAAATAATTTGGTGGTTCCTCTTAACATTAAAAATGTCCCATGCCGCTTGGCTTGATTTCTCTCTCGGTGATTGATCAACGGAATGGTCCGCCTCCCAAGCCATTTCCGCGTCCGCCAGGTACGACACCAACACGTTAGCGGTTGCAGGATTTCGAAGAATACCGCCAACGAGGGTGAATGTACTGTAAGCAGACGACAAAAACGCCGGGAGGGCTAGATCTCCCGTCAAACGGATACCGAGTCCACCAAATTTAATCGGGAGGGTAGCCTGAGTCCAACTTGATGGTGTAAAATTGACGTTTAGGATCCTACTAACCGTTTCCCTCAGAATCTTATCGACGTTTGACGTAATTAAGGGAAATTTCCAGACTGGGGCACAGCGGAGAATATACATGAACCTTGGTGAAAAAAGGCAAAGCCGCAGAATGTAGATCGCCATGTGTGGGTTAATGTCGTATAACAAATTTGAACATTTATTAAAATGCTCGATCTTACCATTTATAGACAGCGGAATGGATTCCTCCAAAATAGGGGCTCCTAAAAGCGTAAGGGTGTCGCGCGACAAAACCGAAATGTTTGGCGTGATGAGGTTAATGTCATCGATTACAGACGACCTGGCGTCGGGGGAAATGGCGTCCGAAATGAACACCTCACACTTGTCGTAGTTAATTGCCAAACCAATCTGCGCAAACCTCTCATTTATAGTCTTTAAATCCGCTAAAACCGATGCCTTTCTGCCGCCAATAGTGCCGTCGTCAAGGTACCAAAAATAATTTGATTTGTTCCCAAACTTGTTCAATTAAATTATGAGTTTAAATGGATTTGTTATACAATTTCCAATCTGATATTTGACTCCCCATTCCATAAATAACGATACTTTTGCCTAAATTGTTAATTGAAAGTACCCTCAATAAATACTGCAAACAATTATACTTAATCATGTTTTTAAAAAAACACATGCATTTTACTTTCCTCGTGCTTATTCGAAATGAAAAGTAGAGTGAAAGCCACTCGGATGAAAGGCATCATTTCAGCCTCGGACTATTGGCGATTTCACTGCATTCGAGCGTCAAAATACCTCGGCAGAAATGAGTGCCTTTCATCCCTTGGTTAACAATCTACTATATTTGGTCAGCAAGGTTTAAAAATTGGTTAGTAGAAAAAACAATATAGCTTTACATCACGCTATGCGTTTTTTTTTGTAAGATTTGACCGGTCTACGTAGGTATAGCTTAAATTCGTATCCTATATTTTTTGTTTTCTATTGCCGGTTGAAGATACGTCGCATAAATTATTCACAAATTTTGCTCTAAATACTACCTACATTAATCGGAATACTCCGTCCAATTAGCTGCCAGCTGAAGTTTGCAAAATGCAGCAATATTGACTCTGCTATTGGTAGCTTCTAGCTAGGATTTAATCATTAACGGTTCGTAACCACTCGATGGACTAACTAACTAAAATGCAACCGGCTGTCGTAGCCACAAAGAGGTACGTTTAAAGGTAAAGGAGGTTACAGTTTGGATATCAATATTTAGTTAGTTTTACTAGAAAATGCGCGGTGGCTCTAAATGAATGTTAAAAACTGATTTTTTTAATGATATACCGAGCCAGTACCGAGTTCACGATTTTGAAGGGATCTGTATATATTCAATTCAATTTATTTGTATCAGACATAATTAGCCCTTAGAAATGTTAGTAACAAATAAAACTTATTTTCTACGTTAGCAACTTACAGACTACTTAAAATATGTTATATACAGTACCTCTTGACTCCATGTGAATGGAATTCCAGTGCCGCCAGACTGCACTAGCCGGGCACTGTGACACCAGATTCAGGAGACTGTTGGTACTCTTCTGCACGCGGCGCATCAGGGAAGCGGTTCTCTAGCGTATTATTGATATAAAGCTGTCCATGCGTGCCTCGGCGAATATACCCGATGCGCTACAAAAGCGTGGTAGCCCAAACAGTAACCTGAATCCGTTGTTATACTGGACGCAATATACGGAGCGCGACATAAATTTTTTTTTAAATAACAATCATTGAATAATAAAAAAATGAATAATCTTAAAAATATTCTACTTTAGCTTTGATACCCAAACGTACATGATTGTGAAAATTGTCAACAATGAGCAGCCATAAAAATGTTTTATTAACGTATTTTTTGGCCATCCTGTATTTATGATCTGACTAGTGTGTATACCCCGTTATCCCGCAACACTAGACCCAAGTCTCGAATCACCCCGAGTATCCGTCGAGAGAACTTCACCCACTCAACTACTTTCTTGCTTCACTAAAGTTCTGGATTAAAAGTAAATTGACATTTTCTGCGGAGCGCTTCACGAAAATTGTGTCCTTTTTGCATATTAAGCTGTGATTAGTCTTGCTTGCTTTGAAAACAGGAACTTAACGCGCCGCGTCCTTGGTCCAGCGGGTGCGAGCCAGCCCCAACACAGTCCTAGCGATGATCGCGGACAGAGTGGACTGTCCTTACATCATGCACTGCTGTGACAGGCATGTAATTAAGACTGGGATAGGATAGGGACTTAGTGTATGCTTTAAATTTATTTTATTGTTTTATTAATAGGTACCAATTTTTCGATTTCAATTTTAATTTTATATTTGTTTTTATTATTTTTATGACGTGTAAAAACTGATTATGAGCCTTGCAGCTTGAAATAAATGAATTTTATTTTTATTTTTTTATTTTATTTATTTAATCATTTGACACAAAACAATATTTTCGAACTGTTGCAAAATAAATAAAAAGTGTGTGCGTCTAATCTTTACGCGCGATTGAAGTAAAACTGTAGGTGATTGTATGTACAAAGGTACTCCGTGATCAAAATTTTGAAGGAAGAACTAAAAAAAGAGAATAGCCCAAAATTTTCATTTCCAGAAATGAAATCTTGATATGATTATATATCTATTTTTCGTACCTATATCATTGTTTTTTAATCGTTGAAGCCATTTTCGGAAACTCGTTCGCCGTCAGTACATCGACAGGCGGGGTACTTATACGCGAATGTGTTAATATATAGGAAAAAGTAGTGCAATTATTATGATTTATGACAGTTTGTCAAAACTCATGTTTAGATTATTTACAATTGAGGTGTTCTAAGTTAGTAAACTATTTCTTAAGTAAGTAAGTAAATATTCTTTATTGCACCAAAATTATATATTTTACATACATGTAAAACTACAAAGAAATATTTAAAGAAAAAATAGAACCAGGTAACAACAGGCTAGCCTTTGGGTAGCAGGAAATGTAGAACTCATACAAAAGTCAACAGGTAGTGCAAAGAGCTAAATATGGAGACTATTAAACACAAACACACATACTACAATTACTACTTATACATATAAGTAACTATTTCTTAATTGTAGGGCCAGACTAAAAATATGAAGTATGAAATCGTAATCTAATCATTTCTTGGAAAGTATCGAAACATTGCCGGAGTAAATCTTATTCCGTGAGTGCTTCGTGTAAAGCAAAGAGGGAACGGAATTACATTATAGCTTGTCGCCTACAATGCTCCTCATATTCTGCTTTACACTACATGAGGGCAAAATAATATTTATAAAAAACCGGCCAAGTGCGAGTCGGACTCGCGCACCGAGGGTTCCGTACTTTTTAGTATTTGTTGTTATAGCGGCAACAGAAATACATCATCGGTGAAAATTTCAACTGTCTAGCTATCACGGTTCTTGAGATACAGCCTGGTGACAGACGGACAGACGGACAGACGGACAGCGGAGTCTTAGTAATAGGGTCCCGTGTTTACCCTTTGGGTACGGAACCCTAAAAAGTAATATACCGTACGTATACATTAGAACCTCGATAATCTGAACTAATTGGTACCAATACTAGTTCTGATAATGAAAATGTGGGTTTTATGGGACGAGGTTAAACAAAAACAACATTTTTTTACATACATATGAACAATACAGTACGTATATTAAAATTTGACGTACAAATTAACGTTAACATATATCACACCTGAAAATTTTCAGACTCAATTATCTGAACTCGGATACTCGAGGAACGGAACAGTCCGGATATCGATTATCCGGACTGTTCCGTTCCTTGAGTATCCGAGTTCAGCTGTATACATATATCATAATTTGATATTATTGCAGTCGATAGCGAAAAAGGTCAGAAATACCCAAAGTTAAGGAATATAATAGCAGATTGTACAACAAGGGCATAAAGCGAACCATTTTTATCTGAGGCAATTTATTTATATAGACGAGGATAAAAATATACATACAAAAATATCCAATATTTTAGGTTATTTACCGTATTTATTTAAAACTAAATAAAATTGTACTCGGGCCGGTCGGGGCCTCGGGGCACGCCGGTCGGGAGCGCGCCGGTCGGGGGCGCGTCGGCAGGGCTAGCAGTTTGTATGGCAGATTTAGGACTTTATTGCTAAGTCAGTAAGGGCCGTAATAGATGATTTTACTTTATGCTCTAGAACATAAATAAGCAACATTATGTCGTCTACGCACGACTTAAAGTCGAACTTGTAAAAAGTATATGTTTTTGATTGAGCCCTTATTCGATCCGCCCTTTTTATTTTTGACATAATCAATAGCTAGCTTGTGTACATAGTAAATATTATTTACACAAGCTAGCTAACTTTTGTTTACAGAAGTGACAACTTATAATGAAATATTACCGAGCCACGAGTAAATTTTGTTTTAGTCGACAGGTATTTTTCGATGACATCTCTAAAATGTGTGCTTCGATTAGTATATGTGTTTATTGTCCCGCCTTTCTACTATGATTCAACATTCGGCGGTATTTTTTGCGGCGGCCGCATATACAATGGGTGTTAAATATGTTATTTGTAACAACCCTAACTCAAAATATAACAAATACAATATTTTTCATCATCATTGGCCACGACATCTATAGCAGATGATTGTTGCAGCGTCAGGTAAAATCAGGTGTTACGGGGAGGTTGATTGCAACGTCTGCGATGACTTAAGAGTCCAATACCAGAGCGGCATCTTCTGCCACAGCAATCACAAACATGACGAGAGTCCAAGGGAGGAGGTCTAGCAGCGCGGAGTCTTTTCTGCCCAAGGTTTTCTAACCAGTCTTCGTCATGTTTGTCCACACCCGCTTTGAGATCTCGACGCCACTCTGGTCTCATTTCAACAACAACACAACAATATTTTTAGACCAAAAGTTAACTAGCCAATCCAGATTAAGCCAATAGAAGAGGCACATAGAACATGTTTTATTCCGTGTCAGGACAGAGCGCTAAAATATAAAACACAATAGCCTGCAAAGTGGGAGAGCTTCAGGAGTCGGATTACACGAAGCCAAGTTATTAAGCACAGTTGAAACATTGTAGCCAGTACGTCGCTGGTTGGACAAACCCCGTGACAAAAGTCGATGGAATTGAATTTATTTAAAATGTTAGCTTACGAATGTGTAAGGATTACTAAGAGGATATTTTGATTATATGCAGTTAATAAATATAAATTATACAAGGTGGCAACTGCACAACGTATCAGCATTGCAATACAGCGAGGAAATGTCGCCGGCATCCTGGGTACAATGCCTCAAGGGCCGGTTTCAGATTTTAGCTAGCTATTAATAATTTCGTTTAGTAGTACCAGTGTATATATCTTGTAGGCGGCAATTGAAATAATATAGTAGATAAACTGTTACATAGTAATTAGTTGTTATTAATTGAAAGTTATTCCATCTATTTAAACAAATTTGTTTTGAAATCCGAGCACTTAGGCGAGAGCGATATTCATTGCGAGTCGCATGTAAATTCGTGTCATATCAATTTAAAATAAACGGCCCGATTCGAACTTTAAGATACGTCAAATATTACGACTAGATACGATTTAGATATGTCAGTGCTAAAACTGACGTTTTTGTTTGAAGAAACGTCACTTTTGACAGTGACATATCTAATCCATATCGTATCTAGTCGTAATATTTGACGTATCTTAGAGTTCGAATCGCGCAGAAAGTTGGGATTTTAAAATTTCAGTGCCACGTCAAGTCGTAAGCAGAGGACACAGGATGTCAACTGCAACTGCATTACTGTGGCAACATTACTGCTGCGGCATAGTCGCGGCCTCTTTCATTGTCAATTTCCTTCATAAAATAAGTGACGTTCTGCGCCACATTACTGTCACCATTCGAACTTTCAATCCGTCACAATCAAGGAAATTGACAGTGATAACGCCCGCGTCAAGACCGCAGCAGTGGTATCGCAATAGTTTTGACAGACAAGTATTTAGCAGCATTGTACATCTGAAATCTTACGCGATAGATGGCGATAGCACTATGGGCTCGTCCTCGCCGGGGGGCAGGTCGAGCCCGCCTCGCGCACGTCGCTGCGCAGGTAAGGCAAAGTACTGGCAGTAATATTACACTGTGATTGTACATACTGCACTAGGCAAGGGTTTTAAAATAGTGCCTGGGACACAGGGGTCGTTGAGAAGCAGATCTTTCGTGACTTAGTCGGATGTAGGTTGCCCCGAGCAGGACTTATTTTTGATGAAAAAGGTGCAGGTAAAGGAAACCGTTGATTTCAGTCTTTTATATAAAGCATCAGCTTCACAAAAGGAGATAAGTTCATATTTTAATAACAAAACCGAATAATACCAAGGTAGATACTTGGTATTATTCGGTTTGGCTCTATGGTTGACTGGTGGAAAATGCCGTGAAGCATTAAGTCTGCCATTTATACAAACGTGGCTGACTGGTCTTTGTATAAACATTTCACATCAGATTATCATATTTGTTTCATCATATTCATATCATATGAATATGACGAATAACCGGAATATGATTTTATGATCGAATTTAAACTATCGTCAGACTAACATTAAGCTAATTTTACGGTTTCACTCACGTGTTTTTAGTCACTTGCGTGACATGTTTCGGAGAGCTTAGGTCTCCTTTCTCAAGTACTAACAGTGCATGAGTGAGTACCGGTCACGACGGGCGGGTGTGACGTGCTGCTGTGAGAGTGTCTATATAAAAATAAGGGTTCCTTTTGTACCTTTTTGGTACGGCACCCTAAAAAGTGTGTGCGTGTAATCTTTACGTGCGATTGAAGTAAAACTTCTTTGACGATGACGTTTATCGCTATGTTGGCACTTTGACGTGTGTCCTATTGAGCGTTACTTCCGTCAGAAACAAATCCGAGTTACCCTCTAGTCACGCCTAAAGAAGTTTTACTTCAAGAACATGTGAGTGAAACCGTAAAATTAGCTTAATGATTTTATGACTCAAATTAGTTTTGTGATAAAACTTCCCCGCTTTACCCGCTTTAGGCTAGGGATAGGGCAAATCGGGTTTTCGGGGTTTTTCCGTAATGGAAAAATAATTATTACTATTTCGGGGTTTATCGCATATTGAAGTTCGATAATTCTTCTGTCGAATGGAATGAAATTCGTTTGTGAGAACAAAGAATACCTAAAGAACCTTTTCCGTTAGCTTACCCAATTTAGGCCACCCTCTCCTACTTTTATTAAAAGTTTATCTAGTCCTGGTCGATAGGTACAATATTCAACGCCTACACAAAAAACAATATTCTAAACATAAAATTTAGTCAAATCATCTTGTTTTGAAGGTTTAATCGGGACGAATAAACTTTATTTTATGTGCTAGCAATGATACCCGTTTTGAATTTAAACACTTTATGATAAGCTACTTAAAAAAAATCATCCACTGTTCCCCGTGCAGAGGTTATGGTTATACTTCGAGGGATTATGAGGCTCTTTAAAAAATAATATACAAGTTTTTAAAGGGTCGACAACGCGCACCTGACACCACTGGAGCTGCAGAAGTACATAGTCTACGATAATCGCTTACCCTCTGGCGGGTCGTACGCTTATTTGCCACTGACGTAGTATTAACAAAAACATTAATGAATACGCCTTATAGTACGAGTGAGTGTGAAGTCATCTAATGATTGGTAGGCTTTTTACTTGATTATCACTCCATCACTCGGCGACATTGACTTGACAGATTATCCTACTGCGCACACCGAACATGGGAACTGTTTCACAAAATGAGACAAAAAAGGAATCAGGGATTTTCACTTATGTTGAAAACTTACGAAATCTTTATAGTGTTCTTACTAGTTGACGCTGAAGGAAAACAACAATTATAATAGTAATTCAGCATATATACGTCCCACTGCTGGGCACAGGCCTCCTCTCATGCGCGAGAGGGCTTGGGCTATAGTCCCCACGCTAGCCAAATGTGGATTGGGGACTTCACATACACCTTTGAATTTCTTCGCAGATGCATGCAGGTTTCCTCACGATGTTTTCCTTCACCGAAAAGCTAGTATAAGTATTACAGACACATTTATAAAAAAATTTTTCAATAGGCAACACATTTAATAACAAAAAGCTAGTGGTAAATATCAAATGATATTTTGTACATAAGTTCCGAAAAACTCATTGGTACGAGCCAGACAACACTTGAACATTTGAAGGAAAACAACAATTGAACATTTTTAAATCCCTTATATGCACTATTTACAGGCTGGTGTATCTGAGACTCAGACAAATCCGTTTTGTCTTGGAACGGAGTACACACGGGTCACAGGCCCAGCCGATTTTCATAATGTAGACTTATTACCATAATTATCTTCATATCAGACGCCTAATACTGGAGATTGGCTTTCTTCATGGATTTTCAAAACGGCCCTTTTGAGCTGCCGTTATCCAATAGTTAATAGTTTGCTAATATCATGTCTTGGAGACTTTTCCATGTCGGGTTTTATGGCTTAAAGGCGACAAAGTTTTTAATCTAAACTATACCTAACATGACCAAATTGCAGTTTTAGCGCTTACAAAATTAGTTATTGCAAAACGAGCTCGTCATGAAATCTCATACTTCTGAATCTGTTTACGAAAGCGACTGCCATCTGACCGTCTAACCCAGAGGGGAAACTAGCCTTGTCGGGATTAGTCCGGTTTCCTCACGATGTTTTCCTTCACCGAAAAGCGACTGGTAAATATCAAATGATATTTCGTACATAAGTTCTGAAAAACTCATCGGTACGAGCCGGGGTTTGAACCCGCGACCTCCGGATTGCAAGTCGCACGCTCTTACCGCTAGGCCACCAGCGCTCTACTTTTACTTACAGTTTTAATAAAACTTTATTTGGAATATTTATATTTTTTAATATAATTGCTAAATGAAGTTTATAATGTATACAAAAAGACCGAGGTCCATTTATATTTTCCAGCACCGCAAAGATAATTGAGTTATTTGTCCATTTAATTATTTTGATTGAACACCCAATCACGCGTGAAGTAGGTCAAGAGACTGTGCCGTTAATAATACATTTGGGTGCGATCAATGATGGATTCTAAAGAATTGGAATAGCAAGTTAAGTTTCAGATTCTGCCTTTAAATTTGACCCAGATGACAATAATATAGAAACTATTGCAAGAAACTATAACAAATTTAAATATGTTTTATCAGAATTATGGATAATATCCATAATTTTGTAAGTACTTACAAAATTTAACTATTTACTAAAATTTTTCCTGACACAAAAAACTGACAAGTGCCAGTCGTACTCGCCCTCCGAGGGTTCCGTACTTTTTAGTATTTGTTTTTATAGCGGCAACAGAAATACATCATGTGTGAAAATTTCAAGTATCTAGCTTTAGCTTCAAGTTTCAGCTATCACGGTTCATGAGATACAGCCTGGTGACAGACAGACGGACAGACAGACAGACAGACAGACGGACAGACGTCCAGACGGACAGACGGACAGACGGAGTCTTAAGTAATAGGGTCCCGTTTACCCTTTGGGTACGGAACCCTCAAAGTTACCTAAAACCTACCTTCCAAAGCTTGGCCTGTCGGCAAGGAGCCCATCACGCGGGCAGCATTGATGCACTGTATCGCGATAGCAAGTTTTTGCGCGAGAAAGCTCACTTATCCATTTTCCGAGTTCCATGTGGAGTCCACGCGCACCTTTGCCAGATTATATTGGTTTTATTGGACATAGACAACTAAAATTTAATTAAAACATGTAAATTGATCACTACCTACGGTGAATTAAAACTATTTTTCAAGCATGTTTAAATGGCACTGAGTGAACTGCCATTAAAGAAAGTACTTACAAAGAGTCTTTATTAGAAAATCCAACATTTTGGCCTGTTTAACAAAACAGTTTCCATTTCAAATTCCCTCGCTAATTAGTTTACAATTATTAGGTAGTATTATGATAGTTAATGCGAGCGTTTGAACCCACTGGCCTGAGGCAGTGCAAGCCCTTTGATCGTAAATTGAATTAATTTTCTGCATACCGTCAAAGGCCAAAACTATTGTTTATTTACAACGTGTAGCAGGCCAATTCGAACGTACACTGATAACAGAATGACATCTAACTGATGTCATTCAGTTATCGTGCATTTCGCTCGTACTTATCCGTACATTTATTGACGCGGGCGAGACGCACGATAACTAAATAACACGATACAAATATCATTCTGATGTCAGTGTACGCTCCAATTCAGCTGTATTACTCACGAATATAAAGAAATTGTATAAAATACACGGTTGCTTGGTTATACCTGGCAGCCTAGCTAAGATGACATACGTTGATATCAAAACCAAAAAATCGAATAGGGAATAGAACAATAACAGGGCCTGCCGCGAAACACAAAAATCGAAAGTTCGGTTTCTGCCTCTATCACTCTTTCATATTCGACCGATAGAGATACAGATAACGAAGTTTCGATTTTTGCGAACCTACTGCTTCACGCTTGGTCAATGTACTCGTACATATTCTATTTGTTTGCCCGTTCACATCTTTCGCCGGGTCATCGATTCCCACCGAACATTGAGCAATTATGAGATTCAATAATCAATTATTCCGAGGACGTTCGGATAATCAATTTAATAGCTGTATCGGCTGTTAATTAATGATGCTCGATGCCAATGTATTGGAATTAAATGAAAAGGGATTGAGTTTGCGATTCGGTTTTGTTTTACCTATTTGGTTGATAATTCAGACGATTTTAGTTTATTGTTTGCAAGAAATGGACTTAATAAAAAAATTATTATTTTTTTAAATTTTAACTGTTTATTTTTCATAAGGAACAAGAATTACAATATTCTTAGCTCTAATCTTATATTTTTAAGATTATATGGGCTAATCTAAAATTATTCATAGATGTATTGTGACTATCTAGATTTTCTAGTATTACATCGAGCGAAAATAATAGATGATCAAATTACTAAGAGGTTTATCAATTTTATCATAGATGCGTTGACTCAAGGGAGTTTTTGAATTTTTAGTTTAACTAAATTAAGCGAGGCAGAGTAGAATTGTTAAGATCTTCGAAAATGTTGTGCATTTTCTCTTCGCAAAAAACATTGAAGGAATGTTTGACTTACAATACAATATCAATTTGACCTTGCCTGTTAAATTCGATTCGTGGTAAATTTACAAAGGTCAAGGGCGCGAGGTTTGGAGCCTATTTTGATAGTCGGAAATAGTCGGAATGATGGCCCATGATAAAAGGTAAAAACTATACAGTAATAATTTCCCGTCCGCTAAAACTGTACAGTAATGATTTTGACGCCATGAACATCTTGCCGTACTAGTTTGATACAATAAGGCGAACATTTTTAGGCTTTTTTATCGTTCAAAACTGGATAAACCTATTTTCGTCCCACTTTGTTAAAAAATCTTCCATGTCATTCCACTGCAGTGCGCCCCTCCAAAAAAACTTAGGCGAAGGTCGCTAGAGGTTAAACTTGTACGAAGGTAGGTACATTAAATATTTAGAATGCTTTCGGATCAACGGTCAAGCCGACGCTTCGCTGAATTTTGTCACGAGATAAAACAGGTACTTGGACAAAATTGAAGAAACAGATTTTTTGTACCAGGGCCTCACACGAAAATTGAAATTTTGTTGTCTGTCTCTTGTCACTCTTAATCCAACGATAGAGAGGTAGATAACGAAATTTCTTCTTTCAATTTTCTCGGGAGGCCCTCAGATTTATTCAAGGAATGGTATTTTTATTAAACAACAAAAAAATAAGCTGCTTGGTATCGTCACAGAACGGTATTTTTTTTAATAGAACGCAAATATAACTGTTCATTTCGACAACTGATCGGTCAGTAGATAGCAATAAAATGAAAATAAGTGTGTAATCGTACCAATAGTCATTTTATTTCTGATCCCAATTATTATAAAACAATTCGCTTGCTCGGGACTTAACCTAGTAGCAATAATTAACTTTGCTTTCTTGTTTTACAAGTACAATAGAACCCACTTAATACGATCATATTGAATGCGATTTCCTGCGTACGCCGTACAAACGTCTCCGTAACTTATACATTTATTCACAGGGTGCGAAGTCAACTTGCCAATCGTTTACGCTCTGTAGCGAACGAAACGCAACTTTCACTGTCGCACTAATATGGAAGTGATAGAGAGACACAAAGCGTTTCGTTGTCGTAGCGCAAGCAATAACTCTGGCTAGGCACCCAGATAACTTTACCGCTTAAGATGCGTTTTTGACGTGGTCGTGCTGGGTTTTACTGTAACTATCCTTCAGATCTGAATTCCATGACCACCAAGTGCACAAAACTGGAGGCCATTTCAAACCTACATTTTGACATCACAATGATATCTAAATGATGTCATTTTGGTATCATTCTCCCTCGCGCCAATTCATGAACGGAAAATTACGAGTGAAATGAACGCGCGAATGATAACTAAATAGCATCGTTTAGATATAATTTTGATGTCAACATCTACGTCCAAATTGGCCACCATGATGTCAGACTACGAAAGTAAGCAACCACGAAATCAGGAAAATAAAAATTTACCCTCCCATAAAAAATGAACCAGCCAAAATGTATGAAACAGACAAATTTTTTTTCGCGATTTCGGGGTTGGCCCCGTAGTAAAAGTTGCTCAGTATAATCCCAAAACCTCCCTGGCAACGGGAATGCACTTATGTTTTAGCCACCGTGTATAATATAATCCATTTATAGCAAGTCAGGTTTTGATTACAATACTCGTTTAAATATTTGTGCTAAAACGCAACGTTCCATTGTCCTTAGAGAGAAAATTATTGGTCCAAGTTGGAGGCATTAAAAAGTCATTCGTAGAATTAAATGTTGTTTGTCCGGACAGAACCCGGATCTTGTACCATTAATCAGGTCAAAACGAAGAATTATTCATAATGAAAGTTAACAAACTCGGGAATGCGACTTCTTCTAACATCGTTAGGGAAGTTTTGTTTAAATTTGTTAAACCGTTTTTTGGTTTTCCAACCGTTTTTTTATTGGGTATTGAGTTTGTGTATTATATATGTATTATTGTATGTTGCAATATCGATATCTCGATAAATTCTAAAATTAAGTTTGTACTAGGGAAACGGGGTGGTTTCAAAAAATATATATTTTTTAATTTTAGACTATATATGTTTTAGTCATTTTATACTATATAATTTTAGACTATATATGGGTCTCCCCATATCTATAGACGGAATCGGCAAAAGCCGATTGAAAAAAGCTTTTTGTCCACGCAATAACTGCTAAAAAAGCATGGTTTACCTCGGATCGGATCGGCTCGGCCGACGCCTGCCGACGCGTCCTCATCTTTTTCGCTCTTATTGCGTAGACATACAGCTTTTTTCTATCGGCTATTGCCGATTCCGCGTCGATAGATGTGGGGAGACCCTAAAACGTTTCAATCAAATTACGATACGTCAAAATTAGTTCATCTTATGGAAACAAAACACGGATATCAAGCGCCAGGAGGCCGATTCGAACTTAAATTCTGTTATCGTTCGCCCAATACAGGTCGAAATTTCAAGAACAAGTGAAAACACGCGCGAACGGTAAAAAATAACATTATTTTATTATTAAAATATAAGTTCGAATTGATCTCCACGAGCCTGATTCAGACTTAACAATATGTCATGGTTTTGAATTAGTTTTGATACGATATTGAAGATCGCCCAAGCTGATTGATGCATGCGAAATGAAGTGAAAGTCGTGCGTGAGGTGCTCGAATCACCAAGTCGATAGTTCGACGTGTCAAAACCAGTTCAAAACCATAACAAAGTGTCTAATCTGAATCGGGCTCCAGAGCGCCGTATCCGATCTTTAATTCCAGTTTACATAAAAGGCGATCCTACCAATCCAATCGGCACTGCAACTGACCGTCCATTCATCTCTTAATTTAACCGTTTTCTTTCTATAGCAGCAGCAACGGGGAGAGGCGATTTTTATACAAGCTCAATGACCCGAAAAGGCAGGCGAATAGTTCCAGTGGGACTAGTGATGTACAATGATCGACAATGTCACCGACAATAACGCAATATTGTCGGCAATGTTAGGATTGAAAGTTGCTTGGTAATTGGTGACGTTTTGGTTTTAAAACTTTTTCGTTTTGTTTGTATATTATTATTCTGTCCGCGTGATGTTTATATTTTTAATAAAATAATATAAAAAGCAATTTAACAAAGTTTAATTTCGTAATGTCTTGAGGTTTTTAGTGGCTTAGGTGTACTCGTTTATATATATTATACAGTTAGGTATATAATTATAACAAGAATTTTCTAACTCCAGCGATATTTTTGAGCAATTTTATTAAGCGTTTTATTAACAATGGAAGAAAAATATCGGATGCAAGAAAATCGTCATAATACATAGTCTGAGTCCAATCATGCAAATCATTAGTACTCACCACACTCGATACAATTTTCGTAATTACTCCAATGTTCTTTATTTAAATTAAATGAAAATCTTTATTTTCATGCAACTATTGGCCCATAAATAAATACCTTAAGACTAGCATACATAAAATTAAATTTAAGATTATAATATATCTTGAAAACGAAAACACACACTATGGGTGCAATGCATTTCGCAACCCCGCTGTGTCAGGGAGCCGGCCGCGTTACCGCCGAAACTTGACACCCTTCGGCCAAAACTCCTCCTTGGTGAAGGACGCTAGACGTTCAGTCGGAACGCTCACCACAAAATAATTGAAATTCGCATTTTGTCGAGATAACAACTTCGCGACCCGCAGGGCGAATCCGGACTTGACTCGTACATACTTTACGATGTCCTTCGTAAGGTAGTGTAAACGGGACACATACAGCAGCGTCAACGGTGTTGCAGGACGCAGCAAATGTTTGTGTCCAGTCGGTGCAGTGCCGCACTGATCCTGACGAGCTGGCTTCTTTCTCTTCTCCACCTTTTTGAATCCATCTCCGTCGCATCGCGACTCCCTTAGAGTCGGCTGTAGTTGATCCTTGTGAACAGGTTCACGAGGCCGCTGCTTAGACTTAGACGAAGCTAGCGGCTTAGCGGCAGTAGCAGCGTAAGAACGTTGAGAGGTCAAAGTAGAATATAATAGAATATAATAGTTTTTAGTCGTAAACACACAGACAATAGACATACATTAAAAGAACAGTGAAAATAAAGTCACGAAATGGCCCCATCTCAGCACTCTCGCGTTAATGTATGCGCATTCCAATGATACTTTTTTTACTAGCAACATGTAATTTTGCCTGGAATATTGTTGAGAATAAAACTATTGACAGCGGTACATCACTAGCGAGGGGAATAGTTTTACCAGGCCATGGGGATTATTCTTGATTCAATGCGTGGCAAAAGTGTTTCATGTAAAGTTCAGTTGTGATGCATTCCTGGAATAGATATTTTTTTCGTAACCCATTCGTTTGATTTATAAAGCCGGTTCACATATAAAAATATTATTTGCTCTCCCTATGTTTTAGATAGAAAAAGTAGTAGAAAGTAATCGCATTACCCAATCACTTGTAAATTGGAATAGCGGTTGATTATTTATTTATTTATTTAATCTTTAGTGCACAAAAGAAAATACAAATGTACAAAAGGCGGACTTAAGGATGACTCACGTTAGACCGGGCCGTGTCCGGGCCGGAGCTTCCGGCGCTTCGTTTTCTATGGAAAGCATCACGTGATCACCTGTCATGTCATAGAAAAGTAAGCGCCGGAAGCTCCGGCCCGGACACGGCCCGGTCTAACGTGAGTCATCCTTTAATGAGATGGATTATTTAGCTATTGATTTTTTACTTGAATTTATTCACCAGTGACTAAAAAAAATAAGTGAAAGTACGTTCCTTTAATAGCAGTGTCATTGTCAAACATGATCCTTATTAGGAGACGGAAAAGTAACCCATTAATCTAGGTAACAAACAACACTCGGTTAGTATTGATTATTAAAACAAATGGAAATAAACTACAAAAACTGTTGCAAACCAACAGCGACGCGAATGGGCAAATAACGTTCATGCGTAGTAATAGTTTTTACGATCTCTGAATTATTAAAAAACATTGCGCGTGGTCCCGCCGGACTTCCCCCTCCCCCCCACATGATTGTACTCGTACTCTTTGTTCAGCGAAACTTCAGCAAAAAGTCGACTGAAACGGAACTTTCTCAGCCTCAGCGGCTAAAAATAAAGTGGTTCGCAGTATCGGTATGCATAACTAGCTTTTCCCAAGTTTGCTACTGAATTCCTCTCTCCCTTTTTACCCATTCCGCGGAATATTTTAGCGGTGTGGTATAATGCATAATATATCTGTTGTACATTTTTCCTGCTGAAAAACAAGCGAACTTGATCGCAGTGTCGGCAGTCTTTTGTGTGATGGTTTCTTTAGGAAGATGATTATTATTGTTTATTTATGTATTTTGTTTTATTTACACTCGCGGCTTTTACATGAGACAGGGAATATAGATATCCATGCCGTAATCGGCAACAGCGACCCTAGCTAATTACGAACGTGTACTCTGATATGGCTGGCAAAAACTCTGTCGCCACCTGCGACCAGAATTGTAAAGTTGACCAGAATTACTGTAAGTATAATTATAGGAGGGTTTCGGCCGGGACTTACGTGTCTGACGTTTCTGATAGAAAGGTCCTTTTGCACATGAAGCATAAGGACCCTTCTTAAATGGAAAGCAACAAATCATAATCATCATCATCCCACGGACACAAAGTCGTGGGCAGCAGCTAGGATAAACATAACATGATAAGAAAAGGAATAAAATAAACATTCTGCATTAAAACTAGTGTAATCTACTTTACTTTTAAATCCGAATATATTTAGTAGGGTATGCAATTACAATTAGGTATTATTCACATTATATCACATTATTATTTGAAGTAATTACAGGTGTATTCTGATTCTAATAAAAATTGTAATACGCCTTCAGAACCAATACAGAAGGATTTTTATTTGTTCAAAAGTGATGTGTCGTAATTATCCTTGTAATTAATGGTAGTTTTACAAATAGCCTCATTTATCATTGTCTAGAAATGTCATATTCAATTGCCGTAACCCCCTAATACACCGATAATGGTCCCTATAATTCCTTTTTGAATATTTTATCGAATATTTACCGTCACTTGTTTCAGAAGGCAGTTACGACAGCCATTTTGTTTTATTACAACGTATAACAGGCCATTTCGAGTTTTAGTTATACGATCTGTTTCCGATATGAAACTGATCTGTCAGTGTCAAAAATGACATTTCTTCATTTTCTTCAACCAAAAACGTTACTTTTGACACTGACAAATCAGTAGTAGGTAGGTATGTAGGCACTATTGCGACAACTTGTTGGCCAATTCAAGTTTTAGTTATTCGATCCGTTTTCGATATAGCTACCTACTACTGATCTGTCAGTGTCTAAAGTGACGTTTTTGTTAATAGTGTATTACGTACTTATATAATTGCAGAAGCTTGAGTGACAAATTGAATATAGGTTAAAAAGCAAGGGTTAGTTTTTAACATAGGAAAGTTGTTTGAAAGCATTATCTTTAACAACTATTAGTTAATAGTTGTTAAAGATTGCTGGATTCGTCAGTCTATGCGTCCGAAGTTAAAACTGCCGTTTTGGTTTTGAGTTCATAGATCGACGAATCCAGCAACATAAAAAAAATAGTTTGATGTATTGAAAAGGTAATGTAAGTTTAAATCGGCATCTAAGGGGCCCACTGACTATCAGTCCGCCGGACGATATCGGCCTGTTAGTTGTTCCGAACTGTCAAATTTTTGTCCTAACTGACAGGCCGATATCGTCCGGCGGACTGATAGTCATGGGCCCCTCCGCCAAGCGCGCAGTACGATTTTAATTTGTGCGACACGATTTTAGAATCGCGCTGTAATACATATTTCTTTCTCGCATACCTATGCGCGCATTAACATACTCATACTCATATAAACACATATATATGTAGCATTTCTGCGACAAAATTCGAGCTAGCAAATCTCGAAAACCCATTCCATTTCTTCAATGCACGTGCTATAGATAGAACAAATGGCATATACCCGAAATTGGAGTATACTCGACCACGAGGCACTCGGCAGTTAATTAAAAACGTGCCCGTACCCAATTATGCATGTAAACAATGGACATCGTAATGCGTACGTGATATCATTTAATGGGAAAATCGTTGTATAAGGAAAAATAATGTGACGGATAGTGGTATTAATGAAATATAAATAGGTATAATTTTAATATTATTTTGCTTAATGGCTCCTCTATACGATGGGCCGTCATGCTGGCCCACTAAGATGGGCCAGCATGTAGAGAGGGTAATGGTGTCGGGTGGCTTATGGCGCAGCGGGATGGCGATGGGATGGCCACGGTGTCGGTTATTCGTCCGCACATCAAAGGTAGTGCCAGCAATTGTGCGTAACGCATCTTCACGTGGCCTATTCCATAGTGCGTGCTCTCAACCATCGCATGCCCATCTCGCTGGTCCAGCGCTGGGCCATCGTGTAGACGAGCCATAACGCTTTCATTTTAAAACAACTGGCTAGATTGCTCTGAGAATTCTTACAATAGGATAAGGTATATCTACGCCTGTTATTAGTTTATGTAGCTTCAGATACCACAGGTAAAAAAATACAGCGAAGTTTTTTAATACAAAATTTGTATTTGTTCTATTTCTTTTGTTTTATGAACTGGAGCTATATAAATTATTTACCTCATGTCATTGTATATGCAAAGTTTCATTACAATCCAACACGTAGTTTTAAAATGAAAACGAAACTCCGTTTGTACGGGAAGTTGAAATTCGGCCGAGCTTGCTGCGGACTCTTAATCTTGAAAATGGATACCTTTGTTGTCTGAAACATATAACCTAAGTAACAGTACGGCTGTTCTATATCAAAACCTAGTACCTAATGCGAAAATTTGTAAAAATTCCTTTTTTATTGAAAGTTACAAGTACACTAAACTTTTTATTTTACATTTTCAGCTATAATATGTAACACGAGCAAAACACAAAACAGAAGTAATTTTTAAAAGTCGCTATACAAAATGTTGGACAGTGTGACTACAGCCTAGTTTAATTTTTTGCTCATGTTGTAGACCAGATTCAGATCAATTTATTGATAAATATAACATATTTATAACCCCTCCGGTTTTATTCAGTAAATTCACTTATTGCAAAATGTAATAATAGTGAACACGCCGAACATATTCAATTAGGCGACCTCTTACATTTTGCAATTAGTGTCAAAGCAACGATTCGTCCGTCAGTAGATATTTCAAACGCTGTTACAGTTAGTGCGTGAATTACTGCCAAGGAACGTTGATGTTCATTGCTTGCTACGCGAGAATTGTCTATAGTTCTGGATGCCATATAGTTACATTATAGGTCTTAAATGTATAATAAAGGTACACATAAATAGTTACAGAAATGTGCACTGACAAACTAATACTTAATAAATAATAAAATATACACGACAAATTAAAAAGGTTATAAAATTATTATTTTTAATTTCGTTGTCATTAACTTTCTAAATCCAACACAACAGAATTACAGAATAAAAAAATTTCAACATTAACAATTTTAAAAAATACCTACGCGTGTTTGAGGAGACATTTTTACCGCTAACATTCAGATGAAATATTTTAAATGTTTATTATTGTAATTAAATTTGTAATTTTAAATTATTGAATTTTGTTAATAATGTCTTGTTTATAATGTTCATGTCGATTTTATAATATGAATAAAACTGCAAAATGTAGCAAACATAGTTTATTTTTTATTTTGTTATAGGCGTAGTGGCAAAATGTCATTACGAACCATAAACCAAATACTGCCTATAGTTTTTTTTTATTGGCTGAATGTCACAAATATCTGTGAAATGGAAAATAAAAAAAAGCTCTTTTCCGGCCTAGGCCTGCAATTTTGTATGAAATTTCATCAAACCCGCGCCAGAAACGTGATTCTTCGCAGCCTATTATGAGGAACATAATAGGTATCAATATTTCATTGCATTCTTGAAAAAAATACATTGTTGTATATATTTTGTGTAAGTTTAAATACTTAAATAAATAAATGCGAAAGTAACTCTTTCTGTGTGACTGTCTATCTGTCTGTCTGTGTATTCAATTAAATTTAGTAAAGAGTTAGTTTGATTTGGTATAGACATAAGATACTTTTTAGTTTTGTTTAGGCTTTGCGTTGTCTGTCGGTATTGCTCACGTCATCAGTCGTGACGTGACAACATCAGGGATAGCAATAGAAAAAGTTATAACTTTTATTATAAAATTTGAATGCCGCGTTTGAAATTCGTAATTTTATTATTACGGGATCGTTTTTGTGACACTCAAACTAATTAAATGACCCACTTCGAATTTCAAATAGATTGTTGCAATTCCGAAGTCAATTAATATTTCAGGATTAACAAATCCTAACAAATCACCGTCAAGTTTGCCAACGGTAATAATTTTAGCGCCGCAAAATTTCAATACGTTCAAATCTGTGGCAGTAAATTAAATTTTCACCACGCAATGTATATGCTGTAGCAGCAATAGCGATTCCCATTTGTTTCGGCCCGAATAGTCGCTGATAAACAATGGCACATTTGTCCCGAACTGTCGCAATCTATCCCTTACCCCCCAGAGATAAGGTTGAAATTGCACTGCAGAGGCATTTGACGGGCAAGTTTGTAATGAAGCCTGAATAAACAGGTGCTAATGATCATAAGTAGTGTTTAGTGAGTTGAATTATGTTTATTTTGATGTGTAGGAAATGGCATGTATAATTAACGACAAACTAGTTAAATTACTTACCGGTCAATTTGAACAACGGCATAATTATTACTAGATACGAGAAAATACGAGATCTAATAGATACGTTATAGTTTAGTTCTCAACTAGTTATCTTTTGCAGTTCGATTTGAGAAACCAATTGTCATTTCACTCTACAATTATTGTGACGTTTTGGGATATCTATTAGATATCCATTGGATGTCTAAGTAATATCTTAGGCAAATCTTAAATAGATCGTTCAAGAGGACCTTCGGAATCGCAGAAATGTCAAATTTGACATGCTTTCTTAAATATCTCATTATCGCTTCTGTTTCATATCTAGTCGATATCAAGTTGATATCTAGATCATTGTTCGAATTGGCCCGTTATTTGGATTTAGTTACTACATTTTATTCGTAAATTTGCAGTCATAACATGTAATATGATTGAAATGACAGATATTTCAGTTGATGAAGTGTCAAATATATGTGCGGATGATCGAATGTTTACCACATATTTTTTGATTTTACCTTATAGTGATATTAACCCCTTGTAACTATGTACATGATAAGGGGAGACCGAAGTTTTAGTCACCTTTTAGCATTTCTTTCGAGAACGTTTTTTTTCTGCTCTAAGCACAACCTAGGTTTGAACCCACATTTTTTTACCACCACACTGGTGTGGTTCAGATGAATATTGATTTTTTTTGACGAATGTATTCACGACGAGAAGGAATGTAGTACCAGTTTTTAACCGTTTGACTTGTGTGTGTAATATGTAATGTGTGGAATGTAAGTCGTCATTCATTGGTTGTATTATATTCCTGGATTTATATACCTATATGTGTGTGGTGAGTTTGTATTTGATCAAGAGTAATGAACATTTTCTATGTATTTATATATTGATACATTTTCGCCATATACCAACACAACAACATATATATTATAGTTACTATGGAACTAAATTTATTTAGATATATCCCGTAGGTAATATTTTTTTTTATCGTGGACGCGCTACTTCTTGAACTAAACTTTATCTTTTCCAATTTTATTTATACTTCAATGTAAATAACGATGCCAACTGTACAGTTGAAATGACTGTTTTTTTCTCCGTACTACAAAGTTTCACTATTTCAAACAAAATTGTTAGCGTCTGCCAAACTCGGAAAGTTTGCAAAGTTCAGGATTGATCGACTGTGTACACTTCCCGCAAGATCTAGATTTAAATAAACAATGTCGTTATCAGCCTCAAAAGTTTTATCCAGCATAATATTTTTAAAATTGTAGAGGTATAATTTACGTACGTATTAATTGCTAAATGTTAAACATGACCTATATAAATTAGAAATTTTGCTTGCTAGATTCTGAGTATTTGAAGATTTAATTAAATATAAAGCTGGTAAGATCAACACCAAAAATAAATAAATATTAAAAAGAGGGAAAGTATGAAATTGTATGAAATTAAAACGTGGGTATATTATTTATATTGAAATGGTTATTAAAAGCGTGCCAAGATTAATTCTTCATTAGCTGCACACTTCCACGTTAGTTCAGTGCATAATAAACGATCAATAACTATTGCACTGTGGACAACATTGATGGGCAAATATCGAAAAAATATCGTCAAGATGACTTTGACACTTTGAAGTTCAATCAAAAATCCCTTTTTTTAACATGACTGGCGTCGTAGGGAAGGATTTGAGATTAACATGCCTACATAAAATATATCAACCTGCATAATATATTAGACATGTAACGACTTCCCCAATCGTTTCATATTCAAGGCAAAGTAAACAAGGAACAGGAAACGGGACGAGAAAGAAAAACAGCCATTTCTTACAGGGAACAGTATCTTAGAAACGTGAATAGTTAAAATACTCGTATACGCAATGTCACCTCATACAGCGTTTCAGTTATCTTTATTTAGAGCGTTTTCATATTGTCCGATCCGATATCGGATGTCGGAAAGTAGTAAAATGTGTGTTACTCTGTATTTATTAATCTTCTTCTTCTTCTTCTTCTTCTTCTTCTTCTTCTTCTTCTTCTTCTTCTTCTTCTTCTTCTTCTTCTTCTTCTTCTTCTTCTTCTACTACTACTTCTTCTTCTTCTTCTTCCCAGACCTTATCCCATTTACTTGGGGTCGGCCTTCCCTGTCCTCTTCTTCCATTTTGCACGGTTAAGTGCCAGGTGTGCGTCCTTTATTCCTTGCTCTCTCAGGCCTTTCTCCACCGTCGTCAACCAAGTGGCTGGTGGTCTCCCGCGTCCTCGCGTCGTCGTAGGCATCGCTAAGGCTACATTGATCATATGTTCGGGAAGTCGTCTCTGAATATGCCCGTACCACCGTAGGCGTTTCTCAACAAGTTTATCAGTTATCGGTGCGACTTTGAAACTGCCCCTGATGTGGTTTCTAATCTTATCCAACAGAGTGACGCCAGCAGACCAACGCAGCATGCGCATCTCTTTGGTGTGAAGTTTGTTTAGATGGCATTTTTATACCCTATGTTTAGGTAGTTATTTATTTAATTTTTAATTGTATTTTAATTTTACCAATACTTAATTTATTGTACTAAACTGTTGACATTGTATTTGCTATTTAGTTATATATCTATATCATTCAGTAAATCGAAATTTATTTATTGTGTAAAATACAAATTGATTATATATTGAGCTCGAGTGTAATTTTATTATATATGATATGTTGTATATTGCTGTATTATAATGAAATATTAAAACTGAAAATTACGTAAAAAATAAACTCAAAATTAAATGTAATAAAACACACATCGCGAAACTGTATGTCAATTTTTTTTATCAAAATTAAAAAGCAGCGTATTTATTGTAAAGGCAAATCTGAATTTCATTATTGGAACAATAACAGTTGCGAAGTATTCAGCTGGTTTTTATGTCCGAGCCGGGTGTGTGCTCGATTTTATAAAAATAAAGTTTAAGGCAAAATAGTGTTATAAAAGTTGATTTTATAGCCCGCTCTATAACGCCTGCATTGCTTGCAATGTTTGTTGAACATGAACACAAAGTTGTAAGTTCTATTATATTTAGTTAAGGACGCCAATTAGAACGTATAATTTGATATCAAAATGATATCTATGTGATATCATTTAGTTATCATTCAATACCGACTGCAGTGTTAGGGCCGGTACAGACGAACTGCAACTTGTATAGGAACTGCACGACGACGATGCAGTTGGCGTGCAGTCAGCGTAGTTCCCATACAAATTGCAGTCGGGTTGCAGTCCGCCTGTATCGGCCCTTACCGAGTGACGTAAGTGTCAAACTTCTTTTTTTGCTGCCGTTGCCATCCGAATGTAAAATTTATTTAGTATTTTTTTTTGTTTCGTAACAGCTCTTAAAACCTCTACTTGACATGACAACGCGTCATCGAGGCTGATGTGTGATTCAAAGCCTAGCTAACTGACAGTCGCAAAAATGCTTCTTGTGGTTAGTTTTCCTCAGTGACCACATTCATCTCCGTCTACTACTTTAAATAACATGCCACTCTTACTTAATATTTGCTTGCAAAGATTTTTAGACAAAAGACAGGCCTTTTGTAAAAAATATTATACAAGGTTGTTCAACAATGACGTACAGAATACCAATAAAATCGTCATCGAAATGTCACCAGTCACCACCCACTTGATGGTTCAATACGTCGGTCTCGTCTCACCTATTATTCGAGAAGAATTTTAAGATATTATAAGGGATTTCTGGTTGAAATTCAAAATGATGATGTTGTCTCGGCAATATTTTTTTCTTTTTGCTCATTAATGTTATTTAAAGTGTATATTGATAGCTTATGACGTAGAAGTTTAAAGATAATTAAGAGTTAGTCTTGAAACGCGTTCACCATTTCTTAGTGTACACTCGGCAATCCATCGTGAATAGTTGTAACGTCCAGTTATCACGTCTTTACTAAAAGCAACTACCGAACAACGACGTCCGCGGAAATTATGATAAATAAATATTATAGGACATTCTTACACAAATTGACTAAGTAAGCTCAAGAAGGCTTGTGTTGATAATTTGATGAAAGCCAATTCTTAAAAGCAGAAGATATCTATTATAATATTTGACGACCGGTCTGGCCTAGTGGGTAGTGACCCTGCCCTGCGAAGCCGATGGTCCTGGGTTCGAATCCCGGTAAGGGCATTTATTTGTGTGAGGAGCACAGATATTTGTTCCTGAGTCATGGGTGTTTTCTATGTATTTAAGTATTTATATATTATGTATATCGTTGTCTGAGTACCCATAACACAAGCTTCCTTGGGCTTACCGTGGGACTTAGTCAATCTGTGTAAGAACACAAAACACAAATAATACAAAAGGTAATCACGGTCTATATCCCGGTCAATATAAGTCTGTGTAAGAATGTCCTATAATAATGTTTATTTATGTTTATGTTTATTTATTTATTTATAATACTCGTACCGTACTCCTAAATATGTGTAATGCTCAAGCTGTATGGTGATTAACGCTAGCGTTATGTTCAATTAGAATTCTTTTTAATAGTTGACGATGATCCTTATGTAATTATGCAGCCGTGTGATGGCCAAGTCATTATACGTTTTAAAATTAAAAGATATCTAATATTGATGCGGTTTTAACACCCCCTGGCACTGACTAAAATAACCGACTTAGTATCACATTACATCTCTAAACTTTTTTGTAGTAGAAGTATTGCGTTGCGAGACTGGCATCTTTTTACATGTAATGTTTTTGATGGGATACTAATTTATTTAAAAATATTTGATTTTAATTTTATTTATTTAGGATTCACTTCTTTAGGCAAAATGTTTAATCAAAAATGTACGTGTCTAGTACTTACGGGTTATATCCCCGGTTTCTGAAAAGGCGACGGGACCACGTGCTGCGACCCCACGGCTCCGTACTGCATTGTGAGAGACGGGTAGCTGAAATTAGACACTTGTTAAACAAAACTGAATGCTGGGAGCATTCAGTTTTGTTTCACGTTCACGTCGATAATCATTTCACCAAAATACTCACCACATGGACGACGAGATTACATATGCGAAACCCCGCTTAATTCAGCGTGGGTGGGATATTAAATCCCCTTGGAATATGAATCACGCTGTAACATAAATAAATTTCATCACTGTAGGCACTAAACACAACAAGAAAGAGGCCTAACTTTAGATTTCTTTGGGCAAGGCAACCTACCTCAGCCATCTTGAAAAAGGCACGCACCGATGTTAAAATCGAGGTGCTACCAATGCACATTCACCAGCAAATGAATCGAAAAATGCAATCGCATTCAGAATGACATATTGATGAGTGAACGACATTGACGTAGGGTAAAGGCACCAGTGCTCAGCCATGCACTAGTGGTCAGCCTTTCTTGCTTATTTTTGGCTGTAATTATCAAACCTTTTCTAATTTTCATGTCAAAAGTAGGTGATATTATAGATTGATAAACTATTAATTGAAAAATAGTTTAATTTTTAAAAGAATTGTCTAATATGAACCACAATACTACTTCAAAAAAGTGCTGTCTTCTGACATGAAGGATCATGTGATATGCGCCATTTTAATAAGTCGTTAACAGCCGAATTATGATATCTTGTTAAATGAATTTGGACTGCATCACATGATTAATACTTATTCTATCTGAAAAAGTAAAAAATGAATATAAATCCATATAAAAGTAACATTTTTAAGGCGGGGCTATTGGGAACTACTTTTTTGTATGAAATCCAATAGTCAGCCTCCCTTGGCCGACTACTGGGTTTATAGCAGTAATTTTGAAAAGGTCGTAAACCCAGAAGTCAGCCGGGGGAGGCTGACCATAGGAATCAGAACTTTTTTTATTTTCAAATGAAATCTAAGTCCTTAAGCCGAGCACCTTTAAATATTTACATTATTATAATTGTATTTGATTTAAATAAGTAACTACCCAGTAGTCAGCCTGTGGCTGACCAGTGGGCATTGACATCGCGGAACTCAGAACCCACTAATCAGCCGTTAAAATGGGATGTCTGGGCACTGGGTACTTAAAGGCTGTCTATTGGTACACAGGGGGCTGATTACTGGCAAAAACGCTCTTTCATTATATTTAATTAAATATGTCCAGAAGCAACGTTTAGAAACGTTTTATTCTTTACAAAACTTAAAGTATATGAAATTCATGAACAGTAAAAACTTTAATCATTCTTATAGGTCAATTAGTTAAGCAAATTAAACGATCTTGAACATAGAAATTTCGTAAAAAGGCTGACTATTTGTGCCTTTACCCTATGCCTGATGTACGCTCACCCTTTCCCACCAAATACATTTACAAACAACGCCGGAATCTTCACCAATTACAACCATAGAATAATTATATATTTAGAAAGCTAAAAATATGGACAACATTTCCGAATATTACAAATACAATTATTACGTTCTTTTACCAACGTGAATGTCAACCATACTTTGGAACATAGACTCAAACGTACCTGTCACTTTGCTCCGTTGCTTGTCAGATCGACATAACCTTCAAACGACGTTTGTCTATGTTTTACCAAATTCTGTGTTTTTAATATAGACTAATAGTGAAAAGAAGCTTTTTCAATAATAAATATAAGTGCCACCAGACAAACGAAGTGTCCGTGCTTTAATTCCTCGCCAGAACGAAAAATGTACGCTTTAGTATAATTGTTAAGATGTATGATTTATCTTACCGTCAAGGTAAGTTTTATGTTCGAAATATACCGACCACCGACAATATACCGACGACCGGTTTGGCCTAGTGGGTAGTGACCCTGCCTGTGAAGCCGATGGTCCTGGGTTCGAATCCCGGGAAGGGCCTTTATTTGTGTGATGAGCACAGATATTTGTTCCTGAGTCATGGGTGTTTTCTATGTATTTAAGTATTTATATATTATATATATCGTTGCCTGAGTACCCATAACACAAGCCTCCTTAGGCTTACCGTGGGACTTAGTCAATCTGTGTAAGAATATGCTATAATATTTATTTATTTATTTAAATATAGCTAAAAGTAAGTGAGTAAGATTTAAAACTAAGACCCAGGGTCTTGCCCAAGAAGTATTTACCATATAACCGAGATAAATGGATATTAAACCTTAAATTTTCATCAAATAAACATCTGACAATTTTCCCTACCAAACGTCTAACGACTGAGCCATTAACTCCATTTAAAACACTTGGAGCAGACTACAAAGTGTTACAACATTATAACATGTAGGTGAATGTAATCATATATGAAAGGAAATTATGACAAGTACGTGATAGTTTAATTATAATTATATTAAACACTTTGTACCGCCCGGAATAGGTACTCACCTATGTAGGCTAAATTATGTTATCTACCAAAGATACTATACTTTGTTACTGTACCATGTAATGTAAGCGGAGAACAATGATAGTTGGTCAAATAAATCGGGTCATTAAACAAAAAGCCGCTAAATGAACCCAACAAAATGGCTCCCGGTGCAGAGGCACACCAAAAATGATCTGGCGAACATTCACGGCAGTTTTTTCTCCCATGGCTTGTATTTGTGCAATCACCTGTTTAATTTTATTGCAGTAAAATGCTATAAATGTGTTTAAACAATAGGAACGCAATACGATTACGCACAGGTCATAAAACACGACAATTCATAATAAAACAGTGAATCAGCGGTTACGATTATGAGTTGTGCGCTGTGAACACATTAGGGGGCTTATTCGCCATGCGTAGAATTCATATGGCTGTTTAACTGCTTATGTTGTAATATCTACACTTTGGTTACGTAATATTGGAAGAGGAAGATAAACTGTAATCGATTTAGGAATTTGCGTGCGTTGAATTTAAAGTAAACGATAGAAGATAGAATAGCTTACTAAGGAGTAAAATAATATTTTTTTTAGTATGACTTTAAAAAAGGTAGATAGTTTTTTATGAACGGATAAACAAATAAAATTATACAACAAAAGACGAAAGCAGCATTTTATGACGCAATAAAGACAAAAGCTGACATCAAATTAAAAGACAAATATCAGACACCCGAAAGCCGGAAGGTGTCTTAATAACAGGATTCTGTTGGCACTTATTAAAAACGGAAATAGGAAAAATTAAGGCGCATCCACAGCGCTCTTAACTTTTGTGTAGCAACACTGTGCAACGTAACATTAGGTGACTTACATCAGGTAAACCGTTATTTTTTAAATATTTTAATATTAAAACTTACTAACATTAAAAAGAAGCACCTAGATAATTTCTTTCCTACATGTCAAGAATATTTTCTAAGCAGTTTGATATTTAATTCTGAGGCTGTTCCTCTCCTAAAACAACAATGCCATAGCAATTCAATTATGATCAAAAATAAAAGTAAAAAAGCGAGCATAGAACGGTTCCCTCCACCGGGCGCCATTAAAATCACACATTACACGGTGCAAAACCAACAATAAAAGTGTAACGTACCAAAAAAATATACCAAATAGAATGCGTTCGCCTTGGTTTCGTTCCGCTATAAAAACTCACCCAAGCAAAGTCCGTAATTCCGTTCCGTCCCGATATAAAATATGAAAGACTGGGCAAAATTTCGGCCCTCCGAGCGCTTGCTCGGGCCCCGTCGGACAGACTCGGCCGGGCTCGGCGCGCCGTAGCGGCAGTTTCGCAGCGATCGCCAACCTAACCCTACGTCGCGGCACGTATTAAGAATTCACAGCAAATCGAACCTTACTACCCGGTGATAGTGTGTTCAATATAGTGATTTATTAAGTGTTATTTGTTTTACAATTAGTGATGTACTTAAGTGATTTTTAAGACGGATCGCCGCATGGAGTCGCAGAGCATTCGGTGTTGAAATGGTAATTTTTTGCCTGATTAGTGCCTTAATTATTTTCAGGCATATAATAGAGCGTGAATTAACCGATTGAATGAGTTAATGAATATGGTTTTAAGCGTTAACGAGCTGTTTTCGATTTCGTGGTGAAATGACCTTGAATTTTTTAGGGTGTTACAAATTCCGCGTTTGTAGGTTATTGGTGCAAAATTTTAAATAATACCTATTGTTAGTAGATTGCTCAGTTAGGAAAGTATTTTATTCTTGAACTATTAAAGAAACGTGTGTTACGTAAATATATAATATATCTTTTAAACTACAAATAACCTAATGGACGAAAAAGTGTTAAAACGGATTGTTGCAAGTGTGAGATATTGTTGATGAAAGTATATGGACCGCAAAACTAGTACCATACAGGTATTAATCACATAAACTTTACAATTATCTAGTATTACTTTTATCAGCATTAAAACTGCATTTGTTTTTTCAAGCGTGCGGTTGATAGTATTTTATTTCTTATTAAAATGGATCGAATTGAGAAAATACTCGTAACTTAAACTTACAACTATAGATAAGTAGTCATATTAATCAGTCAGTCAGTAGTAAGTAGCATTTATTAGACAGTTGAAAATGAAAAAAAAAAAGAATAATAGTTGTACATGTTTGGTTTCTTTTACATTTCATTAATATAAGATTAAAACCTTCTTTTAAGTAAAATATAAGTATATTTTTGAGGGACAAGTGTCACAGAAAGCTCCACTCTTGTGTTATTGGAAAGAGTACATTCAAATCAATAAATTATTATTATTACATGTCACTTCACTATAAGATACATTATGTATGACACTTCACTATAATGCAATATTTCTAATTCAATACATATTAAATTAACTTAACCTTAATTTTGACGATTAGTTGTATAGTTTAATATGGCCTTTACAGCGATTTCAATGTATTTTAACACAGAATTAGTTCAAAGTTGGTGCTTTTTAACCAGTTTTTTAGTATGCATGAATATAGGTCATGCAAAAATACAGTACATCCTTTCTTTAATTTTAATTAAAAGACAAAATGTGCTAAAAATTAATCAGAAACCCAATCAACTATATATATTTTAAAACAACTTTATAATTTCCCTAGCATAAAAATGCTATTTATTAACTTAACTTTCTGCAGTTATAGAAATGACATGTTTTGTAAACTAATAATGTTAGTGAACGTTGTGTCGGCAGGCAGGTGCCACTTGCAGGTTGAAATTCCCAAAACTATCAGAAACCCAACCAACTACATTTTGGAACCCAAACCAACGGTTGCGCTCCCCTATATTAGCTCCAGGAAACTCAATTTCTCAGCATTCCACTATTGGCCTCGATTTATGGCGTGCCACTTCAACGTCCGAGTGGTACGATGTCCGTAGCAGTGCTACAAATCCGTAGCACTGCTACGCTGTAGATGTATGGACATAGATAAATCATTGCTACGATTTGGAGTGAATTTATTCGTCTATTTTTGATTTGTTATTAATCGCAACGCATCTCGATTGTACCAATGTATGTCAAAATGAGATAAAATTTATCTCATAAATGCAAATCTAGATGATAACTGATAAAAATCCATATCCATACTTCCATACTAATATCATAAAAGCGAAAGTGTGTCTGTCTGTTACCTCTTCACCCCTGAACCGATTTAGATGAAATTTGGTAAAGAGATAGTTTGAGTCCCGAGAAAGGAAGGACATATGGTAAAGGGGGTGAAAAGGGGGTAGAAGTTCGTATGGGGAATCAATAACCGCTGAACCGATTTGATGATATTATTTGGTATGGAGATAGTTTGAAAAGTGGGTAGAGATATAGAATAGTTTTTATCACCGAAATGAAAGTTTGTATGGGGAACCAATAAGTTCTTATATAAGGTGGAAAAAAAACTTTATATTCTAATTACTAATTTCACGCAGAAGAAGTCGCGGGCAAAAGCTAGTGGTTATATGAACTCAAGCGCTTTATCAAAGATTTAATGATATGGTTCTAGCCTAGCATATCTAACCGTGCGAGGGGAATATCGCGCGGTACCTAGCTATCTGCTAATTAGGTAGTAGCATAGAGTAACTTATACTAGAGCGGTACTGTCATAGTAAATTTTGTAACCCCAGTAAATTCACTGCCATCTGTCGACACACTTTAAAACTAAAAATGACGATTTATAAAAATACGATAGAATGTATTTAAATATAGATAAATGATTTTTTTTTTATTTGCATTAATTATTTTTATGATTTTGACCCATGTTCTTTCACTGATATGCGTTAAAATTGTTAAATAACAAACGAAACCGTCAACTCCATCTATACGACTGTAGGCCAAAACTAGTAGCGCCCTCTGAACGAGAATCAAATTTTTTTGATTTTCGAGGCACGTTTTTTCCTTAGACTGTATCCATCTATTACGGAGTCGGCGTATATTATTATGTCACTTTTGACACTGTCAGTGACTCATGGTACGATTGTTAAAGTAAATAAGGTAAATCCTTAAACATGACTTTTGTCTGTTCGAAATATATAATCTTAAAAATGAATCGTCTTCAAAAATCAGCAACTTCATCAGCAGTTTCACTTCTAGCATTGTGTCTTACTAGGCCGAGTGAAATACTCTGACCAAGCTAACGCAGCGTACTACGTAGTCTAACAACACGCGAACGCGAAGCGAAGCGATGCGGCGCGGGGTGAATCAATCCTTTGATACTTCCTATTTTTTTTTTATATTATGGAACATTCTTTCTTACACAGATTGACTAAGTCCCACGGTAAGCCCAAGGAGGCTTGTGTTATGGGTACTCAGACAACAAATATCTGTGCTCATCACACAAATAAATGCCCTTACCGGGATTCGAACCCAGGACCATCGGCTTCACAGGCGGGGCACTACCCACTAGGCCAGACCGGTCGTCCTATAGAAGTGTCCTACGGGGGCGATCTCGTTGCGAACGCGAACGCCGTGGGCCCGCCGCGCCGCGCCGCACCGCTTCGCGTTCGCGAGTTGTTCGCTTACGTAAGACTCATCATAACTCCTCGTGGCATTTGCAATGACAAAGTGTGGCCATGTTATATAATAATGTCACTCCCTCACTATGTTCGGTTCACGTCGGTGCAAAGTCAGTTTAGACGTACTCCAGCATCTTCCTTGGCATTCCCAGACTACTACCAAAGATCCGTACATCGAGATTATTGTAAAAAAATAAGAGCATGTTGAACCTCATGCTGAACACCATACCCGGTAAGCTGCATAATAATGCCGCTGAATTTACCAGCAAAGGATTCATAATTTTAAAGGAAGGAGGATTTCTGACTTAAGACTAAAAAGCACTCATAACCAACGAATACGAACCTTATGGCTCTATAATAAGGTTTACGCTTTGTCAGTTGACGGACGATGGTTACTCGTTAGCTTTGCAAACGTTTGGTCGTGGAATCAAATTGCGGGCAGAGAACGTGTCACTCGGAAATTGATGTCTCAGCTCTGAATGACAGACTTATTGTTGAGATTGAAGCAATTTCAAAACACATTCAAAATTATACCTTGTGCGTGTACAGTAAGGTATATAATTGAATAAGTTTTCGATTCTAATTTTTATAATACGCAAAGTTAAAATTCACTGACTTTCAATAATGTTCAGTAGTTCAGGATTTAGATAGATTTGACAAAATAAAATGAAAGGAATTCATGTTTTGACTAACAGGCCAATTCAAATGAACACTGATATCAGAATGATATTCGAATCATGTTATCGTGCTTTGCTCGCACTTGTCCGGGCATGTATTGGCGCAGGAAACACGCACGATAACTAAATAACATGATTCAAACATCATTCTGATTTGGGCTTTGAATTTTATTGGCCTGTAAATTATCACAATTATCTGTTCAATGTAAGGTCAGGGGCGGAATTATCAAGGGACTCGATAGTAAAAATTAAATGGGCTAGCCAGTATTAAATGATATGGATTATGGATATGATGTAGTTATGTATCTACCTACTAAAACGGGTATGCCGTAATATTGAGCCATCATTATTATTCTAGTTTTTTCCACGAGCTCCAAAACATAAACATAATGATGACGACCACCTAGCCTAGGTCGGGTTTGAATCATGGTAAGGGTATTTATCTGTGTGTCCATCACAAAATTTTTGTGCCTGAGTTAGAAATCATTGTATTTATCTATATCTATGTATCTTTTACAACTCAAGCTTTATTTAGCTTACTGTGGGTTGTATAGGTTGATTTCTGAATTTGTCCCAAAATATTTTATTTATCTACTGAAACGGATATCACACAAATCACCAGCCATCATATTCTAGTTTATTCCATGAAATCCAAAACATATATCAGATCAAAACAGGAAGTACCCCTATTTCCGGCAAGAAATGTATCAAAATAAGAATTTATCGAAAATAGGAATTCGTCCAATCATAAATCTGTCAATAAATAGAACAGTTGAAAGAAAATCGTCCTACACACGGTATTTTGGAGAATAGTGTATCGACTTTCTCTGGATACGTTTTGTCTTACTAAAAATAGTTATTTAACAAACAATATCACCTTATTTCATTAAATATTATTATCTGTGTTACAGTTTCCCGTTCTTTTACTAACATTTTGAGTTGTGAGACATACTAACATTAAATAATTTCACGGTTTAGACTCACTTGTTTTAGTCACTCGCGCGACATATTACTGTGTGTATGCCCGCCTACAACGATAGCACAAGACCTCCCCCAACCGGCTTTCTCGGCGCGCGGCAGTACGCAATACACGGTCGTCGTGAACGCTGCTCGCACTATTAGTGCTTGAGAAAGGAGACCTAGGCTCTCCGGAACATGTCGCGCGAGTGACTAAAACAAGTGAGTCTAAATCGTGAAATTATTTAATTTTTGTTAATATGATAAAATATATAAAATTACGGAACACCACGCGGAACACAAACAATTTTCTCATTAATGAAACCTAGATGCGTATTCTCATTGTAATAACAGGTTATGAATTTGATCTTGATTTGTCATAGATATGATCTGTCAATGTCAAAAATGGTATTTCTGGTTGATTAAATGTCTTATAGACTTCCGGTTCGAGCGCCATCTTGATAGTTAGCTTCGTGATTAATTCCTTTGTTTTTTGCTCATTAATATTGTTAAGTGTAATATCGATAGATTATTATACAGTAAACTAGCGTGGTAGTGTGTAGTGAATGGAGAAATAATCTTGAAATAATAAATAATAATAAAAAAATCTTTATTTCGAACCATTCATGTCCATAGAATATTGTTAGTAATTATCTTAACTAAATATAAAAATAGGATTAGTAAACTATACAACTAAACTATAACTAAAGGTACTTATTTAAAAAAAACTATTCCTATTTTATACAACGATATAGATCGAAATAGGTAACTAAATTTACCTATTTCGACCTAAAACGAGCAATGGCCATAGTTTGCCCAACCCAGTGCATTAAAATTGGGCAATCATACCTCTCTGCGAATACACTCAGAATGCTTTTAACCACCATTTTCGAGTCAACGGCCGGTAGTCCACGTGCTACTTGTAACCTAATACCTTGATACTTGCGAAATACTGGACTGAAACCATAATTTTAAAAGAATGAGTACTATAGTATATATACTAAAGTTACCAGAGTTTATGGTACAGTCGCCATCAGATATATCGGAGCGGCCGAGGTGCTCACAAATATCTAAACACGCCTCTATTGTCAGGGCGTTAGAGTGTGTGTTCAGATATTTTTGAGCACCTCGGCTGCTCCGATATATCTGATGGCGAATGTACGTTGTATTTTCGCGATCCCACCGTGGTTCTAATAAAAATACTACATATTATGAGTGTACTGCAAGGCTGAAGAGTTATACCTATATAGTTACAGTACGTATACAATAATGCCTGAACCCCGCCCATACAATATCGTCCTCAGATCTGAAAACCTTTTAACAAAGCATGACATGTTAAGGCATTTCTGAACGGAAATATGAATTACCGCATTTTCCTTTGAAGATCGTTTCAGGGGGAACTCGACCCACCCGTTAAATAAAATAAAAAAAACTGTGCAGCTGTGGAACGAATTCACTTACTTTGCGTGTTTACATAAAAATTAATTGGTTAGGGTAAAACGTTACTTTAAATTAAACATATGTAATAAATTTTCTGTCAATTTCAAAACTTTTTTCAATATTGTGATATACAATCTTATTTATTTAGTTTCGCCCTCTTTTATAATTTTATTGACTTTCCTCTAGTCTATTGTACTCAGTGCTATATTTGTCTACCGTTCTTCATCAATTCTCATCTACTCAAAGGTTAAGTGGAAGAAATCCCTTAAAATGATAAGTTCGCCTTTGTACTGTCTATCCTGTGCCATACTTGTATTTTGTGTTTTGTACAATAAAGAGTTTATAAATACATTTTTTTTAAATTTTTTACTGTTATTCGTTTCTTACAATGTAGCAAAATTTACAGCCAAGAGGATCTTTTAGCAAAATGGAACACGTTTGTGGAGTCATAATGTTGCTTCTCTAGCCTTAAAAATATATACTTTTAAATTGCCTTTTTATATTTTTTTTATTAAATTTAATAAAGGTATCAGTGGCAGTATTTTGGTCAAAGAAATATTCAATATATACCAAACTAACTAAAACAGATTTTTCTATGTCACGCCAGACGCAAATTCAAACAGCCGCCACTGAAAAATCTAGATATAAAAACATTCCTGTCTACATTTTTAAACACTTTTTCTATCAAAAACAGTCGAGTTTTTAGTTGTTAATCTTTTTTTACAAGTTTTAATTGGTTTATAGAAACTTTGCACATAAAATAATAATTTATTAAAACCCTTTCATTTCAGTTAAAAACAGCAATTATTTAGTTTAGAACTTATTAGAATTCTCACCTCAAACTTTTCAAAACTATTACGCTCAGACAACTAAGTACTCTATTATTCATTTGTGATCAATACAGGTGGTTGACTGCTAAAGACACTGAAAAATAAATAAATAAATATTAGGGGACATCTTACACAGATCAACTTAGCCACAAACTAAGCAAATCTTGTACTTTGGGTGCTAGGCGACGATATACATACTTATATAGATAAATACATACTTATATACATAGAAAACACCCATGACTCACAAACAAATATTTGTGTTCATCACACAAATAAATGCCCTTACCGGGATTCGAACCCAGGACCATCGGCTTCACATGCAGGGTCACTACCCACTGGGCCAGGCCGGTCGTCAAATTACATGTAATTTTCACTGATTTAAATTTTCACGATTTTTACTCATTTTTTAATTACATGTAATTTTGACAAATAATTAATTCAATTACTTGTCGAACGATGTATCAAATGTGGGTTGACTTTCGTAAATTCAAAAATATTTTTGATCATTATATTCATCAAGTTTGTCAACTTTTTAACTCTTTTTTGGTAGTTTTTTAGGATTAAAGGGGCTTAAAAGGGTAACGGGCGTCTGTCCGTCTATCTGTCTGTCTGTCAGTCTTTCTGTCACCAGGCTGTATCTCATGAACCGTGATAGCTAGACAGCTGAAATTTTCACAGATCATGTATTTCTGTTGGCGCTATACAAATACTAAAAAGTACGGATCCCTCGGTGGGCGAGTACGACTCGCACTTGTCCGGTTTTTTATTAACTGTCCAGGTTTCTTTGTTAGCTGTAAACTTGATTAACATTGCCTACCATACCAAACATAATTGCCTGGCTTCAAAAAAATTCTCTATTAAATAGCATTCTACATAATACAATTCATTAAGGTCACCGTTTTTTCAAGCCAGCCTAGGTGTCTGGTAGACGATTTGATCAAGTTTACAGTAATCGCAAAGATTGGCATAGGTACTAGTTTTGACGAAACTTAACTACTTCTAAAACTAGGTCTTGTTGGGATATATACCTAGTCTGGTAAACCAGGCCAAAGCTACCTAAAACTAAAGCTAGCATTAGTTAAATCTACGACCTTCCGTTTTAACTGGATGTATCGACATAATTATCACGAAATTACATAATAGCCGTCTTCCTAATGGCTCCTCTACATGTAGGGCCATCGTACTGGCCCACTAAGATGGGCCAGCGTGTAGAGAGGGTAGATTCATTAAGAAAGTAAGAGATTATATTAGATTCATTTATTTCTCATTGAAAATGTACATTATATTTTACATGTCAAAATAAAATGCATTTACAAAAAGATCGTCGCAACACAATATCAATAATAATAATTATGAATCAAATTTTACAGAGAATAATAATATAAAAAATAAAATAATGTCCGTCTATAAATAATCAAAAGAAAATAAAACAGTAAAGTCATTGTATATTTATAAAACCACTTTCTATAAATAGAAAGTAAAAATCAGTCAAAGTAAGTAGTTGTGTCGGATGGCTTACGGCGCGGCGGGATGGCGATGGAATGGCCACGGTGTCAATTTTTCGTCCGCACATCAAAGGTAGTGGGCCAGCTATGGTGCGTACACATCTACACGAGGCCCATTCCATAGTGCGTGCTCTCAACCATCGCATGGTCATCGTAGAGCCATAAAGAACCCGCTTTAATATCTGGGTAAACTAGTTTCAATTACTGGCAATTATAAAGCAGTTTCGTAGCTTACCCCATTGTATGGCTGCCAGTGTTGGCCGAAACGTTAATGCAATTAACCATTAACCAGTACAAATTGAACTGTAATCTGTAACCATCTGTTACGGTTTACTGTTCAATTTGTACTGTTTAATGGTTAATTGCAATTAACGTTCGGCCAACAGCAACACTGATGCCTGCCATAGCCTTGGCTTGCTAAGAATGCAGGTAGGTAAATAGGTACTCTATTCAATGCGATTTTGCTAGTTTGACTACAAAGTCATTAGGTGTAGGTACATACAAGTTTTAATTTTATAATATTAGTACGAATTATATGTGTTCAAGGCTTGTATTTACTTAGGCCTAAGCTAACAATGTCGGTCCAAAAATCGAGGCAAGCTGAAATCAGGTAATAGGGGCTATAAAAGAGAACCTCATTTAGGTAACAATGACTGAATGTAAATCAATTAGGAAGAATAGGTATAATGACTTTAGGGCCAGCCGCATGAACAGTAAAGTTTCCGTTGGCGGGTAGACTTTACTAATTTATTAAGTGTTAAATCACATTTAAATTCGGGTCTATTGCGAATTTATTTTGTTAACTTTATTCACCGACGTTTCGACACAGGTTTCACTGGTCGTGGTCGTGGCTAACTGATGTCCCAGCAAAATGTCAAAACAGAGACTTGTGTTACTACGCGACTAAATGTGATTTAATATGTGTTCAAAACGCGAAAGTTTAAAATGTTATAATTATTAAGTATCAATTAGTGCCTATACAGGCATACAATTGTAATAAGTCTTCTATCCTAATATACGCCGATACAACATTTATCTTAACTGGATCAGCGCGTGCGCTAGCTCCTGTCTAGTTATTGGTACGTGCTGATAATATCTGGCACAATGACCTTTAACTCTAAACTTTAGTTAGTTTAGTCTGAAGCAGTTTTTTTTGCGTCTTTTTGTAGGTATTATGTCTTACACAAATTATTTATTAATATAGCCCTCCGTAACTAGATTGGATCTTCATATACAGGTTTCGGAAAGTAGGCACTAAAATCCAGCTTAAGGGTTAAAGCTTTATTTAACCCCCTTCATAAAGTTAAAGTTCAAACATACTTTATTCATGTAGGCCTAGCAACAAGTACTTATGAATGGTGAATTATATGTACATATATATACTATCTTAAGCGAATTATCAGAGCAATTTATTGATCTTAATATTATTCCATAATTATATTGAATATTATATAGATCAAATTTAATACTAAAAATTTCACAAATTAGTTCGATATCCGTATTATCTAAGCTAAATTGAAATTATTTAAATTAAAATGTACATAATGAACTATTTTCCCAACTATCCTTAGCGTAATAGTTTAAAGTTCAACCATCGAACTCGGCACTAAGTCTACTTAGCAAGAACGCAATTCAGATGAAGTCGGGTCAGAGCAAACACGTTAAAAAAACAAAGCTCTGGAACCGTAGAAACCCTTTCAGACTCCCTGCTTAGGTTGATTGGAACTTAAACTCCTTACAGCTTTTAAACTGCGCCTTTGGGAAAGTTTGTACGAGACTAAGTTATTGGGGCGGTGGATTAAAGCCCCTAAAAAGCAGGAGGCCGGTTTTGTTTCGAGAATTTGATATGGTTTTTATCTTATTTTGATACGATCTTGACCGTAAGCACCAATCATCGTGCAGCGTGTTCACTCACTACTGCACTACACAGACTAGGTACTATTTTTATAGAAACACTGCACTTGTCAACTTAATATTTGCTTATTTAATTCGGAAACCAAAATTAGCTTACAAGGGTCAATAGAAAAACCTTAATAGCGCGAACCATCTGATGGAACAGACGCATGTAGTGCAATATTGGGCGACTATAAAACTAAACATTACTGTTACTACATTTAACACAGAGTCTCCCGCTGATTGGAGATCAGGAAATGCAATCTGTAGTCGTCTCACAAGGCATTGCGCTTGGCTTTATTGGTGCGCGTGAGATGCCTGATTTCACAACTCAAGGTCATATCAAAATGAGATAACCATATCAAATTTTAAAGCGGAATGAGTCTCCACGGTAACCGACGTAATATTAAGGCAACAACGAATTCTTATTTTTTATATAAAGACTTATTTTTGGCTTTCTTACTCAGAATCGTTTTCAACGTTGATTATTTCAGAATTATTAATGTCTCCGATTCGCTAGAAGAAGGTTCTTTACAAAGAAACAAGGAAAGTACCAGAATATTAGAATATTTATTTTAGGATAGAAAATTGCTTATTCCTTTCTAGTCAACGATTGTATAGGTATGAGTCTGAGGGTTGAGTCAGGGAGAGACACTACACACAATAAAGTAGTGTATATGAAAATGTCAAGTGTCAAAGTAACTGTCTGTCTGTATGTATGTTTATCTATTATGTATTTTACATCTTGCCGCTTAAACCGCTTAACCGATTTAGATGAAATTTGGTAATGATTATTAATGATATCAAAGAGGATATAATATTATAGAGCGGTACTGTCATAGTAAATTTTGTAACCACAGTAAATTCTTTGCCATCTATCGACACACTTTAAAACTGAAAATTAAGATTTATAAAAATACGATAAAATGTATTTAAATATGGATAAATGTTTTTTTTTTGCATTAATTATTTTTATTATTTTGACCCATATTCTTTCAGTGATATGCGTTAAAATTATTAAATAACAAACCAAACCGTCAACGCTCTCTATACGAGTGTAGGCCAAAGGTAGTAGCGACATCTGATCGGGAATCAAATTTTCGTGATTTTCGAGGCACGTTTTTTCCTTAGTCTGTATCCATCTATTACGGAGTTATATCTATCTTTGATGATATGATATGATATATGATATGATATGATACGATTTGATATGATATGATATGATATGACATGATATGATATGATATATAGGAAGAGGCTGGAGGCTTTTGAGATGTGGTGCTGGCGTCGAATGGCTAAGATCAGTTGGACTGAAAAAAAAAAAACAACGAAGAGGTTTTACGTATAGTAGGAGAAAAGAGGACTTTGTTAAGAACTATAGATAATAGAAGAGGAAAGATGCTTGGGCACCTGATACGACACGACGAATTTATCAAAAACATCATAGAAGGGAAAGTTGAAGCAAAGAGGAAGGAGGGAAGACCAAGGAGAGCGTACATGCATCAAATAAAGGAAAAACTCAACGTCGTGTCGTATCAGGCTGTCAAAGAGAAGGCAGAGGACCGCGAAACATGGAAATTGCTCCACCGACAAGAGACTTACTCTTAAGTATAGGTATATGATGATGATGATATGATATGATATGAGATAAGGGCGCCCGAAGAAGGACATAAGGTAATTTGTATCAATCATCATTATGAAGTCGCGGGTAGAAGCTAGTTTGAAATATACCTACAATTGTTATTTCTGTACTATTATTTGGTGTGCGTAACTCACTCCTGACCGAGTTCCAAGTTTTCACGCTCTCATAAATAGCTGAAAACGCATGTTTCTTTGTTTCTAGATGTGTCGATAGATTGACTTTAAAAGTCAATTATCATGAAGTAAGTATTATTCCGACCAATGGTGTTTCTCATGCCATTTCGTGATAGCATCGAAAATAAAAGCATCGAAAACCCACCTTAAACTCTAATGACGTAAGAGTAATTACAAAAATGTCAACTAAAGGTCAAATGCTATCAAATCCCCTGACGACAACATGACCGTGTTACTGTACTGTACTGGTGGTTTTTGTGCGATTGTGACGTTTTATGGAAAAATGAAACTTTACTACGCACGTTTCTAGTGTTGGACGACTGACCCTATTCCAGACGGCATGCGAACTTTGATATTGATTTTAATACATAATTACTAGTGTGTACTGGTGGTTTTTGTGTGTTTGTTACGTTTTATGGAAAAATGACACTTTACTACGCACGTTTCTAGTGTTGGACGACTGACCCTATTCCAGAGGGGCATGCGAACTTTGATATTGATTTTAATCCATAATTGCGAGTGTGTTGCACTAACTGAACTGACTTTATATGCTATTTATTAAATCAGGAAAATAATTTTAATGTTAGTTTGCCACTCCTAATGGGCAAATTATGGGGTTCGGACTCAATCAGAGGGTTGATATCATTAAACATTTTATTGGTTTCCTTCTAATTTCCTGGCTTTAAGGCCCTCTTTCAAAATATCTTGTAAAAAGGGGCATTCCAGGATCATTCGCTGAGAATATATCCGCGGCTTCGTCTGCCGATGGTCCTGGGTTGGAATCCCGGTAAGGGCATTTATTTGTGTGATGAGCACAGATATATTTAGAGATATTTGTTCCTGTATGTTTTCTATGTATTTAAGTATTTATATATTATATATATCGTTGTCTGAGTACCCGTAACAAAAACCTCCTTGGGTTTACCGTGGGACTTAGTCAATCTGTGTAAGAATGTCCTATAATATTTATAAAATAAATAAATAATCATTTATTTCGGAATGTAAATTTCCATAATGTATTAGTAGCTTATTACTAAAATGTAATTATTTATTTATTTGCCACGACTCTTTTCATACATTGGTATGAAAATAATTGGGTCGCGGCAATTAGACCGCAGACATATTTTTTAGAATGACCGTCCACAAGAACGTTGCTTACGAAATGCGTTTGCCTTATACGGCTGCTTCTTCAATCACATGCGTAAAGTTCGAGAACATACTGCCAATTTGTTAGCCAAGTCATGAAATATTACTAGACCAAATATCGCTTTCTCAGCGTTTCCAGAAGTAATAGAAGGATGGCATTTCGTGGAAAATTCTCGACATTTTCGTGGCGGCGCCACTGCATATATTGCAAGTTTCAGTAAGCCCCAAGCGACTCCAGTAATTACCTAGCCTAGCCCTCATTAATTGAGCCCCGACATAAGCCCTGGGCATCGTAATAAGATTTTCTTAAGGATTCCGAGACCATTTAACATTATTGCGTTGTTGAGCGTAGACTGTTTTTCGTTGAAGCTCGTACGCCGAAGACTGGAACACGCTGGCCGAAGTGAAGCTCTCGTTGCTAATTACCTCGAAGTACCACCACCATATTACCGGGTTAGTGTAGGGTTAGTAATAATAACTCATATTTAAAGTTAATAAGTTAGTAGAGTGTTGTAGGACTAGTTGCTGCGTTGCTAGTCGTTGATGGACTGACGAGGCTTTTTTTTTTTTTTTTTTTTTTTTTAAATGTTAAACTGAGTTGGAAGATTCCTTCCGTTACTACTGCTATGACGCCGGGGGGTCCCGGAGGGACACCCCGGGGAAAAAGGGGGTTGCCTGTGGCCAGAGGGGACACAGGTCTTCACAGGTCTTGGAGAAAGTTAATTATGTCGGTAACTGACGAGGCTCGGTTGGGCGGTCATATTTATATGAGAGCGCGACCGCGCCCCGCCCACTGTGTCACGTGGGTGAGTTGTGCAGAGTCAGTATTCATTTATTGGCCAATCAGCTTACGCTATTTTACAAAGTTAGGGAATAGGTAATATTTATTGTGGGACATTGATTCTTAATAATAAAACATTGATTGGCTTATAACTATGCACAAAAAAGAAGTAAAACATATAAAAGTAAAAACATAAACACACGAAATGGAAATAAAACAGTTATCACACAAACAGAATATAAAACAGAATCGTCAATTATTTACACGTTACTTTATGCCTAGACCTACTTATACCTATTCGCGACATGCGTATTAGTTTAATGATGTTGGTATTTGCGTTGCAGCGGTGACAGCCTGTTAGCTTTATTGGTTTAGTACGTATCTTACTATGTGTTACTTACTACTATATACTATGTAGTATATTAATAAAACATATTAAGTAGGTAACTTTTTTAAATTTAGGTTTTATTTTACTATTATTTCTACAGAGTTCTTATTGGTTGGCCCATCTTAAAGGCCGTCAATAACCCCTCTGGTGTTGCGGGTGTCCATGGGCGGCCGTAATCGCTTACCATCAGGTGATCCGTCTGCTCGTTTGCCTCCTATATCATAAAAAAGAGGTGAATCAGGAGACGCGAGTAGGATCAACCCTACGGATTTTTATATTTATGTATTATCATTTATTATGAAGGGTTGGTCCTGCTAACGTCTACTGAATCACCGCTTTAAATCACAATCCGGAAACGCTCGAGTTTTTCATATCAACGTCCCCAAAATTGCCGCAAAATTCGTAAATCTGATTATTTATTTACGGCTGCAGTTTCAGGCAGTCATTATTGCTTGATTTATTTATTGGGCATTCACGCAAATTGGTGCTCTGCAGTCCTTTCACGTACATTATTGAGTATCTAGACTATCTAGATATCTGTCGGTCCTAGGCACTCGCACGTACAACAATAAAAGTATCTGGGCAAGGCATAATGCTGAATAACGTGACATTGGTGTAAGGATAGGTGAGTTTAAGCCGTAAAATCTAGGATTATCTTGGCCAATTTGTGTATTTTCGATCGAACTAACTTATAATAATCACAAAACAATTTAAAGTCAACTAGTTCAATAACCGAACAAGAAGTATGTATGTATGTATGTCACTTTATTGCACATAAACAGGTTTACATAAAATGGAGAAAACAAAAAAAAAATTATATCAAAATGTTGTACAAAGGCGAACTTATACGAAGAAAAAGAACGAGAAGTTTATACGATTAGAAAATAAGTTTTTTCCAACCGGCCTTTTTCTCGAATATTACAAGTACTTACTGTAAACTTCTCTTGCTCTAATAGTGCTTCATATTAGACCCGCAAAGCGGGGCAAAAATCGTATTTTAGTCCCTAGGGAAAATGTGTATACATATTTTTGATTTCGCCTACATTTACTCCCGAATCGAATCAAAATTCAATAAATCTGCCCGGAATACCTCTTTCACCTCCCCAATTGACTCAGAATACAATCAATACCCGGGAAAAACATAGCTCTACATATTAAAAATTGTACCAATTGTACTTTTAATATTTCGTAGTAGCTTGCGGGTGCACACCTCGCCTAAAATGGATCGTTTTATTCCCTAGTCATACAATCTACTATTATGTATCTTAAAAGCAAGCCTCAATGACGTTTCCAATAGATATACATGTTAACCTAAGTCGTCTTATAAACTGGTAGTTACTGCCTCAAATCTTTACGAGCTAGCAGCTGACGTTAAGTGCTTAAGTTGTGGACTTGAAATACCATCATAAGTGAGTTTCGTTCGAAGCCAAGATCCACTAGACACTGCATAGAAATCGAATTTTCGGGATCATCTCAAACTTTGGTTTATTTTCATGTCTGATTAGATGAGGAAATATAAAAAGAGTTCTTAAGAAGACACTTTTAAGGTGATGCTCGGATGATGACTGCATAAGCGTTGCTGTTTCAGATTTAGGTACTGCTGTAGTCTTAACGCATGCGATGTCTCTGTCAATCTTCTTGATAAAATCGGCGTTACAAACGCCATAGCAATGTGGCAATGACAGCAACATCATATTTCAATGGAATTTACAGTGATGTCGCCTGCGGCAGTTACGCTGCAATATATAGTAACGCTGCCGATGCCATCCAAATGTAACACTAATGTGTGGTGAGTTATAACCTCCCGACGACCTGCGTCAAACACGTAGTATGAGTACATAGGCCTCATCTTATCTTATGGTTTTCGGGGGCCCTTGCGGATACACTTCGACCCATAGGGATCTTTTGTGCAGTTACCCCATAGGAAAGATAGTTTAGTAAAGGCCTCAATTATACTCGTAGTTTCGACTCTTTTTGATTCGGTCAAATTGTGTTTTTTGAAAAACAAATTATAGCCACCTTGAAATGAATGTAGTTGTTGACCGAATCATTTATCAGTTTGACAGTTAAATTTTAGGTAGCAAATTTATAAACCCAATTGTCAGGAGGATAGGTACAATTTAATAATGCGGAGACTATTAGGTGGTGTTCAAAGGCTCGAACGCCTCGAACGATCATATAACCCGGCGATATCGTGTTCCGCAGAGTGTCGTATTGTATGCTTAGATGTCAGTTTAAAAAGCATTCCGATTATTCTGAAGTGAAATTTCACCACTTACGGTGATCTTTTTAATAAAAGTAATGTCAACGGTGTTAAGTACGAGCTGGGAATGTTGTGTTTAGTAGGAAGGTATTTTAGTTAAATCAAAGTGTATAAAGGTGCGACCTTTAATTTTAAAACTAATTTTTAGAGTATTGTATTGTAGTTTCTCTGAGAAAAGATTTTCTAAAATTCAAGCCTTAAAGACGAAATTGGGATTGCGAACGAAGTTGCGAATCCTGCACATAAAATAAGTAAAAAACCGACCTGTTCCAACTGGGTCGTACTACACAATCCTTTTTTTTTTTACTTAAAATTTTATAAAAAACAAAATAAAAATCTTAAAAATAATCTAGTAAAATATCCGCAACGCAGGCTTCATCATGTGGCTACAAATAAATGCAAATCAGCAACTTGCTTCGTCCCAAATGTTTCGGACGAAGCAAGTTGCTATTGAAACGAGTATGTACCAATGATGATATATCTGCTACAAGCTTCGTCATTTTTACGGTTCCGTACCCAAAGGATAAAAACGGGACCCTATTACTAAGACTCCGCTGTCCGCCCGTCCGCCTGTCTGTCACCAGGCTGTATCTCATGAACCGTGACAGCTAGACAGTTGAAATTTTCACAGATGATGTATTTTTGTTGCCGCTCTAACAACAAATACTAAAAACAGAATAATATAAATATTTAAATGGGGCTCCCATACAACAAACGTGATTTTATTGCTGTTTTTTTCCGTAATGGTACGGAACCCCTAGTGCGCGAGTCCGACTCGCACTTGGCCGGTTTTTTATACTAATTTATATAAACATCACAAATCGTACCTGGCTCAAATGTCTTCATAACACAGGCAATGTTACTGCGCTAAATGGAATGAATGGAAATAAAAATCTTGGGACACACTTGTTTCTCCTATTAGTTACGATCGAAAGAGCTCGTGATTCGGAGTAGAAGTAACATAAAAAATCCCAAATAAAAAAGTGTAATCTTAAACTTTATCAAAAATGGCCCAATTAATACTAAAAATATGACTTGCTAATCCGCGAATAGATAACGTGTTAGTCAATCAGTGAGGGAAATACTTGTGTAGTTTTACATGCAATTAATGTTCCGACCCTAATAAATATAACAAACCACCACAAATTCCGCAAAGTAACGCCTTTCTATTCCTTATTTAAAAATGGTCCAACTACTGTTGGCTATAAAAGTGCAGTATTTATGTAACCATTTAACTTAGGAAGTCCGTGCACTTGCCTGTCAAGGTGTTCAGTGTTTACAGAACTGACAGCGCGATAGCTTGGCAGGGCGCCCGGCCAAGTGTTTAATGGATAAAGTTATTAAAACATTCCGGAGATAGTGTATTTAGTTAGTGGCAAGTTGTGACGAATATGTTATTTTGCAACTTATAGTGTCTTAGCGACGTGTAAATATATTTTTGGCTTATAAAGAAAATAAATATAAATTTAGATGAAAGTAAAAAAAGAAGATGAAAATATAGGTACATAATAAATAAAATTTTCGCTGGGATTCGAATCCAGGACTTTCAAATTCATAGGCAAGTTTTGCTACCGACTGCCTACAGATCGACCTATAGTTTAAAAAAAATCCTAAAAATAACTATTAATCGCCTCATATGAATTATTAAATACACCTTTAATTTTACTCTTATTTTATTCACAGTAGACTCAAAATAAACAACTTTCCACTTAACGAGCCCCAACCTATCATTACTAACAGTCGAAAATAACTTTCCCCCCAATTATTTAAACAATTCATTGGGCGAATTCCCTAGACTTCACACAAATTCAACACTCAAATTGTCTCAAATTGCTAGTCAATTTTCTTACATTACAATAATTCAAGCAGCCTAGAAACGGTAAAATATTATCATAAAGGTACGTAGTACTGATTAATCTATTTACATAATGGAAAAATAAATGTTAGTCCTTTACTGTCGTATTTGTTTTTCTAATTAAGTCCAAACATTTGGTCCGATTTTAATTTGTTCTCGAATTTTTTTCGTCAGATTTCGAGAAAATTTTTTGGACATAGATAAAGTTCCCCAGTGTGCACAATATAAGCGCAATTTTACCGTAGTAGTAGTAGTTACGTTTGGAGTTACGAAAACGTATGGTATTTTTACAAATCAAGGGATTACACTCCAACCCTGTCACAGCAAAATGTGAACGCCAACATCTGTGAAACTTGCAAATGTATTTGGATGGAGTGTCAATTCTGTAAGACCTCTTATCATTTGAAATGCCAAAATATCCTAGATCCAGCATTTTTTCTTTATTTTTATTTTATTTTCGTTTTATTTATTTAGGATTACCAACAGATTACATCTTACATGCTCTTAAATCTAAATCTACTGATGCTTATCTAATTATAGGTAACCACAACTTATATAAGTGTCTTGTACAGTCGCCATCAGATATATCGGAGCGGCTAAGGCGCCCACAAATATCTGAACACGCCTTTATTGTTAGGGCGTTAAGAGTGCGTGTTCAGATATTGTGAACACCTCGGCCGCTCCGATATATCTGATGGCGACTGTACCTGTGAACAATGGTGAACATGCAGTAAACTTATGGTTATATGAATTAGTACATTACATTAACTAATACTAGTACTTGACAGCTAAAATGATGTTAAATGACAATTATTAACTACTTATGTACAAATATTTCCTATAAATATTTTATTAAGTATTAGTATATTTGTTCTGAATGTCAACTTTCTGACTAGTTAGTTAAGTAATTGTATTTTTAAGTAACTCATGTATATTTTATTATTGTATCAAATCTACTGCGGATGGTGTACCGAGACAAACCTACTGGTTTAACGGTACTTTTGTAATTAAGTTGTATATTATGTGTATTTACCTGATTAAATAAAAATAAATAAATGTGATTATAAAGCTTTTAAGTCGGTTCCCTGAGCCAGAAGGCGAAAAATCTCCTTATATGATCATGTTTTTCTAAGAGGCGTTGATATTTGTAGACGTGGAAAAAATATATGTAGTTCTTGACTATAATATTATCTTTAATAACATAGCTATGAATATACACGAATTATGACACTTCGCTCGATACAATTAATTCCCAAAGTAACCTCTAACTCGGACTTTTAATCAAACTTTACTCGGTTATTTATTATGTGATACTATAAACAAAAAAGAAGAAACAACAATCTTAACTTAAATAGTAATTTCATAGCTTTCGAATTTCGATATTGTAAGGTAACGTTTTAAGAATAAATAAAAATCGACCAAAATTCGATCAAAATTGACACTTGGCGCGCATGTTCTTTCCCGTTCTTTCTTGGGAAATGTGACAGTGACAGCAGCAAACCGATGGATGAATGGAACCGCCGGACGATATCGGCCTGTCAGTTGTTCGGAACTGTCAAATTTTTTGTTCTAACTGACAGGCAGATATCGTCCGGCGGACTGATAGTCAGTGGGACCATTTAAGTAATAAATAAGTGACCCAAAGCTGATTGTGCCAATGCAGATGCTTAACTTTAAAAAATAAAAAAAATGTTACAAATATTGATTATTAAAATGCCTTTCATTTCTAGTTTCAAAACTTGATTACAGCTTAACCTGACTGTATCGCAGAATAACCACGCATATGTCACATTTAACCCATAGACATAGTATATACAAGTAGTTATAGACGCGCCACCGAGCGACCGGGGGTAAGAGAAAGAATATTCATATAAAATTTGGGCAGCATATAATTTTTTCTCTTTCACTCTTATAAATTTCGGTATTTCGCCATCGCCTCCTACCATGCCACTCGGTCGGTGATAAGGACAAAGCATGGCACTATTTTCTCTTCCCTCTTATAGGAATCGCAATAAGACTATCTTACTCTATCAAAGAGTGTCAGGCCCTTGATTTAAACTGAATATCACTGAATTATCTACTTTTTCATGTGTCAATAAAAATGTTTATTAAATTAATCTGGTACATAATAAATATAATACGTTCAAAAATGGTAGACAAATTCATCCACTTTTACTTAGTAACACCAAAGATAGATATAACTCCGTAATAGATGAATACAGTCTAAGGAAAAAACGTGCCTCGAAAATCACGAAAATTTAATTCTCGATCAGATGTCGCTACTACCTTTGGCCTACTCTCGTATAGAGGGCGTTGACGGTTTCGTTTATTTAACAATTTTAACGCATTTTAGTGACAGAACATGGGTGAAAATAATAAAAATAATTAATGCAAGTAAAACAAATCATTTATCCATATTTAAATACATTTTATCGTATTTTTATAAATATTCATTTTTAGTTTTAAAGTGTGTCGACAGATGGCAGTGAATGTACTGTGGTTACAAAATTTACTATGACAGTACCGCTCTATAATATTATATTATCCTCTTTGGTAACACTTCAAGAATTGACGACCGGTCTGGCTTAGTCTGCCCATGAAGCCGATGGTCCTGGGTTCGAATCCCGGTATTTATTTGTGCGATGAGCACAGATATTTGTTCCTGAGTCATGGATGTTTTCTATGTATTTAAGTATTTGTATATTATATATATCGTTGTCTGAGTATGTATGTATGTATGTTAATACTTTATTGCACATAAGACAGGTTAAGATATACAATTAAACAGAAAGTATACAATGTACAAAGGCGAACTTATCCCTGTAAGGGATCTCTTCCAGTCAACCTTTGAGCAACTGAGAGTAGACAATTAAAAATGACAGAGAAACGAACACTACGTACAGAAAAGTGAAATTATGGTTCAATTATTACACGAGTAAATAATTGAAAACCTGTAGCAGGTTATATTTATAATATAAATACACATATAATACATATTAATAGAAATACATACATATAAATAAATATACACATAACCAATATTAAATAAAAATACTAAGTACTCAACCAGAACACAAGTCATGAGTACCCACATCACAAGCCTTATAGAGCTTACCGTGGGACTTAGTCAATTTGTGTAAGAATGTCCTTAATATTTATTTGTTTATTATTAATAAAAATAATTTAAGTGATAGGTTTATTGACCGATTGACCAAGGTTTGCCCTACACACCAATTTACACATGAGAAGACGTTAGAAGTCGTATAATACCTTTGCATTTTTATGACGCTTTCAATAATATTCAAGGAAAATGCTACAAACTGAGGTATATTTTACATGTATCAGCTTTCAAACTCTCGTTTGAAGCTAAATAATCAGTTTAAACAGAAAATAGGCAACAAAACGGCTCAAACGTCAGGTCACTGACAGGTTCTATAAATAATTCTGCTTGTAAACCCGAAACTAAACTGGCAGGTCTCATTATTCAGTGAGAGACGGGTGCAAAGGTGAAAGGTACCTACAGAAGGTCTGCGACAGCGCTAGAATGTATTTTTTTTTAAATAAAGGCTTCACAACTTAGAGCGTTTTCAGATTGACGGATGGTCTTTGGTCTTATTCTTTTATTTTTGCATACAAACTTTCTTAAATTTAAAACTTAATTAACTGTATAAAAATATAAAAGGCACTTTTTGCTTCTTTGTATTTGTATCCGACTTTGATTATGAACGACACATTTATTTATTCTGAACTGTAGTTTGTACATGTTTACATAAATACATATTTTCGAGGAAAAGGTTAAACTAGGCCCTAATCCTAACATGAACAAATGTACATCTATGTTTCACAATGTAAACTAACACAGCTTTCGGTAATGAAATGAATAATAATGAATTAGTTAGCAACCACGATTATGCAATACCTATTTAAATTTATTCCAGTTATAAAACTATGAAAACGGATTATATCGCGTATATTGAATTTATAATACATCCCGACGTTTCGAACTCTTTACAGCGTTCGTGGTCAACGGGTTATTCCAGTTGTTTGAACAGCTAATCCGTTGTGACTATCTTGTTCCAGTTGAATGTGTTATCCGGTTTAGTGAGGCTAAGTATTGATGAACATTATTATGATTAAATTTAATTAAATCATTTTACGGTTTAGACTCACTTGTTTTAGTCACTCGCGCGACATGTTTCGGAGAGCCTAGGTCTCCTTTCTCAAGCACTAATAGTGCGAGCAGCGTTCACGACGACCGTGTTTTGAGTATTGCGTGCTGCGCGAGTGACTAAAACAAGATATTAACTAAGTGTTAGTATACTCGTTAAACATATATGTATACCTAGTAGCAGTTTCAATTTACAATTTATTGCGTGAGGCTACAAAAAACAATTGAACGAGATCTAATGGCTGTCACGTCTGTTACGGTGCCGTAGGTTCAGAGAGCGGAGTTTTTGAAAAATCATACCGCTTTTTTAGATTACGGTTGGAAAAAAATTTAATTAGCAATGTTGAGGATTTCCTTTAGTGACTTCATCGATTCGAATCGGTCCTGAGTTTTTTACTGGTCTAAAACGCATTAAAAATTTGTGACATTTATACTCAAAAGCTAAAATATGAAAATTTCTTCTAAAAATGCGCAATTTTATTTATGAGGGAAGTCATCGATTACTTTTTTGAAAACTTACGACAAATTAAAATTCAAAAACATTATATCTGCGGTCCTGAGTACGCACATTTATCTCGGTCATGCTTACCCTCAGTGAGAGTAAGAGGAGAACACGAACCTACGGGGCCTTAAGCGTGAGTGGTGTCAAAAAATGTCTGTATTTTAAAATTTACATTTGTTTTCTGCTATCAAACTTACCAAAAGTTGTTTGGAAAATATTGCTTATTAGCAATAAAACCGCCGATTGCCGAATTACATTTATCTTTTCAATTTCTTTCTTATTTACATTTTACTTATTGCTGCTTATCTTTTTGCCCTCAGTCTTAAGGCGGTTCCCTGAGAAAGAAGGCGAAAAATCTCCTTATATGATCATGTTTTTCTAAGAGGCGTTGATATTCGTAGACGTGGAAAAAATATATGTAGTTCTTTACTATATTATCTTTAACAACATAGCTTCCGATACACGAATTATGACACTTCGCTCGATACAATTAATTCCCAAAGTAACCTCTAACTCGGACTTTTAATCCTACTTTACTCGGTTATTTATTATGTGATACTATAAACAAAAAAAGAAGAAAAAACAATCTTAACGTAAATAGTAATTTCATAGCTTTAGAATTTCGATATTGTAAGGTAACGTTTTTAAAATAAATAAAAACCGTCAAAATTCGATCAAAATTGACACTTGGCGCGTATGTTCTTTCCCGTTCTTTCTTGCGAAATGTGACGACTTAATGCGAAATAAGACAGCGGCAAACCGATGGAACGGCCTTAATAAAATATATATGCGAGTCCTACTGTATTTTCTCTTCCCGACGAAACTCAAAAGGGCTTGTTAACCGCTCACAATCTGTTTATGGAAAGGTGGTATTAGCAGTTCGCTAACTTAAAGGTACCTGCAGGCTTTGACAGGGTTCTGACTCCTTGCAATCTCCTTAAGTTATCTTGCCGGGCCTTATTATGTTAGTGCCTTGCTTATATTGGAAGGGATTACATTACTTGTGACTTATCGTCATGTTTTGGTACATAAACCCGGAAATTAATTACGTGCCATTGCGTTTTCGTTTGTCATATAAAGGAAATCACACGTATGTACATATAAATGTACATACACATATATTTACGCGTGATTTTCTATGTATTTATATGTAGGTGTACAGGTTGAGTTGGGGTAAGTTGAAAATAGGATTAAAAGGAAAAGTCCTCCGTAATTTAGATGATTTTTAGTGTTGGCAACATTGTTCCTGCTATTTAGTTGTGCCCTGTTGCTCAGTGGTCAATCCCCATTTAAACTGCGAAATTGTGTTCTACGAGCAAAGTTGCCACTGGTGGTATTATCGACATATACTTAACGATTTCCAATGTTACCCCATCACCTGGAACTTTTATCAGAAAAAAAAACGTTTACTCAAAAATCTTACTTACAACTAAATACATATTTTCTTCTGCCAAACCAAGTGGTTTGTTGGCAGACGAGGCTCCTTTGTGTTTGTTTTAGCGGTTGAGAAAAAAGTATATGTATTATAACCGAACACTATCATATTATATTATAAATGTCATTTTGTTCATTAAATCTAAATGAGGCTGCCTTGGTAATGACAGTAGATTATTACGTTGTTTCACTTAATTGTTATTATTGTCTGAAAATAAGAACGTTATTACATAACCCAATTAACACCTTAAACTTTGAACGAAAGTGGGGTAGTGTAAAATAATTTCGCATCGCTGAATTTTCTGACGCTGTTAGCAAATGTATGTGTAATAAAGCGAAAGCGGGAACTGGTAAAACAACTTTATATAAATTAGAATTTGGATTGAATACAATTGCACATGAAAATCATTTCTAGAGTGTGATTTAAAGGGTTGAGTGCAGTGCAGCGAGGCAATTAAATACAAGTAAGGCTGGCAAATCTAGCCACGGTATGTCTATACATAAAGTTTCTTATAAAAATATAACCTAGAAACCATTTTACCCTAAAAAAATACTTACGGCACGACTAAAAAACTGGCCAGCAATTATAACCCATTTTTCGGTTCAACTCAAATAAAGGTACCTTGACATAATATAGAGCGCGGTCACAACATGATCCTCGTTTTTGGAAAAGAAAAGCAGTTAATCCATAGTACCTTGAAGAACATTAACATTATTTATTCAAAGTAAAAATACTGTAATATATATTACTTAACACACAAATAGCATTTTCATGTCAAATAAAGTTTTAAAACAGCCCTCGCTTCGGAATATAACTAACATTACAAAGAAATCCCAATGCGTTAACAGGCAAAAACTTTGGTATTACCCCCATTCCGGCTTACACGTAAAGGTGTATATTAAATGACATTTCATGGCTGTTACGTCCTTTTACAACTGTGGACATAAACAGAATTATTTCCAAGCACGTCGAGCATAACGTACTTAATTATCTCCAAGTAGTCAACAACCTGAATAAAACCTAAAGCGCTTCACATAAGATGGAATTTCCTTTGTCACTGAAAGATAACTTTGCAGATTCGAAAGTTTGAAGAGGAACGTAGTTCGGTAAGAAGGTTACAAGTGATTACAACTGATATGGTTTCTTTACAGACATGTGACGTTTTAGAAGTGAGTGAAATCTTATGGAATTATTTCGGAAGGTGGTGAGGGATATAATATTTTTGAGTTGTTCACAAACTAATAGGAGTTTTAGTGGATTTGCCTAAAGTTTGATTGCATGGGAACTGTGGATTACCTGCTTTGTTATGATTGTTCTATAAACGTTCTAGTAAAAAGATCTTTCTTAAGAGCCACCCCACACTAGCGTCTTTTAAGCGTCATCGTCTATGGAAAATGGCGTCGCCGCGCAGTTGCGCCAACGTTGCGTCGAGCAGCAGCCATTAGAATTTACTACACGCCGACGCTTAGGAGACGCTAGTGTGGGGTGGTCCTTAATCTGATAGAATCAGAGGGCCTACCGCGAACCACGTTCGATGTATTGCCTCTCTGTCGCACTTGTAAATTCTTACGTAAGTATGACAGGGAGGCAACATTCGAACGTGGTTCGCGGTAGGGCCTCAGGTGATTTTATAAGATTAAGGAACGCTTAGGGCCTTCTAGAAGGTTCTAGAATCCGTCTTAGATAACTTTGCATCGACTTGAATAGGACAAAGTCAGGGATACTTATTATAAACAAGATATTTTCATATAAATTTGACATTAATGATGACATTTCCACACTTTGTGACTCCAAACGCCATGCAGAGTTAGCTTGGTCACACTCTATTTGTAATTTTGATCAAAATTATCCTGTCATCCTTTTTGAAAAATAAATCGATTGAGATATTATTCATTGAGCATTGGAACTGTGTGTGTGTGTGTAACTATACACTGGTTATACATACTTTTTATAGGTATACCTTACCATTTAAAACTACGTTAAAAATCAAAACTCTTCCTTTTAATTTTAACACAGTTAGTTGAAAATGTTTATTGTTCAATTTCTTTTTATGTCTTCAAGCCTTCATCTTATCTTATACCTTTAAACGAACAATTCTTGTATATATCTATCTATATTTATATATATATATATATTTCGGGGTTCTCGGAGACGACTAACGATTTCGTTGTAATTTGCTATATGGGGGTTTTCGGGGGCGAAAAATCGATCTAGCTAGGTTTTATCCCTGAAAAAACGCGCATTATTGAGTTTTTATATGTTTTCCGAGGAAAGCCTGGTCTCCCAGATATTTTTTATTAAAAATAAGGTATTATCCTGCAATGCCTCCCTTCATAAATTTAAACAAGGCCCCCCGATTGTCTTATCGTATTACGCGGCGTAGATATCGGCGTATAATGGAAGCACTTAGCCACTTATTGTTTGTATTTGCGCGCCATAACTCGATATCAGGACGCTATGCTTTTAGCAAGTGGCTTTTGAATGTGATTGTGTAAACGCGCCCTTATGATATGCATGTAACAGGCCAATTCGAACGTACGATTGGCCTGACAGACTGATAAGTAGGTTGTATTTGACAGCTGAAGATTAAAATTACTACTTATATTGAAGTTAGATTTTTTATTAACTCGTGTTTATACGCATATTCTCACGGCGCGATTCGGGAAATGAATTAGAGATTCACTAAATATGAAATAGTAAAGAAGAAAGAAGTATCGGCGGTTGGCGCTTACGCTATTATTAACGCCGCTCCAATTAATATTGGATGGCGCTTACGTCACATTTTGCCGTGGAACATCACATATATTTACTATTTTATATCTAATTAATCTCTAATTCATTTCCCGAATCGCGCCGTCAGCTGTTATAAATATTACTCTTTGAATTCTTTTATAATTAAGAAAATCAGACAGACTAAGTACATTTTTGAAGTATTTACTAGACATCATTCCCAGTTGATTGTTCACAGCGGTTCACATTGTTAGTATTCTAGCGATTTCAAACGTCACGTAACGTTTACATCACCATACCTTTTTCACTGTGTGTTAATCTGTGAACAGGCTAATTGAAAAGTTCATATCGTGCTGCATATTGATAGAATGTTCACGAACGGACATTCGAGCGTTTCGACCGATGCTGTGCGAAATGAAATTCCATTTTTGGAACATACTCGCTCAATGCTTGCCGTTTGGAAATATTGTACAATAATATTTTTATAAAAATCTCATTCGATATTTTATTTTGAAATGAGATAGAGCCGGTTTGCGTTTGATTATGTTTTAAATACATTGTTATGACAGTTTTGCCATTCTTACCTAAGAAATAAAAGGTTGATATTTTATTTCAGAATTAAGATTTTGGATATAATCAGATATTCGATGAAAAAAAAAATAAACAATATGGAATGATTGGTAACATAGGCAAGTTCTAATTATATACTACAATATATGCAAGATTATACTGTACCTATTGGACTAAAAGCTAACCGGAGCTAACGGAGCTCAACGAAGCTTGACAGTTAGTTTGCTAACTACCCTGATTATTAATAGATCCGAGGCTCTGGCAGCTGTTCATTGGTGGAGGTCAGAAAAACTTTTTACTCTATTCAGTTTGAAAAGAAGGAATACCAAAGTCCCTACGAGAAAAGTCCCTTAGTTGTCTCACTATTAGACATGTACCTAAAACTTAGATTAGTTGCTGCAAGTTGCAACTGACACATCGACAAAACATTTTTCACAATATTCCAACCTCAGTCCGTCGTAGTCAAGTTTATATATAAGTAGCGTTTGCCCGCGACTTCGTCTGCGTGAAATAAGTAATTTTAAGGGCTTATTCTAATCCTATCTGCTTTTTATCGATTCCCCATACAAACTTCCACCCCCCTTTTCACCCTCTTAAAGGATGACTTCTGTGATAAAAACTAATGCCCTATGTCCTTCTCCGCGGGACTCAAACTATCTCTATACCGAATTTCAACTAAATCGGTTCAGCGGTTTAAGCGTGAATAGGTAACAGACGGACAGACACACTTTCGCATTTATAATATTAGTATGGATTAAAGCAAATAGGAGACTATCAATGTCCAGCAGGCACTTATTTCGGTAGTATCGTCATTGCAAACACAGACAGCAAACAGCGTGTGTAAACAACAATATAGGAGTGAAACATAACTATACGTGTTTCATTCCAAAAGTTGCCCTACTGCTTTACACATTAGGGTTGTCACCCTGAGCACCACGCACCATACCACTAACCCGGGGTTAACCGGTTTAACTTGGGTTAGTGGGATGGTGCAAGTGGCCGTAAGTTTCCATGAAATTTAGAACATAGTTGCCGCCTTTCCGAGAGTTAAAATGAGTATTGCATACAGGATGTTTTCTCAGAAATATCCCGAAAGGTGAATATGTAGGACATTTAATGCGACTTTTATTATGAGACTATATAACCCCGTAATCGAAGAAAAAATTGTTAAATTTGATCAGCCATTAAAATACGTTCTTTGGCTAAGAGTGTAAACCTGCCAAATCCATTTTTGAAAATAGAGGATTTGGACCTATATATACTTTAAAGTTGAAAATAAATTAATTTCAACAATGGATTTAGCAGGTTTACACTCTTAAGGATGACTCACGTTAGACCGGGCCGTGTCCGGGCCGGAGCTTCCTTTTTTTGATATGACAGGTGATCATGTGATGCTTTCCATAGAAAACGAAGCGCCGGAAGCTCCGGCCCGGACACGGCCCGGTCTAACGTGAGTCATCCTTTGGCCGACGTAATGTATTCTGCTAATTTATGTAATGAATATGATAAAATATTTACTAGGTATTTGTTCACAACGCGGAGTATATAGCTCTATGTATAAAAGTTGAAATACATCCTAACATAAAATTACTTGTATGCTTAATTACTAGAAAAACTCGTTTTATATAAGTATTATAATTTCATGAACAAACCAAAAATACTCTTTCATAATTATGAAAGAGTAAAAAGTAAGGTTTCGTGACGCGCATTTATTTTCAATTTTTCACATCGATTTTATTGGAAGCATGCTTCATCCTCCACGTTTATTATGTCATTGCATGATATTCAAGCCAGGTGACTTCTAATGTTCAACGAAATTTTATGACATTTATTCCATTCAATATTTGTACACTGCGAGTATTACGATGATACAAAACTATTCCTGTTTGCTTCTGAAATTACCAGTAGTAATTAGGGTTGTCACTAATAGGATAGCATAAAACACTCGCGATATCTCTTAAAATAGCGAAATGTTTTCCTTGATTTGTGTGCACATTTGTGTGAAATAAAGGTGGTATGGTGTGAAATAATTGGATTTCGATTGCACCTTGTGCTATTTATAAAAGCGTAGCAAGCACGTTTTGCAGTAGTAATGTAACCTGATGCCAGAACGTACAATTAATAAACACAGAAAATACGCAATATAAATTCGAACTGACTTGAATTAAATAGTTGTGTTGTTGTTGTGTATTTTTTTAATCTAAAGTTTTTTTTTTACCTGTTGGACGGGTTGATTGGGATTTTATAAGTTCAGAATTATGTTTAATGAATATTATTAATTTTGATATGTCATCAAATCATAAAATAAAGAATAGAAAAGACCAACTGTATCATGTGTCGTTTTAAATATTCCGACAACCCTGGTAAATGTGCTCCCAAGGGTAACTTTTAATTCAGTTACGCCCCGCAGATAATCTGTTTTAAGCAGTAAGAAGCAAATTGTATTAGTTAATACAGCGTATTTTTTAGTAATTAGAGTGAGAGTGTTTGTGTAAAATTCAATTTAATTACGAAATGAAAATGTTCTTTTGCTTAGTTTGTTACTTGTTATTTTAAGTATCTCTTTTAATCTGCGTTTGTTTTATTAAGTAAACATATTCCTTTCCAAATTACTTACATTAAATTAAGACGTATCGTATCTTATTATACTTTCATTACTTTTACTTTTTTAATTACGTTTAAGTGATACGTGAGATGGGGTTACAAGTTATTAGAAACTGTTGATTTTTCATACAATTTATTTTAAAATAATACAGCCGAACGCCAGCCGCAATGCTAACCTGTTAAAAAGTAAAGCCCGATGTCGTTTTCTTTACCTATTACATTCATCGAATGATATAATATAACATTTAAAACTTTCGCGTTTTGAACACATATTAAATCACATTTACAATCGGGTCTATCGCGAATTTATTTTGCTACCTTTATTTAACGACGTTTCGTACAAATGTGTTGTCTACTCCAAACTTTAAATAATCTTTTCGTCGGGTAACTACACAAATGTCTGTTTTGACATTTTGCTGGGATGTCAGTTAGCCGCGACTACGACCAGTGAAGCCTGTGTCGAAACGTCGGTAAATAAAGGTAGGTAACAAAATAAATTCGCGATAGACCCGATTGTAAATGTGATTTAATATGATATAATATAATATAACTAGGAAACAAGTTATATTTTTATAAAGCAAAACAAAAGCAGGGTTATTGATCTTGACCGGTATGTATTTATCTTTAAATTTTTTTAAGAGAAAACATAGATTTTTTGCTTAAAAGGTAACGCCCTTTGCCACATAACATATCATGTCATGCGCGATATTTTTTTAATACAACAGTTGGAAGTAGTAACTAGTATGATTTTGTTCGAATTGTCACTATGGACCCCTAAAATCGTGCCCTTCAATTGATTAATAAAAATGGACATGGCACGCGTGGCAACCTGACATAACAAAATTAGGACCCCCAGAGACCTTCCAATGTTATTAATTACCTAAACTGACCTCCAACTAGCACCAGCCAAAGTGAGGTTACTTTACTTAAAAGGATACGGGAGCTGAGAAAAAAAATATTTTAGGTGAATATATCCGTCTCGCTATCGGAAGCTTCCTCCAAAACTTAACCAAATGTAACGAAATTTAGAGATTTAAATGGTAATGAAATTATCTATGTCGGGTGGTTTTGCTTCTTAGACTAATTGATATTAGTTTTGAATACCATGCTTCTCTTTACCGCCTAGTAAATTAGGTCGTTTTTGCGAATGTTTGAAGTGCTCTAGTGCCTTAAAAAACAAAAATATCGAGAAAAGCAAAAAAGTCCGACGCAGATATTAATAATAATAATCTCTACTGAAAAAATCATTGCTCTAACTTCAAAAACCACGGAGGAAACAGTCGAGTACGTTTGTATGGATAAATGATCACTCCTGTATCCTCTTAATTCTACCGAGTAAAAAGAACGCTTGTATCATTGTAACTTCTGAGAAGTTATGCCTTTTTAACTTAGCTGAGTAGCATTTACCCCTTTACGTCTAAAAGGTCGTATGTGTTTTGAATGTTGTAGGGAAGCCCGTCGGTTTGTGTGGGAAGGGTATTTTATATCGTCGTAAGTATTTAGAGGGCGCAAACGTGACTAGAATTGGAAGCAAGTGCGATGTGAAAACGTTTTCGAGAGTGCGTTAACGTCGCGGATGAGGTTTTTTACCGGAAGAGGTGTCAAGGGAAAAAACGTATAGCCACAGAATAAATAATATCGGTACGTACATAATTTATGTACCTATGTCATGTTATTCCTATATAAGCCGCATGTTTACTCGTACTTTCTTGCTCTTTAGACTGCCAGGCCAATTCGAACGTACTGACATCAGAATGATATTTGAATCATGTTATTTAGTTTTCATCACGTTTGCTCGAAAAATATCTTATTTCATGCAGGTGTACGAAGGGTAAAAGGCCTATATTGTTCCCGCGGGATTTATGGATTGCGAAACTTACTTACTTACTTAGTTTACATTTTAATTATGTCACGAATTCATACGAACCAAGTAGGTTGTAAGGTAAATACTTTGTTTAAAGTCAAGGTATAAGGGAGTTTTACTTTTAATATACTGACGTTTATATTGTTCCCGCGGGATTTATGGATTGTGAAAAAAAGAAGCTATAACTCCCTAGGGAGTTATAGTTTACTTTTTTAATTATGTCACTAATTCATACGAACCAAGTAGGTTGTAAGGTAAATACTTTGTTTAAAGTCAAGCTCAAGGTATAAGGGAGTTTAACTTTTAATATACTGACGTTTATAATTTAATATTTTTTGTTTATGCTTAAAAATATTTAATTTGATTAATTTTATAGCCGTTTAAAATAATTTTACACAATTTTCAATCGTGGCTGAATGCGAAGGTCTGTGCCTTCAATGCCTATAACCTGTTAAGAAATGAAAATAAGACGGACGAATGTTTGAGCCGTTCGCATAAAAAAACCGCAAATCGATGTACAGGTTAGCCATTGTTTTAACTAAAAAAAATGGCTGAAATTTAATGATGTGGTATATTTTTAGAATTGCCTCAAAAAGTCCTTTCGTAAACCAATTAAAAGACATGGGTGCTGCCTTGTCTGCTCCGTCTTGTAGGTATCGGCCAAATATTATCAAAAGGAGAGTGGGGAGGAGCCTGGGACCCGACATTCGGTCATCCCCGGTCATAATAATGGGAGATTTCAACGCTAAGGTCGGACAGCCGAAACCAGAGGAGCATAGGGTCATAGGTAAACATGGTTATGGCTCTCGCAACCAGCGAGGTGAACTACTGATAGACTACTGCCTTGAGAAAGTGACGGAAGTGAGAGAATCTATCATAGAAACTAACTGACCTACAGACTTTTTACAATCTCCGTTTAACAACAGTTTTTTTACGACTGACTTACTTACCGACATAACTAACTTTCTCCAAGACCTGTGTTCCCTCTGGCCACAGGCAACCCCTTTTTCCCCGGGGTGTCCCTCCGGGACCCCCCGGCGTCATAGCAGTAGTAACGGGAGTGATCTTCCGACTCAGTTTAACATAAAAAAAAGTCCTTTCGTATGATACCACACACGATAGGTTTTTGAAAAAACTTTTAGGAACTGCGGGCCAAAAATTTTGTTTTGAACTCTAGTATGCGTGTGCCAAACGTCTAACCTGTACATCGATTTGCGGTTTTTCTTTGAAATTCGGGTCGAGCGGCTTCCTCTATTAGTAATTATTTCGCTAAAAATTTCGTTTCTTCGCAAGTGTGATGAAAATCATTGTGTGTAACTCCGGGGGAGTATTGTAAGCTCGAGTCTTAAATTCCCTCTAGCCTGCGGCTGTGAGGAATTATAGACCTCGTTGACAAAATCTAGCTTACCCCCCTCGTTGCACAATGTACGATTATCGTGCGTTCATCAAGTACAGTCAAGGGCATAAAAATATATACATTCCCAAAGTTTCAAAAATATGTGTACGCTCTTACACTTTAGATAATAACGTTGTATTCACATATTTTTGAGCCATTTGTCTGGATCGATATTTTTTGCCTTCGACTGTACCTACGTATGCGTGCGATAAGTAAGAGCGAAATGCACGTAATGAGGTAAATTTTAATGGAATACCTACGTGTTTGTTTGCTGATTAAGTAGATGAACGATATTAAATCTTAAATTAACATAATCGTTGTGAAATTAATTAATTCCATTTCCAGCCACAAAGGTGGCCTATTTCCCGTTCGCGATTTTTGAATGATAATTTGAATAAAAATAATAAATCACTTACTTAATTGGATGGATGGAATTGTCCATAAACTTAAAAAGTTGTAGGTAGGTAAATAGGTTACTATACTATAATATAGTATATTTTAAGTCTTTGGGCACTAGCACGGGCGAAAACACACGTATTGTAAATTTCGCACGTGTACCGCACAACGTTTTACAGTGCGTAAACTTTAAATTTTCGACGTAGTTACGTAATGTGCTTATTATAGCACAGTGTGTCGTAATGGAGCACCAGATGTACTGTAAATATTATTAAATAATGTGTATTAAAAATATATTTTTTTGTTACAGGTACGTATTACTCCATAATTTAAGCCTACGGACATCGCCTTTGGAAATTTCGAGATTATCCTCCAAGATATGATAGCTGCAGCTTAGCATGTAGGTGTTGTTGGCATAGTCAAACATAAAAATAAACAGGAACTGATCGTGAAAAAACGAGTTTCAATGTCTTATCATACTTACCTTTCAACCACCATAAACTTTCGTGATAACTTTTAACACACACATATAAATATTATTATTACTTTCATAAACATTAACACCCTTAATGCGACACCCGGGCCGAAAGTCCCGATGCAAAGCACATTTAGCATCCAAAGCCCCATACACTAATTGCCCCAACGAGACTGTTCAATAAATGTATAGTCAGCTGCAGAGAAAAGTGAACCCCCCCGCAAAGAAGTTTGTTTGCAAAGGTGCTAAGCGAATAGTATTGCTGACTTTACAGTTACCTCTTAATTCGTGTCCGTTTTTATATTCTTAATTCACGGTTATCGGCAATTTAAACCGAAATCACCCTGTAAACAACCAATTACATAAATTCACACATGATTTCAAAACACGGAGCGACAAAAGGGTTATCAAAATCAATACGACCCAAGCCAAACAGATTTACATGGAACTTTGGCTATAAAACTTTGGTATATACAACTATTAATAGAGGGAAGGGACACATAAAAACTGAATACTCAACACGCCGTTTTGCTTACGCTTGAAGTCGTCAATGAAGACGATATGTACCTTTATCATCTAGCGTTCTTCCTACCTTCCTAATACTAGAACTAATTACCTACAATGACGTTTAAATTATTAAATTTATTATTAAATGGAAAAAATATATAGTTATATTTCCGTCGATTTTAAAACAAGAAATTCAATTCATTATTGTAATACCATTGATTTAAATTTAACCAATGAAGCCATTTTTTTGGTATGGTGGACCGGCTAGAGGTTATAAAATAAGTATTTATTTGTGAAAAAATCACCAAGTAGGTAATATTATTTATCTAAAAAATAGGATAAATTAAGGTATTCGATACATTATCGCCTCACGGAAGCCGAAATATCGTCTACAAAATGTAGTGGACATGTGGCGAGAACTGGCTGACGCGCGCAATCGCGCAGCACAGTCTGTCTTGTCTACGTTCTTTCTGTCTTCTATCACGTCAAGGAAGTATCTCAAATTTTTAAATTTAAGATTTCAATACATGTACTGTTAATTAATTGTTGCGCCTAGGTTTATTTATTCATTTTCCCAATTATTGATTGTTGTGTTGCAGTTATGTTATGCCCGGATGTTTTCTACAGGTCGCGATTCGTAACCAGTTCTCGTGAAATTTTGTGAGCAGGTTTTATATTATTTCGGTGATGGTAGGCAGTGCGGTCTTATGGAAACACTTGCTCCTACGGACTGCTATAGTAAAATAAAACAAAATATTTTCGATTGGAACTCAAACCCATTTATTCAAATAAAAATAACTGTCTTCATTTATTCAAATAAAAAAATATTTTTTTGATCGATTGTTTTTTTTTTCGTAAGTACATTTATTCAATTTTAAGATATTCTCGCGAGGTCAACAGCTCACCCAGCCACTAGTTTAAATACCTATATTATTTGTTGATAAATATATAATTATGTACTATATTTAAATAAAGCTTAGGTTATTATTTGTAGATAACGCCAAAACGAAAATATCCTTGTTTTTAAGAGTATTTCTTCGCGTCGTTCCGTGATAATTTGGAAACTGGAAGTCTCTTAAGAAGGTTTTACGCCAAGGTTGTTAAGATAGCTATCTTGGTAATGGTAGCGGCGCTTGATCTGAATTTTTAACAGGCTGGATGCCGTTGAGGGCTTTAAAAAGAAAAAGGATTTTAGAGTTTATAACATAAAGGAAAAAAAAAACATGAATCCAAACTATTTTCATCGTCTTACTTCTACCAACCGAATAAATAAATTCCGGTAGTATGTTACGTCTTGCTCAAAAATATAAAAATGTTGAGATAACGAAACGGACTTTAAACCAGATGTTAAAAAGTAATTGGGATGACGCAACATGTTTAACTTTATAACAACATGTAATTAAATATATATAACCATATAATTATAATAAACTGGAAACTAAATATATTTAATATATTAATAACTTTAATATATTAAATATATTTTAAAGGGTCACTTACGTATTTTAAGTCGAAAGTATTGAGTCGACCTGTTATTAATATATTTAATATGACTGTGTCTCACGGAAGTTTTGGTAACTAAATAATATATGGAAATGATGAAAAAACCAGGACTCGAAATTTCAGTTTGTTTTTCTAACATCCAAAAAAAAAGGTACCTACCATTCGATTCCTTACATATTATTAAACAATATATTGTGCATCAACTACACTCATGGACAAACTTAGAGAAACGCAAAAAAAAATTAAGTACCTATACCTACTAATTCTGAAATTATTTTAGGTGCTGTAATCCAGTAATTAAACCTTTTTTTCTGCATTCCTTTAAATTTGTCCATCGGTATAATTATATCGATACCTCCTAAGTTTACCTACTGAAAGTACAAGTGACAATTCTATGATTTTACGTTTTTTACTTATTTATATTATAATGACGTCACGATCACGCACCGTTTAGTGCCTTGCGTTGTGTGCGTATATTACGATATCACCCTTTGATTGTCATTTCTGGCTTTTGTATTTATTTAATGCCATGGGTCCTATATAGGATCCTCAAAACAAACCGGATCGACTGATACCATAAAAAAATGTCATCTAGCCTATTTAGAAGTTCGTTATTAATTATGTCTAGAAACGATATCATTTATTATTATTTCTAATTTTAGAAAAATAGTCGGCTCCTAAAGTATCAATATTTTAGACAATACCTTTATCTAGGTATTATACAGTCATTATTACCTAGACCAAATCTATCTAATGACCTAGACCAAAGTCAATTCTAATTATACTGTCCTCTAAATCTGGCATAAATTCCACGCAATACCATGCCAGTCTCAGGGAATAAAAACCATAATAAATAAATAAATAATAACAATACAACAACAACTACAACTACTTAGAAAGTTCCAAACAAGGTTGAAACTAATCAGTAAACAATAACACCCTAAATAAGTACCAACAAACACTTGTTCACACAAGTATGCAATATTTGACACGCGTGCGTGACCTACTTAAATAATTACATAATTTAGAGGATCGCGCGAAATCATATTTTCATACAAACGTAGTCCTCAATTTCCTCTCTGGATACTAACATTATTAAAAATATATTGACACAATTTGTTGTATATCAACCACAGCTATGCCCCTATGTTTGATTTTTTTCGAGTCTTTAATTATTATAAGAAATAGGGCTTCGTCACTTTTTCTTTAATATATGACATCTATTACAGTTTTTAAGAGATAGGAGCATTTACAAATGTGTACTTACAAAATCTGTATGTCGCTCCTAATTTTTACACAAATAAAAAAATGGAAAAAAGTCAAACAAAGGGCATAGCTATGGTTAATATACATCAAAATATGTTTAAACATTTTCCATAAATGTATGTATATGTATTTTTACTTTGTATATTATATTTTCATAGTAATGTGTATGGCTTCTGTGTAAATAATTTAAATATACAGAGAGGAAAATGAAGCCTACGTTTGTATGGAGAAGCGGCCGCAGTTAATCACAATACAGAGTTCCGAGGGCGGGAGAATTATTACGTACCCCGAGGCCTTCATTGATTACGTTAATTTTCTTGAATGATTAATTACTTTAGTTACCCGATTGCTCTAAGGCACATACCACTACCTATCATACTAGATTAAATTATGAAACTTGTAAGCAATTTTAAACAGTAAATATACTATGGTGCGTCCCGCTCGCCCACATAAATGATTAGATCTAGCACACCATTTTTTTATTTACGAGGCACCCATAGATTGTGACCACTTACCATCAGACGAGCCGTATGCTTGTTTGCCACCGACATTTAAAAAAAACCATAATCACATCAAATTTGGCTTCCTATCTTGAAGTGTTCAAAGAGTAGCTTTTGTGAAAATTATGCTTTAACGTTAAGTAGCTTGTTTAAATGAATTTAATATTAAGAGGGAAGAAAAGCTTTGCGATTCTAACGAAATAACGGTACTTTTTCTATGTCCGTTTCGAGAGAAAATGGTTTCCACTAACTAAATCTTAACAAATCACTTCGATTTTGATGTCGATCGCTTCAGCATAATATATTATAGGTTTATAGGTTTCGCTTAGATTTTTATTGGATTGCAAATTTTGAAAAAAAGAAACCCATAAACCTAGTTTTTTATTGTGTCAATAACATACTTAAAAAAATCATGGAGAATGGAAAATATTTAGAAGTGGAAAAACATTTTTTCTTTTTGTATGGACAAGTACGTGGTATACTTCCCTCTTAAGCACAAACGCTTAGAAATAAATGAATAGTGAAAAAATGTAACCTAAAAGAGCTTTTTGGGGTTCCGTACCCAAAGGGTAAAAACGGGGACCTTCTACTAAGACTTCCTCTGTCCGTCCGTCTGTTCGTCTGTCTGTCTGTCACAAGGCTGTATCTCATGAACCGTGATAGCTAGACAGTTGAAATTTTCACAGATGATGTATTTTTGTTGCCGCTATAACAACAAATACTAAAAAAACGAAACCCTCGGTTGTCACTTGTTTAATCATGTATGGGAGTGAAATTTATAAGTTTTACATAAATACTTACACTCGGTCTTGCTTCATAAATCTCTTAAATATTTTATTTTAAAAATTTACGTTTATTTACAGCCTATCGCATCCAATTTATTGGATCGTCCAGCCAAAAACTATATTGAATGCACGAAATACGAGAAATTTCAGTTACAAATATTTGATTTAGAGAGCGCTAGTTTGATGGATTAATATACGCGACGGGAATTTCGGAATCAAAGTTATGTGCTACTGCTTAATTGTTTAAAACAAACTCTGGATTAATCAAATGTTTGGTTGAATTTCAAAAGATAACAAACTAAAGAGAGGGTTATTAGCATACCCGGACGAATTGGGTGCAGGCATGATTTATGTTATGTTAATTTATAACTATCAACCTAAGATTTAACGATTTTAAAGTTATTACCTACTACTACTAACCAAATCTAGATATAAAATAGTGCTCGTGATTGGGAGTAAGTACATTTTTCGATTTTCTAAAAACACTTGTACTTAGTTGTAACGATTTCTAAAAACACCCATACTTTGGTAGTCTGGCAAGTTCAACATTTTATTACCATCACTTACATGATTGGCAGTCCTCAACTCTGCTTTTTCCAGAAACTGCCTCGCACAGCTTACCTGTGGAATGAACTGTCGCTTGCAATATTTTCCGACCCATACGACCTTCAAACTTTCAAGAAAAGAGCGTACTTGGGTTTAGAAACTTTATTGTCTAAGAAATTAGAGAAATTTCGCTTACAAGACAAGTCATAAATAGCTATTTTAAAGTAATTATTTACAGATAACGCATTAAGCAAGCACTTGATATCATATGATGATAACAATAAACAAATGTATTTGCATTTGAACTAAAATAATATACAAGAATAAAACTAAGAATCGACCCTAATGGTCTTAACGTAAGGTTTAGATTTAATTGGTTAGTAATAGGAATATGAGAGGATATCTTTTTTGTTCGGCTCATGACTGCCAGACTTGTTAGCATGGAGACTATATAAAGGAGCCAAATCTCTATGTATGAAAAGTGTCCATCAATAAACAGTAATTAGGCGGCGCCACCATACACCGATACTATCAAAAACAACCTACGTAATTTGGTCGGGTTATTTGTTGCCTTATATGGTTCATGTTATACTCATGTCCCAGAGCCTAACTAGCGCCACCGGAGAGATTAGGAACTATTATTTAAAGCTGGAATTCTGCCATAAGAGATTGGCATTCTTTCTATACCATCCATACTTGTTAGGGCCAGTTACTTCTATCTTAAATGCTGGCAAAGCACTTGCGACCCTTCTAGTGTTTCAGGGTGGTGGTGTTGCATGGACATGACGACGGTACATGCTGAGCCGTTTTGTCTGCTCATATGTCTCCTAAATCCGTATCCATACTTCACTACATAGTATAAAACAAAGTCGCTTCCTGCTGTCTGGATGGATGTCTGTCCCTATGTATGCTTAGATATTTAAAATTACGCAAAGGATTTTGATGCGATTTTTTAAATACATAAGTATCAAGAGGAAGGTTATATGTATAATACATCAGCATTGCACCCGTGCGAAACCGGGATGGGTCGCTAGTAATATTATAAATGCGAAAGTCTGTCTATCTGTCTGTGTGTTACCTCTTCACGCTTAAACCGCTGAACCGATTTAGTTGAAGTTTGGCATAGAGGTAGATTGAGTCCCGGAGAAGGACATAGGATAATTTTTATCCCGAAAATCATCCCTTAAGAGGGTCAAAAGCGGGGTGGAATTGAGATAATCAATGAATTGCCTGATAATTTGTGTAAGCAATTTGTGTGACCAAATTGAATGATTGCTATTACACTTTTTCTAGGCACTACACTTACTCTAGCTGCTGTTACTGATTCCACGCAGACGAAGTCGCGGGCAAAAGCTAGTATATCATAACAAAAATTTCTTGAGTGGTATCATAGATGGAGGTTCTCTTGCGGACTGCCTTTTCGGGCGGGCGGGCCTTATTCACAAATCGATCATGTGTGGGAATTCCGAGTATTCCCTTACCTGGCCTTATTTTCGGCTTTGAAGTATATCCGTAAATAGATCTCGCGTTTGAAACACGCCCCGTCATGTTACCGACCTTACACAGCTATACTAATACTTCTATTATGCTGTACTTACTTATACATATGAAGTATAGGTATTTCTGGTAGTAAATATTCATATTACTAACGCAGCGTACTACGTAGGCGAACAACATGCGAACGCGAAGCGAAACGATACGGCGCGGGGTGAATCAATCTTTTGATACCTATAGAAGTGTCGTACGTGGGCGATCTCGTTGCGAACGCGAACGCCGTGGGCCCGCCCGCCCGCGTTCGCGAGTTGTGCGCTTTCGTAAGACGCTGCGTAAGAATCCAAAGCTCCTGAAAATGCATTGACAGTGTGAGGCAAAGAATGGCAGTAGTAGGTAGTATACCTAGTTACTTTTGACGCATCAATATGATTCGCTACTTTTGATGCTCAATGTAATAGGTACAAAGAAATTAGATACTAGAAGTTTAACATACAAAACTTCTATTAGCTCAACTTTCTTTGAATAACAATTTTAGCAACTAAAAGTACTCGTAATACCAGACATAAATTCATTATTTAAGTATGCCAATTATGTTTCATGTCATTGCATAGTATTGTCATCAATGAGAGCTTGACTTCGATTGTATGGCGGCGGCTAGGTCCTTTTGACTCTTAAATACAATAAATTATTTAGACATACATACCTAGGTATATAAATATATGCGGTGTTTGCGTACTATCTATATTTAGAAATATGACGTACAAAAATTGTATTCTTTGTACCAATAAATAATATGAATCTGAATCTATCTGGTGGACGATACACATTTATTTGGTACGGTGTCGTGTTATAAAACTTTAATAGGTAGGTAACTCAATTTAATAGGTACGCTTTCGTGTCCCTAACTATTACTTAATCACACACATGACAATTTAGATTATTACTTTCTATTAGTTAACGATATGCTTTGACACAAGCTGTATTGGTTCTCACGATACCAAGAAGTTTTATTGAATACCAATACATATTATTAATATTTAATTATATAGACTGCCTATGTCGACTTAGAAATCCTATTTCAAATATACTTATCGGTAGGTTTAAAAAATAGCTACCCTGTCGTATCACTTAAGCGGCCGTCCTACATTCGTAGTTACACTCGCAAAGCGTTGTCTCGTAAACATCGGAGCGACGTGCGAATCGCATCCAGTATGATAACCGCCTAATTTACGGAATCTTTGTTAATTTTATAAATGGTTTTGCCAAAATAATAGACCTTGCGAACAATTTGCGTAGGCTTAAACGAAGCGTAGGCTATTAAACTCAAAATCGGCCCAACATCAAACGATAAACGCGGTACCAAAGGATCACAGACTATAATTAACTGACCGCACAATCTACATAACGCAGCGTAGGCGAACAACACGCGAACGCGAAGCGAAGCGATGCGGCGCGGCGTGAATCAATCCTTTGATACCTATAGAAGTGTCCTACGTGGACGATCTCGTTGCGAACGCGAACGCCGTGGGCCCGTCGCGCCGCTTCGCTTCTCGTTCGCGAGTGTTCGCTTACGAATCCGGCCTGAAGCGCTCACAGCTTACAGACTATTCTTCCATGGAACTGATTTCTCTATAATATTTCTTGATTCCACATTTCTATGGATTAAAACAAGAGGACACATAATGTCATTCCTAAATCTAAATTTATACCCAGTTTCAGTGCTGAATTAGAATCAGTCCTAAACCCACTTCATACGCTGCGATAAATCGATGGTGCGTGATCAGAGTTTGAGTTGAAACGAATCAAGTTTAAAAAAGCCAACGTTACGTGGTTATCACTTTTCCGTTACAAAAAACTTTTGCTCTGGCGATCCAGAAATCGGTTTGCAAAAACGCTTGTGTTCGCACCAGTATTGATTTAAAAAAAGTGTGGACCGTAGGTTGTTTTTCAGGTTACACTCCCAAGTGGATCAGTGTTGTGTGACTGTAGATATTGGTACCTATTATTTGTTCTTAATGGGGTACATGCATGATTTTTTTTATAATATTCCTTTTATAAACACTTACAACAAAGCTTAATTAATGCAAAAATGTGAAATCTGAATTTTTTGTTACATATTTGTAAAAACAAAACGAGTACCAAAAACGCAAAATTTGAACATACAATATACACTTTCATTATGTACCTACTTGTCCATGTATAATCCAAAAATAAATTAAACACATAAAAAACGTGACATAAACACAACTAGCATGCTGATAGTATATTGTAGCTCGAATAGTGATATAAATCACTCCCCCTGCTCGCATTAGGGGGGATGAAGGAAGCATACCTGCCAAATGCTATTCTCATCGCCTGCCCAACCAGGTTTTGATAGATCATAACATGGTTTTATAACACTTTAAACTCTCGCGTTTTGAACACATGTTTAATTATATTTTATTATTTTATTTTATACATGAGTTTGTGAAAAGTCAAGAAATCAGGTTTCGAATCGATGATGTTACTAGAGAAAGGCCTCAATATTGCTAATAAAATTTTTGGCGACCATATTATGATTTAATTTCATTGCTTTTACCGTCGGAATTTAAGGTAAAAACAATGAAATTAAATCATAATATGGTCGCCAAAAAGGCCATTCTCTAGCAACATAATCGGTTCCAAACCTGATTTCTTGACTTTTCACAAACTCATGTATAAAACGTAGGTAACCTCAAAAATTTGTAACAATTTTTGCACAAAAGCTAAAAACATGAAAATTACTTCTAAAAACGCGCAATTTTATTTTTGATCGAACTCATAGATTACTTTTTTTGTTAAAACTAAAAATAACAACTCAAAAACATGACGCGATCCCGGGCACGCACACTGCACAGCCATCTCGCTCATGCTTACGCTCAGTGAGAGTGTGAGAAGAACCTGAAAACTCAAAAAAAAAACATAATTCTATTATATGCCATTCTGTACCAATGATGACATAGACATAGACATAGACATTTATTCATACTTACTTACTGCTGTGGCGCGATGACCCGAAGTGGATCTTGGCCTCCGACACCAAAGACCGCCATGCTACTCTGTCCAAAGCCGTTTCTGTCCAGTCGACGGCGCCAAGTTCGCTGAGGTCTTTCATTGCTTTTTATTGCTTTATTTTTTTTTTGGTATTTATTCATAATATTTTTAAATATTACGTGTCAAGCATTACACGGGAATGTGGTTAAGTTTTCATTGACGTGTATTGCTACGTCATAAATGTACTGAGAAAGAAGTGTAAGAATATTGTTCACTTTAAATAGGTCGTGTGCTGGAGTACGAGGTCGCACAAGCGAGATGATACGTACAGCTCGCTTTTGAAGAATAAAGGCGCGTTGCCATTCAGCAGCCATAGCCCATATTTCTAAATCATAACTCATCACCGAGTGGAAAACCACCACTTTGACTAAATATATTGAAATTGGGGCATAATTTGACAAGGGGAGGGCAAGGCACAGTAGTCAGGATTGAACTTTACCCTAAGGTATCATGTCACTCAAGCATCCAAATGTTATTAATAAGTTTTTCCAAAATACATCAAATCATATAGGTAAATGATATAATAAAGTAACTAGAGTGAAGGCGCAGCGTGGGTAGACAAGTCACAAGGTGGACTGATGCCTGGTAAAGGTCGATGGAGTCCGCTGGATGCAGGTGGCGCAAGACCGGTCATTGTTGCACTCTTTGGAGGAGGCCTATGTCCAGCAGTGGACGTCCTCTGGCTGATATGATGATGATGATGATGAACTCTCGTGCTCTACTCCTTGCTCAATAATACACCATCCGGAAGGTGCGTAGATTTACGAATACCGCCAGGTTATATTTTATTCCCGTAGCGCAGATTACTTGCAAAATAATCTTTAGGTATATCTGGCTAACATGAGACGTCAGATAAAAGGGGGATGGTTTATTACTCTTTGATCTCGTTGCCTTGCGAAAAACCTGCCAGTGCGAGTACCATTACGCAAGAAAACGGCAAAAAAAATCACGATTGTTGTATGGGAGCCCCATTTAAACATTTATTTTATTTTGTTTTTAGTATTTATTTTGTTGTTATAGCGGCAAGACAAATACATCTGTGAAAATTTCAACTGTCTAACTATCACGGTTCATAAGATACAGCCTGGTGACAGACGGACAGCGAAGTCTTAGTAATAGGGTCCCATTTTTACCCTTTGGGTACGGAACCCTAAAAAGGAGGCTTGACACTCGAAAATTAGGGTTTGTGTCTTAAAAAATACATCTTCACTTCTAATGCTCGTAAAGTTCGACTTTAAGTCGTGCGTAGATGACATTGCTTATTATGTTCTAGAGCATAAAGTAAAATCATCTATTACAACACTTATTGACTTAGCAATAAAGTCCAAAATCTGTTATACAAACTGCCAGCCCTGCCGGCGCGTCCCCGACCGGCGCGCTCCCGACCGGCGTGCCCCGCGCCCCCGACCGGCCCGAGTACAATTTTCTTTATTCTTGAATAAATACGGTAAAATAACCTATAATACTGGATATTTTTGTATATTTTACTCACAATCGAAGTGAAAAGTAGAGTAGAGTGCATAATTCAGGTACTTAAAGCCTTACTTTAAGTTTATTTGTAGTTTATAATATTATTATTTTTAAGTTTATTTATAGTTTGCTGTTAATGTTGTTATGTGTAATTTCGTTTAATAAATATTTTTTCCCATACTTAGGTATAAATGTCCATTTTTATCCTCGACTATATTGCCTCGGATAAAAATGGATGCCCTTGTTCTAAAATCTACTATTTTCTTGTCACGATGGTGATTAAAATTTTACTGTTTGACGGTAAGCAGGCGACGCGGAATGGGGACGCTTACAACTGTAAGATAAGATAAGATAAGATAAGATATATTTATTTGCAAAAATGTAGTGGTAAACATAGTTGGACAGTGGGTAATTTTAAGTGCGTACATTTTACTTAAAGAAGCATGCAAACATTCCTTATTAACTAGGTACTATAACTAAGTATACAGAATAAATAATAAACCATGCATTATTGCAAACCAATCATATAGTATCAGTTAACTTTACATCAGTTAGAACACATATACTAATTATTAATTTCTATCTAAGATATACAATATATTATAATCATTATTCATCATCATACATTATTTCCATTATTAAAGGGTTAAAGGTAAATATTTAGGCATACAAGTTTTCACAGCGTTGAGGTTCAAGGATGCATGTAGTTTAATTTAGAAGTAGTTAAAATTAACCATATTTTCTTAATAGTATACGTGGCAGTCAGCAGCAGCATACGTAGAATAGCGGACGAGTTTTTAAAATGACCTACATATGCTCTCATTAACTTAACGACAAAGTTGTATTTCTTTTATTTCCACATCGCTTGTTTAAGCTAGCTACTTCTGAGGCTAACTATACTTACCTATTATATAAACTTAACAGAATTACCAAATAAACGGTACTCCCTGAACTCTTTATTTGTTAATCGTTATCTTTTTGAGCTTGTCTTTTTACGACTTCGGCTTAATCACCGAAGCGCACGCAAATAAACACAATTAAAGCAAATTAATGACGAAAAAGCTAAAAACATAATTTAAAGTTGAACCAATCTAACTTTAACAATTGAGGGTCAGTACCGGCGTTAAGACGAGCCTCTTCGTCTCCAGTTTTTAGTTCGAGGTTATTTTGACTGTTATGTAGCTGACGTTATTTTATAGATTTCGTTAAAAAATAAGCTCCTGTCTCTTAAAGCCTTTCTTTAGTTAGGCTTTAGGCCTAGCTTTAGCCTCAGCTTTAGCATTTAGGCTTGCAATGGTGGGGTACATAAATTACGTTAAAAACATATATTATGGAAACTTATACGCATAGGGGCCATTTTAATAAAAATCACTACACTTTCTTTTTTAATTTAAATTTTTTATGTCAATTTTGAGTGGAACATAAGATAACATAACAAATAACTTTAAATAAAATGGTCCATATTTAGAAATTAGAACACTTACTCTACAAACAATGGCTCTTTTAATCTCTTCGAATGTTATAAATACGAGCCGAAATATGACGACTGTACAATAGTGTATAGTGTACTGTTACGGATGAGATGAGTATTTTTGTTTACCTATGTGCACCAATAAAAAAAATCAAAGTCATAACAGTTTTAGAACAAGAAATGTTAGTGGGTACCTAATTAATAGTGGCACATTTATTTACTTTAAATAGGTAGGTACAAATACAATGTTTATTGGTTCTTTACAAGTAGTTTACAGCATGGGATGGGATCTTCTTTTAAGCATTAGATATGCTTGTGTCAGAAAACTCCGCTCTTCCGAAATCGCTAGGTTATAAACCAATATGTTCGTGTCTTTAAATGTAGTATTTAACATTTATATCTAAAACTAAATACTTCTTTTATACCAAAAAGTAGTAGAATATTTTTTCATATAATGCGACTGGGATTTTTGTGTTGTTTTTACTATTCCCTACAACCTCAAAGCGACGAACGAGCCTTTTGTACCCGAGAGTGGCGAGAGTTGCAAAACGAAATTAAAAAACTTAGAATTTTTATTGAAACTCGCTCAGTTCATTATGCTAATGAACTAGCAATGCAATATAGGATAATGTTTACTCTGTCTAATATTATAAAGTGCTAATTGATTTTGTGTAATGAAGTATCTTAAGTCTGGGGCTTTATTTGCGTTTGTTTATATTTCGATTACAACGATATTGTTGTACGAGAAGGGTAAACTCGCATTATTTGGTGACACGCCTAATTCGGTGATTGTATTGTAGTTCGGGCGATTTTCCGCAACTCGACGACTGGCGCCTATTTTGCGTGACATGGGGGTGGGCTAGTCCTGCCAGCCCAGCTCCTCGAGGAAACCTATCAAACCTTTGATGTTGAGTAGGACCTCGGGGAGGTCTCTCGGGGATCCGAGATGTTTTGCCCTGTATGGGGCCACTCCGCTGCACTCCAGCACCACGTGAGAGGCTGTTTCTTCTGTCTCCATGCATCCTCTGCATAGGGGACTGTCTGTGACACCTGTTATAAAAAGATGTTTGTTAAATAGTCCATGACCTGTTATGACACTGGTTACCATGCTCAGTCGGGTCTTTCCTAATTGAAGGAGCACCCTTGTGAGCTTTCCGTTGATGCCAGGCATGGCTTGTTTGGCCTGTCTGCATCCAGTCTGGTTTAGCCAATGTTCTGTGTGTAGTTTCCCTGTACGTGCCAGCAGCATTGAACGTACCTTGCTAAACGGTATCGGGAGGATCGGTTCTGGGCCAATCGCTCCCGCACTCGATCCTTGCCTGGCAAGCTCGTCCGCAGCATCGTTACCCCGGGATCCGCTGTGTCCTTTGATCCATTGTAGGGTGATCTTATTGTTATGACATACCTCCATTAGTCGTTCGTGGCATTCGTGTATAAGTTTGGATGTGACTATATGGCTTTTTAGAGCCATCAAGACTGCTCTACTGTCGGAGAGTATGCGGATGGAGGATCCTACTACCTTCCTTGCAGTAATGGCAGCCGCCGCGTTTATGATGCCCATGCACTCAGCCTGGAATACCGAGTTATGGGCTCCTAGCGGAGTGGTGATTGACATGTTCAGGTCTTCTGAGAAGGTTCCAGAGCCCGATCCGCTGTCTGTTTTGGACCCATCAGTGAAGATTCTGAGCTCCCGAGGATTGAGTCCTTCGTAATTGTCGTCCTCGTATAACTGTATTTTGTACCTTTTGTCGAAGATAGCTTGTTTATGAATCCGATCCGTGCCCGAATTGAGCACTGGAAATTCGTCATATACCTTATCCAGGCAAGTTGTGTGAAGAGCTCCTATGATGTTGGACCATATGTTAAGGGCTCGCAGCCTTACCGCTGAGAGACTGGCCTCTTGTTGTATGTGTAGGTGCAGCGGTGGAAGGCTTAACATGACCTCCATGGCTGCAGTCGGTGTGGACCTCGTACAGCCAGTGGTGGCCGCGCATGCGAGCCTTTGGAGTCTTTGTAGCTTGTCTCGTACGTTGCCTAGGTTTGTTCTTGGCCACCAAACCAGAGCACCGTAACAGAGTAAGGGGCGGATTATGGTCTTATAGAGCCAGAGAGTAATTTTTGGGTTGAGTCCCCACCTCTTACCAATCATCCTTCTGCATTGCCAAAAGACAACTCCCGCCTTGTCTATACGTTTGTTGATGTGATTGTTCCAGTTGAGTTTACTGTCGAGAGTTAGCCCTAAGTACTTAACTTCATCGGTCAGCTGTAGCTCGGTTTGGAAAAGTGTTGGTCTGGTAAAGTTGCCAAGCGCTCTTTTATTGGTGAACATTACCATTTCTGTTTTGGTGGGGTTGACTGATAGGTCGAATTCTCTACACCAGCGTTCTACAATCCGAAGAGCAGCCTGGGTGAGATCGCAGACTGTACTGGCAAATTTACCTGATATTAATATTGCCAGATCATCAGCGTAGCCTATTGTGTAGAAGTGTTTCTCGTTCAGTTTGGTTATAAGGTTGTTGACTACTAGGTTCCACAGCAGAGGTGACAGGACTCCCCCTTGAGGGCATCCTCGCACCGCCGCCACGGCCTGCGGTTCACCTGCATACCTTATAGTTCTTTTGTTTAGCATGTTCATAATCCACTTTGTTAGTCCGGGTTCCGCGCCGTGGCTATCCAAGGCATTCCCTATGCTGGTAAAGTGGGTCTTGTCGAAAGCGCCCTCGATGTCAATGAAGGTGCCAAGGCACAGTTCTTTGGCATGGATGGCTCTCTCAATGCGGCTGACGACCATGTGTAGTGCCGATTCTGTGGATTTACCTGAGCTGTACGCGTGCTGGTTGTTGTGCATCGGTGTGTTCTTTAGCGTTCGATCCCTCAAATCCCTGTCGCACAGTTTTTCCAGTGTTTTCAGCAGGAATGATGTGAGACTGATGGGCCTGAAGGATTTAGCCGCCGTGTAGTCATTCTTACCTGGTTTTGGTATGAATATCACGTTCACATCCCTCCATCTCCTGGGCACGTACCCCCAGGCTAGGCATGCTGCCATGATGCTGGTCAGGGTTTGCTGGATGGGCTCTAGACCCCACTGTAGGAGAGCAGGGAAGATCCCATCCGGACCAGCCGCCTTGAAGGGATGGAAACTGTTTATAGCCCACCTGAGTTTCTCAGCGGTGACGACTCTGTGCGCCATTTGCCAGTTGTTGTCTGCTGTACTGTATACCTCATCCTGCTGATCTTCATCGGCGAGACTTACGCATCCTGGAAAGTGAGTTTCCAGGAGAAGGCGTTGGGTCTCTACAGGGGAAGATGTGTACGTGCCATCGGGTTTCCGGAGTGAGCCCAATTGCGATGTGGTCTTGTACGCTAATGTTTTCCTTACACGGTTGGCGTGGTCTAGTGTTTCGATGCTGCTGCAGAAGTTCCTCCATGATAAGGATCTCCAGTACCGCAGTCTTTTTTTGTAATTGGCCTTGGCTTCATAGTAGTTGTCCCAGTCTACCTCGGCCATTGTGTTCATGGCCCTGTTGAAGAGTCTCCTGGTTTTCCGTCGGAGTCTCTCCAGTTCTGGACCCCACCACTTGTGTCCCGTTATGGCAGTCCTTGCCGGTGGTTTTAAGGGACACGCCTTGTGGTAGCTGTCTACGAGGGCATCGGTTAAGATGTTTACCTGCTGTTCTATTTCAGTCGGTTCCCGGAAGTCGTCCCTCGGAGGAAGCAGGTCGAGGCTTTCACCTAGGACCTTCCTGAAAGTGGCTCGGTCCGTTTTCCTGGGATTCCTTCGGGCGGTTGGTGTGTCACTAGATGCTAGTAGATTGAAGCGAATCCATCTATGGTCTGAGCAAGAGGCCTCCTGGGAGACGTGCCATCCCATGACTAGTTCACTGACCTCCTCCGAAGCCAGAGTCAGGTCAATAATCGTCCTGCATCGTTTGTTTACGAATGTTGGTTCGGCACCTACATTTAAAATGTTTAGATTAGTAGTCACAAGATATTCAACAAGTGTCTTACCTCTGTTGTTACTGGTCTCCATTCCCCACAGCGGGTGGTGTGCGTTGGAGTCGGCCCCGATGATTAATGCGAGGCCCGCTCTCTCGCAGTGGCTGACCAGTCGTTGTAGTTCGGCGGGCGGCGGCTCGTCCTCTCCGGGCATGTACGCCGAGGCAAGGACTAGGTCGCGACAGCCTGTTGGCAGTGGAACTTGTAGTTTAATCGCACACAGGTCTCTGGAACAGAACTCAGTGAGCGGTTGTGCAATGATATTGTTAGTGGTTAGGATACAAGCCCTAGGGACGGCGTGTACCGTGGAGTAATAGAGCTTACCTTTCGTGTCGGAGAGCCCGCGTATGTGACCGTTGCCCACCCATGGTTCTTGTAGGAGGGCAACGGCTGTTGGCAAACCTACCAGGCAGCGTCTCAGTTGGGCCGTAGCGGCCACGCTGTGCTGGAGGTTTGCTTGTAGGACACTAGCCGGTGTCCATGTTGTCGGTGGTGGGGTCTCCGTCTTGCATCTCCCCTCCCTCCTTCAACATGTCGGCCAGCCCCGTCTCTATCCAAGCCGACAGGTACTCACCGTCGGATGATGTCCCGGCTGGTTCGTCACCAGTGCCAAGGAGTTCATCCTCCGAGGGTTCGGCTGTCGTTGGCTTGGGCATCGATGGGGGGGCAACTTCCTCTCCGGAGGCAGATTTACTCTGACCGGGGGTGCCCGGGGCCTGTCGACTAGGGACCTGTGCTCCCGTTACCCTTAGGGTGGAGTCCTGCAGGGTGGGAGGCTGGTCCAGGTATTTGCCTCCGGGACCCCTGAACCTGAGGTAGACATTACCCACTCCACAGTTCAGGGATCTCCCCCTCTCCATAAAGGCGGGGACGAGGTCTTCGGGGATTGTGAAGGCGACAAACCACCCCTGGTCTTGCCGCAGTATCTCAATGATGGACCAAGTGCCGACCTTGGCCCATTCATTCTGGTACTTCAGTCCGTCAGCTGCCTGACGGACGTCTTCCCAGGACGAGTTGTTGATGTTGGGTATAAGGAGCCCGCACTTAACTCTCCTTGCCATCTCCGACTGGCGAACTGCCGTTAGGGAGATGTCTGGCAAGGTTAGGGACTGGATGCATCGCTGAGACCAGGCGGCCGAGTATTCGTCCTCTGCGAAGACCCTCAGCTGCCCCTCAGCGAAAACCGGTTTACCCTTGAATTTAGGTGGCCGGGCTCCCACGATGTTCTTCCTCGCCTCCACCACGATTGCTTGGTGCAACCCGCGGAGAATGGCGTGGGATGTTTCAGCGGAGATCTTACCCGACTTTGCGTCCGTGATGACGATCGTCAGGTCAGATGCCGCTGCTTGTGCGTACGACGCTTTCGGTTGGCTGGGGCTCACTAGTCGCTGCTTTTTGTTATCTCCTTGCGGGGAGAAGGACTCTTCTCGCGTCCTTTTAGCAGTGGCTCGTGCGAACTTGCCTGGCCGTCGTTTGGGTGGAACTGCAGTCGGAACAGCAGGGCTACTGGCCGACCTTCCTGCCTTAGGGGGTAGGATGGAACCTTTCCCCTTCGGCGGAGGCTTGCCAGCAGCATCCTGCTTGTTCGGCGCCGGTTCGGGTGCCGGCTTCTGAGAAGCCCGTGCTCCCTCCTCGGTTGCAGGGTTGTGTGTCTGTGTGTGTGTGTGTGTCTGTGTGGTGCCCAGTTGCTGCTCTCGTGCTAGCCGAGCCGCGCGCCTCTGGTTCTTATTTTTCTTCTTCTTCTTAGCCACCCCACCTTGACGTTGAACAGGGGGGGGTGGGTTGGAAGAGGAAGAAGTCCCGGCTCTGGCTGGGTGAGGCTTCCCACTAGTGGGTCGCTTCTTGGGCCTGCGGTCCACTACCTGCCAGTCCTGGAATGTGTTTGGGCCAGTCTGCTCCCCAGATGAACTAGGTTGCTGACCAGCCGGGTGGTTTGCTTGACGCACTGTCTCTGGGACAGCTTGTCTCGCATGTGTGGCTTCACCATTAGCGATGAACGCTGCTGGATCAGCTTGGGGGTTTTCGTTCGACCTGTTATCCATAGTTCGTACGTTTTATCTTCATCCTCATCGGCTCCCACCCTACAAGGGCCCACAACATTGGGAACGCTTACCGGCACATATAAAAGGTGCTTTCAGTCGTTAGGACACCGACTCGGGTATAGAAGTGAGAAGTTGGCTAGTTGCGCGACATCGGAAATTTGTGAAGGTGGGACGTAGGGTCGCCCAGGTCAGACGCCCTCCGCCAGAATCACCTAAACGAATCTCCTCAGCATGGCCTTTCACCACCACATCAGCAGCCGAAACTACCTCTGCGGCCCTCCCACTTCTTGCCGTGAGTCCACCTACGGTACCTCACTAGACCATTTCCCGGACTGTGGCTAGTAGCCCGGGCCACCGTTTCGCCCGAAATTCGGGCCGAAGCAGACGTGTTGCCACGCGGGTTGGCAATGGCTCAATCGCCAGGATCCCGTCATCCTTGCTTACGGCGCTCAACTGTGCAGGTCCTAGCACAGGTGGGTTGTGTGTAGGTTGTCAGCAGTAACCCACTCCTGCTGACAACACCAGTGTGGATGTTAGCCGTGACTAGAAAGAGGCACGAATGCCAGTCGCTAGTGACGTTGCCCAGGGTGGACCAGAGGAGACAGACGGACCTTTGGGCGGGCCGAAGCCCACCCAAACTTCCCCCCGTCTCCCGCTCGGGGAGGTCATCACACCACTCCACCCCTAATTCGGTGATACAAATTTTGAAGCATGACACCGAGGAAAACTAGTGAATTAGGGCCTTTTAAATGGGCCTCACGGCAAAGCCGCCGAAGCCGGAAGCCGTGAGGTCCCATTTAAAAGGCCCCTAATTCACTAGCTTTCCTGGGTGTCATGCTTCAAAACTTGTATTACCGAATTAGGCGTGTCACCAAATAATGCGAGTTTACCCTAAATGTCACAGGCAAATTCTAAGAATCCATCGTTTACAAACGGCGTCGTTATCTTACAAATGACGCTGCTCATCAAAACTATGAAAATGCTGGGGTGTCAATCATATCTATTCTGGAGTTCGTCGGACTTATTACGGGCTCGTGGGAGGGGGAGGCTTTTGGATCTGGGTGGCTCCGGCGCTGCGGAAGAGCAGCCCTTCCGCCCTCTGCGCCTCCGATTTCGTAATTACTCTACAGGACAGACAAGACCACTTGGATAGTGGGAGCTCTTATTCTGTTTTGGGTGACCTTGAGATTTTTGTGGCTGTGAGTATGGTGGTGTGGTATAAAAGTTAATAATATAAATTGATAAAACAGCAAACCATGGCGACACTCAGATAACCATCACGTTTACGTTGACCCTATTGATCACACTTACAATTTGCCTTTGGCAAATTTTGCAAACGTTTGTAAAATAACGACGCCGTTTGTAAAATGCCGATTCTTACAATTTGCCTGCGACATATATATTAAAGTAGCATTAAGTGCTATAACCGATAGAACTTTAATATGAGAAAGTCAAAATTTATAATTAATAAGGTACCTATGTTGTATTGGATTTGCAAAAAAAAAAAAACGATTTATGTCGAGCAAAATTTGATTTTAATTTTGAGTAAATTTATTTAGAAAATTTAAATTTTATTTAGTTTTATTTTAGATAGAATTACATTTTATTCAATGTTTTAACTTTTGATGTTGACATGAATAAAATTTATGAAAAAGAAAATCAATTGGAACATATGAAGCCAATATAGATTGCACCTACCTTTTTCACAGTGAAATTGGGTTATATTTGCAATCAGATACCTTTTGTTTATGCCCAATAAACAGAGCCCGAGCCAGTCGACGCCAAACGGCAATCGTCGTATAATCGAGGAAAAAATGACTCGATTAAAACAAGCGTAATAATCGAATTGCGATTCAATGCGCGCCATATTGCGGCGGCCATTTTAATTGCAAGTGATCTTGTGAATCTTGATTGTATTCGAAATAATACAGGTGAATATTAAAAACTTGTACCTATTGATGATAAATAAATGATCCATAGTCGTCCAAGAAGGCCGTTGAGAGAAATAAATGAATAATGCATCATTTATACCATACACAAATTTAGTGAAATGAACTTTTTGATTTTTATAATTGATAATTGTAAGTGCATCTATAAAGCTTACCTATAAAGCTTACATAGTTTTTCGTCACCGGCTCTCTTCATTCTAAAGCGCCAGGGCTGTAAGAATCATCAATTTTGGCCTACGGGATTGGTCTCTACTTACAAAAATATTTAATTATATAGACTGATAAAAACATGACCCTCATTGCCGGTGCGTTGTCGGGTAAATAAAGGAAATTTCTCCATCCTACTTTACATTCAACCCATCGACTTTCGGCATTCATATGTACTTGTAATTTGGTATCCAACCAACATTTACCCGACCACACCCCAACCCTAAAAATACATACATACGTAGTCGTCACGTCTGGATTCGTTTTTCAAATGCCTTCATCCCGAGGGTCTCGTTTTTCCGGAGCCCACCTCTATGGGTAAAGTGGGAAAGCTGTGGTTTTTTGACAGCGTATTTCGTTTGAATTTTTAATTCGAACTTTGCGATGCAAATTGGGATTTATTTGAAGCGGGAATTCGAGATAATGGAGGTCAAGCCGAGGTTTTGGAGTTTGATGAAATTTGGTTAGCGGATTATTTCTTTGCAAGGACGACGTATTTTTAAAATATCGATTTCAACTTTCACGATTATAGCAGGTTTACAGAACAATAAAAAAACTCTCTCAAGTACTAAAAGGTATCGACAATTTAATTCATTGATATAAGAACTGCCCACTTGTCACTAATTTTCGCCCTCTAAAACCCGATTTCTGGTGGTAAATAAGTACCTAATAACTAACGATTTATTTACATAATTGATATATACAGTGGTACTATTAAACTGAATTAATAACTAGCTTAAAGTACCTAATTAAATTATGTGGCCTCGGTTAACTGTTAACTTCTACAACGATATTTAAGACGCATAGCTAAGAAGATTTCTTTTGAATTATTTTCTGTGTAGTAAGTGTCTGAGTCGAGGCCACCAGATTCCTTTATATAAATGGCTTATTCTTTTGTAGTCCAAACAATAAAGTACCAGTCAACTCGGAAGACAAATGACATTCTCAACCTCACCTAACGCGCCTCAAATATACGTCTCAAACAATCCGCCATGAAATTGCTAAAGAAATAAATCACGTAGAACAGAAAATTCGTAGACAATTAAAAACCCGAGAATCCGTTCCTCGCCTGCGGAATTGAGTTAGTCTCCGCATGCCGTAGACCGTCTCCGCTAGACTCCGCATTGTCCTATTTATCAAGCAGATACGTCTTCGAGCGATAGAGTACCTACAAATTGTTATATTAAAGGAAACATTGAATTGAATTTCTGAGCTTAAATTAAGTAACTTTCTCAAAGGAACCGGTATTCTAATTTACTCCATTTTGGAGATAATGCTTATTATTTCAAATAAGGCCTCTATGAGCGTGTACACTTGCCTTAGGGCCTGTTTACTATTGACAATAAGTGTTTAGTATGAGTTTATATATAATTGCTACTAAACGCAAGTATTATCTCGGACGATAGATATTCGAAATGTCATTGATATGTCATAGTTTACAATTGTTTGGTGGATTTAAATATAGAATCTGTTCGGAAAGAGAAGTCGTGGAATGTATTGGGCCCTATACATTTCACGACCCTTCTCTTTCCGAACAATATATAATGTCCGTGTTACAACAATGCTATTAATTACTTTTTATGAAAAAAAATATGCCATTCAGTTTCCTTAAATATTATAGTTAGCCATACCCCGGACATTAACGGAGTTTAAAAAAAAAACATCGTGTATGCTACAGCTATTGTGTATTCTGTGCTGCACGTATAATGTAATAAGAAATCCCACCATTTTTCATCATTTCGCCTCTGCGCTTGCCTCCATTCCATAATTTACTCGTAGGTACTTCGCTTCCTATCTCCAAGTTTTCGAGTGCTCGTTTCATGCAAAAGTTCAGTGTTTTGTAAATGAAACTGAATTTGTAAAAATGTAAGTGTTGTTAGCTTAAGAAATGGAAGTGATCTGTGTCGCACATAATATATAACGTAATGTAAGCAGATAATAAATAAATATATAACACTTTTTTTTTCACTTTTATAAAAATATTTTTGAGTACTAAATATTCGATTTTATGTTTAATGTTATTATTTAATGTTATCGTTAACATTAACCGTATCGACTAGTAGAATAAAATAGCGAGTGTATTTTTTTGGAATTTTTAGTCCTAAAAAAAATATTTGAATGAAGTTATGTTTCTTTTTAAAACTAGAAAATTATATTATAGTTCCAAAACAAAAAGCCATGCTATAAACACAAATAACCGCCCTCACCGACCGGGATTCGAACTCGGGACGACCCCGAAATACTATTACCCTGTACAGTCCGACAAGAAATTGTAGAAAATTATTGAGGGCGCCACGTCCTACGTAACTGTAACGTTTTTGAACGGCAGCAATTAGTATGACAATTTTTTTGTTAAATTTTATTTAATTTCTACTATGTTATATCGCACTATAGGGTCACTAACTGATTAGGCTAGGAAGCCGTCAAATTCAAATAAATAAAATTTATTTCATTTTCAATATCAGTTTTAGCATTTTAATTAAGTAAAATATTAGTATTAATACACCGCACGGATACGCCTAATGCAAATCATTAGTGTACCAGAGCATTAGGATAATGTGAGTATTATATAAATAGATACTAATGGACTTTGCGGCCGTCCTAATATGAGGGCCTACCGCGAACCACGTTCGACGTGTTGCCTTTCTGTCGCACTTGTAAATTCGTACGTAAGTATGACAGGGAGGCAACACGTCGAATGTGGTTCGCCGTAGGCCCTCAGTCGTTATTTGATACTCACAGTTCACCAAACGAAGGTATATTGTTTTGGCATTAAGTTAAAGTGGGACTTATAATTACAGTTTATGTGACTGCCACGTTTTGAAAGGCATTAAAATACGCGTCTAGGTTTATGAAACGAGCAAAACGAGTTTAATAATAGCATATAAACTACTATTAACGGAACGGGATGAAAAACGGGAACATATCACTGTAATGACCATCTGATATGCTTAGTTTCAGTCCCTATTAAAATATCTAACAGGCCTATTCGAACGTACACTGATATCAGAATAATATTTGAATCATAATATTAAGAGGATACGGGAGCTGAGATTGAAATATTTTAGGTGAATATATCCGTCTCGCTAACGGAAGTGGCCCCTAAAACTAGTGCGATAAGGACAACGCCAGGTTAGGCGTCCTAATTCCTGCGTAATCTCAAAAACCGAGGTTTCGTACTGGACTGTTTCCTCCACCAAAACATAACCAAATATAACGAGTATTTGTGATCTAAATGTTAATGAAATTATCTGTGTCGGACTGTTTTGCTTTTAAGGCTAAAATTATGTCCGCTTTGAATACCATGCTTCTCTTTGCGGCCTAGTAAATTAGGTCGTTTTTGCGAATATTTGAAGCCTTAAAAACAAAAATATCACAAATAGCAAAACAGTCCGACATAAATATTAATAATAATAATCTGTGTTGAAAAAATCATTGCTTTAACTTAAAAAACCACGGAGGAAACAGTCTAGTACGTTTGTATGGAAAAATGACCACTCCTGTTGCCTCTTAAGTTATCGTGCGTCTCGCCCGCGCCAATACATGTAGGTACACAAGTAGGAGCGAAATGCACAGTAATTGAATAACAGTTAGATGTCATTCTGATATCAGTGCACGTTCTCGAATTGACCATTAAGACGATTTTTTAATGTTAGGAAAAAAAAATTGGTTTATACAAAAAAAATGCATTTATTTCAGACGAATGTGTCCATAGTTTGTTAGTACCAAAAAAAAAATACTTAAAAATAATACTTAAATAACTATATTAGTACCTAAACCTAAGTGAAGCGAGGACCAGTGCCTGATGAAATTATATTAGGTCATATTTTTAAATTTATTTAAAATGTATTTTCAAATGCCTAACTTATTACATTTTGTACATTAAATGTTATTCTGTATAGGTACTTTAGTTCTTAGCTCTTAAATGTATTGCAATACCCTCACAGGGTTGTGTTGAGACATGTAATGATTTATGCATAAGATCTTTTGTACACACACTAAGCAAGGAATAAATGAAAATGAAAATGAAATGAGGCCACTGTCCCACCTCCATACCTCCATTTATACTACAGCGCAGCTCGGTTACTTCAAAGACAACAAAATATATGAAATCTAAAATTAAACCTACTTGGGACAAAATAATAGTATTAAATATCACAGAAGCACCAAGCTTTAAGTACAAAGGATTTTGTTCTAAGTAGGTACTTTATAACTACTGTATTATTACCCAAAATTAGTTTAATATAAATTGAGCATATTTTAAGCAAATTAGAGAGAAAAACCCCTTTAAAGTACCTACTGAAATACCTTGCTTCCTTTTAACTTTAATTGCTTTTACTAAACGGTTAGGTTTTGTTTCTGTAACAAATACTCTTTTGTATATTTCATTTATACGTGCCAAAGTAGGTTACAATACAGGGAAGTCTTGAAAGGTCTATACGTATAATACGTATAGTTACTGTAGGAACTAACTGGCTTGATTGTCTCATGAATCTTGACGATGCACACTATTGCACAGTTTGGGTGCAATTTTAGGATTTCGTAACAAAGCGGCAGCCTGTTTGATGTCAATAAAAGTAAGTGTAGGTTTCTAGATCCGTATGTCTTTGATTAAAGCACTGAACCGATTTAGAAGAAATTTGGTACTCATGAAGATACTGATTTAAAGAACGGGACTTAATCGCGTGTTTAAGTTTTAACACTCCGACGTTTCGAGGACGGCCTTGTCCCCGTGGTCTCGGAGAATAGTGGCTAAAGTTGACATCAACATCTTCTAGCTGCGCGAGTCTTGTGCTTGAACGTTTTGCGCACTAGGGATGTTACTCTGTCGACACACAACACTAACGATATTCGATTTATCGACTGTCGATATTCGTTTCCGCCTAGGTACTAGATGTCACTTGTGTCGCGACTGACGAAAAGTCTATTGCTCAACAATTTACAACTAATATTATAAGCAGGAGTTGAAAAAACCGGCCAAGTGCGAGTCGGACTCGCGCACCGAGGGTTCCGTACTTTTTAGTATTTGTTGTTATAGCGGCAACAGAAATACATCATCTGTGAAAATTTCAACTGTCTAGCTATCACGGATACAGCCAGTTCTCGTTTGTTTGGTTATAATATTAGCTGAAAATCGTTGAGCATTAGACTTTTCATTCGTCGCGACATCTATTGTCCAGTAGCAGTACTGATAGTTCCGCTACTTTACAATAGATGTCGTCAATTACTTGACTAGACTACGAAAATAATAGTCGTTTTCGGTAACAAAACTGACGTATGGAGTGAGCACTCTATGTCCTCTTAATTCTCTTTGTTTTTAGATACAAAACATCTACTCGCTCTATTTATTTACTTTGTATTACAATTATTAGCAATGAAATCCAGTAACAGTAACGATCCGGGTCGGGGACGAGGCGTCCGACACTTCTTTGTCTATGACAGGTGGTCGGTGATCATGTGATGTTTGTGTCGGACGCCCGGCCCGGGCCCGGACTGTTCTAGTCATCAGATTTTTGTAGCACTGATAGCAAACTGGAAGAGGAAGTTTCGATCTCTGAATTTTTCCAATGCGATTCACCAAAGGTTCGTCGGCCTATGTCATTCAATTTCAGAACAATAAATTTAAAATCAGAATCAGGCTGAATGTCTTTACTTAAATTTCAATGTTGTTCAGCTCTTCAATTCAATAAACTGGAAGTTATTTCCTTTTATAAGAATGGCTTAAAAGTTACAAGTTTTAATTAGATTTTTTTCATTAACGGGTTCAACTTTTTATCGTTTTTCAAAGAATCTACCCCTTGGTGTAAATTAAACGGCTGTTACAAATAATAAGAAGTGATTCCTTATTGGAATTTTCTGATAACTTACTAATTGAGACTTAATTTATATTGAGAATAGATTAAAGGTTTTTCATTATTATAAGATATCTAATTCAAGTTTACAATCAAATACTTATATAAAATACTTAAATTTAATACCTACATGTAGTTTTAGTTTAGTAACCACAAACTTTATTATTAAGTATGTAAAAACTTTAATATATCCAATTAATTGATTACCAAAATAACAATGTATTTAATGACATGATATTTTTATCGATATATTTATCTCTCTGTGCTTGTTTATTAACAAGCTTTTCGCGTTAGTCATCTTCCTCGCGTTATCCCGGCATTTGGCCACGGCTCATGGCAGCCTAGGGTCCGCTTGGCAACTAATCCTAAGAATTGGCGTAGGCACTAGTTTTTACAAAAGCGACTGCCATCTAACCTTCCAACCCAGAGAGGAAACTAGGCCTTATTGGGATTAGTCTGGTTTCTTCATAATGTTTTCCTTCACCGAAAAGCGACTGGTAAATATCAAATGATATCAAATGAAAAACTCATTGGTACGAGCCGGGGTTTGAACCCGCGACCTCCGGATTGAAAGTTGCACGCTCTTACCGCTAGGCCATCAGCGCTTTTAAGCTTTTCGAGCACGTATAATGAAAAAATTGTTGGTAAACCTAACCTTTGGGGAGGCGTCGTGGTTAGAATGCTAGCGATCACATGGCGCCTCTCGTCAACGGCAGGTGACGGAAACGCCACAGGGGATTTTAGTGGGTATTCTCCTCCTCACTCTCTGACTAACAGAGGGAGCCTTGGGAGGAGCGAGTCCCACATACCACCCCCCAATGGGCTTCCCCATTGCCCGGGGGGCGAGATGCGTAAATGCATTTACCCCTGCGTAAAAAAAAAAAGGTAAACCTAACCTTATCCCCATTTATAACAGCAGCTGCTCAAGCACTCTTAAGAGGTGTAAATCCAGGAACTTAGACGAAAACAAAAGGTATGGCACGCCACGCGTAACTTGCGAAGGAAGATATGGCCGTTGCGTGAGTTTTTACCTTTTATTCTATAATAATAATTACTCTGAATATATACTTCTGTTCAAAATTTTGCTCACCAGATTCCTCGCTATATCACTAGTTAGTTTTTATTAAAATTATACTTCTATGGTTTGCAGAGTAACGATACCTACATATACAACTGGAAATAAATGAAAATTAGACATTTTAAATTATGAAACTCCCGTGAGACTTAAAGATATTGTTTTTAACTCACGTATTATTAAGTCGAATAAACGCTCGAAATTTTTTGATTAAATTTTCGAGGATCTTCTTCAAGGACCACCGACTGCTCACCTTTACTGGTCGACCAGTAAATTTTGTGATTTGTACCTTTGAAGGTTTTGGTAAGAGTGACCTTGCAAATATTGTCTACTTTCCGAAAGAATTGTTTCATGGCAGCCCTTGATTAAGACGTGTAAAAATTCAATATAAAACCTAAAATTTTGCGTTTTTTTTCTAAAATTCTTAAACACAATCAATGAGTCTAATATCTTCGCAATAAGTTTTACGAATCATCACTCAGTTAACAGTGCACGATGGTACAGTCGCATCGGAGCGGCCGAGGTGGTCAAAAATGTCTGAACACGCAATCTAACGCCTTTACAATAGAGGCGTGTTCAGATATTTGTGAGCACCTTGGCCGCTCCGATATAACTGATGGCCACTGTACATGGCAGGCGTAACTGTCTCCCGTTACTTCGAATTTCATTTATCAGCCGCGTCACCGAGATTTGTTCCGTGACGTCACTATTCCGCTCCCCATTGACACGTTTTTGCCCCAATCACGTAACAAGCGACTGTGAAGCAACATAAATAAGGTATACAATCGTGCGATCGAACGGTTGAGGGGAGCCAAACAATACAATATTAGTATTACAGTTTGTTTATGTCAAGATGAAGAGATTGCAAGGTTTTGATGATGTGACCTGTGTAAGAAAAGGTTTATTTTAGATGGCACTTTAGTGTACACATTGTGATGCGTTCGGTTTGGACAGTGCCCGTTACGTACTGAGCGATGTACGTGTTCAACAATAAATCTGTGTTCGTATTTCTGGCTTATTTATTGACTATCAAGATTCAATCATAGGCTCACTAAAGCACCTTTTATCCAAATGAGGTAGGTGGACCGGTATATGACTATGTGACTTGACATGTGTGTCGTGATTCCTTTTCAAAGTTGTCGGTGCGGAATCTAGCATAGGCACGGGCCGGACTGCACCCCGTATCCGCGCCAATCTGCCAACCTAAACATCATTGTCTCGATAGACAAGAATAACAAAACTATGTGTAATTTTCATTTATTCTCAGTTGTATATCGTTACCCTTCATACCATAGCAGTGCTTAAAATAAATTTAAATTTAAAAGTGGAAAACCACTTTTAAGTTTATTCTAAGCTTAATAGCATCGTTTGCAGACGTTTTTGGTTGTTAAAAATTAAATTAGTATGGGTAGCACATCGTAACTGGTGAATTTCCAATATGACTTGGAACTCCGGTAGCCGTTTAAGAAGTGTAACGCTCTTACGGTAGATGTCGCTAGGGTCCTGTAGACCCATATGGTGGAAAGATTCGCTAGACTATGGATGAGGTCTTGGTGGCTCAGTTGGCAGAGCGCTAAAGTATCGATCCAGAGGCCGTGAGTTCAAGTCTCACCCAAGACAGTAATTTTTCCACCTTTAAATTTATTTGCAGACGTTTCCGCTTGTTAGAAATTAAACATAGCTGTATTATTTTAGTATAAAATAGCTAGTGTGATAGCCGAGTGATATGATGTATGATGAGAAAACTTTTAAGCTGAAATACATAATAATATAATTCATGCCAAAGTAATTGAGATAAAAAGTAAACATCCATACCCAATATACCCATATCTATTCTTCTGTCGCAAGTTTCGCGCGGTACACCATATCTTTTGTTTCTTTGTTCTAATCTTCTGGCTTTACGCCAACCAATGTGTTTCATGGCCGAGGCATAATGCTGTCAAGTTTATTTTCGTGACCTTAAAGGGGCCAACTGATTACCAGTCCGCCGGACGATATCGGCCTGTCAGTTGTTCGGAACTGTCATATTTTTGTTCTAACCGACAGGCTGATATCGTCCGGCGGACTTATAATCAGTGGGCCCCTTAAGCCGAACGACCTTTCTGTCAACCGAAAAAATATATAAGTAAAAAGAAATAAAATAAAACTATGAAAACGGATTATATCGCGTATATTGAATTGACCACGAACGCTGTAAAGAGTTCTAAACGTCGGGATGTATTATAAATTCAATATACGCGATATAATCCGTTTTCATAGTTTTATTTCATGAGTAACTATCGCGGTAACCGAAGACAATATTAAAAAGAAATAATTTCTTTTGAAAATAATGACCAAATATTAAGTATCAATAAATATTCTTATTGAAGTCAGCCGATTGCATCATTGGTTTCCAGCGAAGTAGAATGAATACCTATTGTATTCAAATTGACGAAAACATTTTTTACCATTGAGTTTTGTTTCTTTGAGAAGGTAACCTAAAAACATTTTCGATATGATTTCAGATTATTATAGTTAAAAAAAGTATGACAGGATAAATAATGGCAAGGGAATATGATTATGTTTATTCAGCAAATTGGGATATAATCAACTTGTATACCGGAACATAATCAATCTCTCTGCTTTAATTGCCTTAAAGTTGACTGGTAGGAAATGCCTTTTGGGATTAAGTCCGCCTTTTGTACGATACATTTTATTTTGTGCAATAAAGTTTAAATAAATAAATAAACTTGTATCGATGAAAACGGTAACAAAATACAGTTGTAAACTTTTACTACTTAATATTTTTAAGCGCTGCTGTCATGTATTCATGGTTCATATTAATATAATATATTAATATGAACAATAAATACAATGACATGAATACATCAGATATGTAAATAAGCAGGTAATAAGTGAAACTTCCTTACCTTTTAGTTAAAGGGCAATTTGCAATATTCTGCATGAGACGAAGCGCAGCCTGCTTTTGAAATATTTTCTTTACAAATTGCTCATAAAAAGCTATTTTAACGTAAAATCCTCTTTAATTATTTATACTGTTCAGATTGAGATCTAATACTACTAATTGGCGCTTATTTCTCCTTCAGCTGCTTCAGATTAACCTAAAGTTATATATAATATTGTCTTCGGTTACCGCGATAGTTACTCATGAAATAAAACTATGAAAACGGATTATATCGCGTATATTGAATTTATAATACATCCCGACGTTTCGAACTCTTTACAGCGTTCGTGGTCAACGGGTGACTGAGGAAAAATTACAAATTACTTTGCATTTTGTAATTTTTCCTCAGTCACCCGTTGACCACGAACGCTGTAAAGAGTTCGAAACGTCGGGATGTATTATACATTCAATATACGCGATATAATCCGTTTTCATAGTTTTATTTCACTAAAGTTATATATTTATTATTACCTACATTCAATTCGTTTTTCGTGAATAAACTTTCATTTGATAAAAAGACATAGGGATGCCTTTTCATGAATGTAACTTAGGGTTTTATGATGAATAATTAATATATCATTTACTGTTGTAAATGATATATGTATATTATTTATGAAAAATTAGACCTCTATTATTTGAAGACAAAAATAACAAAACACGAGAATGTACATTACATAAACACAAATGCTCGCTGCGCTGTAGTACTTCTAGCGCAGCGAGCATTAGTGTTTATGTAACGTACATTCTCGTGTTTTGTTATTTTTGTTATTTTTAATCGTTACATAATGTAACTCAATGGATGACTGTTATTGGCCTTGTTTTATGTAAACATAATTATGTCTTAGTTATATTTACGGCTGTTGTTATACTTAATACCAATAAAAAATAAAAGACAACTTACATATTATTTTAGTTGCATACATACAAACACTGCCAGTTAAATAAAAGTTTGTTCTGTACATATCGTAACGAAATATCGTTATTTTGTTCACAAGTGTTGAAGTGTTACTTTTAGTTAAAGTGGTTTCGAGACGTGTTGAAAGGTGCTCGATTTTGTAAGAACGTACATAGAACGTAAGTAATTGGACTAACTGGATTTGCCACTTGGTTTAACGGGTTAGTACGTTTTTAGATTTTAGGGTTTTATAGTTGTGCCAATTTTATACTAGTCTATTTATTTGTACCATAAGTAGGTAATGTGCTAAGTTTTTTAAGGCGTTAGTAGCACACTAAACTATACAGCGTGAATATTTGATACGACCACATATTTTAATATTAGTATAGGTCCTAATGTGTTAACTTTCATTTATTTATCTAAAAATTACAACTTTTATTTTTCCTTGCCTACTCTAGGCAAATGAAAGTCTGAACACAAAAACTTTTTCTTCTAAAATTACACGTTGTAGTATCTTGAAAAAGCCTCAGTAGTGAGTTTATGTCACGGATGGATTGTTTGCGCAGGAAACTCTGAACCCGCACAAACTTAAATTATTTATAAGTAGTTTTACTTGCCCGTTCTTTAATCAAACCTTAGAAGTTGTTACTTAACCATGCGCAGGAACTCTGAATAAAACAATGCAATCTCCTTGGATTTAGGGTTCTAAGAATAGTCTTGATTAATCGTAACAGTGCTTAACCTATTGGACGCCAATGACGGATATATCGGCATCGCAGGTCCAACGCCAAAAACTGATTAATCCGTCACAGACTACAGAGCAACATAGACCTACGTGCATGTACATAAAGTTCAATTTCAGTTTTGACACTTCGGTGACGTGGCGTCCGAGTGACAGCTTTTGTGTTTGACACGGCGTCGAAAAGGTTAAGAGAAAATAGATCAACCGGACGAAGACGTACGTGGCTCAAAAATCTACGAATATGGTGGCACACGTTCTATATTTCTCGAGGTTGAATAAGTATCCAAAGTCTGTATAGATTTTATGATATGGCACTGGAAGAAAAACTGCCAAGAATTTTGATAGGTAGGTAAGTAGGTAAATGGGAAGGGAAATAAGTTTTCTGGCATCTTTGTTATATTTATGCCGCCGTGATTTTGAAAAGTTATATAAGTAGGTATATAAACTTACATTTCGTTCGACGTTCAAATACTTAATATCTATCACATAAGATATTTAATTATCTTATCAGATAATTAAAGAACAATTTATTAATTTGCCTACGAAGTTTGTAATTGCCACAAGAAAGTTCGAATTTTGATAACTGGAGTAGCTATATTGTATTGAATACCATTTTCTATATACCTACTAACTTATGTTTTTCAATAAAAGCACGACTGTTTAAATTTAATGTCGCCACGCGTATCGTCGCTTACGTTACAAAACGAATAAATAACACATTGCAAATAGGTTAAAAGTAGATCGATTCGAGTAAAATTGTCCACAAATATTTATTTCCGAAACGCAACTGATGGGTATGTAAAGGATTTATTTGCCCAATGTTCGGCGGATTCCAGTAAATAAACTTGAAAACGTACAAGGAAAACGTCCCTAGAAATAAATATGACGAAAACCAGAACTAACCCCTCCTTAAGGAAAACCGCTAGAATTTATTTTCTGTGTGATATTGTAAATGCGAAATGCCTCGTGTTCTGGCTTATATGTCTCGATTTACACTTTCACTTACAGCAGACAAAGAGATAATTATTTATATTATTTTTCCCCTCACTAGCTCGGAAAGCCGTCTTTTATCCTTTAAAACAAGCGGGAAAAAACGCATTTTATCCACTAGTGGGGAAAGTAATTTGACCTTGGATGGCCTGTTTAAGTAGCTTTTGACAGATAACAAAACGTAAAACGTTCATAGTAATGATTCGTTCGATATTAATAATGATTAAATAAATGGTTTATGGTATCCTAAAATTATAAATATATATATATATTTGAGATTCCCACAATGAGCTCTTTCATTTGATATGTAACATGATATAGTTGAAAAACTGTTTTTTTTTTTTAATTTTCTCATTTATCCCCCAAAAGTGGCTCCCATGTATAAAATTCATTTGTTTACGTTACATGTCTGTCTTTGGATCACAAACTTACATAATATGTATACCAAATTTCAACTTAATTGGTCCAGTAGTTTCGGAGAAAATAGACTGCGACAGACGGACAGACAGACAGACAGACGCACGAGTGATCCTATAAGGGTTCCGTATTTTCCTTTTGAGTTACGAAACCCTAAGAATACAAGCATACTACACAAATGGAATAAGCGAACATACCCCAGGGGACGCCCTGACATAAGCTACATAAAATAGCTTAGCTATTAACTAATTACTCTCTTTTTAAAACCCGACCTTAAACGTATGAGACGCTTAATACATTTTTATTTATTTTCATATTGTGCTACTACTTCTAGGTTAGGTACTTATGGTACTAAACAATGTAAGTGCCTCGTGTTATTAAAATTCAATTTGGTATAAACTATCTTTTTACAGCCTAATGTGAAATGAAAATTACAAACTATTTTAAACCGTAAAATGTAATTTTATAACTGTGTTTTTAACTTTTAGTTTTTGCTGCAAGGGAATTATCCATACAATAAAGTTAGTGAAAAATGCGAATGTGTTTCATGTTTCAGTTAAATTGTAGATGATGTCATAATTTAATGCTGAAAAATTATTTTGGTGTTTGTTTAAGATGATTTTAAACGTATTCGATATAAGTAAATATGTACGTAGTGTAAATAAAAAAATAGGTATTAGACATCTGAAATGCAAGTATGTATATTATAAAGGCGAAAGGTGAGACAATAAATATGCATAATATATTATAGATCATTTTTTTTTTCTAATGCAGATTCGATTCAGTAATTTTTTTAAAGAAAAAAGTGAAAAATTCACCGCTTCGGGCAACACTCAAACTTGAGACCTGGAACACCGGTCCACCGGTCCAATCGTTCTTAACCAACTGAGCCACCGCAAGTTACCAGAAGCAGGAGAATCTTTCCATTTCTTCCTTCCGTTTACACGCCTTAGGGAGGAGCATATAGCGACATCTACCGTAAGAATGATCTATCTCGTTGTATTGAGAATTCACCAGTAACAAAGGGCTAACCCATACTAAACTATGTATCAAGCGTAGATACGTTTTATAGATACGTATATAGCTATTTTGTTCTGTCATTTTGACATATGTATTTGTATGAAAGGGATAAACCATAAATTAACTAATTGAGGCTTATAAAGTTTTATAAATAGGGGGTTAATTATTACGGGTAACGCGTCACGTGTCATCTGATAATACCATTGAAGCTTAAATATAGGTTCACCAAAATCTTTTACCCTTTCTTCTGTTTTAACCATTTCTTCTGTTTTCCAGGTCATGTAATCAGGATCACATTATGGCGTTTATTCTTTATTGTATTGCAGTCATGTTCATAATACATTAGGTGTTACAGTTTGAGGATGGTAGGTATATGACACCCTGTCAGGGCACTCAATTTTCTTAAGTCTAGGTAAAATTACATGCATCTCATACAAATAGCAATAAAATCTATATTTATAACTATATTTTATCGACGTTTATGCAACGTTAAATGTCAAGTTCGTTTTTGAAAATTAGTAAAATAATAAAATAATGATGCTAAATATTAAATGTTAAATGTCCAGGTTAATTTATAAATAGATTTAAATAATGTGAAACAATATAGTTAATATTTAAGAAGGTAAATGCATGGTTACATGTCATTGAAAATAAAATGGCGTTAAGTAGGTATCTAAAATTAAACAAGAGTTTAACGGCCCACTTATCATTGCAAATTTTCCTTGTTTTGTAAATATACTTGGTACAAGCAAAAATGACGCAACCATATTTACTGAAATTCTTTTTTTGGCTGTTCTTAAACAAGCTGTAGTTTCATTGGCATATTATTCACCCTACAACCAATAGGTTTCTAGTTTAATACTTGTATGTCCCAAACCACGCACAATTCAACATATTCGCTTTGCAACCTCGTATCTACATAACTATAAAACCCCTAATACAAACTTTATATTCAAAAACAGAAGGTTCTAATTCCGATGCAGCCAGGAAGACTTACGAGTTTAGTAAAGCGGTTGTAGTACACAGTCGTGCGTATCGACTCTTGGGGAACGTTTTTCACGTCCTTACGGCTTTTTACGAGCGCAACAAACCGTCACGCACCTGAGCTTCGTTTTAAAAGAAAAAAGTAGTAAGTGTGTATGAAGCTTAAGCATTTTAATGCGTTTCTGAACAACAGGTGTAGTGTGTTGGTCGGAATACGATTGTAAATTGCTTAGTAGCAAGATTGATGACTTATTTTGATACGGGATTGGTTCCACATTTGGTTATACTTGAATGTGAACATGCTCGAATGCCTCGCCCGAGTCAGATGTATTTTCGGGAAAAATACATTTGTTCATACGTAAAGATAAAGGCAGTAATGCAGATTTATTATGCTCGTTAGAAGACTTCAATTTTGGGAAAGTATTGACACTTTTGTAGAAAGCTCCAGGGTTTCGAAGGACTCAGACTAAGGAAGAGTTAATGAGAGGATGTTGTTACCAATAAAAATAAATTGCAATAAATACATATAATTTTATAACGTGTAATGCCAAAGTTTTTTTGCCGAGGTTTTTCCGAGGGGCTACAGTATGGGGTTCTTCAAAAATGAAAGGTACAGGTTTTTAAAGGGTCGGCAACGCGCATGTAATATCTCTGGTGTTGCAGGCGTCCATAGGCTACGGTAACTGCTTACCATCAGGCGGGCCGTATGCTTGATTGCCACTGACGTGGTATAAAAAAAACTATTGTGTAGAATTCAGAAAATGCAGATTTGCGAACAGGAAGAATCGCTACTGTACACAAATAATGAATGTGCACAGTAACGAATGTGGTGAAATACTATTGTGTAGAATTCAGATTGTGCAGATTTGCGAACAGGAAGAATCGCTTCTGTACACAAATAATGACTGTGCACAGTAGCGAATGTGCTGAAATACTATTGTGTGGAATTCAGATTGTGCAGAATTGCGAATAGGAACAAAACGATATTGGCATGAACGTCGAATAATCCATAATATATTCTTGCCATTACTTACCACAAAATTTAATGTTTTCAATAGTAAAACATGTTTATGATGTTCATTTATAATAACTCTGCCCCAATACCTAAGGGTCAGCACGATTAACTTTCGAATTTCTTAAATAAACACACCTACCTATTCAAATTTCTTACCGCCCACAGTTTTATTTGAAGGCAAAATCTAAATATATCAATTTGCTGTCAGTAGAATGAGCTTTTACTATAAATAAAATACAATGAATAAAAAAAAAGATGGAGGAATCTTAATTTTAACCTGGAGGTTGTCAAATTATTCGAAACACCTTCGTAACAATAATATATCCAAACTTACGGCCGACATTTTCCTGGATTTGTTATAAATAAAAAGTAATGGAGACCATGATTCATTTCCTCAATAAATCATCGTGGGTTTAGTCACAGAAAACGTATAGTACAGTAGAATATCTATGTAAAGTAATAAATTTCGCTCTTACTAGAAGTACTTATCTCATATTTTTGCAGTATTGTACTAATAATACAGGTAAAAAAGAAGTGTACCTAACTACCAATTCAGCAAATAAAACGCTAGTTATTTTACGTTTGCTGTTCATGTATAGTTTCTTAATTTCATAGGTTTGATATAAATCTTCATTTGCTTCTTGCTTTCTGCTAGGTGTTAAGTACAGGTATAGCTATTCAATTCGATTCAATTTATTTATTTCTCTTGAACACTACCACCACTATACCACTACCACTACCACCACCACCACTATACTACTTTATACTATTGTAGACGTCAATAGAGAAAACTATAGATGATTAAATATCTAAATCGAGATACTTTTAGGATTCGCCAATAATTTAATGTTAATTTACACTGTCCATCAAAATCTGTGATTAATTTTTATTCAGTTTCAAAACGTGTTTAAAGCAGGCAATTAATAAAATATTTTGAAAGCGTGTAACGCAAAATATTTTAATATTAATTACCTGCTTGTTTGACTTTGAAGTAAACAATTTTGAAACGCCAGCCCATTACACAGAGAAAGACTTCTGTAATATGATGCTATTGTGTTATTTGTTGTATTATGTTTTCGTAAAAATATACAACCATTATTAACTAACGTATTTTCCATTTGCTCCACAAAAAATATTAACTATTACTTTCCTGGAACTAAATAGAGTTCGCGAACCAAAAGGTCAAATTTATATTGAACAAACTTGTCACTTAAGTCCTTTTGGAAACGAAGCGCGTGTAAGATAAAATGAAACCACTCATGTATTATTTATCCCCCGGTTATTTTTCTTATTCAACTCGAGAACGTCGGAACATACATAAGTTGACATTTTATTGTACAGAGAACGGAGCTGATTTTCTCAGAAAATATTATTCTTTGCTTTTACGTGGGGACGATGCCGATGTTTTTATATATATTTGGGATCCATACGAAAATATTGAGGGAAATGATCATTTCCGCGCTAGAAGGTAGCGTACCTGCGGAATATCTAATATTTAATCAAGGCAAATGGTTGTGTAACAGCCAAGGTTGGTACTAGGTATCTACAATAATGAATTTATACATATATTTATGCCCGACGCAACCCAAATAAGCTTCTGTTGAGTTTTGTTATGTAGCCTTGGTCTTATTAGGCACATAATTTGTTAACAGCTTAATTTACGTACACGCGTATCCTTGTTTCTTCCAATGTACAGTCAGTAACAAAAGTTGCGGATCAAAAGTATTTGCATTTCCTAATAACTTAACCGTTCCCCGCGACTATGGGTGCTCTGGACTATTATATAATCTGTGGTTCTGGTAGCGGTCAGGGCACTGGCGGAGTCGGGGGTGCTCAGAAAAGACCCACAACAAGATGGTCCGACGATCTGGTCGCGGGGAGCCGATGGATGAGAGCGGCGCGAGACCGGTCGTTATGGAGATCCCTGGGTGAGGCCTATGTCCAGCTGTGGACGTCTTTTGGCTGATATGATGATGATGATGATGAAGAACAATCAGATTTTATATTAAAGGAAAAAATGGAAAAGTTACACTTCCGGTAGGAGGAATTTGGAGTATCGCTCGCAGACGTATCTGCATGTTAAAAAATTGAACAATTAGATTGTAAAATGTGTAGAAAAATGTATAAATGTGTCTGTAATACTTATGAAAGCAAAAGTATGTATTAGATTGTTACAGATACTTTGAATGCAAACTGTAGAGATAACTATATCTCTATTTTTTTTATCTATTTACACAAAGGGTACATGCTTTACACAAATTTTATGCATCGCGAAACTGTAACCAGTTTGTTGGCGATTGACGCGCTCAATTACATAATAGAAAAGTATTCCAGGGTGACAATACTTTTATCGCGTTGTTTCATCCGCTACTATAAAGGCTGTCTGTACTTGTAATTGTGACATTTTGACATTTTGATTCAGAAATTGTTTAATTATTATTGTTTTCTATATTGACATTGTATTCTTTATCATAAAGACGATCCTTATTGGGAGATTTTTTATATTATTGTGTGTTGACGATTCTTATTGGGAGATATTATTTGTTATTTTACGAGTATACCTACTCCATTAATATGACACTGTAACCACTGTTCCCATTTGGGATAAATTGACTTTTTATTTATTGTTTCTACTTTTATTGTTCTTGTGTGTTGTGTTTTTATTGTTTAGTGTAAGTTTTGACATTGTAAATTTACTTATATTTTCGATTTGTAAGTATTTATCTACTGACTCTTATTGTAATTGTGTTGACAATCCTTATTGGAGTTATAATTTTATTTTCATTAGTATTGTTATTATTTTCATTTTTATTTTTATTTTGACGATCATGATAGAAATTCTTATATTTTTGACATTAATGCAAACTTATTATGTAAATTGTCTTTCATGAAATAAATCATCTAATCTAATCTAATCTAATAAAAGATATCTGCAAATTATAAATTCAAGTAAAGGTTAGGTACGAATGGTACGATATTGGTTTTTCGTCCGCACGATTTTCCGCGTTCCCGACGCCTGTTTTGGATCTTTCACGACACCAGTCCAACGGGTCAGCGATTTTCCATTTTCCCCTTTTCTATCCACGTGGTCGAACACAATAAGCTATTAGTAAATATGTAGGGTGCGTTGAATATAATTTGAATGCATATGTCATATCCGGCTAGGTATCGTTAGGTAATAATAGTGGCGATAAACAGTATATTGTGTTACAAGGGAGCTAAATGACATATTTACGGCGAGGGCGTACATTGAATCCTAAACGAAGCGAAGGATTCTACGTAATAGAATCTCGAGAGCAAAGAGGGATTCTAAACTAGAATTCTGAGTGTAGGAATTCAGCTGGTGTGTTACGCCCAAGGTGGAAATAATTTTGCTACCATGTGACACATACTGCTCTTCACATCACCTATGAGGTAATTATGATGTTACAAATATTATTTAAACTGAAAAAATAATGCGCAATTTTTTTTTTTAATAGTGTCCTAGAACAGAAAAGAGTTACTTTGATCCCTCCTAGCAAGGAAGAAAAGTGCCACTTTGATCCTTCCTAGCAGGGAAGAAAAACCCCTTTTTTGAATTGGTGATGTGAAAATAAATGTTTTGATTTTGACACAATTACGTATAATAAAGGTTCAAGTCTCTGACCTAGGCAAACCTCTTGGATTTCTCCTAGGTATGTATGTTGTCGAATAAACCACGAAACTCAAAGCAGTCCTAGGTTTCCAAGGTATTATGTTTCACTTAGAGAAACTCAAGATAACTAACGAACCTCTACCAATCTAGGTTCCTGCCTAAACTTAAGAACCTACCTAAATAAGAATATAAGTAGAAAACATCCAATACTTAGAAACAATTTGATTAGCTCATCAAGCAAAGAGTCCCCGGCAACCTCGGTTCTTCATGCAAACGTAGTTACGCTCTCATTTTAAAACGATTGCTCTGACATTTTGTACTTACAATAATATAAGGTATATCATATCATATCATATAATATAATATCATATCATATCATATCATATCATATCATATCATATCATATCATATCATATAATATAATATCATATCATATCATATCATATCATATCATATCATATCATATCATATCATATCATATCATATCATATCATTTATTCAGTAATAATCTTACATTGCCATTGGTATATACATTTCACTTATAGAAAAGTTAAGAATAAAATAATAATAATACAGAAATTGATTAATAGAAATTACAATGTCAATTTGGGTAAATATAAATGTTAATTTAGATATTTATTTATTTTAATGTCAGGTCTCATTATTCTTATCCATAAACTCATTCACCGAGTAATAGGCCTTCTGTACCAATAGAGATTTCAAGTGTGAATTAAAACCTGAAATGGTGTTCTTACTTTTAATGTTGGGTGGAAATTTATTATAGATCTTAGATCCGACTATATTTACACAGTTGCCAGTTTTCCTAAGGCTATGAGTGGGCTGTTCCAAGTCATGCTGACGACTGTCCTGGAATCTATTGATGTTCCACTGTTTTTTGGGGAAAGAAGACAAGTCTGAGTCTATATCTAGGTCTGTAATAAGTTTATGTAGCTTCAGATACCGTAGTATAAAAATACAGAGAATTTAAGTTTTTCATACAAAACTTGTTTTTACTCTTTTCGTTTGTTTTTTAAACTGGAGCTATATAAACTAATTACAGACCTAGATATACCTCATACCATTGTATATGCAAAGTTTCTTTACAATCCAACACGTAGTTTTAAAATGAGAACGAAACTCCGTTTGTATGGAAAGGTGAAATTCGGCCGAGCTTGCCACTCTTAATTAGTGTAGGTAACTAATATAGCTTTTAAGTTAATGTAAATAACCATATATATGGTCTTATGGATTTGGAGTAAAGATATTTAATTTAATTTAAGAGTTTCTAAGCCTTAGTATGACGTTTCAAAACATCCCCAAAAGTTTCCGAACCCCAAATTCCAACTCACTTTCTAATAAATAATCTTCGACTTCACCTTTCTAATTACCATGTCAGGTGCAGCTGGTCGTAAATTAAATAATTCTACTTATTAATTAAGCCGACTTTCTTTTGTTCAGTCCCCATTGTTTCAATTTAAAACCGTGAAGAACTTTTCGAGATTTTGGCAAATTTTCCATTGTAACCAAAAGTATTGAATGGCTTGTAACAAAAGGTGAAAATGGATTGTTATTGTGAGAATTTGCACGCTTGGAACGGGGGTGATAATAATGTCTTATTAATCTTATTATAAAACCAGTTTCGTTATGAAGAATTATTCCTTTGATAAACAAGTCAGAAAAGTCAGTGGATATTTTAAACTTTTGCTTTATCTCATTTTTGGAGTATCTGTAAGGGCATTTATTTGTGTGATGAACACGGAGCAATGGTATTCTTATTTAGAAATATAATAAAACTAGCGACCAGCCCCGGCTTCGTACGGCTAAACCTTAATAAATTAGATACATGAACCTTCCTCACGCATCGGTCTATTGGTAGGTGAAAGCCGCATGAAAACCGTTCAGCAGTTTTCGAGTTAATCGCTTACATACAAACACACAGACATACAGACAGACGCGGCGGGGGACTTTGTAATATAATATGTATATAGATAGATATCTTTAAATTCAAACAGATTTGATATCTTAATGGATATGAAGATTAAACTTGTTAATGTTACGTAACAGTGTAATAATGACTCTCTCTTTCAATAGCTTAGTGTTAAAAGTGATAATTCTATAGGACGTGGATAACCCCGTCCATAATAGTCTGTGCGGAATAGTATTTTATGCAATCGTGATATAATAGAGAGCTTTTTAGTCGAGTACCGTGTTTAAGCAACGAAGCTTGCTGAGTTGCTTAACTAAGGTACGAGATTGAAAAGCTTGATTATATCACTATTGTATACAATACTTTTTCTACGAGACAAAAAAATAATACTTTCAACTAGTAGAATCATACCACCAAACCAAACCGAAACCAAAAGTATACAGCTATACGCGAGCTGCCGCAGCCCGCGATACCTTCATACTCGTACGCGCGCCGGCCGCCGGGCCTGGCGCCCCTGGCGGGTTGGTCAACGACACCTCCTCGTAACTCATGAGGCCCTGGTACCTGCTCCGCGCTAAATTCAATTTTAAGACAGTTTTTTTCTCGATTTTGGCCACCGAGACTAACAAGCAACGCTAAGCGGTTTTCGTAGGGTATGGATGTTGCTATATGAAGGGTGTCACATGCGCGTTTCTGACTTATGAAGCAATTGTTTCTACTACAACATAAAATAAAATGTTTTTGTTGGCCAACCAATCACAAAGCAGATGCGACGCAGCAGCGTGTTTAAGTAGGCTAATTTGCATTGAATCGAGTCTCCTTAAACAAGAAATTTTTATCGAAATGTATAAAGTTCCATTTTCAAGATTTTTATAATTGACTAAACCGTATCGATAAAAGTCTTATGCTTGAGTCGGAAGTGCCATAGACTATCCAACGTTGAAAAGAGTACGGTTGTATTGTTGCATGTGAAGTTGTAATACACAGATTATACTCGACGAGTAGAAAAAGATGTATTTCTGTAGCCGCTATAACAAGAAGTACTAAAAACAATACAATAAATATTTAAGTGGGGCTCCCATAAAACAAACGTGATTTTTTTGCCTTTTTTGCGTAATGGTACGGAACCCTTCGTGCGCGAGTACGAATCGCACTTCTCCGGTTTTTTTACACTGTGCCAACGCTGACGGCTGAGCGAGGTAGCGGGGTGAAAGGGACCAATACGATTAATAAGTTAATGAAAGAAGGACAAGATTAATCGATAGCTGCGTTCATTTAGCAGCTCAATCAAGCGTTCATTTTCGGAATTACAGACGAACTTGTCTTTTTAAGAAATTAAGGATATTTCTGAAGATTAAATAATGAGAAATGTCTCGTATAAAAATAAATATCCACTATCTCCTATATAAAAAATACTTATAGTATTTTCTGTATGTGTTACATTACGATGGACGTTAAAATAAAAGTGTGTGTGTATGAAATGAGCAGAAAGCGAGTTTTATAAAATACCACACATTTTTGGACCCGGGCATGTCCTTAAACTACGTCCAAAAGAAAGGTAGGGGCACTGTGAATGTCATATCGCGATAGTGTGGTAGGGACCAGCACAGCAGATGTCATTCCAGATCCAGAGCAGACCACAACTGGGGTAAGGATCTCCACCTTACAGAAAACCGCAGCCAAATAACACACTAGACACTACTCATAGTGTTGTGTTCCTGCCGGTGAGTAAGATTGCCAGAGCTCAACGAGGGTGAGTTGCAGGCGTCCATAAGCTTTTTTTTTATACCACGTCGGTGGCAATCAAGCATACGGCCCGCCTGATGGTAAGCAGTTACCGTAGCATATGGACGCCTGCAATACCGGAGATATTACACGCGCGTTGCCGATCCTTTAAAAACCTGTACACTCCTTTTTTGAAGAACCCCATACTGTACATTTAGTTACATAGACTGTTGTATCTACACGCATATTATAAGCTCTTTATGATACATTTAGAAACCGCATGTTACGACCGCTATAATAATATTGCGGTATTTGTCCACACTGTTTGCAATTGGCATTTTATCTCGCCTGATACTAGAAATGTGGTCAACTCAAATTCATTTCACAGTTTTGAATGGTTCACGGTTAGACTTATATTGATTGTAGTGTGAATGCGACCGGTGGTAATGTTGAAAGCGAACGCAGCCAACACGCACGAATGAGGGTAGACCGAGCGCGGTGTACACAACTTTGACACCCACCCGCTATCTTCAGTTACCCGTGAACAAGATGCATGTAACTGCGTCGAAATATCGGGAGCTCGAAAACAAAACAAAAGGTAATCACGGTCCATATCCCGGTCAATAAAAGTCGAGTTTTGCCTTGGATGTTCGTAATTTTAATTTCATTATTAATTCGATATCGACGTTTCTATTACGTAATTAATAACATTTTTAACAGTTTATAGTATAGTATTCTGGCCGTAATTTGCGGATTTTAACACATTATAGAGGGTTGATATATTATGTATGTAGATAGGAGTTTTCAGAAAATTGTGTACCCAATTAGCGTGAGTAGCTAAGAAAAGTTAATCGCTGTCAGTTGTGACGACAATTTAGCATGAAATCTTAATAGGAATCAACTTTTTGCCTTTTACATTGTAATATCGGTTATCTTTCAAAAAATATCCTTCGTTTCATAAAAAAACAGATTAAAAAAAGCAGATTTTAAAAAGTATTTTTCTTTTAAATATGTTTAGTTTAAGTTAGTTTTAAGTTTAACATTAATTTAATTTTTTAATTTTAATTTTAATTTTAATAATATGTAACTCTATGGATGTAATAAAACTATGAAAACGGATTATATCGCGTATATTGAATTTATAATACATCCCGACGTTGACCACGAACGCTGTAAAGAGTTCGAAACGTCGGGATGTATTATAAATTCAATATACGCGATATAATCCGTTTTCATAGTTTTATTTCATGAGTAACTATCGCGGTAACCGAAGACAATATTCTATGGATGTAATTAATCCGAAATAAAAGCTTTTTGATTTTTGATTTTTTTTGATAAAAAGACAAGTTCGTCTGTAATTTCGAAAATTGGTTATAGTTTATGAAATGAACACCAAAGCCAAGTTATAATTGAAATTTAATGCTTAATTATCATCACAAAACTGACAGTGGTTAACTTTTCTTAACATTTCACGCTAATTAGGTAGGTACACTATTTTCTTAAACTCCCAGATAAAGATGTTACTCGTAATTAATGGGTAATTTACACAATCAACGCAATATTATAATCAACTTATAAACTATTGTGCGTTATAGCTTATACCCATATCAATACGAGATTAATATGGGTCTTATTTATAAAAATAAAATCTGCAATTGAGGCCGATCTCTCACTTCCGACAAATAAATGTCATTACCCATATCAGAAAGATATAGGTGTTATAGGAATTCTGACATTTAATATTTCCAATGATCCTTAATCATTTTCCTGTGACAAGCAAGGGCAAAAAAATGACGTTTAATGAAAATTTTACGATTGCCTATTATGGACCTACCGTTACTAACTATGTTATCGAATTTAAACTGTTGTGAGACATACTAACATTAAATCATTTTACGGTTTAGACTCACTTGTTTTAGTCACTCGCGCGACATGTTTCGGAGAGCCTAGGTCTCCTTTCTCAAGCACTAATAGAATGATTAAATGATTTAATATAAATAGTTAAGTTGATAATAATACCTATATTTATACCTGGACTAGTACTTGTTCTATAGAACAAAGTGTATGAAAAATGAATAGATGGCGTACTAAATCAATAGAAAAAACTATTAACACTGCTAAAGCCTTAGAACAAAAGAAAATAAGTACCTACCAACATATGTTACTTAGCAAATATACATTAAAAATTTAGTTATGACTTTAGTCGTTTATTACCTACTCGTACTTTACGTAATTGCTTTACCTACATTGTTAGGCTTGTTAGTTAAATACTTTTGGCCAAGGGCGGCTATTTTTTAACTAGGTAATGGCCTAATATTCATGTATCTACATCTACAGTATTCATATATGGCTAAGTCATTTTTGTTAACCTACGAGTACACAGACGTTTAGAATTAAAAGAAAATAATTAAAGAAAAAAACAGTCGTTTCTTTTCGTCGCTAGCCAAGGGTGGAAAGAGAATCATATTTTGGCGCTCTCACTTCGTTCGAGCGCCAATATTTCGAGGGTGGGTTGGTTACTTTTACCCGAGTTAAACACTCTACTTTTTATTTCAACTATAAGGAAAGTCAAACACGAAAATATTCTGACGGTTAAGAGAATTAGGGACTGGAATTGGCGCCATTTACATTTTGATGGGAAAAAATTCTAAAATCATAACTAAGTCAAACCGATCTTAAATTGGGATGTGTCGCGCCTTGAAAAAAAGTGAAACTGAATGAATGAATATAATAATAAATGAATATATGCAATGATAATATTTTACACATATATCATCGTCGTTATATTGATTTATTGACAAATATTTACGTTTATTTCATTTAAATACAAGTACTTAGTATATTTTTTAATAATGCAATGCAATTGAGATTTAATTGCGATAATACTTGGTATGAAAATGCGGAAGTCAATATGAGAGTTTTTAACTGAATAATATGGCATATATGGCTGTTAGCCGTTGCTCGAAGTACGAATATAAAAATAATAATACTTTCCACCCTAGGGTGGGAAATGCAATTTTCCACTCGGCTATCAGGCTATCAAAGGTGAACTTTCCTAATAAGAGATATTAAAATGTATTTATTAGTCAGAATATAAAACATTTATGCGGTCTTAAATTAAAATTAATGTAGTTATATTCCATTAAATTCTACTTATTAATATTTTATTTTATATCTATTTCTTACATCAATATCTATGGAATATTACAAAGCAGCAAAAGTGGCTAATTGCGTAAAGCGAAAGAGAAACAAAAAAGTTGTGCTCCGGTCCATTCCATGCATTTCAGCATAACACTAATTGTCACTAAGAAACCCATGTATTTAGAAACACGGTATTTTAGATCAGCAAAGCACTAAACGGATTATATTTTGATGACGCCATAAAATAGATTCCATAAATGTCTTGACTGTGCCCCAATAATAGATTGCCCTCTATTCGCAAACGCGAAATAATGCTAGGTTCACATGAGTTTAGTATTTGCCACTAGAACTAAGTATTCTAAGTAACGCTGCGTCTTACGTAAGCGACCAACTCGCGAATGCGAAGCGAAGAGGCGCGGCGCATCGGCTACGGCCCACGTAGGACACTTCTATGTATCAAAGGATTTATTCACCCCGCGCCGCATCGCATCGCTACGCGTTCGTGTGTTGTTTACCTACGTAGTACGCTGCGTAAGCCTTTATCTGTATTGTAAGTGGCATGTAGCTATTACACACTGCTGTTTATTAAAGAATGGCATTATCACTCTGTTGCAACGTAGGTATTTCACTGTTTGTAACATAATTATCACATTTAATATGGGATATGTTTTCATAGTATATTTCTGTAGGAAGTAATATAGAATAATTAACTTATAAAAATATATATGTTAATCAAGGTTAAAATATTTCTGCTTACTAAACCTGATCCAAATACGTTAAGCTGTTTTTGAGTTATAATCATTTAAACATACAAACTTTCGCGTTTATAAAAATGGTAAGGTGAGTGGAGTTATGATAAATAGTCACAAGCTCATGTAAACCCAGGCTAAAGCGTACAGAATCGATAGCGAATGGAGCCGACATGTCAACGTCTGCATGTCAAACGCGCGGTGTCGGATACAAATCTGTCAATTTACATAACAAACCGATGCAAAATATAAACTCGCTTGCGAAAACTCAAGAACACGGCTGTCGAAAACAAAAACTTTGCCAGATATCGAGAATATTTAGTTCGTTCTATTAGCTTTTTTTCTTAGCTAAATTTAGCACTGACTTGAAATGAACAAAGTGTGGGTGTGTCGTAATAAACATCATATTTTCCACACGGCCATTGCAAATGCCATGCATACAGTTAGCTTGGTTCTACCAAAGGTATATAACTCCGTAATAGATGGATACAGTTCAAGAAATTTGATTTTATTGTAATTTCAAATTTCACTTGTAATTTGGCGTAATTGAATTTAATTTTTTATAATTGTGTTATTTTATTTATTTATTAGGTAGGTTGACATTATTTGTATAGTTATTTTATCTCAATAATATTATTATCTTTTGAGCGTTTTGGGGTCACCTGTAAGCCCGCAAGAGATTTTTCACAAATAAAACAAAACAAATAAAACAAATACACAGTCTAAGGATTGGATTCTCGATCAGATGACGCCACTAGCTTTGCCCTACTCTCGTATAGAGGGCGTTGACGGTTTCGTTTGTTATTTATAATTTTAACGCATAACTTATTTCCGTTAAAGAACATGGGTCAAAATCATATAAAAATAATTAATGCAAATAAAAAATCATTTATCCATATTTAAATACATTTTAACGTATTTTTATAAATCTTCATTTTTAGTTTTAAAGTATGTCGATAGATGGCAGTGAATTTACAGTGGTTACAAAATTTACTATGACAGTACCGCTCTATCTTATTGAGGATATAATAAGATAGAGCGGTACTGTCATAGTAAATTTTGTAACCACTGTAAATTCACTGCCATCTATCGACATACTTTAAAACTAAAAATGAAGATTTATAAAAATACGTTAAAATGTATTTAATATGGATTTAATATGGATAAATGATTTTTTAATTTGGTTCTACTAACATTTCGAGTTGAATAGATTTCTATTCAACTGTTATCTCACATAGGTAGTTGCTTTTGAATAGTTAACACACAAAAAAATTTTAATACAAAAAAACAGCGTTGGTAGCCTGTAGCCTAGCCCCAGGACGCTGAACTAATTCCAATAAGGCCTAGTTACCCCTCTGGGTTGGAAGGTAATATGACAGTCGCTTTCGTAAAAAATAGTGCCCAAGCCATTTCTTGGGAAGCCCTGGCTCCCATGCGCCGTGACAAAAAGCTGGGACAGCGCTAATAAGTCAAGCAAAAAGATATGTTGAAGTTGAAATATTTGGCATTTACTAAGTTATCGCGTGAGACAGTCAAATCCAGATAACGAAGACCGAAGAACACCCCCATTTTCTTATCCACCAAGGATCTTATGTGATAGTCGGTATATAACATGGGTTTATACAACACAGTATGACAGGATAATAAGGAAATATGTAGGGACGGATGGGAAAGGGTCCTTATTAAGGGTGTCGCCGTTGACTACCTCGCATAGACTCCGTATTATGGAGCGTTTACTAAAACTTGCGGAAACCACATACTACACATACACATTGCGAAAATACTGCCTTTTAGGTTGGGCGGTTGAATTTTTATAGGTACGAAGTTAGTAATGGAGCGCTAATTTAATTCCAACAAACTTTGGATTGAAGACATTTAAAAAATATAAGTAACAAAACTAAACGCTGTGTTCATACTCCAGGAGCTCGGCATCACACAGCGTTTATCGACCTTGATACAGTCGCGCATACTGCAGTACTTTGGACATGTCTCTAGGCGTGATAACTACTCAATATAGAGCGCCTGGTCGTACAAGGAAGAGTGGAGCAAATCAGATCGTGCGGCAAAACACCTATGCGCTGGACTAACCAAATAAAATCCGTAGTTGGAAACCACGTATCTGACAGTCTCTGGCGTAGGAACAGGGAGAGATGGCGGGAGATCGTGCGATGAGCTGTGTCCGCCTCTGCTATCGATGCGGACGCCTCAACGGGCTTAACGTGACAACGACCGCTTTGTCGTTGCTTCAAATTTGAATCTCAACGCATGATGTCAATGCTTGGTTTTACATGTTTCATCTAGTAAAATTTATCTGTGGAACTTGAATCAAGGACGATATTCGAGCTACGAGGTAAACTACCCGTGAATATTCACCTTACACAATTTATGGGGTAACGGAAATGAGTTATTTACTGAATGTTGCCTTTCGCTAAGAAGCATAAGTCGGAGCTGAACTTATTTTCATGTATAAATATTTAAAGGAGCGCATTCAGAAACAGATATTTATTTACTTCCTTGTCCATAAAACATAGCAAACTTCTGTTTAGTTTTGTCTTTTTCTAACAAACAAAAATCTCCAAATGATGGATTGTGGCAAACGATTATCAACGACTTGTTAGATTTGATATTGGTCTAACGAAAATTTATCGTACAAAAGTAGGACTTAATGCCCCGAGGCATTTTATTATGTAGGTACTGTATTGTAAATATGAAAAGTGTTCCTACGATTGTGATATTACCTACTTCCCGTTAGAAAGGATTCATTAAGTTTTTTTATTGATAATTTTAAGTTGGTGATGTTACAAATATTTATCACAAAAGTTTAAAAAACCAAAGGCGATTACTAAATAGTTTTACCTATATTTGCGATATTTTTGTTGTATATACTTAGGGGGAAGTCCCGTAACCACGGACGGCATATAGTGCCGGACACACGTACTATCTCAGCAACTAACAACGCGAGCAATTCAAGGATAAACAAAAGTGGCGCGGGGAACGTACCATGGACGTGCAAGGGACGCGCATTGCTTGTGAGTTGTGAGCCTTGTGACGCCGCAGCGACTGTGGGAGCATTTTTTTGTGTTTTGTAGGGAAGGCACTTGCATCGCATAAGTTTCGGGTGTGTGTTTCGGCCTATTTTTTGGGTTCAGGTGGGTGTGTTTATTTTTAAAAAACTCACAAATCACTTAAATTTCGTAGTCTATTAAAATATTTTTTACATAATTGAAATAGTTGAGGTATACGATTAATAATTGTAATGATTTCCTATCCCTCAGTACCGGACACAGTAGTAGTCCCGTAACGCCTTGTACCTACGATGTTTCAGATAAAAGAACGGACAAGGAAAAATGGAAGAGAAGAAAAAACAATTTCAAAAAAGGAGGTGTGAAAGAAGTGAAAATTTGATATATATTATTAAAGCTGACAATTTAAAAAGTAAAGAAAAAGGTGAAGCTGAGAGGAAACTAAATAAGTAAAGAGCGAAGTTAATAAAAAGGAAAAACACCAGCAACTGGTTGATGCATGTAGTATGTTTAGACCATGACGAAGGCTGGATACAGTGCTCCAGTTGCCATGGATGGGCGCAGGAAGAAATCAGAAATCAGAAATCAAAAACATTTATTGTTCAAACTGTGTAGGTACAAGAAGTATAGCTAGGTACATTTTTTTATGGGTATCAACAGTTTTACCCTTTTCGGGCATACAATTTATTTTATCTTAAACTAAGTAATCTTAAACTAAATTTTAATATACATTTAGGTTTACAGAGTTATAAAATTCTTTTAGGTTATAGAAGCCTGTGCTTGACATTCCAGAATGTTCAGAAGATTATATTCGTGATCGGTATCAAATGTTTTTAAACCGTCCGGTGCTAGGGGTTCGAAATTCGAAATGTACTAGGTGCCTCTTGCAAACCTTTTTTTTTGTAATTCATAAATGGAGATATATTTTTTCATATACTTTTTTATTTTCCTCAAAAAGGCTTAGGTGTCCGCCACTCGGGGACTATATTATAAGTATGACAATAACAACATCTGTCATAATCATCGACATCGACAAAACCAACAACACAAAAAGTTCCTGAAACATTCAAACGTGTTTACGCCCGTCCAAAAACAAATTGTTAAAAGTTAACGGAAAACTCAATTAACTTTTCGAATACTCGGCAAACTTTGCACACGCGATATCTCTGAAATAATATATTACGGTAACTAACAACTAATAAAGTCCTGACGAAGCATAACTATTTAGTTTCGACCCTCGATAATGTTGATTCGCGTTTCAGCCAGAGAAGTGTTTCCTCAAAAGGCCGCGAGGGGATTGCTCGCAATCACTACCCTTGTATCTGTTTATTTCAAAAAGGACTTAAGTCTGTGACACTGACGTAGCTTATACAACCTTTTAAAGTTAGTTTTGTGGACGGAGAAGTGATATTTAACATTAGAAAAGATATATCAGCATCTTCATTGAGTCGGACTTAAGTGAATTTCATCAGAGCGCGGTTTTCCTAACATTGTGATGTTTTCTGCGGGGTACAAAGGTCATAGGGCAGTGTTATACAAAAAAGTTCGAAGTAAAGTCCGGTACAAGTTATTCTTTTTTCTCAGGACTGTACTTTATATATTAGCAGCTTTCTCTAAATTCCTTATCTATTTGTTATGACTGGGACATAATTTTGTTTACTTGGCTGTCTGTATCGTACTTGCTGTAGAACTAATCTTCTTTGTAGTGCTTAAAAAAAGAATATCTAATTTATTGAATTTAAACTGTTGTGAGACATACTAACATTAAAACACACACTAGGCTCTCCGAAACATGTCGCGCGAGTGACTAAAACAAGTGAGTCTAAACCGTAAAATGATTTAATCTAATTTATTCTTTGGTTCATAGTGAATTTTACGTTTATTATTTTCGAGTTCAATCTTTTTTAGGGTTCCGTACCCAAAGGGTAAAAACGGGACTATATTACTAAGACTTCGCTGTCTGTCTGTCCGTCTGTTCGTCCGTCTGTCCGTCTGTACGTCTGTCTGTCTGTCACCAGGCTGTATCTCATGAACCGTGATAGCTAGACAGATGAAATTTTCACAGATGATGTATTTCTGTTGCCGCTATAACAACGAATACTAAAAACAGAATAATATAAATATTTAAATGGGGCTCCCATACAACAAACGTGATTTTTTTGCTGTTTTTTTCTGTAATGGTACGGAACCCTTCGTGCGCGAGTCCGACTCGGACTTGGCCGGTTTTTTTATTTACATTACGGTAAAGATTTAAGTATTAGTATCTGGCCTAAAACTCTGAAATTTTTAGATTACCCTGTGCCTTCTACTGTTTTTGTTTTATTTTAATATTTTGCGTGTAGTTCTTTTTTATTATGAACTTCGAAGAACATGTGTTTATATTGTAAGTAATTAAGTAGAACAACCTCGACTTTTAATATAATCCTACATTTTAAACTCCATTGAAGGCAAAACTCATACTTACCTTTCATGCGAATAGCGGCTTCATCCGTAACAAAACTTGTAATACACTTAGTTCTATGGAACTCCGTTAACTTTCAGCACTGAATAGAACCATGTCTTTGTTGCGCTTTAATGTAGCAAACACGTTTTGTGAAATGTAACAGCGGAGTTGCCGAGCACGCTCTAGTGTAGCAAAGTTCTATCACAATTTTACTTAAGTAGATAATGCATTGAGGAAAACTACTTGGAACGGATATATTTACCTAGATAATAAAATTATTTACCCCCTTATTCATAAAACTTAGTAAACCTTTATTAAATTTTCCTTTCTAATAACACAAATGTCAAAATGCCAATAAGGAGAAACGATTATAAAGGGCTTGCTGGACTTGACAAGCTTTTATGAATGTACCATTAGAGTGGTGAGATTTTTATCTTCCTTGTGACTTGCGTGGGTTGGAACAAGGCGTTCCGTCACACATCGGTGTGGGTACTCTGGCGCAAGATAAGCCAGGGCCGCCGGAAGGAGTCACGGTAGAATCTCAGGCATCCCATGGCTCCTTCAACACGGTGAAGGGTGACGCCGGAGTGGCTTTTAGTGGGTATACCTCCTCGCCTACTCTCTTTAGGAGAGGATGGCTGCAGGAGGGAGTCCCACATATCCCCCAATGGCTCCCCAGGCCGGGGAAATGCGTAACGCATTTTACCACTCCGTCAAAAAAAAAAGGCGTTCCGTCACAATGCTTTTTTAAATTAATTACAAAATACATAATCACGCCTATTTCCCGGAGGGGTAGGCAGAGACCACGGATTTCCACTTGCTACGATCCTGACATACCTCTTTCGCTTCCTTCACGTTTCACGTTCATAACATTCCTAATACACGCTCGCTCATTTCTTCAATTTTATGATCAAATTATACTTTGCTGAACATAATTGTGACTTTTAGGTCATGTACTACTTTTAGGTTTAGGTTATGTTCACTTTGGTGTTACGTAACTTTTAGGTACGGGAGGGATTACACGAAAACGTCAAAAATCTTCGAAAATTGCGTTACGTAATATTTGAACGCCCCCTTTCTTGTTTGTCACAGAAATGCTGAACATTAATTATTATTATGATACAGTTCTGTTGTTCCGTTCCAACTGTGCTAAACTTTAGACCTTAATCTAACTTCAAACACGGCAAAGGACTAAGTGTGATGACATTTCTAGAACCAACTTGCTCGCTGCGAATCAAACTACTGCACTTAATATAACGCGCAGTTACCGTTTGCTCTCATAATTAGATGTCGGCTTTAGAGCACTTTCAAAGAAACATTTTCAACCGTGTCACGCCGCGCCGTGTAGTAGTACGGAAATCGTTTTTGTGTATGTGCGCACTACATGTCTGTATTATACCCATCAATGTGTTTGTGCGTTCTTTAGTTTACGTTTTCTTTTATATGTTATACTATTGACGCATAGTCTGATACATTACTTTTGATGCTGATTATAATAAAAATTTCTGAACTGTTTAAATATTTAAGAACATTCAATTAAGTACAATACCGTGATAATACCTACCTATTTACAGTTACAATTACATATGTTGTAATATTCATGTAAGAATATAACCCACAAAAATGGAACGAATTTTATTACGTACGATTGTTATAGGTAATACTTGTGTCTCTTTCAAAGACATAATACCACGCAAGCTACTTTCGACCTTACAATTTGTGGCTAGAGTTGAATTTAAATTAATTCGGCCCAAAAATACGGTGTGCAATTATGTTTTTGAACGTTTTATTATCTCAGTCCATAATATACCGGCTGTTTCCTGTAACAGGAGCATCAAATTAAGCTGTAGGCTGTATTCCTCAAACTGACCAACATTTGTTCAGCGACTTTTAAAAATAACTTGTGTTTTAATTTTCATTACACTTTAAAGTTTATTCGAAGGCGCAATGTACTTATTGCAAAATTTGTTGTTTAAAGGGTGACAAGCAACTTCAAACACACAGATGACAGCGTACATTGAAAATAATATTTAATTAGTATGAAAAAGGTATAACATAAACTTTCATTTTTATTAAGTTGCTGAACAAATGTTGGTCAGTTTGAGGCGTACAGCCTCCAGTTTAATTTATTGCTCCTGTTACAGGAAACACCTTGTATAACGATAAAAGCTAAGTTATATAGTATGAGACTAATGTAAAACCATTCCGTGGTTCACACTTACCTATAATACCTATACCTCTATGTATATATAATTATTATATACATATAAGTTCACTGTTTATACCAATTCTCCCTGTAAATCAAGATAAGCAAAATATAATTATAAGTAAGTATATTACATTCGGTGGTTGCGAGCGGCACAGGATCGGTCGGAGTGGCGAGCCTTTGGGGAGGCCTATGTCCAGCAGTGGACGTCTATCGGCTGACATGATGATGATGATGATGATGATATTACATTTGTAGATTTGTTATTTCGCACGCCATCTATTTTACGCAGTTTCTATCTGTAGAAACTTGTAATTGGCTCACTGTTTCTATGTCATTACCTAACTTGTTACTCTAGCTCTAAGTTTTCCTAACAAATAAAATAAATAAAATAAGTACCTACAGATTAAAGTCGGCTACTTGAAAGAGCGAAGGTGACTTTTGCTTCAATCTAAAACTGGTAATTTTATTATAAAATGGCTCTGTTTATCCTCGAATCACTTTAATAATTTTGAAAATAGTAGGTATTTATTAAATATTTTTGTTGTTTATTTTGATTAAATAATAATTGAATGTGAATTTTATTTTTGAATTTGCTAACACACTATTGCACACAGCTAACACAATAACATTTGTAAGTATTTTCTTCAAAGCAATTTTATTCTTTATCGTGCAAAGTTAATTCTGAATTAGATAAAAAAACCGGCCAAGTGTGAGTCGGACTCGCGCACCGAGGGTTCCGTACTTTTTAGTATTTGTTGTTGTAGCGGCAACAGAGATACATCATCTGTGAAAATTTCAACTGTCTAGCTATCACGGATCATTTTTTTTTCTATTTATTATTTAGGGACTTAAACCAGTTACATGATTATGCCAGCCCCATTGTACCTTATACTAGTATTCTTACATGTCTACTTATGGGATAGTATTGTACCGTTTGAAAAAATTTATAACATATAAAAATATATATTTGGCCTCTTCTGAGGTCGGTACAGCTAAGATGCTCTGAAAAGCACCTATATCTAATCGATTTACCTTGAGGGTAGTTAGTAACGATTGTCTATCGCTTTCATTCCGTGCACATTCTGTCAAAATATGTTGCAAATCTTCAACAGAACCGCAAACTTGGCAATTTGGTGATGGTTCTTTTTTCATCAAATAAGCAAATTTTTTTGACGGGATATGCCCGGAACGCAATCTTAAGCCTATCTTAATTAACTGTCTACTTAAATTACTGTTAGTAAACCAAGATCATGAGATACAGCTGGTGACAGACGGACAGACGGACAGCGGAGTCTTAGTAATAGAGTCCCGTTTTTACCCTTTGGGTAAGGAACCCTAAAAACCTAACACACCTCCAACATAATAACATAACATACACATAACATGATACATATGCTCCAAGCAATCGCAATCAAGCGCAAGCTTGCCAAAGTTCCTATTTTGTTACACGTAGATAACAATAAGTGAATTGATTCGACATCAAACTAAGTCCAACCTTCATTAACAAGAGTTCGGCCCTTTACGTTAACTTTGGTACTTAACCAACTTGTCAAAGGAAGGTTTTAATTTAAGGCAAATTACGAACAGAGGGTGTGTGTGGTTATAATTAGAAAGGGTAGAAGTTTCTGTGGGAGAAAGAAGCGGAAAAGTACCTACCTATTATAATTGTATAAGAATAGTGGTTTGTGAAGAAATCCTAATTTAAGGCTTCTTAACTAATAAACAAATATAGCATATTGAATTCAACACCTTCTCTTCGTCTAATTTCTATAAAGAAATGTACCTACTGTATGTAATTGCATGAATTCTATAGTAAGTAATTTAAATTGTATTTTTCCGTATTTACTCGTAATGCATTTTAATTATAAGTTGTAATGTTTTGAAAAGATGTGTCGCGCCGAGTTTATTGCCGGTCCCATATTGGGATAACCTCCTCCAATTAAGGAGGGATTTAAATGTTCTTGAGGTAGAGGTGTAGTGTTAGAGCCGGCGTAGCTTTATTTGACGTTCATAAGCGCATTGTAATATTATATGCCTACTTTTTTTTTTAGAGAACTGGTTATTTATTTTATTTTAAAATATAGAATTTGAGAAAATCTTAAAAAATAATATAGTTACATGTAAAAAATCCGCAACGCAGGCTTCGTCTGGTGGCCACAAATACAAATCAGCAACATGCTTCGTCCCAAAAATACCAATGATGATATCCGCAACAGGCTTCGTCACTTTTTTTTGTTTAAATAAAATAACCGTCACGAATCGCACCTGGCTCAAATGTCCCCATTACGCATATGCCTACTTGAATAATAAACTATCTTTATCTTATCTTTCTCGAATAATTTTCGCTTTCAGAAAAGTTCTATAGACTAAAACAGTACGAGTGTTCAACGAAGTGACAGCACTTTAATTTTGCTGCCTCGATTGTGTGACAGAGAAGGCAGATCTAATAAGAGAGCTGTCTCAGCACGGGTGTAATACGGGCAGTATGCACGTACCGCTGACTTCAGTGGTCGCGCGTTATTGAGGCAAACTTGCTAACGCGATTTAAGGAACAATGTTCAGCGTTGGAACGACATAACTGATGAAAATTGTGGCAGGGGTCGTGTAAAGTAATTAAAGTTATTATTCTTCTTCTTGCTCGTGTAGAGGGATCAAACTTCTTAAACTAAATTTTTGTCTGCCAATGTTTTGCCACTTCTAGCCCTCGGGGTGTGGCCCTAAGGAGATCTTCCTCAGTGCACATCGTTGAGCACAGAGAACACTGTCTCATGTGTATTGTTGTTTGGGTTACTCCACACTCGCAGAATGTATCACCTTGTCGCCCAATTCCCCATCTCAGAAGATTATCTTTTGACCGACCAACTCCCGTTCTAAGTCTGTTAAGGGCTTTCCAAGTTATTATCATATATATGGTTATCAGTATATCAAGTTTACAAATATGTTGAGTTATTGAGTAAGCGTATGCTAAGATTTTTGGTGGAAGTAGTAGTTTATATATTTTAAAATAATTTATAGGAATTATAACTAAATTCCAAACTTAAAAACCATGACAAATTGACTATAGAGTTATTTGTCCATTTATTAAATTAAAACTTGGATTATAAATTCTTCTTTCGAAGAAAACTTGTGATTGTGACAACCTAATTAACTCAATATTTGTTTTACTTTTGTGTCGCATTCCAGATACATACAACCTCTTTACGCTTTAACTGCTGAACTGATTAAGGTATGGTATGGATATAGTATGAGACCCGGGAAGGACAAGGATAATTTTTAACAATCATCATCATCATAACTCCTCGCAGACAAAGTCGATGTAATAGGAAGCAAACGAGCAGACGAGCCGCGTGATGGGAAGCAGTCATCGCCGCCCATGGACATAAGCAACACCAGAGGAGCCACTTATGCGTTGCCCACCTTTGAGAACCCTAAATACCTGCTTCTTGAAGAACCTCATGTCATAGCGCAAGGGAAACACCTCAGATGGTAGCTCATTCCACAACTTGCACGTTCTGGGCAAAAACGAGCGAGATGCCTGCTTGTTTTTGGTTTGCCTCGTGTCAAGAAAGTGAGGATGAGCTTTGTTTCTTTGGCGGGAGGTGCGGTGGTAAAAACGTGACGGTGGCACCAGATCAAAAAGTTCTTCAGAACATTCCCCATTGTACAGACGGTAGAACACGCACAGAGAGCCAACGTCCCTCCGAAGGCTAAGAGGTTCCAAACCGACTGTGAGATCGGGATCGCCAACAATGCAAACTTAATACTACACTTCTAGCGCTTAATGTGTATTTTTAGGGTTCCGTACCCAAAGGGTAAAAACGGGACCCTATTACTAAGACTCCGCTGTCCGTCTGTCCGTCTGTCCGTCTGTCTGTCTGTCACCAGGCTGTATCTCATGAACCGTGATAGCTAGACAGTTGAAATTTTCACAGATTATGTATTTGTGTTGCCGCTATAACAACAAATACTAAAAAGTACGGTACCCTCGGTGCGCGAGTCCGACTCGCACTTGGCCGGTTTTTTCTATACTATCAACCGATTAGAGTAGCCTATTAGTATGTCTTGTGGAGAAATGGTATTTTTGTTTATAATTAAACAAATAATACAAAAAATATTAAATTTGTTCATGTATTTTTTACAATCATGCTATCTTTCTCTTTCTTCTTCCTTGCGTTATCTCGGCAATTTGCCAAGGCTTATGGGTAAACAATCATATTCTATCTGTACAAATTTAAAATAAATAACTTACACTACACTTTACAATATAGGTACAATACTTTAATTTAATTATTTACTATTATCGAATTTAAACTATCGTGAGACATATTAACTAACTTAGCGGTTTCACTCACGTATTTTTAGTCACTCGCGCGACATGTTTCGGAGAGCCGTAGGTCTCCATTTTCAAGCACTAACAATGCCTGAGTGAGTAGCGGTCACGACGGGTGGGCGTCACGTACTCAAGCTACCTACCTAGGCTCTCCGAAACATGTCGCGCGAGTGACTAAAAATACGTGAGTGAAACCGCTAAGTTAGTTAAGTTATTAACTATTAATTTGTAAATATCACTGTTTCTTTGATGGCAGGAACAATCCACATATGGTGACGCCTGCAACAAATAAACACACTTTAAAAAATCTAGCGTAACCATGAACAGTAAAAAAATACGTAAAGCGAAGCCTACCGCAAAAAAGACAATCGAAAATTCTTTATCTGCCTCTCTATCAAACATCAAACATTTATTCAGCAAATAGGCCACAGGGGCACTTTTACATGTCAATTTTTATATCGGTCTTCTATATTCGTGCGATAGAGAGACAGATAACGAATTTTCCATTTACGTTTTTCAAGGTACCCTCTGTCTTCTGTTCTTCGACTAAAAAGAGCGAAAGTATAGAAAAATCAAACCAAAGAAAATAATTCCATCTCATCCGCAAAGCAAGTATACTGTAGAGTTGCCAAATATATGTATGTATAAAGCTTCAAGTATTTGTATACATAATAATATATTTATAAACATAGGTATATTTATAAACATAGGTATATTTAGGGTTCCGTACCCAAAGGGTAAAAACGGGACCCTATTACTAAGACTCCGCTGTCCGTCTGTCCGTCTGACCGTCTGACCGTCTGTCCGTCTGTCAGTCTGTCCGTCTGTCCGTCTGTCAGTCTGTCCGTCTGTCCGTCTGTCAGTCTGTCAGTCTGTCCGTCTGTACGTCTGTCTGTAACCAGGCTGTATCACATGAACCGTGATAATTGAAATTTTCACAGATGATATATTTCTGTTGCCGGTATAACAACAAATATTAAAAAAGTACGGAACCCTCGGTGCGCGAGTCCGACTCGCACTTGGCCGGTTTTTTATTTTAGCTATAACATGCAGTTACAAAATTTCACTATTTTATATCTTTGTTTGAAACTTAGAGGATATAACCAAACAGAGATAAAATAGTTGTCTGTAATTTTCTGTACACAAAGTCTGCCGATTTTTGCATGCGGGGGAGGGGAACGTCAAAAGTATATGTAACGTAAAAATAGCTATGTCAGATTTTTAAACGTCAATCCATACGTTGTATATGACTATTGGCCGACTATTTTCGACAGAGGGGAACGCCTGTTAATGGCTACTCCGTTTGGTTATATCCTCTAAGTGATGAAAGGTCTTTCATTAACATGTGTTATGTTGACATAATTTCCTTTAGTCCCAAACCGTTAATATTTCAATAAAATGTCACAAATGACCTCGATTAAAACCCTTATCACATAAGCGTTTAATCCAGATAACAAAGACGGATATTAATAAAGGAAAATACTCCTTAACACTATTTCTTTAAGCTTCACAGCGCGAATTCTATGCTTCTAGGTCACTGTTGGCAGATATTAATTGCTAGGTATAAAAATGCTGAGTCAATCCGAAAAAACTTATTACTTTTTGCAATTTCAGGAGCAGGCCTGTCATTGCGACTGCTGTGCCTGAGTAAAACTAACCAGTATACTTAAGCATCGAGATCAGTAACAACCATTGGTGATCAGAGATCATGCTCACACTGGACACTCAGCAAATAACTGTGGGAATAACGCCAAGGATTAAGTTAAGCACGCCATTTTACGATGATTCAGCTGATACTCTTTTATTTCGAAGAATTTTCGTGTCGTGTCGTGTTGACGATTTTCACTGGGAGTGAATTCTTTAGACGAAATAAGTAAGTAATCACATGACAGACCTCCCAAAAACTGGATTAAGATAAAAGACAAATCCTTAAAGATGTGGGAAAGATTTTATACTCCTTGACCCGAGATTTGTTTTTTTCGTTTATTTTTTTACATTTCTATTATTTGCAGAGGTCAGTATAAAAAAATTCAGACCATGGACACATAGACACATCATTATAAATGTCAGAATTTAAAGTTTTTTTTTTCACAATATAATATGAAGTACACAAAAAATATTCTGATATTCAAAATTTTGTATTTTTGGTATCAGTGTGTCCCTAGATTAACTTTTATTTGATAGTGTATAAGTACTCACCTATCATCAAGCCACCGAACCCAAAAAACGGCACCACACAACCCACGTCCAATAATATAGGAAACAGGATGTTTCCAACCAGCGTGCCGATACGTCCTATGAGCATCACGATCGAAATAGCCAGCGTTCTGAAAAAAAAACATAGGTTAAAAAACTATCAAATTAGAATGTTCGTAAGTCGCACTAGCTCTATCAACTTCGACCGATCTTCAGCATTCTTAATGCGCTTGAATTAATTGAATGTGCCTACACTGTACACGTTTTTATAACAAAGTTCCCACTGATATAGCAAAACCACTTAACAAATTTAAGTCATAAGCGCTCCTTGTTAAGTAAGACGTACTACACTGTAAATGATTTTATAGACGATAGAGATGCATTTAAGCCGGTAGCTTGATTTCGATAAGTAGTAAGAGGTAAATAAATATTTTTTTTTCATGTGACTTAATATTTGCTAGTCCAGTAGAGTTGACACATGAGACAATCATGCATGTTCTCGCTTGATTATATTGTATAATTTAATTTTAGTTTTCGACACTTGGAGACCTTATACATCTCTAAGTTATTGTAATACGTTAGTTTGAATTGGTAGTTGCAGTTAGTTGTATATTATAATTATAATTGATGCTGTATTATAATTTTTTTGCTTGTATGTAAATTCAATATTGACGTGTAAAAGTTTATTGAATATTCAAGCAATAACTCAGAGTAATATTCAAGCTTAAGCATAATGTATAATGGCAATGCTACCTACTTATAAAACGATTCAGAGTTCCTATCCAATACATTAAGAAGTTATACATAACAAAAGAATATACTCGTATTCTTAACTCCAAAGTAGGTATATACTTTCGTAAAATCGTAAACTGTAATGAATGCGCCAAGTTTCAAATGTGTTTATAATCGAGGAGTGTCTTTTCAAAAGGGCTTATTTCTGTATGAAATCCATTGAAAAATAAACCCTCTATGTAGGGTAAAAGGGTTTATTTTTGTATGGATTTTATAGAGAAAAAAAGCCCTTTTGAAAAGACACTCCTCAATCGTAATAGGCACTGCGTTGTTAAAACGTAATGATAATATTTGGTGTTTATTCTAGCGTGTTTACTGCCAAAAAAAATTTTTTATGGGTTGCTATTACATGCCAGAGGTATAAAATTATGAAAATTTTCGATACAGTTATCCCGGGTTATATTTTATGAAAGAACGTTTATGGAAAACCGTATTCTTACAGAAACTTATTTTTACTCTTGAGTTTTTTTTGCTTAATCGTTGGCGCTTAAACTTCAGTAAGTATGAAAATGGAGATTCTGTAAGATTTTTCTGGCTCTAAAACACTATGCTCTCTGTAACTTTTTTTTCACACTGTAGTGTCGCGTAATTAGGCATTTAACTTGCAATTTTCTAATTTCTACGAAATATGATCTAAAAACTGGATTAAGATAAAAGACAAATCCTTAAAGATGTGGGAAAGATTTTATACTCCTTGACCCGAGATTTGTTTTTTGGACTAACCATTTGTGGAACAATTAACAATCACACTTAATTTAATCAATACCTCTATTAGCCAGACCTAAAATGGATGCAACCACATTGAACCATGAATTTTAATGATGCCCGCGCGTTGAAATGTATAATTGAGCTATCGATATGTGGATCAAAGCATTTGAAACTATTGAACTGTGTGCCTTAATGAATCGTTAGTGTGAACTCCCCATGCTTTCATTTAATTAATTAAATTGTATATTATATTGACACATGTTTAAATATGTATAAACCTTATTTATCTGGTAACCCATTTAATTGCTAAATACATTCCAGCTTGCAATAAATAAGGGTCGGCTGTATTTTTTTTTTTTTATGAAATAGGAGGCAAACGAGCAGACGGATCACCTGATGGAAAGCGATTACCGCCGCCCATGGACACCCGCAACACCAGAGGGGTTGTAATTGCGTTGCCGGCCTTTAAGATGGGAATACGCTCTTTTCTTGAAGGTTTGAAGGTCATATCGGTTTTTTTTTAATAGTAAAAAAGCTCTTGTTAAATTTAAGTTTCCATGAAATGTTTATTTTAATACTTTGATAAAGATAATAAGGATTGTACCTAAGTACTTTTGCTCAAAAAAATTTGCTTTGATAATCTTAACTTCTGCACCCCTGTCGGAATTAAACTTAAACAGATGTTTAAGTACTTTCTTTTTCCTTTTTGCATCACCATTTCAAATATGAACTGCAAAAGCTAGTCCCATTGTCATTACGTCATATACCTAGCTGTTGTTCTATGTAATAGCCAACGTGCATTCTGAGGTAAACCTGAATACGGCTGCATAACCGTCCAACAATACCTCTATCGTGTTCCAACTCACAATAGGACTGAAATAGACTTGCCTGAGAAGTTTTAAGTTAAACTCGGCCGCTTAGACTTCGTATGGGAGTTCTTAAATCGAGTGACGTCGGTAAGTTAAGCCTATTCAATGTATTGGGAAAATAAAATGCAAGTGCACTTAAACTTTGCACTTCGAGTTACATTTAGTGTCTAAGGATCTCAACTGTATTGAGCCTTGCCGGGAGACTTTTACTTGGTATACTAAAAATGGAAAAATATATCAATAATATTAGTAAATATTTTTGGAATTCTGGCGTAGAATTTTCATTCTAATTTTATACGTTTGAATATTCAATTTGTTGTTAAAGCTGGTTTGAAAACTTGGTTGTAATACGTTTTTAATTTAAACATTTTTACATTTATACAAGCTGTAAAAACCGTACCATGGATCTATTTGCTAACAAATTTTTAAACAAGTTTCGTATTTAATGGATGAAAACAGGAATGTATTTTTAAAAACTCTATGTGATCTACATTTCTCGTATCTAGTAGCTTGTTGTAAGTGGCATTTTATTTCCTTTAAATCATCGTCTGCTAGTCTTATGCAGGAAGAAAATTAGTAGACGATGATTCTAAATCTGGCATGGTGTCCGATATCCGGCAATAACCTGCCCGCGCAGCATGGTTTCCCCTATCACTAAGTCCGTCACTTTCGCACTCACATACTTGTTAGAACGTGACAGGCATGGTGATAAGCGTTACTCCTGGACGTTTCCCCTCCAGACACGCCGCGCTAGAAAACCTATTAAGCCAACTGGCTGGAACTTGCCTGCCAACGCAATCTATATTTATACTTGCGTGATCTCCTTTTTGAAGCTAACCTATAAAGAAACACAAGAAAACTTGCCTTGTTGTAGTTGGAAATAGGTCCACAGCCGTCGCTACTAGCAGACTTTTCATAGTCTGTGCAACGGAGATGTCCACAGAGAAAAGCACCACCAGCATGACCTTAAGAGTATGCCCAAAGGCCAAAAGAAATACATAATAGCATATACATCTAACTACAAATACTCAAAATTGTTTAAAGCACTAAAGCTCAGAAAACTGTTTTGGTCAATTCCATGGTTATTTTTAGGATTTCCTCATCAAAATTATTTTTTAAATCTTTGGTCTGATGCTAGTCACATTATACCATATTTATTTAATTCCCAAGGTATACCAAATATTTGGTTAGTAGGTAAATTACTAGATGTTTGTTATTAAGGTTATGATTTACATGATTATCTCTTTTCAACTTAAGGAATGTAGCTAATAAAAAATTTCGAATTTCGAATATAAAAATTACCTTATAATCTGCCAGCCTGAACTTGCAACAGACTTATATTAAATCACATTTACAATTGGGTCTATCGCGAATTTATTTTGTTATCTTTAATTACCGACGTTTCGACACAGGTTTCACTGGTCGTGGTCGCGGCTGGTGGTGGTGATTTAATATGTGTTCAAAGCGCGAACTTATTGCAACAGACTTATCAAAATATGATATGCATAGAATATAATAAGCAGAAAAATATGTGCTACTTACCTTAAACGATAGTTGAAAACGTTCTCAGTCAAAAGACGACAGGAAAAAAGAACCAAAAGTGACCTTAAACGGCCCCTGATGGCATTATTGCATCTAAACTGCTTTTATTTTTAATTTTGCCCGAGCCCGATCACTATGGCTGTCCATAGGGATCGGGCTCAAAAAAAAGTATCTGTATACCATGAGATAATTGTATAGAGAAGTACAACACTTGCCTTATCATAGTCGGGAACACATCCACGGTCGTAGCTTGCAACAGACTTATTATGGTCTGTGACACAGAAATTTCCACAGAAAATAGCGCCACAACTGCTACCTTTGAGCTGGCCCAACGCAGTCCAAACGTAGCGCATACACATATTGCGCCTGCGACCAGAACAAGGGCTTTCTTGCCCACTTTGTTGACTAGTATACCCGTGATGAGGTAAGGCAGGAAACAGACGGTGCCGACAATCATGCTGTTTATATAGGTTTCTGCGCCGCTGGGGTGCTGAAAAAAAATGCCTCCATTCAAAAAGTGGCTTATAAAAACAATGATAAAGATTATTCAGTACAGCAGTATCGTATATATATATAACCAATGAATGAAAAACTGCAAATTGGGGCACTAAAATAAAATGAAAAGAAAAGATAATTCGACAATTTACTTTTACTACATATAAAAATATTTAGATCAGAACGGTTTCACTCACTTGTTCCGTTCTGACCTAAATATTTTGAAATATGTCTCACGATAGTTTAAGTTCGTTTACTACATATATTTTATTTTGTACTTTATAAGTACTGGCTGCCAAAATTCGTTATAACTGCTAATAGAACTCAATATTATTTAAAATATATTTAAGCTGAATCCGTATATCCTAAAGACAAAATAAATTTAAATCATTATTTAAAATATTGACTAATCAGAAGCAATATTTTGCCGGAGCAAGCAAAATTGAATAATTCAATTTATGCCTTGCGCATTTAATTTATCCCTGTTGACTTAAAAATTGAACGGAGGATTAAAACAATTAGTAAGGTTTGTAAAATAATTATTGCCTTTGATAATTTACAATTGAAAATGAAAATTAAAAATTAAAAAAAAAAAAAAAATGCACAGTAAAAATGGGTTTGACAGGGATATACGTGAAGTCAAGGTTGCGTGCATACAGCGGTACTTATATATAGGACAGTATGAACGGGGGTCCCCAAACTGGGCATAGCCTGTATCTTGGGCGACCCGTTAATGAATTAAACAACTAGATTGAAAAAAGTATGCCTAAAGGTAAAGATAGGTGCTAATATTTAACCTTAGCTACTAGGGATTTACGTTAGTCAGTCTGTCAGTCAAGTCTCTTAAGGCTAAGTGTCTAAACCTATAAGTATCTAATTATAGTTAGTTAGTTTAGTCTATGGTACCAAATGACTAAATAGTTTTTGGTAAACGGGATGCTGCTTAATTCGACCAATTCGACCGTACAGACATCAGAATGATATCTACTCGTAAATTATGTCTTAGTTATCGTGCATTTCGCTCGTTTGTCCGTACATGTATTGGCGCACGACAACTAAATGACATCATTTAAATATCATTCTGATGTCAGTGTACGTTCGAATTGGCCTGTTAGTCTAAGTAACTAATTATAGTAAACAAGACACTGGAACTAAACTTACCGGCACGCATACTGTACCCGTGTCCAACAGAGTCCTATTCCTAAGGCCCTCAGTATATGCATCCAGCATAGTACACAGGTCTCCGTTGCTGGTCGTGCTGCTATAGTGTTCCACCACAGTTGAGAGCTGAGGGTACCATAACCTAAACACATTGTATCTGTAACAATAAACATGACCATTTGGAATTTATAAAATAAATCGTTGAATATTTAGCGGATAAACGAATGCTTTCGACGAAATTATAGGTATGCTCAGAGCACTTTTTTACTATACTTTTAATATCCGCCTATAAATTAAATTTTATTAAAATAATTGAATTATAAATTATATTAAAATCAACATAATGAAAAAATGTTAAAAATAATTATTTTGTAGACATACAGTAAATTATTTAAAATTTAAAATATAAGTTATGCATGCACTATTAATTCGATATTTCTCTTATAATATTGTAACGATATTAAGGAATAAACGGCTTTTTTATTTTTATTTTAATATCCGCCTACACTGCTATCTCGTCAATAAATGTAGCAGCTTGGCAAAAATATAAATGTATAGTAACTGAGTTGTAAATTTTAATATATAAATAAATAAATAAAAAATTAAGACTTTTTAAATTATAAATACCAACTAAGAGCATAAAATGACGGCAAGAGACACCAAATCATCATGTAGTGACACGTTATTTTACATGAAGTTAATTGTGTACCTGACAGTTAATATAGCATTAAGTACTAATTAATGCTGAAAACACGTCGCTGAAGCGCAGTTAGGTAAGCGTAATCTACTCAAATTATTCCAAACAAATAGCTACATGATAAATTACGTCACAACTTCCTAGCATGTATCTTAGGCAGCACATTATTGTCCAATCAGCAAACCGGCTCGCCAGTTACCAAGTTTCTGGCCACACCAACTTGGCAGATTTTGCTGACTGACTATTAATAGATCCTGAAACTATCAGACTGGCCCCTTAGAGTTTTCAATGACTTGGCAGTTTGTAGTTGGTTACCATCCTTCCGTCCATCCGTTGATGTAATGTTTGCCCGTTTTGTGAATAATTACGAGTAATATATCCTATTTACAATTACCTCAATTGTTTACAGATCTTTTTTTTTATACTTACTAATACATCTCTACGCTTATTAATATATTCAGGTACCTACACACTTTTTTACATTCTATTAGGATCATCAATGACTTATTTATTATTTATTGTTTTTATCTTCAACAAAATATCTAATAAATACGTTTAATAGTGTGTGTTCTTCCAAAATAAGTCTTTTGAAAAACAAAAAATAATAACATGATGTAGTATTATAGTCCATGTGGTACCTATATTTTGAACCTTCAATTGCAGCTTTCCTAGACATACAAACAATTAACTTAGAGAACTTGGTACAACTTCTATTGTAGTTTGCTCTTCTCTTAAAAAAGTGTACCGACCCCTGTTCTAAGCTTAAGAAAACTAACTAAAAATAAAAATTCCATCATTGCCTTTTTTTAACATTAACACATGTTTACATTGTTTACACATTTTATATATTTAGTTTTATTATACATATTTTAACCTGTCTTATGTGCATGTGCAATAAAATGTTTACACACATATAAATAAATACATAAAATAAATGTCTTTAACGTACTTACACAGCCATGGTTAAGAACCCCATGGAAGAGATGACAGTTAGAGGCAGCACTAGGGGCATGCTGAACATAGGTTTCACATTATATAAACCAGCCATCAACTGATCAGATAGACTTTCATTTTTAAATTCCGGCGCTTCGTCTATTACTTGTTGCTTAGCTGATTTCCATAGGTTAGGATACTAAAACAATGAATAATAAATACAAGATAAAATCAATACATAATGATAAAAAAAATGCTACAATTTACACTTAACAAAACAAAACCTTATATTATACGTATAAAAAATATCTACAATGAATCCAAATAAAACTTAAGCTACACTAAGCCTAAAATAACCCACTGCATCGTACCTGGCTCAAAGGTCCCCATAATGCCTGCAGCATTCCTCCGCTGAACTGCTATGGAGAGTTGCTGAACCAAGTACGACCCGGAGCCAAGTTCACCTCTTTCCCGCAAACGCTAGACTATTTCCCAAAAAAGTCGGCGAGCTTCCACTCCCTACTGCCCCGTACTAAATCGTACGCCGACACAGAATAAATAATAGTACTTGGTACAGAAGGTTCACTCTCTAACAAAACGCCAGATAAGACCGCTAGGTGGCGTTCCGTAGCGGTGCGTGGTAACTACTATGGATAGACACCAAAGTTGGTGTGGGCCGCATGTACTTGTAGCGGCGCGGAGTGAACGACGCCTGACGCCGATGCCAGTGCAGAGTATTTACTGTGCTTCTGCTTGGCAGCAGTTTCCGCCGCCAAACCGGCACAATAGTAAATTAAATATAACTAGGATCATGCAGTAAACGCTGATTGGTGATCACGAAATGCAATCAAGAAGCGTCTATCAGACATCTCGCTCGCACTTATTGTAACCTAAGATCTTATTAAAATAAGATCAAAACCATATCAAATTCTAGGGAAAATCTTCGATACTTGCCCCTTTCTTCAATGGCATATTATCAGTTTTGTCTGTTCAAAGTTAACAAACTCCAAGATCGCTCCCTCTCCTCGATTTTTAGATCTTTAAAAATTCTTTAAACATTTACCGGAAAAGTATCTGCTGGCTTCCCTGTATTCCTGACATAAATCCTGATGAGAATTTCTCGTGCTTCCTCGTATCGTTGTTGAGTGATCAAGAATTTAGGACTTTCCGGTAATAACATGTAGAGGACGCTGGCAGTCAAAGACCACAATGACATCAGGTAAAGGTAGAAGTTCCATGTATGGAGGACTGAAACAAGATTTAAGGTTAAAAAGATGTTCTGATATAATATTTAGGTCTTGTCCTTGAAATGTTTGGTCTTAAAATATTATTGTTCCAATCTCATCAGTCGTCAAATGCACATTCAGTAAAATCTATTGCTCGAATTTAGAGGACCCCCGTCGACATAAAGATTGATCAAGAACATAGAATTTCAGAAAATCTATTGAGCGTTATATTGTATGTTGGAAAGCAATGGCAAAAAGAAGAAAAAAACTGTTGAAACGTGGTATCTGGCAACAATGCAATGAAAATACACGAGCTTGTCTTCCCGCCTCTTATCTCAGCTATTGTGTTAACGCCGAACGTCAATCCCTCGCCGCGATAACACGGCCATTTTGTGCGCAGGACAGTTATTGTCGCGTTTTTGAGGACTACATTATTGTCAATTAAAAACATTGGTATATGTTTAAGAATTGTGATAATTTTGAAAGCGGTCTATTATTTTAAATGAAAAGGCGAATGGTTATGGAATTAACTTGAAAGAAATTTATTTATATCAACCTGGCAAACTGGTTTTTTTTTTATAATGAGATTATTTTAATTTTTAGGTTTGTATTTTAATTTTAATAGATTTTTATGTTTCAAAGCTTTTATGAGCCATGTTGTTGCTCGAATTAAATGAATACAATACAATACAAAAATGTTACTAAGCTAACACAATGTTATAAGTGCAAAGTTATCTGTCTGGTCTCTTACCTCTAAATAGAAATTGTTGAAGTCCCAGAAAAGAACATACGATAGTTTTTATCGCGGAAATCACTATTTAATTCTACTAAGATAAAATTGCAGACAGGAGCTAGTATAATATAAAACAAAAAAATCTAAAGGACAAGATGCTTACACTTTTACCTTACCCGCTGTCAACTTTAACCGGCGGGCGTATTTATAATATAAAACACACTACATACAGAATAAGAGAATTTTTTTTTCTAGAGCAACCTAATCTGCTTGCATTTAAAACTAGTTAAATCAATCTTCAATCTTAGTAATTGCCTTGAACTTGACTCCATTTTATGTCGCCGTAGATTTTTATCGGAACCCTTTTAGCAACAATATTATCAGAAACTACCCCCAACTTACAACACTGCTACATTTTGGATAGATAAGACTAGGTAGTACCTAGCTATATATTTAGATAGAATTACGTTTGTCGATGTTAATACGTACTAAACAAGCAAATCTGTGATATGTATTAATTGGTAAGACTAAAACAATCGTAAATTCCACGAATTAATAAACTAGTGGATGTGAAATGACTCCTATTTAGTATGAAAACCAGTGTCGCTAAACTCACACATTCATAGCCACGTTAAAATACGTCACACACTTACAAAATTGCTCTGATTCGTAGCAACTTTCCATACCAAAAGGTTATTACCGGTGGATATTTCTCGAAAGAATATCAACTGTAGGCTACATGAGTGACGGTTTAAAATATAATGTCAAAGCTATATGACATACGACTCTTTCATTATCTCATTAATCTCACAAAAGCTCGCTCAACGTTCACCTAATACAACTACTCAACACCAGATGGCGTTATTTTATAGTTTTAAAATCACTTACTTATTACAGGCGAGAAAAGGGCTAAAAAACCAGTATAAGTAAGGTCTAATTACGCATGGTTTGTTACGGATCTCACGGTCACGTTACACTGGTGTTTTCGAGATCTCTACACGCCTGCGAGTAGCTAACCGTTGGAACATCGTTCCATTCGATATAGGGAGGGGACAGTGTAATCGGAGTGTTTTATCGATATTTGTGTGTTCAGTTAGGTATTGATATTTCATTACCGTATGTACACATACACATATACACATTTAGATGATACTTTATTTATGATTATAATATAGGTAGTGATAATCGTGATTGTATGAAAAATAATATGTACAACAAATATCTAACTAGAAATTTGTTTCTTATTAATTGACCAACTAGGTTGTTAATGTGAACATTAAATATATCTTAAAGTCAAACAGATAAAATCATAGTTCTTTAAAGGTCTATTAACTCGGTATTGCTGTTATTTTGTAATAACAAATCTGCAATTACTTACATAGGTAAGTATTCGTCTTTAACAATATATTTACTTGTAGCAGCATTTAAGGCCAATCTAGACGGGACAACCTGATTAAATTGTCAAATTAATTGTATGGTGTGAAAGCATACATGAAACTGGCTCATCGATCCCACTTGATTTGATTGTAAGATTGTGACCTATCAAATCAGGAAGGGGGGCGGCAAAATTCCAATATTTGACGCTAGTTTGCGTGGTATGGAACACTTTTTATTAATTTAGTGAGCCCGAATGTCACTAATAATTACTAAATTAGTAACTAAGTTTTAGGCGTGTGGACGCTAGATGAGATGTATGGCAATTTTATCCCCAGAAATCTTTCTCTAAGAAATGCTCCGAGCAAATGGTGCTATATTTTTGCGGAAACTAATTTTCTTGCCCAGTAGCATTGATCCATTTATTTTTAATATCGGCATCTTGTGGGAACCTACAATAATTAATAATAAAGAAATAGAAAATATAAATCGTTTATTCATGGCACATTGCATGCATTGTACGCATAAGTACATTAAGTACCTAGTCTAATTATTTTAACGATGAAAATATGATAGGTGTAAAAAACAAAAACGTATGTAAAGGAATACGAAGGTTTGAAAGGTTGCCATGAAATGACCCCGACTTAACTTAGTGCTTGATGACCAGAGCTGCCATATTTACTTAGACATTGATTATCCCAAATAATAATTAGAAACGTGTCTAAAATAATAATTTATTACCGAACCAAACATCAAACTTGAAATATCGTAACTTTAACTTTATCGATATAAATATCGACATTGCGCAGCATCTGAGTAGCGAAGTTATTTGACATTTAGGATAGCGAATATTCCAGATAAACGTAAAGAATAGTGACAAAGGATTGTGAACTCTAAGTTCTAACTGATAAAATATAGATTTACTTAACGAACATTCGTAAATAATGCAAAATAAACAGATTTTTCGTATTAATCGGATTATATTTAAATAAATAACCACCGGTGATGGGAAATACCTCCACGTGAAAGATTTTTTAAACCGCTGTGATTTCTGCAGCTTAATACTGCACAATACGGCATTTTAAATTTAATTATCAATTTTTGTTAGACGAGCGTACGTACGACGTGAATGTCATTCGAGCATGAAGTTTACACAACAACTGAGCATAGTCTGTGCATAAAGTAAGTCGGTCGCTACTAACTGTCGGATAGACGGGAACGCCCACTTGCCATCTCCATCCTACTCCGTGGTAAATTCAATTCAATAACAACATTTTTATGCAAAAACGGTGCGAAAGATTTAGGTTTATAGAATAGAAAGGCGTTTTCGAATTTTTTACATGATCATAACAAATGTTACGAAATTCAAAATGGCGGCTATTTATCACAACCTTTGACTACGAATTCATAATAAGGTAATACCTTTCGGATTCTTAGAATAGAACTTTCATCATGATTAGACCAAATTGTCCGTGGGACTTAACGTTTTTGAGCTACAAGCAAAAAACAGGAAAATAGCAAAAAAATTGCACACCTGGGATGGAGGCAGCTCGAATTACACGAATCTAGAAACAAATGAAGGTATTAAGACGATTTCCAGTTTGCTGGGAATGAATTCTTCGAAAAAATCTAATTTTATTGGCCTGAAGAGAAGAGATGATTTAGGTTTAAGAGAGAGTTGGGAAAGAGTTGTGATTAGATAGGTTTTAGAGACTAGGTAGATTTTGGCACACAAAATCTTTGAACCTGTATTACATAAAGTATACTTTTTATCTCCGAATTCACACAAGTAATAAAAAGGTGGAATTTTGTGGAGGAAGTCACAGAAAAAAAACAATTGCATTAGCGAATAATACTATCATAACGTTAAATCATTAACGTTAACGTTAATACATTGCGGGGTTACGCGAGTTCTTTTTTAATCATATAGTTTTGTTGCAATCGTCGCTTTTAATTTTTTTTTTACAGCTGGCGCATATTCATTTAGTATTCAAGCATCAAGATCGTCGTCATTATTACCTCAAACGACTGAAACGACTAATAAACGGAACGAACGAATAATATTGAGAAACATAATTTCTGTGAGAGATTCTGTCCCTTTAATGTTAAATTACTTGCACCGAGGTGATGATACGGATTGGCGCCATTTCAATTTGAGAAGTCAGTAATTTAACTTTACGAGAGTCATTTCAGATGTAGATACGGAGCTAAACTAAGGCAACAGAGGACTAATCGTCTAAACGATATTGTTACGTAATTACCCCATAGAAAGATTGAAACTAGAGATGCCCCGAATAGTGGTTTTGGCCGAATATCGAATATTCGGTCCCTCTCTCGGCCGAATAGCCGAATATTTGGCATGACATACGAACATTTTGAGTCATAATTATTATGAAAACTGTTCGCCAACAAAGCACAACGTTTGCTAAGATATATTTCTTGTTGAACAGAATTAATGAAAGAGTCAATCAAAGGATGTCCTTTAGCCATCGGACAAACCCTGAAATCCCACATTACTTCACAGGAATGCTCTAACGTTAATATTTATTTTAATTAGAATAAAAGATAAAAAACAAAATTTAAACAAAAGTTATTCCCAATAATCGATGACAAAAAGAAACATACTGTATTAATCATAGGCAGTGCTTATGACAATTTGTACGAAAATGTGCGGCAATGATGACATTTGTCAAAAGTCAGAATCTTATTAGTGTCACAAATAAAAAAGATAATCAAAAAGGTCGAAGAAGGTTTCATGTCTATTTATTACCTCAGGAACTACTAATACATACAGGCTGCTCCAAAGTAAAAAATCGTAATTTGTTAATTTCTTCATAACCGCTACATCGGTTGTTATGATACTTTGTATACTGATTCTAAATACCCTAATGCATATGTAGATTTCGGCTGTGTCCAATAGCTAAGGACAACCTGTATATCCAGCGATACATGAGTGCCACGCAATGATGCACGACCCTATTCAAACATGGGGCAAATAAATAGCTTGATAATTGTTATTTTATAGCAACGCTATGAAGTTTTAATAACAAAACTTCCGTAAGATACAGACATTAAACATATTAATAACGGGTCACCCGGGGTAAATACGTGAGTGACCCGTTATTAATATGTTTAATAAGGCTATGAATGAAGTGCTCAAAAGAACTTGCACGAGGCGCCGAAGGAAATTAAAAAACCTTGTCAGCATTAATTATGAATTATGATAATGATTCTTTTAGACTTTTGAATGATTCACGGTTAGTTTCACTAGACTTATATTGGCCGGGATATACGAGCCCCGATGCAAATTAGTTCGTCTAGTTCCACACAACAATTTTGTGTATTCTAATAAATTTTATACATGAAGATAAAATGACCCAGTAATGGGAACCGTAATAGTAATGTTTAATCTAGTTTATTTTGATCGTATAATAAAATTGCATGAGACTCTTATTGTAAAAAAAATGTACTTTTCAAAAACTTTCTCCAAATCATATTGTCCTCTCCTATAGCATTGATGCATGCATGCATGGTCTCGAAATAAAATTGTCAGTACATTGGTAGAGCCGTGTTGCTTTCCCTAGTAATAGTCCTTTTGATATTTGTTATATTCCTACCCGTCAAATAAAAAAAAAATCGTTATTTTTTTTCTTTCAGTACAAACGATATTTCTTGTATTTGGATTTAGTTATTGGAGAATATTACCATATAAAATTAAACTACATTAGCATTAGCATTAAATGTTAGTGATTTTTAAACTTAAACATTATTTTTGTACAAACGCGAGAAACTCAAAAAATGGTCCGACTAGACGAAAACATATGCATCGGGGCTCGTAGACCGTGAATATTGGGAGCTCATAAATAATACAAAAAGGTAATCACGGTCTATATCCCGGTCAATATGTCTAATGTTTCTTTTTATTTTTGTTTTGATCAATTTTTTATTTACATTTACACAGAAAACGAGCTAGACAATCACTTCAAATATGCTTACAGTTTTCGCGATTTTCGCTGAGGTATTCATTGCATTTTTTTTTAATGTTTTTTTTTTATGTTGAATAGGCAGGCATTTGATCACGATCCCACCTGATGGTAAGTGATGATGTGGACTACGGTGGAGCACGCATACCTATGAGATACCTATTAACTCTTGCCCTGAAGAGCCCAATAGACGAAATATATTGATATGATATGAAATATATTATTTACTAGCTGTGCCCGCGGCTTCGCCTGCGTGGAATTCGGTCTGTTTCAGTAAGCGGCTAATTCACCCCTAATTTATCTCCCTGTCCCCTGGAGACAGAACTTAAAGTAAAGTTGACAGATGGATACGCTAGAGGACTGTAGTCCAGATAAAATATTTTACAATTAGGTACCTACCACCAAAGATAGATATAACTCCGTAATAGATGGATACAGTCTAAGGAAAAAACGTGCCTCGAAAATCACGAAAATTTGATTCTCGATCAGATGTCGCTACTACCTTTTGCCTACTCTCGTATAGAGGGCGTTGACGGTTTCGTTTGTTATTATCTAACAATTTTAACGCATATCAGTGAAAGAACATGGGTCAAAATAAAAAAATTATTAATGCAAATAAAAAAGATCCATATTTAAATACATTTTATCGTATTTTAATAAATCTTCATTTTTAGTTTTAAAGTGTGTCGATAGATGGCAGTGAATTTACTGTGGTTACAAAATTTACTATGACAGTACCGTTCTATAATATTATATCCTCTTTGCTACCACTAAATAAAATTACACTACAAAATGAATATTTTTTTTGCCCTTATTCAAATTTTTTGTCGTGATTTAAATGGCATAGAGTAGTATAGGTGTATTTCGAACGATACAGTACCATTTTTGTTTAACGTCCTTGACTGTACCTATGCAATTCGGGTACACTACATAATTCCGAAATTTTTTATTTCGAATTTTAGAATGTCGAATTTTATCATTCCGATTTTTAAATGCTCGACCCATCAAAATTCCGACTGTCATAATTACGAATGATGAAAATCACGAAGATTTATATTTCCGAAAACCCAAAAAGCCGAATATTGTAAATTCCGAACTCATAATTCCGACTATAACAATTCCGATGGTGGCAAACACCGAATTTAACATTTACGATTTTCAAAATCACGAATTCGGAATTGCCCTTATTCCGAATTAACGTGATTCCTATTTTAAATATCCCAATTTTTAAATTTCCACTTTTCTGGCAACAGTTCGTTTTCTTGGGGGTCGCAGTTCTAACCTAACCTAACCCACTTTTCTGGCAACAGTTCGTTTTCTTGGGGGTCGCAATTCTAACCTAACCTAACCCACTTCTGGCAACAGTTCGTTTTCTTTGGGGTCGCAGTTCTAACCTAACCTAACCCACTTCTAGCAACAGTTCGGGTTCGCAGGTTCGCAGTTCTGTCTAATTTATTTATGCCGAATTTTTATGCCAAACATATTTTATGCCGAATTTAACATGATGCGGCACGACAGGTACCCGTAATAATTACTAAAACGTGAGTCTTCATTTGAATATCACGGATTTCATTTTTCCGATCTTGTAAAAAACCGAATTTCTGAATACCGAATTATTTTATTTCCGATCGGACAATGATTTTTTAGAATTTAGGAATTCGGAAAAAAAAATATTTTCGGAAAAGTGTAAAATCGGAACTTTAAGCTTTCTATCAAGTGACAATCGGATTTTAAGTTTTCGGAAATAGCACATTCGTGATTTTATTCCATCGTGTTTTTAAAAATCGTAATTTTGATATTTCGGACTTATAAATAATCGGGATTATGAAAGTCGTGGTTATAAAAATCGGAAAAACATATTTCGGAATATTTGGGTGTTCCCATCAAAATCATGTCATCCAAATCGGTCCTCCAGTCAAATCAGTCAAATGACGCCGGCGGCGGGCAGCGTCTGCCCCTTTTTTTTTTTTTTCGGAGTTTGAAATGCATCTGCCCCTACGACTTGTTGATGGTCATAGCGAAGCAGACGCTCACGGGGACCTGTAGGCGCTTGAAGCGGAACGGGAAGTTGCTCGGAATGAGAAGGATACGCGGGATGAACACGGCTTCTCCGGCGCCACACTCCGTCAGGATCTGCGCCTACATATGTATTACGTACGATATATTTGGGATCACAATCGAACTCGCGCTGGCTTGCCGTTTCAGCCGAAAGCGAAGCGACCTGCCTAGAGCCCCACTGAGTCTCTCACCGTGGTTTTTCTCAGTCTCCTGAGACCGTGCCCCTTGTGGCCGCAATGCATTGCGAGACTTTTGCGAAAGATTCGATTTTTTTCGGCAAGGCATGGTAACGCGTTTAAGTCACAAATCGTTTGACATTTACTGAAAAATGATTTTTTTAAAGTACCCACCTTCGTGACCATTATTAAGAGGAAAGGGCACGGCCGCTTCTCCATGCAAACGCAGTCTCCATTTTTTTGGTTAAAAACTACCCTATGTTCTTCCACGGGACTCAAACTATCTCTATACCAAATTTTATCTTAATCGGTTTAGCGGTTTAAGCGTAAAGAGAAATTAAAAAAGTTTTTTCATATTTTTTGTGTTTTCACTCGGGAATGGTGTCATTTTGATATCATAAATGAATTCGGCATACCCGATTTATACAAAATCGATACCTAACTTGGCCTAGTAGCTAAAATGATATAGTTATCAAGATAAAGTTATTAACCGCTTTTTCACCACCATCGGGGATGAATTTTTAAAAACGCTGAAAGTAATTTTCTTGCTTTTTAATATAATAACGTTTTGCAAAGTTTTAACTTCCTAGCTTAAAATAAAATTTGCACCCCAAGACAAACTTTCATCCCCTTTTCAACCCCCTGAGGGGTTAAATTTCCAAAAACGTCAAAATTAGTTTTTTTGTAATCGTCTATCATACCTTTCTAAGAAGTTTCAAAGCATTTGTAATGGATTCAAACTTTCAACCCCCTTTTAACCCTGTTAGGGGACGAATTCTTGAAAACGCTAAAATCACTTTTCCTGTATTATAATAATATGCTCATTATACAAAGTTTCAAGTAACGCACTCAAAAAAAATTGATCTCCATACAAACTTTCAACCTCTATTTCACCTCCTTAGGGCGTGAATTTTCAAAAACGCTGAAATTAGTTTTCTTGTATTTCAATAATATATCTTGTTACGAAGTTTCAAATTGCTAGCTTAAAATAAATCTTGAACCCCATACAAACTTTCATCCCCTTTTTAACCCCCTTAGGGGTAAAATTTCTCAAATTTTTATAGCCTAAAACCTGGCCGTGGATTTTTTCGACAGATTAGTAAAGTTTGCATCAAAATCCGTTCAGCCGTTTTCATTTGTAGCGCGGTCAAATAAACAGACAAACAGATAAACAGACAAACAGATAAACAGACAAAAATTCTAAAAACTGTTGGAATGTGTTCTGTTATCGATTCTAAGTATCCCCAGGCAATTTTTTTTCGAATATCTTCCATGTACAGACTTTCGACCCTCTTCCGCTTTATTATATGTATAGAAGATTGCATTTTATTTAATGAACTATTTAACCTTATCTTAAATCGTACATAAAATATGCTTATAATCAATTAATCATTGAGTGACAAAGCAACAACTTACATCGAATTGATTATATTTGATTAAGGCAGTTATTACTTAAATACTGAACACTAAAAACTAAAAGCATATATAGGTAAGTCAAAATAAAATCATCATTGTTACTGTTGTAGCTATACAATTGACTTGATTACCACCATCAAAAAAATTGGTGTCAAATTTCCAAAGTCAATAAATTTCGTCGTAGATTAAAGTATCCAGACATTGTTAAATTCGTAGCTACATAATTAATGTTTTTTCAAACGAGAGGTATTATTTTGATTACTAGCAATTAGACGTTTTTTATTGTTTTATACCGAAGGTGTCACCAAAGTCGTACCAAGGACGTAAGGTTAATAAAGTTTATGTTCGTAATGATAATGAATTATGAAAGGCTGTTATTCAATTTCAACTACTTGGTTATTGAAATTATTGTAATAGAACCATCATCATCATCATCATCATCATCATGTCAGCCGATAGACGTCCACTGCTGGACGACCGATCCTGTGCCGCTCGCAACCACCGAATTCCCGCGACCTTCACCAGGTCGTCGGTCCATCTCGCTGGAGGCCTACCGGCAGTTCGTCTTCCGGTACGCGGACGCCACTCCAGAACCTTCCGACCCCACCGGCCATCAGTTCTGCGAGCAATGTGCCCCGCCCACTGCCACTTAAGGTTTGCAATTCTGCGAGCTATGTCGGTGACCCTAGTTCTACTGCGGATATCATCATTTCTGACTCTATCACGCAGAGAAACCCCGAGCATAGCTCTCTCCATTGCCCTTTGCGTGACCTTGAGCCTTCTTATGAGGCCCAATCATCTGAGGCTTATAGAACCATCGCCTAATGTTAAATGACAACTTTTAAAGACATAAAGTTCACCTATGCTCCTATAGTCAGTTAATAAGGGTGTTACTATTAGTACAAAATCATTATTTTAATGACGCGTTGATTTTCAAAAAGATTATTAATTACTAATTAAATATCAGCGTCTACAAATGAAGAAAATGTATGCTATATTATTTGTAAAAAGATACATATTAAGTACCTCATGTTTTAACGAAGCGAAAATATTTTTAAAACTCAATTTCATGTACGGTTACGGGGACGGTATACGGCTTCGCAATGCATAACATACAGAACTAAACAAAACTCGTTCAATTTGCTTTTTTTGTATTCTCGAGCAACATGGCATTGTAATAATATCCCAACAGAACTCAAATATGTTTACAACTTATGACTCGATTTGTCGAAGTTAATGTTCTGTAAAAATAGCATGATCTTATATATTTACAAGTAAACTTACCAATGAACCCCCCAAACAGACTAGCAGTCCAGTCGTTAGTGAAGATGGCCCAGGACAAGCCAGCAATGACGACTTGAGAGAACCCGGAAAAGGAGGACTGGCATAACAGCACTCGGTCTCTGATCTCCTTGTGGCAGAACTCTGAGGTATAGGATACAGTGGGGCTGAAGGATGAGGCGAAACTGGAAAATAAAAACAGCGAAAATAAAAGACTTGTAGGCGTGAAAACTGGTGGGAAATACTGGGAACAATATTCTGTGCTTGGCACTTACTTACTTTTTTTTGCATTTCACTTTTTAACGCCTGAGAACAGTAAAAAATAAGAGAAATAATATAAAATTTTACTACATACTTATACTTAATTTTATAAACAATGTATTTTTTTGCATGTCACTTTTTAACGCCTGAGAACAGTAAAAAATAAGAGAAATAATATAAAATTTTACTACATACTGATACTTAATTTTATAAACAATGTAGTATACGCACTCAGTAGAGACGTATCAGCGAAAACTTACAGAATAATTAATCATTGTTAAAAGGCTTTTATAAACTTCTCAAGACATTTAACAATTTTGTATGCACTATTTGTTCCTTTATACATTTTTTATAAGGTTGTGCAATATAAAGGATTGTATTGTTGCAATGTATAAAATCACATTTTCTCTCATCGTTCCCCATTGTATGAACCTAAACGCAAATTCAATTATGCAAAACATGGTTGTGGCTTTGGTAATCGAACGACACCCATAATCAATGTAACGACTGCAAAATTTCCCATTTCAGTATACCTTAAGCTTAAATTGAAACAACGTGCCAAGATGGAAATAAAGATTACTCTAAAATATGAAGACCTATAAAAATATCAAAGTATTAATGACTCAGTATCCATAAATCAGTAAAACGTGAAACGCCTAATTCTCGGTTTCCGGCGTTTACGTAAATGGCTGCCGTTATCGTGAAACTTTGACAAATGTCCGAAGGAAGAGTTTCAACGGAAACCAAAAATTATCAGGTTTGTTTTGTAACAAAACTGGGTTAAGTGTTTTTGTAATTGCGGTTGATACGGTTTTATAGATTACCTATCAATTCACATATTGGGTGTACTTCCGTTTGGGCCAAATAGGTATATTTCGCCAAATTTCACTTCCCAACAAACTTGTCCAAGTAATTTTATTATTTGTTAATAATAATGTAGAACGGCATGCGAATTTTTAAAGTTTTCAATCATTCAATCAATCGTTTATTTGCAGATAAAAATATAGTACAATGCATGCAAATACAATTTATATTGAACATTACACCACCGGTAAAGTTGTATGTATATTGTATACCTACATTTTCTTACAAAATATTGTTTTTGCTACAGGTAAAACATATCAAGTAGACATCCGCCTGGCAGACAAGACAGCAGTAATTTAAAGGTAAGAAAAACAAACAAACTTAACAAAATTATGGTAATATTCCATACATTCTGACACTTATTTAGCAAAAGTTTGTGATTTATAATCAACTGTTTTATGAAAAGTATCACATCATAAATTATAAACGTTAACATCTAACAAACTGTAAAATATATTAATATCATCTTCCCAGCGTTGTCGAGGCGTTTTACCACGGCGCATTTAGGGAACCTCACGTCCGCTCGGAAACGGGTAGAGGGTAAAAAAAATACTATCTCAGATCAAAATAGACATAACGGTCATTGAAAAACAAGCTTGAATTTGGAATTTATAACGCAAGATTACGAGTTACCATTGGGTTTTCCAACAGCTGGTATACTATGGTAGGCATTGTAAACACCAAATACCTAATGCGATTAAATTCTAATCTACGAAGCGGTTGCCTGTTATCATAGATTCCTACTTACCCAAAGGCGATTACGTGGGATTGTATCCCCGTATCGAATGACTCGCTTAATGCTTCTTGAATGAGCGTTGGCAATTACGGGGGAATAATTTCGGTGTCAGTATTACTTGTACGGGAAATTCAGGTAATTCCTGATGGAGAAGCATGAAGAAGCTCAACAATGACATTAGTATTCAAATTTCAAACAATAATGAGATTGCAGTTGACAGAAGAATCTTTTGCCACCCGAATATAGTGTTTACCTATACTAAATATTCTCTCTGATCTAAACATGAATCTTTTTAATTAATGTTAGATATTAAGCAAATAATAATTTTCTTCTTTATTCATAAATCATAAATAACCTTCATTTATAAACTTTGTCTCTTTTGTCTGGCACAAAATTCAAAATGACGGATAGGTACCTACAAATGATTATCAAAGGCTTGTTTTTAACAGATATTTACGAATAACGCCATTCATTGTCTTTAATACCGCATTAAGGATGACTCACGTTAGACCGGGCCGTGACCGGTCCGGAGCTTCCGGCGCTTCGTTTTCTATGGAAAGCATCACGTGATCACCTGTCATGTCATAGAAAAGTCAGCGCCGGAAGCTCCGGCCCGGTCACGGCCCGGTCTAACGTGAGTCATCCTTTAGGCTGCATTTCTTAATTGATAATATGTAAACACTTGGTTCTCTCAGATTTGACATCAAATTAGGCTTAAAAGAATCGTCTTAATTGGAGACTTACGTTAAAAAGATTTGAGCAACTTAATCTGACACACAAATAAAACTATGAAAACGGATTATATCGCGTATATTGAATTTAAAAAAAGAAAGAAAAACGAAAAGAGTTCGAAACGTCGGGATGAATTATAAATTCAATATACGCGATATAATCCGTTTTCATAGTTTTATTTCATGAGTAACTATCGCGGTAACCGAAGACAATACTGACACACAAAGTTAAACACTGATTTAAACTTTCACGATTTTTACTCATTATTATTCACAACGTCGGGACTTAATCGCGTAAATATTATTTTAAAACCGCTCGAAACGTCGGAGGTAAATTTAAAACTTAATTTTACGCGATTAAGTCCCGTCGTTGTGGACACAAAGTTAAAATGAGAAACGTATAACACCATATTAGAGTCAGTACAACTTTACTACGAACTGCCGGTCTGCAATACTTCTATTTACTAATTTAGATATAGGTAAAATCGATCCCTAGTGTGTGAAACATTTTATAAACTTAAATAAGACTCCGCCGTAACTTAAAAGCTTATGTGAATGTTCCAAGTTTGCTGCAAGCTATTTAAGGTTAAGGCAATGGCGTGATTTGTTCGTAATATTCCTTAAGCCTCTTAAAGCAAAATCGTATTTTACATTAAATTGTGACACGTCTTTACAAAGAATGCATGTTTATGCGAAAACAAGATTATATTTGCAAAGGCAGACTAATCAAAACTTTATTAGGTTAAAGTTAGCTCGATAGAAGGTTGGACTAAAGCAAATTTTCATCGGAGTGATGTTATTATGACACCTATTTTTTATTATGTTATCGTAGAGAATACGCTAAAATAAGCATGTTTTGTAGGAAGAACTTTTCTCTAAAATAAAAAATGGCCGAGATATTTGACCCGCAAGTTGAAACCACTACTTGACAAAATCAATCATTTGGAACAGTAAATTTAAGTAACAGAGACAAGATAAGTGCGACGACGAGCGAAGCGAGGAGGAGTGTGTTAGGTTGACCGCAATGATTGCGATCAAACAGAGCCAGAACAGACGTTATTGTACCTACTAAAAAAATTCTAAGTCTTTTTTTGCACCCCCTTTGCTTTAGGCCAACCAAAAGTTATTAAATTACTGAACATTGAAAACTGTTTATACTGAACGACTTTTTTTAATACAGAAAGTTTATACCGCTAAAAGTACCTAAGTCGGAACCAAGACTTATTTTTTTATAATAAAATCTGTGTATCGAATAAAGGCATATAATGCGAAAACTGGAGAACGTAATTAATTCCAATGCAGTAGGGCTATGAATTATTAGATCACGATACTTACAAGATACCTTCAAAGAATTTAGCTGTAAGTAAAACTTCGTAAGTCTGGCTGCTCCCTGCGATGAGAGTGCAAAAGAAAATGCCAAAGTAGCCGCCGACGAGGAACAGCTTTCGGCCAAACTGGTCCGTGAGAAAACCGGCAATTAGGGAGGAGAACATCATACCTGTAATATAAAATGAGTTACATTGCTAACTGTGCACATAGTTTACAGTGATATTATTATAGTATTAAATCACATTTACGAACGGGTCTATCGCGAATTTATTTTGTTACCTTTATTTACCGACGTTTCGACACAGGTTTCACTGGTCGTGGTCGCGGCTAACTGACGTCCCAGCAAAATGTCAAAACATAGATTTGTGTGACTACCCCACGAAAAGTGCATTTAAAGTTTGAGGTAGACATCACATCGGTAAATAAAGGTAACAAAATAAATTCGCGATAGACCCGTTTGTAAATGTGATTTAATAATATTGTGTTCAAACCGCGAAAGTTTTAAATGTTATATTATTATAGTGTTGAAATATCTCCATAACCGTCAAATTACAACTAAAATATGATTATTATATTTATAGCTGAAATAATCTGCTATGCCGACGACACAGTGATCATTTTTAAAGGCGATACCTGGGAGAGTGTTTTTGCGGCAGCAGAAAAGGGTATGAGTAACGGACTCTAAAATGCCTGTACCTAATTTAATATGAGATAAAAGGTAATGTTAGAAATTATGTGAACTCAGCAGCTCAGTACAAACAATTACTACACATTTACTCTGCAAATCCAGTGTGTAAATCCAATACGGGCAATAAATTACACCAGATATATAATTTATCCGTCTAATCATTATTATTCTTAGGTCCTATGCTAATCACCGTTTAAATATTCACCCGTATTGAATTTACATACTGTATATTTAGTAGTGAGCGACAAGCATGTGCTGGTATTGCAATAGTTATTTGTGCAACAAGAGAGGAAAGTTGGTTTTTCTTGCGAGAGTTTTTATACCCACACACACACGATGTAACACGAGACGTAACATCTCGCACCATGCAAGTCGCACTTTCCTCACTCCAGGGAGTGACGAAAGTAGGCTTGTTCGAGCTGCTGAGGTGAAAATGTCCATCAGGCGATCCGTGCTTGCTTTGCTTTGCTACTATCGTATTTATCTTTTTTTTTATTAAACGGTGTGAACGAGACTTGAGTTCACAACTGGGATACCAGTCCGTTTACCAACTGATTCCTATTATGTAACATCATATTGCTCCGTTGATTTCAATATAAAAAATAATCCTCTTAATTAATATAAAACTGTATACAATTGGAATCCGATCCAGTGGTCGCATGAGCGCACTTCAAACTTCAGGGTATCAATTCGGATCGATCGGAATATCACAACTAATGAAACGCAAACAAGCTCTCTCTCTCTCTCTCTCTCTCTCTCTCTCTCTCTCTCTCTCTCTCTCTCTCTCTCTCTCTCTCTCTCTCAAGCTCTGCAGGACTTTTGATGAAGTTTGCGTGATTTTATTTGACGCTTGAATTTCCACGAAATGTTTTCAAAATTATAACGAGCTGTTTTGTGAGCTTTATAGCTTTAGGCTTATAATGGGGTTGGGAACTGTCAAAGGTTTGCAGAGATGGCGCCATCATAGCTTGCCCCTTTTTCTATGAGATTTGGCTTAAAGGGCTGGCATCCAGGGCATTAAAAAAACAAAAATTTGACACAATTCTAGGAATTGACAGGGCAAGCTATGCTGGCGCCATCTGCTAATTATTTCGACCGGCCATTAAATGTGGTTGAGTCAAAATGGTATGTGGATCAAACTAAAATAATTTCCATTTTACTTCTTTCCACACGGCTTTATCTAGTCAAATCCAAAAATTTGCTTGTAAACTATTTTCTACAAAAGCGGCTGCTAAGTATATGGCATTGTGAGAAAGAAGGATGTGTCTTGTTGAGATTAAAGCATTTCCTCATGAATTTTTCTTTTTTGGAAACCTAACGGTAAATATCAGATTCTGGGAAACTTTTTAATACTGTGTATATATACAACATGCAATCATCATCATCATCATGTCAGCCGATAGACGTCCACTGCTGGACATAGGCCTCCCCCAAGGCTCGCCACTCCGACCGATCCTGTGCCGCTCGCATCCACCGAATTCCCGCGACCTTCACCAGGTCGTCGCTCCACCTCGTTAGAGGTCTACCGGCAGTTCGTCTTCCGGTACAATGCAATGTAATCAATCAACTAATCATACAAATAAGAAAAATTATATGTTTACCAGTATAAGGTACTGCGTTCAGCATCCCTTTCTGCACCAAGTTCATATCCAGGTCACATTCTGCATTCGGTAGTAGATAAGCAGTTGAGTTGCTAACAAGTAAACTGGCCACTATTGCGATTAGTGCCGCTCCCAGGATTTGGACTTGAAATCTGCCAAACGTGCATGCTTTTAAGGCAAGGTCGATCTCTTGCATGGGATTCTTGGCTTCAACGCGGTCTTGACCTGTTGGTAATGATTGATATAAATCTTACATAGTTAATAAGTACTACTTACTAAGGACTTTTCTGACCTGAATCATGCGACATCGGGGGCCAAGATTATAATCTTACATGGATAAACGCCAAACGAAAAGTCACGTGAGTATTTCCATGACATGTGTTATATTGGCCATGGTGCCTATCCAAGATGCCAATCGTTTACGCTACAACGAAACGCTATCTGTCTCTCTGTCACACTAATATGAAAGAGTGCTAGAGACATAAAGCGTTTCGTTGTTGTATCGCAAACGATTGAAATCTTAGCTAGGCCCCCAGACTAACGCTATAAAGGGATAAAGGGGTTATTTTTTTGTTTTTATTTCTGTGTTATTAATTCGATTTAATTAAAAGAATGACGGATAAACCCGTTTATCATAATCATAAGTATATAGAAGAAGCTCTAAATACATTTTTGACATCGAAAAACGGGCCATATGACTGATAGTTGTCTGACACAATACTATTTACTGAAAGTTATGTTTTAGTTGTTATAGTAATTTTTTCTACTCCAGCACTCTTATTTGTACATTATATGACTGCTAGTGAGATCGAAATCAACTTCATAAGAAGTGCGGCGCGCGGGGCCCGCAGTGAGCAGTATTCTTAGGAATATTCATATAATATTATGAATCAGAATCAGAATAACTATGCAACTTTTGTTTTTTTTTTAATTCTGAATTCTAGGCAAAGATCTACAAACAATTATTTACTTTGATTTTATTTAAAATGTTAGCTGTTTGCTGTTCTTAGAAAAAATATTGTGTGCATCAGTACATAATTAGGTTTTAAATTTTTTGAGCGTCTTTACAAAACGAAACGAAGTTGAGACTTCGGACTTGAATTTTAAAAACCCTTATTATGCACCTCTTGCACAAAAGAATATTATGTTATAGTTTAATTAGAAAACACTTAAAATTAGAAACACTAAAATTGAAATAAATTAATTAATACGTCAAATTAAATTTTAATTAAAACAACATAATTTCATATTTGCAACCACTGACAAGGAAATCCAATCACAAGATAATTTCCAATTTATCAATGTTCGCGCGTCTGATGTAATCCACGTCATCCCAGAGCCGAAAATCCTGGACTTTATTTGACTTTTTCCGTCCCGATACGTAAATTTCCCTATACTCGTCCAACCAGCTCCATCCCTCGAATTTATGCGCTTCAGAAAAATCCCTGTTGTAAAGACGGGACCAAACTCTATCCTCTTTTACGATACAATTCATTATTTTGCACGATTCAGATAAGTTCAACACGTCTTTTATGGGAAGTTTTAAAAGTATCTCCAAAATAACGGCTTTAGGGAGGCTTAATAAGGTCCCCTGTTTTGTAGTGTATTGGTTTAGTATGCAACTTTTGATTGGGTCCGTAATCTCTTTTACCGTTCGCTCAAGAACCGAAAAGTTTTTTATAGAACATGGTATTCCAAGTTCAGAAATGCCCAAAAAGCGGCTCGGTTCTAGGCATACTGCGTAAGAATTTCCTGTGTCTGGTATAATAGAATTCAATAGAAAAGCGTTGGATAGAGGCTTGGCGAAAATTTTTATCGGTATATCTTGGAATCCGTTCAAAACGAATGTGGCTTCGTAAATATCTGTGTTCTTTCTTGTGGATAATATATACTCGGATATATCGATAGCGCCTTCGTTAAGAGCTTTTATTTGAAGGAAATCGTTTTCCCTCATTAAAATAAGCAACAAAGAGAAGAAAAGCTCGCGCTCGAACCGGCGAGGTTCGATTAACACTTCTATCAATGAACCCAATGTCTGTCGTTGCTGGAGCGGTAATTTTTCATTTAAGAATGGTTTTGTGTGTACCCATTCCATTATTGAGCACGTTTGCAATTAAGTTTCACAGTTTTTCCTTTCTCCAAATAAATATTGTTTAGTTTTTTATTTTGTTTGGTATTAAAGTTATTTTTGTCACGAGACTTTGACGTTGTCAGGTTTGATTGAATTGCAAAAAGGATAATATACTATATTTGAAACCTCAAAGCAAGTATGCTATAGAGTTGGACCATGCATGCACCCATGAGACAAAACATAAAATGCAATACAACGAAATAAAAAACACGTTTTAACATTTATGACAACATACCACAAACAACCTTCGTAATTGTCCCACATTAGGCTTTGGTGGGGAACAACAATATATCTACCGTTTTGATGTGGCAGAAGTAGGCAGAAATGAAAAGTGAGACATTACAAGGTTAAGCAATATCAGCGCTTTCTCTGCTATTCCTACTAAAAGTTTCATACATCTCCCCCTTCCTCTCTTGTAACCTCTATAGTATTGTTCCTCTAAGTATTAAGTTGTCTAAAGCTCAATATTTATTTGCAAAGGCCAGGATTACACTCGTAAGTTTTACTTACGTAAGTAGGGATAAAGCTATTTGCTAGAATGAGATAACGATATTCATATCTCATTCTGTAGTATAGCTGTGTCCCTACTTACGTAAGTAAAACTTACGTAATCCTGGCCAAAGATTAATCTTATTGTATTTGTAGCCTACAGTGTAAAATATAAAAATATATTTGCATCCCAAACATTTGACAACTAAAGTAGATACGCTTTTTGCTGTCTTTTGCCATTCCAATGTTTCCAGCACTACAGTGTAGGTTACCTACCTATTTACCTACCGTTTGTCTGTGAGTTTGGCTCGAGCCTCAGCATTGTCTGTTCTCAGTACAAAATTGAGTACTCAAGCCGTAGCAATTTTGGTGGTGGGCAAGCTGTATGTGTGTGCGTATAAATGTGTATGTGTGGGCTTTTAGCATGCATGTAGTCTTGTCAATTTTAATCAAGTCATATATCGATAATCTCTACACAGCGGAACGGAATAGCGATTAATAGAAGCTTCGATATCTTCACTAAAAATAAGACTCCTTTGCGCATGTGACTCCTCTGGAGTTGCAGGCGTACATAAGCTACGGGGACTGCTTGACATCGGGCGGGCCGTGTGCTTGTTTGCCACCGACGTAGTATTAAAAAAAACATCATAGAATGCTAATGGATAATGAACGATACTTTATGATATAATAAAAAAACTCAATTATTGCGGAAAACACATTTTAGTTGGTGTTATTGTAACTTTTATATATTTCCGCCGTTGATTATTGTAATAAAGAATTCACAAAAACATACTGTTTGATAATATATAAATTGTTAATTTTAGGTAGTTTAAATCCTTTCAAGTAAAATTTATATTGTAAAAAATGCCGATGGTTTATCGATAATATGACTTTATCGTCATGGCCACAGCATCATTGTTCCTCATTGTTAATCGTACCAAAGAGGATATAATAGGATAGAGCGGTACTGTCATAGTAAATTTTGTACCCGCAGTAAATTCACTGTCATCTATCGACACGCAATTAAAACTAATAATGAAGATGTATAAAAATACCATAATAGTTATTTACGATACAAGTGCGGAAAAGAGGAAATTGGCGATAAATTAAAACACGACCGCAGGGAGTGTTTTAAATCGACACGAGTTGCGAATTACCTATTCGCACGTGTATCGTACAACGTTTTACAGTACATATGGCCCTTTAAACTTTCGACATATGCACGAAAAGTGCTATTTGACGCACTAGTGCGAGAAAGTAGCACCATATGTACTGTAAAATGTATTTATATATGGGTAAATGATTTTTTATCTGCATTAATTTTTTTATATGATTTTGACTCATGTTCTTTCACTGATATGCGTTAAAATTGTTAAATAACAAACGAAACCGTCGACGCCATCTATCCGAGAGTAGGCCAAAGATAGTGGCACCATCTGATCGAGAATCAAATTTTCTTGATTTTCGAGGCACGTTTTTTCCTTAGACTGTATCCATCTATTACGGAGTTATATCTATCTTTGATCGTACATAAAAATGTGGCTGTGTATGTGAGGCTACGGTGACAGCTGGCTTAGACTTCGTCTTTCGGAATATTATATCTATGGTTTGACTAGTTATCAAGACGCATTCCGTCACTGTCCTGTCACGAAGCCAAATCAATTATGTTGAAGATCCTGATTGCTTTGTAGTTGTACCGGGCGCCACTTAAATTCAGTGTTAGCGTAATGGCCGCTCGAGATGATTAAACAGCGATCCATTTTGCGGTTGCTTGTATAATTAGTGATATATTTATTCTGACAACCCTGAGGAAAGAATAAATAACAGTGCAATGTAAAGTAAATAGTAGACTGACCACGCTAATTTTGGATAAAAAAGGAGGAGGATAATGAAGGTAAGAAAGCATGCATTATTACACCTTATAAAACAAAGTCCTCCGCCTTTCTGTCCGTTTGTATGTTCGCGATAAACTCAAAAAATACTGAACGGATTTTCATGTGGTTTCCAGTTATCAATAGAGTACTTCTTGAGGAAGGTTTAGGTGTATAATTTGTTAAGATTTTGTGTAACCCGTGCGAAGCCGGGTCGGGTCGCTAGTGTCCCTATAAGCTCCATATTTGATGTAGAACTTTGCATGAAAATTTAGCGTGGGCTGATTCTATTTTTGTGTTTGATGATTGAAAATATTGGATGGTTTCTATGCAGCCAGTCTTTTTTAGATGCACTGCATTATTAATATTATTATTTTGGGGTTTACTGTTACTTAGTAGTACTGAGACTGAGATATGATTTAAGTAAATTTGATTACATAATTATTCATAACGCCATTATGCTCTACGAAACATGCCGCGCGAGTGATTAAAAACACATGAGTTAAAACCACGTTACATTCGAGTTTTGAATGATTCACGGTTAGTTTCACTAGACTTATATTGACCGGGATAAAAAATACAAAAGGTAATCACGGTCTATATCCCGGTCAATATAAGTCACGTTACATTCGTTTTCTTAATCATGGTGGGAAATATCGTCATAACATTCTTCTTTTTCTATACCACGACGGTGGTAAATAAACGTGCTGCCCATTTGATGTAATAGTAGGCTGATTGGTTTAGTTTGCACGCTTTTTTTTATCATAGCCGATACCCGTGAACCGGTCTGGATGGATGCGTAGCCAACGTGCATTGCAATCGTTAACGCTCCGTAGCGAACAAAACGCACCTGTCACTGTCGCAATAGTGTGGAAGAGTGATAGAAAGACATGACTACGATACGCTACGGAGCGTTAACGATTGCACGTTGGCTAGGCGCCCTGAGCAGGCAAGGCAGTAGAAACTTTTGTAGAAATATGGAAAGAGAACTGGTATGGTAGCTTAGTTTGACCTAAGGAGTTATCATATCAAAGTACAAGGTCATTGCCACTACAATCATAGTTAGGCAGACGTTATTTATTACATCGGATAAAGGTGCAAAATAACGTGACTTTCATATCAACTGTTTACAACGAACAACGATCAACGTTTGCGATTAACAAATAATTTGTACAAAATTTATTTTCAACCTTATCACAACTGTCATAAAGTTTATACATTTCAAGCATTATTTTGGTTGGATAACGTGGCTTATATATACTTTTTAGGGTTCCGTACACAAAGTGTAAAAACGGGGCCCTATTACTAAGACTCCGCTGTCTATCTGTCTGTCTGTCTGTCCGTCAGTCACCAGGCTGTATCTCATGAACCGTGATAGCTAGACAGTTGAAATTTTCACAGATGATTTTCTGTTGCCGCTATAACAACAAATACTAAAAACAGAATAAAATAAATATTTAAGGGGGCTCCCATACAACAAACGTATTTTTTTGACGTTTTCTGCGTAATGGTACGGAACCCTTCGTGTGCGAATCCGACTCGCACTTGGCCGGTTTTTTTGTCTTACGGTAATTTTAAAATATGCCAGTCTTTGTTTTAGAAGTGCAAAGCGCGCGGTTGGTTTATGCGATAAACGCAGCGTTGAACGTTGAACGCATGCGCCAACGGAATGTAGGAAAAATGACAATGCGCTTATTACCGCTGCGTTTATCGCGTAAAACAATGTAGTGTCATTTCATTTTTATTTTTTTTATACTACGTCGGTGGCAAACAAGCATACGGCCCGCCTGATGTTAAGCAGTCTCCGTAGCCTATGTACGCCTGCAACTCCAGAGGAGTTACATGCGCGTTGCCGACCCTAACACTCTTCTCCCTCGAGCTCTGGCAACCTTATTCACCGGCAGGAACACAACACTATTAGTAGGGTCTAGTGTTATTTGGCTGCGGTTTTCTGTAAGGTGGAGGTACCTCCACAGTTGGGCTCTGCTCTAGATCTGGAATGAAATCCGCTGTCCTGTGCCCTACCACACAAAGCGAATTACTGTCATTAGATTATCTAATGTAAAATAGATGTACAGCAAACGCATTGCGTTTAAAGGATGGCTCCCGGGCCGAGGCAATCGATTATTTCATATGACAGGTAACCGGTGATCACGTGATGCTTTATATAGAAAACGACGCGTCAGATGCCTCCTACTCCGTGGATGCCTCGGCCCGGACCTGGCAATTCAAACGTGAATGATCCTTAATGATGCGTTTATCGCATAAAATAACCGCGCGCTTAAGGGGATCCCATACCCCAATGACCTTCGATTTGAATCCCTTAGTTTTCTAATGTTTCTTGTAGCTTATCATATTAACAGCAACGGATTTTAGCAATATAGTATCCTGTTATGTATGCATGTTTATGTGTTGTGTGGCTGCGCCCACCTTAACCGTTACCGTTACCGATGTAATAAACCAGTGCGATTAGAGCAGCCCGTAGTTTCAGTCGTGTCCTCGTACGCGTCACTGGCGACGAATCGGTTAAATCCCACGTGTTTGTTTCGCGATATTATAAAATGTCTAGTGCTAATTTCGGTGTGTTGGATACCTTTGATCATAACGTTCAAAGTTGGAACAGCTACAAAGGCCGATTACAACAGTATTTTATCGCAAATGATATAGATAATACGAAAGATGCGACGGGAATAAAAAGACGGGCCATCTTACTAACGGCACTCAAGGAAGAAACGTACAAGCTTACAGCTGATTTAGTCCTGCCAAAGCAACTGGACAGCGTGCCTTATGAAGATATTGTAGCACTTCTGGACAAACATTTCACACCCAAGCGGGTTGGATTCGGCGAACGCCACAAATTCTACGCCGCAGTGCAGCAGGCCGGCGAGACCCACACACAATGGGCCGCTCGGCTACGTGGACTCACCGCTTATTGTAGTTTCAGCAACGTGGAAGAGGCATTACGCGATCGGTTTATCATGAGCATCCGGCTCCACCGATTGCCGGTACCTCGGACGAGGATGATTTCCAAGAAGCGATCGAGGAACCTCAACCAGGCGGACCTCCTAGGGACCCACCACCAGTGGTGAACCGCAGAGAAAGATTGCGTAACCGTCCTAAGGTCAATTATAAAATATAGTGAACTTTATTATTGTTATTTTAGAGATAGTACTTATACTAGGGGAAGGGAATGTTATGTATGCATGTTTATGTGTTGTGTGGCTGCGGCCACCTTAACCGTTACCGTTACCGATGTAATAAACCAGTGCGATTAGAGCAGCCCGTAGTTTCAGTCGTGTCCTCGTACGCGTCATATCCCATATTTACTTCAAAGTTCATTGTTTTCGAAATATTTGGCATCAAAGCTAAACAATTTTAGGCCAAAAAACCGGTTTTCTGGCCATAACTTTTGTGTTAATTAGTTTAAAATTAAAACCTTAGACAAATTTTTAGAGACGTCTAAGACAAACCAAAATCAGCACTCGAGATACGAAAAAAGTGTTTTTTTAGACAATGTTTAAAACAATCATAAATAAATAAGTATTCATTTTTTTCACAATCCGGTAGACAAAAATGGAGATAAAAGATTGAAGAACCGATAGCCGCTTGTCTTATAATTTTATATGTAGTGCAAAAGTTGGAGATACGATTCAAAACTTGTCAAAAATCGATGAAAACCTCAGGTAGCCCCTTAAGAAGTCATAAAATGTTCTAATGTATGTAAACCGTGTTCGGGTGTATTGTTCGGATGTAAACTGCATGCATAAAAACCACGTACCGCTTTCCGCCAAAGCAGCTAAATTCACTTCACTCATTTTAATATAAACTGATCACCGAACATCACTTATCAAGACTTCACTTGCTACTAACTAGGCATATTATATAAAATCATGTTATAAATGAATGTTATAATTTATCTTACGATGATGTCGTTGGTAATTCGTCTGTTATAACTTGGTCTGTCTTTTATCTCGCAGCTACTTCTGCAATAAGAACGTCTTTGATATACGGGATGAGGGACAGGTCAATCAAAGTTGGTTGTGTCGTATCATATGAATCGCGGTATGGTAAACTTTAGATAAAAATGATTTACAGAAATTTCCGGTCTACGTAACGCATAATGGGAATGCTTGTGCAATAATACCGTTATGGTTTTGGCTTTTATTAATTTAATTAATTTAAATTTATTTTAATATATTAAAAATAAATTTATTATTAGAACATCGCGTTATGTGAAACCACGTTTTTTTTAAATATGATTAGGTGTATAATTATACTCAGGTATTTGAAGAACCACATTATTTAAAGAATAGGTATATTTACGTTAAATTAACTATTGACATTAAAATGAAAGTAGCTTTATATAGATTATGAAAAACACCAACAGTATATTCCAAGGAAGAACTTATGAATGAAAATGAACAGCTAAAAATGTTTACACAATTTTGCCCTCTAGATGTGAGAAACCTAATTAATGAATATAACTAACACTGATTTAACAAGAAGATGTATGAGTAACTACTCACTTGGGAAATCCTACCTAAATTCCTTTTATCTGATTCGGTGGTCCATATTGCACAATCCGTCATGGTTTGCGTATATTTTCCATGGTCCATATTTTTCTTTAAAATAATTAAACTGTATTGTGATTAATATATAAAATATTTATGACAACGGCACTATGCCTTAATTTCTTATATTTTGCGTAATAAATATTTTCTACATCACTTAACACAACTGGTTTGGTTAACGACGAAATAATACTTGTGGCAGTTCGCTAAGTCACTACTTAAGCATAATATTTAATGACACGTGTAATTATTGTATTATTAATTAGTGTGTCGCATGTGGCATTAAAATCATAATGGATGTATCGACACCAGACTTGAGTTACGCCGCACACAACAATATTTCTTAGTTTGAAATAAATTTAGTGTTATTTTATCTTAGCAATCAGCCAAACTGCAAGATTAACCAAAATGTATCTTCAATGTATAGTATGAATCTTATCAAATGATTTTTACGTCTAAGACCCTAAACTGTTAAACAAAAGCCATTGTTTCTTTTATGCGAGTGGTCGGCTATTAGAAACAATGGCTTTTGTTTAACAGATTAGCGTCTTAGACGTAAAAATCATTTGAGAAGATTCATACAATATGCACTTATTAGCAGGGACCGGACAACCCTTTCCGCGATAAAACCCTTTCAATGGGCGACACTTAAACACGGCTAACACATTGAAAGACTTTCCCTTTTGAACTGCAAGCCCATTCATACCCTTACCTTTGACTAACCCTTACCGAAAAGCTAACCAAAAATAAGGCTAGCTCTTAATAAGGGTTACCCTTATCTTTAAGCGCTTTTTATAAAGGTTTCCCTTTGCGTGAAAGAGACAGGATTAGTATATATCTACGGTAGTGTATGAAAAGGAAAGAAAATACGTGCCTAGTCAAAGAACGCCGCCGTCGCCGCCGACGATCGCTCGGATTTGAAGTAATGTGTGCTTTATGAACAAGGTAGACGACTTAAATTAGCACGCTTATATGCTAAAAGGGAAGCCCTTTATAAGGCTAACCCTTATAAGCAATATGCAAGGTGTTGGTGAGCGGATGATAAGGCTTTTGTAAGGGTATTTGGGCTACCGATTACTCAAATGTGGTAGCTTTATATAAGGGTTTTTAAAACCAAAACAAAGGGTTTCGTCTGATAAAGGGTATGGTGAGTTAAGCCTTATGCAATACCCTTATAAAACCCCGATAAGGGATAGCGGGCCGGTCCCTGCTTATTAGAGAGGGCTAACGCAAAACTGTAGGTTTTACATCAATGATTGTTTACACGTTTTAATCTATGCCAAATGCCATAAAATAAATACCACGGAAACTAGCCGAGGAATCTAACAAGTTTTTTAACAGAAATATATTTTCGAGTTAGTGAGATAAAAGTTAAAGAACTCGCGCGACGGCCATATCTTGATGAAATGATCCCTGATTCGTTCGTTCTTTTTGCATGTAGTACATCTAGCAGCAGAAGTTGCTAAGCGGGCGAGGTGTTCAAAATGATCTTGACGCTACTTTATTGTCAAGAGAATAAGAGCGTGTTAAGGTAATTTTGGACTTAGCAACTTCTGTTGCTGACTGTACGAGTACTCATTGTAGCCTGTGTGTGTAATCATTTGCCTCGACTCTCCTGCCAACACCTGAGCATACACGGTAAGAATACAATGTCTGTTTTGTAATATACGTCCTTATCCTTATCGTATTTATAATTAGATATTTATGATTATGACATTTTAAAGAAGAAGATTATTTTGGTAAGATATAAATACACAGATGAAGGTACACAGGTTTTTAAGGGCTTGGCTTGGCCACGCATGCTGTACCTCTGGTCCCGGCCCTCGTCCGCAACATGACTTCCGCCGTATCCTAACTTTTATCTAATAAGGCCAATAGGTATCTGGTATAGGGATGTGTGACTGGCCTTAACATCTGGACCTGTATACATACGGCACTGATTAGCAGTGATCGGCTAAATCATCGCAAAAATCATTCATATCTCAAAATAGGACAAGACTTATTAAACTCGTATTATACAGTGTTTTTGAATAAAATTTCCAGATTATACTCAAAACTGCAGTTCAAAATTGTTCAATTTTTTTATCCTGTTCCATACCATATTTATTTTTGCGATTATATGTCCGAACTCTGCTGATTAGTGTTAAGTTTATTGGGAATTCATACATTTACTACTTGCAACTTCCTAGCGGTTGCTAGTTTCGTGCTATAAACACAACGTGTAACGTGTAATCAGCCACACTTGCCCGTATTGACCTTACCTGTCGCCTTATTAGCGAACAGAATACATACTATGCATAACGTCGAATTTAAAACCTTAATTAAACTTCTAGATGCTGAATCACCAGCAAAGTATTTTAAGAGACCTGGTACTAGCATTAATTCTAAGGAAAATAAATGAAATAACATAATACTTTCTATAAACTTATTCAATGCATTACAAAGGTGTCCAGGTTTTGTTTTGTTATTAAGAGCCAACAGGAGCTGAGCGAATTCTCAATTTTGAGATTTCAAACTGATTATCTCCGTCGCGCTGACGGGGGCGGCGCCGCCATATCCCCGTGTGTGTGGTGCACGCACACAGACGCGCACGTCATTTGCGCTCACGGACCTTATGCCTGCAAGTCGCGTCGCGGTCGCGGCCCGCTATATAGGCATATCATAGGCTATAGCTAGTTCTTACAAACTTTTTCTGTTAGCTTAGCTCGCTACCACCACTGAGCGTTTACTTATTTCCTGTTATTGTGATTTAACTTCTTGATTTTAGGTAGCTGAATTCAATATCCTTCTACAACCTGCAATCCAAATAACATTTTGACTTTTACAGGAGAGTAAAAAAACAATCATTTCTTTTCTCGTTTCCGTGCGGAAAGTATCAACTTTCGACACGCTGTGCTATTAGTACCTACATTGTGCAACGAGGGGGGTAAGTGAGATTTTGTAAAGGAGGAGTTTACAATATTCTTACCCCCGGAGTTACACACAATGGTTTTCGTTACACTTGTGATGAAAAACTAAATTTTCAGGGAAATAATTATAAAATACGGTGACATTTCAAATATTCGTCCGCCATATTGTCATTTCTTGACAGGTTAGGCATCTAAGGCACAGACCTTCGGCATTCAGCCACGATTGAAAATTTTGTGTAAAAATATTTTAAACGGCTATTAAATTAATCCAATTAAATATTATAAACAAAAATGCTAAATTATAATTGTCAGTATTTTAGAAGTAAAACTCCCTTACACACCCTTATACTTTAAACAAAGTATTTTACTTATAACTTACTTGGTTCGTACTTCGTATGAATTAGTGACATATCTAATTAAAAAAAGAAAGCTATAACTCCCGCGGGAACAATATAGGCCTTTTGTTTTCCCTTCAGTACACCTGCATGAAATAAGATCTTTTCGAGCAAGTGTGATGAAAAACAAATTTGTCGCTCTCCGGCTTCGTTGATTAGAAAAAAAGAAAGATAAAATTAGATAAAATCAGGTTAGATAAAATTATCATAACAAGGAAACATGTGACATGAGATATTTCTTACGTTGATGTAATTATACAGTTTTATTAATGGTCCGTTTTTTATTTATGAGTCAGATAAGGATTACTTATCTTATGTTATATATAAGGATTACTGTCTAAGCTGTTAATTATTTTGTTCAGGTGCATGATTCCATTTTGTTATTGAGCGCTTCAATCGCCAACAAACTGGTTACAGTTTGGCGATGCATAAATTTTGTTTGTAAAGCATGTACCCTTTGTGTAAATAAATAAAAAAAAAATAAAAAAAGATTTTGATTAAAATAGGTATGTTTGAAGAGCTCCTAATCCTGGTCGGAATGAATAAGAAACCCCAATTTGGGACAATAGTCTAGTCTACAAAACGTTCAAGGTGGTTAAAAATATAGTGTAAGCTGTTCGCATTAAAAAACCGCAAATCGATGTACAGGTTAGCCGTTTGGTACACGTATACTAAAAAAAAATCCCTTGGGAGGGGAGTGCTGAAACTTTTTTTTGTATAAAAAATCTTTTTTTTTGTATAAAAAAACTTTTTTTTTTAAACCTATCGTATTCTTCTCTTATCTATCATACGAAAGGGCTTTTTGAAGCGATTCTGAAAATATATCACATCATTACATTTTAGCCATTTTTCTTAAATTGAAACAAAAAGAATTTTCAAAACATACCAAGTTTGGGCTCCTCCAGATACGATATGGCTGATTTTTTTTTGTACAATATACCAAAAATGATACGTGATTTCCTCATATCTAACCCAAAAAAAGGAATTTTAAAAATAATTTTATTTAGTTTTTTTTTAAATACAAAGTGACACAGTTAGGTTTTAAGATCTTTATTTTCTCATAAGAATACATAATATTCACTTACACGAGAATTAATTGTTTTTTCACGCAAAATACATTTTATCGGTGAGCGCACACTTAACCTATAACAAATAACTTAATACTGTAGGTATTAACATATATGACTTAAACTAAAAGTATACAAATTAAACTAAATTAAACAAAAAACACTTTTTTTTGGTTTTTTTTTTGTCGGGTATAACAATAACTTATAAACAGAACAATTAGCAATGGAATGCGAGCGTAGTTGCTACGGCCCGGACCGGCCGTTCTACTTCAATACCAATTTTACGAGACTTATGGAACTGTACTGCAGATACGGTACATATTAATCATACAAGGATACGTAATATCCATATATCCAACGGGAAATACCTCTTTAACCCTTTAACTTGACCCCAAACTTGGTATGTTTTGAAAATTCTATTTGTTTTAATTTACAAAAAAAAATGGCTAATTTGTAATGATTTGGTATACTTTTAGAATCGCCTCAAAAAGCCCTTTCGTATGATACCACACACGATAGGTTTTTGAAAAAAAAATGTTTTTTTCCATACAAAAAAAAAATGTTGTAGCACACCCTTCCTAAGGGATTTTTTTAGGAACTGCGGGTCAAAAATTTTGTTTTGACCTCAGTATGCGTGTGCCAAACGGCTAACTTGTACATCCATTTGCGGTTTTTCTTTGAAATTGGGCTTGTACGGCTGCCACTAATAGAGATACTAACTCCTAAAAATACGTATGATACTTCATTAGATTCGGAATGATGTCTAGAAAAATTTATTCGAAGCATTCCCACATAAAAAAAGTTCAAAAGCTATTAACAAAAAACGCAAACGTACCATTACGCAAAAAACAGCAAAAAAATCACGTTTGTTGTTTGGGGAGCCCCACTTAAATATTTATTTTATTCTGTTTTTAGTATTTCTTGTTATAGCGGCAACAGAAATACATCATCTGTAAAAATTGCAACTGTCTAGCTATCACGGTTCATGAGATACAGCCTGGTGACAGACTGACAGATAGATTGACAGACAGTCAGACAGACAGACAGATATTATTTTAAAGGTATTAAATATTCTTTTAAAAATTAGAAAAAAATATGGTGCATTTAAAACATATCATGGAATATACTACGGTTATAAGTTGATAGTATGTAAAGTTATTTTTTCAACAAGTTAGGCAATTATTAAGTAACCACATTTTTCTCGAACTTTCGTCTTTGTTGTAAATAAAAAAAAAAGAAAATAATTGGCGTAAAAAGTATTTCGCCTCGTGGAGCCCTTTTCATATACATACTTACTAAGATCACGTCATAAACGATTTAATAAAAGTAATACTTTATTAAAAATAAATTTTAGAATAATAGTGAAAATTGTAAAATATAAAACAATATTTTAACCAAAGTATTACTAATTCTTTTTACAATCAAATGTATGAATACGTACTTAGAACTGATACTTTTCTAAATAACGAATAAATGGACTAAATTGTGTAATTAATTTTTAGTGCAAATCACCACAATTTGCTTCTAAAGAGCAAATCAGTGACCAAAAATTATATATGATTTTAATGTTTCGTTCATATATTCAGATTTGTGTATGAAAATGTGAAACTATTATTTCTAAAATAAATTATTCGTCCCTAATTTACACAATAATTATACCAAATTTGATCTCATAGCAACAGATATGTAGAAATAGAGGCAAACTGGACCGCAGAAGCCGACTTTTCCCCTCCCTTTTTCGCGGGTTACCAGGACTTAATCTCGTAGCTAGTGCGTCAGCTCAGCTTTGTATGAACCAAGGAATAATAAATAGTGTTAAACGATATCCCCTGAGGCCAAAGTGCATACTCACTTTACTTACTTCGTCTACTAAGAGGCAAATCGCGACTTTGAAAAGGTTTATCGATCTTATCACATCACTAGATTATCGACATTTAATGTCGACTATTGCCCATCACTTTTCTGTCTGTGTACGTATTTAGAAACTTGACCCCGCCCCTAAAATTAGTGCGATAAGAACAACTGCAGCTTAGGCGAAAAATCCTGCGTAAAAATCTCAAAAATCGAGGTTTTGTACTCGACTGTTTCCTCCTCCAAAACTTAACCAATCGTAACCAAATTTGGAAATCTAAATGATTATGAAATTGTCTGTGTCGGACTGTTTTGATTTTTTGGCTAATTGATACCAGTTTTGAATACCACGCCTGTCATTGCGGCATAGTCAGTGAGGCCATTTTTGGCCATGTGTGAAGGGCTCTAGCGCCTTAAAAAACAAAAATATCAAAAAAAGCAAAACACACCGACACAGATATTGACAATATTAATCTGTGTTGAAAAAATCATTGCTCTAGCTTCAAAAACCACGGAGGAAACAGTCGAGTACGTTTGTATGGAGAAATGACCACTCCTGTTGGCTCTTAAATGTCAATTGGCATTGACAATTGTTTTTATACTGCCATCTGATCATCGGATACAACGATCCGATGCTAGCCACGACCAACTTAGAATTGTCATTATACGTTATAATTGTGTAACAAACATACACACAAATTGAAAATCCCCTACTTTCTTCGAAATTTAAGGAAAAAGTAAACGCATTATTTAGCCAAACTATAATATACTTTCATTATGTAATAAAAAAAGAAAAAAACAAGTTTTTGTACACCATCAGGCAGGGTATATGCTACAAATATTTATTTACCGCCACTGTAATCAGTTTGACATATACTCACAAATAAAAACACTTTGAACTTTGAGAGAATGGAGCATGAGAAGGTACGACGAGCAAGCGGACAAGGTTTTCCTAAAAATCTCAAGCCCTATGAAAAAACTTCTGTTTATTTTTTGTATTGTTAAACAATTTGCTTTTTATAAATGCCAATAGAAATATTTTGTTCTTTTATTTAATAAATGATAAGAGAATTGGGTGACAAAGTTTATTGAAAACACGTTGTCTATTTGACAAGATAGAAATTGTGTTTCGATGGCGTTTAGGTATAAAAAAAAGTTGATATATTTTCTTCGAGTAACTGAATAAATGTTATTAACATGTTTATTAACAAGGTTATCTTTTTATATTAAAACTTTTCTATAATATAATATGGCATTAAAAAGGGACTGGATTTATTTTAGGACTAGAATACTTAAAGAGGTAAACGTCCAGGCAAAGTCACTTACAGGGGTACAACGTAGGGTAAGACGCTGTGTGAATAGTAATAGAAATCTGTCCCAAAAACACTATATTTGCGAACTTATATTTGTAAGACACCCAACGTCCGTTTAAAACTTAATAGCAGTTTTTTTCATCTGATTTTATGTTTAAGATATTTTATCAATGAGGATTTTGATGTCTTCCAATAATGTATTAAAAGTCTATTCATACGCGATGACATCATTAATTCATTATAAACGAATGCTAGTATTGATGGAAGAATTCACAAATGCAAATGTTGTCTGCAGAGATATTTTCATTGTATCACAAGTTTGTAGTAATACTTATATGTACCTAACTGACTTCCTGATCCTGGATGAGATTGGCTCAGGATCGGGATAAGTGGCGTAATCGAAGAGAGGCCATGTTCAGCTGAGCAGTGGGCGATAAAAGACTGATATGAAGATGATGAACTACCAAAAATTTGTTCGAAAGTGGTTCTTTGGTTTGATAATAACATAATGGACAAAGCATTACTACTAAAATTACATACTTAAATAAAGAATAATACGCGAACAAATATACATATTTGTATTGTTTTTTAACTAGTGTTATAAATGTGTATTAAAATGAACTACTGCGTGATAACTTTTACAGGCTAAGATTGTTTTATTTATTATATGATAACGCTGAATTTGTACGTTAGTTAATGTTTGTTTGAAAAATAATTTGTCATTCCGAGTTTATAAATAGCTCCATAATTATGTTAATTATTTACTGTTATAAAAAGAAACAATATTTGCATTCAAAATGGGGTCAACCCTTTTTATCAATTAAATAATATATTTTAGAAATGAACTTAACACTTTATTGAAAGTACTTAAATAGCTCAATATTAGAAGACAAATAGTTAAAGAGAACATTTGAATGTGTGAAAAGGATATGAAACTTAATTTTAAATATTGTCGTTTGATCCATTTTAGTGATAACAACTTTTAGCGTTACGTGCCAACGTTGTTTAATGGAACACTTTCTGCCGGGCATAAAGGGGTTATTACAAGTAGATTGCTTTATAACAGGGATTTTAATGAAGACACGCCTTTTATTATTTTTTATGTGACAAAATAAGTACAGAAATTTAGAAATAACTAAGAAACCAAGGGCGAAAATTCTCCCCTGAAGATGGTTATGTCAATCAAGAGGCAAATAGGTTTTTAGTAGGTGCATAGGTACCTACATAGTAATTTTTTATATATGGCATTTGTATATAGGTAAAAATGGGCCGCATGCTTGATTGTCGCCGTCGTGGTCGGTATTATAGGTATCGTCTTTAGTTGTGTTTGAAAATATTCTACCTATACATTTTACAAACGTTGAAATCAGAAAGCCACAACCAACATTGAGTCGACATAGGGTTAAGCTCACACAGTCTTAATCGGATTGAACTCACTTTCCGACGCGGGGCGAAAACGCTCCTGTCGTTATTTCCTGGCCCTCTGTTCACACGAGCGAGCCAAGTTATTGATGACCAGGGTAATGTGACCTTATGTATGTAACTACTATACGAGGTCGGAGGGGGCACTTCTCTATAATTGCCAATGACTATACATAGGTTATACTCGTACATAAGAGCCTGTGCATATTTATTTTCATACCTAAGAAGAAAACTGTCATTCATACCCTAGTTGTCGCAACAAACCGTCAAAATAGGGATACCTACTGGGGATACCTATACTCTTTTTACTAAGCGACGAAACGATATAAAAATTTGATAGGGACATTAAAAATTAGAATCACCACTTTACATATCATCAAAGATCACCCCTACCGTTTTCATGAGGCTATGAGCTAGTAAGCAAAGTTAATCACATCTATTCTCTAGTCCACTAATCTCTGTACACATTCGCTGTAAGCCAGAAAGTCGTATCTTCCTATAAGTCACAAATTAATACGTCGTTTTAGATCTAAGTGGCAGTCCAGGTAATCCCTGCTTTATTTGTAATCGAGGCTTCTATTTGATACAACAGCCTATATATTAAAGTCGGATCTCTTTATCCGGTCGTTCAACCCTCTGTCATGCCATTTGTTTTACGCTTTACTACAAAGTATTGACTTTTAATTATTTTACTTAACCCTTAAATGCATGTTTTTTTTTGGGTTGGTTTAAAGGTGCGTTCAGAAACTTAAGCTCTTTTCTGTTGACTGTGAAACAATATGCATTTAAGGGTTAAGAGGGTCACGTATAATATGTACATACCTGTATGTTAGTGTATTGTTTACAAATGAGTCACAAACTAATTATTTTTAGGAATATCTTTCTTCCTTACACGTCTTATTATACAACATATAATAAAAAATGTTAATGCACCCAATCGAAAAAGAACAGAAGCTTATGAAAAATTACGTTCCGTACATTTTTATATATGTAGTGATGGTATGTATTCGACTAGCAAACAAATGCATATACGCGATACAAGCTGGCGGCGTCATGACACGCATCACCGAATACAATGAAAGACACGCGTGTTAGCGATATGATGCCAGATACCCATTACGCTCGAACGCATGCCAAATACACGTCCTGAACAGAAATCTGCTGATATTTCCTGTCGCCAAGGAGGCTAATTCAAACTTACGTTTTGGCATCAAAATGATATCCAAATTATGTCATATACGGTATGATATACGGGCAAGTACCAGCAAAATGTACGCGCGAAAGACAACTCAATGACAGCATTTTTCTGTCAAAATATAATTCGAATTGGCCTCTAGATTCTCTTAAGCGCCACTTGCACCATCCCACTAACTCGGGGTTAAGCGGTTAAACCGTTAAACTAGTGTCAAATTGTACTGGTAACCATGGTAACTCCAGGTTTAACTGATTAACCCCGGGGTAGTGGAATGGTGCAACTGGCGCTAAGTGTAATTTAGTGTGTGTTAGTGGCGCTTGGGTTCTCATCGGCTGTCGCGTGTTGATAAAATAATGTATTTTTTTGTATCAATTGTCATACCTACGTATTAATTATCGTGTCTTTATACTTCGATTTATAACTGTGATGGGCTTGCAAATTCAAAACTGAGGTGTAGGTTCGATTCCTGAAAATTAAGGTTACATTCGGATGGCAACTGCAGCTGTATTACCAGTATCAAAGATAGATATAACTCCGTAATAGATGGATACAGTCTAAGGAAAAAATGTGCCTCGAAAATCACGAAAATTTGATTCTCGATCAGATGGCGCCACTAACTTTGGCCTACTCTCATATAGAGGGCGTTGACGGTTTCGTTTGTTATTTATAATTTTAACGCATTTCCGTTAAAGAACATGGGTCAAAATCATATAAAAATAATTAATGCAAATAAAAAAAAATCATTTATCCATATTTAAATACATTTTAACGTATTTTTTAAATCTTTATTTTTAGTTTTAAAGTATGTCGATAGATGGCAGTGAATTTACAGTGGTTACAAAATTTACTATGACAGTACCGCTCTATCTTATTATATCCTCTTTGCCAGTATTAATATTTCGGCATTACTGCCGCGGTGTTGACGCGGGCGCTGTGTCTGTCAAATTCCTTGATAAAATGAATGACGGATTGAACGTTGTAATCAGATTTGTAATCTAATGTGTCAACGAACGTCAGCACCACCGCAGCAAAAAAAAAACAGCAACCGCAACAGGAATGTAGCTAGAGCTCTAGAGAGGCAAATTTTCACTGCAATATGTGGCCGGCAACTATTGGTGTCTTTCTCTAACATAAAAGAGACACCAATAGTTGCCTGCCACATATTGCTGTGAAAATGTGGCCCGTCTACATGACTTTTGATGTTATAATAAACCTTTTAATTGTTAACTGTATAGCAATATTTCTATACAGACAATTCATGATCATTAGTGCTCAGGTGCATTCACATAATTAATATGATTGCTGATGCAAAGCGTGCAGTAAGGCTATAATTGCTGCCCGCTGCAGTAATGGATGGCAAACACATCCAAATAGTTGCAGGATAGCGTTCCCTGCTGAATTGAGCTCCATTTGTACACAGCTCGTTTGTGGGGTCTCAGTGACAGAGAATTATAAGTCTTTCGCTACCTTCTGCAATGCTTATTAAGGCATCTTGCTTAGGGGAAACCGAGGTGAGTTGTGACATAGTCGATGCTCTTAACTGTTAGCGAGCTCGCAACAGTGCGCGTTTTTTAGCTATATAGTAACTTGAACTAACAAACGCGCGCTATTGCGAGCTCGTTATTAGTTAAAAGATACCAAAAATCGAAGATGTTCATACTCTCCTCTGTCAAAACTCACCTCGGTCTCCCCTACTGTTGTTACAGTAGCAACTGCTTCAAGTTCAGTAGATATTTGGGAGAATTACATTTCTATTTGTTACAGGTACATGCGTTCTATACATACACACTAATTCCTGTTCTCAAGTTGTTAGGGTTTGTGGCATACTGCATAAGGTTTGATTCATTTAATATTCGACAGTTCTTTTGTTGATTCTTAACAATTTTATTATGAGTTTCGAATCATTTTTCAGTACTTAGTTTATATTTTCACTTTTAATCAGCTGGGGATATCCAGAACAATTGATATAATGACTATGTACAAGATATTGTCTTCGGTTACCGCAATAGTTACTCATGCAATAAAACTATGAAAACGGATTATATCGCGTAAAGTAAGTAAGTAAGTAAGTAAGTAAATATTCTTTATTGCACCAAAATTATACATTTTACATACATGTAAAACTACAAAGAAATATTTATCGCTAAAAAGCTAGAAAGCGAAGCGAAGCGATAAATTGAATTTATAATAAACGTCGGGATGTATAATAAATTCGATATACGCGATGTAATCCGTTTTCATAGCTTTATTTCATGACTATGTACAAGGATAATTATGTAGCAAAAAAGGTAACAGACAGACAAAGTTACTCGCATTTACAAGAAAAAAACTACTTTCAGTTCTAGTTCGGAATTTACTGAAATACATAGGTATTCGTAAGTCAATAAAACTATTTTTTTACCAGTACTGCTCCGCTAACACTGCGACCACAAATTCAGGAACAAACATCGGTTCGGCGTTAATTGTTTGCAAACTGGCTACAAATGCCATACCGCGCATTCCGCGCAACAAAACTACCCACCTTTATACCTTTACTTTCAAATTTATGTAGCTTTTACTTGTGTGAAAAAACATTGTTTTACTTTTCCATAATTTATATCCTCTACTTTATTGCTGTTATGTAATATTTACAATATAATAGGTAAGCGTATTCATAATAATGACATCTGGCGGTCTAGCATGAGGCGTTCTCGCACGCGAGTCCATACTTGAAGTCACGCTAGATGTAGGGTAAACTCGCATTATTTGGTGACACGCCTAATTCGGTGATACAAGTTTTGAAGTATGACACCCAGGAAAGCTAGTGAATTAGGGCCTTATAAATGGGCCTCACGGCAAAGCCGCCGAAGCCGTGAAGCCGTGAGGTCCCAGAGTTTACCCTAGGTATGGAGTCGCGCGCGAGAACGCAACTCATGCTGGCAGGTCAGATACTACCTGCATAATACGTTCACACGATTCTCTTTCTCTCTTAACACAGTAAATTTGTCCTCTATGTAATCAACATGCAACTTGACTGTAACGGAACTGCAATCTTACTTTCTGTTACTGCTTCCGCTCCGATTTCTTCTCCCTCTAAACACATATTATTTCGAAATATTTAGATCAGTACGGTTTCACTCACTTTTGTTTTTAATCGCTTTTGGCGACATGTTTCGGTTCGTCGGACATCCTTTCTAAACAAACGCCACTTTGGCGTTAGTTATTGCCAAAATACTTGCACCATTGAAACAGTAGAGTTGAAGGCATACATAGCCTACGGAGACTGCTTAACATCAGGCGGGCCGTATGCTTGTTTGCCACCGACGTAATATAAAAAAAACAGCAGCTTTATTTTCCAATAGCTCTCCCACTCCCTCTCATGCTTACTCAGCGACCGCATGCTTTTTAGGGTTCCGTACCCAAAGGGTAAAAACGGGACCCTATTACTAAAACTCCGCTGTCCGTCTGTCTGTCACCAGCCTGTATCTGATGAACCGTGACAGCTAAACAGTTGAAATTTTCACAGATGATGTATTTCGTTGCCGCTATAACAACAAATACTAAAAAGTACGGAACCCCTCGGTGGGCAAGTCCGCCGCTACTCGTACTTGTTCGGTTTTTTTGTAACAGACATCATTTCGGCGTTAATCATTCTGATAGCACACCGGCGGTGTTAATAATTGCATCCACTTATTATTCCTGTTCCGCTCCCGCCGTCGCTTATACTCCCGCTCACTCAATGACCGCATCCCATTTGTAACAAACATCACTTCGGCGTTAATCATTTGCTAGCACACCTGCGCTTGGAACTGCAGCGTTGTATTCCGCACTAATGCGGCTTCTAGCTGAATTAATTTGTTGAGATTGTTGAGAATAATAGTTAAACGAACACCATGCGTACTCTTCCATCCTGCATACATTCCTTAAATATTAGTTTTAACACATTTGCGGTTTCCTTTGTAGCCTTTTCGAAGAACTGAATAATTTCATATTTCGAAATTACTAGGTTCACTGAAAGGTAAATAATAATATGGATGGTCAAGCATTGTCAGTAAAAAAAGGCGGCAAATTAAAAAAATGTAAGCGCGAAGGGATAGCGGCCTGTAGAAAATTTGAAGTTCGCGCCTTTTCTACTGACAAGATTTGCTTGACCAACTATATAAAAAAAAAACTGTATCTCATGAACCGTGATAGCTAGAATGTTGAAATTTTCACAGATGATGTATTTCTTTTGCCACTATAACAACAAATACTAAAAACAGAATAAAATAAATATTTAAGTGGGGCAACTATACAACAAACGTGATTTTTTGCTGTTTTTTGCGTAATGTTACGGAATCCTTCGTGCGCGAGTCCCACTAGCACTTGGCCGGTTTTTAATATGAATAGTTTGCTTCTAGAAAAAAGCAAAAATACCCAACTCTAACAGCCAGATCTTATCGCAACCTTCATATTTTATATTTTTTACGCCAAAACTGCCGTGCTAACAACATCTGCAGTAATCGCAGTCATGCGTCATGCATTTGTTTATCTTGTTCTCTTTGAATAAACGAACTCTTTATTTAAACGGATGTTTTTCATGCAACTAGGACTGCACATGCGGGAGGCAGGACAGTAAACGCGTAACGTTTAAATTACGACTCCTGCATAACCCACCATCCAGCAATAGTACATTATTGTCGAGGCTCGGAAGTAGCTATTTGCTGGCTGAGGATTCGTTTTAAACGGACGACCTTGGGAGTCCGTTTAATTGAATCCGAAGCCAGCAAGTAGCCTTCCAGCCGAGTCATATATAGTGCTTTTCTCAAAAATGGCGCAATAAATACAAATATAATAGAAATATTTTACAGAAGCAACGTTCTTATGTACATATTTTCACAGAAAAAAGTGAAAAGATTTGCTTTGCCGCCTTTTTATTTTTTTAATTAAAAATAGAAGTGTATTTTTCTGCTGAAAATACGCCAACCTATTTGAGACACCTAAATAGTCGCGGTACCAACATTATAATAATAAGTACTGATCATCTGTTTGGCTGTTTCATGGACCTATGCCTTCATTTGATATGCCACTTCAACTTTTAAAAAGTTTGGAACTCGACAAATAATGGAATTTGTATGCAACATTGCAGTCCCGAAATCGAGACTGCAACGTTTTTAACTTTTTAATTTTTTGACTGACCATAAACTACGCACTTCGCGACCTACTTTTTAACCGGCAACGTCGACTTTGCCGTCCATTTTTGAGAAAAACACATTATCCTGTATACATACCCTAACTTGTCTACTTTGCATATTCTGTTACTATACAAAACGCTTCGTGCAGGCCTTCGCAACCTTCATATTTTATACCTTTTACGCCTAAACTCCGCTGAACTGTAGGTATATACCTAAACGCATAACGTTTAAATTACGACTCCTGCTAAAGCCACCTTCCAGCAAGACACGTTATCCTGTATACATCCCCTAACTTATCTAATTTGCATATACTGTTACCATACAAAGAGCTTCGTACAGGCCTGTACAAAATCCAATCTCTCAGAGATTCACGCAAAATGAAAGGAGCATAATGGAACAGCAAATGATAACGTATAAAAATATGTAGTTCCACAAAAATAGGAGCGTATTCGAGTCATTAACTCGCTCTCGGATTGATATCTCACGAAGGTTGAAACTCATCCTTTCACCCCAAAGGGAGAAATTGAGATATAAAACAAGGATAAAGAGAGCCCAGCAGCGCTGTTCTATTAGCTTGCCGAGCTGAAGTTAGTTTTGATTATAGCTTTCGAGTGTTCTTGTCCTCTGACGAACTTCCACCAATCAGTTGCTTTCCGTTTTTCTTGTTGTTAAGCTGAGAATTACGCTTACCATTTAGTGATTACACAGAACGGTTTTGGTCCGACCAGGGTGCGTAGCCAACGAGAGTGCGTAGCCAACGTGCGAATACGATCCGTAGCGAAATAAAATACAACTGTCGCACTAGTATGGAAGAGTGATAGAGAGAGATGAGACGCTACGGAGCGTTAACGATTGGCAAGTTGGCTAAGCACCCTGGCCTTTGTTACACTTGACATTTGTCTGGTTCTTCGTTTCCGTAATGTCTATCTATATATCTATTAATGTATGACTTTGTTGGAGTTAGCCATTGTATTTAAGTTTGTTTTGCAGTTCTGGACTAGTTTCTGTTAAGAGGATAGTCTGGACTGCAATGTCTCTACGATTGTATGCGGAGGGACGACAAATTTTTCCTCAGTTTACATTGGCATTTATTTAAAGGTGGCTTAGTTGATCGTTGGCCTTTACCCAGAATTGGGTCCCCAAAAACTTTAGTTAATTTTATTTTTATATTTTACGTTTTAAAATAATTAGTACTTATTTGTTATAATTTATTTTAATTATTTTGCAATTTTAACTTTATATTCCTATTGCAATTCTTGATGTACTGATTAAATAATATTACTAATATTCATTCTTAGTAAGTACATAACATAATTTAATGTAAATTTTAATATGCTTATATAATGAAATACATAACTATAATAATTTATTTCAAAACTTAACAACTATGTTTATTTACACGAATAAATTAAAAGCAAAATGAAAATAAAGATGCTTGAATAAATTATAATCTAAAGTAATTGATAATTCTCAAAGTAAAACTATGCAAAAGTACCTATATAAAATGTTTAATCATTAAATTGTTTTAAATGTGTAATTATTAATTTGTACATAGATTGTATAAAAAAAAAGGAATCAATAATATTTTGAAAAATTGCATGATATAATATAAGTAGATAAGTTATGATTAAGTAGCTTTAGGTAATTGATGATAATCGATTTTATAAAATTTCTTTTAATTTTTCTTTTGGTTGTAATTGTTTTGCCTAAATTTTATGTTTTTGTGGGAATAAATGGCTTTATTATTATTTCTCTTTATTAATCTTTTTTCTTAAGTTAGGATTTTTATAATATGTATATAAAAGTAAAATATAAAACACTAACAAAACAATACAAAATACATATAAACACATTATAAAAAACCTAACCTAGGGTGCCGCCAGCAGCGAGGCAGGGCCCAAGCTGCCGGTGGTCAGGGCCGCAGAGAGAGGAACCGGCGGACTATCCGCGCCGTGTCCAAGATCACCGCCTTCTGCATCTGACCCTTGATCCAACCACCCAGCGAGAGTCTCTCTAGGTGTTGGTCGAGACTCTTCGCAATGAGACCGTTCGCTGACACGACTATAGGAACAATGATCGTCGAGTCAACATTCCACATGGCGGTTATCTCGTGAGCCAAGTCTAGGTACTTGCTGGACTTGTCCTTCTCGGCCTTCACGAGATTCTCATCATGGGGGATGGTGACGTCGACGAGCACTGCCCGGCGCTGCGTTCGATCTATCAGCACGATGTCAGGCTTATTGGCTACAATAGTCCTGTCAGTGATGATAGACCGATCCCAATAGAGCGTGGCACGACCATTCTCGAGAACTGGCACAGGCAAATACTTGTAGTACGGTACTTCGCGGTCCACAAGGCCATATAGAAGAGCAAGCTGCTGGTGAATAATCCTGGCTACGAGATTATGTCTGTGCAAGTACTCGCCGTTAGCAAGATGAGAACAACCGGAAATGATATGCCTGAGTGACTCTCCGGGACGGCGGCATGCCCGACAAATGTCGACCGTACCGTCCTTCAGGATATATTTCCGATAGTTGTTCGTCATCATAACTTCGTCCGCAATTGCACAGGCAAAACCCTCGGTTTCTCCGAAGAGGTCCCCGAATCGTAACCAGTTCACCGACGCGAGCAGGTCTACATCGGGTCCCGTGAGGGCCTTGTAGAACCGCCCGTGTAGCTGCTTATCCTTCCATACCGCCTTGCGGTCCGCAGTACTTTGTACCACAGGTTTGTGCCAGTTCTCGTTTGCCAAGGAGAGCGGCGTGAGTTTCCTGTCTACTGCCACCACGTCACAATGTATCCCACACTCGTTGTTAAGGAAATAATTCCTGAGATTGCACACCTCGCGGTTGTGGAGATCTTTGGCGTTTAGGAAGCCTCGGCCTCCACACTTCCGTGGGATGTACAATCTCATAACTGACGAGCGTTGGTGTAACATACGGTGTGTGGTGAGCAGTAGCCGGACCCTCCGATCCAGGGCATCCAGCTCGGTCTGAGTCCACCTTAGTATGCCAAAGGAGTATATGAGTAGGGGCATTACCCAGGCGTTGAAGGCGCGCACTTTGTTGCCTCCTGACAAAAGACTGTTAAGGACTTTTGTGAGCCGACTGAAAAAGCGCTCCTTCACCGTCCGTCTAATACCCTCATCCTCAATACCTAACGACTGTGACATACCAAGGTATTTATAGGTTTCTGATTCAGAGATAGATCTGAAAGACATAGTCTCAGAAAGTTGTAAATTTATTGAACTTACAACCTTCCCCCGCTGTACATGCATAACCGCACACTTATCGACACCAAACTCCATTCTGATGGCGGTACTGAAAACTTCTGTGGTTTTCAGTAGCACCATCAAGTCTTGGTTATTTGGCGCAAATAGTTTGAGGTCATCCATGTACAGAAGGTGAGAAATGACTTCACCCTCTCTCCGAAGCCGGCAACCTAACCCTGAATCCTTCAGCAGGGTGCTGAGGGGATTCAGAGCTAGGCAGAACCACAGGGGACTCAGACTGTCACCCTGAAATATTCCTCGCTCGATCCTTATAAAGTCCTGCGGGCCAGGGCGGTCATCTCCACCTCCTGGTTGACGAAGGACTGTGATCCACTGCCTCATACATGCACTTAGGAAGGATATTAAAGCTGCATCAAGTTTATACAGCTCCAATACCCTTCTCAGCCATGAGTGAGGCACCGAATCATAGGCCTTATTATAGTCAATCCAGGCGGCCGAGAGGGCCCCCCCGTTCCGACGAACTTGTTGGCATATGGTCATGTCTATGAGGAGGAGCTCTTTAGTACCACGGGACCCAACCCTACATCCATTTTGAGCGGAGGCCAAAATATTGTTTGCGACAATATGCGCGTTGATTTTTGCTCTCAAAATGGATGTAAGGAGCTTGTAGAGTGTAGGCAAGCATGTGATGGGTCTGTAGTTCTTCGCTTCCGTGGTACTACCGGACTTGTAGAGCAGGAAGGTGACACCAGTTGTTAAGGAAGGTGGGAGAGAACCAAGCTCGAGGGCTTGTTGAAATTGTGCTGCCAAGCAGGAGTGCGAGCATCGGAACCATTTTAGCCAGAAGTTGTGCAATCCATCCGGCCCAGGACTTTTCCAGTTCTGGGCCGTGCGGATGGCACAACTTATGTCATCGGGGCTGATGGTGACTGCCCCCATAGGTTCGATGGACTCGCACTCATGCTCAACAACACTCATCCAACTCCCCTCTGTGTGTCCGACAGGCACCGACCAGATGCTACGCCAGAAGTCAGTCATGACAGTAGCATCCGGCGTCTGCGTGTCGGACGCGCGAAGGTTGGTTTCCTCCCACCTTCGGTACACCTTCCTTTGGTCACTCTGGAAAAGACGATTCTGTTGGAATCGATCCACACGCTCTCTGTAGCGGCGAATACGGTTTGCCCATGCATAGACTATTATTATTATTATTATTTGTATCTCCTCGGATTTCTCGGGCCTATAAATCCCGGTCTTTTGATAGGCTTGCGTGGGGATATAGATCCAACACGTAGAGGCCCCTTGGAGAGCTTTAATGTCATGTAGAACGCCTGCTGGAACCCGTTCACAGGTGCAACAATAGACACCCATGAACCGGTTGCAACAGGCATTGGGACTATTGTAGAAAAAGTGAACAGTATACCGGTCTATGGATTGAAGTTTGGGTGGACAATGAGACTGGGCTATTGAAAAGAAGTCCGGACACCTGCCATAACAATGCTAACACACGTTATCGAGGCAGGTGGTGACTTGCCGCTGACTAGATGGGCCCCTGAAACTGCCGTCGTGAAGACGACCAGGAGCAACACCGGTGTGAGCGGCTCAGGGGTGTCGAGAGGTGTGCGCCGCTTTCTACCCAGTGGCTGTTACCAGCCACTGTGCCAACTCGCGTCTTATGCATCTTTCACTTCCACCCCTGGAGCATATAGCTCTAGCGACTCCTCTCTGGACAGCCAATGAAGGCAAGCCAGAGCTGAGAGTCCTGCGGGTCCCCTTGGGGTCCACTCCGACCGACGAAGACACGCCGGAGACGGAGACCCTGACCGACTCTCGGGAGCACTCGGGTCCGTGGGGTCGTTACTCCCCAACAGCTCGCCACAAGCTGCCCTGCGGGCTTATTATTATTATTATTATTATTAGTTGATCGTTCATGCGAATCAGATCAAAAAAAAAATATATATATACGTAGTTTATAAGTATATTAGTTTGCTTTTCTTTTAATTCATTGTTTTATTTATCTCTCTGCAGCAATTGTTAGTGTCTCTGTTTGACCCTATGGTTGACTGGTAGAGAATGCCATTTGGCATTAAGTCCGCCATTTGTACGTTGTTGTCTTGTTGTATATATTTTGTGCAATAAAATTTAATAAATAAATAAAGTCTAACGGAGGCATAGACTAATTTGAGAAAAACGAAACGCTTCTCTTTACTATAATGATCAACTACTCTCATAAGGATATTGAGGTCACTTTACACTGGTTCTACCAAAAATAACCGCTACACCCGCTCATCCAATGAGAGCACAAGGGTAGGATTTCTATGTCATTACTTTACCAAGCATTATTCTATGGAAAACCAGTATTGATGAAATCTAAGGCTAAGAATAGTCCTAACTGATTGTGAGATCAATTTGTATTGGTTTTTCAGTTTTTGAGTGGGATAATATATGGAGGGGGTGGGAATATAGACGGTTACAGGACGTTGAATAAAAGGATGCTTTATAAAGGGTTTTTGACGCTTAAATTAGTATGGAGAATTTGGGGATACTTTCATCATAGGATTTATAATAAGATCTTGATTACATGAATTGAAATGAGTCCTGGACGTTCTGGTTTTCTAATAAAAAAAAACGCTAATCAGTTTTTAAAATCTGTTGTAGTTTTGATATTGATATGATCGCACGCGCTTATTTATGTGTGCGAAATGCACTGCTATTCGTGTCAAGGTCATATCGTCATTACAGATTTTCAACTTAGAATCATGCCCTAGAATAAATATAACAGTTTTCTTATTTTAATTTCAAAGTTGAAATGTTTTCATGGAAATGTCATTTAAAGTTGTTAGTCGATAACAAACTAAAACTACAAATTATTCAAACTTTACAACAACCTAATTATTGAAACTAATACTGAGTTTAAAAGAATATAAATTTAACTTACACGTGATTGTGTACCAACCAATAACAATGAATAATTAAGTCATTTAGGTGACATTCGGGTGGTATCTGCAACAGCATTACTGCTGCCGCGTTTCCCGTTGCCGCATTCTGTCGCGATTAGAAAATTTAGTCTGTCACTCATTTTTATTATAAAGGAGAACAGATAGGTGGCGATGGCAACTGAAGCTGCACGTCATAATCGCGGCAGTAATGTAGCGGCGAAAGTCACTAATTTTATCAAGGAAATTGAGAGATACAGCGGCGGCAACACATTCCGCAACAGTAATGCAGTTGACTTTCGAACGTCACTTTTAAGCTGCTGCAGTCGCAATGTTAATGTCACATTTTAGAAACTCATGTCGACTTTGTACAGTTGATTGTCATTTACAAAATCAAACCCTAATACACAGTGTTCCCCAGGGACGAAAGTAAAATATTAAGTACCGCTCTAGCCCCTTCCAGGCTTTCGCTTTGTAGGTCAGTGAACATTGGGAACCTTTTTGTAAAGGCAGAACTTCTGATAAGTTTACGTTACCCCTTTTAATAAGAGGATATAACCAAACCCCAAACCCTTGTCTGTAATTTTCTATACAAAACAGTCTGCCGATTTTTGCGGGGGACGGGCACGTCAAATGTATGCGTAACGTAACAATAGCCATGTCAGATAAACGTCAGTCCATACATTGTGTATGACCATTGGCCGCCTATTTTCGACAGAGAGGAATGCCTGTTAATGGCTACTTCGTTTGGTTATATCCTCTAAGGTTTAAGTCAAGTTATTAAGTAGGTAAGTTAACTCAAGATATTTTAAATTAAGGTAAGGTACGTACTGACTTTCCCCGTTTATTATTACGGAGAGATGTATAGGTTATAAATAATATATCCAAATCAAATTTTCATCTATTGGTATGTTATATTCCACCCAAATCGATGCAGCTGTTTTTGTGCCATTAAGTAGCAAACATTAAAACTTACATTAAACTATAGGTATGTGTACTACAGCTACGTTGCAAAAAAAAATCACATGAGGGCTATAACAATTGTGATGCTAGTTAACTCGAGATATTCAAGATATTTAGATTTTTGACCAACCCTGTTACCTCCAGAGAATTGCTGTTTCCCACAGCGGTATTTACCCCCAGGTTTGCAACGATGAACGAAGTAAACCAACGTCATCGAACCATACAGAATGTTGCACATCAAAAGTCAAACAAACGCTCTTCCGAACTACAATAAAAGCTATTTGAAATTCTAATTCTCAATGACGAGTTCGCGGTAAAATTCTAAGGCTGAGCGTTTCAAACTCGGAGCTGAACAAATAGAAGTTTAGACGGGAGAGGAAGCTGCTATTCTTATTGCTTAAGTAGATTATAGCCTCTTAAATACCAGTGAAACTATCAGGCCAATGCAAACGTCCAGTAACACAATGGGTTCAGGATGCTGTTGGGACTGCCTCGTTTTTGCAGCGCGTCAGGTATGTTCGCGGAGGCGCGTACGGACTGCTTCGGTGCGATAATACGCAAAAAAACTGCCTCCCTGATGCGTCGCGTGCGAGACAGTTCCTCGTGCGCCTAGTGTTAGATTCGCCTGCTTGCGCCTTCTGGAAACATTGGGACAATGTACATATGGGATCCAAAAGGCTTAGTTTATAAGTTATTATAAGTTAGTATAGGTTTAACTAACATAGGCTTAAGGGAATGTACACTAACACTATGGACATGGTCTGAAAATAAAATATATTGATATTGATTGATATTGAAACGTACTAGGACATCAGAATGATATTTGAATCATGTTATTTAGTTATCGTGTGTCTTTCCCGCACCAATACGTGTACGTACAAGTAGTACGTGCGAAACGCATGATAACTGAATGACATCAGTTAGACTCATATCACCCTATTTGGTTGGATGCGTTTAGTAAGCTCGGGCTGCTCCGTATAGCCTTTAAGGTCCAGTGTTTAGGGAGAAACAACGTGATTTGTAACTAAGCCTTGTAGAAGCTTAACAAACATCGGTTTTGTTAAGCCCCTTCTACAAGGCTGCAATCAAAGCTTGCGGACTTGTAGTGTAGTAGTAGGTGGTTTGCTGGTTCGCTATCAAAATGTATTGCACCCGACCAAGGCCAGGGTGACCTAGGATCGTCGGAAGTTTGGTCGGGCAGATACTATGTCGTTAGGCCTTTAGATAGCCGATTTGCTGATTTCTGTGCCATTTCGTACGTTGTCACAGTGCTAATCTCATAATTATACTTCTATTAAACCTTAAAAAGGTACGTAATGGTATAAAAATCAAATTCCATGACCGTAGGGGAACCGGGTACGGTTGTTTCACGGATTAGCTATCACAACAGCCATAACACAACTGAACGAACAAATGAGTTCATCGATTGGTGTCGAAACATTGCAAAAACTCTCCCTTACTTAACGAATAAGTTGATAAACTATATTTATCAGTACGGTTTTTACTCACTATTATTTTTAGTCGCTTTTGGCGACATGTTTCGGATTCTGATAAATATTTTGAAATATGTCTCACGATAGTTTAAGTGCGATTGATAAACTATCTACTACACAGTACTGTGCTAGTACCTTAATTCGTGTCTCTGCTGTAATCGCATACTCGTTTCAAAATGGCCGACGAAAAATACGGACTGCCGCTCCGATTGCAAGTGCCAAGCCTAGTGCAGATAGGAATTTGGGCCGAGACGTGAATGTTTATTCGGATTTAGAAGCACGGGCGGCAATGGAGCCGTGTTTCAAGCGTGCTGTTACAGTTACCTGCCAATAACGAGTCGAATAAAAAGAACCAGTTTAAACCACACATCTGTAATGACGCTTACGCTTAAAGATAATGATGCAGTGTGTAAAAGGGAAGTGCGAAAAAGGCAGAACTACAGGTGAAAGTACGTGACCACTTTTGAGTTTCATAGCGACCGCTTGAATGTACCGAAACGTAAGGTTAGCAGACTAAATAGGAAATACTGTAGATATTCAGGAGATACGGTATTTTAAAATCGGGTCTAACATACTATAGTAACATTTTTCTGCAAATAACAACAGTACGTTCACTAAAATCATTACTGATATAAGTGCTGAGAAGAATAGACCTATTGATTCTTCTGACTGAACTATTTACGTAGGCAAGCTACGGGAATACCTACACTGTCAGTCGTGCTACAGACTCAGTCTTAAAGGCCATTTATACTGTACGAGTTTCTCGCCTTAAACGATTATAGATTATTATGTAACACGAGGAGAAATATAACATAAACTTAGTACACGTCAAAATATCGCAAAAATATAAATGTATGTGAATTATTTGTCCCCTATTGTTTAGCACCTGTCGAATGACATAATTGTACAGCGCATACTTATTTGATAATTTGCCTTTTTGTTAACAGTATCTAGTGAACGACAATTGCAGAGCAGTTATCATCCTCGCTGTATTTGCTCAAATCCCTTCGCTTAGCCCACTTGTTTTACTTCATTATTTGCTTAATGCTTATTTATAGATAAAAAGATTCATAGATAAGTAGATTCATAGCTTAAATGTGCGTAAATAAAGAGCAGAGAATTTTTCAAATTTACGAGAAAATCGTATAATGTAAATGGGTCTTTATGGAGACAGACTACAGCAGCTAGATAAAACTGTGGAAGTGGAAGATTCTCCTTTAGAAGGGTGTTTGCATCCTTTGAAGTTCAGTGGAAAGAGACAGATCGCGTTTTGAAGTCAAGATAGCATAGGAAATGAGATGTCGATTTTTTGGTAGTCTGGTGAAAAATCATATACTTCATATGGCTGGTTTGCTTTATTTATTTGCGTACTTCTTTGCGGTGGGAGGGCGGAAATATTCTTTGCATGTAAAAAATGCGCTAATAACTATTAGTAAACACCCCTATGATGGGACTGGCACCAGTAATGGGATGGTATAGACCAAAGGCCTAACACTCTTTGATAGAGAAAGATAGTCTTATTGCGATTCCTATAAGAGGAAAGATAAAATAGTGCCATGCTTTGTCCTTATCACCACCGGCATCATAGTTAGAAGGCGATGGCAAAATACCGAAATTTATAAGAGTAAAAGAGAAAAAATCCTACGCTGCCCAAATTTTATATGAATATTTTTTCTCTTACCCCCGGTCGTTCGGTGACGCGTCTATTATATACTATGTTTATGGTATAGACAAATCCTGTAAAATAACTGTTTACCATCAGGTTTTAAACGATGGCAACATTATACCATAAACAAGAGCAATAGAGCTACTTATAGGGCGACATAAAATAGTAGAAATTAAATAAAATGGAACTAAAAAAAATCCATATTGTTGCCATGTTTAAGCATTTTACGTCAAAAATGTGACAGTTACGTAGGAAGTAGCGCCCTCAATAATTTTATACAATTTCTTATCGGACTATAAGTTTAATTTTACATTGATGTTTGTTAGTTTGAAAATTAATGGCGCCATATATCCCATAACTGGAGCAAAAAAAACCTGGGTTTAATTTGTTAATAATATTGCAACCAATTGCAGCTGCTTTTATTAAATACTTAGAAAACATAAAGGATGAATAGGGCATTAAACTTTAAACGCATAACGCGGTAGAAATTTTAAGGTGTCGGTGAAATATCAAAAATACTCCAAATTTTTTCTTTAATGTCCCATGATCGGTGTCGTTAACATATACGGGTAAGCATTAATTAACTGGCACTACAATATTATTTATTTTAATCAGCACACTCTAAAAAAACCTAATGCCGCCCCTAAATGAGCGAGGTAAATGTATATCATACGAGTACGCTTTGCGCCATAAAAAAATCAAAGAAAAAATATTTCCAGCGTGAAAAGTTTCTGTAACTTTTTTGTTATATTTCAGTTAGCTAACTGGACGGCGAAAGCTTGAATTTTAGTTGAATACTAAATTGCAAGTCTGAAACCTGTAACAGAAGGCGTAGGTAGTCAGGCTCGTGAAATACAGAAGTTAATCCTAAATAATATTCGAGTGAAAAAAGTGCACCCGATATAATTCAGATTCGTTTATTTTATTTCATAAAAATATAGAATATATATTGTGCTACATGCATCTATGTATGTAGGTATATATGATATCGTCCATATGTCGTATATCATTAATCTATTAATGACACTTATAACTTGGCAAATATACAAATTATTATAACAAAAACAGAAAACAATACGAAATTATATATTACAAATTACGAATAAGTATGTGGATGTGTGGATAGGGGAAACTTGCCTAATTCGTACCCCCTAAGAGAAAATGGTAATTATCTGAAAATATAAATAAGAAAAGAACATTCAGTTGATGTATCATGGATCTTTATTTATTTAGTAATCAACTAAAATAATTATTTGAACTTAAATTTAAATAACTTCTGTAAAAAATATTTTTTTAAGCGACCTTTTCCACGAACTAGGCTTAATTATATTCCTAAATTGTACCAGCATTCCCATATCGTACCTGTATATCCCTATGGCAAACTCGAGGTCCTATGATTATATAATATCAGGACTGATATGAGACTTCTCATAGACAGATCAATTGAACTACATAAGCTATAGTAAATATTATTGCTTAACTAATCTAATTAATTTGTCGATACCTGTGACATGATTTCAGATACCTACCTACTTATCTGGGATGCAACTTGTGTGGATACTCTGGCGCCGTCCCATTTAGCCGCTACTTCATTGAGGCCTGGCGGAGCGGCGGCAGCAGCTGAAGCTCTAAAGCGCCGCAAATATGCTGGACTATCGAGCAATCACTTATTTGCGGCGTTTGCGGTGGAGACTCTGGGACCTTGGGGTCAGGAGGCACTAAGTTTATTTAAAGATTTGAAGAAGATGCTCCTAGACACCACCAGAGATCCTAGAGCTGGCTCATTCCTTGGCCAAAGGATCAGAATTACCATTCAGCGGGGGAATGTAGCCAGCATTATGGGCACCCTTCCGCAGGGATCAGACCTGGGGGACTTTTTTAGTTAGTTCTAATTTAGTTGTAATTTATTTTATAAGGTTTTAGTTTTATTTTAAATTAAGATTAGTTATTGTATTTTAAATGTAATTTGTATGTGATGTAATTGTTATTGTGGAAATTAAATCTTTTAGTTTCAGATATAAAACAAACATTTTAGTGATGGATAGCATGTCTAACTAATTAACTCTATTTTTTAATTCTTTGCAATCATCACACATAAAATTACCAGCATTTTTGTCAACTTCAGCACAAAGTTCATGAATCTAGGTTTCACAGTGATGAGCACAAATTAGGCACAAGATAACTAATTATGTTAAATTTGGCGTGTAACAAAATAGCTGCCAGGCTGGCATATGGACGTCTGTAACTTAAAACGTAAATAAGTATAGAATTAAGCAAGAAACTTCTAAGATATATAATTCAGCATAAACGAAATTGGAAACCTTATAAATCAACGAACAAAAATAACTCGAAAACAGCAAAATTACCTTTTTTAATAATGTTAAATTAGCAAGAGCGTGGAGTCGTTGCTCGGGTGACATGACATGGCGAATTAGTAGTTCCTTTTTCTAGCACTCGCATCGCCATTGCAGTTACACGTAACGAGAACTTGATAGGGTACAATTTAGAAACAAATACGATCTAGGCAAGTTTCTCCTATTTGGATGTGTTTTCCTAACTTACGCATAATAGCTATTAGACGTAGTTGGCTGGACACGCCAATAGTTCTAAATTTCGAATAAAAAATAGGTTAAATTAAAACGATAAAAATAAATTATATCGCGTATAGTTTTATTTCATGAGACAATATTAAAATATAGGATAATAATTTCTTCCTAATCTATCCCTTAATCATCTTCCTTGCGTTGTCCCGGCATTTTTGCCACGGCTCATGGGAGCCTGGGGTCCGCTTGGCAACTAATCCCAAGAATTGACGTAGGCACTAGTTTTTACGAAAGCGACTGCCATCTGATCTTCCAACCCAGAGGGGAAACTAGGCCTTGTTGAGATTAGTCCGGTTTCCTCACGATGTTTTCCTTCACCGAAAAGCGACTGATAATCTATCCCTTAATAGGGGTTGAAATTTAGAAAGGGTGGAGAAAGTGGGAGTAACGACTTCTACACGAACGAGGTGATGACGGGCTCTAGCTAATAGTTATTAATACGGCGCCGGTGTTAGGCTCACGTAACTTTTGTTCAAAGAACTTTAATATATCAATAAAGTTCAATGTTATATTATAACTGCCATATATGGCTTCGCATGAACTAGACTCTAGTTACTAGAGGGTTAAAAGCAATAAAAAAAATTGTTCGTACAAATTTATCCCGTAAATGATGTGAAAAAGCTAGTTTACGAACTGAAAATATAATCCAGCAGCGTAACCTGAAATAAGTTAGTTACGAGCGGAATGAAGGCTACCCCTTACCATGAGTTTTACGCGGCCATTTTTGCTAGTGACTACGCAAACTCTCCCGCAATGTATCTTGCTCGTACTGTCAGTATTCATAGTAGCGGATAAAACAACCTTCTGCCACTGCCAAGGATCTGCCACCCCTTAATACGAGTAGTTTTACAACTATTGATATATTAATATTGTCTTCGGTTACCGCGATAGTTACTCATGAAATAAAACTATGAAAACGGATTATATCGCGTATATTGAATTTATAATACATCCCGACGTTTCGAACTCTTTACAGCGTTCGTGGTCAACGGGTGACTGCGGGTGGAAACGTCGGGATGTATTATAAATTCAATATACGCGATATAATCCGTTTTCATAGTTTTATTTTATTGATATATTATTATCTTTATTATTGTATATAGGTATGTCTATAGTACGCGCTTAAAGTTTTGGCCACGAAATGCACAATGTATGGCAGTCGGTATCAGCGTCGATAGTGCACGCTCCGTGCATGAATTCCATAGCTTTCGGATAGAAGTATCGTCTTCGCCATGTGGCGGATTTTCAGTGGTATTCATTTATTTTATCGGCAAGGAGACTCTTTGGCAACAGACGTTGAAAATCATCAAATGTCACCGATGTAAACAAGAAAAAAAGATTTCGCAATCATAAGCGATTTTAACACAAAATTGCCAAAAATATTGTAAAAAATGCAAGAAAATATTTTGTATATAATAAAACATTTACATCAAAAGGAGAAAGGATTGCATAGCATTCCAATAAACAATGTTTTGAGACTAATCTTTGTCATGAACGGTACTATTATTTTATTGTATTGTGATACATAACGTATGTATGCATATTATTGCCATATTATATTAAGCTGATGAAGTGACATTATCTCAAGGCCAAATATAATATTGTCAAGCTCTCTCAGAAAAGAGTCTCTCACTTTTCGTAGAGCTATTATATTAGAGAATGGTACTTTGGATGCGTACTTAGTCTATTAATCCATTACTTTTTATGTCGGCTGTACTGATTTACTGATACAGTATTGGTGCAAGCGAGACTGCGAGTGAGATGACGCCGCTAGCGTTTACAGCTGCGGTGAGCTCATGGTAAGGGTACCGGTTTATGAACTGACTTCCTACTTTCGTTTACGACCACATATTAAGGGTTTATGTCCCGTTACATAACATATAAGGCGAATTACATTCTGGCTTAACTAAGAATCTGGTTCTTTTACAAATTGTTAAAATACTCATGAAATAAAACTAAATTGTTAAAATACTGTTAATGAGTTGAACATACCGAGTGACATCGGGATCATGATCCAGAATGAAAAAGACTGATAAATTTATTACATAATGAGTAACTTTTCTCATATAGGACCATTGGAGCGAAACACAATTTCTCGAGAAAAAAACCTTATTCCATAGAATACAAAACATATTATTTTTAATGTTTTTAATATTGGTGATATAGAAAAAGTTGTTTAGTACGGCCATGGAATCACCCAGTTTATTTCTGAACATACATTTCTAACCGAATAGTAATGATTCTAAGATGTTTGTGAGGGTTTCTACCCGCAGAAGGTCCCTCTGGGATCGAAGCCTCAACTTGTCGCCGGTAAAGAGGCCTGTTTAGTGTGAGATATACGCAGGACTGTCAAGAAAGGCGGGTAGGTACTAAGCACTTCCTCTTGATTGGACCAAGTTTAAACTTTAAGGAATTTTGCCCTCTGGTATATTTTTATTTTGAAAAGCTTTAGTTTCTGTTGCCAAAATATTGAAACTAAAAAGATGCGGACGATTGTTTCAAAAACCGGCCAAGTGTGATACGGATTTTATTTACAATATTGTATGATTTCATTAAGATCTGCTTTTTTTAGGGTTTCCTTACTAAAAAGGCAAAAACGGAAGCTTTATAGTTTGTTCATGTCCGTCTGTCCGTCCGTCCGGCCCTATTATGTCACAGTCACAGAGTGATATTTATTTAGTAAATATGAACGTTTGACACATCTTTTGATGTCTCTCAAAATTAGCTTAGGATTTAATTTTTTATCGATACTTAGAGTGAATACTTTTTAAAATAATCACTTCGTAAGTCGAAAATAGTGTGCCTCTCTCTAATTTTTGAACCAGGGGAGGGGTATAAAATAAAATATAAAAATTAAGAAAATGAAGCGTAATAAAGGTATGAAACCCTCCATTATGCGTGGCCCGACACGCATTCAGTCGGTTTTTTTATTTTAAACTCATCTTGGGTATTTATTCTTTAATCCGATAAATATTTAAAAAATATTCGTTGTTTAGTTTTCTTAACAATTCTATTCGACTGGTAGTTCTACACAAGATACTTCGTCGTTTTAGTGACATCAAACAATTGCTAGTTACCATCGTAAACACTGTTAATTGACCATTTGTATACCTTACTGCAACGAGATAAGGTTTACCAATGGCCAGTTAAGGGTGTTGCTCATTGACAAATAACGTGTCAAATGCTAGTTATTGATATTGTACTACAAACTTGTAGACAAAAAAATATAATAATAATAAAAAAAATACCCCCATTAAAATATAGCGCAATCGATTCTCCTATCGATTCTGAACAAATTGTTTTTAGGTTTTCAGTGGGTCATGAAACACCGTGTATACTATTTCTACACCACAGCAAACTGAAGTTTAAATACATTACACATTAGGTACCTACACCGTACGCATCTGGTGTGGATCGGCCTTTAAGCCAAGCTAACTTAGTCCAACATTAACTATGCATAGCATTTCCTAGACGAACCTTTGTTCTAGGACGTGACCCAGCTACCTAATTAATAAAGCATGTGTTATATCTAACACATTTTGCCTGAAATCCACTCTTAACGCTTTTGAAATTTAAATTCTTCCCGTTTGATGGAACGGCACGGCATACTTAAGTGAACTAATGTAATGTTTTCGCATAGTAATGAGCCTGCCAGGCCAATTCTGTTTTGACAATTTGATAAGGTTTTGATCTTATTTTGATACGACCTTGAGTCGCGTCGTCAGGCATCTCACGCGCATCAAGAAGTTCTAGAGAGATGCCCTAGAAATAGAGAGAAGACTCCTGATTGCATATCTTGAGAACCAATCAGCGTTAGTGGCTCACGCTGAATGGTGCACTCAAGGTCGTGTCAAAATAAGGAAACCATATCAAATTGGTAAAACAGCATCAGTCTTTGTGTTTGGATAAAGTGCGACCGTTTGGAAATCATTTGCATTTTACTATGGAAATTTTACTTTGATTCATTGCTTCAATAGCATATGGCCTTGAAGGAAACAAATTTTACAAAGTATTTTCCTGCAGTGCTAGAATATTAAAAAAGTAATCGAGCATTTGAGTCGATGGGGTAAAGCTTTTTTATTTGGAGCCTGAATAAATTTTCACGTGAAATTAGATTTATTTCAGTGACTTGGCACTTAATTTGGTTTCGTTTCGTTCCAATTTGAAATGCTAAATATGGCACATGAAAGAAGTCAGAGAAGTCTGCCACTTGACACAATACATGACAATAATGGCAGATAAATGGCGTTTGAGTTTAAATCTTTACAGGCAAAAATTATTTAACATTCTTTCACCAGCCTTCACAATTCAATAGGAGGTTGATTCAAATTTAACAATGTGTTATGGTTTAGATACGACGTTGTCGATCGAGATCGTCTTGGTGATTGACGCGTATCTCACGCACAACTCGCTTCATTTAACATGCACCAATCAGCTTAAAGCGACCTTCAATATCGCATCAAAATAAGTTCAAAATACGACGATTAACTTACTTACCTACCTGCTGATACCTACATTATACAAGGCGCTAATTATAATTACATATTAAAGCCTGACCAGGAATATACGATCACGCGCTATGTTGCGGAATTTCACTGGAACTAATTTTTTCATACTATACTAAACTGTCACTCTATACATGAGAATAGCAGTGCCCTTTTGACAATGATCATATTCCTGGTCAGGCTTTATATACATAATGGTGGTTATTGGTATGCTGCCGGCTTGGTTCCGTATTATCGCTACAGAGAAAAATATTCGTGTGTCGAGACGATATATATTTCTTTATCACTTTTTGTCATTCTAGATCATGGCCAGTATATTTTTGAAAACACGTTTAATCCAAGTAGTAACAAGAAGTCCCAATGGGGTCAGTGTGTTGACTCTTTACGATTTACAACTCGAAAAGTCAAAGAAAGGACAATGAAATCCAATGTCAACCAGAAGGGGCCTTCTATGCCTAAGCCAACTCACAACACTATAATTACAAAATAGAACCCTTGAAACGAGACAAACTTATACACGCGGTCGACCGCACTCCAAAAACTTTACGGTTTAATATCTTAAGCAGCATAAAAGCTAACCGAAAGTGCGCATCCCATGTATCAAGCACCCAACATTATTGGAGACCTGATATCTATACAGATGTATACAAATCAAGTGTAGGGGTATGCTGGATGTGAAGTTGTGAAACCATCCGTGATTGATTACCTCGAAGAGGATCTTTTGAATTGGGCATCTTTATCGCTAATGTCGTCAACGCTATTCAGAGCATGTGTCGTCTTTATATTGGGAGCAAAATGTCTAAAAACGATTACGAAGTAATAATGGGTCCTTGAACACTATACAAGAAATTAGGTCATGTGGGGAGGCTTGGTGAATTTTGTTATATTTTATACCAACCTACTGTTTAATATATCTAGTGCTGGATCAACTTCTTCTGAACGTGATCCCATCGGCGTTCCATTTTTTCAAGCCGCTGCTACCCTTTATTTCCCAAATGGTTCTTTCGAGGTATGAGTTCAGAACAATAAAAAAACACAATCCATACGGATGATAATAAAATAAATAAATGAAGAAGGAACTCTCAACTTCTCCTGAATCCCATCATCGAATTTATATATCTATCTTCTAGGAATCGGGAAACATACCAACATATATAAAAACCGAATGCATCGGATGCATGTTTTGGGATGAAAACTGAAACGGCGTTACTGTTGCATCACTGCCATTTCCTTGATAAAACTCGGCCTCTACTTATTTTTAAATTGACAGGGACATGACAACCCCCGTGTCAACAGAGCCGCAACAGTAAATTTGCAACAATAATAAATGTTGCAGTTACCATCCGATTATTATCTTTAAGAGCCGAGAATGGACTAAGTAGAGTCCGTGTAAGCTAACTTTATTTTAAGTTAACCGACTTTAATATTATAGAACAAAGTCAAAGTGTTATTATAGACTTCACATTTATATAAATTAATAATGACATAGCCACACTCTGTCATTGCAAATGCTGTGCAGAGTTAGCTTGGTATGGCTCTCGCGACCAATCAGAACATGAATCAGATTACGGGAGTTTTAATACCTCCTCCCAAATCACTCGTCTCGCGTTCGGCCATTCGAAGCTTTAATTTTCCTTTTACTAATAGGAACAGCTAGCCAAAGCTAATTGATGATAGCGAGCCCTATTAGTTGATTGAGCTTTGTGAGAGCTTTTTATGGGTCACCCGATATAGTTAAGTATTCTATGTACATATTGTTTATTCATTGAAAACATGCGCAGATTATAGTTATTTAGCAGCTGAGTACCCAAACCAAATAGATTGGTTTGGGTATTCAGCTGCTTTATAAACCCTAGGCCATAATTTTATATATGAATTTATAGGTCATAAATGGGGTCCCTTTGTTTGACATAATTATTGAAAGTCATAATGTAATAATTGTCATATTATCATTAGTCATAATTCTGAAACCGTTAACTTTCCAGGATTTTCCTCAGGTTATCATATAGATAGGTTAGGTTAGGTTTGTTTTATGGCAATCCTGAAAGTTACGCGTTTCTGAGAAAAACTAAATGATGTCGTAACGAAAATGTGGACAAACAATACATTATGACTTAAAACTATATGGGAAACAATAAGAGACCCGTCATAAATATATTAAGCAATTTTTACCATGGGACCCTGAAATCATGAAAAAAAATGGCTGGTTCATACTTTTCTAATTTTTGCTTATTTAGATGTCGATGTTTTTATGGGAGGATTGAGAAAGCCAAAACTTTTCCCCGATTTCGGGGTTGGTCCCATACTAAAAGTTGCTCAATATGGCCTTTATTCACCTTGGAAAATTTGGTTAAAGGTTTAACAAAACCCGTCTGTAACAGCAGATATTCAGCTAAGTGTTTTTATAACATTTTGCTGGTTAAACGCTGCGTCAGCATTATTTAAGTTCGAGGGTAATCCTTTCTCATCAAAATTACAAAATAGCCTGTCCTAGTGACCCACTTAACTGTAGATACCTACATCTCGACATCTTAACAACCCCGTAACAGATGAATAGTTCTAACTGATGTATTACCAAAGCGATCGCCTTATGCTTCGCCTATTTGCTATTGTAATCAGTGAACCCATCTTGCGGTAGACCGATCTACGCCGCATGTGGTTTGAACTTTCTATTAAATTACATCTCAATTATTACTCCATTCTAGATAGAATAGAGATGATGACACATGTTGAATTTTATAAAAAACTTAAGTAAAATAGATAGCAAATGAGCAATAATGTAAGTATTAAAATAATATATGGCAATAATACAAAAATACAGGATCTAAAAGTTTAAGTATTTTTAACTTCAAAAAAGGAATAAAGTAAAGATACCATTCGATTCCTTGCATTTGATCCAAAAAAGATTGTACAGAAACTATATGCATAAACGCAATATTTTTCCATACATTCAAGATGGGCTCTCAGTGACATTGACGTCATGTTCACTTATCGCTTTGTTAGGAGCGTTTCGCGAGTGAAGTACGACTGTCGGACTTTGACTATCATTCTGACTTCTGACTTTTGTATTGCTTTAATGCAATAGGTCCCATGCAGACATTTGATCCCAAAAACCAACCTGATCGATTTATACCATTAATAAAAAAAATTCATTTGCCTATTAGACGGATGGAAATATGGTTATACCTATACCTACTTTTAGCATAATTTTAATGATGTCATTCAATAATTAAAAATTTCTTAATAATACTCTCCAAACATAGTTCTATATAAAATATCCAAGAAGAAAATATATCCAATCATTTTATCCATTACAATAATTGTATTGTAGTGACTTTTTCACATCATAATTTGTAAAGAATAGAATATTCTTATTGTAGTTTACAATAAATAGAGTTTCCGTAGAAGACATCTCAAGAGACAGAGGTCAACATCGCTCGATGTCACGTATCGTTACTGTCACTGACTGTCTACAGTTTACTTTTGTATTATTTCACGTTGTATCAAAGTCGAAGTTGTTTGCTGTACGACTTCACAGAAAAAAGTTAAGAATGTTTCTGTCATCTTCTACAGTGTACTTAATGGATCTGGACTGGAGTATACAGTGTGTAAATCCAATATGGGCAATAAATTTAACCAGATATAACATTTATCTGTGTCCGTATTAATTAAGAAGTTTTTTTAAGTTACACCTAAATATGGCCCCGTAATAAATCTTTGAAAATTCGGGGTTTCTCTGCGTGATAGAGTCAGAAATGATGATATCCGCAGTAGAACTAGGGTCACCGACATAGCTCGCAGAATTGCAAACCTTAAGTGGCAGTGGGCGGGGCACATTGCTCGCAGAACTGATGGCCGGTGGGGCCGGAAGGTTCTGGAGTGGCGTCCGCGTACCGGAAGACGAACTGCCGGTAGGCCTCCAACGAGATGGAGCGACGACCTGGTGAAGGTCGCGGGAATTCGATGGTTGCGAGCGGCACAAGATCGGTCGGAGTGGCGAACCTTGGGGGAGGCCTATGTCCAGCAGTGGACGTCTATCGGCTGACATGATGATGATGATGATGAATAAATCTTTGAAAATTTACCGAGCAGCAATTGCACTCGACATCATTACGAGACACAACATGACACGTCATTTCGAGACGATACGAGCTCATATCTCGTAACTTGTGCTTTGCTTTACATTGCGGGCCGAATTATTTAGTATGGTTAAATTTTCATTGTATTTCTAAAAAAAATTATCTCAATATACTTCTTAGGTCCTATGCTAACTATATACCCTTTAAATATTCGCCCGTATTGGATTTACACACTGTATAGGTAGTTATAGCAGAAATGTTTGTCAGTTCCTTCGACATCTTTCTTAAAGACTGGCCCAAGGATACCTAGCATCGAACCGCGAATGCCCTGGGCATTGGAGGCCTTGGTCACATTTTCTTTAGTATACGATATCTACATCAGTTTATAAAATTTGTACACTTGATGTTACTTGCCCTGTTGATCAAAACCTAGGACTTCCCTACCTAATCTATTAAAACTTTGATAATATAAGAACTCAGGCAGGAAAGTAGCAAACTCAAAGTGTTTTAAGGAGCCCTGTCTCTGTATCTTATCATTGATGAAGGCAATCGAGGAAGCTGAAAGGAATTTACATACTTAAACAGAGGGGACGCTGAGGGTAGTGGAAGCATAGACTATCTCCCAAAGATTTCTCATTTAGAAGTATACCCTGGAAAAAAATAACCTCCTTAATGTACAGTCAGCTGCAGAACTAGTTGACCCCCCTGCAAAAAAAAAACAATCCAGGGAGGGTCAGTTATCACAGCAGCTGACTGTACCTAAGAGGCTAAGACCGATACTGAATTAACGATTGTTACGGTTTTGATAAGACCACCATTTTAAAAAAATACCACGACGATCATAATATTATATTTAGGCATCTCATTAATTTCACCAATAAATACGACCAAGATGCCTTATGATACGAATTTCTTAGCAATTTGCGTACATTCATCAGTGTAGGCGATCGTCAAGGTCGTATCAAAACAAAACCGTAATAACAAATTATTAATTCAGGATCGGTCCCCTTTACGAACAAAACCCAATGCGTTTGCAAATTCATGTTAAAATAATGTTTGATTGATGTGTTCTAGTCTGGGGATAGTAGCAATCACCTATGTATAAGTTCTGCTTCTATAAAGAAAACACAATTGATCTTAAAAGTGTTGCTTATTGCATAAAGTAAAGAGGTATCCGTTACAATTATATTACACATGAAAGTACTAGTTATCTCATATTTCCTAGAAGCATTGAATATTTTCAATTTACGATCGTACAGTTTGTAAACGTGAATGTGATTGAACTGTAGTAGCATTCTCATACGAAGTAAAAAGGCCAATAATGCCCCATCTAGTATGCAAGTCTGCGGAAGGGGGTGAAGAATGTTGTCTTATTTTGCTGAATACATTTAGTTTCCGATCCTTGGCTTCACATAAAGAATTAATATTGGGAGCACGTTTCTTGATACTGTATGTTCTTTTCCTGGGGGAGAGAACTGGCTTAAAGGAATCTGATACCTTTTCATGCTATCTTGGGCCAATGTTTGTTAAATAAAAGTACAACATGTGTGTGGCTTGTATTGTAAGTCATACTTTTTTTTTTCAAATTAATATGTTTTCCCGCTAAAAACACGTCATTTGGTTCCTTTTGAATTTTCTTAAGCGGATATTATACTTAATTTATCTCTTCTCAAATGGTGGTGGAGTGAAATAAAAATACTTACCTATTAATCACTTCCAAAAAAACTATAAAATTCAAAATCAAATTCTAACCAATTAGAGCGAAGTAATTAAACCTGCGCTTATGTAAAAGCTCCAGTGCAATCAAGGTTTTGTCTAAGCCTAGACTGCCTAGCTCCCAGGCGAGAGTAGGATCAAAGAGCTTTCAAGTCAAACACTACCTAGTCTATCTACACTGCACTCTAGGTATCTGGAGTGGCATATTGCGCGTTGTTCTAGTTTGTTTTTTGGCGGCGCGTGACATCACAAAATGTTGACACACACACACAGATACACACAGAGAGAGAGAGAGACGCACGGAGAGAGACACGCACGCACACACACACTCTCTCAAATTAAATATCAGTAATAAAACATGCGTGGGCCGGGTTTTTGTAAAAAAAAATATTCTTTAGATATTTTGCTATTTTGAAAATGTACATAAGCATGCTCAGATAATATATGTCAATTCTTATATAATTATTTCTTTGTAATATATGAAACGAGCGAGCGAACGAGATTTCTTTGTAATGTATGATGAGCGACGACCTGGTGAAGGTCGCGGGAATTCGGTGGTTGCGAGCGGCACAGGATCGGTCGGAGTGGCGAGCCTTGGGGGAGGCCTATGTCCAGCAGTGGACGTCTATCGGCTGACATGATGATGATGATGATGATGATGATGAATATATGAAATTTGTAATATTACAAGAAAGCAATTTACACGCAAATACTAGGCTTAGAAAGTTATCATGTAGGTCACCAACTGTCTGCCCTTTGACTGCATGGAACAACGTTTGTCAAATATCAAGTAAGTTTGTATTTTATTTGCCTTCTTCGAGACAAATTTATTCATATTTTACCCATTTGAGATTTATCATAAAATGAGTAAATTTTAAAGATAAATGTGATGAAACGTGACAAATCAAATACGCTCTTGAAATTTTAATTTTCTTCTCTGTTGCGAGCTCTCATGCATGTAAAGCCTTACGAAAGTAGTCACTCGTAACTCTTGTTCTTATAAATTTGTATTTGGTTTGTTAGTAGAGTTGATTTTGATTACACATATTAAAAGTTAAATTAAAGTTCATAAAAATATTCTTCATTGGCAGATTATAGAAAATTGTAGTGTAATTCTACAATTATAAATATATATTTGTTATTTATTTTTTATACATTTAAACAAACAAAAATACCTAACAAATATCAAAAAAACGAAATGTGAATTACTTCGTTCACAAAACAAACACAATGAAATCTAAACGTGGAAATGACATTTTTACACCGTACTATTTCAGTATAACACTTTTCCAGGCCGTACCAAGTGCAAATACCTAAAAACATAATGTTTTATTTCGGATAAAAAATTATAACAGTATTATATTTTATGCTGGCCCCCACACTAGGCATAACCTGTCTTATGGTGGACATAATACGGCTTACAAGTAAAAACAACACTACAATGAGGCTTGAAAGAAACAAAAAGAAACAAGTAAGTCTAAACCGTAAAAATTACTTAATGTTAGTATGTCTCACAACAGTTTAAATTCGATTAATTATTTAGTTAAAAAGAAACGGTGAAGAATTTACAAAGATACAGTTTACAGAATGACAAAGAATAAAAAGGAGATCGAGAAAAGTAATATTGAAACAAACATAAATTACGTTTAGCATACTAATGCTAAACATAATTTATGTTTGTTACTAAACAAAGAAATATTCTTTGTAAAATAATTTTAAAAAAATTTTTTTGTCGTGTTGGAGGCTAAGACACACTTTGGGTCGCAGCGCCAGAGGAGTAAGTAAGTAAGTAAAATAATTTTTAAAATATAATAACACTTGACGTAACATGTGCGTAATTGTGTGTATGTGAGTATGTCGTACCAATCTACAAGGTTTCAAAAAAAATAATAAGTACCGTACTTTTGTATTTAATAAGGTACACTTATTTTGGTCTAACATACAATTGCGATAGTTATCATTTTATTCTACCTACTTATGCGTTATTACTTACCTACTTATTATGCCTTACTTACTTATTATGCCTTATTACTTACCTATGCTATAATAGCAGCGTGTTTAATTGATATTTTTACAGACAATACCAGGTTATTATAGGTCAGGCCGCGTAGCCAACATGCCAAACGCTTACGCTGGTGATCGAAACGCAACTGTCATTGTCGCACTAATATGGAAGAGTGATTGAGAGACACAAAGCGTGTCGCTGTCGTAGCGATAGCGATTGTCACCTTGGCTAGGGCGGCAGATATAGGAAAAAAAAACAATGTGAAAATAATTAAATACAAGTTCTGTTTTAAAACATGTGTATGACCTATGTAGATCTGTACCGAAGTAATGGTCGTATGTATGTATGTATAAACTCTTTATTGTACAAAACACAGAACACAAATATGGCACAGAAATAGGCAGTATGTCGTATTTGTCCAGTGATTTCAAAAAAGACATAGATAGATTACTTATTTAATCATGTGGTTAAAGCCATCGATAATAGGCTGGTTAAGAATAGCTGGTTATCTCTTAGAAATCCTTTTTCATATTCAAAAATATTAACGTCTAGCATAAGGCTTTTCCACCACTTTCACACACATAGTACTATCAAAGCAGAGCTTCCACTCGGCTGGACATAACCTAATTGAAACAAGAAAATGGGTCAATACATTTTTAATACGGCCTTTGGAACAAAATTAAATGACTAACAGTAATTATTAGGTGAGCGTCATTTGTAGTGTTTCTTGAAATATTAACTTGGAAACAAATGGTTGGAGGGTTGGAAAATTGTTGTTTGTTTAAAAGTAAGTCTTTATATTTTTATATCACTTGTGTATTCAATAAGCTGACATCAGAGAAAACGCATTCGTTATAACACTTTTAACTATCGCATTTTAGTGATGAGATCGGTTTTAACGCGATATAGTTGCATTATTTTTACCTTTTTCCGACGTTTCTGATATAACCCAGCTGAGACGTCGGATAATGTAAAAATAATCACTAGTTCTAATCACTAAATGTGTCGTTTTCAAGCAAAAGGTACCACATTATCGCTTGCCATAAGGACGCTCTGAACGTTTTTCGTATAAAGATACAAGCAATTTTCGTCCTTATGGTAAGCGACAAAGCGACCTTTTGATTGAAAACGTCACAAATATGCACGCAATATTTAATAGGTACTTATCGTTTTTAAGGAGGAACGTGATGGTACTACTTTATATTACACACACAGTTTAAAATTGTATAGTGAAAAAAAAAACGAAATTTAAAAAGGTGCTGACAGTATCATGTCTACTACAATTGATATTTGCGTGGTCGCTTTCTACAGTGTGATAGTTACACCAACAACGCAGATTAGACACAATTACGTCGCTTATTACACAACTACTTGTAGGTAACATTTAACGCAGTCCTAAATGATACTTCCAGTAAATCACGAGCGATAGCCGCGCAGTTAATCATCTCTGTATCTCGGATAACTTGCTAGTTGTCTCGACCCAGTGAAAACATGCGAGTATGTGCGTGGCAGTTTCGTAGATAAGCTTACTTGTCTTGAGCATTAGTAAGAGCGGGTACACTACATCCATACTAATATTATAAATGCGAAAGTCTGTCTGTCTGTCTGTGTGTTCCCTCTTCACGCTTAAACCGCTGAATCGATTTAGATGAAATTTGGCATAGAGATAGGTTGAGTCCCTGAGAAGGACATAGGATAGTTTTTATCCCGAAAATCATCCCTTAAGAAAGTAAATAGCGGGGTGGAATTGAGATAATTAATGAAGTGTCTGCTAATTTGTGTGCATAATATGCTCAAATTGAATAATTGCTATAAGACTTTCTCCAGGCGCTATTCTTACTCTAGCTGGGGTTACTAAGTCCACGCAGACGAAGTCGCGGGCAAAATACACATATATATGTAAAAATACATATATATGTATATGTCGTGGTAAGATGATTACATCCGTGATATAATTATATCGCTAGGTTACCACCTACCCACCGCATGCCGTAATCATATGGTGTAATATTCGTCCTTAATTATACTAAGTTAATTATTGTAATAAACGTTGTCGTACGTGTTGCTATCCATTTGAAAGCCTGTTCGGTCGCGTTTTTTTTTTTTTTTTTTTTATACCACGTCGGTGGCAATCAAGCATACGGCCCGCCTGATGGTAAGCATTTACCGTAGCCTATGAACGCCTGCAACACCAGAGATATTACACGCGCGTTGCCGACCCTTTAAAAACCTGTACACTCCTTTTTTGAAGAACCCCATACTGTAGCCCCTCGGGAAAACCTCGGCAGGGAGCTCATTCCACAGCCGAAGCGTACGCGGGAGGAAATTCCTCTTAAACCGCACAGTACGCGACCATTTAGGTGCTAGGGTGTGAGGATGAACACCCTGCCGATGGCGAGCGGTGCGGTGATAGAAAGCGGCCGTTGGCATCATGTCAAACAATTCTTCAGAGCACAGCCCATTGTACAAGCGGTAGAACACACACAAGGAGGCGAAGTCTCTCCTTAGACTTAAAGGTTCGATACCGCTTGTGAGTTTGGGATCGTCGACGATTCGTACAGCGCGCCTTTGGACTGAGTCGAAGGGTCCAAGCTGGCATCCAGGTGCTCCTGCCCAAAGGTGACAGCAGTACTCCATATGGGGTCTGACTTGCGATTTATATAGCAGCAGTCTTTGCCCCGGAGTAAAGTATCGCCGTGCTTTATTGAGCACACCGAGTTTTTTGGATGCCAGATCAGCCTTCCCTTCCAGGTGGCTACGGAATTGGACGTCACTGGAGATGTCGACACCGAGGATCCCAATACTCCCTGACATGGTAAGGGCTGTGCCTTCGAACTGTGGGACCACAGTAAATGGGGTTTTCTTAGCGGTAAACGCGCAAACTTGTGTCTTGGTGGGCTTGAATCGCACTAAATTGTCCCGGCCCCACACCGAAACTCTGGATAGAGTGCCCTCAATATCCGACACAAGCTTTTCACGACTCTCTAGCACCACGGAACGAGGGATGTTGGCACGGCCTGCGTAATAGGCATCCCCAGTACTGTCGTCTGCATAGCAATGAATGTCGTCGATAGACAACATGTCATTGATGTGCAGCAAAAACAGCGTTGGGGATAGCACAGAGCCTTGCGGAACGCCAGCGTTAATGTCCATGCTATTGGAGCAGCTTCCGTCTACTACGGCTCGTATGCGTCTGCCAGACAAAAAGCTAGCGATCCATTTGCATAGTCCCTCCGGCAATCCATAAGATGGTAACTTCGACAGGAGACCCCGATGCCAGACCCGATCGAACGCCTTCGCTATATCTAGGCTAACTGCCAATGCCTCACCTTGACTCTCAATGGCCGAAGCCCAGCGGTGAGTGAGATACACTAGAAGATCACCAGTCGAGCGACCGTGGCGAAAACCATACTGACGGTCGCTGATCAGGTCGTGTTCTTCTAGGTATCTCAGGAGCTTTGCGTTGATTATACGCTCCATGACCTTAGAGAGAAGGGAGGTAATAGCGATAGGCCTGTAATTCGATGGGTCCGATCTGTCGCCCTTTTTAGGCACAGGGTGCACAAGGGCCGTCTTCCACGAATATGGAACATGCCGTTTGTTGCTAGAGAGTGTGAAGAGACGCGCCAACACGGAACATAACTCAGGAGCACACTGCTTAAGCACAAGTGCTGGAATGCCGTCTGGCCCGCTCGACTTATGAACGTTTAGGGATAGCAACTCCCGCCGAATATCCCTCTGCGTGAATGAGATTTCGGGCATGGAGTATGCACACCGCGGGATGGTGGGCGGCACGGCGCTACCGTCGTCGTTCAAGGTCGAGTTCGAGGCAAAAAGAGTACCAAGAAGATCGGCTTTCTCTTTTGCACTGTGGGCCAGATCACCATCAGCTTTTCGCAGAGGTGGTAACGACGACTGACAAAAATTTCCCTCGGCAGCTTTGGCGAGCGACCAGAACGCGCGACTCCCAGAGGGATAGCCCGCTAGCTTGTCGCCAATTCTGCCGACGAAATCGTATTTAGCCCTGGCAATGGCTTTTTTACTGGACCTCGAGGCAGCGTTTAAGTCGCGTTTCACATCAGAAACGTTCGGATCCTTATTAGCTACGGCCTTGGTCCAAGCCCTGTAAGCGGCTTGCTTGCGAACTGTAGCCTCTTTACAAGGCCGATTAAACCAAGGTCGTCGCTTTGCTCCCGCTGCTATTACCGTGTTGGGAATGAAACAATCCATTCCCAGCAGTATGGTCTCGGCAACATTGGCTGCGCAGGAGTCAGGATCTTCTGATGTGAAGCAGAGCTGCCTCCATGGGTACGAAGCGTAGAATTCACGCAGTCCGTCCCAATCTGCTGATTTATATTGCCACACGCGTCGCGAGCTAGTTGGCCGTGGTGGATCGGGCCGCGCGCAAGGCGCCTGTGTCCGGACGAGGCAGTGATCGGACGAACCGAGAGGTGCATTCACTGAGATGGAATATCCGTCCGGACGTGTAGTCAGCAGGAGGTCCAGTAAAGAGCTAGTATGATCCTCGATGTCTGGTATTCTCGTGGGAGAATGTACCAGTTGCGAGAATCCATAGGCCAGAGAAAATTCGTGAGCAGACCTCCCCGCGTGGTCGGTGGACCGGGAACCAAGCCACTCAACGTGGTGGGCATTAAAGTCCCCTAAAATCACCAGCTCTGCGGAAGGGTACTGCTCTAGAAGTTTGTCAGTCGTCGATTGCAGGTGCTCGAAGAGCCGGGTTGTCTCCGTGTTTCCGCTATGAGACCTGTACAGGCACGCGTAGACACGAGTGTGGCCGCTGTAGTCCACACGCACCCACAGAACTGACAGGTCCCTGTCTTCAAAGGCATGGAGGCGGCGACAGCAGACCCCCTGCCGGGCATACATGCATACACCAGCGCGTCTCATGAACTTGTGTTCAAGTGTATAGCCGGTAGTTATAGTATATATAGTAGTTATAGTTACTTCATATACATACAATTGTAGGTTAACCTATTAAGAAAGCGTACACAAATGGTGGGCTGTCTCTAGCTATTCAACTCAAGACATTCAAAAGGGGAGAACGACCTTGAAAACAAATGACGCCTTTCCAGCTGTTTTCTTGCAAAGTGATCCCTCTTCGTTTTATATTCTATGTAAATTCAAAAGTTTTTTAGTGCTTTTAAACAGTATAAAATAGCAATTTAGAGTGAAGGCGCTTGTAATAATTGAGTTTATTTGATTGTGGTGGGAATAAATTTGAGAGATTTTATAGCATTTCGAAAGTTTTAATATAAAATAAGTTGTGGATTTATTGTCTTCGTAAAGTAGTTTAAGTAGTTCATTGAAGAGTAGGTAATGTTTTATTAATTTCAACTACCTACAGGCCGATATCGTCCGGCGGACTGATAGTCAGTGGGCCCCTTTAGAATCATGTTATTTAGTTATCGTGCATTTCGGTCGTACATATCCGGACATGTATTGGCGTGGGCGAGACGCACGATAACTAAATTAAATTATTCAAATATCATTCTGATGTCAGTGTACGTTCGAATTGGTCTGAAAGTCCAAACTCTATGTTATGTAAACTAAAATAGATGCCATATACGAGATAAAAAGTGATCGAGGCGAATCGAATTTTCGAATTTCGAATTTTCGAATTTTTTCAGGTATATGCAACCTTACGGTGCCCTCTGGCGTACATTCTATGTAATATATTTATGACACGGAGCCTAACGGGTATAGATGGTATAGAAAGGATGCCAATCTCTTATGGCAGAATCGTTGCAAAAGTGACCGCTTTTAGCTTTAAATAATAGTTCCTAATCTCTCCGGTGGCGCTAGTTAGGCTCTGGGACATGAGTATAATATGAACCATATAAGGCAACAAATAACCCGACCAAATTACGTAGGTTGTTTTTGGTAGTATTTCGGTGTATGGTGGCGCCGCCTAATTACTGTTTTTTGATGGACACTTTTCATACATAGAGATTTGGCTCCTTTATATAGTCTCCATGCTAACGGGGTTAAACAAATCGAATTAAATTTGACTTTGTCACTTCACGCCAGTAAACAGTTGCTGGCTCTAGAACAGTTCACGACGATGTTCGTCCCAAGAGCGTGCTGTTGCGCGTTGGAAGGTCTGCCATCTTGTGACCTAAATAGGAAACTCAAACTTGACATTACCGAATCGCGCCAATAAACGGGGGCCCCTGTGCTACTCCCTATAATAGTTCATGACTTCATTTATCTCTGGGTGAAAGTATATTCTATATAATCTGGCAACATAAATGAGGAGCATCAAGACATTCATCAGTCTTTAAGTCGCCGAAATCTTATTAGTGTTTAGTATTATTTCATAATATGTATGCCAATTTTATAGCAAATAAGATATTATTGATTATCTAGGAGTGTATACTCTCTCTTCAGAAAATCGTTTTTTCCAGATTTACCAGACTTTTTTTTCAATAACTTCCTTTCCCGAAAGAATTTCTAACCAATCGCATATTTTCCCATTAATTTTATATTCCAGTAGCTTATTTTCCTGTTACGTTTTCTAACCAGTCGCATCTATAGACCACTAAATTAACATTTTTAATTTTTCAATTTCATTTCATTATTAGTATGAAAAGATACAAAGAGGCTCAGAATTCAATCTGTTTGCATGTTATGTATCTATATAAATTCCCCATAATCCCAGTCTCGAGAAAACTGCACACTATACGTTCTAATGGACACTTTACCCTAAGCACAGCTTCTACTAACACCTAAAGCTAAATAGGTCGCTCGGCTGAAAATATGATCTCGCTGAAATTAGCTTTTCAGCTCATTTCATAGCGATAGCGTTATTTTTTTCGTAGCGCAGAGTGCAGTGGGATGTTTTAGAGTAATAAAACATTTACATTTCATCTGGCTTTATGCTTGACTTAACACGGGGTGGTTTTATGAGAATATGAGGATGCAACGTGCAGCTTATGCAATAAAAATTTTATAAAATTGGAGCAAAATGAGGACTAAGGCTACTGAAGAGTCTTTCAATTTACACAAAAGGGCGAGGGTCTTCGCAGCGCTTTGTACGTACGTCTTTTTAGAAGGAAGGGAAGACTTTTTGCGATAACTCAAAAATTGCTTATTGCTTATTCGCTATAGTTTTTATTGAATGTCTTTATTAAGCTCTACTTTCACGATTTTATTTTTTTATTTTTTGATCCCATGGATCACTAGCTAAAATATAGCTAAAATAGCTGTAGCTTTTTTCTCGAGTAATTGTTTCCGAGAATTTAAAAGGCCAATCTGCGACACCCCACAACATAGGGTTGAAAAAAATATCCCTTTTCTGTGTAGGGAAAATATCCGATTTTTTTATGTTTTTATATTACCAGCACTAACGATCATGGAGCAAAGCCTCGAACGGACGGACAGACAGACAGACAGACAGACATGGCAAAACTATAAGGTTTTCTAGTTGGCTACGGAACCCTAAAAATGATGTACCTAAACCAAGACGCTAGTTGTACCTAGTTGTGATATTTGTGTGCGTAATTTTAATGTAAGATTAGGACAAAAGCGACTAAAAATAATAGTGAGTAAAAACCGTACTGATAAATATTTTGAAATATGTCTCACGATAGTTTAAGTGCGAGTAAGATTAGGTGTTCGAAGTATCAAAGTCCGCAGATCAAAAAGGAACGAAGTGGGCGCCATCAGCTTACAATTTATAACGCTAACGAAGTCACGTGCGGAAATTAGTCCTGCATATTATTCATTGTAAGTATAGTAGAGTTTGGTCTTCCTTTACTGACTTTCATCTAAAACTGTTTAGAACACAGTATAAATAAGCAATCAACTAGACATAGCCGTCTCTATAATACATTTCCCATAGCTCTCTATCGGATTTCCCGAGGGGCCATCAAATTTCTCAGGGTCAGAGGACGTCAGTTTCAGTCGTGGGTAATTCTGAGATCGGTCTCTCAGATCGCTGATTAAAACGGGATACTCCGGAACTAATAACTACTCCAGATGAAAAGTTTTTATACTACGTCGGTGGAAAATAAGCATACGGCTGTGCTTATTTTTTTATTTTATTTATTTTATTTTATTATAAACTAATCGGCGATTGGCCCTAGTCACACCTGATGGAAAGTGAAGACAGGGCCTAAGATGGAGCTCACCGGTTCAGTAACAGCCTATTCACTCTTGTTTTAAAGAGACCGAGGTCATATTGATCAGGGAATACAGATGGCGGGAGCGCATTCTATTCCTTAGCCGTCCATTCCTTATTTTATTATATTATGCTTATTAGTATTATTTGATTATGACGTCCATTCCGTCACTCGTTTTATTAAGGAAATTGGTAGCTACAGCTGCAACAATGACGCCGCAACAGTAATGCAGTTGACATCCGAACGTCACTTTAAGGCTGAACAATGCGCGGTTCGTTGATTAGATAAATACTCGTATATGTATACCCTATATATAGTAGCACAGATAGCTCTATCACTACTCACTTTTAGTTATATTTAGCGCTCAGTGCGTATTAGGACACTTATATATAACAACACACTCGTGGTCCCACAGCTGATTAGCTCTCAGTGATATTTAAATAGCTTAGGACTGATTAAAAGCTGCATTACTTCTGTTACCCCTTAAATTTCCGTTAAATTGTTGCCGCAACGCTGTAGCTATGTGAACTTAAGGCTGCCTAAATTTGTGCCCATTTAAGAGTTGTAAGAGCTATTATTAACTCGCTGATTCAGCTCTTATGCAGCTTTTGTATTCAGCTTCAAGCGTATTCATACTTCATTATTCGGCTGCTATACAGCTATCAGTGCTAATTGGCAACTTGAATTACAATCTTTCACTCACCCCCTCTTATGTTTATGTTTTATATTTATACGTATAAGCTACGCGTACCTAGTTATTTATTTATGCTTTCACCCTAAACGTATTCGTTTGCAAGCGAATCATAAACACAAATATCTAAACAATAACTTTGATACTTGTTAATACCTAAATAAATACCATTTTTATTTATTTATTATTATTAAGACCCAAGGCAATATTTGGTAAAAAAAAACAATTACTCTACATATTACTTAGTAAAATTATCTTATACAAACTTACGTTCTACAAACGCATATAAATGTTCTTGCAGAAGCACCAATTTCCATTATACCGCGCAACAATTTCCAACTTTAACTACTAAACTTCCATTAACAAACGTCCTACATAAAGTACATATTTTAATAATGTCTGCGTGCACTGTTCGCCTTTTGGAAGAACGCCATGTATAATCCCACTGTAAGTTAAGGGATCCACTTGGATTCATAGAAAGAGAATTTATGATATCTTTTTAATGAGAATGAAACGTAGCTTCCTTAAAAAAGGGTAAAACAACTTTTGTTTGAACTGGAGAGTGGGTACTGGAACTGCAGTAATTAAGACAGATTTTTTCTTTCCTCGAATGCTGTTAGTGTTTTACTTAGTATCTACCCACTAACAGAAATTTATCTGAGGGCACGGCAGTTCCCCCGCCAAGTCGAGCAAAACAAAGAGGCATGGCCGTACCATCCTTTTCTCGAAGCCATTCAGGCCATTTTCAACGTCCTGTAATTTTCCAACAGATCAAATTATTTACTATACATAAATTATAAACTGATATAGATAGGTAACATACACTTAGCCGCGTAAGCTGAAGACGCGGGTTCGATTCCCGCCTCGGTCACGGTGGACTTGGTCATTTTTTCTTTAGTGTATGTTATCTATTTCAGTTTATAGTCCTGTAATTTTGTACTGTGTAAAACTATAACCCTGAATTTTCAGTGATTCAAATTGAAGATATTAAAATATAAAGACCTCATCTAATATAGATGGTCGCCGCCAACTTAAACACAGGCCAATTTAAACCTGATATCAGTTATCAGACTGAATAACATATTATGTATGAATAACATCGTGCATTTCGCTCGTACTTGTCCTTACATGTATAGGCGCGGGCAAGACGCACAGTAACTAAATAATAAGATTCAAATATAATCCTAATAATTAGTGTTAATGCAACTTATGTGGGAGACCGTACCCAATGCAACTTACGCAGCCTACCGTTCGAGATCGCATCATCGGCAGCCAATCAGCGCCGATATCACGACATCTACAGCCCCTGTGATTGGTCCAGGACGTTGCTACGGAGGAGCCGATCCCCACCTACTCAAGGCATTCGCTATTCACCGCATTACCAGATGCACGCATACGTGCCTTTTTATATATACTTATACCTTTTCTGATTTCTGTACAAATTGTACTAGTTTGTAATTAAAGTATTTAAAACGAAAGGCGTCGTCTACATTATTGCTGCTGAACCCGCTCCAAGAGGCTACGAGCTGAACCTAGCCATATCCACGCGCGTACAATTAGGTATACTAGTATAACTTATAAGGGCCTGTTTCACAATGTCCAAGTAAAGTGTTGGATAGCTAATTAACAAATAAAATAACTGCCAGATAAAATTTCCTACAAAAATAGCACTTTATCCAGCAGATAAAGCTTATTTGGAGATTGTGAAATGCCAACGATGACTTTATCCGTTAGATAAGTGGCAAGTAGCTTATTCAGGACTTTACTTGGACATTGTGAAACAGGCCCATAAGTGTAACATAACTTAATAGTACGTGTCATAAAAAATTCATAGCAACATTTAAAAATACAACAGTCAATACTTGGGTATAGAGAACATTATAATAATCTTAAAATAAATATCAATTACAATATAACAGAAAAGTTAATCTCTAGGCTTAAAAACAAATTGGGAGATGTAAAACATCCCCAATACCCGAGAACGGCTAATAGGTACTAACTGCTAATAAGATTTGGACGTGTAAAAGCTCTCCAAGCGTCAGCTGCTCAAGCCGATTCAGCGTCGTCGATAAATACGGTACTTCTAGCTAGACTAGGTACATGTAGCGAGAGCCATCGCAGTCACATCACTGTTAACTGAGAATATGTATTGTGAACCGTATTGCAATCACGTAAGGTCCATCGATAGTCACTTATATAGTCGTTATTACATTTTGTTGGGTGGCATTACATAATGGGTCAGCCGGCCCACATGTTTCCTCTTCGTGAATAATTTACGCCGTTGATGAAATTAGCTTTAATCGGCATCAATTTCCAGTGTATAGGTTTTACTGGTCCTTAATGTTTTTAATTATTTATTCAATTGTGGTTTGATTTTGACATTTAAGCAATTTTGATAATTGTGTTTAATTTTTAAATTAGTAAGGTTATGTTGCTATTAGGTAGTGATTCAGACCTTTTTACCGAAGAAGTGGACAATTGCTTTAATATGTAGACGTAATAATAAACGAGTTTTTCATGAGGTTTCGATAATTTTAATGTTGGAAATGGTTTCACATATGTATGCAGGACCTATTTTAAAGCATTTGTATAAAGTGCCGTTACTGGATAGTGCGCGTTAGGAATATTGCAAACCCAGTAACCGCGCAAATGTGTTGATTGTTAGCCTTCTGCGAAATGACTTATTAAAATTTGGCGTTATGAATAAACTATCTGACTTTTTTTTGTCACGTGATAGATTAGGGAGACATAGGTTATCTTTTCTCTATAAGTAGGTATAAACTTTCAGTATAAAGAGAAACGTGCCTTTACAAGAAATCAACTTCATATACCAACAACCACCATGGTACCATGGTATGGTGATATGGTGGTAGTAAATACCATGGTGCGTCAACGTACAGAATGACGCACTGATATTCAAACTCGTCAAATTAATAAAAGAAGGAGATAAATACCAACATTAAGCGAACTTGGTCATTTACAGTAGTTATAATTAGTACAAAGTTGCGTACTGCTTGACCGCTTACAGTAATAACGATCTCTTAACTAGTAAACTGCCCGTTGCCTTCGTTCAAACTCTAGCCGAGCTCAAGCAATCATTGGCCCTAATAGTAGTTAGTGATCCTACTCTTAAGAACAACATGCTGTAAAAATAATATTGTATTGAATTCAAAATTTACAAGCATGACTGGAAGAGTGCCGCAACCGCTACGGACGACATCTTGATGATTTAATTTTTAAAACGTAAAATTTATTTCTTTATTCCAAATTATAAATATAATTTTTATTTAAAAACATAAAAAAATATTATTTTTTATTATTTTTTAAATGCATTTATCACTGGCCCACCCTGTATCTATCATCTATTTCAGTTTATAATTTATATATAGGAGCGTGAATTCAAAACACAAAAACCCAAATCAAAATATTTGATAAAAATAATTAGATTTGTATCCAAAAGTTGTGTATCGATAATAACAATTGGGTTGCCCGCCCCTCTATGGCTTGAATAAAAAGAAATAATTGATTCGTAAGCTACAAACACAGGAAGAGAAAATTATACAAAAGAAAAAAAACAAAGGAAGGAGAAAGTGCTACGAAATGGTCTCATCTCAGCATGATGCTGGCGACTTCCAGCGCTGATCTGTTTGTTGACGTGATCAGGTCCTAGCAGAAAATCAGTGCTTTTCCTAATGGGTGAAGCGTAATACTGAGCCAGAACCTTTTTGTTTTACTGCGACGCACATAGGATTTTTATTTGTATAAAACAGTATTTTTATGTATTTTTTCCTTTCTCTCTACATATTATGTAAAAATCGGTGTGACTTATTTGTTGTTGTAATTTTTATTTATTTTCTGGATTGTTCTGTGTACCTATGTCATTTCTGTATTTGAATATTTTGTGTGTATTGTGGCAAACAAATAAACAGTTATCTTATCTTATCTTATCTTTGATCTTCTGTTAAGACCATCACGACAGGTAACAAAAAAAATAAAGTTCTCCAATAAAGAAATCTGTAAAAACGACTCATATGTGATCGGTTAGCGTTTGTAATCGAACTTCGCCTGCTTCAACGATGCAGCAGTGAATTGCAACAGTAAAGCTGCAGTTGCATCCTATCCTATGCAGTTACAGCCAAGTACTGCAGCCATTCCATAAGAAATAAAACTACCTATACAAGTAACATGATGTAATATCAAGTTGCAATTACCTAACTTTCAAAGAAAGCGTAAGGCAAAGTTACAATTTCATTGTTACTGCTGATTACAATCTCGGTTGAAAGTTAGATTCCCTGACAACTGTAACTCGATTAAGTTAAACTGAACTTCCTTGTAAAGCTACTTTAAACTAGTTATAACTACGATTTATCATTAAACTACGTACCTACAGACTTTTATTTTCGCACACAAAAAATCTGTGTGTCTATAATAAATCAATTCTTCTAGCGATTTTTCTTAAGCCACTTCCCAACGGAGTCTATCCCATTCTTTATTCCACAGATAAGATCCTTCGGGACCCTCAATTGGCGCTAAAATCAATCAAAACGGTGCCCTGATAGAAGAAAAATGAATTCGAACGGAGGATGGCGTGTTAATAAACGAGAGCGTTTTGTTTTGCATTAAATTGTAAAATACATTGCTAAAAAGTAGAACAAGAATCGTAATTAGGGTTATACACAAATAACCAATAATCCTGCTGCTGGAATAGACAGTAACTCATTTTACGACAACGTTGAAAGAAAGATTTTTGAACCAACTCTACCTTTTCCTTAATATCTGTTTTTCAAGCTTTAAACTTTACTTTCTTTTTTTTTAAACTTGTATAACATGTTATATTAAAAGTTTGTTTGTGTAGCAATGTTTGAAACCTACACGTTATTCCATTCCGAAATTTAACGTAGACTATAATATATGTAGGTATACAATTTTTTTTTACTTTAAAATAAGTAAGTAAGTAAAAATTCTTTATTGGACCTATGATTATACGTTTTACATATATGTAAACCTACAAAGAAATATCACTTTGGAATTAGAGTATTTTATGAATCAATGGAATTCAAGAAAGAAGGTAGAAACCACAAAAAAAACCTTTCAATTCAATTAATTTCTTGCATTTGCTTTTAGAAAGTTCATTAACTTTTTAGTATTGAAAATGATTTTTTTATGTGGCCACAAAATCTTTTACTTATTGCTTTCAAAAACAATACTAATAACACCATTGCCCTTGGCACAGGGAGTTTCATTTCATCGTTAAACATTGAGGGCGTTCGTAAAATTTTTATGTTTCCTGATTTCGACTGTAATTTGGCTTTTGGCCGTTACGCACACGTGGCGCCATTTTAGTCGATAGGTACAAATTTTTTTGATAAAATTGTTACTTATTTTGTTACAAGAATCACACTTATTTTAATTGTATTAAAAAAATGTCTCGTCCCGATAAAAATTATCGACTGAGTAATTAGGATTACGATTGTAAAAAGGCCCAAAAAGAAAAGTACTCTTGTTGACTACTTATACCTTAGAGGATATAACCAAATGTAGACGCCTCTTGTCTGTAATTTTCTGTACAAAACAGTCTGCCGATTTTTGCGGAGGAGGGGAACGTCAAATGTATGCGTAATGTAAAAATAGCCATGTCAGATAAACGTCAGTCCCTACATTGTGTATGACCATTGGCCGCCTTTTTTCGATAGAGGGGAATGCCTGTTAATGGCTATTCCGTTTGGTTATATCCTCTAAGACTTATATAATAATGTAAGTAATCAATTCAATAGAGGTACAACTGTTCTAAAAGCTAGGCAATATCTAGTATCTGCAAGACGTCATGTTTCTCGGAAAAATCTTAACACCGCGAACTATGATTTTAAACACACTATACAGCGACATCTAGCAGGCAATTTGACAACTAAAATTAACTTCTTGCAAATGACACTAAGAAATACATGCAGGGGTTGAACACGATTCCAAATTACTTGTGGTAATGACATTTTTGAGTAAGGTCAATATGAAGAAAACCGGCATATACAATGTTTGGTTGGAAAGACTGTTATAGGGCAAAAACTCTCGTATTTGTATTGTGTACCTACGTACTTCGCTCAGACACGGTCAGAAAGGAAGACCTTCGCTCCTTCTGCTCTACCTACCTGATAGACGGTCGTTCCAACATTTAACTTATTTTTAAAAGAAACGCTATCTTTGATCTTCTTCTAACTCAAAGTTTTGTCTTGTCACTATTAATTTAATTTTAAAACATTTGAATTTTGTTGCGACATACTAAGTCATTATTTTGCGGCAGGAAGTTCAATTAAATCTGCCTTTTCCATGTCGTAACCTATTAAGGACATAAAACGAAACCGTATTTCGTAGGCAGTCTGATAATCATTAATTCGACTAAATAAATCTTATTCCAAAAACTTTCATGTTGGTAAAGTTCTAAATCATTTTGTCTTTTTCCAGGTAATATATTAGCTGTCGCGCCGACCTCTTTCGTGTGATCATCAATACGTAATTCACCAAGATCGTGGGGTTCGTGTTTAGGTACTGTTGTATTGAATGTCTGTCATCAGTGGTAATGCGTTGTTGTCAAGGTTTAATAATTGTGCTGTTCTCAGTTGAAATGCAGGGGTGTTGCTAAGTTAAAATATTAAAGCCGTAAAGTCGTGAAATTTCTGATTGTACAATGTACATCGTTTTTATTTTCTTATTTTACCTATTATGAATTTTCATAACTGTAGCAAACCCTTACGTAGACATGTATGTTCAATAAAGCATAGGTACTTAAAATTCCGAAGAAGACCGGGCAAAGTGGAGAAGACTGAGTAGGAAAGCGGACCCTGACGCTAGGCCGGGAAAACGCTAGGTTAAAGAAGATGTCTCAAAATATTAGCTAAAAATTGTCAATTAAAGGAAAAAAAAATCACCGTTTCGGGTCAGACTCGAACATGTGACCTTTGGAACACCAACAGTCTAATTGATCTTAATCAACTGTGCTAAAATGCAAAAAAATTAATGCTAGTTAAAAATACTGGGAACTGTCTAGTTGAAATTCGTTGTGCTACATTAAATAGAATAAATGTCACTGTCTCGGGCATCCGCTGTTCGATTGTAGCCGACATTCTAGCTCAGCACTCAGACACTCGATACTTATTAATCTTATTTCTACTGAGCTTTATTGAGCGAGCTAATTTTATATCCGCCATTGGAATGCAGTGTTGTTGAATATATATTTGATTTTAAAAGTTAACATTTTTCTTCTTCTTTTAAAAATGTCTATCATCAAATTTATGATGATTTCGCCAATGACAAAAGTGTGGTCGTAGAGCACGATGACGACGTTGTTTCCGGGTGCTGACTCATGAATGATTTGATGTATAATTCTTCAGCAGCAAACTTCCACGTTACTTCGCTACATAATAAACTATCAAAATAACAACATTAATGAGCTTTCAAAAAAAAATCTCGAGACGACTTCGCCGTTTTGAAGTTCAACCAGATTTTGTTCGTATTTGAGCTTAATTAATTACCTATATATCCAACAGCGCTCTTTGCTTTGAATTATCTACTTTTGAAACAGTTACAGTTTGGTGTAAGGTGTGGCGTCAATGATACAACTGTTGGTGTCTAAATACGAATATATTCTGTTTAAATAACGCGTACATGCTATTATATACTACAGCTACGTACATGTGGTGGTGAGGCATAGTACACACACTACAACATATTATATTGTGAACTAAAAGGTGTCACATATTAAGCCAAAATATATTATGAGAAATATTTTATTCAATATACGCGATATAATCCGTTTTCATAGTTTTATTTCATGAGTAACTAACGCGGTAACCGGACACAATATTAAATATACAAGGTTGAAAAATACCTACCAAAGTAACGATATATGCCAGGAACCCGATTCATTAACAACTTGTTACGATTATGATTTTATTTTTATACGACCTTCAAGATTGCGCACGCTGATAGGTGCATGCGAAATGAGTATGCGAGCCAATCACCTTCCAAGACGATCGTCAAGTAGTATCAAAACCATAACAAGTTGTTAAAGGGGGCTCCAGGAACGTGTTACTGCTTAACGTAGGTATAGAGGAGATCAGTCCAAAACCGTGACACGGGGTTAAACAAGGACACGTCAGTATGGCTACTTAGATAGCTTCAGATTGACGAACGCTTTGGTCACTGCTGTCTACCATCTTGGTAAGTTTGTCAACAAAATTTGAATGACGCGCGTGCTGGCGTACAGAAATTAAATTTAAAAAAAAACGTTTTCAGTGGTGCCTGATAAAAAAATCCATAGAATTCATCACGTCACATTTGTCGTACGTTGACGTAAGTACAATTTGTATTTTTTATGTGATTATGTATGTATTAAGGATCAACAAACATATATTAATTTGATTGTTATTACATTACGATTTTAGGTCAGCAGGTTTTTTAGTTTCTCGTAGGTACGTTCGGGTCAAAACCGGACGGGGTAAAGCCGAGTCGTCCCGGTTTTGTACAAGTGTCTTTTTTTGTACAAGACACGGAAAAACAAGGCTTGGGTGCAATGTCTCAAGTGTAGAAAGTTAGCCCATGAAGGGTGTACTGGTTGGGAACCTGAAGAACTTGACGAGTTCCATTGCTATTTTTAGTAAAGGGCGAATTCGGGTAGAGGATTTTGGTATACCCGGTTTTGGACAAGGCATGGGCTAAAACCAGACAAAATAGAGATTTAAAAATGGATAGTTTTTTCCACGTTTTATATAATATTTATATAAATTACTTTACGATTGAATTCTGACTGTCGATCCACATAGATCATGACCTTTTGAATACCAAACTGAAGTTTCGTTATTATTTCTTGCAAAAGTATGTTCCTTTGGCAAACTCTCGAGTAAACAATTGAGTTAGAAATGTTAAAATGACAATACAACGTAAGAAACAAAAGGGGCTGACGGCTGGAAGGGAAAAGGGCCGAAGTTATATTAATTTGAAAAGTGCCGACGCGTGACTGATTGTCCTGGATTCTTTCTTACACTTTATCTTTCTGATGTTAGTACAATTTTATGTTTATACAGAGTGTAATTTTTATCTCTGATCATACTCTGAGGGGTGAATATGTAGATCATAACTGAACATTTTTTACTATGGGGCCAACCCCGAAATCGCGAAAAAAAAACCAGCTATTCTATAAAAAACATTGACTGAACTCTGGTTCACTGAAATGTATGAAACGGTAGATTTTTTTTTCAGCGATTTCGGGGTTAAGAATAAGAATAAAGAATAAAGATCATTTATTTTTCAGCTAAAGGGTGGCCCCATAGTAAAAGTTCATCGACCTATATATTCACCCCTCAGAGTTTTTCTGTCAAGGACTGACTCTCTGCACTTGACTTTGAGGAATATAAACTCGTGAAATGTTTTTTTTAATACGGAGTATAATATTTGTGTAAGTAAACCGAGGTTCAAATGCTGCTGCTTCTGAAAATACCAATACCAATGTCTCAGATAATGCTATTAATGTATCATTGTGCCGTAGAAATACAATATGCTTTGCTTCGACATGGCGAAGAAATTTTTTGACCTCTTAATTTGACTCATAGTAACATTAGATAGGTATTATAGTCATAAAAATAATGTGTGAAGAAATGGATCCCTTAAAACTCTCGCGTACACACATATTTAGCGATTTAAATCGATCTAACGCGATAACATTATTTCATTTTTTTTTATCCGACGCTTAAGCTGGATTGCACCAGCTATGGTCACGAATCTTACTGACGTCCCAGCAAAACGTCAACGGACATATGGCTAAATAACACTAAAGTACCCGGAAATATTTTATAAAATGTTCAAAGTTGACAAAGAAAACGAAAATACCCGTTTATGTATGGCACGACATACAACACGACATCCGTATACTGGTCCGAAGATAGATCCCTTGGTTCCAACATGTGTCACTGGTCCCCAAATTGAAAATAATTTTACTGATTATCTGTGATGATGCCTCCTACAAGCATCAACTGAAAACTATTATATCTCCCTATTCACCCATTTACTGAGAACTCTCTCACAACCGAGTGGAACGTAATTAAAAATGCATTAAAACTTGGAAAATTAAGGCGTTTTCGATATCATTTTACGAGTTTTCGATCCAGTTTGTCTAAAACGACCTATTTGCTTTTATAAAGTATGCCGCTTACGCCTCTTTATTGTTGATAATTGGACGCGCGAATTAACTTTTAGCGATTCGAATACGACACCGCTGGGAGAAAAGTTGTTGTATATTATTTATTGTTACATTTGATAGCAGTTGCGGATAAATGTAGGAATCTGATGATTTGTTGCAATTAGTAAGTACAAACATAAATCGAAAATGGACTAAAATGGCCACGGCGTTAGGGTTACCACACACACAATTCTCCTGCCAAATCAGAGATAGATCATTTTGTCGTCAGCATTTTTTGATTAGGCAACTAACCAAATATAGGTAGGTAAAGTAAAGTTCAATAAAAATGGAAAATAATATAAACAAACCAATTTTCTTTCATTTCTTCGTAATCTCGCACTTTTTGTGGACACTTGGACTGTACTTAAATCTTTTATTTATATAAATAATAAAAATGATAACAATGACATTACCGCAGTTTCCATGGATCTTAAATATCTTAATTCCATGGAAACAGAAGGTCAGTGAAGTAAAAAAAGGTTAAACTTATAAATAATTTATTGAACGTCCCTAAACTTCCATGAACTCGTTCGAAAAACTAATACAAAAGATAAACTCCAAGAATTTAACCACATTATCTTAAATCAAAGAAACCTACATCTACAAAACAATTCTACTACCAAACGAAACTTAAGAAATCTCTTAATCTCGCCAAAGAGTACAACACGTTTCACAAGGACAAGATAAGGTATAAATAAAAAGGAAGAAAACTTCATTGAGCCAAGGGTCTTAAAACGGGATCAAAAGAAAACTGGCCTTCGTGGAAACTTAGCGACAAACTTTGTAGGCGTTTGTGCTCGTCTTATTGCGTTAGTTAATAGGGTTGTTGAATTTTACAACTAAATCTAGTTAAAAATATTGGTATATATGGGAATAATAAAAAAATACAAGACACCAGTTCCATAAAAAAATTTTTAAAACATCCAAATAGGAAAAAACAAATTAAAATATTGCAGCCGCGAGGCGGCAAGTTTTCCATATTAAAAATGGCGGCCGCCGCACGCGCCGTGCCGTGCGCCGCGCAGCCGCGAGGAATCAAGTTTCCCATATCAAAAATGGCGGCCGCCGCATGCGCGGTTGTCAGAGAGCGTCCCATTCGAGGTAGCTTGCCGCCTCAGGGGATAAATGGTTGCATTGCCGCACCGTAAAACTATACGATTGCTCAGAGCTGCGTTGCGTACTGCTACGTTCCTATTTGAAAATAACTTATATTTGCCATGTCGAGAGAAGTGGTACCAGAAACATGTAAATCTAATAAATTATGTTCTTATTTTATTAAAGGTTTATGGTTATTGTAATCAATTACAACCCCATTGCTTAAATTGATTCTATGTTTTTTTTTTTAAAGGAAAATAATTCGTATTACAATTCTGTAAGCATTTTGTATGCAAGAAAGATTAAACATTTTCCGCGTCTACCATCCATTGTTTCAACAAAGCGATGGCGTTCTGTTTACACAATTACGACCGTGAATTTCTAAAAAGGCACAGCCCTGATATGGAATTATCATTTTTAAAAGTAAAGTTTCCTATAGCAATTTAAGTATTAAATTGAACGGAAAAATTATCCTCGTGTTTTTTGTTTTAAGTACCTATCTGAATTTTGTATATTAAACAGATTCGTCTTCATTATTGTAACAATTTTTATATTATTATATTAATCTAGAAGTAGAATAATGGGTCATTAGAGACTCAATTAATTAATCCACGCTTAGCCCTGGTAGGGTTCCGTAGTCACTAGAAACCCTTATAGTTTCGCCATGTCTGTCTGTCCGACTCAACTGCGGCTTTGCTTTGTGATTGTTAAAGCTAGAAAGCTGCAATTTATAAATTAGTTAAAAACTAAAACAAACAACAAAAACAAAAAACAATGTTTGTTTTTATTATTATTAAAAATTTACATTTATAAAATTGCAAGCATTTTCAGCGCAATATCATTGTAATTTTATTTTATTTTATTATGAAATAAAAAGCCTTAATTATTATTATATAAATTAGTTACGCCGAGTCTTAAAATAAAAACTAGAAAAAAAAAATTTTGGGTTGAGGAGCGAGGGATGTTTTTTTTTCGCTTCAACCCTATATTGTGGGGTGTCGTTCGATAGGTCTTCCAAATCTAATATGGGTCTCCAGGAGTCCAGGAACCATTTTTAGGAAAAAATAATATTTTTAATATAGAACATGATCGACTAAGCCGTTTTTGAGTATTTACAAAAACTCTTTTTTGATGGACAGGATGGACAGGTAACAACGGAACCCTACACTGAGCAGGATGACCCGACATGATTAGGGTTTTTGTTTCTTATCCAAGCAACGATATACGAATATATTCACTATTTTAATTTAATGTAAGTATAAATCTTCATACTATTTTCAGATGAAGAAAGTGGGTAATTAAAATAAAATAATATAAGAAGTTTTGGTTTGTTCGTGCTTGCAAAGACGCCATGGACGACATGAAATATGGATACTAAGAAAAAATATAAATAAAGACGACCGGTTTGGCCTAGTGCGTAGGTAAACCCTGCCTGTGAAACCGATACTCCTGGATTCGATTCCCGGTAAGGGCATTTATTTGTATGATGAACACAAATATTTGTTCCTGAGTCATGGATGTTTTCTACGTATACTGATGTATTTATCTGCATAAGTATGTGTATCGTCGCCTATCACCCATAGTACAAGCATTGCTTAGTTTGGGTCTAGGTTGATCTGTGTAAGATGTCCCTTAATATTTTAAGACATCAGTAATAACTTCAATATCTTCAAAAATCTAATAAGTTAAGTTTATTGTAGCTCTCAAAATTATACCATGACGCAATAACAGTTTATAAGGCTAGGCGAAACGTTTAGCTAAACTTTCTCAATCAACGAGATTCAACATAATAATCTCAAATTCAATGAAGCCAGTGATTTCGCCAAATACTTAGGCCAATTCTGATTTAACAATTCGTTACTATTTGTTTTGATACCACAATAACGATTATCATTTGTCATCTCACGTGCACCAATAAATGCGAGGGAAATACCTAATGACTTTCATACCTAATCAGCTTGAGCGATTGTTAAATTTAGAATCGGCCTCATAATATCTTAGGAGTCGATTTTCGTTTAGATTAAGAGCCCGGCAAGCTCGGTTCTCCATACAAACGTAGTTACGCTCTCATTTTAAAACGACTAGCTAGATTGCTCTGAAACTTTGTATTTACAATAGGATAAGGTATATCTAGGTCTGTAATTAGTTTATGCAGGTTCAGATACAATAGTTAAAAGAATACAGCGAATTTGTTATTCATACAGAACTTGCTTTTGCTCTTTTTCGTTTGTTTCATATACTAGAGCTATATAAACTAATTAGTCTTAAGCTTGTATTTTGCTTTCTGTGTATTTTTTTAACTTTATGGTGCACAATAAAGAATATTTACTCACTTACTTACTTACATATATGTTTATCTACACATGAGGGTCATTGTATGTGCCAAGATTCATTACAATTAGGGTTGCCACCCATACTATAATATATAGTATCGTACTATATTTTAGTCACTTGTACTATATATTATACAAAAACGATATAGTACGAAAAATACTATATTTTCATCACTCAAGAATGGGGTATACAAATGTCACCGATATCGCATCGTATGCGAATTGGATTTTTAATTCGCCTCAAATCGGCTCAACTTTTTTTTTTCAAATTTCCCAGTAAATACTATATTTTTTCAATATTTTGACAAAAATACTATATGTGTATAGAAAAAAGGTGGCAACCCTAATTACAATCCAACACGTAGTTTTAAAATGAGAACGTAACTCCGTTTGTATGGGAAGGTGAAATTCGGCCGAGCTTGCCGGGGACTCTTAAGGTCAATAGCGAAAATACCGAAAACATTATGTGTCCTTTGTGTGTTCGGTCAATAATGTCATACCAGACACAATGTTGAGATTGTTTGTTTTACGAAGAGAAAGGAATTTACTTGAAAGATTAATTAATTTTGTGTTTACAGAGCCACTTGCACCATTAACTAAACTAAGTAACCCGGGGTCAACCGGTTAAACCTGGAGTTACTATGGTTACCAGTATAATTTGACACTGGGTTATCGGTTTAACCGGTTAACCCCGGGTTAGTGGGATGGTGCAAGTGGCGCTTAGTGTATGATATCTATTTCATGTTAATTTTGTGCTACCAAATCGTGTGCTTCATTTTTTTTTTATAATGGGTTCAAACGTAGAAATAAAATTCAGATTTCTGCTGTGGACATATTTATTTATTTAAACTTTTTTGCTCAATACATGAAAGCAGCCGATTCAACGGAGCCACGCCGGTTGATTGCATAAAATATAGTGTTTAGTTTCAACAAAGATAGATATAACTCCGTAATAGATGGATACAGTCTAAGGAAAAAAAGTGCCTCGAAAATCAAGAAAATTTGATTCTCGTTCAGAGGGCGCTACTAGTTTTGGCCTACAGTCGTATAGATGGCGTTGACGGTTTCGTTTGTTATTTAACAATTTTAACGCATATCAGTGAAAGAACATGGGTCAAAATCATAAAAATAATTAATGCAAATAAAAAAATCATTTATCTATATTTAAATACATTATATCGTATTTTTATAAATCTTCATTTTTAGTTTTAAAGTGTGTCGACAGATGGCAGTGAATTTACTGGGGTTACAAAATTTACTATGACAGTACCGCTCTAGTATAAGTTACTCTATGGTTTCAAGTTTATAAAGTGTAGATACCTATATGTACATATTTATAAGGTATTTGTAATATGGGCCTTGTTGCGATAATAAAATTTTCAAACAAATAAATGAAACATCCAAGTTAGTCCTACAGTTATAATAAGAGCAATTAAAAAACGTAGTACCTAAATTTATTTTTCCCCCTCAACAACTTTTGCCTTAGTCATGCAATTTCTTAAATGTGACGTTTTCAACCAAAAGGTATCACATTGTCGGTAGTCGATAAGGTTGATTACTAATTGAAGCTATATGGAGATAGCGCCTTACTGACAAGCGTCAATAAGTATCCTTTTAATTGAAAATGGCATAAATACTTCGCCAATATAGGTAAACAGCAAAGAACGTGAAAATTGCTCGTTCCAAACAATCAGTCAATATTGGAAGTTCCCAAGAATCGCTGATGGAGTTAGGGTCAGTTCGACGTAGGAACTGAAGGTTATATACCTAGACTAAACTTGATTGGTCTGGAAAGTTCTAGTAATTATGTACTTATGTACCAACAGAATGTTTAAGTAAATAGAGAAAAGAATTTGTTGCGAACAACTGAAAAATACATTAGTCGAGAATACTAATGTCCAAGCAATATTGTTTAGGTACCTACTTATTTGAAGCTAGCAGCAAAAACTTTTATTATAAAAAAAAATATTTATCAAACACTACGAAGATATCACAATTGGTAACAAACGCATAGCTCACCACCCAGTACCTCGCTGTAATAGTGCATTTCTTTTCTTATTACAAAGGAGTAAGGTGCAAAAGTGGAAACATATAATTATTTGACGTCGACGGGACGTCACACGCTGCAACACCAGGGGCTACAAAACCTGTATTCTCAATCTTACAAAAACTTAACACAATCCATTTTGAAAAATCTATACTGTAAAAATTTTCAGTTACCAGTACCAGTAATCAAAATTTTATAAACCAACATATGCAAATTCATACAGTATTCAAAAAATACCTTTGAAACCCATAAATCCATTAAAAGATCCCGAAGAAAGGCTGATTCTAGATATCAAACAAAACTCGCCTACAACTAATACTTACAAAACTCTTTGTATGTTTAAGCTTTCAATTTCTTTTCGAAAAAACTTGTTTGAGATACGCAAATAATGGGCCTGAACTAAAAGGTTCTCACAATCGGAGGCACAGGCAAAGACAGATAAAATACTTATAAGAAATTCTCAAGAATAGGTATTCTCTGAGAAAACGGCAGACACTTAGCGGATCGCGAGAGAATTTTAAACAGTTGGTACGAGTACGTCCCAGTTTTGGAGACTTATCATTCGCAGTTCTTAATAAATTCTGTTTATATTAACAACGAAACTTCTGCTAAGCTGCATATTGCAGGCTGTTTAATCTTAACGAAGTTCATTCTCATCTGTCTCGGTTTTGGTTCTCGGAACTTTGTTTAATTTTCTCTGTGACTTGAATAAAGGGAGATTGTTGACGGGTTTGTGTCTAACTCTAGAGCAATTATTTCAAACACTAATTTTGTAATTTACGATAAGACATAGGAAATGTGTATTGTTAAAAGCTTGGGCCAATATGCCTTCAACAGATTTGATGAAAAGCAAGCCATTCCATCTGATAACGAATCAATAATTCCTACAGTAAAATATATCAATGTAACGGTCCATTGGTCTATAATAACAGTATGCCAAGCCAATGAACGGAATTAATAAAATTTTACCAACTTCTATAAAGTACGGGGTATCTAACAGAAACCTGGCAAGTTTACAAACTCCAAACACATTGCAGGATCGGACCGGAGTGCACGCCAATACTGTTGCCGGGGGATAAAATTTTACGACGATCTAAATAACTGCTGCTTTGGAATGTCATTTTATCCGATAAAATTTTGTAAATGGACCTTGCTGGCTTAATCTATTACATACTTAGCAGTTTAGCGACTGCATATTCTTTTTGTTTTAGTTTTGTGTATTCACTTAGTGATTGAAAGAAAGAAGAAAGATTAAATAAATTTATTTATAAAATCAATTTTAAAATACAAGCTTTCTTTAACTTGACTAAACCAAATCTTCAAAAGATAAAAATAACAACAAGGAAAAATAAAAGTATTATCAAATTACAAACAAAAACACGACAAATTGCCAATTATAAAATCGAACCCCGCAAGTCTGGGCAACTAATAAACTAACTTTATTATTATTACTTAATTCTTCTTACTACTACTAAACTAAACTAATACTAAACTTTCTAATTTATACTACCTAAATGGAGTTAGTAAATATTTCGATTTTGTTTATACTATAATCTTTCTAATAACACTAATTTTAAATAATTGCCTTACTTAATCCCTCATTTTTTAAATTGCTTCCTTCGATACACGTTTTAATTAACAACAGATTACGAGTAACAAGTCGTTTGTAAGTACCTACCTTTTACAAATGGTTAAAGCTAACTTGCTTCGTTAAAAGGAGAATTGGGTGTACTGTAATCCGACGTTTCTACTTAAGCAGTTTTTGTACCGCCATTTTTTCCCAACCATTTTGATCTCTAAAGCTTGCAATACTTGCCCCCATTTACAGTTAATAAAACATTCTTTGTGACATAATTCAAGTCCCGATTTCAGAGCAAGTTTGCTTTCAAAAGAGTTTTTATTCACGACTAAAGAGTTTCAAAAATACGCTTCTGTACGCTACACCGAAATTTCAGTGCACGTAATAAATTCAATATTTGTAAATGTCTAGTGCTTACGCTCGTGAATCTTTTATCGAATTACTTTCAAATTCTTAGGTTTCACTCACTCAACGTTTCGGGTCTGAAGTTCATATGAGATCATTTATTTACTCGTGTCTATCAATTGGTTCATATTTAATTCGATTTATTGAGTCGAGTTGAAACACCCAAACACGTTTGCGCGTGTTACATACAAAATTAAGTGGGTGATTTGGAACTTCGTGCGCCCTTTCCACCTTTCCGTTGTGTTCGGGCGGAGTAAGAGTTATTCAAAGTATAAATTATTCCATCTTAAATCAGGTACAGGTACATACTCAATACGCGTGCCAAAAATAAAAGTGTTCATTATATGACAGTAAACTTACTATTTAAATGGACATCCTATTAGGTACTAGAGAAGAATAATCGTTGTATTCGAAACTAGGATGTCGAACGAGATTTCGAAGATAGTTTACTCTGTTTGCCCCAATACTGTGTTTTGGTTGCATGGTAGTCACGCGCCAAAGTACTTTACTGTAAAGCGTTAAATCGAGGGTGTATATGACAGCGATTTCCGCTGCCTTCTTTAACGTAAGGAGTTTTTTCATCGTGTATTTGACCATTCGACCTAGTTATCGCTTGTGGCCACCAAATATATGAACAACTTGTAATTTCCTTTTTTACTGACTGTACGAGTAGTCTTTTGATTACAGAACGCTGCCCTACTTTTACACGTTTTGTCAGATCTTCCAAGTCAAATTGTTTCACAGAAAGGCCTATTTCAATATTCATGAAATAAATTGAGCGTGATAGTATAAATGATAAAATGGAAGTCTGACCTTAAACTCGAGCAGATATAGCGCGGCCAGATGGGCGCGGTGCCAACCAAGTTGTAATTTCCACAGAGTAAACTAAGAACTTTCAGTAAGTAACCATTTGTTCTTACTTTGAAACGATATTGAGGAATAATTGAACATGGGGTTTGTTTTCTGTGAATAATTTAAAACTTGGAGCGTCTTGTCCGTCCCTTTGCTTTTCGACTTTACGTTATGTTCTGAAACTTGGGAAGTTTGGATACTTTAACCTTTTGGACTTGAGGGAAGAAATCAATCAAAAGGTTAATTAAGGGAGGCAGCTGGCAATATTTTGTTGAAACAATTTTGCGAATACCAAATTAACTGAACAGTCAAGGATTATCATATTGATATTTATCACGGGGATCAATCATGAGGCTATTAGCCAACGACGTAAAATTATAAATAATACCTATTGATGAAACACTGAAACAATGTAGGTAGTATGAAATTTGTAGCCAAACAAAATCCTTACCTTTCTCCGGAATTAAAATTATACAAATGAATTATATTAAAGCTCCTTTTCTAATATTCTCTTATCCTTGATTTATTATTCCGGATTGAAGAGCAATTTTTGTCGAGTTAGAGGCCTATTTAAACTATAAAAATCTCTACTTAAAACGACCGGGATGTGGACTGTGATTAACTTTTGTGTTGTTTAACTACGAGCTGACATCTTGTTCACGGGTAACTGAAGATAGTGGGTGGGTGTCAAAGTGGTGTAGACCGCGCTCGGTCTACCCTCATTCGTGCGCGTCGGCATCGTTCGCTTTCAACGTTACTACTTGTCGCGTTCACACTTGTTTAAGTCTAGTATAACTAACCGTAAATCAAAAACTGTAATAGATGTCATATATTAAAGAAAAAGTGATGATGCCCTCCAGTGGTGAAGGCCACTACTAACTACTAAGATGGCATATAGTCGAGAAATTGGGACGGGCACCGCCGTGGCGGGGTGGCCTAGGGGTTCATGGCGTTAGCCGCGATAGCTAAAGACGCCGGTTCGAATCCGGCCATCACCACTGGAGGGCTTCGTCACTTTTTCTTTAATATATGACATCTATTACAGTTTTTGATTTATCTACTATATATAAATCAAAAACTGTAATAGATGTCATATATTAAAGAAAAAGTGATGATGCCCTCCAGTGGTGAAGGCCACTACTAACTACTAAGATGGCATATAGTCGAGAAATTGGGACGGGCACCGCCGTGGCGGGGTGGCCTAGGGGTTCATGGCGTTAGCCGCGATAGCTAAAGACGCCGGTTCGAATCCGGCCATCACCACTGGAGGGCTTCGTCACTTTTTCTTTAATATATGACATCTATTACAGTTTTTGATTTATATATAGTAGTGTGACTACTTTAAAAACACAAATCAAAATATTTAATAAAATAATTTGATTTTTTCTCAAACTTGTTAACCGTAAATCATTAAAAACTTTTATTATAAAAATCTCAACTTGATTATATGAAACGTCTCGCAGTGCACTTCGCTAGCACTTATTGTTGCTCGCGTCATTCTCTGCGATTATCAAATTGAAAACAAGTCAAATGAGATTTTTAATGTCGCTTTTAAATCTCAAGGTGAATTCAAGGGATAAAAAATCGCTGATTCTATAGGTAGCATGATAAGTAAATTCTGAAACAGCAGGGTCCATGTTACTGCGTAGATACACAAATAAGTAAAGAGTTCAAAAACACTTAACCTAACTACAGTCTTTTCTGCATAGAACCTCTTTTTGGGAAATCGCTTAAAATACAATCAGTTACCCGGGTCATACTACTAATGGATTTACAAGTAGTGTTTTTTTTTCAAAATTGGCTCAATAGTTTTGACACTACGGCAGATCATGTGACAAAAACATATGTACCTACAGTTAAATTTATAACCCTTCCTTTTGGGTTTTCCGTAGTCGGGAGATGAAATGATTTTCATGAATGTGCAGGATTTTCGAGATTGAATATGTGCTTTAGTACCCATTATTCGTTAACCATCAAAACATTCTTTTCATCAACGGAAATAAACACAACTCATTCGTTCCGATCACATCCAATTTGATCCCAGGACAGCTCTTGAAAATGCTACCGAGGAAATAATACGAAAATTATGTGACATTTTGTGTGTTCAGCGGAATTCTAATTAAAAACAAGGCAAACAACTGGGGTTGGAACAAAGCCTTAAAAAGCCGTGATATCGCTGCGTCCTTAACAAAAGTGCGGGAACTGTGTTCTAGATTTTGTATACGGAAATAAGGCTGGTAAGGGGGCTGTGCCATAATATATCGTAGCACATGACTCTATTTTAGCTGTGTTTTGGTGTTAGGAAAGAATTGTTTTGTATTCCCGTCTTTTTTTTTATATGGACAAATAAACAAAAAAACACATCAGTATATTACACGTAAAAAAAAGAAACAAAGAACATTTTAATACAAAATGTACAATTAGACAATTAAACATGGAACGCAAGTTGTAATGACCTTGTAGTTATTCTTAAATCACCAAATATGGTAAATAATTTATGAAACTGTAGACATAAAATAAATTGTACAATATTTGGGACATTTGACAGTAAAATTAGTTTTGTCGAATATTAAAACATCTACTCATTCGACATAATATTATGTAGACCGGGATATAAGTAGACGTGATTACCTTTTCTATTGTTTTTGAACTCCCGATATTTCGACGCAGTTACATGCATCTTGTTCACGGGTTACAATACAAAAGGTAATCACGGTCCATATCCCGGTCAACATATGTTTAGTGAAACTAACCGTGAATCATTCAAAAGTGTTATCTACTCATTTTATTTTTCATTATTTAAAGTATTTACTTCTTCCTACTCTAAAACAACAACTACATTTTGGGACATTAATGTCGCATGTAGCACTTATCGTTATCACCATTTGTAATTTAATATGATACTATTGTAACATACTACCCGTCCTTGCTCCGGTCGTTACGTTTCTGTTTTATCTTCCTATTCCTAGCAGCTTCTATAGAAATATTCAATTCGAACATTTAACTGAATTACTCGAATCTGATGAAAAGAAAAAGGACATAGAAATTTGGCTCAGTTCTCTAGAACACTAAAAATAGTGCATTTGGAAAACTTTTCCTTATCCTCCGCAGCGCTGTCATACCCTCATATTCTATTCTTGGCGCAGCGTTGACGTACACTTGCAATCTTACTTTTACATAGTGTTTTAAAATTTTACTCGTAAACGAGTTTAAGCTTTAAGCAGTTTTTCATTTTAACGTATTATCCTATCTTTGTTTTAGCTGGAGCTCGCTTTATTAAATATGCAAAAAGGATCCCACATTCTGTCTACCATTACGTGGCCTTGTCGTATTTCTCCATTAGGTTACATTAAGAGCGCACATTTATTAACTCGGATACATAATGGCAATAAGCGCCTAATGCTTGTATGTTTCTGTTTTCTTATTAATGTGTTCTGTAATCGCTGGGTCCGCAATTTATCTTCGGGCATGAGTTATTGTTGGTTGATAGTGTCGGGTTTAATCGAGATTAAGAGTAACCTTTGAGCTACATTTTCGGGGCGTTTAAATTTCTTGAGCAAAATGCCCTAGCTCGTGTGGATTATCTAGAAAAAGAAATACATTTTCTTAATGATACTCTAGTAGCGAATACTCTGTCTGTCTGTCTGTTACCTCTTCACGCTTCAACTGCTTGACCGATTTAGATGTAACGTGGCAGGTCTAAACTATCTATAGTTTGAGATTCGGGGAAAGGTATTTTTAATTAATCATATTCATCATTCTACGCAGACAAAGTCGCGGGCAAAAGCTAGTAATATAAAGAGTCGGTCCACACTAAGATTTCATGCCAAGTGCTACGTCAAGTATGGCGCTCCTATGGAATATGTATTGTAATATGCATTGTCATAGCTAAACCGGCGCAAGTTTAGTGTATTCATTACAGTCACTATTATTGTGTGAAATAAATAATTAACTGCCATATTTATTCATTTAATAGATGTATGTTATGTTTCTAGATTGTCATTTGTCATTTGTTTTTAGATTGTCATGTCAATCATAACTTACGTGATTTCTTAACAGAACTTTCCTTAACATCCGCCTAACAACATACCTACCTGCTGAAAGGCTTCAAACTCAAAACGATCGCCGAATACTAATTAGAAATCTCGTAAACCCAGTATCTACTTAAATTAATCCAGCACCGATTCCCTCGACGCTTACCGTTGACGAATTGTTATAACTAACTTAATTAATTAAACCAACAAAAGCCATAAATTGAGCCACATCCATCAGTTTTAGATGCACAAGATACGCTGAAATTAGGCAAGTGTTATAACTAACTTAGAGCCTTTGGACAAGTTCTCTTTGAAGAAAGTTTGCTTTTCATAGCGAGGGGAGGTTATTCAGAAGCTGATTCTGATTTAACAATTTGATAAGGTCTTCATCTTATTTTTATACGACCTTGATCGAGCACCAATCAGCGTTAGCGGCTCACGCGCATTGGTGGTCACGAAATGTAATCTGAACTAATACGCCGTGTCATTGAAGTGAATAAAAGGGACCAAAGCAGAGTTGTGCCGTTCCTGGTAACTTTCCCCATTTTGTATGGGGAAATTTCTCGCTCGGTACAAAATGGGGAATGTTACTGGGAACGGCACAACTCTAGACCAAAGTAATGAGGTGCTAAAATAAGAGGTGCAAAGACGGCAATACTCAATTTATTGATATTTCTCACAGTATCTACTGTGAACTCCTATATTAACAGATATTACTACTATCACACGTGTGACCGTAAGGCACTCCACGGGTTAATAATACTTCAAATTAAATTCCCATAAAAACAATACATTCTTTAATAGATGTAAAGTATCAGAATTTCACATTTTTTGTTGTCTTTTATTAAATAATCTAATAATACTCTTAATATGATGAACCCTAATTCCGGAACCAGTTCCGGAATTCCGGAATCGGGATGTATCCCAATATCGAAACTCAGTTCCGGAATTGGAAACCATCCTATATTGCATGCCCTAGTCGTCTTAGGCTGTTGTCCACTGTAGCGGAGATTGTTACCTCGCTTACCGCTCCGCTGCCTCGCTCCGCTCCAGTAAGGTGGAGGTTCGCGCCGCGACAGAGACAAGCGACCGAGACGGTAGACCGCGTCCGGCGACCGCGACCGTCACGACGGTAGGCAACATATTAAAGCGACAGTTTGCGAGCGAGACAAAGACAGAGCGTCTCCTGTCTCTGTCTCTTGTCTATGTCGTGGCGCGAACCTCCACCAGTAGACAGACAGTTATTAGGCATGTCACTCGCACTTATTAATGCACTTGAGATTCCTGATAACACGACAGGACTCAAGGTCGTATCGAATTGTTGAGACAGAACTGTTCTCCATGTTTACGTTTGATCGATAAGTTGGTGCGTGCTGTGGTTAGGAATCATTCGCGTGGAAGCTATTGCAAACATGAAAGGTATTATTGTCTTCGGTTACCGCGATAGTTACTCATGAAATAAAACTATGAAAACGGATTATATCGCGTATATTGAATTTATAATACATCCCGACGTTTCGAACTCTTTACAGCGTTCGTGGTCAACGGGTGACTGAGGAAAAATTACAAAATGCAAAAATACCCACATACTAAAATAATGAACAATCATAGACTACAAACTTTAAGGCTGGTTGTACATGCAAAATCGGTTCATAAGGCTAGTTATACACTATAATTATTTTTCAAGTAAAGATATATATATACGCGATAAAAATAAACTATGCCGGCTCCAACCCTACACCACGGACCCGAGAAGATTTAATTCCCTCCTAAATTGTAAGAAGGGTATCCCAATATGGGACCGGCAACAAACTCGGCGGGACACATCTTTTCAAAACATCAGAATGTCCAGCATCATCCAACACTACGGTCTCACAGTCTATGTCTCGCTTGCTCCTTTATCAGGTGGACTACAGGATCCCAAGCTGGTGGTAGAGAAAAGCCATCTTCCCTATTAAAGTTTGGATATTTCTTAATCTCAATGGCCTCGCGCAGCATTCTGGGTATGTAACGCTTCTCCTTGGCAAGAACCAGAGGCTTATCAAACTTGATTGAGTGATTGGCTTTATCCATGACATGCTCACAGACAGCAGACCTAGGTCGACGGTGCTTGACATCAGCTATGTGTTCCTTCACCCGAGTGGAAATGCTCCGTTTCGTCTGCCCGACATATGATAGGCCACACTCACAGTCCAGCCTGTACACTCCTGCAGTCTGTAGAGGGGTATTGCATTTTACAGGCCTCAGGAATTGTGACATCTTCTTCATTGGCTTGAAATATGTTTTTATAGAAGCACGCTTCAAGATGTGGCTGATCCTGTCCGTGACCCCCCTGACAAAAGGCAGAATGGCCCAGAATGCTGCGCGAGGCCATTGAGATTAAGAAATATCCAAACTTTAATAGGGAAGATGGCTTTTCTCTACCACCAGCTTGGGATCCTGTAGTCCACCTGATAAAGGAGCAAGCGAGACATAGACTGTGAGACCGTAGTGTTGGATGATGCTGGACATTCTGATGTTTTGAAAAGATGTGTCCCGCCGAGTTTGTTGCCGGTCCCATATTGGGATACCCTTCTTACAATTTAGGAGGGAATTAAATCTTCTCGGGTCCGTGGTGTAGGGTTGGAGCCGGCATAGTTTATTTTTATCGCGTATATATATATCTTTACTTGAAAAATAATTATAGTGTATAACTAGCCTTATGAACCGATTTTGCATGTACAACCAGCCTTAAAGTTTGTAGTCTATGATTGTTCATTATTTTAGTATGTGGGTATTTTTGCATTTTGTAATTTTTCCTCAGTCACCCGTTGACCACGAACGCTGTAAAGAGTTCGAAACGTCGGGATGTATTATAAATTCAATATACGCGATATAATCCGTTTTCATAGTTTTATTTCATGAAAGGTATTATTAGTTAGCCAATTTTTTTTGTGTACCTACCTACTTACTGAAAGATTTAGCGGGTCAACTAATGTAGAAAAGTGCAAATTATACACTAAATCAATAAATAGCATATGGTTGATTTAGGGTCGGTTGTACCAAACTGATTGTCATCGTTAAAGAGTTCGCAAAATTTTATTATATGGAAAGTTTCATAGTAAACCGCCGCGGCGCACCGGGTGACATTAATCAGTCTGTCAAGTGCGGATGGTGCAACTGGCACTTAATGTGCTCTGTGACCAGTAAATAAGGACAAAAATGCTCAGATAACTTGCTTGTCCAAGTTTTATAAAAAGAACGCTTATAATTGTGTGCTTATCACGAATATTTGTTCCTGAGTTATGGAAGTTATCTATGTATCTGAGTATGTATTTATCTACTCAAGTATGTATATATAAATGGTCGTCCAGTACCCGTAGTAGAAGCTTGGTTTGAGATTAGGTTGTTCTGTAAAGATTGTCCCAAATAATTATTTATTAAATATAAATTTATACCGGTAAACACCTAGCTATATTTTATAGGATTTAGATTTCCACACAAAAAGTTAAATAACTAAATAATATATATAGTAGATTGTTAATCAAAGCGAGATCCATAGAAAGTACCTACCTAAGTTACGTTCAAGCTAGCGTATATGTCAGTGCAAACTGGACTGTGGTAGTAGAGGTAGCTGTACAGGTATTGGCGCGAGTGGGACGCACGGACGAATAATTACAAAATGATATCATTAAGATATCATTTTGCTATCAAAATATAAGTTTGAATTGGCCTCCAGAGCGTGTCTCGCTGCATCAGCGCTGCATCCCATTTGTGACAGCTCACGAAGTGCCTCTGCGTCATACTCGTAAAATGTCATGACGTTAAAGTTTCCGATTCCGTCTCGGATGTAGCTTCCTTTTTCGAGTGCGGAGTGAATTTAAGTCGCTCGTGCTTAGGTACGTTAGATACAGTCAGCAGCAAGCCATTTTTAGGGTTCCATACCCAAAGGGTAAAAACGGGACCCTGTTACTAAGACTCCGCTGTCCGTCTGTCCGTCTGTCCGTCTGTCCGTCTGTCCGTCTGTCCGTCTGTCCGTCCGTCCTTCTGTCTGTCTGTCACCAGGCTGTATCTCATTAAGCGTGATAGCTAGACAGTTGAAATTTTCACAGATGATGTAATTTTTGTTGCCGCTATAACAAATACTAAAAAGTACAGAACCCTAGGTGCGCGAGTCCGACTCGCACTTGGCCGGTTTTTTTTATTAATGTTAAAGTTTAAGTTTATTAAAATACGAATAATAATGACACTCCCTCACTTTATTCTGTTCAAGCCGCAACAGTTAGCCTAGAAAGGCTCTAGAACTTATTACATTCCATTAAAAAACCGGACAAGTGCGAGTCGGACTCGCCCACCGAGGGTTCCGTACTTTTTAGTATTTGTTGTTGTAGCGGCAACAGAAATACATGATCTGTGAAAATTTCAACTGTCTAGCTATCACGGTTCATGAGATACAGCCTGGCGGCAGACAGACGGACAGACGGAAAGCGGAGTCTTAGTAACAGGGTCCCGTTTTTACCCTTTGGGTACGGAACCCTATTAACAATGCTTTCTCCATTTAAATGTTAAAAGACGCCTGTGTCCTGCATCATCTTTGAGGTCTACATCAGTTTTGTAGATGTAACGTAATTAGCCTGTGTAACATCCAGTACTTTATGTGAAATTCATGCATAAAATTTATTTATAGCGTCAAAGTAAAACTCAATATTCAGAAGCGTCGGTACACTTACTAGCTGTGTACCTATCTATGTCTCCCTTTGATGTATCCTTTGACGAACCCAAACCGAACTGACGTAATATCCGCTTTTCTATCGACATTCTCTTGCAGGCGGTTCACGGATCACTTACCCTCATAATCTAAATGCCCTTTTTTGGATTTATTTGGAGCATTGCCAACACGGCCATTAGCTCATGCAGATACCCTTAAACCATGTGTTTACATGACCGCACTCGCTAGCTATTGTCTAAACATGCAGAAGATTCAAGGTTCAAAATATTATTTAGTTATTAGATTAGGCCTGGCAACAAGCAACACTCGATTCGAATATCATTAACGTATCTGAACGTATCTAGGCATCCTAAGTCCTCGCATACTTGTACAAGTACAAATTGATGATAGTAGCTCAGAACTGTCGTTTAAACTTCATAGATGATTTTAAACTGCATGATGTGTTTAAACTGCATTACAATCAGAATATGACTCTATGCTTTTTGCACAAACGATGTATGATGCAACTAATTGTACGCGCGAAATAGCACCGACAAGGTATGTTACAACAACAACTGTTCTTGGCATCTATGCGAGTGTCGTGAAGAGTCCTGCCGTGATAACAACATATACCAACCACATACATCCTCCCAAGAATACCGAACTCCTCCTCACGCGTGAAAGTCAAAAAACCGACATTGGCAAATTCACCCTGTGCAAAATTGCGGGGAGTAAAAGCCAGATAAGAGAAAACAAAAACATACAGTAATCGCAGTAGAAATGTCATGCAATTATTTAAATTGTTCTCTTTGAATAAGTTCTTTATTTAAACGATGTTTTACATGCAAGTACTGCACATGCTGATAAGCAGGGCAGCCAGTCGTCATTAATATTTTATCTTGCGGAGTCTGTCCGTCGGTGGTCTATGAGACGGTCCCAAAGCGAGCTAAAACTTGCAAAGTTTTCTGTGTTGTTGCAACTAAGGACGTTGATTAGGTATGTACATTTTGCTCTGAAAGTTCTGGTGGTCGCAATTAACTTAGTCCTGATGTGTGTTGGCCAATTAATTTCACCCTTCAATTGAACCTCGACGAATAGACCCTTAGATACGAAGTTAAAAGCTCGGAAAAGTACTACATAATTAAATAAGTATTTGGGGAGATGACAGGTATATAGTGACCATGAGTGTAAAGAATTAAGTGTGTCCTCACCAAAAAGTTAAGAAATAGGAAATTTGTGGATATTTTTAGCCAGGTATTGTTTATTTACTCTTTCAAAAGGTGAAAGCTTTGGTTTACGAATGACGTCTTTTTTAGGGTTCCGTACCCAAAGGGTAAAAACTGGACCCTATTACTAAAACTCCGCTGTCCGTCCTTCTGTCTGTCTGTCTATCACCAGGCTCTATCTCATGAACCGTTGAAATTTTCACAGATGATGTATTGTATTTCTGTTGCCGCTATAACAACAATTACTAAAAAGTACGGAACCCTCGGTGGGCGAGACCAACTCGCACTTGTCCGGTTTTTCAATACAACGAAGAAAAACAATTCAGAGACTTCGTATAATTACGTCCCTGAAGAATATTCGTATTGTATTGTATTAATAAAAATACGGCCCATCAGGGCTTACATTTTTTGCATGAACTTTAATGTGGCCTTAAATCGTATATTTAGAGTACAAACTGCAACACTCTTAACTGTCCATCGGTGGGCCTTATGGCTTTTGTAATAAGGTTTACGAACTGTCAGTTAACAGTGTGGGCAATGGTACATAGATTCAGAGTAAAAGGCAAATTCCTAAAGGATGAAACACATATCCAAGATGGCGGCGGTTTCTCGAGGTCAAATGAAAACAAGGCCTACTATAAACAATATGATAAATAATTTTTCAGCCTATATACGTCCCACTGCTGGGCACAGGCCTCTCACGCGCGAGAGGGATCTGTGCTATAGCCCAATGCAGGTAAAATGCACATAAACATACATAACAAAATTTCAGAACTGTTCTAGAGATTTCGACATTTGTCCTATTTCGATTCTGCTAAAGACTAGAGCAAGTTTATAAAAATAGTAATTCTGGTTGGCAACCCTTTTGTCGCGAAGATCGCGATAGATGGCGCTAACAGTCACGTTCAAGTTTAATATTTTTGCTAGGCGGTGATGATTTTTAGGTAAGAAGAGGTGGGTAGACGCTCGGACGACGGGAAACAAGTTGGTTGTGTGGTGTGCGAACAAATCAAGGGTGAGTGCTAGAATAATCGCTTTTATATCAATTCCTGAACTTTCTTATGGTATTATGAGGAGGATGATGTGTCTCACGTAGATTGACTAACGCATATCAGTGTACAGTGAGCCGAGAGAGTTATTGATGGCTATGAACTCAGGATAAATTTAGTGTGTGGTATGGGGTCGCTATAAGGGGAGGTTTTGGAGGCGACTATGAGGCCCAGGAAGTCAGGTGAATGGTCACGTGAGACTGTCGGTCATGTGTAGGCAAAGAGTTATCGTCATCTCACCATTTGTCCAGGCCTTGTGTATGTCACATATTATCTCTCCAGTAGTATCAGTAAAAGCATCAGCTCATTCTATAGATTAAATGGTATCGAAATATGGTGAGCTTGACGACAGGTTGGCAACCCTTTTGTATCGAACCCTAAAAAAGATCGTTAGACCCTAGTCTATTAGTACGATCCGCGTGTGCCCCAAATGGGTTTATAATGTGTGTACGATTCACGTGTGCCTCAAATGGGTTTATAACCCAAGTGGGTTTCAATTTGATCGAACTGGTAGGTAATTGATATTCAAACAGAATTTTCTACTTCCACTACCGTACTACCGTAACGTGTGATTATATCTAATCGAGAGGTGTGTGAAATGGGACGTAGGTGTGTTATTATTTATACCTACTTATGTACGTAGATACGTGTCGAGTACCTTCTAGTACAGTGGAAAAGTAAAATCAAATTTCTTTATTTAAATCAATTGTGAACGCTCGCAGGGGAATCGAAATCTATAGGTAAGGGGCTTCCCGTTGACCTAGTATTAAGAAAAAGTCAGAAAACCTACCGATATAATATGGGGATAACTGTTATACACCAGCAAATTTTATTTTGTCACTTGGTTGGTACATCTTATCTTTTCGTTAGAAAATTGGGATTCGATTCGTTGGAAAGTTTGAAAGAGTATTAAAAGAACATCCACAAGTTTATATCCTAAAACCTATGTCCTAAACTACGTCCAAAAGAGAGGTATGGGCACTGTGAATGTCATCTCGCTTTGTGTTGTAGGGCACAGCACAGCGGATGTCATTCCAGATCTAGAGCAGAGCCCAACTGAGGAAGTAGGTACCTCCACCTTAAAGAAAACCGCAGCCAAATAACATTAGACCTTACTTATAGTTTTGTGTTCCTGCCGGTGAGTAAGGTTGCCAGAGCTCAACGAGGGTGCGGAGTGTTAGGGTCGGCAACGCACATGTAACTCCTGAGTGAAGTTGCAGGCGTACATAGGCTACGGAGACTGCTTGATATCAGGCGGGCCGAATGCTTATTTGCCACCGACGTAGTATAAAAAAAGCAATACTAGGCTATAGCACTTATTATTGCTAAAAATTTAGACAAAACACAGAGATTTTTCAGTAACAGATTACAAATATCTACTCCAATTTCATGCGTAATCATTATTTATAAAAGGTCGTTACTACAATCCTAAAATCATGAGTTGTAGCCTTTTTTTAAGTAAAAACATAACGTCAAACGATATGTCCACAAATTTGGTCCTTATTTCTTTGTAATAAAGTGTTAGCGATCCAACCTTTGTGGTCTAGCGCGGATGCTACTTATAAAACTATGATTTCAAATATATGTCATAAAACATTCGCTATAAAAAAACAATAAGATATGTCAATATATTCAATGTTAAACACAATAAATAATATTCTGATTCATTATATTAACAAGTTTTCATTATTACAATAATAAAATCAAGAATATAGTTCACGCCTCATAGGCGCGTGAACATAAAGTGATAAACGTATACATATTTTTGACCGTCTTAAGAAGTCCTTAGGGACAAAGATGACGTATGCCATCCAACAAGATTGATGAGAGGGAAAAATGCGGAGTAGCTCGTTACAGAGGTTTAATGTAAAAGTGTTAACGGTTTTATAAATGTGAGATTTTTGATCTTTGGTAGTGATATGGGCGAGCATTCGTAAGATTTTTTTTTGTATACTACATTATAGCATTACATAAAATCTCATCTCTGACTTATAAATGCGCGTTGTTTTTTTTATGATATAGGAGGCAAATGAGCAGGCAAATCGCCGAATGGCACGCGAGTACCGCCGCCCATGGACACTCGACAGCAGACAGTTGTAAGTCCGCTGCCGGTATTAAGTTGGGAGTAAGTACTTTTCTTGAAGGTTATATCGGTCCGGAAATACCGCAGGCGAAAGTTCATTCTTCATTCTACAGTTTGGCCATGCGAGGCAGGAAATTAATTTAATGTTTTGTTATTAATTCAACATCATAGTTACAAGTAAAAGCCATAAATTATAAAGCTATAAAAGTAATTTCAAAAAAAATCATTTAGTTTACGAAGCTTATATATCACAAAATGGTCTACCAAACATTATTTATTTGTTTAATCTTTATTGCACAAAAGAAAATACAAACTTACAAAAGGCAAGCTTAAGTCTATAAGGCATTGTCTACCAGTCAACCTTCGAGCAAAGCAAATTTAGGCAGATTTAAAAAGTTGTTTTAATTATAATATTTTCTTCGGTTACCGCGATAGTTACTCGTGAAATAAAACTATGAAAACGAACCCACCCACCCAACTCAAACGGACTCGGTCACCTGTTGACCACGAACGCTGTAAAGGGTTCGAAACGTCGGGATGTAGTATAAATTCAATATACGCGATATAATCCGTTTTCATAGTTTTATTTCATGTTCTAAATTATTTTTACACAATACCTACAAGATACATTTACATATTCTGTCACCGAGCTTGCTCAGCTCAGGTTACCAAATATTAACGACCGGACCAAAGCCATGTGCACCTTACCGACCCTTAAATGTCTAGACAAATTACCTTGCCCTATACTGTACCGAATAATACCTAAATGTATTCAAATCACTTACCAAGCTTACTGAAAACACCAGCGTAGTTTGGTCAATACTGTCGCATAATTGTTACGGAGGTTAAGCTCAAGTTATACTGTGGTTATCCAGGATGGCTTGCGAATTAGAGCTATCTGTGAAAGCAGGTTAGGTGAGCCGATAACCCATCAATCACGCGAAACGAGCCCGCAATAATTCCAGCTGAAATATGACGCTGAATAACAGAATAACATGGCGTCCGTGAAATATATACTAATGGCAAATATCTGTCTGGAAATAGTAACACGTACTACTCATACTAGACGTGGGTGATTTAATTTTCTTGATGCCGGTTGATAAAATGATATCTATTGCTGAAACCTGTAAGTTTTCAACTTAGACGTTTTTATTTGGCCCAAGTTATGAAAATAAACTTTCAAATTGAAAATACTACCTACAGGTTTTAAGCTTCTTCATCACTACACATAAAACAAAGTCGCTTTCCGCTCTGTATGTATGTCTGTTCCTATGTATGCTTAGATCTTTAAAACTAGGCAACGGATTTTGATGCGGTTTTTTTAATAGATAGTGATTCAAGAGGAAGGTATGTATAATATGTAAAGGTTTTGTGTAAATTAGTTGAACTACCAAGGGCCCGTTTATCAAAATCTTGTAGCTTGTAATACAAGTGGAAGTCCCTTTCTAACAAAAGCTGTCAAAAAGGGCCTTCCACTTGTATTACAAGCTACAAGCTTTTGATAAACGGGCTCCAGTGCGTAGCCGGGGCGGGTCGCTAGTAAATAATAAAACAAGCAATTCTCAAATTTTCTTCTTCTATTATCAAAAACCTTTAATAAATAAAAATGTCACAACACTCAGAAAATAATATTGGATTTCTACCTTGTCATAATTTCGAAATGAAAAGTGCGTAACAACTTTTACTATCTGCGTGCTTTTACTTTCGTATTTCGGCGTCACGAACAAAACCAACAAAATATTACGTGTAAGTAATTGAATGTCATCGTATGCATTATAAATCTTTTCAAACAAGCAGTCCATATAAAGTTCTCATTACAACTTTCCCAGAATCTTGCACGCACCTACTTCAAACAAAAACTTTCCTTTAATTTCCTAAAAAACACAACACAGACAACAACGACTTAATATTTAGTTTTATAAAAGCCCAATTACAGAATAGATGGCGCTGTACTATTAGCTACTTTAGCCTATTAAGATGTTTCTGGAGCCCCTTTATGAGGTAAATTAGTTTTCAAATGAATGAGTTCTCAGGGTAAATAGTAATAGGGCTGGATTTGTCCGACCTACTTGGCTTTCCATGTTAAAAAAAAACGAATACATTTAATCTGTATTAAGTTGTCACGTAAAGTGTTCTTATACAAATAGAAGTAAGTGAAGCAAATACCTTATAAGCTATTTATGCACTCGTCAAATATATCAAAGTAGCCAAATGAACCACAGGTAAAATGTAAAAGTCACAAAGAATCAAAGGTAAAAGAGGGGTGGAAATCTTCGATCTGTTAAAATCACCAAGGTAACGCTGTCGACTTTTTCATCCCTCACAGGAAAGTCGCTTACTGTAAGTTTTTTGAATGCTTGTTTTTTAATACACGCATGGAAATAACTTGACAGTTTTGAATGATTCACGGTTAGTTTCACTAGACTTATATTGACCGGGTATAGACCGTGATTACCTTTTGTATTGTTTTTGAGCTCCCGATATAAAATATCGAATATCGGGAGCTCAAAAACAATACAAAAGGTCGAACTTAAACTATCGTGAGACATATTTCAAAATATTTAGATCAGTACGGTTTTTACTCACTATTATTTTTAGTTGCTTTTGGCGACATGTTTAGGATTCTTTGGGAATCCTTCCTCAGGCACAAGTGTCCGCGGCGGTCGCTCGTTGCGCACGCGCTGATGGGGCGGGGGCGGGGGGCGCGGGGCAGTCCGCAGATGGAGTCGTCAAGTGAAGGTATAGTAGTGAGTAAAAACCGTACTGATCTAAATATTTTGGAATACAAAAGGTAATCACGGTGTATATCCCGGTCAATATAAATCTAATAATTTAACACTCCGAAAGCCTTTAAGTGTAAAATTATTTTAAATACCTGCGCTTAAAAATGTTATGATATGTATGTCACTTGCTACATATAAGTAAATCAATTTGCAAGTTTATAGCATGCATAATAAACTAACGAATAACTCAGTTAAATAAAAATAAAAGGCTGCTAAAATACAGCGAATATGCTTACTTTAAATATAAAATATCCCAATATGAAAGTTGCGAATTTTCCATCTACTAATTAAAATTTTATTACACTTGGCAAGGCCGTTGGAAACCTCAATATTTCAATAGTTGGATAGTTTTATCATAAATATAAACTTTCCGCCGTTTTGTGCAGCCATTTAAAGGTTTTTCCGAAAAGCGCAGCCAGTATTTATGAAGGCATTTTCTATTCGGCCTGTTAGTGTGGTCGAACGCACATTTTGATGTACGCTTGAATACACGTAACTCTAACCATCGGCACCAGGCAGACGTGACGTGTTTTTAACATCAATAAAAAAAAATACACAACATTTTAAGCGTTTATAAGTGATGTTTGAGCGTCAACTGCTGCTGCATTACTGTTGCCAAACTACCGTTGCGGCCTTGCGGCTGTATCTGTCAATTACGTCAGCGAACGTCACTCATTTTATCAAAGCAACTGACAGATACACTGCGATATCAACGCCGCTGCTGCAGTAATGTCGAACAGTAATGCATCTTCAGTTGACATCTGAATGTCACCTTTAATTTAATGAATAATGACGTAATTAATGTTTTTAAAGTTGTTAGTATTTTTTCATTGTCAAAAACGTTCTTAATCTTAACCTTTTAAACGCTATATGTCAAACAAAAACGTCACTGACACGCCTAGATCCTGGGCGCAAGCGAGCTAATGTAAACCTTATACTTGAAAGTGTGACGGTTACTTTGACAGCCGAGCGTCCGCAAACACCTACCTATATAGTTGTCCTTGCCGCTGTCGGCTCGACTAGTTTAGGACGACGACGACACCTTTAGAAATTCTTGGCTTTCGAAGGGTTAATCATACCTCACTGACATCTCATTTTATACTCAAATTGTAATTTGGCGGTTTTTCTTTGTATTTTATTTTATTTTATTTTGCAGTTTTATTACTTTTAGTCAAACGTCAGTGCACTCATACAATTATTATGTACTTAGATCATGTTTCAAAGGAAAACTACGAGTTCAATGGATTTGCTTAAAAATAAAAAAAAAATTTAGTCGGTTTAATTAGAACAGTCAGTTTCAAGTCAAGTAAGTTTACATAATTATTGTCATTACCGGGTCTAACGCGATTAAATTCATTATTTTACCTTTTTTCCGACGTTTCAACTAGGTTGCACTAGCTGTGGTCACGGAAGACTAACGTCCCAGCAAAATGTCAATTGAGATATTGGCACGATATCGGTAAACAACACTACCCGACATTAGTTTATATAAATGTTCGCTATGTACTAGTATGTAGTATGTATAATATGTAGTGTGTGTATGTAGTATGTTCGGTATGTGCTAGTTGAAACGTCGGAGAAAAGGTAAAATAATGAAATTTAATCGCGTTAGATCCGGTAATGACGAGTATGTGTACAAAACGCGAGAGTTTCAAGTGAGTTTAATGTGAATTCCCGAGGTAGAGGCTACCCCGCTTCTGTTATTAGATTGATCGATGGATTCGATGGGATCCACTAACGACGTAGCGGTGTAAGGCATTTTTTCCCCATTTTCAAGTTATTTATTTTAAGGAAATGTTCGCTGTTCAGCCATTAACTCTACGTTCGTTTTTGGGAAAATGGGTGGATTGAAGACGAATATATTATTGGCCAAATTAATGTCATTTGTGAATGAAGATTGAAACAATGTTTGTTTAAGGTTATATTTAAGTTATAAATATATATGTATCACTACATGACATCAATTTGTATGTTTAGTGCGATTCAAATATAATATAATAACTGCTGCAGCAGATTTTGAGGTAGTAAGGTGTGCATTGCTATAAGAAAAGGTAACTTTATCAAGCCATTGATATTAAATTTGAGTTTTTGAGAATTTGAGTTTCCTGCAGCAATGCAGTCGGCAGCAATGCTGCAACGGAACATTGCAGATAGTAACACTGCACTGCGATTCAATATCGTAAGTAACTCGTATCTCGTATCGTAAGTAACTCGTAACAATGTCAGTCGTATGTACGAACTTTCACTTTGGCAAAGTAAACACATCCACTATTTTATATTGTAAGATTGTATTTTTAGTTTTTGTTATGTAATCACGTTGATTTTCTTTTGCTTGTACCAAATACTAGTGTTATATATTATTTTTTTATATAAATAATACATTAATCAGCACATGTACGACATGGCCCTCTATGTCATCATGACATCTCACCGGCAGATTAGATGGCGCTGATCGCCGCCCATTCGCCGCCGCAAAGTCGCGTTCTGTGTTTTAAAATAGGGCCGTGTCGTACAGCTGCGTTCGTTCGTGGCCCTCAAAATGGTTTCGCCGGAAGATCAGCGCTGACTTTTGGGTTAGCATTATGCTGAGGCGGGACCATTTCGTGGTAAACTATTTATTTTTATGTTTATATTTCTTTGTTCTTTTATACTTTTGTATGTCATAGTTTATCACGAATAAATGCGATGATTCTGATTCTGATTCTAACAGAGGGCTCATAGATCCGCCTAAAAAGTTATGACTGCCGATATTTTCTGCCAGTTTAATAACATAATAAAAATATTCATTGTTTATTCGTCAAATATAAAGGTAAAATATTCAGAACATTCACCCGAAATAAAAGTACTTTTTATTACAACCAGATAATAAATCTATCCCTTTGTTTTCGAGTTTCGGTTTATACACATACTTTGAGGTAGGTATTTGGAATGTTTATTTTATGTTTAACATTTATCGTAGCTGTTACCTAGTATTACCTATATCCAATTATATTTTACTCGGTACAAAAACTTGTGTAGGTGTAGGTACATTATTAAGTTTATTTACATCCATATCATAACCTCCCTATAATATATTCAGATACGATATATTAGACACCTGTATCTGTGGTGGAATCTTAAAGTTTATTTTATAGTATCGATAACACATTTTTTAATTATATTCAAATGTAGGACATCTCTGAGAAACAAAGCAATTAGATGTGACCTCTATTGTATACGAGTTCTATACTGATTCTATAACAGTCAAGATGACGTTTTGTTAGAAATGAACTGACAATTGCAACTTTGACAAATCTCGCATGTTACTTGATATGCAACGATATGATGGCCCTCGACTCTAGCTTGTCTTTGAATCAAAAAATATATATATCTAATTTCTAAAATATACTGTATACACTAGGTACCTTAATATACGGGCAATAAGGTCATATATATTTTTGGCACTTTTTACATATTGGTAGTTTTAGACGTGACTGTACCTCCGTGTAACGTTCTCATTGATTGGACTACGAAACCACATCAATAAATAAGGTTACAGTCCGGTCGTTTTGACAAATTACTGTTTTATTACAATGTTTGTAACTTTATATGTATAGGGCGGCTGTAAACATATATGGCGGAATGACCTCTTTTAGGGTTCTGCAGGCACCAAAATTGACAGAACCGTTATAAAACCCGTGGTTTATTACATCTTAAAAACCAGCTGATTCAAAACAGACCTTAAATTTATAATTGAAAAATTCTACTATACGCATACTTATAACTAAATCTAGTTAAATAGATAGAAAATTAGCAATTTATCACAATAAATTAGAAACTAAAAAAATATATGGGAACATTAAAAAAATACAAGACCTCAGCTTCAATTTTTTTTTTACTTTCAAATAGGAATAACTAATAGTAACCATTCGATTCCTTACATTTTATAAAAAAAAAATGGCAATAATGTACATAAACGCAATATTTCAACGAGAAAATCGCAATTTCCTTGATTTCCATTCATCGAAACGGCTTCTAAGCAATAGCGACGATACAGTCATGTTGTTCAGAAGCGTTTCGTCAGTAAAGTGCGGATGCCAGACTTTGACCATCGTTTGTGACTTTTGTATTGCTTTAAGGCAATGGGTCCCATACAGACTTTTGATCCTCAAAAACAAACCTGATCGACTGATACCATTAATAAAAATTTGTTAAATACCCTATTGAGACTACACCGGTACTACTGTTGCCGGCAGCAATTCAGTAGGCATCAATGTTGCGCCGCAATACTGCGACAGTAATGCTGGTATAGTAGATATCTAACAGTAAATATCTTTACTCAAACATGTATAAATGCAAATATCTGGGAGACATATGTACGAGTATAGGAGACAATAGGAGAGGGTAAACATATAAAAAATCAAAAATGCACGTTTTTCCAGAGATAAGACCTGGCTAGATCGATTTTTTCCCCCCGAAAACCCTCATATAGCAAATTTTATCGAAATCGTTAGAACCGTTTCCGAGATCCCCGAAATATATAAATTTATTATCGCACTAGTGCGGTAAAGTAGCACCATATGTACTGTAATAGTACATTATGATACAAGTGTGCTAAGTTGGTTATCACACACGAGGCGATATTGTGCGCGCGAGCTGTAAGCGAGCGCGCAATAAGAAAGCCGATGTGTGTAATGACCAATGCACACGCGTTTCATACGAGCGAGTTTCACTTACAGCTTACAGCCTTGATAACTTTTATATTCCAGTATCTGTATTGAGTTATTATGTACTAAAATAAACACATTAGTGGGTATTTTTAGCCAGTTATTGTTTATTTACTCTTTCAAACGGTGAATGGAGCTTTGATTTACGAATGACGTCACTTTTGAAAGAGCCTTTTGTCTGTATTTTTAGCAAACATTAAGTTCTACCTCTCATTTCTGTTTTACTTTCAGACAATTATTATTACGTCTATTCTTGTAGGAGATGCCATTTTCACAGTTAGAGCGTTTTCGCATTGTCCGATCCGATATCGGATGTCGGAAGGAAGTAAAATGTAAGATATATGTGTTTCTCTGTATTAATTGATGCATTTAATAAATCATTATTACTAAAAACCTATAAATAACGCAAACAAGTCGGACGGAAGATCTCATAAAAAATTAACTGTTTCTTACATTTTGGCTGGTCTGATGTTGACATTATGGGGGGGTTAATTTTTTTTGCGATTTGGGGTTGATCCTTTAGTGAAAGTTGAACAGTATGACCTATTCACGTTGTAAAATATTAAAGGTCATAAAAAACACCCTGTGTAGCGGCCAAACCTTTTGCTTGATCCGTCTTGTATCGCCGTAGCCGGGTAACGCGCGGATAGAATCCAGAGCGCTTGTAGATTTGTACTTTCGTAGTTCGATGTAACCGATAAATTAATGTTTTAGCATTTATTATTGTTAAAGCCGGGCGCAGAAGCAGACAATATTATTTATAAATTTAAAATGTGTTAATTAAGCCCTTTCAAATGATATACAACACGTTATCGATAGTTACGTTATCATTATTTAATTATTTTTTTTTGGTTCCTGACTTTATAGCCTATAACCAGCAGATGATTCAGATGATTCGAATGACCCATCGTTTGTTAAATTATATTTAGAAGTCTCATAACAAATGAATATACATACATACATATATACATACCCACATACATCTGTCAAAATCATAACCCTCCTTTTGCGTTGCCGTAGTCGGGTAAAAATTAACAATAGGGGTTCTCTTGGTTTAATTTTTAATTACATTTTGAAAAAGCCTGTAAACACAGACAAAAAAATACTTTATTCTCTTTGGTGTAAGAAAAATATTCATACAAAAATTTAGTCGACGTGTTTTTGGCCCACCCTTTAGTCACCAAGTAGGCGGTGAACATACACAAAAAAAGATTCGGACGAATTGAGAACCTCCATTCTTTCAATTCGGTTTAAGTACTAAACATATCGATAGATAGAATCAGACTTAGTTTAAGTTAGGTAATAAATAGCCTCTCCGAAAAGCAATCAAAATATTATATGGCCCCTTTTACCGGTAACCGCATAAATTTTGCATCCCCTTTTTTATTCCATTACCTTCCTAGGGAAGCAGATTTACATATTCTGGCTTCTTTTACTGCATATTGTTTAAGGTCTTGGTAAGAAAGGCTAGTAGTAAAGTTTATGTGTTATTACTAACTAGCGACCCGCCCCGGCTTCACACGGGTGCAATGCTGATGTATTATACATCTTATCTTATCTTATCTTATAGTTTCGGGGGCCCTTACGGATACACTTCGACCCATAGGGATCTTTTGTGCAGTTACCCCCTAGGAAAGATCCGTCCGCTACTCAAGAGCCTTCCCCACCATCTCCATATGCTGGATGATGGACCTTATGGGTAGCTTTTTGAATTCCTTTGGTACCAGGTAGCCTGTTCCAAAGTCCTTCATTCTTTGTCTGGCGAGGGCGTGACATTCACACATAAGGTGTTCTATTGTCTCTTCCTCTTCGCCACACATACGACAATATACATACAAACCTTCCTCTTTAATCACTCTATCTATTAAAAAAACCGCATCAAAATCAGTTGCGTAGTTTTAAAAATCTAAGCATACACAGGGACAGACAGACAGTGATTTCGGTCGGTGCTTTGTCTGTATTGAAATTGTTGAGAGCACTATAAACCCCATTTTCAGATATTTACAATCATAAACATAAAACTTAACTATGTAAATTAATAAATAAATACTATGCTATTCAAAAAAACCTCTGCGAGCTGTGTCGGCTACAAAGGTACCCATCACACTTGCCACGAGTTACCACGTTGCATGGCGATGGCCAACCTTCGCACCGTTTTTAGGCTATTAAGCACTAGCTTATTGTCTAGTAGGTATTATCACACATAGTTACTCATTTACTTGCAAATTACTATGCAATGAGCTGCCGGTGGGGCCGGAAGGTTCTGGAGTGGCGTCCGCGTACCGGAAGACGAACTGCCGGTAGGCCTCCAACGAGATGGAGCGACGACCTGGTGAAGGTCGCGGGAATTCGGTGGTTGCGAGCGGCACAGGATCGGTCGGAGTGGCGAGCCTTGGGGGAAGCCTATGTCCAGCAGTGGACGTCTATCGGCTGACATGATGATGATGATGATGATGATGAGCTGCAATATTCAATTACATCATACACCATTTCTTATAACACATCCCCTACCACTTAGGTATAGGTAGAATCTTTTTCTATGTATATTGGGTGACATCCGTTATTAATATACTAACTCATCATCATCATCATCATCATCATCATCATGTCAGCCGATAGACGTCCACTGCTGGACATAGGCCTCCCCCAAGGCTCGTCACTCCGACCGATCCTGTGCCGCTCGCATCCACCGAATTCCCGCGACCTTCACCAGGTCGTCGCTCCACCTCGTTGGAGGCCTACCGCCAGTTCGTCTTCCGGTACGCGGACGCCACTCCAGAACCTTCCGGCCCCACCGGCCATCAGTTCCGCGAGCAATGTGCCCCGCCCACTGCCACTTAAGGTTTGCAATTCTGCGAGATATGTCGGTGACCCTAGTTCTACTGCGGATATCATCATTTCTGATTCTATCACGCAGAGATATACTAACTAATTATATATATTTACAAGAAAAAGAAACACCAGACAGTTGTATGTAAATCGTATCTTTGTGAAATAACTTGAACCTCAATTATATTTCATTTTTTCCTTTTCAGGTAAATTATACCGTCACTTCGTGAAAGCTTCGCAAAGCGTCAGCTGGCAAGTAAAATTCAACCTTACACACCCAGTATTAAGTCGATATTTCACTGTGAAATATATTTATACAATTCCTATAAGTACAATGAGCAATCGTTCCCGTATTTTATAGCATCCTGTATAATGGATGAAGCCGGTCACATACATAAATCGTCCTAAATGTATTCAAATCTTTCTACCCTAAAGACGGCGCAATAATTTTAAATCCCCTTTATATTTAGTACTTACACTTGAGGACAAAGAAAATGTACATTCGTTTTATTGTTCTGACATAAAAGAATAAAGATCTTACAATGCCGTGAAGATTTTTTACACACATTATCTTCAGCCCTAAAAATGGAGTTTTCTTTATAACGAAGAGTTTTCTATTCTAAATGGTTGTGTTCTTTCATAAAATATTTTTTATGAACGAACAGTAACATATAAAGCTTTATAAAAACTCGATATTGAGTTCATTATGTTTGAGAGCGCGCATGAAGACACTTTATTTTGTTAATTATAAAACATAAGTCACTGCTATCTCGAAAGAATTTTTAAAATTAGCTTTGTAAAAACAAGACGTAGAATAAGTTAAGAGTAATTGATCTAGTTCTTATTTTACTACAATATGACATATGAAAAATGTGACAGGACAAGATTTTTGCTTCAAACTCAGACAGTGGCATTATCATAATATATCGTATGTCGGTTTAAGTTTTGGTTGATTCATTTAAATCACAATTGAAGAAAACCACTCAACCAGTTTCTGAATGTCCTAAACATTTGTTTTTATTTTTTCATATGGCAATTCTAATCAATATTGTGACGTGACCTATATTACAAACTATAATTACCTATATCAAAATGTCCAAAATAACGGCGGGTACTTAAAGAACAGTACAAAATAAATTACTCGACACAAATCACTAGCATCAAATAATAACCAACCATTTAATATTCCCAAACGACAGCGATCATGTCACGATGACATAACGTCATTATGTATGTTATTAATGTTATTATATATTAGGCGTATCTATCAGGGGTATCGTCTCGATTCCCAATTACAGATAGGGATGATCAATGACTGTTGACTGTCAGGTTGAACCTAATGTCAGCGGGGGAGAATAAATTCTAGATTGGATTCTGATGTTTGATTAGTGATTACCAGCGCTTTTACAAGTACCTAAATGAAATAGAATAGTAAATCTAAATGTAAATATGTTTGTATTACCACAGGCGTTTAAACTGTTGCCAGGCTCGAAGAAATGACTAAATAGCTTTCTATTCTAAATCTAATTATATTTAACTAGCTTGTGCACGCTGCGTAGAATAATGATGATAATTGATCAAAACTATCCTAGTATGTTCTTCCTCAGCTTACAAACTATTTCTTTACCAAATTTCATTTATATCAGTCCAGTGGCTTCAAGTGTGATTTAAGCGTTAAGAGGTAACAGACAGAAATATAGACTGACAGAGAGTTAAAATTATTTTCACGTCTCTATTATTATTAGCGATTCCCAACAATGATAGATAGATTTTTTTTTTTAATTTATTTACACAAAGGGTACATGCTTACAAACAAAATTTATGCATCGCCAAACTGTAACCAGTTTGTTGGCGATTGAAGCGCTCAATAACAAAATGGAATCATGCACCTGAACAAAATAATTAACAGCTGAGACAGTAATCCTTATATATAACATAAAAACTAACATGCACAAATACCTAATAAGTAAATAACTAGATAAGCGGCTAACTATGATTAGGAATATACACTGTTATTTCAAGTCAGACAATGTATGGCCTAGGGCATGATATGTGATAATGTTTGAAGTTTGCGGTACTTAACAGAGCTGTCTTGTCTGCTAACATTCATCTCTTTACGTCATGTGTCACACTCACATTCCTTACGTTGCGTACTTGTAACGTAATGGGAAGCGTCATCTAAAATATACTGCCACACATACAATCAGAATACTAAAGGCGTGCTAATACATTCACTTATTCAGCTTATACACAACAATGACAAAGCCTCCAATTAATTGGCCAACAAAGCAATATAAAAACCTCATGAACCGTATCTTTATATCGTCGTGAATATGAGAACAATAACCGAACTAATCCAGTCCTATACCATACTTACGATGTCATTCCATACGCTTATAGATAATCAATGACGTAAACTTTTCTTTTATCCCCTTCCTATCTCGTTAAAGGGATAGCCGTATAAAAAAGTTGTAAAACTGTGTCTTTTGCGTTATTAGCTTGCGTCACAATCACAAACAACGAGAAATGTCTTATTTATGCCCACGGTTATGACAGGGGAGAGCAGTTATAGTTTGATACCTGGGGTAGAGGAAATTGTGCGATGTTTGAGCTCCAAGTGTAATGGCTCGAATGTTGCTATTGAAAAACATATTGTAACTTTATGTTATACATTTAATCTCAAACAGTATATTCAGCTTCGATTGAAGTTACCAAAAATCTTTAAACGCGTCTCATAACCGATCCGTAACCAAGTTATCAAACAGATTTATACCATCACATAAAACAAAGATTGATTTTTGTTAACTTGTTTCTACATTATATTGTCTTCGGTTACCGCGATAGTTACTCATGAAATAAAACTATGAAAACGGATTATATCGCGTATATTGAATTTATAATACATCCCGATTTTTGTTTCTACATTCATTTTCTGATTTTAGCCGATTAGTAGTAGTAGTAGTAAAACTCTTTATTGTACAAAAATAAACATAAAACACGAGAAAAACGCATCATTTGTACAAAGGCGAACTTATCCCTTAAGGGATCTCTTCCAGTTAACCTTTGAGCAATTGAGGGAGAGTTGGAGAACGGTAGACATCAAAGCTGTAACCTATAACCTACAGTATATAGCATGGGCATGGGATTTATGTAAAATAAAACAAATATATTAACAGTCATGTATAGTTATAATATATAATACATATAATATGTTTTATACGATATAATACATATGATAAACTACCTAACCGCACACATCTTTTAGTTCCGAAGTTCCGAAGTTCCGTCCGAAAGCCATAGTTTTTTTAAGTTCGCCTTCAGCGATGCGATTATTATTCGGCTGTAGAAAAGAATATATTTTAAAAGGAAATACAACTGAAATCAACCAAAAAAAAAAAACAAATAAAACAAGGTAATCTTCCAAATCTATCCACCATTTTCCAAATAAGTAAATGCATTTCAAGTAAAATCTCAGATTTTCGGCTACAATCACACTTCAGTTTACCTCAATCGAATCGAATTCATTTCTGCTGGCTACTTGATATCGAAGCCCTCCAAATTTCGATAGGCGGCTTCGAATTTCACATAAAATAAAAGCTGGGGTAATAATGAGGGGTGGGGTAACAGAATATATAACAAAAGGGAATAATAAGGATGACTCACGCTAAACCGGGCCGGGGCCGGGCCGGAGCTTCCGTCGCTTTGTTTTCAGTCTATGGAAAGCACCACCATCCTTAAGGGGTCCGCCGGACGATATCGGCCTGTAAGTTGTTCGGAACTGTCAAATTTTTGTTCTAACTGACAGGACGATATCGTCCGGCGGACTGATAGTCAGTGGGCCCCTTTAAGACTGTACTGGTTTAAAAGTCATGTTTTAGTAGCTTTATTTATTTATTTTATTTTATTTTAAAATTTAATTCAGGCAACAAGGCATACATATACCTTATAGACTAACATACATATAAATTCCATACACTTGAAAACTAAACACTATTTTGGGTACAGAACGGCGTGGCTCCGTTGAATCGTCTGCTCTTGTGACTGTCTATTATTTGTGTGTTTCTTGTGTGTGTCTGGTCTTGTGTTTATGTTTTTAAAAATATAAATATAATGTATACCACTGTAAAGAGATTCTGTAGTTTTAAGATTTTAAGTGTCAAGCAGCTCTCAAACACACCAAAATTGGGGCGCCCTTGGGGCCCAGTTAGATGCCACGCGCTTCACACCAAAAGTAACAACATTTTCTTGTTTTTTTTTAAGGTGTGTAGTGGCTGTTTAAACAGCTATCATCATGATGCATCAATTATCATCATTTTAGCTGGAAGGTTTGGTGTTTAGCAAACCTTTCGTGAACCGCGCACCGCGCATTCACTAGATGTGGCACAACTTCTTAACTAAAAAGTGTTTCCGCAGGCAGATTATGTTATGCCGGAAGCCTGTGATTCCTCAGCAGAATGCCGGTGAGTGTTGTGACAGTGTAGTGGACATAGTGAGTTCATGCTGTGTGGCGCTACAAGTGTTAGGTGGCCCAAACCCAAACACACCACTGTGCCCGCCTACAACGATAGCGCAAGACCTCCCCCAACCGGTTTTCTCGGCGCGCGCGCAGCGAGCGACGCGGCGCGCGGCAGCGGCAGTACGCAACACACGGTCGTCGTGAACGCTGCTCGCACTATTAGTGCTTGAGAAAGGAGACCTAGGCTCTCCGAAACATGTCGCGCGAGTGACTAAAACAAGTGAGTCTAAACCGTAAAATGATTCAATGTTAGTATGTCTCACAACAGTTTAAATTAGATTATGTTGTGTTATATAAGATTAAATTTCATTAACAAGGCTATTTTTAAGACAGCTTTAATATTCATTGGTACATTATGTTTTATTGTATATCTTTCAAAGTGTAATAAATACAGAACTTTCTAGAAACTTTGTTAAGAATTCATAGTTGGCCTTAACGATTGTTTTTCTTGCTTAGTTTACTAAAATCATGGCTAGAATACAGTTAAGTAACTTTCAGGTGTTTTATTAGGCTTAGTAGTTTAGTTGTTTCAGACTTCTTTATCAGTACAACAGAACTTTACCTTTCTTGTTTTTAAAATGGCCTTGGATTGTTTTTGTAACGAAATGGTAATTCCAACAATATCTAAGTAAAGTTGCTGGTCAACGTTTGTAGTTCATAAAACTTGCGCTATGACAAATTGTGTTAAAATAATACCAAGAGACAAAGAATAGCAAATACTACCTACCTGCAGCGATTTGAATAGTTGCGGGCATTCTTATTATGGCACTACACGGAATCTTTATACCCATTGGAATATGCTGTCACGCGTGACTTGTAAATATTTAAGTATAATTTATTATGAACTGAGAACAACAACATAGTTTTTAAGGGATTTCCATAGTTATAATTTGAGTAGGTGAAAATTTTTTTTATTAGGGTTCCGTACCCAAAGGGTAAAAACGGACCCTATTACTAAGATTCCGCTGTCCGTCTCTCCATCTGTCCGTCTGTCTGTCACGAGACTATATCTCACGAACCGTGATAGCTAGGCAGTTGAAATTTTCACAGATTATGTATTTCTGTTGCCGCTGTAACAACAAATACTAAAAAGTACGGAACCCTCGGTGGGCCTGTCCGACTCGCACTTGGTCGGTTTTTTCATTATTTTATTGTTTTCTATAAACCGTAAGTCCAAAAACCCTCGAAAGGAGCTATTATCAGTAATAAAAGCAACATTTTTGACATACCACTGGCGGACCATAATTATGTAGGTATCTCTCTAATTAGGTTGACGCAATGATTTCAAAAGTAAAGATAGGCATACATATAATTTCGACAGAACATTCTCGTTTGGTGTGCCTGGGAAGAATTCTACAACGTGATTGGTTGATGAGTTCCAACACGCGTGCGATTGGTCGCAACTAGTTGCGTTAAACTGCACGATTGGCTCGAATTCGTGCGTGACACCCAAAATAACATCGGTGAACTGGCACCATTCTTGTGCCCGTAAGGCCCGTCTTTACGAAGTAATATTTATAAGTCAATGGGTTGACGTGATTTGTTAGTCGAGAGAATGACGATGGTTATACTGACAACAATGAATAACGAAATTTACCCTTACCCTTTCGACCTAGAAGTGGATTTAGAAATTGACGTTAAAATGAACTTATATCTTTCACCGTCTTTAATATTTTTATATCTCTCCTGAATAACTACGAGACGATTGCACATTGCACCTAAGAGCATTGTGATTGCTCAGTCTTCTGTAAATTGCCTGGGAAAGAAAAAGAGCGGTTTACAAGCTGTTTTAACCTGTTGAAGAAAACAATGAAAATAAAGGTGCAGCTATTTAGATTGCCTGTGCAACTTGTTGTTTTATTACACTTAACTTTGTTAGGGCCACTTGCACCATCCCACTAACCCGGGGCTTACCGGTTAAACCTGGAGTTACCATGGTACAATTTGACACTGAGTAAACGGTTTAACCGGTTAACCCAGGATTAGTGGGATGGCTGGGGAGGCGTCGTGGTTAGAATGCTAGCGATCACATGGCGCCTCCCGTCAACAGCAGGTGACGGAAACACCGCAGGGGATGTTACTGGATAGTCTCCTCCTCTCCCTCTGACTAGTAGAGGGAGCCTTGGGAGGAGCGAGTCCCACATACCATCCCCCCAATGGGCTTCCCCAGCCCGGGGGGTGAGATGCGTAAATGCATTTACCCCTGCGTCAAAAAAAAAGGATTAGTGGGATGGTGCAAGTGGCGCTTATTTAGTAACCCAGTGAGGCCATTTCCGTTTTGTCAATTTAATACAGTTTATATTTTATTACAATACGACCTTGAGTCGTCATCAAGTATCTCACGTGCATCAAATAAGTGCGAGCGAGATGCGTTATAAGATGACTGAACGACGACAACGAGACTGAATAACTTTTACTATAAAGCCAACCCCAAAATTTTAAAAATAAAAACAGTGTTCCATAAAAAACGTTGACATAATGATTCACCGAAGTGTACGAAACATCAGTTATTTGCGTTTTCGAGGTTGGCCCAATAGTATAGTATGAATTTTCTCAGATGATTTTTTCGGGCTCGGGCCCTAATCTGTTAAACAAAAGCCATTGTTTCTTTTAATAGCAGTCTTCAGCACGTGCCAAGGCAGCCATGTCGTTTAAAAAGCGACTATCGTGATAATCGAACTTAAGCTATCGTGAGACATATTTCTAAATATTTAGATCAGTACGGTTTTTACTCACTATTATTTTTAGTCGCTTTTGGCGATATGTTTCGGATTCTTTGGGAATCCTTCCTCAGGCACGAGTGTCCTCACCTGCACCTGCATGGAAGCCTATAATAACCTGGGGTCAAGCGGCAAGTGTGTTGTGACGATCGCGGGGTCATAGTGAGTGCAGTGTGCTTGACTTCGTTCGATACAGCCGCCCTACCAGACCTTCACTTGACGACTCCATCTGCGGACTGCCCCGCGCCCCCCGCCCCCCGCCCCCGCGCCATCAGCGCGTGCGCAACGAGCGACGAGGCGGGCGGCGCGGGCAGTGCACGACGTACAACCGCCGCGGACACTAGTGCCTGAGGAAGGATTCCCAAAGAATCCGAAACATGTCGCCAAAAGCGACAAAAAATAATAGTGAGTAAAAACCGTATCGTGATAATATTTAGGTTCAAATTTATGTAACAGCTCATTCAGAGAACAATGAAATCAAGGTGGGCTTTTCTTTGGAGATAACAAAACGTGTTATCTCCGAATAAGCTGTTTTATGAATTTGAACCATATAATAAGAATGGTAAATTTGCTTTTTAAACGGGCTTGGTCCCTTTACTTATGCCGAAGCTATTAGCAGTAAGCAGTGTAACCGCTGCATAAAGGAAACAATACCTTTTGTTTAATAAATTAGGGTCCGAGCCCGAAAAAATCATCTGAGATAATTCATGCTATGCTTATGTTGTTCGGTATGATCTACATACCCCTAGAGGGCTCAGAGTATGGTCAGATATAACATAATCACTCTGGAAACTCTTTTTTTTATATACCACGACGGTGGCAAACAAGCATACGGCCCGCCTGATGGTAAGCAGTCACCGTAGCCTATGGACGCCTGCAACACCAGAGATATTACAAGCGCGTTGCCGACCCTTTAAAAACCTGTACACTCCTGTTTTGAAGAACCCCATACTGTAGCCCCTCGGGAAAACCTCGGCAGGGAGCTCATTCCACAGCCGAAGCGTACGCGGGAGGAAATTCCTCTTAAACCGCACAGTACGCGACCATTTAGGTGCTAGGGTGTGAGGATGAACGCCCTGCCGATGGCGAGAGGTGCGGTGATAGGAAGTGGCCGTTGGCATCATGTCAAACAATTCTTCAGAGCACAGCCCATTGTACAGGCGGTAGAATACACACAAGGAGGCAAAGCAACTCTGGATATTCTTTATACGAGGGCATGGCCAGGCGTGGCTCAGTAGTTCAGCACCATAAGAATATTACCGTTCCTTTTCATTATCATCTTCCTCGCGTTGTCCCGGCATTTTGCCACGGCTAATGGGAGCCTGGGGTCCGCTTGGCAACTAATCCCAAGAATTGGCGTAGGCACTAGTTTTTACGAAAGCGACCTGACCTTTTAACCCAGAGGGAAAACTAGGCCTTGTTGGGATTAGTCCGGTTTCCTCACGATGTTTTCCTTCACCGAAAAGCGACTGGTAAATATCAAATGATATTTTGTACATAAGTTCCGAAAAACTCATTGGTATTTGGGGGTTTGAACCCGCGACCTCCGGATTGCAAGTCGCACGCTCTTACAGCTAGGTCACCAGCGCTTCCGTTTACCGTTCTTTTTATACAAGGATAAACTGAGGTGCACGAGTGCTCAGCGATCTGAGCTCGCATGGGCAGTAAACTTTGATTTCTATTCTAAAATGGGTTAACCGTTCTACAATTGGTTAGAAGATACGTCCTTTTTCTGCCAGGAAGCAATAAGTAGATTGTTCGAAAGTCGTAACGTTTAGTAGTAAACTTGTTTGTGCAGATTCTGTCTTGATTTAATGTATGACAATCAGAGTCACAAGTCCAATTTAACTTGAAAGTTACAGGAAAAATGCATACAGCTTAAACGACCGTGTCTTTTTATTGTGTTGACTTAGGAGTTTGGTTTTTTCACCTGACCTATTTCTAATTCTGTTTGATTAGGCTCTACGGGCTGTAGACATCGCGATCCCCTTAATCGTAAGCCGAGAAGAAGAAAAAAATCAAACCTGGTCACAAAATTTCAGGAGTATCGTTGGCAATAAGCGACTTACCTTTAAAGTAAAACATCCGGACATACAAAAGCATTATTCCCCAACCTAAACGAAAATCAAATGGTATATCATGGATGGTTATTGGCCTGTAGTTCCAGGGTCAGGGTGAAGTAGACACCGACAAGAGATTGAAATTATGATGATGACCACTGTCTAACTCGAAACAAAAGTCGCCTTAACAACTCAACAGCGACTCAAAATTATATAGGTATTGAAATTTAAGCATTATGTAGTATTTCCTATAGTAAAATTTTCAAAATGTATGTAAATGTAGTGTACGACGTGTGGTCTACGTGTGGTCTACGCGTCGTTTACGCGTCGTCCACTCGTCGTACACGAAGAGCCCGGCCCGACTGGTGCGTTGCGTTGCGTTGCGTCGCGTTGTTTCGTCGCAGGCGTCGTCGCAGCGTTGACGCTGCGACTTTTTACATATATTTTTATGACATGCCCAATTAAATGCCTCTTACCTAAACCGAAATTGAGTCATTGACAGTGTCAACACTGACCCCAACGACTACGTAATTTACTTTCAAAACATCTCGCTCGCACTAATATGTCAGTACGAGGGAGATGCATAAAAAGTAAGTTACGTTCACGCCAGCGTTTACGTCAGTGCTAAACTGTTGGTAGCCACACATTTGGTGTCGCAGTGGTGTGGAATTGATATAGTGTGCTAAGACCTTGTGCAAGTTAAATACTGTTAGCAAAGTAAGCTAGTCTTAGCGAGTCAGTTATCCCAAAACAATTGTCCACAATAAAACAAACGATGCCCAGGCGCAAGCTTCAGAACACAAATCGGGATGGCTCCGAATTAGCCTTAAGGGCGTAATGGCGAACGCGTACCGTCTACAAAAAGACGTATGTCACCAGACTAGCCATTCACTTAGATTTGTTTCCGTTGTGGGCTCAGTTAAGGCGGGACTTGCGGATTTATGCGAGGAAAGTACATGGGGATAATTCAGAACAATTACTTTGTATTTTGTGCGTAGCACAAGGAAGAATGCAAAGTAATATTTAATTTATGTGGGAAAATACAAACAAATGGGTTGAATGGAGGAAAATAGGCGAGGCCTTAGCCCAGCAGTGGGACACGAAATTAGAATAAAAATATAGATATGCAAATATACTATAAGTAAATTACGTTGAAAATCTAGACACGCGGCAGCGTGTCCAGCCAAGTTCAAAGAAAAGGGAACTGGCGACGCAGCAACCGTGTGGAATATTACACGAACCATTTCGAGCTACTTTTGACCCCTTCACAAATTGAAATCTTTTTAACCTACACACATGAAATTTGGCACGTTTATTGAAGCCCTTTGCTTGTCCAAAATACAAAATTTCATAAATGTAGCTCCTAAATTAAGGTTTAAAAACCGGCATTTTTGTGACTGACTGACTATATACATCAAAAACCTATCAAAAACCTTACCCACTTCCAGATGACCTCGAAACTTAAAATTTGGCATCAAGGTTGACTATTAGGTGTCCATAAGGGAAAAAACTGAAAAATATGGATAATTCGATGGAAAAAATCATATATTATGTTGATGACTGATTCGATTAATTTAGACTTTGGATCAAAAACCTAACCCACTTCCAGATGACCTAGAAACTTGATACATATATGGCACCAAGGTAGACTTTTAGGTGATATTGATAATTATTAGATTAATTAAAACTTAAGACCAAAAACCTAACCCACACCTAGATTACATAGAAACTTGATAATTGGCATGCAGGATTTTCTACACAGCACATAAATTGGCAACTATATAGATCTCAATTCTTTTCTCGGCGAGTCAAAAACGACACATGTTCTTAATATTGAACTTGGCTCTCATTTATGTTTTTGTTGGGATCAATGATACACAATACTACCTCCGAAACGAATACGAAGAACGAGAAATGTAGACGAAGAATTATAAGGTAGTTAATAGTATTGTATTTCATAATTGGGTGAATCAACTTTTTCTTGTCACTTGTGTTGTGGCGCTAGTTACGTTCTCCTGGGTCACTCTTAAAACCTTAAAACCCCGATGTTATGGTAATTAAAATAACCAAACACGCATTTTTGTGGTAGATATAAGGCATTTCCACTGAGCTACCATTAATAAGCACGTTTGTGGATCGTTATACAACATTCCGTCTAACAAACTGTGCTAATAATGTCCCCTGGCTGACGGGACAAAATAACAAAAATAAATAGTTGATTCACCTAATTATACGCTCCAAAGAAACGGAAACATTGTATCAAATTTCTGCAGTGACGTCAGTGACCCACTCTCATTGCTCTAAAGTATACTTCGCCTCTAACAATCAGTGTGCCCCAAACACATATAAAAATAGACCGCACTTGATACAGTCGTCACAGGCATAATAAAACTAATTTATTTAACGCCCGACTATTACATGGTTCCATCTAGCGAGTAATTACCATAAAACATGGAACCTTGTTGCTCGCAACTTCGACCATACGCCGTGGAGGCAATGGTGGCGTAAAACGGGTTAAAGTGCCCAAAAAGACTGTTAAGAATCGGCGAGCGTACATTTTGGGGGTCCGGTTAAGCATTTAACGGTTGATTTTTTTTTTTTTTAAACTTTCACGATTTTTACTCATTATTATTCACAACGACGGGACTTAATCGCATAAAATAAGTTTTAAATTTACCTCCGACGTTTCGAGGACGGCGTTGTCCCCGTGGTCTCGGAGAAGACCACGTCGTCTTTTTTTCGCTTCTTTGCTTCTTTTCTTGGTGAATTACTGGAAGTTTATACATATCTTGTTTGAAGAACGCTGATTGTAAGAACTTTTAATTACCTACTATTTAGCTTTTGTCTGCTGATAACTTGGTAAAAGCACAAATACATAAATTTCCAACCCCTTAGACGATGAATAAATAAAATATTCATGCGTAAAAGTAAAACCAAGTAGAAATAATAATCGCACAAAAAACATGGTGTCAAAGAAGCCTTTACCATAACAGATACAAAACCTTTTCTTAGCGACTTAATGTCTTAAGCATGTCTTAAGACTTGACTGGTTTGACGTGACTTGACAAGTCACTTAAAAATATCTGCAGTTTTAATAAAATTGTGAAATTGAATTACATTATCTATTGTCATTACATATTTATTAAATAATATCGCAGAGAAATTGAAATTATGGAAAATCCTGTCGTGGACGGAGTGACAATACAAGATGTACTCCAGGTAGATATCTGTCGCAGAGGAATCCTTGATTACCTAAGCATTAAGGACATTGTGCTTTCTGAGAGAGTAAGTCGACGATGGCAGCAGATTGTTCTAAGTTACCTGCAATTTTGCCGTAATTTGACCTTGGGAAACGATATTTATTACTGTTTTGGAGACCGTCATGTGCGATCTTCAGAGCCCCGTTCTATCAATATGTCGATATACTATCCTTCGATAGTTTTAAGTAAGATACTTGAGAAACTCGGAGTTGGGATAGTAAACTTGTGGACTGGTCGAAGCAACGAGCAATTTTTCGAAATTGTTGATTTAAAGTGTCCAAATTTACGAAATTTTGAAATGACTTTGGTACAGTTGTACCCACGTCAACTAAGAAGTACAAAAAGGATTCAAGATGAAAAGCTAAACAAAGCTTTTAAGAATAAAGGCTGGCAACTAAACAAGATTGTTAATACTAGTCATCCAAGTAATGGGGCCCCTTCACTCAGGTTTACCGATCCACCATATGATATTTACCATCTTTATTTTGAAAAGAAAGATCAATAAGTTTGAACTCAAATGACCTAAGAGGTATTAAGTACATATGTACCTATAATTTAAAAAAAAAACCGACTTTTATTAGTCGTATCATCTTGTTATTTTCATGTGTTTCAACCAAATAATAATTATAATTATCTGTACTTATGTATATGCGTTTCATTTCTGTATTAGTGCATGGAGGATTAATAATAATACCTACGAGTAAATGGAATCTAAAATAACTAGGCTATTGAGTGAAAGCAATGGACTAAATCGATACTGGACTATGGCATAAGAAACCGAACGCCTGCCTAATAAAACGGTATGCAATTCTATTTCCGGCAGACGATGACTCCCTCCACAAGATATACCCCCACAAAAAGTGACATCTAGAATGGCTCAAAGATAACACCGGTGTGACGGCTGAGGGTTGAGAAGTATGCACTGGACTTAAAACATGTAGCTAACTCGCTACATGTTTCTCGCGACGGCCGGACGATTCTGTCCCACCTTCGCACCTTTTGGGTGACTGGGCTTCCCCAGAAGCACTCGGGTACGTTGTCTGATTGCACTGGTAAACCAGCGGGCGATAGGGTCACATCCATACACCTGTTAAATATATATGCACACGCTTATATTAGTATTACCTATACGATTGAAGATCTTGTGGCTGCACCCAACATTATAGGCGAGACAAAAGCTTACCGTCTCCGCTGGTTCGGCCACGTTTTGAGAATGGAGGAGGATCGCGGCGTTAAAAGGGCGTACTTGGGACGTCCCAGGTATCGCTGGGGCGATGCTGTTGGAGTAGATTTGAGCGCTCTCCATGCCGATAACTGGCAGGATGGCACAGGATCGAGACGACTGGCGTATACTCGTGTCGGAGGCCAAGACTCATTTTGGGTCGCTGCGCCATTAAGTAAGTAAGTAGTAAGTAAGTATACGAGTAATTTCCAAATATAAATAACTTGACTAAAGAATAATCTCATGCCCTCAGCAGGACTAAAACCCTCAAAAACTGTACATATCAAATCGATAGAAACGGCTCAAGGAACGAATTAACCTTTCCAAGAGGCCCTTGACTTTTAACATTCGGCAAATGTAGAAAATCAATGTCTGGATATAAAACGGTCGGTTACTAGGGCTTGAAGGGTTAGGGTATTCAATTGGTTTTTTATTTGTTTCTTGTAACTGAGAACGTAATTCAAGCGCCTAAAGTGTGTAAATTTGGGTTGGTATTATTATTACATTATAGATTATTGATTAGGGTTTCGTAGGTATACTCAGGATCAAAAGTAACGGAATATACTACGATTCAAAAGTATTTACCATTCTCTCTATAGCTCAACAAAAAGAGAAGTCCCTGTATGTAAAATATAGAATAATAAGACTGATAGATACCCGTACTTTAAAATGCGAGCTGTAGAGATATAACTATTTGAAAAAGAATTCCATAATGGCAGATACTTTTGGCGCATTGTTTCATCCCTACTTTTGATGCTGACTGTACTACGTTTTAATGATGCCACGGACACTTTGTACTTTTGACTTTGAGCTATTTTTATACTGTGTATATCGAATTGAAGTAAATTAGGGTGAAGAGAAAAAGGAATACCATATAGTACCCTACCTAGCCGACCCTAGCACCTACCCGACCTAGATCGATTCTAGATATATGGTGTGCGAATATAAAATCCACGGAGTAGTAAAAGTGGTAACACTATTGTAAAAACATAAATATTTAAAAAAATAACACAAAATGTGTACTTGTGGACACTGTCGTCTTTGGATCGTTGTAAGGCCTCCAAAATAAATAAAATCTAAATTATTTTCTAATCTTAATTAAATACGCATTACAGCCATTATTTTGGTCGAGCAATTTCTTCCCCAGATAAATTAAAATTCTGCCTAAAACCTAACTACCCTTTAATTGCCTTAATATCCATAACAGCCACCCTTTAAGACATTTCAGCATATTTTTCCGCTAAAACCAATATTCATTGACCGTAATTAATTCTTCAATTCATTTCTGAAGTTTGAACAGGCCAGCGTATGTTGAGCTCTGATGTCCTTTTTCGCGCGTGAGGTTATGTGTAGTTGAATAGTAGTTGGAAGGTGAGGCAGGCCAGGTTATGTTGGTTGATGCACAGAAGGAATGGAAAGTCATCAAGCACGTGATTTGAATGGGAACGTGATGGGGGCAGGGTTTGGTAATCGATTAATAGGCCTTTTGATCTGGCGTGTGCTTGGCGTTTTAGGTTCGCATATTTTAGAGCATTTTGACTCGCTCTACTTATAGCTAGGGATAAACATACAAAAGACCATAACCATAACTAAGATAACCCAAGATAACGTAAATAGTGTCATTACGTTGACATGATTCCAATACTGAAGCAATAGGTTATGTAAGTAATATCTACGGTAGCCTACTGGTATACTTTCTCACCATTGTCTACCGTGACAAACGTTATAGTGCTTAAAACCAGAAATGCTCTCAAAATTATAATGCTGTCTTTATTAAAATTGATTTGATTGTAATTATATTACATTCAGAATACGCCGTACGATTTATACGTGCTTGTTGCTAGGCCTACATGTATAAAAGACGCAAAGACCTGATGGCAGTTGGAGAATCCGCAAAAACGCCGAAGTTGAACAACTAGTTGCTGAACTAAACATCATTGGTGTGACAAAGGCGCAAAGGCTTCGGTGGCTCGGCCATCTTGAGCGAATGGGAGGCGATCGGGCGGTGAAAAGAGCGTTTGAGGGAAAACCGACAGGCTAGGTATCAATGGGCGGATGTGGTGGACTCTGTTCTGCGCGAGCTCCGGGTTCAATACTGGCGAGAAACTGCACAGGACCGGGATCAGTGGCGAGCAGTCGTGTTGGAGGCTGCCCCAGAGGAGTACGTAAGTAAGTGAACTTTGAACATTATATTAATATAGGATTTTTTCCTCTATCGCTGCCCCAGATCTCTCAGTTCGTACCAAATAAACACTAAAAATATGTATAGGTATAGAACCCGAACCTCACTACAGAACCCTAGCTGGCAATTAAAATGGAAAAGTTTCTATTTCAATACGTTCACAGCTCCGTTCTATTTGAAAACCACTTCAGTAGGCGTTGGCGCAGTGAAATAAACCCTCTTTTTTATTTATACGTGAAGGAGTAAGGCGATCTACACACTGAATCATACCACTGATTAAAAATTGCATGGATAAATGGTGTTTTTTTTACCCCGACGGAAGGCATCCGAACTAACAGAAATGAATTGAAGGGAATAAAACTAGGCTCAACTATACCGGCATTTACTACTGCAGTAATTTCGTGCCGCATTACTGCATCAGATCTAAATCCGAACGGAACCTTCACTTCCGTTGCGCTTGACACACCTATGGAGTCGCGGGCGACAACGCAAGTTATACTAAGCGGTCACATATTTAAAGCGAGATTCAGTTTTCGGTAGGTTCTTTTTCTAACTGTGTTAAGTAGAGAGGGCGGGTAGTCAATCTCGCGGGCAAGAAACTGTCACGACGCTCCTGTGCTAAGCCTACATCGATGATTTTTAGATTTTAACACTTTCCCACGCGTATCCCACTGCCACAATATAAAAAGTAACAGTGGACCGACGCCTTTGATGTTTGCGTAAATGCCGACACTACACAATACAATAATTTAATAAGACACGTTTTAATAAGACACGCTAGCCCTGTAAGTAGTACCGAGCTACTAACAATGGCGATGTATGCAGCTCGGGTGCGCGCGACCCACCCCTCGCCCCTCGCACCCGCACGATTGCCCTGTCTAGACGGCTTCGTCGAATGACTGTATTGTTTTATAGACTGTGCCGCTGACCTGCTGCAGCAGTTGCAATCGCAATGTCACCTTTATTGATATAGGATAGTCATAGTAGTAATACTATGTAAAATACTTTGCTAGATTTAATATCGACTTTTCTATGACACAGCCAATATTTGGGTTGGTTACGGTCATGAAATTTTCCGGAAATTCATAATTATGTCGCACCTGAGTTAATCATTATATTAATTTTAAACTTTCCTTCATTTCAAATTTGATGTGCAAGAATAAAAATAACACCTAAAATTATATTATACGTTCAGTTTGCAGACACCCTTAATCTTTTTTACAGTAAGCGCGAATAATTTTAATTTAGGTACTCTTTGTTCACATCGGGCTGAAATTTTCGTAAATAAGAATATGTTTGTAAAGCATATTTAAAATTCTGTGCAAAGATTTACTTAGGAGCAACGCACTTAATTGAATTTTTAAGGTTAAAGATTTAACGTCATTGAAATTAAAATATGAAACCTAACGTTTTAAAATTAATTTTGTACTCGCTTGAGGGCATTTAAAAAATGTTAATAAACTAGATGCAGTACGATTTTATAATAAATTCTTAAAAATAAATTCGGTTAATCTCTAAGGTTTATGTTAAATATGATAAAACATTTACTGAAATACTATACATAGAATCGAACTTCGCCTATCGGCTTTAGCAAGCAAATGTTCGAGTTTTGGCCAAGTCTGGGAGTTTGCCTGCGCTTAGAGTATTTTGAACACATTCACTGAAATAACTTGCTTTCAGGTGTCAAATTTAGTTCCGATTAAAGTTGCTGAAGTCGAATTGGTTTTGGGATTAGTATGGTCGAGTTAGACTCAAAACACTTTATAGAATGTTTCGAGTTTACCGAGTTTCCGTGTAGTAAATAATTTGCAAATAACATCCGTGAAATGGGTTTACTTTAACCCCTGGAGTTACATTACCTAAAAAGTCTAACATTTAAAACTTTCGCGTTTTGAACACATATTAAATCACATTTACAACCGGGTCTGTCGCGAATTACTATTGTTATTTACCTGTATTTACCGACGTTTCGACACAGGTTTCACTGGTCGTGGTCGTGGCTAACTGATAAAAATCTTACGTATGTAATTAAACTTTAGTCAGGAATACGAGTTAGATGGTTAGTTGCATCAATTGCAGATGAACTACGGATTTTTTATACTTCTTTTTATAAAGGTTTCTGTTTAAAATGTACCTAACCTAATGTATATCACATGTGCCACAATAATAGATCGCTGACACCTACCTTATTCTTAAATTCACCTTATATTAAGTTTCAACGCGACGCGATTGAAAATGAGTGCTAAAATAATAAAACTTCCTTTTGACTTTGCCCCGACAGTTTTTTTTGCGAAAAGTGGCTTTATGACTAATGGAAATATTCATAGAAAGTTAAGGTTATACTAGTAAATAGTGCATAACGTTCATGTCATACATTTCCGAACAACGTATATATGCCCTGCCAAAAACAATATGGAATAATTTCTATTTGTTTATAATCCTGAAAATATTAATTTCATCGGATTTCCGGTCCGGTCCAATTCACTCACTTTAAATTGCAATCACCCGGTCTCGTTCATGAAATCGACATTATAATTACTACCCCAATAAAGGAAACCACTAATTACAGCTTTTTAATCATTCCGCCCTCTGTTCCCATTTTGTCCGGTTCTGTTTTATTTAGGTAACATTTATTTGATTATACAATCAAAATAAGACCATAAAATGGGGTGAGCAGGGGCAAAACTGACATTCAAACCTCGATAACATTTTATTTCTACATATGCAAACTGAATAGTGTATATAATAAGTGTTCCGGACCCTTTAGACGCATAATGCCAAAAACGCAAAACGCCATTCATACGCGAAACGCCAAAGACGTGTATTACCAAATTCTGTTAAAGCCAAACACGTGGAATGCCAAAGCTGTATAAAAACCAAATACGCATAATGCCAAAAGCTAATGACACCCAGCAAATTATTTGATATCATCCAAACCTTGTTTTTGTTTTTGTATGAAACCCCTCTACCCGTTCTAGAGGGAAGCACCGCTTCGCGGGGCTCCTATTTCTGGGCGGTTTGGCGGCGGCAGCGGGAGAGTTGGTCAAAGATGCCTAGAATTCTCCTTCCCTGCGTTATTTTAGTCTAAAGGCAAAATATTCCCAGCTTCCTTGTAACACAATTATTATATGAGTTCGTTTAATTGTTTCGTTATATGTATATGCTTTTTACTAATTTCCAACTGTACGTTTCGGGATGTTCTCAGCTAGAAATGCCGGTGTTTTCCCAAGGTAATTGGAATGAACTGGAAAATGTTTTGTATAATTGGGACCTATATGTAATGCTACCGTAGTTTTTGCACGTAATGTAGGTACGTATTTTGATATAATTTTCTCATTATTCCCATTAATACATGTACGGTCAAGGAATCTCATTTCAGTACCATTTCGTACTTAAATAATCTTTCGGTGGTCCTTAGTGGTTGTAAAACCGATGAGCTAAAGAAGCTAGTGTTGTCACAGTGACAATAGTATGAGGTTCCTAGCGACTTTCATATTGACTGTCACTGTGACAAAGTACGAAATAAACTTTGATTGTACGAGTGAAATGTACGCGCGAATGATAACAAATTAATATTATTTTGATATCGAAATGTAAGTTAAAATGGGCACCATGCCGCAGGGGAATAGGATTAAGTTATTTAATTTAAGATTTGTTTTATTTATTTTGAGATTTAGTTTTTAAGTTTCATAGGTAAGTTAAAAACCGGACAAGTGCGAGACGGACTCGCCCATCGAGGGTTCCGTACTTTTTAGTATTTGTTGATATAGCGGCGACAGAAATACATCTGTGAAAATTTCAACTGTCTAGCTATCACGGTTCATAAGATACAGCCTGGTGACAGACAGACGGACAGACGGACAGCGGAGTCTTAGTAATAGGGTCCCGTTTTTACCCTTTGGGTACGGAACCCTAAAAATGGTCTCCAGATGAAATGCAAGTTGATTTGCAACTAATACACTTTCTAAGTAAGTAGGTATGTGAAACTGCGATTCATTCGAATACCTATAATACGACAAAGGAAAACTAATAATTTTGCCTTGTTCTTTTAAACCTAAACAAACAGCAACACTCTTAACTGTCCATCAGTGGACCTTATGCGTTTTGTAATAAGGTTTACTATCAGTTAACAGTGGGCGATGATACTATAAAAAAAAATACCTTACCACTATAAAAATGAAAAAAAAAACAATAAACAAAAGTAATTTTTCATAGTAATTGAGGTTAAACTTTTGTATTTCTTTTCCCGCCTCCCATCTCATGTATCCATCATGTTTAATTTTTTTTTGTTCCCTTCTAATTACCATTTTTTTTTTCTACTAAAATCATCTAATGCTACTATAATCTACAAGAGTACCTTTTGACCAATTCCCACAATTTACTCCATCCTTGTAGTCAAAATGCATGCAAACGCAAACTTAGCAAACCCGGCATTTCATGCAATGTTAATGTTTGTTTCCTCCTCGCTTCAGCATTGCCAGTGACCCGAATTGCTATTTCGCTCACACAACCTGTATTATATCCGTGGCTACCGGCACTTGAAAATGAACATTATTCGCAAAATGATAGCGTCCAATTTATAAAAAGTGCTGATTTTAAATGTTGTATTTAGAATTTCAGCTAGAAATTAGCCTTAAAATTAACTTGCAGAGTGCTTTTCATATTTTATTTAGCGTACAAATTTTGGATAGTTATATTTAGCGTGTGTATATTGTACGTATTTAAACAATGTTTGAATTAAAGTCGTGGTCAATAGAACTTGCAAAAAATGTAAACAAATATTACAGATATTGTTAGCGTTTGACTTGACACATAACCTAACATTTTTACGAAGGTTATTTTCCCTGAAGTATTAATAATTAACATTTAATATAACAAAAAATTTATATAAATAAAATATTTAAGTATATAGACTGTTGATAAGGTAATGCTTGTCCTTTTAAAGAGCGAGATTACGAAGTAATAAGGGTAAAATGGTTTGTTTATATTATTTGCAAGTTCTATTGACGACGACTTTACTTCAAAATTGAAAATGAGCAGGGTTCATGATCCGTAGTTCTTTAATATAGTCTGTATTCTCTGACGCTACAACGGTCCGGGTCCGGGCCGGTTCGATACTTCGCTTTCTAGTGTGTCATGTAAACGTGTCAAACTAGCATTTGAAACGTTATTTATCAATGAGCAACACCCTTAACTGGCCATTGTTAAACCTTATCTCGTTGCAGTAAGGTATGCAAATGGTCAGTTAACAGTGTTTACGATGGTAACTAGCAATTGTTTGACGTCACCAAAACGGTGAAGCATCTTGTGTAGAATTACCAGTCGAATAGAATTGTTAAGAAAACTAAACGACGATTTTTTTTTATATTTATCGGATTAAAGAATAAATACTCAAGATGAGTTCAAAATAAAAAAAATCTGTTGGGGTGTCTTAGGTTTTCAGTGGCTCAAGTAACACCGTGTATAAACCGGTCACCTATCGTTTAAAACGAAGTTTCGGACGCCTCTGCCCGGACAGTTTTCTAGCGTAAGTTTATCCTTAATATGTTAGTCGCTTTAAATACGGGAACCTTTAAGCGGGTTTTATTTTACCTAAAGTTATTGTGGACTTGGCGGCGATCTGACAAAAATATTTGGGTCGCCCCTCAAAGCGAGCATGAAATAACTTGTGGGTAAAATATCCAAGCTAAATAATAAAGGCATCATTATAATTAGATTTTACGTATAATAAGTGTAAACGAAATAAATATCATATACAAAGGAAAAAACACAAAACACAATTTATAATATTTTCATAAGAAAGTAATTTAATTTTTTTCTTAGTGTTTTATAAGTACTTAGATGAGTATACATAATACCTATAATATAAAGTTCCACTAAAGATAACAAGTACTCCTATTTCACATAGGTGCATGGCTAATTCTTACGTTGTTACTAGTTATAAGTTATTCACGTAAAGTTAACAGCGTCATAACCTTGGTAATTTTTTTTCTAAAGTCATCAATGGAACGCGGAGTTTTTTTTTAATTCTTGAAAAAGTTGTTTCGTATGAAGCGGTGTTCACAATGAGTACAATGACATTTCATTCTAATATAGTGTATCTTTATTAGATTAGATTAGATTAATTTATTTCTTATTGGGAATTACATGATATTTAACAATGTCATAATGTATCTAAATAACATGAACTCACAAAATAACACGAATAACATGTAACATTTAATGGCCGATACAGACAGTCGGGTTGCAGTCCATCTGCCCTAAGAAAGACGTATTTAAAAAACCGGACAAGTGCGAGTCGGGCTCGCCCACGGCAACAGAAAGACATCTGTGAAAATTTCAACGTGTCTAGCTATCACGGTTCGTGAGATACAGCCTGGTGACAGACAGACAGACGGACAGACGGATAGACGGCCAGACGGACAGCGGAGGCTTAATAATAGGGTCCCGTTTTTACCCTTTGGATACGGAACCCCTAAGAATTAGCCTATCACAAAATCTAATTAATTCAATTTCTATCGGTCGATTTCCAGAACAACACATTAATCAAAATCTACTCGGTAATTTTGGAAGTCTCTCAATCTCAATCAATCATTCTATAGTGTAACACACGGCACAAAGTTATCAAACCAACCCCCCTTCCCCCTTTTAGTTTGTCCATAGTCAGTATGTACGGACAGATTGTTCCTCTGATGCAGGTTCTGATATGACATTGACGATCCTCTTGATGAATGGCGCGCATCTCATGCACGACCTTCACTGAACCGGTGAGCTCCATCTTAGGCCCTGTCTTCACTTTCCATCAAAAAAAAAATTGCATACACCAATCAGCGCGAGTCGAATCAAAATAAGATCAAAACCGTAACAAGTTGTTAAATCTGTATCAGACGGGTTTCTATTGTTTCTCATAAAGTTTTAAGTCATAATGTATTGTTTGTCCAAATTTTCGTTAGTCATAATTTGGTTTTTCTCAGAAACGCGAAACTTCAGGATTGCCATAAAACAAACCTATCCTATCTACAGGATAACCTCTCGAAAATCTGACAATCATTACATTGTGACTTTCAATAATTAGGTCAAACAACGGGATCCCGTATCAGACTGTGTGTTGCTCCCATCAGTTTGGCACTGAGATAAACGCTATCGATAACGTAACTTACCTTCTATGCATCTCGCTCGTACTTGCATATTAGTGCGAGCGAGATATATAGAAAGTAAATTACGTAGACGTAGCGTATATGTCAGTGTTGACACTGTCAGTGACTCATGGTACGGGTACTGGACGCAACTTTAAACTGCTATAACGACGATACTAAAGACATCGTTATAGCAAAATAGCGATATTTTAAGTTCAGCATATGCATATGCCAATTACATGCGATTTCCAGTAGGTCCGGGAGCCAGTTTTCCCTGGTCCGATGCCAAGGCATGAGTTGTCGTGTAATTATTTTCACGGACCATAAAGTAAATGGCTTTAGCGTGATTGAAATTAAACAACCTTCGGGCATGTATACAGCCGAGTTCACAAGCCAACGTTGTAAAAATATATTTAGACGACCTTAATATGGTCGATAGGTCGATACCTCCTGTAGGCCAAGCACATGATTGGCGCGACAGTATATCTCGCCGCGAGATAGACTACCCGTTTTTTACTAACTGTATGAATTAAAGAGGGACGGGTAGTCCATGTCGCGGCGAGATACTCTCGCGCCAATCATGTGCTAGCCCGGCTAAGTAGGTATACTGAGCCAAGTGCAAAATTAGGATTTTGCAGGAGAGCGTATCAAAGTTAGAAGGGAACGTTTCTTCCTTATTTGTTAAGGCAAGGGCCTCTTTGATAGAGAAATATAGTCTTATTGCGATTGCCGTAGGAGGCGATAGCGAAATACCGAAATTTATAAGAGTGAAAGAGAAAAAATCCTGTGCTGCCCAAATTTTATATGAATATTCTTTCTCTTACCCCCGGTCGCATGTCTATGGTTAAAATAATTCCATAAAATGTTAACGCCGCGATCCTCCTTCATTCTCAAAACGTGGCCGAACCAGCAGAGACAGTGAGCTTTTGTCTCTCTCCGGCGACGGGATATAATATTTATAAAGGTCCAATGTCAACAGCAGCTCCATCACCTACTGTTGCGACCAATTATACTCTTTGGTTGCGACATTGCTATGGTGAGGTTGATGCCGCCGCTGAATCTGTCGTCCTTGATAAAATGAATGACTTTCGCCGCCGCAATTATTTCCGCAATTATGATGTTCAATCCGTCACTCATTTTATCAAGGAAAGCGACAAATAGGTACAGCGGTGGCGATGGTGATATTTAATTTAGTTATATAGCGTATTACAAATTGTATCTATTCATAAAAAACGTTGCACACTTTGAAATTCAGATGGTATTCTTAAACTATTCAAGTGTGAATTCGGGTTCGGAAACCGATTTAGCCGTCAGGAACGTTTCCTATATTATTGTGTCAACTGGAACGCCCCCAATGCATAATCAATAAGGTTTCAATAGTTGTGTGCAATATCATCTTAGAACAGAGCAGTGATTGGAGTATGTAGGTATTTTTTTTAAACGTCACTATACCAAAAATAGTGCGCTTCGGTATTTATGTTTTTTTGGTTTTAAATTCAATATAATAAAATTATAAATAAAAAAAATCTAAAAAAATATAATTATTCCACAACTACTTTTAAATACTTGATTTTTTGATAAGCGTTTTTGAAATTTATCAATATTTGCTCTCTAGGTCTAGTTAGTTAGTTAGTTAGTTTTGCTGGGCATTTTCCGCAACTCGACATCCAATGTGCCTATTTTGCGTGAAACGAGGTAGCGCTACTCTAACCACCCCAGCTCCTCCACGAAGCCTAGCAAGGTCTTCAGGTTGCTAGTTGCTTCCTTTAGTGTGCATGGATTCCCTAGTTATTTGCTCCTATATACTTCTACCTGTTTACAGTCTAGGAGAATATGTTTTGTTGTTTCTTCTTCTGCCATGCACGCTCTGCACATGGGGCTGTCCGTTTTACCCATAATATGTAGGTGTTTGTTTAGTGTGTTATGTCCTGTTATTAATCCTACTATTTTACGTAGTTGGCTTCTTGGTGTTTTCAGTAATATTTTGGTAAGTTTGTGGTTCAGTTCCGGTAGAATTTCTTTGGTTTGCCTGCATGTCTTCATTTCATTCCAGTACTTGTTGTGCAGTTGTCTGTGATGTTGTTCTAGCTGGTTGTGTATGTAGGATATTGGTAGGGGCATGATTGGCTCGGGTCCATATGCCGGTGTTTCTGAACCTTTCCTGGCCAGTTCATCCGCTGCATCGTTTCCTCTTGATCCACTATGCCCCTTTATCCATTGTACTGTTACTTTGTTGCCTTCTTTGCTCACTTCAGTGAGGCTTCGATGACATTCAAGTATAAGCTCTGAAGTAAGTTTGTCGCTGCATAGCGCTTGTAGTACCGATTTACTGTCTGACAGTATTAGTACGGTTTCGTGTTTCACTTGTCGTCTTGTAATAGCATTGCAAGCTTCTATTATTCCTAAACATTCAGCTTGGAATACCGTATTGTGTTCACCAAGGGACTTTGTGATGTGTATGTTCAGGTCCTCTGAGAAGACACCACATCCTGTCCCTTCGTTTGTCTTTGAGCCATCTGTGAATATTCTTAGGTTTATTTGGTTTAGTCCTTCTTTCGGATCTTCTGTTAACGATATGGCGTAATCTTTCCAGAAGATCATAGTTTTTGGTATTTTGTCGATGGGCGCTTCCAGCATGGGCAGTTTTAAGATCGTATTTTCATAGATCTTTTTGTGCGATGAGCTGAAAGATGTCCATAGGTTTAGATTTTTCAAACGAAGAGCTGTGGCAGCCGCTTCTTTCTGTATGTATATGTGTAGTGGCAGGAGTCCTAGCATTATTTCTAGAGCCGCAGTCGGAGTAGTTCTCATGCAGCCCGTTGCAGCCACACATGCTAGTCTTTGTGTTTTATTTAGTTTGTCTATTACTGTAGTTAGCTGGGTGCGGGGCCACCATACCACCGCGCCGTAGCTGATCATTGGCATTATTACCATTTTGTACAGCCACAGTATAATGTGAGGGGCAAGTCCCCATCTTTTTCCCACCATCCTCCGGCATTGCCAAAAGGCTACTGTTGCTTTGTTCAGTTTATTGTCCAGGTGTTTGTTCCAGTTCAGTTTATCGTCCAGGATTATGCCTAGATACTTTACGTCCTTTGAAAGTGTCAGTTTTGTGCCAAAAAGTGTTGGCATTGCATATGTACCCAGTTTTCGTTTGTGTGTGAAGAGAATTGTGTCGGTCTTTTTTGGGTTTACCGATAGGTCATTCTCCTTGCACCATTTCTCTACTATTCTCAGTGCTGTCTGTGTGAGATCGCACAGTGTGCTTATTACTAGGCCGCTGATTAGTATTACTAAGTCATCTGCGTACCCTATAGTCATAAAGTGTTTGTTGTTTAGTTTTGTTATCAAATCGTTTACAACCAGGTTCCAAAGCAATGGTGAGAGTACTCCTCCCTGGGGGCATCCTCTCATGACTAGTGCCTGGTGATTTTGATTTTCGGTTAGTCTTATTATTCTCTGTCTTAGCATATTCATTATCCATTCGATTATGAGCGGATTGGTTCCATGTCTATGTAATGCTTGTTGAATGCTGCTGAAATTGGTCTTGTCAAAGGCTCCCTCTATGTCGATGAAGGTGCCTAGACAGGAGTTTTTCCTCGCTAACGCATTCTCTATGTTGCTTACTACAGCATGGAGAGCTGAGTCAGTTGATTTACCTTGACTGTAGGCGTGTTGGTTTGGATGGATTGCTATGTTTTTTAGAGCCGTGTCCTTCAGTTCTCTGTCACATAATCTTTCTAGTGTTTTTAGCATGAAGGACGTTAGGCTGATTGGTCTGAAAGACTTAGGATCCGAATAATCGGTTTTTCCTGGTTTTGGTAGGAAAATCACTTTCACTTCCCTCCATTTCTGTGGTATATACCTAAAGGCTATACAGCTGCACAGTAGATTGGATAGATGTTTTATTAGTATGTGTCCTCCCCACTTTAGTAGGGCTGGGTAGATTCCGTCTGTTCCCGGCGATTTAAAGTCATCAAAACTATTTACCGCCCAGGTCGTTTTGCTATGTTCTGTTATGCGTTCTGCTGTCTTCCATTCTCTTTCAGTTGGATTGTAGTTCGTTATGTGTTGTTCCGGGTCTTGCTCATTTACTACCTTGCATCCTGGGAAGTGGGTCTCAACCAGTAGCCTTTCTGTCTCTGCTGGGCTACTGGTGGTGCTATTATCCTGTCTCCTCAGGGTGCCCAGTAGTTGCCTTGGTTGGTCTGCAAGGATTTTCCTTGTTCTGTTTGCCTGTGTTACAGTGGATATGTTATCGCAGAAATTCCGCCATGTGGCTGATTTTCTGTATCTCAGTCTTTTCTTATAGTCTGTTTTAGCTGTTTTGTACTTATCCCAGTCCTCTTCAGCTCTTGTGTTCATTGCTCTGTTAAGTAACCTTCTCATTTTTGTTCTCATTCGGTCCAACTCCGGTCCCCACCAGCTGTTGTTGTTACTGCTTTTCCCTCTAGCTGATGAGGTCGATAGTGGACATGTGTTTTCGTAGCTGTCGGTAATGTTCTTAATAAGTAAGTTTACCTGTTCCTCCAACTCCTTTGTATTGCTAGGTCTGTCTGTGTGTGTGTTATTGTCTAGTTTACCTTCCAGAAGTTCCTTGTACGCCGGTATGTCCGTGCGTCTCGGGTTTCTTCTAGGTGTGGGTGTCTGTGTGTCGGCTGTTAGGTCGTACCGAATCCATCTGTGGTCGGAGCAGGATAGCTCGTCCGACACGTGCCAGTTGGATATGTGTTGAGCTGCCAGTCCTGTGCTTAGAGTAATGTCAATTATAGTATTACATCTACGAGTGACAAAGGTTGGTTTGGATCCTGTGTTTAATATATCTAGGTTAGTTGACATAAGGTATTCAACAATATCGTTACCTCTTTTGTTGTTGGTTTCCATTCCCCATAGGTTGTGATGGCCGTTGCAGTCTGCAGATATGACCAGCTCGAGCCTTTCTCGTTCGCAGTAGCGTATGAGGTTGTTCATCTCCACTGGAGGTGGTTCGTCCTCGGCCGCCATGTAGGTGGACGCCAGGACTATCTCCGGTAGATTTGAGTTTTGTGTTCTGAGGAGTTTTATGGCACACACGTCTCTGGAACAGAATTGAGTTAGTGGTTGTGCCATTATGTTACGAGATATGTATATGCAAGTTCTGGGTTTGTATTGTGTGTTATAAAATAAATTACCTCCGGTGTTACAAAGGCCGTTTATGCGTGTGTTCCTGATCCACGGCTCCTGGATCAGGGCTATGGATGTTGGGTTAACCTCCAGCCATTTTCGAAGTTGAGCCGTTGCAGATTCGCTGTGCTGGAGGTTAACCTGGAGGACCTTACAGTGGGAAGGCGCCATCGGAGGGTGTCCCTTCTGCCGCTTTTCCCTTCAGGTCCAGGAGACTTATCCCCTTAGGTAGCCCGTCTTCGTCCTCAGAGTCCAGCAATATGCCTTCCTCGAGGTCAAAGTCTTCTTGTTTTTCCGCGCTGTCCGTGTCCATAGCAGAGGGGGTATCGGGTGTGGATGTTTTTTCCGCGGTCTTGTCCTCCCCTTTGTTTATGTTCTCCTCTGTTGTGTTTTTCTCCGGTGGAGAATCCCTGAAGCGCCCTCCGCCGTGCTGGAAACGGATGTAGACTGTCCCACATAAGTAGTTCAGTCTCCTCCCTTTTTCCATCACAGTAGGAACGACGTCCTCAGGTATTCCCACAAGGAGTAGGGTGCAGGATCTCTTCTTAAGGGGGATCGCCTGGTTGAGAGTCCACTTTCTCACCATGGCCCACGGGTTCTGGAAGTTTAGGACCCTTCCCACCTTGGTAAGGTTTTCTTCCAGGGCCGGGATCAAAATACCGCACCTTGTGTTACGGACCATCTCGTCCTCCCTCTTCCCGACTAGACGGTCTCCGTTCTCGAGGGTGGCCGACTCCAGCCACTTCATCAGCCACTCTTTGGTTTTTGCGTCCTGGCACCACAGCTTCAGGTACCCATCCACAAAACTGGGTCTACCCGAGAACGCTGGGGCCTCCGCTACGGTATCCAGATCGGTCTCTATGGCCGCCTGGAAGATGGCGTCCCCGATCTTCCTCTCCACCGTTTCAGCGTCCTGCTGCGTCAGCCTGCCCGTGCGGTCGTTGGTGATCGCAACCGTCAGGTCCGTCGCTGCCGCCGCTGCATAGGAGGAGGGTTGTATCTCATTCCCCATGGCGTCTATCTTGCGTTTTTTGTAGTCGCCTCTGGGGGATATGGTTTCATCCAGGCGCGCCCTCTTGGCTTTTCCCTCCGGTTTCTTTGCCTGGTTTTGTTCTGCAGTGGTCGTCACTCCCTCACCCTGTCCCTTCTGGGCGTCAACCTCCTGCTTGTTCCCAGAGGTGCGGCTGTTTGCCTCTCTGCGCTTTTGGAGCCGCTGCCTCTGCCTCTGCGAGACTTTCTTCCGCAGTGGTGCGTTTTCTTCAGTCTGGGCAGGCTTCCCTCTTGGTTTGCACCTGATCTCCCAGCCGGGATCTATGATCTGCTTTGAGAGTTCAACAGGTGTTGTCCCACTCGCCGCCGTCATCGGTTTGCTTGTGGAGGGTCTAGCTGTCGGAGGCTCCATCGTCTCTAGTTCAGTCACCTGGGCTGGGGTTCCGGTAGGTACCCCGGCTTTCAGCGGCCTATCTAGCTTCAATGGCTTCTCCTCGGCTTTAGAATCAGAATCAGAATCAGAATCATCGCATTTATTCGTGATAAACTATGACATACAAAAGTATAAAAGAACAAAGAAATATAAACATAAAAATAAATAGTTTACCACGAAATGGTCCCGCCTCAGCATAATGCTAACCCAAAAGTCAGCGCTGATCTTCCGGCGAAACCATTTTGAGGGCCACGAACGAACGCAGCTGTACGACACGGCCCTATTTTAAAACACAGAACGCGACTTTGCGGCGGCGAATGGGCGGCGATCAGCGCCATCTAATCTGCCGGTGAGATGTCATGATGACATAGAGGGCCATGTCGTACATGTGCTGATTAATGTATTATTTATATAAAAAAATAATATATAACACTAGTATTTGGTACAAGCAAAAGAAAATCAACGTGATTACATAACAAAAACTAAAAATACAATCTTACAATATAAAATAGTGGATGTGTTTACTTTGCCAAAGTGAAAGTTCGTACATACGACTGACAATGAAAGTCTCCAAGTTTGTTACAATTGTTACACGAGGAAGATGAATTACACATATAGATTGTAGTAAAACACGCGAGCTAGTTCAACACTGTTTTATTATATTAATGTAGGTAGGTACAGTATTTTACAAATACCCTTAACTAATATACTACATCTCATCCCTTTTGGCAAACAAAAACGTAAATATATATATATATGTGTGTATATGTATTATATAAAAGAAAGTGTTTTATTTTATTTTATACATGGCGTCAAAAGATTAGCCTGCAGTTACATCTTATTTTACAATAAACACAAATATAATCAAATTAACAGGGCACTAGCTAAGTTTCATTAATACGGTGCTACAATAACCTAATACTAAAAGCAATTGTGCAATTTATATTTCCATGCATGACAAAACAGAAATACCATAATGGGTATCTATTTCTATATATATATCTACTCTTAATGTCTGAAATGAACATAAATAACCGGCAAAGCCACCAATGTAATTTGAGTCTTATTGCATAGAAAATAAGGACGCTAATAAATCAATTACTATAGTGGGTATATACTAGGTTCATCTCGGACAAAACAATTATTACATTAAATGAAACACATTTAGCAAGATCCTTACTAACCTACTTATTTGTAACATCTGTGCATCTCTGACTGAATGCTACTATTATACCTATTAAAAGAGGTCATCGATCTTTGCAGCTTCTTTTAACGCCTTAGTTTTAGAACGCGTTAGAGGTGGAACAATATGAGGTAATTGACGTTTATTATCCTCTTTTTGTACTGTCGTTGTGCTGGGACCGGGAGCTGAGTTTGACTGACCTACTTCCGCCTTAACTACCACCGGTTCCGAACTCGGGCCGCCCTCAGGCCCCTGGGTCTCCGGCGCCGCCTGGCGAGCCACCAGCTGCCGCCGGTTGCGCCTGTATCTCCGACCCTGGCTATCCGCTACTACAAATGACCGCGGTTCCGGTGCGCTGCCTACCACTGTAACCGGTTTTTTGTCGCTCCCGTCAATCAGTGTCGCCCTTTGCCCTGGCCATAGAGGTGACAATAGTTTAGCAGATCGATCGTAATTTTTCTTTATGTTATCCCTCTGGTGCAATAATCTTTCATAATTTAGTTTATTATCGACGCGTTCATGCAATAATGTAGTTTTAATTGGTAGTTTTGTATGTAAACGCCTACCCATTAACATTTGCGCCGGTGAATCTAAATTGTATCTCGGAGTTGATCTATAATTGAGTAAGCTCAAATAAAAATCTTCCCTCGAGTCTTGGCACTTTTTTATCATGGTTTTAATTGTTTGTACCGTTCGTTCGCTTTTACCGTTAGATTGAGCATATCGCGGAGATGATGTCACATGTTCTATTTCCCAATCAAGCAAAAACTTTTTAAATTCGCACGAGCTGTAAGCGGGGCCGTTATCGGTCACCAACTCCGAAGGAATACCGTGCCGCGAAAACTGATCCTTCATAAAATTTATAACTACTTTGCTAGTCATATTGTTGAGCATGCCTACCTCAACGTAGTTGGAAAAATAATCTACTAAGACTATGTAGTACTTCTTCCTGTACTCAAAGATATCAGAAGCCAGTTTCGACCAAGGCAAATCCGGCAGCGTATGCTGCAGTAGGGGCTCACGGCGCGGGGCAGGCGCATGCAGTGCGCATGCGTTGCAAGCACGTACGCGGCGTTCAACGTCGGCTGACATGCCCGGCCAAAACATTACCTCTCGAGCCCGACGCTTGCATCTATCTATACCTAGGTGCCCTTCGTGTATTTTACATAGCATCTCGTCGCGTAAGCTGCGAGGAATGTAAACACAATCATTTTTAAATATTAAGCCGTCTATGAATTGCAACGACTCACGATATGGCCAAAACATATTAACGCATTCGCTAACATCCCACCTGTATTTGGGCCATCCGTTGCAAATATATTGTATTATCGTTTTACATTCCTCGTCTTTTGCTGTCTGTTGTTTAATTATGTTTAGTTTATTATTACTAACCTGCACGTTTTCAATTAAGAAACACGTTTGCAACTCGACCTCGTCAGTGATGCGATCATGCATCAGCTCTGGCAGCGGCGCGCGCGACAATGTGTCGGCTATGTACATGTACTTACCGGGCGTATACTCGACCCTGAACTCAAAGCCCTGGATTCGCATCATCATGCGCTGTAGTCGCGCGGGTACCGCCGATAGAGGTTTAGTAAATAGAGGTTCTAAGGGCTTATGATCAGTCTGAACTGTCACATCGCGACGGCCATATATATACTGCTTGAACCTCTCCACCGCAAAACAAATGGCCAACATTTCCTTTTCTATCTGAGCATACCGTGTCTGCGTGTCCGTGAGTGTGAGCGAGGCGAACTCCACGGGCCGCCCGCCCTGAAGTAGTACCGCGCCCACCGCCACACTACTCGCATCTACCGAAATTACTACCGGCAGCTCTGTCGAGTATAATGACAGCACTGGTGCTGATGCTATTTTAGCTTTTAATAGGTCAACAGCATTTGAATGATTATGATCCCATATCCATTCCGAATCTTTTTTTAGCAACCCTCGCAGTATAGCCACCGAATCGGAATAGTTCTGAATAAACTTTGATAAATAGTTTACTACCCCAAGAAATCTTTCTAAACCCTTCCGGTCCTCAGGATAGGGCATTTCCATGATGGCACGAACCTTCGAATCATCTGGGCGCATTCCTTGTTTATCAAATTTGTGGCCTAAGTAAATAATTTCCGTTACACAAAACTTACATTTTTCTTTGTTGAACCTAATGCCAATTTCCTTTGACCTTTGCAACAAACGCTCTAATCGAGCGTCATGTTCCTCTCGTGTACTACCCCAAACAATGACGTCATCGATGAAACTTTCAACACCATCTAAATCCTCTAGGTATTGTCTTAACTTGGCATGAAATACCTCAGGGGCACAATTTACCCCATAAGGTAAACGAAGAAATTGGTACCTACCGAAGGGAGTCGCGAATGTGCAGAGGTCGGCACTGGCGTCGTCCAGCTGCACCATCCAGAACCCTGAGCGCGCGTCGAGCACGCTGAAGTAGCGCGCGCCGCGTAAACGCACGGCCAGCTCGCTCACTGTGGGCAGAGAGTACTGCGCGCGCCGCACCGCGCGGTTTAACGGTCGGGGATCCAAGCAAACTCTAAGGTCACCGTTTTTTTTCGCTACCAAAACAATAGCATTAACCCATTCGGTAGGGTGTGATACCTTTCTTATTACGCCTATTTTTTCCATGCGCTGTAATTCAGTATGTAACTTATCACGCAAACCTAATGGAATTTTTCTCGTTGGGCACACTACCGGTTGAACATTAACGTCAACTATTATTTTATACTTACCGGGTAATTTTCCTAGGCCCTCAAAAAGATCACAGTAATTCTCTAATTGAATAGCATCAATCCGGCGCACCAAACCTAACGTCACACAGCCTCTCAGTCCCAGTATATTTCGACAATTTAAATCAGTCACGATACACTTTAACTCATATTGTTTATTTCTACAAGATATCAACAATGTGCACTTACCTATAATAGGTATATTGTGTTTGGTATATGAGTACGCGCGCTTAAGAACCGGTTTCAATTCGCTTAATTTTAATCCCAAATTTAAGTACTCGGCCCTTGATATTACATTTAACATAGACCCCGTATCTAGCTTAAATGTTATACGTTTGTTATTACATGTCATAAACTCGAGCCATTCTTTCGGTGGTTTAGACTTAGAGTCCTGGTTAACAACATCAACGTAAAACATACCGTCCTCCTCGTCCGAATCGTCCTCCGCCAAATGACATACCTGGTCACGTATCACTTTACGTTGACGACACATTTTAGCGAAATGCCCTCTTTGCTCACACACATAACACAAGGCACTGTACGCTGGGCAGTGCTCATCCTGAGCGCACCACCCTCCACCGCACGTCGCGCAGGGTCGGCGCGATGATCCCGGCGCGCCCGCGCCGGCCGGCGGCCGCCCGCCGCGCCGCGCTCCGCGCCGGGTGGTCGCGCGCCGCCGTCCGCCGGCGCTCGCGCGCGCTCCGCCACCTCCTCTCGCACCAGATCCCCACACGGCATCTACTCGAACGTCCGCTGCACCTGACGCACCTCCACCGACACAACGACTCTCCTCGTGCGACATCTCCGCCGCCTGACAAATTTGCACCGCTTTTGCGAGCGTTAAATCTTCCGTGCGAAATAATCTATCACGAATAACATTATTATTAATCCCGCACACGATTCTGTCGCGAATTAATTCGTCTGTCAACTTGCCAAACTTGCAAGTCTGAGTTAACACTCGCAGCGCTGTAACCCATTGATCGATGCTTTCACCTTCCTCTTGGTTCCTTACAAAAAACTTATACCGAGCCACCGTGATATTTGGCTTCGTTCCGAAGTGGTCATCAAATTTTTTCAATACCGTGGTGATGTTCTCACTCTCTGTATCTGTCAATGATAACGCAGTGTATACTTCGTAGCCGGCTGATCCAATGAGGTTGACTAGCAGACCTGCCTGGACATCGGCAGACTCTTTGCTCACTCCGGAGGCTTTCAAAAACACCATAAATTGCTTTTTCCACTTGCGCCACGCCTCGGCCCGCGCAGCCGGCCCGCCTTCTAAAAGCAATTCCGCCGGAGGACGCGCGTGTTCCATTGTGTTTTTAATTTCACAACCACTAATAAACTTAAAACTCGCTGAAATAAGCCACTAACGCACCAAATAATAGCAAACTTTAAATTAATTAGTGACCACCGCTGTCACCATGTAGTAAAACACGCGAGCTAGTTCAACACTGTTTTATTATATTAATGTAGGTAGGTACAGTATTTTACAAATACCCTTAACTAATATACTACATAGATATAAATATAACACACAATAGTGAAGTAAGAATTGCAAGGCAGCGACAGAGATAGAAATGCCAACAAAACAAAATTATACAGTCTCATTGAGTTAACATAAGGATAGGACAGAAAAAATCAGGTATCTATATTTATATTATTGGTTTGCTCACAAAACAAGTAATAAACCACATAACTACATAACTATTGGGATAAAAAATTACATTAAATGAAGCTAGTATCGTGTCTTAAAGTCTCCTGTTGCCGCTGGTGTTGTAGTGTACATAATTTAAGCTTTGCTTTAAAACTTACTACACTTTGTAGGTTCCTGAGAGGTGGAGGAATGTTGTTCCAGCAGCGGCTTGCCATGTACCTAAAGCTCCCACGAAAAGCTGCCGAAGCATGTCGGGGTGTCACCAACTGTACACTGCAATTACGCGCCCCAAGTGACCTACGGGTGGACATCCATGATAACTTCTCGAAGAGATATGATGGGGATTTGTGTTTTATTACGCCAAATAAGAGATATGCCAGATGAAGCTTACGACGGTGTAGCATTTTGAGTATATTATGCTTATTTAGAAATGGAGTCACATGGGCTCTTCGCGGAATGGTAAAGCAAAAACGAGCACAAGCATTTTGAACCCGCTGAATGAGTCGCTTTGTTTTTGCCAGAAGACGTGGACCATAGACCAAATCCATATAGTTTAATTTAGATAGAACAAGTGTTTCAATCAGCTGACAGCGCAAGGTTTCATTAATGAATGGTCGTATGTTATACAAAAGCTTGAGCCTGTAGAAACAGTTTCTCACAGTTTCAGCAACATGCTTCTCAAATCTGAGTTCACTATCCATAATTAAGCCTAAATTCCTAGCCTCATACACTTTTTCAATGGGTTCACCCAATAGCGTTACATCTCTAGCAGCTTCAATGTTGCTCAACTGATTTTTGGTGCCAAAGATCAGATATTTTGTCTTAGCTGGGTTGAGCATTAGACTATTGTCTAGAGCCCAAGATGCTATGTTTGCAAGGTCGATATTAAGTTTTTGTATAGCACTGTCAATTTCAGAAGGTTTACAGGAAATGTATATCTGTATGTCATCTGCATAAATATGATATTTGCAGTGTGTTATGTGAGTTCTGATGTCTGCTGTATATAAAATAAACAGGATTGGGCCGAGTATGGATCCCTGTGGTACACCTCTGGAAAGGGCCATTTTACCTGAGACTTTAGCTGATCCGTCACTTGAGCTCAGTTTTACATACTGTTGCCGCTCATTGAGGTAACTATGAAACCAACGCAGTGCACTATTATCAAAGCCATAGTAACTTAGCTTGGACAGTAGCAGGTCTATATGAATGCAGTCAAATGCCCTAGAAAAATCAAGCAGTACAAGTAGTGTGCACATGCCCCTATCCTGTGAGCTAAGTATGTTGTCTGTGACATCTAGCAAGGCCGTCACAGTACTGCGCCCCTTCCTGAAACCCGATTGTACATCTGGTAAGATACCGTTACTCTCAATGTAGTCATTTAGTTGTTCGCAAACAATCTTTTCCAGTATCTTAGACATACATGGTAATATGCTGATAGGCCTCAGGTCCTTTAATTCGGAGGGGTTAGTGGTTTTTGGCAGTGGGCGCACGATGGCCACCTTCCAAGTGTCAGGAAAAGTGGATGTCAAAATAGAGGTGTTAATCACATCAGTTAATAAGTCTATAGTATAAGGAAATGTCATAAGTAGCATTTTTAAATTAATTAGGTCATGCCCTTCTGCATTCGACTTGAGTTTGGATACAATTTTTAGCAACTTACCGGAGCTAACTGGTTCAATATGAAATTTAGACTGGTTGTAGCTGTTGAACTCAAAGTAAGTTAACTGAGAAATTGTAACCTGTGATGCAATTGGTAAATTCAAAAAATGTTTGTTTATTATATCAGGGTCGCTGAAAGTGGATGGCAATTCTATATTATTTTTAGGCAGAATGGTAGATTTTAGATTTTTCCAAAGAGCTTTCGGCTCCTTAATTTTATTATTTATGTTGTGGTTAAAGAAAGCCAGTTTTTCATTGTATATGGCCTTATTTACTGTTGACTTTAGGTCCTTATAATAAAGTTTTTTACTCTCAGACCCTGACTTATGGTAATCTACGGCAGCTTGATCACGTATACGCATCATCAGTTTCACTGTGTCTGTGATCCAAGGATATGATGGGCCCTTTATTATGGACGTTTTCATGGGTGCATGTAATTCAAATATATTGACTATGTGCCTGCTCAATGCTTCCACCCTATCATTAACGTTCGGCAACGCAGACATCAGATCCCACCACACACTACGCACATCATTGTCGAAAAGCATGAGATTAATATTATTAATAGGCCTGTGCAGTATAGTAAAGGGCTCAGGTTTGTTCCGCTTTATCGCGAACTCGCTTTACCACTCACTATCTGTTTCGCCCCCCTTAGTGCTTCAGCTTTCGCCGTCTCAGCTAAGGAGGTCGTTTGTTTCTGTTTGTATTTTTTATTTTGATTTTTATTTAAAGTCTCTTCCATTCAGTTCCCACGAGTAGCTAGGGATGTAAAAGGTCAGTACTACGCAGAGCCCCGCTTGCGTAGACAAGGCTTTATACAACGGGTGTCGCCCGGTACCCGAGGCCTATCGTTCGCGACTGAGCTCCCTCTCAGCCATGCATCCATCGGCACGATCAGTTACACCTTGGATTAGGGGATTGGAAATTGGAAAGGGGTTAGAAGGTTAGGAGAAGGCAAGAGAGGGAAGGAGGGTTGACACGGGAATTTAACCTCTTGAAAGCCGGAACGCGGACCCAAACTAGCAGGCACTGAACTCCAATTGTTAATTAATTAGAATTCAATACCTACTGCGCGGGTCCACGCTCCGGCGTTCGAGAGGCTAAGACAGGAAATGATAGTTTGGAACATGGGATTAACCTCTCGAAAGCCGGAACGCGGACCCACTAGCAGGCATTGAACTCTAATTATCAACTAATTAGAATTTCAATACCCACTGCGCGGTTCCACGTTCCGGCGTTCGAGAGGTTAAAGACGGGAATTCTAGGGTAAGGAAGGAACACCTGGCGGGTGGGGATGCCACATCTCTTGGCGTGGCCCACACCAGGCGAGGCCCTCATACTCTGCTACTAGTGGTCCGGGGTATGTTGGTAAACATGGCGACGCCCGTACTAACCACTAGCATTGCCCAGGGGGGACGACTGGGACGCGTATGATGGACTTGGGGTGTTGGCCAATGGCTCAGCGTCGCATACCTGGCGTACCTACTACCCCCTCCCCCCCCTAGGTCTAATTAATACTACTATCACTCTGCAAGGTTTTTATTTTAAAACTGACCCATGTACTCCTAGAAATTGTTTTTTGACATTGAATTTGACATTTCCATCACGTCTTAAGTCATTTTTATAATTTTTTTAACAAGTTACCAAAATGTATAAGATAAAGATAACTATCTGTTGTTTTGAGGTTTTTGCATGCTAGTGTGTGCAACCTTGTCAGGATAAGCCACCAAATGTCACCTACCACCTAAAATAAATATACTATTATACCTACTTAGGTATTATTTTCAAATAAATACCTACTTACTAACTTAATAAATGTCTCATTAGTATAAGAATATCAAGTGCCCATAGCATAGGGGTGTTAGTGGATTCTGTAAATTTGAACACATTTGTTCTAGTAAAATCCTTAAAGCAATTAATTTACACCTACATAATTATAGTAATTTCTCTCTCCAGGCGCCCAATATTATGAAAAGCAATGTCATTGTAGTACTAACTTTAAGTAAACTTGCTTCACTAACACCAAGCTACGTAAGCCAGGTAATACAGCTAAGACCTTTGGAATTGGCAATCAATAATGAATGAATACAGCAAGCCTGCGAGCGACCATTTCGGGACGGGTCCGGCGTCATTTTCTTATCAATGCTTGACGTATGAGTATTGGATTGAAATCGTTTTGATTATTGTTGCACGCCGAATCCGAACAGCGAGTGCCCTCCCTAATGGGAACATACTTGGTTGTCGGTAACCGTCACCAACTTTTACTTAGTATGTCGCTGGACATAGTATTGGGACCCCAAAACTGCCGGGAGTGGCACAGGCGTAATAATGACGTCATCAAAATGACTCCCGCTTCGTTACGAATACTGCATATTGCACCCAAACTATGCATTGCATAAACAAGTGTGGGGTATCAAATAAATACAAATTGAATGTACTATATTTATTTAATACAACGTGTTCCAGAATATAGTACAGTTTAAGAGCTACTAAGAAACCAAAATCCTTTTGAAAAAAAAAACGGTTATTTGGTTTTTACAACCAAACCAAAAGTGGGTCGTTAAAGCAATGTACTACAAACTACATGCTTAAAGAAGACTTGCCACGTAATATATTAATAAAAAAGTGAAATCTGACCAATTTGGAAAACATACATAATAATTTAGATATTCGGCAGAACAAAATGCCTTAAGGGGCCCACTGTCTATCAGTCCGCCGGACGATATCAGCCTGTCAGATAGAACAAAAAATTGACAGTTCCGAACAACTGACAGGCCGATATCGTCCGGCGGACTGATAGTCAGTGGACCCCTTTAGTTTCAAAAATTCCTAATTAGTAATTTTTTGGCCAGTCTAATTGTCGTTATCGACATTGAGTATCAATAATAATAATAATAACGTTAATAATAACTGGTGTAAGTAAGTAATTAATTAAATACTTATCGCATTAAGTATTATCGATGTCTTGTTTAATGTCGATATCATGCAATTTGTAAATTAAATGACTCATTCTTGAATAAACAGTTTTTACTAAGAGCATCAAGCTCCCGCATTTATTCTTATCGCAATAGTAATTCTAACATTTCATTTTAATATTAAAACGATGTTATTAAAATAACGGTGATGGTGTGACACGTCATAAATTTATCGACATAGACTTCTAGTAAGTTTCATTTGTCCTCGCACTATTTACGTTAAAATTAGTTCGAACTTAACGCACAGAGGACGACACTGAATTTGAAATTAGATTACAACAGACATAATGCAGACCTTCGGTATTCGATGGGTATTAAGGACCTAAGAGTTGGTAATGGAAGGATTATTCAATCATAATCCCAAGATAGTTGAGTAAGTTGGATAAATTGTGTTTACGCACCGCTGCCTCAGATTGTTGAATTTGCTTAGAATTTCGAAATGTAAAATCACCCCTATAATTACCAATCAAAGTGAAATATTGGCTTATTATTGTGTATTGGCTTGTGTTCATATAAATTGCAAAAGATTGCGGGCGCTTTAGCAAGTAACGTCAACAATAGATTATGATACTACATTGCTGACCTAGGCCGACAAAGTTAATTAAGACACTGTTATAACATTAACATTTTTTATCGTATTATTGCTAATTTTTTCAAGAAAATTACTACACATACCGGCATAAAAGGCGTGGCTAACTAAGTACAGTTATATCCTATACTTATAAAGTAGAACCACATAGGTAATTAGGTATGCCAATAAATAAATTGCCGAACAACTATAAAAAGATTGAAGGCCAACAAACAGGCGAATAAAACGCGAAAACGACAAACAAAATCACAAATTAAGAAAAGTCAAGAAATTCCGTTTTACCAGGGCAAAGGAATAACTGTGCTTGCCATTTAGATTTACATACATATCTATCTGTACCCGTCTTCTATTTTTACGACGGACTCGATTTTACGCTCACCTGTGCGTTTATGGCCTCTTTTACGGCCGGTTGACGAATCAAGAATCGATTTGACTTTAGCTTGGATAGGTTGTGGATAATTGGATACATGATTGACCTCTGCGGTCGGTGGCAGCATAGTTCCATTTATATCGCCTGTCACTTTCGCACTTATGTACTTGTTAGAACGTGACAGGTATGGTAACAGGTGATAAAAGTGCGACCTTGCTGATTGAGTAAAGTTCAAGAGCAGATATCGCTTTGCCAATTAGGCAGAGTTATGTACCAACATTACTTATCTGTAATTTTGTAGGTAATAAAAACACTTGAATGTAAATAAAGATCTCTGTCTCTCTACGCAAATTTCATCGAAATCGTAAGAGCCGTTTCCGAGATCCGAGATATACATACATATATACAAAATTGCTCGTTTAAAGGTATAAGATAAGATTTTCTTTATAAGATTAGCTGAAAATAAATGATCTTTATTCTTTATTCTTATTCTTTAAGAGACGCGCTCGCTTCTACCTAAATTGATTTATTTCCTACAGGTACAATCGATAAATAAACATAAACCGTTTATCCTTTAGGGCGTACCACAGATCACTTGCCTTTGTAACACGCCAATTCGAACGTGCACTGACATCGAACCGATTTAAGAATGATATTGGAATCATATCAGTTATACATGTCATTCGTTCATTTCGCTCAGACTGCAAATGACAGCTATTTAACTAAAATGATTCCAATATGATTCAAATATCGGTTTAATGTCTAAGATGGAGCAATAGGACGAGTCGCGGCCCCTTACGCCAGGAGTTATTTGTTTGGCTAGCTAATTTAATCAGTAGAAGTAAGCCCGACATTCAAAATTTGTATGAGTTTCGATTTTACGCGCCTACTTTTCTTAAATTTGCTACCTTTATCTACTGATAAAATTGGCTTGCCAGGCTATAGTACGGAAGCGTATAAGCGGTTGACTTGAATTACCGAAGTAAGGGACGTTTACGACCAGTAAATATTATACTTATCACAGCAGATTGTTTGGCCAGAGAAAAATGAGTACTACGTTTGTATGAAAAAGCGATTTTGCGCGGATCCTCCACTTTCGTCTAGTAAAACCACAAAGTTTCTATAAAATAATCATAATCATTATCAATTTATTGCACCATGGTAAAAACAAGTTATTGTTTTGTATTTGTATTTGTATTTATTTATTTGCATAATCATGTACATTACATTTACAGAGATGGTATTTGCAAAGTAAGAGGCACTGATACCCTGGTAGGGCATAGCAAAAAATATCTTACACACTAACATAAAATTTACATATTAAAATACAATAATAATTTATCAAAACATTCATATAACATTCAATGCAATTAAATTCAATTGGTATAGTATTTAAATAATGTCACAAATTTTTTCAAATTAAAGTTATATACTTATATCTAAGTTGACATGCACCTATGCATACTTACATTAAATTACAAACATTACAAAACTATTAACAATTACAAAATTATTCTCTTATTTATTAAAACATGTCAAACGTATATCTAATCTAAATAACGTATGTCAAGCAACATCATTCATAAATTCTTCAATAGAATAGTAGGCTTTTTGGACTAGGAACGTCTTAAGCTTCTGTTAGTAGTCTCATGGACCCTATGGCAAACATTTTCTTAAATTAACTAGCTTTGAATGACATCTCGCTTTGTGTGGTAGGGCACAGGACAGCGGATGTCATTCCACATCTAGAGCAGAGCCCAACTGGGGAGGTACCTCCACCTTACAGAGAACCGCAGCCAAATAACACTAGACCCTACTAATAGTGTTGTGTTCCTGCCGGTGAGTAAGGTTGCCATAGCTCGAGGGAGAGGAGTGTTAGGGTCGGCAACGCGCATGTAACTCCTCTGGAGTTGCATGCGTACATAGGCTACGGAGACTGCTTAACATCAGGCGGGCCGTATGCTTGTTTGCCACCGACGTAGTATTAAAAAAAAGAAGCTTTATTTTAAGAGATCAACACTATCTTTACTTAACAAAACTATCAGTGACAAAATCGGTGACTGAATAATATGCTTTTTCAGCAAGAAACGATTTCAACTTCTTTGCATACATCGTGTCCCTTTCCTCTGCCTTTAAGTAATTAATAAACAAATACATAATATTGTCTTCGGTTACCGCGATAGTTACTCATGAAATAAAACTATGAAAACGGATTATATCGCGTATATTGAATTTATAATACATCCCGACGTTCGTGATCACGAATGCTGTAAAGGGTTCGAAACGTCGGGATGTATTATAAATTCAATATACGCGATATAATCCGTTTTCATAGTTTTATTTCATAAACAAATACATGTTTGATACTGCGGTGTCTATGCAACAAAGTCTAAATGCGTACGATCAAATTATGCAAATAAAGGGTACTACAGGCGGCCGCGAAAGGGTGTGTTATTTATAGACCCGCTTCGGCAATTATCGCAGACTGTACACAGCGTTAGGTTTGGTTGGAATGATAAGGTCCCAAAATGTTTGTGGGGTAATATTTTAGGGGGTATTGTTATGTGCAATGTCAGTGCTGAACGGGTAACGGGATGGTCAGAGCAGTTTGAGTGTTGTCAGCGGTTCTACTTAATTGACGGGTGTGGTGGTGACTTAAGTAAGATATAGAGCATGGCTAAAACATAAGTACATTCCCGTTGTCAGGGACGCTTTGGGATTATACTGAGCAACTTTTACTATGGGACCAACCCCGTAATCGCGAGAGAGAAATATCTCGGTACTCATGAAATATTGACATACTTTCCGCACTAGCATCGAAATGTACTATTACCCTCCCATATAAAAATGGATCAGCCAAAATGTACGAAACAGCAAATTTTTTTTTTACGAATTCGGGGTTGGTCCCATAAAATTTGACAGTTCCGAACAACTGACAGGCCGATATCGTCCGTCGGACTGATAGTAAGTGGGCCCCTTTAGATAGGGAATCAAGAAAAGAAAATGCTGTTTTTCTAATATCACGTTCATATTCTATATATATATATATATATATATATATATATTCATATTCAGACTACACCAGCAATACTGCAGCAGTATTGCAGCGCGACAATACTGACGACTGCATTGCTGCCGCAAATGTTAAAATCGATGTTACTGCCATGTTTTACATTAACGGCAGCAATACAGTCAGCAGTAATGTCGCAGTAATGCAGCAGTAATGGTGGTGCAGTCTGAATCCGAACGGTACTTTTACAGTATAAAATTGCAGCGCGCCCTCACGGTTGCAACCGCAAGTGCATATAGATCCTAATCCCTTATACTTTCCTTGTTGATTACGGAACCCAAATAAAAATCCGCGGAATCTAGATCGGCAATAAACTATCGGACATATAAACGAAGTAACAGAGTCCAAGCATTTTTACTCGCTCGCCAGTTATTAGTTTGATATTGGGACCTCCATAACTCAGGAGGGGCGTAAAAAGTTTCCGATTGTTCGCGCTGAAAGTCCCACTTTTTGTATTTCGGTATGAATTAAGAGTCCCCGGCAAGCTCGGTTCTCCATACAAACGTAGTTACGCTCTCATTTATAACGAGTAGCTAGTTTGCTCTGAAACTTTGTACATACAATAGGATAAGGTATATCTATGTCTGTAATTAATTTATGTAGCTTCAGATCATCATCATCATCATCATCATCATATCAGCTAGAGGACGTCCACTGCTGGACATAGGCCTCCCCCAAAAAGTGCCACAATGACCGGTCTTACGCCACCCGCATCCAGTGGACTCCCGCGACCTTTAACAGCTGTAGCTTCAGTGTTGTGTGTGTATAGCTTCAGATACCATACCGTTCCGTTTGTTTAAAAAATCGCTGTCCATCAAGGTCCATGATGCCCTGGAAGTCGCAAGAGATCGAAATGCCTGCCATCAGGAATCATGTGCTCCACGTAGGAGGTCACGACCCTCAGCACTGAGGAGAACGAAACAAGGAGGAGTAGGTGTCTAAAAATTCCAGTATAGTTATCGATAGATGCAAAGAGCATAGTCTAAATAATGTTACGAACAAAACATTGTTTACAATTGTTTAACGAATAAAGCATACAATCATGCTTTCACGTTAAACGGGAGTCGGGACTAAATATTATCCAAGTTTTTGCTTTATTACCAGTCAGGATCCAAAGGAAATCTCGCCATAAACTCCCTTTCTTCATTTTCACATCGGTAGGCAAGAATTTCACGAATAGCACAAGTTCTATATTGTTTCCTTGGACGCATTTTATGCAAATATGCACATTCTGTTTCAATAAATGATTTTTAGATAATGATAGCACGAATTAAAACCAAAAACACGAAGAAAAACTCCAAATCTAACAAAAATGTTTGAAGCTCCCGCAAACACAATATGGCCACAGAGAAGATAAAAACGGCGACTTTAAGATGAAGTAAGATACATAAACTGAGAGAATGAGACGGCAATATCCGCCATTAGTTTTATGCCAAATTTCGTACAAATTGTTTTTTGTTCCTACTTGCGCCAGGCTGATTTTTTCTTGCATCTTTGACAATCTTATTTGACATTTTTGTGATAAAATCGTTTATAATTGTAAATTTTATTTTCCTTTTTACATAGGAAAGGAAGATTTTATTTTCCTTTTTGCTATTCTATGACTTTGAACGTATGTTATCAAAGAGTCTCCTTGCGAGTAAATAATCCGCAACATGACGAAGGCCTAATAAAATCTTGGGAGAGTAAAAATCTTCAACATAAAAAATACTAATGGACAATAATTGTACATTTTCATTTATCCGGGCTCAATCGGCTAGGTAATAATGTTCCGAGGATTTTGTTGTGTGTCCTGGAAAGTACTAACGGTATATTACGCGGATTAAGTTTCGAGAAAAAACCGGAACAATGAGCAAATTCTCTGTAGACGTCCGGATAATCCTAGGAATCGGGGCAACGAAACGCACGGTCGAAATATGAAAGCCTAAATCATAATGATACGCTAATAGTTTTATTATTTCGGTTTAGGGTTTCACATACAGTGCTGAGCAACCTAGCTACATAGCTATTAGCTACCCGTGGTAAAAAAAACAAATCGAACAAATACAAAGAAAAATGCTATAAATATTTTACCTCATTCGTTATTTTACGTTCGTTGTCACAATACTGCCGCGAATAATGACGTTATCCACAAACGCGTTACTGGCAGTTAATTTATAACTATGAATTACTTGTCCTTATCTGTAATTTTGACATGTGTATTTGTAAGAAAGGGATAAAAATGAACTAAATCAGGCCCGTAAAGTTTTACGAATAAGGTGGTATGACGTTGAATTCGTCACTCATTTTGTCAAGGAAATTTACAGTGACAGAGCCCGAGCAGCTGCGGTGCTGTTGACGAAACAGTAAAATCGTCATTCGAATGTCACTTTCAAAATTCAACAAAAACTCCGTGTGGCCACGAGTATAGGTGTCATATAAAATATAATACTTATGACTTAATTATGTCCCTGATAAGTCTCTTTATATATCAGAATGCTTCTGAACCAAATTACCCATCCTTCAGTCAGCTGGGCACTGCAAACAAATCAAACGTCAACCGCAACTCATTATCACTGCAAATTCGAAGGCATGCGCTTTTGCAAACTACGACGTTTAAGTACCAATTTAAATTCGCTCGTCTGGTGGCCCAACTGCGGGCGATATTCGCCGACGGAACCCTGCAAATTGGATCATTAAAAGCTTAAGCTGCCCGCTTTAAGCTCCTCAAAAAACGTGTCGTCGGATAAAGCGTTTTTCTGTGTTTACACCTAAACTTGTTAGTTATGACAGTTTTCTAGGTCAGAGCTAATTTGAATATGAATATCTTTGTTTACCCGATTTTTCAGTGATGTTTTTTACATGTTTATAAAACGGTACCTTGAAAATAGATACTATAATAGGTCCAATTATGTTAATTATGTTTCTGTGCATTTATTGTAAACTATGTGAGGTGTGCAATATAGAGTATTGTATTGTAATAGCCACTGAACTGACTCACGCTAGAATGTCCGGGCCCGGGCCGGGGCGCCCGACACTTCTTTTTCTATGGCAGGCTTGACAGGTGATCGGTGATCACGTGATCATTTCTATAGAAAACTGAAGGGTCGGGCACCCCGGCCCGGACCGTTATCGATACCGATACGAATCATCACTTTATGAACTCCACATGATAGATTCTGAAGTAGCATCAAATTCATTGTCAAATATGAAGAGTCATGGATGCAAATACGTAAATATTGCTACAGGAGTAAATGTAAACAAGGGTTTTTGTGTAACAAAGAATCGCCGAGTCATTGGATCGTTTCAAAGGTATTCAATAGGTACCCGAATTTTATCCTCTGTCAGAAAAATGTACGACCTTTTTTCAATATTGAACGATGTAGCTACTTATAAATATACAGGATGATTTCTGGGTCGTGATACAGAAACACTTTTTCTGACTGTAACTGATACACATTGTCATATTATGGTAATATTTGATCAAAATATAATTAGTTTATTTTTTCTTATATTTAAAGTAAAATTAATCTTATACCACCTTATACTAAGTAACCATGGTAATCCTAGGACTTTTGACATACGCTGTATAGAAAGCGACAAAACATTGCACATTGCATCCAAAAATGTTTGTTTTTAGGGTTCCGTACCTCAAAAGGAAAAAACGGAACCCTTATAGGATCACTCGTGCGTCTGTCTGTCTGTCCGTCTGTCACAGCCTATTTTCTCCGAAACTACTGGACCAATTAAGTTGAAATTTGGTACACATATGTAAGTTTGTGACCCAAAGATGGACATGTAACGTAAACAAATTAATTTTAAACAGGTGGGCTACTTTTGGGCAGCAAATGAGAAAATAAAAAAATAAAGTTTGTCAAACTATATCGTGTTGCATATCAAATGAAAGAGCTCATTGTGAGAATCTCAAATATATATTTTTTATAATTTCTTAAAGTTATTCAAGAAAATAGGCAAAAAATGAACATTCCCCCCTTTATCTCCGAAACTACTGGGTCAAAAAATTTAAAAAAAAATACACAAAATAGATCTTTACCTATAGATCACCGGAAAACCTATTAGAAATGTGCAGTCAAGCGTGAGTCGGACTTAATTACTTAGTTTTTGTTCCGACCCCTACGGGTTTTTTAAAGACATTTCACATAAAAAATACATTGTTTTAATTGTGTAATGTACGGAACCCTTGGAAAGCGAGTCCGACTCGCACTTGGCCGGTTTTTCTACTTATCTAAAAAATAATAATCAATATTGGTGACAAACAATAATTAACAACATCATTAGCCTCATCTTTGTATTTATCATGTCTTGTTCTCTTGCTCCATTACCCCGAAATCAACCTGTATATACGAACTAATAAGTCTGGCTATTTTGCGTAAGTGTAACTTAACGTCAAATAAACATGAATTCTAAGTACTTAAGGGTCCCGCTTATTACCAGTTCACTTAATTTCGCATGCATCTTCAATGTCTTATCCAAATACGATAGAAACCGTAACATGTTGTTGAATCTGACTCGGACTCCAGGGGGCCCAGCCAAGGTGCCTATCGTTTGCGGTACGATAACGAAACGTTTTCTGTCCCTCTATCCTAGTCCGCAATCGCAATCGATGGCTTTCTGCAGCGGTCGCGACGCGCGCACCACAAACAAGCTGCTGACGTGCACGCAAGTACGTAATTGCGGGATTAGCAGGCCAATTCGGACGTAGGTACGTTGACATCAGAATGATATTTGAATCATGTTAATTTAGTGTGTCTCGCCCGCGTCGATACATGTGTACAAGTACGAGCGAAATGCACGGTACCTGAATGACATTAACTAGGTACTGATTTAAACTTTCACGATTTTTACTCATTATTATTTACAACGACGGGACTTAATCGCGTAAAATAAGTATTAAACCCACCTCCGACGTTTCGAGGACGGCGTTGTCCCCGTGGTCTCGGAGAAGACTTATTTTACGCGATTAAGTCCCGTCGTTGTAAATAATAATTAACTAGGTAAATAGCGATTAGCGATAAAGAGGCAGATAGCGAAATTTCGGATTCGCGTTTCCCGGTAGGTCCTCTGTATACAAACCGCCTTGATGCATCAATGTCTAATATTTTTTTACTTTATTTAGAACACAAACAGTCACATATACAAATGGGTTTGAAGTACAAATGTACTTAACCTGGAGGTTCATTAGTAAGTACATAATGTTAACATACACACTAAACAGCAGAGATAAAAAGGAGATAAAAGAAAAACATGAGCCTACGGTTGTCCTACCGGAAAGCCGGAAAGTTACATTTATACATTTACTTATTTATATTTATACTTGACATATTAAAACAACTTATGTCTAAGTTTCATTCTAAGACTAGACAGGGAAGTGTGAAAAGGATCAATGTCATGTAGGTGCTTATTATAATAATTTGGGACTCGTCTGAAAAATGTGTGCCGAGCGTAATTCTTGCGGGCAAAGCTGATATGAAATAGAGGTCTAGAACGTAGGGGTTGGTGCGGACAACTGAAAGTGACTAATTCTAAGAGATTCGGACATTTTATCACACCTTTAAGAATTTTAAACAAATATATAAATAAATATTAATATTTATTACTATTTTTATCTAATAATAATATTTTATTATCTCTGAAAGTGTCAAAAAACTGTTAAAGGCACAGTATGTATATGTTACTCTATGGTTTACTAAACGGGTTAGTGCTGCATTCTGGTGGCAGAACATTGCAGTAATATTCCCTATTAGTCTGTATATCGTGTTGTTAAATAGATACGGTTGTTTTATCAACTCATTTTAGCCAAATGTTGCGAGGTGAATAGGTACTGAGTAACTATTATTATGGGACTAACCCGGAAATCGCATTTGAAAAATTAGCTTTCACATACAAAACATCGACATCTGAACACCCAATTTGTTTGCGATTTCGGGGTTAGCTTCATATTAAAATATATCTTGTATAACTTAACTATAATTAAAATATGGCTACGGGTTAGAAGGCCCTTTATAACCTCGTAGTAAAATTTCTGTTTCATAGTATTCCACGAAAAAAAAAAAGAATTTCTCTCATCACTTTTACATTGTTCATTACTAGTATTTTTTAAATTCGATACAATATCCGTGAAACCTCAAATTTTCGAGTTTCAAACCTTAAGACCCCATTTCTCCATAGAATAACAGTGTTAAGTACAATTACAAAAGTATCAAAGTTGGAAAATACAATACCGGCAGCCATTTTGCTTCGACATCATTAACGTTTAACCAAATGGCGTCTTTGTTCTTATCAAAGTACATGAAAAAATTAATAAGTCCATTGAAACCAGCGAGCAAGGCTTTGTTCCAATTTTCATGATGACGGAAAGAATCAAAGGCGGGGAAAACTTTTTATAATAAAAAGTGAAAGGTGCTAACAATGGCATAATATCGCGGAATTATTACAGTTGTTTTGAGTTACGCCGCAGATTACATAGTACGTAATTTGTACGTAATAGCAAGACGTTTTTTATTTTTCAATTCAATATTTTTATTTCGAATAAAAAATCCATATTATTGTTAGTACAAGGCACAGCAAAACTTATAAATCTATGTTAGTGATAAAAATAGAATAAAAACGAACAAAACAAACATATAAGCTAGTTAATTTAAAAGCGGCGTGGTGCGGTCTGCGGCGGCGCGTGCAGCCGCACCCAGCGCGCGCACAAAGGCGAGTCCCAGCGCTGCGCCAGCACGTTTAGAATACTGTATTTTGGAATCCCAAAGGAAGGGACCCCGGGCCTAATTGTATATGGAAAATATGGTTTCAGTTAAATGGCCTGGGATGTTATTACGTTATAGATTTCTCTGCTCTGAACAAAAGTCTTTATGGGTGCTACCACTGTTTCCGAGTCCCTTTCAAAGTTTCAACTGATTTTGTACCAGATAACAAAGTAAATAGTACTTTAGTAGGTTACAATTCCCAACTATTTATTTAAACAATTGACCTTAGGTTGAACCTATTTTGCAGCATAATGACTGCTATGTCAACTTGAAATGCACGTCATGTTATCGTTTTTGTATCTGCGGTGGTATCACGATCGCATTTTTATCACTTGTCATGTCATGCGTCACTTTCGCACTTACATACTTGGTAGATAGTGATAGGCATAATGACAGATGATAAAAATAGGGGTCATTCATTAATTACATCACACGTTTAGGGGTGGGGGGGTCAAGAGAATGTGACATGTTGTGACAAGGGGGAGGGGGGAGTCACAAACTTTGTGACGTCACTTTAACTTGTTTAAATTATTTTATTCGCTGTACTGTTAAGTAACAAGTTTTCGGAACGATAATCGTTTAATCTTCTTTCCTAATCTATTTGGGTTATAAAATTACTAATAGTTCTTTTGTCAAATTTATTCGATTTGCGTCGTGACGTCACACCAGGGGGGAGGGGTTCGCCAAATGTGACCAAGTGTGAGGAGGGGGGGAGAGGTCAAAGAACCTCGAAATTCGTGTGACGTACTTAATGGATGAACCCCTAGAGTATGGAATGAACGGAATGGAATTAACATGCGACTGTTGCGTGTTGTAGCTACGAGCAACGTATACTGCAACCAAATTGCATTTGTCTGCTTCGTGTTTAACATTTCCGGACAGTATTTCCGTGGCTAAATAGGTGCTTTCCGGAAAGACTTAACTGTAAAACCATTTTGTATTTAACGATAACACATTAAGGGTCAACTGAAAATCAGCGTCGTCGTTTCACTTAGTGCTCCGACACATACTGAGTCGTATCCTCTTTGGGGCAACAAAAACCTTCAAACCTTCAAGAAAAGAGCGTAGGTACTCCCATCCTTAAGGCCGGCAACACACTTACAACCCATTTGGTGTTGCAGGTGTCCATGGGCGGCGGTAATCGCTTACCATCAGGTGATCCGTCTGCTCGTTTGCCTCCTATTTCATAAAAAAAAAACAAATTGCATATGTCACATGTTCCATTTCATACATTTTCATTTTCAACACACCTAGGTATATGGCCGTCTAGGTGACGCCGAGTGTAGTTGGGGGTCCGGACCCACTCCGTCTAAAGGGTATTCGGACACCAACAAGTGCGCTCTCCACGATATCGCCCGTATTGATAGAGAGGGCGACCTGGGCCATAAACACCTCCGATAAAAAAGAACAACCCACGATATATTCGTATTTCGGTATGGCAAAAAACACTTATATAACCAACCATTGCTCTTAACGTAAAAAGTTACAAAAAACTACAGGTGGTTAACCTTCCGACCCTTTTTCCCGCCTTTTTAGTAACACGAATAACACGATGGCTACATAAAGTAGGAAAAGGACCACCGCCCGAAGGCGCGCGACTGCCATTTGTTACTATGTCAAGTATTGGTCTGGTTTGATAAAAGAGTAAGACAGTCTACCAGCCAGCAGTCCATATCTAATTCATAATAATGCTCGCCTTTCCCCAGCCAGCTGCTTGGTATGGTAGGCAATATTGAACAAATTCACGAAACTTAACACGACAACATTTTTCATATTGCCATAAAGATAAGATAAAGATAGTTTATTATCTCCTCGAGCGGCAAAGCAATGAGTTTATGAACGTCAAATAAAGCTACGCCGCTTAGCGTTGTATCGTATGACGCCTCAGATAGCTTGTCCTTAGATAACTTTGAAACGAACTTCGTATCCATTCTCACGGTGAGTTTACCAAACTATGGAAATAACATTTTCACCTCAGCAGCTCGAACAAGCCTACTTTCGTCACTCCCTGGAGTGAGGAAAGTGCGACTTTCCTCACTCCAGGGAGTGAAGAAAGTGCGACTTTCCTCACTCCAGAGAGTGAAACAACGTAGCTTTTTAATTTAGTGTAGGCCATGATTTGCCACTTCATACTTTTATTACAATTTTTTTTCCTCTGTATTATTCTGTTATTCGAATTACATTTTAACCTTTAATATGTTCTCACTACTGATGTGAAAAATTATGTGTGCAACACGAGAGCAAAGTTATTTTACATCTCGTGTTTTTGAGTCCCTCGCTACGCTCAAGATTCTTTCGCTTTCTCGGGACTCATAATAAACACTCGCAAGAAAAACCAACTTTCCTCTCTTGTTGCACAAATAACTATTGACGGCTTGCAGCCGCGCAATTATTATCCAAGCTCAAGTTCCAATAGCACTAAAAAGTCACCCAGAAATGTACAATTTTATATATCAGTGTCCTGTTAGTTCATTTAAGTCGCCACTTGTACGTGGTGCTGTCGTATCCCATCGTATCGAGGAGTGGGACGGGTGGCGTCAGGAAATGCTTGATTGTAGATTTCATTTGGGTACGGAAACGGCTTTAAATGAACGTCATACTTAGGAACTTTACTTGACAGATACAACGGCGACATTAAAGACACCAGGGGTGCGAAACTCCTCGCTTCGAGCAAACTCGGCTCCGTTCGGCTCAGCATTGCTCCGAGCAATTATTAGGGTTGGCACAACTTGACGTCCCTTTGAGTACGAAGATAATGACTTGAATTTTGACAACCCTAAATAGCCAAAAGGGATAGTGCCATACATTATAAAGGGACAACATGATTCGACCCTGAACCGCTGTCAAACTTCGGTTTTGTAGGAAGTTTCCTTTCTGTACGGTAGTAGGTACTACTATTTATTCTGTGACGACACTGCAAGCAACAGTTTCAGCTGCAGTTGACAACGCAAACTTCACATTTACGTTTTGTGTTCCCAAACCCAATAAAACGCTTAAATAAATAACCGGCCAAGTGCGAGTCGGACTCGCCTACTGAGGGTTCCGTACTTTTTAGTATTTATTATTATTTACAAAGACGGGACTTAATCGCGTAATCGCGCGATTAAGTCTCGTCGTTGTAAATAATAATGAGTAAAAATCGTGAAAGTTTAAATCAGTGTTTTTAGTATTTGTTGTAATAGCGGCAACAGAAATACATTATATGTGAAAATTTCAACTGTCTAGCTAGACGGTTCATGAGATACAGCCTGTTGACAGACAGACGGAAAGTAGTGGTCTTAGTATTAGGGTCCCGTTTTTACTCTTTGGGTACGGCACCCTAAAAACAAAAACAGAAATAGCTTTTTCCGTCACGTTTTCATGTAATGGATCCTGTGCTTGTTTAACAGTATTCAGTCCAATTTCTCCGCAAAAACCTAATAAAGTATAACGTACGTGTGCCCGTTTTGTTCAAACAAACCCCTTTTATACCGTCCTTCAAAGAATGTTAGCCATGTCATTTAAATAAGGAGCAAAATTAATTTCGTCCACTTGCGTAAATACGCAGCGGGACCAAATGACATTGTTTTGGAGGAAACAATTTTGTAACTGACGACAAAGACTGGATTATTTTGGCGGGTTTGTTGCGGCTTAGGTATTTTGCTGAGTAATTGTTTTGAACAAAATCATCGATTAATTTCAGTAATAAGCTGCTGGCTACAGCACTGGCTTAAATAGGTAGAAAATTCATTGGCAATGCTAATTTGTGGCTTTCCATTACAGAACCTTATGCTTCAAGTGCAATAAGGTCCTTTTTATCTGAAATTCCAACAGAAATTCTGATAGTAAGATACTTGCATAAGGACCCTTCTCTCATAGTATGTCTGTCTAAAAAATGTCTCCCACAACTTTCAGTGCTTGATGGAGTAGAAAGTCTTCCTGACTACCTCAAATAGAAAAGTATTAATACATGTATTTTTTTTTGTAAGATGACATTCTATCCCAGGTAGCAAAATTACGTCAGCGACGTCATAATGACGTCATTTATACGTTATAATGACGTAACGGACGTCATAATGACGTATAAAAATGCTACCTGGGATTGAGCGTAAAACAACTTGTGAAAATATAAATACAAACGAAAACGCTGTTAAACAAAATATATTATAGGTACGGTGGAATATATAATGCTAAAACTCACAGACAACTTTACGTTATGTTATGATTGAATTTTTATTATGTAGTTTCATCAAACTACAAATCATTGAAAAAAGCGCTGCTTGTAATTCCTCATTCATTTAAAACATTTACTATATCATGCATGACCAGATTTTTTCGTGTCCATACTTTAGTTATCGTAGATGGCGCTACATATCATTGTATTATACATATTTTAGCCAGACAACTTACTGGCTTATTTTTTTCTTCAAAATATAAAATCGGTCTTATCCGACTGTGTTAGGAACCAATTTACAACGAAAGCAATAATAAAGGCACTTTAGGCATGTTTATTAAAAGACAGCGTCATCTAATTTTAACACTCTTAAGGGGCCCACTGACTATCAGTCCGCCGGACGATATCGGCCTGTCAGTTGTTCGGAACTGTAAAATTTTTGTTCTAACTGACAGGCCGATATCGTCCGGCGGACTGATAGTCAGTGGGCCCCTTTAAGGACGCAGTAGGCTCGCAGCTTTGTACAGTCGCCATCAGATATATCGGAGCGGCCGAGGTGCTCAAATATATCTGAACACGCACCTAGCGCCTTGACAATAGAGGCGTGTTCAGATATTTGTGAGCACCTCGGCCGCTCCGATATATCTGATGGCGACTGTACGGACTTCTCTGATTTAAAAAAATCTGATAAAGCTTCTTGAACACATATGAATCACTTTCATCGCCATCTGATACGATTTTGATGGCTGCTCTTTTATCGTCTTTCATGCAACACATCTCGTATGTACATAATTATTTTTTCTAAAGCAACGGCCACGATGATAGACGATAAAATGTTTCTATCTCTCTCTCTCTCTCTACCCCTCTCCCCCCCCTCTCTCTGTCTCTCTCTCTCTCTCTCTCTCTCTCTCTCTCTCTCTCTCTCTCTCTATTAGGCTCACTTAGATTCTTGTGACGCGCTCTTTAATGCCATCAACCCAGTGACACTTATTAATGAGAGATATGAGTGAAACTAATATTTCTCCGTAACTATTATTTCCAAATGTTTCCAGAGCTCCCCCGGGTACATTCAAATAGTATTTTTTTGTTATCAATCGGATAACCGTAAGGATATCATGTGTCAGCTGTCAACAGTGACATTTCTTCAACTAGAAATCAGCTGAAAGATCATATCCATAACCGTTTGATAACAAGAAATTACTCTCTGGAGGGGCCTCCTGAGATGTCGGCAAATTTGGGGAATAAGCACGATTTATCTCTCCTGTCACTTTTGCTGAGACGGATAAAGAAGTCAGCCAGTTTAGGTCTGACATAATTTGCGATTATATACTTCTCTTATATTTTAACGTCACGCTTTATCTGTGTAAGGTTAATTTGATTAGTTTCACGTATTGAATTTTATAACATAATATAAATATTTCATCACACTCACTCAGTAAATGTGGAATTGCACGCAGGCTTAGCGGGAACTGTAGAAAAAGCGTTTTCCCTAGGGAGTTATGAAGTTTTTAGTATTATAATTAACAGTTTTTTGTCTTTACACTTCATTATAGTATCTCAAGTGTGATGAAAAACATTGTGTGTAACTCGGGGCGTAATAATATTGCAAACTCGAGTCTATAAATCGCTTCGGTAATGTTTAACTTTGACGTTTAATGCGCCATGTTGCACAATGTACTATTAACAATAGAAAATATGGAATTTATCAAAACATTTTATTTTATAATATTTTATTTTTACCGGTCTCTTAACAAAAAAAATATATTCTAAAGTAAAATTAAATAATACAATTATCAAGTACCAATTACAAGAGGATTAATAAATATAAAGATATGCTTTTCGGCCTTCTTTTCATACACATACATAAATTGATAACTTATTTCCCTTCCTTAGCAACAAATTCGTATTTTCTTACAGTCATAATTGTATATAGGTTAGGTACCTATATACCTATTTTGTTAATTTCTACTTCCTTGCATTAATAAATCTTTGATCTTTATAAACAAAAATGTTTTACCTAAACCTATTTAAATTCTGTTTTATATATTGTAGGACATAAATAGGTTTAGGTTAACAACACCTTACCAGAATTACATTAATTTAGAATTAATAATTTTCAGCTCATAAAGGCTAACCTATATTCTTCATAATCTGATGAGTAAGTTATTTTATACACAAGTGGCAAGTAATTTGATGTAATTTATGAGTTATTTCTTAAATTAATGTTTGCCTAGTGATTAATGCTTATTCAGATGAAAGTGGACGACCGCCCCGAAACCGCCTTTTCATACAAACGTATGTAGTCCCCATTTACCTCTGGATATTAACATTATTGAAAAAAGTCAAACGAAGGGGCATAGCTATGGTCAATATAAATTGTGTAAAAATACATTCTATAATGATCCAGAGGAAAATGAGGACTACGTTTGTATGGCGAAGCGGCCGTCCCCTTTTCTCTTAATAATAAAGTACTTTCTCTTTTATCCGCTTATTAACGGATCAATCCGATTAACACTTCGTGCGCGTTACACTTTTTTAATACTCAAATAGTCCCTTCGAAATAACAATCATCAATCACATTGCGTGACCGATAAACAATAAAAACAAGCGTATTAAACTTGAATTAGTTTACATTTTTATTTAATTTGATTGTAGTTAATAAGGTTTCGAGCAGCTTCTTTAAAAGAACACGATTTGAAGCTTAGAGGTTATTAAATTTGATGTATTCTATCGAATGAAACATTAGGATATGCGAAAGCTTTATTTTATTAAGGGCTACAATTTTATGTATTTTATATGTGACAGTTTAATCGCAAAGAACTCTAGAAATAAATCGTATACCTAATGAGCAAAATATAAAACATTTTTTACAACTCCACTGACGTACTTACATAGAAAAACTACATCGCACCAACGCGAGAATACTAACTAGAACATTACAAATCAAATCCAAATTAATGCTATTAAATATTTATCAATCAACATCATAACTTAAATGTCAATTCTACCACCCAACACGAAGAAATAACTCATAAAACACATCAAATTACTTGCCACTTGTGTATAAAATAACTTACTCATCAGATTATGAAGAATATAGTTAGCATTTATGAGCTGAAAATTGTTATATCTAAATGAATGTAATTCAGGTAAGGTGTTGTTAACCTTACTATAAATATTTCTAGCCACTGATCTCCCCTTTATCTATTTTAGCGTCACCCACATCCATTTTCTATTCTCAAAAGAATCGCTAAAAGGCTCGAAGCCATTATAGTTACTTAATGCACTTATGTTTTTATCGGAGTTAGACACTTTAGCATTATTTATAGCATCGGACAAAATAAATATAACATGACAATGTTGTTTAAAGCAAAATAAAATTGACATAATAAGTTTTCTGAAAAGCTTTTACTACATAATACTAAGATAAAATCTGTATTTATGCGTCTATCTTGTACATCGAACGAAAAATAAAGACGGTATTCAATAAAATATTTCTTATGTAATCTTAGCACATTATTTTACGATTAAACAAATACCTATTTGAATTGATCGATTCGACGATCGACGGGAAATTTATTTGTATGTTCATTAATTTATCTAAAAGTTGTCTGATTTTAGCGGCGCGACGTCGGATCGCAACGCCTGTTAGCGCTATACCAAAAATAAAATGACCACATATTTAGCCAACGATAACTGTTTGAATGCATGAAATGTTGGAAATGGCATGGTGGATGGAGGACGGGGTAGTAGTCCACCAACCCGCTGGATAGACACTGTCAAGAAGGTCTGCCAGGGATCAACACAGGCGCCTATTATCAGGAAGGCGGGAAATCGTGCAGAAGAGAGCCTTGGTGCACAGAATAACGACATTATGTGGTCGTGACCCTCAGCCACGAGGAACCGAGGAAGAAGAGAGAAATGTTTGAATTTATGTAACTGTTTCCAAACCAATTCCGGAATAATAAAACTCAAACTCCACAGTTATAGTGTAACCTCGTATGTGTTTACGATCAAAGTTACCCATTATATTATCCGTTAGTTTAGTAAGTTTAGTTTGGTGTTTTATAGCACTGCATGTTAGTTGGCGTTCTGTTTTTACAACCCGAAATTTTTAAGCGTAAATGCTTGTTCCATAATGCTATGAACAGATATTGAAAAATTTTTGGTAGTTGCGAGTTTAGGAATGAAACGAAACCTTTTCACACGCGTTCGAAATTGCTAATTGTCACAAAAAAATTGTTACCAATCCATTACGTTGAAATGCCGTGTTGGGTGTCGGATCGAAAATTACAATCGAAACTACTACAAACAAAAGCTCGGCACATTTCTAACGTCCTAAGACGGGATGTCTTTTGCGTAGGTAATTAAAAATGGATCGACGATTTTTGAATATAGTTTTTCATGATAGTTCCTAATTGCCTATACTCTTACATTTTAAAGCCTTTAAGCCTTTTAACTTTCATGACCCTTTTAATGGTTCTGGGTATAATATGTAAAAAGGAGGGCAAAATATTTTTTGAGACTATTTTTTACGATATTTAAATCAAAAATGTTTTTTTAGTCCCTTTTCTTTCAAAAATACTTACTTCCCTAACGATAACCCACATAACATGAAGCAAATACCTATCGGACCGAGATCGCCACTAAGTGGCAGCCAAGCTCAAAAAGACGATTTTACCATTAAGATATTGCTAATTTATTTTACTATGCTTACAAAACAAGTTAAGGACAACTACAGCAACAATCTGGATTATAACTCTAAACATGTGTGCACAGAAGGACACAGTATGTTAAAGTATAAAGCTACAGAGATGAAACCTCATTTCTGTAGGTAATGGAAAAGTACAAACACTGGTAAAGTGTTTTTGCACAAGAGGACATATATTCTTTAATTCTAGAAAAACTAAAACAGATAACATTAATTCTGAAAACAAAAGAAATATGATGTTGCTTCTTATATTCATCTACTATTTATTTTGTTTTAGTAATAGGGATTTTTAGGGTTCCGTACCCAAAGGGTAAAAACGGGACCCCTATTACTAAGACTCCGCTGTCCGTCTGTCCGTCTGTCACCAGGCTGTATCTCGTGATCTGTGATAGCTAGACAGCTGAAATTTTCACAGATGATGTATTTCGGTTGCCGCTATAACAACAAATACTAAAAACAGAATAAAATAGAAATTTAAGTGGGGCTTACATACAACAAACTTGATTTTTGACCGAAGTTAAGCAACGTCGGGCGGGGTCAGTACTTGGATGGGTGACCGTTTTTATAGTTAATGGTACGGAACCCTTCGTGTGTGTCCGACTCGCACTTGGCCGGTTTTTCTGTTTTAGTTATTACTGCTGCACCAGGTGACATTCGTGTAGCAACTGCACTGCACTGTATTTGTAAATTTTCTTGATATGGGTGACTTTCGCCGTTGTATATAGATACAGCGCCCGCGTCAAGGCCGTAGCAGTAATGTCGCAAAAGTAATGCAGTTGCGCGCTGCAGCTGACATCCGAACGTCACCACGCAACATCAACAATTCTGCTAGAGCCGCAAAAATTATGTAAATTTAACTTGTGTTTAAATCACGTCCGTCAGTTCTGCGACAAACCTTTAAAATAAGGCCTGTATGATTCTAACCAATGAAAATGCGAATTTAAATAAAAATGCCACATGGATAAAAACGTATTAGCAAATGTGTGTCAAAATAAATTCAGATACCCATAATGCCCTCCATGGATTTACCCTGTATACACAACAAAATGGATTTCGTTTATCGCACAAACCGCGGTCCGAACCCTTTGGGTCCCTGGGAGCATGTACCCTATTACAAAATCTCGTTCAAGATGTGATATTTAGATAGGCTTTTACCCTGTGGCGAACGGGTTGAAAGTTACCGTTCTGAATATGGGTAAAGTTATGCTTTAAAGTTATGCAATTTAAACTTATGGATTTGATTTTAATTGAAATATTCTACCAATAGTAACATAAACTAAATACAAATATGATTCACTTGCATTGTATGAACATACGGCCAACGAATTAGATTTCGATGCCTACCACTTCGTACCTTGTCACAGTGACAATAATATGACGATCCCTCGCGGTTTTCATATTAACCGTCAATATGACAAGGTACAGAACACAAATTCCTTAACTGTATATTAATTATACATTGTCAAATATATTATCACACTATTTAGAAGATGTCAAAGTTACCCCAGAGCGTGCAAATCTTGTTTTTGCGTAAAGGCGGCCATATTGACGACGTGAAAACGTCGCCGGGTGAAATAAACACATTTATCTTGGCACTTAATCTATTCATCCTGGGTCTTGCGGATAGCCCACCTTATGGTTTGCTCCATGTAAATTGATTTATCTAAGAGATATTCTAATTCTAATGTACAGTTGATATCAAAAATTATCACAATTTTGTATCTTAATTATTCCATTGTATTTAATGTAGAAAATTAAAGGTGAAATTCGAATGGCTTTAGAAATGGATCTCATTATTTAAGTGATCATCATGATAATATATTATACTTAATATAACAATGCCGTAATGGCGATAAAAAAGCCTGGCTACTAATAAATAATTAGGCGTTTGATACAAAAAATAATAATAAATTGAAACAAACATAAAATGAATGGAAAATAAGTGACCGTCAAAAATACTTTTATTGCCGACTGTTCTTTATCTACTTTGCATGTCTCGCAAGTACTTCTTTCTAATGAGCCTCAACACAATGTGCTTATGTTTTTTCAACGAAATGTTCATTTGGCTACCTTCAAATCAGCTCCACATATTGTCATCGGAAATATGGAGGTATGCCAAATTTTAGTTCAATCGACCCCGGGAAGTGGTAATAAAGACTTCAATGTTACAAGATTTGAATTTGAAGCACATATAAAATTAAATATATAAACAAAGATACGCGGTGAAGTCAAATAAAAGTGTGGAAAAACAGTAAAAGTGAGAAAAAAAACAATCGGTCGAAAGTCATTTCCTTTTGCCATGACGGTAGTCGTAAAAAAAAACCTTCCAGCGTTATTACATTTATTTTACAACTTACGACATGCCGCCAGACTGAAGAAAAGAAACAAGTCCCCAGGGAACCTAGCCTTAAGTTTGCCGACCCCAAACTTTAACGTAAACTTTTAGTACTTACTGACGTGTCATGTGTCTTAGATTTAGTTTTGGTTGCGTGACAAAGTATGGAACATAATGGCAGTTAACTGTTTTTGAATGGTAACTTGATGGCTGTAGTTAATAAAAATCTTTACTACGCTCTTTTGATTTAGATATACCAACTTAAGACACTTAAGGTATTCTTACATTAGCAAGTGGTTTTAACTCTTTAACTCTTACAATATAAACACGCCATATTTATTTGATTGCCATGTAGAATTAAAGGAGACGCATGTAACTTTAGGACACGCGTCATGTCAAATTTGTCATTTTCTAGATGTTGAATTAAAAAGACACGGCCCGATTCAAACAATACGATACCTACTGATCTGTCAGTGTCAAAAATGACGAATTTTTGTCATTTTTTCAACCAAAAACGTCACTTTTGACACGGACAGATCCGTATTGTATCAGATAAATAATTAGGTCACTATTCTCGGCAGCCAACTGTACATCCATTAAAGGAACATTAATTTCTCTGATATTATTCAGTTATTTATTTGATTATTGGACGCTGTTTTTCCTTGTCTTTGAAAGCCTTCTGAGAAACAGATTCCTCGCCATCGGGAATAAAATTGTAAGTGGGATATTTACTTAGGCATGTTAGAACCTTGCAAATTTTCCTTATGTAACGATCTCTTACGTGGAAATCCAATTAAGTATATTGCAGGGGCACTAAGGGACAACATACAAGCAAAAAAGGTAGGTAGTTATCTACAAGATTAATTTTCAAATAATAAGGAAAAGGTAATCATTTCAGTCCACTGAAAATAATGAATTAATGACAATTAAAATGTGTAAGCGATTTTTATAAGCTTTCCTTTCCATTCGAAAATATTGGGTAATAGTTATTTACGATACAAGTGCGGCAAGTAGGGAATCGCAATCGACACGTTGCGAATTAGCTATTTACACGTGTATCATACAACATTTTACAGTACATTACATATTATGACCCTTTAAATTTTCGACATATTCTCGGAAAGTGCTTAAGCACTAGTGCGAAAAAGTAGGACCATGATACTGTAAAAAGTATTTTAAATTATTTTTTAAGTCTGAAAAAGTTTTATAAAAATAATAAAGAACGGAGTCAAACTTAAGATTCCTGTATTTATGATTACGTAATAGTTGTTTTGAAGCCCAAAAAACGCTAACTTAAATAAAATTAAATATTTATTTTGTACACATTGTTCAAAGATAAAGTGGCAATGTATTTGACATTATTACGCTATTATTAAAAATCATAAATCAACCTCACTATAACAAACATCAAATATCCGCCATAATTTTCAAGTCAAACCATTTTTAATAATCATTCGCTTCCGGCCGGCCGTCGCAACTTTTCAAAAGAACCATGATGGATGACGCCCGAACTTAGATTAGGGAAATGTCGCATTCGGACGGCGTATTAGGGCGATACGATCGCATTGCCGTATAGTGACGTGCTTTTATTCTCTACTGGCCCTAGAAAAATCGAGAACATTTCCAAAGAAAATTTACCCGGGATCAGGAGAGTTCCCCATAATCACAGTCTAGGAGGGCAATTGGAACGAACATTTTGATATCTAAATGTAATGATGGTGGCATTTAGTTACCATTCGCGCGTGCATTATCTTACACAATTTGTGGTATACGTTTCATTATTGGTGCCACGTCCATTATAAGGGTGATTACCATAGTCACCGAAACAAAAGAACCAGAAAGAACCTTTGTTTATATAGTTAATTAATATTACCCATATTGTTTTCATATTATTTAAATCTATTTATAAATTAACCTGGACATTTAACATTTAATATTTAGCATCATTATTTTATTATTTTACTAATTTTCTAAACGAACTTGACATTTAACGTTGCATAAACGTCAATAAAATATAAAATTATAAATATTGATTTTATTGAGATGCATGTACCTAGACTTAAGAAAAATTGAGTGCCCTTACAGGGTGTCATGTACCTACCATCCTCAAACTGTAAAACCTAATGTATTATGAACATGACTGCAATACAATAAAGAATAAAGAACAAAATAATTTTTCATTTATTGATTATTTATTATTATTATTTTTTTTAGATAATTAGCCAAATTTCTTACATGATTTATTGGAAACAAGAAAAATATTCATATAAAATTCCAGTGAATATTATTGGTGCCACGTCCATTATTTTACGTTTAGCTTACGTTTGATTGAATATTGTACATTTCGGTACATTAAGGAAACCTTTGAACCTTTGTTAATGTCACATTATTGTTACTTGTAAGACAAGGTTGTGACATATTTCGAAGGCAAAATTCCCTTGAATCGGAAACTCTAGGTATTTTGATTTTTTTCTGCTTCAAAACACTGCTTACATCACTGGCTTTACTAGTACTGTCGCAATATTTACACGAAACCAATAGACTGTGATGAATGCAGTACGTATTTTTTACTTCCTGATGATGATGATGAAGATATATTAATACTATTTACATGCACACCTGGTCGTGGTCGCGGATAACTGATGTCCCAGCAATATGTCAGGTAGTACAAAATATTGGTTTTTTGTAAGTACCTAACGAAAACATTTAAAACATTGTAATGTTTTTTTTTTTACTTTATAGCTAAGTACACAACTGAGTAGTCTATTTGTGGTGACATTAATTTACTTTATATCTGCAATTACACAGATAATTCGCAGTACCTACTCAGTTGAAAGCCTGCCCCTTGACTGAGTTCTTTTAATTACGGTTTATTCAATGATCATAATTGCTCAGAAATGTATGTTATTGCAGCGTGAAGCTATTTACAGTGAATGCATACTGGTCATTTTGTTTGAAAAGCTTGAATTTACTTACTTTGAACAAAGATAGATATAACTCCGTAATAGATGGATACAGTCTAAGGAAAAAACGTGCCTCGAAAATCACGAAAATTTGATTCTCGATCAGATGTCGCCACTAGTTTTGGCCTACTCTCGTAGAGAGGGCGGTGACGGTTTCGTTTGTTATTTATAATTTTAACGCATATCAGTGAAAGAACATGGGTCAAAATCATATAAAAATAATTAATTCAAATAAAAAAATCATTTATCCATATTTAAATACATTTTAACGTATGTTTATAAATCTTCATTTTTAGTTTTAAAGTATATCGATAGATGGCAGTGAATTTACAGTGGTTACAAAATTTACTATGACAGTACCGCTCTAGTATAAGTTACTCTATGCTTAAGATAAGGCGATAAGTTCAGGCATCAAGCCATAAACCTAGGCTTAAACTTATTAACCAAGATAATTGTTCAAGTTAAGCAAACTATAAAGGCATATTACATCTGAAACTGTTATCGCTGGGATCGCTTCTTATTAATTCGTGGCACAGAAACACATAAGCAGACCTTGAAGTTCTTGCGGTGGCAGCGTGGTTCCATTTTTATCGCCTGTCTCTATGCTTATTACTTTCGCACTTACATATCTGTTAGAACGTGACAGGTGATAAAAATGCGACCGTGCTACGGCTGCTGAAAGCGTTTTAAGGTACGATTCCGATTCAGAATACACCAGCATTAAAGATGAAATTCAAATGTCAAAAGTCCGGGCAGCAACATCTTATTATATCCTCTTTGCTTTGAAGTAACGGCCTCGTTTGTGACTAAAACAGCAAACAAAAAAGCAGCAACAAACAATATAGCAGGGGTATATATCCCAGTCAATATAAGTCTAGTGAAACTAACCGTCAATCATTCAAAACTCTTATTAAAACAGCATATTTGGTAAAAAATAAACACCTAAAATATGTATGATAAAAGATACAATTGTGAACTATATCTTCAATACATACTTTTGTTTAAAGTTTTGAAAGCATGTTTACTAAAACACAATGTTATATATAAAGTTATCTCGTTTATTAATGCATTTTCTTATAAGAAATATTTTTATACAACTGCTAAGTATATAACAGAGAATCCGAACGCTCAAATGGAAATGGACAGGGCACATGATGCGCTCACAAAAAGACAAATGGACAAAAGATGTCACAGAATGGTACCCAAGAGGAAAGAAAAGACCCCAATGTAAACGATACAAAAGATGGGAAGATGACTTTCCTGAAGACTGGAGAAGACTCAAAAATCCTCGATGAGTGGCGCCGCCTGGAGGAGGCCTATGTCAAAGACAGCCTGACAAAGAAGAAAAAAAAAAGCATAAATAGATAAAATATAGATACATATACTAATATAATTATAATGTAAAAACTGAGTCAGGAATAAAGGCTATTTCAATTCAATTCAATTCAATTTAAGTATATAACAATCATTAAATTACTAAATCAGTAACTAACAAACCTTCTTTAAGAGGATACGGGAGCTGCTAATATTTAAATATTTTAGGTGAATATATCCGTCTCGCTAACGGAAGTGGTTCCTAAAACTAGTGCGATAAGGACAACGCTAGGTTAGGCGAAAAATCCTGCGTAAAAATCTCAAAAAACGAGGTTTTGTACTCGACTGTTACCTCCTCCAAAACTTAACCTGATATTTCGTACACAAGTTCCGAAAAACTCATTGGTACGAGCCGGGGTTTAAACCCGCGACCTCCGGATTGCAAATCTCACGCTGTCGGTCAGGCCTAGTGGGTAGTGACCCCTGCCTGCGAAGCCGATGGTCCTGGGTTCGAATCCCGGTAAGGGCATTTATTTGTGTGATGAACACAGATATTTGTTTCTGAGTCATGGGTGTTTTCTATGTATATAAGTACATGTTTATCTATATAAGTATAGGTATGTATATCGTCGCCTAGCACCCATAGTACAAGCTTTGCTTAGTTTGGGGCTAGGTTGATGTGTGTAAGATGTCCCCTAATATTTATTTATTTTATTTATTTACCGCTAGGCCACCAGCGCTTCGGTAGGCCACTAGCGCTTCAGTCCCAGCAGTAATGTCGCAAGAATAGTGCAGCTGTAGTTGTCATCTGAATGTTGGTAATATTAATGTTCAATATGAATGAAACATTATGACAACATTAGTCATACTTTTCGGACTAAATTGAAAAAGCTTACTTAATTTAACCGAAGAGATAATTTCAGGGACTGGCGATAACGTCCGTCAAGTGTATCCCAAAACGACCCTAATTATAACGGTATTAGAGAACGTAATTACATGACCTCTGTCTATTTTATCTTGATAATTGCTTACACATTGCGAATAACGTGACGTTTTGTGTTGGCATCTAATTAAGAGTAATTTTTTCATTCCAACATTCAAAAAACCCAATACTAATACATACAGTGAAGGTCATAAATGATTATAGTTTAATCAATACACGTGTGATAATTTATGTATTTTTTTTTTTATAAATTGTCCTATAATAATTTAAGGTGCCAGGCGATATCGTTATGTCTTATATAGTACTATGTGTAATATAGTACTTATCTTTATAATTGTATAAATTTAAACTGCATAAATTATGAATATATTATTAATACTAAATCTATTTACAAAAACCACTGCATGTTTTGTAAACTAGTGTAATATTTATTGAAATAAATGGCTCCACATGTGTAATATTTTGGATGCCATACAACGATAGTATGATATATTATTATTATTAATTCATTTATTCATATAAAACAATTACACAGTTACATATATACTATAAATGCGTCAAACTGGAGTAACCAGTATGTTGGCGCGCCGCGCTCAAACCGTTCGATTTGTTTACTTAGAAATGTCCCTTTCAGCCTGTATTTTAATTTAATCTAATACCTACTACTCGACTACGCTCGTTGCACTACATCGTAGCCAGTATCGTAGAGGCGTAAAACATGCGGTGTTGACATAGAAGGGCCGCTAAGGATTTTAACGAGCTTTAAGAGTTGCATGTATTATGGGTGTTTTTTTTTCTCGTTTTGTTGTGTCAGCGTATATAAATGATATAAAATTTTAATTATTTATTCGAGCTCAGGCACGTGAGCAGCGGAAAATGATAGCACGAAAAAACTACTATCATTTCACGGAAAGCGTCGCGTGTCAAATCTGATAAGGATAACCATAATGGTTGGTAGACAAACGTTTGCCGTTTGGAAAGCTATGATTATGTCCGTGTATTGTTTTAACGTGGTGTGTGGCATTACTGTAGATTTTATACAATGTATCGTTTGATAAAAAAAATAACGCGTTATTATGCCCCTAAATATTCGCTTCAGGCGAATTAACTTTACGCCGGTGCTCAGCGTCGAGCGTAAAAAACAAATGAACGACCTTCCTTATGACGCACAGACCACGTATTCTAAAGACATAGCATAGTCCCGCTACCTCCTCTGCCACGCATACGGTAGCTTTACTCGATTAATTTTCGAATTTCGAATCACGCCACCAATCCTACTTCAGTCGGCGGACCACATGTCTTTGAACGGACCAATCACTCGCTCACCTCGTCCCCCGCACCCCTGTATTTTTGGCAGCATCGGTTTCATGAAATAATTGCTCTATACGAGTTCTTTAGAAATAGGTGTTCTGTGTTATGACGGTTTCAAAATCTCTAATAGTCTCTGTAGTTAGTGGCCGGTTTTGATGCTTTAACGTCAACTCTTCAGATTGCATCGTCATAAGGAAACATATTTATCGATCTATATTTTATCGACTCTATTATATCTTAGCGTTTTCCCCGTTGTATCCTAAATTAGCTTGGTAAAAGAACTAGTTCGTTCAAAAGCTGCTTTTATCGTTGACGTCAATTAGTCACGTAATTATTTTTCTATGTCCATCTGTATGTCCATCAAATTAAAATTGATACGCTGAAGAAGAGTTTTTCAATGTGACTGCAAAAGCAGTAGCTAAAAATACAGTCTTTTTCCAGATTATTTCATGAATCACTACTAGAATATATTGAGGTTGAATTCAAAATGAACTATTATTTTACTGGGTCAGGCTGCCTAGTCGTTAGATGATAGGTATTTTAATTTTTAAACGTTTATAAATATCGCCAACATAAATGTGAATGAAAACGAAAGATTAAGCATCCAGCTTCGCTCGGAGGAAGGCAATTGTATGTAGAATTATTTATTACTGTATTAATATGATGACCACATACTAGTAAATCCACGTGATATGATTTATTGTAATTTTAGTTCGCACCGTTTTATTTTACAGGAAAAACAGCGACCATCACAAAATTATGTCCTACCTTCCTTATCAACGAAAACCTTTACCACATAACGTCGCACAGAGGCTCCCGAAATAATTTTTATGTCAGCTAATATGACACCGGCTCCGCTATAAATCCATATTATCTTTATCAAGATCAATCATAGGACACGGTAGGATATTGAGGCCCGGGCGGGGGTGGTACAATATACAAGCGAACGGAATTCGAAAATAAAGAGATTGAACGAGAAAGACAATCGTTCTGGGTCAGGGTTTGTCCATATTATTGACAGGTAAGTTTTATTTAATTTTGTGCAATTTTGTCTCTTTTCCTATAAATGAAATAAACATCTAATGTTTTTAAGGATTTTAAGACAGGTTTCAGTGCTAAGTTCCAAATAATATTTTATTTTATTTTAAAATTTGACCGATTTCAGTTATAGCAGCGACGGAATGTACTTATATACAGACGAAGCTCTTAGACATCAAAAACTTAAAAAAACGGTCCACATTACTGACACTTACCTATCTGACACGTATCACTGACAGTTTATCCTTTGTCAATAAATATACCGCGCCCGCGGCTTTTAGTTCGCATCGTTTCATGTATTTGAATATTATCCAATACACAATAAAATTTCCCGCTATTTGACAACCGGTCTGGCCTAGTGGGTGTGGGTAGTGAAGCCTGAAGCCAATGGTCCTGGGTTCGAATCCCCGTAAGGGCTTTATTTGTGTGGCAAACACAAATATTTAATCCTGAGTTTTCTACGTATACACGTATGTATATATCTATAATGTATAAGTATGTATATCATCGCCTAGCACCCATAGTACAAGCTTTGCTTAGTTTGGGGCTAGGTTGATCTGTGTAAGACTTCCCCTAATATTTATTTACTTATAATTTATTTAAAAAGTTGTGATTGGTCGCTAAAAGTTTTTATTGGCTTAAAAAAAAAAAAAAATTTAAAAAAAATCGTAAAACTATGTGTCAAACATTTTACGCGGCATTGCAATATTTATTGAAACAATGTTTGTCGTCTAATAAGTTTTATATAGCTTTTATCTATGATACGAGTATTACCTATCCGAAACAGTTTTCAATTGTTAAATTAAAATTAGTTATGTCTTAATAGACCTAGGTATTCTCTTAAAATTATTCTTCGTTTTCTTCGCCTTTTTTTTTAAGTTTTCAATTGTTAAATTAAAATTAGTTGTAAGTCTTAATAGACCTAGGTATTCTCTTAAAATTATTCTTCGCTTCTTCGCCTTTTTTTTTAGGAGGGGAAAAATGCAATTACGCATACCACTCGGGCAAGAGGACAAACCCCGAGTGGTTATGTGGGACTCCTTGTTTTGGGCTAATGGGGCCCCAAGTCTACCCACTAAACAACCTGTCTGCCGCCATTGTGCTGTAGCGGTGGGCTGTAGGAACGCTCGCGCTTTACTTCTACAGCACCACCAGCACCAGTCCGTGTTTGCGGACCGCCGCCTCCGGAGGCCCTTGATGGCCTCGTTTCCTTATGGACCGTATCCAGTACGGTCGCCCTCTCAGGGACCTCGTGTGTGAAGGATGGCAGGCGTCCCCGTGCCTGTCATCCTGAGGTCAACCTACGGAGGCAGGCGGCGGTCATGTGCGACCCGTCTGCGTCGAGCACGCTTGCGGCGCCGTGGGTCGGCCGTTGGGTTGGTCTCCCTGGCCCGTTCCGCCATTTCCTTCTGCTGTATTACGTCCTTGCAGAAGGTCTTTACAGCTTGCCACGACCTGTCACTGTCGACCATGGACTTGACCACGGCCGGCAGCGACAGGTCCGGCCCCACTATGGCTATCATGTCAGCCCGCTCTGGTCGTTTTCTTCGCCTATCCCAAGTTTACATCTTAAAACTTAAGGTACCTATGTATATGTACAAGAGCAATGTTTTTTTTTGTAGATTTCCTTTTTTTTGTTAGATTTTGATAAAAATTGATAGGTTTGAGAAGCTCCTTATTTTGGTTGGAATAAACACGAAATACAAATTTGCGACAAAAAAAAATATGAAGATTGCCATTGAGTTACTGAAAATTCCACACGTTTTCCGTAACTCAGTGGAAGATTTTGTAGGACATACAGTGAAATTGCGCTTATGTTATACAGAATAAGGAACTCTATCTATCCACCAAATTTTATTAAAATCTGAGAAAAATGAAAAAAATGACAATAAAATAAAAAATTACCCATAAGTGGTAGGCTCAAATTTAATTTGTGTTGTTACTACCTACTACTAAGATCTACTTAAGTTACAAATAAGTGTCCAGTATCAAAATTATTCGTATTTTTTTTTCAGATAAAAACTTATACTCTTATCACTTGGACCCCAACTTAAAGTACGGCCCAATATTTCTTCATTTAATATTAAGGACCTTACCTTTTTTGCTTTGAGTAATCTCTGCTGAAATCATATGGGGAATAAACAGCATCCAGCCATCTTGAAATAATTTCAGCCGGGTGATCGGTTCAGTTGCCCGGACTTATTGGTTTTATTTATTTATTTTATTATTTTTTATTTAAAATGTATTTCAGGCATCAAGGCCCATATTACATGGAATGTGATGGATGAAAAAGTATGACGTATACGATCAAGTGTAGATTTCAGCTACAGAATTTATTCGCAATTTTTTGATATTTTATTCAATAATGTTGTCTATAAAAATTCATACTCGCTTTCAAGTCTATTTATACCGGGTGGGGTCTGTAACAAGATAAAATTTTAAAATTAAAACAGGTATCACTACATAGTATAAAACAAAGTCGCTTTCCGCTCTGTATGTATTTCTGTCCCTATGTATGCTTACATTTTTAAAACTAGGCAACGGATTTTGATGCGGTTTTTTAATAGATAGAATGATTCAAGAGGAAGGTTTATATGTACCTATATAATTTGTAAAGGTTTTGAGTAGATTAGTTGAACTACCCGTCATACCCGTGCGAAGCCGGGGCGGGTCGCTAGTTTAATATATGAGGGTAAAAGTGACTTCTGATGAGATATTATCGGAATTGTATGACGGGCTGATAATATATTGGATTAATGTCTGAAAAATAATAAAAAAACCTCTGTAATTAACGCCATTTCACGGGAAAAATTAAAATGGAATATTTCACATTTCATTCCATAAATGTTATGATGGTATTTTTAATCAAACGAAAATACATATTCAGTCCAAAATATCTGTAAATGTCACCTTTACACGTTTCATGGTAAGAATCTTATATTTTTCAGAAATTAACGATATTTTTATATTCGTGGTTCTACTACTCCTTTTACGACGAAAAACGAGTTTCTACGGAAATAATGTAAAATCTTAATGTATAATAGTCATTTACGATACAAGTGCGGAAAAGAGGAAATTCGAAACGAGTGGCGATAAATTAAAACACGACCGCAGGGAGTGTTTTAAATCGACCCGAGTTGCGAATTACCTTTTCGCACGTGTATCGTACAACGTTTTACAGTACATATGGCCCTTTAAACTTTTGACATATGCACGAAAAGTGCTCATTCCCGCACTAGTGCGAAAAAGTAGCACCATATGTACTGTAAAATCTTTTTCCAAACTTCTTTTAGTCTACCTCATTCTAAACGTCACTTTAACTCCCAACTCTCAGAAACCGCATATACCATATAAAAGGTACCTAAAATATACAGGTTACAAAACAGCTCCAGGTTCCTAAAGTTAAATTGCACGTGAACGCTTCCCAAAAGTTTATATCACTGGCTCATTCCCGATAAATTCCGGTATTTACGTCGACTTCATTAAAACCTTAACGATTCGCTTAATTTTATTGCGGTCCAAATTGCCCGAAGTAACTCCCATTCGCTATTAATCATATCGGGAAAACCAGTATAAGAGTGAAACCTGAGGGCCTACCGAGAACCACGTTCGACGTGTTGCCTCCCTGTCATACTTACGTATGAATTTACAAGTGCGACAGAGAGGCACCACGTCGAACAGGCCCTCTGATCCCTATGAATAGGTATTATACATGCGAAAGTAAGTCTACCTGTTACCTCTTTACGCTTAAATCGCTTTACGGAACAGATTTACCTATAGATGTAATCTCCGAGATAGTTTGAAGCCAGGAGAAGGACATAATATGATAGTTCTTATAATCATCATCATCAGTCCACGCATAAAAAGTCGCGTGCAGAAACTAGTTAGGTAAAAATTCGAAAGTAACTGTCTGTCTGCTACCTCTTCACGCTTACACGACTGAACCACTTTAGATGTAATTTGGTGTGGAGATAGTTTGGGGCCCAGGGAAGGACATTATTTATTACTGGGAGCCCATAATGTCCCACTGCTGGGCAAAGGCCTCCCCCCACTTTTTCCAGTATTCCCGATCCTGTGCAGTCACTGGCCATTCTTTTAAAAAGGAGTGTAACTCTTTTGTCAACGCCGACGACCGTGGTCTACCATATCCTCGTTTTGAGCCGCGCTTATAAATTACAAATTTTTTTACCGATTTTTTTTCTATCCCCAAATTAATTCGTACCGTTAAGATTCCATAATTGATCAACGACCAAATCAATGGGTACCTACCTACCTGCTCTTAAACATTAGTTTAAAATTATAAACTTAATTAAAGCTATTTGTAGATTTACTTGTAATCTGACTGCATGGTGCCCTAAAAATCACCGCCATGACACCCCCGGACACATGCTGCTGAAATTGCCGAATGGCAACCGTTTTCGTGTTTATTAAATAGTTATATCTTGTTTTCTTGACTTTTTTGGATTACCCTTGTTGGGAGTATCTATAGCTAATTATTTTATGAATATAAATTGAGCACTTAAACTCAGCCTGAAACAGTGAGTAAATAACCAATTTCCTTAGCCCAAAACATTGATAAGCTCCAAAATTCAGTAGGTAGATACTTTTTGAGGCAAATATCCTGCAAATTGTATTTTTATATTTATCCCAAATAGTTCTAAGCTACCCTCCGGCCCGGGGTGCCACAGAAAACCAGCGCTGTGGTATTTATTTATACCAGATCATATGCTGAGTGGCGTCCTTTTGTAGCCACTATAGCGGCGCCAAAATTTGTTGTTGTTCATTAACCCTTACCTTACTCCTTTTTCTATAACTACCATTGTACCTAGCTTTAAGTGTTTAGTGAGTAAGTTCTTTTTTGTAACTGAGGTGGCGCTGTTTGTAGAAGGTCTTTACAATAAATGTCTTTCTTTCTTTCAAATATCCAATTGTTCTATTCATCATTTATCCTGCATATAACAACAAAAGGTAACGTATACCTGTCCGTTGTACATTAAAGTACATTATGGTTATCTGAGAATTCCGAAATCCGTCTAAGTCTACTCAGCTTCGCGTAATGCCACGTCACGTCACTGAGAAGGCCGCAGTGGGTAGAATTTGGCGGTAAGTTATCTTATCTTATCTTATAGTTTCGGGGGCCCTTACGGATACACTTCGACCCATAGGGATCTTTTGTGCAGTTACCCCCTAGGAAAGATCCGTCCTCTACTCAAGAGCCTTCCCCACCATCTCCATATGCCGGATGATGGACCTTATGGGTAGCTTTTTGAATTCCTTTGGTACCAGGTAGCCTGTTCCAAAGTCCTTCATTCTTTGTCTGGCGAGGGCGTGACATTCACACATTAGGTGTTCTATTGTCTCTTCCTCTTCGCCACACATACGACAATCGGTGTTGTCAGCGTGCCCAGGATTCCCTTGACCCCGTAATGGCCAGTAAGTTAACATTGTAAACACAAACCTATGATATGGAGCAGAAATTGAGTTATGCTGGTCAGCAAAATATTTATTATCAGCGCGTGACGATAACTAGACAGAGGTTGGCTCAAGAGATTAATTTTGTTTCGCCGTAGATTAGAATTACGATTGCACGCTTGTACTTATATATAAATATGCACTAGTTAATATTATGGAATAGATGTCTAGGTGGCCGTGTGGTTGCCGGCTTAAGAGTAGCCCACTCCGTGCTTATCCATGGATGTCATAAAAGGCGACTAAAGGAGTAAGAGGGCAGTCACCTAAGTCAACTAGGGATTCCCAAGGAGGGTTGATGTCAGGCAGGCGGCCGATCGTAAAAAGATATGCCAAATCGTATACAACATGAGTGCGACAGATAATAGAATATGCGATAGTGCTAGGGCGTACCCCGCAGGCGACGCGCAGGCGCAGCACCCGGCGGCTGTGAGAAATGGACGAGGGTTGCTGCACCAGGGACGGGGGCAGCGTAAGAAGCTAGTCCGGGGAATAAGACTGAGGATTGCAAGTTGGAATATAGGTACGATGACTGGAAGAGGAAGAGAGTTAGCGGATGTTTTGGAAAGGAGACGAATAAACGTGGCATGTCTGCAGGAGACGAAGTGGAAGGGACGGAAAGCAAGAGAAATTGGGGCGGGTTATAAGTTTTACTATTGCGGCAGTGATGGGAAAAGAAATGGGGTGGGGGTAGTGTTAGATAAGGAGCTTAAGAACAAGGTGATGGATGTAAAGAGAGTGAATGATAGAGTAATTATCGTGAAATTGTTGATAGAAAACTTGATTTTAAATGTAATTAGTGTATATGCACCGCAGACTGGATGTGATGATAGTTTGAAAGAGAAATTCTGGGAGGATTTGGATGTGGAAATTATGGGAATACCAGAATGTGAGGAGATATACATTGGAGGAGATTTTAATGGACATGTGGGAAGAATGAATGACGGATATGAAAGAGTGCATGGGGGCCGTGGTTATGGAGTCAGAAATCAAGAGGGTGAAGCTCTACTGGAAGCAGCCTTAGCCTTTGACTTAGCCATAGTGAACACCTACTATCAAAAGAAAGAACAACACCTTATCACATACCGTAGTGGTCAACACTCTACCCAAATTGATTACTTTCTCCTAAGAAGGAGTAAAATACATTTGGCTAAGGACTGCAAAATAGTACCCAGTGAGAGCCTAGTTTCCCAGCATAGGTTACTGATTCTAGACTTAAATCTTAAAGTACAACGTTTGCAAAAGAACTCGAAGCCCCCACCTAGAACGAAATGGTATAGATTGAGTGACAGGGAGTTAGCTGAAGAATTTAGAAAAAGAATAGTCGATAAGATGGTAGGAATGGGTGATATGGCAGAGATGAGAGTAAATGGTTGCTGGAATGAAATGGCAGTATGTGTAAGAAGTGTGGCGAGGGATGTTTTTGGGGAAACAACAGGGAAAGGCAAGATTGATAGGGATACATGGTGGTGGAATGCAGATGTGCGAATGATTCTGAAAGAAAAGAAGAATGCTTTTAAAGAATGGAAAAGTGTGGAAGAGGGTAACGATAGAGAGAAAGAAATCAAGAGGTCAGCTTATCTAACAAGTAAGAAGAAGGCTAAAAAAGCAGTTGCAATAGCAAGGGCCAAGGTACAAGATAAATTGTACGATTTCCTTGAGACCCCACAAGGCCAAAAAGACCTTTACAGAATAACAAGAGAGAGAGAGAGGAATGCAAGAGATATAAATCATATGAAATGTATGAGAGACGAAGCAGGAAAGATTTTGACGGATAACAAGAGCATACAAGAACGCTGGAAGAACTACTTTAGTAAACTTATGAACGAAGAGAATGATTGGAGTGGAGTGCTAGAAAATGCTAGAAATAACATTGGTATGGTGAAAGAGATCACTATAGAAGAAGTAAAAATGGCCGTGCAAGGTATGAAGAATGGGAAAGCGGTTGGGCCAGATGGTATACCTGTGGAAGTATGGAAGTTTCTGAAAGCGGATGGGTGGAAGTGGCTGACTTTATTCTTTAATAAGTTGTTGCAAGAAGAGGAAATCCCTGATGAATGGTGCAACAGTTCACTGGTGCCCGTTTTTAAGAATAAGGGTGATGTACAGGATTGCAACAACTATCGAGGAATAAAGCTCATGTCACATAGTATGAAGATATGGGAAAAAGTGGTAGCGAGACGAATGAGAGAAGAAAGTGAGGTAACACAGAACCAATTTGGGTTTATGCCGGGCCGGGGAGCTACGGACGCCATATTTGCACTTCGCCAACTGTGCGAAAAATACAGACTTGCGCAAAAGAACTTGCACATGGTGTTCGTGGACCTGGAAAAGGCATACGATAGAGTCCCCCGTAAGGTTCTGTGGTGGTCTATGAGAGAGAAAGGAATGCCAGAGAAGTATGTGAGGCTTGTTCAGGCGATGTATGATAGAGCCAGTACTCACGTCAGGTCTGAAGCTGGAGTAACCGACAAGTTCAATGTGGCGGTAGGTTTACACCAGGGATCGGCTTTAAGTCCATATTTGTTCCTCCTGGTTATGGATGCTCTGACATCGAACATACAGGAGGAGGCACCCTGGTGTATGCTGTTTGCCGATGACATTGTTCTTGTCGGAGATAATGCACTTGAGGTCCAGAGCAGGCTGGTAAAATGGCAAGAAAAGCTGGAAAGTGTGGGACTGAAAATAAGCAGAACCAAAACGGAGCACATGTTCTGCGATTTCGGTGGTCTATCCAGTTTTTCCCATATTGCCTTAGATGGTGTATCCCTACCAGTCTGCCCCGACTTCCGGTACCTTGGGTCATTGATCCAGGGCGACGGACGCATAGACCGTGACGTGAAAAATAGAATAAATGCGGGTTGGATAAAATGGCGACAGGTCTCTGGAACAACTTGCGATCCACGAATGCCTCTTAAACTTAAGGGGAAAATTTACAGGACGATCGTGAGACCTGTTGTAATGTATGGATCAGAATGCTGGGCGATGAAAGTGACGGATGAAAGAAGAGTGCACGCAGCGGAAATGAGGATGTTGAGATGGATGTGTGGAGTGACGAGAAAGGATCGGATTAAGAATGAGTATATTAGGGGAAGTTTGAAAGTAGCACCAGTAACGGAGAAGATAAGAAGTAGTAGGTTAGCGTGGTATGGGCATGTGATGAGGAGGGATGAATGCCATATAGGCAAAAGAATGTTAGGGATGAATGTTGATGGACGGAGAGCGTATGGTAGACCCAAAAAGCGATGGATGGATTGTGTGAAAGAGGATATGAGAAAGAAAGGAGTGAGTGCTGAGGTGACGAAAGATAGAGGAGAATGGAAGAGAAAAACATGTTGTGCCGACCCCACATAACGTGGGATAAGGGCAGGAAGAAGAGAGAGATGTCTAGGTTTATCATCCCCCCTAAATAAGGTTAAGTTTCAATTTCCGTCGTAAACCTCAATCTGCTGCTATAAAAGATAAAACCCTTCGTGGTTGTTGTAGAAAAGACACGAAAGACAATAATGCGGATTCAAACAAACAGTAACATAAGAGATTTTTTACCTAGCCTTTTTTAGTGTCCCGTAAATTTTAATTAAAAAAAAAAAAATTTTAATTTAAATGATTTCATTTATTGTGAATTTTTAATTTAATTGATTTCATTTATTGTGATCATTTAAGTTAGTAAACTATTCCTTATTCATGTACAGTCGCGTTCACAAAGATCTTTACAAGCAAAAGTTCCAAAAATACATTTTCACTAGTTACAATAATATACTTACTCACACTGATAATAAGGTCGTTTAAATATATTTTTCAAACGTTGGCTTGAAAGATGGTTGCGAACTCGACCGTACGCGTACTGTTTCTAATCTATCGCCTATGCGCGGTTTTAATCCTATTTCCACATCTGCATAATCTAAAGACGACGACAGCATGTCAAGTGACAGCCTGCGTTATTTCAAGGAAAATAAGGTTCGCTTTGCCATTACAAAACTACATCTAAGGCGCTGAGGTGTGTCTTAGACAAGTAAATTTAAACTTTATTCCTATTCCTACATATAACAATTTTCTTTGCATGTTGAAAGGATTTTCTTACATCGTAGACATTCTGAGAGCTACTCAAACGAGCAACGCATTCCTTGCAGAAAATGCGACGTGAGAAAATAAAGTTTAATTTAAAATAAACCGTTTCAATGGTATAAAATATAGATGGTGCGTTAAACCGTTAACCCAGAGTGTCAAATTGTATTGGTAACCATGGCAACTATAGGTTTAACCGGTTAACCCGGGTTAGTGGGATGGTGCAAGTGGCCCTTAGACATCGATTTACTGTTCAATGCGATTGAATAAATAAATGTAGAAGATTATACCTACGCGCACGGTTTGGGCCGACGAAAATAAAATCATGTCACAAATCTTTCAAAGTGAATTTATGGTAGGTAAATAATGAAACAAAACTAATAAGCAAAACATATTTTAGACTAGGACAGGATGTTTATGTTATCCCGGTTTTTGCCAAATAAGGTTTTCAGAATGTTCCCAAAAGTGTTAAACAAATGGTTACTTACGCTAATAATATGATTTATAAATTGCTGTGGCATCGTGCCAGGAGGCTAAGAATACACAACGAAGCACAGAAAACATAATAGTAAAGAAGCTTGACTAACTAGTATGCATGTACTCAACTTATATATATTTTTATAACAAAAATGAAGCAATTCAACCAAATAGGTTAATTATCACGAGAAGTTGAAATATTATTATAATGTGTACTTTATTGCTAGTTTGTTCGCATGTAATGTATTGGATAGTTTTATTGATTTTAGGGTTCCGTACCCAAAGGGTAAAAACGGGACCCTATTACTAAGAATCCATTGTCCGTCTGTCTGTCTGTCACCAAGCTAGAAAGTTGAAATTTTCACAGATGATATAGGTATTTCTGTTGCTGCTATAACAACAAAATAAATAGCAAAAAGTACGGAGTATTTAGTAATATTTTGAATCGATGTTTTGATTCAATCACGTTACCTACATATATACCTCGAGACTGTGTGACTTTTTCACTAGGTACACATAACGTAACGTATCACGTAACGTTAAAAATAAGCATAATTCATTTTTTAATATCGAAAAAGTACAATCTATTTCAATATATTCTTTTATCGTTACAGGTACGTTGCTACAGAATCAAAAAGGGAAAAGAACTAGAATAAAATTAGCAGAGGTAAGATTACTACTAGCACAATTGGATTACTTACGACAAACCTCAAATCGATGTTGCTGCCCGGATTTTTGACATTTGAATTTCATCTTTAATGCTGTCATGTCTGAATCGGAATCGTACCTTAAAACGCTTTCAGCAGCCGTAGCACGGTCACATTTTTATCACCTGTCACGTTCTAACAAATATGTAAGTACGAAAGTGACAGGCACAGTGACAGGCGATAAAAATCGAACCACGCTGCCATCGCAAGAACTTCAAGGTCTGCTTATGTGTTTCTGTGCCACGAATTAATAAGAAGCGATCCCAGCGATAACAGTTTCAGAGGTAATATGTTTTTATAGTTTGCTTAACTTGAACAATTATCTTGGTTAATAAGTTTAAGCCTAGGTTTATGGCTTGATGCCTGAACTTATCGCCTTATCTTAAGTAACTATACGAGCATACATATAGACCTCAATACGTTATATTACTTAATGCAATGAGTAAGCATATTTACTCATTGCATTAAATCTAGATTTACAAGCTGAGAGAGAGAGGAAAGGGGGCGAAATCAAGTGACCGCTTCTCCATACAAACGTAGTCCCCATTTTCCTCTGGATATTAAATAATATAAAATATTTTTACGCAATTTGATGTTTAACGTTTTGATTTTTTTAATAATTGTAATTGCTTTTTAAAAATTGTATGGAATTTGTTTTTCGCCCTTATTTCTTATAATAAGTGCATTATTAGTTAAGCGGTTAGAAAAAAGATACGCAAAATCCGCTGGCCATAGAACCCTAAAAGTAAGTTATTTAGATCACACTGGCGTATGATGTCACTCACGGACTCCCGGCTCCAAAAAAAAGGCGGCAGCGATCCTATCACGACCGGGTTTCATGCAGATTTTAGCTTCTAAGGTCTCGCAGTGGATGCAGCAAAAATTACAATTTCTGACAGATACTACTCTGGCAGTGGCACGAATAATCAATGGACAGGAATATGACTGGTTAAAGATTAAAAAAATCAGTACATAGTCTGGCAAACCAATTTTGTCAATAACAAAAGAATAAAATTAAATACGATACTCATTCCTCTTTTTAGGGTTTATAATGCTTCTATTGACAAAAAATTGGACTACATGGAAAGCAGTAAAGAGAAAGAGAAAATAAGCTCATTATTCATTATTATTTACAACGACGGGACTTAATCGCGTAAAATAAGTATTAAACCCACCTCCGACGTTTCGAGGACGGCGTTGTCCCCGTGGTCTTCTCCGAGACAAAATTGAGTAAAAATCGTGAAAGTTTAAATAAGCTCATTATTTATAATAGGTAGGTAGTAATTATGTAATACCTACTGGTAGGATTATACACTTCTGTTTCGTTTTGTAAAAAAATAAATCGATGTCTTAAAAATGAATAAAGAATCTTCTAGAACACAAGCAATATGTAATTACAATAAGAGCAAAAGATAAAATCTTAAAACATCGCTTCACCCTAAATATTTCTTTTTTTATTTCACCCAAGAAACAGTGGAAATTCGTCCGACATTTTTCAAGAGCCAATAAATTTAATCATTCCGTAAATGTAGAGGGAGGGGGAGGAGATAAATTACTCCTCCCCGAGGACAATAAAGTAAGTGAGGATATAGTGTCTGGAGATAATTGTTAATAATATCCTTTTAATTGTTAACGCTAATTTACTGGTGCTAAATGTTTGTTTTACCCACTTAGATAAAAAAGACGAGCACTTAGGAGCTACTTAATTACGCGCCGTTAACTTATGGAGTAGGTATGCACTTGGTACTTTGACTATGTAGGTAATAATAGACCGCGAGCCAGGCGCCAATTTCGTCAGTCATCGCCTCCCGGGCGAAAACTCGTATAGCGGTTAACGGCTATGTATGATGAACCCTCGTGAACCTCAGCTGCCGCTTCGTTGGTGGGTTGAGGAATGGCAGCCACCGAAACGCGTAACAAGGTCTTTCCACCGCGATACAACAGGCTGACGATTTGTTTTATTAACAATAGCGTCTAAACTATCACCTGACAAAGTATCAAACGGGAGGCGATGACGTCGATGACTGAAAAGATTTTTTTTTACATGTTCATGTGACCAGCTGACGGTGTTTCCACAGCGATACAATCGGCTGACGGTTTTGTTTATTCACAATAGCATGTAGACAAAGTATCAAGCGGGAGGCGATGAATATTTTTTTTATAGAATTTATTTGCTGCCATTCCTCAACCCACCAACGGAGCGGCAGCTGACGTTCACGAGGGTTTATCATATATAGCCGTTAACCACTGTAAGAATTTTCGCCCGGGAGGCGATTGGTTATGGAAAATTTGAGGGGCTACCGCGAAAACCGAAATTCGCAAATTGCGGGGATCTTTCTCTTTTACTCCAACGAAGGCCTAATAAGAGTGACAGAGAAAGATCCCCGCAATTTGCGAATTTCGATTTTCGCGGTTATAGCCCGCGGTCTATAAGTAGGGAAATGCTTTCAGGTTCGAACGTAGGAACGTAGGTAGATAGGTTGCGTTTCCTAAAACGTCCCGCATGACGCGCTGTTCAAAATCCCATACAAAATTAGATTTAACGCAAACGCGTACTCACGTCACGCTATCGAAATTTACACTAGGGGTTCAGAATGACATCTAAATGATGTTATTCAGTTATCGTGCATTTCGCTCGTACTTGTCCGTATCAATTGTCAGATATCAGTGTATCGTTCGAATTGGCCTGATGAGCACGTTTTTCGAAGTCTGAAAATGGAATAGGAATACCGGGTGAGTGTAAACGAGACTTACCGGTCAATTCGAACAACATGATAATTACTAGATACGAGAACAATACGAGATCCAATAGATACGTTATAGTTTAGTTCTCAACTAGTTCTTTTGCAGTTCGATTCGAGAAACCAATTGTCATTTCACGCTACAATTATTGTGACGATTTGGGATATCCATTAGATATCCATTGGATGTCTAAGTAATATCTTAAGCAAATCTTAAACGGTTCGTTCGAGAGTACAAATTTGACATGGCTTTCTTTAATATCTCGTTATCGTTTCTGTTTCATATCTAGAGGATAACTAATCTAGATCATTGTTCGAATTGGCCCGTTTAGCTCCGCTGTCCATCCATTTGTCTGTCAGGAGATAGTATAATATTGTGGTCAGTAATATTTGTATATTGTAGTCAGTAATAATAATAATAATATAATGGGCAAAAATAACAACAGAGTGGGTGCCCAGATATAGAAAAAGGAAAAATCATAGACCTAAACTTAGATGGAGAGACGATCTGAAGAGTTATGACAGACACTGGTGGAGATCAGCTCAAGACAGAAAAAAATGGGAACGTTTGGGGGAGGCCTTTGCGCGCAAAGCGCCATGCAATTAATTAATGTTTACCTATAATTCATATCTAATTCATTATTTTAATCATAATTAAAATGGAAAAAATATTATAAATAATTAAAATTTAAAAGTTATTAATAATTAAAATTTAAAAGTTATTATTATAGATAGCTGTAATTGTAAATTTACTACTTATAAAAAAAATGTTTATAAATAAATAAGTAGATACTATTTGCATGTTATGTTACCTGTACCTGCTATGCAGTTAAATGTAAAAAAAAAACGTATCGTTATGTTAAATTGCATGAAATAAAAGGCTATTATTATAGTCAGTAATAAGCCTAATAAAGTTTAGTGTTAGTTGCAGCAGAATTCCTTAAAACTCGAATTATATAAAAATATAAGTAAGGAAAGAGTGCTAACTCCATACATCAATTTTCTTACCAAAACGCGAGTTATTTCGTAGTCAAGTAGTGGATTTATCAGTACCGCTACTTGACACCAGATGTCAAGAGTGTCGCGACCGACGAAAACTGTATTGTAATACATTGTAAGTACTTTACTTATTTCTGCGCGCAACATAAATAACATTTTGAAACAACTAACATTAAACTAACCATATTTCACTTTAACGCTCTGCGCAATGCATCTGGCGAGAGAGAAACACACTGCATATTGATCCAAATAGTGAAGAAACACAAGATTTCTGCTCTAGTAGTTAAAGATCTTAAGTCCTATGTAAAGCTACTACTGGTTGGCATTGTGTAGTGGTAATCCACATATGTACAAGAATATATTTAGTACTTGCTTTCGCGAGTTGGACAATGAGTCGTTTCGGAACTTATGTACGAAATATCATTAATAAAATTAATAAAATATTTTTATTGACAAAAGCAAGTACAAAATATGTTTTGAAGTCCCTGACTTCTGAGCGTAAAAACCTGTGTTACAGAAGTCAGTGTCATCATTAGATGTATAAAGCGTGTATGAAGAATGTTATGAAAGTGAAGGAAGCGAAAGAGGTATGTCAGGATCGTAACAAGCGCAAATCCGTGGTCTCTGCCTACCCCTCCGGGAAATAGGCGTGATTATATGTATGTATATATGTATCATTAGATATTTACCACTAGCTCTTCGGTGAAGGAAAACATCGTGAGGAAACCTACATACAGCTGCCAAATTCAAAGGTGTATGTGAAGTCCCCAATGCCCAGAGGTGGCCTGTGCTCAGCAGTGGGACGTATATGTATAGGCTGAATTATTATTATTTATTATTATTTCGCGAGTAATGACGTATAGTCACCAGCAATAATATGTTACACAATGAAGGTCGCAAAAATATCTGACACGATCTTATTTGTAGAGCCATAAGAGCATGTCACAGGGCCAAGTTCTCCCTCCCCTCTCGCCAGTTGAGAGGAGCGGCGACTTAATGATATAAGGCAATCTCTACTAGTCAACCTAAATGTAACTAAAGGAAATGTATGAATTACTTACTCTATTTCGTCTGTTTCATGAACAAAAGCTTTTTGAAAATTTAACGTCAATAAATTTTCAAATACCAATTAACTACAAATTATTTATTTTTCGTGCTACAATTTTAACAAAGGCCACAATTTAAAAGCAAGTTAACTCGAATAATCACTAGAATTAGGCAGAAACACCTAGCTCTGTTTAGTTTTGGAAAGTCATTAGGTACGAAAGTCTGAATTATTAGGGCTCTAGGTTTTAGGCTAGCTTTGGCCTAATTGTGGGCTTTGTACGTTTAAAACTGTACAAGTTGGCTTTTATTCTAGAGTTTATTGGATTACCTAATCCTCGTTTCAATGGAAACGGCTAGTTGGTAATTTCCCTGTGCCGTATAAGGTTTTTCGTGTCATAGGTATGACTCTTTTTAATTAAAAAAATACTTTTGAACTGTATAATCCGTAAGTTAATTGTATATATTTTTTTAACCTATTTTATAAATCATTTAAGCCATGACAGAAAGATATATACAGTGGTACTATTAAACTAAATTAATAACTAGCTTAAATCTAAAATAGGCTCTTGAGGCTTGTCAAGGATGCTGGCGGCATTTCCTCGTTTTATCGCAATGCTGATACGTTGTGCGAGGAAGCCGCCAGCTCTTCGGTCACCACGACACCAGTTACGTCAACCAGACGCTTCGCGATTTCTCCAAACGACTTGTGCTCCATTGGCAGAAAAAGTTACTCTCTACCGGGGCTCTTATTTAATGAATTATAGTTTGTCGGTTTTTAAAAAGTCAAATACATTTTATAATGTGTCACAATGTGAGTAAAATCTTATAGGCAATTTCAATTATTTTTTTCGATAGTTTTCAATCCTTATCCGATATTCGTGCACAAAATCTTCGTTTTAGATTTATAAAAATCTAAAGCCCGTGTAGTAGAAAATGTTCATTTCAACAAAAGATAGTTCCAAACAAAAATGCGTCATAAAAACGGAGTAATAAAAGCAAGTTTCATAGCCAATCTATCACAACAAAGGCTGTGATCAGCGGAGTGTGCTCCATACAAACCGTATCTAATCTATACGTTATACTTTCATAGGCAGACAAGGCAAAACGTAACATTGTTAATGCGCTTTTAGACGTGAAATATTTATGTATTTTAAGTATTTATATATTATACATATAGGTATATCGTTGTTAAGGTGCCGACAACATATGTCTTATTGAGCTTACAGTTAGTCAATGTATGTGTTTCGGTTCGAGCTTGGTCACTTTTTAGGGTTCCGTACCTCAAAAGGAAAAAACGGAACCCTTATAGGATCACTCGTGCGTGTGTCTGTATGTCTGTCCGTCTGTCACAGGCTATTTTCTCCGAAACTACTGGACCAATTGATTTGGAATTTGGTATACATATGTAAGTTTGAGACCCAAAGACGGACATGTAACGTAAACAAATGAATTTTAAACATCGGGTCCACTTTTGGGGGTAAATGAGAAAATTTAAAAATGAAGTTTTCTAACTATATCGTGTTACATATCAAATGAAAGAGCTCATTGTGAGAATCTCGAATATATTTTTTTATAATTTTAGGATAAACAGTTTAGAAGTTATTCAAGAAAATAGGCAAAAAATTACCATTCCCCCCCTTTATCTCCGAAACTACTGGGTCTAAAATAAAAATAAAAAATACACAAAATAGTTCTTTACCTATAGATCACTGGAAAACCTATTAGAAATTTGCAGTCAAGCGTGAGTCGGACTTAATTACTTAGTTTTTGATCCGACCCCTACGGGTGTTTTAAAGACGTTTCACATAAAAAATACATTGTTTAAATTGTTTAATGTACGGAACCTTTGGAACGCGAGTCCGACTCGCACTTGGCCGGTTTTTCTTTAGTAGTTCAGTATCATACATATGACATCAATGTTAATTGATACATCGGAATTCATTGTGAGCACGAATACCTGCCATCACAACACATAGTGCCTTCTTCTATCGCTGCAAATTCTTCCTCGGTAAATTCTGTGAACAAAACTCCTTCATCCAACGTTTTCAGTACGTCAGTTAAATAATCACTGTGTTAATACTGGTTATGGTTTTATTTAATGCTGTAAGATCACGGACTTTTGAAACTTGTAAATATAGGTAGTGGTTTAATGATAAAGAACATTCTATATTTATTTTCCATTAAAAATAATCAACAAAGAGAATTATCCATTAAAAAAAGACAGTTGCTTAAAAATTATTAAAACAATATTTGTAAAAGATTTCAATATTCGCATTGTTAAGACCAATTTTATTTTTAAAACCTTTATATCCATAAACAATTCCCTCTTTAAAAACGCTACCTCTCACATTAACATTACTAGGAATTTCCACCCCGATTGGATATTTTTTTAATTTATCATTCTGGACATTCTGGATTCGAACAAGGAAGTAATAAACTGAACAGCCAGATGATAAAACAAAAGCCAACATTATTTATTACGGAAGTACGAGATTTCTCTCAAATTAATCGGTGTCGATAAAATATTGACGCTCTTTTGTCTCATCGGAAAAGCTCTCAAATAATTCGATTGTACATTCATTAAGTTTACCATTGATTTCGTTTTTGGAAATATTTTTGTTTTGCTCGGAGACAAGTAACAGAATTGAAATTATTGTTTATGTGTGTTTTATAATTCAACTGCGGGACAATAAATAAGAAAGCAAAAGAAAAATGTTAAAATATGTACTAAGAGCAAGAGCAAAGCAGATATGAAATAAATTAGAGTTTGTATATTTCCTGTCTTTTAGACGATTTACAATTTTTAACTGAGTGGAATGGCCTACAACAAAGTATGCAAAGTCTCCTAACCTTAACTTGAGCTAACCTTTCCAATGGCCGCAGCTCCAAAAATTTAGTACAGTTATCCAATCTGTGTCCCGGTGCGGAACACATGACACAGTTGTTTACATTAGACACTGGCGGCACAAGGAGAGAAGGCTTAGCCTTATTCGACACTGGCTTACTATACACTGGTTTACTAGACAATGTTAACGACTTACCACAGCTGTTTTCTAACGCCTGGCTCCGCTTTTCAATAAACGACATTAATTTTTCAAAACTAGGAATTTCTGTGTACGACACCAGTTGCAACTCGAATGCTTCCTTAGTACTAACATCAAATTTTGACCAAAGTGTATGAAACAACATAAAGTTCTTATCAGGCAATTGATACTTTGATAGAATTTCTAAGTTTTCCTTAAATGTTCGACATATTCTAACTAATTCCAATGCAGTCTTGGACTTCGCTGCCTCACAGTTTAATATCCTTTCATAGAATATACCCGCAATGACCCTTTTCTTCTCAAAATGTGTTTTTAGTGTGTTGTATGCAATGAAATAATTTTCATCACATAATGGGTAATTTTTAATTAAGTCAAAAGCATGGCCGGTTACACTCGACAACAAATAGTGCAACTTTTCTACTGTCGGGATATTTTACTGTGAATTAGCGAGTCAAAAATCTGGATAAACGATACCCAGTTTTCAATTTTCGAATCGAAAGGAACTATATTAATCTTAGGTAATTTAACACTCGAGCTTGAACTACAACTGTCACTTTTGTTTACTATATCTGGCTTTATTTCCGCGAAACGTATTTTTATGGATTTTACCATTTGTTCGAACTGTGATGATATTTCCAATTCACTTGACCGATCACCATTTGGAATCGCAGAAAGCAATTCAATTTGAAAGGCGTGAAATTCACTTTCAAGTTTAATTACATCTTGTAAACAATATCCTTGCAAATCGGAACTCTTTATATACTTACTCCATCCGCACAAACGCATAACCCCGACCTACACGGCTCTTGTCGAAACTTTCGGTAGAATTCGCACCATTTGCCATGTTTATTTTGTAACAATATTGCTTATTTTGTATATTAATTCACTAAAACAACACCAAAACAACGATAAAACTGATAGGCAGGCAGGCATATATTTTGATTGGCAGGTTGTCAACAATTGGGTAGGTAAAAATAGGCAAATTATATTTTTATCCGATAGTATTCGTCATAACGATCACGAAAATGCAGCTCTTTTATTTTTATTTCGTATTATTTATTAAATATATTTTTTTAAGTGACCGAGATGACGTTTGTGAAATTTAATAGCTGATCAGGCACTAATGCCTGTGCACGTGATTTAATTGATGAGATAGAAAAAAAAACGATGTCAACTGTCAGTGTCACTTAGCTTAAATATAGCTAAAATTACACAACATAGAATTACATCCTAGACTGGATAGGCGCTCTAACATGAAGCTCCATCCAGTGCTTCTGAAAAGGACAGTCTAGCCTATTGCTCACTACGGTCAGGATGCCATTGGTGCCACGAACACGCTGCGCCAGGGATGCGACTAGCTTACGTATAATCGCGTGAAACCCATCTGTACGCGTTTCTGCAAACATACCCGACGCACTGCAGTGTCGCGGCAGCCCCATTAACATCCTGAACCCATTATTATATTGAACTCTTATAGTGTTCAACGTTCTCTGCGTATACTTCACCCACAGGCTGCACGTGTAGAAGCTTTGGCAGTATGCCTTAAATAGGGAGATTTTAACTTGTTTTGTACAACGTGCGAACCTGCGACCGAGCATATTACATTTTACCGCCAGAGCTCTTCTCTCCCTCTCAACATCAACTCCATCGGATAAATCATCGGTGAGCCAGTGGCCCAGGTATTTAAATTGTGACACGCGCTTAATCTTATTTGCGGACAGGAACGCTGGTGGCACCGCACCCACGTGACCACCTTGCGGCCTAAACATGAGGAGCTCTGTTTTTTTCGCGTTATACCTTAGCCCGTGGCTCTCCGCGTATGTTTCGCAAATTTTCAGCAGCTTTTTCAGAGCACTCATTGCGGGAGTCAACAACACCATGTCATCTGCATAGCTTAAATTCATGGAGACTATATAAAGGAGCCAAATCTCTATGTATGAAAAGTGTCCATCAAAAAACAGTAATTAGGCGGCGCCACCATACACCGAAATACTACAAAAAACAACCTACGTAATTTGGCCGAGTTATTTGTTGCCTTATATGGTTCATGTTATACTCATGTCCCAGAGCCTAACTAGCGCCACCGGAGAGATTAGGAACTATTATTTAAAGCTGAAAGCGGTCACTTTTTCAACAATTCTGCCATAAGAGATTGGCATCCTTTCTATACCATCCATACTTAAATTGTTGATGATGGTGACAATGAATGACAACTAACAGCTAAAAGTTGCGTTCAGAAATGTGACTTTTTCGACACAAAGTTTTAGTCTACACACACGCTCGCTAGTTTAACCACAGAGTTTAACTAACAGAAAAACGCCCAAGCCGAGTTTTTCAATCTTACCCTCAGATGTTTTTACGATTTTACAATGAACAATTTATTCACAAAATTGGTTTTTTAAAGCGAAAATAACCACGGTCACCTTACAAATTATCCGGGTCGTGGACCAAAAAGGTTAATGGGATTATTTTTCTTCGATATGTTGAATTACGTGGACTGTATTTTAATATATTTTGTCATGATTTATTTATGTTAACATTTAAGATAGCAGTTAAATAATAATTCTACTGTGGCAACATTAGTACGTTACCCCGATTAATACAGGGGTAGCTGGGAAAGTAACATTATACTGTTGGCAACACGGGAGTTTTAGCAAATGGTGGGGCACGGAGTAACGGGGACAGACTCGTTCACTTGGGTTGAGGCGGTCAAAGAGGACGCATCGCAAAGGACTGGTTAAGTCAGAGTACCTGTAAGTACCTCCATTGTTATGTTGGGAATAATTTAGAGTAACCATGCAAGAAGCTTCACAATTTTTTATGACGAAAAACGAGAAGTTATATCGCGAAGCTTAGGATATGCTGGGTCAACCGTTAGAAGTTAGAAGCACTCACCTTGCTGAGCTGGTGATGATGGAGCAGCTCACGGCGATGGCTGGCTCAGGATCCTCAGACTCTCGGCTTGTCCGGACTTTCCTTGAACCCGAGTTAACTTCACCAGCGTCGACGCCGCAATAAGCAGGATCAGCACTTCTCCAATTGAGCAGCCTTCCACAATGTTCGCACACGATTTTTAATATAAAACTTAACCTTTTAAACAAACGATACTATATTATTCCACGAGATAATTTAGCGCTGCAAAATGCGCGATCCGACATGACACGTTCACGAAACGAGAAGGAAGGAAGTCTTTTTTTTTAAGTTTAAACGATAGTGTTGCCATGCGAAATTATTTTGAAGCTACAATCCTTAATAACTACTTATACTTATAGTGGTTTACAATAGCAGACATTACAAAGTTTGAATTAAGTATGCCAGCCGTTAATACCAGCCTGGAAACATCAAAACGTCACAAAACACTAATTACGATAATGGCCTCTAAAAATGTAATAACAAGTATAATGGAACACTTTGTTTCATGTTAGCTTCACAAAAGAGGAGGAAATCACTCAACCTCCCTTTAATGTCAGTATTGTCAGCATTTGAGAAACTTGCCGATGGATGATACGTGGTTCGAATTAATACTATCCGAAAAACGAAGTTAATAGGAATCTAGGTTAAATTAGTTGGTTATTACGGTTATAACCAGCCATTTGAAGGTTAAAAGCCTCTTAAGGGGCCCAATAACTATCAGTCCGCCGGACGATATCGGCCTGTCATGCAGTTGTTCGGAACTGTCAAATTTTTGTTTTGACTGACAGGCCCCTTTAGGTACTCGACGTTAGTTAGTTTTCATTGAAATGACAATGTAAAGCGATAGCGGCTAATCGACTATTTATAAAATGTTTGTCACTATCGTATTGTTTGTGTGTCAAGCTATAAATTATTTTCATATTTTTTGTTCTTTTTCTTTTTTATCAAATATAAACTGAGAAATTCATTGCCACGAGCAAGATTTGAACTAAACTTCAAAAGAACATTGCGCTTGGACTATATTTCAGAAGGCCTTCGGGTTTAAATCGCTACTATCTAATTCCTCGATTTTTCATTTATTTCCAAAATTATACGAGTTTAACTAATATAGTAATACGTATATGTATGTGCTACGACTTTCTAGATTGTATTAAGGCTGTTCCATCGGTTTGCCGCTGTCTTTGTCACATTTCGCAAGAAAGAACGGGAAAGAACATACACGCCAAGTGTCAATTTTGATCGAATTTTGTCGGTTTTTATTTATTTTAAAAACGTTACCGTACAATATCGAAATTCTAAAGCTATGAAATTACTGTTTAAGTTAAGATTGTTTTTTCTTCTTTCTTTGTTTATAGTATCACATAATAAATAACCGAGTAAAGTAGGATTAAAAGTCAGAGTTAGAGGTTACTTTGGGAATTAATTGTATCGAGCGAAGTTTCATAATTCGTGTATCGGAAGCAATGTTGTTAAAGATAATATAGTCAAGAACTACATATATTTTTTCCACGTCTACGAATATCAACGCCTCTTAGAAAAACATGATCATATAATGAGATTTTTCGCCTTCTGGCTCAGGGAACCGCCTTAAAGTGAATATATGCTACCTAGCTAGTAATGCATACCCAGACGGTAGATTAGTAAATGAATCTATATAAAATGCTTAGGACTCGCTATCGATCACTCACAAGGGTCGCTCACTTAATCTATCTAGTACTCTAGCTCAGATCATAGCAGTAATCTCAGAAAGTATCTTGTTTATCCCAGATTACAGCCAGACATTACCCACTAGGGCGTAAACATTGTCCTTTATTCCCTGATTCACATTGTTTCGTTTTATAACCAAACCTGTGATAACTCGGGGCACATTCTAGGGATTTGATCTCGATAAAAAAGATGTCGATATATACTTTGCATCCGTCAGCCGCCCATTAGTCATTATATTAACAAAATAGTTTTTAATTAATTTTTAACAAGCAGAAACGTCTGCGATCGATGCTATTAAGCTTAGAGGCAGAGGCCGTGAGTTCACGTCTCACCCAAGGCAGTAATTTTTCCACTTTTAAATTTATTCTAAGCTTAAAATAGTTTGGCATATTTTACAAATTAAATAAGGTTTGTCTCGTAATGGTTTATGTACCTAATGGTATTTTTATGACTTAAGGCAAATTTCACTTTTTATGTACTTTAAGCAAAAAATGAAGATGGAGTAATGATTAAGAAATAATAAACAACGATATGAAATGATTAGAATAAAACAGTTAGTGCCAAATGTGGAAAAACTGACCTGGTTTAAGAATAAAATAAATTATTCGAAAAAATACTTTTTTCAGAATGTAAGAAGCAGTATACAAAGCGATTTTGTATAAATATATTTATTTTGTACAACATTTAGATGGTGACAGTAACATCGATATATTCAATTGTCGATAAAATATTTTTCTACGTCACTTTAGTATAAGTGCCCCGAGTTATCCCAGCTTTGTTTATAACCAAGACAAATTAGCGGACCTTTTACTATCTCGGTAATAAGGAGCCCTCAAGGAAAATCAAATAAATCCCTCAAGTTGACCGTAACTAGCCGAAAAAAGGAGCAATCGATCTCTTAGACCCGTACATTCATCCTGCACAAGGGCTGCGAATTTATAAGCCGGAGCATAGTGGACTCCGAAGTTGATGTCCGGTAGCAAGTATATTATAGGTCAGTGAGACCGGGAAGAAATATAGGGGTTTGTTGCCCGATTTAACTTATTCTTGTTATTTTTTAACCGTGAAAAAATTGTGTCCAGAATTTTGAATGTTTCTCGTTCGAAACAAATCAATAAGGAAAAAATCTCTTTTAGGATTACCTATGGAGGAAAATTCAATACAATCAAACACGTTACATGTAAAAGGATGCTTTGTTACCCGATTTAACTTATTCTTGTTATTTTTTAACCGTGAAAAAATTGTGTCCTGAATTTAAATGTTTTTCGTTCGAAACAAATCAATAGGGAAGAAATCTCTCTCAGGATTACCTATGGAGGAAAATTCAATCCCATCAAAAACATTACATGTAAAAAGATGGAAGTCTCTCAACGCAAATCTTCTACTACAAAAAAGTTTTTAAATGTAATGTGATACCAAGTCGGTTATTTTAGTCAGTGCCATGACTTGGCCATCGCACGGCTGCATGATCATCATTAACTATTAAAAAATATTCTAATTGAACATAACGCTAGCGCTAATCACATGCAGTTTGAGCATTATTTACACATAATTACGAGTACGGTACCAGTAAAAAAAAAATTAAACTGTTTGTTTCAAATAAAGAAATTACAAAATCTACTCTCAGACTTAGCCTAATCTACACTCTAATAGATTGTACGCTAAGTATGGTCTTATTTCTAATATTAGTAAAGTAAAGTAAAGCATTATGTGCGACAGCTGCTCACCACACACCGTATGCTGTACCCGCGCTCGTCTGTTGTTATGAGATTGTACTTACATCTCACGGAAATGAGAAGGTCGCGGCTTCCTAAACGCCAAAAATCTCCACAACCGTGAGGTGTACAATCTCAGGAATTATTTTCTTAACAACGAGTGTGGGATGCATCGTGATGTGGTGGCAGCAGACAGGGGCCTCACGCCGCTCTCCTTGGCAAATGAGAACTGGCACAAACCTGTAGTACTAAGCACCGAGGACCGCAAGGCGGTATGGAAGGATAAGCAGCTACACGGCCCTCATGGGACCCGATGTAGACCTGCTTGCGTCGGTGAACTGGCTACGATTCGGGGACCTATTCGGAGGAACTGAGGGTTTTGCCTGTGCAATTGCGGATAGTTATCATGACGAATAACTACCGGAGATATATCCGGACGGTACGATCGACATTTGTCGGGCATGCCGCCGTCCCGTAGAGTCCAAAAAATCAACAAATCTAGTCGCTAAAGCCCGTCACAGACGGAGCGATAATATACCGACAGATACCGAGACATACTGACAGATATCTCAGAGTATAGCTAAGCACCACACACGACAACGACACCAAAATATATTTCACTCTCTGTCTAGCATCTACATTGTGTGAAAAACAAAATATATCATAATAAGTATTCGTATATCGTAAGATACCAAAATATAATTATAGCTTCGTGTGTGGACTCTGTAAAATGTAAAACGTCAAATAGTACGTAAAATATATCGTAAGATGCCTTGCTGTAAGATATATTACGATATATTATCGCTCCGTCTGTGACGGGCTTTATCTCCACCATCCTCATCATAACAAATCCCCGGCGTAAACAAGATGGAACCTACTTACGCACATTTTCGGCCGATTGCTATCCCGTAATTGTCCGATCCTAATTCCAGATTTCCATTGATCAAGATAGAAGAATTGGATAAAGGGACAATGGCTGATAGCCTTAGCTATGGAGATTAGGGGGTATTAAAAGATATGTTAGGATTACTGGGATTTCTGGTAAGGCTGAGGTTGTTTTGGTAAAAGGGTTTAACAAATTTCTTTTGTACAGTCTTCAGATAAATTGGAGTCACAAAAATATATGTACTTTAACAACTTGATAATAAGGGCTTTGTTCGGATATTTGTTAAAACCTTGACCGCTTTTGATGTAGGTATATCTGTCATTGACCAAAGTCTCTTTTTCTTCGACCTAGCGTTTTCCCGGCCTAGCGCCAGGGTCCGCTTTCCTACTCCATCTTCTCCACTTTGCCCGGTCTTCGGCATCCTCAAGTGTGAGATTGATCTCTTGCATGTCCGCGACGTCCAGCCAGCGCTTCTTAGGCCTACCGCGGCCGCGTGATCTAGGGCCTTGGACAGTGAGGTTGAGGCATCTGTTTCCGACGTAGTCCACCGGTCTGCGGCTTATATGGCCATACCACCGGAGGCGACTTTCCTGCAGCTTATCCGCTACGTCACGGATTCCGAGGCTGCCACGGATGTGTTCGTTACGTATGACATTGACTCGTCATTCTGAAAATAATTAAAATTTCATCAAATAATACTTAGTATATTTTATTGTAAATTACAATCATAATATTTAAAAATTGTATAATGGTCTTACGTGTTATTTTTATCGACATTAACTAGTAGGTAAGTTTCACTTAGTAGGGTAAGTAAGGGCAGTAAATGTATGGAGCAGTATGCACTTTAGTTAGTCTCAGGCGATGCCGCTGGGCACGATTGTTCCTTAGATCACACAAAGCTGATTTAGCCCGGTAGCCACAAGATCGTGCCGTGACTACTCCCCCAAAAAGGCAGGGGTGGGGTCGACTCTCTAGGTCCAATCTGTAAAAATAATTTAAAGCGCGTGGCGGTGACGATTTCCATACAAATGGAACTATGGCCAAAGTTCTTATAAAAACACTGAATTTGGCATTTTGTCCTCTTTTTAAACGTCAAACCAAATTGGACCCGTCAAACCGGGTATGGTAATTTTGGTAGTAATCAACAAATATAGTATAAACAAACTTAACAAACCAATAGTTATAGTAGGACAAAATATATAGGATATTGTAAGTTATCAGACATAGAGTTAAAACCAAACTAAGAGGATGCATTAACACCAGTTAATCACACTTACATCACAAAGGCTGTGACTTCAGGCAAACTATGCGTTCCTAGAATTAATAACTACTACGGGGATAGAACCCTTAGGAAAAGAATACCATATTTGCTTAATAGTTTGCCCGAAGCCATAAGATGTGAAAATAAGAAGTCTAAATTTAAATGTATGTTAATTAACATTACCTCAATATTTTGTAGTAATTGCACTACTATAAAATTAAGTTAAGTACATATGTAACTAGAGACTGATGACCCCACAGTCAAACTCATTATTGAGTTTTACGGGGCTATGATTATTGTATGAATACTCTGTATTTTATTAAATAAATAAATAATAAAATAAAAATAAAAAGTTGGCAGCGATTTTGATAGCCCACTGTGCAAGGATTATTTGAAACGTCAAACTTCTATGAAATTATGACGTTTAAATAACACTTGCCCAGTCTGGGCAATCAAAATCACTGCCAACTTAGCTTGGTTTAACTCTAAGGACTCTGCACATTTAGGATAGAACGCTACGTCCAACCCAACCAAAATGGACGTTCACCCTATTATTGTTTCTTACCGCAAACCTCAGACTACAGCCCTCCCATTAACATTCACATCAAGCCATTATGACCCTTAAGACAATACTGTAGGGTCTTTGACATATCGCAGTTAAGTTGGTAGCCTTGGTTTACGAGCAATAACCGAGCGGAATCCGATCGCGATGTCATTTGTCAAAACGAAATACAATCATGGCGGCCGCTCACGCTATATACAGGGCTGTCCGAGAAGCTTACATATAATAGCACTGGAGGTTACAGATAGAAATACATTCATTTTGAAGATGAGTTTATTCACGTATGTCACTCTTGGTTTCTTATTTGGGGTTATTACCTTGAAAGTACCTCTAAAGCTGCTTTCAAGGCAATCATCTTGAAGAAAGAAACATTGTGTGTGCCATACCTAAATGAAGATAATATTATTATTTTCCTCAAATTTTTGTTTTAAGTACGTGAAACCTTGAGTGTTCTTATAAGCTTTTTGGAGCGGACACACGGCACAGAATTTAGTCAAAAAGTTTCGTGGCTAACGTTCTATGTCACAGGATTTTTTGCATTTGCATCAACAACGGTAGAGTAAATGAAATAAGCTTAATGAACTACATTTTGTTTTTAAGATTTTGTCATACGTATACCTATATTAACCTATACTACAACCTATATTAGGTACTAATGTACAAGTTACATACATAATTTGCCCACTCAATAAACCATATACATAAGTATATGACTTTATATAACTCAACTCAACCATTGACTTGAAATCAAATGTCTTTCACCATAACTACAGGTGTTCAAGCATCAATCAAATCGAACCTTCATATCAGAAACGTTAAAAACAATTTCCCTCGTTAATATTTTTTTTAAAGTTAAACCACAACTCATACTAGGTACCATTCAGTAGGTACCATTCAATATTCGTTCATTCAATGAGGGCTATCGCGTTTTTGCTCACCAGTTGGCGCCTGTGTTGATGGTGGTCCCACGGATTTAGATTTTGGTGGTCCAAAAGACTAAAGCATGGAGACTGTATAAAGGAGCCAAATCTCTATGTATGAAAAGTGTCCATCAAAAAACAGTAATTAGGCGGCGCCACCATACACCGAAATACTACCAAAAACAACCTACGTACTTTGGTCGGGTTATTTGTTGCCTTATATGGTTCATGTTATACTCATGTCCCAGAGCCTAACTAGCGCCACCGGAGAGATTAGGAACTATTATTTAAAGCTTAACGCGGTCACTTTTACAACAATTCTGCCATAAGAGATTGCGATCCTTTCTGACTAAAGAACAGCTGTCAGTCATTGAAGTGACAAGTGACATTTGACATTTCGAACTATGGAAAAGACCACCATCTACACTAGCGCCCCTAACGGCGAATTCATACGCGTTAGCCCTCATTTAATTTTGCAATATAAGCTGTATGTGCACGCCTAAGATCCTTAAAAAAATATAAAAGTTATGTAGTCTGATTTTATTAAGCAGTATAATCACGATCATACACGACGATCTTGTAAGCACGAGACATGTAAGTTGGTTTATCTTCCTATCTCACTCTATCCTATAGCTTGAAATATCTGCTGCTGACCTGTGTAGACGCGATTATCCATACTAATATTATAAATGCGAAAATCTGTATCTGTCTGTGTGTGTGTTCCCTCTTCACGATTAAACCGCTGAATCGATTTAGATGAAATTTGGCATAGAGATAGGTCGAGTCCCTTAGAAGGACATAGGATAGTTTTTATCCCGAAAATCATCCCTTAAGAAAGTAAAAACCGGGGTGGAATTGAGATAATTAATGAAGTGCCTGCCAATTTGTGTGCATAATATGCTCAAATTGAATAATTGCTATGAGAATTTTTCCAGGCGCTACTTATACTTACTTTAGCTGCTGTTACTAAGTCCACGCAGACGAAGTCGCGGGCAAAAGCTAGTAGGTAATAATAATTGGCTATTTGACTTGTTTTTCTTACTAGGTACATATTAGAGTTTTGAATGATTCACGGTTAGTTTCACTAGACTTATATTGACCGGGATATAGACCGTGATTACCTTTTGTATTATTTGTGAGCTCCCGATATTTCGACGCAGTTACATGCATCATGTTCACGGGTGACCGAAGATAGCGGGTGGGTGTCAAAGTTGTGTAGACAGCGCTCTGTCTACCCTCATTCTTGCGCGTCGGCTGCGTTCACTTTCAACGTTACCAACGGTCGCATTCACACTTGTTGGTCCGGTCGCGTTCACACTCGTTGGTCTGTCCAAACACACTACACTCACGGTGTCACTACGCGTGTTTGATTCGGATATCACTGGTTTTTTACACAAACAAATCACAGGATTCCACACATTTGACAGTTTAAACCCATCTTCACGATTAAAATTTTTGTATTTGTGAATTTCAACGGCTTCTCTTACCAATCTTGGTATATAGTGGCGTTCTGTCGAAATGACCTTGGGACTATGCAACTCGATCCAGTGATTTGTACCCGACTCAAGGAGATGCTGAGCAATAGCTGACTTGCGAACGTCATTGTTCTTGACCGCAGCAATGTGTTCTTTAATTCTGCAGGCAATAGTGCGTTTGGTCTGCCCAATGTACGAACTACCGCAGCTGCACTCAACTTTGTATACACCAGGTTTTTCCAGGGGAAAATTGTCTTTGGGCGACCGCAGAAATTGTGCAATTTTCCTGTGCGGGGTGAAGATAGCATTGAGGTAGTAAGAAACAAGATCCAGGAGAACGGCATGCCAATAGAATACGTAAGGCTCCTTGAACACTGCCTCACTACAAATTACTTTCTGTTTCGCGGGCAATATTATATACAGGCAGAGGGAGTAGCGATGGGCAGTCCGGTGGCTCCAGTGGTGGCTAACATTTGGATGGAACACTTTGAGCACCTAGCCCTTTCTGCGCCCCCAGTTCCCGTTAAAATTTGGAAGAGGTACGTGGATGATGTGTTCTGCATAATTAAGGGTGGTAAACAGGAAGCTGAACTGATGCTAGGATACCTTAATAGCATGCACCGATCTATGTCGTTTACATTGGAAATGGAACAAGAAAGGAGTATTGCGTTTCTGGATGTGAGACTGAATGTTACAGGTTGTGGCATGCTGGGACACTCAGTCTATAGGAAACCGACTCACACGGACCGCTATTTACACGCGAGCTCGCACCATCATCCCAGACAGTTAAACTCGGTTGTGGCATCACTGACTAATCGAGCACACGCTCTGTGTGACTCGCTACATCTAAACCAGGAGCTGAACCATGTTCAGAGTGTCCTGAGGATGAATGGCTACAGAGTTAACATGGACAAGCGGGACACAAAAACCAAGCGCCTTACTCATCGCGTTGAGAGACAGCCAGCGTTTATGCCGTACGTCAAGGGTGTGACAGACAAGATATCAAAAATACTAAATAACTACTCTGTAAAAACTATCTTCACCCCGCACAGGAAAATTGCACAATTTCTGCGGTCGCCCAAAGACAATTTTCCCCTGGAAAAACCTGGTGTATACAAAGTTGAGTGCAGCTGCGGTAGTTCGTACATTGGGCAGACCAAACGCACTATTGCCTGCAGAATTAAAGAACACATTGCTGCGGTCAAGAACAATGACGTTCGCAAGTCAGCTATTGCTCAGCATCTCCTTGAGTCGGGTACAAATCACTGGATCGAGTTGCATAGTCCCAAGGTCATTTCGACAGAACGCCACTATATACCAAGATTGGTAAGAGAAGCCGTTGAAATTCACAAATACAAAAATTTTAATCGTGAAGATGGGTTTAAACTGTCAAATGTGTGGAATCCTGTGATTTGTTTGTGTAAAAAACCAGTGATATCCGAATCAAACACGCGTAGTGACACCGTGAGTGTAGTGTGTTTGGACAGACCAACGAGTGTGAACGCGACCGGACCAACAAGTGTGAATGCGACCGTTGGTAACGTTGAAAGTGAACGCAGCCGACGCGCAAGAATGAGGGTAGACAGAGCGCTGTCTACACAACTTTGACACCCACCCGCTATCTTCGGTCACCCGTGAACATGATGCATGTAACTGCGTCGAAATATCGGGAGCTCACAAATAATACAAAAGGTAATCACGGTCTATATCCCGGTCAATATAAGTCTAGGTACATATTTTTACAAGATAAAAACACAATACAGTAATAACTTTCCGTCCGCTAAAACAGGACAATAATGTTTATTTTATTTTCTTTGAGTTTGACCATAAATCCCGTACTAGTTTTGCTACCATAAGGTAAACATTTCCGAACATATTTTGGAGTAAATGACGTTCCGCAAAAATTCTGCAATAATGCAGCCGAATGCATTACTACCGCAAATCTGGGCTGTAACACTGTTTTCGCAGCCTGAATCAGAATGGTATATAAGAACCTTCAATCGTATAAAAATATCTATCCTAAAAGTCCCAAAAACAACAGTACCTAAAAGTAATTTCCCGGCGTAAGAATATAAACAGCCTAGCGAGGAGATTACAAGAGAATGTGTAACAAGCGGAATCCGATTGCTCCTTTATTTTCTCGGATTCGATTCTGGAAGCTGGAAGGTATTGTTTTACAAGACCCTCATTCATTGAGTTACTTTGTACATCAGTCAATAGGTTCGTTGCGAAAATGGGTAACATTTCTCGCTACACGATCTTGACAACAGAGGGGCTACCGCAAAAACCGAAATTCGCAAATTGCGGGGATCTTTCTCTTTTACTCCAATGTAGGCGTAATTAGAGTCACAGAGAAAAATGCCCGCAATTTGCGAACTTCGATTTTCGCAGTATAGCCCCAGTACCCGTACCATGAGTCACTGACAGTGGCAACACTGACATAACGTGTATATAATTTACTTTCTATACATCTCGCTCGCACTAATATGTCAGTACGAGATGCATAGAAAGTATGTTAGTATGTTTACGTCAGCGTCGTTACTGGTGGTAGCCGCACAGAATCCCTAGTGCATTCGATAGCGTGACGTGATTGCGTTTGTATGGGATTTTGAACAGCGCGGCAAGCGGGACATTTTGGAAACTCAAAATCCCATACAAAATGACACGACGCAAGTAAACGCGTACATCACGTCAAGCTATCGAACCATCGTCATCATATATTAAGTTAGACTCTTGTCGGTGGAGCGATTTCCATGTACTTATGTCGGTCCTCTGACTTCTGCTTGACAGGAGTACAGTCTAGATAAATAAATAGTAACGCAATTACCTGTCTTTGTTATGCTTGTCGTTTGTGAAAACTATTCGCAATCGGAGATGACATCCTCACTGTCGCACTTGTAAATTTGTACGTAAGTACGACAGAAAGGCAAAACTTCGCGGTAAGTCATAAGTAAGGCATCCAAGCATATCGAGCTTGTTTTTCAAAGAAAGATAAGGACTTTAGATTGATAACATGTATACTTTACTAAAGATCAAAACTTACAAACTGCCCTTTGTATTTGTAAAAGTTAGCTATTAAACGACCCATCACTAGCTATTCCTGACAAAATATATTAATTTTCACGTATCTATTTCGTACCTAGTTACGAACAGCGAGCTGCTATATTGCACGAGCACATTATAAATAGAATTAATTCATAAAGTGGCCATAAACTTTTGCGGCCGGGTGTACAAAAACGCCAGCAATTTTTTTGATCAAAGTATAAAAATAGTATAATTATTATGTCCCTATACTATCCACTACTGGTGGAGGGATGTATTGATTCTACACTAAAATAAATTGCATTCAAAATAAAGAAGCACATTCATTACTACACTTCATTAAATGGTACGACAATCATTTTTCAGCAAATTTAACGAATGATGCGTAAAACATAAAAAAGCCTACCAACCGTATGAATAAATTTTCATTAGCTCCGCTTCATTTTTTTAATTCGCGGACGCTTTTAATTGGACACGCAAGTGTAACGCCAAAATCCTACAAACGCGTATCTTGAAAATCCTAGCGCTTCCAAAAGCGACCTTTACACCTAACAATAAAGTACAAATTCATTTCGAATAGCGTAAGCGTGTCATGGAATTATAAGCTGCTTAAATTGTGGCAAAGGTGTGTCCAATGCAGCCACGCGTCAAACGTTGATGGAATCAAATCGTGGTGCTTGACAGCGCGTTTTGGCGTTCTGTGGAATATTGTGGTGTAGGGTAGGGTAGCTAATTAGCTATATATAGGTCTTTTCAACACACTTGCTCAAAACGACGTTTTTATTCCACCGATTTTTGGCTCATAGTCCTAGATATTAAACACGCGTGCTCTTTCAGTGTATTATTCCACTCGTGCTTTTTTATTATATTATCCGACTGAGTTAAGAAGCTAACTGATTGCTAATAATATGTATGGAAAGGAAGCCTTCTTTAATTGGTCGGACTGGCGGGCACGGGCGCGCCCGACCGCCTGCGCGGTGCGCGGCCCGGCCGGCCTGCCCGCCGCGCCGCCCGCGGCCGGGGCGAGCGAGGGCCGGCCGGCAGTACGAGTATGACAGATGAAACACACAATACTAACTGTTTTAACTATTAAAATTTGATTAATATGAAAGTTTCTTTTTTTTTCGCAAGCGTGTTGAAAAACGTCGTATGAAACGCGTGTGCATTGGTCATTACACACATCGGCTTTCTTATTGCGCGCTCGCTTACAGCTCGCGCGCACAATATCGCCTCGTGTGTAATGACCAACTTAGCACACTTTTGTGATCAGTTTAATCGTATTGTAAAGTCTACTAAATAAATAAAATAAAATTCTATTGTAAATAATTTGTAGCTGTAATCAATATTTATGGTAAATAAAATCCTTAGCTAATAGAAAACGTACATCTTCGACGCAGGGTTGTATTTGTTATTGAAATCACTGTATACCTAGATATATATTTAGTTTTTGACTATGCACCTATAAGAAAACTAAATGACAGAATATATTTTCCGGGAAACATTTATTCAGATAAGAGAAATGTCTGTTTTCATAATCTTTAATCTTCTGTTATTAATTAATTTATCGCTGTAAAAAGTATGATGAATGAGTTTCGTGCCAGTTTTATGAATAAGAAGTATTTACTCTGTATTAATACTTTAGTCACTCCGCTACGCAAAAGATAAACAGAAAATTCCTAAATACTGTCAGAAAAAAGATCGTCCGATCAATCTCGTCCCTTAATAATGAGGAAGGAAGGCGACATAAAATACGGGTAGAATTTCGGCATTTCAATACATTATTTTTCTTAGAGAAATTATTTATTTTAGCTGCTAATATAAGGAATATTAGATATCGGTAAATAGTGGATAGAACTAATTTTTTTTAATGTTGTATGCTTTGGCCACTTTAATGTACCTATGTAAGTATAATAATCTATTAAATTTAAAGACGCTCATTACTAATAAAACGATGTTTTCCTAAAAAAAATCATTTTTTTATTTATGTTAACGTTACAGTTTTAGTAAGACACATCTCTTGCAATTCATTTATTAATATTTTTTTACTGCAATAATAAAAGACTTATTATTTTTGCCTAAGCACCAAAATACGTACGTACGTAATTACATTCATAAAGCTGCAAAAGTGGATACCCACCCACTTTTGCAGCTGGGTGTACATACTCGCTTAAAAAAATAACTACTTAAAAGTCCCAAAAATTTACACATTTTTGACGAAATAGCTCGAAAATGATACCTGGTCTGGTACTGCAAAGGTGCAAATGAATAATGCCTTCAGTTAGTTGTCAAAAATTCAGAGCCCGCGCCCGGAGAGCGACCCGCTTGTCATGCAGGCATACTTTGTAGCTACTTAGGGTTCCATAAAATATAACGTTCTAGGTTTTAATAACTTTGAAAGTTCTTGAGTAACTTGTTGCAGAGAACCAAACTACGAACTAAAGGAGTATAACCACGATTAATACGGGGGTTTTTGGGAGCTGACTTCAAGTTACATTTTTAGGGATGGTAAACAACATTATTGACTACATTTTCTTTAATAGGGAAATATCTAGCAGCTTTCGAAATTGCCTGTGATATAACTATTAACGTTTCCTTAATTACTTCATGTAAGTATATTGGTTGTTATCATAGGATTCATAGGGAAACATATAATAGGTACAGGTAAGTAAGTAAATATTCTTTATTGTGCACCATATATCTGTAGGTACAGATATGTAATAGGTAAGCCTACATAGTATTCGTCATATGAAGTAACATCTATTCTAAGAATCATTTAGAGTATTCAACTTCAATTCAATAAATACGAATGCATTGTTCTCAAGAACAATATTTTAATATTATTTTATATATAGATTTATTTAGCCAAACCAAGTTCAAATTTAAACCTAAGTTTACAACCAGTGAGATAAAAGAGCCCATGGCATGATGCCAAAGATGCTGGCACAGTTTCCTCTCCTTATTCCTATACTAATAACATGAGGTAAGCTTGTATCCCCTTGAAATAGAACAGGTGTTTTGAGAAATGGAGCAAACACTAGGGCCAATATTTTTCTTACAACAGACGCAACGCGCTACACTAGGTGTGGAAAAGTGTGAAATATTACTTGGATTTAAACGCGGGAATATTCTAGCGGCAAAGAATGAGTCCGCCTTTACAGAATATTTATTAATCATTTATTTTGAATAACAATTTTTCATATCAGATGTTTAGTAACACAACTTAAGTGTTCTTATTGTTACCTTTAAAGTTATACTTGTATCCATTAGTAGGTTTAAAATCGTTAAGACGTCGACAACAAAATGCGGTGTCGGAAGGTAAGAAACTTAATTACAACTCAAAGAGCTTTCTGAAGACTAACTATTTAATTGAAACTGTAATACCGTGGCCGCTTTCTTATAATGAAGGCTGGTATTTAGTTTAGAAACAAATTAAAAGTGGAAAAATTCACTGTCTTGTGTGGGACTTGAACCCAATACCGATCCGGTATGCATAGGAGACGTCAGATTTTTGGCGCGAGGCGTAAATGTATAGTTTATGCTTCCAAAGTAGCCCACCAGATGGCATCACTTGCTTTGGCGTGTAGTGTCAATGTACATGTGATGTACATGTTTATGGTTCCGATTCAGGCCACAAGATGGCAGACCCTCCAACGCGCACGGTCCCTATTGCCGCATAAGCCGTTTAAGAAGTATAACACTCTTACGGTATAGATGTCGACAGGGCCTCCCTAAGGCTCATATATGGTGGAAATATTCGCTGTATTGGTTGAGGTCTTGGTAGCTCAGATGGAAGAGCACCGGGCTTGCGATCCGGTGGTCGTGGGATCAAGTCCTACCCAAGACAAGTGATTTTTTCCACTTTTAATTTATTTCTAAACTTAATATCATTGTTCGCAGAAGTTTCTGCTTGATACAAAATTAATTTGGTATGTAGTTTTCCGCTTTAGCCAAGTTGTGAAACAATTGAGACAGAGACACTTATAATTGAGTCAAATAGATTGTATAAAACGCCTAGTTCAAAGCTTCAAACTGTTTACCCAAATGTCCCGGTAGATGGCGCTGTTACCTCCATCAAACTAGCGAACGTTAGTTCAACATAGTTGTATAATTGCGGTTTTTGTATTATTGGGAGGGTGTGTGTTAGGGTAAAGAGTAATAGGGCTGGGAAATTGTCCGGCCGACTCTATTTTCCATGTCAAAAAAAAATTGAAGGTGTGTGTGGAGATTTAGTAGTAGAATGAATACCTATACGTTGCTATACGTCTGTTGTCTGTTTATCATTAAACACGGTATTTGGTCTTGCTTCCCCTTCGAGACCCTGGTGCAAAATTGTACATTGATCATACAAAGAAATTAGGTTCGCGTCTCTCCTGTAGAAAATACAATACAATACTCTTTATTGCACACCTCACACAGTTTAAATATACCTATACATGTACAGAAACATAACAATTGGATAGAGGTAACAACAGGCGGACTTATCGCTTAAGAGTAATCTCTTCCAGATTTAGAGTAGGTAGGAGTAGGCTTTTGGCAGTGGTTTGTTATTATTTACTTGCGTATATATATTTGCGGTGGGAGGGAGGGAACATTAATTGAAATTGCATGCGAAAAGTAAGTAGGTAAGTGATTGACTAAATAGCACGTTATTTCTCAGATTAGTAAAATCATATTTTTGTTTTAATTAATATGGATGTACGCAAAGTAACGGCTGGTTCTATTAATTATTCACAGATTCATATTGATCATCATAATCACCATCGTTACCATCACTAGATAAAACCCTTAAGACTTCCACATCCACCAGTCATATGCTTCTAAACGGGTTACTGAGGTCTTGAATAGAATAGAATAGAATAGAATTTCTTAATTGCCAGAATACGTGTATAAGATGACAACAGAAAAGGTTGATGAGCTTACCCAATTTCCATAAAAATATCAGGAAAACATTTCCAAAAATATTAATATTTCCCGGCGTAAGAGGCGTTGGCTTAACATAATCTCCAAATATAAAGCGGATTACCGTGGCACCCAATTATCTTTATGGCCACCATTTTGAATAAACCTCAATCAGGTTTCGGTTTAGACAAATATTTAATTAATGAGAATAATTTAATGAGAATTAAACCATATTGGCCATTGTAATACCTAGCTGCTAACAGTGTTTATGATTTTGATCTTAATAACGATAATAAACTTAGTTTATCGAACAGGTTAATCGAATTGCCTGTACATACATATAATTTGATAGCCTGAGTATCGTACAAAAATAAATGTACGTAATACGATAGTCTCTCCAGCACTCCACAATGCAAAAAGGTCATAAGTTATTTCCAGGGTAGTAAATACAATCTCTTAGAGCATTTTCACATGGTTTTCACATTGTTCGATCCGATATCGGATGTAGGATCCGACATCCGCGTAGTCAGGCCGCGGGGGCGCACCCGGGCGCCATCTTTAGCGGTCACGCACACTACAACAGGCATTATGCCTACACATACGCACACAAACAAATATTATCGGTCCGACAGCTGACGGGGGACTCCGACATGGCTGAATTTATCGGAAGCACCTTTCCGATATCGGATGTCGGATGCCTATGACAAAAACAGCTGCAGGAGAGTAACATTGGCATTAAGTCCGCCTTTTTTGCGTTGTCGTTTTTTAGTAGGTAATAATGATTTAATAAATGCATACATTTTACTTTCTTCCGACATCCGATATCGGATCGTATAATGTGAAAACGCTCTTAGGTCTCGATTTTCGGTTGACACCGCACGCTGTGTGTATGTGCACGTTGAATGAGATGGTAAGGTCAGGATAAGGCCAGGTTTCTGGAAAAGCGCACAGTTGAGGATTGCCAACCATCCATCCACTCGTAAGTGTTAAACTAACTACAGCAACCCAAACGCGCAATAACGTCACTAATTTTCTGAATGGCAGGACTGAACGACATAATTTACTAACCAATCTTAATCCTTATTACAACAACATAAGACCTTCCAATAGTACACGGTTTGTAAGGACATAAGCCTTTTTAGAAATAATAAAAAACTGCTGAACACACATGGAATATCGTGATCAGTAATTAGAGTTTCGCGTTAGCCGTTCAAAAGGTATCATTATTTAAGCATCATCGTTAGCCTGCATTAGCGATAAAGGGATTTTCATGCAGTATTCATGGTTATCTCGATTTATGTAATTATGTGAATTAGGAATGACCCTGAGAGCTCTTAAGGGCCCACTGATTACCAGTCCGCCGGACGATATCGGCCTGTCACTTGTTCGATACTGTCAATTTTTAGGGTTCCGTACTTAAAGGGTAAAAACGGGACCCTATTACTAAGACTCCTATGTCCGTCTGTCCGTCTGCCCATCTGTGCATCTGTGTGTCTGTCCGTCTGTCTGTCACCAGGCTGTATCTCATCAACCGTGATAGCTAGACAGCTGAAATTTTCACAGATGATGTATTTCTGTTGCGGCTATAATAACAAATACTAAAAGTACGGAACCCTCGGTAGGCGAGTCCGACTCGCTCTTGTCCGGTTTTTTGTTCTAACCGACAGGCTGATATCGTCCGGCGGACTAATTATAAATAATATTTTTAAACATCATAATTACCTTATAGGTGATGTGAAAAGCAGTATGTGTCACATGGTAGCAAAATTATTTCCATCTTGGGCGTAACACACTTGAATCCCTCACTATGCTCAGGATTCTACTTTAGATTCCCTCGGTACTCTCGGGATTCTATTATAGAATCCATCGCTTCGTTTAGGATTCAACGTACGCCCTCGCCGTAAATATGTCATTTTGCTCCCTTGTAACACAATCTACTATTAATTTACACGAGTAGGTACTGGTCGTATTTGTGGGCGCAAACTGAAATATGTGATCACGCTCCCATACTAAATTTGTACGGGGTATTATCGTATGTGCTCAATTGTGCTTCGTCTAATATTGTCTTCAGTTACCGCGATAGTTACTCATGAAATCAAACTATGAAAACGGATTATATCGCGTATTATATTGAATTTATAATACATCCCGACGTTACGTTGCGTGTGCTTCGTCTAGTCACTAGACTCTCGTTAAGGTCATCTGTGCCCAAATGTCACCTTCAAATATCACAAATACCTACTGTCCCAGCGAAATTCAATCACTATTATGAGAAGGCATCATGAAACCGCGACGTATGGAACTTTTAGAAATTCTGACCGATTGCTATCAGGTGACGTATTCACAACGCTTACCCACTGAAGAGCCGGTCGAGCTCTTGGAATTAGTGTGACTGGAAGGTTGAGTCTAACTAAACTATGTGTAATGGTTTTGATACGACCTTAACGACCGTCTTGGTTCTTCTCTCGTGTCAAAGATAGATATAACTCCCTAATAGATGGATATAGTCTAAGGAAAAAACGTGCCTCGAAAATCACGAAAATTTGATTCTCGATCAAATGGCGCCACTACCTTTGGCCTACTCTCGTATAGAGGGCGTTGACGGTTTCGCTTGATATTTAACAATTTTAACGCAGTATCAGTATATCAGTATATCAGTGAAGGAACATGGGTCAAAATCATAAAAATAATTAACGCAAATAAAAAAAAAAATTATCCATATTTAAATACATTTTATCGTAGTTTTATAAATCTTCATTTTTAGTTTTAAAGTGTGTCGATAGATGGCAGTGAATTTACTGTGGTTACAAAATTTACTATGACAGTACCGCTTTATCCTGTTATATATCCTCTTTGCTCGTGTCGAGGTTCCCCAAAACAGTGGTTCGTCTTGGCGATTCTTCGGGGTAGTATCAAAACATAACAAATTGTTAAATCTGAATCAGGCTCTAGTGTACTCTCAAGATTCTTATATGAATTGTAAAGTTTACGCGTAGAACGAAAATTTGAGGTGTGAAAAAACCTATGATAAAACAATATAGCGACAAAACAGTTTTGCTAGACTTATATTGACCGGGATATAGACCGTGATTACCTTTTGTATTATTTGTGAGCTCCAAAATTAATATCGGCAGCTCGAAAACAATACAAAAGGTAATCACGGTTCATATCCTGGTTTATATAAGTATAGCGGCAAATCTAGGCTATTTATACATTCGATCGAGCGCAATGTATGAATGGCTTTGATTTGCCACCGGTCACGTGCATCCAGTCTTCGGCCCAAAACCTTCTTTAGTTAAACGTTCAATTCACCTTCGCTCAGTTAAGTAGGCGTTATGAATAATAGAACAGAAATGCTTTGATCGTCCAACCGTAGGTACCTACTTCCACGTGCCTAGCTACGTAGCTCGGTGGTCGGAAAGTTTTGCTAATATTTACCAGCTGACCCGGTTTTAATATGTAAATTTATCGATAGTTTAAAAAGCCATCTTAAATATAAGTAGCGGTATTATTTTTAAAATGATTAAACTTTTCTGTAACATGAGCTGGAATTTTAACGACAGATTATTAAACTTAATAGGCAAAGTTTTAAACAGGAAAAAAGTTCTGTACAACAATTTATACATTAATGTTTCACAATGTCCAAGTAAAGTCCTGAATTAGCTACTTGCCACTTATCTGACGAATAAAGTCATTGTTGGCGTTTCACAATCTCCAAATAAGCTTTATCTGCTGGATAAAGTGCTTTTTTTGTAGGAAATTTTATCTGGCAGTTAATTTATTTGTTAATTAGCTATCCCATACTTTACTTGGACATTGTGAAACAGGCCCTAAAACTGTTTACTGTAGTAAGTGAAGAACCTAGTGTATTAACTAGTGTTGTGTTAGTTTTATCATAGGTATAGTTTCAAAAGGAGGAAACAAACGAACAAACAACGAACGCATCATATCACAATGTGATGGCAAAGTTCATCGGTATTAAAACATAAATAAAGCATTGAAAACACAAAATAAAGTAATAACTCAAAGTCTAAGAAATCATTACTTTAAGTTTTTGCTTGTAAGTATATCGAACTTCTAAATTGTACGGCGAAGACTAACTCAAAGGAGCCTTACTGTAGTTGAAAGTATACCGAATGAAATTCCTAGAGAATTCTAAAAATGTAACAAAGGAAGAAACTTCAATTCTTTACGAACCTAAGCAAGCTACACACTTACCCAGAATGCGGAGTTTCACACGTGAGTGTGGCACTTTCGCCTCACGGTTCGACTCACAAACCTTATTAGATTTTCTCGATGGGCTTTAGGATTTTAAGTATAAGGGTGAAGCCAGACGAGCGAAACTTTGTGAGCTGCGTAATTTCAACTCATTTTACGTCACCTTGTGAACCAAATAGGCGTTTTTTATGAAACCGAATGCAGCAGAAATTGAGAAATCGAAATTACGCGACTCTCAGCTCAAAAAATTACGCTCGTACGCTCTATTCTATTTGAACATATAAGTACCCATTACCTTGTCAGGTTATTTGGTTTTTGGTTAAATGAAAAGGGTGAATATACGAGTATACACAATTTGATGTATATTATCCTAACCTATGCCGCTTTGTTTACCTTTTCTCGATTTTTGACTATTATAAGATTTAAAAGCGAAAAACAATTCCATAAAAAAAGCCTGAAATAGAGACTACGTTTGTATGGAGAATCCTTCTTCCACCGTACGGTACATTACCTACAACGAAATGTGTTTTTTGTTTTGGATATCTTGATATATAATAACATAATTCTAGTAGGTAAACACGGGCCGGTAGTTTGGAAAATTACGTATTTACAATGTCATTAAGTTAACGATGAGAAAGGTTTCATTGTACTTTTCTTATTCAGGTCAGCCGGCGGGCAAACTAGGACGGGGTTTAAAATATTTGAGATGCATTTATTTCAAGCTTAACTTTAAATAACTATAAAATGTAATAAAAGCGTATAAGAGCCGAGTCCTAATTTGAACACGATCTAAAGAGCTAGCGGCCTATGTGACAACTAATGCTGTCTGATTTTCTTATAGATATTTTAATCAATCCATCAATCAATCAATCAATCGTTTATTGATAACAAGCGTTACACGTCATTTAACATTTTCTGTTTAGCACACTTTATATACAATTATAAATATGTCATTATTCATGTAGAAATAGGATTACATTAGACTTATCCAATTAAATTATTAGACATCATTAAATTATAAAATATAACAGTATGTCACAGGCATTTAGAATATTATGTTAGTCTATTCGATTTATAAATTCATCTACCGAGTAAAAAGCTTTCTCTGTTCTTTAATGTACCTATATAAATTGAAGTTTTCCATCACCAAAAAGTTATCATCAAACATCAAACATTTATTCAGCAAATAGTCCACAGGGGCACTTTTACATGTAAATTTTTACAAGCAATAAAATTAACCAAAAATTACAAAAAACCATTACAAATATGGAATCAATTAAATTGATTGCTAGACATATTAAATGGCATTCGTTATAATTATAACTTACTACACTATAATTATAAATTAAACATCGGTTTAGTAACATCGACACGAAGTTTCGTGACGCTATCAAACTTCGCCGGCTTGCATCGCTATAATTCGAAAAAAATTATAGCAATCCTTATTCTCATACCTCCGAGTAGCATTTAGGACATTTTGACGACCGCTTTCGATTATGCCGGTTCATAATTATTCCTGTCACTGGATTATAAACCTTGTATAACAAGGCGTAGGGTTGTGTTTGATACGTCTTAATTAGTTTTGATTTCACCTTTGTTGTGGTATTGCGTGACTGGAATTGAAATGAGACCTTCGCCATTATAAAGTCCAAGTTGTGCTAACTGAACCGACGATCAATCACATTTATGTTGCTGTAAATTGGTGCTTTGGAATTCAATACATTTGCATCATTAAGTTTATTTAGTTTTTTTTTTTTTAGAGTGAATAGACATCTTTATTTTCAGAAAAATAATTAATGCAAAAAAGTAAAACTAAATTATAACAAATATATGCCCATATGGAGTACTGTTCTCATCTCTGGTCTGGCGCTCCACAATACCAGCTCCTTCCCCTTGACTCCATCCAACGTCGGGCAGTTCGTATTGTCGGCAATTCCGAACTTACTGACGGCTTAGAACCTCTTAGTCTTCGGAGAGACGTTGGCTCTCTTTGCATGTTCTACCGTCTGTACAATGGGGAATGTTCCGAAGAACTTTTTGATATGGTGCCATCGTCTCGTTTCTATCACCGCACCTCCCGCCAAAGGAGCAAAGCTCATCCTCACTTCTTAGACACATGGCACACCATGAATAAGCGGGCATCCCGCTCGTTTCTTCCCAGAACGTGCAGAATGTGGAATGAGTTGCCTCCTGAGGTATTTCCTTTGTGCTACGACATGGGATTCTTCAAGAAGCGGGTATTTAGGGTTCTCAAGGGTCGGCAATGCTTAAGTGGCTCCTGTGATGTTGCTTACGTCCATGGGCGACGATGACTGCTTCCCATCAGGCGGCTCGTCTGCTCGTTTGCTGAACATCACATAAAAAAAAAAAAAAATACAATATTACCCCCCACTCTGATTATCCCCCGGACCAAATGTGCCAAAAATACTGGCGGCATTACCTCGCTGAATGGCCAGGGATATCTTTTGGACGAGGAAAGAACCAGAGCGAGGGTCGCCGCCCCTTTCTCTTAAGCGTCGCCCTATATCCTTAATTTAGTTTTTATAATATAGAATGCAAACGAGCAGGCGAATCGCCTGATGGTAAGCGATAACCGTCGCCCATGGACACCTGTCAGAGACGTTACAAGTGCGTTTTCTTAAAGGTTTTATCGGTTTGGTTTTTCTTTATTTAGAAAGATTGTAATGACAGAGATTTATTATAAACCACAATGAACGATAGGTATACATTATTCCAAATTTTGAGAATATTAGCAATATTAAACCCGTTAGGGCATTATTGCAGAAGAAACAATGTTCATATACATCGTTTTTTTTAATTCCGTTAATTTCAAGGGTGCATTCCTGAACTTAAATTTAGTTTTCTCAAAGACACCGGTATTCTAATAAACTCCATTTCGGAGATAATGATTTAATTTCATCTGATAAGGCTCCTACGAGCGTGTACACTTGCCTTAGGGCCTGTTTACATATTGATTAATGTTTAGTACGAGCAAAGATAGATATAACTCCGTAATAGATGGATACAGTCTAAGGAAAAAACGTGCCTCGAAAATCACGAAAATTTGATTCTCGATCAGAGGGCGCCACTAGTTTTGGCCTACACTCGTATAGAGGGCGTTGACGGTTTCGTTTGTTATTTATAATTTTAACGCATATCAGTGAAATAACATGGGTCAAAATCATAAAAATAATTAATGCAAATAAAAAAAATCATTTATCCATATTTAAATACATTTTATCGTATTTTTATAAATATTTATTTTTAGTTTTAAAGTGTGTCGACAGATGGCATTGAATTTACTGGGGTTACAAAATTTACTATGACAATACCGCTCTAGTATAAGTTACTCTATGGTACGAGGTAATACATTTTCTACTAAACTTAAGTACTATCTCGACCGACCTATATTCGAAATGTCATTGATATGTCACAGTTTTCAATGTTTTGTTTGCGTTACATTGTAATGCCCGTATAACAACAACGCTATATGCAACGTTTCATTACTTAAAAACAATATTTTATGTATATAGGTATTTTTTTAAATTAAGTATGAAATTAAGTTTTCTTGCACGTCCTTAACCATACCCCGAAGTTAACGGAATTCAATAAAAACACGGTGTAGATAGCCTCGAAAATAGATATTCTGTGAACGTAGGAAAATATTTTCATTCGACTGACTTTTCATCGTCGAAAGCAATAACCTAGCTCCTAATATGGAGGGCGGTCGGAAAATTCAGCAGCTAACTGTACCTACATAAAAATAAAAGTCTCAAGTTATATTTTATATTTCTTTGTTAAGCAACATACAAGTTGAACCAAATAATGCTTTTATTTTACTGAAGCACAGCGTAAGGCGCCGTTCAAATACAATCTTTACTCGTCCCAGACATCACATCACCGAACATTAACAAATTAAAATGGAAAAATTAAATTTTTAGTATAAAGAGCTGTTCATAAGGTACAAAATTCTAACATTACCTTTCCTTTACATCCTGGAGGTAGCTAAGCTGGTGAGATGTAACTTAGAACAGTTCCAGTCAAACGCTGATGAACCCAAGTATCACTTCAGGCGCGGCCAGGAGCTCCGCGCTCCTAGAACTCGGCTGGCAAAGGCGAAAAAGTGTTTCAAGTCATCGGTCCTAAAATTTACAATCAGGTCTCCGACGAGATAAAGACTGCGAGAAACAATAACCTGTTTGTATCTAAACTGAAATCTTACCTAATCTCTGCTGCGTACTATTCGTTGCAAGAGTTCTTAAGCAAGTAAAATTATAAGAAAAGTTTATAAAAAAGTACAGTCGAGTTACTAAATACATTCATGTGACATTCATACTCGGACTCAAGCTCAAGTGATATAATTAGCTATAAATACCTACTATAATTAATACTTATTATTGTTGTATATGGAATATAAATTATAATTGTAAATTTGAAAATGTGACGTGTAAAATTATTATTTTATAAATCGATAATTGAAATTGAAATTATATAATAAAAATTAAAAAATAAAAATTAAACCAACATATTTTCTCATTATGACATCAGGAAGTAGTTAAAATGGTCAACATAATACTCACATTAAATATACGTACGTATCAATAAGGGCCCATACAGACGGACAGCAACCCGACTGTACAGTCGCCATCAGATATATCGGAGCGGCCGAGGTGCTAAAAAATATCTGAACACGCACCTAGCGCCTTGACAATAGAAGCGTGTTCAGATATTTGTGAGCACCTTGGCCGCTCCGATATATCTGATGGCGACTGTACAAATACAAGTTGCAGTCGTGTTGTAGTCCGTCTGTACCGGCCCTAATCGGATTTCAAACTAATCCTGTAACAATGTAGTAATTATACGGTATCCACATCGATTTGAAATAATTACAATGGAGTAATTACTGATTATGACACGCATTATTCCAATTCTCTGTTCACTCCAAACAAGCCAATTTAGATGACATGTATGCGAGTGATCTGGTTTAATCTCAATCATTAATTATAATTGTCAAAGGTTAGTAAATAGAAAAGACTGACAACATTCCTATAACATCTACAATGACTTCATATATGATGACCGGTCTGGCCTATTCGATAGTGACTCTGCCAATGAAGCCGATGGTTCTGGGTTGGAATCCCGGTAAGGGCAATTATAGAATAGAATAGAATTTTGTTTTTGCTTGTTAAAAATTAATTTAAAATGGGTAGCACATCGTAACTGGTGAATTTCCAATATGACTTGGAACTCCGGTGGCCGTTTAAGAAATGTAACGCTCTTACGGTAGATGTCGGTGAGGTCTTGGTGGCTCAGTTGGCAGAGCGCTGGAGTATCGATCCAGAGGCCGTGAGTTCAAGTCTCACCCAGCAGTAATTTTTCCACTTTTAAATTTATTCTAAGCTCAATAGCATCGTTCGCAGACGTTTCTGTTTGTTAAAAATTAACTTAGTCAATTTGTTTAAGGATGTTCTATAATATTTATTTATTTATATTACAATGGTGCTATTTACTATTTTTTTTTTCATTTTAGCTTCGTTTGTATAAAAACTATCCTTACTATTCTTATGACTAACGGCGCGATTCGAAAAACGAATTAGAGATTCACTAGATATGAAATAGTAAAGAAATGTGACGCATAGCGTCGCAAATTATTGCGGCGCTATGCGACGTAAGCGCCATCCAATATTTATTGGAGCGGCGTTAATAATAGCGTAAGCTCCAACCGCCATAAGGTACAAAATTAGCCGTAGGACGTCACATATCTTTACTATTTCATATCTAGTGAATCTCTAATTCATTTCCCGAATCGCGCCGTTATTTTAAACGTAAAATTAAACTTTGCTGGGCGCTGTAACATGCACGTAACAACTGTACCCTGCTTTTTCTACACATATAAATTAAAAGCTCTCTATGATGTGTTCAGAAATTGCATGTGACCGCCATTGCGATATTTAATCACACACTAAATAAAACGTCATCTCGACTGATACTAGAAAAGAGGTCAAATCAAATTCCTTTGTTTCAAAATCGAGAGATGATCGAAATTTCGGTGTCATTATTAAATCGATATCGACATTATTATTACGCAAAAATAACATTTTCACAGTTAAGAAATTTGTTGTAACAAACGAGTTTATCTTTATGCTGACCGTGATTTGCGGTTTTTGAACACATCATAGAGAATTATCATATGTGTGTAGATACAATAAAATATATTTGTATAAACAAGAAATAAGTATGAAACAATCCTATAATCACTAAGTACCTACTTAAACTTGACTTTATTAGTAAATATTTTATAACAAAACTCAATCCTCGCGAATTTAAAATTGTCGTAATGTACTTTAGATTCATTGACCTAAGTTCGCGTGTCTGAGCATTCTTGCCTGATTTCCACTGGCTTGGCTTCACGTAGCATGTTTTATGAGCTTTTAAAGAAAATAGTATAGTTAACTTGTCTTACTTCAATGACTACTTTTGACATGTCAGGAAATCGGAAAGGAGGGCAGAAAATGTAATTAAAAGGTGATTATAACTTTCGCGTTTTGTGTTAACTTTATCGGGTCTATCACGAATTTATTTATCTTTATTTTAGACGTTTGTAAGTTCAAACTTCTATGAAATTATGACGTCTAAATAACACTTGCACAGTCTGTGCCATAAAAATCGCTGCAGAGTTATCTTGGTTTAACTCTAACCTCTTGCCTGCACTGCACTTGCATCGAAACATCGGAAAAGAGGTAACAAAGTAAGTAAGTAAGATAAAATAATGTTTTAGATTTATCATTGCTACCTTAATAATAATATAATATGATGAACATAAATTAATTATGTTTTAGAAGGAGATTTATCATTGTTATCAAAGTAATAATCAATTTAATATGATGAGCATAAAATAATTAAATACATGAAACGCTTAGATTTAGTGCAGTCTAGTTAACATAATCATTCCTACTGCTGGGTACAGGGGGCTTAGTCAAGATGACAAAGGTTGATATAAACTTAAATAATGTATGGAAATTGTCACGTGACTTTTCGTAAGAACTATAAACCCGATAACTAACGACCTCATGTGGTCGCGACCCTCAGCCATGAGGAACCGAGAAAGAAGATAACCCCGATACATTTAAACTTTTCTTTTTGGCGTTTGACGATGTACGGTTTTTATCATGGCTAGGCCCCCAGGCCACCCCCATCATGAGTGTCTGTGATCCTATTGGCCGCTGCATAATAAACTGTAATAGTAGATTGTTAACCCAGGGATGAAAGGCACTCATTTCTGCCGAGGTATTTTGGCGCTCGAACGCAGTGAGATGTATCTAAAATGCTCTAGTGCAGACACGTATCATTTTCTGCACACCTTTTAGAACAACAATGACCCTCTTTTAGAGCATGAGAAATGAAAAATATTTTACCTATACAAATGTATAAATTGTTTTACCCGAAAACGTTGAACAAAACTAAACATTACTCAGAAACAATAACTAAACGGAGATATAACAAAGCAATGTCAAAAGCAGAAATTTGTATTGGACATTTGAATTGCCTTTCAAAACTTGTATTTGAATTTAACCTACCCTAAAACAACCCACTCCAATTAGCCATTGTTTATTTTATCTTTTGTAGCAAATTACACTGATTGTATAACTAGCGCCCAGAACTAACAATATATCGTATTTAGCTACACAAGGTGAATATTTCGACGGGGTTACTTATCAATCTGTCCGTTGTCTGAGGGCCTACTGCGAACACCGAAGTTTGCAAATTGCGGGCATCTTTCTCTTTCACTAATTACGCCTTGATTGGAGTAAAAGAGAAAGATGCGCGCAATTTGCGAGCTTCTGTGTTCGGGTTAGGCCTTTTGTTGTAACAAGATCCCAAATTAACGGGTCTATTATCTATTAAGACGCTTAAACATACAAAACAACCCTACATATCTATTGAGTTCATCCTGCCGACCGCGCCAGTTAAGGGGCCCACCCATTACCAGTCCGCCGGACGATATCGGCCTGTCAGTTAGAACAAAAATTTGACAGTTCCGAACAACTGACAGGTGATTGAACCTTTAGATGATTCGATGAATAGATATGATATAATACATTTTCTAATTCGATACTTTGATTGCTCAATGAAATACGTACCAATCAATACTCAATCAATTTAATACTGAATTTAGAATTAAGACGTTCCCTGATTCGTTAAGGAATGAAGTTAAAATACAATGGAATATAAAATAAATATTTGGGGAAGATCTTACACAGATCCACCCAGATTCAAGCTAAGCAGAGCTTGTACTATAGGTACTGATCGACGACATTCGTACTTATATAAATAAATATGTACACTTAAATACATAATATCCATAACCCCGGAACCAATGTTTGTGATGAACACACAAACAAATGCCCTAACCGGAATTACTAGTACTAAGTGATTACTACTACTAATACTACTACTACTACTACTACTACTACTAGTCGATACCTATATCAATATAAAATTATTTTCTCACAAGAAATATTATATTCACGCTAGACTTAAAATAACAACGATTGTTGTACTTTTTTAAAGATGCACATATTTATCGATAAAGAACTACGATGCTTGATTTATTTCCTAGGAACTAATGAGGGCTAACGTGTATGAATTCGCCGCTAGGGGCGCTAGTGTAGATGGTGGTCTTTTCCATAGTTCGAAATGTCAAATGTCACTTGTCACTTCAATGACAATGACTGACAGCTGTTCTTTATTCTTTTGGACCACCATCAACAGAGGCGCCAACTGGTGAGCAAAAAAACGATAGCCCTCTTTGAAGGACCCTTCGCGCGTCGTATAGCATAATCGCATCAAATAATATAATGACGGCCAAAGTGGCCAAATATATCAAGGCACATCATTTCATGGTAACATAGGTGTGTTATCCACTTTGATCCAGACTGTACCCTCGGTTATAAGTTTCGTTATTTACTTATTTCCATCCGCTCTAAAGGAAATATCAAGATATAAAAGGCGCTAATATGGTCCAATAATACTCGTATAACATTTTTATTTAGATAAAATAACGACATTTGCAAAAGTATTCGATGAAGCAGTCAATCACCGACAGATTATTAATATGTTGTAACATGACATCACTAGTTTTGATCTCACATAGACAATTTACGCACACAATGAAATGCAATGTTTCATTATTGGTCGCATTTTTGAAGCTTGACAGTAAAGTTGTTGTTTCTCATCCAGTTCTGTGATAAAATCAGACAGTAATGCGGCGGCGAACGACACTCATTTTATCAAGAATATTGGCAGATACAGCGGTCTCAGCTGAAATATCGCAACAGTAATGCAGTTGTTTTTGACATTCGAATGTCACCTTTACTGTCGGACCCCGGCAGATATCCAGTGAACTAAATTAGTCAACAGCAACGTGTAAAATATATGTATACCTAGGTTTTAGCACTCAAACAGGCGTGGTCGGCGATCGCGACGCGTCAAATGCCGTGCATCCGCCGCTTTGTGGCCCGTTTGATATGAATCATTCATTGTATAACCTTTACCTTTCGAAATAGCAAAACCGCAGTTATCGATTCGAATGTGTAATGCCTTGTTTGCCTTTGAACCATTGTGTTTGTATTAGTTGCCGAAACTAATACAAATAGTTGCTGTAGTAAATTTGTTGAGTGTTTGCGTTAAGTGTCATTTTGTATGGGATTTAGTGTTTCCAAAACGTGTGCTTGGCGCGCTGTTCAAAATCCCATACAAAAATAGATATAACGCAAACGCGAGCGCACGTCACGCTATTGAATGAATTTTACACTTAGGGTTCTAAACTCTGGTTGATTATTATTGGGTACTTTACCTACACTAAATTAGTATAATAAGCTAAAGTAAATTAAAGCGGCTAAGTTGAAATGGGACTGGGCTGGTCATGTCTTCCGAATACCGGACGACTTGTGGGCCAAGTTAACCACGGAGTGGGAGCCCCACGAGTCTTACAGGAGATCCAGCTCTCGTCGGCGATGGCGGGATAACTTGGACTCCTTTTTGAGAGGCTGGCCAGATATAGCACTTAACAGAGATGAGTGGAAAAAGAGGGGGGAGGCCTTTGCCCAGCAGTGGGACACAGTGGGCTCTGAATAATAATAATAATAATACTTCAAAGAGCAAATTGAAACTTTGAAAAAGGGCGTCACGTACATCCCTTCGTTAAGGAAGCTTGCACCCTTTCTTGACGATCGTGGCTTCCTCAGGGTGGGGGGTCGTATCCCGCACTCTGACCTGCCGTACAATGCGAAGCATCCTTTATTGCTGCCGAAGCAAAGTAGGTTTACAAAGCTCTTGGTTGAATATTTTCATAAGAAATATTTACACACAGGTCCGCAGACCTTGCAAAATATTCTCAACCAGAGATATTGGATCGTATCGGCTCGTAGTCTTATTCGTTCCATTCATTCAAAGTGCAGGAGCTGCTACAAATGTAGACCCACTCTGCTGCAGCCTAAAATGGGTGACCTTCCAACAACTCGGCTGTTGCCTAATAAGGTGTTTGAGCATGTAGGTGTAGACCTGGCCGGACCTTTCTATATAAAGGAAAGCTTGCGGCGCAATGCCAAGATAGAGAAGGCTTATTTAGCGGTCTTCGTTTGCTTTTCAACTAAAGCCGTGCATTTAGAAACGCTCTCTTCTCTATCTGCCGATTGCTTTCTGGCTACTCTAGATAGATTCGTATCCCGTCGCGGTCTCTCGGCATGCTTTTATTCCGATTGTGGGACGAATTTCACAGCAGCCAGTAAACATCTTGCTGACGTTCAGAAATTTATGTCTGACAACAGCACTCAACAGGATATTTTAAACGGCTGCGCCCAGCGCTTGATTAACTGGCAGTTTAATCCTCCTAGTGCCCCTCACATGGGTGGTTTGTGGGAGAGCTGCGTTCGCATTGCGAAATATCATCTTGTGCGTGCTGTCGGTGACAAAGCTTTGACTTTTCAGGAGCTAACGACAATTTTCTGTAAAATTGAAGCCATAATGAACTCACGGCCATTATGTGCTCTTCCGGCTAGTGATAATCCTCACGAGTTTAATGTCTTAACTCCTGGACACTTCTTGATAGGCAAGAGTCTGACAGCTGTACCAGAGTATGATTTGCAATCTGTACCTGTAAATCGACTATCACGTTCGCAATATTTACAAAATTGCTCACAACTGTTTTGGAAGAAATGGAGCCAAGATTATTTACATACCTTACAGCAAAGGTCAAAATGGTTCACCTCGCCTCCCAATATTAATGTAGGAGACTTAGTGTTGGTCAAGGACGACCGAGTTTCTCCTTGCAGTTGGCCACTTGCAATTGTTCAACAAACACATCCCGGTTTAGACGGCATTGTGCGCAAGGTTACTCTGCGCACAAGAGCTAACAATTCCTTTTTGAGACCTGTTAATAAACTGTGTCCTCTGCCCTATACTCACTAAATCCCCTCTTTTTTTTCTCAATAATTGCATAGATTTTATTTCTCGCGCCTAAACATGCGCATGTTCTGTTTCTCTTATTTTCCTTATGTTTTGTGAGAAAGCCACATAGTGCTTTCGGTAGGGGGTGTTTAGTAAATGCTATATTAACTCATTGGAAGTAGCGCGGCTACTGGCCGGTCACAAAAGAGGTCTTAAAAAACATAATAACTAACGACGTCAGTGTCATAAAAAACGTGATAAAAACCTAACGCGAACGTATGAAATTAAAATAATTTAATAAATAATTAATTTAAATAATATAAATAACGTTTAAAATATCTTGAACCCACCATCACCGTGTCGGAGCAACGATTATCGGATCAGGTGCGCGTCATTCAGCGGCTAAAGCGTTTGGATGATGCGACACTTGATCGGCTTCGCCTGGAGGCTCTCTCTGCTCGCGCAGCCTCCGCCTCGGTGCGAGATCTGCCCGCCACGTCGCCGGATCCGGTGCCCGCACCCGACCTGGCACCGGGGGCGCCGCGGGTTGATTTTAGTACCGACGAGGTGGATTTTGCGAGTCAGAGCGTGAGTACATCTGCCAATGAGCAACTGAGGAGGACTTTGGAAGAGGCGATTACGCAGTATCGCGCCACAACCAACTCTAGGCCACGATTACCACGTCTGCCTATAAATAGACGCAATCTAGCGCTAGTGGGAGCCCTAAACGCTTTACTAGAGCCACATTTACGGACTAGTAAAGATTTAGATGATACGCACTCGATCATGTACTGCGCAGCCATCGCGGCGTGCCGTGTTGCTCGAGTCAAGTTTCCGGACGCTGAACGTGCACCTAGGACCGCCGGAGGTGTCCCTGCATGGCAAGCGCGGATTGAGCGACGTATCAACTCGTTTAGGACTCTCATTGCAAAGCTGATCTGCTTTAGGGGGGGCAACAACCGCCCCCGAGTAATGCGCTTTGTGAACCAGGCGTTCGCGGGGACGGATGTCAGGCCCCGCGACTACATAGCCAATGTCACAGAGCGCATCGACTTTCTAAAGCAGAAAGTCTATGCATGGGCAAACCGTATTCGCCGCTACAGAAAGCGTGTGGATCGATTCCAGCAGAATCGTCTTTTTCAAAGTGACCAAAGGAAGGTGTACCGAAGGTGGGAGGAAGCCGACTCTCGTGTGTCCGACGTGCGGCTACCGGATGCTACTGCCATGACTGATTTCTGGCGTAGCATCTGGTCAGTGCCTGTGGAACACACGGAGGGCGGTTGGATAGACGTTGTCGAACGTGAGTGCGAGAACATCGAACCTATGGGGGCTATCACCATCAGCCCCGATGACGTAAGTTGTGCCATTCGTACGACCCAGAACTGGAAAAGTCCTGGACCGGACGGATTGCACAACTTCTGGCTAAAATGGTTTCGATGCTCGCACGCACGGTTGGCAACGCAGTTCCAACAAGCCCTAGAGCTCGGTTCCCTCCCACCTTCCCTAACAACTGGTGTAACCTTCCTGCTCCACAAGTCCGGTAGTACCACGGAAGCAAAGAACTACAGACCCATCACGTGCTTGCCTACACTTTACAAGCTCCTTACATCCATTTTGAGAACAAAAATTAACGCGCACATTGTCGCTAACAACATTTTGGCCTCCGCTCAAAATGGATGTAGGGTTGGGTCCCGTGGTACTAAAGAGCTCCTCCTCATAGACATGACCATATGCCAGCAAGTTCGGCGGAACAGGGGGGCCCTCTCGGCCGCCTGGATTGACTATAAGAAGGCCTATGATTCGGTGCCTCACTCATGGCTGAAAAGGGTATTGGAGCTGTATAAACTTGATGCAGCTTTAATATCCTTCCTAAGTGCGTGTATGAGGCAGTGGATCACAGTCCTTCGTCAACCAGGAGGTGGAGATGACCGCCCTGGCCCGCAGGACTTTATAAGGATCGAGCGAGGAATATTTCAGGGTGACAGTCTGAGTCCCCTGTGGTTCTGCCTAGCTCTGAATCCCCTCAGCACCCTGCTGAAGGATTCAGGGTTAGGTTGCCAGCTTCGGAGAGAGGGTGAAGTCATTTCTCACCTTCTGTACATGGATGACCTCAAGCTATTTGCGCCAAATAACCAAGACTTGATGGTGCTATTAACAACCACAGAAGTTTTCAGTACCGCCATCAGAATGGAGTTTGGTGTCGATAAGTGTGCGGTTATGCATGTACAGCTGGGGGAGGTTGTAAATTCAACAAATTTACAACTTTCTGAGACAATGTCTTTCAGATCTATCTCTGAATCAGAAACCTATAAATACCTTGGTATGTCACAGTCGTTGGGTATTGAGGGCGAGGGTATTAGACGGTCGGTGAAGGAGCGCTTTTTCAGTCGGCTCACAAAAGTCCTTAACAGTCTTTTGTCAGGAGGCAATAAAGTGCGCGCCTTCAACGCCTGGGTAATGCCCATACTCATATACTCCTTTGGCATACTAAGGTGGACTCAGACCGAGCTGGACGCCCTGGATCGGAGGGTCCGTCTACTACTCACCACACACCGTATGCTACACCCACGCTCGTCAGTTATGAGATTGTACATCTCACGGAAGTGTGGAGGTCGAGGCTTCCTTAACGCCAAAGATCTCCACAACCGCGAGGTGTGCAATCTCAGGAATTATTTCCTTAACAACGAGTGTGGGATGCATCGTGATGTGGTGGCAGTGGACAGGCACTTCACGCCGCTCTCCTTGGCAAACGAGAACTGGCACAAACCTGTGGTACAAAGTGCTGCGGGCCGCAAGGCGGTATGGGAGAGTAAGGTGCTACACGGGCGGTTCTACAAGGCCCTCATGGGACCCGATGTAGACCTGCTCGCGTCGGTGAACTGGTTACGATTCGGGGACCTCTTCGGAGAAACCGAGGGTTTTGCCTGTGCAATTGCGGACGAAGTTATGATGACGAACAACTATCGGAAATATATCCTGAAGGACGGTACGGTCGACATTTGTCGGGCATGCCGCCGTCCCGGAGAGTCACTCAGGCATATCATTTCCGGTTGTTCTCATCTTGCTAACGGCGAGTACTTGCACAGACATAATCTCGTAGCCAGGATTATTCACCAGCAGCTTGCTCTTCTATACGGCCTTGTGGACTGCGAAGTACCGTACTACAAGTATTTACCTGTGCCAGTTCTCGAGAATGGTCGTGCCACGCTCTATTGGGATCGATCTATTATCACTGACAGGACTATTGTAGCCAATAAGCCTGACATTGTGATAATAGATCGATCGCAGCGCCGGGCCGTGCTCGTCGACATCACCATCCCCCATGATGAGAATCTCGTGAAAGCCGAGAAGGACAAGTCCAGTAAGTACCTAGACTTGGCTCAAGAGATAACCGCCATGTGGGATGTTGATTCGACGATCATTGTCCCGATAGTCGTTTCAGCGAACGGTCTCATAGCGAAGAGTCTCGACCAACACCTTGAGAGACTCTCGCTAGGTGGTTGGATCAAGGGTCAGATGCAGAAGGTGGTGATCTTGGACACGGCGCGGATAGTCCGCCGGTTCCTCTCTCTGCGGCCCTGACCACCGGCAGCTTGGGCCCTGCCCCGCTGCTGGCGGCACCCTAGGTTAGGTTTTTTATAATTTGTTTATATGTATTTTGTATTGTTTTGTAAGTGTTTTTATATTTTACTTTTATATGCATATTATAAAAAACCTAACGTAAGAAAAATAATAAATAAAGAGAATAATAATAAATTAAAGCTGACATGCTGTAGCAGCTTGAAATGGGTAGTGACACTTAATTTCCTTGACAAAAACCGTCTATGCCTACATTATAACCTTACCCGAGAAACAGCAAAACCCCAGTTATTGGTTTCTCGAATGTGGAATGCCTTGTTTGCCTTTGAACCATTGTATTACAGCGGACCAGCGGCCAGTGGAGTTTGTATTAGTTGAACTCTGTTTGTACTTAGACCATACATCGGGGTTTTCGGTGCGGGAATGTTTGACATTAGCCAAAGAGTAGGTATTGACTTAAAAACAGAATGTACTCTAGGAGGTTTCTATCTAATGAATAATAAATTAAACAAAAGATTTATTTTTTGTATTTGCTGCAAAACACAATTTTTACACCACACCAACAACGCTGGGAAAATAAAAACTGTAAAACATTACAAATCAAATCCGAATGAACGTTATTTAATACCTATCATTCAAAATCATCATTTAAAAGTCAATTCTACTCGCCGACATCAGAAATCAACCCTAGATTTGCATCATTAAAGATAAAGAGGGTCTTTACGAGCTTGTGTGGTGAAAATAAAATTGTTTCATAGTGTGTATAAAATTCACAGAGAGGTCGTTATTCATTAGGCATAATGTGATGTTTTCTTAGACTAACCTATCTGTTTATCTCTACTCTTACTCAAATCATTCCCGCACCGAAAACCCCGATGTATGACTTAGACGCAGTTTGTAATTTTATGCCCCGTTTGTTGTGCTTGACTACAGTTTAGAGGCGAGTGCAAGTACTAGTCCTAGTAACTTGCTTACCACATTTGAATCTTGTAAAAAAATCTTTAAAACAATCACACTACGGTACATTTGTATTTGACATTATTATAACTAGCAAGTCCCCCACTAACGAGCAACTATTTTTATTCGCCGTTGTATAATTGACACTATTGACATGACGAACTTGAACGCAAGTAGCAAATCAAGTAACTCGCTCAAGTACACTCCCCACTCTATGTGATATATTATGCGAGTATACCTATAAAACATATCGACCAAGCAAGCAAGCAAGGAGCAATTACTGTTTGTTCCCCGTTGTATAATTGACGTTGCCGTATTTAACTTTACTGTTTGCACGTACATAGTTACTGCTGCGGCCGCCGTTTTTAGGAACTGTGATTAGGGGGAGAATATTTATAGGACGCTTGCCTCTGCCTGTGACGTTGTCTATTTTGTTTCCTTAGCAAAACTATTAAAATGGCGGCCGATTTTCAAAATGGTCCTAGCGCGTTGAAATTTTATTCACGGAATCTCGGGGCCCTCTAGATTGGTATGGAAAAATAAAATTTCGAAAAAATCTAAGATGGCGGAAAAAATGGCTTCTTATTTTGTATGGCAACTTTTAAGCGGTGCGAGATGGGTGGAAGGTGCTCGACCAAATGTCATAGAGGGCCTCGAGACAAATTAAACTGCATCAAAAAATATTAAAAATGGCCGACTTCTTTTTTTTTTCAAGTTGGAGAATTGGCATGCGGCGAGCCGGGGGGCCCAAGATTACCATGTAATTTTATTTTTTTTTAAATCCTTATGTTGAGTTGTATAAATGTGAAAACCCTTGCATAATTATATATGCGGGTAGTTAGAAGAATTCGCGCAGCTAGGTATTAATTTCAACTTAAGCCAATCTTTCTCCGAGATCACAAGGACAATGTCGTCTTCGAAACGTCAGAGGTAATTATAAAGCTAATTTATACGCAAATTAGCCCCGTTTTAGTTATTATCAATATACAAAAACCGTGAAAATTTAAATCAAGTCTGTAAATTACCTACTTAATAAAAATAAATAAATAAAATGAAATAAAATAAAATTATATCGTAAGCATTGTATCTAAAAATATTTTAACATTAAGCGACATTTCCTCTACAAACAACTCGGCCGTCAAATATTGAACAAGAGATTTGATGACGGCACCGGCGCCATCTTTAAATTAGGTATATAGCTATCCCTGACAAAGCGGGCATCAGATACGGGTGTTTAATATTCATTTCTGAGAAATTCCCATTTCTTACAAGCACAGAAAATATATCAACGCAGAAAAATAACTAGGTGTAAAACCTGATAATGAAGATTTTGAAGGAACCATTTCAAAAACGTTATCTCAAGCGAGAAATATAAGATTTCTTTTCAAGTCTTGAGATACTTTATAAGACATAAGGGTGTCAGAAATTATACAAAATTGAACCTTATCACTTTAAGAATAATGTTCAAAATCAGGTGGGAAATATATTCCCTCTTCCTTATAAAGGCTTAAGCACCGATCCGTTAGCGGTGTTATTAGATCGCAATTGGCCCCATTGGCCTGGAGACTCCGCGAGAACCAGGAGATTGAAGATCTAGTGTCCGAGCCGAACATCATCGGAGAAACGAAAGCCGCCAGGCTCCGATGGCTCGGGCACGTAGTCCGGATGGGGGAAGATCGCGCAGTCTGGAGGGCGTACTCTGGAGTACCAAGTGGCCGAAGACTGTCTGGACGCCCTAGGTACCGCTGGAGAGACGAAGTGCAGAAAGACCTCAGCGAACTCGGCGCCGTCGACTGGACAGAAACGGCTTTGGACAGAGTACCATGGCGGTCTTTGGTGTCGAAGGCCAAGATCCACTTCGGGTCGTCGCACCACAGCAGTAAGTAAGTAAGTAATTGGCCCCATAGGTACATACAGGACTGTTCTAGAGATTACAACCTTTGGTCCTAGTTCGATTGTGCTATTATTTGAAGTCTCGCTACTGCTCTTAAATTTCTTGTGGCCCAAGTTACTCTGAAATAAATCGAGCTTTATAATGTAATGCTAGAAGCGATCCTCCAAGCTCAATCAATTGGAGACCGGCAAAGAACCTTTTGTTGTCCAATTACGATTTCTTTTGAAATCATCCAGAATACACTGATGCCTTTGAGTATTATTTATTTGCAGAGGTAAATAAACAAATATAAAAGTAATTTTTACGGCTCGGTGGGTAAATGTGTCGTATGCTGGGTTGAAATGGTTGATTAGCCTCAGGCAAAATCGATGACAGTACGTTTTGAGAATCGACAAGTAACTGACTTTTTATAGGGCAGTCAGTTGAAAATATTTTAGCATAATCATGGCAACGTGATACAAACAAAAGTTGTTATTTAGTTGAAGTTGATAAGCAGCCATGCTTGGCACAATACACCGACAATTTTTAGTCCTTCATACAGATAACCAGCGGCAAGCCATCAAAGCGAATACCTATGTCTCTTCTTGTATATGGAGACACATAGGTATTCGCTTTCCAGTGATGTAGAATAGTTATTTGTGCAAAAAGAGAGGAAAGTTCGTTTTTCTTGCGAGTGTTTATTTTGAGCCCCAAGAAAGCGAAAGATTCTATAATTGAATCACGAACGAAGCGAGTGATTCTAAGTTAGAATCTTGAGCATAGCGAGGGACCAAAAACACGAGCTGTAAAATAACTTTGCTCTCGTGTTGCACATAGATATAATTTTTCACCTCAGTAGTGAGAACATATTAAAGGTTAAAATGTATTTCGAATTACACATAATAATACAAATAAAAACGAATTTGTAATAGAAATATGAAGTGGCCTTCACTAAATTAAAAAGTTACTTTGTTTCACACCCTGGAGTGAGGAAAGTCGCACTTTCCTCACTAGGGAGTGACGAAAGTAGGCTTGTTCGAGCTGCTGAGGTGAAAAATATTTAGTCCCTATGATCTATGACGAGTTGCCGTCGGATTTAAAGACCACAAGGATGACAAAACAAACATAAAAAAATAAGTTACTATCTATTAAATTAAATAAAAGGTCAAATACAACCCTTATAATATATTGCATTTTTATACTGTACGCTCAGATTATAAAGTAAAGTTAACCCCTTACTTCATGTCGAAAATAAAAAAGTATTTGTTTAAAAATAAACATTAATAGCTATCAATAGAGTTGTAAAGGGTTAAGTAGATAAGTTTAGGTTTAAGATAAAATTAAGTTACATATCAAGCTTACACAAACGCAAAGGAACCTCGTCTGCCAACAAACCACTTTGTGGTTTGGCAGAAGAACATATGTTTTAGTTGTACGTAAGACCTTTGAATAAACGTTTTATTTTTTTTATTTTTAATGGCTTGCCGCTGATTATCTGTATGAAGGACTAACGGCGCGATTCGGGAACTGAATTAGAGATTCACTAGATATGAAATAGTAAAGATATGTGACATTTCACGGCAAAAGGTAGGCGGCTGGCGCTTACGTCGCATAGCTTCGCAAATTATTGCGGCGCTATGCGACGTAAGCGCCATTCAATATTAATTGGAGCGGCGTTAATAATAGCGTAAGCGCCAACCGCCGTAAGGTACCGTTACCCGTTACTAGTGAATCTAATTCAATTCCCGAATTGCGCCCTTAAAATTGCAATTTGTTGGATAGAAAGCCACAAATAGTCTCAATCTTTTAAAATCCCCCGATTTGAATATTTTGTCACTTAAGTTACTGTCTACGAGTTAAAATATTACAATATCGTATTTCGTTAAATGATTAATTTCATCGAGCACTGATTAATTTCTCAGCATAGTAACATGGATTTATTTGTTTGTGTTTATACCAAAAACAGGTTTTGTTTTAGAATTCGTACTATTTTATACCTATTTTTATTTACTCCACTCAAAAAAATACCGTTCATCATTCATCCATCCGATCAAAAATATTTTAGAAGAAAATTTAACTGGCTTAATATGTACATAATAAATATTAACAGAACAAAGTAAGGGAGTGTCATTTATAAACGACAAACTTTCATAGAAACTTGTCACTAATGATGGCATTGCCACACTTTATTGTTGTAAATGCCATACATAGTTAGCTTAATCCGAGTCTACTCCTTAACCAAAGTTATATCCGCACTCCGCAGTTATTGTCAGTAGCAATATTTTATCTCAGTTGCAAATTAACCTAGCTATTTACTAGTTAACTTAGTAATAATTCACCGGCTCCATTGTCTGGACCGCGGAGTCGCAATGGCCACTGTTTTAGTGATAAAGTGCTGTGGAAAACATTAAGTAATTTAATTTCGGTGGAGTTTTGCTCGTACTTTATACTTATCTTTCTCATTATACTTTTGGTTTAATATACAGTGCTCAGGAGGAACCCGTAATGGCTCCTCTACACGATGGGCCATCATACTGGCCCACTAAGATGAGCGTGTAAAGATGTGATAGATAGTGGTGTCGGATGGCTTATGGCGCAGCGGGATGTGTCGATTTTTCGTCTGCACATCAAAGGTAGTAGGCCAGCGATGGTGCGTACGCATCTATACGTGGCCCATTCCATAGTGTGTGCTCTCAACCATCGCATGGCCATCTCGCTGGTCCATCACTGGGCCATCGTGTAGAGGAGCCATATTTTACAGTGTGGGAAAAAATTGTGGGCCCTGGAGGGAAAGTACCTTAAATCATTCATCATCATCATTCATCATCATCTTCATCAGCTAGATCATTTTAGTTAAAGGAAACATTTTTAAGAAGAAACAAAACTGCATAGCGTATATGTCAGTGTTGACACAGTCACTGACAGTGTCAACACTGACATAAACGCTAACGACTACGTAACTTACGTTCTATACATCTCGCTCGCACAAATATGCGAAAGAATGTACGAGCGAGATGCATAGAAAGGAAGTTACGTTCACGCTAGCGTTTTTATGTCAGTGCCAAACTGGTAGTAGCTGTAACGATCTGCTATCTTCCCGCTAAACTTGGTGATTAGCGGGAAAAGGAATTGTATTTTACTTTTTAATAATTCTATCTTCACAGTCCGATCACACAACACTAAAGAATCACGGAACAATACCAATAACACAAATTAAAGGAGCCGTCGGACAGTTTAAAATAACTTTTAACTAGTTTTCTTTGCTAACAATAACTTTGCGATAATGGCCCCAGTTATAGACTCGGACAGTTGAACGTCCTAGATTCACTTGCAAGTTTTTATCAGATCTTGGAGTGTGAAGAGTCTTTAAATCGCACAGAACCGTGACGGAGGAAATTCTTCTTCTTCCTCCTCGCCACTTCCCGTTACGCGGGGTCGACTTGCTCGTCTGATAAGCGTCGTAGGGAGTTAGGCCGAGCTCCTTTATGTCTCTCTGGACATTCGTCATCTCTGGACATTCGTCATCTAGGTAGTCAGCGGCCTACCTCTCCCTCTTTCATACGCAGCCGTGGAAAGGCACTTTTTCACGACACGGTCTTCGGATCTACGCATTACATGGCCGTACCACCTTAGCCGTGACCAAAGATAGTATATATAACTGACCATATATAACTCCGTAATAGATGGATACGGTCTAAGGAAAAAACGTGCCTCGAAAATCAAGAAAACTTGATTCTCGTTCAGAGGGCGCTACTAGCTTTGGCCTACTGGCGTTGACGGTTTCGTTTGTTATTTAACAATTTTAATGCATATCAGTGAAAGAACATGGGTCAAAATCATAAAAATAATTAATGCAAATAAAAAAAATCTTTTATCCATATTTAAATACATTTTATCGTATTTTTATAAATTTTCATTTTTAGTTTTAAAGTGTGTCGACAGATGGCAGTGAATTTACTGGGGTTACAAAATTTACTATGACAGTAACGCTCTAGTATAAGTTACTCTATGGCCGTGACGGATGAAACTAATAATTATTATTACAAACGTTTTTATTTAATGCAACATAGAATACCAAAAAAAGAATTGTAGTGTGATGAAGACGATAAAGTGCCTAATGAAATGAACTAACAAACCTAAATTTTCACCCGAAATGCTCTTTGCCGTTTAAAAAACATCTGTATTTAACTACCTATCCTACCTATGAATATTAAATATACTTACCTACTCGACACACTATAGAGTAGATACACTATCTAGGTATTTAATTTATTGAATTAGCAAACATAATTACAGTATGTATGTTAATAATTAATATTACAAAGACCAGTCGTAGGTAAAACACGTGTAAAACACCCTGAGGAGGTTTGTATGTCGATGGGGAGTACAAACAATGTTTGGATTATTTCAATATCTAGTAGTACTTAAGTAGGTAGGTACTTAAAATGTTTTTGCTTTCAAGTACCTTGCGCCCAACTGGGTAATTGTGCTTCAACAGTTAAAAAAAAAAAGCATTTATTTCGTTAAATCAACAGTTTTTATATGTGAAAACTATATCACTACTTCATTTAAGTGTTAATACATGATATAGGTAGTGGTGGCGATGGTCTAATTCAAACCCGTATATACTAACTACAATATAATAATAAATGTATATGTGTGAGTGTATTAAATGTATATTTAATTTCGAATTTCGGAGGACATTTTGGAGCAAAGTAGGCAACGGTACAATTATATTTGAGCCGCCATCTTAGAAATTGTGATTCAAGGCCGCCATTATATCCCTTTGGAATGAATTTAATCGAATTGACTTCAAATTTAAATTAAAATCGAATGTCTTCCGCAGAGCTGAGCGTTGTATTAATATTTATGTGAGGTATCTAAATGGAAGCAAAATCCTTCGTTTCAATAAATGGAGTTATATTTCCTTTTTCTATTTTAACGTTTTTCTCTCTCGTAACAGAAATCTTAACGTTTCTTATTTCAGTCTAGTTATGAAACAAGTAGGTACTCACTACTCATACATAACAATTATAATGCCCAGTTGGTGTCAAGATTGTCACTACAAGTGTACTCTCCACCTAACAAAAATTTAATATAATACTACTACAAAGCAGTTACAGTTACATATTTAACGTTGTAAGACATTTTTTACTTTACAGATATTCTTAATAAGCTTATTAAATCAACAGAAACGAGCCAGAAACTTGGGGAAAAAATATTAAAAGCGTAAACATACCAACTGGTATATCTTTATTACTATATTTCATTAAACTTTAATCAACAAAGTCACTCACCTTACACCTGGATTTCAATTTAAACTTAAAATAGCGTCATTTAAAAATACACTAATTACCATACTAATGAACTAAAGAAAACTTTTCTTCTTGCCAAGAATAAGGTCTTATGTAATACACGTTGCTTATTGGAGAAGTGCTTTTTCCGCTCTAGAGCCATTGCCCTCTTGCAGAGACTAATTGAGTGGTATCGAGTTTGTCCCACTTAGCCCGGCGAGGCAATTTGATTCTTTACTCAACACTGAGGCGGCGGGGAAATAAAGCTTTGGTAAAGTGAATTTATATGCTAGTGCGGAAAGGAGCATATTGTTGCGCTTGTGGATTAAAAAGTAGATTTTTAAGGGCAATTTTAAAGCATTTTTGAGCGGATAAAGAAAACGGGACGAAAATGTTATTTCGTGCTTACACATTACGTGAAAATGGCATAGTTGCATTATGAATTATGAATGGTCCCCCTGCATAGAAATTTGTTTGCAGGGGTTGGAGGGGGGGGGGGGGGCAACGACTCCAGTATAAGTCTAAAGGCAATAAGTTCGCCATTTGTACTATCATGTATTATGCAATAAAGATAAAATAATATTGTCTTCGGTTACCGGGGTCGGGCCGGGGGGGGCGGGGGGGACGGGGTCGGCGGTTACCGGTTCGGGTTCGGTTAAGATTAAATAAATAAATAAAAGTCGTTGATTCAAGCCTAGGTTTCAAACTTTAATAACCACATGCATTACCGCTAAGATAACCCTTCATTCCACTATAAATAACCAAAATAAATCAATCAATAAATATATTGCTCGATCGTGTATCAACATTTGTTATTACCCATTCTCCACAAATTATCTTCTAAAACCCTAAACTTGTTATGTACCTCAATTTGCCTCTACCTCACACGCACGGAGTAGAGCCGCCGAGGACATTCGTGCCTGAGGAAGGACTCCCGAAGAGTCCGAAACATGTCGCCGAAAGCGACTAAAAATAATAAGTAAGTAAGTAAACATTCTTTATTGTGCACCATAAACTAAAAAAAATACACAGAAAGCAAAATACAAGCTTAAGACTAGGTAACAACAGGCGGTAATAGTGAGTGAAACCGTAGTGATTTAAATATTTTGCCTCTACCTCATTTCCTGAGCTATAACCATTACACGTAAGGCCGTGGCAGGTATTATTTTCTTACTGAAATCCACCATTTTGCTTTAGCGGAGAGAACTGAGTCCTTAACTATGGCTAGAGACACATTAAGAGTAAAGACCGATGTATCTGGGCAACATTTCGTTTCTTATCATTGTTATAGATGTCGTCCCATCAGGAACCCAATTGCAACTTGCTACGGACGGTACGGTTATGATCTTATTGTGCTCTTACGCTGATTGGTGCATGCAGCATGCAAAATTAAGTGAAAGTCATGCGTAAGATGCGCGCCAATCACTAAGATGATCGCCAAGGTCGTATCAAAACCAGTTTAAAACCATAACAAGTTGTTAAATTTGAATCGGGCTCCAGGTCAATTACTTGTATATTGCAAGTCACCTTTGACATTTAGTTTGACCAGCTTATGGTAACGACATCTGGGGCAACATGCCCTAATATCGGCCACCTCTTTAATCATAATACATTATCTATGTACTAAAGAAAAAGTGACCAAGCTCTCCGTTGGCCGAGGCCGGAATCGAACCGGAGTCTTCAGCTTACGCGGCATACGTCCTGACCACCTGAAAAATATGCAATTATATATTTTCATTTGCTCCCTAGTTGTATCGTCTATCTGTCTTTATATTTATTAGGGTATCCATTTTTTACTTAAATTTTTAGTAGACGCCATTGAAAATAACGAGGCGTTTGAATTTGCTTAGAGATGGCAGTCTATACCTTTAACTGGTATCTGTAATGGCTCATAAATAACGCCTAAGCCCCACACTCAAATCTGTAATTTATTTCAATGATTTTCCATTCCATACCGTATTTAACTGCCCAGTTTACTGCTATTTGGATATAAATTAGTTATTGGCAGATTGTTTAACGTTAATTTGACAATTTAACATTGACAATTGAATCTGAAACGGGTTAAATATATCGAGACCATTATTTAGGTCGCCGACGATTTACATTGACATTTTGTTTTAAATGATCATTAATAAATCTGGTGCATTCTATATAAGTATAGGATATCTGTAGTAATTATATAGGTAGTGTGTTCCATGCCAGTTGAATGTAGGTACCTATTCCGATTACACAATCATGCCATGCCACATGTACTCTTGCATTTTTAAACACTTAAAAATTAGAACTACCTTCTGAGGGGTTTCCCTTGCGCTACATGCAGGTATTTAGGGTTTTCAAACAACGCATAAGTGGCTACTCTGATGTTGCTTATGTCCATGGGTGGTGATGACTGCCTCTCATCAGACGGCTCTTTTGCTCGTTTGCTTCCTATTACTTACATAAAAAAATACATTACCCATTAGATGTAATTAGTGTACCGTGCATAACTTTGTTGACAAACGGAACACTAAATTATTGTCACCCTACCAATGATTTAGTCCAGAGTTTAAAAACCTCTTTCTAAAGTAACAGCCATAAAAAAACGAAAACCTTATGAGATTGTCAAATTGTTAAATTCCCCGCCAGAGCGATGGCACTTGACGTACGTACACCTACTTCCCTTCAATAAAAATAGGTTGTCCATGTATCCAGTGGTTATTAATTTTAATACTATCATTAACTGTAATTAATTTAACGGTGAAGTAAATTGCATGAGATCTCGCGTATTGAATTCTATTTAGGTTGGAAATATTTTTCAACTCCTTATCACCGATTAAATTTAATCGTGTAGGTCGACCACATATCTCAAGGGGCCCACTGACTATCTATCAGTCTGCCGGACGATATCGGCCGTAACCACTAATAGGTAAAGATACAAAGAAGGTAGCTGTGTTCAGGGACTAAAACTAGTTTATATACTTGTTCAATTTTTACTTAATTTACATACTTAATACGAATCAGCTTCATGCAGCCAAGTCTTCAACCATTCCGAAGTTGACCATCATAATTTCTTACTAAATGTCTCAATTATTACGTTATTTTTTAATGTCAACAAACTGGTAGTTTTTTAAGTCTAGACTACTAGAGAAATAAATAAACTTTGTATTTAGTCCGTAAGTTTTAAGCGAGCTTAGCGAAAGCTTATTTACGATAAGATTTAAACTTAATTACTATCTATCAAGTTTTAAGCAAATTTAAAACTTATTAATCATAATTAAGTAAGGAAATCTATGTATGGCCGATCGCCGTTCAGTTTAAAATAAATCGCCGATCAGTCTATATAAAAAAAAGGATTGAGCACTCTAAGCTGTTTCTATGGTGTAGATAACAGAGTGCAGATAGTATTAATAACGATTAATTTATTACGCTTTCAGCACATTCCGAATCCCGACAAATGACAGTATATTTTACAATATTTACAAATTCCCCCAACGTTAACAGTTTATCTGGTTGTCACACGTAACGCTTAAATACCGCCGTTTCGTACATAAGCCTGCTTTGTCAATGCCTGATAATGATTCTGTTTATTTTATCGGTAAATTTAACAACATTTTACCAAAACCTTTAGTTAAAGCGTCGAAATTTTGGAGCGTAATTAACTTTAAAAGCTGACAAGCGTGATACGTTGGCTTAAATGACATGTTTTATTTTGTTATTATGACTATGTTTGGCGGAAATCTAATATAATTTAGTATAACATCATTATATAGGGTGGATTTTCTTTTTTGGTCAGTGAGGGCAGCTACCAAATCCCGTGCTGCTACGCGAAAATGGTCTTAGAAGACCCTGAATTTCGAATTAATGAAGATAGAAAAATGTGAATAAAATTTCACTTTTTCTCCATAGTAAATGCATGGAAAAAGTTTTCCTTAATTTGTGGCTTTTTAGTACATTACCGTAAGCTGACCCCTAGGATAGGAATGGAATCGATTGGCATAAAAAAAGCATTTGAAAAATTAATGTTTAGTATATCGTATGGAAAAAGTTTTCCTCGATTTGTGGCTTTTCTAGCCAAAAAAAATTTTTTTGTTCCATACAAGCTTTTGATCCTGGATAGGAATGGGATCGATTGACATCAAAAAAAAGTTTATCAAAAATCACCTTTTACTCGCACCCTGTATGTTTTTTTCCAAAATCTTTAAACGCCAATGTTCATTAGTTTGAAATTAAGGGACCATTTTCGCGTAGCAGTACGGGATTTGGTAGCTGCTCTCACTGACCCAAAATGAAAATCCACCTGTATACAGTTTTTAAATTTTATTTCAGCATTTGTGGCAAATGTTTTTTCACTTAAGTATACGAAGTTATTATAGGTAAACAGGTATAGATAGTTGACCACATATAACAGTTTTTATTTCTCTTAGGGCCTGTTTCACAATGTCCAAGTAAAGTATTGGATAGCTAATTAACAAATAAATTAACTGCCAGATAAAATTTCCTACAAAAAAGCACTTTATCCAGCAGATAAAGCTTATTTGGAGATTGTGAAACGCCAACGATGACTTTATTCGTCAGATAAGTGGCAAGTAGCTTATTCAGGACTTTACTTGGACATTGTGAAACAGGCCCTAATACTTATGTAATGGAAAATGGTGACACTTCAAAGTCAAAAACGGATAAATTTCTAGCGGCAAGAATAAAAATAGACTATTAAGGGGCCCACTGATTACCAGTCCGCCGGACGACATCATGCCTGTCAGTTGTTCGGAACTATCAAATTTGTGTTTTATCTGACAGGCCGATATCGTCCGGCGGACTGATAACCAGTGGGCCCCTTACAAAAAGTTTTCCGGATGAAAAATTGAACATGGGCAGTTAAGAAGTGTCAAAATGGTGTAGCTTACAACTGAGTGGTGCTGCTTAAATCGAAGTGCCTTTCGTTTTGTTGCCTGCTTATTTGTATGATAACGGTAGCACAATTCAGGGTTAAACTTATGACGTCACATAACACATCCATCGAAACTCCCCACAAGCAATCAGCCTCGCAGCAAACAAATCGCAACTTTGATGAGTTCGCTCTCTTTTCACGCTCCGTAATATTCGCTCCAACACAAATACGCACATTGTGTACTCAAAGGCGCTTTATATACTTAAAGGAGAATGGAATTGTCAGCCTGTGGGCGTATTTGGGAATTGCTTACGTAATGCGTGTGGTGGGGATCAGCACGTGGTATTTGGAATAAGTGAAAAGTTTGAAAACTTTAACCTAAGATTTTTTTTAAACAAAATCACCTTTTTGAGGTATATCACGAGCTGTAACGTACAAATGCATTTTATGTCCTGCATTTTTTTTGGAAGTTGATTAATTTTCTAACCATTTTTTAACCGTTTGTGGCAGAAAAATAAACTATAATTACCTGCAATTTTACTTGAAGTCTGTTGTTAATGTACCTTATGTCACCCGGGCTACAAGAACTCATTCATTAAAACCAGCTTCGTAGTTTTGACGTCACGGTGAAACAAACAATAAAATACGTTCACACACCCTTTCCTTTCTTTTTGCCGTCGGGTATAATGCAAAATCACTTTCTGTTTTTTCTTTTGTCATCGCTTGTTAAAACGAAGAAGTTGGAACTATTTCGGTACATAAGTTTAAATAGCGGTGCTTCCTCGTGGAGGCGTTGTTTTATTTCATGAATAGACTAACACGAATCGCAAAGTAACAAGTTTTTGAATATATTTACATTTCGTCAGAAACATCGGCCAAAATATGGCAGTTAATCTTTCTTGCCTCGAGCCCCTCTTAGTTCAAATATATACCTACTCATACCTCTTTCTGTATTCTGTATTGCCCCTAAATTTAGAGCGAAGCGCCCGATTCGTAGAGAATTTCTTATTTGAATCAATGACCCTATATAAAAATGCATTATACCCGGTGTTGATTTGACGCAGTTGTATGTATGTATGTATGTATAAACTCTTTATTGTACAAAGACATAGAACACAAATATGGCACAGAAATAGGCAGTACAAAGGCGAACTTATCCCTTTAAGGGATTTCTTCCAGTTAACCTTTGAGTAGATGAGAATTGATGAAGAACGGTAGACAAATATAGACTAGAGGAAAGTCAATAAATTTATAAAAGAGGGCGAAAATAAATAAAATAAGATAAAAATTTGAAGTAACAGTATAACAAATATATATAATACCTACGTTATATATAATAAATATACATCTATAGTCACAAATAGTTAATTCTGGTCCGATAGCCACAGTTTCCTAAACTGCCCCTTAAGCGATGCAACGGGCCGCGATTTCCTTAAGGAGGGAGAACTCATTCCAAAGCTGAACCGCTCGTACCGCAAAAGATTTACCATACGCACCAGATTTGTGATGAGGTGTTGCCAGTGCAAGATTTGCACTCGATCGAAGGCGATGACCACTACCATCTGCCATAAATTTGAATTTTTGTAACGTTAGGTTAGGGGCCGCTCAGAGCCAGAATGTTCACAAATGAGGTTATACATGTTTATACGATGCGTTAAAAATTCTACATCGTCCCAACCTTCGTTACGCAATGGCAGGATTACTTCTGTACTTTAAGATTGTTATTCTGGGACTAATGTGACATAGTAGTAGATATAGTAGTAGTAGTAGACATAGACTTTATAGAGGCAAGTAATTTTGAAAGCAATTTTCGTATATTTTATTTAGACGAGCCTGTCATGATTACAATGTTAATTTCATAAATCTAGATATCTTCTCATTGTCTTTCGGTAAATATAGTAGTGGTCTGCGGAGCTTACTTTTTCCATAGCAGTGTAATGCTACTCACTTTGCTTTAAAAAAAAATTGTAATTGTTCTATAGTCTTATGTAACGTATGTATGTTTGTAAGCATGTTACTTAGGTACTTTATTAGTTTTTATCCAGTTGTTACTTCTGTGTATCTTCCTATTTATAGGCAGTGCCGAACAAGCCCTGTTTCTACTTGTTATCAATATCAGTATGTTATAATTAATGGAACTATAGGTGATATTGTATATCTACAAGTTAAAACTTATCTGTATATGACTGTTTGTTTCCTAAATAAATTAAAAAAAGAAAAAAAAATCTTAAGGCTTTGTTACACTATTTAATATTAGTACATAGAAGAGCAATTCGAAATGTATTTTCCTTCGATTTGCAGGGCTCTCATCTATATTTAGCTTCAATAGTAGTGTATAAAACAACACTCCGAAAGTATCTGGTATCCTGGAATACTTTTCCAAGTAAACAATTCTGATTCTGATTCTGATTCTGAATAAAGGTAGGCAGATATTTTTGGTGCGTTATTTAATTCCGCTACTATTTATGCTGATTATACAGTCGCCATTAGATATATCGGAGCGGCCAAGGTGTCCACAATATCTGAACACGCACCCTAATGCCTTGGCAATAGAGGCGTGTTCAGATATTTGTGAGCACCTTGGCCGCTCCGTTATATCTGATGGCGATTGTACAGAAAAATAAATAAGAATACTTGGTGGTTGACTGGTAGAGAATGCCTTTAGGCATTAAGCCCGCCATTTGTACTTTATTTGTTATATTGTGCAATAAACTTTAAAATAAAATAAATAATAAATAATACTTAAATTGTCCAGGTATTAGAAAAAGTTATCACTCGTTCAAGACTTTTAGGAGTTCTTAACAGGTGAAGGTGCATCGGGAAGAAGTAGAATAATGTATGGAATTGGAAACAGGTGAATTCTCGAACTTGCGGGATAGAACTTTTGCATTGGTGCAGTTTTAGCAGTATCTTGTTCATTGTTCATTCATTTTTAGTGTTCGGTACGGTTCACAGAAAACTTAATATTTGTCCGTCTCTCGAATGTGTTTTTGTTTTTAATACTGTCTTCTGCTTGGTTGGTAGACGCTTTCTGATAAAACAAGAACCGAGATCCCTATTCAGATAATAATTTCTTGTTATCAAACGGTTATTAATATGATCTGTCAGCTGTCAACAATGATATTTCTTTAACCAGAAATGTATTTGTTGGCAGCTGACAGATAATAATAACCGTATGAGAAACTACTACATGAATAGACCTTCACAACTCCTTCAAGTCATCCAATTATATACCTCTGGATAGGTAGACAATAAATTCAGGACTGGAAGAGCTGAAATGACGTTCTCGAAGATACTGTACCGTACTCGCTACTAATATGTAGTTAAGATCAGCAGTGTACGATAACATTATCATAGTGATTTGCTTTGTGTGACGAGTGTTGTGCCTGGGAACCAAAGTTCACTGAGAATTGGTTAGGAGTTGCAGGAGGTGGAGTTGTGTTGTTAAGTATAGCAACTGACATTCGGAACTTCTTAAGCGCGATGTAGGGAATGTATGGCGCTCCATATAAAGTTGCACTCTTTGTATTGAATTGGCTAAACTAACGCCATCTGTTAGAATCTTGTGGTACGACGTTAACAGTGACAGAGAGACGCCACAGCTTCTTCTCTCTCTCTCTCTCGGCATTCGGTCACAACTTCAGGAGTGATTGGGTAGATAAAGGTACTTTGGAAGTCAAGTCAAGGCTACAGTATGGGGTTCTTCAAAAAAGGAGTATACAGGTTTTTAAAGGGTCGGCAACGCGCGTGTAATATCTCTGGTGTTGCAGGCGTTCATAGGCTACGGTAACTGCTTACCATCAGGCGGGCCGTATGCTTGATTGCCACCGACGTGGTATAAAAAAAAAAAAGTAGAATTATTAATACAGACTCACATTAGTCCATAGAATCCTGAGCTTCCTCTAACACAGATACATAGTACCTACAGCTAATGGCAAACCTAGTACTTGATTGTAATCTGGAATGGTAATTCGGCCACTTAAGATTCCAAGCAGCCTGTAACCTGATTACAAATACTTCTGCCACACTCAACACGAACACAAGGCAAGTGTTTGTGTGTCTGTCACCAATGCGTGGAGGACACATTAGTAAACTAAGTCAAAATACTAATATTGTTTGACAACTTAAAACTTACTTGTGTATTTTTAAAATTTTATAAATATATTTTTTTTAATACTCGCCGAGTGTTTTAAGTTGGGTTATACTCAGAGTAAAAGTAACTACTTTAACTTGTGGACCAAAGATGTACCTATACTGTACCCTCACTATCTTATCTTATTAAAAAATTTGGCTGTTCATTTTCTATGGGAGGGTAATTTTTTTTTTCGCGATTTTGTAGTTGATCCCATAGTAAAAGTTGCTCAGTATAATCCCAAAACCTCACTGGCAATGGGAATGCACTTATTTTTTAGCCATCCTGTATAAACTAAAGCTGTAAACTTAGCGTAGGTAAATTATTCTGCGATTACAGTTGAACAGTTCAGAGAGTTTGGATCAATCGAGCGCAGGTGAAGTTGCAATGCTCTTTGCGACTTAAGGTATCATTCCAAACGTTTACCGAGTCAAAGTGAACGGTTAAAACACTTTAACCAATCATAAATCAACTCAACATCAAGATGGAGCATATAAAACAAATCTCGAAGCTGCGTTTTTCATTTTACATATACATTTTGATATTGTTATGAAGTGCATGTCGCCGGCAACAATAAATGCGAGCGATAGTGTCAAATCAATATCCAAGCCATAAGTCCCCGGCAAGCTCGGCCGAATTTCACCTTTCCATACAAACGGATTTTCGTTCTCATTTTAAAACTCCGTGATGGATTGTAATGAAGCATTACACATACAACGACATGATATATCTAGGTATGTAATTAGTTTATATATAGCTCCAATTTATAAAGCAAACGAAATAGAGCAAAAACAGGTTTTGTATGAAAAACTTAAATTTGCAGTATTTTTTATCTGAAACTACATAAACTAATTACAGACATAGATATACCATATCCTATTGTAAGTACAAAGTTTCATAGCAAACTAGCTACTCGTTTTGAAATGAGAGCGTAACTACGTTTGTATGGAGAACCGAGCTTGCCGGGGACCCATAACGGATTTAAAAATAAGTATATCGTTCCACTGATTTAGAGGTCAATTCAAACTTACATTGTGACATCACAAATCATAATGATATCTAAATAATGTGCGTCTCGCTCGCGCCAATGCATGTACGGATAAATACGAGCGAAAGTCTAAGTATAAGAGCGGAAATTTATTACAGATGCGTCCACAAGGTCCTGTTTACTTACAACCTGCAGGCACGTTTACGGCATGTAAATTTTAAAAATAAACTACAAAAAATGATTTCGTGAAATGACTGGAGGGGCTTTTAAATTATTTATCTGGAGGTCACGTAACACTGGTTGGACCCTGCGCAACCGTTTGGAATTACGGCAAGCTTAAGTTCGCTCAGCGATCGCTCAGTAGAGAAACTATCAGTAACCAGTGATGGTGAAAAATGTGAGAAGATATAATAAATATAGGTATAGATATAATAATATATGTGTTCGTCATTTTTATTACTAACTATTCGCCCTGAAAATGTTATGGCAGAATTAACCTCATAGTTTATTATAATCAACTATTTATAATATTTTTGTAAAATAGGAAAAAACGTACGTTCGTACCGACCTATGTACTGTTTTTATCGTACCTGCGTTCGTTTCTAACAGTCGCTTGCCGTCGTATCCTGAGAAAGTAGTATTATAATCGTTATTTGTGTCTGGTTTAGTGTACAACATATTACCTTGATTATGATATATTTATTTTGAAATAAAGAACATATAAAAACAACAGTCGCTCGCGTAGCTAATTATAATAATATGCTCTCGGTAGATACTGTTTTTTTTTTTTTTTTTTTTTCAATTATAATACATATTTGTTTTTGAAAAGTACAGTGCTATTAGTTTTAACTATAAAACTCCCGTGAGACTCAAACATATTAGATTATTTTAAACCGGGTCACTCACGTATTATTAAGTCGAATAGCTTTAAAATAATCTAATATGCTATTAGTTTTGATGAGACAAAAGTTTTACATATTTTCAATACATTTTTAAAGTAATTTAATGAATTCTCGTACCTCCCTGAAAGAAAAACCGATGAAAAGTTGGATACTGTGTGAGAGATGATATGTAAATAACGCGAGTGAATGATGAGATGAGAGAGAGACAAAGGCAAGCGAATAATGATTTAATTTAATTTAATATATCTTTGTTCCCAGATGAGATGGCGAGTGGCCGGCGGGATGGGCGTACCGCTTGCTGCTGCTGTCTTCTTCATGCTGCCTCTTTTCACATCGCCTACAGGAGACATACGTAAGTACTTACATAAGTTTTAGTTATTAAACTTTCCTAGTCTACCTACTGATACCTAATAGAAGCATAAAATTTGTATATTGGGTAACCAAGGGATGAAAGGCAACCATTTGTGCCGAGGTAGTTTGGCGCTCGAACGCAGTGAGTGATGGCCTGCCATTGATTTAATAAACTGTTGATAACTAGTACCTCTGATATTTTTTTAAGCTATTATGTTAATTTGTTTTATGACCTTAAAACTGATGAAAATTACAATTAGCCCATACACGAATACGAGCTCCGTGGACCAAAGTGTAATCTTTCTCATCACTTCCACTTTACCTCAAGCACTTCTCTGAGCATAAGTTGCATAACAAGGAAAACTAAACACCAAACGCGAAATATGTGGCATTGAAGAATTCCATTCTTGTCCTTGTCAGCAGTTTCCACTTCGCCGGATCATACTTTTTGTGTGCAAATACTTAGTTTATTCCACAAGAATTCCGCTTATGTAACGCCATTTTCTAATAATTCTGAAAATGCTGTGAAAGCGATATAGGTTCTGGTAATAATGACTAGGCTGACAAATTGGCACTATATTCTTGACCTTTACTTTACGGATTGTGATAGCTGCCATACAAGGCAAAGGCGTTACGTTAGCGACATTCTTATAGCGAGGTTTAGACTAGCAAGAACTTGCATGAAATTTAAGTTACATTGCTGACTACTAAAGTAAATTGTATTCAAAAGGTTGATCAGATACCGCAATGTAATGAAAATTGCATGCAAGTTCTTGCTAGTCTAAATCTCGCTTATGGAATGCCCCATCTATAATCTGATAAAATTTACAGGACATCACGGCACATCTCGAGCGCGCGGTTGGCGCGCCGGCGCTCAGCCCACCACCGAAGTGGCGGCTAACAATTCTGTCAGCAACATTACAGCGCAGCTGGGGGGCACTACTTATCTACACTGCCTTGTAGGGCACCTTAGTGAACGAGGGGTAAGTCATATAAATAAGAAAACAAAAGCAAATAATTAAGAGGACGTGTCGTTGTCAAAATCATATCAATCAATCAAATCAGATAGACAAATTAGAACTTAAGGTTGTCTGGAAGAGATCGCTTTTTAGCGGTAAGACCGCCTGTTGTTACCTGGTTCTATTTTTTCTTTAAATATTTCTTTGTAGTTTTACATGTATGTAAAATGTATAATTTTGGTGCAATAAAGAATATTTTCATTTCTCATGCTCTGAAAGAGAGTCATTGTTGTTCTAAAAGGTGCGCAGAAAATGATACGTGTCTGCACTAGAGCATTTCACGTTCGAAGTACGATTTTTTTAATTTTGTTACGATACGCAATTGAAATTTGAGTTTAAATGGATTTGTTATAAAATTTCCATTTTGATGTTTGACTCTCCATTCCATAAATAACGATACTTTTGCCTGAATTGTTAATTGAAAGTACCCTCAAGAAATACTATAAAAATGTATACTTAGCCATGTTTTTAACAAAATACATGCATTTTACTTTTCTCGTATTCGAAATGAAAAGTAGAGTGTTTAACTCGGGTGAAAGGCATCATTTCTGCCTCGGACTATTGGCGCTCTCACTGCGTTCGAGCGCCAAAACACCTCAGCAGAAATGAGTGCTTTTCATCCCTTGGTTAACAATCTACTATTACTTACTTAATTAAGCGTAATCTAACTATACGACAGAAATTATATATAAAATGCTGTAAAGCAATAAATAAATAGCTTAGCATTATAAATGGCTTACAGTGAAGATATCCTATCATGGAAGTATTAAAAGTTCCTCGTAAAAGCACATTAAAGTTGCTTGAAGCCGACGTAACAAGCTGATCTGATAACGTGTTCATAGTCCGCTTGACCACAGCGCGCCCTACTTGCGAACTTAATCGAGGCCTGTCGGGCTATTTACTTCACTTTGAAGTTGAATCGTCCCTAGGTTGAGTTTATCTCTGAAATTTGGAGACTATATTCGTATTTCGTACTAGTTCCGTAGTAGTAAGTAGAAATAGAACGGAGAGAAATTTCATTTCGATACAATTGAAGAAATACCTCTTTACACACATCAGACACAAAGACACTGAAAACAATGACCGCAATGCTCTTACGAGTAAATGTATACTCAAATCATATCTGTCAATAAACATGAAATTGTCATTTAAGTACTCTTATTAAAACTAAAAGTGGAAATTTTGTGCCCAAGTTCCCATTTTCGCTTTTTTATACAATATTTATTTATTTATTTATTTTAAACTTTATTGCACAAGAACAAGTACAAAAGGCGGACTTAATGCCTTGAGGCATTCTCTACCAGTCAACCACTGGGCCAAACAGAAATTGTTAAGGTGGGTGCAATGCGATGCGAAAAAAAATATTTCTAAATATAAATTCTTATACTAACGCCAATAGCGGTTAAAGTAAAAGCAAATTTCTAAGAAACAATATATCACAATAATTATTGTATGTATGTAAATACGACAAATCTAAATTACGACAATAAAATTGTTATTGTATGTATATAGTTGATAGCATTTGTTGTTTTTTTTTATTCATCACGCAAAAAGACACGGGGGATAAATTTGATTCGTCGATGTCATCAAGAGCTCTAATGATCTTAGACTAGGCATTATTGCCATCATTGTGTAGGGTCATTGCGCTAGTTCTCGTCCAGCTCCAGTTTTCGTCCATTTGACGAAATTTGAATATAAACCAACATCGCTGCACAAATTTGGACTTATTGCAATCCTTAATGTCTAAACAATATAGGTATCTATCTACATATAAATGATATTTCGCAAGTAGCAAATTAAAAATGGAATATATTATTTGCTAATCCGTCAAGTGGACGAAAACTAGGGCATGGACGGAAACTAGCGGAAAGACTATATGTATAAAATAATTAGCATAATAATACATAAGCCAGTCTTACACTGGTCACCTATCGGGGTTCTGGTTGGTTAGTACTTATGTAGAACAACGTAATGAATTTAAAACTTTGACGGCGTAACCACACTAAAACGTAACAAAGGCGAAATACAGCAGAACTTTTGTTATTAAATATTGTAAATGGTTTGATGAATTTATGGCTTGGTAACTATGTTGTAGTTGGTTTTAGAATAATTTATTGTAAAACATATAAATGCAGGTACCAAGGTGATTTCAGGAAACATATTGGCTTCTTTGATAGATTTAAATATAACGATCATAAGAGTAGCTTTTATAAACTCACGGGTATATACATCCCGCGGTCATTAGATAGGCGTGCGTGAGGATACAGATCCAACACGGCATGCCAGAGCTGTGAGTCCTGCGGGCCCCTTGGGGTCCACTCCGACCGACGAAGACACGCCTGAAACGGAGACCCTGAATGACTCTCGGGAGCACTTTGGTCCGTGGGGTCGTTACTTCCAGCAGCTCGCCACAAGCTGCCCTGCTGAGCACAAGCTGCCTTGCTGTAGAGAAGCTTTATTTTTATTTAATCGATACTTAAAAGGTCGTCTCTTTAAGATAGATTCTAGTTAGAAGAGAAAAGACAGTTCTTTTATTTAACACGGATCTATGTTTTAACTCTTTTCTTTAAGCATGATCTTTGAACGTGGATTTTACACTGTCTGCTTTTTTCTCGATCAAAATTTGAGCTGGGATCTGGGATACACGCGGGCGTAATCATCTTGACATGAACTCACAATTTATCTTAAGCGACCTTAGTGTCAAGTCTGTGCCTCATTCTATACTTATTATTATTACGAGCCTATTGTGTCCCACTGCTGGGCAAAGGCCTCCCCCCTCTTCTTCCACTCCTCCCGGTTTTGAGCTACATCTGGCCAGTCGCTCAAAAAGGAGTCCAAGTTATCCCGCCATCGCCGACGAGGTCTGCCGGATCCCCGGTTTGACTCATGGGGCACCCACTCTGTGGTTATTTTGGCCCACAAGTCATTCGGCATGCGGCAGACATGACCAGCCCAGTCCCACTCCCACATTCTATACTTATTGTTGTGTTTATTTACAGCAAGTGTCCTGGATCAGAAAAAGGGATTGGCACATTTTGAGCTCGGGGAAGTTTACGTACACCAACGACGAGAGGTTCCAGGTAAGTTTTTTATAATTATACATTATGTTAAGTAACTTTTCACTTGAACCGAAAATACCTGTGAGAATTTCTTTATCTTCTTTAATTACAGCTTGAAAAGATAACTTTGTTAGGCTTTTAGTGAACGTAGTGTCATGCAAGTAGTTCTTGGCGTCCATGACAATCAAGCCCGTCAATCACGTTTTCATGTTTTCAAGTAGGTACATAAATAAATAAGGAGTTCAAAAGTTTATGGCACCGTCAAATTTGTCGGATGGAAACCCAAGATAGCCATAAAATTCAGTAAAAAAGGAGCCACATTGACTCAGGCTTAGAACTGTATTGATTCGTAATAGATGATTGTCTAGAAAAAAGTACAGTCGGCGATAGAAATTTGTATCCAAAAACATTTCATTTACCTACAAAAAAAAAAGTACTTATATTTTTATGTACATAATATAAGTATTTATTCAAAGCTGGTACAAAATAATTCAGTGCACTCTGAGACACTACCAATACACCTTACAAATTAGCAATTGCACAACAAGGAAACAAACGCAATTCAAACTCTTTATCACAGATACTGCAGCAAAGTAAATTGTAGCGCGTGATGTTTATTCATAGGACTAAGTGCAACTCAAGATTGTATTCCCATTGCGAGCGGGTGAGGAGACTCCTTTGGCTAGCCGATGAAGCGTGACCTCGAGATATGTAAGGGTCGCTGTGCCTCCAAAAATACACTGAAGGCCTAATCGTGGCTTACAACCTCGGTTGTGCTGTATTGATAACTTGTATGATATGCCTAGGCATTAGACTCGCCCTGGTCTGGTAAGCGATTAGAATGACCAAAAGCACTACGGTTTAGTGCCTCAGTTTCATTGTTTAACAAAATTAGTACATTTCATCTTTCCTAGTAGGAATTCCTAGTATTAATGGAACTTATAGTTAGAAGAAAACATCGAAAATAAACTTAGGCACTAATAGGAATCAAAAACAGTATTTTCTTAAATTCGGCAAAGTATATCCTCACAAACTTGAACTTTCATAACAATTAGTTATCATTAGAAGAATTTTACTTTACCTGCACCAGATCGCTTTGAGTTCTAATTTAATTTACAACTAGAACGTTAACGATGCAAAATTACAGCGATACCATCTAAAGCGTATTCCGTGTGTTGCATCATTAGCGCTCTTGTGCCTGCCGGTATTAAAAGGTCGGCCTTTTAATGCCATTCGTCGTAGGAAGCCATTTCTGTTTTAATAGCTTGATACGGTTTAGCGTGGATAAAACGTGAGCCGCTTAATGATTCTTTTGGTCCTGACGAAATGAATCAGGAGTCGTCCCATAAGGCATCTCGACTGCACTGCCTGATAACACGACTTAAGGTTTTATCAAAATCAGATCAAAACTTTATCATTGTTAAAACAGGATCGACCTCGAGGCTTCTATTCCGAAAACGATTAAATGGAGCATATTTAGACTGCATAGGCAAATCACTTAAGCTCTTAGGGTGATTAGCGTTGTGAAATATTCATATTTTGGGTGCATAAAGGCTCTTAAACGAACCAACAAGTACCTGAAACATAATATATAATACAGGTACGCAGATACGTTATTTAGGTATATAGAATGGTAGAGAGTTTATTTAGGCCTAAATTCTTCGACCGTTACTTTCCGAATTTAAAACCTACGGTACTTTTACAAACGGCAAACATACTGTTTTAAATAGTACACACAGCTGCAAAAGTGCATACCCGCTTTATGAATGGAATTTAGTCATAAACTTGTTATGCACTTTTACAGCTCAATGTACATTGGGAGGCAAATCGTTAATCGTCGAACAAAGACTAAGAAAAGGATCCAGAATTAAACCTTGTGGGATGCCCAGTTTTTTTTTTCTTATTGTCTCATGAACATGAATCATTTATATTCATCTTGTAATTTTTGATGCCCAAGTACGATTTACTTCAGTACCATTATTCTTGGTCCATAGTGCTTGGCTTTCTGGTCAGGAAATCATAATGGACACAGTCAAATGCTTTCGATAAGTTACGGAAAATTCTAAGTTTATCTTGTTTCAAGCGTCTATGCACGTGTAATATCAACATTCTTCTATCCGAGCAAACAGAAAATTAATTTCTCATCGGAACCAAACGCACTCAGTTGTACTTTACGCTCTCCATGGACGCTTGAGCGTAAACTAAACGCAGCAGTAATGGGGGCTGGTCAGCCGCGAAATTAACGCCGACGGTGAATTAGAACCGCGGGGTAATGAGGCGATCTTTGCGGAATTTTACCGCGAGCTCAAAGCTCAATCGAACTGAGCGGGAAATATCAACATAGTGGTAGCAAGCAGTTTTTAAAGGGCGTAAGTCATAAGCAATAGCGATTACGTTACGTCCTTTTACGGTGCGGTGTTCGTAATTCCTATTGGTATTGAAATAAACTGCGTATTCCGATGCTAATAGTACCTAATCATGGACCTGGATTAATCGGCTGGTACATAGGTAACATTTATGCATGCTTCATGCATGCTGATAAATGTTACAAGCTGATTATTTTAAAGCTCAAGTATCTACCTACATATTCAATCTAGTCATTAATTATATTTGCCATTACACTTACCTACTTACTTTCATTACTTATCTCAATATATATTTTTATAGTATGTTTAACAAGTCTTTTAGTTTTGAATCCTGGGTTAATCATGTAATAAGGTATCATAAATATCGTAATTATCTGTTACGATAAAGTATCTATACATTAATCAAAAGCATGGCAGTGAGTACAGTCAGCAAAACTGCTTGCATACAAATATGTACGTATATATATATACGTACGACCAGTACGACCACGTTCGAGGTTAGATTTGGACATACATATTAAAATGCGTCCAAAAATTAAAAAGTAGAAAAACCTCAAGTCAAAGAACACGTAGTTAAACTACGTGCACGTAACTTAACGGGCACACAAACTCAGCAAAAACTAAATTACAATATTCAAATCCACACATCGCTTCCACAGCTAACTTTACTTTACCGTTCGACTTTAATTCGCATATAAATTAGCCTAACTATAGGTAGATGACAACGCTGACAGTGTGGCCGCATCTTTACAGAACTAGGGCCTAACCCTTACCGGTGCTTACAGGCCTTAATGAAGGATCGCATTGGAAATTTGGACCATTAGCATAACCCACTGTGCTGTAGCTATCACTAGCAGTTCACTTAGCTGATCATAGGTAGACTTTATTTCGTTGCAATAAGGTTGAAGAGTGATCAATTAAATATCATCATGATGGTACATAGTTGGTTCGTTAGTGCAACCACGGGTCATTCGTTTGTCGAACAGCCGGGCTAGCACATGATTGGCGCGAGAATATCTCGCCACGATATAGGCTACCCGTCCCTCTTTAATTCATACAGTCAGTGAAAGACGGGTAGTCTACCTCGCGGCGAGATACTGTCGCGCCAATCGGCTACGCTCGTAGCGCGTAGCACGCGCTGGCACTGAATGTGCGACATGGACCCCTAACTAGTATTTCACATTATATTTTAATTGTTTTTGGAACTGGTTTTGATACGATCGTCTTAGTGATTGGCGCGCATCTGACGCACGAGAAGCACGACTTTCCCTTCATTTTGCATGCATCTATCAGCGTGAGCGATCTTTAAGGTCGTGTCAAAACCATTTGTAAACCACAACAAATTGTTAAATCTGATTAGGGCTCATGGTGACGTGGCCCATATGTGCTAAATGTATTGTGGTATTGTGCAAAAAAGGTAACATTACCTACCTACTATTGATATTGATAAGGTTCAGGAGGTGGTTAAACTCACGACCTTTATTAACTGAAGCCTCTATATCGCCGCTATACTTACTTAACCTCGTATCTGCAACACACATTTGATGACAAAAACATCCGTATTCCGAATGAAAGAAAAGCGACATATCCATCAAATGATTGTTGCAGATATGAGGTTGAGTAAGTATAGCGACGATATTATGCCTTATAAATTTATTCAAAAAACACACCCCCTCAAGCGAAAGCATATAAATAATAAATAAATAAATAAAAATGTTATTTATTTAGGTATCAATCCATTACATAAAGAATAATTATTGTATTAATCTAATTTAATTATTGTATTAATCATATAAACTGTTTTACAAACATTTCCCTACCGATCTTGACCCTCATATTCCTCGTTGATCAAAACGTCATATATCCAACTAAAAAGGCTTACATATACTTCCTGTTGAAAACAAAATGACTAAAAGGCTGTTTAGTAAAACTTTGATCCCACTTAAACGGAGTTATGGTCTCGTCTCGATCTTTATTTACAAATCTTACTACTTAACCAAAAACTGGTATAACTGAGACCTCCAACATACAAAATAGTCCTTTTTATTGGGGTTGGAATGCAGTTACGCCCCCCTGTGTAGTTCGTCCCCCTGGGCCTGAAGCGGGCCCATTTTGGGAGAGTACGTGGGACATTCAGCTCCCAGCTTTTTCTACTGAGGAAGAGGGAGAAGAACCTACCTACTAAACCCATCTATTAACTTATAGTCCGACAAAATTTTTTAGAAAATTATTGAAGGCGCCATTTTCTACGTAACTGTCACATTTCTGACGTAAAATGCTTAAACATGGCAACAATTTAGTATAGTTTTTTTTTAGTTTCATTTTATTTAATTTCTACTATTTTATGTCGCACTATACGAGGGCATCGTCCGTCCAGTGGCGCCCTCATTGGGAGAATTGTGTTTTCTAATAAACCAATAAATTTCTGTATAAATCAGTATTTTAATATTGTTGTCCTACTGATTCCCCAACTTTAGGTCTATGTCTTTTATCTTCTATTTTGGTTAAAGTCTGTCTTTGCTTTACTCTAGTTTCCATTTTTATGGCATTTGGTTTTGATGAAACTGTATAAAAATTCAAATAACAACTACTTGACACGTGGCAAACAAGCGGGCATCTCGCTCGTTTTTGCCCAGAACGTGCAAGTTGTGGAATGAGCTACCTTTCTCTTTCTTTTCTTCTTCAAGAAGCAGGTATTTAGGGTTCTCAAAGGTGGGCAACGCATAAGTGGCTCCTCTGGTGTTGCTTATGTCCATAGGCGGCGATGACTGCTTCCCATCAGGTGGCTCGTCTGCTCGTTTGCTTCCTATTACATAATAATAATAAAAAAATAACAATTTGCATTAGCCTCCTTATACGAGTATGCCTCCTTAGCATATGTAATACGTGAAAGTTAAAATAAATGTATATCAGGATCAATTTGCGATGGTGTGAATGTGTGATGACCAGAGCCCGGAATTTTCGCGGCAAAACAAAATACTGTCGCAATTTTGCTAGAGTTAGAAACATTTTTATCGATATCGATAGTTGAGTAATGGAAGAAAAAAATGGTCCATCAAATAAAAAATCTACATCAGTACACATAGCACATGACATTATATTTGCTTTGTGATATTGATAGGAGTAGATAATCATTAATTTCTCAACCTTCTCTGGGAGTAAACAGTTTCGTTTATCACTATAAAACCATTTATGTATACTAATTGTGTCTGTTTGTATATAATTTTATACAAACCCCACAATTGAATTTTTTTGTAATATTGTTTTTATTTGGTTGGCTGTCTTTTTCTTCTATTACACAACTATCGATATCGATAAAAAAATGTTTCTAACTCTAGCAAGATTGCGACAGTCTTTTGTTTTGCCGCGAAAATTCCGGGCTCTGGTCTGGTGATGACTGTTATGAGACAATATTTTTTGAATACAAAAGGTTCTGGGTGATCCGTTATATTGCATAATATGCTTCAAGATCGAGCCACTTTGAAACTGTTGAGCCTACGTAAGGTTAAATTTGGGAAAAGGTCGAATAAGAATATTGGTAGCTACTGCGCATAATAACAACACTTAAGTTTATTGATTTAAGGTTGTTTTGGAAATTTTAAAGGTTGTTTATGTTAAACGTTTGGCCTGATACTTTGTAAATATAATTTTAACTCAAAATAGACTTTTTGTTTGTACAGCCAGCATCGAAAGTAGCGAATGAAACAACGCGCTAAAAGTATAAGCAACCCTCGAATACTCTTCCAAATCCATACTAATATAATATAATTATAATATAATATTATAATATCCATGCTATTTCATAAATTCTCCCTATTTTTTTATCTTGATATTACGGGAAATATTTTCAGTTTGATGTATATGAATCATAAAGGTTTGTTTCACTTTGGTTCTTTTTTTCGATTTATTAATTTTTATAAGACTGGAGCAAAAAAATAACTCGCACATCTTTTTGGGTACCTATTTTGGGGCACATCAAATTGTATAAAGATATTTTCTTATTTTAATAGGTATCCAGGAAATAAAGCGGTCATTCACTTTCCTCTTAATGTCATTTAAAGCACTCTAAAACGCAGCGGCTAGAAAATAGTGGAGATTAAAACTAATTAAGCAATTAGGTTGCGCCGGCGGCCCGCTAATATTCTTTTCGTTGTCCCACTTAGCCACAGGCCACAGCCTAATGGGGTAGACACACCAGACTGCGGCCGAGGATACTTGGTGAGCGATCGCTTCTGGAGAACCGTAGTCCTCATTTTCCTGTCAACCTGCGCTGTGTACGCACTCCTCCAACCTTTTCTTCGGAAATAAATGTAACTTTTTTTAAAATAATTTATTTATTTAAGTCAACAATGGGAGTGGAAATCCTTTGGAACTTTGGAAACGCAACTATGCTTAAATGCGTATGCACGATGATCTGCTGGTCAGCGATCCACTGTTTTTAGTCAATCGCAACACTCACGGAACTAACCCTCTCTCGCGTTGCGTTCTAAATTCCCGTACAAGCGCATTTTATTTTGTTATTTTGTATATAACCAAAATTTTTTCAACGATTCTATCGATGAAAAAACTGTCGTGTTGAGAACATCTATTGTGACAGCAAAAAACTCTCCTGTACCCACAAATTTTTACAAAATTATACGGGACAACGTAGACAATTTCGTGGAATGCTCCTAAAAGGGATTATAAGTTACGTGGCTGTCCTTATCGGCTGTTGAAAGCGGAAATCAGTTCAGTGGCTCAACATAATGTCTTTCCAGCTGTTGGTCGATTTCCTTAGCTTTGCTCTTAACGACCAGCCGACCATTGCGAGATGACGCTGATGATTCTAAAGTACCGTTCGGAATGTCCTGATAAAAACCGGACAAGTGCGAGTCGGACTCGCCCACTGAGGGTTTCATACCTTTTAGTATTTGTTGTTATAGCGGCAACAGAAATACATCATCTGTATCACAGTTCATTAGATACAGCCTGGTGATTAATAAATTAATTATTACTCTAAGTTAGCTCATATTACTTAAAAGAAACATTCTTCTATTTTTAAAAAGAAACAAAACTGCATTCAGTTTTTTTTTTACTTGACTTAAAAATTTTCGTTGAGTACTAAATATTCAATTTTATGGATATTTTATGCGACAGACGAGTGTAAGACCAAGACCTAATGTTTCTTGGATAAATGTTATCATAAACATTAACTGTATTGACTAGTACTTTAAAATAGCGTTTTTTGGAATTTTTAGTCGGTTCAATTCGCGGTCGAGACAAGCGAATTTAAAAAATGTTTGAATGTAGTTTTGTTTCTTTTTAAAAATAAAAGAATGTTTCTTTTAAGTAAAATGAGCTAACATAACGTTTTAAGGCACTTCTCTCCAAAGCCCATAATTATTTTCAACACTGTATATGTTGCTCTAATGTTGTAGAGCTCTAAAAATTATGAGATTTAAACCTTGAGGGGTGAAAATTAGGTTGAAAATTTCAACAGCTACGCGGACGAAGTTGCGGGAGAAATCTGGTAGCGAATGTAGATCTTCGGTCGATGAATATTTAAGCTAATCTACATACGAAATATCATACATAGGTACTACAGATCTAGAGAATGACGCTAACGATTACGCTTAAAGATTGAAGAGAATTGAAGTATGGAAGCGATGTAATTGTATATGAACATTTCATAAGAAATGAAATAAAATGAAATTTATTATTCATAACACACAGTTATAGGTCAATACATAATTAGATTATTTCACATTTCACATTTGGTATATTTAAGTACTTATTTTTAAGTATTAATTTATTTATTTATTAAAATACATTATATATATTTAATTACAAAAAATTATATTATTTATACTGCAAGAGGCAGATTGAAAAAATCTTGATAATTATAAAAATAGGCAGAATTATGATAATAGGCAGAATACAAATTAAACTATGGGACCACCTTTGAGCTTCACAGCGGACGCTTGAATGTAAGCGGGCATTGAGTTATTATAACTATATATAGAGACGACATACCAAACAATGAAAATGTCGCAATCAAAACCTGTACCACGCGACGAAAACGAGGTGACCGGCGTAAAATTCATGGCGCTTACGCGTTTAGGTCACGAGATTCACGCTCCGCTTCTATGGTTTGATGCCAAAACAGCAACTACTCATGGCGCAAAGTACTGGTTCTCTGTGCCGCTTCTATATTTTAGTAATAATAGTTATATGTAAGCGGGCTGGAAAATATGAAAAGCTATATTTAGGAGATATGTACCTACCTACGGTAAATAGTTACAAAAGCAAGTATGTAATTTGCGCAATCATATTTTCCTCACACTTTTGATATTTGATAGGAAATATTGTATCATCAGCCGCAAAAGTGCATGGCGACTTTATCGATGAATTCATTCATAATTTCTCCATGCACTTTCGCAGCTCATTGTACATTCTGGGCCTGTGATACATAAATACATTTACTACCAACGTAAAGGAAAAAAATAAAATAACACCGTGAAACTCCGTATTACAAGACAAATGAAGACACATCCAATTTCGTTGTTCTCGGCTTGATATGCAAAAGCAGATGTCTGCAATTTCGTACATTACTGACTTACATTTGCTTACATAAAGTACTCGTAAAGTGTGCTTACTTTGACGCGAGCAGTTCCCGAGTTTCGAGAATTTGTTGTACGTGTGTAATATAAACCGGCCAAGTGCGAGTCGGACTCGCGCACCGAGGGTTCCGTACTTTTTAGTATTTGTTGTTATAGCGGCAACATAAATACATCATCTGTGAAAATTTCAACTGTCTAGCTCATGAGATACAGCCTGGTGACAGACAGACGGACAGACGGACAGCGGAGTCTTAGTAATACGGTCCCGTTTTTACCCTTTAGGTACGGAACCCTAAAATGACTATTTTATATTTTGCTAGCCATAAAATGTATAGTTACCTAAGGTGACGTTTAAATTTCAACTGCAGCTGCATTAGTGTTATTAAGGGTCAATACAGACGGACTGCAACCCGACTGCAACGTTACAGTTGGCGTGCAGTCGACGTGCAGTTCCCATACAAATTGCAGTCGGTTTTCAGTCCGTCTGTATCGGCCTTTTAAGACTAAGTTTTCTCCAAAATGTTACTATCTAAGCGTTTCCAAACGTCTAAATCAGCCTATTTATTTTATTTTATTTTCTTTATTGGGGAAAAAAACAGATACAGACCAATAAGATTTACAGACAAAGTTAAAACAGTACATATAGCCTACATCCTAAGACAATTCCCACTAGGAGGTTTTCATTCCTTAAAGCCCGGTTCACTGACAGCTGATGCACGCTACATCAAACAAATATGCACGCAATCATATTAAATGTATGAAACCGATATGCATCACGAGTCACAACACAACACAACACGACACGTCAGACAACTGTGAACCGACTTAACCTTTCCTTGTTTAGGTTTAGTTCCTTACACTTTTAATGTTAATAAATTTTGACATTTGAAGTTAGACAGCAACTTCATTTTTTATTTATTTATTGGAACCCAATTGTTGTTATTTTTAAAATTATAATTCCTTTTTTTTTCCAGGTCCTACACGGCTATGATGGCGAGGACTGGACGCTACAAATCAAGTTCGTGCAGAAAAGAGACAACGGCACCTATGAATGTCAGGTAAGCGACGAATTATTTTTATCTTTCAGGGCTTACTTACTTACTATAGGCCGAGCACATGATTGGCGCGACAGTATCTCGCCGCGAGACAGACTACCCGCCTTCTACTAACTGTATGAATTAAAGGGGGACGGGTATATTGCGACTGTTAAGTATTCTTTATTCTCTCCTTTGTGACCCTACTACACCTGAATATCTCAAGATCCAAATTTAAATTTGTTACTGCTCGCCCTGGTCGTGTTCTCCGTACCGCTGTAACCCTCCCCATACATTAACCTCTACTAACCCTCTAAATAAATACATATATACTTATATAAACCCTTTACTCACTTACTTACTTAAATAATTTGGCCATGTGATCGTCTAGATAATAGTTAGGACCCCTCGAAGTGAACCGCGGTACCATAGATTCTTTAATGAGTAACAGCTAAATTTTGGACTCTGATTCTATTACTATTATTACCTAAATTTTAAGGAATAAATATTTATGGTATTGAAAATATATTTGATTATGATACTAAGGAATATTTTAATAGTTACAAGAGTAGAAATAGTATACTGTGTCACAAGGAAGCAAGATGACGTATTGACGGCGAGGACGAACATAGAATCCTGAACAAAGCGAAGGATTCCATAATTGAATGCTGAGCGTAGCGATGCATTCTAAAATGGAATCTCGAGCGTAGTGATGTAAATAATTTTACATTTTTATTAAATCTATTCGTGTAAAGTAAATGCTGTTGAAGGTTTACTACATATGATGTTATTTAGGTATTTGCAGCATATATGGTTAATATGAGGTTAAAAATGTTGTTGGAAAAATGAGTTTAAAATTGTTTTTGGTGAAGTCCCGCTACGCCTATTAAGTCTTCGGGATAACATACAAAGCAGTACTCCTGGGATGAGCCTATTTACACCCTAGCTTTTTAGGAAAGTTATAATTATACTATCACCTTCTAAACGATGTGTGAGTCCACACGTACTGCTTCGCATGCTCGATGCGGGTCAGAAAACTCTTAGCCCGTTTCAAAACATCATTCGGGTCACCTATCCTAACATTGTAGCCAGACGGGCTATGACCAACGCTTCGCAATCCTATGCATTCCTAGATGATTTGATGAAAGAAGCGCCAAGTATCATCAATCAATCAAAATTACTTATTTTTTTTATGTTCAAAAGCTAGGGATACTGATCCCTTTTCCCCAATACCCAAAACTAAAAGAATAGACTGTATTTCTAGTCTTTAGACGCACAAACGAAGTACTAAAGCTATTTACTATATTTTATGAGACAGAAATATCAAGTCGAGCATTATTCCACTCTGACTCTTCCCATTGGACTGCTCTTGCCTGCCAAGGGTTCCCTAAAACAAACCATTCTTCTATTCCAGAACGGTATGTATACCTAAACCCAGCTTGATATTTTAGGAATTTATTTTGTATATACCTTGGAAACCAAAATGAAATATTCAGTACCTCGTTTTTACATCAGAACACTAGAAATTTTAGCAAAATAAAACAAATAGGATAAGATTTTATAAACAACAATACCTTTTTACGCAGATACATTATAAAATAGGAATATCTAGGCAATTAAACCCCTTGCCTATTACACGTACGCTTTTTAGGATAATGAAGCCATATTAAAAGTCTTTAATAGAGAAATATATATCAACCAGATTAGATTTCGATAAATAGTGTGTGATTCTACCCTACACCTACCTGGAGCCCTAGCTAGTACACTCAAAGCACAATCCGTACTTACCATAGGCCTAGTGCTTTGACATGTACGCAAGTGTATCCCTAACTCTCTGTACAGTTCAGGAGGCGACCCTGAGGTATGGCAACCTATCGGCCAGTGTTGTGTGACTCCCCCCTATACAAGCTCGCAAGCCCGGTGGTATAGGATAAGTCGCCCTATTCCGTGTCTATCAGTGGATCAGCACCCTTAGAACACACCAGCACTACCTACATTGGAAGCTCTGCCGAGACTATGACTGTAAGTGTATGACATCAGTCACGACAGAATCCTCCCCTACAGCCAGCACTAGTATGAACCGGAGCACCGAAATATATAAGTATATTTAATAGAAGACCGGGGATCAAATACTGCCGACTGCAATGAGCTCCGATTACTCGGAATGGCACGCACGTGATGCCCTCACATTCATCGGACAGCCGGACCTTGATACCTGGGAGGTAGTTCATCTCTTAGGTAAATATAACCGAGATGCCAAGAGCCTCAAATCTTGGAACAAAGACTCCCAAGCATCCACTTCTTAACACCGCAAGGGAACTGGATGTTTGGCTGGACAAACAGTCTGTCCAAACAATGATCTGGCTTATAAAATAGTAAAAGCACTACATAGCAAAACACTAAAATAATTAAGTTCACTTTTATGTAACTAAACTGGACAAATAAACCGAACAGAGAAATGAAATTCCTTCACTGTTATCCAGGCTTAACGTTACGAAAATTGCTTTTCGTAAAATCAAACCAAGACACCATTCTAAGTTCCTGATATGCACGATATTTACTATCTATGCATAGCTTTACGGCACTAAGAACAACACAGCGTAGGAAACCTCACTTCACAATAAAATAAATCAAACAGGTAAGTAAAGATCCTCCATCATAGTCCAGGCTTAATTCCACAGAGATAGGTTTATCTTTGTACAATCAAACACAGATCCAATGTCCCAAGTTTAACTTCACTTAGATAGCTCTAAGCTAGGCTATACAAATGGACAGAGTGACAGAGTAATTTCACTTACGAAAGTTATGCACGCGCGAAGCCAGAGACACTGCTAGTTTGACGGATAGAAAATTAATGAATCCCCCCTGCCCCGCTCCAGCTATTTATATTGGCCAAATGGCGACATATTCTAAAAAGAAAGATCATAAGTCCTGGTTTGTTTACCATTAAGGAAAGGCATATGTCCGACACTTTAATGCTTACAATCGCTTAACGCTGGCAAATTAAAATATTCTAATAATATGGTAATAAATCTTACGAATTTAATTACTAAGATAAGGATTTAATCCCCGGTTTGTTTACTATGTCTTACGCTCATCATATTAAAGGCCATATTCTTTATAATTCGAGAAAGCAATTATTAAACCATAAAACCGTAAAACTAGCGACACACTCCAAAAGGGAATAGTCTTAAATCCTACTTTGTTTGTTAAATCATCTGTAGTACATATTAAGAATCATAATCTATTAATGCTACCAAAATAACCTACGTAGGCATTTCTGCAGGTGCGATCTTGGAATTGCATTTGTGTGGTACTGTAAAAGCGGCGACAAAAAGTTACTCCTGTCTTGCTTACTAAACTTTAAGTCAAACATATTAAAGCTCCAAATCCATTAATGCTCACGAAGGTGAAGGTTCACTCACACAAGTTAAAGTAGCGACCAAGAGTTTCTCACGAACACATGTCTATAATCCCGCCTTGATTAATAAGCTTTATGTCAAACATATTACAACCCCAAATCCCATACTGCTAACGAAGACGGTTTTCACGCACACATGTAGACTAGCTCAACGAAAACGGTATGTTCCAAAATCTGTCAAACTCCATTGCTGACAATTTTCCATTTTTAGATTATTTCTTATTTAGCTTGTTATTTCAAAATGATGCCCGTTTTGAAATATTTCATGTTTATTTTTAACATATTGTATTAAAACATAAATAAACTTAAAATTCAATTATGGCAACGTCTTATTTCTATCGCACCTTTTGGACTTTATATTTCATAACGATTTTGGAACGTTACGTCACTTACGTCACCCTCAATGTCAACAAACAATCGTAATGTCAATATATTTTCTATTTTCTCAAGCGGATTTCTGCTCGTATTTTGTGTTTTTACTAAGCGAATTAGTAATTAATTTAACCTCAAGTTATATGTGATAAATCGTAGACCGTGGAAGCAGTGTTAGAAGTTATTATTGTTAGACTATTCGATGAAATTATGAAGAAAACCGGCGATGGAAAGGACCGACGAAAACGAACTTTGCTTCAAGGCTAAAAATGTATGTTTTATATTGATAAGTAAGCTTTTTACTGTGTAATAGGCTTCTGGCCAGTCACAGCCGCCCCCAATAGGTTCAAGTTTTTGTAATGGATCACAAGCGTGTGCTATGGAAAACTTTAACCTATTTTCTAGTCACGAATAAAAAAAAATTAATTTCCTCTAGATTAGTCGGAAAATTTTCCCCCCTTCTTTAAATGTGTGGTGTGTATTCCAATACTAAGTGACTGTTAGCGACTCAGCTCTGAAATTAGTTCATTAGAACACTGTCAATGAATAATGACGACTCTTTCCCCAGAAACTTCGCTCCGCCAGAAATACCGGGTTGTGAATCCGGTAGGTTCTAATAACCCGTCCTTGCCAGCTTATCCCGGCCGCGGCGAGTATTCTTTCCCTCTATGCGCCGTACCCCTCCGTAGAAGAGCATCTGATGAGACAGCAAAGACTTTCCATGCAAAACGAAGAGACCTTTAATTTTTATAAGTACGGAACCTTCAAGCTCCATTGCCAGAAATTCAAACCAAATTTCATTGCCCTATCACCTCCAGCCACGTTTTCTCGGCGCATGTCTTATTTTTGAATAAAATATACCGACCTTTAAGTTTGCTTGGGTGTTTTTTTTTTTTTTTTTTTATAAACAAACTTAAATTGACAAATAAGTACCACAACATAATACGGTAAAGGCATTCTTTGTCCAAATCAAAGAACTGTTTATTATTATACCTAATACCAATGAAACCAATAAATCAATTGTATTTAATTAACTCTTGAAAAGAGCCTCGTCCTTCTAGACGCTCACGGCCCATCAAATTATGTCGGATGTCGGATATACCTCATCCAAAATAAGGTGTGTAAGATTTTTGAGCGTCCGTATACCTTGTATAGTCTTAGCCACAAAAAACTACCCTTTACATGGGTCTAATCCAATGGATTTTAACCTACTGATAAGATTTTTCTGGCTAATTGTGTTCCCCGCTCCCCCCTTTTTTTTGTTCTCCCCTGCAAAATCCGACAAATCTAGACTGATTACACTCTAGCCTTTGTCTATCTGCATCAATCCAATCTTACCAACACATAAATACATTCGTCTACTTTGCATTCATCATCTCTCATACAAATTCTTACATACTCATAATTATAAGTACTCGCCATACACACACACAACCATTCCTCCTCAGTTACGCTTACACACGATTTCTACAGACAGCCAAAGCTCTCTTGTGTAATCAAATCAAAAAATAAGAATTTTAAGTTTTTTTTTTTTTTTTTTTACATTTATACTTGAATAATAACAAAAAAAAAACAACTATCCCGTCCTAACCCAATACTAACCCATTATGCCCACAAATAAAATATATATCCACAAAAAAAAATTTAAAACTAGTCATATGTCGACTGAAGCAACTGTTAGTTTAAGTTTATTTTAGCATAGTTCTTAAATGATCTTTCGCATGAAAAGAAAAGTTCGCTTTTTTTTTTCTAGTCCTATATAACTATAAAAAAACTAGGCATTGATCCCGAGCCTACCCTTTAATAATTTTATTTTTATTTCTTATTTATTAAATTACTATCTGTAAATGTGTTTGACCAATTATTAAGATTAATTGACTCTCGTGGGAAATAAATGCATTTACTTAACTTATTTTTTTTCTTCGGTTCACTAGATTTTCCTTTGTTGGTTCTCAACCGAACGCTATGTCAATGATGACACCCCATGACCCATTCCCCTGTCTTTTGTTCAACAAAGTTGTTCAAAACGCAACACTAACAACTCATTTTGCAACGAACAAACGCTGGAGATGTACAGTCACCTGCAGAGAAAAACGACCCTTCTTGCATATAATTTTGTAAGCAAATACTAAGCGAAATTGTACTAAGGATAGTCGATATAGAATTTGCACAAGCACCAACTAACAAGATGGCATTGCACAGTGGTAGGTTTGGGTGAACGAAAGAACAACCACAGATGATCGCGACCTCGCGACCCTCAGTCATGAGAAATCGTGGAAGAGAATGAACGAATATTATAGATGACTGTACATACAAATAATGAAAAAAATAATTCTGAGATGCGCTCAACCATCCTACTTTCAACCCCAGATAGTTGATATGGCTGCTTGTACTGTCTGACAATTCCTCTACCAAGGGCCCTATAATATATTACGCAATAATCATAGAATTCTGATCTCATCACCTTAATACTGGGAAATTTTGTTTTAATGAAACTACATGTCACTTATTTAAAAACTGGACTAAAATCCGGAATGCGTTTCATACATGTAAAAACAAAATATATATATATACTGACTCTATTTGTATTTGTACATCGTCTTTATACAACTAGCCCATTGGCCAGTCAAAATAATTCAACCATACAAATAGATAAATAAAAAACCCAATGACACTTATAATGCTAATGATGATGATGATGATTATGAATCATATACCATATATGCTGCAAAACATATCTTTTATAATGTTCATTTTGATTTCTGCCGATGATTATTAATTAGACTTACAACATCTCACTTACTTTACACCATAACATACAACAGTGATATCCCTTCATGTTAGATGGGGTATCAAAATTTACAAAAGAAAACATTTCCTAATTTTTTATTTGATTTTACCTACCTCATAAAATATAATATTAAAAAATAAATTTTATAAGTATAAGTTTTCTATTGAATGTTCTCTTCTTGGTTGGTATCTTCCATCTTGTAGATTTTCTTGAAAATTCTCTGCAGTCCTTAAGACGGTGGCAACAGGAAAAACAGTGGTTGTCTTTGTTTGGTTACACGAACGTCTTGAATACCGGCCTCGACAAATCGGCAGCACAAATATTCACATTCTTCCACTACACTAGAGTATTGTATTGTATTGTACACTTGAAAACACGTAATCACTACTTATTAACACTATAAAACGCACACACTCACAATAAACCACACTCCTGAATCATAACACTATTAGACTCCAAGGCATCCTAGGTTCTAAGTAACTTTGAACTAAATACCTACTGACTTTGTTTTATAACACTGCACAAGTGCATAGCCAATATAACTGGTACAAGTAAATTCGATAAAAATTTTGAAAGGAAACAGACTACGGAACTAAAACATTGTATAAAAATTTAGTTCTAAAATGATCCAAACCATAGCCATAAAAATTTGCAAAAATGTCTAATTATTAATTCCAGTTCGTAAAAGAAAGTAAAAAAAAATTAAAACTTATTCACTACGTGGGATTCGAACTCGGACCTTATAAGAATATATATCCCATACATTTGTCTGCCCTAGAGACCGCTAGACTATCATAGCGTTAAGAGGCTGGTCAAATCTAGCAATGGCTTTCAAAGAAGCACTTTTTTGGATTTCTTTTATTTTTTCCACGTGTTTTACGCACATATTAAGATAAAAAAACGACCAAGTGCGAGTCAGACTCACTCACGAAGGTCTCCGTGTCACTACGCAAAAAAAACGGCAAATAAAAAAATCACATTTGTTGTATGGGAGCCTCACTTAAATTTTGATTTTATTATGTTTTCAGTATTTGTATCGCTATAACAAGCGGCAACAGAAATACATCATCTGTGAAAACTTCAACCGTCCAGCCAACACGGCCCATGAGATACAGCCTGGTGACTGACGGATAAACAGACAGACAGAAACAGACACCGGAGTCCTGGCAACAGGGTCCCGTTTTTACCCTTTGGGTACGAAACCTAGTTACTAAGGTTTTTATTTCTTATAAGAATACCCAAATAAGAACACAAATATTTACACATACACTTCTGCAAGTAAACTATTATGGAATTCTTAAAAAAAACTCTTTTAGTCAGAATTTATGTAGATGGAAAATCTAACAAGCCTACGTATTATATTCCGAAATGTTTCAAGGATTTGAATTGTAATGCAAATCATCGTTATGTCGTATGTAATGCGAACAGGAGATTTAATATGTAAACATAACCTATAAATGTTCCGACTTTCTGAGTTTCTCAAAATATTTGTACTCACGTGTTTTATGAACATTCCTCGCACTGTTACACTTAACTGATGCACATGAACGAACCCGCATGTTTTTTTGTTAAGAAAATGCTCTGGTATTCTAAGTTTCTTAAGATCGCAACACGGAAAACTAATGAAATTAGCGCACTTACTTTGTTCAAAAGTACCCGAACTAAACTTCTTAATATCCTCTATTTGCTTCACAAAGGATTTTAATCATTAACGCTACTCACAGTAAGAATTTTATGAATAAACAACTTTAAAAACTAATCTAGTTACGAGACGCTCACGACATTCGACAAAAGTGACAAAACTGTCAAGCGTTTCTGAGGTGTATTTTTCTTTTAAAATCTAAAGTATGACTCGATAAGTCACGTTCGTCAGTAAAAATGGCGGCAAACTCGAAAATGTATGCGCAAAAAGTTGTCTTCCATAACCGCTGCTCCAGACTACGCTTCGCGAATGAGTGTGGAGGGCTCTTTAAAAAAAACTTGAATCCCGCGCTTGCTGTTGAATTGTATTATATATTATCGATTTTTAGAAATTATCTTCTTTATTTTTTTCTTAACACTAGCAAAATATACGAATAACGTCAACTATAACCCGTCAATGTCAAGTAGCAATACCATTAACGATTGACATTTACTTACTTACTCACTCTAATGCTAGATTTACATTCGCGTCTCATGACTCGGCTTGTAGCTCGTACAGGAATGTAAACCGGACTTTAATAATGTCGTTTTTCCCGATCCGAAAATCTACATTGTCTATACTCATCCTTTCTTTTGGGTGCTAGTATTAGTGCAAGACAAAGACAGTATGACTCTCTCTGTCTACGCTTGAAATGAAACAGTCTTTTGACAAACAATTACATATTAAAATGTAGGATATTTTATAGTAATCGATGAATAATAATAATCAACCTTAAAATATGGAATAAATAACAATAATAAAAGAAAACATCAACTACAAATTACTTTGATCATTGCAATTCAAAAACCGTCTAAGTACGATACTAGCTGGCTCTAACTTTACATGTATTTCAAAATTTTATAATTTGGTAAAATTTATCAACAAAGGAAATCTATTTTTCACTGCGTAAATGAAAATGGCAATTTATTTATTTATTATTTTCGATACTAAATGAAATCGATCGTGTGAACTCGCTTTTTTTTCATAAACGTCATTCTCTATGACCACACGCACACATACATTTACTACTACAGCAACACGCACGCATACACTATGCGACGAAATTAAAAACACGTTCCAATAATCCTGACAATACACCAAACACGACCCACACAAATTGGTCGGACTCAAAGAGTGAATTCGAAAATAACTTGTCTATAGCTCGTGAAGCTGACTTAGATATAAGATCCCTACAGATGGCGAGAGTAAATTAAGATTAAAATAAACAAAAACGCTAATATTTTATCATCTAGTTTTTAATTTTTATGTAATAGCATTTGAATGGTAAAACGCTTTTATACAACATAAAAAACTCAATAATTGATCTAATAATTTCAAACCATAAGCTATTTCTAGAGAAAGATGGAACGTTCCTTTTCTGTCTCGTGAAAATAATTTTTTTGTCTATGGCGTATTTTCGCTGCCGCGCATCTGCCGCGAATCCGCCATTTTTCGGATCCTGTTGTTTGACATATGTTTATTGTAGTTTTTTTTCTTCAAAGATACTTTTACAGATTCTGAAGGCAAAATTATATCGTTGAGCTAAATTTAATGACAGAATTATAAGACAAGAATATTCTCCTAGGGATTTGTAAAGTTTTCGCGAAATCGAACAAATATTTTGCAAAGTATTACAAACGTCAAACAAAATGGAAGTATTATGGAACTATTATGGAATAAACAGTGAATTTTCTCGTCAAAAACGGTGTTCCCAGTGTCCTCAAATAAGTACGAGTGCATCTATTAATAGCCCAAAGCAACAGATGTCTAGAAATGAGCCTACAGTGCGGATGAAATGGATTTAAAGTCGAAACTGATGCGAAGGTAAGGTTATGTTCTTGTTTCTTCTTTTAGACAAGTTACTGCTAACTTACGAACTAACTTTTGAGTCTCAAATTTTTATCATTCTACTTAAAATGCTTATGACTGACGTGTTATGTTGCCTTATTGTTACGCTTTGGTCAACAACATGATCACATTTCTTTTTGACAAACTGACAAGAATCAAAGTAAAATTAGTATTGGAGAAAAAAAATTACATGTTGGTATTTGTCTTACACTATGTAACATACTGTTAGGCCTCCATTACTCCCTCCCTATTGCAACAAGGCTTACAAACTGTGTTTGCTTTTCCAGCAAGCTGAAAACTATTGAAATGTTTCCTGGTGCTTGATATACATGACTGTCATTGAAGAAAAACAGAAGTTGAAATTTTGCTGTGGAACCTCCCTTTGCTGGTTTTGAAACCTTACGACACTTTAAAAGTAAGTATAAAACCTCTGTACCCATAAAAATACTCTTAGCTGGTCCTACTGTATATGGAATTTGAAAGTGCCATCGCTCTAGAAAGATGAATTGGCTCAATTTTTTTTTGTGAAATAATATTTTTTGAACTTGAAAGTGCAATATATTATAAAAATTATAATATCAGCTAAAAATAGACAGGCTTCTTTGCATGTTTATTGCAATTGATTTCTACCCTTTATAAAAGAAAGTCCCCGCTGTGTCTGTCTGTGTGTATGTATGTTCGCAACAAACTCTAAAATTACTGGACAGATTTTGATGTGGTTTTCGCCTATATTGAGGAAAGTTTAGGTATACAATTTGTTAAGGTTTTGTGTACCCCTTGCGAAACCGGGGCAGATTGCTAGTAATGAATATGTATTTTGCTGAAAAAGGCACCCGCTGCTGTATGCTGATGTTGAAGTATGTTGACCTAAAATCCTTCCATCAGCACAACCCATTTTCCATTCAAGAAGGCTTTTTATCAATAATGTCAACATATTTTACTTACTTGCTTACTGTCATACAATAAATGTTTTCTTTTTTCCTGCTGATTATTTAAATATTGGAAGCAATTTGCAGAAACACATTCTTAAACACTACTATCTGTTGCCACAATTTATTTCTTAGTTGTCTATGCATTAATCATTTTAAAGGGAACAACTTAACTTTTTTGGAGTGAGCGACATTTTTTTTATTTGAGTGGTTATTAAATATTACTACTTACTCATTTACTTTACTGATCACAATATTCCTCTTATTGCAATAAATTTACCGTTATATGCTGAACTTTTCAGCAAACAACCTAGTTGCCGGCCGGGTGGTACTTCAAGTCGGACGGAGAAAAATTTCCAGTGCTGCCTTCCTTGGTTCTTCTGGAGACTTCGACAATTTCCTAGTAAGTACGAGCAGAGTCAATTACTATGCTACTTAAAACGCAATTTTTAAACTAAGGCCTTATTAGAAAATAAAAATCTCGGTTTTCCATAGTAAAAAAAAACTGAACTGTTTATTCTTTCTTTTTTTCTTACTAAACTGTGAAGATCTTCCCTTGTAAATAATAAATACTTAATAATACTAATAAATATACCCTACTTTAACTAACTTTTTTACATTTTCAATTCCAGTGTTTGTCGGAGAACTACCCCCGTGCCACAGCTTCGTCCATCCGGCTGACTTCAATGTACATCTACTGAATGCTTCTATTTATGAAAGGTATTTTGTCTCATTATATAAATACTAAACTAATTATAAGCTAAAATATTCATGACTTAAGTCTAACATTAATATTTCAAAAACCTGAGCAGTGAGTCTCCGGTGAAAAAACAGAGTGATGAAAACTGTCTTCAGCCTTACATACCTTATGCTAATTCTGTAGACTTAAATAACTTATTCTAGCTTATTTGTAACCTAACTTTATGGTAATGAGTCCTGTAAGGCAAAGATTCTCAATCCTTTTTTCGGTTTTTAGAAAAATTTAAGCACTGCCTATGAAACCTGAAATTTCCCATGGATGTTTGAGTCGCTGGATCCTATTGGGGTTGCAAGATATCCGAATAATATGCATGTTCTTGACTACAATATATTAATACACTGGTATGGTTATTGATACTCTTGTTACAGTATGTAAGTACTTACATTACATGGCTATTGGTCGTTCTCGGTGCTTACGTTCTACATGGGTATCCAGTCTCGATGACATGGGAAAGAGAGCTAGAACGGATGGTGTTTGCGTTTATATACTGCAAATTTACGAGGTGGAGCGACGACCTGGTGAAGGTCGCGGGAATTCGGTGGATGCGAGCGGCGAGCCTTGGGGGAGGCCTATGTCCAGCAGTGGACGTCTATCGGCTGACATGATGATGATGATGATGATGACTGCTAATTTTTATTATGTTATTATTAGAGATCGCCTACAGCGATAAGACCGTCTGTTGCTACCTTTATTTACATTGTAAATCTGTTATTCAAATTTTCTTTTGTGGGGCAATAAAGTGTATTTACTTACTTCCTTACTTATATCGCGATAATATTGCCGAAACTCGGGAGAGTACATGTGATTGCGCCTCTGACAATTCCAACAAAACCAGTTGTTGAAAAGTCCCTCATATTTCGATACACTACACAAGACTTTAAAGTAATGACGCGCCCCCGCGAATGGATGTATGAAGAAAAATATTAATGTTTTGCCCAGCTAAAACTGACTCTAAAGTTACTTATTCTTACTCTTCCTTTACTGAAATTTCTAATACTTGTTTAATTTATTTCAGACTGCCGAGGGCTGCTGATTTCAACACTCCGGTTCGACGGCCGCATCTCAAGAATTTTGCTGCAACGCTGCCTACTCCGCATGCTATAGAAATAATGAACCTCACATTCTTTCTCTATGTTAGGTACTTACTATGCTAGCTTAAACTACCTTATTTAAACATAATCAGAACACTATAAAATGGTGCCGTCTACAAATCAGTAAATTTACCTCTTTATACTACAAATAAGCTTATGTATGCACACTGTTCGCCCAGGGTACTTGGCGAGTTACATATCGTCGTAATCGATTTTCATGAAATTATTAGAACAAGACAGCTCGCAGAGGCTCTAGTAACTAATAGTATTGACTATAAACTGTAAGCTTTACATACTTCAACGCGATTCCTACTAAATATTGAGGCGTTGTAGGGTTCCGTACTAAAATGTGAATAGGTAAAAATGTCCATACGTATGTGTATGTCCCACTAAATCTCTAATAACTGTATGATATACTATTACTATTTAGTTTGATGTCCAAATTTCATGAAAGATGGCGCTGTTACAAACGCAAACTAGGTAACGCTAGTTCATCCTAGAATATTTATATTAAACTGTCAAATAAGAAAATAAATGATTGGTAACGTAGTAACTTGTATCTCTACAAGCAATCACGGCTACCTTGGACTAAGTGTCCTTAACAACATGCATGGTAGATAACTCTGTTTGTCATTGCCAGGTGTACCCTGCACTCAAATTCTCGTTCATACATACATAAAGACATGTATATTCTACACTTCTACAGTAGCATATGTGTGATGTTTACGTACACCAATCAAACCAAATGTAGCCCTAGAATGACGTCACCGTCACTTAGACACAATTAATATTCTAAACGTGAGTCTAGCAAAATTATCTGTTTCTTGATACTATTATATGAATGTCAAGGCTACTTTTAAACTGTTAGATGATGTATGCAGCTCTATTATTGATCTTGTAGCTTATAGTGTAGTATTTTTATCAGTAAACAAGCCGAATCTAACTAATATTAACGCATGTACGTAGCTATATATTTTTTTATGATATATAAGGCAAAAGCGCAGACGAAATGCCTGGAGGCAAGTGATCACTGTCGCCTCACGGAACCAGAGGGGTTATAAATGCGTTGCCGGCATTTAAGATGAGAGAATATTTATGATATAGAAGGTAAAAGGACAGACGAATCGCCTGAAGGCACATAAATATCGTCGCCTCGCTAAACTAGAAAGCTGAAAGTGCGTTGCCGGGTTTTTAAGCTGAAAGAATAAGAAAACCGCGAAATACGCCCCCTTTTCGTTAGTATCCTTGCGTGTAAATGAACAATTTCTCGCCCCCGCAAGCTTTCGACTAAAGAATATCTTCTTAAATAACTAGTTATCTTATCTTAGCCTAGGTTATCTTAGGTAAACTTATTTCTAGCCTATTGCTAACGGCCTCCTAGCTCGGTCGGTAGTGACCTTGTCTATGAATGTTGTCTGACAAGTGCATGCACCTACGTGTATTTTACCACGAGTATGTGCTCCCAAGTAATGGATATTATTTATTTATCTAAGTATGTACTTATCAATACAGGTATGTACTACGCCGCCGCCTCGGTGCCGTAGTATAGGAAGCGTGCATGAACTATAGGGCAATGCAATTATATAGGTGGCAGCACATGAAGTAAAATTTTTGGCGCGAGGCATAAATGTGAAGTTTATGCTTCCGATGTAGCCCACAAGGTGGCGGTACCTACTATGCTAAAGAAAACGTACGTGAACGGTAGATGGTAGCACTTTCTTTGGCAATGTGCCTACATGTTTATGTTTCCGATTCAGGCCACTAGATGGCAGCTCCTCCAACGCTATAGGTACCGTTCGCTTTTGCTTACACTGAAGTTAGGTTGATATGCGAAAGACTTGACTCGAAATATTTATTTATTTATTTCATTGTTATTATTGGTACCTGTGATGGAGTTAAATTCTTAACAAATCTATGACGCGCGAGAAATAAGTCGGCGATAAGAATAACCGTAGTTAGTAAGTACTAAGGTATATAATATAATACGAGTACGTAAGTGGGCTTTAATTTTGTTACTTTGTTTTTCAGGTGTCAAAGACGCAAAAGATGAATCGATCCTTGTGATGATCACCCATCCTAGCGCATGAATATGGAAAGGAATCTTTCGGCGACCAACGGCGCGAAGAGAACGAGTGAAAATTGTAAAATAATAAGAAAATCAAATAGAACTTTTATTTTTATGTGTACATAGAAACTATTGACTAATAAAATTGACGTTTTATGATTTTTATTTAAAAACTCAACAAAAATTAGTAACTTATGAATAATAAACAATGTTTCACGAGTTTTATTTAAAACCAAAATAAAAACAGGGTCCAATACTTAGTGTACTCATTCCATTCTCACGCCAACAAAATGTAGCCAAAGGCTACTTTCTACTTAGATATTATATCTCGAAAAGCCATAGTAACCCAGGTAAACTACATCCTGCTGTCACGGTTTCGACCAAAATGTACCTTATGGTACATTTTACATACTGGTCATGGCTTACACCAAAATGTAACCCTCCCCATACATTAACCTCTACTAACCCTCTAAATAAATACATATATACTTATATAAACCCTTTACTCACTTACTTACTTAAATAATTTGGCCATGTGATCGTCTAGATAATAGTTAGGACCCCTCGAAGTGAACCGCGGTACCATAGATTCTTTAATGAGTAACAGCTAAATTTTGGACTCTGATTCTATTACTATTATTACCTAAATTTTAAGGAATAAATATTTATGGTATTGAAAATATATTTGATTATGATACTAAGGAATATTTTAATAGTTACAAGAGTAGAAATAGTATACTGTGTCACAAGGAAGCAAGATGACGTATTGACGGCGAGGACGAACATAGAATCCTGAACAAAGCGAAGGATTCCATAATTGAATGCTGAGCGTAGCGATGCATTCTAAAATGGAATCTCGAGCGTAGTGATGTAAATAATTTTACATTTTTATTAAATCTATTCGTGTAAAGTAAATGCTGTTGAAGGTTTACTACATATGATGTTATTTAGGTATTTGCAGCATATATGGTTAATATGAGGTTAAAAATGTTGTTGGAAAAATGAGTTTAAAATTGTTTTTGGTGAAGTCCCGCTACGCCTATTAAGTCTTCGGGATAACATACAAAGCAGTACTCCTGGGATGAGCCTATTTACACCCTAGCTTTTTAGGAAAGTTATAATTATACTATCACCTTCTAAACGATGTGTGAGTCCACACGTACTGCTTCGCATGCTCGATGCGGGTCAGAAAACTCTTAGCCCGTTTCAAAACATCATTCGGGTCACCTATCCTAACATTGTAGCCAGACGGGCTATGACCAACGCTTCGCAATCCTATGCATTCCTAGATGATTTGATGAAAGAAGCGCCAAGTATCATCAATCAATCAAAATTACTTATTTTTTTTATGTTCAAAAGCTAGGGATACTGATCCCTTTTCCCCAATACCCAAAACTAAAAGAATAGACTGTATTTCTAGTCTTTAGACGCACAAACGAAGTACTAAAGCTATTTACTATATTTTATGAGACAGAAATATCAAGTCGAGCATTATTCCACTCTGACTCTTCCCATTGGACTGCTCTTGCCTGCCAAGGGTTCCCTAAAACAAACCATTCTTCTATTCCAGAACGGTATGTATACCTAAACCCAGCTTGATATTTTAGGAATTTATTTTGTATATACCTTGGAAACCAAAATGAAATATTCAGTACCTCGTTTTTACATCAGAACACTAGAAATTTTAGCAAAATAAAACAAATAGGATAAGATTTTATAAACAACAATACCTTTTTACGCAGATACATTATAAAATAGGAATATCTAGGCAATTAAACCCCTTGCCTATTACACGTACGCTTTTTAGGATAATGAAGCCATATTAAAAGTCTTTAATAGAGAAATATATATCAACCAGATTAGATTTCGATAAATAGTGTGTGATTCTACCCTACACCTACCTGGAGCCCTAGCTAGTACACTCAAAGCACAATCCGTACTTACCATAGGCCTAGTGCTTTGACATGTACGCAAGTGTATCCCTAACTCTCTGTACAGTTCAGGAGGCGACCCTGAGGTATGGCAACCTATCGGCCAGTGTTGTGTGACTCCCCCCTATACAAGCTCGCAAGCCCGGTGGTATAGGATAAGTCGCCCTATTCCGTGTCTATCAGTGGATCAGCACCCTTAGAACACACCAGCACTACCTACATTGGAAGCTCTGCCGAGACTATGACTGTAAGTGTATGACATCAGTCACGACAGAATCCTCCCCTACAGCCAGCACTAGTATGAACCGGAGCACCGAAATATATAAGTATATTTAATAGAAGACCGGGGATCAAATACTGCCGACTGCAATGAGCTCCGATTACTCGGAATGGCACGCACGTGATGCCCTCACATTCATCGGACAGCCGGACCTTGATACCTGGGAGGTAGTTCATCTCTTAGGTAAATATAACCGAGATGCCAAGAGCCTCAAATCTTGGAACAAAGACTCCCAAGCATCCACTTCTTAACACCGCAAGGGAACTGGATGTTTGGCTGGACAAACAGTCTGTCCAAACAATGATCTGGCTTATAAAATAGTAAAAGCACTACATAGCAAAACACTAAAATAATTAAGTTCACTTTTATGTAACTAAACTGGACAAATAAACCGAACAGAGAAATGAAATTCCTTCACTGTTATCCAGGCTTAACGTTACGAAAATTGCTTTTCGTAAAATCAAACCAAGACACCATTCTAAGTTCCTGATATGCACGATATTTACTATCTATGCATAGCTTTACGGCACTAAGAACAACACAGCGTAGGAAACCTCACTTCACAATAAAATAAATCAAACAGGTAAGTAAAGATCCTCCATCATAGTCCAGGCTTAATTCCACAGAGATAGGTTTATCTTTGTACAATCAAACACAGATCCAATGTCCCAAGTTTAACTTCACTTAGATAGCTCTAAGCTAGGCTATACAAATGGACAGAGTGACAGAGTAATTTCACTTACGAAAGTTATGCACGCGCGAAGCCAGAGACACTGCTAGTTTGACGGATAGAAAATTAATGAATCCCCCCTGCCCCGCTCCAGCTATTTATATTGGCCAAATGGCGACATATTCTAAAAAGAAAGATCATAAGTCCTGGTTTGTTTACCATTAAGGAAAGGCATATGTCCGACACTTTAATGCTTACAATCGCTTAACGCTGGCAAATTAAAATATTTTAATAATATGGTAATAAATCTTACGAATTTAATTACTAAGATAAGGATTTAATCCCCGGTTTGTTTACTATGTCTTACGCTCATCATATTAAAGGCCATATTCTTTATAATTCGAGAAAGCAATTATTAAACCATAAAACCGTAAAACTAGCGACACACTCCAAAAGGGAATAGTCTTAAATCCTACTTTGTTTGTTAAATCATCTGTAGTACATATTAAGAATCATAATCTATTAATGCTACCAAAATAACCTACGTAGGCATTTCTGCAGGTGCGATCTTGGAATTGCATTTGTGTGGTACTGTAAAAGCGGCGACAAAAAGTTACTCCTGTCTTGCTTACTAAACTTTAAGTCAAACATATTAAAGCTCCAAATCCATTAATGCTCACGAAGGTGAAGGTTCACTCACACAAGTTAAAGTAGCGACCAAGAGTTTCTCACGAACACATGTCTATAATCCCGCCTTGATTAATAAGCTTTATGTCAAACATATTACAACCCCAAATCCCATACTGCTAACGAAGACGGTTTTCACGCACACATGTAGACTAGCTCAACGAAAACGGTATGTTCCAAAATCTGTCAAACTCCATTGCTGACAATTTTCCATTTTTAGATTATTTCTTATTTAGCTTGTTATTTCAAAATGATGCCCGTTTTGAAATATTTCATGTTTATTTTTAACATATTGTATTAAAACATAAATAAACTTAAAATTCAATTATGGCAACGTCTTATTTCTATCGCACCTTTTGGACTTTATATTTCATAACGATTTTGGAACGTTACGTCACTTACGTCACCCTCAATGTCAACAAACAATCGTAATGTCAATATATTTTCTATTTTCTCAAGCGGATTTCTGCTCGTATTTTGTGTTTTTACTAAGCGAATTAGTAATTAATTTAACCTCAAGTTATATGTGATAAATCGTAGACCGTGGAAGCAGTGTTAGAAGTTATTATTGTTAGACTATTCGATGAAATTATGAAGAAAACCGGCGATGGAAAGGACCGACGAAAACGAACTTTGCTTCAAGGCTAAAAATGTATGTTTTATATTGATAAGTAAGCTTTTTACTGTGTAATAGGCTTCTGGCCAGTCACACCGCCCGTAGCCTTAAGCTTTCTATTCCCCCTCATCGTTCCGGTTTCCTGACCAACTCTTTCACTGTTCAGGCGATACGCCTATGGAACGACCTTCCCCTAACCATCCGGAAAGCCCAGAGTAAATTTACCTTTAAGCGCATGCTGCGTAAGCATTTATCTGCGAAATATAATTAATGTTTCAGAGTTGGTACATGTATAATGTATGTATATATGTAGATATTTATGTAAGTATATCATATAAAGTATATGTTTAAGTTTATGAATTCATAGTATATTAATTAGTATTTACTTTGTATATACTTATTTTGTAAATAGTAGGTAGCGATTATCGTTTTAATTTTTCGAGTATTAATCCTGCACCTAACAACCATCTCTTTTTAGCCCAGTGGTTGACTGGTAGAGAATGCCTTATGGCATTAAGTCCGTCATTTGTACTTATAATTTTATGTACAATAAAGTTTAAAATAAATAAATAAATATATAGTCTATGTCGCGGCGAGATACTCTCGCGCCAATCACGTGCTAGCCCGGCTGCTGTGGCTGGAAGTGGATCTTCGCCTACGACACCAAAGACTGGCGCTACTCTGTCCAAAGCCGTCTAAGCAGCTTTCAGGGCTAGATTTTTCAATTTAGTCTACGAGGAAATATCTTAGCCAATCTTAGCAAAGCTTAGGCAAGATGACAAACTTTGGTAGAAAACGCTAATAGATACTCAAATAATCTATAGAAATATTAGTCAAGTTACTTTTCGTAGCATCTGTCATCCTGATACATTTTTTCGTTTGGCATTTGTCGATGTACGACATGTCATCTTGCACTACAATGTGCACCGTCCCTTTGGTTTTAATTTTACAAGCCTATCTTCAATTTCGTAGTTTTGCCTTCGTTTTTTGCTCGGCTAACTTATCCCGAAAATGGGTGCGAAGTTTAAACGAATGCGACTGCGATCAACAGCCTGGCTACTCTGGCTAGCACATGATTAATGAATGATTCTAACTATATTAATAAAAGAGGGACGGGTAGTCTATCTCGCCGCGAGATACTGTCGCGCCAATCATGTGCTAGGCCTACCGTCCGGTTTCCTCGCGATGTATTTGCCGATGTCGTACATAATTTTAGAAAAAATCCTTTTGAACAAACCGGGGTTGGAACCAGCGAGCTCAGGTTTCGAATGTGTACACCGCTTTTTGTACAAATGGATTTATGTTTTACTTTCAGCGCTCCATTCTTGTTTAGTAAAAATAAGATGTTCTCCCCAAATTGAAAAAGCTAAGAGTCAATAGGATTATTTAGAGTAGGTACCTACTTATTCTGTTCTCGAGTAAAGGTCTCGCCCTTGAACGCTTATTTTGCCCTATACTTAGTTCGTTTTTAGGGTTTCGTAGCCAAATGGCAAAAAACGGAACTTTATGGATTCGTCATGTCTGTCTGTCTGTCTGTCCGTCCGTAAGTCACAGCTACTTTTCTCTGAAACTATAAGAACTATACTGTTGAAACTTGGTAAGTAAATGTATTCTTGTGAAAGACAATAAATTTTGGGGGTTCCCCATACTTGGAACTGAAACTCAAAAATATTTTTTTTATCAAACCCATACGTGTGGATAGGTCTTCAAAAATGATATTGAGGTTTCTAATATCATTTTTTTTCTAAACAGAATAGTTTGCGCGAGAGACACTTTCAAAGTGGTAAAGTGTGTGTGTGTGTGTGTGTGTGTGTGTCCTGTAACTTCTAAAATAAGAGAATGATAAAACTTAAAAAAATATATGATGTACATTACCATGCAAACCACATGCAAACTTCCACCGAAAATTGGTTTGAACGAGATCTAGTAACTAGTTTTTTTTTTAATACGTCATAAATCGTAAACCGCAATTTACCTTTCACTCACGTTTCACATAAAAAATACATTGTTGAAATTATGTAATGTACGGAACCCTCGGTGCGCGAGTCCGACTCGCAATTGGCCGGTTTTTTTAGCATTAGAAATAAGGTAAACAATCTTGACGTGTCTTTATTATTATTGAATAATATATGAATACGCTTTTAAAAAAATTGTTTATATTACTTATGAAAGCAAAAGAATGTAAAAGATAGTAGATTTATAATTGTAACATATTTGCTGTCTTATTTTTAAAAGTGATTTTTAATAAAAAGACACGTCAAGGTCGCTTACCTTCTTTATAATGTTAAAAAAAACCGGCCAAGTGCGAGTCGGACTCACACACGAAGGGTTCCGTACCATTAATTATAAAAACGGTCACCCATCCAAGTACTGACCCCGCACGACGTTGCTTAACTTCGGTCAAAAATCACGTTTGTTGTATGGGAGCCCCACTTAAATCTCTATTTTATTCTGTTTTTAGTATTTGTTGTTATAGCGGCAACCGAAATACATCATCTGTGAAAATTTCAGCTGTCTAGCTATCACAGATCACGAGATACAGCCTGGTAACAGACGGACAGACAGACGGACAGCGGAGTCTTAGTAATAGGGTCCCGTTTTTACCCTTTGGGTACGGAACCCTAAAAACGAACTACAGCATCGGGAAAATATGTCAACAAAATACTACCCAAATCAAATTTCTACAACATCCTGCTTAATGATAAGGAAAATACTGAGAAAACATTATTTACCTACTTGTGTACTTACCTATATAATTATACTATATACCTATCAGATACGATGTTCTCTTACATAATATTGGTTATTACCAGACATTGGTTACTATTACTACCTCCGTGGCATAATTTATTAACACGTGGTGAGTTCCCATATCGAAACTCAATTATTGATGTTTTTCCCATATAAGTAGTTAGTGATCGCTCCAAGTTTGTTCATCATCATCATCATCATCATCATGTCAGCCGATAGACGTCCACTGCTGGACATAGGCCTCCCCCAAGGCTCGCCACTCCGACCGATCCTGTGCCGCTCGCAACCACCGAATTCCCGCGACTTTCACCAGGTCGTCGCTCCATCTCGTTGGAGGCCTACCGGCAGTTCGTCTTCCGGTACGCGGACGCCACTCCAGAACCTTCCGGCCCCACCGGCCATCAGTTCTGCGAGCAATGTGCCCCGCCCACTGCCACTTAAGGTTTGCAATTCTGCGAGCTATATCGGTGACCCTAGTTCTACTGCGGATATCATCATTTCTGACTCTATCACGCAGAGAAACCCCGAGCATAGCTCTCTCCATTGCCCTTTGCGTGACCTTGAGCCTTCTTATGAGGCCCATCGTTAGCGCCCACGTCTCAGATCCGTATGTCATCACTGGCAACACACACTGGTCAAAGACTTTTGACTTAAGACACTGCGGCAATTTGGACGAAAAGATACTGTGGAGCTTCCCGAACGCTGCCCAACCGAGTCGGATTCGACGAGTGACCTCTTTCTCGAAGTTGGACCTACCTAACTGGACTGTTTGTCCTAGGTATACATAATCGTCAACAACTTCGAGCGCAGAGCCTCCGATTAATACGGGAGTTGGCACAACATGGACGTTAGACATGATCTTCGTCTTGTCCATGTTCATTTTCAGACCAACTCGTTCAGATACTCTGCTGAGATCAGCGAGCATCGCACTGAGGTCCTCCATGGTCTCAGCCATGACTACGATATCATCGGCAAACCGAAGGTGAGTGATGTACTCGCCATTTACATTGATGCCTCGTCCTTTCCAGTCCAGAACCTTAAAGGCATCCTCCAATGCAGCGGTGAACAGCTTTGGGGAGATTACATCTCCTTGTCTGACTCCCCGCTGCAATGGAATAGGCTTCGAGCTCTGGCCCTGTAGTCGGACGGACATGGTGGCGTTTTCGTACAGACACTTCAGCACTTCGATATACCGGTAGTCGATTTGGCACCTTTGGAGAGACTGCAGCACAGCCCAAGTCTCGATCGAATCGAAGGCTTTCTCGTAGTCCACAAATGCAAGGCAAGTTTGTTAGTAAAAATATATTTTTTCTCAAACTTGCAATGAAATGTTGACATGACTTACTTCAAATTAGGTCCGAAAATGCTAAGTATCCGGTGCGATGAGTGAAGATGATATGTAAAGGATTTCATACAGCCTTACACACCTAGGCCTGAAGCAACCTTCTTTTGTTTTTAAACGTCAAATTGTTGACGTCTGAATTGACACAACGTCTTGGCATTCAACCATAAAAAAAAACTATAAGCAATTTTTTTTAGGCATTGGTAGTCATACATTATATTATATAATAAATGTTGTAACATGAATATAAAACTGAAACTAAACTACAATTAAAATAACTAAAGCTAAAAATTAAAAATACCTATCAAATTTTTGTGCCCTTGGTAGGGTGTCCATCATGCGTTCCCGCGATGGATTGCTATGGCCAATCTTTGCGCGAGGTAGCCGCCTGCGCGGGGGTCACCTGAAAAGGAAAGAAAAGATTTTTTTTGATTATTTTGCGCTACGACGCACGGTTTAGGAGATATAAATATTTCTGCATGACTAAATAACCTTTCTTGCTGAAAAAAAACAAGTAATTTTAGGGCTGTATGCAAAAATAATCAAATTCATTCCCCTTTAATACATTAATACCAAAAATATTACTTTGCTAATTTGCAGAAAGAACGTGCTAGTCAATCAGTGCTAACCCGTTATACTTACTTGCGTCTTGCGTTTTATTTACATGCAATGAATACCCCTATAATACCCCACGCACTGAATAACCTATCACATTAGGACATGAAACAATCAATATCATCATCATATTTTTATTATCCGCGTATCCCTATCTTCTACATCTACTTGGCCTGCAACCCTTCGTTTCCCGGCCTCTATAGTGTATCATCATATCAGCCCTTTATCGCCCACTGCAGAGCTGCTGAGCATAGGCCTCTCTTCCAGTACGCCACTTGTCCCGGTCCTGAGCCAATCTCATCCAGAAGTGACCCGCAATCTTCCGGATGTCGTCCACCCAACGAGCCGATGGACGCCAGGGGCTTCTTTCATTCGAAAGCGGCCACCATTCCGTTAACATTTTAGTCCACCCGCCATCACTCTATAGTGTACTATTGGTAAAAGTATAAAAATCGTTTGATTTAATGAGTGGCGGCAAACGTCACTTATTTCACCAAGGAAATTGACAGATTCAGCGGTGACAACAACGACGTCGCAGCGCTGCAGTTGACACCCGCACGTCACCTTTACCCACTGACTATCAGTCCGCCGGACGATATCGGCATGTCAGTTAGAAAAAAACAGTTCTGCCCGTGCAGCATGGTTTCCCCTATCACTAAGTCCGTCACTTTCGCACTCACATTTAGAACGTGACAGGCATGGTGATAAGCGTACCGTGCTACGACTCCTGAACAACTGACAGAGGCCGATATCGTCTGGCGGACTGATACTCAGTGGGCCCCTTTAGATCTTAGTCGCTGTTTGACATCCTACACTGCGTACACAGTCACGTTCTGTAGATATGTTGCCGACTTTTCATACAACGTAAGATAGCGCTTATTACATTTTGAAAGGGATTTTTTTCGCCGCTTGCCTCTTTTTATCTCGCATGTAATCGAGGTGAGAAGGAAATGAAGTAATACAGTGAGAGGGCATAGAGCACCGTATGTTGGTTTTATGCGTATAGAAGTATTATAAGACGTTTGGAGATGTAATTTTTTATTTTATTTTTATCAACACACCTGGCGTCGTAGCACGGTACGCTTATCACCATGCCTGTCACGTTCTAACAAGTATGTGAGTGCGAAAGTGACGGACTTAGTGATAGGGGAACCATGCTGCGCGGGCTGCTGAAGCTTTCTTAAGGACTGCAGTATGAGGGCTTTAAAAAACCATTATGCAAAAAATGGCAAAAAAATCACGTTTGTTGTATGGGAGCCCCACCTAAATATTTATTTTATTCTTTTTTTAGTATTTGTTGTTATAGCGGCAACAGAAATACATCATCTGTGAAAATTTCAACTGTCTAGCTATCACGGTTCATGAGATACAGGCTGTCTGTCACTAGACAGACGGACAGACAGACAGACACACTGCGGAGTCTTAGTAATAGGGTCCCGTTTTTACCCTTTCAGTACGGAACCCTAAAACAAAGGAATTTTCAGGTTTTAGCAGGGTCGGCAACGCGCATGAATTGGGAATAGCAAGATTATGTTGTTTAACCCCTAAATTCGACAACGTCCAAAATACTGTTTTTGACCTTCTTTTTGCATTTTTAGTGTTCCGTACTTCAAAAGGAAAAAATGGAACCCTTATAGGATCACTCGTGTGTCTGTCTGTCTGTCCGTCTGTCACAGCCTATTTTCTCCGAAACTACTGGACCAATTAAGTTGAAATTTGGTATACAAATGTAAGTTTGTGACCCAAAGACGGACATGTAACGTAAACAAATGGATTTTACACATGGGGGCCACGTTTGGGGGGTAAATGAGAATATTCCACAGTCATGTTTCACATAAAAAAAAATACATTGTTAAAAATCGTGTAATGTACGGAACCCTTATTGGAACGCGAGTCCAAGTTTGCACTCATGACCTTCTGGGTTTTGGGTCGAATTACAGGATAAAAAACACAAGAAAACAACTTCAGGATTTGAGTAGTGCTTACAATCATTTAAAATGTTTTTGTAATACGGAATTCCTTATTTAACTGAAACTAATGAGCACGGGTCATTACTATTTGTATTATGTACAATAACAGTAACGTAAAGGAATGACTAATGAAAAAAAGCTTTCTATCCATGTTCCATGTAATGAAACGACAGGAAAGCATTTCACAATCTAAAGAACGAAATGGCGTTATCCTTTGTTATTTTATTACTTTCATTAGGCAGATGCTTTTAGCCGTAACTGAGCTGAAGTTATTGCAAGTCTCTTCCTCGTCCTTCTTATCCTGTTCGATTTAGTTTTTAACAAGTTTTATAAGAACTGAAAATATAGGTCACTTTGAGTAAAGCAATCTGAAAATGAACCTTATAAAAATGCAAGGAAAATCTAAACCACAACATTTTTTAGATTGACAGTTTCATATTTAAGTATTCACTGTTACTTATGGTCGGTTACACCGCTAAATTTTGTTGTATGGGAAGTTTCATAGATCTCGGCTGCGGGAAGTTGATCAGTCCGTTAACTGTAGTTAGTGCAACTGGCCCTTACTCGTGTAATAAAGGGTACATATTAAATTTTCTATTTTAGTCTGTATGTGTGTCTGTGAAATGGCGAACTTCAGGTACTTTTTTAACGACGGTCAAATTATGTGGCCCAAGTGCGCGCGTGTCGTCCACTTTCGTCTTTAAAAAGCGAAACGGTCGCACGCAAAACATTTGAAAATTAAACTCCAGCCTTTCTAACGTTTTGCATATTCAAGCGTATAAGCATATTTATTACATTTTTCTTTCACCCCGTTACTTTTATCTCGATCATACATTTTTGGAGAACCGTAGAGCATTACGTAAGGTATTCAAGCCGTAGTACGGATTAAAATATTCATGGTCCCTACAGCTGAATTATTCCTTATGCAAAATGGGTCCTTCCACTTTCGAGGCACGTATGTGGATGGATATTTTTAGTGGCGATTGCATTTTTAGGTGTCCTTGATCGTAAATATGATGTTTAGCGTTGGCGCGGCTATCCGAAAAATTATTGGATACAAAGAGATTCGAGAATTATTATGACTGATTTTTATAGTGTTAAACTTTTGTCTTATTAGTTTTTCGATGAATTATAAGTTCTAACTAACCAAGCTGCGTATGCATGCCATATGATATGCAATGAAATTTTGTTGAATGCCATCATTAATGTCAAATTTCTATGAAAATAACACTCCCTCACTTTGTTCTTTTAAAGTCAGTGTAAAGTTAGCTTAGATGGACTCTCTATTCTTCCAGTAGTAGGTAGGTACTTACAATGATTACAATATCAGGTCTTTTGTCTAAGTACGTACGAACTATGTACGAAGTAAGTACAACAAAGTATATAGTCTGTCCGTTTTTCTAAGATCAATTACGCCATAGTAAATATATGGCGAACTTGATCTTAGAAGTCGAAAATCGGACAGACTAGATAGTATCTTAATAAATATCACAAACAAAATTAGATAAGTAACCAGAAACTCCATTCCCAAGTATCTCCGAAATAACGCTCTTGATAAATTACAGCCTTTGAAGTTTTCCGATCAAAGAAAAATATAGTTAATAACAATAACACAAGTATTTTCCGTCGAAATACATCTAATTGAGTTGAAGTAAGTTGAGAACGTAAACAAACAACATTTTCCAATATAATCTCAGTTCTTACAAAGTAAATCCGAAAGCAATTAATCAAAATAAGAACCATTTACTACTAACTGAAGTTCGGGAGAAAAAGGAGGCGGTTTCTTTGCACGTGAGCGAAAGGCTGTATATTTAATATTGTTTTTATGTAGGTTAATTTTTTTATGAATGTAAACTGTAAATATAATTAATTATACAGGTACAACTCGACGACAACAACGTACAAGGTGCAAAGTGCTAAAAGGTTCGAACTACGTCAGCTGTAGCATAATAATCTAGAAGTCGAAACCTATCGCCTGGTATAAGAATTTTCTTAAAATGTCACTTAGTATAGATTTTTAAATGACGCATACAGTGCCATCTGAGTCGAAAATCTGTATACTAACACGAACACCGTTCCAAGTGCCACATCGAATCGTACGCGATGAATGCCATCTCACTCACTCGCGCGTACGGAGCGCTATTTACCACATCGCACTCAGTTCGCGGCCGACCGGCTAGTCGACGGTTGTGAATGCTTCGATCGTTTTCTAGAGAATATTAACATGTTATTACGTTAATTTTGTCCTAATTTTGAGTTTTTGTAAGAATTTTGTTGAATTCATTCGATCGATCAATTTACTACAAATATAAAGTTTGTTAATCATGACGGAGAAACGTGCGAGATGGCTGGAATCATTAAAATCAGGAGCAAAAAGATCGGGTACTGATTGCATCTAAACAGAACTAAATAAATCGACCACAACAAAATGGAGGTATGTAATATTTATTTACGTTTTCTTTATATTTTTGTGTTTATATGTTTAAAAATGTGTAAAGTGTTCGATGTGACATATAGAACTACATACGTGAAAAGTATTATTTAAGAGAACTACGCACGCAGGACTATCTGCCACTTATAACTGTTTACGCCATTTAATCAGTCACTTAGAACTATTTACCTTTTTTTTATTTGTTTTTGAACACACTCAAAATAGTCATATCTGTCATTGCAAGTGCTAATTTAAAAGCGTAAGCGTAATATTATGTTATAATGCTATGCTATGTGTAATAAAATAACTATCACAGATGAAGTTTTTATATGGGCAGTTTGTTGAATAGCTAATCCTTATTTTGTTCACTGTTTACATTGCACCACTAATATAGCTTTACGTATGAATATATGCACATAATGTTAAAGCTTAATCTATGTTGCTTTTAATATGCGTGGTAGGTATTTAACTTTCAGAGTCACCACTAAGGATGGACGAAGCATCGTGCGAGGAATTATATATAAAAAAAACCATTGTCACCCCAGTTAGCAAATATAGTTCCAGACAGGCAAGACAACCAAAACTTTGATTGTATAAATACTAATAATTTTGAAAATATTAGAGATCGTTCTTTGAATGTCACAAATTATGTGGCTTGGCCGTTTCGCTACCGTCACATGGATGGAAGGTGAAAAATTTATTCATTATTCTTTATTATACAATAGTTCTTGTAGTAACGAAACGGCCAAGCCACATAATTATACTAAGATGTAGAGTTTATATAGTTAGGGCAAGCCCTAACTACAAGTAAGTCTACCCACAAGTAGTTAGAAGCTTGGCTCTACAAGAGATCTGATATTAAGTTTTTGACAGTGCGAGCCTTATGGTTTCTTTCGTCTTGGCAACATTTTACATGAAAATGTTTTTGGTGGGATTTCACTTCTATTTGTAAGTTGCTTATGACAATTTTCCATCCCCTAATTTAAAGGTCTAGGGGTAATTTACTATTAAAAATCCTGAAATACGTATCTGAAGGCATCTTTCACACAATCTGCTTTTTACTGATTCCCCATACAAACTTTAGGCCCCTTTTTCCCCCTAACGCTCTTTTCCACCCCCTTACGAGGTGATTGAGGGTTGAAAACTAATTTATATCCTTCCCCATAACAAAAACTATCTACATACCCAATTTCAACAAAATCGGTTCAGCGGTTATTAATTCCCCATACAAAATACCACCCCCCTTTTTACCCCCTTAGGGGCTAAAAATTTCAAGTTTTTGATTTTTTCTGTTGTTTGTGTACTAAGACTATCTTATATACCAAATTTCAGCTTCCTAGGATTTCCGGAAGGTCCCTAAATGTTTAGATGATCATCAGTGAGTGAGTGACGAAATGGGGTTTTGTTTTTAGATATGAATAAAATCTATAGTATAAGAGTTATGTTATTGAAAGTGTTTATGTTTAATAAGTCTACTAATGCCATCATATGCCGAGAAATTGTTTGAATACGTAATTTTGTCAGAAAGACTGATAACTCACGTGATATTAAAGAAGATTGATCAATGTGATAGTAAAACCTAAGGTAAATAAGTAAGAACAATGTTCAAAGGTGCTCCTTTTTCCTAATTCCGTGATTAAGACTGATATGTAAGGTTCTAGTAACAGGTTTACATTTTTAATACATATTTATTGAATAAATAACACATCTAATACACTTTTACTTTTATTTAGTACTTTGTACATAATTCTTAAGTTATAAAACTAATGTCGAATATGATTCTATCTACAAAATGTGTCAAAATTATAATTATTCAGATTTATACAGAATAATTATGCAACCAAAAATTAAATAAAAAATGGTGCGTTAAAACTATGTTATATAATTTAAAAAAATAATCAAAATAAATGACTTAAATTTGATGACTTACTTCACACATAGAATCTTTTACAGTGAGACGGACACTTTTTTTACCAAGTATAATATTCTAAGTCCCAGATAGACCTACATACGTAGATTTGATAGAAAATTACAACCAAGTATAATGTTCTAAGTCCCAGATAGACCTGCTTACGTAGTTCTTAAAGAAAATTGAAACGAAGTATAATATTCTAAGTGGTATATAGAACAGTATACACAATGGTGAGCAAATCGTTATAACTTAATCTAGTGGGCTATCTGCATTTTCTCGAAAAATACCATTAAATTGAGTTATATAAAAATAAAATAAGCAATAAAATAAAATTATAATCATGTGTGCCAAATTTCAGTTTATTATCTTTAATACAAAAAAAAGTATAAGGATTCTACTTCTGTTTTGCTCTCCTGTAAAGTTGTCATTTCTCAATTAGAATCATATACGTTGTTGTCGTCGAACTATGGATGGTATAGAAAGGATCGCAATCTCTTATGGCAGAATTGTTGTAAAAGTGACCGCGTTAAGCTTTAAATAATAGTTCCTAATCTCTCCGGCGGCGCTAGTTAGGCTCTGGGACATGAGTATAACATGAACCATATAAGGTAACAAATAACCCGACCAAATTACGAAGATTGTTTTTGGTAGTATTTCGGTGTATGGTGGCGCCGCCTAATTACTGTTTTTTGATGGACACTTTTCATACATAGAGATTTGGCTCCTTTATTCAGTCTCCATGGGTACAACGGTATTTTGAGTCACTATTGAGCAAAGAGTTATTTATAGTAAAACAGGAATAAAGTTTAGAAGAAAAATATGATTTGAGTTTGACAACTTAAGGACGAAAGTAAAGCGCTCGGCTTTCTAGTTTAGCTGTCAAAGTCGTAGGCACATTTTTTTTTTCTCATTATCTTCTACAATAAATAACTCTTAGATATTCAGTTTCTATCTATTATATATGTGCATGATTGCAATCGAGCATGCTTATTAAATTTGTGAGTTGAGTATACTTTACTTTAGTTTTACAATTAAGAATTTCGGGACACTTTTTGACTCACGAAATTGACACAAGGTGACGAGGTAGACACACCGCTACTTATTGTGACAAGTGACGATATCACGATCAGACAGGCCAATTTCCTCCATCTTTTTCAATTTAAGAGGTATCCTCAAAATATTTAGGTCACTACGGTTTCCTTTTGGCGATATGTTTCGGACTCGTCGGGAGTGCTTCCTCAGGCACGAGTATCCGCGGCGGCTGTACTCCATGCATTTTGAAATATGTCTCACGATAGTTTAATTAAGAGGTCCCTCTTGTCGGTGGAGTATTTTCCATTTCTCCCATTTATCATTGACCTCTTGATATGACACGACACTAGCTTTTTCTTTTATTTGATCTATGTAGGTGCGTCTTGGTCTGGCCCTGCCTCTATTTCCTTTTATCTTTCCTTTTATGATGGTTTAAAGAAGTTGTCGTACCGTATCTAATGTCCAATCATTTTTCCCCGTTTATCTATAAATATCCATAACTAAAACTACCCAACGGATTTTCATACGGTTTTCATCTATCAATAGAGTGTTTCTTGAGGAAGGTTTAAGTGTATAATTAGTTAAGGGTGGCGGGTCGCTACTTATATAAATATATAGCGACGTCTAGTACCCACAACACAAACCTTATTGAGCTTACTATGGGATTAGATCGATTTATGTAAGATTGTCCCTTTTTTTTTGAAAACATGACATTACAGAAATCCAATGCGCCATGAAACTTAAAATTAACATAAAACAAACAGGTTATTACAAATAACAATCGGGTACAAACAAATATTTATTTATTTTAATATTTATTTGGATTTTATAATAACGACAAATAATTACGTTGCCTTCAGCATCACCCTGCAGATCCAGGCCGGGTTGAGATGTGAGATACATTCTCACATACCCCTTGTTATTTGCTCACCGTGCCAAGCCAATCTCACGCCTAGCACAACAGCATAAGATGCTACACCAGCTAAACTCTTCAAAAACACTTCAGCAAAGAGCAATATCTGGATTTCTCGACAAACATACTAAGAAAAGAAATACAAATCTTGACGCCACTTACGTTTATTTGTTTTAGCTTTATTGGAGGAATAATATAACGCGGAATCTCGAGGTAATATTCTGTAAATTGGAAACATGGTATCAGATTACCAAAGGAATAACCTAGTTAATATTTAACAGAAATGTAGACGCATACCGCCCTGAATAATAATTTAGAAATGTTTTCCGAATTATCTGTGGTTTTGATAAAAATTTTAATGATTAATGATAAATATTTAATAAAGTTCATTAGAATTTTACTTGTAATGTTTTATAGTTAGTATTTTTCTCAAGTTGGTGTGGTGAACATTTTTGTGTTTTACTCGGGAGCCAAGTTTGTTTAACCCTCGTTCCTTGAAACCCTCGCAACGCTCAAGATCCCACTTCTTGAAGCACTCGCTACGCTTGTGGTTCAATAATGAATTCTGTCGCTTGCTTTATTAGCGATATTTTATTATTTGGCTATTGTTGTCACTGTCATTTAACATAAGTAAAATTGTCTTCTGCACTTTTTATCATAAAAAAGTAACAGTTTGTTAATTTAATGGGATGTATTATAAATTCAATATACGCGATATAATCCGTTTTCATAGTTTTATTTCATACGTAACTGTCGCGGTAACCGAAGACAATATTAATTTAATGCGTTTTTTTTCATCAAGGTGTTTTTTATTTGGACAATCAAAAATCTCAAATAAAGGAAAATAAATTGAATTGATTCGAACCGAAATTCGGTGAACCATCGTTGATATTCCATTTCCGGTTTGTCGTTTAGGGTTCCGCGACAGATTGATAGGTTAAAAGTATCATTTTTGATGGTCGGCTCAAACTTTTGACACACTCAAACAGATGACATATTTATAAATGACGTCATTTTGCACACAAGATGATGTGGTTATGTTATATTTTCCATTATTTTTGTCGTCGCATATTTTGCAATAAGTACAGTTTTTATCTATTTTCAAAACGATATTAAATAAATTCTTCTATGCCTTACATTTTATTGAAAAGTAGTATGACCTATTGATGTATTAAAGAAAAGCCCTGAACCAAATTCCCCACCTCTCGACACGCGCTTGACACTTTTTTATGAATTTCGGAACACCGCCTGTCCCATCTCACCCTTAATTAAAATTTTCCCGTCGGATTCGCGCGGATTACGGCTCAGCTTTAATTCGATTAACTGAAACATAAATATACGTATTCCTGTAACTGACTTATACGGTAATGGAGACTAGTAAATAAGAAACACTGTTAATAATACCCTACTAATAGTGTTGTGTTCCTGCCGGAGAGTAAGGTTGCCTAAGCTCGAGGGAGAGGAGTGTTAGGGTCGGCAACGCGCATGTAACTCCTCTGGAGTTGCAGGCGTACATAGGCTACGGAGACTGCTTAACATCAGGCGGGCTGTATGCTTGTTTGCCACCGACGTAGTATATAAAAAAAAAAAAAAACCACGTGGTGGTTCACGTATGTATGAGAAAAATTTAAACTCTAGCTAGAAGAAGCGGCACCCCCTTATTTTATTACACTTATTATGTTGATAAAATGCGCCAAGTTTTGTAACTTTGTCTCAAACACTGAAATTTTTCAACGTTATATGAAATCCAAAAAAAAATATTTTTTAGATTTTTATTTAAGTTGTTCTTTTTCACATTATTTCTCCGTAGCGTTGCGTAGGCATCTCTCTCTATCACTATTCTATATTAGTGTGACAGAGCAAGTTGCGTTCTAACAAATAATAACAAAAGTACGGTTTCACAACTCTTGTGTAAAATCCACACTGAAAACTCAAACGTTTCGTTACGATCAGCAGCATTTTATTAATTAGTACGGTGGCGGGTCTGACCAGCTCATTGAATATTGACCGATTTGCCAGACAATTTCAATCTATTGTCGGGCGGAGTTAATCGCACCTATTGATCGCTTGACTTTTTCACCAAGTAGTCAGGGATCGGATACCGGTATTTTTTGTATGGAAACGAAAACGGTATTTTTTCGTTCTTTGCTAATTATTTCATTTCTAATTGGGCAATCTAATAATAGAGTATAAAATAATTAGAAAAATATGGTTATTTCCAAAAATTTTCAAAAACACTGGTTCCGATCCCTGGGTAGAGTACAGTCAGCTGCAAAATACAGTGGAACCTCGATAGCACGAATCTCAGGGGAGACGCCAAAAACTTCGTGATAACGAGGTTTCGGCTTAAATAGGGCATCGACTTAGAGAGGTTTTTGTTCGCATTACAGAGGTTTTTTTTTTTTTATACCACGTCGGTGGCAAACAAGCATACCCTGATGGCCAACGCAACAAAAGCCATAAAATATAATTAAGAAACTAATTAATTTAAACTAAATATCCTCATCTAACTAACGACCCGCCTGGCCTAGTGGGTAGTGATAGTGACCCTGCCTGCTGTGAAGCCGATGGTCCTGGGTTCGAATCCCGGTAAGGGCATTCATTTGAGCGATGAACACAAATATTTGTTCCTGAGTATGGGTGTTTTCTATGTATATATAAGTATGTATTTATCTATTTAAGTATGTATATCGTCGCCTAGCACCCACAGTACAAGCTTTGCTTAGTTTGGGGCTAATCTGTGTAAGATGTCCTGGGGCAAAACAATCAAGCCACGACGTGCGCAGTTTGTCGAGTGACGGAATAGTGACACAGTAGGAAAGGAAATGGAATAACATATTTATTTAGCTAAAAAGCACGTACATGAGTGCTGGGCTAGGATTTCTAGTGTAACAGATCTGGTAGGATAAAAATAAAACCGGACAAGTGCGAGTCGGACTCGACCACCGAGGGTTCCGTACTTTTTGGTATTTGTTGTTATAGCGGCAACAGAAATACATCATCTGTGAAAATTTCATAATTGAAATAATACAGTTAATACTGTCAAGCTATCACGGTTCATGAGATACAGCCTGGTGACAGACAGACGGAGAGACGGACAGCGGAGTCTTAGTAATAGGGTCCCGTTTTTACCCTTTGGGTACGGAACCCTAAAAACATACCTTCGTACAGAAAAATGGGTCAATAAAGTTACAAAAACGGGTTATTTCAACGGGTAGACAATAAAAGCTAGAGATTTGGCTCCCTTGGCAATTTTATTTCAACTTGTACATCTTATTTTAAAGCGTTACTTAAGCTGTGATTAAATCACGTCTAGCTGTTTCTTTCCTTACAAAATGTTTGGTTTGATATTGACCGTCAGTTTTGTGATGATTATGGTTCAACGGCTACATTTTACTAAGGCGTAAGCCTGACCAGGAATATATGATCATTGTCAAGAGGGCGCTATTATTCTCATTTTTATGGCAACAGTTCAGCTATAGTCTGAACAATGTGGATTGGCAACTCGTTTTTTTGACTTTTACTTTTATTTACCGTAATAAAAATCAGAATCCAAATATTCGGTGTTTACATTTTTTTATTGTCGGTTCTTCTTTTTTACCGTATAACAAAATAAAAATCATGCATTTTCTTACGTATCAGCGCATCACACATCTTAGGTCAAAATTACCTTACATATAGGTTCTATTAGTACATAATCAATGAACAAGATTAATCCAGCCAGCCAGTCTCCAAAGCCCATAGTAAATGTTTTTCAAACTCATTTTTGTTACTGTAAGTATTTTCTCGCTTGTATAACATAACACTACAATAACCAAGATTTTAAAGTTCTTGATAAATAAGTATACCTACCTTGCAATTGAGAAAATTCCCCATATATTTTGAATTTACACGTTAAAGTTAAAAGTAAATTATCTCTTAAAGTAATGTTGCGAAAACAATTGTTACCGTTTTTTTAACCCTGCACTCTTCAAATAAACTTTCATTTGGTTCGTTTATATTTTTTTACAGATGAAACTATGCATCCAAAAGCAAAACTCAATTTGCACACTGAAAGTTTCACAAAGTTGCCTTTACCCCTCTCCAGCAAAAACATCCGTATTTCAAATCTAATAAGGTGGAGATTTCCTCTAGAATGCATCTGATGTGTGCTTGAGAAAGTACTTAAATCCATTTTACGTGTCCATTGTCACCCCATGGCTGAACCACTTTTACTTTCGGACCGAAATAACTTGATTACTTTGACTCAATTGAAGGCCTTTCTGATTTATTATGTCTTTTATGACTTCCAGTGGGGATTGTTTTACTTATGCATAAGTATGTAAGTCCACTAACACTATTTTATAAGTTAAATATAAATGTAAATGTAACTAGAGTTAGGTCGAGATAAGTCTGCAACGATTTTGATAGCACACGCAGTGCATGTGTTATAAACGTCAAACTTTTATGAAATTATGACGTATAAACATATATATACATATATGACATAGTGATACTGAAATATGTATTTAACATCTTGTAACTTACCTATGTTGAACAAATAAATCTTTGAATCTTTGAATCTTTGAATCTTTGAATAAAATAACACTTGCACTGCGTATGCTATCAAAATCGTTGCAGACTTTTCTTGGTCTAACTCTAACAACTATGGGTTTAGGTAAATATAATATGATAAATAAATAAATAATAAATATTATAGAACATTCTAGCACAGATTGACTAAGTCCCACGGTAAGCCCAAGGAGGCTTGTGTTATTTGTACTAAGACAACGATATATATAATATATAAATACTTACTTAAATACATAGAAAACACCCATGACTCAGGAACAAATATCTGTGCTCCTCACACAAATAAATGCTCTTACCAGGATTCAAACCCAGGACCATCGGCTTCGCAGGCAGGGTCACTAGCCACTAGGCCGTTAAATATATCCGAAATTTATTTTATTTATTTATTTATTTCATTCATAAGTTATCTTTGTTACCTAGTATCGTTGGATAAACAAGATAAATCTACATGAACATTATATTTGTTTTATAGTCACCTGAATTGGTTTCGTTTTCACCAATTAGAAAGCGCGGAATCATAGGTATAAAAAGTGTAAATTTTCTTCTTAATTTGCTTAATATTTCTAGTTCTTGACTTGCATTTTCCTTACCACCTAGCTTCTACCCTTTCTTACGTAGGATATCACGTAAGTATAAAATTGTCATTTGGTCGTTGTCGTTAAAACTCGTTAAAATAGTGAATATTTTGTGACATCTGTAATATTAATACTGACTTAAATTCCACGACGGAAACGTTATTGAGACACCTTAAAAACCTTTGTGGTGTAATATCCAGTAACTTAATTATAACCCAAAAGATACCTTCCATTCCTGAAATTTAAGCAGTCTCGCAAACAGAAGCTCTAAATTGATAATAAAACACATAATAACCGTAATACGGCAGCAATAACAATAAATTCCCCTTCAAAACATTTGGGCATCTTAAACTCCATGCAATAAAATGGAGCGTAGACGAGTGAACGAATGGGGATGTCGTTTTCATTCAGTCATTCAAAACGCGCACGTCACTCAAGCGGGTCAAGGACTTGTATTAATTACTAAGTGTCAGCCGCACAATTCCTTATTCTTGTAGGCGATCTGGGTTGTGGTTCCAGTCGCTTCCAGAGCACAGGCGAGTTTGTGTAACCTAGCCCCTTCAGTATTTATCCCATCTGGATGGATCTCAGTCTGGACTGAGCTTTTCAAACCAGCCAAATTTTCAAATCAACAAAAAAAATACAACAAAATAAACATCGGCCCATATAACTAAAAAACTGTTAATTTGACTTGCCTATGAGATGGTAGTTTTGACTCTGATTTCGGTAAGTATGGTGTAAATGGGCTTGCAATAATTTACGTAAGTAAATCTTACAGAACTTACCGTACATCTATTTTTAGGTGTAAACGCAGTCGTAATCTACTTATATTTTTTTTATTTTTTTATTTATTTATTGGTTCACCAACAATTGTTTACACTTTGTTAAGTATAACTACAAACGTTTTAACTATTATACATATAAATCATACGTTAGTAACTTACAAGTCTATCTTGACTCTCATAAGCAACGGGAATTGCCTGACACCATGCCATGGCTTGGGCTTATTGCGTAACAAGTAACTTATTTGTATACGCCGTTGCATCTGGAAGGTTTTGTTGTTTTTGGCTAAGCAATGTTAGGATATTTAATTATAAGTTATTATAGACTAGATGTAGGTTCTTAAAAGAATGTAAACAAAATTAAACTTTGACTTACAGTATTTTTCAAATAGCTTGTATACGGTGATAGCTGTCGTCTCCATACAATCCAACCTTAAAATCCTTAAAGCTCAAAATACCTATGTATTGAGATGACAGTTGTCACCGTACCCAAGCTATGTGAAAAAATACTATAGTTGTTCGACCCATAGCAATAGGTATACTTGTACATAATATAATAGCTTCGTAGTGCTACGCCGTAGTAGCTATACTTCCTATACTAATTTACGTTGGTTCAAATGTAATGAATGGAACACATGGAATTACAAACATTTACAAAGATTATGGAGGAAAAAGTCCATAATTATACATCACAGTTTAATACCTGGTTGTCGTGTGACCTCAACTTAGGGTAAATTTAGTACATTAATATATTTCCTACAATTATTTTGAACTTTACTTCAAAGTTATAGTGTTCAATTTTACGTAATTTCCGACACAGTGCCCGTAAAAGGGTTAACAGCTGTACCTAAAGGTTTGACGGCAATGTGTCGTGTTTGAAAATGTAAAATAGCTACTAATGTTTAAGTTTTTATGAAAAGTCTTAATAGGAAAGTGGAGTTAGAAGCTTTCATAAAATTATTCGCAATTTTTTTTTTTGCTCCAATCTCTATAATAACTAGCGGCTCTGCACTCTATGAGCTGTAGACCTCGCGAACCCCATGCCTCCGCCATTTTGTAAACTTTTCAAAAGCTGGATTGGCATAAAAAATCTATATAATTTTCGGATCTTCTCACAAATTTTCACGAGAATCGGTTGAGAAATGCGAGCTAGCAGGCGTGGCTCACTCCGCGATTTTGTCGCGTCGCTACAAGTACATGCGGCCCACACCAATTTTGGTGTCTAGCTATACCTATAGTAGTTGCCGCGCACCGCTACGGAACGGACGCCTGCTCACGCTTGCGCCACCTTGCGGTCATATCTGTCGTAAGTCGTAATAGACGCGTTTTATTAGTGAAGCTTCTGCACCTAGTACTATTATTTATTCTGTGGCTGTAGTCGAAAACATCCGGACTTACGAAAGCATTTTTGTCCAAGCAGAAACAGTGACCTAAAAATCGAAATGTCAACCGAAGGGCCTCTATGGTTAATGAATGAATGAATGAATAATATTTATTTCAGGACAAGTCCCATATTATGACATACAATTGCAATTATAAATAATAATAATAATAATTACATGTCAATAAATAAAACAAATAAAGTTACATATAAAACTTACAAAACTAATAACCTACCTACGTGGAGTGCGAGACATGGAGCGTCCAACGACGCATCAGCGCGGAATCCCAGCAGTCCGCGAAAGCGCTCGGATCCCGTTGGTGCTAGCGAACTCGGGCTAGCAGGGAGGCGCAACGCTTGCGCATTATGGCATACCTAAATCGAATTGTCTATGGAGAAGTGATCGTCCACTTTCCTTTAAATGCAGTATTCCTTTCTACTTTCAGTAGAAAGTTCTTACAAAAGAATGTAATATTAAGCCTCCTACATTTATTTTTAAAAGATAATAAAATTCAACTTTAGTGCTGCTAAAACTTATTCAAGCTGTAACAATGTAACAAACTGAGATGAAATTATTAGTAGGTTTCAGCCATAAGCTACAATGTAGTTTTTGCGAGTAACAAAGTTGCGATATAATACTGTGACGTTACAACTCCGGATTAGTCTCAAAATGGTTTTCCTGTGTTTCAATGTTTTCGTCAGATAGTAAAACTAAGTGTAAGGCCTGAGTGGACGCTTGAGTTGAGCGTGCAGCGGGGCGGGGCGTGCGGCGTGCATGTTAAACAAATGCAAACGTAGAAGCGGCCTTAGTGTACGCTGCTCACATCACTTGTGAGCCCGACGCCACGCTGCACGCCCCGCCGAACGCTCCGCTTTGAGCGTCCACTCAGAGCTCAGGCCTTATACTAAGAAACAAAGTTAGCGAAAGTCACAAATTTTAGTAGGTACCTAACTACCTATACGTAGTACGTATGTTACATACATACATTCGAAGGCAAAACTATCAATTCAGACAAATGGCTCAAAAATATGTGAACACGACTAAGGTATAAGAGCGCACACATATTTTTGAAACTTTGGGAATGTATATATATGTATGCCCTTGACTGTACATATATACTTAATGGCGCCATAATCTTAATCTCGATCTTGCGCAATCTCCCGCCAGTTATCGGCATGAGAAGATCGCGCAAGTCCGCCTAAAATTTGGGACTTGCTTCACGACGTATTACGTACGGTACGAAGTTCTTTCTTTCTTTTCTTGATGGACTTGAGGGCGGTGATGCCCGTAGCCAATGTCACGTAAAAGGGTAGGAACAAAATAAATGCTCTTAGAGCACGACGCTGTTCGGTGGATGTTGCAGTTGTCTCGAAAAACCGATAGCTGGATTTTACGAGAAGCACGTGGACTACCGGCCGTTGACTCCAAAGTGGTGGTTAAACACGCTTTGAGATTAATTCTCCATTCACTGCACACTACCACATTAGATTATTGTATAATAAAGCTATCGATATTACACTTTAAACAATATTAATGAGCAAAAAACAAAGGAATCACGAGGCTACTATCAAGATGGCGTTCGAACCGGAAGTCCGGTACGAAGTTTCATTGCACTTACCTGATAGGGGAGACCGAGGTGAGTCGAAACAGAGGTAAGTTGAAACAGCGTAAATTTTGCGGAACTTTATGCATATTAAGCGTGAAGACGCCTGAAGAGGCAACAGACAGACTTTTACATTTTTAATAACAAAACTTCCGTGAGGCACTGACATATTAAATATATTAAACCCCCAACGCGAGTGCTCCTTGAAAATGCTCCTCGTTATGGAGCGAAACATGTCGAGCAATTATCGACTTTATAAACGTGAGTGACCCGGTTTAATATATTTAATAGACTTTCACATTGATAATTTATCAGTACCAAAGGCGGCCTACCAGTCTTATAACACAGAGCACGTTTTGCAGCGGTATCGCGGCCTCAAAATGGGGTTGGGCATTGTAACACTAACAGTGTAGCGAGAGGTTAATAGCAGTGTTAAAAAGCTACAACGCATTAATAAGTAAACAGCAATTTGCCGGCAACATTATGTTTGCAAATTACTCTATTCCATGATTACGATCATGGACATGGGGAAAGAGTGGCGCGTTGCGCATTCATTATTGACAGTGTTTAGATCAGCGGTTCCTAACCTGGGGGTAATTACCCCCGTGGGGGTAAAACTGGCATTTTACGGGGGTACCTATCTATAAGAAAAAATATTAATGATTATGGAGGAAATCGAGTTCCCTAGTTAGTCAAAGGGGTCACAGTACTAAAAAGGTTAGGAACCACTGGTTTAGATTCATAAATATAGTTTACGCCTATCTAAAAGCTTCATTTTACTGCACTAACATAGTGTAAACTAAAATAAGAAATATGCTATTTTGACTTATTCACAGTATTACTAGTAGTGGTGGTACCTAATTGTTTTAACTGTTCCAAATTTTAGGTACAGTCGCCATCAGATATATCGGAGCGGCCAAGGTGCTCACAAATATCTGAACACGCCTCTATTGTCAAGGCGTTAAGTACGTGTTCAGATATTTTTGAGCACCTCGGCTGCTCCGATATATCTGATGGCGACTGTACCTATATTTATGTATTTAGTTACCGTTTTTACTGAGGGTCCTGGGCTTTAATCTCGATAAATAACACTATTTACTTATTTAAACAAAAATAATTGCTTTATGTATTTACGTAATTTGTTTATATTTATAAGTAGATATATATTTATTTATATAATTATGTAGCCTAGAAGTTTAGTCTGTTTGAGAATAAGTCAAGTGCCGAAATGTTTCCAAACATTATATTTCAATTTTTGTTTTAACTACTTTTTCGTTGATGAAAGATATCTAAATAATTCCTACCCACAATACGGTAAAATCTGTCATTAACCATGCATCTCGACTTTCTATCCAAAACAGTATTCTGTCAGTTAATCCCCTTTACCTAACGGTGTCAATGCTTATCTCACGTGAAAAATGGGGCCAGGAAATTGGCTCAAAGCTGCCTAGCTAAATATATCCTAGCTAGAGAGCTAGATATATAGGCGACAGATAGCAGCCTGTGAGATCGGTGCCGTGGGCTCATTTAATAGATTTTCGTGACCTTTTTGCCTGGTTTCCATTGATTTTAATAGACATGCAAAAAATGTTCTAATGTTTAATTCCTTTTGGTTTTCTTAAAATTTTTGGAAGCCTCGTTTATTAATGTTTTGATTATAATTAAATATCGATGTTGCCGCCAAAGAATCTCCTCACGTCTATGGATGCGGGATCGGCAATAGCCTATAGAAAAAACCAGCCAAGTGCGAGTCGGACTCGCGCCACGAGGGTTCCGTACTTTTAAGTATTTGTTGTTATAGCGGCAACAGAAATACATGACTGTGAAAATTTCAACTGTCTAGCTATCACGGTTCATGAGATACAGCCTGGTGACAGACAGACAGACGGACAGATGGACAGCGGAGTCTTAGTAATAGGGTCCCGTTTTTACCCTTTGGGTACGGAACCCTAAAAAGCTTTATATCTACGCATTAAGAGCGAAAAAGATGTTATGTTTTAAGCCGAGCCGAGACGAGTGACGACTGCTAGTACAAGTACGAGCAAAATTCACGAATGATAACAATATGAAATCATTCTGGTATGGGAATGTACGTTCGAATTGGTATTTTTTCCAGCAGACTGCTTCATTTTAGCTTTCGGCAATGCCTGAGAAGAACTATTAAGTTCATTTTTGAAGAATCTAAGAAAAAAGTGTATTTCAAGTACCCTTTCAGACGAAATAACCGTTTATATCTACAGACATTGAGCGTGCTAGACACGTGCCGTGTCTGTCGGCGTCTGTACGGCCATGTACCGATAGATATAAATACGATTATGGACACTGCATCGAAAAATATTATTTTTCATTTCTCATGCTCTGATTGACCCTCTCAGTGACACAATGACCCTCTTCGTTTTTGTTCTAAAAGGTGTGCAGAAAATAATACGTGTCTGCACTAGAGCATTTTACGTTCGAAGTACGATTTTTTAATTTTTTTACGATAAGCTATTGAAATTTGAGTTTAAATGGATTTTTTATACAATTTCCATTCTAATATTTGACTCTCCATTCCATAAATAACGATACTTTTGCCTAAATTGTTAACTGAAAGTACCCTTAAGAAATACTATAAAAATGTATACTTGGTCATGTTTTAAAAAAAACAAATGCATTTTACTTTACTCGTATTCGAAATGAAAAGTAGAGTGTGTTTAACTCGGGTGAAAGGCATCATTTCAGCCTCGGACTATTGCTTGGCTTAGGAAAATACCTCGGCAGAAATAAGTGCCTTTCATCCCTTGGTTAACAATTCATTATTGTGCCACGGCACGTTACTGGCACGTTCAATGTCTGTATACTTATATATATACCGACATTAATACCTAACACAGGCGAAGGAAAGTTAAACTTAATACCCCCGGCTGACTGATCCTTAAGATAATATTTCCTTATTTGCCTATGACTTCGTTCCCCGCGGCGGCTATTTGTATCAACACTCGCCCTGGGGAGAAAATGATAAATTGCTTTTACAATTAACTGTTATTATTCCTTCGCAACGGACAAAAATACCCCAATTTCCCGCTCGGTTAAAGCCTCTCTTCGAGTTAAGGCGAAATTTACGATCAAAATGAAATTATATTTATACAAAAATAGCTTCTGCCCATGTGTTAATTTGCGTAGAATTAGTACTTCCGTAAAAACTACCCTTTCAGCTTTTTTAAATTATGATTTCCACAATAAAAACTATCCTGTCCATTTCTACTAACTAAACTGACTGACTGACACAAGTATATTGGGGAAATGTAGTTTATAGCCTAGCATAGACCGTAATTTGGGACTAACCTGATGACGTGTTACTTTCTCCAGGGGCCCCTGTTCCTTCGATGATGAATGTAGCAACCTCATAGGCTGGAGTCGACAGACGATCTTCTATTTGTGCTGGACACTTGGTATGGTTTGATTTTGGGGTTTTGAGATCGTTGTGTAGACTAAAACTATCTTCCTCCATACCTAATTTCCTGGTGACATGACGCGATGACATGTGTGTGACGTCATGGTAGGTGCATCGCAGCCGGGTCACGGGCCGCCGCCAGTTTCTGTGCGCTTTAGGTATTGCCGTAACACATACAGTTATTATTTTTATATATTAGTAGAGATTGTGTAGTATATTTAGGACGGAATTGTAGTACTAAGAGAGCGTGATTTAAACTTTCACGATTTTTACTCATTATTATTCACAACGACGGGACTTAACCGTTCAAGTTAATAAACAAGACCAAGTGCGGGTAGTTCGCAAAACTCGCGCGCCTAGAAGATGTTGATGTCAATTTTAGCCAGTCTCCGAGACCACTGAGACAACGCCGTACTCGAAACGTCGGATGTAAATTTAAAACTTATATTACGCGATTAAGTCCCATCGTTGTGAATAATAATAAGAGAACGTGTATAGTATTAAGATTCAAATTAGAAAATTTAATTAGGAGTTACCGAAGTTGGAGTTGCCTCGGGCGAGTACAATTTCTCGGAGTCTCGGAGTTTAGTTACATAGCTTCGTCTTCTGTATTTATGTTAGATTTCAAGTCTGTTACTGTTCATGTACCTACCTACAAATCCGGATTGTTAAGATAAACGTCAAGTACCTAGGTACTCTTAATAAAAATAAGTAAGATGTATTTGGGTAATTTCAGATATTGGGTAGGTACCTAATCCCAAAAACAAAGACCTATGTAATTCCGTATAAGATGAATACAGTCTAAGGAAAAAAGGTGCCTCGGAAATCAAGCAAATTTGATTTGATTCTCGCACAGATGGCGCTACCACCAATACCAAACTTTGACCTATTCTCGGCTTGATGACGTTGACGGTTTCTTTTATTATTTAACAATTTAAACACATATCAGTGAAAGAACATGGGTCAAAGTCATATAAAAATAATAAATACAAACAAAAAGAATCATTTATGCACACATATATGCATTTTTTGATATTTTTATTTTGTGTTTCAATCGTGTGTCGAGATGGCAGTAAATTTACTATGACAGTACCCCTCTGCCCGAAAATCATTCGGAATTAGGTACCCGAATACCCTACACCTTATAAGTTATAAGTAAGTTACCTGGACTGTGTGCGGCACTGTGCGGTACAAGCATATTCAGTGCAAAAATGCTTGTGCCGCACGGTGTCTCCCGCTGGTGGAATGTGTGGAATCCCGCCTTAACACTCATTCACAAGTTTCATTCCGAAGTTTCAGAAATGTCGCATCTGACATGTCAGTAACAGCAAAGATAGATATAACTCCGTAATAGATGGATACATTATTATGAGTAAAAATCATGAAAGTTTAAATAGATGGATACAGTCTAAGGAAAAAACGTACCTCGAAAATGAGGAAAATTTGATTCTCGATCAGATGGTGCCACTACCTTTGGCCTACTCTCGGATAGATGGCGTTGACGGTTTCGTTTGTTATTTAACAATTTTAACGCATATCAATGAAAGAACATGGGTGAAAATCATATAAAAATAATTAATGCAAATAAGAAAAATGATTTCTCCATATTTAAATACATTTTATCGTATTTTTATAAATCTTCCTTTTTAGTTTTAAAGTGTGTCGATAGATGGCAGTGAATTTACTGTGGTTACAAAATTTACTATGACAGTAAAGTACCGCTCTATCCTATTATATCCTCTTTGATAACAGTAATTTATCTCAATCTGTCTGGTATAGAAGTAACTAAATGTATTAAAATATTTGTTCCAGGTGTCGACACGAACGGGCATCGTGTCACACTACGTGCGGCTTCAAATAGTGGTGCCTGAAGCCTTCATACTTGGCTCAGGAGAGCATCACGTTGATATGGGCAGCGTCATACACCTCATATGCATCGTTGAGAAGGTCAGTTACATACATATATACAAACATACATACAAATAGTAGTGCCCGAAGCATTCATATTCATACTTGGCTAATGTATAATCCATTTCTATCTGGGTCCGACTCTCATGCACGCTATACATCAAAAATCACTTGCGTTTCTATACTTTCTATGTGTGAACGGCACGTCTGTACACGCGTCATGCGTCATAGTGTGAGTAAGTTGCTTAAAAATAGTACTGCCGGCCTAGCCAAGGTGACAATCGCTATCGCTTCGACAACGAAACGCTTTGTGTCTCTATCACTAGTCCATATTAGTGCGACAGTGACAGTTGCGTTTCGATCGCTACGGAGCGTTAGCGATTGGCGTGTTGGCTACGCGGCCTGAGCGGCCGGCAAACGGCTGTCAATCTGCTTTCGCGGGGCGAGGTAATTCGAGTCGGGGCGGGGCTGTGCGTGGCCGTTCTGTATGATAATACTATTACTTATTCTGTGCCTCATGTCTGAAGATCGTGGTCATCATCAGGCTTGGATCTGTCTCCACCGGTTTCTGTCCAGGGGGCTTAGCCAGAATGTACATGGACAAACGCTGACCGAAAAGAAAAAAATATCGGGATGACGCTACGAAAAGTCACGTTACTATTTTCATACATTATTTAATTTTTGATTGGCGTTTTCTATCAACGATTCTCATCTTGGCTAATCCCCCAGGTTATGTACGGAGAAGATTCACTATTACGAGAGTTACTAGATTGCACGTTAAGTTCATAAAGTAGGTATATAAATACCTACCTAGGTATAAAGCTATTCCGTGACTTCTTAATTAATTCCAATGTACAAATATTTACATAGCAAGCTTACACGCCATCAAAGCGATTCAAGCAAATAACGCAAAATAACCAATATGACGACGGCTTTAAAGTTATAAAACATTCACCTATGCATACACGAGTGAAATAAAATAAATTTAATAGAATTTCCAAAATATATGACCCAGTTCGTATCGTGGAACCATTATATCCCTGCTGCTGTTAACTCCCTTAATGTCAACTAAAGACACATCTCTGCCTCACCTCACCACACAAAAACCAAACGCCAGTTTGAATTTTAGAATTTGTTTCGCAAGAATACGTTAAACAATTGAATGAGTTGTCCAATGGCTGTCATGGCGTTTTCACTGAAGCGTAGATGAGCGAAGATGAAAGGAAACTTGCAGAGATCAGTAACAATGTTTTAATTTCATCGCTGCGTGGTCAAGTTAAAGTACCTAAAGGAAAATAACAATTATATTTTGAAGCAGACGGTCAATTTTATTAAGGTTCATTTTATAGGTTATTAACTTTAATTAATATAATTAAACAACGCTGCCATGAAATTAAAACGTTGTAACAGATAACTACAAATAGCATTGGATGTTATCTACACTTTTTCTCCGCTTTCCTGGCCTACTCCTCTCAACTCCGCCTCAGTGGAAAGACAAGCCTTATGCGGAGATTTGTACATTTCTATTTATTATTTTCTGGCATACGACAAATAGTTAAACTTAAAATATTTTTTTAAATACAAATGCAGCATATCACGATATTTCACTGACGTTAGCGGGATAAATACAGTGCAGAGCTGAAAGTAAATTTGACCCAGTTTAGTTTAACACTCGGTCAGACTCCACGTCACTTACGAATTAGATTGGACATTTCTAGATACGGGTGAGCCAAACCTGAGGTGAATATTATAGGTATAACAACTTTTACTATGTATGGGACTAGCCGCGAAATCGCGGAAAAACTGTTACCTATTAATAATATTTTATTCACATCGCAAAATCTGGCTAAGGGTTGTAAGAATTATCCTATATTTTGTAACTTAATCTAATGGAATACTAGAAATTTGTAAAAATGGGTTCTATATAACCGAGTATTTACAAATTAAAACAGGTCGATTAGATTTATAACAAATAATTATTTTTGAATTGTATTGAATTACAACTTTAGATATGACTTTAGTCTACTTTTTTATGTGGCCTTCCTTGTTGTAAGGGTTCCGTACCCAAAGGGTAAGAACGGGACCCTATTACTAAGACTCCTAAGACAGAAATACACCATTTGTAAAAGTTTCAAGTGTCTAGCTATCAAGGTTAATGAGATACAGCCTGGTGACCTGACAGACAGACAGACAGACAGGCAGGCAGACAGGCAGACAGGCAGACAGGCAGACAGACAGACAGACAGACAGACAGACAGACAGACGGACAGACGGACGGACGGACGGACAGACGGACAGTGGAGTCTTAGTAATAGGGTCTCGTTTTTACCCTTTGGGTACGCAACCCCAAAAACTTATAGAATATTTAAAAAAAATATTTAGAGCGCTAATAACTCAATATTATTTAGCGATATAAATCTGCTAACAAACAAAACTAGTAAATTATCGTTTGAACGAGCTGCGCCGAGCTGACGATGACGTGCTAGCAATTTGCGATAAACACTAAATTATCGCTGTTAGCTTAATGTTTAAGTTGGTGGGTGAAAAATACAATAAGGGCAGTGTTAATATTTAATACTGTCTTCGGTTACCGCGATAGTTACTCATGAAATAAAACTATGAAAACGGATTATATCGCGTATATTGAATTTATAATACATCCCGACGTTTCGAACCCTTTACAGCGTTCGTGGTGGTCAACGGGTGACCCGTTAGTCACCCGTTAGTGACGCGTTGCCGTTGTTTCATCCGCTTTTATTTGGGTTTGGAAATCTGCTTACTAGTTTTAACAATATTAACACTGAAATAAAACTATGAAAACGGATTATATCGCGTATATTGAATTTATAATACATCCCGACGTTTCGAACCCTTTACAGCGTTCGTGGTCAACGGGTGACTAACGGTAAAACTAGTAAGCAGATTTCCAAACCCAAATAAAAGCGGATGAAACAACGGCAACGCGTCAAAATGTTTATAGTGAGTGTAACATAGCATGTATAATTATAATAACATTACCTATAAGCGCCTTGGTTTATTAGACTGTAAGCTTATTTGTGAATAACATTGAAATTGAAAGCATCCGCCACCCAGGAATAGGTACTTTTTTAATGTAAATCTTACAGTTTGCGTCCAAACGTAAGGGAGATCAAGGTGAGTTGTGAGTTGTGACGTCGTCGATTTTTTTGGAATCTATTAACTAATAACGAGCTCGCAATATAACGTGTTTGTTAGTTCAATTTACTAGCTAACAAATGCGCACTGTTGCGAGCTGGCTAACAGTTAAAAGGTTCGAAAAATTCGACAATGTCACAACTCTACTCTGTCACAATTCACCTCGGTCTCCCCTATCTGTCATAGTCTATGTGTTGTACACGAGTATATCTCTCTACTCTTTGTCTGACCATTGTTAAAACTAGTAAACAGATTTCCAAACCCAAATAAAAGCGGATGAAACAGTTACCTACAACTACTTTTGGCGCTGACTATATCTACCTTTTCACGGAATGACAGGTAGAATTAAATAAATCTTAATATGAACACAACTTATAGCAACTGAAGAAACGACTCTTGTTTATCTTCGTGCGTATGACTCATCCATAAATCGTCAATGGTAGAAATAAGGTTCTATTTACATATTGTACTAGTAAAATGCTAATGCATTCGGAAAAACTCGATTTCAATCAATAAAACGAAACATTCCCATTCAAACATTCCCAGGTCAAATTCCGCAAATAACAATAACGACTCTCCGCCATTTCTCCAGTCGTTACGACCCCCAATCTCGTCCGATCAATTCCCGAATTCAATCGCCCTGTCCTCGTCGCGCCAGCGTTATGTTTAACTGGATTGACAGAGACAGACATTAAAATTCGTTGACGTTGGCGTAGATATGTGTCTACGTAGATCACTCAAATGCATTTACTTCGCGTGACATGATTGAAAAGATCATTTTTGAATTCAAATATATGCTGGGCATATCGTGAATATTTATCTTATACGAGTACATCTTTCTTATTACTATCCTAAACCTATCGGGCCTTCTCTTGAACTAGGTGCGTAAAGTATATAAGTCGTCGAGGGTTGGCGCTGTTAACACAAGTTAACAATTTGTTTTCGAAACTTAAGGCAGACTTAAGGGGAAAAAGATTTTCTCCAGACGGTAAAGTGACCCATGTGACTTTTACAGGGGGATAGAAAATGCTAATTTACAAATTTAAAAAGTGTGTTGAAATAGCGGGGGAATATATCGAAAAATAAAAATAGTTGTGTAAATGTATGCTCTTATTATGTCAGGCCGGAAATTTTTGGACCTCGTAATTATCGAACTTGGCCGGACAAGCTGCCGATGCCGTGCGTCTGTCAGTTAAACAATAATTTGATACCTGGCTTCGCTCTATTCAAATATATGTCCGTGAGTAGGCTTTACTGTTGGAATTTTACGAGCGCCGTAAAGGCTTGTTTTATTGGCACGCACGGCAATATGCCGTGGACACGCCATTCGCGCCACGTTCGAGTATGTCGCTTAATTAGGAGTGGTTCACAGCTCGCTTAGGCTATTGAATAAATAAAAAATGCCTTTTTCCAAGGTTTTATTTAACTTGCAATGTTTTTATATAAGTATGCGTATACTGTATTATTCAATTAAGCTGAAACCAGGCGTGGCTCACTTCGTGATTTCGTCACGTCGCTACAAGTACATGCGGCCCACACCAATTTTGGTGTCTAGCCAAAGTAGTTGCCGCGCACCGCTACGGACGCCTGTTCGCGCTTGCGCCACCTAGCGGCCTTATTTGTCGTAATAGACGCGTTTTGTTAGAGAGTGAATCTTCTATACCTAGTACTATTATTTATTCTGTGCTGAAACTTCACATAAATACGAGTACTTACTTACATAAGTTTGGTGACAAAGTAATATTATGGTACAGACGCCATCAGATATATCGGAGCTGCCGAGGTGCACAAAAAATATCTGAACACGCCTTGACAATAGAGGCGTGTTCAGATATTTGTGAGCACCTTGGCCGCTCCGATATATCTGATGGCGACTGTACCATCGAGCTGATCTGATAATGGACACAGGAGGATAAAACAACGTAACCTAGTTTTACAAAATTATTCCTCTCTGATGGCTGCCTTCCTTGTTTGTTCGTATAATGAGCCAGTAATATTTATACTGGAGCTAACCTGACTGGGATAGTTTTAGAAACCTATAGGTAGGTATATTTTTTTGGGATAACAATTTGAAAGGCATTACATTACATTACATTTTGGCGTCAGCATTTTCGTACTGCATAAGTACTTTAACAGGATCTTATTGCTAAAACGATTTCTCTAACAACGGCTTTTCTAATTCCAGAGTCCAACACCCCCTCAATACGTGTTCTGGTACCATAACGACCGCATGATTAACTACGACGCGACGCGCGGCGGCATCACGGTGGAGACGGAGCCGGGTGCGCGTACGCAGAGCAGGCTCACTGTGCGCGACGCCACGCTGAAGGACTCGGGGAACTATACGTGCAGCGCGAGCAACACGGAGCCAGCTAGCATACACGTGTTCGTGTCTGAGGGCAGTAAGTATTATCCCACAGAAATAAATATACCATAGAAGACGCAAATGCATCTACTTCGCGTGTCCGAACCCCAACCAAGCGTCGAGGTTGACCGTCGCTCTTTACAGTCCACGCCGCCGGTTGTTGCAACCGGACGTCCGTGAAAACTGAAAAATGCTTCGTTGCATGATAATTAACTGCAACAGCCCAAAAATTGCGAGCACCCAAAGGCAAGAACATATTTCCTATCACAGTTATCTAAGTAATTTTAAAATTATATTATGCGTAAATTTTGTATGAAAAAGTCGGCACGCTTGGTTTCAATACAAATCGTGGTATTTACGTCATCTAGCGTATATATTAAATCTGTGTATTATTATCCGCATTTTAACCCTTTGACGGCCAAGATTTAAAAAAATACACGATTCCTCATTGCCACATTAAAGTCCTGAAAATTCTGCATACGAAAAAATGCAAAAAGATGATGTTTTCATTTTTACCATATGATATCTAAGTGTGCCCTACAAACGCCCTAATGGAGACTTAGTTGTGTTTTAGGCCCTTACCTAACTTGGTAGTGTAGGGTGCATGTCCGAATTAACGGTATCTTTCTTAATGGTTCCCACATGACTGAAGATCTTGACCATGAAGACCCTCTATGTGATGGAGTCGAGAGATGTGGGTACCCACATCGCGCATGGTTATGGGGCCACAAGATTTACGACTGACGATTTTGTAACATCTATGCTCTGATGCGCCCATCCTCTACGCGTCTTCTATGATGGTTATTTCGAGCCTACTGATGGTGAAAACGCAAAATATGCCCTAAGAACTTGAGGACATCGTTGCATCTTGATCGCTATGGATTTTCTCCGAATCCTAATCCTAAGAATATAGGATTAAACAACTTTTCGGATCTTCAGCCGTGGCGATTCTCTCTAAACCCACCCTTTAAATTTCCAGGCAACAAAATGGCTGCGATTCTCCGACGGAACGAGAGCGCCATCACAGGCATCGCGTCGAGCATGACGTGCATGCTGCTGCTTGCGTCCGTGCTGCTGCAGTGCGGCCTGCGATGACGGAGCGAGGCGCAGGAGTAGGCTACAGTGTCCTTTAGGTTAGACCGAGCGTTGTGGAGTAAGGGGGGTTAGGGTTAGCTATAGGTTCCAGCATAGCCCTCTCCCAAGAATTTAAAGACCATCTCAGTATATTTAGCAGTCAACTCTCTTAGGCACATTTAACTACTCTCAGCGCTTACCAGGGTTAATCCTCGATAGATGGGTCATGTTTTTTCCCTTCTGTTTGGAACGCCATATTTTAAAAATCTTTCTGCACCACGGCCACTACCTACTTCGAAAAGACTAGTTTCTGTCCGTAGTTCCGCAGAACAATCGTTATTTCGGCAGCTTCTTACGTCCGTAAACCTTTATCAAAATCCTTTACCAATTTAACAGGTTTTTTCTGCTACAGCATCTAGAGATTCTAGACTTCTTCTGACTGCCTGTATTTCTGTCAGTAGTTCTGCGGAACAGCTCTGGAGGTGTCAAAAACTGTTAATCTTCTGCTAAATCTCAAGCTATCTCTATTGTTGTTCGGTGGTTCTTTAATATCAGAGGCCAGTATACTTGAAATCTATGTTTGATTATTTTTATGACGCCCAATACGAAGACTGCCAATCGTACGTCAATGCCAAAATTTTCATGTTTTTTGAGAAAAAACACGAGTGTCGCGGTACTTAATTGTATATTCCAAACGAGAAAGTCGTACCGTGAATACCTTTTACCTTCGTACCTTTCACCGATAATTCTCTGGGCTAATAAAGGAACAACAGGAAAATATGGAACCTATGAATCAATCTTACTCCACAACTGTAACCAAATAGTTTACTGACTAAGGCTCGATTTCTTCCGAAGAACTTTTCTACCAAATAGCGAATTATTTATCACGTAAACAGTTGGTGCATGTAATCCTTGACACTATTAATTCTCTTAGAAAACACAAAACTTAAACGGCACTGCCATAGCTAAGTAGGACATCCTAAATATTTTATTGTCAATAATTAAAATGGAATCCGTCTAAGTTAACTCTGCATCCACTTTGACAGAAAAAATTGTAGAAGTGTCTTTTTATATTTCATATTTTCACATAAATTACGACTATATTTCCACACTGTCCGTCTGCCATGACAGCAAAATATGCTATGCAGAGTTACATTGATGCGACTCTGATAGTAAGGGGAAACTTAACAAAAAGTTCAGACTTGCACGATATATAAAAAAAAATATTTACCCAGACGTGGATCCGGATATCCCGATCTATACGCTGGGACATCCACAACAACGTCATTGGCTGGCAGCCTAATTTTTAATTTATACAACTGTTTCACTGACATCTTGCTATATCATTCGACAATGATAAGCAAGGGCCTGACACTTTTTGATAAAGAAAGATAGTCTTATTGCGATTCCTATAAGAGGAAAGAGAAAATAGTGCCATGCTTTGTCCTTGTCACCGACCGGGCCTTTCATGGTCGGGTTATGGCATAGGTAGGAGGCGATGGCGAAATACCAAAATTTATAAGAGTGAAAGAGAAAAAGGATTATGCTGCCATACATTAAACTGTCAAATATATTAATATGTCTTTCTCTTACCCCTGGTCGCTCGGTTTCATGTCTACTACTTGTATATACTATGTCTATGATGATAAGTGTTTCTAACGTCATTAAACGAATGGACATCGTATGGATGGTATAGAAAGGATGCCAATCTCTTATGGCAGAATTGTTGCAAAAGTGACCGCTTTCAGCTTTAAATAATAGTTACTAATCTCTCCGGTGGCGCTAGTTAGGCTCTGGGACATGAGTATAACATGAACCAACAAATAACCCGACCAAATTACGTAGGTTGTTTTTGGTAGTATTTCGGTGTATGGTGGCGCCGCCTAATTACTGTTTTTTGATGGATACTTTTCATACATAGAGATTTGGCTCCTTTATATAGTCTCCATGGGACATCGGTTAAAATTAGGCTGGCTACTCACGCTGAATCGTAGTCAACATATTTTTATAAAGAACAACACTATTTTATTTTATTTTAATCGAGGATTAGATGCACTAAAAAATCAATTCCTCATTAAACATAAATAGCCGAATTGTAATTACTAGTGTAGTCCATAATAAATTTAATATCGGAGAATAAATATGTAACCTAAAATATTACTCTATGTAAAATAATGTTTGTTTGTATATTATTATGTTATATGTGGTTAAGACAATGTGCAATAAAGGTAATATCAATTAGAAAAGATCAAAATTATCTTTAAAATTATTTGCCTTACTGAATTGTTTAACATCGTTGTAATTTCTACGTTATAACTAAATTAACTGAATATATTTATCATTTCTATCGAACAATAATAAAAAACCGGCCAAGTGCGAGTCGGACTCGCGCACCGAGGGTTCCGTACTTTTTAGTATTTGTTGTTATAGCGGCAACAGAAATACATCATCTGTGAAAATTTCAACTGTTCAGACAGACACGGACAGACGAACAGCGGAGTCTTAGTAATAGGGTCCCGTTTTTACCCTTTGGGTACGGACCCTAAAAAACGACTTTGACCCTTCAATTACCCCGTATGAAGACGATCAACGTTTCACAGTTGCAATGTATGCATAATACTCTGTCACATATAGCGGACATCTGCGGTTAAAATTTTACTTAATTTATATCCGTCATATTAAATGTAATTTATTTGCCTTTTCTTAACCATTTTGTCGTAGCAAACGTAACCATCTTATTACATAAAAACAGGAAATGAACACAACCACGGTCTAATATTTCAAAAATATGAACAGTGGCGTTACGCTCAATGTAATTTATAAGTTGGTCACCAAATCTAAAATGTAACTATTCTAGCATAGGTACATGAATTCAAATTTGGGGCATTTTCTATGAAAAGGGACCTTATTGTCGATGGCGCTTACGCCACACACCGTCACGCGGCATTGTATTTATATCGGAGCATCGTTTGTAATGGCGTAAGCGCCATCGACAATAAGGTCCCTTTTTATAGAAAATACCACATTTAAGTCAATTACGGTAAAGCAGAAATATGTGTAATTATCAGTTAATCAGATATCAGTCAATGCGTATAATTTATACCTTTAGAATGCGTTTTATTTATTAAATCATTGAGATAACTTAAATTTAAATCCTAAAATGATACTGGGAAATTAGTTGGTATAACTAGATAGCTATAGCATACCTAATCAATTTTTTTTTTTCATATACTTACCTCGCGAAATTACATAATATTATAATGTTCAAGCACTGTCACTTATAGAAGACAGGGATACTCGGGAATAAAAAAACGTGGCTTATTGACAGAAAAAGGTCCTTATGTTCCATGTGCTTAGGACCCTATGATGGAAAGCCATATATGGGGCATTTTCTATAAAAAGGGACCTTATTGTCGATGGCGCTTCCGCCGCACAGCGTCGCGCGGCATTGTATTTATATCGGAGCATCGTTAATAATGGCGTAAGCGCCATCGACAATAAGGTCCCTTTTTATAGAAAATTCCACATATTTAGTAATGACAACGGCATTAGTCACTATTCCTCATCAAATGTCTTAAATGTAAAAATAAATAGAATAAGTACTTCATTCCAAGGAATCAAAATCTAGAAATATTCGAGATGTGTAGATGAGTTTTTAATAAGCATGACAATTCAAAAATGGGTGTGTGCTGTGCACTCATATACACTAAAGTGTTTGTCAACTTGTTAAAATCGAGTAAACGAAGATTTTTATCATATACTTAAAAGTGTATGGAAAATCTTGATCTAGGTAATAATAGAAACACATAGATAAATACTATCGGTATACTTGTATAATAAAATATAGGTGATGTTTGAAATAAATGAAAATTGTTACTTTATTTAATGTAAATATGGATTATTTGAATGAAGATTAGATAATTATATCGATAATTATTTAGCATTTAAGTATTGTAAATATTTGTCAGTGTTATTTAAATTACTGTACAAACAATTTTCGTGATCTGTATGCAATAAAGATTTCTCCGGATTTGGTGTTTTTCATTCATAAATTTATCAATCATCATCATCATCCTACGCAGACGAAGTCGTAGAAGCTAATAATTAACCTTTTGGACGCCAATGACTGATATATCGGCAGCGCAGGTCCAACGCCAAAGACCGATTAATCAGTCACAGACCACAGGGCAACATAGACCTACGTTCGCATAAAGTTCAATTTCAGTTTTGACACTTCGGTGGCCCGTGGCGTCCGAGTGACAGTTTTTGTGTTTGACACGGCATCGAGAAGGTTAATAACTGCACAAAATCGAACTAATTGTTATTTATTTCATTTCTAATGGTTTTCAAATAACACACTTGTTATAATCCCATATATGTATATCGAAGTTTTTTTTCTCCACGGTTAACTCCACTCCACTCGATCGGTCGGTTTATTGCTTTAAATAAATAAAAACATATTTTATATAACAGTAATTTATTCACAACAAACCCAGTCACTAACACAAACAAAATAGTTAATAAGTATTACAGAAATGTAATAAATTACTCTCCCCTAATACACTTGATATAACAACATCATAATAATATTACAATCATATTACAATGTTATTACAATATCCGAAGATCTACAACTGAGCAATATTATCTACATACATGATAGTGGTTTCAGTCACGGTTATCTCTGATTGTATGAAGAATAAGAAAACGTTTCGTCATGCATGGATTTTTGTAAGATGGTATTCGAATCTACTTCCCGATTTTCCCGTGAGACTCAAATTTTTCTAATAAGTGATATCTACCGGGTCTCTATTGTTTCCCATAAAGTTTTAAGTCGTAATGTACGTATTGTTTGTCCGCATTTTCGTTAGTCATAATTTGTTTTTTTTCTCAGAAACGCGTAACTTTACAGGACTGCCATAAAATAAACCTAACCTACATATAGGATAACCTTAGGAAAATCCCGAAAATTAACGGTTTCAGAATTATGACTAATGACACTCATTACATTATGACTCAATAATTATGTCAAACAAAGGGACCCCAATATCTACCTATATAGAGAGAATCTTTCAAATTGCAAATGTCGATGTGAAGCGCGCACCGCGAGTGAAAACGCTCCATACAAAATGCGTGCTCGCTGTGACGTCATCTCGCTAACTGCTGCGCCAAAATGTATAATTTTGTGTTGGTAAACGTGATTATTAAACAAAAATAACAAAATATTATTCATGCATGAAGCCAGTTATAACACTTTTCGCGAAATACTGTTTCATCAAGGATAACAGCTATATAAGGCAACCATTACAAAACTAATTCGAATATTATGTTAGCAAATTGTCACGCAATTGAAAATACTTTTCCAAGGGATACTACAGTAGCAGGTGTTATGCTTGGTGTGGCATCCCAGGTAGCAATGACGTCAGCGACGTCATAATGACGTCATTTATACGTCATAATGACGAAATGGACGTCATAATGACGTATAAATGCTACCTGGGATATCAGCGGAGTTACTCAGCAAAAATTGTAGACAACTCGTTACATTGTGTAAAATGCATAGAGTAAAATTCTAAGCCAGGTAATAAAAAAAAATACTTTGGATGTGGAAATGAACAGATAGTACAAAGGTAATAAAAATAATTCAAAATGCAACATACCTTCAAAATAAATACTTTCACAGCCGAAAAGTGATATTATAATTAAACACAAAGCTAATTGGTTTACTTATACATAATAAATAAATAAGGGACAAAACTAAATAAAAACATTATTATGTGATATTGAATAAGTATTAACTTTATCAAATATCTATTAACTACAGATTTTACAGTTTTGAGACATATTTGTGTAGCTTTTCTTCGTTTTCTAATAATATTTACTACATTTATAGGTCATAAATCGTAATAACTATGGAATAAATAATGTTAGGATCACTTCAAAGTGAAGCGCTGGTGGAGTCTTACCGGGTGTGCGACTTTCAATCTTGAGGTCGCGGGTTCAAACCCCGGCTCGTACGAAAACTTATGTACGAAATATCATTTGATATTTACCAGTCGCTTTTCGGTGAAGGAAAACATCGTGAGGAAACCAGACATCCCGATAAGGCCTAGCTTCCCCTCTGGATTGGAAGGTCAGACGGCAGTCGCTTTGGTAAATACTAGTACCTACGCCAGTTCATGGGATTAGTTGCCAAGCGAACCCCAGGCTCTCATGAGCCGTGGCAAATGACGGGACAACGCGAGGAAGATGATGAGGACCACTTCAAAGTATCATAATAAATAATAATAAAGTTATGGAAAAAGACCTGTACCTAATATGGGGCATTTTCTATGAAAAGGGACCTTATTGTCGATGGCGCTTACGCCGCACAGCGTCGCGTGGCATTGTATTCATATCGGAGCATCGTTAATAATGGCGTAAGCGCCATCGACAATAAGGTACCTTTTTATAGAAAATACCTCATATTAAGGTTATTGTGCTTGTTCTCATAAGGACCTGCTTTCTGCATCCTGATCCTGTTGTTTGATCAGATTCCAGTAGAAACCTTTCTGCTTCTTCAGCTGATCGTGGGTTCCCATCTGAAAAATAAAACATAAACATAATTAACATAAAACCATACACAATAGGCTTGTTGTTGTTGTTGTTGAATTGTATAACTAAATCTAGTTAAATAGATAGAAAATGAGCAATTTATCACAATAAGTCGGAATTTACAAAGTATATGGGAATAATAAAAAAAAAATACAAAATAATGGTACCATTCGATTCCTTATATTATATTTAGAAAAAAATATTGTACGGCAACAACTTGTTTTTGCTCTATTTCGTTTGTTTTATAAACTGGAGCTATATAAACTAATTACAGACCTAGAATTATATACCTATTGTATGTGCAAAGTTTCGTTACAATCCAACGCGTAGTTTAAAAATGAGAACTAAACCGTTTGTATGGGAAGGTGAAATTCGGCCGAGCTTGCCGGGGACTTATTAAATAAATTCGTACCTCGACGATCTTCCCTCGATTCAAAACAACTATAACGTCAGCATTCATGACAGTTGACAGTCTGTGGGCGATCACGAGCGACGTTCGTCCTTTCGAAGCAGTCTCCAGTGCTGTCTGGACTACTTTCTCACTGGCGGAGTCTAGAGCGCTGAAAAAGGAAATACAAAATGGTATTTTCTAGGGTTCCGTACCCAAAGGGTAAAAACGGGGCCTTATTACCATAGAGTAACTTATACTAGAGCGGTACTGTCATAGTAAATTTTGTAACCCCAGTAAATTCACTGCCATCTGTCGACACACTTTAAAACTAAAAATAAATATTTATAAAAATACGATAAAATGTATTTAAATATGGATAAATGATTTTTTTTATTTGCATTACTTATTTTTATAATTTTGACCCATGTTCTTTCAAGGATATGCGTTAAAATTGTTAAATAACAAACGAAACCGTCAACGCCATCTATACGACAGTAAGCCAAAGCTAGTAGCGCCCTCTGAACGAGAATCAAATTTTCTTAATTTTCGAGGCACGTTTTTTCCTTAGACTGTATACATCTATTACGGAGTTATATCTATCTTTGCTTATTACTAAGGCTCCTCTGTCTGTCACCAGGCTGTATCTCATGAACCGTGATAGCTAGACAATAGGGATGATGACACATGTTGAATTTTATAACAAAATCTAGTAACATAGATAGCAAATGAGTAATTTATCATAATAATGTAGATATTAAAATAATATATGGAAATAATACAAAAATACAGGACTTGAAACTTTCAAAATTTAAGTATTTTTTTAACTCGCAAAAAGGAAAAAAGTAAAGGTTTTGATAAGTGAGTGAGTGAGTGACGAAATCGGGGCTTTTTAGATATGAATAAAATCTAAAGTATAAGAGCTATGCAATTGAAAATGTTTATGCTTAATAAGTCCACTATTGGCATCATATCCCGAGAATTTTGTTTATCTGGTGTAATCCAAACCCAAGTTATGAGGGTTCAAAAAAACGACGAAGCGCTTCTAGAAAAGGTAGGTAGTGCCCTTGCGCTTCGCTTTGCTCGTCTTGGCAGGGGCACTACCGTGCCCCCAGATATCCCAGAAATTGTGATAATAGTGTGTCTACATCTCTCTCTCTAACATCGTACCGTCTCTTACCTAGTGGCCTCATCCAGTGTTATAAGAGGAGGGTTTTTCAGTACAGCGCGCGCTATAGCTATCCTTTGCTTTTGCCCGCCGCTGAGCGACATGCTTCTCTCTCCCACCATCGTGTCGTAGCCGGCGGGAAAGCCGAGGATGAAATCCTGAGCGTTCGCTATCAATAGTGTGCCTACATCTCTGTCTAACATCGTGCCGTCTCTTACCTAGTGGCTTCATCCAGTATTATAACAGGCGGGTTCTTCAGTACAGCGCGCGCTATCGCTATCCTTTGCTTTTGCCCGCCGCTGAGCGACATGCCTCTCTCTCCCACCATCGTGTCGTAACCGGCGGGGAAGCCGAGGATGAAATCGTGGGCGTTTGCTGTCATGGCCGCGCGATATACCTAAAACAAAAATAAACTTTAATAGCGTTATTCATAAACGCGTTACTGGCCTGAATTAGCTATGAATCGTTTGTCTTTATCTGTCATTTTGACTTATGTATTTGTAAGAAAGGGATAAAACATAACTTAACTAAATCAGACCCGTAAAGTTTTATGATTAAGGGGGTAAGCAGCCCAACGACGCAATATCGGGTCAGAGAAAGAGACAACATTCATTCTAAATCATTTCGGGGCCAACATTTTAACACCTAGAATAAGGAATTCAGAAGCTAGCTGCACTAAAATCTAGAATTGCAAGCTCCAAAAAGCTGCGGTGGCTGTTTAACATTAGGCGGGCCGGTTATTCAGCATCATGGCGATACCACCATACAAAAGACACAAAATACAAAAGAAACAAAACATACAAATTTATACAAGTTTATACAAAAGAGGGGGGCAAGTGAAATATTGGAAACGAGGTTATTCACGACATCCGCAGGCTGGAATGAATTAAGTATTAAGATTATATTGCCATGCCCTAACAGGGTACCATGTACCGACTTTATAATGTTTCAATACCATCCTATGTAAAAATTAACATGGACGCAATAAAGATATATAGGTATGAATAAAGACTCGAGTTTCACACAATCGACCCTCCCCTCGGAGTTACACACAATGTTTTTCATCACGTTGGCATTTCAAACATTCGTCCGCCATAAATTGTCGTTTTTTGACAGGTTAATCATCGAAAGCACAAACCCATCTGACATTCAGCCACGATTGAAAAACATGTACAGAACCACCTACTGGTAAGACTGACAGACAGAGTATAAGAAACATTATATGTTCTGTGGTATAGTGTAATACGAATTATTATGAATATATAGGTACAAATATGAATATGAATATGAATATTGTGCACTTTTCAGTGTAGTTTAATATACAATTAGATTGTGTATTTTGTAGTTTTTAGGGTTCCGTACCCAAAGGGTAAAAACGGGACCCTATTACTAAGACTTCGCTGTCCGTCCTTCTGTCTATCTGTGCCACCAGGCTGTATCTCATGAACCGTGATAGTTAGACAGTAGAAATTTTCACAGATGATGTATTTCTGTTGCCACTATAACAAATACTAAAAACAGAATAAAATAAATATTTAAGTGGGGCTCCCATACAAAAAACGTGATATCTTTGCGCTTTTTGCGTAATGGTACGGAACCCTTCGTGCGCGAGTCCAACTCGCACTTGGCTGGTTTTCTTTAGATTACCTCATCATCGCTGGCCTCTGGGCGGCCATATCGGATGTTCTCCCTCACACTTGTAGCGAACAGCACCGGCTCTTGGCTGATCAGGCCTAGGGCGCGACCGCGTAACCACTTGGCGTCCATTTCCCTGATGTCTATGCCGTCTATGGTGACTTGGCCTTCGTTTACGTCGTAGAATCTGAAAAAATAGTCCGCTTGTAATCATTATGTAAATAAAAAAAAATGTTGAATTTCTATTTAGCCCCGCCGCGGATACATGAGAGACAAATGGGAATACACCAAATATATGGCTAATTATTTTGGGCGAATTTAGCAATTTGAGCGCTAGTTATGAGCTTAGAAACTAGGGGGTATTACTGCAATGTTTTGCCACCAGAGTGCAGCACCAGCCCCTTTAGTAGACCATAGAGTAACTTATACATACCTACTGTGCCTGTAACAGTTTTTGACAAGTTTTCAGAGATAATAAAATATGACATTGATGCATCAAGGCTGTTTGTTTACAGAGAACCTACCGGGAAACGCGAATTCGAGATTTCGCTATCTGCCTCTTTATCGCTCTAATATGCAAGTGACAGAGATGTTAGATAACGAAATTTCGATATTTCTTGTTTCGCGATAGACCCTCAGATTGTGGTAGTGGCGCCCCCTGCGCAGAATTTCGCGTAATATTCCCTGTTTTATAGATGTAATTTATAAAGCGGTAAAGTAGATTTTGAGGCCGTTTTGTATGTTTTATAGATATATGACAGTATCCGTACCTTTCAAGCAAAGCGGCTATGGTAGATTTCCCGTTGCCCGATGTACCGACGATGGCTATAGTTTTTCCCGCCGGTATTTTCAAATTGAAATTCTTCAGAACTATCTGTAATTTACAATAAGAATATTATTTTATATTTTTGGTTGAGAATTAATCCAGATACCACAGATTTTAAAGCACCGTACAATGCCATCTATTTGAGTTTTCTTGAAGTACAATATTTGCATTACTTTAGCACACCTTTGTCTCTAAGAACAAATTAAATTATTTTCTATGAAAATATTGTAATTTGTGTTTTTTCAAGTAGACACACTACTATTTAAACTATAAACTGAAATAAATGTCATATACGAAGGAAAAAATGACCAAAGCCTCCAGTGTCCAGAGCTGGAATACTGTTCTACCTTAGAGATGGCCAGGGGGCGCCACAAGCCTTCGGGAAATTGTCATATTCTTGGAAATTTCGACCCATGCCACCGTGGCCGGATAGCCGAGCGGTTCAGGCACCTGTCCGGTAAACGGGGTACGCTGGTTCGATTCCAGCTCTGGACATTGGAGGCTTTGGTCATTTTTTCCTTCGTATATGACATTTATTTCAGTTTACCTTTGTCTCTGTTTCTAGGTTTCTCTTACCGCTTCAGGCCGAGTTGGGTAAGCGAATGTGACGTCCTTAAATTCGATGTCTCCGTGAAACTCGTGGTATTTGATCACTTTCGTGCCTGAAGTGTCCATTTTTGGTTCCTTGTTAATGTACTGAAAAGAATATAAGTGTTAGGTTATGAAACCATATAAATTCTAAACAATAAGAAATCATAATATGATAAACGATAGTATACTTCTGATTTTGTCTTCAAAAACATCCATACTAATATTATAAATGCGAAAGTGTGTCTGTCTGTTACCTCTTCACGCTTAAACAGCTGAACCGATTTAGTTGAAATTTGATATAGAGATAGTTTGAGTCCCGGGGAAGGACATAGGGTAGTTTTTATCCCAGAAGTCATCCTTAAAGGGATTGAAAAGGGGGGTGGAAGTTTGTATGGGGAATCGATAAAAAGCAGATTGGATTAAAGAAAGCTACCCAAATTACTAACAAGCAGATGAAGTCGCGGGAAAAAGCTAGTAGTGTGATAAATTGAGCTAAAGGAATCATTTTGAGCAAGTACCATACTAACCACCGACGCTTACTCCCTTTTCAATTTTACAAACGATAACGAAGAAAGGCGAATGCCTTTCGTGAAAGGCTTATGATATGTGACGTTATCATCACCGATATTTATTTATTTATTTAAACTTTATTGCACAGTAGAAGTTGTACAAAAGACGGACTTAATGCCAGAAGACATTCTCTACCAGCTAATCTTTGGGTCATACAGAGATAAAATAATAATAGGTGCGAGAAATGTTTACAATAGGTATAAGAGAAATTGGATACTAATAGTACATTGCGATACAAGTGCGAAAAATAGGAAATTCGAAACGAGTGGCGATAAATTAAAACACGACCGAAGGGAGTTGCGAATTACCTATTCGCACATGTATCGTACAACGTTTTACAGTAACTATGGCCCTTTAAATTTGTGACATAGTTGCGTAATTTGCTAATTATCGCACTAGTGCGGTAAAGTAGTATATGTACTGGAAATACATATATCATATCTGGCCATTGATTTACATGGAAGAGTCGACTTTAATTTCATAGGCATAAAGTCTCATCTCAAAAACACGGCCACCGGCGCTTACTCCCTTCACGACTGAACCAAATAGCAAAGAGTGCAGAGAGTGCAACGGACCTCTGGACAGTTTGAGCGTTGACTAGAGAAGCTGATAACATCAACGATGGCCATCGGTGTACCTACATTCAAAAATCAACTCTAAGGACCTAATCATAAGGTCTCACCTCAAACACGCGGCCACCGGCGCTTACTCCCTTCTCAACTGAACTGAACAGCAAGGAGAGTTGTGCAACGGATCGCTGGACAATTTGAGCGTTGACTAGAAAAGCCATGACATCTCTGTTGGTATTGAAACTGCATTGAAAAACCTACTCTAGCATCTTTAACATAAGGTCTCACCTCAAACACGCGGCCACCGGCGCTTACTCCTTTCACAACTGATCCAAACAGCAAGGAGAGCTGTGCGACGGATCTTTGAACAGTTTGGGCGTTGACTAGAAAAGCCATGACGTCACCAGCTGACATCTGGCCGTTGGCCATGAGATGACCGCCGAGGAACATTGTGGCTAGGACCATTCTGAAACAGAAAATGACAAAAGATAAATACATATAAAAACAGTTCATGCTTAAATAACTCTTCCACGGACTTTATAGCGACAAAGTGATAAAATAAACGTAATATTTTCATATTAATTTTACGTTTATGGTGGCACTGCTACACTATGTTACTTGCCAAGTCTGTGCAGACATAGATGGTGTTATTTTTTGGGGAAATTCTTGTTTCCCGCTTAAGACGCTTCTTCCCACCTTCAAAATCTTCTTAAGCGGGTTTCACTACCTACACTGATCCCTTTAAATTCCCGGTTAATACGCTGTCTGGCTTAACTTAATACGCTTTTATAATCCGCCTTTTGTACTGTAAGGTTTTTCTTTTGTGCAATAAAGATTAAATAAATAAATAAAAAATAATCTAGGTCTATGTCTGTAATTAGTTTATGTACCTTCAAATACCATAGTAAAAAAATACAGTGAATTTAAGTTTTTCATACAAAACTTGTTTTTGCTCTATTTCGTTTGTTTTATAAACTGGAACTATATAAACTAATTTCAGAGCTAGATATACCTCATGTCATTGTATGTGCAAAGTTTCGTTACAATCCAACACGTAGTTTTAAAATGAGAATGAAACTCCGTTTGTATGAGAAGGTGAAATTCGGCCGAGCTTGCCGGTATCTTAAACAACTTCCGAATCTTTTTAAGAGAATTTCACTATCCAAAGTTCTAAAGTGCGTGTACTGACCCGTTCAGGAACAAGTTCGTGCCAGCTTGGAACAGCCCTACGCCCAGCCCGAGCTCCGTACTCAGTTCGGCCGCGGCGTCGCATTCGCGCGCGAACATTCGGGCTTCGTTGTCTTCGCCGGCGAATGCTCGGACTGTACGCACGTTGGATATCGCTTCTTCTGCTACTAGCGTCGCTTTCTCTATCTGTAGATCAGAGTAACACAGAGTTGAATAATAATTGTAAGATCGCTAAAATAAAATTGTGATTTCATAACACACCGATTTCCTCGTGTTTATGTACGACTTACACACATTGATAACTCGAGGGCTACCGCTAAGTCTAGTCGTGAAGAGAGTAAGCGCTGGTAGCAGAGTAGTTGAACACTAAAAAGTGAATTTGTGTGCGTGCGAAATCATCTAGTGATGAAGTCACAGATTTTATCGCGACTCTACGTCTATAGTGGTCTGAAGTGGAAGGGGCACGTTGACAACTTGTGCGAAAGGCTGGGCAGTGCTGTATTCGCACTGCGCAAACTAAAGCCAGTTGTCTCCAGTGACGCATTGCTCCAAATCTATTATGCCTATTTCTTTTCACTTATGTCCTATGGTATCGTTCTGTGGGGCAACTCAACACATTCTGACAGAGTGTTTAAATTGCAAAAGCGAGCCATACGCGTATTAGCAGGTGTAAACTCGAGGTACTCGTGCAAAGACCTTTTTAAAAAATATAGCATTATGACACACTATTCGCTATATGTGTACGAAATCATAATGTTCACACGCCGTAATATAGACAGTTTCAAACGGTCAAATAACTCGTGCAGAATAACCCGCCAGACCGGGCGCCTGCTGCCTGTGCGGCGTAGACTGGCGCTGCTCGACAAATCACCGCGCGTAATCGGCCCTGCATTCTATGAACGCCTACCCGCTAGTCTCAGAAACGAAACCTCTGATGATATTTTTGGACGCCGACTCAAAGAAATGTTATTAACAAAATCGCTGTATTCTGTTAAAGAATACACAAACTTGAAACGCGATTAAAATGTATAATATTTTTTCTATAATAATTTAATCTGACATTGTTATTTTTATGTTCTATTGTTGTTTTTTATTTCTTATTGTTTTAGTTACTTTGTTAATTAGAATTTTATTTTAATTTGACTTTGCAATACTATTATTAATTCTGACATCATATTAACTAGGGTGCCCTAGCAATATATATATTTTGACCGCTTATTTATACTCTGAAGAAATAATTTTTGACATTGTGTTTAGTATAACTATCATTACTTTCTGACATTTTATCTCACTGTATTTGACTTTTAATTTTTTATTTTGTTATGACTTGTTTGTTTTTATTTATTTTTTAATTATTTTACTGAATTATTATTTTATACAATTTGACGATCTTTTTGTGAGTTCATGTTATTTAGATACATTGTGACATTGTTAAATATCATGTAATTCCCAATAAGAAATAAATTAATCTAATCTAATCTAATCTATACTGTATTAACGCTGTGGTTTTACTGGTGTTAAAACTGCCAATTGTTCAATGTAGAGGGCGCTGGGAGAATAATACCTATCTGAAAAGTTGTTGTCTAGTCTATAGTTAGTCTTTTAAACTTATTTACAAAGATGTTTTATCTATTTTAAGAATGCTCAATTAAGTTTAGCCTGACCGTTAACGGTATCGGTTTTGAATTTCGTGCGTTGTAATTAGGTACTATTATTTATTTTGTGCTTATAGATTCAACAAGTACCTGTTGCTGTGCCTCCCTTGAAAGTTTCCTCAACAGCGATCCAATGAAAGTGCCTCCAATGACCACCTAAGACACTCATACCAGACCAGAGTCAACCCCGTTAGGTGCGGAGACTGCGGAGATATGACGAGCACACTCACCGCTGAACCTACCTTGAACACAACCACAGGGCGGACACGCTATACATCAAAAATCACTTGCGTTTCTATGTGTGAACGGCACGTCTGTACACGCATCATACGTCATAGTGTGAGTAAGTTGCTTAAAAATAGTACTGAGCGGCCGGCAAACGGCCGTCAATCTGCTGTCGCGGGGCGAGGTAATTCGAGTCGGGGCGGGGCGGTGCGTGGCCGTTATGTATGATAATACTATTACTTATTCTGTGACACGTATCGACAGGATGACAGATGACACATGACGTTTTAACGTTTCGTTTCGCGCGGCCAAAATCAACACGCCAGAAAGGTTGCGTTCAGAAATAATAATAAAAGAAATTCACTGACACAACTATAGATTCAATAAGTTAACCTGTTGTTGTGCTTCTCTGGACAGCTTCCTCAGGAGGGAGCCGATGAACGTGCCTCCGATGACGACTGACGGCACGCACACCATAGTCAGCCCCGTTAGGTGCGGAGATATGACGAGCAAGCTCACAGCTGAGCCGACAACCTGAAACATAATTATTTTATTAAAAAAATATGCCTATTGACAGTTCATTAAAATTATGTTTTGTCTTGTTTTAACTTCTAACCAACGAATTTTGACTAAGTATAAGGCCTCGTAAGGTTTCCTATTTATAATCTGAATCTTGTTGTGTGTGAATTAGCACACAACAAGATTTAGATAAGATTTTTGGTTATTAGCGAGGCGGTGCGCGCGAGGCACGTCTACACTGGCCGTTTTGTGCGCGAGGAAATTGCCTCGCGCGTATGTTCGCTTTGTGTGGACCCGGCTATGAATCAAGAGAAATGCTACTTTATTTGGTTTATGAGAGGTTCAAATTAGATTGAAAGGGAAGTGTACATTGTAATAAACATTGGGCTTATGAGGACAATATACACGGTGGCTAAAAAATAAGTGCATTCCCGTTGCCAGTAAGGTTTTGGGATTATACTGAGCAACTTTTACTATGGGACCAACCCCGATTTCGCGAAAAAAATTTGGCTGTTTCATACATTTTGGCTGGTCCATTTTCTATGGGAGAGTAAAAATTTTTTCGCGATTTCGGGGTTGGTCCCATAGTAAAAGTTTTTAAAGCATTTAATAGACTTAATAGTTGTGTATTATGGAATTCATACCTGTGTTAAAGCCCTTAATCCTCCAGCAATCGTCATTTTAAATGAGCTTTTGAAGTCTTGTACATCTACCGTTAACCTGAAAACAAGTACCTGACATACACACATATACACACAATATGACATGCAGACATGTTTTAACCGGCTATAAACACGGACAAGACCTAAAATTATCATTAAGGCCGTTCCATCGGTTTGCCGCTGTCTCTGTCACATTTCGCAAGAAAGAACGGGAAAGATCATGCCCGCCAAGTGTCAATTTCGATCGAATTTTGTCGATTTTTATTTATTTTAAAAATGTTATCCTACAATATCGAAATTCGAAAGCTATGAAATTATTATTTAAGTTAAGATTGTTTTTTCTTCTTCTTTTGTTTATAGTATCACATAATAAATAACCCAGTAAAGTTGGATTAAAAGTCCGAGTTAGAGGTTACTTTGGGAATTAATTGTATCGAGCGAAGTGTCATAATTCGTGTATCGGAAGCTATGATATTAAAGATAACCTGTCATACCATTGGCTTTTAACTCCGCACTCTTGTAATAAAAGAATGAGGGCTATTGTTTTTGTGCTCAGTGCTCACCAGTTGGCGCCACTGTAGATGTAGGTCCAGAAAAACATGTCTCATAATTCTTCTATGCTTATTTTTATAAAATCAATACGTTCTAATATACACAAACGTATATTAACGTCTAAATGTGCCATTTTTTCAACCTGTTTAATTTTGCATATACATATTTTAGTTGACACTTTTTTTTAAACCACTAACATTTATTGAGCTATATCTATTGTTTACCATGGTTAATCAAAGATGGACAAAGATTTACCACAATTATGAATAAGGACTGAAAATTCCCGATAGAAAAGTTTGAAACCCCCAAAACTTCTATGCATTTGATTTGACATTTTGACCCCCATCACCCCATCTAGCGCCCCTAGCGGCGAAATTAAATGCGGTAGCCCTCATTGTGAGACATGGCGTTAAAAATGATATAAAATCTTCTTCCAGTACTCACTGTTTGTATAAATTCGAAAGAAATTGAAAGAGCTGGGGCCCGTTTATCAAAAGCTTGTAGCTTGTAAACAAGTGAAAGTCCCTGAAAAGCTTTCAAAAAGGGACTTCCACTTCTATTATAAGCTACAAGCTTTTGATAAACGGGCCCCTTGTCTCAGGAGCTACAAGCTCTACCTTTAGAATGTATTTTTAGAACAAGTCAGCTGTTTTACTGAAAATAAAAATCAAACCGTAAATGTCCAAAAAATGTGGAACGCTTCACGATTTTGCGTGTCATCCTTGCGCAGGGGCCATGCTAATCTTCTCTGTATCGTTCCAATTTTAGTATATGTACTGCCGAAGCAAGTACACTTAATAGGGTCATCCGTTTGTATATATACCAACTGAACCTCAAAACTTCGTTAGTATGATACACGTTTCTTGAAGTTTAAACGCTAAAAAAACTATTATATTAGCATTTTACTTCATAAAATCGGTTTCAATTATAATAAATAAACTAAAAATAACACAAAAGTCCCAAATAGTTACTGGTATATATTTTTAAAATGATAAAATAATCAACACTCATGGTGTTAACACACAGTAGCGACACCTAGCGGCGAACTTACGAACTTTCACATGGGAGTAATGGTGTTGATGGTTTTACTCTCAATACAAAGTAGTGCATCACTTCACCGATAGATGGCGCTAATAACAAGAATTACTAAAATACGGCATACCTATTGACAAGCTCTCCCGTCCTCTCCTGATCAAAGAAGGCCAAATCCTGGTTAAGGATGGAGACAAACAGGTCCTGTTTCATCTGTGAAGCCACTCGCTCGCCAACTTGTGCCAATAAATGGATGTACATGAATGTGAATGCTGCCTGCAAGATAATAAGTGTATTCAAAAACTATTACCATTACTAAATCCCTAATATTATAAATGTGAAAGTATCTATGTCTGTCTGGGTGTAACCTCTTCATGCTTAAACCGCTGAACCTACTTAAATCAAAATTTGGTATGGTGATAGTCTGAGGCCCGGGGAAGAACATAGGATAGTTTTTATCAAGCATCATCATCATTCCATGCAGATTGCAGATAAAGTCGCGGGTAGAGCCTATATAAATCTAGCTATACTTCTTTTGCCCTACTGTACATGTACATACATAAATTGGTCTATTGGTCTGCTAATTTCAAAATATTGACTCGTGAAAGAAATAAATCTACTGAATGGTGTTTAAACAGTAAAACATTTTATACCTGTCCAATGTAAAGTGATATGAGCTTCAAAGCAGGGAATTTGATCTCTTCTAAGAAGTCCGCTGTCGGATTGTTCTTCATGTTCGCTAGGACATTGACGATCACTCCCAACATCGCTGGGATGTACACATTTAGGAATGCTACCGCTAATGCTGACTGGAAACAAAATGGTATTATTAGCTTCAAGGCAATAATTTGAATTTGAGGCACGGGAATTAAGGGAATTTGATTTGATTCTATAACCTTCTACAACACATGGTTTTAACACTATATGGATCAAAATGATTCGAGTTAAATAAATATCTGAATTGAATTGAATACCAATAAGTACAGTGCTTATTAACTTAAATAATGTTTTATCATTTTATTCAAACACTTGCACTTGTTTAGTTTTATTTAATTTTATAACGAAACAAATTAAATCCAATTTTCCAACACTAATAGTGTAGGTATTTAAATATAATAGTAAGTTTTTGTATATGGCAGGCATCTATACACACACACTTGACTGCCATTGACATAAATAATGATTTTAACCGCACCCAAGATGGGCTATTAACCTAGAAAAATTCCAGGGAACCCAGACAGATTGCAGCCCTACTTAGAAGACATTATGTACTGTACATGTTGAAGAGTTGTTACATGTTTAAACATGTTTCCAAACACATATTTTAAAGCAAATGTAAAGGGACAAATCTTTTAACTGGAACAAAAATTATACTAGCTATTTTTATAATGTAATTTAAGGGATACTTACCGCTATAGCACCCACTAATAACCATTTGTGTGGCCGTAGATACTCAAATAATCTTCTCCAATCAAACTTTGCACTGTCATCATTAATATTAGGTCTCCGTTGTATTATCCTAGAGTTCTGTTGTGCCTTACACAACACAGATCCATTACTTAACAATAACTTCGCTCCTAAACCTAAACTAACGCCTGTACACAATTTCCAGGGGCTACAAATCAATAGGAAACCGGACTTTGAACTTTTTTCTGTCGCATTTTTGGCTTCCGAAAAATAACGTCTCACAAAGTTTGACGGCTTTTCCTTCACCAAGTTGGTAAAGTAACAACTGTTCTTTACTGGTAACAACCTGAAAATACAAGAATTTAATTCAATTATTGATCATTTAGGCAGAAAACACGACGTAACCACTTAGAATAGGTTATGGCATTTACCTTTGCCGCATTAAGTGGCTTGATTGAGTTTGTAGCAACTGCCACATTTTAGTTGAGTAATTTTACTTGATGAATAAAATTCAAGCTCAAAAAAGCATGACTTATTTATTAATTAACGGAATTATGTGTTGATTCGGTAATAAGAATAACACATAACAACTGTCAGAACTTCAGAAGTGTCAATGTCATAGGAGTTTGAAGTCAACATGAAGTCATATGTCATATCAAATATCAAAGTCACGACGCTGTTTGAGACACTCTACCTTCGCTCTTTAAAGAAACAGTGAGTTTATTTTTGCTACAAAACATTGATATAGTTTGTCAAAGGACTATCTTCTCATTTCAAACATAGACAGAGAGTATGATTCTCTCTGTCTATGTTTGAAATCTCTGTCTATCTTTGTCTTACACTAGTACTAGCACCCAAAAGAAAAGGATGAGTATTATAGTTTATTTTGTTCTTATTTACTGAGAAGATTTGCTTGACCAACTATATGTATATAGAAAATTTATATGGTAGGTACTTACAAATTATACACGATTAAAATCGTTTTATTTTAATAAGAAAACAGATAACAATATGTACCTATATTAAACCATATTAAACTATAATCGGCGCGGCGAATGATGATCCCTATGGCAGTTCCGCCAATTAGCTTTTGGATAGACATTATTTAAAAAATAATTGATGAAATAGGTTTTTACCGTCTTTTTATTACTTAATTGTTACATTTCTAAATACAAAAATGTGTTAAAATCAGGGATGTTGCGGATGCCGATTTTTTTGACATCCGCGGACGCGGATGCGGATGTCGAGATTAGGCACAATAAAAAAGTCATATATTACACTTTAGTAATTTTTATTTAAAAAAAAACGAAACTTGGTATTTGAACGAGAATATAGGTGCCCCACAATCGCATTACTACATTACTGTATTGGCTAATGGGTCTAATGACGAATTTACCTAGCACTTACGCCGCCGCTAAGACGTTCCTGCACCTACCTGTTCCACATCCGCATCCGCATTAAGCTCCGCATCGATTTTATGCGGATGCGGATGTTGAAAATAATGCGGAAGTTCCGCGGTTGCGGATGCGGATGCGAATATTTGCAACATCCCTGGTTAAAATACCAAAAAAAGTCCAAAAACATTTGACATTGACAGTTACTCCATACAAAACTGAACTGTCATAGGGATCATCATTCGCCGCGCCGATTATAGGGATCAACTCAAATTATTTTATGAAATATTTTTTCACATCACCTATTCGAAAAAGGGGTTTTTCTTCCCTGCTAGGAGGGATCAAAGTGGCACTTTTCTTCCCTGCTAGGAGGGATCAAAGTAACACTTTTCTGTTCTAGGACACTATTTTCACATTTTTATGCACATTATTTTTTTAGCTTAAATAATATTTGTAACATCATAATTACCTCATAGGTGATGTGAAAAGCAGTATGTGTCACATGGTAGCAAAATTATTTCCATTTTGGGCGTAACACACTTGAATCCCTCACTACGCTCAGGATTCTACTTTAGAATCCCTCGTTACTCTCGGGATTCTATTTTAGAATCCTTCGCTTCGTTTAGGATTCAATGTACGCCCTCGCCGTAAATATGTCATTTTGCTCCCTTGTAACACAATCTATAGGTACTTTTGATTTGTTTTTTTTTTTTTTTTTTTTCAAATTAATCTGCAAATAAATTAATGCGTTTGATTACAATGGACGTGCTGACTTGCTGAGCATGTGCTGAGCAAAAAAAGATTCAAAACAAAATGGGCAGTTGGCTATAATGACGGTATGTCAGCGTCATCACTTACAGTAATAACATATACTAATCTATGGTCATCACACCGGCAGACACCGGCTAAATCGCGAAATAAAAAAAAAGTACGCTCGCAAACCGCGGCTAATTACGCAACACGAAACATTTCAAAAAACTCTAGGTACTTACATTAAGTAAATATTTAAATAGGTAGTTTAAATACCTCTTCATTTTTACTAAACTCAGAAACGAAATAACAAGCACCAAACCTCAGGGCGCCCTCATACCAAATACCGAATATCTCGCAATCACAGATGGTTGAGTACCGGCCATTCTTTGGCCATTGTTTAACTCAAGTAGCGCGAATAACTCGATTATTTGTATATCGCCTTTTTGTTCCGAGGGGCTTAGAGCTCGAGTGGTTATAATATCATGTAGATTATGATTTTATTTGTATGATGTTTCAAGTACAACGCAACTGTGAGGCTGGAAAGTAATTGAAACAATTCATTGTTTTAGCTAGGAGGTAAACGAGCAGACGAATTGCCTGATGGTAAGCAAATACCGTCGCTCATGGACACCCACAACACCAGAGGGGTTGTAAAACTTTAGAAAATAAAGTTTTATCAGTAAGGGATCGAATTGGATCGAATATTACCGACATCAGCGGACTTAATAAACAAAATTAATATTAGATATTAATTTTCTATAAATTTAACAAAACTAATAAATTAAAAACTGTAATAGATGTCATATATTAAAGAAAAAGTGACGAAGCCCTCCAGTGGTGAAGGCCGGACCACTGGAGGGCTTCGTCACTTTTTCTTTAATATATGACATCTATTACAGTTTTTAATTTATATATAGTAGTGTGACTACTTTAAAAAACACAAATCAAAATATTTAATAAAATAATTTGATTTGTTCCCAAACTTGTTCAAAACTAATAAAATTTTAATAATCCCACGCTATTCTGAACTATCACGCCTAAACGATTAGGGGGACAAAATGGGGTGAAATTATAACTGTCATGTCTTCTCATCCACGTCATTAAAATTAGGACCTTATTTTTAAGCACAAAAGGTTTAAATTCAAATAGCAAAATAATCAAAAAGGGGCCAACTTAAAACAGGTCGAGGTCCTATCCTGTCACCACAGACAATAAATTATGGTTTTAAGAGATATTATGGCTACCGTTATTGGTATTTGTTAATATTAATGTTGTATTGAGATGGCCATACGGAAGAGCAATATAGGTAATTCCTTTATGAATAAAGTTAATCGTTCAATTTGTCCGTGGATCGCCATTTGTATTATGAATTTTCATAATATTTAGGTAGTAGGTACAACGTACAACACAAATTCGATTAAAGAGAAAGGTAGAAATTGGACGATCCTTAACTATAACGGAAATCATTAATAGTAGATTGTGTCACAAGGGAGCAAAATGACATACTTACGGCGAGAGCGTACATCGAATCCTAAACGAAGCGAAGGATTCTATAATAGAATCCCGGGAGAAGCGGGATTCTAAAGTAGAATACTGAGCGTTGTGAGGGATTTAAGTGTGCTAAGCCCAAGATGGAAATAATTTTGCTACCATGTGACATATATACAGCTTTTCACATCACCTATATATGAGGTAATTATTTAAGCTAAAAAATTAATGTGCAAAAAAATTAAAAATAGTGCCCTAGAAGAAAAGTGCCACTGATCCCTCCTAGCAGGGCAGAAAAAGCCCTTTTTCGAATTAGTGATGTGAACAATATATTGTAAATATTGTAATCAAGCTTTTCTTAGGCAAAAACCGTCCCGTCCCCATAGGTATCCACAACCATTTAATGTTATTGTTACCAAGAGCAGTACTGTCATAGTAAATTTTGTAACCCCAGTAAATTCACTGTCATCTGTCGACACACTTTAAAACTAAAAATGAAGATTTATAAAAATACGATAAAATGTATTTAAATATGGATAAATGATTTTTTTTATTTGCATTAATTATTTTTATGATTTTGACCCATGTTCTTTCACTGATATGCGTTAAAATTGTTAAATAACAAACGAAACCGTCAATATCTATCTTTGTTGTTACCCAGGGTTTTTGGCAGAAAAAATCGGGACGAAATCATTGAGTGTACCAAAATAAACAATGAACTAACCTACTAGATTTTGCCCGCGACTTCGTCTGCGTGGAATTAGTAGTAATTTGGGTAGCTGGGTTTATCCATACAAACTTTCACCTCATTTTTACCCCCTAAATTTTACCTATTGAACGTTCAGCTTGTGGTAGCAAAAGCCCTGCGGGCGCAGCATGGTTCCATTTTTATCGGCTGTCACTATGCCCGTCACTTTCGCACTTATATACTTGTTAGAACGTGACGAAAATGCGACCGTGCTACCGCCGCTGGTCTCCCATCAGTAACGTCTCCCCAGAATAAACTTGATCAGCAGTCTTGTAGGCGCCGAGGGACGCGTGGAAAAGTCACCTCTCCAGGTTGTTCCAGGTCTTGGAGCTCAACCTGATTTATTACATGCATTTTTATTATTAACTGGATAATATGGATATATATCGCGCGAGTGACTAAAAATACGTGAGAGAAACCGCTAAGTTAGCTAACTTAGTAATGCAACTCAAAAAAAGAGTCAAAAAATTATCTACGCAGTGGATTTGTACGGGAAGAGCTCAAATCGTCTATGGCCGTAAACGTTTCGCGAAGCGGGCGCGTCCACCGGCCCCGCCAAACTGTCATATCAAATTACTCTATAGAGTGATTTCATACAACATTCTGAACAGTCCAGACCGCAATTTGCCGTCTTTCACTGCCTTACCTGCGTAGAAACGGACTCTAGTCGTACCATTATCATTACTTGTTATATACGGCGACAATATTAATAATTTGATACCGCGATGCACGACAAAACAACTCGAAACTAAATATACAAGTAAGTTTTACATGTTTGTTGCATTAAATGTTTTTATATGTTTGTTTTTTAGTTTTTTTATAAAAATACGCCATGATGGATTTCAATTTTAATAGTATTTTGTTTTTTTTTGGTATACTTTTGCGGATTTGCTATCATGGCGCCATCTGTTGTTTCAAACTTCAAATTCACATTTCTTGTAGGTCAAGGCAAAGGGGAAGTCCCTAGTTCAAACTTTATACGGACAACGAAGAAAGTTCTTTTTATAGGGGAATATTACTGCAATATTTTGCCAATACAGTGCAGCACTAGCCTTTTTAGTAAACTATAGAGTTGCTATAGAGTAACTTATACATACTGTAACTTTAACAGGTTTTTGACAAGTTTTCAGAGATAATAAAATATGACATTGATGCATCAAGACGGTTTGTTTACCGGGAAACGCGAATTCGAAATTTCGCTATCTGCCTCTTTATCGCTCGAATATGCAAGTAACAGAGATGTTAGATGACGAAATTTCGATTTTGCTGTTTCGCGATAGACCCTGAGATTGTGGTAGTGGCGCCACCTACGCAGAGTTTCGCGTAATATTCCCTATTAATATTCTAGTTTTAAAACATTGCCATCTAAAACATTTTTTAAGTCACACGTGTATGTGAAATGACAGTGAATGTCACGCATGTCATTTATCTGTGTAATCCTATTATATGCGCAACAGGAGGGCACTTATTCAGTGCAAGTGTTTAATGAATTGGATTATAGCGGGTTCGATTGCTGGTTAACGTTTTGGGGGCGGTAAAATGCTGCAAATAAAGGAAAAACTCAACGTCGTGTCGTATCAGGCTGTCAAAGAGAAGGCAGAGGACCGCGAAACATGGAAATTGCTCCACCGACGAGAGACTTACTCTTAAGTATATGATGATGATGAAAATGCTGCAATAGCGCATAAAAGAACGCATATTATTTTTATTTTCATATTGGCTAGGTATGTGGGGGAAGGCAAGTCAAAGTGAAAGTATTTTTTACAACACTAGCTCGTAAAGGCTCTCTTTATTCGTCAAAAACTGACGAGAAAGCTGCTTTTTATCCACAAGAGTGGCTTAATTTGTTAATGAGATGCAAATTTCGAGTTGTCTCATCATGTTGGCTGGTGGAATTAACTTTTTAGTGAATTTTTTGAATGATAAATAACGTTGTAATGTTTTACAGTTAATTAGTATAGTAGCGCTGATGTGGTGAAACGCGTATTCATTCGGTATAAAAGTTTGTTTAACCGCATCGTGCCTTGAAACGCTCAAGATTCCACTTTTTGAATCACTCGTAACGCTCGTTATCAATTTTAGCACGAGGAGTTAAACAGCAACTTTGTCCCCTTGTAAACATATATTATATCTAATACTCAACAGCGCAATTTTATCGTCACACCACGCCACACGTATCCTTTGCAGCTGGTAATGACCACCCGCGCGCTTTGCTGCCCGCACCCATATACAGTTTGACTTTAAAATATTACCAACATATCGACGTCACCCCAAATAGCATCCTACTCTCTACATGCACCTAATTAGAGTTCAATTTCGTTTACCTTCTGTTTTCAAAAACGCAATTAGAAAGTTGCAGTTTTCGAAAATTACCATTCTATTCTTGTAATTTATTAATTTAATTTACGCCTCTATTGCTAATATAATAAAGACGATGTTTGTGTCGCTGAAATTAAATTAACAGCAAATATAAGTTTGTACAAGTTGGGTTTTAGTCCCGGCAGATGGCGTTGGTAAGGATAATGCCACTCGTAATACTTGTAATACTTGTAATATGAAAAGGTCATATCTTCGTAGTTATTTTGTAAGATATGTGTCGTTTATATAGCTAATAAAAGTAAGCAATATAATCGTTTGCATATATTCGAAGTACGGAATATCGTTTTGACTTTTGTTATTAGCCCATATGGGCAATATTTTAGGAAGAGAATCAAAACAGATACGGAAGTACCTAAGTTTTTTTATACTTTTTATTTTTACAATAATCATTTTTTCAAGAAGAACTATGCAAACCTGATCGGTTAAGCCATTTTTGAGTTTTTGCAAAAAGTATTTTTTGCCGGGCGGGTAACTACGGAAGTACGAAACCATACACTGAGCATGACCCGACATGCTCCTGGCCGGTTTATTTTTATTTTTGATCAGCAGGTGACTCAACTTGCTTATTCTATACTAAAAATTTCAATTATGATGAACAACTACGAAGAAACAACGTTTTCTTATGTCATCTATTTTTCATCTCTTTGTTAACTTAAACACCCTGTAGCTCCTAAAGTATTGATCGTAGAGTAAAAATAAATATAACCTAATTTGTAGAAAATTTTATGTAGAAACTTTTGTTCGAAGTAATTATAATGCTATTCGTACAGATATTCGAGATACGAGCAAAAATCTGAAAAAAATATACCTTCAACCCCCCCCCCTACACCCTCAGCTCACCCCCCACCGAGGACTTTTAGTATGTTCATCTGGACACTACAAGGTACAACTATACCAATTTTCAAAACTACACGAATTATTTCTGCAGATTTCTTTAATTTTTTCTTGGGTTATAAAACTATAAAGAGTATAGGCAATTTGATTGTATTCCATAGTAGCAAGTAGCAAAATCGTTTTGACAGATCGAAAAAAGAAACTGATTTGACTAGCTGGGGGCCGTTTATCAAAAGCTTGTAGCTTGTAATACAACTGGAAGTCCCTCTCTAACAAAAGCTGTCAAAAAGGGACTTCCACTTGTATTACAAGCTACAAGCTTTTGATAAACGGCCCCCTGACCTTATGCCCCATCTGTAAAATACTTCGAGCGGCCAACCCCATACAGACTAGGCAAATGACTAGACAAATGACTAGACAGTTAATTTCATCTTACTAAAAGCAAAAGCAACATCAAAACTTCATTCCAGAATAGACACCCATATATCTAAAATCTCCAAAGTCCCGTAACTCCATAATCCAACAAAATCAGTGTACATTACTAACAGATGACGGTACGTAAATATTTACCCAATGTACGCGTCTTAAGAGATTATGAGGATTTTTATTGTGAGAACGGGACTTTATTGGCTATTAGGAGAACAACTGTTTGAGAAATTGTACAAACAAAATTTTGATTTTTAAGTTATAGAGTTTTCGTTAGGAAGTAGGTGTTCATATAAATATATTATAGTTAATAAAAGATCCATTTTAAGAAAGTTCGTAACTCGTATTGTATCAAACGCTTAATTTTTGTGTTTACCCAATATCCTGGTAGATGGCGTTGTTACGGACGGTGAATATCCTACATCGCGCGAACGTTTGTTCACCATAAAATCTTTAAGACGTTAAACTTGATTTGTGTAGTGTAGTCGTTTACTATGGTGAAGAGTAATAGAGCCGAGAATTGCCCGGCCGATTCGGTTTTCAATGTCAAAAAAAGTAGAGTCGGTAAGGATTTGTTTAGAGGTATTTAGTTCCGCTACTTCCGCTTAAATAAACCTTTAGGTACCTACGTTTGTTTATAAAAAACTGATATTTTTAATAGAAAAAATCGACTTCACAAAACAGTTTGAAATTTGTCGATATGGTACCGGCGGGTAATCATTACAGTCCTTTTCTTTGAAACAAATCATCGATGGTAATATAAGCCTAATTTCAGCCTAGTATAACAGAGCAAACATAATTATTTGCAATGATTCAAAACAGCATAACATCTGTATCGTTTAATTGAAGTTCACTTGTCAAAAAACGGGTTAAATAAGAAAAAAAAAACGAATTAGATCGACAAACTACAAAAACAAGTAGGTACTTATTTTTCCTTAAAAGTCGTACCTACTTTATTACCTTCCCATCCTAAACTTTCTTCCAAAATATTCTCGCATCTAAATAACCTATTTCGTATGTTATGTCCAAAAACAACTTAAAACCCCAAATTGCTTATATAAAGCACAAGCACACAACAAAGCCCCTTTGACTTCGAAATTCATGATAATTTCAGGAACAATTAACTTTGACTTTCATGTTCACCTTTGTGGCGGCCCAATGCTCCTATTTTACTTTGAAAGCTTAATAGAGAGTAACCTCAAAGAAAAATGTACTTGCAAACAATTACACCTACGTATGAAACTATGAGGCACTTCGGAGGAAGCTGAGTCAGCCGAGAGGGATGGGAATAGAACGAGTTATCGATGTTTTCTCGACAAATTGTCAAAAATATATGTATATTATTTATGTATTTATGATAAGGAGAACCAACAGCTATATATACACTTACAATAAACAACAAGATATATTATTTAAAAGATTTTCTTTAGTTTGACATGAAATTACTAAACGTGCGAGTACAAAGGTTAATTTCAAAGGTTTAGTGCATCCAATATTAAAGAGTTGAATGTACTCAAATAAAGATCAAGGCCGGCACAAACGGTGTATAGATTGGCTGAAGTTATGCTTGATAAATAAATTATAATCATTTTAAATATTCACTTAAGCATGTGGATTTTGTGGTTGTAAGTTCTGAAACTATAAGAAGCGGAATTAATAGCTGGGTCGATATGTACAACAGTATAAAGGTCCAATATAAAATAATAAATAAATAAAAACCGGACAAGTGCGAGTGGGACTCGCTCACCGAGGGTTCCGTACTTTTTAGTATTTGTTGTTATAGCGGCAACAGAAATACATCATCTGTGAAAATTTCAACTCTCTAGCTATCACGGTTAATGAGATACAGCCTGGTGACAGACAGACAGACGGACAGACGGACAGTGGAGTCTTAGTAATAGGGTCCCGTTTTCACCCTTTGGGTACGGAACCCTAAAAAGGTCAAGGCACTTGCAATTAGGTGTAACTTAAATTAAAGCTACGTTACTTTTCTATACGTTCGATTTGTTCAATCTTCGACAGTTGATCGATTCAAAAACATTCAGGTGTAGATCTGGAGTCATATTATAATGCTGTAAGTTGTAAGTTCACCTACAACAACTGCAACATTAATGTATTGCACCAATGGGATGTATTTGTCAGCGTTACCGGTGTAGACTTATAAAATTGTAATTTCTAGCTGCTATTAAATCCTAGGTTAGATTTTTCTTTAAGAAAATTTTGCGGTTTCACTCATGTATTTTTAGTCACTCGCGCGACATGTTTCGGAGAGCCTAGGTCTCCATTTTCGTTTGAAAATACACATACTAACAGTGCCTGAATGCATGAATAGCGGTCACGACGGGCGGGCGTCACGTACTGCAATTCCATTAGATTTTTCTGTTGCCAAATTCATTTTGTAGTTAAAATAATTTCTACAGATATGTACAAACCAATTTCAAATTTGTAGATTAAGTAATTATTTATATCATAATATATCAATGGTTCGAAATGGTAACGTCAGTAGGTATCATCATTACCCTGTAATTACCCACTGACAGACAACGTATGGTTAGTTTGATATAATTGCTTAAATCATTTATTTTATTCGTGATAAACATAAATTTAAAACATTAAATTTATTTAGGTATTTAATGCTGACAATAAAAAAACTACAAGCTATGTCAACAATGCACATTTATCGACACAACCTCAACCAAAATCTTAACAAGTTTCATCGACTTAATTCATCCCTAAGTCCCCTCCCTATCCCCCCCTGGGTGGCCTTTGTGGGGCTCTCCAATATTCGCTTTGTTACCCGGCAAAACGTTCCCTCGCCGCGACGGGCATTACTTTTTTATTTATTTACGCTCCTCGCAAACAGCGCGGAAAAATATGTAAATGCACCATTTTACTTTGAAACGGCAACAATTTTTTCGAAGTTAAAGGAAGCGGGAAATAAATATATAGAAATTTTGTTTGAGGCGAGGCTCTGAAATTGCGTTAATTTAAGTGGTTGAGAGAAAAAAATGTGTAGCAATGGTGCAAAAATAAATATACTTTTAAGTGCATCCCCTTATTATCTAGAATAGATAGGCAGCCACCGTACCTATTTATACAGTATATAACGCGCGCGCGCGTGAGTACGCCCTACTCACTTATTCTTTCGAATATTGCCGCATATAATAATCAGCGGCTTCCGATGGCAATCCTAAAACTATGGACTGGAAAACTATAATTTAATAAAGAACACTTTAGTACAACTACTGTAGTACAAGTATCTACTTTTAACTTGATAGTTACCTACCTGGTTTTACCTAAAAAAAATATTATGTTACTCTTTGAAGGCTGCAAAAATATGTGACAAGCTCTTATGGCTCTACAAATAAGGTTGTGTTAGATATTTTTGCGGCCTTTGTTGCAGGGCTCGGAACCGGTATTTTTTAAAACCGCGAAATAGCCCAATATTTTGAATTTTTTTATGCTCATTACGTAGGACTGAATCATGTATTTAGGAAACAATTTTGCATTATTAAAACGTCCCATTAAAAATGAAATTATAAACAAAAGAACGAAAAAGAACGTAATAATACCGGTATTTTTGTATGGAGCAAATACCGGTTTCCGACCCCTGCTTTGTTGTGTAAAACATATTATTGCAGATGACTGTACTATATTTCTATATTTGTAAAATTGTTATCTTTCCATGTGTATCATCATCTTCCATTCCATGTCCCAAACATTAAAACACAATTGCAAACCTAAATACAGGGTTCAGTTAGTGTTAGGTTAATAGAACGTAAAAATTGAAAAAAGAAAACAAAAACAATAAAGCTGTTTTAACAAGGACAAATAAATTCCGAGTACCGTCCGGGCGTCCGGCAATCCGGCACAGCTCCATTACTGGAATTCATTACACGCTACTGATTGCGAGAAGGAAAAAATTCTAAGTGAATGCATTAGGACAGCTTAGGTATTGTTTACCTAATAAATACATACTATAGTCAGACCACGCTAAGTTTTTATGCCAAGTGTTACGTCAAGTATGGACCTTATGTATGCGTTCTTAGTCTTACTGCCAAGTTCGTGCTAAGTTATCGTGGTCAGAGTCATGGTGGATAGCATAGCTAGTTCAACATTCATTCGTCAAAAGAAAAATCAATAAAGCTAAAGATTGTAAACAAGTAATTACAAAAAATTCCGAGTACCGTCGACGTGTCCGGCAATCCTCCATTACAGGAATTCATTACACACTCCTGATTGCGACTATTGCGAGAGGGAAAAAATTCTAAGTTAGGCAGCTAAGTTAGGTAGTGCGTTAGGCTGTGAAGGTTCTGTTTTAGTGGAAAATAATGAAATAGGTAAGTACTTGGTTGATATAAATACTGTATAGCTAATTCAAGTTTATTGTTTTTCTGTTTCGACGAACGAATGAGTGTTGAATAATTCATTTTATTGTTAACGGGAAGTAAAAACTTATGTATATTGAATATTATAATAATCTTATATATATATTTTTTAAATAGCCTATCTTGTTTCCCACTGCTGGACAAAGGCCTCCCCTTTCTTCCGCCACTCATCACGGCTTGGTATAATGCTCCCGCCAGTCGCTGCAAAAAGCGTCGAGGTCATCCCGCCATTCCCGCCATCTCTTTTTTTGGTCTGACTCTTAAGTATAGATGATACCTAAGTAGAAATGAGTGACTGATACCTGACTCGACAGTCAAACTAAATGTAATTTTGTGGAGCTTTGTAATAAAAAATAAATGCAATACCACAGAGCAACACGAAAATAGTCTTTTCCCGGTTCCAAAAACCCCCTCTACAGTTCCAAAAACTTATACAAAAACTATCATCAAATAAAGAGCTCATAAGCGCAATCTCGCAAAATATCAAACATGGGAAACAAGCCCGCAATGGTGTTTATTGCACATATCCCGCTATATGCCGAGCTATGGTGTCCGGCATCTCCGTACATTATTGGCGAGTCAATAATGTCCGCGCGCCTTTTGTCAGCTGCTGCGGGGTAAGTGTGGAGACGGACTGTGGAAAATGCAGCCTAAAAACAAAAACCGGATAAGTACGAGTCAGACTCGCCTACCGAGGGTTCCGTACTTTTTAGTATTTGTTGTTATAGCGGCAACAGAAATACATCATTTGTAAAAATTTCAACTACCACGGTTCATGAGATACAGCACAGCCTGGTGACAGACAGACGGACGGCGGAGTCTTAGTAATAGGGTCCCGTTTTTAACCTAACGTTTGAGCGTTTGGCAAACTAGGTTGGCATTTTTGCGTGATTGAATGCATGATTTAGAGATTGACATATTAACTATGTTAACACTTCACCGTTTTGTTGTACATATATATTTTTTTTCTTTTTTTTTCTCTAGTAGGTAGGTGTAAGCGAGGCTTTTCTAGAAATAAATGTATTAAAAAAATCCAAAGTTAGCTGGCTAGGCTTTTCTTCCGTACAATCCATACATCTATCTTATTACTTATTTGTTTTTGCTCTATTAGGTCCAAGGCAGGATTGAACTCAGTTTTTTTTATTTGCAATGAAAATAACTAAAGATAGTATTTTCCATAGTTAGTTAGCTGGCTAGGCTTCTCTCCCGCACATTCCTCTGCGTGATTAAACGAGGCGGGCGATATTGCCGCCAATCCCGACTACTGCACGACTACGTCGACTACTTTCAGCAATGGGGTGCCCAGAGAACATCGATATACGCATACGGCTTTCGTAGCCTAATAGTTAGTACAGTCGCCATCAGATATATCGGAGCGGGCAAGGGGCTCACAAATATCTGAACACGCCTCTATTGTCAAGGCGCTAGAGCGCGTGTTCAGATATTGTGAACACCTTGGCCGCTCCGATATATCTGATGGCGACTGTACCTTTGTCTTTCGGCGGCAGATCATGAAATTTCTAGGCACCTCGTAAGACCCAGGGCAATTTTGGGGCTTTTGAATTTGCAACTTTCTTTTATTTCTATATGAGTTCAAAACTCGAATTTATTTTGTACTTGTTCAAGTACACGGGGACTTACGAGTTTATCGTGAAACGTGAAAATCATTGTCTCGTTCGCATGGGGCTCCTATTTCTAGACAGTTTGCCCTTTAGGCATCTGAAGCGACCTAACGAACCTATTTTACTTATCTATTGGCAAAGACCTATAAGCTCCGTATAAGATGAATAAAGTCTAAGGAAAAAACGTGCCTCGGAAATCAAGAAAATTTTATACTCGCACGGAGGGCGCTACTACCAATACCAACCTTTGGCCTATTCTCGTTTAGGTGGCGTTGACGGTTTCGTTTGCTATTTAACAATTTTAACACATATCAGTGAAAGAACATGGGTCAAAATCATATAAAAATAGTAGGTATTTAGATTTAGTTGAAATTTTTGTGTAATCAATTTATTTTCAGTAATGTAATTGTAATTTATTCAATCAAAATAAAAAAAACATTTATCCATATATATTTTTTAACTATTATTTTTTATTTTTTCGGTGTGTACGCCACACATATGCTCTTGTGGCACGGACGTGGACCGACTGGGACACCATGGATTATCTTGTCAAAAAAGTGCCGGCCGTTTTTCAAGACATGCGTCGCTTAATGACATAATCCGTCGGTCTCTTGCCACCATCAATGTACCCGCTCTTCTAGAGCCGACTGGCATTATCAGAGATGATGGCAAGAGGCCCGATGGGATGTCCTTGGTTCCTTGGAGCTTGGGACGGATGTTGGTGTGGGATGCTACCTGCGTAGACACACTGGCACCGTCCCACCTCCAACGGACTAATGTAAAAGCGGGCGGAGCGGCGGAAAGCGCCGAAATTTTAAAACGTAATAAATATAAGAGCCTCGGTTAGAGAGTATCATTTCGTTCCATTTGGAGTTGAAACTCTAGGTCCATGGGGTCCCAGCGCGCATAAGTTGTTTGCAGAAATCGCGAAGCGTCTGGTTGACGTAACTGGTGACCGAAGAGCTGGCGGCTTTCTCGCACAACGTATCAGCATTGCGATACAGCGGGGAAATGCCGCCAGCATCCTTGGTACAATGCCTCAAGGGCCTATTTTAGATTTAAGCTAGTTATTAATTTCGTTTACGTAGTACCACTGTATATATCTTGTATGTAAATAAATGCTTTAAAAAGTATTTTTTTAACTTTATTGCACGATATAAAATTGTACAAAAGTCGGACTTAATGCCTTAAGGCATTCTCTACCAGTCAACCATTGGGTCAAACAGAAACGTGTAGTTAGTGCAGGATTGTAGAAGCCATATAAATATATATAAAGAAGATATTTTTTTTAGTTTTAATTTAAAGGACATCTTTAGGACAGCAAAAGTGTTAATTTAAAAATCTGTAGTATCCCTCGCTTTATACTAGTGAGTCGGATAACGGTTTTTTCAAGCCTTTTTATAAATAATCTACACTGAACCCTAAAAGCTTAAGGAAGTCCGGTAAACATCCCAAATAGAGCCTGAAATTCGTAAAAACCAAGCCTATTGAGCACAAAGGAAAGTCAACTCCTAACAGCTACTTAAATACCACATTTATTCGCATTGTCCAACACCACTTCAACTCAATGCCGCTTGGTCTTAAAACGGCACCATTTTTCATTTCTCAGGCAAAACCCTCCACTTTGCCGATTAGCAATAAGGATGAAATCTGATTGCATCTACATGGAAATATCGTCTTATTGACAGTTGGCAAAGTTGGATTTTGCCTGAAAGTGTAGTCTTTTGTGAAGGACTTAGGACGTAGATGCCGAGAGGACAGGGCATTAATCTGTGTCTCGCGAGATCCATCAATTGTCAACATTGGACTGGCAGGGGGAGGAGGGTGGGACAAAGATTAAGGAGGGTTGGTGCTTGAAATGATTGTAAAAGAATGTTTTTATATCGATTGCCACAACTATTTATTACACTGAAAATCGGCGTCGTAACACTACTCATGTGCTGCAACACATGCTGAGTGTTATCCTTTTCTGGAACCACTCGCAGCACTGTAATTTCTAATTTAACTAGATTTAAGCCTATTTTATTTAATATTGTTTGTTTGTTTCGAATAAAAGCATTAGTCATTCAAGCATTTGTATTGTTGAGTTTTATTTCTGGAAATGTTTCCTCAGGATGTACCTATAATTTGCTACTCAAAACCCATTTCATAGAATTGACTTATTAGAAGTTACACGTATACGTAATTTTCCAAATAAGCTAGTAGAACCATTAGCGAATGGAAATAAGCATAGTAAACCTAGTATTGGGAGTCTACTTGTTGACCACATACGCAAAGGGTTCGAAACGTACTGACGCGACGTTTGAATTGACATATTCATTCATAAAATACATACTTTATAAATGAATATATCAATTCATAAATAATTTATAATATACAAAAACTTTCTGCATCTAAGCACATCTGAGTAAAGTATCGCTTCGTTTCGCGCACTGAAACTAACATAATTCACAGCATATATTCGTCTATTAACACTTTCCGCAAACTTTCCTCTCTGCCTAACCTACTCTATGGAGGGCACCGATTACCTACCAGTAGATCCCGTATTACAAATGGAATACTAGACACGATTTTGCCACCCGGAGGCGATCTCATATTTAAAGTACTGTGCTGCGGTTTTCTGTTAAATCGTACACGATTTTATTTTATAGTACAGTCTTTCGCCTGGATAACTCAGCTATTTGCTTACAATCTGCAATATTTAATATGCTGCATAGCTTAACTTTGAATATAAAAGTCAATCAACTCCTAGCCTCATATTTATTTGAGTATAAACTGAGTGATTACAGCGTTATCGTATGGTAGTATAAATAGAAGTCAGTTTCACTTACCCGGCGTAATCATATTTTTCTGTAACATATTTTTACATAAATATGCGTGCTTCTAAATAAAAATTCCAACTGCCGTCATTTTCGTATACAATATAACAACGCCTTCAGGGTGCTGATGGGACTACCTCGTTTCTATAGTGCGTCGGGGATGTTCGCGGAGGCCAGGGTTGACTGTTTTACGCTACAATGAGGAAACGCTGCACATCCCTGGTGCGCAGAGTGTGCGGGCTAGTTCCAGTTTGCGGAGAGGTTTGACTGCCAGTACTTGAATCACTGTCAGATGATTCACGTGCTGGTGTCCAAGCCTTCCTAAGGCTCGACCGGGCGTTATTGTTTAGGTTAGATTTTAAGTAATAATTATGATTTAATTAATTAATTTAATTTAAATGTTAATTTTAACTTAAACTATAGTTTTATTATTTAATGTAATGTCCCAATGTAATGTGATATGATCCTAAGTTGGTCGAAATAAATGATTTTATTTATTTATTTATTATTCATTTTACTCTTAAATATGTAATAATAATAATATTTTATTTCTGCAATTGGGACATTTCTTACTTTACAGCCCTTGTTGGTATGTAATATACTATTCCCCTTTACTTTTCAGACGCTCTCTTCGTATCTGGGTTCTGGGTCAAAAACTTTTTTAGAATGGGTTAAGGTTATGTGACACTACTGCGGACATGATAAAATAAATTTAATTTAAAGGCTAATTTTCTTGCCTAGGCATGTATCTCCTCCGTCTTAGTGAAATGTACCTAAAACGTTAACTTTCGTATTGGCCACAGAAAAGCCGCCGGTTTTTCTTTTTGAACCATCTAGCGATAGGCTATCTCTGAAGGGGGTCTCCTCCTGCCCCCCTAGCTAGTGATTGTCAAAATTTGGCTTGGAACAAAGCGCTATTTACCAACGAGGGAGCCTTTGTGAAGGCATTACGCCACTCTACATAATATTGTGAAAGTTACAACAGACAATGCCGGCTTAGGGAAAAACTGAGGTGTTGTGGACGAGTTGTGACGGATGTTTGAGTTTAGGATTTCTTCTTGGAGTGTTTGGGCTTGAGGAGTGAAGATTCGTATTAGCACGGTATTACTGTGGTAGAGTAAGACCAAGAAAAGTTTGCAGGGGTTTTGACAGCACACGCAGTGGCAGTGTTATTTACACGTCATAATTTTATAGAAGTCTGACGTTTAAAATAACACCTGCACTGCGTGGGCTGTCAAAATCTCTGCAGATTTCTCTTGGTCTAACTGTAGTAGATATTAAAGGAGTAGGAGTGATGCTATCTTTTTTTATTAAAATAAAATTGTCGTTTGAATCATCAATAATCATTAATTTTCAAATCTATTAGTTAGTACAAAAAAAGAATCACACTTAAATTATCATAAAATGTTCAAACATTTTTTAGAATGATTGATTGATCTATTTTCTGAAAAAAATTTATATAGATTATATCACATTTTTAAGAAAATATTTTAGCTATGTCATATATTATTTTTAATGTTTAATTTTTATGATAAGAAACTAAAATTTTTCCGGGAGCGAGTAGATTCCATATTATTTAACAAAAAAAGGTAAGTAGGTATTTTTTTCAAGCGTAGTAGGCCAGTATTTATGTAATGTACTCGTAGCTGTACCCACCTAATTTACCTAATAATAAATTAGCTAAGATAATTTAGCTGAAAAATGTCATTAGAAAAGAACTACTTCATTAGGCAGGTACAATAACACAAAAAAATAGCGATTTCAGTTATTTTTATTTGCCTATTACAAAATATGTTCTAAAACCGAGTTTTATCTTTTTTTTAAATATGTAATAAGTAGTAAGTTAATAAGCAAGTATTCGTTATTGTATTTAAAATTAACAGTTTCAACAGCATCAACAAACATCCAAAAACACAGAGCAATATTAAATCTCTCGTCAGTTTTAAATCCCCGTTTAATTTAATCTCAATAGCTCCCCAAGCATCAATTACCAACAACAAAACCCATACAGATTCGACAATTAACAGAAACCAAGTTATGTCAAAATTAATTGGCCGAAAACCGTTATGCAGCATTCGAGCACACGTTCGAAAGCAACGGGTTCGAATTTCAAATGAGGCACGCCCCACCCTCTGCTCCGCCCCGCCGCCATCTTGGATCCAGGGGGAGGGGGGGATAGGGAGTTGAATTATTTCATTCGGCGCGGGGCCGCGTCGGTTAACGGATTTAAACAATTGCCTTAACTGAATGGGTAATTTTTGAATGTGGTGTGTGTATTTTTTCAGCGGCGCTTTGATGTTTATGTATGATATTTACGCTTTGGAAGCGTAATAAATCTGTCTAATATGATGAATGATTATTTTGCTTATAACAACTAAGAGTAAATTAAAGAAAATGTTAATTTTCCTACAGCCTATTTAGGTTTTAATTTCTGCTAATAAAGTTTACAAGAAGTAAATAATAGACAAGATACTAAATTACAATTATCACAATCGTATTTTTTTAGATTTTCGCGAGGTAGTAAAAAAGCCGGTTGATGATATTTTTGTTTACATACATTATTTTTTAAATAAAGATTACAGTTAATTTTGAAACAATGTCAAGTAATGCAGATAAATTATAACAAAAGATCCAATATAATTGATCTGAAGTAATAGTTCTCACCTTATTTTCCTTTTCCTATTGACTGCTATTATATTCCACACAACTGTATACTGTATATGACTATTTCGATTTGGCCTTTGATCAATAGACGCTTACTTAAAATATGTTTTTTATACATTTTTTTTAAATGGCTCTACATAAACAAAAAAATTACTAAACATAAACAACCAATCCCTGAACCGCTCCAAAGCCACATCCGTGCACACAGCGAGTGCAACTCGATTCAATTTGAATCAGCGACGAGTGGGCGGAGGGGGGCGCTGATGGCTAAACCGTGTTCGATTCGCACCTGAATAGTTTCATAGTGCGCTTGGTGTGGCGATAGGCTCTACTTGAATAGTAGAAATCCACCGGTGTCACTACTTGTGAATTTCAAAGGATAACATACCTTTGTACAGGTACCTATACAGGTTGTCCAACGTCAGATTTCCAATTTCAAAATTTGGTTAAAAACCAACTAAAATAGATAAACCAAAACTTTTTATTTTTTATGATAAGAATATGTCGATCTTCGATGTGTACGCCCTCCTCCAATGTTTTCCGCATTCCAAAATTAATACAATACTTGCGATTAGTTTAAAATGTGTACCAAGCGTACCTATAGTGCGACACAAAATAGTAGAAATTAAATAAAATGGAACTAAAAAAATCCATACTAAATTGTCGCTATGTTTAAGCATTTTACGTCAAAAATGTGACAGTTACGTAGGAAGTGGCGCCCTAAATAATTTCATACAATTTCTTGTCGGACTATTATACACCTTGACGATCTCACTACCTATGTGGGTGTTTTTATGTTTGTGGTAATGAAAATTTTGTATCGCTATTAAGAAATAAATATATCTGAATTTAAATCTGATAGGTACTAAGTGAAAATCCTTTGGTAGGATAAGCCTCAATTCTAACTGATGACATTTAGTTATCGTGCATTTCGCTCGTACTTGTCCGTACAAGTAAATGAGGGGGAGAGACGCACTACAATGAAATAACATCATTCAGTTATCATTTGGCCTGTATTATACATATTATCTGTGATTGGCGTTAGGGTAAGAGCCTAAGAGGAGGAACGTATGGTTGCAATTTTAGTCACAACTAAATATTTCATATACCATGGGAGACCACGATAAAGTATAAAAGCCCGGATGTAGAGTATCTTTTCGGACAGAAGTGCCGCTGTCGCGGCGACACGACCGCACTATCGCTGTCACCCCGACAGGCGGTCACAAGTTTCTCTAACTTCTATAAGAAAAGAGTAAACAAAGCATACGTCATTCTATTTACATTTGATGGATGGAATAAAGATAAATAGATAGATAATAGTTTATTCATCAACACATGGTAATAGATACATTTAAAATATACATCATGTACACAATATCTGTACTACTAACAAGTGCGACTAGTCAGGAAATTATTGAACTAAGGTAAAGAACTTGTAATAATTATAATTGTTGATCTATGTAGTTTCTGTGAAATGAAAGTAGAGTATCTTACCGGACAGAAGTGCCGCTGTCGCGGCGACACGACCGCGACTGTCGCTGTCACCCCGACAGGCGGCCGCAAGTTTCGCTAACTCCTTAAGTTGCTAAGCGAGCCGAGTTTTTCAGTTCGGGTCACTTCGCGCTCCAAGCTGCAACTTAATATGATAGGTGACTTTCCAGCTTTAGTTTTGCAGAAGTTTTGCGGCTTAAGCTGTGTGCTCACTGTGAAGAATACAAGCTTCTTATACAATGTCTCTATAGCTATACGTTACGTATTTCTTATGAAGGTTACAAATACTTTTCTTATATAATAGAAGCTACAAGCCTCAATTAGATACCTAAGAAATTGTCTTTTCCCCTCACTAGCTCGGAAAGATGTCTTTTATTCTTTAAAACAAGCGGGGAAAAACACATTTTATCCACTAGTGGGGAAAGTAATATGACCTTGGATGGAGCGTGTTTAAGTAGCAAAACGTAAAACGTAAACGTAAAGCAAACGTAAAACGTAAACGTAAAACGTAAAACGCTCATAATAATGGTTCGTTCGGTATTAATTATCATTAAACAAATGGTTTGAGAATCTAATAAAAAATACCAAATTTAGCTTTATTTAATGATTTTATGTCATAAACCTTAAAGTTCCATAAGAAACGTTTGTTTTTTAATAATGATGTAAAATATAATTCTGAACGCACAAGTTGAGTCGATGCAATTTCAAAACGCATCATTGACGTCAGTAATGTCAACATTGTCAACAAATTTTTTACTTAAAAACTTCTCACGTAAAAATACAGAATTTCCAGAGTTTTTTGTTATAATATCGTAAAAATGAGTGACTCCAGTGATGAAGATGATGTATGTGTGTGTCCTGTGGATGTTGCACTTTCCTCGCTATAGTGAGGTGAAAAGTTTTGTGTTACACACGGGTGCAAATGTATTTTACTTCTCGTGCGTTGAAACACTCAATTGCACCCTTGTATAACAAATAACTATAGTTCTGTCAGTTGGACTTATACATGTGCTAGAAAGGAATAAAACTAATTAATTAATTGAGTCTTGCAGCGGGTTAGACATTATTATATTACTACATAGTATACAATAATAAACCATAAAACAAAGTCGCTTCCTGCTGTCTGGATGTATGTCTGTCCCTATGTATGCTTAGATATTTAAAACTACGCAACGGATTTTGATGCGGTTTTTTTTAATAGATAGTGATTCAAGAGGAAGGTTTATATCAGCATTGCACCCGTGCGAAGCCGGGGCGGGTCGCTAGTTATCTATTTAAATTATTTATACTTAAGTACTGTTTTTTCAGTCACGGGAACAAAGCCGCCGCCGCAATACAATCGATGTTATATATGCTCTGCCCGCGCAGCATGGTTTCCCCTATCACTAAGTCCGTCACTTTCGCACTCACATACTTGTTAGAACGTGACAGGCATGGTGATAAGCGTACCGTGCTACGACTCCTGGTTTTAAAATGACATGCTGAAATAACTGGCAACTCAAAGTATGGCTAAGGTTAATAAGTTTCTACTAAAAATTTCATTTTTAAAAACACACTTACGGCCTGATTCGAATTTTAAGATAAGTACGTCAAAAATTTGCTAAAGATGCGATTTGGATGGAGTGTCAAGTGACGTTTTTTTGAAGGTAATTTAATCCTAATTTATAAAATAAATCTTTGTATCCACTTGGGCATCCCTGCACTATTATACCTAGAAAGGAGCCTAGGCCTCAACATTTGACACTGACATACCCGATCCATGTCGTATCTTTAGCAAATTTTTTACGTATCTTAAAGTTCGAATCAGGCCGTTAATAGTTGCCGAATGTACCTTGGTAGGTATTGTCTTATGATTTAGGTACTTTGCAAAGATTCAAAACGATATACGGCTGTTAAGACCTATCTTAACAAGTAGCAGATAAGTAGGTATTAGCATACCTAAGTACCTACTTACCTAATCTAGACAGATTAAGTCTCTCAATCGTCCTATGATATGTAAAGGTGACATCTACCGAAACTATTGTGTACTAGTTTAAGTGCTCAATAAGCTGTTAGCTATGTCAATGTATGTAATAGTTCCTAACCCATCCGTAGTGTCATAGTGTGGCGCTGTACTTTACTATATAAGCTTCTACATGTATGTAGATAAGAGCACTTTTTCTAACCAGCCTTCTGTAAAACATTAAATTAAGATATCAGATTCTCTGCTTTCATTTGGTCGCCATTACCTCCAACGCTCAACATAATGGTGACCCCTAGTTTAAATCGCGGTTAATCTCAGTACTTTAAAGCGAATCGCTAGTAAATTTAGTAAAATTTGCGAGCCGGTACGTCGAGGAATCGCCGCGTATCCTGATTTAGGCCGGGAGAGCAACGTTACCACGTAGGCAGCAACCGCGTGGGGCTCCGCCGACCTGAAGAAGCTGAAGAGGTGACTAGGAGGCGACCACACCACTCGATCGAGCGGCCTGAGCCAACGCGACAGGCGCCGACCGAGCCACCAAAGCGGGACCACGTGCGTGGCACCGCAGCCGCAGCAGGGAACGGCTACCGCAAGTACCAAAGGGACCACGTGGGTGGTACCACACCAGAGGCAGAAGGAGCGCCCAAGCGAGGGCAATCACCAAGCTACGCCACGCGCACGAGCATCAATCGAGAAGGCAAGTGAGCTGGCATTCCCTAACCTATCTACCAAATCTCCCTACCAAATTTAATTGTAATCGATTTATTTCCTACAAATTGTAAATTGTAATCGTTCTTAATCATGTTAGAAACTTCCAAAAGCACTCTAGAAGAGTTAGAAATTAGGCAGTTAAAAAATAGACGAGGTGTCTGTAAGCGAAAATTAACTGTATTTAATAAATTTATAGAAAGAATCGACTCAAGTGCATTGACGGCCGAAATAATTGTAGACATAAGCTTAAGACTAGAACAATTACCAAAGTTATACAATGATTTCTCTGAGATACAGGACCGGATCGAGACACTGTGCAGCGACGAAGGGGACATCGAAGCCCACGAGGCCGAGCGTATGTCATTTGAGGACACATTTTACCGACTTAGCGCTAAGGGCAAGCTGCTGGCGAAGGTAGATACCGATTCAACACCAAATGACCATAGTCCGCAAGCCCCGCCGCAGCAACCCCTCGGTGAGTCGATAAAATATCCCGAAATTAGCCTCCCTAGCTTCGACGGAGACCTAACACAGTGGCTGCAATTTCGAGACACATTTGATGCCCTAGTCAACCAAGCTAGCTTAGCACCGATCGTAAAATATAAGTACCTACGCAGTTGTTTACAAGACGGCGCACTTGAGGTAATTAGTTCGCTCGATTTCTCCGAGGACGCGTACATGCTCGCGTGGCAGATGCTTTGTGAACGTTATAATAATCCTAAACGTTTAGTCACCAACCACATGCGAGCCTTGTTCGACGTGGAACCGGTACCGTCAACTCCTTCGGGTCTAAGAGGTCTGTGCGATAATATTTCCAAACATTTGAGATCTTTGCGCTCATTAAATGTACCTACCGAAAATTGGGATCTCGCAATTATTCACATGTTAGTTAAAAAGTTAGACAGTCGATTGCAATCAAAGTGGGAAAACAGTGTTGATTTGAGAAAATTGCCTTCGTTGCAGGATTTCAAAACCTTCCTAAAGAACCGAGCTGACCGGCTGGAAGCGACCAGCCCAGCAGTACCATCGGACGCACCCAGCACTTCCAAGAAGGCCATGGTAACCACGTCCGAACCTATCAAGGTAACCTCCAAACAGTTTAAATGTAACCAGTGTCCGTATTGTTCGAGTACGCATTATATTAATCAGTGTCCAAAGTTTAGTGCATTAAACGTTATCGCGCGCATCCGAGCCGTGAATAAATTACGATTATGCTTTAATTGTTTGTCCGGAACGCATGTCTTAACAAACTGCAGGGCCAGTACATGTCGAGTATGTAAGGGCAAGCATCATACGTTACTACACAAACCAAATACCAACACTCATGTAGGTAGTAACCCCGTACCAACGCGATTACCAATATCAACGTTAATCGACGAACAACCGAGTTCTAGTCAAATCGAGACTACCTTGTCGAATAACACTTTAATCGAAAAACAAATAAACAATGCGCGAAATAGGTCAGTTTTCCTTACAACAGCCCAAGTGCTCGTTAGGGATAAGCATAACAATGTGCATAAAATGAAGGCATTTTTAGACAATGGCTCGCAAGAAAATTTCATTACCGAAAACGCGGCCAAAAAGTTACAATTAAACAAGGAACAACTTGCCTTAAATGTCATAGGTTTCAATGAAAAAGTGTCTAGCCTTTTAGAATCGTGTGACGTAACATTGCATTCCTTAGACGGAACCTTTACAACGAATTTGTCCTGTTTTATTACGCCTATAATTTGTACTACCAACATTTTAATACCAAACGTGCAACGTTGGCACATTCCGTCGCGTTATAAATTAGCTGATGACGAGTTTAACTTAGCTCAAGATGTAGATTTGCTTATCGGTGGGGAGATATTCTTTGATTTACTTCTTACCGGTAAATACAAGCTCGGGCCCGGATTACCGGTTCTGAGACGCTCGCGATTAGGATGGATAGTCACGGGTTCCGTACAAAAAAAAACCGAGTCTGCCATTCAATGTAAAGTTACAGTAGAAACTCAATTAAAAAAGTTTTGGGAAATAGAGGAGGGTTCCGCACCAAATTTACCCTATGATGAAAAACAATGTGAGGATATATTTCTGAAAACTCACACTCACAACTCTGAGGGTAATTTCGAAATAGAACTTCCATTAAAGCAGCCACCTACCAAGTTAGGTCAATCTAGGCACATAGCATATCGGAGGTTCAAAACATTAGAATCCAAGTTCGAGCGGAACCCCGAATTTAAAGATAAATATGTGAATTTCATGCGCGAGTTCGAACAAGCTGGCCATATGATTCAATTACAAGATAATTATGATGGCCCATGTAATTTTCTACCCCACCAAGCTGTTTTTCGCGACTCCCCCTCAACCCCTATTCGAATTGTTTTCGACTGCTCATGCAGAACTGATAACGGCATTTCTTTGAATGATATCCAATACAAAGGCTCAATAATACAGGACGAACTCATAAATATACTTCTACGATTCCGAAAATACCAATATGTTATTAACGCTGACATACAAAAAATGTACAGATGTATTTATGTTAAACCAAATCAACAATACCTACAATGCATATTTTGGCGGGAAAATACTCACCAACGACTCCAAATTTATATGCTGACCACATTAAGTTTCGGCTTAAAGTCAGCACCACATATTGCAACCAGATGTTTGTTACAATTGTCAAACGAAAACCAACACACATTTCCAGCAGCTGCAGAGGCCATAGCGAACCAGTTCTACATGGACGATTTTATCGCCGGCGGCGACGACGAGAATCAGGTAGCTGAAACTGCATCACAGGTGAACGAGATCCTGCGGGGAGCCAACTTCACGCTGCGGAAATGGAAGTCCAATTCCGAAGTCATCATAAAACGGGTGAGCGAAACACACACACACCAAAACACACACACAACCGAATTTGGAGATAAAACACATAAGGTCCTGGGTTTAGCGTGGTCTAGTGACTCAGATGAGCTTATGTATACCATTAAAGAAAACCAAATTTCACACCCAATCACCAAAAGAAAGGTACTAGGGGTAATTTCGTCCATTTTCGACCCCCTAGGCTTGACGGGACCAGTAATTGTAGTAGCCAAAATATTTATTCAAAAATTATTTAAGGCTCAATTAGATTGGGATACCGAATTAACACAAGACTTGATCCAAGAATGGAACACATTCTATCGAGACTTGTTTTTATTAAACCAATTGAAAATTTCGAGATGTACAGTCATACCCAATTATGTAACGATACAAATTCATGGGTTCTGTGACAGTAGTATTAAAGCCTATGGCGCTGCCATCTATATACGATCAAGCGATAGAGTAGGAAACGTACAAGTTCACCTACTTTACTCAAAATCAAAAATAAGTCCAATACAACCCCAAACTATTCCAAATTTGGAACTTTGTTCCAGTTTACTGCTCGCGACACATGTCGACAAAATAAAACGAGCATTAAAATGTGACGTTTCCGGAATCAACCTGTGGTCAGATTCAAAAATAACATTATGTTGGATAAAAAATAGTAACCCTAAATTAACTTGTTTTGTTAGTAACAGAGTCACAAAAGTATTATCACTTACAAACAAGCACGAGTGGTCATGGGTCCGCTCGGAGGATAACCCCGCCGACCTTTTGTCCCGAGGGGTAGCACCAGGCAAGCTGGAAACCAACCAGTTATGGTGGTCTGGGCCGGCGTGGTTGACCCAAAGTCCGGACACATGGCCGACCCACGATTCTGAGTCACTAAATCATGCACCCGAGGCCGAGAGCGACGTAAACATAACTCTCACCTTGGCTATTAGCACAGAATCTAACGACACGATACAATATCTTTTCCACAGGTGGTCAAGCGATAAAACACTTATTCATGTATTAGCATACATACTTCGATTTATATATAATACAAAAAATAAAACTCGAACAATTAATCCAAATAATAAATTATCAGGACCATTGTCCGTAGAAGAATTAAAAAAATCGGATCACGCATTAATTAGACATGCACAAATGGAATCATTCCCACACGAATATAAATTATTGCAAAACAATAAACCGGTTCTTAACAAATCAAAAATATTATCTTTACACCCATTCATGAAGGACGGACTCGTTCGCGTAGGCGGACGAATCGGTCTTTCGCATTATGCATATGAAAAAAAACATCCTTTAATATTAAGTCACGAGCACGCGCTTACCAAACTACTGATGGCAAACGCACATATACGTACTCTGCACGCTGGCCCTCAGTTATTACTTTCAACTATTCGCGAGCGCATCTGGCCAACAAAAGGTAGGATGTTAGCCTCGAAAATTGTAAATAAATGCGTTCCGTGTTTTAGAGCAAATCCAAAGACTACTAACCCTATAATGGGAAACTTACCCCCCTCAAGGGTAAATCCTTCCCCCCCCTTTGCTATCACGGGTATCGATTATGGAGGACCTTATAACATTAGAGATAGGACAGGGCGTGGTTACAAGGTCTCTAAGTGCTATATAGCAGTGTTTATTTGTTTTGCAACAAAGGCAATTCATCTCGAATTAATTACAGGGCTCGAGTCAGCCAATTTCCTGGCGGCGCTGCGACGATTCATCGCCAGGAGAGGTAAACCGAAGGAGTTGGTGAGTGACAATTCAACAACCTTTCATGGGGCTAGTAACGAGCTAAAAGATTTACAAAAATACCTACAGGACAGCTCGAGCGAGCTAGTATCTCATTGCGCAGACGAGGGCATAAAATGGAGTTTTATTCCTGTCTATACACCTCATATGGGGTCCCTATGGGAATCTAGTATAAAACTTACCAAATATCATTTAAAAAGAGTGTTAGGGTTATCTTTGTTAACTTACGAACAATTTGTATCAATCCTATATCAGGTAGAATCTATGGTAAATTCTAGGCCACTATGTCCCTTACCTAGTTCAAATCCTGACTATCCTGTCCTTACGCCAGCTCACTTTTTAATTGGAAAAGCACCAAATTCACTTCCGGACGAAGATTATAACCATGTACCAAAGAACCGATTAACTCACTATCAACTTTTGCAACAAATCACGCAGGACTTCTGGCGGCGCTGGTCACGTGACTACATCGGAACGCTGCAGGAACGCACGAAGTGGAGGAGCGCGCGCGGCCCAAGCCTCGCAGTCGACACCGTCGTCCTGGTACGAGACGAGCGTCTGCCGCCCTGCCGGTGGAGGCTGGGCAAGATCGTCGCGACGCAGCCGGGCCGGGATGGCGTCACCAGGGTGGCCGTCATCCGAACCGCCAGAGGGGACATCCAACGCGCGTTCAATAACATTTGTCCATTACCTACTTCGGGTGAAGTCATATAAGTAGTAAATACCTACCAACAGTACCAACCTAATGTAAAGTTCAAATAATTATAACTAAGTGTCAAATAAGTATAATTAAGTACCTAAATTACCTTACTTACCTAGTACCTATGTACATAATTAGAATACCTACTCCCTATTTAAAATAAAAATCATTTCCTATTGTTGTTTCATTTATAAGAATGGGCACAGATCTAATTAAAATTTAAGTAATTACCTAACTATAACTCGTAACAAAGAACTCTGCCCATCCTTACTGATAGGTAAAATGTATAAAGCCTATTCTTTGAAATACCTAATGTTACTCATAAAACATTAACTATTTCAAGGGGTGGCAAAATGTTAAGACCTATCTTAACAAGTAGCAGATAAGTAGGTATTAGCATACCTAAGTACCTACTTACCTAATCTAGACAGATTAAGTCTCTCAATCGTCCTATGATATGTAAAGGTGACATCTACCGAAACTATTGTGTACTAGTTTAAGTGCTCAATAAGCTGTTAGCTATGTCAATGTATGTAATAGTTCCTAACCCATCCGTAGTGTCATAGTGTGGCGCTGTACTTTACTATATAAGCTTCTACATGTATGTAGATAAGAGCACTTTTTCTAACCAGCCTTCTGTAAAACATTAAATTAAGATATCAGATTCTCTGCTTTCATTTGGTCGCCATTACCTCCAACGCTCAACAACGGCTATAAAAAGTAGGTTAAATAAAATCGACTAAATAAATATTATGTTTCAATATCTAGTCATAAAACTATTAAAAAACTCATTAAATAATTTCGCGGTTTAGACTCACTTGTTTTAGTCACTCGCGCGACATGTTTCGGAGAGCCTAGGTCTCCTTTCTCAAGCACTAATAGTGCGAGCAGCGTTCACGACGACCGTGTATTGCGTGCGTTGCGTGCGTCGCGCGAGTGACTAAAACAAGTGAGTCTAAACCGTGAAATTATTTAATGTTAGTATGTCTCACAACAGTTTAAATTCGATTATTTAAAAACTCGTTTAACTACATTGTTGGCTACAATGTATACCACCGTATAACACAAAACGGTTTTCTCGAACGAAAATATTTCCCTCCCACGCACAAATTACCTGGTACGCGCTCTAATGCGGAATAGAGTGAAAGCTCAGTTGCATTTTGTAGTAACATTGTGAATTCGGTTGAATATCTACTGCTAAATCTTAGACCTCTTATTAAGTAATGTAAATCTATTCTAACAGTTAAAACTTCTAGAAATACTATGATACAAAACACTAATGGAAAAGAGAAAAGTAAATATGCTGGTCTCTCATACAATATATATAGAATAATATATATTTATAACAATATCCCAAAAAAGGCGTAGTTTCCCCTCTGGGTTGGAAGGTCAGATGGCAGTCGCTTTCGTAAAACTAGTGCCCACGTCAATTCCTGGGATTAGTTGCTAAGCGGACCCCAGGCTCCCATGAGCCGTGGCAAAATGCCCGGACAACGCGAGGAAGATGATGATGATGACTGTCTTTTGCAGCCTATAGCATAATTTAGAAATGTTTCATTTAATAAAAAAACCGGCCAAGTGCGAGTCGGACTCACACACAAAGGGTTCCGTACCATTAACTATAAAAACGGTCACCCATCCAAGTACTGACCCCGCCCGACGTTGCTTAACTCCGGTCAAAAATCACGTTTTTGTATGGGAGCCCCACTTAAATCTCTATTTTATTCTGTTTTTAGTATTTGTTGTTATAGCGGCAACCGAAATACATCATCTGTGAAAATTTCAGCTGTCTAGCTATCACAGATCACGAGACAGCCTAGTGACAGACAGACAGACGGACAGACGGACGGACAGACGGACAGCGGAGTCTTAGTAATAGGGTCCCGTTTTTACCCTTTGGGTACGGAACCCTAAAAAGTAACACACATATTTAATCATATTAAAGTATATACATATTGATAAAAAATCATCATCATCATCATCATGTCAGCCGATAGACGTCCACTGCTGGACATAGGCCTCCCCCAAGGCTCGCCACTCCGACCGATCCGATTTGATAAAAATACATATACTAAATCAATGAGGGTAGGTACCTAGGCCTCCTAACAAAAATGAATTGAACACAACAGTAAAATCTATACGTCTACAAAAGACGATACGCAATGGCGTCAGCCCCCCAAACGTATACGTATCGGATCCGACCCCGCTAAGTGTTTTGTCCGCTAGCCTGCATTATTGATACGCAGCGGGTCGGTTCCCAGCTACTCTCTGTATATACCGTGTTGTGCATCCGAGAATATAAACGGAATTGAAAATCAATTGAGGAAAACGGGATTGGTGTTTGGACCCGGCCTTGGAAATATATAATATAAATAATGCTATTAAATCATTTTACGGTTTAGACTCACTTGTTTTAGTCACTCGCGCGACATGTTTCGGAGAACCTAGGTCTCCAGGAGCTAGGTAGCTAGGAGTACGCAACGCAATACACGGTCGTCGTGAACGCTGCTCGCACTATTAGTGCTTGAGAAAGGAGACCTAGGCTCTCCGAAACATGTCGCGCGAGTGACTAAAACAAGTGAGTCTAAACCGTAAAATGATTTAATGATAGTATGTCTCACAACAGTTTAAATTCGATAAATAATGCTACCTACATCTAAGAGCACAAGAGAGGACTAGTGAAAAGACTCGATTGAATCTGGAGCACATCAAACTGGCAAGTACAAATACAAAAACTGCCACCATACATAAGACCACGACCATTATAACACTGTTATTTGTCTATTTTGGACCCGGTTATGTTTTTCAAGTACATACAAAACCATAAGAAAAGTGGAGCAAAACGGAACGTCATCGCGCTCGAATCTACTTAAAGTCAGTATGGAAACTCCACCTTTGTGAAGACCCTATAAATAAAATAAATAAAATAAAATAAAAATTATTTAATTCAGAAAACATAGGTTCCATAATATGGTTAGTAACTCTTTACTTTAGAACTATGTTAGAATATTATTAAAAGGAAAGGAAAACTAAAATAAAATAAAATAAAAATTACAAAACAAAAACATACGAGTATAAGATGCGACCACCCCCTCCGCCGCTTCATGCATCCCGTGAACTCCTTCTCATAACATGCAGATCCATGAAGCGGCCGAGGACGGGCGAGTCCAGCCTGTCCGCTATCATCTGCAACACAGCTACTTGATCTGTAAGTATTTTGTGTTCCTGATGGTGAGTAAGGTTTACAAAGGTCTCGAGAAAGCTGTGCGGTCTGTGAGAGACCAGCATTTGTGCCTTATCCGGTTGACATAGTGAATTCATGACTTATTGTTCTCAGGCATGACTGAGCCCTTGTAACTGAAATACTAGGAGTTGCTGGGGAAAGGGAGGAAGTTAATGGAAAGAGGATTAAGTATAGCTGAACTCATTCGCTTCGCAAGAACAAATAGCATATTATTAATTAAATATGTGAAGCTGACTGCCAAACTTCACTAGATGAGAAAACTTTAGACAAATTAGAAGTAAGTTTTTGCACAAGTTGTTCATTGGACTGTTGACTACGGGATACAATAACAACCAGAAGCTGACTGAACCTAATAATCTTGCTTTTAAATTTAATGTTACCATAAGCAACATACAGTTTAATAAAATAGGTACATAGGTAATAGTTAAACTAATTAAAAACTAAACTTAATTACTAAACCTAAATATAACTATAAACTAAATGTGTATAAACTACCTACTGAAAACCGTCCCGGGCTGTCCCCGACGCAAAGGTGCCCATCACTCCAGCTGCGTTAATTCGGTTAATTTCCTATTTTATTAATCAAAAAAAAAACATCTCACATACCTACAGTTTTTATATACAAAGTAGTCGGTATTATCCAAGTGTAACTGTAATCTGTATATAGGCAGAATTTCCATCAGTTAGTTACGCGATCGAACTTCCAAACTGCACCGTTTGCATGTTTAATGCATTGAAATGGACGCAGCCGAATGCCGCTTATTCTGAATTTACACGAGAGAGTAAATTCGCTCGGTGGTTTAAAAACAAAATCGCATACCGCACTTTATGCTGACGAGACAAATACATGGGCGTAACAAAAATACTGCCGGAAAATACCAAATTAACAAATGTATAAAAACATTTGTAATATTGTTTTAGTGGCTCTGTGAGCTGTAGACCTCGCGATAAGGTTGCTATTCTATCTGTCCAATATCTCGGTCCAATGTGCAGTTTGCACACTAAGCAAAATGTGCAATACACATTGTACAGGTGGAATACCACCCTGCTTCATAAGCTTAAAAAAAACTTACGTTGAGTCATTATCACAGCGAACATAAGATAGTCTTAACTCTTTACCGCATACGGAGCCATATATGACGGATATGATATTCAACTCTATTGACAGTTATTCAAGTTCAAATAAATAAAAAATATATAACATGCAGTAAGGGGTAATTATCATTTACATAATCATTTATTGTGCGCGCGCCATAAGACACGCATCACGACTCACTTTTCCTCCACACCGCACGGTTGCCTTCCGTGGCAGCTTTCGTTTCGCTGCCACCAAGTGTTGGAATGATTTGCCACCACCAGTACGTAATTCGAAAACCGTGTCCACCTTTAAAATTCACCTCCGTAAATTCATACTGGCTAAGCAAAAATGCAACACTTAGGCAACCGTGCACACTCAGTCACTCACACACAAATCGCATAGACACTTACATACATACATACACACAAACATTCATAAGACTTAGGTATAGGCTAATTTTAATTAAGTAATTTGATTGTTATTTGTATTTAAGCTTTCCCTTATTTATTTTTTACATTGTGTTTACTAGTCCATCTACTGGGCCTTACTGAAAATCAGCGTCGCAGAGTGTGCCATGTTGGCTCACACCGTGACACCAAGCTGAGTAAGGACCATTTAGCGCAACCTCATTCTGTTTAATTATTTCTAGTTTTAGTCTTGTTATGTTGTGCTAATAAATGCTTTTTCTTTCTTTCTTTTCTTTCTATTGTATAATATTAATATTACATGCCAATTATTTACAAAAAATATTGGATAAAAATTAATTAATAATATAGGTAATATAGGTAGCTTAAGTGCCATAGAACCTGCTGGAAAAGTCCTTTATGCCAGTTTCCGCTATTGTAAAAAAAAATCCGGAAAATTAAACGACCAAAAAAGTTATCTAACTACAAAACTTAACGTGACCTTTCTGAAGAAGCTAAAAAAGCGGTTACCTGCTTCCTGTAGGTATTAAGAATTAAATTAGACATAAATAATATAAATATTTACCAATAAATATCATATCATATCATATCATATCATACTGACTCTTCCATTTTCCTGAATAAACCTACTCATAAAAATCAAGTTAAATTCGATAAGTCAAAACAAAACATTTCATTAACTGCCAAGGAAAAGATCAAAAACAAAAGAAAGAAACGGCCTTTTAAAATGAACATTCTTCATCAAGGAACGAAGGAATGTGGGATCTTTCAAGTCCATCACGACTTTTCTAGCTAGGACTTAATGAAATACCTTTTTGATGAAGCCGACGAGAGGTTTTTTTAGAGAAAACAATTGTCTCTGGCTGGTGAGAACTTTTTTTACGGTGGCTGAAACCTCAGCCAGTATTCAAAAATAGCTTTCATTTTAAAACAAAAAGGATTATTCTGAGACCCTGAGTAACAGCCATTTATTCAACACAATCATATATAAAACACTTTATTGTACAAAAATCAAAACAAAACAGGAAAAATTCGTCATTAGTACAAAGGCGATTTGATTTGATTAGTTTTCATTTTCAATAGCTAAACGTTACATTTCTAAATACTAAACTTCGAAAAAATGTCTATAAACATTTTACGTGACACTTGACACCATATAAAAATGAACTGTCATGTCATAGAGATTGCATAGAGACCATCTTCGATGCGAGAGGTTAGTAACTCTAATAAGTTGTAAATCGAAATGTGTGATTCAGTGACATTCATGGTGAGGGCCGTCTGGTCTAGTATATTTTTATCAAGATAATACAGAAATCGTCTTGACTAGAGCCATTCTGATTCAGTCTTGCAACATCTAAATTGTAACGTACTTTTATCCGAGTTTAAACAAGGGCGCAATCAAAGTAATCTGTTATTTTTAAATCTAAAATACTCCTAATCCATTCATGGGAATAGGCAGCATCACCAAAGAATATTGTCAAATAGTTTTCCACTCTAAAGGAGCCATAATATCCTATGTGCAAACAACTAAATTCAATAACATTTAGTGGTCGGGAAACAATCCCTATATCTGTATTATTAAGACTATACGGTTGATATTGCAATGGTTTTTATTTTTGTAGTTGTAGTGAGGGTTGTAGAGTTAGCATCGAAACATGTTGACAAGATTTCAAGGGGTGTTGAGGCAAATAAAAAAGTAATATCGAGCGGCCACGTGGCGCGCAGTGATATTGAGATCGTGTGGTGATAAATACATGTTTATTAGTTGTAGACCTTGGCGTTGAAAATGAACAGCAATTAGAGTTTTTAATTTAAATATTGAAACAAAATATATAATAACCTGTAAGGAGTATATCTATACAATACAATACAAATCCTCTTTATTCCACAACCTCAAAATAAAATATACAAAGAAACACACATAATCATTATACATTTAAACGACCAATTCTTGTATATATCTATCTCTATATATATATATATTTCTGGGATCTCGGAAACGGCTGTAACGATTTCGATGAAATTTGCTATATGGGAGTTTTCGCAGGCGAAAAATCGATCTAGCTAGGTCTTATCTCTGGGAAAACTCGCATTTTTGAGTTTGCATATGCTTTCCGAGCAAAGCTCGGTCATCCAGATATTGGGTACATAAAGACAGAGGTAAACAACATCAGGCGGTCTTATTGCTAAAGAGCGATCTCTTCCAGACAACCTTTAGGTTATCTATGTACTTAGTGTAAGTTAGAATCATTCCCCCAGATCTTTTTAATGATCTAGTAAATTACCTATTATTATTATCTCTTTTAGCCAAATACAAACTCGTAACTTTCATCGTATTATACACCTACACTTAAAATACGCAAATAAATATGTATATTTCTTCGCATTCTTCGCAAATAAAACATACCGTAATTCATAACTCGCATTTTTCGCTGATAAGAAATAATAAAATTATACATTAAATTCGCAAATTTCAACGTTAAAAGACAAAGTAAAAACAATAATTGCTTTACGGTTCTATCTCGCAGCTTTCTCGCAATTATAAATATTTCAATTAAAAACCAGGCGGATTCTCGGTTTTATGATAATTTTTCACGTACGCAATATGATGCTTGTAAAATATATTTTTTATGATATAGGAGGCACAAGAGCAGACGAACCGCCTGATGGTAAGAAATTACCGTCGACCATGGACACCCGCAACACCAGAGCTCGCAATTGCGTTGCCGGCCTTTGAGATGGGTCTACTATCTTTTCTTGAAAGTTGTAAGAATGGCTAGTTTAAGTAAGATAAGTCAATTCCGGAGTTTTGTTTTATAAAGGTACAAGTGTACTTGTCAGAAAAAGAGTCATATGATATGATATGATATGATATGATTTATTTATCTCACAATATACAAATCACTTAAAATTACACGTGGTAAATTCTTAGGAATTATTGTCTACGTGAGAACTGGTTCGGCAACGCAAATTTTTTCAACCTTGGAGTTACCTACAGGCGTCCATACACTACGGTAAATCGGTTAAAACACGTGATCGTTTAAATTTAACAAAGCAAAAAAAAGCTTCATTTGTTGGGCCTAACATATTTTTACCAGAAACTTAAAGCACATAGAATACCTACGTGTAGGTATAGCCCTCCGTTTTATTCAAAAAGCTAAATTCGATATCACCCTGATTCCAAGCATCCCAGTTTGAACACAGCGCTGGGGCTGAACAATTTTCATTATTTGAGAGAGTTATCACTTATTACAGCGACGCGACGCTCAATTTGTCCTGAACGTAACAATTTAACTGTGAGTTTAAATTTCAAACCGCCTTTGTTTATTGCCGAGCTGATATTAAATAAAATGGTCGACGACGCCTGGAATTTAGAGTAATGTTTTACAGATACAAATGAATTCGTGCTTAGCTTCGCATTTAAATTATGTTAACGTTTTCTGGAATTGTACTATTCAATTTAATGATTAATATCGCTCGCTTAGTGATAAACGGGAACAATTAGATGAAAAACGAGAATTGTGGTAAAACGCGTTTAAAGATTTCTTCGTCAGCGCATGACCCATTCCTTGACTTATTTTGTAAACTTTAATCGCATATATCATTATTTGTGTTATATTTGACATTGTATAGGTACATAGTAAATACTTATATATTTAATAAAACCCAGTTCTCAATATGTTTCAGAGCATTTATAAGACCTTAAAAAATAAGTTACAGTTATACAACGCTTTGTAATAAAATAAAATACGATGTTTAAATTATAAAAAGGCTCAATTCCAAAAGATGCTATTTAAAATAAAAAGCCACGGCAACGATTGAGTTTGTATTTCGTAAAAATAAAATTTACAACGAAAAGTTATAGGAAAGTAGACAGTTTAATTGAATATATTACATTTTAATAATTTAAAAAAGGTAATAGTAATAATATTATTATCATTTATGGTACAGTCAGCATTAATAATAGCCAGGCTTGGATTTAGGAACCTAGGGCCCCTAGGAACTTGGTATGGCACTAGGGGGGCCCCTTCTATCTCAAAACCATTGCTAGGTTGCCTGGGCCACTAGGCCCGGGCCTTGTGGGCCTAGGCGGAAACCCAGTCCTGATAATAGCGCAAGGGTATCTAAACTAAAATTACTTACTACGCTGCACCTTTACGCAGCATACTACGTATAAGTAGGCGAACGACACGCGAACTCGAGGCGAAGCGATGCGGCGCGGGAAGAATTAATCATTTGATGCCTATATAGGTAGAAGTGCCCTACGTCGGCGATCTCGTTGCGAACGCAAAGTCGCGAACGCCGTGGGCCCGCCGCCGCACCGCGCCGCGCCGCTTCGTTTCGCGTTCGCGAGTTGTTCGCTTATACCAAAGATAGATATAACTCCCGTTATATCCTCTTTGCTTATACGTAAGACGCAGCATTACAGGCGAGATACATTTTTCAGTACTTTAGACTCATAAGAAAACCGAGATACATATTAACCAGAGTCATTACCTTTTGTATTGTACACAGAAGTGACCCTTTTTCTAAAATGTGTATAACCCAAATATAATAACCGCTTCCCACACTGACAAATCATTTGAGCATAAATTACGCGCGATCATACGTCGATTACATTATAATCGCGGCCGCGGGGGTGTTTGCAGTTCGCACCGACTCGTGCGCACCCCATTAGAGAACGTGAAATGAGGAATGAAAATGTTCAACAGAACCCCCCAAACTTTGCGAGGTCGATCGACGTTTAGTCTGCGATACCACCTGATATGTGCCGGGAAATCTGAGCGAGGATAGGAAAATGAAGTGTTTTTCCATTGGTTTTTAATAAACACATCCCTCGATACGTATCCGCGCACATCTCTGGCGGAAATGCAGCCTTAGGTAGGAATCAATCCTGATACCAAATAAAGTAGGAAAAAGAAAACTGTAAATTTTATTTCCATCACTTTGGGATTTTTCGTATATAAATAGGTATCTTCCTCGGGACCCAAAATCAGTTGTTTTGTATTCGAATTTGGAATTCTTAGTTACTTAATATAAAAATATCATTATAAACATATCATTATAATTATCATTATTTGTATTAATTTTTGTATTGCTGTTGATGCCCCAAATAAATAAAATAAAATAAAAAATAAAATAATAAAAATAAGGCCCTAAGATATCAAACTTTAACGTGTGTAAGTCGTAATTATTTTCACATCCAAAAATCAACAAATCTCCAAACATTGTTCCTAACACTTCACACCCCAAAACAGTCAGCGTAGTGTAAAACACGTTTGATGTGCCGCGTGTCAGTAATCAATTGACGCCTTTTTATTAGTACCACTCGCTCGCTCGAGAGGCGCGTAATGGAATTGTTATTGACAATTTTGTATTCATTTTGATTGTGTTCTACACTGCAGAGGGGCTATCTAATGATATAGCCGAAACAAATAGGGGATGTTACCAAATAGTAATTGTTTTTCTGTTACCAATAAATAGATTTGGCCAAAAAAGGCGGGTGATCTTTAAATTAATTAAAAATGTTGCAGATCGTTTTAAGTGCTAGTTTCATTTCATTATTTCACCAGTCCGCCGGACTATATCAGCCTGTCAGTTAGAACAAAAATTTGACAGTTCCGAACAACTGACAGGCTGATATCGTCCGGGATGTTACCAAATAGTAATTGTTTTACTGTTACCAATAAATAGATTTGGCCAAAAAAGGCGGGTGATCTTTAAATTAATTAAAAATGTTGCAGATCGTTTTAAGTGCTAGTTTCATTTCATTATTTCACCAGTCCGCCGGACTATATCAGCCTGTCAGTTAGAACAAAAATTTGACAGTTCCGAACAACTGACAGGCTGATATCGTCCGGCGGACTGGTAATGGGTGGGTCCCTTTAGATGCTGTAGACTGTAGACTGTACTCGTACAAGCGTGGTCCAATTCTTCAGTTTTTAGATTAGAATTAGTTGCGTATTCCATGTTAGAATACATTTTATAAATCTAAGTTAGGCTATTTTATTTTATAGATTTTACACTTTCTTGTCAACTTTTAGGCTACAGGTTTTCAATTATTTACTCGTGTAATAATTGAAACATAATTTCACTTTTCTATACATAGTGTTCGTTTTTTTTTAATTGTCTACTCTCAGTGGCTCAAAGGTTGACTGGAAGAGATCCCTTACAGGGATAAGTTCGCCTTTGTACATTGTATACTTTCTGTTTAATTGTATATCTTAACCTGTCTTATGTGCAATAAAGTGTTTACATACATACATACATACATACTTTTGAAATGTAAAATATTTGAAATTTTGAATTAAAAGAATATAGATACGTCTACATAAATAATAAACTAAAGATAGCAAAATGAAACAACAATGATAATGTTGTATTTATTCTTTAGTTATCGATCTCGCAGACAAAGCAAATCGGCTAAAACTATAAGCAGCCGGAGTGTTTGTGGAACGGCTCTGTCGGAGCGCTTCGGCAAACTGGGGCTCTTTGGCTCTTTGTGAGATGCTCTGGGGTAATTTTGGTAAGGCATTATTTTAAAATACCTATAAACTATACAATCGATTTACACAATCAAGACATCACTACATAGTATAAAACAAAGTCGCTTCCTGTTGTCTGGTTGGATGTCTGTCCCTGTGTATGCTTAGATTTTTAAAACTTCGCAACGGATTTTGATGCGGTTTTTTTTAATAGATAGAGTGATTCAAGAGGAAGGTTTATATGTACAATACATCAGCATTGCACTACGAAGCCAGGGCGGGTCGCTATAGATGAACAAACGAACTGCGTGAAGTAGGTATATTATAATTTCCGTGTACTATTTCCATATCTGATACATAATAGGTACTTACCTAAAACCATATCTAAAAACTTTTAAACTAACAAGCAAACGTGCCAAATAATAGATAAACTGTTAAAAAAATGTAGTAAGCACAGGATTTGAATTTTTATATAAAATAACAGCAGCATTAGGTCAGACTCTATTCAAAAGCTCCGACAAAGTTAATGAAAACCTTCTTAAATAGTATCCCTCCTCCAACTTTTGTAATTTTCATTATTTCCCTAGTGCAGAAAGCACCGAAATGCGCATTTCTGTCTCGCCCTCGTCCTAATATTAACCCTCTGAAGCCCCGGGCACTCATTTAAATCGTATTTGTAGTTTTTAGTTCGCAAAGTCAACAGTTCTCTATTTGTTTAAAACGCGTTGACAGAAATTTGTCCTGAGCGATTTGCTTAAACCCTTTTGAGTGAAGGTTGGATTAATTATAGGGTTCGTGTCTTTTTGATTGAGATGAATTAAACATAATGGTGATAACTGACAGTAAAACTAAAAATTACCTTGTTATTAATCTCATTTTGTAATTACTAATTAATACCTATAGGTACCTACCTACTCGGTTACAGGTTTAAGGTATTATGAAACAAGTCAGAAAATTCTGTTGTTCTGAAGATAGGTTTAACATAGGTTCTTGAGGATTATTTTTATTTTTAGGGTTCCGTACCTCAAAAGAAAAAAACGGAACCCTTATAGGATCACTCGTGCGTCTGTCTGTCTATCTGTCTGTCTGTCTGTCTGTCCGTCTGTCACAGCCTATTTTCTCCAAAACTACGAGACCAATTAAGTTGAAATTTGGCACACATATGTAAGTTTGTGACCCAAAGATGGACATGTAACGAAAACAAATTAATTTTAAACACGGGGACCACTTTTGGGGGGTAAATGAGAAAATTAAAAAATAAAGTTTGTCAAACTATATCGTGTTAAATATCAAATGAAAGAGCTTATTGTGGCAATCTCAAATATATATTTTTATATAATTTTATGATAAACAGTTTAGAAGTTATTCAAGAAAATAGGCAAAAAATGACCATTCCCCCCTTTATCTCCGAAACTACTGGGCCAAAAATTTTGAAAAAAATACACAAAATAGACCTATAGATCACCGGAAAACCTATTAGAAATGTGCAGTCAAGCGTCAGTCGGACTTAATTACTTGGTTTTTGATCCGACCCCTGGGTTTTTTAATGACATTTCGTATAAAAAATACATTGTTTAAATTGTGTAATTTACGGAACCCTTGAAACGCGAGTCCGACTCGCACTTGGCCGGTTTTTTAATAATTATGTAAGTACTTCATAACATTCTTCATACACGCTCGCCGGTTTACGGTGCTCTTGGCCTGGCCTTTCTTCAGAATTTCCCCGATTTGATCAGAGAAAGTCCGCCCTTCCAACTCCCGCTTCTACTTCTCCCTTATACGCTATCTTTGTAAGCCTTCTTTTACTCATTCTTTCAATGTTATGAAAGTGAAGAAAGCGAAAGAGGTATGTCAGGATCGTAGCAAGTGGAAATCCGTGGTCTCTGCCTGCCCCTCCGGGAAATAGGCGTGATTATATGTATGTATGTATGTACTGTTGTATGTATAAGTACCTGTAAGATAAGATAATATTTTTTTGTCAAAATTGTGTAAAAAGTATAACATGTTATAAATATAAAGTTATCAACAATTTTTCCCATTTTACGTACCTACCTTATTTGTACTTACCTGTCTGCTTATCTGCTTACAATAGAAGTTTTTGGACAATATCTGCCAAATGCGCGATATTTATCAACTATAAAATATCCTACAAAGGGCTCCCAAACCCAAGAGTTTTCACAAGTACCTTATATAAGTACGCATGTTTACAATAGTGCACCTTATCCCATTGTAACAAGGATGTACATATTTGAAGTCAGTACATAAGCGCTCAGCAAACAGTACAGTCGGCGACGTGATCCGCCACGAGTATTGTGTCCACACAATATAAGCGCAAATAAACCGGATCCTCGGCAGCCCGGATGTGGTACACGGGGACGGAAAATTGTGGAGCTGGGTCAAACACAAAACTTTGTTCGCTTCTTTCCTGTAACCCCATCGAGTTTGGTCTCGTTTGATCCGTCTTGACGAGTATTTTGTCTTTAGATAGTATCCGGGGTCTGATGATGGAGCTGGACGGTGGCCATAGGAACTCCGATATAAAAGGGCATAACCCCAGTTTGGGCTCGTATGATTAGACTTAACGAGTACTTGGTCTCTAGAATCTTTCGACTAAAATAGTTACCGGCCTCTTAAGAGATAAAGATGTAGGTATTTTGTTTTAGTCGCTTTAAGAGCCGCAATCGTACTTCCAAACAGCCGCATGCGGCTCGCGAGCCCCGGTTGGCCGACCCCTGCTAGTCGACCGTTTAACACTTTCACCGTTGAGCTACGGTCGTAGCGCTACGTCGTAGCCGATAACATAGGTTCCCGGCATGTAGCGAAAATGCTTCGTAGAAGCAATATGACAACGTGTCGTAATTAGAGCTAAATGAGTTAAACCAAGTTAAACTAATACTGCACCGGTTTATTGATTCGGTAAAATTATGATTTTTGAAAAATAAATTGATACCGTTTTGAAACGAATGTACTTCTGGGCTTTTCGTCCTACTACCATCTTCCAGCCTCTCCCTGACACCCACCCCCCTTTTATCATGAAATATCTCCCGGTTGACGGTTTTTTAGAGTTCCGTTAATCAATTAGGAAAGTTTCAGAAAAGTTGAAAAAGTTCATAGGAAATAATTAAGGAAACTTTTATTTTGGAAACGGATAATTTTGAAGTTTTTTCAATGTGGAAATTACACGGATATTTTTTATTTTTTTTAATACCACGTCGGTGGCAATCAAGCATACGGCCCGCCTGATGGTAAGCAGTTACCGTAGCCTATGGACGCCTGCAACACCGGAGATATTACACGCGCGTTGCCGACCCTTTAAAAATATTGCGACCGGACTGGCCCAGAGTACAATTACAAGACAAATTAACATGCAAATTAATGACTAGAAGCTAACTTAGGGCTAGGACAAAACCGGACGAGCCTTATAATTTAACATAATTATAACTGTATATTTTTTTGTTTTTGACTGTGATTTCTTGGTGGCTCCACAATTCGGAAGCCACGTCACACTCATATGAAAATAGTGCCTTACACGTTTTGAAGCAGCTCTAAAGCGCGACTCGAGAGAGATTAAGGCAGACAGTTGACTACAAAGGTACCTAATGTAGGTATTCAGCTTCCCTTTATGTGGCTGTGATGGTGTTCAAACTCTTTTCACCACAATGTTGAGGACGGCAATGTTTTCCGTTTATATTTTTAGATCACTTTGAATTGACAGTCAGTTACATACAGGTCGACCTAATAAAAGCGTGTTATTTCTACTATACCTATATTTTATTTTGTGGAGTATTTAATTGTCACCGGTTTTTAGTCCATTACCACCACTATCTACCTAAGAGGACCATAAGGCAAAGTTCGTGTTGTATTCGATTTTATACATACGATACTCGTATCAGGAGAGGCCAAACAGTGTAGCCATTATTATTATAAAAAAAAAAAAAAAAAAAACGCGTTAAAGCGTCTTAGGAGTCCGCGGCAAGCTCCGTTCTTCATACAAACGTAGTTACGCTCTCATTTTAAAACGATTAGGTAGATGTCTCTGAAACTTCGTACTTGCAATAGGATAAGGTATATCTATGTCTGTAATTCGTTTATGTAACTTTAGATATCAAAAAATACAGCTAATTTAAGTTTTTCATACGTTGTTTTTGCTCCATTTCGTTTGTTTTATAAACTGGAGCATACTTAAACTAATTACAGACCTAGATATTACCTCATGTTATTGTATGTGCATAGTTTCATTACAATCCAACACGTAGTTTTAAAATGAGAGAGGAACTACGTTTGTATGGGAAGGTGCAATTCGGCCGAGCTTGCCGGGAACTTAATATTAACCACCCTTGTACAAGCACTTCACTAGTCACTAGACAACCGTCTATCAATTTTTTTTCTTAAAAAGCCAGTAGTGATGTTCCGGCCAATTCACGCAATGTTTCACGCTGTTTTCACTTCGACAATCAGCCGTTTTGCGGACTGGCGACGATTGGGGGTTTGCGCGCTCAGGCGTGGGGCACCCACCGGCAAAATATTTATTTCATTACTCCCATTCATTGCCTCTAATCTGTGGGACGGTTAAATTCGAGAGACGGGAAGTTTGAGAAGTGGCAGGGTTGTTTGAAATAAGAACGCTTAGCCGAACTCATTGAGTAATTCAAAAAATAACTGAGGTCAGGTAATAAATAAATTAAATTTTGACCAATATCCTAAAAACGATTTTGTTGTTACATAACACAAAATTCGCAAGTCACAACTTTTGTGTAATTAGTAACAAAATATTTTTTTACTGTTGTGCAAACATTTCTTTCAACTAGAGCGGTACTGTCATAGTAAATTTTGTAACCCCAGTAAATCCACTGCCATCTGTCGACACACTTTAAAACTAAAAATGATGATTTATAAAAATACGATAAAATGTATTTAAATATGAATAAAAAAAATATTTTATTTGCATTAATTATTTTTATGATTTTGACCCATGTTCTTTCACTGATATGCGTTAAAATTGTTAAATAACAAACGAAACCGTCAACGCCATCTATACGACAGTAGGCCAAAGCTAGTAGCGCCCTCTGAACGAGAATCAAATTTTCTTGATTTTCGAGGCACGTTTTTTCCTTAGACTGTATCCATCTATTACGGAGTTATATCTATCTTTGTTTCAATGTAACAATGTGTTTTATAAATTAAAAGTAGATAATAATATGTTAATATCTATACTCATTTATTTGATAATAAGTGTTATAAAATAAATATTAAAACTAAAACTAACTACAATTATAACCAATTATACTAAAGCTAAAAATTAAAAATACCTATTTATCAAAATTTTGTGTCCTTGGTAGGGTGCCCATCACGCAGGCAGCGTTCCCGCGCTGGATTGCTATGGCCAATCTTTGCGCGAGAAAGCCGCCTGCGCGAGGGTCACCAGTGGCCTCCCTTAGGCGGCTTATAATAGGTTGTATGTACTAGAAATAACAGTTTTTTTTTATGTGAAAAATTATTGTGTAGGTACATTACGACGTTGTAGAAACACACAAGGACGAAACTTAATAGGTAATATGAATTCGTTATTCTTTTACATAGCCAATACTATTTTATTGTGTTGACACACATTTTACATATAGGCATATTTAAAAAAGTCCTAATTCAATAACCCCAACAACAAGACAGTGCAGGAACAGATCATAGCTTACTTCGCGGGGCGTCACATCGAGGGTAGGATTTTGTCGACCCCCGTGGCGACATTATCACCCCAACACCCCTAAAACCAACCTTACTCCATTAGCCATAACGCTCCAAATCCATTGCCATCAATTTGTCAACGCAGCTTCAATGCAAAGCACTATTGTGAGGATAATGCCACGATCAAAAGTAGGTAGTTCTATTGTCGTCCCTATCAATCCAAAGCCAACCTTATTTAAAGAGTTTTAAGGTCGGTTTTTTATTGGTAAGTTGCTCAGTTTAGTGAAACCAAATAAGGGGTAAGTGAGATTCATTTAATTCGTCTAGATTGTCAGTGGAACTCTTAATTTTCATTGTGATATAGGAGGGTGTCCCAGAAGTCTTAGGGATGTGTGATTAAACATCTGCAAGTAGTAATGTGCTCAAACGGCTGTGTGGGATTGGCAGGGGGACCTTTTTTGGCAAAATGTTTGACCGTTTGTAGACAATCAATGTTGATTACAGATTACAGTCTATAGGTATATCCCATTTTTATAAAGATTAAAATTTTGTAACCTCAAAAGTAGTGCTAATTATGCCCTCACAGGGTTCATGTGGAACTACTCAGACTTTGTAATAACTATAATACCATGGTTGCAATAAATAAATATGAATATTTATTTTAGTTTTACTTTTAATTGAATAATAATATGTTGTACAAGTTGTAAAAGAAAAAAAAGAAAAATAAATGAAGAAAATATTTATTTATTTATTTTATTTCATCATCTTCCTCGCGTTGTCCCGGCATTTTTGCCACGGCTAATGGGAGCCTGGGGTCCGCTTGGCAACTAATCCCAAGAATTGGCGTAGGCACTAGTTTTTACGAAAGCGACTGCCATCTGACCTTCCAACCCAGAGGGGAAACTAGGCCTTATTGGGATTAATCCGGTTATTTATTTATTTAAACTTTATTGCACATAAAATTATAAGTACAAATGGCAGACTTAATGCCATAAGGCATTCTCTTAAAGTCAACCACTGGGCTAAAAAGAGATGGTTGATAGGTGCAGGATTAATACTCGAAAAATTAAAACATATAAATATGAATTAACTTTTTCTTCCGAAATGCTATTTAATTTGAAAATTTATTTAATTTCTATGATATTATATAATGTTGCGGTGCGGTAAATAATACGTAAACGACACTTTAATTCAGTGCATTGTTACTCAGATTTAATTTTGAAGGAAAAAGGTTACCACTACATTTATTTTAAGATTATAATAGTTCTAATCTGAAAAAAAACGGGATATAGCAATATACCAGGAGCCCGATTCAAATTCAACTATTTTCTAATTGTTTTGGACTTGTTTTGATACGACCTTGAAGATCGCTCACGCGGCTTGGTGACAACAAAACAAGATGAAGAGAAAGTCGTACGTGAGATGTGCCCTAGCCAGTCGCCAAGACGATCGTCAAGGTCGTGTCAAAACCAGTTCAAACCCATAACAAATTGTTAAATTATAATCAACCCACACTTCAACTTACTTTACTCTCATTCACTTTATATCATTGGCACTATGCCCCGGGGACCCTCTTTAGATATTGATTTTTAGTTTTTTTTAGGTATTAGTTTCAGGTTACTTTTTTTTTACTTCTTTTGCGATATTTTAATAAATTGCTCAGAATGAAATCAATTTTTAACATGTTTTTGTTTATACATACTTCTATGACGATCCTTATTGGGAGAGAAAATTATTTTAATTTATTTTATATTTATTAATGTGTAATGTTTGACGATCATGATAAGAAGATAAGCACGTCAGCATGAATTACAGACCTAGATATACCTCATGTTATTGTATGTGCAAAGTTTCATTACAATCTAACACGTAGTTTTAAAATGAGAGCGGAACTACGTTTGTATATGGAAAGGTGCAATTCGGCCGAGCTTGCTGTGGACTCTTAATAAATCACTCTTTAGCGATAAGTAATACAGCAACAGGTTAACAATATCAGTTAATCAAAAGTTTTTTAAATCTTGTATTTTCTATCGTTACTTTTAATAACGTGAGTAGTACAAATAGAAGGCAAAACAGAGCCCGTTTTCGCCTTCTGGCTAAAACATTTATGCAGACCCTATATATAATGTATACATAAAAGGGGCACGGGCCCTTGTCCTCCGTGATCTAATAAACTGGACCCGGACGTTCAAATAATTCGCTAACATACCTTGTATACGTGTACACGTATTGCGCATAACGGATGATGCTGTGGGGAAACTGAAATGTTATGAATGTTGAAATAGTTACCGTAAGTTTTTCTTGCTGGGGAAATTATTAAGGTCTACGTTAACTTGGTGTTTGTGTGTGTCTTTGTAGGTGTATTGTGCAACATAATGTAATGCAATAACTGCAAATTATTGGCGTCGTCGACTTTTAGGTATAGTCACCTTCCAACCCACCTGCTAACCAAATTTAGTATAAAAATAATGGCTCCACTAACATAAAGAACCTTGATTATTTCCAGATTACTTCCGATTTCTTTGTTCTGTGTTTGTTAAACAATATCTTGAGTGTAAGTAACATCATAAAGTATAACGCGAGGTCTGTTCTGGACAACTGGTTTTTTATTCCGCCAAATTGCACAAGTGTCATGTCCAATTGTCCCCCCAAGCCGCACTTGAACTGAGCTGTATTTGATTCCCGTTGAATACAAACTACACAATACAAATACAAAAACGTCCCGATTACATGCCCAATTGAGGCCGGAATAAAACGCATTGGTTAATTTTAACAATAGGTCTGCGCGGTGGTTGGAGCGATGTCGTTGTAGAGTAGTTTAATATGTAGGCAGGTCAAAATTGTAACTTTCTTGATTTTTACACATTATTAATTATGATAACGGAACTTTTTCTTGGGGACTTTCTTCGTTACCACAGGGATAATGCCGTCTTCGAAACTTCGGAGGTAATTTTAAAACTTTTTTTTACTTTATTGCACAAAAGAAAAACTTAGTGTACAAAAGGTGCATTAGAGAAAAAAAGTATTCTTTTAATTGCTTGATTTTAGTATTTTATACCTACAAGTTGTAAACTTTTTCTTTCTACCCCTTCCTAAGTTTCTAAACCTTAGCCATATTTTTCGAACTGAATGTAATAGGTTGTATGAGCAACTTTCACTATGAGACCAACCCCGTAATTTTTTTTATAAGACCTTGTTTATTTCCATATTATGATACCTGTAGGTACATAAATTACATAAATTCGAAAACCGCTAAACTTGTAAGTACTCAACTAAAATATGCATATTTAAATTTACTGCATTATAAATTGAGATTCAAATCGTATAAACTTTTTATCGCTGTTTTACAACTGTTCCGTCTCTTTCTCTCTTTCGTTCAAAGAAAAGGAACAAGATCCCTGCTGCGTTGCCCCCATGATTTTTACATATCAATCAAAGGTTCTTGAACTTGCATATGCGTGTACGATAGTTCTTATTTTAATGGACCAAGATTGAGTTTTGCATGGAATAAACGCATTTGGTGAGATGAGATACAAAGGGGCTAGTATTGAAAACCGCTGGTCGATACAAAATTCTGCATTTTAGTTATACTCAGAAAACATTAAAGCAAGTTAATTTAATAATAAGAATTTATCGATTAAATTAAACCTACCAGAATTTTTGTCTATTATCATTTCTATGGCTTGAGTATTGCAAAAGCGATAAATATGAAAACATGCGATACATTCATTTTCAAAAATGTCAATCGTTAAGTAACACATTATTTAAGTTTTGATTTTCAGTGAGCGAATCGACAAACAGCATACGCAACCTGCTACCGTATGAGCAAGGTCTACTACGCCTTTTTCAGGGTTCCGTACCTCAAAAGGAAAAAACGGAACCCTTATAGGATCACTCGTGCGTCTGTCTGTCTGTCTGTCTGTATGTCCGTCTGTCACAGCCTATTTTCTCCGAAACTACTAGACCAATTAAGTTGAAATTTGTCATGCATATGTAAGTTTGTGACCCAAAGACGAACATGTAACGTAAACTAATGAATTTTGAACACGGGGGCCACTTTTGGGGGGTAAATGAAAAAATTTAAAAATAAAAAATTTCAAACTATATCGTGTTACATACCAAATGAAAGAGCTCATTGTGAGAATCTCAAATATATTTATTTTATAATTTGAGGATAAACAGTTTAGAAGTTATTAAAGAAAATAGGCAAAAAATTACCATTCCCCCCTTTATCTCCGAAACTACTGCGTCTTAAATTTTGAGTAAAATACACAAAATAGATCTTTATCTATAGATTACAGGAAAACCTATTAGAAATGTGCAGTCAAGCGTGAGTCGGACTTAATAACTTAGTTTTGGATCCGACCCCTACGGGTTTTTTAAAAACATTTTAGTCACGTTTCACATAAAAAATACATTGTTTAAATTGTGTAATGTACGGAACCCTTGAAACGCAAGTCCGACTCGCACTTTGCCGGTTTTTTGGGGACATCTTACACAGATCACTAGCAAAGCAAAGCTTGTACTATGGGTGCTAGCCTGCTAGGCAACGACATACATACTTATATAGATAAATACATACTTATATATGCAGGAAACACCCATGACGCAGGAACAAATATTTATGTTCATCACACAAATAAATGACCTTACCGGGATTCGAACCCAGGACCATCGCATACCACCGGCTTCACAGGCAGGGCGGCTTCTCATACTAAAAGAGTTTTTGACACATTTGTATGGTAGCCGCCACAGTATCGCTGTATTATGACGGGTGCGTTCAAGTGCGCACACTTGAACACATGCGATTCGTTCCTTATTGAACTGTCAGCATTGACAGTTACACTTATCGCTGTATTGTGCGTAATGATGCATAAGGCGATTGTTGTTGAGTTTGGTAAGTTTTTAAGTTGGTACAGTCACTGCAAAGAGAATATACACGGTGTTACTTGAGCCACTGAAAACCTGAGACACCTCAACAGTTTTTTTTTATCTCATCTTACGTATTTATTGTATAATCCGATAAATATTTAAAAAAATATTCGTTGTTTAGTTTTCTTAACAATTCTATTCGACTGGTAATTCTACACAAGATGCTTCGTCGTTTTAGTGACGTCAAACAATTGCTAGTTACCATCGTAAACACTGTTAACTGACCATTTGCATACCTTACTGCAACGAGATAAGATTTACCAATGGCCAGTTAAGGGTGTTGCTCATTGACAAATAACGTGTCAAATGCTAGTTATTGCATTACAAACTTGTAGACTGGGCATATAAAAATAATAAAAAAACTACCCCTATTAAAATATAGCGCAAGCGATTCTCCTGAACAAACTGTTATTAGGTTTTCAGTGGGTCATGAAAAATCGTGTACATATAGAATAGAGGGAGTGCTGTATTACGGTTTTTTTGTAAAATAAAATTATCATTTTAAAGTTTCGCACAATCAGTTATACAGTCGCTTTCAAAAGTAACCTACTGGTAATATTGCTCAGTAATATCTGAACATAAAACTCCAAGACAAAAACCGATGATTTTTGTGTATCTCGTGTGCTCCGACGATTTTAATGGCAACTGTACCCATCAACAAGATTTTTTTTACAAAACGCATACGCACTTTTTCTAAATTTTTGTCGGAAGTGTAAAATATATCAGGTATCGATATAATGGACATAAAGGAGGGATATTTGGTGCAATGGACAATTTTATCAAGCGATATGTTATGTCTATTGTGTGAAGATTATGTCAGATTTGTATAGGTAAAATGCAATTGTTGGCCAAACGTTTTGACATGCTGTGCTAAGTCAAGTGATATGTTTATTCATGTTTACTTATAGTGAAGATATTTTTTACGAGAATACTATAGAGAACGAGCACAGGGGGTCTACCGCATATATTAAACATACACGACCGCATTAAGGATGACTCAGGTTAGACCGGGCCGTGACCGGGCCGGAGCTTCCGGCGCTTACTTTTCTATGACATGACAGGTGATCACGTGATGCTTTCCATAGAAAACGAAGCGCCGGAAGCTCCGCCCCGGTCACGGCCCGGTCTAACGTGACTCGTGAGTCATCCTTTATGAAGCGTTTACTAAAAGTTCAAAAGTTCAAATATACTTCATTCATGTAGGCCTAGTACAAGCACTTATGAATGGTGAATAATATGTACATATATATTATCTTAAGCTAATTATCAGAGCAATTTATTGATGTTAATATTATTCCATAATAATATTGAATATACAGATCAAATTTAATACTAAGAGTTTCATAAAAAGATCGTCAAATATAACAAATGTATAAAAATACTAGTCAAGAATGTTACTAGAATAAAATCTAAATGTCAAAATAAGCAACCAAAGAAGTACATACATTGGATTACCAATTTCCTGCATTAATCAAATATTTTGTTGGGTCAGTTGGGTCGCATTTCTTACTTAACCCACTTTTCTGCTAGCAGAAAAAAGTCAAATATTATGCCTACATGCTAAACGAAAGTCGGCAAAGGTAAGCTTCTGCTAAATAAAGAAATAAAGTTTGATCAATGTAGGATATTTTGTTTAAAAATTACAAACCAACCGGCGTAACAAATAATTCGCAAGTCCCAAATTTATTAAAATATTTTGTTACTGTTAAGAGTGTTATGCAAACATTTATTTCAGTGTTATCAAATTTGATTGTAGCCCTGACCGTCTAGGCGTCTACCATGAGTTGTCTCGCGCGCGAGTCCATATTTGAAGTCGCGCGAAATGTATGGAGTAGCGCGCGAAAACGTAACTCATGCTGAACAGGTTTGAAAAGGTAACAGTTACTTTAGCACTTATTAGCATGACTACAATAATAATAATTTAATAACGTACAATTAGATATCAAACATAGATACGACATTCAAACACTAACAAAATGTTATCAGTTTGCAGATCTGTGCAAACCTTGTTAATTTTGTTATTGTACTGTTACAATTACAATGTTGTTGTTTTACGATATAGGTATTTGTGCAAGATTGTAGCTCGAACTAATATTAGTGGAGCAAACTGAGGAGAAATTATAGCTTTGCTTTGCTTATCTCTTTATCTATGAAAGTTACATTATGTTAGAAGGCTGAGACAAATGCCTAAATATTTTACGCTTGAAATTAAATTCTTTAAGAATTTCTTTTTCCCACCTTTATAACCCAGAGCTCAAAGAGGAATCTGGACCATGTAGGGATTAATCCAGTTTTCTGCTGTACTTATCGAATAACTTATAATTACAATATTTTAATCGCGACCAACTATATGATAGAGCATTAGATACTGAAAAGCTACTACGGCTTCAATTACGATCAGTATGGATTATGATGGTCACTCTTCTCTAAGGTGATAATGCTTGTTTTGTTTCTTATCCTAAAGTTTGCTTTATCACGTGGATAACGGCGTCCATCATACGCCAGCAGGTATAATCAATGACAGCATTGACATACGGCCTAAGCAAACAAAAGTGCAGTTTCTTTTCTGTCAAAATCCCCATGTTTGTTCTGCCGTGAGTCCCAGTTGTCTCTTATCAAAATGAAACGACATGTCACAACGTTTTTAAAGACTGTTTGTATAACATGAATTACTGGCATTAGTGGCATTGCTTACAGTCGCGGAGATAAGTTTTAGAACATAATTACCGGGCGCTATATTTTATATATATAAAAAAAAAAAAAAACGTTTATTCAAAGATCTTACTTACAACTAACTACATATTTTCTTCTGCCAAACCACACAGTGGTTTGTTGGCAGTGGTTGCGGTAGGTAATTCTATATGCGAGAATTCAGAGGAGGAACGGAAGTTCCCACATGGTCCTAGCACCTCCACCATATGCCACATGGTGGTCACCAGCAGTGAGACACCTAAACCTCGCGCACCCTCGAGGCACGTAGACGTCGCGACCCCCATGGCTCCGCTATTTTAAACTTCATAAAGTGACGATGCAAATGAATTAAGAAGAGATTAAAGGATGACTCACGTTAGACCGGGCCGTGTCCGGGCCGGAGCTTCCGGCGCTTCGTTTTCTATGGAAAGCATCACGTGATCAACTGTCATGTCATAGAAAAGTAAGCGCCGGAAGCTCCGGCCCGGACACGGCCCGGTTTAACGTGAGTCATCCTTATTTTTAACATAATATACGAGTAAACGTGACATTCAGCGCATATAAGTACTTATACAATACAATAAATTAGACTTAAAAATAAGGTATGTACCGTAAAATGGGGTGAGTAGGGTTCGCGGGGAGAGTTGGGTTATGAATGGAGAGAGAAGGGATGAAAGGGGGGGTGAGATGGGTTTTTAAGGCTAATGCTACAAAAATAATGTATTCCAATTTAAAATGGAGCTATAGTAATACTCATAATAAAACAAAAACGATCCAACAATCTTCCAAAATCACCTTTGTATGAAAACCCATCTCACCCCAATTAAGAGGGACTACGGGGTGAGGTGGAATTTCCTGTTTATCGTCAAAGTTTTGAAATGGAACTACCCAAAATAAAATAAAAACAAAATTCAAACGTCCGGAACACTAATTTTATATACCATTCAGTTTGCATATGCAAAAATAAAATGTTATCGAGGTTTGAATGTCAGTTTTGCACCTGCTCACCCTATTTTACGGTACCTTAAATTTACATTGCATTAATTTTATATCGATTATGTATCAATAAAACTTTATATAATTATGTGACAATTTACTGCTGAATGCGGCCTGAACATATCTCGCAAATGTATGGTCTATATAACTTAACCTTAACTCTAGTGTAGCTAGAATAATTAACTACAAAGTGAAATCTAATACGAATACATAATAACATGTACATATCTAATACCGGGAATTGGCGAAACGGCTGGTGGATGGGAGCGGAGATAAGAGAGCTGGCAGCTTCCTCGCCCAACGCTTGAGCATAGCGATCCAGCGCGGAAATGCTGCCAGCATCCTCGGCACCATGCCACGGGGGCCCATTTTAGATTTAGATTTTTAGTTTTATAGTAGTTTTAGTTTAGTTAATTAGATTGTGCCTTTCACTTTAATGATAGTAAACAACTATAGAAATACGAATCTACTTATAATTCCAAAGTTTTGTTAAGACATTAATCTTGGCATAAGATAACAGAACACTTTTCTACATACAAGTCCATAGTGTTTTCCAAATAAACTAATGTTGGTTGTTCATCCAAACATCACGGAGTTATGTTTGTCCCGAGTTTGTGTTGCGAAACGAGATGTAACATTGTGAAATGGTTTTATTGTTATTTGCCCGTAATTAGATAATTAGTAGGATTAGTTAGTTTTTAGGGTTCCGTACCCAAAGGGTAAAAAGGGACACTATTACTGAGACTCCACTGTCTGTCTGCCTGTCTGTCTGTGATGTTTTTTGCCGTTTTTTGCGTAATGGTACGGAACCCTTCGTGCGCGAGTCTGACTCGTACTTGGTCTGTTTTTTGTGAGCTTAAGAGGATATTGCTTATTTTAGTTTTACGTGTGTGGATATCAACAAGTTCAACAACATATAAAAACAATAGTTCTTTCTTTTGTTACAGAAAATCTAGAAACCTTAATTTGTAATAATTAAGGCCGTTTCATCGGTTTGCCGCTATCACTGTCACATTTCGCAAGAAAAAACGGGACCATGCGCGCCAAGTGTCAATTTTGATCGAATTTTGACGATTTTTATTTATTTTTAAAACGTTTCCTTACAATGCAAATTCGTAAGCGGTAAAATTACTATTTAAGTTAAGATTGTTTTTTTTTGTTTATAGTGTAACTATCACATAAAAAATAACCGAGGTAAGGGATTAAAAGTCCTAGTTAGAGGTTACTTTGGGAATTAATTGTATGGAGCGAAGTGTCATAATTCGTGTATCGGAAGCTTATAAATTAAAGATAATATAATCAAGAACTACATATATTTTTCCACGTCTAAGAATATATCAACGACATCAACGTCTCTTAGAAAAATATGATCATATAATGACCGGTCTGGCCTAGCGGGTAGTGACCCTGCCTGCGAAGCCGAATGGTCCTAGGTTCGAATCCCGGTAAGGGAATTTATCTGTGTGATGACACAGATATTTGTTCCTGAGTCATGGTTGTTTTCTATGTATTTAAGTATTTATATATTATATATGTCGTTTTCTGAGTACCCACAACACAAGCCTTCATGAGCTTACCGTGGGGCTTAGTCAATTTGTCTAAAAAATGTCCTATAATATTTATTTATTATATAATGAGATTTTTCGCTTTCTGGCTCAGGGAACCGCCTTAAATGTATGAAACCGATATGCGTCACGACACAACACAACACGACACGTTTGGTTACTCCAGTTTGGCGCATTTATAGTATATGTGTAACTGTGTAACTGTTTTATATGAATATATTTTTTATACTACGTTGGTGGCAAACAAGCATACGGCCCGCCTGATGTTAAGCAGTCTCCGTAGCCTATGTACGCCTGCAACTCCAGAGGAGTTACATGCGCGTTGCCGACCCTAACACTCCTCTCCCTCGAGCTCTGGCAACCTTACTCACCGGCAGGAACACAACACTATTAGTAGGGTCTAGTGTTATTTGGCTGCGGTTTTCTGTAAGGTGGAGGTACCTCCCCAGTTGGGCTCTGCTCTAGATCTGGAATGACATCCGCTGTCCTGTGCCCTACCACACAAAGCGAGATGTCATTCACAGTGCCCATACCTCTCTTTTGGACGTGAAATGAATTAATAATAATAATATTTAGACAAATGTGAACCGGGCCTAACGCTTGTGTTGCTGCTGTTGTGTTGAAGGCTTGTATCCAGTATCGTTATGCGTTCATGTCTAGAGACTTTTCTAACTCACATTCATTGATCCTCTCATGTCTTAGCATCGTGTGAGGTACCGCTGGACAAACTCCGTCAACTGTCGGCGGGAAAGCTCGGCTTACGCGTTATCAGTGATAACGGCCGCGAATTACGTCACGCTCTTGCGGCTTTGGGTGGTCTTGACTTTAGCTTTCATTTTATTATAAAATCTAAGGACATAGAGTCCGTGTCCGTGTAAGCTAAAAAAATTGTTTTGTAATGTTCAATTCGAGCTCTTTCGAATGATATCCCACTCGACCTAGTAACTAGACTGACATTTGCCCCCACTTTGCATTGGGCATTTTTCATAATTAATAAAAAAAAAAAAATTACACATCCAATGTGTTCAGGTTAGCGCTGTTCATAACTATTCCAAATTTTCAAATCGATAGCTTCAGTAGTTTTCGAGATATTTAGCAATGTGACAGACAGACAGACGGACAGAGCCACACCATAAGGGTTCCTTTTGTACCTTTTTGGTACGAAACCCTAAAAAGCACGGACTCGAATAGAACAAAGTGAATGAGTGTCATTATACCTACATGTCATATTTCCATGATTTTGACATTAATCCGACTCTGAGGTTCGTAATTAAATTATGCAGACCATTAAACAAAAAAAAAACTGTTTAAAATAGTAAATGCGTAGAATTTGTAATAATTACAATAAACGCCTAGTCTCGGTTGACATATTTAATAATACGCGATCTAACTTCAAGCGCAAAGTCAGCTTGCTCCTATAATTTTAATTACCCATATTGTAGCTTCATTTCTTGTGTACTATTTATTTACTGTAATTTGTGTAATAATTATTTTTGTGTTTATGTAAGTTTAGCTGCTTAAGTTATGTTACGAGTAACTATCGTTATTGTTTAGTTTTAGTTATGTAGTTTTAGTTTTAGTAGGGATATCTGTTTATGTTCCGATTACAACGCTGTCTGCCTGAACTCCTAGTGGGAATTGTGTTAGGATGCATGCTAAACCTATCATTTTATAATCTTATCTGTGTATTGTCACTGGCCTGTATCTGTTTTTTCCCCAATAAAGAAAAATAAAAATAAAAATAAATAATAATGTAAATAAATGTTAGCATGAACACTCTAAAACGCCAGTACGGCAAAGCCGTCTGATAAATGCACAACATCTAATAGAACATATTAAAATTTAATTATATAAAAATAAAAATCCCAGTACCTAAGTAATATTATTATAATTTTAATAAAGTTTTTAATTAATAAAAATAAATAAATAAAAATAAAATAAATATTATAGGACATTCTTACACAAATTGACTAAGCCCCACAGTACGCCCAAGAAGGCTTGTGATGTGGGTACTTAGACAACGACATATATAATATACAAATTAATTACATTACCTACCAATTTACTTAGTATTAAGGGGATTTATTTATTATTAAGGGGAAAGTGGAAGACCGCACGCTACCGCTTCTCCGTGCAAACGTATACCCTAGTCCCCATTTTCCTCACTGAATATTAACATTTTATAAAATATATTTTTTACACAATTTTCACCACACCACAGCATTTTAACCACACATGGAATTAACCCCTTGGTTGTTACGTGCATAATTTGGTTTTATCGTAGCTCAGTTGTACAAGCTACAATAAAACCAAAATACTGAGCTACCTACTCTTTTTGGTCTACACATCTACAATAATATAAAAAGCCTTAAAAATTTTAATCAATATGATTTTAGACTTTTATCCCAGTAATAAATGTCATTATCTTCTGATACGTCATTTCCAAACTTAAATGGAGCTGGGCGGGACATGTTGCCAAACAGAGTGATGGCAGGTGGGCCAAAATGTTAACGGAATGGTGGCCGCTTTCAGACGAAAGGAGTGCCTGGCGTCCGTTGGCTCGTTGGGTGGACGACATTCGGAAGACTCCGGGTCACTTCTGGATGAGATTGGCTCAGGATCGGGATAAGTGGCGTAGGTAGGTACTCGAAAAGAGGTCTATGCTCAGCAGTGGGCGATATCAGAAGGCTGATATGATGATGATGATGAATAAATGCAAAGCTTCATCAGGAAAATTCGAAAATAAATTAGGTTAGAAACCAATGTTTTACTTACCATGTAATCCATATCCATACTATCCATATCCATACTAATATTATAAATGCGAAAGTCTCTGTCTGTCTGTCTGTGTGTTACCTCTTCACGCTTAAACCGCTGAACCGATTTAGTTGAAATTTGGTATACAGATAGTTTGAGTCCCGGGGAAGGACATAAGGATACTTTTTATCCCAGAACTCACCCCTCAAGGGGGTGAAAAGGGGGGTGGAAACTTGTATGGGGAATCAATAACCGCTGAACCAATTTAGATGAAACTTGGTATGGGGATAGTTTGAGCTGTGGGAAAGGATATAGAATAATTTTATGCCCGAAATCATCCCTTAAGGGTGTAAAAAATGGGGTGGAAATGTATAGTGTGGACCAATTTGGGGGTGAAAAAGGATGTATTAAAAAGCAGATTTGTTTAAGAATTAAGGTACCCAAATTACTAATTCCACGCAGACGAAGTCGCGGGCAAAAGCTAGTCTTCAATAAACGGGACTCTCCTATCATAGATTTTTATTAAGGTAAACCAGCTGTTTCCATAAGAATTTTCTTTTACATTACTTACATAAATGTCATTAAGAGTCTGCAGCAAGCTCGGTTCTCCACACGATTAGAAAGAATTTAAGTTTTTCATACTAAACTTGTTTTTTGCTTTATTTAGTTTGTTTTATAAGCTGGTGCTATATAAACTAATTACAGGCATAGATTTCAATCAAAAGGTACCACATTGTCGCTTGCTATAAGGACGCTCTGACAGGTTATTCGTATAAAGATACAATCCAATTTCTTCCTTATGGTATTAAGCGACCTTTTGTTTGAAAACGTCACAAATAATTATTTTAGTTTTAATTTAATGCTTGTTTTGCATTATTATTATTATAAACTAAATTTTTAATTTCATAAAACTGTTAATACCTACATTCGCAGTGATATTTGGTTCCCGGACAAGGCTAATTAACCAAATTAGGTATTAGATTAATTTTTAAAACAGGAGAGTGCAGCCATGGACGGACTTTTAATTATTCGTCATAAATAATCAGTCAATACAAAATATTAGTCATTATTTCAAATAAACAATAATCAGGAATACATAATTATTTCAGTACGCGGAGGAAATACTCGTAGAAAGCCATAATATCTATTGGCTATAAAGTTACTGCTTGTGCATTTATGATTGCTAGAATATTGCTTTAGATGACAATATTTTGCTGAAAAGTCAAAAACTGCAAACACTTCAATAGTGATATGTATTTTAATATGGTTACCTACTTACCTACAAACTAATTAATTTAATTTTGTTCCATTCAGAAAAAAAGAAAAAAAAACATGTCTAATTAATACATATGTAGGTATGTTTGTAGGCTAGGTACTTGGAAATTCAGAATTTTCAATACCTACATAGTATTGAAAATTCTGAATTAATATTCCGCCGTCGGGCGGGCAGTTCGGTCCCTATTGTGGCCAATTAAGTAAAATTAATCTAAAAAGAACCTGACGAATGAAAAATACGAGAGATCGGTCATATTATTTTAATTTTATATTTCATATCTTAGAAACGAATTAGTTACACAAAATATACTACAATTATGAATTATCATAAATACAAATGGTTCGGCGATTTATTTACCAGAAAAGTAGGCATTTACCTACTTTATCTACACTAAGTATTGCGTACCTACTTACAAAGTTAAGTTAAAAATATTTACATAGGAAAAAACTACGAAACTACTTTGTACATAGAATGACTAGATTTTATTAACTTATTTATATAAACAAACTAATATTAACAAAAATAGGCACCTTTAGTATTATAGGAGTTGATCCAGTTTAGTTTGGCAAAAAAATCACAACGCAACGAACTAAATTAATATTTGGCACAATTATTTACAAGTTAATTCTTACTTAAGTATTGTAGTTGTTATTAAATCTCTGATTATAATTAATATTTGCTTGACACGGACGAGATAGAAAATAATAGCAGTATCCGACGGCTTTTTAAAATAATGAACCGTCGCGGCAATTACAGATTTTTACTTAATTAGCGCTTTTCAATTTTAGTGGACGGTCTACTTTTTGTTACTGTTTTACTGAACACAGCAGCACGAACCAATAAGAACCTAATAGCAATAATAGCCTCATTTCTAATCAGCACACAAAACATACCCGTCTTTACATATACTGTACAAACACCACTAAGGAACACAGTCTCGAAAGTCACTTGAACCGACGTCTAGAACGGATCGACGAAGAAGGCTCATCTCCAGTCGTCCGGCGGGCCGCTGCCCTGGTACAGCGGGCTGAAGGCACTTCGCCGCGGCTCGGATTCCACTTGAGATCCTATTATGGATTCAATGGAGAACCCGTTGCGGGATCGCTTGGATCTGGGCTCGGTGGTCTCGGAGACTCGCGGCGGGAGCGGCACGGGCCGGAGCGTCGCCGGCGGCGGGCGCGGCAGCGACAACAGCGGCGTTGGAGGAAGATAACAAGGCAGCGGCAGAAGCGGGGCGTAAGCTTCTCTCGCCAGCATCGCCACCATGGCATGCGCATGCTGCAGCGATGGCGCCGGCCGCTTGTAACGCTTCCGTCGCCTCAAAAAACTCCCATTGTCAAACATATCCTCCGCCAAAGGATCCAACGTCCAGTAATTCCCTTTCCCCGGATTCCCTGGCTCTCGAGGTATTTTTATGAAGCAGTCGTTCAAACTCAAGTTGTGTCTAATAGAATTCTGCCAAGCGGGAAACTTTTCACGATAATACGGGAATCTGGTCATGATGAACTCACAAATTCCGCTGAGAGTTAATTTCTTGTGTGGAGACTGGAGAATTGCCATTGTTATTAAAGCTATGTAGGAGTACGGTGGTTTGATGAGTTGGGTTGAAGATTTCTGTTTAGACTTCTTAGGTGATAAAGGTTTTGATTCACTAGGGCTGGAGGCGTCGTAGCGTTCTGAGTCGCTGGACGGCGGCGGCATGTCTGGCGTGTCTTCGTCAACAGAAACGTAAGTGTCATCTTGAGGATATTCCTCCCTGTCATCCCGGAGGTAATGGGGCAGGTAGAGCCTGGGTGGTGGCCGGAGGTCCAGCGGCAGGTCGCCCTCGATGATCATGTCGCGGTATTGTGTGAGATCGCATTCCTCCATAGCGTCACATGTCAGAGGTGCGTTAGGGCGCGTGGTTGCGCGCGGACTGAGCGAGCCGTAGCTCCGCCCTGCGGCCCCCACCGAGCGCAGCCCCCGGAGCCCCGGGGCCGCGTTTACGTTCCAGTAAACACAACAATTGTCGTTATTATTCCTGCGGGTCTCGCTTTGTGCATGAATTTCAGGCCGTCGACTAATAATAATTATTAGACCGCTTATCGATTCAACTTTGTTGCGGCGGATCCAGTTCCGATTCGTTTTGGTTTTTACTTTTTGTTTGTATCTTTTCAGATTAGAATGTTTGGTTAGTTTGTGACTGATGAAGCTTTTTACTAGTAGGTAGTTCAATGTTTTAGGCAATAACGTACCTACCTAAGTACCCTTATTATAGGTACAGTTTTCATTAAATTTAAATTATAGGTAATAGGAAGATATAGAGGTCTTCGTAGTTAGTAGACTGTTAGAGTAAGTTTGTAATTAAATACATAATTACCTTAGATAGTAAGAAGTTTTAAGAATAAGTATTGTAGTAGCTACACTACAACATATTGCACAGCTACAATACCTACCTACTGCTAAAATTAAAATTATATTTATTCTGTTTACATCATAAGTACGTATAGAGCTTTATCGTTGAGTAATCAGAATCTGAGAATAATATAAAAGCGTCTCAAAGAACGAGCGCAAAAGTAATACTATAAAATATAAAAAGATTCAACAAAACGAGCAAAGGCAACTGTTTACAGAGATATGTATGCGACGCGATCCTTTAATCCCGAGCTAAAGGACTCGAGATCTATTGAAAAAAATCTCATAAAGCGAATTCTGGTACTCCATTCAGGTAGACTTCAAATAAAACGCGCGTAAAAAATATTCGCCAACGAAACGCCTTGACAATGCGAGCGGGACTCTAGAAAACCCTCGTATATGTTGCCTACCATAACATTTACCCCTCAGGCGTTGAGGGAAAAGCTACGCGGCGGACAGAGACAAAAAACGGTATAGAAAGAGAGGTGACGCAAAACGAACCAATCGGTAAGAGGATTGGCATGGGCGGAGCCCCCAAAGCTAACATGTCAGGGCGTGGCATAAGATCCCATTATTGTCTGGCAAGGCAAATAATATTTTGCACAATGTACACATTGGCGAGGGGGGAGATGGGGGGGTTGCTAATTTATTCCCAACTTCGGTCACGGGTTGTTTTTCAGCTTTGCGAGGCTGTTGTTTAAATTGGACGTTAGTTATTTGTATGTAGCCTTCTGGAGCCATTGTCTCTTTAATGAAGGAATTTGTCGTTTGCCGCGCGGAATATTAGGCTTTGTATACGTATACACGTATTATAGCTCGCTAGTGAACAAAGGATTACTTTATTTATAGCTGCGGGACTTTACATAGGACGATGATGAATGAAGATACGTTTGAAAATGTTTTATTTAAGTAGTAGTTTCAAAGTTTATTGAAACTTTTCTTGAAACTTTTCTTGAATAATTTATATTATTAGTTTTAGAAAAGGGGATAATTTAATTTTCTATATCTTTATCATTAAACGTTAACTATATGAGAGAAAAACAATCGTTTTCATTACTTTTGTTTTCCAGTTTAGGTACTATGTACATAGATACATATATAGCTGTGTACTTAGGGATTTTTGCTGCTAATATATTGACATAAATTTGTTTGAATGAATAAAGCCAGTTATACCTACTATTTCGGGTTTTTTTAAGTATTTTAATAAAAATAACAATTACAACATTAAATTGTATAGCTAAAATACAATTTAATGTAGTAATGGCACAAACATATTAAATATATTCAAACGGATCACTCACGTATTTCTCGAAGTCTGCATCGGTCCGCTAACGCGCGTGGCTCCTGTTGAAGCTTCTCGTTATTGAGCGTAACATGTCGAGTAATCATTGACTTAAAATACGTCAGTGACCCGTTTTAATATGAACCTACAATTAATAATGTTATTGACAGGTTAAGGGGCCCACTGACTATCAGTCCGCCGGACGATATCGGCCTGTCAGTTGTTCGGAACTGTCAAATTTTTGTTCTAACTGACAGGCCGATATCGTCCGGCGGACTGATAGTCAGTGGGCCCCTTTAGGGATTATTTCAAATTTCGTAGAAATCATAAATAGGGTAGGGTGGTCTAAGACTGCGCACTTAAGGTTTGAGACGTGATAAAATAAAAACAAACGGTATAATTAAAGTCAACTTTTGTTATTTTCTTCCCGAATAACAAGACAACATAATTTTAAACTCTATTAGTAAATGAGATCAACCAATCTTGATATATTAGAGCATAATTGGAAAACGAGAAATGCGCATTCTTACACTACCCGCGTTGTAAGAATGCGCAGCAGGATGTGTAAGATTGCGCGGGTGGTGTAAGAATGCGCGATACCTAAGGAAACGCGGTAGCATATCCAGCCAAGTTTAATTATTTACATAAGTCACAAGCAAAGGCGGCAGCACCCGTGTGCGCTGTGTATTGATCATGCCACCATTCATTACAAGCGATACACGTGATCCAGTCTTCAGTAATTGGATCTTTATAGATTTCGCCACATCACGGGCATGCCCAAGAGGGTCAACATCATTTACAACAACATAGCTTGTATAAATTGTAGATTGCTCTTTGGCTTCAGCAAAATTAGCCTCGTGTTTTCTCGTTCGGTTACAGAACTAGCCAAGAAATCAGCTTCAGTGAATACCTCAGGATTACAAGGTGATATTCCTAAAGGTTTAAAACTTTCAGCAGCGCATGCGGGGTTTGCAGCTTTGGGATAAGCTGGAGTGAAGATTTTAAACATTTGGAATATTTATAGTTTTTCCTGGGTTATTTCTGAGCCATTTTTCACATTCGTGTGGAAATGGATGTGTAAGACTGCGCGCGCATTTTTACACATTCGTACCATGCGCATTCTTACACATTCCTCCATTTTCACTAAAACATACTGGTAACGCCACCTATGCAAAATGACGTGAACTAGCGACGGCCGTTCAAACGCGCCATCGCATACGCGATCCAAATTCAAGATCTCATATTTTAATTTACCTAGGTCTTATTAGTGACAATACATTTAAATTGAAGAAAAATAAGATCAAAATGTGATAAAAACTTCAAACTTAACCTAGAGTATCTTATTTTCACAGTAAACTAAATTGATTCCGGGAGCAGTAACAGGTGCTATTACACTTCAAAACAGCACTGAAGTTAGCCACGAACTTCACTTTGTATTTAAGTTATGACGTATGCGCATTCTTATCGACCGCGCAGTCTTAGACCACCCTACCCTAATATATTTATTTCCACCATCCAGATAGATAAAAGGAAAATTATACAACTGAGATTTGCCATAATCCTTACTAATTCTATAGGTAAATGCGAAAGTGACTGCCTGTCCGTCTGTTCGCGCTTAAGAGTATGCATACGGCAGCTGAAATTTAAATATTTTAGGTGAATATATCCGTCTCGCTAACGGAAGCGGCTCGGCAGGTTAGGCGAAAAATTCTACGTAAAAATCTCAAGAAACGAAGTTTCGTACTTGACTGTTTCTTCCTCCAAAACTTAACCAAATGTAACGAAATTTGAGATCTACATGGTAATGAAATTATCTGTGTTGGACTGTTTGGCTTTTTAGGCTAATTGATGTCAGTTTTGAGTACCATGCTTCTCTTTGCGGCCTAGTAAATTAGGTTGTTATGCGAATATTTAAAGTGCTCTAGCGCCTTAAAAAACAAAAATATCAAACAGCAAAACAGTCCGACACAGATGTCCTGTGTTAAAAAAGTGATTGCTCTAGATTCAAAAATCACGGAGGAAACAGTCGAGTACGTTTGTATGGAGAAATGACCACTCCTGTTGCCTCTTAAATCATAAGTATCGTCATCCCATGCAGATGAAGTCGCGGACAGAAGATGGTAACCTAATATTCGGTAAAAAAAATATGAAAAATAAAACCAGATAATTTATTACAAACTTAAGTAAATAACCATTTTATAAACCTAGGTTTCTATTATGGATTATATTAGGGTCATGTCTATTCTTTAAATATTTTTATTATTTCATTATTGTGGAGTACATAAAAGTTAAAAAAACTTTGTAAAACGTATGCAAAGTTTAGAATAGTCAGTCAGTATCTACCAGTCAGCATTTTCAAACAAACAAACAATAATTTATTTGCAAAAAAAGGGTAACGTTTACAGGTCTGTAAGTAAATACTTTCTTTCACCTTTTCAGTTGTGTACAACAACATGTTCAGTTTATAACAAGTCAGTTTTCCAATGAATCATCTACGGCTGTTTTTAGTAGTCGCAATACAGGGTCTTTAGGTAATTCTTGCACATTGTGGAACAAATGTTTGTCAAACTGCGACTTTAAAATCTTAAAATGTCGTTCGGAATAACCTTTCTCGTAATCCTTCGGCGCGCGTAAACATTTCAACAAGATAAGTTGGTAAGCCCAGTCTAGGATTAGCTCCGGAGCTAGTTTAATACTGGGTACAGTTGGCTGAAAGTATTGAAAAGATAGCTAAATCCTTTATAGAAACTTGGCTTAATAGTTTGAAAGAAGCCATTGAATGTGAGAGGATTACAGACATGTTTATCATCCATGCCTTACCATATCGACTGCCGGACGATATCGGCCTGTCAGTTGTTCGGAACTGTCAAACTTTTGTTCTAAGCATAGAGTAACTTATACTAGAGCGGTACTGTCATAGTAAATTTTATAACCCCAGTAAATTCACTGCCATCTGTCGACACACTTTAAAACTAAAAATAAATATTTATAAAAATACGATAAAATGTATTTAAATATGGATAAATGATTTTTTTATTTGCATTAATTATTTTTATATGATTTTGACCCATGTTCTTTCACTGGTATGCGTTAAAATTATAAATAACTAACGAAACAGTCAACGCCCTCTATACGAGTGTAGGCCAAAACTAGTGGCGCCATCTGATCGAAAATAAAATTTTCGTGATTTTCGAGGCACGTTTTTTCCTTAGACTGTATCCATCTATTACGGAGTTATATCTATCTTTGGTTCTAAGTAACAGGCCGGCGGACTGATAGTCAGTGGGCCCCTTTAGCAGTGTCAAACTGACATCTTCGCTAACGTCTGCGTAACATACTTGCTATACATCTCGTTTGCACTAATATGCCAGTACGAGCGAGATGCATAGAAAGCAAGTTACGCTCACGCTAGCGAATATGTCAGTGTCAAACTGCCTTGCAGGAAGTAGGTAAAGAAGTATTACCAAGCGAGATCTACAGATGTAACACCATTGACAATAACAAAGATAGATATAACTCCGTAATAGATGGATACAGTCTAAGGAAAAAACGTGCCTCGAAAATCACGAAAATTTGATTCTCGATCAGAGGGCGCCACTAGTTTTGACACTCTCGTATAGAGGGCGTTGACGGTTTCGTTTGTTATTAATAATTTTAACGCATATCCGTTAAAGAACATGGGTCAAAATCATATAAAAATAATTAATGCAAATAAAAAAATCATTTATCCATATTTAAATACATTTTAACGTATTTTTATAAATCTTCATTTTTAGTTTCAAGGTATGTCGATAGATGGCAGTGAATTTACAGTGGTTACAAAATTTACTATGACAGTACCGCTCTATCTTATTATATCCTCTATAACTACAAGTGTTGCAACAATACTATTAAGTATTTTATAATTTAATTAGTGTCTGACCAAGCCGGATTTTTTTCCGAAACCGAAAGTCCGCTTCTGCTCTATTTTACATTATTTATATGCCGAAATCTGCGGAAAATTTCGGTTGAACAGTGGACACTACATTTAATCATGTCTACATACCTATTACCTGTTAGCTATAATTAACATCAAATTGCGTAAAAATATTCCTAATATAATGCATTTAACATCTAGATAGGAAAATGGGAACTACGTAGGTATATGTGGAGAATCGGTCACGTGTCTTCGTCCCCTTTCGTCTTAATATTAAGACGAAGCTTCGTCTTATTATTCGAATTAAGTCCCCGGCAAGCTAAGCCGAATTTCACCTTCCCATATAAACGGAGTTTCGTTCTCATTTTAAAACTTCGTGTTGGATTGTAACGAAACTTTGCATATAAATACAATGACATGAGGTGTATCTAGGTCTGTAATTAGTTTATATAGCTCCAGTTTATAAAACAAATGTAATAAAGCAAAAACAAGTTTTGTATGAAATACTTAAATTCGCTGTATTTTTTTACTATGGTACCAGAAGCTACATAAACTAATTACAGACATAGATATACCTTATCTTATTGTAAGTACAAAGTTTCAGAGCAATCTAGAGAATCATTTTAAAATAGCGTAACTACGTTTATATGGAGAAACGAGCTTGCCGGGGACTTAAATCAAATTAGATTTTACTAAGCCCCTCGAGCGTGATACATAATGAGCTACTCAGAGCCTGTTAAGGCCTGATTTTAAAAAATCTGCTTTATATTTTATTGATAGTTCACCAAATATCACGAGAGAGTTGTGTCAAGTTTTTAACATATCAATAACAAATTGCAACTGGTTTTTATAGTTCAAATAGGGCCTCCTGAAGCCTAATCACAGAATAACTAATAGTGCCCAATTCCATTCAAATTTCATGAAAAAAAGTTGTGCGCGAGATGCGCCCCAATCACCAAGACAATCGCCAAGGTCGTATCAAAACCAGTTCGAAAAATAACAAATTGTTAAATTAGAATCAACCTCCTGTTATTACAATTTAGAATACGTGTTACAGTGTATGTGAAGGTGGGAGTTTTCAGAAAAAAATGGTACTATTTACTTTTTTTTTCGAAAAACCATAAACTTGGGTTATTTAGACTTAGAATCACGAGTTCTATTGAATGAGACAAAGGAAAATAGTGTCCCCAGTTTATCATAAAAATTTTGGGTGTCAGTTTTGTAACGGTCCATACAAAATGTATGTGAAAATGCGTTACAAAACTGTCATTTTTTTGGAGACATATTTTTTTCTTTTTAAAACTATAGTCCTCGTGATTTTGAGTAGAAATCACCCAAAAGTTGATGGATTTTCGAAAAAAAGTAAATGGTTTTGAGTGAAAATGCCCAGGTATCTACATACGTGCAATTTTCCTCATATAATATTCATAAAACGAATTTTATATTTTTCATTTCTCATGCTCTGAAAGAGGGTCATTGTTGTTCTAAAAGGTGCGCAGAAAATGATACGTGTCTGCACTAGAGCATTTTACGTTCGAAGTACGACTTTTTTAATTTTTTTACGATACGCAATTGAAATTTGAGTTTAAATGGATTTGTAATAAATTTTTCATTTTGATATTTGACTCTCCATTCCATAAATAACGATACTTTTGTCTGAATTGTTAATTGAAAGTACCCTCAAGAAATACTATAAAAATGTATACTTAGTCATGTTTTAAAAAAAATACATGCATTTTACTTTCCTCGTATTCGAAATGAAAAGTAGAGTGTTTAACTCGGGTGAAAGGCATCATTTCTGCCTCGGACTATTGGCGCTCTCACTGCATTCGAGCGCCAAAATACCTCGGCAGAAATGAGTGCCTTTCGTCCCTTGGTTAACAATCTACTATTGCTAATACATACCTAGTTGCGCACTACGGGCCGCAGTATAAGTGTCTACGCTTGTGCAAATGTCAGGAATACAAAGTTATGTAAACAATAATCATAAAGTAATGTAGTCTGTGCTACTATTGTGCTACAAATTTTTAATTTAATTTTTTTTTCACTCACTTAATAAGCCATCATGAAGTTCAACTACTGATGTTCGCTTATCTCCTTGTAATTATTTTAAAACTCACATACATACCTACATTACCTACATACAAACATAAACGCTGAAAACAATACACATACACTTCTTCTTTGGGCAGTAGGATCAAAATTTTATGACATGGCTACCACTGCGCCATCTATGTAGCAATACAGGCATTTACTAGACCTCGCATGAAGTAGCAACTGTTACACATAAGTGTTCACATAAGTGTTAGATGGCGTTGTAATCAAATGTAAAACTGTGCCATCTAGTAGCCATTGCTTTAACTTTTAGGAGTAAGCTACAAAGTAACAGTAGCTTGCTCGTTCACAGTGATTCCACTAGATAGCGCTGTAGTCATATATTAATTACGCCAACTAGTGGTTTTTAGAAGTGCTCTTGTACAAAATTTAGTTTAGTATTTTGGATGGATTGTTTTAAAAATATTTTCCTCTAAATTATTTTTTCCTGCGATGATAGTTAAAATAATTTTGTAATAGACGATCATAATTCATTGTTTTTTGCGGGTAGCCAAAATCCCGTTGCCTGGGATTGAGAGTATTATTTAAAAAAATATATTTTAAATCTTCTCTTTATGGCTTCTGCCGCAAATCTTTCTGAATTCGCCTCGGAATTTCCCACAAGGAATACAACAATTTCCTACTCTTATTTCAAATTTTCAAATGGATATGTACCGCGTTTGTGCTTTGTGTAATTTGTGTTATCAAGGTCAGAGCAAAGTAACTTTGCTCTAGGGTTATTGTTATAGTAAATTTTGTAGTCACAGTAAATTTACTGCCATCTTTCGACACATGATCAAAACTAAAGATGAAAAGAATAATGGATAAATGATTTTCTATTTTTTACTATTTTTAGAACGCCATAATGACTTTGACCCACGTTCTTTCACTGATATGTGTTAAAATTGTTAAATATCAAACCGTGTCGCCATCTACACGAGTATATAGCGCCATGACGCCATCTATTCAAGCATACATTTTTCTTGATTTTCCGAGTACGTTTTTAAGGTTTCGTAGGTACCTAAAGGGTAAAAACGGGACCCTATTACTAAGACTCCGCTGTCCGTCCGTCTGTATGTCTGTCTCACCAGGCTGTATCTCATGAACCGTGATAGCTAGACAGTTGAAAATTTCACAGATGATGTATTTCTGTTGCCGCTATAACAACAAATACTAAAAACAGAATAAAATAAATATTTAAGTGGGGCTCCCATACAACAAACGTGATTTTTTGGCGTTTTTAGCGTAATGGTGTCGTGCGCGAGTCAGACTCTCACTTGGCCGGTTTTTTCTTAGACTACTTATTTTATACACGGAGTTAAATTTATCTTTGGTAATAGGAATTTTAGGTACTTAGGTAACTAAATGGTTACACTTCTACACTTGGTAAATCAGTGCAAGATTGGACGGACTATGGTTACCTATGGTCTCTATTGTTTGACATAATTATTGAAAGTCATAATGTAATGATTGTCATATTATCATTAGTCATAATTTGGTTTTTCTCAGAAACGCGTAACTTTTCAGGATTGCCATAAAACAAACCTAACCTAACCTAGGTTAGGTTAGGTTAGGTTAGACACGTTTGTTGTATCTATAAGATACCCCGAGGAAAAACCTAATGATAATATGACAATCATTACATTATGACTTTCAATAATTATGTCAAACAAAGGGACCCCGATTACCTACCTACTACTTCTAATTTTTAAATCGCGATTTTGACATCAAACGTTTCGACTCCAATGAGTCTGCTCTGCTGAATGAGAAGATCGGAGGCGACCAAAGACCCATTGAATACATTTTTTACTGCATTTTTTCAAAAAAGGAATGCCGACCGTAGTAATAATAGTAATCGGTAGCTATTAATGGCACCTGCGCGATCTATTATTATTGAATCAAATATACAACTTTGAACCCTGATCCCTGGATTTAGGGATCAAACCTTACATAGGGATTATTTTAGATACAAATGAATGGGATAGCCGTGGAATCACAGCTTAAATGTGTGTAACGAATCAGTGAAGTAATGGTTAGAATTAGAACTATCTTTTTTCACTAAGTAGACGTTTTGTGTCTAAATTAAGTTGATCCTTTATATATGACTGAAATGTCTTAAATTAATATTGTCTTCGGTTACCGCGATAGTTACTCATGAAATAAAACTATGAAAACGGATTATATCGCGTATATTGAATTTATAATACATCCCGACGTTTCGAACTCTTTACAGCGTTCGTGGTCAACGGGTGACTGAGGAAAAATTACAAAATGCAAAAATACCCACATACTAAAATAATGAACAATCATAGACTACAAACTTTAAGGCTGGTTGTACATGCAAAATCGGTTCATAAGGCTAGTTATACACTATAATTATTTTTCAAGTAAAGATATATATATATACGCGATAAAAAACTATGCCGGCTCCAACCCTACACCACGGACCCGAGAAGATTTAATTCCCTCCTAAATTGTAGGAGGGTATCCCAATATGGGACCGGCAACAAACTCGGCGGGACACATCTTTTCAAAACATCAGAATGTCCAGCATCATCCAACACTACGGTCTCACAGTCTATGTCTCGCTTGCTCCTTTATCAGGTGGACTACAGGATCCCAAGCTGGTGGTAGAGAAAAGCCATCTTCCCTATTAAAGTTTGGATATTTCTTAATCTCAATGGCCTCGCGCAGCATTCTGGGTATGTAACGCTTCTCCTTGGCAAGAACCAGAGGCTTATCAAACTTGATTGAGTGATTGGCTTTATCCATGACATGCTCACAGACAGCAGACCTAGGTCGACGGTGCTTGACATCAGCTATGTGTTCCTTCACCCGAGTGGAAATGCTCCGTTTCGTCTGCCCGACATATGATAGGCCACACTCACAGTCCAGCCTGTACACTCCTGCAGTCTGTAGAGGGGTATTGCATTTTACAGGCCTCAGGAATTGTGACATCTTCTTCATTGGCTTGAAATATGTTTTTATAGAAGCACGCTTCAAGATGTGGCTGATCCTGTCCGTGACCCCCCTGACAAAAGGCAGAATGGCAGGCCTGCGCTCAACTGTGGGGATCTTAATGTGGGACCTCTGGTTGACCCGCGGTATCCTGAGCTCGTTTGTTGTTTGCGCGCGCTCCAGGCAAACGAGCTCAGGATACCGCGGGTCAACCAGAGGTCCCACATTAAGATCCCCACAGTTGAGCGCAGGCCTGCCATTCTGCCTTTTGTCAGGGGGGTCACGGACAGGATCAGCCACATCTTGAAGCGTGCTTCTATAAAAACATATTTCAAGCCAATGAAGAAGATGTCACAATTCCTGAGGCCTGTAAAATGCAATACCCCTCTACAGACTGCAGGAGTGTACAGGCTGGACTGTGAGTGTGGCCTATCATATGTCGGGCAGACGAAACGGAGCATTTCCACTCGGGTGAAGGAACACATAGCTGATGTCAAGCACCGTCGACCTAGGTCTGCTGTCTGTGAGCATGTCATGGATAAAGCCAATCACTCAATCAAGTTTGATAAGCCTCTGGTTCTTGCCAAGGAGAAGCGTTACATACCCAGAATGCTGCGCGAGGCCATTGAGATTAAGAAATATCCAAACTTTAATAGGGAAGATGGCTTTTCTCTACCACCAGCTTGGGATCCTGTAGTCCACCTGATAAAGGAGCAAGCGAGACATAGACTGTGAGACCGTAGTGTTGGATGATGCTGGACATTCTGATGTTTTGAAAAGATGTGTCCCGCCGAGTTTGTTGCCGGTCCCATATTGGGATACCCTCCTACAATTTAGGAGGGAATTAAATCTTCTCGGGTCCGTGGTGTAGGGTTGGAGCCGGCATAGTTTTTTATCGCGTATATATATATATATCTTTACTTGAAAAATAATTATAGTGTATAACTAGCCTTATGAACCGATTTTGCATGTACAACCAGCCTTAAAGTTTGTAGTCTATGATTGTTCATTATTTTAGTATGTGGGTATTTTTGCATTTTGTAATTTTTCCTCAGTCACCCGTTGACCACGAACGCTGTAAAGAGTTCGAAACGTCGGGATGTATTATAAATTCAATATACGCGATATAATCCGTTTTCATAGTTTTATTTCATGTCTTAAATTAGTTTAATAGAGTTGGTCCAAGATAAGTCTGCAATGATTTTGATAGCACACGCAGCGCAAGTGTTACCTATTTTAAACGTCAAACTTCTATGAAATTATGACGTATATAAAATGACACTTGCACTGCGTATGCTATCAAAATCATTGCAGACTTTTCTTGCTCTAACTGGTAACAGATAGTATATATGTATATTATTGTTACGAGGCCCTAGAATTATAAGGAATTTCCTTCCATGAAACTTATATATTTAGTTAGTAGGTATTTTCCTCGCATTCGTGTGGTGAAAACATTTTGTATTTCACTCAGGAGCAAAGTTTAAACAAACCCTCGTGTATTGAAACCCTCGCAACGCCCAAGATTCCTCTTTTCGAACCGCTAATATTAATAACCCGAGCAAGTGAAAAAATCCAAAATTGAACGAAGATCGTAGCGAGTGGTTGGAAAAGTGGAATCTTGAGCGTTGCTAGGGGTTTCAAGACTTGGCACGAGGGTTAAACAAAATTTGCCACCGAGTGAAACACAAACATTTTCACCACACCAACGCAAGGAAAATCCTAGCTGTAAAATATCACGCAAAATCAAACCAAATCAAATCCAAATGAACCTTATTAAATATTTATCATTCATATTACCTAATCATCGTTTAAAAGTAAATTTTGTTCTACCAGACAACATAAGAAAACAACTCAAAATTTGCATCAGAATACTTTGCCACACATGTGGATAAAATGAAACTTTCTAATCAGTTTTTGAACGATCAAGAGAGCCTATATGTATCATTTTAGACCTGTACCAATAACTTCTGAGGTTATAAGAATATTAATGTTGCTTATTTTTTATATATAGTTTCCAGACCATATACTAAACCTAAAAATAATATTTTGTGTCATCCTAGGTATTTGCTTAGGTAGAAATTTAGGTATTTCTTTTTTCAATCAGCATTCTGTAAAAAAAATATTCGAGACGAAATTCTTTGTTTCCCTGTAAAGGCAAAGTGGATTCTTACGTACACACGCATTTTGTGTCATTTTCATCCACGGGTATAATGGCATTTAATAAATACCTAATATTGATCCTAAAACGCCTAAAAAAATATTAGAGTCGGTAAGTGAAGTGTTGTACTTTACAGAACATTGTTATATGTTATTCAAACAAATCTGTGTCAAATTCATCCACCGCTTTTATTTAAAAAAAATTTTTTTCTAATTAACACCCTGTATCTGCCACAAAAAAAAATTCATGTTATTAAGTTTACGTCTACAATATTATAATACCACATTGAGACATCATTCATAATTTGGGTCATTTTGATCCACGGTTTTTTTACTATCTGGCAAAATAAAACTCAATTGAACAAGAAGGGCGTGCGCGGGGAAGGGTACCTACGCGGGTGGGGTGCTTATTATACTTGCCGCAATATCAGCTGGCGACTGAGATCTTAATACTATCTCCTTTACCCTTGTTAAGACCAACCAAGAGATGGCATTATGAGCTATCTCGCCACTTAGTTTTGCGATACAGTGTATTTATTTCATTCGGAGGCATAATTACATTGTCTTATCAATCTTACCGTAGTAGGTATATAAATATAATTAAAAATAAACTGTAGGCTGCACTCCTCATACTGACCAACATTTGTGACGTTCCTAATGAAAAGGTACCACTTTCTCTGACAGGTTATTTGTATAAAGATATAATCAAATTTCGTCTTTATGGTAAACGACAAAGTGGTACCTACCTTTTGATTGAGAATGTCACAACAGCGACTTAAAAATTACTTTTGTTTCGATTTTTAGTAGACTTTTTAAGTTTATTTTAAGACGCAATTTATTGTGATTTTTGTTATGTTTAAGCGTGGCAAGCAACATTAATTACATTGATGATGATGTTCATTAAATACAATATTTTTTCATACTATACTGAACTGTCACCCTATACATGAGAATGAACAGCGCCCTCTTGACAATGATCATATATTACTGGTCAGGCTTTAATATGTGTCATAATTTAGTAAAGTCCCCTTTGTGGATTCTAAGTTTCCGAGTTACAGCAGTTTAGTGAAAGCGTTTTTTTTTTTAATATAAATTAAGGGTTGAATAAAGAGGAAAGAAAATTTGATTATTTTTGCGCTACGACGCACGGTTTAGGAGATACAGCCCTATAAAGTTTTTTTTATTGTTTTTTTCTTTTTTACATTGTGTTTTTTGTATATTACTTTGGGGTTTCATAAAGGGGAACGAAAATTTAATTATTTTTGCGCTACGACGCATGGTTTAGGAGATCAAGCCCTATAAAAAAACTCTTTTTTTTTTTGCGTTTTTTTTTTGTATAAATTAATGGTTACATAAAGGGGACCGAAAAGTTGATTATTTTTGCGCTACGACGCACGGTTTAGGAGATACAGCCCTATATAGATTTTTTTCTTTTTCTTTTTTACGTTTCTAAATCTTAATTAAGGGCTTCTTAAGGGGAACGAAAATTTGATTATTTTTCGCTACCATGCACGGTTTAGGAGATACATCCCTAAAGTTTTTTTTGTTGTTTTTTTTTCTTTTTTTTGTCATTGCGTTTTTTGTTATTACTTTGGGGTTTCATAAAAGGGAACGAAAATTTTATTATTTTTGCGCTACGACGCACGGTTTAGGAGATACAGCCCTAAAATGATTTTTATCTCTTTTTCTTTTTTGCGTTTTTAAATCTTAATTAGGGGCTTCTTAAAGGGGAACGGATATTGATTATTTTTGCGCTACGATGCACGGTTTAGGAGATACAGCCCTATAAAGTTTTTTTGTTATTATTTTTTTCTTTCTTTTTCTTGTGTTTTTGTATATTATTTAGGGGCTTCATAAAGGGGAACGAAAATTTTATTATTTTTGCGCTACGACGCATGGTTTAGGAGATACAGCCCTATAAAGATTTTTTTTTTAAATTTTGCGTTTTTTTTTTTTAAATATAAATTATGGGTTGCATAAAGGGGAACGAAAATTTTATTATTTTTGCGCCACCACGCACGGTTTAGGAGATATTATATCTATATATATATACTATATATAGCTATAATAGCTCTATAAAGTTTTTTTTCCTGGTTTTTTTTTAAGTTTTAATTAAGGGTTTCTTAAAGGGGAACGAAAATTTGATTATTTTTGTGCTACGATGCACGGTTTAGGAGATGCAGCCCTATAAAGATTTTTTTGTTGTTTTTTTTTTTCATTGTGTTTTTTGTATATTATTTTGGGGTTCCGTAAAGGGGAACGAAAATTTTGTTCTTTTTGCGCTACCACGCACGGTTTAGGAGATATAGCTCTATAAAGATTTTTTCCTGTTTTTTTTGTTTTTTTTTTTAAGTATTAATTAAGGGATCCTTAAAGGGGAACGAAAAATTGATTATTTTTGCGCTACGATGCACGATTTAGGATATGCAGCCCTATAAAGATTTTTTTTTTGTTTTTTTTTTCATTGTGTTTTTTTGTATATTACTTTGGGGTTCCGTAAAGGGGAACGAAAATTTTATTATTTTTGCGCTACGACGCACGGTTTAGGAGATACAGCCCTAAAATGATTTTTTTTCCACTTTCTTTTTTGCGTTTTTCAATCTAAATTAGGGGTTTCTTAAAGGGATTTTTTTTAATTATTTTTGCGCTACGATGCACGGTGTAGGAGATACAGCCCTATAAAGTTTTTTTGTTATTTTTTTTTCTTTTTTTTCATTGTGTTTTTAGTATATTACTTTGGGGCTTCATAAAGGGGAACGAAATTTTTATTATTTTTGCGCCACCAAGCACGGTTTAGGAGATATTATATCTATATATATAGCAATAATAGCTCTATAAAGTTTTTTTCCTGGTTTTTTTTAAAGTTTTAATTAAGGATTTCTTAAGGGGAACGAAAATTTGATTATTTTTGTGCTACGATGCACGGTTTAGGAGATGCAGCCCTATAAAGATTTTTTCCTCTTTTTTTTTCTTTTTTGCGTTTTTAAATCTTAATTAGGGGCTTCTTAAAGGGAAGCGAAAATTTGATTATTTTTGCGCTACGATGCACGATATAGGAGATACAGCTAATACAGCCCTATAAAGATTTTGTTTCTTTTTTTTCATTGTATTTTTCATGTATTACTTTTGGGTTACATAAAGGGGAACGAAAATTTTATTATTTTTGCGCTACGACGCATGGTTTAGGAGATACAGTCCTATATATTTTTTTACAATGCATCGAAAAGTGCGTTTCCTACGGAGCCATGTCGTGCGGAAAGTACTGCTTTTCCGCACTAGTGCTTTTTGTTTTCAATTTTTTTTTACAGTACATATGGTGCTACTTTCTCGCACTAGTGCGGAAAAGAGCACTTACCGTGCATATGTCGAAAGTTTAAAGGGCCATATGTACTGTAAAACGTACGATACACGTGCGAATAGGTAATTCGCAACTCGTGTCGATTTAAAACACTCCTTTTAATAATTAAACTTATTTGCCATGACATGTTTTTTTATTTACTCGCACAATGCATAGTAAAACATTGTATGATACACGTGCGTAAAGATGATATCCGCACTTGTTGCATAAATAGCAATTTTTTTTATCAAAGAATGAAAGAAAGTCACGGTATTTATAACCAAATTTTACTTTAGTGGTACCTTTTCCCTATCACTGTCACAAATGTATGTGGCGTTCACGTAAACGCGATATTTTTAAGATTTCCCTGCGCAATGTTGCCAGCTCGCTCGCAAATCAAACATGTACTTACAGTTCTTTTGCATAATGGTGACATTGTACAATATCTATGAGATTTAAATAGGTAAAAGATAATTCGACGCATTCTTTGCTTGCTTGTTGCTTGTTGTTGTGTTGTTTGCGTAACTTCTTTGAATAAGTTGCGTTAATTTGGCGCACAGGCGAAGTAAACATGCGTTGCGTACGGCAAGGTCACGCCGCGGCCCCACCCTGCACGGCCTCCGTTGCCCATTCAGACCGCCCGCTAGCTTCGTTTGAACGCAAATAATATTTTTGTAATATTTGTTTATGCAGTGGATGCAAGTGACACAAATTCATACATCTTATTTATCCCGCATTTCAAATTAATAAGATGTAAACTCTAATATCTTTAATATTCTTTTGTAACGGTGACAGCCTGTTACAACAAAATCATCAAATATCTTATGAAGCTATGCCTTAATAAGACACAAAATCATTTAATGGACCTATTTAAACGATTAAATTCGACCTAAGTAATTTTTTTTAACTCTAATTTTTTTTTGTGTCATTTAGAATATTATGACATAGTATCAGATTGCAGTGGACGTAATTGACACAAACTATGTTTTCACACTAAAAACACTATCCTAAATGCAACACAGTTACATGTTTTCTCTCGAATATTTTTTTCTCCAAGATAATTCAAAATAAAAAATAATTACCACAAAATAACAAATTACTAGAAAAGCAAATTATATATATGACACAAAACAAAATGTAAGATTTACATCTTAACAAAGTATTCATAAGCGAAAACAGAATTGACTTTAATATTTTTATAACCTAGGGGTCAAAATATAGCCAGCGGTACAGGTCTATTTATTCATTTCTATCACCCAATGTTACTTACTTCACTCGAGTGTAGTGAACTTCGTAAACGCGCCGTCTGTCCGATCGCGCTGACACCGCAGTCTGCGCGCGCACGCGTTTTGTGTTTGACGTGTTGGTTGTCAAAAGTTCAAAACGCTCGCGACACCGATTTCGTAACGTTCTGTGCTAGTGAATTTCAATATTTACCATTGTTATTTAATTAAAACAAACTTGTAATGGATACGAACGATCGAAAAGTAAATTCGCGTACGCATTCGATCACAATGAATCGTGATTCCAAGTTTATTTTGCGAAAAATCATAATGGATTTCGCGATTCTGTTTTGCGGTAAGTTTTTGCTTTATTATTCTTTTTTTTATTAAGTCAGCATTATTAAGGTTAAACTGGAATAATTAAGGTATTGTGTGAAACATCAATACATGATTAATTTGCAATATTGTATTGCATTTATTATTTTATGTGCCCTTGTATTTGCAATTAAACACTTCACGTTCATCTTTCACATTGAATTTTCATTTTATATTATCGGTAAAGTTTATAAACTCAATATTTCATTTTACAATGTATATATTGCAAGCATATCAGAGTAACATATTTGTCATTAATATAATATCACAATACAACTGTCATTAAATTGAAATAAATGTCTATTAATAAATTGATTCCGTTATCAGACTACTAAATAACTTTGTGCTACAGTGCAGTTGTACTATAAATAACTAGTGGAGTTAAAAACCACAAGGAAACAAACTAAAACCTTCTAAATAAAAAAAATTGTTTAGTTTTTTTTTTAGGCAGTCATATGCCTTAGTAAACATTAGTTTAGTTACAAACACTCAGTTATCACATTAGTGTACATTTGTGCACACATTGCACACAGCACAGAGGGGCTTCTGTTACAGTGCAGCGTGATGACCCTGTCCACTGCTTTCTGAGAAACTTATCCCATTGCCATCACATACTTGTTAATCATTGCTATAAATAAGTAGTTTTGGTATCAACCAAATCTTTCTTGCAGGTGACTATATTTTATTTTATTTTATATTTACTGCACAAAAGAAAAACTAATCATACAAAAGGCGGACTTAATGCCAGAAAGCATACACTCTCTACTTTTATTTTATCCTATGTGTTTTTTGTTTACCTATTATAACTATAGAGAAATTAGTAAGATTAGAGTGCTTATTAATAATAAGGTATAAGCTTGTTTAAAACTTGATAAATAAATTATCAAGCTCAAATCTTATTTTTTTTTTAAATGAGTTATTTTGAATGACTCCAAGCTTACATTTTTCTCTATCATTATTAACAGAGTATTTAGATACTAGAGGTTTTAAAATACTTTTTTATGGCCCAGAATTAAAGTAACTTTAATTTTTATAATAATGTCTTTGGTTACTGCGATACTTACTCATGAAATAAATCTATGAAAACGGATTATATCGCATATTTTTATTTTTATCTTAAACTGATTTCTTTGATTTATGTCTGCCCTGCTATCCAGGTTGTCAGTAACATCCAGGCTGACATGAACTGGACTCATAAGTGATACCTATCAGTATTTAGACCTGAGTTTGAGGGTGCAAAAACACCGGGCAAGTGCGAGTCGGACTTACCCACCGAGGGTTCCATACAAATTTAATTTTTAGTATTTGTTGTTATAGCAGCAACAGAAATACATCATCTGTGAAAATTTCAAACGTCTAGCTATCACGGTTCAAGAGATACAGCCTGGTGACAGACAGACGGACAGCGGAGTCTTAGTAATAGGGTCCCGTTTTTACCCCCATCCGTCCCGTTGGGTATGTAACCCTAAAAAGCCCTAGTAATATAATTATTATTATATATTTTATTTTGTATTTATAAAACATTGTGTGATGTTTTCTTTTATTAATTGATTAATTTGGTCTGGATTAAATTGGTTAAATTCTGCTATAAATAGATATTTGTTATTGGTATGCATAAAAAATATTTTAAGCTAAAGAGTTTTTGGGGATACTTGCCCAGGTTGGAGACTTGAACCATTTTATAAAAATTACTAATTCAAAACTTTATTTAATGCTACTAGTCTTCTATTTGATGCTAGGGTGGCATCTCCTGCCACATATTTATCATCATATACACTTTGGCATCATATCAGTATCACATTTGCATTTTTTGTATTAATCAAAGCAGGGGTCATTCACATTGTGAAAATATTTAAAATCACTAATATTACCATATCCACCCACTGCTGAGTAAAGCCTTTATATTCTAACATCACGTCACATTTCCCTTTGGTATTTAAAAGTAGATTGTAGGTAGGTTAGGTACTGAAGTTACAAACTGAAATATGTCATTCATTTCAAATCAGGTGATTCCGGGATAGGTAGCAAGAGAGACTGGGATAGCCAAGCAGCATACAAGTACCGTAAAGCGGGGTGGCTTTGAAATGTAGGGGCGACTTTGAAATTTCAGTTTTAAGCCATAATATATTTTTTTGCAAGATTTTTTACAGTAGGCGACCATCAATATATATTAATCCAACTAGGTACACGAACAGTTTCATTAAGTAATGGTAATTTTGTAGCCATTTTAAAACTATCAAAGTAACCCGAAATTTTCCTAAAGCCACCCCGTTTTACCGTATGTACTTATGTAAAAGAAAGGTGTAAAATCCTATAGATAACCACCCATGATCCCTCAAAGAAAACATTACACAATACGAAACTATAAATTCACGTTATCTGTAAAAAGCGTACAATGCGGTCCTTTATCTGTACTCTGTACAATGTTTGCGTAGGCGTGTGGCGCCTAGGATTTTAAAGAAAAAAACTGGTTTTATGCAGTAATAGAGTCACAAATCAAATATACGCCTGGAGGCAATAAAAAGATAAAGCATGGGTACATGGTACATGATAATCGAGCGTAATAATCATGATCAATGAAAATGGGTACAGTTCATATATAACTTCCCGCGCATGAGAGAATAACTTGCACTTAGATATTTAACCGATTTTTAGTCACATGCATATGTCCCACGTCCCACTTAATCCATGTAATCCTAAAATTTGTAGTATTAATGTAACTAAACCGCAATTTTTTGTATTATTAATAAATTACTTGATGTAGGCCTAACTACCTATTCAGTGGGATTTTTCTGTCACAAATATGTCAGAACGTTGTCGGAAGACATGTCATGTTCTTGACGCCCGAATAAGAAAATACTTTACGTTGCCTAAAGCCAAAAACCTGACCGATTTAATCCTTTCATTCACAAAATGGGTATGTGGTTGTTACGCGCTCCCTTTATGTCAATTATGAAAAATGTTTTCTTAGCCTGTTTTAGTGTCCAACTGCTGAGCAAGGTTTTTCCGGACAGTTACTGAGAAAAGTGTCTAAGTCATCCCACCATCTCCATCTGAGCCTGCAACGTCCATACTTATCGAGACTTAGTCGGACTCACCCACCGAGGGTCCCGTACTTTTTAGTATTTGTTGTTATAGCGGCAACAGAAATACATCATCTGTGAAAATTTCAACTGTCTAACTATCATGGTTCATGAGATACAGCCTGGTGACAGACAGACGGACAGACAGACAGACAGACGGACAGACGAACAGTGGAGTCTTAGTAATAGGGTCCCGTGTTTACCCTTTGGGTACGGAACCCTAAAAATCGAAACGTCAATTTGAATCATAATTTTTGATAACCTCAAACCCCGACCCACGCTGTCCTATAAACTCCCGCGCAGGATACGCGCGCAGAGTGGCAGGTAATTGCGCCGCTGTCAAAACATCCGACCTGTCAGATTACCCGTATCCGCTAAGGAGACCTTTCGCAGCCGATCTTTTTGAGAGGGACTGAAATATTTTATTTTTAAGGCCTTATTAAATATGTACGGTAAAAAAGCTCCTTAGAGCTCGTGATTCTTCTCTTGAAAATTACACTAGGCGGTATTAAGGAGCATTTTCTCTTCATATGTCACAGTACACAAAACTCCAAGACCGTGTAGCTTTCATGGTATTAGCTAGTATAGTCTGCATCTACTGAAATGACTTTTTCGCCTATGACTCCACTTAGTGTTTTATTACCTACTGTACTATTGATCTAATTTCCTAGATATTTGACAAGAACGTCATGTATATAGATAAATACAAATTTTTAGTTCAAATGTGAGAATGACCGGTCTGGGATTAAATAACGGCAGGATATTAATATTATGATTATGTTAATGTTATTATTGCCCACTAACTATTATAACTAATTCGTTTTTCGAAACATCATTATTAGCAATTAAAATCATTCGTTCTATTCTATCATTAGTCATTAACTCATTACGCTATATTTAATGATGAACTCTACAGGTATTTAATTAATTATCGTATTTTATTTAAATGTAAAATAGAGTTTTGAATGGTTGCCACATATATCATACTTATTTTCGCACCAATTAAATTGGTAAATGTTCACTCCTCTGTGCCTTTGGTGGACCGTCTGAATTTAACACTTAAGACAGTGTCCGATTGGGGCGACGCTAACCTGGTCAAATTCAACGCAACCAACACGCAGGCGTGTCTGTTCTCTGCGAAACGGAGTCCTTTCGGCCTGACTCCGACTTTCCGGGATGTATCCGTACCGATATCCAACCATCTTCAGCTACTTGGCACGAGTATCTCGTCTAACCTGAGCTTTGGGGCGTATATTGAATCTCTGGCCAAATCTGCAGCTAGACGATTGGGCGTCCTCTCTAAGGTCAAGCGGTACTTCACACCGGGGCAGCTTCTTCAGCTTTACGTAGCTCAAGTCCGGTCGTGTATGGAGTACTGCAGCCACCTTTGGGATGGATCCGCCAAATATCAGTTAGCCGCCTTAGATTCCATGGACAAACGCGCTAGGAAGCTTATTGGAGATGCGGGATTAGTAGAGGCTAGACTGCAGCCTTGAACACCGTAGAAAGGTATCTTGTTTATCGGTGTTCCACAGGATACATTTCGGGGAGTGTGCGATGGGATTACATAATTTAATCCCCCCATCTCCATTCTGCCACCGTGGGACTAGACGCGGACTTGCGTTTTACCCTTACGTCGTTACTCTGCCACTGATTCGTACTAAGCGCTATGCATCCAGCTTTATCATGCGAACGGCTAAGGAGTGGAATTCACTTCCTGCAAATATATTCCCAGTCCACTATAACTTGGATCTTTTTAAATCGAGAGTGAATAGACATCTTTTAGGTAAGCATGATCCATCCTAGACTGCATCGGCACTTACCATCAGGTGAGATTGCGGTCAAATGCTTGCCTTTTTGTAATAAAAAAAAAAAAACTCTTTTGCCAATTGGCCATAGAGCCATAAAGCTCATGTCGGCGTAGATTAAAGAATAATTACCGCCATTCCCACATGACTTAGCTTTGATAATATTTGTATGGACTATCACACATCCTGTATTCCATAGTTTTTTTCGATCATTCAAAATAAGACTTTACTATTAAGGTAACAAAGACTGAGATGTTATCTCATATCACCTTAACGCGAGATTAAAGAAGGAATAACACATTACATACATTTTACTAAATAAAGAAAATATACCACTTTCAAGAGTAGGCACATTTAAAGATAAATATAGTTGGTCAAACCAAACTGTCAGTAAATAAGAACAAAAAAAAACTATACTCATCCTTTGATTTTGGGTGCTAGTTGTAGTGTAAGACAAAGATAGTATGATTCTCTCTGTCTACTCGTATGTTTGAAATGAGACAATCCTTTGACAAACTATATGTTGCAGAACGAAGTGCTCAAAAATATATGTCCCTCATTTTTCTGCTATTTTATTGCCGGTGACTATACCTTTGAGGTCAACAGAATTGATATAAAGTTAGGATAAGGTCAGTTCTGTAATATTTTGCAGATATGTACTTCACATACAATCTCTAAAAATAAACAGACTAACATCCTTAATATTAGCATAGAATAAGTAATAGTATTATCCACAGAAATAAATATACCATAGAAGTCGCAAATGCATCTACTTCGCGTGTCCGAACCCCGACCAAACGTCGAGGTTGACCGTCGCTCTTTGCAGTCCACGCGCGTCAGTTGTTGCAGTCGGACGTCCGTGAAAACTTAAAAAATGCTTCGTTGCATGATAATTAACCGCAACAGCCCAAAAATTGCGAGTACCCAAAGGCAAGAACATATTTCCTATCACAGATAACAAATTTTAAAATTATATTATGCGTAAATTTTATATGAAAAAGTCGGCACGCTTCATTTCAATACAAATCGTGGTATTTGCGTCATCTAGCGTATATATTAAATCTGTGGTATTATCATATATTCGTAAGCGTCCTAGATAACATTCGTCAGCGGAAAAGGATGGTCGCAATACTAAAATACTACGATAAAAGGCTTAGAATAGCTGTGCCTCTGGCACAATGTCATAACCTCATTAGCTCATTACTATATTCCTACTACTGTTGCTGCTTATTACAATCATCTAGTAAAGTACACAGTACATTACTATAAAGATCCGGAAATAAGGAACTGCTGGCCGAGTACGACATTACGTCCGAGCGCAGCGAGGTCGTTTAGTTACAAGAATGGTAATTCCTATTGCAGCTCCGATAAGTACAGTGTTTCTTAAAAAATATACGGAAAACCAATAGAGGTAAAATCTATTACTAAACTGACTTGTAATAAAGTGCTTGAAATACTCTAATATCTAGTCAAATGACTAAAAAGTGTTTTTAAAATCAAGTGATTGGACACACAGAGATAGCGCTAATTGCACACTTAAGGTTGAAAGTGACCACAATCTGATGATTCTAATGAGTGGCATTTGTTAATGTTTTATTTAATGGCTCGATCGATAGTGAGATAACATACTTTATACTCGTATTGTAATAAAGACTGAAAAATTCCAATTAAGGAATTACTTAGGTAGTATATTGTGCATAAAGGTTACACCTGATTAAGACTGCAGGAAAATTGCTGTTGCAAAGTTGCAGTAGCGGAACATGGGTCATGTTACTGTCAATCTCCTTGATGAAACGTGTGACGGATTGAACATTCTAATCGTACAGCAATGCGGCAATGACAGCAACTCAGTTTATCAAGAAATTTTACATTGACATTGCTCGATCCCACTGCAGCTGCAATAGCATTTGTGCGTTTGTCCAAAAATTTCCTGCCTCAAACAGCAAAACTGTGGAATGGACTGTTGCCCGCGGTGTTTCTGGATCGATACGACCGTCGAATCAAACCTTCAAGAAAGGGGCGTACCTACTGCCATCTTACGCTGCGTCTTACGTAAGCGAACAACTCGCAAACGCGAAGCGGCAGCGGCGCAGCGCGGCGCGGCGGGCCCACGGTGTTCGCGTTCGCAACGAGATCGCCCACGTAGGACACTTCTATAGGTATAAAAGGATTGATTCACCCCGCGCCGCATCGCTTCGCAATCGCGTGTTGTTCGCCTACGTAGTACGCTGTGTTAAATGCCACGACAACGCACTTTCAACCCCTCTGGTGATGTGTCCATGGACGACGGTAGTCGCATACATCAGGCGAGGCGATACGTCTTCGTCCGAATGTAACGTTTACGGGAGATATTTAACCACTTTAGAGAAAATCAAAATAATACCTTTCTTTTTACTATTGCTGGCTATAGGAACAAACTGCAGTTAAGATTGCAAGCTGCATTCAGGTCAAAAACAATAGCTTATAATAATATTATTGCTACTGTTTCAATTCTTTCCGTGCCTATAAATCTTGATCGATTGAAACAATAAAAGACCATACGATCGATAAGAAAGTCGTGAACCAATTTATAAGCTATTAAGTAGGCCGCTGTCAGATATATCGAAGCGGCTAAGGTGCTCGAAAATATCTGAACATGCACTCTAACGCTTTGACAATAGAGGCGTGTTCAGAAATTTGTGAGCACTTTAGCTGCTTCGATATGTCTGATCGCCATCAGATATAGCCGCCGATATACTATATGGTTACAGGTAAACTCGAGCCCAACCCATGTTCCCGCATAGTTCCCGCACTTTTGCGCATTTTTTTGTATATTCTTAAGATATTAAATAATTGATGATCAAGTATGTACGAACAACCTAGGTATGAAGACTGCAGGGCCTTATTGCTCTTTAATATTCTCAGCTCTCGTATGACGGTCTAATTGGGAGCCAGACAGACGACCCTAAAGTCATATTCGCCTACATTCCTCACACAGGATGGCATCATTTAGGCCCGGTAGAGCCCAATTGAGCGCAATCTGGCTGAAATGCAACTGCACTAAAGTGAACGTAATAACAGCTATATTTAGTTACGGCGGGCCGTCCATAAAACTCGATTTCTACCCGCTTGCCTATTTTATTGGGATAATTTAGCACGCTATTCTAAAGGTTTTGACAAAGAAGTCAGCCCAAAGAGGCCCACTGACTCTCAGTCCGCCGGACGATATCGCCCTGTCAGTTGTTCGGAACTGTCAAATCTTTGTTCTAACTGACAGGCCGATATCACCCGGCGGACTGATGATAGTTAAGGGGCCCATTGACTATCAGTTCGCCGGACGATATCGGCCTGTCAGTTAGAACAAAAAATTGACAGTTCCGAACAATGGACAGGCCGATATCGTCCGGCGGACTGATAGTCAGTGGGCCCCTTTAGTGGGCCTCTTAAGATGCTTCGCCTCATCTACTCTATAGCTACAGATATTTTTGATGTTCTGCCCTAATAGCTATATGCAATGCAGTGTATGCTTAGTAAGTATGTAGTGCTTTTCTTGATGCTATTGTAGCACTAATATTCATATAATATTCAAAGTACATATAATATATTCTTTTAATATTCTTACAACAGAAAAATACGTTTGACTTCACATCTCTTTATAATCATATTAATTAATGTACAGTCGCCAATGTCGCCATCAGATATATCGGAGCGGCTGAGGTGCTCAAAAATATCTGAAAACGCACTCTAACGCCTTGACAATATATAGGCGTGTTCAGATATTTGTGAGCACTTTGGCCGTTCCGATATAATTATCTGATGTGGCGACTGTAATAACGAGTCTCACACCACACATCTGCTAGAAGTGTAGATACAAACAAGGTTCTGAAATAATATATCAATTAAGTTTTGTTTACATCGACTTCATTAGTGGAAGTTGCAATTAGGAAGCATACATTTTATCGCTATAATTAAATACATGTCATGTTGTCATCACTGTTAGTTTTTATTTAATGTCACTTTAGGAAACTTCATTATTATTCGTTAGACTATATTTTGGATATAATTGCTACATTTTAACTAAATACCAGGGACCGGACAATCCTTTCCGCGATAAAACCCTTTCAATGGGCGACACTTAAACACGGCTAACACATTGAAAGACTTTCCCTTTTGAACTGCAAGCCCATTCATACCCCTACCTTTGACTAACCCTTACCGAAAAGCTAACCAAAAATAAGGCTAGCCCTTAATAAGGGTTACCCTTATCTTTAAGCGCTTTTTATAAAGGTTTCCCTTTGCGTGAAAGAGACAGGATTAGTATATATCTACGGTAGTGTATGAAAAGGAAAGAAAATACGTGCCTAGTCAAAGAACGCCGCCGTCGCCGCCGATGATCGCTCGGATTCGAAGTAATGTGTGCTTTATGAACAAGTTAGACGACTTAAATTAGCACGCTTATATGCTAAAAGGGAAGCCCTTTATAAGGCTAACCCTTATAAGCAATATGCAAGGTGTTGGTGAGCGGATGATAAGGGTTTTGTAAGGGTATTTGGGCTACCGATTACTCAAATGTGGTAGCTTTATATAAGGGTTTTTAAAAGCAAAACAAAGGGTTTCGTCTGGCAAAGGGTATGGTGAGTTAAGCCTTATGCAATACCCTTATAAAACCCCGATAAGGGATAGCGGGCCGGTCCCTGCTAAATACTACTTTATCGTTGTTCTGTTTAAATCAGTAAAAATGTTTTTTGTTTGTTTTTAGGGTTCCGTACATCAAAAGGAAAAAACGGAACCCTTATAGGATATATCACTCGTGCGAGTCGTGCGTCTGTCTGTCTGTCCGTCTGTCACAGCCTATTTTCTCCAAAACTACCGTACCAATTAAATTGAAATTTGGTGTACATATGTAAGTTTGTGACCCAAAGACGGACATGTAACGTAAACAAATGAATTTTAAACATGGGGGCCACTTGGCGCGCGTCAGTTAACGTCTTTGCCGGTAAAAAAAAATATCAATTTTCCTTCGTAATTCAAGTTACCTACCGATCCGATGGTCCAAACAATCAAAAGCCTTCATAAAAGCACTGTCAAACCTGGCGGTGCAGATACTGTCAGTACGATGGTTGTAATTAATGACAGGGCCGGCCCGCGCCCTGACACGCCCACGCCTCTGCAGGGCTTATGAGAAATAAGGGTATAGATAAAAGTATCGGTATCAAGGCAGTTCATTGTTTATATTGTATCAGCTTTTTTTTATTTACGATGGACTTAAGCCTAGTTCGGAGTGTTCGGACTACGTTAGAAATTTAGTCGAGTGGCGATTATTTGTGACTGCAATGCCTAAAGGGTATACTCTATGCTGCACAAATACTCGCCACTCCACTAAATTACTAACGCAGTCCGAACTAGGCTTTAGTGTCAGTTGTATCATCCGCACTTGACAGACTGATCAACGTCAACCGGCGCGTCACGGCGGTTTACTATAAAACTTGCCATACCATAAAATTTAGCGAACTCTAACGATGACAAACAATTTGGTGCAAGCGACCCTTAAACATGAATCATCAGTAAGATGATTGCATGCCGCGTGTACAGACGTGCCGTTCACACATAGAAAGAAACGCAAGTGATTTTTGATGTATAGCGTGTCCGCCCTGTGCTATTATTTCCATTCCTCCTTATTTATATTCCTTACGAAAATTGCCTGCATAGCTAATAACTATTTATTCAAGGTACTTTAATTTACAATCTAAAGTATTGGTTGATGCAACCCTTCCTTAAGCTAGCCTATCGATACAAACCGCAAAGGAACGTCATAATCTGTCATATCAGTCAATTAACACATCTATCGGATACGCAACGCACTTAATCCTAATCACACCGGTTATCATCGACGTACGCGCATACTCATTATGTAATAATGAGTCATTAACGCCACCAATCCAATGTCAATGTCATGCGCCCACGCGTTGATGTTTTGTTTTGGTTTAATGTATATCAAACTCATGCTTACCAAGTACTTACGGGCCAATTCGAACAATGATCTGGATATCAACTAGATATATCCACTAGATATGAAACAGAAACGATAACGAGATATTTTACGAAAGTCATGTCAAATTTGACATTTCCGCGATTCCGAATGTCCTCGTACGATATTACTTAGACATCCAATGGTAATTAAATGGATATCCCAAAACGTCACAATAATTGTAGCGTGAAATGACAATTGGTTCCTCGAATCGAACTGCAAAAGATAACTAGTTGAGAACTAAACTATAAGTGCTATAACGTATCTATTAGATCTCGTATTGTTTTCGTATAGTAATTATCACGTTGTTCGAATTGACTGGCAAGTCAAACGCTGTGAAACGGAAAAAAATTAACTTTTTACCATTTCCTTTTCTAGGTTTACGTAAAAAACCGATGGAATCATGTTAATTTTTTTATTTTAAATCATATAAGTAGGTAGTTAGGTACCTATTTTTCATACTTAATACATAAAAACGTAATGGTCAAAAATAAAGGTCTGCAAACATATAAATGACAATTCCTTTTTAATTGTGGGCCTTAAATGAAAACACACGGAAAGAACATGTCTAGTCACTTGTTTCGGAAAATGAGATTTTCATTACAAAATGTAAAGCTCTTAATGAACTATTAGTTAAATCTTTTGCTACCACTGTATAATATATGTAACACAAGCTTTTTTTTAGTTAAAAAAGGCCTGGTCACGGAATTACCATACATTTTGACATGGTACCAAAATTTTAAAACCGCGATTACTCAAAATGTTACTTAAGTGACTAGACACGTTCTTTCCTTGTACCCTTCAAATGTTCTCAAACCTTTTAGCTGGTTGGTCTTGGCATAGAGTAACTTATACTAGAGCGGTACTGTCATAGTAAATTTTGTAACCCCAGTAAATTCACTGCCATCTGTCGACACACTTTAAAACTAAAAATAAATATTTATAAAAATACCATAAAATGTATTTAAATATGGATAAATGATTTTTTTTATTTGCATTAATTATTTTTATGATTTTGACCCATGTTCTTTCACTGATATGCGTTAAAATTATAAATAACAAACGAAACCGTCAACGCCCTCTATACGAGTGTAGGCCAAAACTAGTGGCGACCTCTGACCGAGAATCAAATTTTCGTGATTTTCGAGGCACGTTTTTTCCTTAGACTGTATCCATCTATTACGGAGTTATATCTATCTTTGGTCTTGGTATACCGCTTGACTTACAGTTTGACACGCGAAATCATTTTAACTATTTGGTCATATAACTCATAAATTATAAAAGCTTGGAGATCTCAAAAGATCAACCTCATCAATGATAAGAAAGTGTGTCAATTCTTCCAGTGTGTTGCCTCAAGCTTTAAATTATGGCCATGTTTAACTGACTTGTACTGTAACTTGATCGTTTACTATTGTGGGTTATTTTAATTGGTTTCCCTACATTATTGTTTATCCACGGTCCCCGTCGTTACTTACACCGATGGTAATGTTTATAGCCATAGAAAAATACCGTTTGAATTCAATATGTTACGAGTTTCTAGCTATTAATGACGGTTTTATTAAAATTCTTCTATGATGCGTGCGTTTTTATAGTTATTGTTGTATTGGTTTCAAAAAGTTTGTCATGTTTTTTCCATGATTGAAATCATGCTGGTTTAATTATTTGCCCCTCTACAGCTAAACTTATTTATTGTTTTTCCTTTTAAAAAATTTACAAGCAAGACTGGAAGAGTGCTGCAACCGCTACGGACGACATCTTGATGATTTAATTTTTAAAACGTAAAATTTATTTCTTTATCCTAAATTCTAATTGTAATTTTTATTTAAAAACATAAAAAAATATTATTTATTAAAAAAAAGTTAAATGCATTTTTCATTGGCCCAGCCTGTATATGGTTTTTTATAATGTTTTTTATTTATTTATTTATTTATAAGGCATATAAAATTTATTGTTTCTAGAATATGTTATTTATAAGCTAGCTAGTAAGTACATCTCATGTTCATCAGTATCTCCACTTGCTAGTAACAGAGTAACAACTACCTACAATGTATGAAGCGAAATCTAAGGAAAGATTTACGATAGTTTTTTATAGGAGTGTGAATGGAAATGTCGAATTAAAGCTCTTGGGCGAAGTTGTGGTATTTACGACTTGGGATCGATGGGTTTGGGTAGCTCGGAGAAAGATGGCTCAGTGAAATACACAGACTTAAAGCTTAAGTTTAACATATGTTTTCAACAAACGTAGTTACGCTCTCATTTTAAATCGACTAGCTACATTGCTCTGAAACTTTGTACTTACAATAAGATAAGGTATATCTAAGTCTTTAATTAGTTTATGTAGGTTCAGATACCATAGTAAAAAAATACAGCGAATTTAAGTTTTTCATACAAAACTTGTTTTTGCTCTATTTAGTTGTTTTATAAACTGGAGCTATATAAACTAATTACATATGTTATTGCATACGCAAAGTTTCGTTACTATATCCAACACGTAGTTTTAAAATGAGATGATCCGTTTGTATGGGAAGGTGAAATTCGGCCGAGCTTGCCGTTTAACTTATGTTTTCATCCTGTAATAGTTAATATGAATCAAACCTGAGTTTTCGATTCCCCTCTATTTCGAATAAAAACTTACACGATTCAACAAAATATAATCCGTATCTCCCATATTTACCCTAAGGGTGTCTCCTAAGAATAGCAATAAATAGATAAATTTCGAAAGTAGATTATTCACAACGTTTTCATTAAGTTCCTCTCAAGAAAGCAAATGGCCTATTACTCTTGGTTTTAAATATGATGTTGCACGCGAATCGTACAAAAAGCAACTTAACTGACCAACTTTAGACTTTATTACGTTGCTTTAAGGGTTACGAATGCTCAGTTAATATTGTCAACGATGGTACACGCCAAACGTGAAGAAATATTGTCTCGCTACTTAACATTTTATGACTAAATAGTGCTTAATACAGGTTTAGCCAACCTCAACAACTCATCATCATCATCATATCAGCCTTCTATCGCCCACTGCTGAGCATAGGCCTCTCTTCGAGTATTTCTTCTTTCAACAACTCAATGTATCACATTCTATTATCACATGAATTGGGTAGGGCGGGGCTAGAAGGTCCGCGGGTAAAACGGTCCAACATGCCTTACTCCGAAATAAAAGAACCGGCTAAGTGCGAGTCGGTCTCGCGCACCGAGGGTTCCGTACATTACATAATTTTAACAATGTATTTTTTATGTGAAACGGGAGTGAAAGGCAAATTGTGGTTTACGATTTATGACGCATTAAAAAGAACTACTTACTAGATCTCGTTCAAACCAATTTTCGGTGGAAGTTTGCATGGTAATGTACATCATATATTTTTTTCAGTTTTATCATTCTCTTATTTTAGAAGTTACAGGGGGGGGGACACATTTTACCACTTTGGAAGTGTCTCTCGCGCAAACTATTCAGTTTAGAAAAAAATGATATTATAAACCTCAGTATCATTTTTGAAGACCTATCTATAGATACCCCGCACGTATGGATTTGATGGAAAAAAAATTGAGTTTCAGTTCCAACTATGGGGACCCCCAAAATTTATTGTTTTTATTTTCTATTTTTGTGTGAAAATCTTAATGCGGTTCACAGAATACATCTACTTACCAAGTTTTAACAGTATAGTTCTTATAGTTTCAGAGAAAAATGGCTGTTACATACGGATGGACAGACAGACAGACATGACGAATCTATAAGGGTTCCGTTTTTTGCCATTTGGCTACGGAACCCTAAAAACCGCATTTGAAATGGCCATTTAATAAACAAAATAACACGGTGCATCCGTAATTCAACTCCAAGCCAATAAATAAGCGATTGCATTTCATTTCGATTCCTGCTCTTAAATGACGCAAAAAAACTCAGATCAAGACAAATGTGAGTAAAGGAATTAGCGGGCAAGAGTAATCAAGAAGGCGGTTTTCCGTTCAGAAATATGTATACAATTTTTCACCTTATTTCATCGCAATAAAGTTGACTTTTGTGTACTTGTTTGTGACTGTTCACGCTTGATTAATCGTTCGCTTTTAATAAAGCAATTAGTCGGCATTCACACTGGCCCTCGGCTTTTTACAAATGAACGTATTATTTATTGTGAATTGTGGGAATAAAAGCTATAATTCTTGCGAAGTCTTTAACTCTTGCCGTTCCCTGAGCCAGAAGGCGAAAAATCTCCTTATATGATCATATTTTTCTAAGAGACGTTGATATTCGTAGACGTGGAAAAAATATATGCAGTTCTTGATTATTTTATCTTTAATTTATAAGCTTCCGATACACGAATTATGACACTTCGCTCGATACAATTAATTACCAAAGTAACCTCTAACTAGGACTTTTAATCCAACTTTACTCGGTTATTTATTATGTGACACTATAAACAACAAAAGAAGAAAAAACAATCTTAACTTAAATAGTAATTTGTTCGCTTTCGAATTTTGATATTGTAAGGCAACGTTTTTAAAATAAATAAAAATCGACAAAATTCGATCAAAATTGACACTTGGCGCGCATGGTCTTTCCCCTTCTTTCTTGCGAAATGTGACAGTGACAGTGATAGCGGAAAACCGATGGAACGGCCTTAACGCCACGCCTCTCGTAATGGTTGTTATGGAATTTTAACAAGTGTAGATAATTTATCCCGTCAAAGTATTAAAGCAGGTAGGTATTCTAAAAGATGAAAAAACCCTTATTCCTTATAAGCAGCATGTTTATTGACAATACGTTCACGGCAGCTTGTATTGATTGACAAATTGAGACATTTTTAGGAGACGTTTCCTGTAACAGTTCTCATGTCAGCAAGGAATCCAAAAACCTCCAAGCCTTCTAAACCAGCAATTTGCTGCCTTTCTGGGCGCGGTAAAAAAAAGTTTAAGGTTTTTACTATTTTTCTTGTGTAACACCCATCAACCGTTTTTCTAATAACAATGAAAAACTGCAATATGGGATACAAAATTGGGAAAAAGAATGGGAAATACCCTTAAAAAGTTGCTTTTTACTATTTACCTACATAATGCATGCTAAGTTGTATGCTTTCTTTCGGTTGGGACTATACTTTAATTTAAGCCTACGAGTCAGACCATACAGTGATTGACAATACTGTATTTATTGATTGGCAAATTGAGCACTTTAGACTTTTTTAGGAAACGTCTCCGAGGCTCTTAAATAATACTCAACATGTCACTAAGGAATCCAACAACCTCTGCCAGCAATTTGCTACCTTTTCCGGGTAAAGTAAAAAGAAGTTTGAGCTTGCCTCATGCAATAAAAACTGTCAGATAACTGTCCGAGAAAGCCGATATATCTGATAAAGGTGTCACGTGTGAGCGATTTGCGTAAGATTTCTCTATAATGACTTTAATGAGAGAAATGACCGTAACCACTCTTTGGATTTAAGATCTGATTTGAGCTTATCGGACCATATATCGTATCTGCCTCATTATTTTAAACTTTTTATTGGCGCTGATTAGTGTTTTATCAAGTCTAAGGGGCCCACTGACTATCAGTCCGCCGGACGATATCGGCCTGTCCGTTGTTCGGAACTGTCAAATTATTGTTCTAACTGACAGGCTGATATCGTCCGGCGGACTACTAGTGAGTGGACCCCTTAAGTCCGATTGCATGTTAAGACAGCATCAGTAACGCCAATTACCTTCATTTACTATTTGCTATATTCCACCTCTACAATCAGAATCTAAAATGTATCTTTGCAATTCTTCGTGCGATCAGAGGAAAAATTGTTTCAAAAGTTTTTTACAGTTTTTCTGACTACCAACAATGCGAACTTTATATTGCTGAGTTACCATTGCCAGGTGACTGATTTACACTAAGTTTTACACACAAACCATAAAGAAACCTGGTTGACACATTATTGCTTAAACAGCATCCATCTGTAAAGGAATAAAACATTCTTGGTAGAAAGTTAACGACATTGCAAGTTATAGACATGTACATATTTGAAATTTTGATGACTTTCGTGCTGTAGAAACTTCACTATCCCAATTTGGTCGTTTAAGATAGAGTAAGGACAAGAGAAAGCCACAAATTCTTTCCCCTCTTATACGGCACATCAATACTTACTCTAAACCCTCTTGAGCCAAGACAAATCCTATTACGGCGAGATTTAAACGTCACAATAAAACTATTTACATTAGACTGCCGACGTGCTCATATTGTCATTATAATTTATGGTAAAGCGACGTGGGCAGTTTTGTTAGGCTCATTTGCTTTACAATTGCACAGAACAGAACGGCACAGAAAGAACACCACAGGGCTATAACCGCGAAACAATCGTTCGTCTCTATCGCTCGAATATGCAGATAACAAAATTTTCTATTTCGCGGATAGGTCATTCTCATTTCATTTTATTTATTTCGTTGTAAAGTCATGTACATAGTAAATCAAGCTGTTATTCAATAAAATAGAAGTCAGACCATGACACCTTGTAAGGGCAAACAACATTAACTTAAAAACTAAATTATACAAGTCTTCCCATTTATAAATAACAATTAATAATATATTACAAAAAAAAATGTTATAAACTATCGTCATTAAGAAAATGCTTAACCGAATAATAACATTTATCTATTAATTAATTTTCTAATTTGTTTTTAAAGACTGCGTTGCCAGTTTCTAGCTTAATATAATTGGGAATTTTATTTGTGATGGTGTCCGGCATTACAAGGGTACCAGTGCTTAAACGTGTTATCTTTAACTAGCTTTTGCCCGCGACTTCGTCTGCGTGGAATTAGTAATTTGGGTAGCTTATTTTTTATGCAATCTGTTTTTTATCGATTTCCCATACAAACTTTCACCCCCCTTTTCACCCTAAAGGATGATTTCTGGGATAAAAACTACCCTATGTCCTTCCCCGGGACTCAAACTATCTCTATACCAAATTTCAACTAAATCGGTTCAGCGGTTTAAGCGTGAAGAGGTAACAGACAGACAGACAGTCAGAAACACTTTCGTATCTATAATATAAGTATGGATATGGATTAGTTGTTATACTATGGAGTGAATTTAACGTAACCGTGTGATAACGGCGTGTATGCTGTCGCCAGTTGAAGTTCCAATAACTTAAGTATTAAATTGTTACAGGATTATCTGATAATTACTACCCCCAGTACAGAAAATGTACCTGCCCTGTATGAATGAAACAACTTTGGCATATGTTTGGCTAGGTATTCCACCGATAAACAGCTCCCAGATGCCCGCCTTATTACTATGTATAAGGATGGTATACCTATAGCTAATTTCTAGAAAGGTTTCGTTGCTCTTAAGAATCCCTAACCGTTTTCCGTTTAGAATTTATTTGCTTTTGAGTACAAAGTGAACAGTTTTCGACACTGTAATCTATGACCACCTTTATACTCTGCTGTCGCTGAAGTGTTACTAAAGACCGTTTTTGTTTGAAGTCACGTCATGTTGGCGCTTTTCTCATTCGCTGCTTGGCAACACTCAAATTATATAAATTAAATAGTTATATTTAGTTCACGTGCGAGCTATTTTTTTACACCTATTGCTATTTGCAAAATATGCATGCCACAGTTTCTTGCTAATTTATTATTCATTTATTAATGTTTTAAAGGTTTTTTTTTTTATGTTTGGTACTCCATAACTCCGTCATTTCTGGACCGATTTTGAGAATTCTTTTTTTGATTGTAAGTATATACATACAGATTGGTCCCGTTTTTGTCAAAAAGCAGTTCTGATGATGGGATCCATGAGGAATCGAGAGAACTCCTCAAATGTTAAAGGCATACATATAGTGATTTTAGTATTTTCATCAACAAATCAAGCACTTACATTTAAAAAAGTGACATTTGATGAAGTGGAACTGCTGATGATGATCAGAACGGAACTCTTCAATGACGCATAGTTCACGTTTGGCGATTTGTCCTCTTCTTTATGTTTGTTAAGCAACTTAAGTTTTTAATACATATTTTTGTCAAGCTCGAGTTCTGATGATGAGACCCACGAGGAACCGAGGGAACTCCACAAATGTGATAGGCATACATAAAGTGATTTTTGTATTTTCATCAACAAATCCAGCATTTACTTTTAAAAAAGTGACATTTGATGAAGTGGAACTGCTGATGATGATCAGAATGGAACTCTTCAATGACACATAGTTCACGTTTAGCGATTTGTTCTCTTCCTTATGGACCCAGACCCAAACTTGGACCCGGACTCGGACCCGGACCCGGGTCTGGACATGGACCCCAACTTGGACCCGGACCCGGACCGAACTCTGACCCAAACTTGGACCCGGACAGCCGGACACGGACCCGGACTCGGATCCGGACCCGGAAATGCTACTAGAAAAGTGGGTTAGGTGGGTTGGTGGGTTTTTTGAACTGCGATTCTCACAGAACAGAACTGCTATCAGAAAAGTAGGTTAGGTTAGAACTGCGACCCTTACAAAAACGAAATGCTACTAGAAAAGTGGGTGGTTTTCTACATAATTAGGCAAAAGATGCTGTCTTTTTCATTTCATTGTCTGGAATCTAAGAGTGCACCATCAACAATAAGTGAACTTTCAGCGGCATCCCCCATTGCAGTCGGTTTTTTTTTCTTAAAAATTATGTTACCTTTATTTACCGACGTTTGAAAATGTGATGTCTACCCCAAACTTTAAATGCACTTTTCGTCGGGTAGTCACACAAATCTCTGTTTTGACATTTTGCTGGGACGTCAGGGACCGCGTTAACCAGTGAAACCTGTGTCGAAACGTCGGTAAATAAAGGTAACAAAATAAACTCGCGATAGACCCGATTGTAAATGTGATTTAATATGTGTTCAAAACACGAAAGTTTTAAATTTTAAATTTCCTCATTTTGAATAATGCTTACAAATGTTTTTGGTCAAACACGCTTGTCATGGTCATAAAAGTCAAAACTACAATAAATGTACATTAAGTACAAGTAATGTACAGTCAGAAGCTGAAGTATTTACACGGAAAAGTAAGTAAGTAAAAAAAGAAGAAAAGAGAAGATGAAGAATATTTACTTACTTAAGTTCTTTCTATGGTTCTACTATTGCAGGGCAGGATCCTTCAACTTTGCCTCAGCGTAGTGCCTTCTAGGAGTTCTAGGTGCCTTTTTTATGTAAATCTTTGAACTGAACTGTTTTATCAAAAGGATAATCTACAAACGTTGACGGTTCGGTTAGTGTATGGCAATGGCAACTCATACAAAACTGTCAAACTTCATACAATCAGATCTGAACGCACGTTACTTATGTAGAATCAAACTTCAAACTGTTTCGATTTAACTCCGTTTTATTGTTTATACTAATTAAATTAATGTATCTTGTTAACAATCACAAATCGTATTCCCTCCAGAAACATATCTGACAGTTCTCCATAATAAAAACTAAGAATAGTCATAAACACAACAACCAGAGATTATAAAGCCGGGTGCATGCTACATGGTATAAGGCCACATACAGGATATCCACTACAATCACTACTATGATGCTTACACTTACGACCACTGATGGTTCGAAAATTCTCGGCCCTCATAAGATACGGTTATTATGTATGTCACTTTATTTGTACCGAAATTGAATTTGTACAGTCAGCTACAAAATTGTAGAAGTGTCCTACTGTAGATGAAGGGTACACGAAAAGAACATTAGTCACTTTAGTAACATTTTGAGTAATCGAGGTTTTAAAATTTGGAACCATGTCAAAATGTATGGTAATTCCGTGACCAGGTATTTTTTAACTAAAAAAAAAATTGTGTTACATATATTATACAGTGGTAGCAAAAGATATAACTAATAGTTTATTAAGAGTTCTACATTTTGAAATGAAAATCTCATTTTCCGAAAAAAGTGACTTGTTCTTTCCGTGTAACCCTTCAGATACACCGACAAACGCTTAATTATGCAGCTGGCCGACCGTGGAAAGCGACTAATCGACAATTCACTGAGTAAAAAATGTTCTTGTCGATTAAAAAATATAAATGTATTAATCGTCGGTCGCCGAATGTAGAATTTTTTTCTAAGACACTTGCCCGCGAACAATAAACTCGTAAATTGCTGTCACTTTTTGCTGATCGTCGTCAATTGGACAGCTACTTAAATATGCAAAACGATGCTACGATATCAAATACAGCTGTCAGTGTCACGTGTTACATGTCGTCTCGTAAGTTATCAAATAGATACAAGTAGTTTTTAGACGATATAAGATGTAGGTTATACTGAATCACTTTTTATGATCCAACCTAGTACTCACGTCATGGAAAACTCCAAGTTTATAGCCTGACGCCGACGTTGATAATCATACCTGTATGTCCAGATGGTCCAGTCAGCATCAAACAGATATTGACGGCCAAAGTGACCAAATTGTATGTACCACACCTTTGTTAGCATAGAAATAAAATAATATTTAAATATAAACTGTAAATATTTTCGTGTACCTACAATAAAATTTTGAAGTTTTTAAAGTTTGAAATAAGGATGTATCCCGATATATTTGGCTTTACTGGCTTATTCCCGTTGCTAGGGAGGTTTTGGGATTATACTGAGCAACTTTTACTACCCGACCAACTACGAAATCGCTAAAAAAACTTGAATGTTTCATGCATTTTGGCTGGTCCATTTTCTATGGGAGTGTAAAATTTTTTTCGCGATTTCGTGGTTGAAGTTGCTCAGTATAATCCCAAAACCTCCCTGGCAACGGGAATGCACTTATTTTTCAGCCACCCTGTATATTTAGCGGACTGTACGCATGTTGATCTTGTACCCTAAAACATTGTGGGTTCAGATTTCATCCCGTCGGGTCAATGCGCCGAGTGCCGACCACGTTAGACATGCCAGTATAGCACGCCGTGTGTAGAGTTACCAAGTAATTAATGTAACTTACAATACGCGTATCTTTTACATTGTTGTTGTTTTATATCTTTCTGAGACTGTATAATTAGATACTCTGTATATACGGCAGAATGCTTTCGTGTATTTCGGCTCTTTATTTATACACCTACGAGTAAAAATGAATATCGGTCACATTTGTTGACTTTACATTGCTTTTATTCGAACTCATAGTATCTTCCGCAGTTAAACATGGCCTATGAACCTTCTGTATATAGTATAAGGTCCTGTCTGTAGCTACATGCATATATTCAAGCACATTCAATAGGGGGTCACTTTTGTTTTGAGTGTATTTAGAAAATTTTATTGAAAAAACAAAAGGGGTATTGTACTCGTAGGAAAATGTCTATATATACGCGATAACACTTTAGGCGCTTAGGCCTGTTATCGCCTCAATGAATCTTCCTAACTTACAGTTACATTACATACCTATTTCAACAATAATTACCGTCCATACCTATGACTTTTTATTGAATAATCATTATAGTAACGGAATCCGCGCTTTAGATGTGCAATTAGGGATTATTCACCGTAAAATTCCCGTGTCCGGGATGTTAAGGCCGTTCCATCGGTTTGCCGCTGTCTTTGTCACATTTCGCAAGAAAGAACGGGAAAGAACATACGCGCCAAGTGTCAATTTTGATCGAATTTTGTCGGTTTTTATTTATTTTAAAAACGTTACCTTACAATATCGAAATTCGAAAGCTATGAAATTACTATTTAAGTTAAGATTGTTTTTCCTTCTTTTTTGTTTATAGTATCACATAATAAATAACCGAGTAAAGTAGGATTAAAAGTCCGAGTTAGAGGTTACTTTGGGAATTAATTGTATCGAGCGAAGTGTCATAATTCGTGTATCGGAAGCTATGTTGTTAAAGATAATATAGTCAAGAATTACATATATTTTTTCCACGTCTACGAATATCAACGCCTCTTAGAAAAACATGATCATATAAGGAGATTTTTCGCCATCTGGCTCAGGGAACCGCCTTAAGTAGATTGATATGTTGGCTTTGATTAAATAATGGCATGACACAAATATAATGGTCTAGGTACTAGGTAATTTCTGAATTACTTCCAATTTAGTTTTCTGACTCGATAATATTCGGGTGACATATCAACAGGAAGGCGCAAGTGGGAATTCACCAGACGCATTCATAAGTAATCGAACGATCTGGTCTATGTTGCAAAGAACTGTTATTTAAAATAAAAAATAAATAAAATAAAATAAATAAATAAAGTTTTATTTCAGGCAAAAAGTACATTCGTACACCCATATCAAGATACAATTTAAAAGTTAAAACGCCAAAAGAAGAAGTACTTAATAATAAAATAAAATAAGCCCGCAGGGCAGCTTGTGGCGAGCTGTTGGGGAGTAACGACCCCACGGACCCGAGTGCTCCCGAGAGTCGGTCAGGGTCTCCGTCTCCGGCGTGTCTTCGTCGGTCGGAGTGGACCCCAAGGGGACCCGCAGGACTCTCAGCTCTGGCTTGCCTTCATTGGCTGTCCAGAGAGGAGTCGCTAGAGCTATATGCTCCAGGGGTGGAAGTGAAAGATGCATAAGACGCGAGTTGGCACAGTGGCTGGTAACAGCCACTGGGTAGAAAGCGGCGCACACCTCTCGACACCCCTGAGCCGCTCACACCGGTGTTGCTCCTGGTCGTCTTCACGACGGCAGTTTCAGGGGCCCATCTAGTCAGCGGCAAGTCACCACCTGCCTCGATAACGTGTGTTAGCATTGTTATGGCAGGTGTCCGGACTTCTTTTCAATAGCCCAGTCTCATTGTCCACCCAAACTTCAATCCATAGACCGGTATACTGTTCACTTTTTCTACAATAGTCCCAATGCCTGTTGCAACCGGTTCATGGGTGTCTATTGTTGCACCTGTGAACGGGTTCCAGCAGGCGTTCTACATGACATTAAAGCTCTCCAAGGGGCCTCTACGTGTTGGATCTATATCCCCACGCAAGCCTATCAAAAGACCGGGATTTATAGGCCCGAGAAATCCGAGGAGATACAAATAAAATAAAATAAAATAAAATAAAATAAAATAAAATAAAATAAAATAAAATAAAATAAAATAAAATAAAATAAAATTTAAGGGCATGGTTAGACGTTTTGGGGAAGTTTGGTCATGTAGTGGACATCTTTAGTAGGGTCCGATCGATGATTTTTATGCCAAAACTTGCCGTAACCGAAACTTCGATCTACTCGTAATACTATCGGCCTGATTCGAACTTTAAGATACATCAAAAATTTGCTAAAGATACTACATATATGGATCGGATACTATATGGATGGTCTTGTACCTACACAGTTTACACAATAAATATTTCTGATTTCTGATATGTCAGTGTCAAAAGTGACGTTTTTGTTTGAAGAAACGTTACTTTTGGCACTAACTAATCAGGCCGTAGTCTAATCAGATACTTACTGTGAAGACTTCTAATATCACATACATACCTACTCGTATTTGTATAAATGAAAGTAGTATTTTTTTCATAGATAGTATTGAATAGGTTCTATGAATTTGTATCATAATAAATAGTTTGTGACATTGAATTCGTTTAGCATAGCATTTGAAAGCAGGAAAATGTTAAGGAAAAAATCAGTCACAAATTTAAATACGGTGGTATCATATCGCATATGTACCGTTTTATCATATTTTATCGATTTTGGCGTATTTTGAGGTGTGTGTTTTATTATGTCTTATTTAATGATTTTTTATACCACGTCGGTGACAAACAAGCATACCCATAAAGTCGGAAATGTTTTGTCAGTACGGTACACAAAACTGAAACTAAGTAACGCGTTTCACCACCCACGGCTTACGCCGTAGTAAGGTAGTAACCCAGTTAGGTTAACAGTGCGTCCATTCATGCAGCAAGTTACGGACAACCACTCGACATTACTCATTCTGTCATAACGCGTGCATTAGTTACAGTTAAAAGCAATTTAGAACAAAGCATTATTGGCATGTGTAGCACCAGCAACAGTGTGGCTGTGCGGTCCCCTAGCCATTGTTTTGAAAATCAACTGTTCTTTTTAGCTCTCATAAGGGCAGAGGCGGTAGAGTACAGAATAAAGGCCTGTGCACACCGGATAGAGAATCATCGCGCTGCACCAGGCCCGTACAGAATCACTGAGGAATCACCTTATCCTACGTCAGCGTTAGACTGAAGATTAATGGAACTTACTTATGCAGTTCCTAAATCTTTAAACGTGACTGATACAAAAAACAACATGTTTTAAATTTGAAGCTTGTGGGTTGGCTAGAAGTACCTTAGAATTATGATGATCGGTGAGTGAATGAGTGTGTCAGTGACAAAAGTAAGAACTTTGACGTGCAATAATTCTTAAACTACAAGTTCAAATTGAATGTTATGGAACATGGTGGGCCCCTTGAAAGTTCACAATGCCGATTTATTGTGTCTTGACTTGAGTAAAAAAATCGACGAAAGATCTGGTTTATGTTCCTAAAATTCTTTAGATCAGATTACCATTAGTTTTTGATACCTACGTTTTCTTTAATTTAATCGTTATGGGAAGAGGAACTCCCCTTTGCAAAAAAGGTTAATTTAGAGCTGATTGGACTTTTTTGCTGGAGCAAATGCAAATATATGTATTGGAATACAAATGCAAATTCGCGCTTGTTCCATATATGCAAAAAAAAACTTTGCAAATGTGTTAAGTTTCCTTAATCGTGTTGTTATATCTATCATAAGTTTACTTTTTAGCAGTGTTCATGATCAATAACGCGCTTGTCATAAAAGTTGATTAAAAAATTTAAAAATGAACCTCTAAAACAACTGGCAATGCGGTACATTTAATCTTTATATATTATGCGTGTAGTTACAACAATCACTACAACAAATAATCGTATTTTTTGCAACCTTTGCCTCCACTGCAAAATTTAATCAGCAGCTATCCAAAAATAAATATTTTTCTTACTTTGTTTTCCTTAACACGCCTCTTCATATAATATTACAGATTATTGTGATTTTATTACCATAATATTCTTTATCAGACGCTTGACGGCATGAGCATGTCACAATAATTAGCGCTAAAATGATTGATCTATCAGTAATTTGTTGAAGTAATACTAGGTCTTTTAATTGGTCAGTTCTTTCTTTCAATAACAATTATAACGATCGCATTACTTATGACTTACTTTTATTTTCCACACTTCTATCACTACCTATATGAAACCGATGTCCTATGGTTTTTAAAATGATCATATACGTCGTCGCCGACTTTTAAGGCAACTAACATTATCTTGTAGTTATTTTGTACTATTGTCCGAAGGACAAATGAAGAAGAAAAAATCTGGATTCTTATCTTTTTCTTTTGACTTACCTACGTTTGCAACAAAATGGCTCACATATTCATTAAGTTGCACAGCCTTTTAATAGATTATTATTATTCCATTGTCTGCGACAATTCCTACATGTATTCTCCATACCAACCCTCCATTAAGCCTCATTGTCACACACCAATTCTATTCATACACTTGACAGTCCACTTCTCAAGCTCTTACTGTCCTGTCAATAGAGTCTTATATACACGCTGGACATGTACTATTTGTATGGAACTAGGTGTTCTCATGAGAACATTAACTTCGCACCAGCACGCAAACACGCATCGCATCAAGTGGCTCACGTAGACATTATGCATTCATATGTACATACATATTTGCATTGTCGTCTCTCGTCTCAACTACACTATTTGTACATGTTTTTAAACAGCTAAGGTTAAAAAAAAATACGGCACGTAACTTTCTCTGTTGAAAGTTGAGCGTAGGTCGTATCATGATAGGTATTTGTGGTCAATTTAGGCTTGATATTTGACACTATGAAGTCATGCATTGTTGCGAGATTTCTAATCCAAACAGATTTTATCAAAGACCTTTTCCCCTTTTTATCAAAGGCCTTTGTCTAATAGATTCTTCATGAATATGCAGTTTTGTAATTTGGCTCCATGCCCTATATAGCAGAGTTAGCAACCCAGAAATTAATTCGGTATTTAGTGCGGTTGGTCTGTCTATTTTAACATTTTGTTTATTTAAATACCTCTACAGCATGGTGACATTCATATTTGGTAGATAATTGGTCAAAAATTCAGATTAATCTTAACATATAGATCAACATTTTATTTGATATAAAAAGGAAAGGTAAATGATTTTATGAAGCCTCAATTTCACTCAATTAGTATTAATGATTGTAGTCAGGAAAAACAGCAAAAACAGGTCAAAGTTATGTCCAGTATTTTTTTTACTGTGCAACGTTGTGAAACATGGAATGTTTTATGGATCTCTCTCCAGAGAAAACACTCGAGAGACAGCTGTAAAAACTACTTTTGCCACGAAATTCTCGGTTAATATTAGCATTGCAAACGACCACCAATAGTTATATAAACAGGTGGTTCATTGTCTTCTGTTGAAGAGACTCCCAATTTTGTTTGATCAGATGTTTTACTGTACTCCGTTGCCATAATTTGATGCATTTTAGGACCCATTAAAGTTTTGTGAAGACTGCGTAACAGTGGAATAACATTAAATTTCTTCATTCGGAAGTAGTAAAACCAGCTAGATCATGTAGTTTAAACCAACTTTATAATAAAATTCATTTCGAGCTATCACGAAAAATATAAAAAGCAAACTAAGGAAATAAGTAAAGTAGAGGAATCGCTTGCGGACCACACAGATAAAAAAGGTCTTGGACAAAGGAATATTATTTGTTTCAAGATATTTTCGAATTTCGATATAAGGGAACTCGAAAATGTCTTCGTCCAAAAAATAAAATGTCTTGTATAGATCTTGGGTCAAGAAATACTTGCTTGTAACAAATAACAAATTATCAAATAAAAAAGGTGAGTTTTGATTCAATATGTATATCTTGACCACTTTTGTCAAATTCTTGTCACAAGACTTTCAATCTTGAATTTCATATTCTTGAACTGTTAGTGAGATTATCTTAGTTCCAGATGTAAGGTACCTCTTAGAGAACGATATATCAGAACCCCTAGTGTAAATTTCTTTCGATAGCATGACGAGCGTTCGCGTTTTCTTTTTTTTGTAAGTATGAGATTTTGAACAGCGCGCCAAGCCGTCCCGCTTTTGGAAACTCAAAATCCCATACAAAATGACCTTAACGCAAACGTCACGTGACGCTATTGAATGAAATTTACACTTAATACATATTTGATACTCGTTTCAAAAAAAATATATATCCTGTGCAGATCTCCGGTAGACAGATTTACTTCTAATTCCAGCTATACATTTTTAGATTTTTACCCAAAAACATCTGTCAGACACATCTGTAAGTTTCTATTAGCTAATAACTCGCAATAACTGATTAAACTAGATTCAGCAGACGTTGTCTTACTTTACCTACATACAAAGTTAACTAAGAACAATTGAACATTAGATATCTCTTGTGACAATACTGGCTGAGACATCAATGACGATGAAAAAGCCGAAATAGCGAGTAATCACGCACACCTTCAATTCCAATCGTCACGTCACAACCGCCATATATGTTTCAACTGTACCAGGCACTCAAATGTATCTCAACATACACTCTAACGTCTTTATAATAAAATCGCCTTCAGATATTTGTGAACACATCATTTGCTCCGATATATCTGATGCTGAACTGTAGCTTCATTCATATAAGTATCTACTTAATTCAGCTTGCCACACAGATGGTCCTTTGCCTTTCGACCGGTCTCTGGCCGGCGGCTCTAAGGTGTTTGACTTTTTCGTACTGACCTTTCGAGGAGTCATTGACCGGTGTACGATTAATAGCCAAAACCATGATGTGGATTTGCGGTTTTTTTTTACGCAGTCACTTGTATTTTTTTATGTAGGAAACTATTTTAGTATTCTCTCAGCTGGAAAATAACGTATATTTTTGTGTTGTGAATGCCAATGGTAGCCATTTAATTTAAAGTTCAATAAGTTTTATTTAATGGATTGTCCCAACTAAATATTTAGTTATAATTATAAGTTCTTTGAAGCGCTGAAATATTGGAAAACATAAATTAGATCGTAAAATTCTATCTATCAGAAGATAATTATGTAACATTCCTCAACTATTTTTAAAGGCTTCAAGCAGTTCACGCCTTTGCAGAAAAATACAACTGAAAATAACTGGAGTTTTTAAGCTACGCTATTAATTGGATCTTACCCTAAAAAGGATCCCAATATTAAATTTCCAAATCAAAAAACGTCTAAACCTTAAAAAACGTCAAACATACCACATTCCTCAAAATTAAGCAAACTGCCTGAGTGTTTGCTACCTCAGATTACGCGGTCGTAATCTGAGATTATCTTACGTAACAGAACAGGTCAACGGCCTAATTTGTTAACACTGTTGACGATGATTCATACTTCATCGTACAGTTCTATGGTTTTGCTTGCACTTTGCTCCGGGCGATGCGACTTTGTAAAAGGTTTGATGCACGGACTTTAATGTTTGAAAATAAGTGCTGTTTTACGTTGGGAGATGTCGGACTTAAAACGGGTGAATGGTTTGGCTTCTTTATACATACTTTACATATGTAGGTAAAAAAAAAACCAAAACTGTTTCATGCACTTTATAAATGTTGGAAACGTAAAAATTGTTATTTTCCATGTCATTGAAAGCAAATAATATTTCTGTCATTAATCATCTATTAACGATCAAATTACTCGTGACTACTTATTGTGATAGTACTAACACAATGTTTTGCTAATTATCTTTTGTTTGTATATACAATATTTGATCATTATAAGTGACTATGCACATTTCAATCACATATATCCATTAATGTATTTCTCCATTAACTTCATTATACGTCACATTATTATCTTGTATGAAATCAGTAACCCATAACAATCTTTAACGCGATTATTTAAACTTTCCTGTTTGAACACTCACTGAAGCGAGTATAACCAATTAACGGCCACGGTGTTTCGTGATAAGTGTGCGCGTGTAATTTAATTATCGGCGAGATTGTTTCTTTTATTGACTGACTATTCGTATACCTTATTGCAATTACATAAGGCCTATCGATGGTCAGTTCAGATTGTGGATTTTATACATACCACAGAAAAAAACCGTTTTGTACCATTTTTCGAGCTAGAGGCTCCATAGCATCAGCTACTGCTTCAGTTTTGATATCCAGTCGGATATCATTGTCAGGAAAAGTTAATCCGGTCAAGCTAGATCTCTTAGCGCCACTTGCACCATCCCACTAACCCGGGGTTAACTGGTTAAACCGTTAAGCCAGTGTCAAATTGTACTGGTAACCATGGTAACTCCAGGTACAACCTGTTAACCCCGGGTTAGTGAATGGTGCAAGTAGCCCTTAGGCACTACAAATATGAGAAGGTACATCAGTGCATTTATGCTTCTTCTGTTATGAATTACCTATTACCTAGTTATTTTCATAAATTTGTTTGACAAAATGTAAGTTGCTATTACAAATACCACACAGAGGCCTGCTTTAAGGTATCTTTCTGCATAAACCGAACGCTCTTATAGTGTCCATCGAGCCCAATCATCAGGTTTGTTTATACAAATTTATTGCGGTAATGGATACCCAGGCTGGTTCAGTACCACTATCGATTTCTAATGGCATTTACTCTAGAGAAAGTGTTATACCTTTCAGTTCTATTATAGTCCTAGACCTAGACTACTTCAATTATACAACAAAATTACACTTACAAAATAAACTTCTATTGTTACAAAATTTGACGTAACATCCTTCCAAGCTACTTTTAAAGTTTTTAAAGTTTGTTGCTCTTTATTTTAATGTAAAAAACCGGACAAGTGCGAGTCGGACTCGCCAACCGAGGGTTCATAAGATACAGCCTGGTGACAGACAGACAGACGGACAGTGAAGTCTTAGTAATAGGGTCCCGTTTTTACCCTTAGGGTATACGGAACCCTAAAAATCATTAACCGCACCCATGCATAAAAAAATACCATCTTATCCCACATTTGTTTGTAAAGGCGGCTGTAACTCGATAATGCCAGTCATAAAACGAATGTTTGTTTGTAAGATCCTAAGATCAATAGCAAAGGGCTCTTCCTATAAATAACTAGGGATATGTAAATGTAGACGTCGCTTGTGAAATTTTTACGGAAGTTTGCTTGGGATGACTTTGAAGCCGTAATTGATGATCTAGTTTCATCTCTAGTTATCAATGATTTTTCTTTAATCAATTTAATTTGATGTATTCAGCTGTCTAGAGTTTGAAAGAGTACTTCCTAGTTTGTCCCATTCTCATCAAGTGAGGATCTGGGGATGTTATTCTGGATGTTGCATTTTTTCTTGGATTTTTTTTTCTTCATATGTTTTGCCGTAGAACTGCTGATTAAGATCATAAAATAATGAAATTTTAAGTACATACATGTGTTAACATCCTATCAATAGGTACATGAACCTTGAAAAAATACCTATTGTATAATTTTCATGAAGTCTTCCAAACTTTAGTCCATTTAAAAAAAATATTATCGTTTTTATCTTAATCTCATCCTGCTATTTAGATAAATATCCCCTTTCAGATCAATTTCCATTAACCACATCATTAAAATTAGAATATACGATCTATTGTGCCAGTTCAAGTTTTTTACTCCTTGCTCCCTTTTTGGTACCTGCTGTTTTTTGTCCATCTCTCTGTTTGTAGAAGAAACAATCCGTGAAACAATAGTTAATTTTGTCTATGGGGTTGCGTACCGTCGGTCCAATTTAAATTCCTTCTTGACGAGTATCGTATGGTTTAATAGCTTCTATAGTTTTTTCAACACCACCACACGTATAGGTTTTTGATTTATTAACTTCTTTTTTAACAAGATCATAATCAGTGTTATAGAACACACTACGGTTTGTTATAGAGATGACTTCATTTTTTACATCATGGTTGTTTTTGTTTGCCGGTCACATGTTATTACGAACTTATCAGTGTATATCATTAAATATTTTGATATCAAATTTGTAGGTGGTCGTTATTTAAGAATATCGTTGCAAAACTACAGAAATGACTTTGAGATAAAGATTCTTCTAGCGTGTTCTTTGTATTTTCCAATAATTTCCAATAATGTTGATAGTATGCCAAGCCATTTTAGAAAAAGAGGCAAATAAAAAAAATCTAGGCGCAAAGGGTAATCGTCCTATAGTAAATTTGAATTTCGCGCCCTTTTCTACTGACAAAGTTGTTTGACCGGCTATAACTTGGCATACTGTACGAATTTTAGCTTTTCCATTACGGCTTTCAGAAATATACCCAAGTCAATTATTTTTATTTTTATAAATACTTATGTACTTTGTTTTTAATTTTTTATTTATTTTTGTTACAGTTGGTTTCCTCATACTGTCATTCTACCTGTGGGGCACCCCGTACAAGCGGGGCTTCTTCTGCGACGACGAGTCCCTCAAACACCCCTACCGGGAGTCCACTGTAACCAACCTCATGCTGTATATTGTTGGCCTATGCCTTCCTGTTGTAACGGTGAGCTATTTTTTTAGTATCTTGTCTCATTTAATTCTCAGTAATTGTCACAATTGCAAACAAAGATATTATAAGTAAGAAAACGAAGAAAGTAAGTTTAGGCACATTTTAATACCAAGTCGTTTATCATCCGAATCAGTGAAGTTCGACTAATAAAAACAAAAAAAACAAATGAACACCTTAGTAGAGTTAAGTATCTACATTAGGCCCAGGGCCCAGAGGTACCTATATTTTTTCATGTTTTTCAAATCGGTGCTATAGGAAACCTTATTCAGTATAACCATTCTAATATATTCTTGACATTCGGGCTCACGACCCCAAAATCAGCCAGTGTAGGTAAATAGATGTTTTATATTAATTAAAATACGGAAATACGATATCCAGCGAGGACATGTCAAATGTATGTTCCACTTTCCCGATGTCGTTGGCCGGCTAAAAGAATGCCAAGGTGTGAATGTCAATGCCAACAGAACATCTGTATTGAAAAAGACAGTATGTGCGCAAGAGTTCCATACAGTTTCGTCCATTTTCCAACCCATTGAACATTTTGATTCCAATCGCTTCCTGAGCAAGGCGAGGGAAGGATTCAGTCGAACTAGCCCTCTCCAAGTACAAGTGTTAATCGGCCCCCAGGGGATCAATCACGATTGTCAATCAATCGATTTGTAACCATTTACAACCCCGATTACATTATTTCCCTGCCGTGCCAATCGACTGTGTGTCAATTGCATGAACAGGGTTGTAAATTATGAAAGACAATTGAATTTCAATAAACAAATACAATACAATTGATAGGCTCGCAGCCGTTTTAGAAATCTTGAAGTCACGTTCTACTGGTTTGGCAGACTCGACTCGCCCTCGGTTCGCGATCATTTGTAAATACACATATACTTGGGGACAACAGAACCATTATCTGTTTGCTTAACCGTTTTTCATTGTACACCTTATCGTGTCCATATTTGCTTTAAAATTCCGTGTACATTAAACGAAGACTTCAATTTTCGGTGATTAAATTTTCGTCGTTTGCAAACATCGCTAAAGGTCCCTGCATACTACTTCCTCGCATTCCTACACATGTATACAGTGGAAAATGCATATTCGTTAGATTCGAAGTAATTAAGTGCGAAGTGTTTGACGGTGGACATAAAGCGACAGCGAACGAAGTCGGTAAAATGTGATTTTTGTGTGTCTAAGTACCTCAAATCAAACGTATGCCACCTGTCAAAGCGATTGGTGCCACAATCGTGAACATCGCAAGTTTGCAATATTAATTTTCTCGTCTACGGGGATGGAAATAAATATATGGAGCAGCGTGTAGTGAGTTCTTGAAGAACAACATACAAGTTTTTCCGTACTCATTCCTGACGTAACACATTTCGTATCGTATACACCTACCTTTACATACTTATAGTTAAAATAGAATAGAATAGTTTTTATTCGGAAACACACAGACAATAGACATACATTAACAGAACATAGTGAAAACACACCTGCCCATAGACGTGGTCGCAAAATGAGAATATTTTATTATTAACACCTGTAGTAATATCGATTACATCTAATGTAATCTGATAACTTAAATCACAGCTCCCGATGATATAAATTAACATAATTAAAGGCCATTTTTATCCATTTAAATCTATTAGCGGCACATTCGTGATCCCAAAGTAGGTAGTATTCGAATCAATTCAATTCGATAGATCGGCTTCGAGATTTGGCCTCTCATAACTTAGTGATGTGTGTTATTCCGAGCAAAGAAAATGTTCCTCTTTTCTTAGATAACTATATTTTATTTTATTTCCAAATATGCAAGTATACAGTTCTAAACCAAAGCACTTACATGTACCTACTACAATAAATCATATTATTAAATTACATTACCTGTATTAAATTCACGCATGTCAAACTATAATTTAAATCATTTCTTAAACTACCAATTGTACTCAGTCATATTATTAAATTACATTTTAAATAATTCAAATTGTAGATTAAACCTTATTCCTAAAATTATCAAGTTTATATGTATAAATCAAACATAATAAAATCATATCTAAATTAATTGCCCACCTATATTGCTCTACATTTGCCAAGACATATATATTTCCAAAAAGGGAATATTTAATAATGATGACAACATTAAAACAAAATCTGCATTTTGAGCTTAATTACTTATAGCCTTGATTTATCAATCACATTTTTCTTACGTTTAGATGTTTTTTTTTGAGGTTTCGATTAGTGTAGGTACCTACTCAATGCTTAAATAATATCTGTGTATTAGATTTCAGAAAAACCTATAGGTAGGTTCAAATTAGACAATCATAAACTTGCTAATATATGTAAAATAATTCCAGTTATATCTATCTTTGCCTAATGTTACCCGAGCATTGATTTCTTTTCACTTATTCTATTTTTTACGTGTCCTGCAGAATCTTCGTCGAGAATATTCCCATCACCTCGGGAATTGTCCCGGGAACAGCCAATCACTACTCTCGACCACGTGCAATGTGTTCCCACGACGTACTTGCTCTTATCGATCCAATGTAAAGTGCATTATTTATTGCAATGCAATCGAGACGTCATGGTCAGAATTACGATTGGCTCCTGGACGTCCGTAAACAGACTGGTACAGGCGCGCTCTTTTATAGATACGTTTACCTGAGATGAGAGTGAAATGAAAAGGTGTTTTCCCGTCTCGTAAGTTATGATTTCACATGGTTATAATTCCATTTACCGTGAACAAATGAAAGAAATATGCCAAAAATATGCACTAAAGACTTAAATTGTCTTCGTTTCTCCATTTCATCATTTTCAACCCTCCTCATCATAATCTTTATGCACCACAGCTTCTTTGATATAACTCTTTTTCTGTCATTATTCTATCTGATATATTCTCAGAAGATAATGCTTAGACGTTCTTTTTCTAAATGACTAAAGACAATACATAAACCGATATGAGTCTATTTTGTTCAACATTGTAATTTGTTCTTGCGTTGTAGTAATTAAATCGTGGAAGAATAAACTAAAATGAACTGGCAATTCGCTCTCTCACTGTTGACTGGTAGAGAATACCATTTAGCATAAATTTTGTAATTTTGTGTGGACCACTGTTTAACTTGCAACTGTAACAATGTCTTGTTGACGGCTTTCATATTAATTAGTAGTTGTCATAAGATTTAAAATGTCATACATAAGATGCTGAAGAGCGTTCGAAGTGAAGTCGAAGAAGTCAAAAAGCGGACTCTATAGACAGCTGAGCATGCATCCGTGATAATAAACAGTAAGTAAGATGCGAAACAAAAATTGCCACAATTTACAAAATGGCCAAGAAATTATATTGTTCGACTGTATATTTGCGATTTGTTGCAGAAATAAATTTTAGATGATATGAAACTAACGCAAGTGAATGATGAGATGACGGGTGACAGAGAGGTATGGAAGAAAAAGACATGCTGCGCCGACCCCAAGTGAATAGGACAAGGGCAAGCGAATGATGATGATGTAGAAATAAATTTTATAAATAAATAAATCTTATAGGACATTCTTACACAAATTGACTAAGCCCCACAGTAAGCTCAAGAAGGCTTGTGTTGTGGGTACTTAGACAACGATATATATAATATACAAATACTTAAATACATAGAAAACACCTACGACTCAGGAACATCTGTGCTTATCACACAAATAAATGCCCTTACCGGGATTCGAACCCAGGACCATCGGTTTCACCGGCAGGGTCACTACCCAGTAGGCCAGACCGGTCGTCAGAAATGCGTCGGTGTACTGAAGTGTACAGCGACTGTCGAGGCCACCAGTACTCGTCTAACTAGATAAGACATGAATAGGTAATTCTTGTTCAATCATAGTAATTACCTGGCCGTAGTGATTACTTTACGTAATTAAAGTCTAGTTTCTAGATAAATGCAAATATAGACCTTCACCTTCGTAAATTGGTTGTAAATTAGGACTGTATGCTATCTGTCTATCGTGTTTATTGTTGTCCTTATCGTGCCTCATATATCTTTTGTCATTTATCACGGGGTAAGATTATTTAGCAAAAACATTTTTCCTTGTGTACAAATGTAACTGTAAACGAGAATGACATTGTACTTATTCGACAAAGGTTACCATTGAAATGCGCATGCCATTTCAGTTTTTTAACATGCTGAGCTGAGATGGGTTAAGACGGAGCTAACGAAAATTTTTAGTTTTTATCTTGATTACATTGCACGCTATAAATAAGAGCAAAATTCCATGAAAAATAATCAGGAAGAAAAATCAGGAATAAACTATGCTTCTATGGACTATGGAGAATCGGTCATCCACTATCGTTTTGAACTCATTAACTTTGTTCTTATTCTGTCCACGTCGCTAGTCGCTACCTGTACCTCTACACGTTCAAAACGGGATCATATCATCATATCATATCATATCGTTTATTTTCATAATAGGATTTTACAATCTCTTTATGACGTCAAACAATTGTATTTACTTAAAAATTAAATATTAAATAACATTATCTATGTTACACTATGCACATACTTATTAACTCCAAGGGTTAACGTCTTCTAAATAGTCTGATATTTTATAATATCCATTTTTGCACAACTTACGTTTAATGACCGATTTAAATTCATTTAATGGCAAACTTTGAATATCCAAAGGAATTTTGTTGTAAAAACGAACACATTGGCCAATGAAAGATTTACTTATCCTCTGAAGTCTAGAACCAGAGTTCCTTTTCATCTGATCTACTACCGATAAACCGGTATCCATTTCACTTTTTATACTTTTATCCAGCTTGTTAACTCGATCATCGATTATACGGAGCCTTAATTGAATTCTTTGATCGATACTTGTAACTTGATCTATAATTATATTTTTACTGTTCAGTAGTTTGCTTTATTCTTTGCTTGAATGGCTTGTTTTGTTTAGAACTGAGGTTTATAAGGAGAAGATTCTCGATTCGGTTTTTTTATCTTCTTTATAGTTCTAGGTTACCTCATCGACCCATAATATTTATAAACTGAATAAACTGCGGACATATGCGATAACGGAAAACTAACGGAAATTGTGTTACACTACCATGCAAAATCAATTTATCGTTAAACAAAGTATTATTGTAATATATGCTGCAAAATATTCCGTACGTATTTATCAGAAATGACTCAACACCGTTGGGTTATCCAAAGAAACATTCGAGTTCTAGGTTACCTCATCGACCCGTATTAAAGTGAATAAACTGCGGACATATCCGATAACGGAAAACTAACGGAAATTGTGTTACATTATCATACAAAATAAATTTATCGTTAAACAAAGTATTATTGTAATATATGCTGCAAAATATTCCGTACGTATTTATCAGAAATGACTCAACACCGTTGGGTTATCCAAAGAAACATTCGAGTTCTAGGTTACCTCATCGACCCGTATTAAAGTGAATAAACTGCGGACATATCCGATAACGGAAAACTAACGGAAATTGTGTTACATTATCATACAAAATAAATTTATCGTTAAACAAAGTATTATTGTAATATATGCTGCAAAATATTCCGTACGTATTTATCAGAAATGACTCAACACCGTTGGGTTATCCAAAGAAACATTCGAGTTCTAGGTTACCTCATCGACCCGTATTAAAGTGAATAAACTGCGGACATATCCGATAACGGAAAACTAACGGAAATTGTGTTACATTATCATTCAAAATAAATTTATCGTTAAACAAAGTATTATTGTAATATATTCTGCAAAATATTCCGTACGTATTTATCAGAAATGACTCAACACCGTTGGGTTATCCAAAGAAACATTCGAGTTCGAGGTTACCTCATCGACCCGTATTAAACTGTGGATATATCCAATAACGGAAAACTAACGGAAATTGTGTTACATTACCATGCAAAATAAATTTATCGTTAAACAAAGTATTATTGTAATATATTCTGCAAAATATTCCGTACGTATTTATCAGAAATGACTCAACACCGTTGGGTTATCCAAAGAAACATTCGAGTTCGAGGTTACCTCATCGACCCGTATTAAACTGTGGATATATCCAATAACGGAAAACTAACGGAAATTGTGTTACATTACCATGCAAAATCAATTTATCGTTAAACAAAGTATTATTGTAATATATTCTGCAAAATATTCCATACGTATTTATCAGAAATGACTCAACACCGTTGGGTTATCCAAAGAAACATTCGAGTTCTAGGTTACCTCATCGACCCGTATTAAACTGTGGATATATCCGATAACGGAAAACTAACGGAAATTGTGTTACATTATCATACAAAATAAATTTATCGTTAAACAAAGTATTATTGTAATATATTCTGCAAAATATTGCGTAAATGCTATCAGATTAATACTATCAGAAATGACTCTCAACACCGTAGGGTTATCCAAAGAAACATTCGAAATGTAAATTTGTCCCAGCTTACAGGTACGAGCTTAAATCTTTATTTAAAACCGCCCAACTATTATCCAAAATCTCCCAACTATGGGCCAAGACTAACTCAAATATCCTAGTTTATTTAAGACTATTATTGGAATGAACCAATCCTAAGATGAAATATTTTCATAAATGAGATAACAAACTAATAAAATCCGAAAACAACGTTGGCATGGATACTTAATTACGTATCGAACTTATGGACCATCATCCTTGTAGCATTGGGTGGCTATCATCATGTACTCAAGTTATTCGGTTGTCGGTGGAGTACGTTCCAGCTTTTCCTGTCTTGCGCCAGTTCTTTGACTTTTTGATACGACACGACCCCTAACTTTCATTTGGTAGTTTACGGTATTTACTTGATTCTATAGTAGCTTTCTGTCTTTTAATTGGCCTATATTACAAAGTACTGACTTAATAGCCTATAATTAATTAGAAACTCAGGTTTAGGAACAAGTGCCGTCATTAGAAGAGCCACAGCCACGCTTTCATGTCACCACGGCCGTTTGTTGCTTTCATCGACGTGATTTCCTTAATTGCTTTACATGCTTGCTTTCTTAATTGGTGTCGTATCTGTTGCCTGCTTCCTACTTACATAGACATTATTTACATTTCGTAAGGTGGTTTGGGGTAACTTCAAAAGCGGTATAGTTTTGAAAATCGCTAATATCTATGTACTAAACTAGAAAAACTTTCCACTATTGCAACAGTATGCAAGATGGCTTGATAAGAGTTGCAGTAGCGTGACTAGCGTGAGTGTTGCCAAAGTATGGAGTGCTTCTAGGATATCAATGAGATCAGCTAAATGTATGGAATTAAAATACAAATAAATGTTGATATTTTACATTTTTAGGAAGAACTACATTATTTAAATATTACATTTTTGTGACATGCAGTGTGTTTTATTTTTATTGTGGATTCAAATAAAACAAAAACATTTAAAAAAAGATGTGTGAACCTGTAGACACATTATCGATTGATTCTATTCTTAGACACGAGTCCCATCACTACTTACTATGGAAACCAGTTGAAATTACCCCGCTTAAATCTATTTTGCAAAAATAAACGCATATAGACCCCTTACGCCATGACTAACGACAGGAGCTCAGGTTTAGCTGTTTTTTATCAATAGTTGTAATTGTCCCTCGGCGGGACAACTATTTTTGCCTTTTTATATAAAATGCTCATTTTAAAGTATACGCTGATCATTTTTGGATGTGCGTCTGAAAAAATAAAACCAAGATAACTAATCTACAGTATGAAGGCAATCAATTGCCAGTGGAAGTATTGTAAATAGTAGTTTTCGGTGGTCAAAGTTGCACTTCATAACTTACTCGTACCAGTCGAAATTGTCCCGCTGCACCTTAACTAGAAATATTAAGAAATTAAGATTAATATTTGTTTTTAACGTTTTGTTAATTTACTTTTACTTGATTAACTTGAGCTGTAGATATGTATAATTAATGTGGTTCTTAAATTACCATTTATCGTTTTTATTGTACTGATAAGAGAATATTTTATGTTCTGGCGGTATGTTTACTTTAATCCGAGTAGGTATTAAGAATTATTTACTTCTAGTTTGCCGACAAAGATTTGATCTACTGTATATAATTTGTGTTTTCATTTCGCATTTAGATAATGTAGCTAATTAGAGTAAATAGCCATAAATGGCATAATACAATTATATTTTTGAACTGAAAAAGATGTCATACACTAAAGAAAGAAGTTCAGATAGTTGAAAGTTAAAAAGTTGTTTCAGTTTTTAATTTATATGTATATGTATAAGTGTGTGACTACTTCAAAAAAAAACAAATTCATAAAATAATTTGATTTGTTCCCTTGTTGGACATTTGGACAATTATATTTACTTATCTCATATTTCTTTCTTCAAGTTGTACCTTTTTAATACTATACCTAATCATAAAACCGCTGCGTCTTACGTAAGCGAACAACTAGCGAACGCCCACGTAGGGCACTTCTATGGGTATCAAAGGATTTATTCACCCCGCGCCGCATCGCTTCGCTTCGCGTTCACGTGTTGTTCGCCTACGTAGTACGCTGCGTTACATTTAATTTATTGGCCAGTACAGCACTATATGTTGTAAAAGAACTGTATAGAGACCACGAAAGCAAAACGTCTTGCAATTTTTTAGATTTTTTTTACCTGTTTATGACTGTAATTCCATTCATTCATCATTCGTTCAAATGTCCTCTCAAAATTGCGATGTAATGTAAATAATTATGCGTGAATAATATATAACCTATAACCTTTGCAATCTCGAATTCCACTTGAAATTAAAGGTACACTTGCCGTGTCCTAATTCGCCTACCCTTGACCTCACTTTCCGGAATAGTTCCAATTTGTGAAAATGCGTACACTCATATCGGAAGCAGCCGTGTCATTGCCGCATTGTTCTATTTATACACGTATGCGGGCGTTCCAATGTTTTACTTTATTTTTAGTCTACTTTAAATTTATCTTTGTGGTTTGCTGTTATTTTTAGGTTGCTTTGAACTTGATCAACATGTATTTGCACTATTAGTTCATTATCTTTTACCTGTACCTTTATGCATTTGAAAATAGTGTTTAAAGTATACAGCCTTGAATTTCACATTTCTTTTTATTTACAGGCGTAACTTATAGTATAGGAGGTGACTGCTAAATCCAAGTAATAGGTAGATACACTACCAATTGTATTTTGTATTAGTGAGTGTAATTTTGTACAGGAGTGTTTAGTTTAGGCCATAAACATTTTTCTATTTTGATCCTGTTCCGTTGTCCGAAGGACAATAGAGGCACGTGAGAGGCACAGTTTATTAAAAGAAATATTTTATCACGCTATTCACGCTCTACTAACTTTCTAACTCAGTAGATGGTCCATTATCATCATTATGAAAATGGCCAAATCTACCACAAAAATGCAGGTGTGGTAAAATAAATACCATTAAATCAGGATTTTAAGTCAGGTTTTCCTCTGGACAACTAACTACGACAACGAGTAACACAAAGTTGATTCACCCGATTACATTCATTACGATTTCGAAAAATTCCTTGCTTACGCAATAAGGATAAATAAACCATAAATTATCCGTTTACGGTAGTCCAGCATCAAAAACCATTCTAAAATTAAAATACTCCACGCTTTACTACTCGGAGTTGTGTGAGCCATTCGTTCACCCCATGTCACTTTGTTTTACTACCGCATCATTAATGGCGTCTCTGTATACTTAATATCTTTTACTGCGCCGTCTGCTGAGTTGATTACTTGTCACTAGACGGCTCATTGGGCGCGATTTCCTAAGTTGAAGTTGGGGCTTGGTCGACATCGCATTGCGATGTAACAGCGAAATCGATTCCGAACAGAGGGCCTATTATACCGCCTCTCTATCGCTCTTCCATATTCGTGCAAAAGAGAGGCAGATAACGAAATTTCGATTTTGGTTTTCGTGGTAGGCCCTCAGAGCTCAAATAATGACCAAAATATTAGGTTATGGGATCGAATAGCTACAATTCTATCAATAATGATTGATAGATTGTTAGCTACATATTTGTTTATATTTATTTTAATGCGCCGCTCAGTTGATATGTTTTAACTACTGCTTGTGTGCCCGAAAATTACTATCTCCAAGAACATATGGGTTCATGGGATGTTGTATTTAAATAAGTATCTGACAATCTGACGTCAAGTTGTATCAGAATAGGACAGCGTGATTCGTCCCTGAATCGCTGTCAAACTTCGGTCTTGTAGGAAGTGCCCTTTCTGTACGGTAGTACTATTATTTATTCTGTGGTTGTATGCGCATAGTAGGTAGAGTTGTGAACGCGTGCCGCCTTCTACGTATATTCAGTTCAGGTATATTATGCTCCATCTTGCAGATGCTAATCTACGGCCGCCTGTCTCGTATCTCTCTTACAGAAATAGCTTTTCTGTACTAAGCTATGGTTATAATACAACCGCCTAATCCTTTCTTGCCATAAGAGAGTCAAGGATACAAGGTGACATTATGCCTATTTATAATATGAATAATTCTTTACTAACTATGTAACTAATCCGATATCCTGTCTCGTTTCTTCCATAAAAGTATAACGATAATACTTATAAATGATGTAAACACTTTGTGCTTTAAGTAATGTCAATGTGAAATAGTAGCCCGATTTGACATTGAATACCTATCTAGAAAAGGGAGTAAATTAATCTAGTTATTGACTTGGCTACATGGTCATTTCTTGGAAACAAAACGTAAGTACATATTTTATGTATATATTTTCTATATCACTGCTACTTTTGTTTTTTGATAAATATTTTAATAAATTCCAGTAATATTTGATTACTAACGAGAGTTTTTTTATTTTATTATTTCATTAGTTTCAACCACGAATTGTGGCCTCAAAACTACATGAATATTTACACTATTTATATAGTTAAACTATATGGAACAATTTTTGCCTTTTTAAGTTTCTACGGTTCTAACGAATCGATTAGAGAAAAGTGTTTGACTAGTTATAATAAAAAAAACACTATTTTCCTCTTGGAAAGAAACTGTCTCTACAAAAACATTACTTACATAAAACGCTCAACTCTTAAGCTTAGTTTTCCGGAACTGTCAACTTTTTGTTCTAACAGACAGGCAGATATCGTCCGGCGGACTGATAATCAATGGGCCCCTTAGAGATGAGCGCAGAATTCTGCAGCGGCATCTTGGACTACGTCGTTCGTTTACTAAAACAATTAGCCTACTTTACTTTAGCCATATCATTCGCTACCTGCAACTCATTAATTATAATCATTGCAGTTTGCATTCTCCTCACATTGCATGATTATGGCACATTTGATCACAATTCAGGGACGTGTTAAAGGTTCGATTGCAATCGCAACAGCGTTACTGTTGCTGCAGCGTTGACGCGGGCGATGTCATCGTCAATTTCTTTGGTATATTGCGTTGCTGTCGCGATTAAAATGTTAAAACTGTCGCTCATTTTATCAAGGAGATAACAGTGACATTGGCATCGCATCTTGTCGCATCTTGTGGCTGCACCCAACATTATAGGCGAGACAAAAACTCACCGTCTCCGCTGGTTCGGCCACGTTTTGAGAATGGAGGAGAATCGCGGCGTTAAAAGGGCATACCTGGGACGCCCGGTGGGGCGGAGGCCGATCGGACGTCCCAGGTATCGCTGGCGCGATGCTGTTGGAGTAGACTTGCGCGATCTCCATGCCGATAACATGAGCGAGACGACTGGCGTGTACTCGTGTCGGAGGCCAAGACTCATTTTGGGTCGCTGCGCCATTATGTAAGTTGGCATCGCCCGCTGCAGCAGCAACGTTGCAAGTAACTGTGTTGCAGTCACGATCCGTCTGTAACCTTAATACATAGTAGTATCCGTGTTGGAAAGAAAGCTTCTTATCAGACCACGGTTGGTGCATCGCAAGATATTTATAGTAAAAACATGGGTCGTATTGCCAGTGTTGTGATCATAGACATATATACGAATAGTAACGTGTAATATTGAATTGTTTAATAAAAAAATATATATTTATTTGTGATATAATTAAAAGATGTAAGATGTGTAGAAATAAGTAACAAAAAATTGTGACCTGTAATACCTTATTACCAATAAATTATGTCTATGTCTATATGAATGGACTTCGGACGGGGCTTGATGGGGTAGCTTAATGCTTACATCTCTTTTGCATTTGAAAATAAGTATTTCGCATCTAGAACTAGGACGAAAATGTATGCTTCAATCCTTATGATTGTGGTTAGGTACATTCATAGTAAAGCTAATACATAGAATACAACTGGAGGACTGAGATCACTTGCAATGTACATGACGGTGTAATGTACAGATCAGATCGGTTACAGATCGTGGATTCCAAATTGGTGTGCATTCCAAAATGTTAACATTTCCAATATTTCGTGCGGCAAGCCGAGCCGCGCGCTTTACTAAGCTGCTGGTTATTTCAGCGGTCGGTCAAGAGCTCGATTCCCTGGAGGTTACAGTATACTTAGTCAGTACAAGCGAATTTTTGACTTTGGAAGTGGACCCCCTTCCAAAGTCAAAAATTCCCTTGCGCTATGGCATGGAGTTCTTCAACAAGCAGGTATTTAAGGTACTCAAAGGTTGGCAACGCATAAGTGGCTCCTCTGATGTTGCTAAAATAAAAACAGGTTTGAGAACGGAGCAATATACAAGCAAAAGTTACAGATCAGCCGCCAGGCCGCCACCGCCACATGTATTCGTGCTCATCAATTTTACTGGTATTCTCACCCAGTGCGGTATATTCAAGCAGAAATACTGAGCCAAAGCGGTCGACTAAGTTACGAATCATCTAAAAACCGGACAAGTGCGAGTCGGACTCGCCCACCGAGGGTTCCGTACTTTTTAGTATTTGTTGTTATAGCAGCAACAGAACTACATCTGTGAAAATTTCAAATGTCTAGCTATCACCGTTCATGAGATATAGGAATCTTAGTAATAGGGTCGGGACCCTATTACTAAGACTCCTCTGTCTGTCACCCTTTGGGTACGGAACCCTAAAAAGTTGTATCAAAACAAAGTTTGTGTTATGGCTCTGTTAAAATGACTTCATCGATAATCCTATAAATCGTATATGTCTGTGGCCGTGAACGAGTTTATGCAACTCTCTTGTTATGATTTGCATAATAATTATTAATCAATACACGCAGTGTTTAATGGCCAGTCATTTGTCTTTTACAGAGATATCATCTATTATTACTTGGGAGTAATTGGTTTGAGTGATAAAGGGCTCTTAACTAATGTTTATGGGTGTTATCACATAATAAATACTTTCTCTGTTTTCTTTTTACGTTATCTGAAAAGTTTAATGGTACTAAATCAAGATAATCCAATGCCAAGACTAAAAATACGTTTGCTGTTCATTATACATTTAACTTCTATATCATAAAAAAGGCTCCATCATCAATTTTAAAGGTTATATTGTTATATCTATTCTATCCAAGCCAGTAGTAAAAAGCACCTATCCAAAATAATGAAAATTGTTGCTATTGAAATTCTGGCAATAGTCTTAAATCTTTTCTGGGAAGGACTCGAATTTCCACAAAAGACTTGTATTAAAATATTCTCAACATAATGACCTAAGTCTAAAAATCTGAATAGTCCTGAATGAATGGAGGTGATCCTCCGAAAGAAGAGGTCTTTACTCATACTCATATTTTATTAATAATATAAATTACAGGTCAGGCTTACATGACTAATATCAAAGATAGATATAACTCCGTAATAGATGGATACAGTCTAAGGAAAAAACGTGCCTCGAAAATCAAGAAAATTTGGTTCTCGATCAGATGGCGCCGCTAGCTTTGGCCTACTCTCGTATAGAGGGCGTTGACAGTTTCGTTTGTTATTTATAATTTTATCAGTGAGAGAACATGGGTCAAAATCATATAAAAATAAAAAATGCTAATAAAAAAATCATGTATCCATATTTAAATACATTTTAACGTATTTTTATAAATCTTCATTTTTAGTTTTAAAGTATGTCGATAGATGGCAGTGAATTTACAGTGGTTACAAAATTTACTATGACAGTACCGCTATCTTATTATATCCTCTTTGCTAATATAAATTAAAGGTAGATAAATATACAAGATTCACATTTGAGAAAAAAAATTGAATTTAATTAACAAGTCAATTATTGCGACATTATGACTACTATTATTATTAAATTATTATTTATTTTATTAAATTATTAATATTATTTATAAATGTTACTATTTTTCGTATTCGTTTTCGTTTATTGCAGTCATGTACAATGAATAAATAAATACATATTACTAACACTAATTGTTAGTTTTACAAGTCTTTTCGTCAGTTTTTCATTCTTATTAATTGTACTTTCATTGGCTCACATAAATCCAACCAGTCGTAAAGCAATATCGAAGAAAGTTTGCTCAAGCAATAAACTGGATGATACACAAAAAATATGACAAACCTGATGAAATTTCTCCAAGATCGGAATCAACGGTTAATACCTGGCTTTGACAAGATAACACCACAGCCCGTCAAAGATTGAATGATATATGGCGTAAACTGTTGGAAGAAGATGATATATTAATAAATTAAACAGTAGTTGGTTCGCAAGTTTATGGTTCCGTGTAAACTATTACAAATGTAGTGTTAACACTTAACACTGTTAACTTTTTATAATATCGTATCGGGAATGAAAGTCGAGTGACGAGAAAGGTATTAATATTGAACGTGGATGTGGAGGGATGTACGAGGGGCGTTCAATAAATTCTCGGTATGTGAATGAAAACAAACAAATACGATAAGTTTAATATTTTTATTTTTCAATATACTCCCCCCCTATGTTGATACACTTAAAAGATCGATCTATTATTTTTTTTAATCCCTCATAAAAATAATTTTTATCTTTGGTGTCAAAATGCTCCTCCACTGCCGCCTTCAACGCTTCATCGTCAGAAAATCGATTTCCACGCAGATCCTTTTTAAGATTGGGGAACAAAAAGAAGTCACTGGGGGCTAAGTCCGGACTATACGGTGGGTGAGTAATAGTTTCAAACCCAGATTCAAGAATAGCCGCCTTGGCAATATGAGCAGTATGCACAGGGGCGTTGTCATGCAGAAGCAGAACACCTTTGGTTAATTTTCCTGGCCTCTTGTCTTTGATTGCACCCCTTAATTGACGTAGAATATTAGCGTAGTACTGTCCTGTGATATTTACACTCTTTTGTTTGTAATCGATCAGTAATATTCCTTCACAATCCCAAAATATTGTGGCCATGACCTTGCCAGCTGAAGGGATGACCTTGAACTTCTTGGGATGAGCTGTACCCTTAACGTGCCACTGCATGGACTCCTGTTTACTTTCTGGGTCATAATAATGAACCCAGGTTTCATCTCCAGTAACTATCTTTTGCAGCACCTCATCAGGATTTTCACCGCACAGGTCAATAAAATCGGAACAACAAGCTACTCGCATATCTTTCTGAACCGGTGTCAGCATTCGCGGAACCCATCTCGCACTTACTTTTGACATATTAAGATGGTAATGGATAATATCATGTATGGTACCAACAGAAAGACCGGTTATTTGAGCTATTGATTTTACCTTCACTCGGCCGTCTTCCAATATAAGTTTTTCCACTTTGATAATATTTTCTTGTGAAGTAGCTACTACAGGCCGGCCTGGTCTAGGATCATCTTCAATACTCTCTCTCCCACGTTTAAATTCACTTGACCACTTTTGAATGGTAGATAAAGAAGGAGCAGACTCACGGTAAACACAATCCATTTCTTCTTTTATAGTTTTTTGATTTTTACCCTGATTGGTCAAGAATTTTATTACGGCTCGATGCTCTAATTTAATTAACATTGTTAAATCGCTCATGGTGCTCACGTTTGTTCGGCAATTGCAGAAAAACGAGAACATATCGGTTTGAATTTTACTTTTTTTTTTTAAAGTCTATGAATGACTCTTAGTGGCCAGTAACAAAAGAAATACTCAAAAAGGTTGTAAGATATCAATATCGAGAATTTATTGAACGCCCCTCGTAAGAGGAATGGCAAACCAAGGAAAAAATAGACGGCCTGATCCTGATTCTGAATGATGATGATCAATAATTGTAAGCACTGGTGTGAAACCAAAATGAAATCGAAATGTTTTAGTTCAGTGAAGAATGCACTCTTCTAGTTTTCGTATCTATCAAAGTACGTTTTTGTAGGATAAATTAGTCTAGGGGCATTTGTAGGTACATGTTTAAATCTACAACTTAGGCAATTTACTTGACCAATTACCTACTTGTGATCCTTCCTTATCGTCTGAATTTTTGTCGACAAACTCATCGCCGATAATATTTAAGTGCGTACGGAACCATCGGTTCACAGGTTTTCCTTACCCACTTTTCCATCGACATCATCGTTTGTTATTTATTAGAGCGATGTATCGATGCATAGCTTTGTATCAATTGCGATCGCAATGGGTGCGGAACGGGCGCCATGACAGTGGACACAGGAATTATAATTTGAGGTGCTTGACATGACAGCCGTCGGTGGACTCAGAAATGATAATATGAAAACTGACGTTGTCATGTCTTCCATGTGTCATGTTTTCCAACACGACATTGATGACAGTCAACATCAAGTTAGACGAATTAAAAATCCTGTCTGATAATGATAACATTGTTTGATGATAACATTAAACGGCTCCTTACTCACCAATCCGTTTGGACTAGACGACAATAATACTTCGTCAACTCAAATGGCATTTATAATTTTAAGAAGTTTAATTCATAGTGACCCCTATTTGCTGTTTTCATTCAATACGTAAAACCTGTTTCTATGACTCCCTTGAAGGGAAATTCTGTGTGTTCCAAAATATGCAGTTATAACTCACGCGTATCAATGTTTACAAACACAATGATTCATGACCGTGTACATATCGCTCAGTATATTTCACCGTTGCTAACCAAATCTTGTTTACTTCTACTATTAGCTTGGTATTAAGTCAACTCAATACATCAATTTTGACCGTTTTATGTAAACGGACGCACTTATAGTTTGTTTTCGTCTTTGACTTCGTTTGCTTATTAGCATTTTGCTTTCTCTTGGTTATCGATTTTTCAGTTTAGTTAAATTACAATTTGCACAAATCCATTCAATAGTAATTACAGAAACTATTTTAAGTGGAGTTTTAGATACAATCAAGGCACTAAAAGGTTTTACTGCGTGTAGTTTACACATTTGCGATAAGTGTAAGTAAAATAAATTGGCTATTTGAAGTGATATGACTCGTATCGAAACGGATACTATTTGCGGAGTTACAAATGCAAAGAAGGCACTTAATTACCGCACACTTATATTCTGCAAGTGTTTATATGATAAATACATTCATGATAGGTAAGTACAAACCTACTGAATTTACCGCTGGAATAAAATTGCTGTTATTAAAAACGAATACTATTATATTATGGAGTTTTACTTTGATCTTACCCTGAATACCTACATATATCTAGTTCACTGGAGTTTATATATCATTCTTCCATCTCTGCTATTCGGAAAGTTCACCTTTCATAGGCTGATAGCCGGGCGGAAAATTGCATTTCCCACCCGAGGGTAGAAAGTATTTTTTTTATTTGTACTTCGAGCAACGGCAAACAGCTATATATATGCCACAAATGGGACCTCACGGCAAAGCCGCCGAAGCCGTGAAGCCGTGAGGTCCCATTTAAAAGGCCCTAATTCACTAGCTTTCCTAGGTGTCATGCTTCAAAACTTGTATCACCGAATTAGGCGTGTCACCAAATAATGCGAGTTTACCCTACTGGCTTCAGGTTTCTGGTTTCGGGTTTTAGGTACATCAACATTTTTACATTGAACATCGGTTGCTCTGCTCTAATTCCCAATTCGGTGTCAATGAAAAAACTAATTCAGATTTGCGAATATTAATATGTGGTGCGCGTGCGACCCGACCCTGGACCGTATCAACAAGGCCACAAACTACAATTCCACAACATTATAATTTACACTGCTTACAACCAGTGATACTGGACTGAACTGTGTCTGCACACAGTTGATAAGAATCTGTGGGTCAAATGGTACCAGTACGAAAAAGTAACAGGAAAATATTTCGCAACTAGGCTTTTGCGGTGTATATTATTTCTTTACAGAGTCGAAAACTAAAGCGAACCAGTATAAAATCGATGTTTATTTACGCATATTTGTTACCAATCTCGAGGTAATTTTACACTGATTCTTCAGAGGACGCGACTCAACCTCGTCCGCGCAAACAAAACCCACGGCCTGTAGTTATCCTCGTTATGACATCGCTTATCTCTAGGGTCAAAGACACTATACGGGATGTTTCTGTGCCACTTTCAGCATTTGTTTTGTGCCATGTGTCCTTACTATGTACTTACACGCGTTCCCTGAGATTTGTTATTTTGCATCGTATTATGTTTGCAATTACTTTAATTCATTTCACATTTATTCATGTAAGTGGCGTATGAGATTAGAATGTCCTTGACATTGCAGTATATGAGACTGGTGAGTCACATAAGAGATACCGAATAAGGCTTGCTAAGTATGCGTAGATGCGTAGGCTATACACATGTGGACATTTCTTCCGACGTTTGGTACACTCAGTATGATGTAATTGATGCATCATGTCATCAACATCATATGATAAATTGATAATACTATAGACATAATTTGATAATCAATACGCATGGATATTATTTTGTACTTAAAACCTTGATAGGAGTCATTGCCATTCATTGTTCAAGCAATGCAATCAATATTAGCACCTTAGGTTTAAACGTATTTCCGAATGATACGAATTATGACGCGCTGCACTGCCTAGTGTTGCAGTATTTTACGGAGACTGAACATTAAATGTAGGTTATTTATAGCTTAAACGTCTCAGCTGTTGTGGGTTACGATTTGATCGCCGTTCTATTGTGGAAACAGTTCCTCATAAAGTCGTAAAACAACATAATTGGCTTTTACGACGCGAATTAAACGGGTATTAAGTAAGCTGATGTAGTAACAGCTGGGGACAAAAGATAGAACAAATAACTACCAATTAAATTAATATAATTACAGCTCTATAGTAATAAAACGAAAGCCAGGAGAATGCGAAAAAGAGAGACACCATCAGCTACGATAAAATACATGTGAATACTCAAGATAATAATGAAGACTATACATTGAAAATAGAAGAAGACAAAAAATGAGTATAACAAACAATTCAAGAGTACATTAACGTTACACATAATGGAGCGACACAGTACATTGGAACTGTTTTTAAAACCCACTTAGATGAGAAACATACGCTGTCGAGACATCGTTAGATTAAGATGTTTATGCAAAAACAATTTTATTGCTCGCATGTTTAACACATGTTAGTTTACAAGACCGAGTGTCGCGTGCTCATTTAACTATGATAAAAATAAAACAACCCAAGTCCGTAGAAAATTTATAGTAATTTTGAATAAATCGCTCATTATATAGTTGATATGTATGTTGACTGAATTCTTTGTCCTCAGATGTGCCTTACGGAATGGATCCACCTCCGAGACCACAAGAGTGGCCGCCCGCGGGAACTCATGGGAAGGGAGATCCCCACATGGGTGTGGGAGGCCTACAGAGTCGTCGGCGTGTTTCTATTCGGCTGCGCCTGCCAGCAGCTAACCACTGACATCGCCAAATACACCATTGGGAGGCTGCGGCCGCACTTCTTCGATGTAAGTACATTACATATATTGTACTATAGAATCATTTGGCGCCGGTGTCCACAACTCCACACAGCTCAATCTTATCATTATCAATAGGACCAAAGGATCCGTATAGCACAAATGTGAAAATGTGAGTTGCAGGCATCCATAGATTTACCGGGTGCATTCTTTATGACAATTATAGTTTCTATACTTCACATTTTGTCTACATCTCGAAGCTTTCAATGCAACATCCTTTTTTCGTTATTTCGGAGTAACTGATGTTTAGCTCGCAAAACTCATCTTTGAATATAATATATTCTATGTTTGTCGTAACCTACAAAACTCTCGATAAATTGAATGATCACGACTGCAGTTTATCAGTTTATCAAGTGAAATAGGTCCGGAAAGATACAAGCAATACAATCCAAAGAAAATATTTAAAAAAATCCCTGATTAATAAGTATCGCAGCATGTAAAAATATAAAGTGATAATTTTGTTGCGAGGTAAATTATTCTCTCAGCGGGAAAGATTTTAATTAAATTGAATTTGAAACACTATTTAATGGCCACGTCAAGTTAATAATTAATTATGTAGTTGGAACAGTAAAATGGCTTTAAAAACCACTTTTATGTAATCTACATATTCATGGGACGATAAAAGAGCTATTTAGTAAATACATGTCATTCTTCAGTAACTATCATAGTTCAAACAATATTTACACATACTTAAATAGAATCAATACAAGTAACTGAAGGCATCGTAAAAAGTAAATTAGATAACATCAACAGTTATGACAAGAACAATAGAATAAATTATCATAAAACAAACCAGGCAAAATCTACAATACCAATTTTATGCAATATGAAGACTGAATGACGTGAAAACATTTGCATTAGCGAAACGTGGCGTCTCTGATAACATTGAACGTGGAAAGACAATACGTGAACATTTCCACGTACAGTCGCCATCGGATATATCGGAGCGGGCAAGGTGTTCACAATATCTGAACACGCACTCTAACGCCCAGGCAATAGAGGCGTGATCAGACATTTGTGAGCACCTTGGCCGCTCCAATATATCTGATGGCGACTGTACACCTTATGATGGAAAATTATTTCATGCTATCTCTATGGCCATCAGTAATGAAGCGTAAATAATTCTGTTGGCAACATTAGATGTTACATAAGCTAATACTTATTTTCTTTGTGAAAAGTGGAGGTATTGCGAAACGTGTGCTATTTGTGCCATTTTCAACCAAAAGGGTGCTTATTGTCGCTTGTCAGTAAGGCGCTATTTCCATATAGCTTCAATTAGAAATCAACCTTATCAACAAGCGACAATGTGGTACCTTTTAGTTGAAAACGTCACATTTAGGCTTGACTAACGTACAAGAAAAACTTGTCGGTTTTACGATTTTTCCTCTTTCATGCTAATACTTACTACTTACTTAATGGCGCAGCGACCCAAAATGAGTCTTGGCCTCCGACACGAGTATACGCCAGTCGTCTCGATCCTGTGCCATCTCCCGCCAGTTATCGGCATGGCAAGCGCTCAAATCTACTCCAACAGCATCGCCCCAGCGATACCTGGGACGTCCGATCGGCCTCCGCCCCACCTGGCGTCCCAAGTACGCCCTTTTAACGCCGCGATCCTCCTCCATTCTCAAAACGTGGCCGAACCAGCGGAGACGGTGAGCTTTTGTCTCGCCTATAATGTTGGGTGCAGCCACAAGATCTTCAATCTCGACGTTTTTCCGGAGTCTAAAAACTGCCATCTTCCCTTCTCACAGGACCCAGGATTTTTCTAAGTATTCTCCTTTCTGCCACCAGGAGCTTGTTTTCTTCTTTAAGTGTTAGCGTCCAAGTCTCGCATCCGTACATGAGTATCGGCCGTATGACCGTCTTATATATACGCAGTTTTGTGTTTTTACTCAGGAGCTTGATGGACACTAACACTTTATGAAGGGCGGCACTACATCGTAAGGCGTTCTGAATCCGGATGTCAATTTCCTCCTCCCGAGTGTTGGTGTCGGTGACAGTGCAGCCTAAGTATCTAAATTTGGCCACCCCTTTATATGTAGTATCTCCAACATGAAGATTTCATGCTAATAAACGTGTCTAATTATGTAGGCAGGCATGTCTCTTTCTCTACAAAGCCTATTTATTAGCTCAAATGATCTGTTTTCTTTTTTCAATATTCTTTTAGCCTTTCTTGTTAACGTAAACGTAAAATAATGTATTCTATCTACTCATTTATATTAAAATAAAATAGTTATGCTTGTTTTATGGTTATTTTATGAGTGCGTTCGCGGTTTGTGCCCGCACGCATCGTCTAACGACTAACTAAATGAAAATATCTTATATTCTTACATGTTTGTAATATGAAGAACATTGAAGTTTCCGATTAGTTTAATTTATAGATAAAGAAATTTATTTGCAAAAATGTAGTGATGAAACTGATGAACATAGAGATATATATCGGTGTCTGAGTACTCATAACACAAGCCTCCTTGGGCTTACCGTGGGTGGTTTTTGCGTTTTAGATGTTTTAAACCTTAGGCAATATGATTTTAATGCAATTTGCTTATTAGGTATATCTATAGGCTTTTTAGACATTCGTTTTAGGCATTTTGCTATAAAGGTGTTTGCTCATAACCGGTTTAAAGTACTTGATTGACCTCCAGCATTAAACATACCTAATTGAATCGACTTGACCTATCTAGATCATTGCGTCATATCTAGAGTCGCCCCCGGACCATGGACCCCGCTAAGTTTTCATATCAAGTGCTACGTCAAGTATGGAGCTTATGACCCAAATGTAATGGTTATCGCTGAGGGCGAACCATACATATCCTTCAGCCTGCGGGGCTTAGTGAAGGTTTCCAGGTTAGCTCAGGGTGTGGAGGATCGGGTCACAGACAACACAAGTTTAATGTAGATACTCTGGGTCTTTTACGCCCTTTATTAGAGATCAAGATTCAAGAATCTTATACCTAATTACGCTACTAGTCTAGATATACTCCTGAAGGGAGCAAGCTACATCGACACGTAGTCGTCATACAACCGGAGTCACGCGATAATCTGGCAGCGAGCGATTTTTTCTGCTCTGTACAGCACAACTGAGGTTTGAACTCATGATTTTTGAACACCACACACATATGAAAGGATATGAGTTTTGAATTGGCAACACAATTTCAGGCATGGAATACCTACTGCTGCCAGTCAAGGATGCGAGTCCGTTAATCCTGCAAAGCGCTATATTTACGCAGTCTATGCTCAGGTCTTAAGTGACGTTTTAGCGTCTGGGTGGCTCGTCTCGGCATCTCTGTTCGATGGCGACGCACGGACTAATATTTTAGACGCGACCGCTGCGATTTCACTTGAATGTTTTTTTTCTTTGACAGTATTTTTCTTGCTTGACTCTTATTCTAGTCTTTATTTCAGGTTTTGATGGCAAGTTTAACAACATTCCGTCATTATTCACTGATCTGCCTTTCTTTATCTTCATCAATGTGACCGAATCATGTAATAAAGTAATCGAGTAGGCACAATACAAGTTCAAAGTCTAACTTGTGAAAGATCTCTTGAGGCCTTCTTGCAGAATAAATTGTAGAATTTTAAATCTTAACATTTAACTAACATTTCATACCAAATATTAGCTATCTATCCGTCATCACTAGCTTACAAGACTTCTCAAAAACTCAAAATCTCGGACAACCTTTGGCTTAATTACTGTACCACAAATCAAGCTTGGATATGTATAGTCATGTATTGACTGTATATTTACATCGTTCACGATCCCAGACAAAATCAAACGTGACGTAAATATCGGCAATACTGTAACTTATCTTACTTTCAGGTCCTGGAACTTTTAATGAAAGACGAAGCTTGAAATGAATAAAATCTATTGGTGATGTACACCAACATTGGCAGATTGCCTGAAAACCAGAGGTATTATACAAATTTATCCCAAGAATATTTGGTTCTTTATAATTAGATAAGATAAATCTTGTCGTTTATAATCAGACTCGTGCGTACAAAATTCTAGGAACGTAGAATTATTTAAATCGAGTTCAGCAACGACAAAGTTCAATAAACTACATACTTAACGATTTTATTTTATAATCACTGCTTTTTCTAACATTCACGGAATAAACTTAAAACAAATCAAAAACAAGATTCTTTATTTCGCTATACATTCAGATTCTGTCTGATCTGTCTTAAATGTATCTGCGACATACATATATGTATATGTTCTTAATTCCCGCCATACATGATACTAATTTTTACGACAAGCACATTTTCCAAACATATCTGGACGTATATCCCTATCTATTATCAGGTAAACCCGTGGAGAATCAATCTTGTCGTTTACAATCGTACGTGCGTACACGCAGTAAAGAGGTGCAGCCGGTATAAATAATGCACGGCGATGCGCTTCGCCGCCCCGCGTCTTGTAATTTGACTTATTGGTCCAACGGCGGTAAACCATATGGTTTAACGTTTTTATTTCCGTCCTAACTAGCCGTAGGTGTTTTATTGTCTTTTAAATGTTGAGCAAGAGAGCGGTTTAATTTAAACACTTCATTCGTTTTTAACTTTTGCTGCTGAGTATCCATTGTCAGTGTCAGTGTCATTGGGTGGTAAACTATATGGTTTACGGGTTTTTGTTCCGTCCTAACATATTTTTTTTACAAAACGCATGCCTTTGCTGATTATTTCGATGCATTCGCGATGTATTTTCCAAAACCGCTAAATGTAGATTAGGCATTTAGAACGGCACTAAACCATATGGTTTAACGTTTTTATTTCGATCCTAAACTTGGAGTCCTGTTAACTCTTCGTTTAATTTTATTGTTAAACATTTTTTTGCAAATTGTAAAGCGAAAGAAGTGTTCAAACTGTTCTTTCGCTTCGCAAATCTTGTTGCTAGGCGGCCGGCAGCACGAAACTACATGGTTCAAGGTTTTTATGTGCTTTATTATTGTTTTTCCTTTTATATTTACCTTTATTTTTCGATCAAGCACTTGTGCAAGACATTATAAGCCACAATTCAATACAAGCCACATGTCTTAACATTTTTATTCCCATTTTAACTAGCCGTAGGTGTTTAAGTGCCATTTTATCCGTTGCGGTGACGCAAATGTTCGCGTGGGTTATTTTTTGCAACAATTAGAAGGTTTTTTGGAGCGTGATGTCAGAAATATTATGTGTATAAAATGAAAACAAAAATAAACTGTAGAGCATGTGTACTCTTTATTCATTAAGAGTCCCATATTACAGTAGGTACCTAAGATCTACCAAAATATCTACTTTATTTAAGCATTCAAAAATATCGTAACATCCACCGTAGTATGCTGGTATTGATAGTTTGTTGATGGTGTCAAAATATATTCGTGAAGAATGTTTTCTGTCAAAATCTCAAATTTCTCAATTAGTGTAGGTAACATGAGACAATAGTTTTAAAAATTGCGTTTAGGGATTAACTAATTTAGAAGAATAAGCCCATAACAAAACGGTTAAGTTTACTCCTAGTCATACTTGTTATGGCCATTTTTTGCCCGGATGCTGCACTTCATGATAAAAGCAAGCCGCTTTGCACAGTGATAGAAGGGACCACACTGAGTGATTTGACCTGCAGCAGCGCAAGTTTCACCCCTTAGGAACAGAGATGGCGCCACTTATTAAAAAAATATTTCAAAAAATTCTACAAGCTAAATCAATGAACCGATTTAAATGTTTAATATCTCAAATGAAAGCTTATTATATACGTTACATTTAAAAAAATACTCAAAAAATATATACTGCATACTTTTGTCAAAAAACGGCATCTTAAGTTTTTTTTTTACTCGATTGATAGTTTTTACTTGATTTCTTTAAAAAAATGTATGGAACATGAATAGTTTATTACATGTGCATATTACTGAATAAACAACAAGTAATATACAAAAAACTCGACACCGATACCTCTCATACTTCACGAAATATGAAGGTTTGAATGTGAGTGTAAATTTCTTTAAAATATATTTCAAAAAATTTCACAAGCTAAACTATTTGACCGATTTCAATGTTTAATATCTAAAATAAAAGCTCATTATATACATTATTTATAAAAAAATACTCAAAAAACATATACTGAATACTTTTGGCAAAAAACGGCATCTTAAGTTTTTTTTCTTACTCAATTGATAGTTTTTACTTGATTTCTTTAAAAAAATATATGGAACATGTATAGTTTAATACATGTATATATTACTGAATAAATAACAAGTATTATAAAAAAAACCCGACACCGATACCTTTTATTCTTCACGAAATATTTAAGTTCAATTATGCACGCTCTTACAAATAAATTTATTTAAAAGAAATCTTCAACTGCAGTAAGTGCACTGATTTTAATATGAAATGTGTCATATGAAAAGAAATCACCCTATTTAGTTTAATAAATAAAAAATAAATAAATTAAAACTGAATAAAGTTTTTTCCTGGTGCTGAATTACAAAAAAAATAACAAAATAGAGTAATATTGTCTTCGGTTACCGCGATAGTTACCCATGAAATAAAACTATGAAAACGGATTATATCGCGTAGTATATAAGTTCGAAACGTCGGGATGTATTATAAATTCAATATACGCGATATAATCCGTTTTCATAGTTTTATTTCAACAAAATAGAGATTATTTTTATTTAAAGTGACTACATTTGTTAACAAAAAACTTAAATGTCCTCTTCGGTAGATGTAGAACTGAAAAAGAAAAGTCGATTTGAAGCACTCGTACCATTTCAATACTACAAAATCACCGATCATACATGAACTGGTTGCTGTAGATTACTGTTGAATTATATTTGTGCCTAGCTGATTACCATTAAACCTATAATTTTGTGTCAGACCTATAATCAGTGGTCAGCATGCAAAATAACCCTGGATTGAGAACTACATTAACTTACTTTTGATTTGTACAGCCACCTTTGCATGATTTACACTGGGCTATACATGGTAAGCTGACGCGATGACACCCATAACGCATAGTTTCGCAGCCAGATTTACAGCCACAATGGTCCAAGAGGCTTAATTACGACCAAATCGCTGTAATTGCCGCGATTCTGGAGTCCAACTCTCTTTTTCCTTAGTCCATCCCCAAGAAGATGGACATGGTATGGAAACTTCTGATTTCAGAGCGTTTCCCCATATATGGCCCGCTTGGTAAGCTGCTCGAAGTGCATGATGTAGGTGGCAGGGTAGGCAGGTTCCAATTTCTCGGCCAAATCATCTGCTTTGAAATTGGCCGAGAGATTTGTTCCCTGAACGAAGCCCTCCATTGACTGACAACGAACGTGGACAAATTTGGTTTTCGTACTAAAAGAATTCGTTCAGATCAAGCTGCCTTTCTCTGGCCACTATAAAAAGACGGGAAAATATGAGTACGTCAACTTTTAAGTTTTTGATTTTGTCAGTTGTTAGGTGTGTACCTACATATTTTAATTTTAGTATAAAGTAACCCTAGATTTGTGTTATTGTTTTGCTATAGTTACAATTTCAAAAAACAAGCTTGTTACAAGCCTGCCACCTACATCAGCTGCTCTCTATAAACATGCACTTCGAGCAGCTTACCAAGCGGGCCATATATGGGGAAACGCTCCTCTGGAACCAGAAGTTTCCATACCATGTTGTTAAGACCTATCAAGTAGGTAACAGATAAGTAGGTATTAGCATACCTAAATACCTACTTACCTAATCTAGACAGATTAAGTCTCTCAATCGTCTGTATGTGGCACCACAGTCCTATGATATGTAAAGGTGACATCTACCGAAACTATTGTGTACTAGTATAAGTGCTCAATAAGCTGTTAGCTATGTCAATGTATGTAATAGTTCATAACCAATCCGTAGTGTCATAGTGTGGCGCTGTACTTAAGTATATAAGCTTCTACATGTATGTAGATAAACTCACAATTTTCTAACCAGCCTTCTGTAAACATTAAATTTAGATATCAGTATTCCCTGCTTTCATTTGGTCGCCATTACCTCCAACGCTGAACACATGTACATCTTCTTAGGGATGGACTAAGGAAAAAGAGAGTTGCACTGCAGAATTGTCTGCAGTTACAGTGATTTGGTCGCAATTAAGCCTCTTGGACCATTGTGGCTCCCAATCTGGCTGCGAAACTATGCGTTGTGGGTGTCGACTGTCGTCGCGTCTGCTTACCATGCACAGCCCAGTGTAAATCATGCAAAGGTGGCTGTACAAATTAAAATTAAGTTAATGTAATTTTCAATCCAGGGTTATATTTTGCATGCTGAGTTGCTGAACACTGATTATAGGTTTGGCACAAAATTATAGGTTTAATGGTAATCAGCTAGGCACAAAAATAATTCAACAGTAATCTACAGCAACCAGTTTATGTATGATCGGTGATTTTGTAGTATTGGAATGGTACGAGTCCTTCAAAACGACTTTTCTTTTTTAGTTCTACATCTACCGGTGAACCCGAAGAGGACATTTAAGTTTTTTGTTTACGAATGTAGTCACTTTAACTAAAAATATTTTTTTATTTTGTTATATTTTTTTTTGTAATTCAGCACCAGGAAAAAACTTTATTCAGGTTTTATTTATTTATTTTTTATTTATTAAACTAAATTGGGTGATTTCTTTTCATATGACACATTTCATATTAAAATCAGTGCACTTACTGCGGTTGAAGATTTCTTTTAAATAAATTTATTTGTAAGAGCGTGCATAATTGAACTTAAATATTTCGTGAAGAATAAAAGGTATCGGTGTCGGGTTTTTTTATATAATACTTGTTATTTATTCAGTAACATATACATGTATTAAACTATTCATATTCCATAAAATTTTTTTAAGAAATCAAGTAAAAACTATCAATCGAGTAAGAAAAAAAAACTTAAGATGACATGTTTTGCCAAAAGTATTCAGTATATGTTTTTCGAGTATTTTTTTATAAGTAATGTATATAATGAGCTTTTATTTTAGATATTAAACATTGAAATCGGTCAAGTAGTTTATCTTGTAGAATTTTTTGAAATATATTTTGAAGAAATTTACACTCACAGTCAAACATTCATATTTCGTGAAGTATGAGAGGTATCGGTGTCGGGTTTTTTTTATAATACTTGTTATTTATTCAGTAATATATACATGCATTAAACTATTCATGTTCCATACATTTTTTTTGAGAAATCAAGTAAAAACTATCAATCGAGAAAAAAAAAAACTTAAGATGCCGTTTTTTGTCAAAAGTATTCAGTATATATTTTTTATATATTTTTTTAAATGTAATGTATATAATGAGCTTTCATTTGAGATATTAAATATTTAAATCGGTTCATAGGTTTAGTTTGTAGAATTTTTGAAATATTTTTTAAATAAGTGGCGCCATCTCTGTTCCTAAGGGGTGAAACTGCCGCTGCTGCGGGTCAAATCGCTCAGTTTGGTCCCTACTATCACTGTGCAAAGCGGCTTGCTTTTATCATGAAGTGCAGCATTTTGTTCATAACAAGTATGACTATCCAGTCTGACCCCTTGACGTTTTTATTTAAATTACTGCTCATTACCTTGCACAACTATATTTGGTTTATGTAAATGATCGTTTGAGTGACGTTACCGAAGGGGAATCGTCGGCATTCAAATCGTGTTTAATTTTTAACAGACCAGTATAAATACGATCTCTGTTTATGCATAAACGTGGGGTCTCGGGATCAATTTATACTGGTCCCTGTGAGATCTTGCCTCGCTTACTCTCGCACATCCAGTAGCAATCAATATACGACCAGGCAAGCAGTTGAAATCGGTTCATTCAAACAAAGGTGTGTTCAAACCACAGCACGCTTGGCTAGCGACCCGCGACGATGCATTCTGCATTCTGCTATCCCCATGCCCTTGACTCTTTTATACAACGACCTCATATGGTTCATATAAAATCCCTTCATTCACACAACTGTCACCGTGATGAGTAACTTTATTGATTTCGTTATCATTATTACTTTTCGTATCTGTCACGTACTGGCCATCTGTGTTTAAAACCCTTCCAAGCGTAGCTTATTTGCTTTTGAAACGCTTCAGAAGTACAAGTACTTGAATCAGCATTGTCATCTTCACCAACACTGGTTACGTTGAATATGTTCATTCGTTTGTATTTCGAAAACTCTCTCAAGTGTATTTGCGTGACAATGAATATATTTTGAAATTAGTCTTGTCATGATCGTTTGGGTGTTATTTATGTCGAGCGAATGAATTGCGGGATAAGCACGGTGAGCAATTTTTTTTGCAGTTTACTTATGATTGACTTATGCATTGTTCAAATATAATTCCGTGAAGTACTTAATCTTTATAAATTGCGTTGATGACTGACAGGGTATTCATCTTCGTCAAACAGTTGAAAAAAAATGAAATGAAAAAAATGAAAAATCGTTTATTAGTCACAATCATTGTGTTACAATTTGAGAAAGGGTTGGGACCTCCTAGTAAGTATTGCAATACTTGTGACAGGAGACCCCGCTCTTCCAGCAGCAAGTTAAGGGTACAACCAGTACAATAATAATTAATTATGTAGGTACAGAAAGTAACAAATTGAATTATAATTAAACTAAACTAAAGTTATAGTTAAGATAACAGTTCAATGCAATGCAAATCTGAGAGTAGGTACAGAGAAAATAAGTATTTAAGTATATGCATTTAAGTATAGCATGAAGGTTTTAATATTAGGATAGTAATAGGTTATGTTGTTATATGTAAATGTTAACTTATATTTATATTGTGTGTGTGTTTGTATGCATTTGCGAGACCGTACAATAAAGATAGGTAGATAGATGCAGATTACTCTTTAATACGTTTATATGCTGATTTGAATGTATATATATTTATGACGTAGCATTAGAATGTAATAATAACTCTGTTTGCTCATAGTTTAATGTATGTAACCATTCCCGGACTACTCTTTTACATTTAAATGTCTGCAATGGATAGATAGACAGTGTGGCATCAACTAAATTATACAAATAGGCTGCTTGAGAGACATATTGCCGCTTCGCGAACACAGAATTTAACTTAGGAATGGGGGCAGCTTTAGGTTTTACAGTTCCCTTTAAGTATCGCTTATTTGATGTAGGTAACCTTTTTCAAGTATAATATTTTTATTCATTTGCTATCTTTGTACGCTACTACCTGTCTTTTAAAATTTTAATTCTTGATCATCAGATTTTTTTTATGAGACTAAGTTCTCAATCCTACTGCACATTTGCGTATTTCTGTGTCATTACTAAGACGATTATTCAAATTGAAACGTAAATTGTCAAAGAGTATGCTAAAGGACCTCTCTAACCTGAATTTAGACCAAATTTTTGGAAGTCGATTTGTAAAAAAAATCTAATTATTTGTTATTTTCTTACTTTTTACAACAATCTTCCGTGTCCAATTGATATTTTTGTAGCTGCTTAATCTTACATTTTCTCATTCTCCTTTGCAATTTCGCCTGGCCTCTTCCAGTCGCCATTTTTGCACCACTTCGACCGGATACGATCAACTGTCTCAACTCGTTTTATTTCAGCTTTAGCCCGACCGGCTACGTCTTGTAAGTGATTTGGTCCCTCGTTGTCTTGTCTCGTATTATTACTGACTTATTTTCGGACGACTGTTACAAATTACTTGACGTTGAAATGTTAATAATGTCCAAGTTCGTTTGTTTCTTTTGGAGTGATGATTAGTGACTGGCGTCAGGATATTTTAAGAAGATGATACATTAAAAAATAAAGTGATCATGTTTCGTGTTCTTGTTTATTTGCACGGCACGGCACGTGCTATTTTTATGTTTATTTTATTTTTTATGGAGATTATTTATGTCATGTCTTATCGATGGTGGTGACTCCAGTCTTTTTTCTCAATGCAACATTCGTTACTTTCTACTTTCTTTTCCCCTGTACCTTTAATTTCACCCTCGATTATATGTTAACAAGTGACCGATCGTATTTCGATTTCTAAGATAATATCCAACCCAACATGTTAAATTACTAAACTTCATATATATTGAAACGATTTTTTTTCGATATTATTCTCGTCCATTTTGTAATCGCTCTTGAACCCTGGGTTATCTTTTCCTTGTAGCAATTTTTATACGACGTTTATAGCGTTAAGAAGGCAAGGGTCACTTAACTAGCAGAGATAACACCATTAAACATGTGATGGTCAAGCAAGATAGAGATACTGTCTTACCACGAACTTGTATATTTTTGCGTATGGCCTGATTGGTTTTGTCACTGTCGTGATCGTTTTTAGTATTGTTATTGCAGTTATAATGATGAGTTTTTGCCATTACAAAGTCGGTGCAGACGAACTGAATGACTTTTAAAGACTATTCCTTGAAATGCCAAAGGCTGATATCGTATCTATTAAAACAGAACTTACCAAGATAAAATATGCACATAAAACATGTGTTAATAATGTAAAACATGGAAGATATGTCGATTAGTTGTAATTTCCCGCATTCAGAATTGCCCCGCTGCACCTTATTTTTATAGCCCTTACGAAATCACGACACTATGTTTAATGTTAGGTAAACTACGCTTATGGTAATTTAATCAAATATATACATTCAATGTATTTCCTGTTTAATAACAATAAATCAAATACCTCAATTTAAAACATGTCTTAATCACGGTAACGTGAAATTTCTCAATCAACAGAACATACATTTATCCAAATAAAACAAGAACTAAGTGGTTCCAGTTTGTTTTCAAAACTAAAAGGCTGTACAATTCAAAATCGGAAGGCGTTTTTGTACTCGTAACATGTAGCTTTTTTCTACCGTGCCTCGATATTTCGAAAATGCTTGTATCAAGAGAGGTCATCGACACAGGGATTTATTGCGTTTGCGCATTAGCGGTCTGTTTGAAACGACCAATTAGCGCTATCGGCTTGGTGACGATTGGGACGAGCGCATGGCATGGGCGGCCGCTGTCTAGGGGCTTCGGCGGTAGCGGAAAGCGATTTTAATATCACTGTTATAATTCTATTCGGCTAACCTCACAGTTGTCAAACAGAAATATACAGTTGGTACATGCAACCTTTTATTTGTAGCTAAAATATAATCGAGATTAATTTTGTTTTGGTCTTCTGTGAACATGTTGATAGTTGGGACAAGTTCACATAAATGATAACATATCACAAGCCAATATATCTTTTAATCTACCAACAAATTGTTACACCATTCGTCTTTCATTGTGATCATTGAGTACAAATTAAGTGTACCAAGTTGTCACTCTCTTATAGAGTAAATATATAAACGTCCGTCATCGCGTTGCTAACCGAACTGAAATGCTGTCAATAAGCTATCATGAACCTGATGCTGAGGGGTGAGTTAATTTCATTAAGGGCGGGGTGGAGAGAGTGTCCGTTCTATAAGAATAATAAATTCTTTGGTAGCTTTATTGTCCTACTATTTTATTACTTTTTTTTTATTATCGCTTGCGCTTATAACTTTTCCCAAACCATTAAACTGATATGTTTGTTTTAAAATGAAATTGGATTGAACGAAGGAAGAGAACTAAATAACGTATCAATAGTGATTTCTTATTCTGTCACACGTCATATTATTTTTATTTTGTATGTTTAGATTATTTAGGTAATGAGGTATATGGATTGCGGTAAGTAATTTTAAACCTAGTGCGTGAGTATTAGTAATGATTTCAGATTTTTGATAACATCCCTGATACGGACCTATAACTCAATAAGTCTTTACAAGGTGGGTAGAATAGAGTGACCATATTATATTGATTCACGAGTTGAACAAGTCGAATAAATATAAGTATCAAAGAACGTGGCATTAAAGTGTGTTATTTTTAGCGGATCAATAAGGTTTATTATAGATTGGTGCATCGACAATGTTTGTTTTGTTACCTGACGGATTCGCAGTCACCTTTGTCTGAATAAAACGCGATGCGATTTGTAAATTGGACTCAAAATCCATCTCTCTCTCATCTCTTTCTCTTCTTCATCCTAGCGTTTTCCCGGCCTAACGCCAGGGTCCACTGTCCTACTCAATCTTCTCCACTTTGCTCGGTCTTCTGCATCCTCAGGTGTGATATTGTTCTCTTCCATGTCCGCTATCACGAAGTCATGCAAATGTCTACAAATTTCTATGTAATGCTTACCTTACAAACGGACATGTTTCATTGTGTTGGAATATTATTTGACTGAATGAATCTATTGAAGCAATTGCCCCATAGTCATAAAATTATTTAGTGTCGTTAACTTTAAAGCAATTCTATATTTTATTGTTAACAAAAAACAACAACTAATATAGATTTAACAGCCCAATTATTTTGTTATGTTTTATAAACAGAACAACAGTAGGTTACTTTTTATGATTTGCAATTGTAAAAGTTTGCAAAAACGACTACTTACTGTTTTTGCTGCTTTTTTAATGGCTATTATGTTACTTGTTTTACGATTCTTTTTAAACCAGCAACCGAAAGCAAACGTTTGAAACTTTTATTAAAATTCCCAAGTTTCTGTAGTAAGTAAACTTCTGTTTGTTTTATAATGCTATTAGCGTCTTTAGCGGACGTTAATGGCCTTATAAACAAGTGGACTCGTTTACTTTGGCACCAAAATTTCTTTCTGGTGTAAAATTTATACGTCAGCTGTTACGAACAGACGTATGGACATTTCGATTTTGATGACTGCTAGATATGAGATTTTCACCAAAGATTATTTTGACTTATTAAATCGTGTTTTAAGCATAGTTGACGTACAGTGAGCTGCGAAATTGCAAGGAGAAATTATGAATGAATTCAATGATAAATCGCCATGCACTTTTCCGGCTGATGGTACACGACCGCAAGAATCGTCTATAGTTTTCTCAAACGTAAGAAGTCGATATACTCGATATAGTCGATATATCTTAGGCCAGGATTACACTTGTAAGTTTAACTTACGTAAGTAGGGACAAAGCTATTTGCTAGAATGAGATAACGATATTCATATTTCATTCTGTAGTATAGCTGTGTCCCTACTTACGTAAGTAAAACTTACAAGTGTGATCCTGGCCTTACCTACTTACTTACATATTTCAAAACATCATAGTTTGAAAAACCATCCATCCCAATCATTTATAGAGCATTAACTATAACAATGCAACCCATTATAACGCATTTTACACTATATTTACGACCTCCAGAATAAATACGCGTGACAACATTTCCCTCATTCAATTTATAGCATCCCATTCTCCATCACGCACAATCAATTACACACCATCCATAGAAACGCCATCGTTCTCTTTCACACTTATTTCAATTTCGACAGTTGCCCCAACTAAATGTTCCATATTAATTAAAACTTATGACGCATCACCGTTGCCCCAAGTCACTGTAATACGCTGAGTTGTGAGTATCCACCCCTCTATATCACCATGACCTGTAGCGTCCATTGTATCTTGATCTTTAACATCTTTATTCAATCTTCCATCATTGCATGATTAAAGGATCTTTGTAATCTGGTTTCAGTTAACAATTGCGTGTCCACATGAATGACTGCCGGCCATCTTTTCGCCTTTTGTCATGAAAGTGTCGGAAGGTACGGGATTATCAGCTTCAAGGTTGAAAACGTATTTTTTGTCGGTATTATAAATCTAATCTATGTTTCGAATTTGTTCATCTATGAAATGATCATGTTTATTTAAGGATTTATAAGATTCCCACGCATATAATGACACTGCACGTGAACATATATTTTTAGATACAAAAGCCGTGCTCAAGCCCTAGAATTGTGTTCTGGACTTCTTTTGTATCCGTGACAGAATGCCTGGCGGTTCAATATCGTCAAGTGGAATTAAAACAAAAAGTTAACCCACAGCTGCGCCTTTTGATTGAGAGATTGCTGGGTTTGGTTTCACTTTATTAAAAGCAATTGATCGTGATTACAGACTCTACAAGGAAGTCAAACAGAACGTGATCGGGGAAGTAACTGATGAAATAATCGACTTTCTTTTCAAGTGTTATTTACTCTCACTCAATCAACATTGGTATTGTAAGATCAAAAAATCTACCTATATTATGTTATATGTAGGTATAGGTAGATATGTAGTGCCTCAACGTTTTTTTTTTAAAGTTTTACGACACTTCTTCCGACAATGTGATTTTTTGAGGATGGTATGCATACGATTTTCTCTTCTAAACTAGTAAACCTAATAAAGAAATGAAAAGTCGAACAAAATTAAAATTCTAATATTTTGTTACTGTACTATTTGTTACCGCTATAGGTATGTCGTATAGGAACTGTGTAATAGTTTTCTAATGAAATTGGAATTAAATGTAATTGACAAGTTTCTGTAACAACTATGTGACTAAATCTAAAAAAAAAACTTTATTCATTTAAAAGGCATTACTGGCATCGTATACCTACGCAAAGTAAATTGATACAGGTTCCTAGTTCCTATATCCTTTTATATATAATTAAATCACTATATGCAGCCTCTAAAATACTATTAGTGTTCAATGCTTGACGTTTACTCGCTATCTCTCGTGTTTCTGTTGTATGTATGGCATCTTACTTAGTCATAAGTCGATTCATTTGAATAAAATGCTTGCATCTTCCTAATCGCACCATTTCTTTCCTACCTCATCAGTTAATAATGAGCATAGATTTACAGCTGTCCAGCCGATAGTGTTAAATGTCATTGGTCGACACCGCCACTCTAATTGACTGTGACAGGCCCACTGCCACTATTACGGCTGTTGACAAAGCAGCGCGACGCAAACATTACTGTTTGGATTGTTTACTTACTAATAACCCTACATATCCTTATAAGATGGTGAATGAAAATCAACTTTAACGGTATAAATTTAGAGCATGTTTTAGAAAATAGCATGCTGGGTGGATAATCCTTTTTGAAAGAACTCGCGGTTTCAATTGCATTTGTAAGGAATTACAGAAAGGTGCTACTTTATTGTGAATTGGCTATAGAATGTTTGTGGATTGAGCTTAACAACTTGTGTGGCAATTGGAGTGATAACAAGATATTTCCCGTCTTTGTTCAAGCCGGTTTTGTCAATGTTACGTCCGTTAAAGTCTGATTTTATTGATGTTTTACCATTTTCTGTAAGATGACTACGATCAACGCCGTATTTACAGCCAGCTACTGAAACATACGCAATAAGGCCGATATTGATGGGATTCGACGCTTAATCGTCTTCGCTTAATAAAATTGTCCTCAATTGTTGTTGTTTATAGTCACTAGTCAGGCAATTTCCTAAATTAGCCCTGCAGCAGGATTGCAGGAGTGCGAAACCCTTTTCACTTTCCATTTTGTCGTTCTTTTACGTTGCCAGTTTTGCCCCTGCAGCAAAACAACTAGCCAGCTTAACGCTCGATCACTTGATGAGTGCAATTTTGAATGCATTCATTGCAACTTGCTTATTTTACAGTATGTACAGTGAGCTGCGAAAATGCATAGGGAAATTATGAATGAATTCATTGATAAAGTCGCCATGCACTTTTGTGGCTGATGGTACTTAATATTTAGTTTTCACTTTTGTAGACGATCTCAAAATTAAACACGCTTCTAAAATAAATGTCCATGAATGATAAAGTGCAGTTCTGTTGTTGTAGCGCGGAAGCTTCTGCCCGGACAAATGTAGAACATCGTTTCACTAGCTGTATTTTCTTTACCAAGATATTTACAGTGAGCCATAAACATTAACCGAATATAAACAGATTGTTTTAATTAACCGAGATAGTGGGTACTTAAAGGTCTAATGAGAAAAGATTTAATTTACTATGAAGTTCTTGTACACCATTGTTTGAATCAAGTTTTATTTGATGGCTTGCAATTTTTTTCCTATAAGCCGTTCGCAAATGCTTTTACGATTTAAAGTCTGCGCACAGTTGACCCCTAGGAAAAAATATTTAAAGATGCGTTTTTAAACAGCTCTAAGAAGGTCTAAGGTGTAAGAATGTTCTATGATATTTATTTAAATATAATTTTCAATAGTATTACCTACATTTATTTGCGTGAATTGCGCGGCAACTATCATACGGAACAACCTTAAAGAAATAAAATTCCAATTTAAATAACTTCGTTATTAACTACTTTTGTATTTCATTATCAGTCACGTTGCATGATGTATAATTATGACAAACATCTTCCTTCCATTCCAATCTATTTCATATAGACGTAAGCGACACAAACTGCCATAACCATAGGACCTTCATAAAGTCAGAATGGCCGAGTATGGCAAATTACACGCAATACTGGTAATAAGCGCATTAATTTGCAAAAGAGGCTATATAACAAAGCAAGAAATGTGAGACTATGCTTGAATGACAATTAAATGTGTCGTTCTCAAGTAAAAGGTACCACTTTGCCGCTTACCATAAATAAGGGTGAAATTTGCTTGCATCTCTATACGAATGACCTGTCAGAGCGTCCTTGTGGTATTTCATATTTCATTTATTGCACAGTCATGATACATAAAATAAGGTGTTACAAATAAAGTAAGTAAATTCATGACACCCTGTTAGGGCACAACAACAATGTTTAACTTACTATCTAATACCTATTAAAACATTTCATTATAATATATCTACCGTAATTTGTGTAAAGAAATAAAATAAGATAATTATAATCATCAAATAATAACATTGTAAAAGTGATAAAAGATAAAAAAAAAAATAACATTCCATACATTCCGATTTTGGCAATTGTAAAAGTAAAAGTAAAATAAAAAGAATAAAAAAAATTAATCATAATTTGAATTCAATGTCACAATAAATAAATTAAAGTATTTTAAATTCTTATTATAAGTATTTGCGCTATTTTACTTCGTCAGCTTTTCATCATTTAAAAATTCCTCAATTGAGTAATAGCATTTGTGAATTAACATATGTCTTTTAATTTCGTTTTAAATAATTGGTCACTTGGTTCAAGTTTAATAGTGTCCGGAATTTTATTGAAAATTGAAATACAATTATATTGTGGCCCATTTTTGAAGATAGCCAAGTTAGATTTTGGTAGGAGTAATTTGTTTTTATATTGGCTTCTAGTTTTTGATGTTTCCGGTTTTATCGGGAATAGATCTGGGTGTTTTCGAACAAAGAGGGCCGCTTCCTTTATAAATATTGAAGGCAGCGTTAACAAATTAAGTTTAATAAAGTGGGGGCGGCAGCTATTAGGAATGTGAATATTTGCTAATATGCGGATACACTTCTTCTGCATGATGAAAAGTTGGCAAGAGTCTACGCTAGCTCCCCATAGGACCACACCATAACGGAGACTCGAGTAGATATACGCGTAATACACAGACAACGCAGATTCAAGGTTCGTGTTCGATTTAAGTACGCTTAGCGCGTATGTATATGTAGCTATTTTTGTTTTGGTATTTTGAATGTGGGTTTTCCAGTTTAAACTGGAGTCTATTGTGATTCCTAGCAATTTAAATTCGTTAACCTCCTCAATTTCATTATTATTAACTTTTAATTGTAACTCTAAGGGCTTCTTTTGGATGGGTTTAAACTGCATAATTTTGGTTTTTTTAAGTTTTTTTAAGCGACAATGTGGTACCTTTTACTCGAGAATGACACAAACAGTTATATTTAATGTAATTGTTTCAATGCAAATGCACGTTCTGTGGAATCTTTTGACACGAGCTAATAATACCTTTTCAAACTGGGTATAATGTTACTTTTATAAAGATACTAATAACTAAATGTTCGTTTTATGTTCCGATCTACTTGTGAAAGAACAAATTTTATTTAAGTAATTATTTTAATGTTTATATCTACAGTAAATACCACGTCAAACATGTATGAAACTTTTTTAAACGTTTCTTCTATTTAGCCAAAGCTAAAGTTAAGCTAACTAGATATGAGATACCTAACATGGTAGGCAGCATTTTTGAGAACGTTTTCGTAAGACAGCTTCGATAGAAATTTATGACTTTACTTGTACATGAAGCGTAAAACCCGACACGTAGTTTGGTAATAAGCTTTAACATAAACATTGCATGAAATAAAACTAAACATTAATAGTAGATTGTTAACCAAGGGATGAAAGGCACTCATTTCTGCCGAGGTATTTTGGTGCTCGAACGCAGTGAGAGCGCCAATAGTCCGAGGCAGAAATGATGCCTTTCACCCGAGTTAAACACTCTACTTTTCATTTCGAATACAAGGAAAGTAAAATGCATGTGTTTTTTTTTAAACATGACAAGTATACATTTTTATAGTATTTCTTGAGGGTACTTTCAATTAACAATTCAGGCAAAAGTATCGTTATTTATGGAATGGAGAGTCAAATATTAGAATGGAAATTGTATAACAAATCCATTTAAACTCAAATTTCAATTGCGTATCGTAAAAAAATTAAAAAAATCGTACTTCGAACGTAAAATGCTCTAGTGCAGACACGTATCATTTTCTGCACACCTTTTAGAACAACAATGACCCTCTTTCAGAGCATGAGAAATGAAAAATTATAAACATTGCATGTTTGTAAGGCCATTTGTCGCCCTTCCTTAAACCAACACGCCTGAGGGTCTGTAAACACATTTTAAAGTGACGCAAACTGGCAATTGCATGAACCTGGACCCTAGAACATTGCACAGGCCCATAACGGTCTTCACACTTCTATAGATACATTCGGTGTTTTCCATATTAGTATTACTTTATGCTGGAAATTCGGAATTTCATTATTTGGATTCCAATTACGAGATAGTATCATACGCCGACACTTATCCGTAAGCATAATATTTTAAGCAAATAAGTTGAAGCTGCGTAAAATGCGCCAATATTTAATCTAGAATCAATATATATAATTCCAAATAGTTATTGGTCATTCGTGAATATATTATGTAATTCTTTGTTATTACGGTACGGCTTTCAGCATTAGGATACACGCAATAATTTAACTAAACAAAAACAATGCACATCAGTTGTGACATTACGACCTCATGGCAACCAAAATCCGTCAAACTACCAGTTAAAACACAATGTAAGTCCCTATGTCATCACACGAGTCGTGTTTTCACTCGGAACACGTAACCAAGCCGTGTTTTGTTTCCAGCCAGTATTTTGAAACGCAGGACTCAAATATCACGCACACCTCAAGTTTCCACAGAATGGTCGTAAGACTTTAACTCGTTTCCTATACGTTTGCTTTATTGATTCTGGGACATTGCATTGTACTAATGTAGGTTGCATGGATACATGACTATTACCTATGCAGAGCTTGCTATAAAAACTCTCACGTAGTTCTACATGGGTTTCAGATTTCTGAATAACAAAATCTACCTACTTCACTCCAATTTCACAGACAGTGCGATTTTCATTTATAGCGCAAATAGTCGCCATTGATTCTGAATTCTTAGTTTCCTTGGGCATTTAGCTTATCGTATGAAAATGGTATTTAAAGACAGCATACGACTTATTCAACTTAAAATGTTAATCAATTATTTACTTATGGCGTTATTCATAAACGCGTTACTGGCCTGAATTAGCTATGAATCGTTTGTCTTTATCTGTCATTTTGACTTATGTATTTGCAAGTACCTAAGGGATAAAATATAATTAAACTAAATCAGGCCCGTACAGTTTATAAATAAGGGGGTAAAACATTAGTACATTCTACAAAATGAACACATAACTACAATAACAACGCGTAGCGCCGTACCTAAATATTTTATGCTCCAACGCATGGAATGTTCCCATTAGTAGTGCTATCTATGCGCATATATATATCGTCACAATCACCAAAGTGGCTGTCTACGCTATCATTACCAACTTCTTGTGTGTCTTTGTCGAGGAACAAACAAAGTTTTCCTTCTACATTTTTAAACTCAATTTCTATTCAAATTTCGCTCCTCCATATTCGTTACCAAAATTCTGGTAAGTGATTTGTTTTAAGCAGTGGGTGGTTTATTTGTTTTAAGCAGCGTTCACAAGACTTGTGAATGACATACAATTATTGTCATTCACACGTCTTGTGACCGCTTTATTACTAAGGTTCCTAGTCGTTATGATCATCAATGGAACCTTATTGCTTTTTATTCGCGGGCATTGTTCGCTTGTGCGTCAGAGATTCTTTAAAGGCTTGTGCTTAATACTTATTTGTTTATAAGTTCGGTTAAATAGTACGTTGTTATTGTTATTTTCTAGGAGCTTCGGTCCTCGTCCTCAATTTCTACATTATGATCACTGGTGATCTGTACGAGTCTCATTTTAGGATAATCTATTTAGTGTTAATCGCTTTGCGATGCCTACCTTTGCATCCCTCTGCAGAACATATTGTTCCCAATGATATTGTTCCCACTTCCCAATGATAACTTTTTTTAATAAGTTCCTTAACCTTGTAATAAAATGCCACTGAGAATTTTCTTATTGACTTCCATAAGTTCATTGATGGCTTAGCAAGCAATGTGTTCTATAATTTAATGCCTATTTTAAAACAATTGGTTATAAATTCACCACCAACATTCAACTTTCAATCCATTACCGCAGCACTTCAGGAATATAGTGACATAGCTTTGTAAGCATCGGACTGACATATAGCCATTAATTTTTAACGACTAAAAGTTACGACTTCACGAACCCTATAAAAAGTGTTCCTTATACTACATTTCCTGAAATAACCACTTTTCTTCTGTGGTAAATTCACTCTACGAGTAGAAGTCGATTGTTCAATTGAAATCTTATGGGTATTTAGAATTCCAATCATGTGTATATACGTGTGTTTACATGGAGCTCTAGGGTGCTAAAATGCAATGCTAATAAGGATATTTAAATACAATTACCTTTATTTAGTAGACACACCGTTCTGATTGAAAATTATTGCAAATATGCGGTGTACCATTTTAGTTTCCAAGTTTAATTTAATCGAGGCTCGGAATTGTCACTTCAATTATAATAACATGAAGCAGTATCTCGATTTGATATTTTCCCAACTCATGCCGTCAAATAATGATGCTTTCTTTCACCAATCCACCCATTTTACGAGAACATTATGGTCCAAGGGCCCTAACCGAAAGCATCAAAAGCTGTTTTAATGGTGTCCACTATAAATTAGATAGTAAACTCCATGGTACTAATACTAATAAGTACCGCCGTGACCGTCTCCGTAAAATTTACATTTACGAGTGTGTTCGTTACATTATATCGGTATGATTCCGTAATTGGATTTATCTAAGATCTAGAACCTGTTGCCCGTCTATTACGTGTCGGGAACGTGTTCCAGCTATCTCGTGAGAGACAGACATCTCGTCTTATAGGTATACGTTGCAAACTTGCTTGAACGCTCTGAGGTGTATTAAAAGTGCCATAATATTTTCTCAGTTCGTTGCGCTTGTCGGTAAACGCGACGTCAGTTTTTATATCTTTTGACGTTTTTATTTGCTTATGGAGCTGTAATTACTTGTGGATTTCTTGTTTTATTATCTTGAACTTCACCTATTTATGGAAAATGACAGTTTAAATAATTTATATATACAGCCTATTATCAACGACTTTTAATTAACTTGACATTTTAATTACCATTATCCGTTCAAATTATGTCCTTAGAAATTTAACTAGGAAATAAAACAAATTATTTTATGAAATATTTTTTGATTTGTGTTTTTTAAGTAGACAATATATTATAAACTGAAATAGATAACAGACACTAAAGAAAAAGTGACCAAGTACACCGGTGGCCAAGGCGGGAATCGAACCTTCTTAGAAATTGTTTATATTTATCACTTTTGAGTGGTAATAGTACCACTATCTTATTGTTGGGAACGTTTAGTTTGCAATTTCGCATTAAGTATGATTATGAAAGGTTTTACGTAGGTATGTACTTAATGTTTATAGGTATACCTACTTTTACGACGTACGATTATACTTATTGTACCTACACGTTTAATTAACTTGAAACCGTTAATTTTATTTTATCTCCGTGACTTATAAGTAGGTATAGAAATAAGTATAGAATCACATGCCGATAAAATAATGTTGTCCAACAATATATTTAGCAAAAATAGCAAAATTAATAAACTGGAAAGCGCAAATCGCGATGCTCTTTCACCTTCGCAGTCGCATTGTCTTCTCAATCTTCACCATCTACTCTAAAATCAACCTTTCCTTTACTTATTAGAGTTGAAAGTTCCTTAATGTCGTATTATTATATCTAATGCGGTTTACCACGGTCCGGCACGGGCTTAATAAAACCGATCGGATCGCAATTTTCTTGTACCTATCTGATATCTGGGATTCTTGCTGGGCCCTCGGAGAATCAATTTAACAGGGCCATGCTGATAGCTACGGCTATGGAATCTGATACGAAATCTGGATGATCTTTGGATTTTAACGCCTTAAGTGGTGCTTAGGCGGCTTCAATGCTTTGATAGTCGACTTTTATTTCTTTGTTCTAATGTATCGGGTATTTTTAGAGCTTTGTTTTATTATTATCTAATGAAAGTCAATGCATATTATTACTGAGCGTCTATGTTTTGGACTGTAATGGTAGGCAGTAAAGTTTTCAAACAATATGTTTTTATTTCATTACCTTCTACACCGACAAAATACGAGTTTTCAACTTTCATCGGTAAAATTAAGTTAGAGCTCTACCTCAACAGACAAGCGGCCCATTACGAAATGTAATGCTATGTAGGTAGTTATAATACCTACTGGCTGACAATGCGGAAAATAGCATAAAACGGCGTCCTTACTTAGATTAAGTGCCTAGTAGGTTCTAACTAGTTTAATTAGACCCCTAATACATTATAACGTTTTTACTGTATCGGCAAAGATAGATATAACTCCGTAATAGATGGATACAGTCTAAGGAAAAAACGTGCCTCGAAAATCACGAAAATTTGATTCTCGATTAGATGGCGCCACTAGTTTTGGCCTACACTCGTATAGAGGGCGTTGACTGTTTCGTTTGTTATTTATAATTTTAACGCATACCAGTGAAAGAACATGGGTCAAAATCATATAAAAATAATTAATGCAAATAAAAAAATCATTTATCCATATTTAAATACATTATATCGTGTTTTTATAAATATTTATTTTTAGTTTTAAAGTGTGTCGACAGATGGCAGTGAATTTACTGGGGTTACAAAATTTACTATGACAGTACCGCTCTAGTATAAGTTACTCTATGCTGTATCTAAGGCCTTTGGTCGTTCTCACCCGCCACCCGCAGCTTGGGGTCCATTCGGCAACCTGAAAATTGGGAAGAAAGAGAGACCCAGAGAAGAAAGTAAATTACATTTGGGGCATGTTTTATCTGCTGTCTGTTCGTTTGGTAAATATCAAATGATATTTCGAACATGATTTCCGAAATATTCATCGGCACGAGCGAGCTCAAATCTCGTTTAGAAACCTCAATCGCGCGTTATCACTAGGCCATCAACACTCCTAGGGCCTACAGGCTTTCAGTCTGAAGAGTTCTCAAGTATTTTATGGGAAAGTTTGAAATGCATCGACACATCCAATGCTGCGATGACTATTTAACAAACCCAATAGTCATTAGATTTAGATGCAGACCGCGTCTCTGAGCAATGGCCAATAAACTCCCGCGCATCGCCTTGAATTTAAAAACAGACCCACTGAATTATGCTCATAACACCAAGTGCCTTAAGTCCATTCGCTACACGCCAATAGATTCCTTATTTCCAGTAGCGTTAAGCAAAAAATTTATGGATATGAGTTGTTTTGACTATCAGACGCAGATTGTGCCCCATATTGTATAAAAGGACTGTCTCTGATGAAAATTAATGGTAGTTACAACCTTCTTCCAAGCAGTCCATGTACTCTTTGTATAATGTAGTAGCATCATGACTTGAAATTTGAGTGGCGCTTGAATTTTCTTGATTCGCCGCTACTTTTGAGTTTCACTGTAAACAAAAATATCCATAAAAACATGCATGCCGCTACCGTTTACGACCGAAACGTGATTATATACCGTTAAAGCCCGTTCTCGCTAAATAATCTGCATTTTATTTTTGCGTTTATGTCTCACACCTCACGCGCACACATTAACTTAATGCTCCATAACCTTTTATTACTTGGACACTGTAATATTGCATTTTACGCACATTCAACCTTGCTACAGGTGTGATTAAGGTTAACATTTCAGATATACCTTAAATTGATGCACATATTTATTTTGCTCGGATCGATCCTACTGGGTGCTATTCCAAAAGCTTACTGAGCTTTAGGCGAGTTGGTCGCTCGGATGAACCAATATAAGAACTGTCTTCGATTACGCATAGTAATTACTTGTTTAAACGGCCTACGGATTACTTGTTAAGCGGTCTAGCGATTAATCGCGATTGACAATCTCACGCTGATTGACAACCGCGTTTGTCCATTTACCACCCCGATTATCTTGGATATATCCATATATGTAAGTGGTTGTTAACGACGATTGTCAGAAATTTCGATTGACGCCCATATATTATATTGACATGCGGCAAAGAACGAACAAGTTGGTGTACTCTATGTCATTGTCAATCGATTTTTATTGTTTCATATTAGTTTTTTGTAAATTGGACAGAAACGAAGAATGATATAAAAAATAAAAGATTAAAAATTGCATTAATCGTACGTAATTTAATCATAGGATTATCAACGTAATTGACAATCGCGATTGATCATCTTGATCTTGGGGGTCACTTTAAGCTGTTCTTACAGGTACTCGCTTGGGCTGAAATAATACACGGCACTGACACAAAATAACTTAGTAGCCGCTGGCTAAAGTAGTAACAATCTTAACTAATCATAAATAGACCTTATGTCTTCGCAATAAGGTTTACGAATTGTCATTTAACTGTGTAGACGGTATTTCAATCGATAAGTGAGCGATAATGTAGTAATCGGTGTACGGAGAGCGAAAGTTAAATATGGGAGGCTTTGCGTAAACTATTGATAATGAGTGGCATTAGGTTTTCCACAGTATCGATGATTGCGATTGATGATTGCAGTCGATTTACGCGATATGTGAGTTGATGGAGAATTATGTCGTTAGTGGTGGTTTAGTTAATAGGAAGTCAGTTATTTTGTATAAGGTAAAATGTAGTTGAGTTAATTCTATTAGTGTGTTTGACTTGATCTACGATACTAAAGTGTTGCGGTTTCGATATGTTTTCGTCGTTTACGAATAGGTTTGTGGTATTAGAGTGAACGTGTCTTTAGGAAATCGATGTTATGATTGAAAATTTTCTTTATGATGGATATAATTATATATTAAACTTATTAGTTTGACGATTTAAAAAAATAAAAAATAAACCAGACAAAAATATATGTGGCATTTGGGTTGGCACAATACATACAAAGAACAGAAATGAGTAGTAAAGGCATTTCTGAAACATTCCTATTTTATGTTTCAGAAGAACATTCTACATATCGGCTTCACTGTATTTAGCAAAACCGAACTTCATATAAATTGCAAAATATTGCATCTTCTTGCTCCCGCCCTTCGGCGCCGCCTCTCCTTTCCATAATCACTAAATTACCTCTGTTTTAACATGCAAAACTGGAAAAATAAATATCTCCCGTTTACTGCCAACGAGTCGGTATAACCACCAATTTGGTACGCGATTAACGATTAACGTAAAAAATTCAAAAACTGGTCTCGAAACTGAACCACTTGATTGGATGATTGGCATGCCCTTTTAAAGTGTAGAAATTAATTCAGGACATGCTGATAATGGTATGTTATTGATACTGTAAACAAAATTATGATCTGGTAGAAAACTGGAGTTAATCGGCGCTATGTTCGTCAACTTTTGCTGCAATATATTTGTAGTTATCTGTGGGAACAATGTCCTAGTACGTGATCAAAATTGTCTTATAAAATCGGGCTTTTGTACATAAACTGTAACAAGGAAAGAGATGAAATTTGTAATCCAGTGACTTATTCTCGATATTACATTAAATTTGATGGGGCAAACCATTATTGCTTGAAAGATTATGCTTTAGGGTCGCTTGGGTGTATACTCGTATATTTAACCCAACCTGCTAAAACAAGATTAAAATGAAATCACTAAGTAAACCGTTCGGTTATACGATTGGTGAATACCTACAGGCTGTTCGCCGGACGATATCGGCCAATTGTTCGGAACTGTCAAATCTTTGTTCTAACTGACAGGCCGATATCGTCCGGCGGACTTATAGTCAGTGGGCCCCTTTAGACTGATCGATATCATAAAGCACTAAACAGTCCCACTTCGCATTAGCATACTTCAATGTCTATAAACTTATCTGGATAACTTAAGCTGACTTAAGATACGTCTCAAGTTTCTCTGCCGTAAAGCCCAGCATCTCAGATTTACTACGACTATCTAAAAGCATTGTAGTGTTATTTCCACTCGGCTCGCTAAAACCCGGCTTCGTGTCACTTCAAATCGGTTTCCACGCAGATTTGCAACAGCTTTAAGTCATAAACATAAACATTAAGACTGGCATATTAGCGTGAAAAAATACGCTTGCAATCTTTACGTCGAGGCAATTCCATTTAACATTTGTGCTTTCAGGCAAAATATACCAATGCATCCGTTGCCAGAAAGGCGCCACCGACATTAGAATACAATTGGATATCATCCTTATGGGCTACTGATACAGTGGCGTTTTTTCTCTGAAAACCATGAATTTTTACCACAAGTATTACAATTTTTATGAACGCTAAAGTTATCTTTGCCTTATTGCGTTGGGAAACGCAAATGTCAAACCGGCATTTAAGCCTCAGGGAGCGATGCCATCGCTCAAGAAAGATTGTTTTTGAGTGCAAAAATATTAATTGGCTGACAATTTATGACTGTCTTGTAATGGATAAGTTCTGAGAATTGATTTTTACTTGAGTGTTTTACTTACTGTCCATATATTCGTGGTTTTTTTAAGATACTGACAAGATGACATACAGATACACAGAGTACCTATAAATGGAGTTCAAATTATAATAAATATAATCAAATAGAGTCATTTGTACTTAAAGTTGTTCAGAATTAACATAACACAAGTCAAGTTACATGAACAACAATTTCAAGCCTACCCCATTATTAATTGCTTCGATCCTTCCCCATATTGCAATCATTTGAGCATTGTTTTTTTTAATAGCTTGATAATTTATTTTCATCAATCTTGTTCCAGATCTGCCGGCCGAACATAAACTGCACCGCGCCCGAGAACAAATGGCGGTACATCGTGGACTTTGAATGTCTTCGCACGGACGAGCCCAAACTCATCAAGGAGATGCGGCTCTCGTTCCCTAGCGGGCATTCTTCCTTCTCCGCGTATACTATGCTGTATTTCTCAGTAAGTACAAAGATAGATATAACTTCGTAATAGATGCATACAGTCTAAGGAAAAAACGTGCCTCGAAAATCACGAAAGTTTGACTCTCGATCAGATGGCGCCAGTACCTTTGGCCTAGTCTCATATAGATGGCGTTGACGGTTTCGTTTGTTATTTAACAATTTTAACGCATATCAGTGAAAGAACATGGGTCAAAATCATTAAAATAATTAATGCAAATAACAAAAAACCTTTATCCATATTTAAATACATTTTATCGTATTTTTATAAATCTTCATTTTTAGTTCTATAATATTATATCCTCTTTGGTAAGTATAATAGGGTAGTTGACATTTTATTATGGTATCAGTCGATCAGGATTGTTTTGAGGATCAAATTTCTGTATGGGACCCATTGTCTTAAAGCAATACAAAAGTCACAAATGTTGGTCAAAGTCTGGCATCGCCACTTTACTGAGCAAACGCTCTCTCACAAATGGCAACACATCGTGACGTCACTGTGTCACTGCTTAGAAGCCGTTTCGATGTATGGAAAACAAGGAAATTGCGATTTTGTCGGTGAAATGTTGCGTTTATGTATATTGTTGCTATACAATATTTTTTTTATATAAAATGTAAGGAATCGAATGGTACCGTTATTTTTTTCCTGTTTGAAAGTTAAAAAAAATGTTTTTTTTTCGAAACTGAGGCCTTGTATTTTTTTATTATTTCCATATATTTTTTAAGTTTCCAATTTATTGTGATAAATTGCTCATTTTCTATCTATTTAACTAGATTTAGTTATAAAATTCAACATGTGTCAACTTCTCTGACAATTAAAGGGCATGTTCCTAGCGAAATTTGAACCTAATCGGTACAGGAAGATGGTATATACATATGTACTTTAAAGGTGAAGTCTGCTGGGTTACCATATTGACGAAGAGCGATCCCAAGTATAGTATAGTATAGGTTATACTATATAATTGTCCGGATAAACTTTTATTCTTCCTTTTAATTTTAAAGATAGGTACTATCCGCTGTTGGCAATAACTATGTAAAATTACACCTTCTGACGCTGCTCTTAATTTACAAATTTGCACCAATTGCTCGTAAGTTTAAAGCAATACCATATTCCTTTTCTAGATGTGCAATCTCTGCCTTGGATCTTTCCCGATCATTTGCAATAACGACTTCGCATTGCGCTAAAAACTTCCAAAGATCCTCTCTTGATATTATTTTCCTTATTTTTCCAGTTCTACCTCCACAAGCGCTTCACCTGGCGTGGCTCCAAGCTGCTCCGTCACGCCATCCAGTTCGTGCTGATCATGCTGGCATGGTACACCGTCATGACACGAATATCCGACTATAAGCACCACTGGAGCGACGTGTTGGCCGGCTTCAGCATCGGGCTGCTGGTGGCCGTGATTGTTGTAAGTAAAAAAACAAAAAAGGAAGTACATACATTGGATTATCCATTTCCTCATCATTAATCAACTATCCATACTATAATATTATAAATGCGAAAGTTTGTCTGTCTGTCTTTCTGTCTGTGTGTTCCCTCTTCACGCTTAAACCGCTGAATCGATTTGGCGTAGAGGTAGGTTGAGTCCCTGAGAAGGACATAGGATAGTTTTTATCCCGAAAATCATCCCTTAAGAAAGTGAAAAGCGGGGTGGAATTGAGATAATTAATGAAGTGCCTGCTAATTTGTGTGCATAATATGCTCAAATTGAATGATTGCTATGAGAATTTTTCCAGGCGCTATACTTACTTTAGCTGCTGTTACTAAGTCCACGCAGACGTAGTCGCGGGCAAAAGCTAGTACCTAATAAATAGTTAATCGTTTCGAATCAAAATTAATCCCACGTTGTTTTATCATTCATCTTATACGGTTACACAGGTCTTTGGTGCAGGTTATTAGTGAACTAACTCGTTTTTTCTCCAATTCCAGTTCACATTCGTGTCAAACCTCCGCAAGACACCACGGAACCGGCAACCCGTCAGCCACCACGACTCCGAGCTGCAGACCAACGGCAACGGCAACACCCGCTCGGCCTCCAGTTGGCGCGTTTGACAGTGCGACGACGAGTGACCGCAGCAGGTCATCTCCCACGAGTATTGAACCGCAAGTGTAGCTTAATTGAACTCTTGATTATAACGCCATCTGTGTTCGGTACTTGGAACTACGGCAACAGTTATTGTTTGTTTACAAATAAACGGCAAAACCTACACGACTTCAAGTTAGCGCGTCTGACAGGAAATTGGCGTCAAAAGTAATCTTACGAGTATTGAACCACCGATGACGACATAATTATTTGATGTTAGAAAAAGGAGGCAGCTAATGATATCAACGCCATCTGTGCTTGATACTCGGAACTACGATGCAACTTAGACTGAAGGAGAACCGTAATTATGAATATCGATTTCACTATTTTAATTTAGATTTTATTGTGCGAGGTGGCTAAAATATTTGTCGATGGCTAATGCAAGTTCATACTAGATTCAGTCTTAAATACAAGCGGTAGATGGCAGTGTTAAAACATTGTATCGTAGACTTCAGTAAATATGATTTAAATAGATAGAGAGTAGTTAGTACCATCGCCCACACTGTTAACTGACCGACATCGATCTTATGCCTTTTGTAATAAGGTCCACCGATGTACAGTTAGGAGTGTTGCTGTTTGTACAGTAGCCATCAGATATATCGGAGCGGCCGAGGGACTCAAAAATATCTGAACACGCACCTAGCGCCATGACAATAGAGGCGTGTTCAGATATTTGTGAGCACCTCGGCCGCTCCGATATATCTGATGGCGACTGTACTACAATAGTAAAAATTATATTCAAAAACCTATACTTAGTTGATTTTTTGAACTTTTTGAGTCCGTCATCTAGATAAGCGGTTATTTTCTACATTTCTTCTCTTTATGTATGTATTAGTTATTTATGTCACGTAGAAACTTTCTGAAACTTAGTTTTTCTTCGACATAATGTCGACTTCATTAGTTTTAATAAAGGTCTAAGTTCCCTTTTGACTTTTTCGATTTAAAAATGATTATTTTAAAGTAACGAGTCTCTAAAAATTATTAGTCAAGTAAATGCACCGATTTAATTATAATAATATAGAAAGTGTATAGAAAATATTGGTGTAGCTGCTTTAGAAAAAATACAGTACAATTATAAATGCTATTTTATGTTATAAGTTGACTTGATTCGGTTATAAGGCGATTTCTGAAGTTGGAATTAAAAACTGGTTCATTCATTAGCCGAGTGAAAATTTCCTTATAATTATTTAAGAATAGGTACTATACTACTTAAAGTTTTTCGTGCAATGTGTTATTTATATATTTATACACTATTTATTCCTATACAAGCTTTCATTTAGGGTTTGTATGAATAATTTAAAGTACAATTTATTAGTTTTAATATTAGCATTGCCTGTAAATAATTTATTTCAATCGGTACGAATTTTAAGGCAGTTTAATGCATTTATTTCTTTAAAACATATGCACAGCTCATTTATTTACTTTACTATAGAATATAGATAAATGATAACAGACGTACGAGCGAAGCAACACGAATTGTACATATTCGAACTAGATGGCGCTGCACAGCGTTTTACGATTTTCAAGACTTGGCGTTTACCAATTTATCACATTAACTGCCAGCGCGCTACGAGCGTAGCTGATAGCATGTTTTTCCCCGTTTGTAGCGAAAAGCGCGTACGAACAAAGAACCTGCCTAGCGGGTCATTGGCAGTGAATGTGTTAAACACAAAACTCATACCGCGATGCAGCGCCATCTAGTTGCTAAAACTGCGTCTATTATAGTTATTTGTTTATGAATATATAATTGTAGAATAAGATACCTCTGGTCTAGAAGACTCGGGGCATGTATTTGATACTGTGATATAGAGATGTAAAGATATTGCAGACTGGTGAACAGTGTAAAAATATTGCAGACTGGTGAGCAGTGTAAAAATATTGCAGACTGGTGAGCAGTGTAAAAATATTGCAGACTGGTGAGCAGTGTAAACGCTTTTTAATGTGCGAGAAATAGGAAATATGTAAGGTGCGTTGGGGTAATATTGAAAAGGTTTTTCATGCTTGGTAAGATGAAATGTAGCCCGTAATATGCTTCGGCATACGGACGATTTCTTGTCTTAGGCCTCATGAAAAACCGTTTCAATCTTACCCCAACGCACCTTAGTTGTTTTATTGTTTTGAAAAGTTCTTTCACTATTATTTACGATGAGAAAACACACTTTCGAATTTTTTACTCAATTCTACTGTTTTTTCATATTGTCTTAATTTATTGTCTATATATTCTTTATTTATTTTCAGCTTCACTCGCCAAGCTTTTTTAACTGAAAATATTAGTCTTAATATCAGTATCAGGTGTTTTCCATATTTTTCTCGGCCACTTAGTTCTCAGTATAATAATAGTAGTGAAAAAGCTTATTGATTCCCACCCATATTACCCAAAACGTAAGGGTTATATAATGCAAGTCTCCCTTTCCCACTAGTTTAGTTAGAAAGAGACAATACTAAGGATTTCAGATGTACATTAGTTTAAAATTGTGACTTTTTTAACGGTCGACGTAAACATGCCATTGTGGCCTTAAATTATAAACATAATAAAAATTAAAATATATATTTAGATGAGTTCCGCTTTGTACATATCTTGTTAGTTAAGTTTTGGTTAATTTTATTTTACATTAAGATGAATTATTTATGTAGGTGTTAAATAATTTAAAATATACTGGTTGTTGGAGTTTATTGGTCATTTTATTTGACTGAAGTTTTATCATCTGGATTTCAGACTATTAGTCGATAAATACGAAATGAAAGAGTAGAGTTAAATATTAAAGAACTCTTATAAAACATGAAAGAGCAATGTCACTAGATGGCACTTTACATAGCTCGATTAGCTCATATTTTAACCTTTTGTCTGTGAGGATCCTGGCCAAGTTTAAGGCATCTTTTTTTTCAACTTTTTTCGAGAACGTAGTTTTCTGCTCTATACAGCACAAGCGAGGTTTGAACCCACAATTTTTGACCACCACACACACATGAAAGGTTAAGTGCATTATTTTACCGCTGTGCCAACGTCATCTAGTAAATGTGTGTGCAGATTTAATATACAATTTTAGAATTTTACTCTAAAAATATTCTGATGAAAAGTATTTTATAAGTAAAACTTCTTTAGACGCGACTAGAGGGTAACTCAGACTTTTTTCTGACGGAAGTAACGCTCAGTAGTGAATCTAGTGACACACACAATAGGACACACGTCAGTGCCAACATAGCGATAAACGTCAAAAAAGTTTTACTTCAATCGCGCGTAAAGATTACACGCACACACTTTTTTTTAATTATGAAATCTGAGACCAGCCGATGAAAACCTACATTTTTAAAGTGACCACTAAGTTTCATACAACCATTTTAGAATTATAATTTTATTGTCAACTGTATATGTTCAAGACCTTGTATATTGTATAGCATAGCGATATGGCAGCATTTCAAAATTGTTTGTGAACGCTATAAATGATTATTTTGAACTTTACAATAATGAAAAGCATAATTTAAAATAAATAAAAATAATTTTGACATGGTTTTATTCAATTAAACACTAAATAACTAAATTCTGCGGATTTATCCAAACACTACATTTTTCCGTAGGTAATAATTATCCTTCTGAAAATAGACAATGTATATTTATTATTTATAAAATTGATTTGTAATATTAAGAAATAACTTACCCGTATGATTGTTACTATACTCCCGCCTTTTTCTACTGACAAGTTGGGTGTGTTTGAGTATACCTACCAGATTCTTTCGATTGATACTTGATACGCGTATAGACACCTCAATTTTTAAAATCAATGCTAAGATTCTCGACAATACAAAGACACATAAGTTAGATTGAGAGATTAACACAACCCAATATCACAATAGGTACTTTATTGCACAAAAGAAAACACATCGTACAAAAGGCGAACTTAATGCCATAAGGAATTGTCTACCAATCAACCTTTGAGCAAAGCAGATAAGTTGTAGGCATAGATACTTATTTGCGATAGATCGTGTAAAAACTGGCTAAAGAGTCCCCGGTCATTTTAAGACTACGTGTTGGATTGTAATGAAACTTTACACATACAATAACATATATATGAGGTATATCTAGGTCTGTAATTAGTTTATATAGCTCCAGTTTATAAAACAAACAAAATAGAGCAAAAACAAGTTTTGTATGAAAAACTTGAATTCGCTGTATTTTTTTTACTATGGTATCTGAAGCTACATAAACTAATTACAGGCATATACCTAATCTGATATTGTAAGTACAAAGTTTCAGAGCAATGTAGCTAGTCGTTTTAAAATGTGAGCGGAACTACGTTTGTATGGAGAACCGAGCTTGCCGGGGACCTTTAAACTGAAAACTGAGAGTTTTAGGGTTCTGTACCCAAAGGGTAAAAACGGGACCCTATTACTAAGACTCCGTTGTCCGTCTGTCTGTCACCAGGCTGTATCTCATGAACCGTGATAGCTAGACAGTTGAAATTTTCACAGATGATGTATTTCCGTTGCCGCTATAACAACAAATACTAAAAAGTACTCGGTGCGCGAGTCCGACGAACTTGGCCGGTTTTTTTAGGTTCGGTTCATGAGATACAGCCTGGTGACAGACAGACGGACAGTGGAGTCTTAGTAATAGGGTCCCGTTTTTACCCTTTGGGTACGGAACCCTAAAAAGTACGGAACCCTCGGTGCGCGAGTCCGACTCGCTCTTGACCGGTTTTTATAATTATAACTCATAACCGCCTACTATCCGTTTTTTATCACCTGATGACTAGGTAAGTAGGTATGTATAAGTAAAAATAAATATTATCATATTCCTAATCCACCCGACGAGGAAGTGACCACGTAATTTCACTTATCAGTGACGGTAATTCTTTTATTTATTATTCATAATCCTCAGATTGTAATGCAGATATTTAAAAAGACAACACGCAAGAACGTACTCTACATCCATCTCATTAGAGTTTATAATCCACCGAAAATAAATCGCGAATACTGACATGATTTTTATTGCGATATTGAAGGTGAATAGATTAGTCACTACTGTCACTAGTATCAGTTCAGTTGTAAGCGGTGTCCTCGCATCGCGAGACGCGTCCGCTATAATACGAGATATCGTGACTGTTTTAATACAAGTGCATTTCTTTTCTCACTTTGTTTTGTGTCATGGCGAAGGATAAAAAATGGCAGCTGCTACTGGATTTAATCGTGTTAGCGTGCGGTGAGTTTATTTTACAAATTTTACAATCGGCTCGTTAACGTAACGGTTTGTTTTCTAAATTTGTAGGTATATTTTAAAACAGAAACAATAACATCTGTAAAACCGTTTTTGATTTGGGAATCATCTCTGTAAAGTCCGTTGAAGTTTGAATTACAATTGGTTCTAATACATGCATTAGATACCTATTGGTTAATAAGTACCTACATTTTGCAGTCAGTCTTGACCGTATTTAGGAACGTCTGTTTAAGGCGGCTAAGTATCATGCTTGTGACATTTAGAATAAGCATGGCAACCATCTGTCACCCTGGAATACTTATCCAAATAGAGATACCTATATCATATCTCTACAGTTCTTGTTCAAAAGTACCTGTTACAGTCCAATTGTTCTACATAGAGAGATATCTCGTTTTGTTAAGTTGGTTAAGTTTTTAGAGAAAGGTTGATACTTTTGTCACGTTGCCTGATCCGATACTTTTCATTCTGACCGTACTACCGAGAGCAGGCTACGATGTTCCGTAGTGCAGAGTGCAGCCTTGAACAATAACGAATAATTATTCCATTCAACCGTGTAATGCGCTTGTAAAAACATTTCGTAAAAAAATTGAATCAAATTAGTTTTTGTCAAAGAAAAACGTTGGCGAATCAGCTTCTTATACAAACAATGGAATTCACCGATCAATTCTTTATACACACGAATGGCTCATGATATTTAGTATCGAATAAGCAGTTGTTTTTTCGCATATTCATATTCGTAGGTACATATATTAAATATATTAATAACGGGTCACACGTGTTTTAAGTCGAAAACGCTCGACATATTTCACTCCGTACCGAGGAGCGTCATCAGGAGCTTGCGTCGACGGTGACGGACCGGCGCAGACTTATTAATATTTAATGTCTATGTCTCACAGAAGTTTTGTCGTAGGTACATATATAAATGTTCGTGTATTGCAGTCATATAAGTACTGACAATGGCTGAAAAAATGCCCGGTCGGTGATAAAGACAAAGCATGGCACTATCTTCTCTTTCCTCTTATAGAAATCGCAATAAGACTATCTTTTTCTATCAAAGAGTGTCAGGCCCTTGGGGTAGACCATGGCACCACATCAGAGGGCCTACCGATAACCACGTTCGACGTGTTGCCTCCCTGTCACACTTACGTACGAATTTACAAGTGCGACAGAGAGGCAACACGTGGAACGTGGTTCGCGGTAGGCTCTCAGTTTGTAACTTTTGGCTCACGGAAAAGAATAAAAACAAGAAATAGTTGACCCACCCTTGAAGCTCATTTTCCCTAAGTATCTATCTTCTTTTCAGTAGGGCTAATATGGTCGGTTTTTTATCATCTGTCATCATACCTGTCACGTTCTAACAAGTATCTAAGTGGGAAAGTGACGCATGACATGACAAGTGATAAAAATGCGACCATGATACCGCCGCTGAAGTCTATTATAAATGGATAAACTTTAGGTTGAACCTTATATAATTTTTAGTACCATCCTAATATCTGCGTAATTTGACCACGTTATATAACGAACGTAATAAATAGTATTATCTGTTCATTTCTAATATCCTATGATAATTTCTATGATAATAGCTTAATAAATATCTACGTACATATAAGTAACGATAAAATAAATTAATCGTTTATTTTATCGTTACTTAAATGTATCTAGATTATGTTACCTACCTAACTTGCTCTGTTTTGCCAATAATAAAAAAACGTCTGCGATCGATGCTATTAAGCTTAGAATAAATTTAAAAGTGGAAAAATAATAGCATCGATCGCAGACGTTTCTGCTTGTTAAAAATTAATTTAGAATGGGTAGCACATCGTAACTGGTGAATTTCCAATATGACTTGGAACTCCGGTGGCCGTTTAAGAAGTGTAACACTCTTACGGTAGATGTCGCTAGGGTCCCCCTAGACCCATATAGTGGGAAGATTTGCTGTATGGATGAGGTCTTGGTGGCTCAGTTGGCAGAGCGCTGGAGTATCTATCCAGAGGCCGTGAGTTCAAGTCTCACCCAAGGCAGTAATTTTTCCACCTGTAAATTTATTCTAAGCTTAATAAAAAAACGTTTTGGTTTCGTTACTCCGCTCTTCCGTCTTTTACTTTTCTTAAGTTATAAACATGTATCATGAAAAAGATACGTATTTCATTTAAACAACTTTAAATTAAACTGATAAAAGTCACCAGCTAGCAGTTCTGACTTCTCTGCGCCAGTTCTCTCAATTAGGTTGCAAAAGCCCTTTTAGGGTGCATATGTGCAAATGCTAAAACGGGGAGAAGAAAAACTAGTTATAATTAATGTGGGCGCGTTGGGTGGATGACGTTCGAAAAATCGCGGGACACTTTTGGATGAGACTAGCCCAGCGGCCGTATCATGGTCTCATTTTTATCACTTGTCATGTTATGCGTCACTTTCGCACTTACATACTTGTTAGATCGTGACATGCATGATGACAGATGATAAAAAAACAGACCATCTTAGCCCTACACGCCCTACAGGTCCGGGATAAATGGCGTACAAGAAGAGAGGCCTATGCTCAACAGTGGGCGATTGAAGGCTAAAATGATGATGATGATTAATGTATTTATGATACGATTTAAAAATGACATGTACTTATTTGATTGTACCTTATTAATGTAACATTCAGACACGATGTAGGTAGGTATTATTGTTTATGAATAAATGAAATAAATTATTCAATATCAATAATTTGATTTTCAGTGTGCGTCCCACTACTAGTGTTAACGCAATCGCAATGGGCCCACCCGTTCGAGCGTGGTTTCTTCGTCCATGATGACTCCATACGGCTGCCGTTTATGCAGCAAAGTGTCACAGAAGTCGTCCTAGGTTTCGTCGGCTTGACACTGAATATAGCTACAGTAAGTAATCACACCTGGTTCACCTATTGTACGATGACTTCATACGGTAGCCGTTTATGCAGCAAAGCGTCACAGAAGTCGCCCTAGGTTTCGTCGGCTTGGCACTGAATATAGCTACAGTAAGTAATCACACCTGGTTTACCTACTCGTGCGGGATTACTCCATACAGTTGCCGTTTATGTAGCAAAGCGTCACAGAAGTCGCCCTAGGTCTCGTGGGGTTCGCACTGAATATAGCTACAGTAAGTAATCACACCTGGTTCACCTACTCGTGCGTGATGACTCCATACGGCAGCCGTTTAGACAGCATAGCGTCATAGAAGTCGCCCTAGGTCTTGTCGGGTTCGCACTGAATATAGCTACAGTAAGTAATAACATCTGGTTCACCTACTCGTGCGGGATTATTCCATACGGTTGCCGTTTAGACAGCAGTGTCACAAAAGTCGTTACAGAAATGTTAATGTGGTTATTTATGATATACCTAAGCTATCTTACCCGTTTCACTTTTTCGTTCATGATGACTTGACGCTATACGCTATTTGTATTGTATTATATTGTATCAGAACAATGTGTTGATATAATTATTTACAAAGTTCTTATACCCCACTTAGCTATATTTCAATTGATTGTGACTTTAATATACATTGCCAATTCGTCTGTTTCCAGATATTGATAATCGAGTACCTACAAAACCGGAGGGATAAGAATCCTAACCAGAAGTACCTCTTCGGTTTCACGGTACCAGCGTGGATGTGGCAGAGCTACACTACCATAAGAACGTTCATGTTTGGCGCCTTGTGCCAACAGCTGCTGACCAATTTGACCAAATATGTCGTCGGGACGCTTAGGCCACATTTTATGGATGTAAGTATTTAATACCCTATTGTAGAATTAAAATATAGGAGCAATAGTAGGTATTTTATCTATCAACCCAAAAACAAGAGGTAGCTCTTCGGTATCACGGTACCAGCGTGGGCGTAGCAGAGCTACACTACCTTAAGTACGTTTGGCGCCTTGTGCCAATAGCTGCTGACCAATCTGACCAAATATGTCGTCGGAACGCTTAGGCCACATTTCATGGATGTAAGTATTTAATACACAATAGTAGAATTAAAATATAGGAGCAATACTAGGTATATTATCTGAAGGGTACACGGAAAGAACATGTCTTGTCACTTTTAGAGAAAAAGCTTACTCTTGAACAACGTGCATCTTTATGACCTATCAACCTTACTCATACCAGAAAGGTTTTGCTAAGTTTTTCTGTATGTTTGTACTTCAATAACTAGTTATCCAAACATCAAGAGATAGGCCCCGAGGCCCCCGTGGGTTTTTAGAAATGGGAGTTGTCCTTCATTAGACTTATATTGACCGGGATATAGACCGTGATTACCTTTTGTATTATTTGTGAGCTCCCGATATTTCGACGCAGTTACATGCATCATGTTCACGGGTGACTGAATATAGCGGGTGGGTGTCAAAGTTGTGTAGACAGCGCTCTGTCTACCCTCATTCATTAATTCATTGTATGAAATCCTCATTCAATCATTGTATGAAAACAGTAAAGGTCTATATCCCGGTCAATATAAGTCTAGTGAAACTAACCGTGAATCATTCAAAACTCTAATTGTCCTTCATTTCCTCTTCGGTACTGTTGCCGTATTCGTGGCAAGCCGTAAGTGGCTTAAAGATACAGCTTGGCAAAAAAGAGTAGAAAATAATAGGGACGCCACTGTCTATGTAAAACGTCTTGCATATGGCAACTATTGAGTCACTTTGACGTCTCTTTTGTATGAAAACAGTAAATGTTGCCATGATAAAAAAAAATAGTTCCATTTCTACTCTTTTTTGCCAAGCTGTAAGTAAAAGAATGTTAAAAAATACATGACTGTATAGACATTTAGGCTAAAAATGTTCGCTGAAAGCTATGAAACACGATGCCGTCATAATACTGACTGGAACAAAGACAATTATGTTTTCAATGGTAAAGATAAAGTAATACCAGTTATCTATTCGCTCATCTGTTGCATTGTTTCCCTAACCATTGAGTTGTTTACGCATTAATATTTTATAGATAAGTACTACTTATCTTTACAACTTTTGATATAGGTATTACTGATTTACAACTTTTGATACGAGATTTCTAAAAGGTTTGTTTTTGTAATAGCCACTAACAAAAACAAATAAAAAAGAGCTATTATTTCAGGCAGTCAGGACCCATAGTGCATACAAAAGTAAATTGAAACTAAATTGACACTGTAAAAGATTGAGGTATTGACCTGTCATGAGTGTCATGTTAAAATGAAGTTAAAATTAAGATTGCACAATGCACATGTTTATACACTTCCATGATGTCTGTGTTAGCGTTCTTCATTTTCAAATCGATAGATATTTAGCAATGTGACAGACAGACGGACGGACGGACGGACAGAGTCGCACCATAAGGGTTTCTTTTGTACCTTTTTGGTACGGAATCCTAAAAATGGCTGACTACAAATGCTTTTTATGACATGACAGAATATAATAACTATGATTCAATCTTAAAGGGCCCACTGACTATCAGTCCGCCGGACGATATCGGCCTGTCACTTAGAACAAAAATTTGACAGTTCCGAACAAATGACAGGCCGATATCGTCCGGCGAACTGATTTTATCTAATTTAATATTTTGTATTTTTTAATTATTATTTGATATTTGAAATGTGTTTATTATTTTCTATTATTTTACTAATTGATGATGATTATTTTAATGAATTGTAGAATTTGACATGTAAAATTTTAAAGGAATATGAAGTATGAAATAATAATATGGTCAGTTAAATACTGGGTATTATCTAATATGTGCGAAGTTTTTGTTTGGGAAAACAAATTGATCAGAGCGCGTGCTGCTACAAATGTATAACATTACTTGTCATCGGTCAACTGTGAGACAAAATGTGTTCCAAAAACAAGCCGCACTATTATGGATGGTATAGAAAGGATACCAATCTGTTATGGCAGAATTGTTGCAAAAGTGACCGCTTTCAGCTTTAAATAATAGTTCCTAATCTCTCCGGTGGCGCTAGTTAGGCTCGGGGACATGAGTATAACATGAACCATATAAGGCAACAAATAACCCGACCAAATTACGTAGTTTGTTTTTGGTAGTATTTCGGTATATGGTGGCGCCGCCTAATTACTGTTTTTTGATGGACACTTTTCATACATAGAGATTTGGCTCCTTTATATAGTCTCCATGCGCACTATATTTACAAGACTGTCTGACAACTGCCTATTAAAAACGTGACAAGAATGCCAATATTTGGTGTGAACTCAGTCATTGGAACTATTTTTGTGATTTTTCGTCAATCAATGAAAAACAGTCGAGAACGACAGAGCATCAGGGTACAAGTTCTACATAATCCTTTAGCAGCTGTAGGTATGATATGAACTTCTTAGGCAACTTCAATGTTCAGTGAAGGGCCGAAGCGCATGTGGCTCTCTCCTTTTAGTTTTCCTGTGATTACCTATATTTTTAGGGTTCCGTACCCAAAGGGTAAAAACGGGACCCTATTACTAAGACTCCGCTGTCCGTCTGTCTGTCAGCAGGCTGTATCTCATGAACCGTGATAGCTAGACAGTTGAAATTTTCACAGATGATGTATTTCCTTTGCCGCTATAACAACAAATACTAAAAACATAATAAAATAAATATTTAAGTGGGGCTCCCATACAATAAACGTGATTTTTTGCCGTTTTTTGCGTAATGGTACGGAACCCTTCGTGCGCGAGTCCGACTCGCACTTGGCCGGTTTTTTATGTTTATCTCCAATTTACGATTTCAGGTATGCCGTCCCGAATACAACGAGACGTTGCCAGCGAACGCGCTGGGCTACATACAGGTCTACACTTGCGCCACCCGACTCGATCCCGCCTACCAACCCTACCTCAAAGACATGCGGCTTTCCTTCTTCAGCGCTCACTCCAGCTTCGCTATGTATGCGGCGGTGTTTTTCATTGTGAGTTCTTTTTTCTGCCTGAAATCATTTAGGGGCTTACCCCCTCTTAAATCCGCTACGGTTTTAAACCATTCTGAATCCGACCAATGACAACCGCACGATATGCCACACACTTTACTTGCGAAACTGCTAATCCTACCAAAAACATTTCATGTAAAATGTTGCCAAGACGAAACCAGCCTTACGCACTGTCAAAAAGTTATCAGTATTTAATTTTTTGAATTTTTTTGTTGTTTGTGTACTAAGAGACTAAGACTATCTTACATACCAAATTTCAGCTTCCTAGGACTTCAGGAAGTACCCTAAAGGTTTTGATGAGTGAGTGAATGAGTGACGAAATCGGGATTTTTTAGATATGAATAATATCTAAAGTATAATAGCTATGCAATTGAAATTTTTTATGCTTAATAAGTCCACTATTGGCATCATATCCCGAGAATTTTGTTTATCTGGTGTAATCCAAACCTAAGTTATGAGGGTTCAAAAAAACGACGAAGCGCTTCGAGAAAAGGTAGGTAGTGCCCTTGCGCTTCGCTTTGCCCGTCTTGGCAGTTTGCAGATTGGTAACCTGCGGTGTCAGCGTGGTTGCATTTTTATCACCTGTCACTATGCCTGTCACTTTCGCACGTACATACTTGTTAGAACGTGACAGGCATGGTAACAGGCGAGAAAAATGCTACCGTGCCAAGCCCGCTGGTAGACGAAGTCCTATAAAATATTTTTAACATCCTACAAATCTGTTTCTTTTAGCCTGAGAACGACTACAAACCTAACCTAACATTTAACACTAACTTAAACTAAATAAAATTATTATAAATAAGAAATAAGCGGTTTTGACTTATTTACAATATTAGTGGTGGTAATTGCTATAACTGTTTAAAATTTTAGGTATCTATGTCAAACGGTCTTTGAGAAAAACGCATTTAATTGATTTGCAAGACCGAAGATATTGATACCAAAATATTGATAGATTGTTGACGCGGTTTCCAGGTTTACATCCAATGTAAAGGCAAATGGCGCGGCTCTAAGCTGCTTCGTCACGCTGTCCAATTCTTCGCATTGATGGGAGCCTGGTATGTGGGGATGACGCGCGTGGTAGAAAACTTCCACCACTGGAGCGACGTTGCTGTAGGCTTCATTAATGGCGCCATCTTTGGACTTTTGGTGGTGAGTAGTTACTTTCTTCAATCCTTTGATGGTCAAAAACCCTTACATATTGTGAACTTAAAGGCACATAGTGAGGCTCCTCCGTCACGCTGTTTAATTATTTAAAAACCTGGTACGTGGGATTTTTGCATATTTGGAGGAGAGGAGATATTTTGATACTGTCATTCACACTTTGGACGCTAAGAACCCTTCTTCGTGTTTAAAGGCAATGACGAGGCTCGAAGTTGCCACGCTGTTCAAACAGCAAACACATAATTATAACGTGTGGTATATCAGAATAAATGTGAAATGGATGGCGATAAGTACTAGACTGTGAACACCTCAAGAAGAAAATTGTCTATGGTCGTCCCTCTCATTCGAATACTTACTTACTACTGTGGCGCGACGACCCGAAGTGGATCTTCACTCACTCGAATACGTAATGGAAAACACAGAGATGGACATGACTTGAATTTAGATTTTCGGCAGTTTTGAATCTATTTCGTCGTAAGTTTTATTGTCATGGTGGTATTTATCTATTATCAATTTTCAGGTAATTTATATCCTAAAGCCCACTAAACGCCTGCCCGTGACCTGGCAGGACGCGCAGGGGAGCACGCTCCCGGTCGCGCGGTGACGCCCGCGGCGCCAGCGGTTCCGACTTCTGGTCGTGCTGCAGTTCATACTGATGACGATACTTAATAAATGATACCTAGTATAAATTTATAATCTAAACTAACTTTTTGTAGCTTGTGACAGTTGTTCGACCGGTGCAGTAGTAAGTGAGAAGCGATGCGATGAGTGACTTTTTTTCTTTGTCCCCCTCAGAAAACTTACTCGCATCCTTGCTCGCAGGCAGTGTTAACGGATTCGTTGTGCAAGACAACTATACGTAGTACGTTCATTGCGCTATATAAAAAATAGTCCATCGCTATAGTCTACCGCCAGATATCTGCCAAAAACTGTGTGAATCAATTCACACTCCGGCAGTGTTAGCAGCCAACATTTGTTGTGAAAGACATCTACCTATACCCAAGTATCTACAAATATAGTTATGGCAGGTGTTAAGAGGAAAGGGGACGATCGATTCTCCATACAAACGTAGTCCTCATTTTCCCCCCTGGATATCGCTATCACTTTATGGAAATATTTTAACAGAATTTTAGGTATTATACCTACTATAACTCTTATAATAATGAAAAAATCTAAAATGAAGCTATGATTAAAATACATAAAATTGTATTAAAATATTTTCAATATCCAGAAATTTAATTCTAAATTCTCTTTTTTGTATGAGTCCAGTCCAGTGACATGTACATATGCCATACGATAAATAAATAATAAATATCCAGAGAGGAAAATGGGGACTACGTTTGTATGGAAAGGCGGTTTCGTCTTAATTGTGATGGGTTCTATATCTAATTAAATGTACTTTCCTAGCGCGAAAACAGTCAGTCGCTGTCTCGCTGTATAATCTGTTGATTTCTTCCGCCGCCGGATAACTGCCAAAAACTATGAAAATGAGAATAGATTCAGTCAAAATAGCAATAATTAACTACTACGCCCATGACACGTAATAAGTTGCAGATAGTGTCAGAAACATAACTGTGAAGATAGGTACATTAGCATTACTAAAATATGACGAGGACATTAGTTAGTATCATCTTTGTTTATTTTAATTGTATAATAATCAACAAAACCGATAGTTAAAAGTTTATTTAAGTATTGTCCTGCAGGTAGTTTTATCGATGTGTTTGAACATTCTGGCGCCTAAAGAAAAACAACAAGCAGTAAGTAGTCCATAGTGTTCATTTTAATAACATTTGTTATTGTAAATTTAAAAGTGGAAAAAAGAGGCCAGAGGCCGTGCGTTCAAGTCTTACCCAAAGCAGTAATTTTTCCACTTTTAAATTTATTCTAAGCTTAATAGCATCGTTCGCAGACGTTTCTGCTTGTTAAAAATAATTTGTTATTGTGAGAAGATAATAATGTTTGTACATATTTTTAAGAGTGTGACGCATAATTTAGCTATTACTGAATATGACCTACTGTAAATATGTGCTTTATTATGTTTATTTTAGTCAGATTTTTTGTACAACACTAGGATACAATTTTTTAAATATTTGGGAGTCAAGCTAACGCAAATTTTGATGAGTTCATTAGGCCAGGAAATTAATGCCCAAAAAAAGTTATAGAGGGAAATGCTTGGAACACAATTTTTGACTTCGTAGCTTTGTTTGGACTAGTTAGGAGGTGAACATATCAAAAGCTATAAAGTCAAAAATTGTGTTCCTAGCATTTACCTCTATACCTTCTTATTGCTTGGCCTACATTCGCGTTACGAGTAATAATGATTTTACGACTTTCGCGATTCTTACGCATTATTAAATTATAAAACGGGACTTAATCGCGTCCCGTCGGAGGTAAATCTTAAAACTTAATTTCTAATTAGGAACAATTTGACAATAAAGATTTTACAGCACTTAACGCGAACCAAAATTTACCTAAATTGTAGCTTGATTTACTTGATAAGTTATTATACTAGTTAGTTATCAACAAATTGTATTCTGTTAAATCCGATAGTTATTTTATATGTAGTTTTTATTTGTAGTCTGTAGTCGATTAAACCAGACAATAAAACGCTTCTATTTTGAAAAACGAGCGATGTTGATAGTAAAATAAAGTTTGTTTCTAAGTTTCATGTTGTATTCTTAATTTTTAACCTGTTTCACGTACCTATTTGCAATAGCTAACATTTCATTTTGATTCTACCTCCACATCGATCCTTGTTTCATTTAATCGTCTACCAAATATTAAATTGACCGTAAGACCCCGCTTTGCTCGGTCCATTAAAAACGAAGGCGCTGTGCAAACACAAAAATATAGAACCATGCTATTTTAAGGAAAATTATCCATAATCTTTTGACAATGATCTTCCGTTAGCATAACAAAGCAAGTGACATCAAAAGGATAGCATAAACAAAATCATGTGTAGTCGTGAATTATAACGGCTTTCAAGGTGAGTTGAGTGCTCGAAGATTAGTCACCTATCGCTATCAGTTCAGTGCACTGGCCCGACGAAGCGCCTGTGTGGCGAAATACGCAAAAAAAACTGTAAAACAGTGTAAAAATTTAAAAGTGGAAAAATTACTGCCTTGGGTGAGACTTGAACTCACGGCCTCTGGATCCAGAGGCCGTGAGTTCAAGTCTCACCCAAGGCAGTAATTTTTCCACTTTTAAATTTATTCTAAGCTTAATAGCAGCATCGATCGCAGACGTTTCTGCTTGTTAAAAATTAATTTAAAGTGTAAAAAGTTTTCCTTTCCTATCTTTGGGAACTAACGGTTTCAAGAAAGGACCAACGAGTGACCAAAAACTAGTGACCGGAAATAAACCACAGAAGAATTGAAAGGAAATTTTCTTGTGTACAAGCTCCTCTTTAGAACACCGTTCTAGTGTAGTGTAGTGTAGTGTTAGTAATTCAAGTTGTAGCAATACATGTAAGTGTACATGTAGATCATACTGAACAGTTTTACTGTGGGACCAACACTGAAATCGTGAAAAATAGTACATTACGATACAAGTGCGATAAATTAAACTCGATTATGTTATAGTTATAACTCGACACTAGTTGCGAATTAGCTATTCGCACATGTATCGTGCGACGTTTTACAGTACATATGGTCCTTTAAGTTTTCGACATAGTTGCGTAATGAGCTAATTATCGCACTAGTGCGGTAAAGTAGCACCATATGTACTGTAAAAGATGTTTTATACATTCCAGATGGCCAGATGTTAATGTTTTCTACACGGTGTTTTTAAAGTCAGTTAATTTCAAGGGAGCATTCCTGAGCTTAAATTAAGTAACTTTCTTAAAAACCGGTATTCTAATTAACACCATTTTGGAAATAATACCAGAGTGTTTCATGATTGAAATATTTATTCTCACAGGTCGATATGATGCGATAAATAATCAGTTTAACAACAGCTAAGTGATATTAATGAAACTTTAATAAACAATGAATTACCGGTGTTCTTTGAATAATATCTACTAAACTACAATTTGCGTGCAAAAGATTTATTAGTACTAAGTGGGTGCGATTCGATATCTAATCTATGAAAAACAAGTGCATTCCAAAAGTAATAGTTGATTTCCCTGTGTAGCGTATGAGATGGCTCAGGACAAGTTAATATGGAAGATCGTGTTGGATTTCTTTATATTATGCTGTTGTAAGTATATTTTTTATTATATTTAAGTACATATATAGGTATATGTGCACTTCAACAATCCCATGTGAAGCCATTTTTGAAGTAAAACTTCTTTAGGTGCGACTGGAGGGAGTAGGGGATAACTCAGATTTTTTTTCTAATGGAAGTAACGCACAGGACACACGTCAAAGTGCCAACATAGTAAACGTCATCGTCAAAAAAGTTTTACTTCAATCGCACGTAAAGATTACACGCACACACTTTTCTGAATTGGAAACTTCATAGCGTGTTGAACTTGTATAATGTAGCACAACTAGGTGAACTAGGTTCTAGTTATCTAGTTAACCTACAGGAAAAGCAGATATTATGTATACTGAAAGAGAACTTTCACGCCTGTGTAAATGCCTGTGTACTGTTCGTACAATATAAACAAACGAAAGCTACAGAAAAGGCCACTACGTAATTATGATGGATATGCTTCCATGTCCTACTACTTATTGCTGTGGCCAGTGGGTATAATTTACAATACCTATCCAGCGATGAATATTGCACATCGGTCTTTAGAAAGAGACAAAGAGAGAGAGAGAGAGAGAGAGAGAGAGAGCGCGCTCTACGAAGCAGAAATTCCGATGTGCAATATTTATCGCCGGGTACCTGTAGTTAGGGCTGATGATATGAATGTTGAGCACCCAACACAATTTTAATAAATAATTTAGGGTGATCGATCGCATGGAAAATACTCTCGTCGATAACGCTGTGAATAATCACGATATCATCTTCCCACTCCCAGCGATATTGAGCTTATCTCCGTTATATTAAGCTTAGATAGTATGCGGAAGTTGTCCTAGTTTTAGAAAAATATACAAATGATTGATATCTTGAGTTCCTTATATAACTAGATATAGTGACCTGTTGTTATTATGGTATGGCACAGGCAGGTCTGCCTCTACACATTGTCACAAACCTACAAATAATTTAAAAGGAGCATAATTATTTTTAAGGTCATAATTTCTCAACATGTTTCGTTCTATTACTTAAGATGATCTTTATCTAGCCGTTCACGTTGGCTAACTGACGCAGAAAAAACGTTTTTTTAAATGATAATATATTTTTTCGTGCTACGAAAATATTTAATCGTATGATCAAGGTGAGAAATACGCTCCATCAAAGGGCTTTAAGTGTCACGGGAGTCTGAACAATCGTGAAACTATTCTAATACTTACTTAGTAAAATTATTCTTAATCAGAATTTTACCAAAGAATGCTCCAGCTAACCCTTGATCCAAAACCTCCTGACCCAAGTTAATTTTTGCTGTTCAGAAGGTTATCAACGGCATGTTCGATTTGACGACCGTTTATGAATAATGCCATAAGTTTTTATATTTTCAGTGGCCTCTCCCCTCCTGTACTTCCAGTTCTGGAGCAAGCCAAAGCTAGGAGGTTTCTTCGTGGATGACCACAGCCTCCACCTGCCGTATACACAGCAAACTGTACCTGAGGCTGCGCTGGCGCCGGCTGGCTTCGCTCTTGTCATTGTGACGGTATAGTACAAAGCTCGGAGGTTATCGAGGATGACCACCGCCTCCACCTGCCGTATGAAGAGCAGACTGTACCTGGGTGTGCTGCCGCCGGCTGGCTTTGCTCTTGTTATTGTCACGAGTAGGGTAGATATGCCGATTCCCGACTACATGACGTCAGCGTCACGATGACGACGTGACGTCGTGGTCGGAAATCGGCATATCTACCCTACTGTCACGGTATATTTAGTTCAAAACGTCACACAATTTTTTTTTACACTGAAAACTAATTGATATGCTAATAAGGGCTCATTTAAAAGGAGCGCGAACTCTCATGCGTGATGCGACTGTAGTAGTCACATCCTGCATCCAATTCAGCCGAACGATCAAATACCTACCGCATTGTATGAAACTCCCATGCGAGTTCTGGCACCGCCTAAATGTGCCCGAATACAATACCACAATTTATTACATTGCAGTTAGGTACTACTTGTTATTCATATTCACATTTATTTCCTAAGATGGTTACTTAACATACCACTTCCAGAAAATCTTCAAACTTTTACAAGACTTTAGATGAGGTGTTAGACAGATCCTCTTTAGGAAAACGTTGTTGTTCTTTTCTTGTGAAGTTTTCATAAATATATGTCTTTTGCAACTTCTGTCCTTGACTTGGGACTTAGATTCCTAATATCACTTGTCCTGTTTCTAATTATTTATTAGACCCCCAAACTTTGATGTTCCCGTTGTAATTAACAACAGTGCCCACAGTGCTCTTTTGCTTTTGATCTTGTGCCGGTCTGTCTTGCATTAAGTATTAATTTCCGTCCTTTGTTTAACTCGTTTTCTTTTGTTCTCTATTAAGTTTAGAATTCATAACAAGTAACAAACTAGTGTCATGATTCGTATCGTATTGCATACTATTACAATAGTGAACGTATGGCTTGATTTATGATGCGGCAAAATGTTTGTTACACATTGCGAGGCTAAGGGTCACTTGCGCCATCCACTAACTCGGGGTTAACCCGTTAAACCTGGAGTTATCAGTACAATTTAACGCTGTGTTAACGGTTAGGTATCTCCGAGTTAGTGGCTAACCCTGGATGTACAAAGTGATCGATAAACCAAGCGAATAGCCCCGGAGATGCTGGCTGGACGTTGCGAGGGATGACATGTGTCATTGGTCTTACTAAAGAGTATGCCGAAGACCGTGCGAAGGATGCAGCCGGGATAAACGCGAAGATTAGAGAGAAAAACGCCAATCGGAAAGCATAAATGTGTGCGGGTGACAGACTATGCCAATAAAAAGTCATGTTACTGCAGTCATATTACTGCAATGTTCTGCCACTAGAGTGCAGCACTAGCCTTTTTAATAAACCATAGCTTATACATACTGTACCTTTAACAGGTTTTTGACTAGTTTTCAGAAATAATAAAATATGACATATCAATATATATATCAACATCAAGGCGGCTTGTTTACAGAGGGCCTACCGGGAAACGCGAATCCAAAATTTCGCTATCGGCCTCTTTATCGCTTGAATATGCAAGAGTGACAGAGATGTTAGATAACAAAATTTCAATTTTCTTGTTTCGCTATAGACCCTCAGATTGTGGTAGTGGCGCCCCCTGCGCAGAATTTCGCGTAATATTCCCTATTAGTGTTTTTGATAAACCTTTACATCTCTTCCAGATAATAATCGTCGAATATGTCCGCGACAAGAAGGGCCGGAGCGTCGGCGAGAAGTTCTTATGCGACCACCTGATCCCCGGCTGGGTGTGGACCAGCTACGTTACCATTGGTATCTTCACGTACGGCGCAGTCGTGCAGCAGGTCACGTCCGAGACTCTGAAACATATCGTTGGGAGGCTTAGGCCGCATTTCTTTGATGTAAGCAAGTACCCGTGCACAGCCAGCAGCAAGATCAACTGAGCGGACAAGGTGAAAATGATATGTACACGCTCTTATTCTCCTAAAAATATATGGCTAACATATGTGGCTGCGATAGTGCGTAACCTTAGTATAGTACCTACCTATTAGTTTAGTATCATGTCACTACCTGTGAGTTCATATAATTGGCTTCCTGTATCTACTATAATTTTTATGTTAATGTCACAGCTGTTGGATCTCCAAATAAATAAAGTTGTATTCAGATCATTTTGAACATCTCGCCCGCTGAGCTACTTCTGCTGCTGACTGTGCATTTATGGCTTAATAAAGATGCGATAGAGATGCAAATAGTGAAGTAATTTGCATCTCTATCTATGATATCTACCTGGGTGCGATAAGTACCATCTCGGTATAACTCTTAGCTGCGTACTCCTCGATCCATCAGATCTTCCTTAAATGTAGTGTACCTAACTAGTGCTTGATAATAACATTTTAATTGGGTACCTACTTTTGATTATTGCTTTATATGTGATCTATCAAAATTGCTTTTAATATTTCTAAGTACAATATTTTTTTGGAAATAATGACATAGGGCTACAAATAAATTGTTTACAATAACGGTGAAAAGTTGCATATTGTTACTGGAGTTTAACCCAAATTAGAGATACAATGGATACGCGTCACATATCGCGTCATTCGCACCTTCGTCTCATTTACAGTTACGGGTGTTAACGTTTCTTTGTCAATTTCGTATGCTTACGGTTATTTTGATGTTTTGGAAAGACACCCATTGTTCATTAATGTATAGGCAATCATAATTACTACAATACTGTCACACTTACAAAATTACTCTTTGTACCTATGTTGATACATTAGAAAATAAAATGTACGATTATTATGAGTAATTTATCAGGTATAATAGGTATTTAAAAAATTCTCCAAACAAATTCTAGCGTAGTTAAGTACTTACATCACTCTTTTTTTTTGTTTTTACTAGCCTAATTTAGTGTCCCACTGCTGGGCAAAGGCCTCCCCTCGTTTCTTCCACTCGACCCTGTCGTTTCATGGCATTTTCGACTCTCATGGCACAGTTTTTCTTATGCTCTTAGCAATCCATAAAAATCATACTGTATTTAGTAGTAGTAGCCAACAAAACATCATTGAGCTAAAGCAATGTATTTCCAACTTTTCTTTCTCCTTTCCAGGTCTGCCGTCCGATCTACAACGCGTCAGACCCTGCCAATGCCAACGGCTTCATCCAGGTCTTCACCTGCGCAGACCCGAACGATTCGCGCACGAAAGAGCTCAGCCAGCTCAGCCTGTCATTCCCTAGCGCGCATGCAAGCTTCGCTATGTACATCGCCGTATTCTACATTGTGAGTATAATCGTTAGTTTTCAAGCTGGCCCTTACGGCTCTTTGTCTATTGTAACTAAAACCGCACGTGCTACTATATCTGCAAAAACAAAGGTTTAGTCATTGGCGTATAATTCTAATCGGGACTAGCCCACTCTCAGAAACCAGTGTAAGTGCGCTATCCGATAACGCTCCTTTGTTATAGCTCCTCTACACGATGGACCATCTTAGTGGCCCACTAAGATGGGCCAGCGTGTAGAGAGGGTAGTGGTGTCGGATGGCTTATGGCCCATGACACATTTTAGATTGGTCCTATAGCGTTCGACTCGCCGGCACTCAGTAACGGCAGCACACACATGCAGCCTAGCAAGATATTTTTCCACTAGTTAATTTTGAATCTTATTGAAATTATTTTTCATAGGAGTTGTAATTCAATAACAAGTTAAAGTGACCGAACCTTTTTTTGTGCAGGTAAGTAGCACGTACGGTTTTACTTACAATACAACAATGAGTTAGTCGTAAGGGTCAGCTTGAAAACTAACGACTAAGACTAGACTAGATAAGAGTCCGTCTAATCTAACTTTGCACCGACTTCGTGCAACGTCCGACGTCATGTTTTCATAGAATTTTGTCATTTATGTTAACATTGCCACACTTTGTCATTGCAAATACCATGCAGAGTTTTGGTCCGACTCTACTGCATTTAAAGCGTCAAAGACAAGGTTTATATCAAGGTCCAAGTGGACCATAAGTATGCTGAGACCCATAAGTTAAAATACGGCTGCCAAACATAACGTATTGATGGGGCTCCATCTAGTCTTGCTTTAAAGATCTAAGTCTGTATTTACTAAGAGCAGGCATGGCTCACTCCTAGATTTCGTCGCGTCGCTACAAGTACATGCGGCCCACACCAATTTTGGTGTCTAGCAGTAGTAGTTGCCGCGCACCGCCACGGAACGGACGCTTGCTCGCGCTTTATCTCTCGTAATAGACGTGTTTTGTTGGAGAGTGAACCTTCTGTACCTAGTACTATTATTTATTCTGTGCTAAGAGTACATGCAAGTCTCGGCGAAAAATTTAAATAAACTAACGAGACCCTCCCTTCTAATTCATACATTTAAATAATCTTATTTGGTTTTCAGATATACCTCCAACTGAAATGTAAATGGCGAGGTTCGAAACTGCTCCGACACGCAGTGCAGTTCCTCATTCTGTTGGCTGCGTTATACGTTGGCATATCGAGGGTTGTAGAAAACTTTCATCACAGAGATGACGTGGCTATCGGCTTCGTCATAGGAGCCATCGCGGCCGTTCTAGTGGTTGGTCACTTTAATTGTCTTAAATATAACTATTTTGTAGACTCCCGGATTCGCAAAATGGTATTCAAACACCCGTACACGAGAATCTTTGAAATACATACACGGTGGCTAAAAAATAAGTGCATTTGCCAGCCAAGGAGGTTTTGAGATTATATTGAGCTACTTTTACTATGGGACAAACCCCGAAATCGCGAAAAAAATGTTGGCTGTTTCATACATTTTGGCTGGTCCAGTTTCTATGGGAGGGTAAAAAAATTTTTTCGCGATTTCGTGGTTCGTCCCATAGCAAAAGTTGCTCAGCGAGATTGTAAACTGACGGGTGCTTGCAATTTTACGGTGACATCTACATAAGTATATCATAATTCATTAGGGTGCGGCCAAACATACCGCAATTCGCCGTGCCGAGCCGCTTATTTCATACAATTTTAAACTTTCTTAGATACCTACCTTGGTATAACGGGCTCGGCACAAGGCCGCACCATTAAATATTAGATCAAGGTCATCTACTTAAGTAGGAACGTAGGGATAAAGTAAAAAAAAAATCCCCACTGCGTGTAGCGCTGGTAGGCAACATATTTATTTCCTAATATGTACCTATTATGTTTTATTAACGATGCACATTCTGACCGAACGAAATATTCCTTGTTGACTGTGCGACCTTAAAAGGGTCGAATATCAATAGGGGAATTTTTAGTAAACCATAGAGTAACTATTCGGGTTTTTGAAAAGTTTTCAGAGATAATAAAATATGACATTAATGCATCAAGGCGGTTTGTTTACAGAGGACTTACCGGGAAACGCGAATCCGAAATTTCGCTATCTTTATCGCTCGAATATGCAAGTGACAGAGATGTTAGATAACGAAATTTCGATTTTCTTGTTTTGTGATAGACCCTCAGATTGTGGTAGTGGCCCCCCTACGCAGTTTCGCGTAATATTCCCTATTACGCACAATGCAAAAACATCGCATAAAGTAACTCATTCCCCTAGCTAACATTTCAATTTGAACTAATGTTACTTTCAGGTGAAATTTGTGCTGAAACCCAAGAAGTACATGTCTGGGACGTGGCAGGAGACGCAACAGCAGAATATCCTGCCGCGGCCGGTGTTGGCACGGTGACTTGGCGACTTTAGAATTGCAAACTAAAATATGGCTTTGCTTGGCTTTTGAGTGGACTTGAGGACGTTATTTCTGCGCATGTTTGAGAAAAAATCATTTTTCTCAATCATTAGAAACGCGCCAGCAAAAGATTTTTACACAACATTGTCGGTCTAGGCCTACAAATTGAGCTGTGTGTTCTATTCGTTTCGTTACTAGCAAAAGGAACTGAGTACTGAGTTAAGTATGAAATCGGTTTTTTGACGTTAAATTAATTTTAACGTGACTAAAACTATATACTGTTATTATGTAGGTAGGAATTATATAGGTATTTCAATAGGTATGTCAGTAAGAGCGTTTTCACATTGTCCGGTCCGATATCGGAAGGAAGTAAAATGTAACATATATGTGCTTCTCCGTATTTATTTATGCATTTAATGAATCATTATTACTAAAAACTAACTTAGTGCCAATGGCACTCTCCTGCAGATGTTTTTTCATAGGTCCGACATCCGATATCGGAAAGGCGCTTCCGATAAATCAAAGATAGATATAACTCCGTAATAGATAGATACAGTCTAAGGAAAAAACGTGCCTCGAAAATCAAGAAAATTTGATTCTCGTTCAGAGGGCGCTACTAGCTTTGGCCAACTGTCGTATAGATGGCGTTGACGGTTTCGTTTGTTATTTAACAATTTTAACGCATATCAGTGAAAGAACATGGGTCAAAATAATAAAAATAATTAATGCAAATAAAAAAAATCATTTATCCATATCTAAATACATTTTATCGTATTTTTTAAAATATTTATTTTTAGTTTTAAAGTGTGTCGACAGATGGCAGTGAATTTACTGGGGTTACAAAATTTAGTATGACTTTACCGCTCTAGTATAAGTTACTCTATGGATAAATTCAGCCATGTCGGAGCCCCTTGTCAGCCGCTGGGCCGATAATATTTGTTTGTGTGCGTATGTGTAGGCATAATGCTTGTTGTAGTATGCGTGGCCGATAAAGACGGCGCCCGTGCGCGCCCCCGCGGCCTGACTACGGAAATATAGGATCCTGCATCCGATATCGGATCGGACGATGTTAAAAACGCTCTAAGGGACGTCGACATAAAATAGTCGACCTCGATCGATGCCAAAAGTTAGACCAAGATAAGAAATGGACAGCATACGCAGTGCAAGTGTTATATACACGTCATAATTCCATAGAAGATGGACGTTTAAAATAACACTTGTACTGCGTGTGCTATTAAAATCGTTGCAGACTTCTTGGTCTAACTCTAGGTATTTTTTTACAAAGGGACTAAGTTGTTCTTTGACCTTTGGTGCTAATATTGATAGGCGAGCAAGTGAGAGATCCATAATTGAACCACGTGCGTAGCGACTGGTTGGAAAAGTGGAGTCTTGAGAGTTGCGAGTTTCAGGGCACGAAGGGTTAAAGAAACTTAGCTACCGAGTGAAACACAACTTTACACCATAAGGAAAATAGTTACTAAAAAAAACATTACAAATCAAACCCAAATGAACGCTATTAAATATTTATCATTCAAAATCATCACTTCATCAGTTATTGAAAAATAAAGAAAGATTTTACGAGCTGGTGTGGTGAAAAATAAGTTGTTATTTTATTTCATAATAATTTTATTGCTGGCGAATGTCGTGACGATCTGGTTTTTAACTGTCATTATATTGTATGGGGGTGTTTCTTTTTTCTAAAAAATGAAAACTTGGATTATTAATAACGATTGATTAAAAGAAAGAAAAAGTGTCCCCAGTATTTCATACAAAATTTGACGATCCATACAATATGTATGTGAAAACTAACATTTTTTTCTTTTTTTAAATCGATAGTTCTGATGTAGATCGTATTCGGAGTAGAAATAACCTAAAATTAGATACTTTTTTGCTTTTTTTCTGAAAACCCCCGTATGATTCAATAAATATCTATCAGGTAGGTAACCTAAGACAAAGTACAATTTTGTATACGTTTTGTATCCTTCCAACACATACAGAGTTAATGCATTGAACCTTATTGCACAATAGTTATTTGTTATACAAAGGGTGCAAAGCTGTATTTTACCCGCGAGTGTGGAATTGAAACACGAGCAAGCGAAAGGATTCTATAGTTGAACCACGAGCGAAGTGTTTTAACACACAAGAAGTAAAATACATTTGCACCCGTGTGTAACACAAAACTTTTCCCCTCACTATATCGAGGAAAGTGCAGCATCCAGAGGCGTTAGATCATCTTCATCACTGGAATCACAATTTTTTTACGATAATACGATATTATAACAGAAAACTGGAAGTTGTATATTTTTACGTGTCGGAGTCGGTGAGAATTTTTTTGTTGCCAATGTTGACATTTCTGACGATGCGTTTTGAAATTGCATCGACTCAACTTGTGCGTTCAGAATTACATGCATCATCATTAAGAAAAACAAATGTCTCTTATGGAATTTAAGGTCTACGACTTAAAATCTATACATATAATAAAGCGGAAGAGGGTCGAAAGTCTGTACATGGAAGATATTCGAAAAAAAATTGCCTGGGGATACTTAGAATCGATAACAGAACACATTCCAACAGTTTTTAGAATTTTTGTCTGTTTATCTGTTTGTCTGTTTATCTGTTTGTCTGTTTATTTGACCGCGCTACAAATGAAAACGGCTGAACGGATTTTGATGCAAACTTTACTAATCTGTCGAAAAAATCCACGGCCAGGTTTTAGGCTATAAAAATTTGAGAAATTTTACCCCTAAGGGGGTTAAAAAGGGGATGAAAGTTTGTATGGGGTTCAAGATTTATTTTAAGCTAGCAATTTGAAACTTCGTAACAAGATATATTATTGAAATACAAGAAAACTAATTTCAGCGTTTTTGAAAATTCATCCCCTAAGGAGGTGAAATAGAGGTTGAAAGTTTGTATGGAGATCAATTTTTTTTGAGTGCGTTACTTGAAACTTTGTATAATGAGCATATTATTATAATACAGGAAAAGTGATTTTAGCGTTTTCAAGAATTCGTCCCCTAACAGGGTTAAAAGGGGGTTGAAAGTTTGAATCCATTACAAATGCTTTGAAACTTCTTAGAAAGGTATGATAGACGATTACAAAAAAACTAATTTTGACGTTTTTGGAAATTTAACCCCTCAGGGGGTTGAAAAGGGGATGAAAGTTTGTCTTGGGGTGCAAATTTTATTTTAAGCTAGGAACTTAAAACTTTGCAAAACGTTATTATATTAAAAAGCAAGAAAATTACTTTCAGCGTTTTTAAAAATTCATCCCCCATGGTGGTGAAAAAGCGGTTAATAACTTTATCTTGATAACTATATCATTTTAGCTACTAGGCCAAGTTAGGTATCGATTTTGTATAAATCGGGTATGCCGAATTCATTTATGATATCAAAATGACACCATTCCCGAGTGAAAACACAAAAAATATGAAAAAACTTTTTTTAATTTCTCTTTACGCTTAAACCGCTAAACCGATTAAGATAAAATTTGGTATAGAGATAGTTTGAGTCCCGTGGAAGAACATAGGGTAGTTTTTAACCAAAAAAATGGAGACTGCGTTTGCATGGAGAAGCGGCCGTGCCTTTCCTCTTAATAATGGTCACGAAGGTGGGTACTTTAAAAAAATCATTTTTCAGTAAATGTCAAACGATTTGGGACTTAAACGCGTTACCATGCCTTGCCGAAAAAAATCGAATCTTTCGCAAAAGTCTCGCAATGCATTGCGGCCACAAGGGGCACGGTCTCAGGAGACTGAGAAAAACCACGGTGAGAGACTCAGTGGCGCTCTAGCCAGGCAGGTCGCTTCGCTTTCGGCTGAAACGGCAAGCCAGCGCGAGTTCGATTGTGATCCCAAATATATCGTACGTAATACATATGTAGGCGCAGATCCTGACGGAGTGTGGCGCCGGAGAAGCCGTGTTCATCCCGCGTATCCTTCTCATTCCGAGCAACTTCCCGTTCCGCTTCAAGCGCCTACAGGTCCCCGTGAGCGTCTGCTTCGCTATGACCATCAACAAGTCGTAGGGGCAGATGCATTTCAAACTCCGAAAAAAAAAAAAGGGGCAGACGCTGCCCGCCGCCGGCGTCATTTGACTGATTTGACTGGAGGACCGATTTGGATGACATGATTTTGATGGGAACACCCAAATATTCCGAAATATGTTTTTCCGATTTTTATAACCACGACTTTCATAATCCCTATTATTTATAAGTCCGAAATATCAAAATTACGATTTTTAAAAACACGATGGAATAAAATCACGAATGTGCTATTTCCGAAAACTTAAAATCCGATTGTCACTTGATAGAAAGCTTAAAGTTCCGATTTTACACTTTTCCGAAAATATTTTTTTTTCCGAATTCCTAAATTCTAAAAAATCATTGTCCGATCGGAAATAAAATAATTCGGTATTCAGAAATTCGGTTTTTTACAAGATCGGAAAAATGAAATCCGTGATATTCAAATGAAGACTCACGTTTTAGTAATTATTACGGGTACCTGTCGTGCCGCATCATGTTAAATTCGGCATAAAATATGTTTGGCATAAAAATTCGGCATAAATAAATTAGACAGAACTGCGAACCTGCGAACCCGATCTGTTGCTAGAAGTGGGTTAGGTTAGGTTAGAACTGCGACCCCAAAGAAAACGAACTGTTGCCAGAAGTGGGTTAGGTTAGGTTAGAATTGCGACCCCCAAGAAAACGAACTGTTGCCAGAAAAGTGGGTTAGGTTAGGTTAGAACTGCGACCCCCAAGAAAACGAACTGTTGCCAGAAAAGTGGAAATTTAAAAATTGGGATATTTAAAATAGGAATCACGTTAATTCGGAATAAGGGCAATTCCGAATTCGTGATTTTGAAAATCGTAAATGTTAAATTCGGTGTTTGCCACCATCGGAATTGTTATAGTCGGAATTATGAGTTCGGAATTTACAATATTCGGCTTTTTGGGTTTTCGGAAATATAAATCTTCGTGATTTTCATCATTCGTAATTATGACAGTCGGAATTTTGATGGGTCGAGCATTTAAAAATCGGAATGATAAAATTCGACATTCTAAAATTCGAAATAAAAAATTTCGGAATTATGTAGTGTACCCGAATTGCATAGGTACAGTCAAGGACGTTAAACAAAAATGGTACTGTATCGTTCGAAATACACCTATACTACTCTATGCCATTTAAATCACGACAAAAAATTTGAATAAGGGCAAAAAAAATATTCATTTTGTAGTGTAATTTTATTTAGTGGTAGCAAAGAGGATATAATATTATAGAACGGTACTGTCATAGTAAATTTTGTAACCACAGTAAATTCACTGCCATCTATCGACACACTTTAAAACTAAAAATGAAGATTTATTAAAATACGATAAAATGTATTTAAATATGGATCTTTTTTATTTGCATTAATAATTTTTTTATTTTGACCCATGTTCTTTCACTGATATGCGTTAAAATTGTTAGATAATAACAAACGAAACCGTCAACGCCCTCTATACGAGAGTAGGCAAAAGGTAGTAGCGACATCTGATCGAGAATCAAATTTTCGTGATTTTCGAGGCACGTTTTTTCCTTAGACTGTATCCATCTATTACGGAGTTATATCTATCTTTGGTGGTAGGTACCTAATTGTAAAATATTTTATCTGGACTACAGTCCTCTAGCGTATCCATCTGTCAACTTTACTTTAAGTTCTGTCTCCAGGGGACAGGCAGATAAATTAGGGGTGAATTAGCCGCTTACTGAAACAGACCGAATTCCACGCAGGCGAAGCCGCGGGCACAGCTAGTTATTAAATAAAGCTAAATTTGGTACTTTTTATTAAATTCTCAAACCATTTATTTAATGATAATTAATATCGAACGAATCATTATTATGAGCGATTTACGTTTTGTTATCTGTCAAAAGCTACTTAAACACGCTCCATCCAAGGTCAAATTACTTTCCCCACTAGTGGATAAAATGCGTTTTTCCCTGCTTGTATTAAAGGATAAAAGAAGGCTTTCCGAGCTAGTGAGGGGAAAAAATTATACCTATGCACGGTTTTTGTATCTTTTCTACACTAGTAAGTTGTGCAATAAACTATAAATTTTATGATCTGTGTTATTTTTTCGTTAGTTCTACCACTTACCTACCACCCGTCTACCCTTTACCTATAACCTACAGTACCGGCCAATAATATATCACCTCCATGTTTTTACGGTATATCTTTGTTAGAGATAATATAAAAGAAATTTATTTCTTGTTTATACTTAAATAACCTCTTAGGTATTAATATATAAACATACAAAACGTCAAATACCTATGAATACAAATAATGACATGAAGTAACTATTAGTCAACCCCGTTCGTTATCGCTCCCGGTGCAAAAGTGCCCATAATGCTCACGGCATTGCCCCGCTGGATGGCTATGGACAGCCTCTGCACCAGGAACGATTCGGAGCGGGGGTCCTCTCCCTTTTGTCTAAGTCGACGGCCTATGTCACGCACAAATTGTTTTGCGTCAGCACCCCAGCAGCCCGCCGTTTCCACCGCAAAAGGGACGAAAATATACTCCGAGCCCAATGGAGCATACTTTTGGCCCTTCCCCGCCGCCTGAGACTCGGCCCCCGCCCCGGCCGCGCGTGCTGTGCGACTGATGAGCTGATGCACGTAGCGTCCCAGACCAAACACCGTCCTCTCTCCCACGGCACTAAAGTTAGGCCATCAGGCCGCTTGCCGTCCTTGCGACTTAGACCCGGAGGCTCGAGCACGGATGGAACGCCCGCTGACCTGAGCGGCCTCTGGACCACGTCGTTCAGGGCATGGTGACGCGGATGCCTCCCGACGCATCGCCGGCAACTCAATGCATGATGGCCGTCAGCCCCTACCGTGGAACCGCAGATGCATACGTGTGGTTGACATACATCGCAGCCCAGACGGAGAGCGACGGACACCCGCAACGAGTCACCGTCGAGTAACGTGCCCAGTTGAGGGAGGGTAACGCCTGCAGCCAAGCCCCCGATTCCGGCCGCGACACTGCCAGAAGCCTTGCGCGGTCCACACCCGAAGCGTTCCCAACCAGACCGTCTAAGGTGACCTTACACCCTACGTCATCCCACGCGCGCTGGAGTCTTGGGTTCTCCGGGACGGACGCACCTGGGTTGATAGCCAACCACTGCCTCACAGCGTCGGCCACATACGGTATGCAAACCCCGTCGCCATTTAATGATAAAATGTTAGCAACTAGGTCAGCAACCCCATCGGCCGACGCCAAGAAGGCCGGCAGGCTAACGTCCCCCAAACGCCGCACTCCAATGCCTCCGTGACGGATGGGCAAACCTCTCTTTCTTATTTTATTTATCTCTTTTTATTTATTTGCGAGTGACTTCCACCTCACTGCTTTAGGTAGTTTAGTAGTATTCCTTTGTACGAGCGATGAGAAAAATTGGCCTCATATAATGGTTATTTCATAGAAGTTTTTTTTTTAATGTATTGTCAACTTCTTTTTTAGTAGCGATTTTTAAGTAATAGGCTGAGTCTCCTATTGATAATTCACAGTATTTCATTGCAGTATTCATCATATTTGTATAAAATGACTAGTAAAATATGCAATCTACAAACTAACCTATATTTTTTCTCTATACAAGCTCATACAAAAACACTCAAAGGTGATATATTATTGGCCGGTACTGTATGTAAACTAAAAAAAAACCTTTATTATTAAGCAAGGAAAAAATTACAAACGGGGTTTTTTAGATTACGGTTTACTTATTTAAAATTATCATCAGGGTATCATATCTAAATTATCTAAGGTAGTCTGCTACATTTTCTTTATTATACTAATAAGTCCTACTAATTAAAAGTAAATGGGCTGTGCTCTGAAGAATTGTTTGACATGATGCCAACGGCCGCTCTCTATCACCGCACCTCTCGCCATCGGCAGTTCGTTCATCCTCACAAACTAGCACCTAAATGGTCGCGTACTATGCGGTTTAAGAGGAATTTCCTCCCGCGTACGCTTCGGCTGTGGAATGAGCTCCCTGCCGAGGTTTTCCCGAGGGGCTACAGTATGGGGTTCTTCAAAAAAGGAGTGTACAGGTTTTTAAAGGGTCGGCAACGCGCATGTAATATCTCTGGTGTTGCAGGCGTCCATAGGCTACGGTGACTGCTTACCATCAGGCGGGCCGTATGCTTGTTAGCCACCCTCGTGGTATAAAAAAAAAGTTACATAAATGGGCACCCGTAAATGTTCGTAGAGACTCTTATGATAAATTATCATTGATAATTAACTGAGTAATAAAACCTTTGACATAGTAAACATGTGTATAGAAATCGGACTTTGGATCTAATCATAAACTTTGATCGGTCTAATTGAAAGGTCGTTTATTTGTCGTGAGATTTATATTAATTTTGTATCTAGAAAGTAAATAAATTATAATATTCTATATTTCTATTTCTGAAGTCATCTTGTTTATATTTACTTACAGTCCAAGAGTCCATGATAATAATAATATGAAAGACTACAATTTTAGATCTGGGGTATACAGTGGGGTATACAGTGTAGTACTATGAATTATTGATGTTTCAGCAAATATTTCTTGCTGAAAAAAAACGTGTTTTTGTTGTTTTAGATTTGAAAACGTAGAACACGAGTTTTGCACCTAAAATAAGCTAATTTTGCAGCGGCTTAGCAAAAAACAGAGTATATATGTATAGATTATAAAGAATAGTGTATGTATATAGAAATAAGTTTGAAAATTGTGACCTGCGTAATACATTATTCCCAATAAATGATTTATATGTCTATAAGCGACGCAATAAACGTTCAATTTATATGAAAATATAACGTTCATAGTGGAGATAACTAAGACGGACTCTAATTTGATATAGTACTGCATTATTAGCTATTGTTAGATAAAAATACGTCGCGCTACGAGGGCTACCGTTTTTGTGCTCACCAGTTGGCGCCACTGTAGATGTAGGTCCAGAAAAACAGATCTCAAAATTCTTCTATGCTTATTTTTATAAAATCAATACGTTCTAATATACACAAAGGTATTTATTTTAGCGTCTAAAAGTACCAATTTTTTCAACCTGTTTAATTTTCCATGTATTTTATTAGGCACTTTTTTTTAAACCACTAACATTTGTTTACCATGATTAATCAAAGATGGACAAAGATTTACCACAATTATGAATAAGGAGTGAAAATTCCCGATAAAAAAGCTTGAAACCCCCAAAACTTCTATGCATTTGACATTTTGAAAGACCTCCATCTACACTAGCGCCCCTAGCGGCGAAATTAAACGCGGTAGCCATCATTTGTTTCTGGGACTTGCAACGCTTTGGTATTTTATCGAAACAATGACGCTAACAGACGTCAATTTATAAAAATATTTATGATAAACTACCATAACGTCCATAACTTACGGTCGGTTAAAAATATTTTCAATTGTTAATGATAATGATGAAATGTTTTGATGGAATAATATTTATATTAGAGGTTATCAAGTGTTGCGTAGTATAATAATTTGAAAATGAGGTGTTCTCCGGCTAAAAGTGGGTAAAGTAGGTTTATTGAACTTTGATGAACTCCAACTTAAAGCAAACATGTTATTGTCTAGGTATATACGAGTATGGATTATGCGATGGATAACACAAAAGCTAGCTATTCGTGATTCCCATACAATATGGATTCCACACAACTGCAGTTTACTTCATTCGTAATTCTACACAGTCTATATTTTATCGCAATCGGGATTCTTCCTATTCGCGATTCTACACAAAATTAGTTTATCGCAACTGCAGTTTACCTACTCCATTCGTAATTCTACACAGTCTATATTTTGACGCAATCGGGATTCTTCCTATTCGCGATTCTACACAAAATTAGTTTATCGCAACTGCAGTTTACTCCATTCGTAATTCTACACAGTCTATATTTTGACGCAATCGGGATTCTTCCTATTCGCGATTCTACACAAAATTAGTTTATCGCAACTGCAGTTTACTCCATTCGTAATTCTACACAGTCGATATTTTAACGCACTCGGGATTTTTCCATGTAGGTACCTACTTATTTATATCCGAAATTCATTTGTGCATGCTTGCAACATACAAGATACAATCAAAACGGTAAGAGCTGTGAAAAAAACCAACCAAGTGCGAGTCGGATTCGCGAACAAAGGGTTCCGTACCGTTTGTTGTAAGGTAACTTAAATATTTATTTTATTCTGTTTTTAGTAATTTCTTGTTATAGCGGCAACAGAAATACATCATCTGTGAAAATTTCAACTGTCTTAGTAATAGGGTTACCCTTTGGGTACGGAACCCTAAAAAGAAATGCGTGGGAAAAGTCACTAAATTCTCATAAGATGTAAATATACATATAAATAAAAGGGATGTTGCCAGGCCGAGTGATAGCAGGTTTTTTTTTAAACTACGTCGGTGGCAAACAAGCTTACGGCCCGCCTGATGTTAAGCAGCCTCCGTAGCCTATGTACGCCTGCAACTCCAGAGGAGTTACCTGCGCGTTGCCGACCCTAACACCGCACCCTCGTTGAGCTTTGGCAACCTTACTCACCGGCAGGAACACAACACTATGAGGTCTATGAGTAGGGTCTAGTGTTATTTGGCTGCGGTTTTCTGTAAGGTGGAGGTACTCCCCAGTTGGGCTCTGCTCTAGATCTGGAATGACATCCGCTGTGCTGTGCCCTACCACACAAAGCCAGTACCCATACCTCTCCTTCGGACGTAGTTTAAGGACATAGCCGGGTCCAGGTGGACCATAATATTGCGGGCCGCTTCCAGACAGAAAGGAGACTTGAGAAACTTCCTGCAAGAAAGTTTCTAATATATGGCACTATCCCTTTCGGCTATTTAGGGTTGTCAAATTTCAAGTCATTATCTTATCATCTGTGGTCGTGCACGCAAAGGGACGTCAAGATGTGCCAACCCTAATAATTGCTCGGAGCAATGCTGAGCCGAACGGAGCCGACTTTGCCCGAAGCTAGGAGTTTGAACCCCTGGTTCAACTTTACACACAGATTTTCGTACCTTTAATTATTTTTTAACTACATTCTACTTTCAGTTATACCTATTTATAGATTTACATCTACGCATACTCTTATCTCCCGCATGTTCGCCATAATATTATTGTTTAAGATCTTTCGATATAATGACGTCTAAAAACGATGTCAAGTAGAGTTTATCGTAGTGTCATACATACTTGGTAGGTGTTAGTAATTCTGTCCTACTTAAGTCACACGATCGTGCCGCAAAATAGCCGCTTCCATACAATCGAAGTTAAGCTCTAATTTAAAAACGTCATGCTTAAATTACATCACGACCGGGTCTGGCTGGGTAGTGACCCCGCCTGTGAAGCCGATGGTCCTGGGTTCAAATCCCGGTAAGGGCATTTGTTTGTGTGATGAGCACAGATATTTGTTCCTGAGTCTTGGGTGTTTTCTATGTATATATGTATTTGTATATTATATATATTATTGTCTGTGTACCCACATCACAAGCCTTCTTGAGCTTACCGTGGGTCAATTTTTGTAAGAATGTCCTATAATATGTATTTATTTATATTTATATCTATAAAACTTGGCATGAACATTTACGTAACATATATCTATGTCTGGTACTATTTTTCGTTGCTAAAAAATGTTATACAAAAAAATACTTTCACGATTTTTACTCATTATTATTAAAAACGGGGTGCCAGGTAATATAGGAATTACCTATAGACTGAAATTGTCCTAGCTGAATTAAGTACCCACATAATAAGTGCAAGTAGCGATAAGAGTTCGTCAACATCTGAATATTTTTACGGTATGAGTAAGTACCTTTTTATTGGTTATCGTTAAAAAATTAAAAAATAACGTACTTGAAAATTAAGGCCCTAAAGAAAAGAGAAGAAACGTATCACTTTCAGCCCGCTGACCCTGGCCCGGCTTAAATTACACTTGATAGCAAGATAAAACCATAACTCCTCATCGAGGTGATACAATTATATGAAATCACTTATACATGCACTACCCCCGGTTCCCCGCGATACAGGCAGTACCTAGTGCGGAGACCCCTGGAATGTCTGTAACCTTTAGCTGAGAATAAAAATGATCTTTACATGCTACTGTACTAAATTCCTATCTTTTTTTTATACTACGGCGGTGGCAGTCTCCGTAGCCTATGTACGCCTGCAACTCCAGAGGAGTTACATGCGCGTTGCCGACCCTAACACTCCTCTCCCTCGAGCTCTGGCAACCTTACTCACCGGCACAGGAACACAACACTATTAGTAGGGTCTAGTGTTATTTGGCTGCGGTTTTCTGTAAGGTGCAGGTACCTCCCCAGTTGGGCTCTTTTCTAGATCTGGAATGACATCCGCTGTCCTGTGCCCTACCACACAAAGCGAGATGTCATTCACAGTGCCCATACCTCTCTTTTGGACGTAGTTTAAGGACATACCCGGGTCCAATCTGTTGCTACTAGTCTCATATTTGTATCAGATGACGTAAATTCCAGTCCTTTTGGTACCTTTAAAGTGCCCGGCAGACGTACTTCCGGCCATACAGGAACTCGCAGACGGAGGAGTGGTTTCTGAAGCTACATATATAAATTCCTATCTGTTGCCACCAGTCTCATCTTTGTATCAGATGACGTAAATTTCACTTTTTGTAACCGAAATAGGTCCTTCTTTTCGTGCTTTCGGCCAATTCTAATCTTTTTTACTATTTTTTTCAAACTTAGCATCACTTTTATGAACGTGTGCCATGTGGCTTATCCCTATATCAGATGGCGTAGTAGATCATACGTTCCTCGCCTTTTAATTTTTATTATAAGTAGCTTATATATATATATATATATATATAGTTTGTAACCTAAATATGTGTTTGTTACTTTAAATAAATCAGTAACAATCAGAAAAAAGGTTATCTGGCAGACGAAATAACATATATTATTATATTACAATAGACACCATGATATCAAATCATGCTCGCTAATCTCTAAGTAACCAAGAGTAAGTACTTATTATAACGATTAATGTTTTAGTATTGTGTACGTTGTGCAATCTTTTGTTGCATGTGTAAATTGTAATAAAAAAGTATTAGGTACGCAGTAAATGCACAACTGTAAAGAGGCCCACAGAGTACCAGTTCGCCTGATGCATAGACATAGTATATACAAGTAGTTATAGACATGAAACCGAGCGACCAGGGGTAAGAGAAAGACATACCTATTCATGTATTGACAGTTTCATGTATGGCAGCATAATCCTTTTTCTCTTTCACTCTTATACATTTCGGTATTTCGCCATCGCCTTCTTGCTATGATGCCATAACCCGACCATGAAAAAATGCCTGGTCGGTGATAAAGACAAAGCATGGCACTATTTTCTCTTTCCTGTTATAGGAATCGCAATAAGACTATCTTTCTCTATCAAATAGTGTCAGGCCCTTGGCCTGATGATATTAGTCTGTCAATTACTTAATCGCAAGAAGTCACACACTAAGGGGCCACTGACTACCAGTCCGCCGGACGATATCAGCCTGTCAGTTAACCGCAAAAGGCCACACACTAACAGTTCTCTGTCAGTTTTCGGACTCACGACTAACACGAACCGATAGTGTGTCGGCGCTTGACGATTCCGGTCAGCGCCGTCAGATATCGGCCGGACAGTCCGTAGTCTTGAGGCCAGTTAAACACACATTATGGGTACCCGGCCTGCCGGCGGCCTGTGGATGTGAACATAATATTGGGTGCAAATAAAACTGGTATTAGAAATACAGGTTCTATTTCAGGTTTCGGCCTGACGACTAATACGAACCGAGAGTGTGTCGCCGCTTGACGATTCCGGTCAGCGACGATAGATATCAGCTTTTACTTTTCGCTAGCTCTAACTTAGGCAGCTTGAGGCTTCGCTTCTTGCCTGGCTCCAGGTCTGTAGATTGCGCTGAATGTAGCGACGACGCACTACTGATGCGAGAAAGAGTTTTTGGAAATAAGGCTTTTATTTGATGCCAACGTATTTTGTATTGCATCGCCTTTCTGGTCTGCTTGATACAGATCCTCATCAAAATCCTTCTCCTCAACCCATAAATCTCTAAATGCGGCTTCCGCAACTAACAATGTCGAAGCCGCATCAGACAAGAGGTCGAAAATCTGCGGTGAGGCAGTCATTACTCTCCACCGCCTTCGCCGGCTTGTCTGCGAGTGTTGTGAATTCTCGTCTGTATTGAGTCCGTTTTCGTTTCCACGCTTCCATATTTAATATGCACGGTCGCCAGATGTAATGGTCACGCTATTCACTGAAACACTTGTTAAAATAGAGCACAAATATATTTACAGGGAAAATTAACATTAATAGGTCTTAGTATGATGAGAATGTTTTTCAGACTGCTATGGCAACGTATTCAACTTTTTAAGGTGACAAGGTTCTAAACAAAATATAAATAAAATAAGAATATAAACTGTATATAAAACCTCTTTAGCAAATGATCGAAACATACAAACCTTTGTGGATGATAATGACATTTTACGTCGAAACACAAAACTGTCACTCGGCAATGAAAATTATAATTTCAAATTCCCGGTGATTCTTCCCGGATCTGACCCGATAGTTCGGCGCAAAGAGCATATAATCACTACGTTCTAGTTCGGCGTCTTGTTGAGTGCAGACACGTCGAGCTTAAGCATGCTGGAGCTCAAACGTTACTCAATAATCTACGTCAGAACTTTTGGATTATCGGCGTCAGAAATTTAGTCCGTAACATTATACATCGCTGTATAAGATGCAAAAGATTTAAAGCTAAACGATACCAAGCTCCCACTGGTGTTTTACCAAAAGAACGAATGGAAGCGAGCACGGTATTTCAACATTCGGGCGCCGATCTAGCTGGACCTTTGACTACGCTCTGGTGTTAAGGCGTGGATCGTCTTACTTACCTGTGCTACTTACCGTGCTGTGCAGTGTGCACCTAGATGTTGTGGAGTCGCTGTCATCTGGTGAGTTTTTAATGGCATTACGGAGATTTGTAGCGCGGCGAGGACGGGTAGAAACGATATTCAGTGATAACGCTACAAATTTTCGCGGCCTGAACAATGCGTTTAGTTCCATAGATTGGAACGAAAATATAGCGGTTTACGCCGATTAAGTGGAAATTTTTACCTCCGGCTGCTCCATAGGGGGAAGCTGGGAAGGGTTCTATGAAAGACTAATAGGATTTCTAAAACAAATCCTTCGTCGAGTCTTAGGAAAGGCATCTTTCTTATGGAACTGCAAACGGTGCTCTGTGACTGTGAAGCGGTCATATACAGCAGGCCACTTACATACACAGGTGGTCAAAGGCATCTGCAACCGTTGACCCCGTCAATGTTTATTCAGCCGTTGCTGTCAAATCATTCAACCGACTTTGATGAAGTCGACAGAGTAGCTCTCAACGTCAGGCAACGATATTGCCAGGATTTGCGTGAACATTTGCGTAAACGGAATGGACCTGTACAACTTCAGCCTGGAGACGTCGTCTTGGTGGAGACTGAAGATAAACGTGTGTCATGGCCGCTGGCCATAGTTGAAGAGGTTTACCCTGGTGCTGATGGCGTGAATAGAGTAGTTCGAGTTAGAACTGCAGCCGGAACAAAAGTAAGACCTGTTCAGCGCATTTTTCCTTTGGAGTTAAACTCGCATGACAGACTTGACTCGGTCTTTTAGGCTAGTTGATACTGACTCTACTGGACAAATACAAAATGAGAGCAATGAGAGTAATGAGGTACGACCGACACGAGCTAGAAAGTTACCACAACACCTTTTTGACTATGTTTTGGATTAATGGCTTAACCTTCCGGTTCTTCTCGCTCGGGAGTGTGACGTATTCTGCTCTTCTATTGTAAAGAGGTTTATATACAGTTTATATTCTTATTATATTTATATTTTGTTTAGACCTTTGTCACCTTAAAAAGTTGAATACGTTGCCAGTCTAAAAAACATTCTCATCATACTAAGACCTATTAATGTTAATTTTCCCTGTAAATATATTTGTGCTCTGTTTTAACAAGTGTTTCTGTGAATAGCGTGACCATTACACTCACCGACTTCACAAAGTTCACATTTTCAAAGAACGCCTTCATATTAGCTCCGGCTACGTTACGAATATTTTAACAAAGATAAGATAAAGATAGTTTATTCTTCCAGTAGGCATCTGGCAGTCACCCTACACATCTGCACGAGAAGGTTTAAATTAAATCCCTCGTAAATTAAACTAAAAAAAATCCATACTAAATTGTTGCCTAAATGTTGTTTAAGCATTTTACCTCAAAAGTGTGACAGGTACGTAGGAAGTGGCGCCCTCAATAATTTTCTACAATTTCTTGTCGGACTATACGGTATGCATGTCATTACTTAGTAATAAGTTTTTATTATTATTTGTTTACATGTAGGAAACTATAGATATATTACTAGAAAGATGTTACTTTATATATTTTATCTGTTTAAGACTACTAAGAATAAATAAATAAATGAGAATCGGAGGAGGGTAATTTTTTAAATTTTTCAAATCTTTTTTAAACATTAAATCTTTTAATTAACATGCATTTATTTAAAAAAAAGTCCCGCCACCTCTACTAACAACATTTCAATCAACTGCATAAACTTCCTATGTGTGCCACTGTGCATCCTGTTCCTGTGTGCATTCTTGAACAGACATAACAAAAGACGACCGGCCATAAAGACAAAATAAACGAACTTTGACTGACTTTTGACTTTCGTTAACTGGTAGAGAATGCCTTGTAGCATTAAGTCCGCCTTTTGTACATTTGTATTTTCTTTTGTGTAATAAAGATTAAATAAATAAACTTACACAAATAAAGATATTTACTTATTACATATGTTTACCTTTACGATAGCGCACTCTACTTATTATCAGTTGTATGATTTCTATAGAAAACTGAAGTGTCAGAAGGCTCGGCCCGGACCCGGACCGTTCTAACGTGTCATCCTTTATCGTTGTGGTTGCATGTAAAACAACCCCAAACCAGAACATAACTGTTCTGCTTACATATTATGTAACAGACCAGTTAGTTACCCCTGATTCCCTGGGTAGCGATGTACTAAAAAAAAAAAAAATAGGTAGGTATATGAAAATTAACCCAAAAAAGCAAAAATGACGTTTCGTATTGGGACTGGAATGCGATGTCTGTTTTTTTTTAAAGAATACCGGAATAAAACTTGTCTTTCTTCACGCTTTAGGCGAGTGAGCAAAGCAACTCTATTGTTAACCTACCACATGTACGTAATCATAGTAAGTACAAGGAAACAGTAAAATAGATAAAGATAAATTTAAGAGATAGCTGACCCACGCCCCCTTCTCATGTGCGTCGGAGCCGCAGATTAGATTACTCGCCAATGTTTACTATCATAACGTGAACGCGGAATGATCAGTTTTGAACACAATCAACAAGTACTGGAAGAGACATTACTTAAATGTTTTATTTTATTTTATTTAAACCTTTGGGAAACAAACAGGCAAATACAACACACATAGTAAAATCAGAATACACATTCACAAGCCACACAGTTTCCATGAATGAATAAATACATCTCTGTTGCTCAGAATTAACATTATACATTAAGTAACATTTTAAACATGCTTTTAAACTTAATTTAATTTTACGCTACGCTACGTTACGAATATTTTAACAAAGATAAGATAAAGATAGTTTATTCTTCCAGTAGGCATCTGGCAGTCACCCTACACATCTGCACGAGAAGGTTTAAATTAAATCCCTCGTAAATTAAACTAAAAAAAATCCATACTAAATTGTTGCCTAAATGTTGTTTAAGCATTTTACCTCAAAAGTGTGACAGGTACGTAGGAAGTGGCGCCCTCAATAATTTTCTACAATTTCTTGTCGGACTATACGGTATGCATGTCATTACTTAGTAATAAGTTTTTATTATTATTTGTTTACATGTAGGAAACTATAGATATATTACTAGAAAGATGTTACTTTATATATTTTATCTGTTTAAGACTACTAAGAATAAATAAATAAATGAGAATCGGAGGAGGGTAATTTTTTAAATTTTTCAAATCTTTTTTAAACATTAAATCTTTTAATTAACATGCATTTATTTAAAAAAAAGTCCCGCCACCTCTACTAACAACATTTCAATCAACTGCATAAACTTCCTATGTGTGCCACTGTGCATCCTGTTCCTGTGTGCATTCTTGAACAGACATAACAAAAGACGACCGGCCATAAAGACAAAATAAACGAACTTTGACTGACTTTTGACTTTCGTTAACTGGTAGAGAATGCCTTGTAGCATTAAGTCCGCCTTTTGTACATTTGTATTTTCTTTTGTGTAATAAAGATTAAATAAATAAACTTACACAAATAAAGATATTTACTTATTACATATGTTTACCTTTACGATAGCGCACTCTACTTATTATCAGTTGTATGATTTCTATAGAAAACTGAAGTGTCAGAAGGCTCGGCCCGGACCCGGACCGTTCTAACGTGTCATCCTTTATCGTTGTGGTTGCATGTAAAACAACCCCAAACCAGAACATAACTGTTCTGCTTACATGTAAAAGACCAGTTGCCCCTGATTCCCTGTATAGCGATGTAATAAAATAAAAAAAATAGGTAGGTATATGAAAATTAACCCAAAAAAGCAAAAATGACGTTTCGGAATGCGATGTCTGTTTTTTTTAAAGACTACACTAAACCGGAATAAAACTTGTCTTTCTTCACGCTTTAGGCGAGCGAGCAAAGCAACTCTATTGTTAACCTACCACATGTACGTAATCATAGTAAGTACAAGGAAACAGTAAAATAGATAAAGATAAATTTAAGAGATAGCTGACCCACGCCCCCTTCTCATGTGCGTCGGAGCCGCAGATTAGATTACTCGCCAATGTTTACTATCATAACGTGAACGCGGAATGATCAGCTTTGAACACAAGCAGCAAGTACTGGAAGAGACATTACTTAAATGTTTTATTTTATTTAAACCTTTGGGAAACAAACAGGCAAATACAACACACATAGTAAAATCAGAATACACATTCACAAGCCACACAGTTTCCACAAATGAATAAATACATCTCTGTTGCTCAGAATTAACATTATACATTAAGTAACATTTTAAACATGCTTTTAAACTTAATTTAATTTTCAAGTTGACATAGGGAAAGAGAGAATATGATTACTTGATTAGGTACAGTACAGTTTAATATTGTCGTTACGTATTGTTATATTATTTATGTTACGTGAAAGAATTACGTAGGAGAATAGCAAAACAACTAAATTAGAAAATATTTAATTTGCATAAAAGGATTATTGATTGTGGATGAGGTGTAAAGTCTGAGCGTTTTCACATTGTCCGATCCGGTATCGGATGTAGGTTTAAGTAGGTTGGTAGTGTTGGTACTTGGTACTATGATACTAATGAATCTTATAGATGTTTCTTCAAAACAACTAGTTTTTTTTTTCTATTATTTCGAAGATCTTTGATAGTATTGGTAATGATAGTCTGCAGATTTTTTACTCAGCTACTACTTTGCATATATTTATGCAATCAGCTATCGGTTTTGCATATAAATAAATTATTACACTGTTTATCGTGCGATTTTGTATCTTCGATCTATTTTTATCTATTCTATCACCCACATCACCTTAAATCATTAAAACCGGTAACTAAAAACAGTTTATGAACGTATATGAACGCATTAAAAAAATGCAACAGACCAAATTGCTACTATTTATATTTTAATATGAAGTTTAAGGTTTTCAGTGATGTTTTTATACAAGGTGTTCAGGAGGAAACCAAAAGATTTTAACCACGCTTTTCCTGAGGCCAAAAGAAGGAAAAAATGTAATAAGTTTAGGTCAAATTCGAAAAAAATATATTTATATGCTTTTTATGTAAAGAATATAAAAAGTAAATATTATTGGTAAACTTATCACTTAAAACGGACTTTTACTTTTTTTTTCCGTAAAACCTAGTTTTTCAAAGTGTTACTTGTCACTTTTTGACATCTATCAATAAGGATATTTAGACTACGTCCCATAGTGACAACATCGCTATCAAAAATGTGTTTTGCACTGTAACAATTAAAACTTGTTTTTTTTTATTGGTATTAATTCTGAAACTAGGCGAATTACAGAAAAGTTTATAAGACATTTTAGTCTTTAAATATGATCAGGAATACGCCGTTAAAATTATTCGGTTTCCTCATCCCAGGTAGCAAAATGACGTAAAATGACGTCAGCGACGTCATAATGACGGCATTATTACGTCATTACGACGTCGCTGACGTCATTTGACGTCATTTTGCTACCTGGGATGTTACACCGTGTATGTCACACTTAGTATAAATAACTACATGATTGCTTCTAACAATACTACCACAAACCACGAGGGAGTATTATTATTATGGCCTGACAATCGCCGTACCGTCCATTGTTATTTATTGTGTGATCACCTTTGTCAGCATGGTTGCATTTTTATCACCTGTCACTATGCCCGTCACTTTCGCACATACATACTTGTTAGAACGTGACAGGCATGGTGATAAGCGATAAAAATGCGACCGTGCTGCGCCCGCAGTAGTGACTAGTGGAGTGTCCCGGAAGTAAAGAGACAAATTTATTTTCAAAATATGTAATTTAAGGTAAACATTAAAAGTAATGATTTTGGTTGAAAGTAGTCACAAAGTTAATTAAATTATTAGATTGATACCGAATTTGCTCCCACGACAACTTTTTTTTTTATCTTAGATTGTTCGCGGCCAGTCACATTACGGCTGTTCCTGATTTTGCAGCCGTCTCGTTTGGCCATACAAAGCTTTTCGTAAAAAAATTGGCTTTAGGTATAATTTTTGGTCCTAAGTCACATCTATACGAATGAATGGAAATTAATGAATGCTTGTACGGAAATGTTTCCTTCATGAACATCATTGGGATTTAGCCGGAACATAGGTTCAATCGTCAATAAATCTAGGTAGAGTATTTTTTCAGCTAACTTTTATAAACTTATTGGTTACCTCTTTTGGCATGTTCCTCTTGGTCCTTTACATATCTAGAAGCAGTTTGTTGCACATATGGTTTTAATCCTAGTTCGTTCTTTTATCATTCTAGATACAGACACAGATTAATAAATAATTACTACAGACGACTTTGATACTTTTAATTTATCCGCTGCCACTCTGACGGATGTTAAAGTAGTCTTATCAAAGATAAATTTAACTCGGTTAATATTTCGATGTACCGTGATTGTCCTATTTCTAACCGGAATCTTTTTAAAACTGATCTCACCCGTTTCTTCATAAAGTCTTATTATTATATATATATACTAGTTTGTCTAGCTTTTCCTCGAAGAAAGTGTTTTACTATAATATATCCTTTTTAGTATGAGACTCGTAAAATAAAGGCAATTCTGAATAATCCTATTAGCAAGTGCTTCATATTCTGATCATTCATTTTGAAAAACTAATATGCAATAACGAAATTCCCGCTTTAAATGACATAACGAAATAATAGATGCAACTACACCAAAACTTTTCCTTTGTTTTAATAATACTTTCGGCCAGTAAGACTTTGAAAGTTGTCTCTTTACTTCCGGGACAGCCTTTATGATACTTTTTAGGGTTTCGTACTTAATTGACGACCGTTCTCGCCTAGTGAGCAGTGACCCTGCCTATGAAGCCGATGGTTCTGGGTTCGAATCCCGGTAAGGGCATATATTAGTGTGATGAGCACGGATATTTGTTCCTGAATCATGGGTGTTATCTATGTGTTTAAAAGTAATCTGGGAGACCAAGCTTTGCTAGAAAAATATTTAAAACTCAAAAATGCGCGTTTTCACAGATATAAAAACCTAGCTAGATCGATTTTTTGCCCCCGAAAACCACCATATAGCAAATTTAATCAAAATCGTTAGAGCCGTTTTCGAGATCCCCGAAATATACAAATATATATATTTGTATATACAAGAATTGCTCGTTTAAAGGTATTTAAGTAGGTATTTATATATTATATACTATTAGCATTAGCACCTATCTTCATCTTTAGACATACTTTTTTTTTCAATGTAGTTTTTAATTCACTAACTGGTCGCCCATGATACAGGCTATGCCTAGTTTGGGGACCCCTGTTCATACTGTTATAAATGTACCGCTGTATGCGCGCAACCTGGACCTCATGTATACTCCATCTGCAAATTCCCATCTTTGTGTGCAAAATAAATATATTTTTCATTTTTCATTTTCATATATATGTAATATATGTATCATTGTCTGAGGACCCACAACACAAGCCTTCTTGAGCTCTGTTATGCTTAGTCATTATATATGTGTCAGAATGTCCATTAATTATTTATTTATATACTTACATTCCATCGGAAAAAAACAACCTTTGCTGGTTTCTGGTTTCTGGATACCCTTAGAATTTCATAACCCAGTTCCTCTTGCACTTGTAAAATTCTTCAGACAGGTCCCTTATATTAAGGTCCTGCTGGCTCAGCTGGTCCTTGTTATTTGCCCGACGAAAAATGATTGATGAAAATTGTACCTGGCTCATTGACCATTTTAAAACCTCTGGTCAAACTGGATTATCGTACGTAGGTATGTACCAATAAAAAAAAATTATACTTAAAGATTTTATATATGTAATACAAGAAAAGCAACTATTCTGAGCCAGTTGTTGCTGGTTAGATTCACACTGGCTATAGTTTTTTTTTTCTCTAAAATACAGAGAATAAATGACCTACGTTGTATACATTTTAGACTAGAATTTTACTAATACAGTATAAATAAATGACTCATGGACAAACGCAAGAATTGAAATGAATCAATCAACATTCACACACACATTGCTCATTGGCACATTGCTCGCAGAACTGATGGCCGGTGGGGCCGGAAGGTTCTGGAGTGGCGTCCGCGTACCGGAAGACGAACTGCCGGTAGGCCTCCAACGAGGTGGAGCGACGACCTGGTGAAGGTCGCGGAAATTCAGTGGATGCGAGCGGCACAGGATCGGTCGGAGTGGCGAGCCTTGGGGGAGGCCTATGTCCAGCAGTGGACGTCTATCGGCTGACATGATGATGATGATGATGATTAATCAACATTCGTGAAAGACCAAAGCTTTTTTAAAAACCGGTGTAAAATCGATCAGCTTGATTTAATTCACCTTTTTTTTAATCCTAAACATAGTACATAACTATAAATTGCCACATCTAGTATCCTCGCTATCTGCAACGAACTGATAGACGCGCTTACTTTAAAACCGGCGCGCGGGCCTACATTAGTCATTACTCGACCGAACTTACGACTTGACACTGCGACTTGCGATTAGCTAAACTACTAAACAATTAATTAAGAGAAACGAGTGAAGATGTCGAAAGACGAGCGTTCGATATGTGTGCTGCGGAAGGTGGTGCTGGATGGATTCCTCATTGCTGGATGTAAGTACCTATTGATTACATTAATTACTGAAAAAAACTCAACTGAGCCTCACTCATTGAGTCATTAAAAAAATAATAGAACTTAAGTAATAAAGAAATTTTTGCTCAATGTCCTACAACTGAGTTTGTAACAGGTAACACATAGTTAAATTTTTAGTGTAAGTATTAGAAACTAAATATTTTGTCAACTGTTATGCAAACATTTATTTCAGTTTACGTACATTCAAGAAGTGTACGATATTTTAAAGATTTTGTTAGTTTTATTTGAGCTACATACTTTCGTATTTTCAAGTTACTAATAGGTAGATCTACGTATTCAATATAAAAAGTTTTCTTAGTTTTAATTGGAGTATTTTACTGTAAAAATTTTAAACTGTAAAAACATATATAATATCTGTAGATGACGAAACTGGGAATCAAATTAATATTAGGTAGCTGTTACTCTAAAAATGTAACTTTGTATATTTTTTCTTTTGTGAGTTTCTTAATAAAACTACAGCTATATCGAGGACACTTGAATGGTCTTAATATAATGCTCGTCGTCAGCCGTATTATTGTGACTAACGATGAATAGTCTATTGTAGTGTACTTTAACATGTAACGACACTTAACGACAGTTACAAACGAACCATTTCCAGTCAATTCACGATTATAAGCACGGACGACACATCATTATAGTGTCCATACACGAACACAATTGAACCTTTTTCAAGGTCTAGTTGGCAGCTTGGCACTTCTAGTTTTACTTTCACGCTATCTACTTTAGCTGTCACATTTGCATCTACTTTGCACTACTTTACTTTATACAGGGTGTCCTTAGCCATTGGACAAAGCCGAAATATGTACATATGCATTAGGGTATTTAGAACCAGTAGGATACAAAGTATCATCATAACTGGTGTAGCGGTTACGAAGAAATTAACAAATTACGATTTTTTACTTTGGAGCAGCCTGTATGTGTTAGTAGCTCCTAAGGTAATAATTCTGACATTAATAGGATTCTGACTTTTGACAAATTTAATGTCATCAATGTCATCATTGCCGCATATTTTCGAACAAATTTGTCAAAAGCACTGCCAATGATGAATACAGTATGTTTCTTTTAGTTGTCGATTATTGGAAATAACTTTTGTTTAAAAATTATTATTTTTTATCTTTTGCTCTTATTAAAAAAATATTAACGTTAGAGCATTCCTGAGGAGTAACCCTACGTGGGATTTCAGGGTTTGTCCAATGGCTAAGGTCATCCTGTATATTGTGTGAACTTTACCTATATATTCACTATTCATGTCACGTAATAGTATGGTCAAGTCTTGACAAACACCTCGTCCAATGTTCAATACAAATACATACAGGTTTTTGACATTGTACGTATAATCGAGGATTTACAGTATTTTTAATTGGCGATGAGTAATCAGTCGTGTTACACGCGCCGATCTAATGATATCTCTCATACAACAAACGTGATTTTTTGCCGTTTTTTGCGTAATGGTACGGAACCCTTCGTGCGCGTGTCCGAATCGCACTTGGCCGGTTTTTTTTCTACACTCCGTTGGCGCATGCGTTCAACGCAGTGTTTGTCGCATAAAACAACCGCGTGATTACTCCTTTGCTTTCTCATTGCTTTCAATATTTACTTCAACAATGACTTCAAATTGTGTGTTTGTACAGTTTACCTTTCCTTTAATTGCTAAGCGATAGCAATGTATTTCGCAGAAGCTAAAAAGTAATGGCCTTTTCACAAACTATAATAACCATGACCACGTTGTTATTGATTTCACAATGCTACAATGATAAGAACTGATATAAACTCAAGGTATGGTAAATTATCTTTTCCCCTCACTAGCTCGGAAAGTTGTCTTTTATCCTTCAATACAAGCGGGGAAAAACGCGTTTTATCCACTAGTGGGGAAAGTAATTTGACCTTGGATGGAGCGTGTTTAAGTAGCTTGACAGATAACAAAACGTAAATCGTTTATGACAATGATTCGTTCGATATTAATTATCATTAAATAAATGGTTTGAGAATCTAATGAAAAATACCAAATTTAGCTTTATTTAATGATTTTAAGTCATAAACCTTAAAATTCCATAAGAAACGTTTGTTTTTTATAATGATGTTAAATATAATTCTGAACGCACAAGTTGAGTCGATGCAATTTCAAAATAATAATAATGTGTATTGTGTATTTTGTGTATTTTTTGTGTGTAATATAATAGATAATGTGTATTTTCTAGTTAGTTTTATTGTTTTTCTTTAATCTAAGTAATAAAACATTGGATGTATGAGTATTTCAAAACGCATCGTTGACATTTCATACGTCAGAAATGTCAACATTGTCAACAATTTTTTTACTAAAAAACTTTTCTCACCGACTCGCGTAAAAATACACAACTTCCAGAGTTTTCTGTTATAATATCGTAAAGAAATGAGTGATTCCAGCGATGAAGATGATCTAACGCCTGTGGATGTTGCATTTTCCTCGCTATAGTGAGGTGAAAAGTTTTATGTTATACACGGGCGCAAATGTATTTTACTTCTCGTGTGTTGAAACACTCGGGGTTAAATATAACTTTGCACCCTTGTATAACAAATAACTATTTTTTTCTGAAAATACAAAAAAACATAATTCTCTTTAAAAACTGCTGAGAAATAATCGCAGTAAAAGGAATCTTTTAACATATTATGTAACAGACAATAAGCAGTCGGTCCGGTTTGTTTTGAAGATGAAAAGTGTCTATATGGCACCCATTGCATTAGTGAATATATATGTGTCGTTTTCAAGAAAAAGGTACCACATTGTCGCTTGCCATAAGAACGCTCTGACAGGTTTTTCGTAAAAAGATACAAGCAATTTTCGTTCTTATGGTAAACGACAATGTGGTACCTTTTGATTGAAAACGTCACATATTCAGAAACGACAGTCATGCTGACATTCGTATCGTACACAACCATACACAACGCACGAAACACGTCTTATTAAACGATACCTGGGTCATACACATTTTATAGCATGGTTCGCGTCTTTCCTGTAGACATAGCAAAGTTAAGGCAATCAAAGAAAGCAATTTTTACGGTAAACTTATAGGCGGAATACATTTTTTCAGTACTTGAGATGAGACTCAAATTAAGAAAAACGGGAATCATATGTCCCAGCCGTTAACTTTTATAACGTCAATACTGTTAGAAGTATTAGAACAAATTAAATTATTTACAGAATCTCATCTCTCTCGCTAGCTCGAAATCACATGGATGATTCAGTTAGAAGCTCGAACCATACTGTTCACCTTAGGGATGGCTAGGGGGCGCCGCCTTCAGTAACAAGTGCATATATTGGAAAATTTCGACCTATGCCGCTGTGGCCCAGTGGCCGAATGGCACAGGCACCTGCCACGATAGCAGAGGGCGCTGGTTCGATTCCAGCCTGGGGCACTGGAGGCCTTGGTCATTTTTTCTTAGTATATGACATTTATTTTCAGTTTTATAACGTCGTCCACAGAAGTGACCTTTTTCTAAAATGGGCTTGACCCACCTACTTGAAAGTCGTCACATAAATTCTACTACCTTATTGATTAATTCTACTACCTTATTGATTAATTCTACTACCTTATTGATTAATTCTACTATCTTATTGATTAATTTTCAGTGACCGTATGCCTATTCGCGATGAAGTTGCTGTGGGAGCCGTTCCACCGAGGGTTCTTCTGCGACGACGAGTCCCTCAAGTACCCCTACCACGAGAACACAGTCACCACGCCCATGCTGAGGTCATTTGGACTGGGGCTGCCCTTTCTAGTTGTAAGTAAACCTTGTTGCGGCATGAACTTTCTACAGGTTGAAATTTTATTCACCAGCCATACTCCGCGAGTCTGACTCGCACTTAGCGGGTTTTTTTTGACGATTTCGGCTTTGGGCCCATAATAAAAGTTGTTTAGTATGATCTATAAAATCACTACGCAGTGTGGTGAATAAAATTTCAAAGGCACAGTTTTTAAATATCCGAAGTTTTAACCACAAAAATGAGAATATAATACTTAGGTTCCAGATTGATCAACTACGGAGGTACCTAATACACAAGATAGGCTATGGAATTATTTCTTAACTACTCTCTACACTTCAGAATTGGCAAAGATAGATATAACTCCGTAATAGATGGATACAGTCTAAGGAAAAAACGTGCCTCGAAAATCACGAAAATTTGATTCTCGATCAGATGGCGCCACTAGTTTTGGGCTACACTCGTATAGAGGGCGTTGACTGTTTCGTTTGTTATTTATAATTTTAACGCATACCAGTGAAAGAACATGGGTCAAAATCATATAAAAATAATTAATGCAAATAAAAAAATCATTTATCCATATTTAAATACATTTTATCGTATTTTTATAAATATTTATTTTTAGTTTAAAAGTGTGTCGACAGATGGCAGTGAATTTACTGGGGTTTCAAAATTTACTATGACAGTACCGCTCTAGTATAAGTTACTCTATGGAATTGGGAAAACTACAAGCCTCTTGATCGCATCAGAAATTATCATCGCCAATTCGCCACACAAAATTAAAATCCATTTCAAGGCTGTAAATAAATATGACCCTTTCTCTGTACCCGACCAGCACGGCCCTTCTCTAGGATTTCCGTGCACAGTAAGTACGCTGAGAACGAAGAATCTCATCGACCCGACTGTTTCTATCTCTATCGCACGCGCTGTCCCGCCCATGATGAAGGCGGTCAATGACACTATGCAAGCGGGACAGAAATATAAAGATAACAAGCGGTTCAATGTACGAAATTCAATGTGTTCAGCGTGCCTACTTTAAATATATCTACATATCTTTTACGTGTCTTGTATAGCTCCTTCTTTTTTTTTAATACTACGTCGGTGGCAAACAAGCATACGGCCCGCCAGATGTTAATCAGCCTCCGTAGCCTATGTACGCCTGCAACTCCATCCCCTTCCCCTTCATCCCCTTCATCGTCTGGCTTTTGTCTAGAAACCTGAATAAACACTTATATTCTACATTATCTCCCCACAGGTATTGGTCTGTGAATGGATAATCCTGCGCAAGGAACCTAGTGACACAAAAGTATTCGGCTTGAGCATTCCGACCTGGATTCGTGGGCTGTACTGCACAGTGGTGGCCTTTGGCCTCGGCGCGTTGTTCGTTGAGTTAGCCACAGAGATCGCCAAGCAAGTCATTGGGAGACTCAGGCCTCACTTCTTTGATGTAAGTAGCTCTTTAATTTCACGCAAAGCGGAGGAGCGCGTCGCAACATCTGCCATAGTGCTCAAAAGGACGAAAATTTGAGCATCCCCGCTCCCCACCTGGATTCGTGGGCTGTACTGTACTGCACAGTGGAGGCCTCCGGCCTCGGCGCGTTGTTCAATTCAATTTTCTTTAATTAGCCACAAAGATCGCCAAGCATGTCATCGCGGGAGACTCAGGCCTCACTTCTTTAGTTAATGTAAGTATAAGTAGCTTTAGACGAAAGTTAGCTTTAGAAGACCGTTTTCATAAAACATACATAAAACAAAATAGTTCTGTATGACTTGAGGCATAACATCTTTTAAGTACAATCTTTGGTCACGTTTAACCTACATGTTGACAGCATGTTAATGTTAGAATCTATTAAGGAATAGATATATAATAAAGCTAACTTAATTATTCATCAACAAATAACAAGCATACTTCCCTGCTTGACTTGACCGGACCTTGAGCTCACCTAAGATTAGATTATAAGTCGATTTCGTAAATCTAGGCAATAGGCATAGAGAAACAAGTTAGATTAGAGTGCTCACTCCTAGTTATTAGCCCGAAAGCTTGACAAAATAAAGGCATGATGAGTAAGGGCGTCTGTTGCAAACGCCCCCGCCCGCACCTCCCTCAGTCAGCTTACTCGTCATTCTTTCATTATTTTAAAGCTTTCGGGCTAATAGCCAGTTGTATGGAGGCAATGTTTACACTTTTCTGTAGTTATAATATCCATGCCTATCACTATAAACTAAGCAAACAATGAGCCGGCAAGTTTAGACAATCAATAGGTATTATCTTATTTCCAGCTATGCCGGCCATCAATCGACTGCAGTTTACCAGAATGGCGCGGTCGCTACGTCCTGCCCTCGGAATACTACTGCACCAGCAACAGCAGCCAGATCGAGGACATGCGCAAGTCGTTCCTCAGCGGACACTCCTCCATCGCGGCCTACAGCATGGTATTCTTGGCTGTAAGGACCATTAATATCTTTCATAAGGATTTTACTCGATGGCTTTGTAAAGCTGTTCAGGTCAGGAGTGGCAGTTCTTTGCCGTCTTGAGTAGATCGTTGCAACATCTTCTCGCGCTTTGTTTAATGGTCTGCTGACGGGTGCTCCTAAGAATCATAACCTTAAAAACCTTTATAGCTGTGAGTATAGCTTACCAACTCTGAATAGTCTAGCTTATCGAGGACATACGCAAGTCTTTCCTCAGCGGACACTCGTCCTTCATTTATACTTTTTATCGCATTTTAGTCGCGAGGTATCCATCGAACAGAGCTGTTCCTAAAAGATACCCTTCGAAACTTCAATCAAAAATCGAAGGTGCTTCAAAACCGTAACTAAATTGTCCATCGTTATTTTACAAATAATTTAATTTATTACCCATTTTGGACTTTGTCACAGTGACAATAGTATGCATCAGGTCTCTAGCGACTCATATTGATTGTGTTTTGACAAGGTACGAGATGGGTCTAAAATTAAAATCTTTGACTTCACACGTACACATGCATTTTGGCTTTGAATTTTCAAACAAAAGACAAAAGTATAAATCTATCTTGCAGTCACGGAGCTGTACTTAGCATAATTAAGGACTGAATGACCGTGCTGAATTCTTTGTCGCTTTTTTTCGGTCTGCAATTTTATTGTACACAAAAGTTTGGTACCTATCTACCTACTTGGTATGATGGTATGACTAAGCGATACTCGTAAATAAATGAATGTCCGCTATTATAAAAACTCATGATTACATATAATCAGCAATCACCTTGGTTTGGTTACTAGAAATGCACACGTGATTTACTTGTACAGTCGAAGACAAAAATATCGATCCAGACAAATGGTTCAAAAATATGTAAACACGACTTTATTATCTAAGGTGTAAGAATATCACATAATATATTAATTAGGTGTAAGAGCGTACACATATTTTTAAAACTTTGGTAATGTATATATATTTATGCCCTTGACTGTAAGATAAAAGAAAATATGAAACATTGGTACCTAATTGAGGAATATAAAGACTCATCGAATTTAAACTAGGTAACATGTCGCGCGAGTGACTAAAAACACGTGAGTGATTCTAATATATGTACTTTTTGCTCCGGGTTTTTTTTCCTCCTTATTTTAGCGGTTTTCTGGTTGCATTCTGACTATACCAAAATTAGTAGATTATTAAATATTTCTACCCGAGCACGATATTAAACCTTTGCGAAGCAGTGGACAACTTGACTAGGTTCCTATTAAATTCCGGTTTCTACATCCTGTGATACATCCCCAAGGATGTGATAATCCCTGGGGTACATGCCCAGAAATAACCCTGAAATCATATAACATGTTATATTATTGTTTTTAGCTGTACCTCGAGCGGCGCATGACCTGGCGAGGGACCCGCGTGCTCCGCCACTCTCTTCAATTCTCCGCCCTCATGATCTCTTGGTTCACCGCGCTCTCTCGAGTGTCGGACTACAAGCATCATTGGAGCGACGTACTGGCTGGCTATAGCTTGGGCGTTGTCTTTGCTATTCTCGTGGTGAGTGATATAACATTTACTATAAGTTTCCATACTCTCTTCAAACCGCTCTCATGATCTCTTGGTTCACTACGCTTTCTCACGTCTCAAATTACGACACTGAAGTTTAACTTAAGAGCCATAAACCAAAATAGATGTCATATATTAAATAAAAGTGACGAAGCCCTCCAGTGGTGAAGGCCGGATTCGAACCGGCGTGTTTAACAATCCGGGCTAAGCTAACGCCTTGAACTCCTAGGCCACCCCGCCACGGCGGAACCCGTCCCAATTTCTCGACTATATGTCATCTTAATAAGACTAGGCGTCTTTGACCAACTCTAAGGGCAAGCAGTACGCGCTTGCACCTCCATAGCCATAGCTTATAACGGTCATAGGACGGAAATAATTATTTCGGTCATAGTCTGTATTACACCTTTATGACCTATTTATTCGATGTTCTTGATCGCTGATATGCTCCAGCGATGCTTATAGTCCAATGATTGCAAACACCACTTGAGGTAACGAGCACAAGGTCTTACTTACAGTCAATTATGGCATTAAGTAGTTGAGTTTTTACACTGTATCTTCATCATGATATTATGATGTCATGGCCAACGCCCAACGGCCATACTAAGTGACCTATTTATCTGCCTCTACCCTTGTGTTTAACTGCACACCTTACCACCGTAGGCTTAGTTAGTAGGAATGACTACTATGTCCAGCGTATGACATTGCTTTTATACCTATTTTATTATTGTGACATTTAATTTAATTTGATATGATTTGACATTGCCATTAATATTCTAGCTATTAAGATCGTTGACATTTAATATATTTTTATTATATTATTGATATAAACTCTGATGAAGTTATTTTATAACTTAGTATTTTCTGTGAATATTTTGTTTTTTGTTGTTTTTCGTTCTTGACATTTGACAATACCTAGGTTGGCCGTAGCTATGTATACATTGACATCTCTTTTTTTGTGACATTTGTTTTATTTATTAATTTTATAGTATTATTTGATTTCTGTTCTAATCTTAAGTTGACGATCTTTTAGTGAAAGCTTTTGTTTTATCCCTTTTTGTAAAATACTGCGCCTTTTTCTTTAAGAAATAAATATATCTAATCTAATCTATACTTTACACGAGTAGGTACGAGTTTAGTCTGCCTCCCCTGGTTTCGTTTTTATTTTTATTGAAGATAGTAGTAGTAAGTGTAAAAATAAGTAAATATTTGTTATAAAGCATGCAAACAAACAACTACCAGACAAAATATACAAATAGGTAGCTACTAATTACTATCAAAATATATCAACCGTGGAATAACAATCAGCAAATAACAATAACCGAATTAATTAAGTCGTCGTTTCATAAAATAATTAAAAAGTTACTAATTATAGTATAGTATAACCTGAAGAGTAAACATCTTGTCAATCACAAGTAGATATTAAAAACAGTTGGCGTAGCATAATTCAATGAGGTTGCAGCCCCATATAAACTGGTTGACGCTTTGACTGTTTTAGTTAACTACACATCCATAATGCCGGTTTTGAGGTATGTTGTATAAGGTTAGATGATTCCTAGAAGACAAGTTACAGTCAGGGTGTTGAGCAAAAGTCAAAGCGTTATACAGAACATTGAGGCCTGAGCCCTTACAAATTGGCTGAACGTGGTATGGTGACCTACATAAAACGTTTGTGTTTGTTATTAATTTATTTGGTCAAGTGAATGAAGAGTCAATGAACTGTGGCATAATTATTTATCACTGGTATGACTTTCCACACTAACATGATTACACAGTTGAGTTCTTAGGGTTATCTTTGAAGATAAAAGTATAATTAAAAATACGAGATCAATGAGTGGCTTGTACCGAAATAACACGCACATGTAAACAACAACACGTGCGACTTTGTGGGTGTTCAGCCATGTTCTATAAATTCTTAAATTTCTTTTTTTATGCATACAACCCTCCTGATAGTAATGTCACCGTAGCCTACGGACGCCTGTAACTACAGGGGGAGTTACTTTAAACATCTGTATACACTCCTTTTGTGAATAACCGCACACTATAAATAGTCCCTCGTGAACCGCAAAATAGGCTCTCTAAAGAAAAATAGGTCAAATAAATTACTTTAGGAGCGGTCGTTGTAGAGGTTCTTAAAGAAGGTTCAGAATTTAACGTATCATTCGTCCTTAGTCGGCGTTGCTCATATTATACACTAGCGACCCGCCCCGGCTTCGCACGGGTGCAATGCTGATGTATTGTGTATGTGTGATACGTATGAACCTTCCTCTCGAATCACTCTATATATCTATTAAAGAAAACCGCATCAAAATCCGTTGCGTAGTTTTAAAGATCTATGCATACATAGGGACAGACAGACAGCAGGAAGCGACTTGGTTTTATACTATGTAGTGATATGTCAATTTTGACAATTCCAAATTGAGCGTTCCCAATATGGTTCCGAAAGGAAATGTTGCAGTTTGGCAAAATTTACGTGGGGCTCCCATACAACAAACGTGATTTTTTTGCAGTTTTTTTGCGTAATGGTACGGAACCCTTCGTGCGCGAGCCCGACTCGCACTTGGCCGGTTTTTTATCGTATGCATTTGTTGCCATAGCCGTAGAAAAAGAATATGAGAAAAAAATCGTGAAATATCATTTGGTCTGTTAGTAAAAGTAAAAAGAGCTTTATTTCATTCCTTACATTACCTATTACAGATGTTTAATACTAATAGTTTATTATATGTAAATTTTTACTTATTCCAATTAAATAGACATGCATTATAGATTTTGATAAAAATTACTATTATATACTATATTACTTTTTTTTTTTTTATCGCGTATATATATCTTTACTTGAAAATAATTGTAGTGTATAACTAGCCTTATGAACCGATTTTGCATGTACAACCAGCCTTAAAGTTTGTAGTCTATGATTGTTCATTATTTTAGTATGTGGGTATTTTTGCACTTTGTAATTTTTCCTCAGTCACCCGTTGACCACGAACGCTGTAAAGAGTTCGAAACGTCGGGATGTATTATAAATTCAATATACGCGATATAATCCGTTTTCATAGTTTTATTTCATGAGTAACTATCGCGGTAACCGAAGACAATATTAAAAATTACTATTTTATAAATTATTTATGTCACGTAATACTTATTTACATTATTATTTACATTAGGTTACTAATAGCAAAAAAGAATTTGGCTAAATCTAGATTCAGGGGATACCCTACAGACAAAAATAAGGCTAAGTACCATGCTTTACGGAATCGTTGCAGTACAATGTGCCGAGATGCTCAGAGGCGACACATTCACAATTCCGTAGAAAATGGGAACCCCGCCAAAGTTTGGAAGTTCTTAAAGTCACTTGGAGTTGGGAAGCAACCTCAAAACTCAATCAGTGATAGCGTTGACCTCGACCAGCTTAACCTGCATTTTTCTTCTTCTGCCACTTTTTCTGGGTCAGTTAAGTTGGACACCCTTAACTTTCTTTCAAATATCCCAACTCCTGACTATCCCCCTTTCTCTCTTGCTCAATTTACTGACAGTGACGTTAAGAAGAACGTAATAGCCATCTCGTCTAATGCCGTTGGAGTCGATAATCTGAGCCGAAACATGATCCTTCCCCTCATTGACCTCATAGCTCCTATTATCACCTGTATCCTCAATAGCTCCATTTCTTCTAATGTTTTCCCGTCGCTTTGGAAAGATGCCGACGTCATTCCTTTGCCTAAAAAATCCAGTCCCTCCGCCTTCTCAGACTACCGTCCTATTTCCATTCTTCCTTTCCTCTCTAAAGTTCTAGAGCGTCTAGTACATCAGCAACTTACTTCTTTTTTGAACAGACACGCGCTCATGAACCCATACCAATCCGGATTCCGTACAGGCCACAGCACAACTACTGCTCTTGTAAAAATTACTGACGATATCCGGGCCGGTATGGATAATCGTAAGATCACGGTATTATCGCTTCTGGATTTCAGTAATGCTTTCAACACGGTTGACTTCGACATCTTGTTAGGCATATTGCGTTCACTTAATGTATCTCCTGCGGTAGTTGACTGGTTTCACAGTTACTTAGTAGGGCGTCGGCAGCGTATAAAGGCGGATTCCTATCGATCTTCGTGGTGCAACACGCTTGCTGGTGTCCCACAGGGCGGCGTGTTGTCTCCTCTTCTTTTTTCTATCTTCATAAACTCTATCACTTCCAATATTTTGTCCTCCTACCACCTTTACGCTGACGACCTTCAAATCTACTCTCAGGGCTCTGTTACCGATCTATCACAGACTATCTGCGCCATGAACACTGACTTGGAGAGTATTTTAAATTGGAGTAAACGTTACGGTCTCAAGGTTAACCCTACTAAAACTCAGGTTATAGTCATAGGTAGCTCAAAGCTCACTGCCCGGATTGATTTAGGTTCTCTACCTGCCATTGTGTTTGACGGTATTCAGATTCCCTACTCTCTCCAGGTAAAGAATCTCGGTGTCATGATGGACCAGAGTCTCTCTTGGGTACCTCAGGTGAATGAGGTTAGCAGGAAAATGTTTGCTGCAACTGCATCACTCCGCAGACTCCGTAATTTCTTGCCTTACGCCACTAAGATTGCGCTAGCTCAATCCCTCTTATTGCCCATATTAGATTATGCCGACATTTGCTATCTGGACCTTACGGAGGACCAGCTGAATAAGCTCGAGCGCCTCCAGAATCTCGGTATAAGGTTTATATTTGGTCTGCGCAAATTTGACCATGTGTCACAGTTCCGTTCTCAGCTCAAGTGGCTTCCTATTCGTCTTCGCCGTGACTCTCATGTTCTCGCCCTTCTCTATGGCATTCTCTTTAACCCCGCTACACCACCTTATCTCAAAGAGCGTTTCAAGTATCTCTCTTCTATCAGATGTTCTCAGACTCATATTCTTGCTTCTCCCTCATCTACTTCTAAATTTTATAATAGCTCTTTTACCTTCCGGGCTGTTCGGCTGTGGAATGCTTTACCAGTAGAATTAAGATTAGCTAAATCTCTCCCCATATTCAAAAATCAGCTAAAACTATACTTTCTATCTCTGCCTTAAGTTGCCATTTTATATATTGTATATATGCTTGTATAAATATATATTATATATATATATATATATTGTATTGTATATTTATTTGTGTGTTAGGTTTCGTTTTAATACTTATATGTATAAGTAGTAATTGTAGTATGTGTGTTTGTGTTTAATAGTCTCCATATTTAAGCTCTTTGCACTACCTGTTGACTTTTGTATGAGTTCTACATTTCCTGCTACCCAAAGGTTGTCTGGAAGAGATCGCTTTTTAGCGATAAGACCGCCTGTTGTTACCTGGTTCTATTTTTTCTTTAAATATTTCTTTGTAGTTTTACATGTATGTAAAATGTATAATTTTGGTGCAATAAAGAATATTTACTTACTTACTTACTTACTTTACTTATTTTTATATTTAATTACTTTTAATGTAAGGACCGCCTGTAGCGGTAAAAGCGGTCTGTTAGTACTCCAATATTTTCAAATAGCTGGGGTACGGGGACAGCTGTCATCTCAATAAAATTTAGCATTTTAATTTAAAAGTTATAAATTGTAATAAATGACAGTTGTCACCGTACCCAAGCTACGTAAAAAATAGTATACCTACTTACATTGTTTGTGAACCCAAAAGTCTTACTTATGTTTTTTTAATAATTTTAGGTGTACTGTGGCATAGACCTGGTCCAGAAGAAGAAGAACCACATCATCGTGCCTCAAAACGACGTGTACGTCATCGGACCGACTCACGCGTAGTAAGCGTGAGTCTACTACGCGGCGTAGAATACTCTGAAAGCAGTGGCGTAGATATGCGTGGGCGAATGGGGCCCTCGCCCACGGCCTCGCACTTAGGGGGGCCTCGCACTCCTCGCAGAGCCAACCTTTTTGTTACCTTAGAAATACATTGAAAAGGGATCGCATATGTGGTTCCGCCCACGGTTATTTACGCTACGCCACTGCCTGAAATAACTAGTCTTAGTACAAAAAGTCGCTGTAATTAAGATTTTTGCTGCAACCAAGAGGATAAGATTACATTGACGTCGTTTATATACGTGAAATCGATATAAAAGATAAAATTAAGAATATAAAATTATATGTTGACGATTTCCGGGCCCGGGCCGAGTCAACGGACACTTCGTTTTGTATAACAGGTGACCGATGATCACGTGATATTTTCTATAGAAAATGAAGTGTTGGACACCTCGGCCTGGACCCGGTCCGTTCTAACGTGGGTCATCCTTTTTATTCAGGCACTATGCGGAAAACTTATGAAGTAAATAATTAGTAACATTCGTGCTAGTTGAGATTATTTCGTCATGATACCTCATTAAGTGTCCGATAAAAAAATTACGGAGTTCTTCCTAGTAGCAAAGATACATGTATATCTTCTAACCTTTTTCTTTGCTAGTAGGTAGATTAAGCTCTAGGTAGATGTAATAATGTAAAGTAATAATTAATTTTAATAAAGTTATCTGTGATATGAACTTACTTTATCTATGACAATATTACACAAATGAGGAATATGTTGTTCTTATCACTGTCTTCCTCGTTTAACCCGTGTTCAATAAAGAAGAGTATATTATTCTATTACCTGTTAATAGTTACAAATATTATACTCCCGATACTCCCGATCAATGTGTAAAAATTTTTGCTTAGCTTGCTTATTTCTGATAATTGCATATGTGTTCTTGGCTATAATGTAAATATTAAAATCAATTATTATACAATATGATACCTATGATAAACTACAGCGTGATATTTAGCTAATTTAAAAAAAACAACGCACGTACTATTCATATTTGAAAGCATTTTACTTTTCAATTTTAATTTAATGCCATCAGATATTTTCTATTAAAAATGTATACGAAAACTAGTATTTAATCACACTGATTTATTCTCCGAGACCACGGGGACAACGCCGTCCTCGAAACGTCGGAGGTAAATTTAAAACTTATTTTACGCGATTAAGTCCCGTCGTTGTAAATAATAATGTAGTATTTAATCAGTATGACTATAAGTAGTAAATTTGTTAAGTATTTAAATTTATTGGTTAAAATACCTGTACTATCCAAAATATATAAATTTAATTATATCAAATATTTAATTTAGTCAGTTTTTATCTGACTTCTATTTTGTATTATAATCTCATTAAATATAAATAAGGTCTATGTGTTATAGTTAAATTGTATTTTATAAGTAAATCAATGAATCGATACACAATAATAAAATAATAATCAACATAATTTTTTGTTTCAATAGATCATACAATTCATCTTTTGTTCTCAAATACCTGAGTATATACCTATAAGTACCTGGTTAATACATGTTATGGGACATACAAAAATCAACATACAGGCCCATTCGAACGCATACGTACTCTAAGTGATTCAGATATCGTGCATTTTACTCGTACTTGTCCCATACATGTACAGTCAAAGACAAAAATATCGATCCAGACAAATGGCTCAAAAATATGTGAACACGACTTTATTGTCTAAGGTGTAAGAGCGTACACATATTTTTGACCCTTTGGGAATGTATATATATTTATGCCCTTGACTGTACACCTAGTACTGCCGTAAAAGAGACGCGCCTGCAAGATAGTAAATAGCAAATATGTTTTAAATTAGACCCGTCGTTATCTTGGCACCGTTTTATGGTTTTATTATACTTATTTTATTATCTAACTTGTTTGTTAATGTATTGATGTTCTATAGCTCTAAGGCTGCATTTCCACCAAAGATGTGGATGAGAGATGCGAGGATCACTTCATTTACCTATCCTCGTTTGTGACTAGGGCCCTAGAGGCCGTAATTTGTCGTTTTGGACATTACTGGCTCGTAGCCAACGTGCCAATCGTTAAGGCTCCGTAGCGTATCGTAGTCATCCCTCTCTATCACTCTTCTACACTAGTGCGACAGTGACAGATGTCGTTCGCTACGGAGCGTTAACGAAAGCACGTTGGCTACACCGGCTAAATGCTTATGCTAAATGGTATTTGCTTCAATACCACGTGGATAAAGTAGATATTGCTCCTATAAAAACGCAAGGGGTTATATTTAGTTGACATTACAAAAATTGATAATTTATTATACCTATAATATTTACTATTTAGTACATAGTTAGTTAACAACAAGTTACTATCTAAATTATTAAAAATTCTATTCTAAACGTACAGATTTAGACGCGCAGTAAGGCCTAAAAGGCTGTGATGTATTATGAGTAGAACCAAAATGATGCGAATGCTACAATTGCTCTGTCAATTAGTTAGTTTAGTTACCAAACTAGGTATTTACATTTCTTTATTAAAATTGTTCACATTTTATTTTTAATATATTATATAAGATAAGATAATAAAAATATATTTGTTAATATCAGCTGTTGACAAAAATCGCGTTGATGTCTTTTATACGGAGTGTTCAAAAACTTATTATGGAAACATCAATCAAGTCAATGTATTGCACAGCCTTTAGGCGGGCCAGGACAGATTCGTATTAAATCAGTTGAGGTTTAGGCCTTAATCTGAGTAAGTACGACTCTAAGGTTGCCAGTTTCTATTTAATTCGGATTCTAAATAGGTTTCATTATGAATAGGGCATTTTCTAAGTTATCCATGTTCCTAAAATGTTAGGTTATTAAAATCTCTAATTCCTAGCACTTCAGATTCTCATTATGCCGAATTCTGAGTAGGACAGAAAATTACATATTAGAATCTTGGTATGTGTAATTCCGAGTACGACCGATTCGATGTTGATCGGATTCTGTTATAAAAAAAAAATTAAAAAAATATCCACAAAATACATACCATTATGCCAAAATAGATACTTGTCCATTGAATATTTCCTTCTTACCCTGAGTCGACGTAGCCCCGCTATGCGGGGCTCCTATTTCTCGGCGGTTTGCCCTTCGGGCATCTAAAGCAACCTAACGAACCTAACCTACCTACCTATTGATTTAGTGTGACGTTATTCATCATTAAAATATTCTGTTCAATTTCTTAATCGAATCGTTGCTAATCGGATGAGATAAGAAACTGCATTAGTCCTAATCCAACTCGTTACCAATCTGACGTAGTACTGTCATGTCACGGGACCCCTTTATTCGAATCTGTCCTACTCAGAAATTGGTTTAAAGAGAAAGTGACTTCCATATCATAAGTCGTATATCGATACTGCTTTATTCAGAAACATACCTATAGCAAATCAGAACTCAACAGAGTCGTACTTACTTAGATTCTGGCCTAAAACCCAACTGCCTTAATACGAATCTGTCCTGCCTGGCCCACCTAAAGGTTCACTCACGTTACACATAAAAAATACATTGTTTTAATTGTGCGTTATGTACGGAACCCTTGGAACGCGAGTCCGACTCGCACTTAGCCGGCTTTTTTCTATACATTAGTTGGTGGCACAGATTTAATATATACGCTAGATGGTGCAAATACCACGATTTGTATTGAAACCAAGCGTGCCGACTTTTTCATACAAAATTTACGCATAATATTATAATTTTAAAATTACTTATCTGTGATAGGAAATATGTTCTTGCCTTTGGGTGCTCGCAATTTTTGGGCTTTTGCAGTTAATTATCATGCAACGAAGCATTTTTTTAAGTTTTCACGGACGTCCGGCTGCAACAACGGGCGGCGTGGACTGTAAAGCGCGACGGTCAACCTCGACGCTTAGTCAGGGTTCGGACACGTGAAGTAGATGCATTTGCGTCTTCTATGGTATATTTATTTCTGTGGTTGGTGGTATAAAATGAAATATATTAACGTTTTTTAAACTTGGCAAACATGTGATAATATTTAGCATTCCTGATATTCCTGACAAAAAAACAAATCGAAACTAAATATCTGAAATGCCATCATAGCAGTTATTAATTCTAAACTTTATTACACATAAAAAGAGTACAACAGGCGGACTTAATGCCACTATAGGCATTCTCTACCAGTCAATTATAGGGCAAAACAGAAAAGTATCAAGGTATTCTTTGCCTTTATTTGATACGCGGAAATAGTTATTTACGATACAAGTGCGGAAAAGAGGAAATTCGAAACGAGTGACGATAAACACAACCGCAGGGAGTGTTTTAAATCGACACGAGTTGCGAATTACCTATTCGCACGTGTATTGTACAACGTTTTACAGTACATATGGCCCTTTAAACTTTTGACATGTGCACGAAAAGTGCGCTTTTACGCACTAGTGCGAGAAAGTAGCACCATATGTACTGTAAAGCAATAAATGTTGCTTTGTTGTGTTGTAAATTAAGATCCGCGAACAGTCGCTTGTACTGGTATGTAGAATTAGAGAGAGAGAGAGAGAGACCCCTATACAGTTGTATTATACAACAAGTTTGTCGCGTCTCGTTTACAATATAAAAATATTTACAATACGTATCATCCATGAAATTGTATCCTAATCAAACAACACATACAAACTTTACCACACCATTCACAGCAAACCCCAAAAACACACAAAATCCGAAATCGATTACAAGCACTTAACCAAACAGCATATATCAGATCCTCTTCCACTTAATTTCCACCCTTATAGCGTGAGTTTTAAGGTTGTATTTGGGTATTGAGAGATATAATACTTTCTCCAAGCCGCTTGGACGCGCGGAGTGGCCGCGCGGCGTCTGTCGACCGGCCATAGAGTAACAAATCGGGACTTTGTAGATGTGACACGTTTCATTCATAAACATGTCATTGTAAGTAAAAGTACTTGTTGGCACCATGGAGACTGTGTTGGCACGTTGGCGGAGATCGAAGGAGTCAGGAGTCGGAGGGAAACCAGCGTGTCCCATAGATGGCGCTGTTAACGCAAGTTAACAGTACTTATCTAACTAAGAGTCCGTCTAAGTTAACTTCGCACCAATTTGAATAGAACAAAGTGAGGGACTGATTTATAAAAATGTGTTCATATAAGTTTGAAATCAATGATGACTTTTTCAAACTTTGCCATTGCAAATGCCATGCAAAGTTAGCTTGGTCCCACTGTAATAAATACGTTATATTTGAACTGAGATGCCTGGCCACCTATACAGACTATATTGCTGTAATCACAAGATAACTTAGACGCGCAATAGCAACACTATGTGAAACGTCACAAGTATAGTCGGCATAAAATAGTAGATATTAAATAATATGGAACTAAATAAATTTCATAGTAAATTGTGGCCATGTTTAAGCATTTTACGTCAAAAATGAGACAGTTACGTAGAAAGTGGCGCCCTCATTTAATTTCTATTATTTTATGTCGCACTGTACTTAAGCTGTCTTGCAGTATGTCAACGATGTCAACTAAAGTTATCTCGGAGTAAATTAGCGGCCGTTGTTCAAATTTTTAAAGTAAATCATTATAAATCTTAAAAAATATTGACCGGGTTTTATTTAAAATTGTGTAAATACATTGTGTATAAGTTAAAACAAAAAAAAAACCTGACTCATTGAAAGGATCTCGAAACTGGAATGTTTACAATTCACGGACCAGCCTTATAGGTTAGTTTCGACATGTTTCGATAATATTGATATTCTTATCGTATGTATTTAATAGTATTTAAACAATGCGTAGATAATTAATAGCTATTTCTTTCATTCATTAATTACTATTTTATTATCATGTGACATTGTACATGCACACTCCCTCCTACAACAAAAATAATAGCAAAAACGCACTTAGATAATAAATATGCTGCGCTGCTTCTATATTACATAGTAAATGCCTGTTTCAAAAATCCCTTTAGTACCTACCAAATATAATTCTGTTAATCTTATAAATTATGAACGTAAATAAATAAATAATAGATATATAAATACTACTACTGAATGGTTAACTGGATGAGATGGAGGGATGAGTTCGTATTTGTACAATAAAGAGTCTAATATTACTACCGTACTGCTTATTTGAGTAGGTAGGTATAGTGATTTATTCTCTAGAAGTACACATTCTCAGTTCATTTTGTAGTTCAACATAAAAAGTTCATGTGTGGAATTGTGTAACAGTGACTTGACTACAAATGACATAGGTAACTAAGTTATAACATAATTATTAATTACGTTATTAGATAATTCTTGCATAAATAAACTTGCATTTTATTTCCATTTGTGCCTATGATATGTCAATTACTTTTAATTTAACATCCACACTCAGTTGGCAACGGTCTTGCCTCAATTATCGCCCTTGAAACCTAGGTCTCCGATTGACGCCATACGCCGCATTCAGCGTCACATTCTAAAAAAATATTCTTTCTGTCTTAAGCGTGTGCTAGACGGTCGCTGACAAGCCTTCAGACTGTCTGACCTTGGTCTGACCTTGGTAATGTTTGTATGAAATTTTGTTGGAAATAACTGTCTACACGGTCCGTACAGACCAAGGCCACGCGGTCCGAGAGGGCTTTAGTCTTCCCATTCAATGTCACACTGGTATGTAGCATATGACGTCAATGTCCTAAATGGGATCAATCAAATGACAAAACTTATTTCGTTCTCATTGAAAAGACGCAGCCTCTCTGCGGGCACTCCCCTTTACCCACAAGAGCCTCCTCACTCTTTGCGCGCGCGCACTCTCTTGGACCGTAAACATTCGCGGCCAGTGCTCACCCGGCCTCCGCGGACGCCGCTCGCGTCGTGTACCCTGTGTATGTGTACCGTGTACCGCGTCCCGTGTACCAGTACCGTTGTTCGTAGTGTTGTGACTGTGGGAAACGTGGATGCTTTTCAATGAGTTTTGGAAACGTATGTCTTAAGCTATAGAACCTAGTAGAGTAACTTGTTTGCTCTCTTGGGCGCAATTAGATTCTTATGGTGACATGAAACCGTAGCTGTATATGCTATGAGTTGAAATGTCTTTAAATGTGTAGAAACTAGGACTTAAAGTACCTAAATACCAAGCCAAAATCGGCTTACGCATAAGTAACTGGTTGACGTTTTGTCAAATTGATATGTAGTTGGACCCTCCACGTCCAAAAGAGAGGTATGGGCACTGTGAATGTCATCTCGCTTTGTGTGGTAGGGCACAGCACAGCGGATGTCATTCCAGATCTAGAGCAGAGCCCAACTGGGGAAGAACCTCCACCTTACAGAAAATCGCAGCCAAATAACACTAGACCCTACTCATAGTGTTGCGTTCCTGCCGGTGAGTAAGGTTGCCAGAGCTCAACGAGGGTGCGGTGTTAGGGTCGGCAACGCGCATGTAACTCCTCTAAAGTTGCAGGCGTCCATAGGCCACGGAGACTGTTTAACATCAGGCGGGTCGTATGCTTGTTTGCCACCGACGTAGTATAAAAAAAGTAGTAATAGTAGTAAAACACTTTATTGTACAAAAAGAGACATAAAACAGGAAAAACACACATCATTGGTACAATGGTGAACTTATCCCTTTCGGGGATCTCTTCCAGTTAACCTTTGAGCAATTGATATGTCATGTTACTTAGGTAGTCCGATTTTCACTTGAATAAAACAAAGTGAGGGCGTGTCATTATTTAAGCAATATTTTCATAGAAATTGGTAATTCAAATGACGACATTGCCACACTTTGTAATTGCAAATGCCATGTTAGACTTTACTTCAGTGTGTATAGTGCTTGTATAATCCTTTGACGTTTTACATTTTTGATAATTTTATTAATAAGATTTATGAAAATTTATACTAGGTATAATTTCGAGTAAAATAAATCAGTTTTGTATATTCAGGATAATTTAAATAGCTATACAACCACGCTTATACCTATAATATATCTAAGAAAACTTTTCCAGTTAACAGCAAATTCCTGCCCAATGAGTGGAACTGATTATTCAATAATACAGAAATAACTGTACTTGCTCTATATTGCTGGCTCGTATTATTTTCTCAGATTTCCGCTATGAAGTTACTCATTGAAACGACGATATTGTATCATCTAGGTTTATGTGTTTTCTCAAGACTCAAGACGAACGGCATAAGTGGCCATGACACAGGCAAGTGCTAATGTTCACAAGGATTTTAATACTACCGCAACGCAACTACGTAGATTGAGTATATTACTTAACCACGTGGCGCAGACAAAACACACAACAATTTTGTAACAAAATTGACACAATTAAAGTTTTATTCCATCATTCAGAAAAAAACGTGACCAGCAAAAGTACCGTCTAAATATTCAGCTAATTAGGTAGGTACCTAATAGGTTTCACCGTTTGAAATTATTGCATTATTTCTTTATTGTATTGCAGTCATATTCATAATACATTAGGTGTTACAGTTTGAGGATTGTAGGTACATGACACCCTGTAAGGGCACTAAATTTTTCTTAAGTCTAGGTACTTACATGCATCTCAATAAAATCTATATTTATAATTTTATATTTTATTGACGTGATGTCAAGTTCGTAAAGAAAATTAGTAAAATAATAAAATAATGATGCTAAATATTAAATGTTAAATGTCCAGGTTAATTTATAAATAGATTTAAATAATATGAAAACAATATGGTTAATATTTATTAACTATATGTCATTTTAGAGATTGCATAAATGTCAATAAATGTTTACAATAATATTTCAATCAAATTTAATGAATTAAATTACCTTAACGCTCTACATTTAAAATCTTTCTGGGATAGACATACAAACGTATCATACTTACGATCAGTTACCTAATGAAGTTATCAAGGCACTGATGAAACAATGCAAATATATATACTATACTTATACAATGTAGGGGCCGTTGACTGAACGGTGATAGGAAAACAATACACAATGAAAATTCTTCGGGAAAAATATACTTATGTAAAAAAGACACTTCAAATCAGTTCATATAATGAAAGATTTAAAAGGCATTTGCTAAAATCACAATGACTCAGACTTCCGTAACCTTCACTTAAAGGTTACATTTTGCATATTAAACTTCCCGTTATAAAAATTAAAAAGTATATTCTGAAAATTATTTAAGAATCATGCTTAATCTTATAGACCCCAATTCAGATTTGACACTTTGTTTGGGTTTAAAATGGTTTTGATACTACTTTGACGATCGTCTTGTTAATTGGTTCGCATCTCACGCGTCACACGTCAACGTAACTTTATAGACCAGGTATGAATTTTCTCAAATGATTTTTACGCCTCACACCCTGATCTGTTAAACAAAAGCTTTTTGTTTCTTTTGTTCAGCGGTTACCAATGCTACCGCTACTGACTGAACGGGAACAAACTCGTTTAAAAAGAACTTTTACCGACCTATTGATATGGTTCAAATTTATGTAGCAGCTCTGTATTCTGAGGCCACACAGGCAACCGATCGTCCTTCATTACCCAAACTCGTTATCTCAGAATAAGCTGTTACATTTTGAACCATAATACTATCACGATAGTTGGTTTTTAACGACATGGTTGCTTTGGCACGCGCTCGGCACGCGACTAAGGCGCCTCTCCATAAAAGAAACAAAGGCTTTTGTTTAACGGATTAGGAGCTGAGGCCTAAAAATAATTTGTGAAAATTCATACTATATTTCGCATGAACCAATTAAAGTGAGCGATCTACCAGGTGGTATCAAAACAGAATCAAAACCCTACCAAGTTGTTATATCTGAATCGAGGTACTAGAGTATTTCAATATTACATTTTGGCTTAAAGGTCTTGTAACCAGGCCATAAAATCCAAAAAAAACAATATTACATTTAATTTTTATTTACAAGGAAGTGATCAAATCATAAAGTTCATGTTTATTTGAATGAAATGTAGTTTTGTCAGTAAAACGACGTACCTATATGCATATAGATGATTTCCTGATTCAATTCAATTACTGAAGGCGATAAGGCCGGGTCTTTAGCATAATCCTAGCGTGTGAAATGTCACATCCCATTAGGGACATACACATTTTATAGTATGCTTAACGCGTTAGTGTCTTTTCTGTAGACATCGTAAAGTTAAGAGAATCCTTAAGAATATTCATTGGAAGAATAGGCTGCAATTTCACAGGACACAAAGGTAACTTTAATTTTGGAAATGGAAAATTTAGATTTCTATACAAAAATATGAAAAGTTTTTGCAAGTGGAAATTTTGAAAACTTTCCGACGGGACATGAGTATAGTCTAGTCTTCAATTGTTAGCTGATCCCTATTTACTTAATAGTAAGAATCAGATTATAATTTAGTGTTTCTCAGCACACTTGCACCATCCTACTTGATCCCACTAACCCGAGGTTAACCGGTTATCCCGTTAACTCGGTTTCAAATTGTACCGGTAACCATGGTAACTCCAGGTTTAACCGGTTAACTCCGGGTTAGTGAATGGCCCTTATTAGAATAAGAAAGCTGTCCAACTCATAATGGAATAGAGCAGTAGGTAGTTATCCCATATTTTCTGACGCACATAGCAACAAAGTCAATACGCAAATCTCACGGAAATGGTCAAAAATGTAAATCCCAATGAGTGTTTTAACACGAAATGTAGGAATAACGTTATCTTTAGTCTGTATTCACATCACATCCATACAGCACGGAACCGGTTGAGGCGTTCCAAGAATGCTTCTACAACAGATTATAATTTAATATTACATCTATAAAGCTGTTTTTGAAATAAAAACGGTATAATTTAATATAACTGTTATGATAAGATAATAATAAGTTATGATAAGTTATTTTATGGCATTCTTTCAGATTACTTTGTGGCAGAAAAGTAAGGTTATGAATTTCTATGATTAATGAACAAGTAGATATAGGTATATTTAATTTACAATTAGTTATCATTTATTAGTCTCTGTTCTGTTCTGTTCGTGTAGAACTAGGGAGGGGCTGGCTCACCTTCAAGATTTAAGGACCTCGCCTTAGAGCGTTTTCACATTGTCCGATCCGACATCGGTTCGAAGTAAAATATACAACATATGTATTTTTCTGTATTTATTTATTCATTTAAAAAATCTGCATGGCAAATAAGGCGGACTTCATGCCACAGGACACTCTAACATCTGTCTGTTCTGTCTTTCCCACCCGACGTCCGATATCGAATTGGCACTACCGATAATTTCAGTCATAGGCCTTGCTGCATACGTAAGTAGGGACAAAGCTATTTGTTAGAATGAGATAATGATATTCATCTCTAATTTTGTAATATAGCTGTGTCCCTACTTACGTAAGTAAAACTTACAAGTGTATCTTAGGCCATATACCTGTAAGCGTAAGAAAAATATCAGTGAGTAATCCAGACTTAGGAAGTTAGCGGATAACCTGATCTATCAGAATTGCAAGCAAGATTTTACCGCTACTATTCACTACTGTCAGACGCAAATTTTTTTGGCCAGCCACATTAGGGCTCACGCTAGACAATGTCCATATTTTTTATCTGGGGTCACCGTCATCGAAAACGATGAAGGACTATTATATACTACTGTCAGAGTTTTAACGCTTCCATTATTTATATGGTAAAGTCACTCACGCATAACTTAAGTAGTTCCAATTCTACGGCATTAGACAATCTACTAATGTATTCACATCCCGAGATAAACTAGACCAGTAAATCGAATTACAAAGCGCGGCGTGGGCCCGATTATGCCGTCAGTGACAGCTGCTATACTAACTTGAACAACTTCAAACGTAGATAAGATATTATATGGGGCGATGTGTGATCTGCGGTTTTCCATCAATGACAGTCAAAGCCGGTTCAATCGTCAGTTGTACTGTAAAGTGTATTGCTGCACGCGTAGATCCAACCACGCTGAGTTTGCTTTGGCTTGGCATTGACAGCGCATACATGATTCCATATCCTACAGCCTCCTAATCCAAAGTTTAGGCAACGAAGCTTGCTGAGTTGCCTAAGGGAGGTACGAGATTGAAATGCTTGATTATATCACTATTGTACCTATATACAATACTTTCTCTACGAGTCATTTAAATAATACTTTTTTTACTATAAAACCTAAATAATTAATGAAAATTGGTACTACAAAAATGTAGTACAAAAGACATCAACGCGCGACTATTGTTGCCCGTTTAGTCTTTTTTAGAGTCATTTTGTTTTGTTTTATAATTTAACGAAACTATAAAAGTGTAACTCCGATTTTTCATGATTTAAATATCATCAAATTTAATAAGTACTATAGATAGGACCGTGAGCCCTAGGATATCTGCCTGGATGCCATAGGTACTTGATATAACATTATCATGAAAACAGCGTGGTCTAACTCTACGAAGTCAATTTTAAGAACTCCCACTAACCGGGGTTAAGCGGTTAAACCGTTAACCTAGTGTCAAATTGTACTGGTAATCATAGTAACTCCATGCAGGTTTAACCTAACCTAATTTGAAAACTATTAAATTGCTTTACAAGTTTACATGTTACAAATTTCGATTGTTTCCAACCCTCGCTCGGCCTTGCACTTTACTATCTTATTCTTCGTTTCATTGAGTAAGAAGTAAAAGGCGTTCGCGATTAGCCCTTCGGCACCCACAGCCCTCCTACACTGCCACCCAATCCGGCCGCTGACCAGCCCGCCAAAATCCGCTCCTACACAACTATATCACACTTACCTATCACGAAAAACGCTATAACCCTTAACACAATGTAATAAAAACTGTTGTAGTGTTTGCAAAATGTAGAAATAACCTAGTTTTTATGTTTTCCAAATTCTAGTGGTGTCGTAAAACCATTTCTATATTGTGAAATTATGCTTATGTACATTTTTGGTGGTCTATTATTATGCTGATTTCTTCCTCCAGTTTTATTAGCTTTGACGCCTTTTCGCTGTATATTTTTAAAGGATGGCCAAATTGTCAATTTCCTTTTAGGATAGATGCGAAAGAGATAATATCAATAAATCTGTAATAAAAATGATCTCATGCTCAGAATACTTTATCAAACATTTCTAAATATAGTATTGGTAGCCAACCAGTAGCGGAGTAGGTAAAAACATACAACATAAATCTCTTCCCTTGGGTCGGGTTGGTAGAACGCACGTATACGAAAAGTAGATAGCTAAGAAATTCCACAGAAACCATCATTGCAGAAAAACAACCCCCGGATATACACAAAACTTATAAAATATATATATAACCTTAGAAAACGTAATGGAATGAGTTAGCGTTATTCGTCTTTCATGTGGACATCTTATAGTTAACGCTATCTCTACTGAGCTAGTTCACTTATCCAATTTCCATTAATCCATAGCCATTATTTATTTAGAGTGAGCGCGTGGCCTTTGTGCCTGAGGCTCACACACAATTGGCCACGCGCGCAGGCACAAGGCCACGCGCTCACACAAAATAAATAATGGCTTTTGTTTAACAGAATGCCATTGTTAGTACAGGTAAGTGAACGAGCTTAGTAGAGATAGCGTTAACTATACAATAAATGTACTTTAAAGCCTAATTTCCTTGGTGGGCCCTAATAGGCATTTGGACGCCCGTTCCGGAACATTTTTGTCCCATTTTTGTTCCACTTGACATCGACTCGGAAGGTATTCATGTAAAGTAGTCTAGTTTATTAAGCGATCTAGCCGACTTTCCTGCGAATGCGCCGCACGACCACATAAACAAGTTGCGGGCTATCATTATATTGGCACGTTCCAATAGTCACCGCGGGTGCTGCGCGGGCGCAAGGCACGGGCGCGAGCGATTCACAACGTCCTTGACCGCAGCAAAGCGAAATAAAAGCTTCGTAGGGCCTAACTCGACATCGGAAATCGAAAATTCGTTATCTGTCCCTCTAATATTCGGCATGACATGCAAACATTTTGAGTCACAATTATTATGAAAACACAACGTTTGCTAAGATATATATTTTTTGTTGAACAGAGTGAATGAATGTAGTTAGTCAATCCAATCAGACCCATGATAAAAATAAAATATTTTGGAATTAAAAAAATGCTCAAAAAGTCTTCGTATTTAACAACTTTCCAAGAATACATTTTAAATAATAAATATACTTAGTTTTTGGTTATTTTTATTATGTAATTTATATTTTTAGGTAGGCGCAACAGAAATTCGGTATTCGTAGACCGAATACCGAATAGTAGTTTTATTTGCACCTAAATGGCCCAAATAGGCAACATATATGATCCTTTCTGTCCTAGGAAGATATAACTAAACGGAGTAGCCATTAACAGGCGTTCCCCTCTGTCGAAAATAGTCGGCCAATGGTCATACACAATGTATGAACTGACGTTTCTGACATGGCTATTTTTACGTTACGTATACATTTGACGTTCTCCTCCCCCGCAAAAATCGGCAGACTTTTTTGTACAGAAAATTACAGACGTGGCGTCTCCGTTTAGTTATATCCTCCTAGGTTCTGTCTTTGTAACGATTTTACGCGTTTTAGGTCTCTTTAGCAAATAAAATCGCTTCCGCTCCTAACTAGTCCCACGCATCGCCGCGAGCGCAGCATCTAGCATGCATTGCATCGCATTGCATTGTTAATAAACTACATTTAAACGTTTCTAGAACTGTTGCATTGTGGAAATTAACGGGTACCATGCACAGACCTCACGATATTATACTTAAGTAGATGTTTGAATTAATGTAGTGGTTCTGTATGTACAGCCGCCATCAGATATATCGGAGCGGGCAAGGTGTTCACAATATCTGAACACGCGCTCTAACGCCTTGACAATAGAGGCGTGTTCAGATATTTGTGAGCCCCTTGACCGCTCAGATATATTTGATGGCGACTGTACCACTGGTTCATTGGTTCCTACTCAACCTGAGTATTATTTTTGTCCTACCTTTAGTGAGCATTCAGCCAAAATGCCTCTTGTGAATGCTACTATTTAGGGTTCCGTACCCAAAGGGTAAAAACGGGACCCTATTACTAAGACTCCGATGTCCGTCTGTCTGTCTGTCTGACCGTCTGTCACCAGGCTGTATCTCATGAACCGTAACCGTGATAGCTAGACAGTTGAAATTTTCACAGATGATGTATTTATTTCTGTTGCCGCTATAACAACAAATACTAAAAACAGAATAAAATAAATATTTAAGTGGGGCTCCCAAACAACAAACGTGATTTTTTGCCGTTTTTAGGGTTCCGTACCTCAAAAGGAAAAAACGGAACCCTTATAGGATCACTCGTGCGTCTGTCTGTCGGTCTGTCCGTCTGTCACAGCCTATTTTCTCCAAAACCACTGGACCAATTAAGTTGAAATTTGGTATACATATGTAAGTTTGTGACCCAAAGACGGACATGTTTTCATTCATAATTTAAGAGCATGGCTCTTGTCGGTGGAGTATGCGCCAGTTTTCTCGGTCCTCGGCCAGGTTCTTTAGGTCCCTGTAAGACACGACATTTGCTTTCGCTTTCAGTTGTTGTGTGTAGCTTGCTCGTGGTTTTCCGCGGCCTCTTCTCGCTTCTATCTTGCCTTCTAATATAGTGTTAAAGAAAGTGTCGTGTCTTATCAAGTGACCTATCATTCTGCCTCGTCTATTTTCTATAGTTCTCAGCAGGTTTCTCTTCTCTCCCACAATTCGAAGCACTTCCTCGTTCGTTTTTTTCTCCGTCCAACTTATTCTTTCCATTCTTCTCCACAACCACATCTCAAAAGCTTCTAATCGCTTCCTATCTTTCTGCCGCATTGTCCACGTCTCACACCCATACAAAGCGATGCTCCAGATGTATATCTTAATTAGGCGTTTTTTTGTACTCTTAGAGATCCTAGCCTTAAGCAAATGTTTTTTGGCGTTGAAAGCTGTTTTCGCCATTGCTATCCTTGATACTATTTCATGGACATGTAACGTAAACAAATTAATTTTAAACATCGGGTCCACTTTTGGGGGGTAAATGAGAAAATTAAAAAATAAAGTTTATCAAACTATATCGTGTTACATATCAAATGAAAGAGCTCATTGTGCGAATCTCAAATAATTATATTTTCTTTAGTTTAGAAGTTATTCAAGAAAATAGACAAAAAATGACCAGTCCCCCCCTTTATCTCCGAAACTACTGGGTCTAAAATTTTGAAAAAAAATACACAAAATAGTTCTTTACTATAGATCACAGGAAAACCTATTAGGAATGTGCAGTCAAGCGTGAGTCGGACTTAATTAGTAATTAATAATTACATAGTTTTTGATCCGATCCCTACGGGTTTTTTAACGACGTTTCACGTAAAAAATACATTGTCTAAATTGTGTAATCTACGGAACCCTTAGAACGCGAGTCCCACTCGCACTTGGCCGGTTTTTTGCGTAATGGTACGGAACTCTTCGTGCGCGAGTCCGACTCGCACTTTACCGGTTTTTTAATAGCATATTTCGATGAGTTTCACTCACATTTCCGAATAAGTACATTGGCCCGTTATTCGAGGGCGATTAACAGTGGGCAGTATAGGGTGTTCCGGACGAATGATTTGCCCAGCGTGGGTCAAGACTGATTCATAACTTTCCTTCATTTAACATGTGCCTATGAATATGCATATTATTATAACATGCAGTAGGTATGCAGTATTAAAACTTACGCACTTTACTATATTCGTTTTCTAGATTTAGAATGACCTCAATGACATGTAAAAATAGTGTCACATTTTGTTTAATCTTGTACTGAAAGCACGTTATTTTATATTTAATAACCAGTGGAAAATATGTGTTTGATTCAATAGAATTCGATATATTTATACTGTATTATTGTATACATAATCCACCACATTTTCGGTCCTTCGAACCGGGCTGATTAGAATTGATAAATATTCCATACACTAAAATTTTAGCAAAACGTAATTACGGTTACCTACATTCGTACGTACGTACGTACACTAATTTAACGTAGAAACACACCATTAGTTGTTTTAGTCCTTACAATTAAATAAAGAGAATTAATGGAAAAAATAATATAAAAGTAAATGCTACAAATTAAATTTATATATGTATATATAGGTAAATTGTACCTAAAACGTAAATTCCTAAATCTACTTATACAAGTTAGACCCGGAAGAGAATTATTATATAGATACGTTTTTAGGATTTTGATGTTGTAAATATCTGTATATTTTTCAGTGACAAGAGAACACACTCCTGAATATATAGGCCTCCCACATAAAAAAGATTATAGCCACAATAGGTATGAGATCAAAATATTTATCAGTACGGTTTTTACTCACTATTATTTTTAGTCGCTTTTGGCGACATGTTCGGATTCTTTGGGAATCCTTCCTCAGGCACGAGTGTCCGCGGCGGTTGTACGTCGTGCACTGCCCGCGCCGCCCGCCTCGTCGCGGATATTTTGAAATATGTCTCACGATAGTTTAAGTGCGAGGTATGAGATCCTTGGCAGATGGCATTCAACAACTCAATTATTTTTATTAACCGCAAAAGTTACTCATATACTAGCGACCCGCCCCGGCTTCGCACGGGTAGTTCAACTAATTTACACAAATCCTTTACAAATTATATATTAACCTTCCACTTGAATCACTCCATCTATTTAAAAAAAAACGCATCAAAATCCGTTGCCTACTTTTAAAGATCTAAGCATACATAGGGACAGACATACATACAGAGCGGAAAGTGTGTTTGTTTTATACTATGTAGTGATAAATCATTAAGTTTTAATGTTGCACAGAGATGACATATTTGTTCCAAAACACATCTCTAATAAACGCTATTTTAACCTCTTCCAGGCAAGCAAACATTCAAAACGAATCGACTGCTAGTCCGTAACCAAACATCTACGATAAGCTTTAAGCAATGAAACACTGGAACTTAATAAACTGTCCGTAATAAGGACTTCAAGTACACAGTGAACAGTGGAACCACACAATCGCACACTGCAGTAAACAGTGAAACTAGTGACAGTGAACAGCGCGTAACGTGCTGCGCTCTGCAGTGAACAGTGAAACAAGTGACAGTCAGCACATGAGGCACTGCAGTGAAATCAGTGACAGTGGGCGCGGGGAGTGAACAGTGAGAGTGACAGTGAAACTGAGATGACGTGACGACGCCACGATGTACCGGCCCAACTTCTACGAAAGCACTTGTTTCCGGTGCAACGAGATCGTATACCAAGTGGACCGAGTTGGTCCGCTGAAGGACTTTACGTTCTTTCACAGTGGCTGCTTCAAATGTGCAGTATGCAGGACGAAGCTCACGTTGAAGGTAAGAATAAATAATCATCATTATCTTCCTAGCTTTGTCCGACACAGTGGCGTAACTAGGGGGGGGGCAGAGGGGGCAAGTGCCCCGGGCGCCATCAAGGGGGGGCGCCAAAATGGGCAAAAGGCAGCAGCAGGGAAACTTTTGTCAGTCGTTATTGGGCGCAAATTTGGTGACTGCCCCGGGCATATCCTCTACGCCCCTGGTCCGACAACCTCTGTGCCTGGCCCTGGAGCCTGCTATTTAAAAAAAATCGACAGCGATCTGACCTTCCGACCCGCAGGGGAAACTAGGCCGCATTGGGATGGGATTAATCCGGTTGCCTCACGCTATATTCCTTCACAGAAAAGCTACTGGTAAAACAGAAATGATATTTCGTATATAAGTTCCGAAAAACTCACGGGTACGAGCTTACCTCTAGGCTTGCTAACTAATATATACTTTTTACTACAAATTTTTGCATGGGAACCTCGAAATCACGAAAAAAGTTGACTGTATTATACATTTTCGCTAAACAGATGTCGATATATTCTACTGCTTAGTTCCATATCCAATAGTTACTTAGCTACATTTTAGCTAATGTAATATCAAGAATTATGGATGGTATAGAAAGGATGCCAATCTCTTATGGCAGAATTGTTGCAAAAGTGACCGCTTTCAGCTTTAAATAATAGTTCCTAATCTCTCCGGTGGCGCTAGTTAGGCTCTGGGACATGAACCAACAAATAACCCGACTAAATTACGTAGGTTGTTTTTGGTAGTATTTCGGTGTATAGTGGCGCCGCCTAATTACTGTTTTTTGATGGACACTTTTCATACATAGAGATTTGGCTCCTTTATATAGTCTCCATGATCAAGAATGCTTTATAAACTAAAAACAAAAGAAGCACTAATTCGTACAATCGTGACCTTCTCGTTGTCATTTGGCCGACCTTGGTACTTGAGTCTAGTCGCATTTCGACTCGTAATGTCAGCCCAAAAAACTTGGCTGAACATTAATCTCTAATACAAGATTACTAGGTTGTCAAATTAATTTATTAAGTCACACTTGACCATGATTAATATGACTATTGTGTTGGGTATTTAATTTACAAGCTTTTTTTGACTTGTCCTGCTAGTTAGTGTGGGGTGTGGTGTGGGTCAAATTTTGGAAGCTTAATTTGACTCTCTTCCCGATTTCCGATTGAGCTGAAATTTTGCATGCATATGTAAATAGGATGACAATATTATGATGACATAATTGACATATAGCAAATCTGATGATGGTGACAGGAGGTGGCCATAGGAAATTTGTGATAAAACAACGCAAACTAATTGTGTTTGAGGTTGTTAGAATTGTCTCGATGAGTATTAGTCGCCTGCGGAAAGAAAACTACAGCAGTGATAAAAGCTTATACCAAAACTGAAATTTATGCCAAAAACTTGTTTAATGTTGAAATCTGTACAATTTTTGTCTAAGAACACTGAGGGGAAATACGAAACTAAAATACAAGCAATCTGTCTTTAGAAACTTTCATCTTTTTTTTATGTTACTTTCTTGGAATGGTCAAAATTTAGAAAAAAAGTGACACGTTCTTGAATAAAAAATAAGTTTTTATGTACCCAGATCGACTCAATCTTGTCGAAGCATCATTAAATTGTATTGAATGAAAGAAAGAAGTAAATAAAGCAAATAATTGTGGTAAGAATCAACTTCCACCCATGAACTCCAATTCCATCCAAATCAAACGTAAGCTGCTGAATTAGGGATTACGTTATAACATAAAGTAGTTAATAAGTTGGTAAAGATAAATAATACTCCCACTAAAAACAAATAACATGTACAAATTGAAACATATGAAATTGTTCATGAAAATAAACAGAGATGAGTCAGCTGGGTGTTCACTTGTTCAGTGACTCATGTGCTATTAGCCCAGTCGACTGTGAACCTTATTGTGAAAGCCTTAAAGTCGACCAATGGTCAGTGTGTTTGTACTGTCAGTTTCAATGTTTGTGGAGTTACTCACATGGGTGCATGTCATTATTCCATTAATGAAACCGGCTAGCGGTACTATTGTCATTAAAACAATTATAACGTAAATATAATACTTTTATGTTAATTTTCTCTCATGATTGAATGTTAATGAAAGCTTTGTATGATTTATGTTAGGTGGTACGTATTGCTGCATTTGCTGCATTGCTTCTGACGTCTGTTAAGAACGCAAATAATCTTGTTTATTTAGTGGGTATTAATGTCTTCTTAATTTGTCATTAAATTTAGTTTTCTTATGTTATGAATATCATATTAATATCAATAAATGGGGTGTTCAACGTTTAGGCTTTTAGCGTGTTATGTAGGTTATACTGTATTGAGCAACGTTTACTATTGAATTGAACCAATCTCGTTCTCGATATAGTAAAACCACATTGTCTGAAAAAAAACCTTTCTAAGGGACAGCCAGATCTTTTGCGAGTGCTAGGTTTGTCCAAAGATGAGTGAATATAACAAATTGTGTTGTTAATAAAGTTATCTCATCATCATCAAAACATGATCCGATAATAAGCATATAATCAATTCAATAATAGGTACATCAACAATCGCATTGTCGCCATATCTAATTTACTAAACTTAGTTCCCAATTTCCAAACAATTGTTGTATTGTTATGAATTAACTGTGCATCACGGCGCATCGATCCCATTGTGTGCCTCCAGCATTATTAGATACCTCGATCTGCTCGTACTTTAACCACGCCTCCGCCAAAATGCATTATGACGGGGTCAATGCAAATTGGTCAGAATCTTTTGTATTCGGATTAGTAGTGAATGGATAATTTCGACCTCTTTATATGGTTATTGAATTCATAGATAAATGTCCGTGAAATTAGGTTATTTTAAGCAGTTTGATTAGCTCTTTAGGATTTAATTGGTAAGGTGCATCCACACCGCAGGTTTGTGGAGCAATACAGTGCAACAGTAAGTGACTAGGTGAGTTACCTAATGTTACCGTGATGTCACCTTTACATTCAAATGTAGAAAATAATACAAGGTATCAAAATTCACTATTTATGTAAAGCAAGTGAAAGAAAACTATTTGTCAGAATTAGAGCATTTTTACTTTTCATAAGAGAAAAAGTATGAAAATAGTTTAATTATAGTTTATGGCATAAAATACCCTATTAATTAAGATTTTATTTTTTGGTCTGTTAGTATTCAGTTAATAGATTTTAACATACATATATTATGATTGGGCATCCCTGTAGTTAAAGGCCAGAGACCACCGGCTGCTTTTGCGTGAAGATGCACGTGCGCGTGCTCTAAAACGTTGGAGCCTTGCACGCACGCGTCACGCAAGCGGTGTGCCGTGTGTCATAAGAATCTGTATATTACAACGCGCGTGCGCACATACGCACAAGCATCCGGTGTGCACAGGCCTTAAAAGCTACAGTCTCCCACAGTTCCTCTATATTACACACATCATACATTTTCCTAATATTTAAATCTTTTCCGCAGACCTACTTCAACAACCAGCACTACACAGAGGACAAGGAAGTCTACTGCTCCTCGCACGTGCCCAAGATCGGTCCAGGGCACCTGGACAACTCGTCGGTCGGCATCCGCAGCGCGCTCAACGTGCCGCGCAGCAACAACTACGTCAACGAGCAGATCCGCGGCCTCGCCCGGAACCTTGACAATGAGCGTGAGTATGACAAGGTCCATCACCTGGACAACTCGTCGGTCGGCATCCGCAGCGCGCTCAACGTGCCGCGCAGCAACAACTACGTCAACGAGCAGATCCGCGGCCTCGCCCGGAACCTTGACAATGAGCGTGAGTATGACAAGGTCCACCACCTGGACAACTTGTCGGCATCCGCAGCGCGCTCAAAAACGATAGCACGATAAAAATACACTAACCTACTTAAAACTGTCTTATATATTAAATAAACTCATTGAAGTTCGAACCATGATCTCCGGTTGGTTACCAGTGCTTTGTGGGCAGAGTTAAAGAGAAACGTTTCACCGTTTTCCGTCCTCTCTAGCAGTCAACCTACTTAATATAGCAGATAACCAAATAAAAACATTAAGAGAATGAATACGAATACTCAGCTAACATAACGGTCCTAAAGAGCCGTTTGGCAGTATAGGCGTCATTTCCCTAAATATGACCACAACTCTATAAATGACGCTTACGTAGACTTTCTCTCTCAGACTCCGCATGAAGCGTTTGCGAAAACTAGCGATCATCACACAGGCGTTCCACACTTCTCAGTTGCATCCTAAATCATGTTATAGGTACTACCTACGTCAGTATTTGTTACATTTTTAGGATTCCGTACCTAAAGGGTAAAAACGGGACCCTATTACTAAGACTCCACTGTCCGTCTGTCTGTCACCAGGCTATATCTCATGAACCGTGATTCCGACTCTCACTTGTGCGGTTTTCTTGTAAATGTTTTACATTTTACAGGAGTAAATTTTACGGTGGCTATAGCCTAGTGATTAGTGATCCTGCGTAACAAGGTCGAAGTCTTGGGTTTGAATAAGGGAATTTATTTATGCGATAGGCTCAGTTATTTGTCCCTATAAAAAAGTTCATAAACGTAAACGCAATAACCTGAATTAGTCGCTTCAATTGCATGCTGCTTCTCGTAATATACAAAGTGGAATAGAAAACTCAACTTTATTCACACATCAATACAAATAACGCAGATAACATAACCCATTAAATAGTAAACAAAACGAAAATATCGAGTAGGGAAGCCGAACTGGTCTCTCTACTAAGCAATGCAGTTGGCACGACCAGCGTGGTCAACAGCGCTGTTTTCTCTGGAGCCAGCGGTCAGCGTGTCAGCATAAGCATAATGGCCCAGCAGTGTGGTGACCGCGAGTTTACATCCACCACCAAATAAACCCACTCCATCTACTAAATAAGTACTTAATCTGTGAAATCACATAATGTTTATGCGTAAGTAATTTAAGTAAGAGTAGTAGCCAGCATTTGAGTTAATGTGAGGCCCAGTTATTACTTACTTATATTCAGACCATAAATCAACGAATAAATACAAAAATCAAATTAAATGGCTGTAGTGTGTGCCTAATGGAAAATTCTACTTTCCTGCTTACAAAATGCACATAACATTATTTCAACCGCACAAAATTAACGAAAAAGACGCTATTTGTGGTATTTTCTATAAAAAGGGACCTTATTGTCGATGGCGCTTACGCCATTATAAACGATGTTTCGATATAAATGCAATGCCGCGCGACGCTGTGCGGCGTAAGCGCCATCGACAATAAGGTCCCTTTTCATAGAAAATGCCCCATTTATGCTAGTTATAAGTCAAACCAACGACCTTAATTTTGAGCTCACATCCACAGTCAAGAAGCGAACTTAAATCTCCGTTTAACCACTATAATTACACAATTAGCAAAGCTTGCAATAAAGACTAATTTATCACAATGATGAACTCTCACAGCCCCAAGAGTCAAGACTGCTCTAACCACGATGTTATCAGCAATTACCGTTAAAGTGCGTCTAGCTCAACAAAGCGAGGCCCTTGGGAATCGCGGACCCAATGGGAAATACGCTACTACACTCAATAGCAATGAAAACGAGACACTACGTGTAAAATTTCCATAGAAAGTGAATCATTTTTATAGCGCTAAAGTATAGCTCCGTCTTCATGAAGTCGGTGGCTTGTAATAAAGTTGTGCATGTTTAAAAAAACAATCAATCGATTGTTTGGATGCAATTCATGATAAAGAATTTTGAACTCAGCGAATATGCAGCAGATGATCCGATCGCATTCTTGTCATGTAACGAATTTGCAAAATTAAACTCCTAGGTATTAAACTCCTCAAGTCCTAAGTCTTTTTCTTCAATAGTTGCGATGAATTAATGAAATCAATTGATAAGGTGGTCATGCACTTTTGCAGCTCGGTGTACCAACAACGATACGGCTAGACTTGTATTAGGTATAGTCTAAGTATACTAACTTGTATGCAAAGGTTTGGTTTGGTCTGTCATTGCCTTTTAGTTCGTGTAGTTACCGTTGGCGCTAGTTGCATATGCAGCTGTAATGTTCAGCCAAGGTATGGTTGGACCGAACCGATGCAGTGACTGAGTGTTATAAGTACGATGCTTGTTTTATATAAATAGCTTTAATTTAGTCGTTATGTTGTATCAAAGATAGATATAACTCCGTAATAGATAGATACAGTCTAAGGAAAAAACGTGCCTCGAAAATCAAGAAAATTTGACTCTCGATCAGAGGGCGCTACTAGCTTTGGCCAACTGTCGTATAGATGGCGTTGACGGTTTCGTTTGTTATTTAAAAAATTTAACGCATATCAGTGAAAGAACATGGGTCCAAATCATAAATATAATTAATGCAAATAAAAAAAATCATTTATCCATATTTAAATACATTTAATCGTATTTTTATAAATCTTCATTTTTAGTTTTAAAGTGTGTCGACAGATGGCAGTGAATTTACTGGGGTTACAAAATTTACTATGACAGTACCGCTCTAGTATAAGTTACTCTATGGTTGTATCTTCTTGCTGTGTAACTTTTTCTTATTTATCTATTTGTTCATTGTACGTTATTTTGTATTTTCTTCTTGTCAGTTACCTTCCGTGATTCTTCTCACCTGATGGTCTCATCGGAAGATCAGCGCTGGAAGCCACCAGCAACATGCTGAGATGAGGCCATTTCGTGGCACTTTAATCTTATTTTATTTTTTCTTTTAATTATGTAATGTCTTGTTTGTTTGTGCTTACGAGCAAAATTTATTCAATTATATTCTTGTATTCAGAGGTGGGGTCTAACGTCTCAGCAACTTTAACCGCACGTTCCTTATCTACTGATGTGTCATCGGAATAATTCCAAAATTGCGAATATTTTTCACTTGAAAAAAAAAACTATACGTTGTCTCGCTCTCACACCGGATCCGCATCAATGCTGTAACCGTAGGAATGACACGGCCGATTGACACGTAAGTTTAGCCACCTAGTCTAAGATTCTGCACATTGTGTGTGAGTGTGACCAATGAACCGCGACCAAGGTCGACCATTGTGTCATGCAACTCAGGCAATGCAAGTGCAGTCGGTAAAGGAAGTCAAATCGTTGTCGTTTTGATTGTAGATAGGTATTCAACACTGCAAAAAAACGAACAACAGAATAATAGTGATTTAGTTTATTAAGCTGCTAAGAAGCTTCTATTTTAGACACTCTTTGATAGTGGCAAACACGTAAGTTACGGGTAAATATTTGGTTAGTCGAATATTCGAATATAAGGCTATTGTGAGACTTGTTAGATATGAAAATGTGCAAAAGAAACACCGATGAAAGCATTATTAAGCCGGCGAAGCGCCAAGAGCCGTATATATACCTACATATCTAATAAAATATTTACTTTCGTTTTTTTGGTCATGTCGTATTCTGTTATTTTAAATTAATTTTGACACTTACGAATAGTTAAGACTTCAACCGTTTTTAACTTTCAAGAACAGTTTAATCAATACGGAATATTACTGCAATGCCACCAGAGTGCAGCAATAATGCACATCCTAAACCATAGAGTAACTTATACATACTATGCCTTACAGTTTTTTGACAAGTTTTCACTATGACATTGATGCATCAAGGCGGTTTGTGTTTGGTTTGTATACAGGTGAGGTGGCCTACCGCGAAACGCGAAAATTGAAATTTCGTTATCTGCTTCTCTACTTTTAATCTCTCTATCGATCGAATATGCAAGAGTGATAGAGAGGCAGAAACCGAACTTTCGATTTTAATTAGGGATGTACCGACTAGTCGCCGACTAGTCGGGAAAGCCGACTATTCGGCCACATTTGTAGTCGGCGATTAGTCGGCGACTAGTCGGCAAAAATGGCCGATTAGTCGGCCACTAAATTATGTACAGCAAAATAGCACATAAACGAAATAAACAGCAAATATTGATACCCAGTTTACTCAAATTAATAAAATTATACTTTATTGAGGGTGCATACGAATATTTTTGTTTATATTGTTATATTATTAAATTTGTCTGTAGAAAGTAGATAGATAGATTCATTTGTTTCAAAGAAAAAAATATAGTACTTTACACAAAAGGATAAAACAAAATGCTTTCGTAAAAAGATTGTTTTTTTGTTTTCTTTCGTAAAACTTAAAATTAAAACAGCAATTTATGAAGCAAAATTTTAAACGAAAAATATTAATAAATAAATTAACAATGTCGAAGTAAAAAACAATGTTTACGTATACATAACTAGGGCAAACCTAGGTATTGTCGAAGTAATGTATGTCGTCGCAGTCCGTACAATATTATATAGTTGGTTACAATTGCAAACGTTTATTATGTACAGCACCTTGTTTTTTTTATTTCAATTTTTTTCAAACATCTGTAATTAAATTACAACTAACGCGGGACACTTAAGGAAAGTCTACTTTGCTCAAAATGCTCAAAAAGGCTTCATGCATGAAGTCTGTATTTGAACAAAATATTTTTTATTTGGATATTTGTTGCCGTATTATCATGTTACATATATTGTGCATTTCATTTATTAAATCAAATGTACAAAAATTGCGCGCGAAAAGCTAAAGTGCGTCACTTTGTTTTTCAAACAAATGTTTCTCAAAGCATCCGAACTTAGACAAAGCTGCTGCAGTGACTATCCGAATGCAAACTTTGAAGAGAGAAAATGATTTATGAATTTGGCCGACTAGCCGACTAGTCGGCCGACTAATCGGCCATCCGAGCGCCGATTAGTCGGCTAGTCGGCCAAATCAATAGTCGGTACATCACTAATTTTAATGTTTCGCGGCAGGCCCTGTGGTACTAGTGACGCCCTCTACGCAGAGTTTTGCCTAATATTCCCTATACCACCCTATACCTATCTACCAATTTGTCAAAAACAGAATAGGGAGTTACCATTTATTGTGTAAAAACGGAATAAAATCATAAACTTTCAATGCATAAATTCATGGCATCACATTATGCATGTTACTTTAATTATAATACTTCCACAGCATAACGCAAGATAGCAAACCGTATGGCCGTCAGCCCCGTTACACGAAATAAAAATAGCCACAAATCTGCGCAAACTCAAACACAAACGTTCGCAAGAATCCGGTCGGACTTCCGAAGAAGACGCGAAAGCCTTCGGGCACGTTCGGCCGTGTGAAAGAGAAGGCTAAGTTATAGTGGGAGGGGAGAACTTGTTGCAAAACAGCCGGCCGCATTCCTACGACCAGCCCAGTGACCTAAAGCTCAGGTAAGTACCTACTTCGGACCTGGGACCCTGACAAAACGTATTCGTGTAACGGAATTGGCGATTGGATTTGTATAGTGCTATGGACCCTTTTAACGACATCATTGTAGCTTATGCGATATTAAGGATAAATTCGAATATTTCTAGTGGATTATGGATGATCTACCGCCATTATAGTCAGTACCGAACAAGCCCTGTTTCTACTTGTTATCAATATCAGTATGTTATAATTAATGGAACTATAGGTCTTATTGTATATCTGTAAGTTTAAACTTAGCTGTATGTGACTGTTTGTTTCCTAAAAAAATAAAAAAATAAAAAATTATGACCTCACCTCACCAGAGATTCGTTTTTTTTTTCGAACAGCAAAATTTAAAGCCAAGCCTAGAGATGACAACCGTACATCGACAAACGCCAAACGAACAGTAAAGAATGTATTGGGATGACATGCTGCGAAAAGTCACGAGACTATTTCCATACATTATTAATTTTAAGTTTCAATTCGCGTTTTCTATCAACGATTTTCATATTTGCTACGCCCCCAGATCTTTTCTACGAGTATTATTTTATTTATTAAGAAACAAACATGTAGATTTACAGTTTCCTTAATTAAATTTATGTAAACCTAAACATTAAAACATTAAATTTGAAAGTATTTATACGAATTATCGATTTGAATCGTTAATAATATTAACGGTGTGTTAATAAATATGTAGTGCCAAGAAACTTGCAGTTATGTAAAAACAATATTATGGCTGTTGAATACATTTAAGGCCGTTCCATCGGTTTGCCGCTGTCTCTGTCACATTTCGCAAGAAAGAACGGGAAAGATCATGCGCGCCAAGTGTCAATTTTGATCGAATTTTGTCGATTTTTATTTATTTTATAAACGTTACCCTACAATATCGAAATTCGAAAGCTATGAAATTACTATTTAAGTTAAGATTGTTTTTTCTTCTTTTTTTGTTTATAGTATCACATGATAAATAACCGAGTAAAGTTGGATTAAAAGTCCGAGTTAGAGGTTACTTTGGGAATTAATTGTATCGAGCGAAGTGTCATAATTCGTGTATCGGAAGCTATGATATTAAAGATAATATAGTCAAGAACTACATATTTCCATATTCCCACGTCTACGAATATCAACGCCTCTTAGAAAAACATGATCATATAAGGAGATTTTTCGCCTTCTGGCTCAGGGAACCGCCTTAAAGGATAATCGTTTGAAGTTACATATATAATGTTTCATGGAAAATTATATTTTAATTTTCGTCTTATTTTCAGTCATCTTTTTGCATTTTGTTTTCGAAAACGATTTTTCCTCTCTATGCAGCCCAACCGAGGTTTAATCCCAGGATTTTTGACCACCACACACATATTATGAAAGGTTAAGATATCTTTGTTTCGAGTTGTTAAGAACACGGTGTCCGGTTCTCGCGAATTTCCTGTACGTGTGAGAGTCAATGCAAAGCGTCATGCTTGTTTCTATGAAAGCAGCTAATTGTTTGCCTACAAAGTAACATGTCTACAAAGCGTAGTGAAACTTTGTAAGCTTTAGGAAGCGAAATTGTGACCAATTCCAGGAAAACCTTTAGTGCTTTTCAAGCAATTTATTGTTAGACAAAATACTTTATACTCACTTAATCCTAGACTTTCCAAAATAAGATTGTCGTACAAAAATATATTAACACGACCTTACTGTAAATCCAGAATGCCAAATTTAAGAATGTCCTTATCAAAAGTTGAGAATACTGAAAGTTGGGACGTGTTATTATTAAGGTTTCAAATATATCTTCTGCACAATGCATGACAACAACTTGGCAGTGACTTAGCAGGGATTGGTGTGAAAACTAAACATAGACGGCCTCTACAATTTTTGTAACAAAACACACTATGTATAATTAAACGATATAAAAAGTTAACGCTGTAAAGGGTTTCGAAACGGGATGTATTTTAAATTCATTAGGTACATACGCGATATAATCCGCTTAAATAGTGTTATGTTTTATTTTATGAATTTCTATCTCGGTAACCGAAAACAATATTATAAACATACTAACTTGATTACAAAATGACATGAAATAAAAATTTAATCCTCATCATCATCAAATGTGACAAATTGCGCGAAAAATGCTGATGTGTAGCAATGTCGGCCAAGTTATTTAGACGCATGAAACTGCGTGTCTTGCGCAAGCCACGCACGCGCATGCGCGAAGACTTATGTAACGCAGGCGCAAGCTGGACCGGGTGCTTTACAGTTTACACCTTCCTGCCATTAACTTACATAGTCAATAAAGTTGTGAATAGGGTTGCCTCACGTCAGGTTTTCCCCTGATATGTCAGGATTTTTGGTGTTTTGGCAGGATTGTGGGAGACTTGGCAAGTGTCAGGGTTTGTAGAAACCTCAATTAACAACGAGAAGCTAGCTAAAGGTTGAGGAGAGGAAAGGGAAAGTTTTGTTGTAGCTACAGCATAAGTGGCAACTTAAGGGGCTGGTGACCCACGAAAGCTTATGGAAAGGTTATGGAATATGGGATTTAATGGTAGCTTTTACTTATACTTCACTGTGGTAAAGGTATACGGTAAATGGTGAACGATAAACAATCCCAGAGAAAAAGAACGTTACTGTTCATACTTAATTGAACCTATTGAACTTCTGGACCATAGTTGTAGTATTAGACTTAGTTATACCTATTTTATTAGATTAACCATACATATATAAGGATAAACGCGTATTTCTCCTACACGCACATATTTGGCGTACGCTAAGCAATTCGCACATTGCAGCTCCACATTTACCTCTCCACTCCGACGACAAAGGTCGTAAGTGACATACATTTACTGGTGACATAGGCTGTTTTATGACAAGTTGAAATTGCGAGTCGACTTGCGCAAGTCGTTAAAGCCCTATTTGGATCATTTGAGCAATGGACAAAAATGCGCCAACTGCCATAAGCGTATTATAATTTTGGACTGCTTGCGATATTTGCTGGTTCGTTTCAGGCTCAAATTGCAACAGTTTCGTGTTTAGTTATTTTGGAGTGTCATTCAATTCACGAAGACAACTATCATATCATACATATTGTAGCCGCATCTTTCACATCCCGGGAATTCCCATAAAAGTGACCTTTTTGCATGAGATACAGTGTGTTTCGACCCTGCCTTCGATATATACATTTGCCCCATTGATTAGGTATCATCTGGCATCAGGCATCATAGGCAAAGGGTCAAAAAGACACTCTGTAAACCCATGCAAAAGGGACACTTTTTTTGGGGATTTTCGGCATTTGAAAGAACAGTAACAAAATAAATTCGCAATAGACTTGGGTATAAATATTTCATGTTCAAAACGCGAAAGTTTTAAATGTTAAACCGTATGTTTGCCACCGACATGATATTTAAAAATAGGCCATATTGAACAACTTTTACTATGGTACCAACACCAAAAAAAATTGCCTGATGTTTATTTTCAGCAGATAAAATAAGTGAATGCATGAAGTTAGTTATGTGTTCTGATAAATATAACCCACAATTCTGAAAATACACATTCAACAAACTCCCTCCAATTCTTTCGCAACCAAACAAACAGTTTCTTAATAGACTACTTTAAACCGGCATGCGGATAAGTTTACCCAGTGAAATAGTGTGTAAGTTATGGATATCGATAGGGTCATTGGCACCATTCCTACGACCGGCTGCTCGCTGGAATGTCGGCCCTATGACAGTGACAATTAGGTCTTACTTGAAATGCCAATATGGCCGAAAGGTTGCGGATGACCGCTGTACCTCATTTTACTAGTTTTCATTCTTGAAATGTGTGCGGAATTTTATAATCTTATTGTTTATTGAAATTATAGGTTTGTTGAAATGCTCATCATCCTTCTCATCATCTTTGGTCTCGATCCCTACTTAATAATATCATACATACATAAATGCGAAAGTAACTATCGACCCAATTTGAAAAATTCTTATATGATGTCACACCGACACGATACTGATCTGTCAGTGTCAACAGTGACATTTCTTCAACCAAAACGGACACATTTAATGCTGACAGATTGGTATCGTATTGGTGTGACATCTTATAAACATTGTTCGAATTGCGCCGTTTGTCTGTTAGATGCTCGGGAAAGAACATAGGATTGTTTTTTTTTTATCAATCATTATCATCATTGCACGCAGATCAAAGTCAGGCCTTTAAAATTACATTTGCAGTACATATACTTTAATAAGCTCATTACGCAACTTTGTCGAAAATTTAAAAAGCCATATATAGGTACATAAGTACTGTAAAACTTTTTACGATACATGTACGAATAGGGAATTCGCAACTCCCTTCGGTCGTGTTTTAATTTATCGCCACTCGTTGCGAATTTTCTATTCTTCGCACTTGTATCGTAATGTACTATTCCTACTAAATAAACGTATAAACCTTATACTTTACCTTACCTTATACCCACTCAAACCATTAAAACTGCAAAGCGTTTGACATTTTTATGACGGAGATAATATCACGAATAGACTATAAACCTTACATACAAGGATTGAATACAAATCAGGTATTTATTAGGAGTTTCCCATTGCCCATTCATTCACCGAAGTATAGGACAATTTTAGTGCCCTGGCAAAGCTAATAAGTATTATATGGCAAAATATTGTCTTCGGTTACCGCGATAGTTACTCATGAAATAAAACTATGAAAACCCCAGTCACCCGTTGACCACGAACGCTGTAAAGGGTTCGCAGAGTCGGGATGTATTATAAATTCAATATACTTACGCGATATAATCCGTTTTCATAGTATTATTTCATTATTATATGGCAAATTAAAACCATTTCATTTTATTATGAAATGAAATGAAATGAAAAATGCTTTATTGCCACAAAAAAGTAGGTACAGAATACAAACTAACCTAATTTAAATAAACTATTCTAATAATATTAAATATACCTTATAAATCTTTAATATATATATTTTTCTAAATAATGTGGCAAACGGTTTTGGCGTCAGCATGATGCTGAAAATGCCCGCCCATAATGGGTGACACTTCAGCGCTGTTTTTCAGCCAGAACCAGATTCCCTACGCACCTCCACAATTAATTAAATATGTGCATAAGTAGTACCTACGGCGATTTTATCCAATATTTATCTGCCTAGACACTTCAGATTTCAATATGCCACGCCACATAGAGCCACTGAAGATGATATTTAGTATGAAATTCACGAGAAACCTATTTGTAATGAAATTCCAATCTAAGTAACTGTATTTTTCGTAAGATATATTATGTATTTATCCTGCGGTTTTTCAATAATAAAATAAAAAATAAAATAGCCTTTATTTACTGAACAAGGAATAGTTGCACATTATCTCTCTATTATCTCCCATCTTTTGAATTCCCTGCCTGCTTGCCCTTCGGCAAAGGCCTCCTCCAACCTTCTCCCTCTCTCCGGTCCGTTGCCACTCTGCTCCAGGTACGGCCAGCTACCTGCGCGATGTCGTCGCCCCATCTCATTATAGGTTTCTTCGCCTTTCTTCTACCTTCTCTTGGGTACCAAAGGTTTTTCAATAACCAGCGCTATCTCTTAGTCGAATGGCGATGGCGTTAACCTCCCATAAATAATCATCTAATTGACAACTTTATTGATCATTTTGCATCCAACGCGCAAGGGATACAACTAAATTTGCATAGTAATCTAAACACTGCAATATTCTATGTTCTATACGAACATTTTCATCTCATTTACTTATACGGCTGATTAGATTAATGCATTATCATATGATTAGCTGTAACGTTCAAGGTGGACTGCAGCTGGATATAACAGGCAGGTTTTAATTATCATAATGGGTTAGCTACATATATGGTTTTGTCTTAGAAGACTAAGTTGAAACTAACGGCAAGTTAAAAGATTTGTGACAGCGGTGTAAATTAAAATGGGAATTCTATACACGTTACAATTAGTCCTACGAGTATTGAGTTTTTTCTTTCTTGATTAGCGCCACTAGCACCATCACACTAACCAGGGGTGAAGCGGTTAAAACGTTAACCCAGTGTCAAATATAACTAACATGGTAACTCAAGGTTTAACAGGTTAACCCCGGGTTACTGGGATGGTTAAAGTGGCGCTTGTATTATATTGTTACTGAACCGGTGAACTCCATCTTAGGCCCTGTCTTCACTTTCCATCAGGTGTGACTAGGGCCAATCGCCGATCAGTTTATAATATAAAAAAAATTGAAGACTCGTTTTTACGACACTGCGCTAAAACTTCCGAGTCGAGTCCTTCATTGAGTATTTTACCCATAGAACGCTATGACGTAATTTTGCATACTAAAATCGGCCAAAGGCTTAAGCGCAATTCAAAAGGACTCGAGCGTCCGAAGAAAAGACTCTGTCAACAATTTTGTAGGTTTTATCTAAATACTAGTAGGTAGCAGTAACGAAAATAAGTGTTATATTCACACCTAAACCAAGGTATTCGAGTTAGTTTTGGATATATAGGTACCTAAGCTGCTGTTACGTCGTTTTCACTTTGTTACCTGTGCCTATTTGTGATTTTTCTAAAAATACTTATCAAGGCCTTCCGAAGCATATAGCTCTTGCTACAATGGCGGAATTTAGTCCCTAGGTAGATACAATTACCTGCAATACCTTTATGGCTCTAAAAATAAGCTTGTGTTGTATATAATATTGTCTTCGGTTACCGCGATAGTTACTCATGACATAAAACTCCCGTCTGTCACCCGTTGACCACGAACGCTGTAAAGGGTTCGAAACGCCGGGATGTGTTATAAATTAAATATACGCGATATAATCCGTTTTCATAGTTTTATTTCTTGTGTTGTATATTTTTACAAGCTTCGTTATACAAGATAAATATAGGTGACTGTACAATGACTACAACTTCGATTTCTGGACTTGGACATTATGCGGTAGTAAACCGATAGAATTTTAACGTTGCACTTGCATCTAGCTTCACTGATAGCTGATAATTTACTTCTAATTACTGCCCGCGTACGTATCGCTTCAATTCGCTCGGCTACGCGGCCCGTTAGCGTTCATTAAGCCGATTCTGTCTGAACTTTTTGATAAGATTTTGATATTGTTTTCGGGTACCGCGATAGTTACTCGTGTATCATAAAATATATCCCGATGTTTTGAACCCTTTACAGCGTTCGTGATCGACCGGAGACTTAGGAAAAATATATATTCACCCGTCAAAAATAGGAACACATACAAAAATAATTAATAAGAAATAAAAACTACACTTTTAAGGCTGGTTATAGTGGTTATTCATGCAAAATAGGGTCTCAAGGCTACTTATACATTACAACTATTTAAAGTTACTTAACACTACACTACTATACTAAAATGTCCACACCATTTAAAAGTATGGTCTCACAGGTCTATGTCTTGCTTTGCTTGATCCCAATGTTTTGATTTTATTTTTATAAGACCTTGAGTCGTGTCATCTGGCATCTCACGCCATATAATATAGTGCGAGCGAGTTGCCTTATGAGAAATGATCGCAACGTGTGGACCAATCAGCGTTCGGCTCACGCTGATTGGTGTAGCGGCGCACGCTGATTCAAAGTCGTATCAAAATAAGATGAATCCATAATAAATTGTGAAAATAGAATTGGCCTCCTTGTGGAAACCATGTGGAAACGGTCTGGTTGGAACGTATTCCCTGCGGGCTAGTACAATCATCGAGGTATATCACACGATAAAAACATCATCCTTTTTATAAGCTTTTATTTGATCTACATGTTAGATACTAGAGTTAAACCTAGAAAAGTCTGCAACGATTTTGATAGCATACGCAGTGCAAGTGTTATTTATATACGTCATAATTTCATAGAAGTTTGACGTTTCAAATAACACATGCACTGATGCGTGTGCTATCAAAATCGTTGCAGACTTTTCTTCGTCTAAACTCTATCTATCTATCTAATAGATATTGAATCAATTCGATTGAGCCGAAATTTAGCATACCCTTGTAAGTTGTTATCGCAGATACCTACAATGCATAGTGCATTGACTATGATATTCTCAAGCTGTTTTCTACTTCATAATAAAATTGATCCCAAGTCAGGATGATGGTGTGATCCTAAAGTATACCCAACTCGTACATTTTCTCCCGGAAAGCTCCATTTCGTGGAGAAGAAAGACGATAAAATGTTAGTATTTTAAAGTGAATATTTAAATAAATAATATTATTTTTATTTAATGTCAGATAAGTTGGGACGGAGACCCGAATGGAGTTGTTTAAGTAAAACCAAACTTACGTTTATAGTCTATGATAGTTCATTATTTTTAGTATGTGGGTATTTTTGCACTTTGTAATTCTTCCTAAGTCACCCGTTGACCACGAACGCTGTAAAGGGTTCGAAACGTCGGGATGTATTATAAATTCAATATACGCGATATAATCCGTTTTCATAGTTTTATTTAATGAATAACGTAGATGTGTTATAGTATCGGTAGTCAAGTATAAAAAGAGAGCAAGTAAATCTAAACATTAGTTATTTATAGACTATTATTGCTTACATGGTATTTATGCAATTCCGTGCGACACATATTTATGTTGCAGGCAGTAACGTATAGTTACTAGTAATATGTTAATTTAGACATATAGTACAAATGTAAATACACTAGTACAATGCCTTTAAACTGTCATGTACTTATAATAAAATTCACAATATCATCCACTCGCGTGGCAATCGGCAGTAGCGAGTTCGCATTACCTGCGTGATATACACGACTATCAGTCCTGTATTTGTATCATATGGCATTGTTCGCAGTATCCCCCACACGCGCGACGAACGGCAGCAGCGTGCACGCGTCGCCCGCGCGTGAGTTGCGCGACACGCCCGACTACCAATATGGCCGGTTTGACGCCAGCGCGCTGCACATCGCGCATGCGCTCAAACAGACCGAGCTGCAGAAGGCGTACCATCGCCCGAAAGAGAAACCCATCGACTGCTATTTGGTAAGTGATTCGTTAAAAAACGGGACATACAAAGCTTAAGGCCAGAGCATACCGGCTGCCTGTGGGTGGACGTGCCCGTGCGTGTGCGCAAGAATGTTGAAGCCGTACCCGCACACGTCACGCAAGCGGTGTGCCGTCTCGTATACCTATCTATAATAATACAACGGGCACGTGCTTGTTTACGCACACGTATTATTTGTGCATAGGCCTTTATGCCAAATATTACGTTAGAACTGTTAGGTAAACGAAGTTGAACCTGACCTTTTTGTTTTTGACAAAGGTTTAGGATAGGAGTTAGTACGAATAGGAAGGTATACATTGATGTTGTGAAAGCTAATTAGGTCTAGGTGAAACATTTAGTCAAGTCTATATATAGTCCAAAGTTTAAATCTAGTCGAAAATAGGCATTTTAGTGATGCTCGCATTACGGTTGAGCAGGGTTGCCGTACGAGTAGCTACAATTATATTATATAACTATAGATAGGCTATACTCATACATAAGGAAAACAAAAAATTTGATTAATTTTCGCAATTTTAGCATTACATTCCATTCCATTTCCATTCATCTTTGTCATACCTACTCGTTGTTAAACATGAGCTTGTCTTTCTCTTTCGGTGAGCGGGAGCTAGGCAACTTGTACAATTTGTCACAAGCGCTTCAATTTTGGAACGCCTATAACATATCTTGACTTAGGTGGGTAGTTGATAGCCCTGCATGTATCATTGCTCCCGAGCGTATTATTAAATTTAAAATAGTAAGAATGGCGCAAAAAGCGCTTGAAACTTTGATTCGCGAGTTACAAAAGACAATAACGTCACTAGTTGATAGAACCAGTGCGCTGGAGTTGAAGATAAGTGAGCAAAATATTACAATTATGGATCAGAATGAAGTGATAAAACAACTCAAAAATCACCTGGAGGGTACCACTACAAAAACACGTAAGTCAATTTCGAATACGTCCCCGGTAGCGCTGCAGCGCCCGGTGCGTCAAGCTAGACTCAAAACGTTCGCGATAGCTGCAGCGAAAAAATCAAGCGCGAAAACCACTGGCCGATCACTGACCTCTGACGTCGGAGCGCAGCCGATAGTACCCGAGGCAACCTGCGCGGTGACAAAACCAAACGTCGCGCTCGCTATTCTCGCCCACAAGGAGTCGATACAACAAGGTGGGGCCCCAGTGCCAGCGATCCTAACCGAGACTTCAACGAATGCGATGCGTGATGAGACCAGCCTTCCAGGACCCAGTATGTCTACACCACCAGGGATCCCAACTCTTGCTCTTTCGAAAGCGACTAGTCATGGATCCAACGACGATGACAGTAACACCAATCCTAATGAATGGAAACATATCACCTACAAGCGAAACAATAAACCCCGGCCAATAATTACTGGTGCGGGAAAAAAAGACGATGACCTCCAAACTGTGGAGCGTCAAAAATACGTGCAGGCTTGGTCATTTAGACCGGAAACTACCGTTCAAAATGTTACGAAATACTTAAGTGAACGACTACCGATGAACGAAATCACTGTTGAAAAACGAGATATTAAGACTGATAAACACGCAGCTTTTATTATAGGTTTTTCGGAGCGACTGCATGAGCTCGTATATGCACCAACTACGTGGCCGCCCGGTGTAAAAATATCGGAGTGGTTTCGACGCCGAACTGGTGGGGCGCGTGGCGCGCGACCCGCCGACACTTGCGCCGCCGCCGGCCTGCGCGGGCGCACACCCGACCTCGGCACCGAGCAGTCGTAAACACAACGGGGAGCGAACTGCATCTACAACGAATGCGAGCGAGTGTGAGGCGGTCACAGTATGCCATCAAAATATTGCCGCACTGGCGAATAAAAAATTGCGTCTCGAAGTGCTTCTACAGGGAGAACTTAAGTGTGACATCTTGGGAATCACCGAGCATTGGCTACAACAAGCGAATTTGAATAGTGTACAGTTAGACGGCTTTAAGCTTGTTTCGTGTTATTGTAGAAATAATACATTGCACGGTGGTTCGTGTATATACGTGCGCGATTACATGAAATGCATTGAAAACTTAGATATAGTGAAATTATCTATAGAAAGATACTGTGAAATCTCGGCTATTGATCTTGTAGATTTTGGTATATCTATAGTATGCATATATAGAACAAACTTAATTTGTATAAACGACTTTCTTGATGTTTTTGAACGGGTGCTCAATAAGATTAATGAATTAGAACTACAGTGTGTGATCTTGGGCGATTTTAACGTAAACTGCTTAGGTGATAGCAATGCCGAGATAAAAAAATGGTCCGATATATTATGTTCTCAGGGTTTGGATAATTTAGTGGATTTCCCTACGCGAATTACCGCTACAACAGCGACTTGCTTGGACCACTTGTACTCAAACTTGCCGCTGGGTTCAGTCACCGTGAAGCCAGTTACTACGAATCTAAGTGACCACCTCGCCATCAAAGGGGAATTAAGATTATTACGTAATAGATCTAACATAAATAACTTCAAAATATGCACTAGGTCTTTCTCTGAGATTAATCAGGCAAATTTTACGGAGGCTATACATAGTGTTGATTGGAACTACATACTCGCCAAAAACACGAACGCTATTGAACTTGCGACTTCTATAATTAATATTATAGTTAATCAGTTCGAGATCTGTTTTCCTTTGCGCATGAGAACGATAAGTGACAGGCGTAACTCGTCTTGGATTAGTACAGATGTGAAATTATATAAGTCTTTATTATTCGACATGATAGAATTTAGTAATACACACCCAAATTATGACTCAATAAATAAAATTATACATGACATGAAAATTCGTTATGACAATTTAATTAAAAATAATAAATCTAGTCACTACAATAATATAATTCAATCTAGCACTAATACATCTAAAGCCATGTGGAATGTAATAAATAAGGAACGGGGAAAACATAACAGCCCTATTTTAGATGTGACAGACGTTGTTCTAAAAAATGATGGGACAAAGTTTAGTTGTAAAAAACATGCATTAGATGCTATGAATTGTAGGTTTCTGGGTGCGGCGGAGGCGTGCGGGGCGCCGCGCGCTGATGTTGCCTGCGCCCTGCGCCAGCTGCGCGATGCACGGCCCGCCGCCGCCGCGAACTACTTGTTTACCCTCCGTCCTTTTACAGCGGATGAGGTACACCGGCTAGTTTCTTCATGCATTCCACCTAAGGCTTCAAAGGACGTTTATGGAGTAAGCATGAAGCTGCTAAGGCTGGCGCCATTCCCATTAGCTTTTGCGATGGCAGAACTCTTTAATCGCTGCATAAAAGAAGGCACTTACCCAGATCCGCTCAAAATAAGTAAGGTCGCTCCTATCTTCAAAAGAAAGGGTAGCAGAGGGGATATGGATGGCTATAGACCGGTATCAATCATCCCGGCGATAGCTAAAATATTCGAGCATGGCCTAAGTTCCCGTCTCTCTCAGTTCCTAAAAGAGACTAATAGTCTATCTGAGAGACAGTATGCGTACCGTGAGGGCCGATCCACTACATCTCTGTCCCGTGAACTGGTACGGCGCATAGTAGCTGCCAGAGAGAGTCAGCAGCAAGTCGCCGTCTTGTGCTGCGACCTCTCGAAGGCATTCGATGTGGCCGACCATGCAGTGCTTACAGGCAAGCTGCGCCACTACGGCATTCACGACAAATCGTTGTCCTTGTTCACGAGCCTACTCCAGAATAGGACACAAGTTGTGGTAAGTGATGGTGGGAAAGTGAGGTCGGATCCATTGGGCGCACAGATGGGGGTTGCGCAAGGATCGTCAGTTTCAAATTTGCTTTTTTCGCTGCTCTTAAATGACCTGCCAGACGCTATAAAAGCCGGCGAGGTATTAATGTATGCTGACGACGTTGCTGCAATTGTTACTGCTCCAAATGTCGATGGCGTCGAGAAGGCGTTGAACGAAGCAGCGGCGCAGCTTGCCCATTGGTTTAGAACCAATGGCTTGGCTCTTAACCTACGGAAGACGCATTTCATGCAATTTGATTTATCAGGTCGTCAGGCAGCGCCGCTGGCAATAAGAATTGAAGAAACGCTACTCGATCAAACTACTAGCACAGCTTTCCTGGGCTTTGAAATAGACTCGGGCTTGAAGTGGGATCGTCATGTTGACAAACTGTGCGGCAAAGTAGGCAGCGCGTGTTTCGCCCTAAGTCAAGTCGTCAAGTCTGTGACTCCGGAGGTAGCCCGTACATGCTATTTTGCTACAGTCCACTCTCTAATACAGTACGGGGCGGAGCTCTGGGGGCGCTGCGCCGAGTGGGAGAGAGTTTTTCGCCTCCAGAAACGTGCTATACGCATCATCTCACGGGAGCCGCTAGATGCTCCGGCGAAGCTACTGTTCAAAAAACTAGGCATTCTCACATTACCCGCAGTAGTAATTATGCAAGTGGCTGTGTACGTGCGTGAACACCTTACGTCCTATAAAATGAACGCAATGGTACACGAGTACAATACGCGAAACGCACACAAGCTCGTGGGTATTAGCCACAAACTTGCGAAGTCGTCCAAGCTAACTCACGTGATGGGCCCAACGGTCTACAACAAGTTGCCAAGCATTGTCACTGAGGCTACAAGTCTGCATAGCTTTAAACGCCGTCTAAAACACTGGCTTATTGAGCGCTCGTTCTATAATTACAATGAATTTTTAATGTATAAGGGCAGCTAAATGCTGAATTTTATTATTTTTATATTGCTATTATAGATGTTATAATAATTTCAATGAATTTGTGACTTTACTATTTATATACTTAATGAATTATTGTAATTTTTAATGTAAGTTATTTTACTGTTATTTTAATATGATGTAACTTAATCGATGAACTTTACTGTATAGTAATTTGATGTTATTTAGCAACTGACTTGTAAATTGGCTTTATAAAATAAATGACTATGACTATGACTATGACTTATAATAAATCATTGTACAAACATGAATTTAATTTCACTAAATAACACATTAAGTAACACAGACAAGCGAGGACAGAGGCATTATTATTACATCACAAAACAAACAACCAATGCAAAAAAGCTTTCTACCGCATTGCCAACATGGTGGTAGGTAACTACCAGTGGCGGCAGCGCCCACCCAGTTGTTATCGCGTCACTCCGTCCATGATAATTTCATTGCATATCAAACTGTTTCGCAAACGCTATGGTCCGACAAAAAAAATAGAAAACTATTGAGGGCGCCACTGTAACTGTCACATTTTTGACGTATAATGCTTAAACATGGCAACAATTTACTATGGCAATTTTTTTAGTTCCATTTATTTAATTTCTATTATTTTATGTTGCACTATAATGTTAGTTGTTAAGACTTTTATGGTGCCACATTTCGAACGATCAAGTTTCTGTACTCGATCGAAGCCTGTTCGTTATACATAAAGAGAAGCAAGCAGTGCAAGTGTTATTTTTAAACGTCAAACCTAAGAACTATTATATAATCTGTGGTCAAACTTCTATGAAATTATGACGTATAAATAACACTGCACTGAGTGTGCTATCAAAATCGTTGCACTTTTCTTGGTCTAGCTTTAGTTGATACTGTGCCAATTAATTAGGCTTCACCATGTCGCAAATATCAAATTAATATAGTCTGTCAACATGACGGAAATGGTCAGTAGAAAAAAGCGGCAAATTTTAAAAAAATATGCGCGAAGGGTAATCGTCCCATAGAAAAATTGAATTTCGCGCCTTTTGCTACTGACAAACTTATTTGACCGGCTATAAATTACTCCATTAAATTACCTTTTTGACGTTTCCTGCAACAATGCAGTTCGCTATATTACTGCAGCTCGGCATTACTGCCCACTGCATTGCTGACGCAAATGTAATTTTTCCACAGCCCGGATTTATAACATTGGTGGCAGCAATGCAGTCGGCAGTAATGTCGCGCTGTAATACATATTTTGCGACATAAGTAGCTAAAGTAGCACACAAAAATCCTGTGTAACACATAAAATAAACAATTCGTACCTATACGAGACCCTTGGGAAGTATCTGAGAAATATTTTACATGAAAGTGAACTAGCAATTTGTAAATGAAAATGCATATGATATGATATGATATGATATGAACAGCATTTTGAAATGAAAATGCTGTTCATATCATATCATATCATATGCATTTTCATTTCAAAATTCTGTTCATAATATTATCATATCATATCATATGCATTTTCCTTTACAAATTGCTAGTTCACCTTCACGTAAAATGTTTTCAGATACTTCCCAAGGCTCTCAGCGTCCGGCGTAAAAATAAAAGCTTTTAAAAAACTGTACGCACTGAATGGGCCTTTCTTCTGCGAGATAAGGACGCGCGATAAAATGAAGGCGTGTATCGACTGGTATCGACGGATCCACATCGCATTCCTGGCTCGTGGACTAGAACCGATCGCGTGCGCAAATGGAATGCCGGCGCCGGCGCAAGCCACTAGAAGAAGCGGAGGGTGCCTATGATTTTTACCGAAGTATATTGATTTAATCGGAGTTAAGGGCTGCCCAACACAAGCGTCTCCCGAGCGTCAGCGTCTAGTCAACTCTATGGGTGCTGCTCGACGCAACGTTGACGCAACTGCGCAGTGTGGGGTGGCCCCACCCCACACTATCATCTATTGAGCGTCGGCGTTTAATCAGCGCTGTGGAATATGTCGTCGCTGCGCAGTTGCGCCAACGTTGCGGCGAGCAGCATCCATAGAGTGTACTATAACGCCGAGGCTCGGGAGACCTAAGTTTGCTGGGGTGGCCCTAAATTCACACGACACCGCTCACTTAGACATCTGGAAAGGATGGGACACGATCGTGCAGTGAAGAGTGTATGCAGGGCGTCCGCGTGGAAAACGTCCGCTGCCGCGAAAACGAAACGCTGGTGGCCCTGGCTAATCTAACTGGCTTGAAATAGTTCAGAAAAGGTAATAGTGGGGTTCGCTAGTGTCGGAGCCCATTCTTTTTAAGTGTGTCGGAGGGTGTATTATGCTTAGCTTAGCGGAACCGAAGCCAAGAAGTGGAGGCCCTTTTGATAATTTATTGAGATGTAGTGGATAATACTGTCACTTTCCGCGCGAGTCGTGTCATATGAAATACCTTCTCGGCCCGGTTTTGGGCTACATCTGCGGTGTCAGCATGGTTGCATTTTTATCACCTGTCACTATGCCTATCACTTTCGCACTTACATACTTGTTAGAACGTGACAGGCATGGTGACAGGCGATAAAAATGCTACCGTGCTAAGCCCGCTAGACACTGGGCAGCCTCTCAAAGCCGATTTCCTTTTTCGAGAAATATCTCTGAGTCCCCGATTTTAGCCTTAGGGCTTCTGTCGTTGTCTTGGCCAACGAGTCATCAGTCCCACTTCAACTTGCTGCTTTCTAAGCTACTCTTTCAACCCGCTCCCGATTTTGACTTAAAAACCTTCTGCGCACATTTCTCGCAAATCTCGAGGCTTCATCGCGAGAAATCTGCCGTGCGAGATAAAAAGATAATCCGTAAACAAATGCAACCGACGAACGGCATATTAGAAATTATAAATATTAACAAATACCTGTAATCACGAGATTTAATTACTGATGTAATAGTTAAACAGTATAATTAAAATACAATGGCATACTATATCATACGTTGTACAGTCGCCAACAGATATATCGGAGCGGCCGTGATGCTCAAAAATATCTGAACGCCTTGACAATAAACAATAAAGGCGTGTTCATATATTCGGGAGCACCTTGGCTGATATCTAATATATAGCGACTATACGAATTTCGATAAGGGCGTTTTATAATAACGTCGTTATGGTAGTAACGTCTTATTGACAAATGACAATAGGAAACTCTGTTTTTTAAACGACACATAATATTACACCGGTTTGTCCTGTCGCTATAATCAAAGAGTTTTTTGTAGTGCTATTCAATTGAATGGGTTTTATAATTTTTGGCGCGGGAAATTATTAATAAACATAAATATTAAGCAATACGGGAAATCTTTGCGTCATTGAATGTTGATTTTATCGCTCCCTAATACAAATCATGCTCGGAATCTTCATTAAACACGTTATAATTGCGTTATTTATCGCATTAACAAGTTAAATTTATGAAACATATCGATATTGCCCGGAAATATATTTGATTTGGTACTTTATTTGTATTTTGATTCTGCAAACGTATGTGACGTATGTCATAGGACGCTAGCAGACCTCAAGGTTCAAATTTTGGATGGACCAAATAAAATAGTATTCTTAAGCTTAGTATTCACGATATTCTCTAATCCCCAACCTAAACACCAGCTTTTAACATAAACATAAGATCGTACAACTTAGGCACTTAACCTACCTAGAGGGTCAGTACACTCAGTAAGTACCTACATTGTAAGTTTACGCTAACTTTTAAGTTACCCGATAGAAGATTTTCTCCTAATTTAAGTATTATATTTTTACTGCATCTAAGACGGCAAATCAAGATTTTACAACACATATCAGCTTATGACAACTTTGCAGCATATCGATGATGTCATTTACTGGCACAGCTATCTGTCAAGTTATATACAGTAGCAGTACTTTGACTACTTTTCTAATTTGGCATCGCCAGTTGGATCATTTAGCGTGTTAATGACAATCATGACATAAATTTGAGACCACTTTATAACCAGTCATTGAAATTAGCATACTCAAGCTATAAAATGACCAGCTTATCGTCTATTGCGTATCGAATGGGCTGTCAATTGATGACAAACTCAATGCCTAGTTTCTGACTAGAGTATAAGTAATTAGTAATTATATTTATCCTTTTAATTATACACCAAGAGCAATAAAGTGTGTGTACACTTGTCCACGTTGACCCTTTAAATAATATGGGCGTATTGAAGTAGTAACATGCGGTATAATTCACTGAACTACGATAGTTCTTGCCACATTTCCTATAAGTAGCAAAAGTTTGGCAGGTTTAGGGCGAAATTTGCATTTTTCTCAAAATGCCACATCGCGTGTTATCAGAAGTAAGTACAGTACAACGAAACGAAGCGGTACGAGTAGCAAAGCAGTTAATCTTGCGATTTGCGATTGATTAGGTTCATTGATCTCATCATGTATTCGTTTACTTTTAGTTTTTTAATTTCATTTTGATTTCGTTTAGTGTGATACCTATCAATAAAGCAGTTTCTTGACGTAACTTAAATGTCTATCTAGATCAATTTGTCACATCTACCGCTTCCTATAACCACCGCAACCTGCACTGTCTTACATAATGAACAACAATCCCCATAAGGCGTTTACCAAGTTACTAGCAATACTCCTGTCCTGACCGTCGTTAGACCTTACGACTTCGCATTAGGGCTTACGAATGAGCATTTAACGGGTACATCTGCGACGGGCATTTCTATCGTTCACTGTACATTACGTAGTCGCTTGCTCTTTTATGGTAAGACGAATAGAGCAACAGGCGATGTATTCGGGCCATAAACGGGAGTCCGCCGTTAACTTGTGAGAAGGTTTGATGTATAAACCGGGGTGGTATTCTCATCGCTTCGAGTCAAAAGCTCGGTCGAACTAGTTTACCGAAGTGACTGTTCGGTTAATACTAACTGCAACACTTTAAAAGGAGGAGGAATTCGTATAAGAGGTGCAAGCACATACTATGCTCGCCTTTAAAGTTGGTCAAAGGCGCCTAGCCTTTCAAAGATTGCATATAGGTATTCGAGACACTAGACAGGGCGCCGCACTAATACATCGATCCTTGATGAACTGAACATCACAACCAGGCTGTCTACTGTCTGCTTACGCAAAGTGCTTGTGTATTTTGGCCACATTGCCAGGAAAGACAGTGATAACCTGGAAAAGCTGGTAATCACTCGTAAAATTGAAGACGATAGGCCGAGACGCAGGAGCCCAATGCGGGGGACACCAAATTCGCTCAGCCCTTGGTAACGCTCCACGGTGCCCTACACTCGGCGACAGACAGAAAGAGGTGGCGGCAAATTGTCCAAGAGAAGCTGCTCCCTAGAAGTGACCACGACCCTCAGTGATGAGGAAAACGATGCAAGGAGGAGGACTCGGGAAATTGGGACGGGTACAGCCGTGATCTTTTAGTAGTATGTATTATGTGCCAAAACTTCATCGTATATAAAAACGTGTATAAAACAGTCTCTGCAGAACCTATGAGTCATCAAACGACTTAAAACTCTTCTTAAAAGGAAACCTCAGCCACCGGTGAAGAAGGCTTCACAGGTTGTTCCTTTCACGGCGACGGCAAAAACATAACCACCGCGGCACTCTATCAGATAAGTTAATTATAAACGCTTAGATCCATCTTACCTTATAAGAAAGTGGTGCAAAAGGCTTAAGTGGTTTGGGAACCTTATTAGTGGAAAGCGAGCCTATTTTGTATTTATATTGTTTTGATTAAAGTATTTTTAGTATAGATTCGTAATAGATCCAATGTATCTCAAAAAGGCAATGTATTCTGTATCATACAGTGGACAGGTTTTAAGTTGTAAGGGTGTTTATGAGTTAAACAGATGATCTTGGTGGTTTTCTAAAACACAATCTTGAAAGTTCCCCGCACCGGTTCCACCGGCGTCTACGCGTATCTTTATGGTAAGCCCACTAGGGTGATGCACAGCACAATGCACATGGACGCCTGACCTAGCGCGACCACAAGCACCAGAATTTGGACGAGTTCGTGGGACAACTGGCGCGCAAAATGTTTGACCGCGCCGATTCGTCACGGCATCAGCTACTGAAGGCCCCCCTTCACGCCCGCCCCCCAGATGCCCGCCGGTAGAGAGCCCAACCACGTGAGCTCGTGCCGCAAGAGTGGCCCCCGAAGCCCCACAAAGCTGCAGATTGGCCACCATGACCAACCAAATCCTGTTGGATCAAGAGGAGAAAAAGAAGAGCCAATTGACAGCAGAACAGCAGTAGTTGGTGAGAACCGTGGGGGCCTATGGGTGCCCAGAGAGCATTGCCGTAGTATTTAGCCAGTCGTCATATCAGTCGCTTCCGCAAAACCTAAATATCATAGCATCAACCTGTTAGAAACTCAGGTCCGGTTTTCTTTGAACGCGCGCCAAGGGAGGCAGCTTCGGTGCACGCGTATGTATTATTCAATGTGTGTACCGAGATCTGGGGATCATGCGCGATGCATTGTAAGTTCTATAATATGTCAATCTCATTGGCCTCATTCTGCGAAAAAGCTTTATGTGATAGGTTAGGTAGTAGTGAAACCAGGATATCGGAGTATAAGTTTACGTTTCTTGCAACTGCTTGCAACATACCTTACCATACTACGTTCATGAACTCAGGCTAAGAGTTACATTAACAATAAGTGTGTTTATGTGGCTTTCCATTCTATCAGAATTTCAGATAAAAAGGTCCTTTATTTCACTTGAAACATAAGGACCCTACTGATGGAAAGCCACAAATACCCTCACTTAATTTTCCTACGGAACGCGTGTTGTTAAAATGCACTTACAAAAGCTGCCGCTAATTGGATGGAAGAAGCGAATGAACTGTTTATGTGTTTACGTCAAAATGGTAACACGTACAGGTACAATATGTATATTGTTTGATATGTACTTTATTAATATGAGCCTAATGAAAGACTACTTTCTTCTGTCGGTCACGAATGAACGAGCGACGAATGGCTAATGACTTAGAAAATGAGTTGCCACTGTGACTGACAGAAGGAATTTGTTAACCACTTTCTGTGCTAGACCAATCAAAATAAATCAATCTACATTATGTCACGTGGCATTGGTATGCAGGTATTGTATGCTATAAGTTTTTTAAACCTGAAGGTCTGATTGAAAAATCAACGTTAACAATCGCCACACATCATGCTGAGATGAGCCCATCGTGGCACTTTCTCGTTTTTTCCGTGTTTTGTGTCATATATTTATTGAATAAAGTTACGTACTTTATATTCCTATTTCAATTATTACTCTTTGATATATAAGGTACTTACTGCATAGAGTAGGTATCAACAACAAGCAAGAGATTTATCAATATATGAGAAATATGAATACCAAATTTTTCACTTCCAACAGGCACTAACACGAATTAATAAACTAGTGGATGTGAAATGACTCCTATTTAGTATGAAAACCAGTGTCGCTAAACTCACACATTCATAGCCACGTTAAAATATGTCACACACTTACAAAATTGCTCTGATTCGTAGCAACTTTCCATACCAAAAGGTTATTACCGGTGGACATTTCTCGAACGAATATCAACTGTAGGCTACATGAGTGACGGTTTAAAATATAATGTCAAAGCTATATGACATACGACTCTTTCATTATCTCATTCATCTCACAAAAGCTCGCTCAACGTTCACCTAATACAACTACTCAACACCAGATGGCGTTATTTTATATAATTTTAAAATCACACTTATTACAGGCGAGAAAAGGGCTAAAAAAACAGTATAAGTAAGGTCTAATTACGCATGGTTTGTTACGGATCTCACGGTCAAGTTACACTGGTGCTTTCGAGATCTCTACACGCCTGCGAGTAGCTAACCGTTGGAACTTCTTTCCATTCGACGATATAGGGAGGGGACAGTGTAATCGGAGTGTTTTATCGATATTTGTGTGTTCAGTTAGGTATTGATATTTCATTACCGTATGTTTTAACACATTTAGATGATACTTTATTTATGATTATAATATAGGTAGTGATAATCGTGATTGTATGAAAAATAATATGTAGTACAGTACAACAAATATCTAACTAGAAATTTGTTTCTTATTAATTGACCAACTAGGTTGTTAATGTGAACATTAAATATATCTTAAAGTCAAACAGATAAAATCATAGTTCTTTAAAGGTCTATTAACTCGGTATTGCTGTTATTTTGTAATCACAAATCTGCAATTACTTACATAGGTAAGTATTCGTCTTTAACAATATATTTACTTGTAGCAGCATTTAAGGCCAATCTAGACGGGACAACCTGATTAAATTGTCAAATTAATTGTATGGTGTGAAAGCATACATGAAACTGGCTCATCGATCCCACTTGATTTGATTGTAAGATTGTGACCTATCAAATCAGGAAGGGGGCGCTAGTTTGCGTGGTACGGAACACTTTTTATTAATTTAGTGAGCCCGAATGTCACTAATAATTACTAAATTAGTAACTAAGTTGCGTGTGGACGCTAGATGAGATGTATGGCAATTTTATCCCCAGAAATCTTTCTCTAAGAAATGCTCCTAGCAAATGTTGCTATATTTTTGCGGAAACTAATTTTCTTGCCCAGTAGCATTGATCCATTTATTTTTAATATCGGCATCTTGTGGTAACCTACAATAATTAATAATAAAGAAATATAAAATATAAAACGTTTATTCATGGCACATTGCATGCATTGTACGCATAAGTGCATTAAGTACCTAGTCTAATTATATTAACGATGAAAATATGATGGGTGTAAGAAACAAAAACGTATGTAAAGGAATACGAAGGTTTGAAAGGTTGCCATGAAATGACCCCGACTTAACTTAGTGCTTGATGACCAGAGCTGCCATATTTACTAAGACATTGATTATCCCAAATAATAATTAGAAACGTGTCTAAAATAATAATTTATTACCGAACCAAACATCAAACTTGAAATATCGTAACTTTAACTTTATCGACATAAATATCGACATTGCGCAGCATCTGAGTAGCGAAGTTATTTGACATTTAGGATAGCGAATATTCCAGATAAACGTAAAGAATAGTGACAAAGGATTGTGAACTCTAAGTTCTAACTGATAAAATATAGATTTACTTAATGAACATTCCTAAATAATGCAAAATAAACAGATTTTTCGTATTTATTGGATTATATTTAAATAAATAACCACCGGTGATAGGAAATACCTCCACGTGAAAGATTTTTTAAACCGCTGTGATTTCTGCAGCTTAATACTGCACAATACGGCATTTTAAATTTAATTATCAATTTTTGTTAGACGAGCGTACGTACTACGTGAATGTCATTCGAGCATGAAGTTTACACAACAACTGAGCATAGTCTGTGCATAAAGTGAGTCGGTCGCTACTAACTGTCGGATAGACGGGAACGCCCACTTGCCATCTCCATCCTACTCCGTGGGCACTAAGCAGGCATAATACAATAGAGGTAGTGGTTTAGCATGTATGTGACTACCAATACCATGATCATCCCCTAATTCGTTCATTAGAATTGAAATCACGAATGTGAAACGAGTTAAAAATAAAAACAATCATTGTGGTTCAATTTTTTTTAATAAGTTAGCCAACAGGAAGCATATTGATCAATAATGACATTAATGGCTAAGGCGAAGGCTACACTGGTCACTGCGTGTTATGTCACAGTGACATTACTGAAAACGTCGCTCAATGCAATCCGGCGCAGCCGGTTATGAATGGACGAGTAGGCGACGGCCTTGCCTGCCAATGTTTACAATGCACTTAATAATTTTATTTTGTCATAAATTGGGTCAAAATATGCAGAAATTTATTTTAGCCAGTCATACATCCTCGATCAATTTAACAATTTTGAAAGTTTGTATCTCCAATCGGGATTTCATTGACATGAAATTGACCTGTTGCAGCTAAAACGGAGTTTACTCTCCGCAACAAATTTCAGGACATTTTGAATTTAAAGGGATGCCATTTGAATTTAAAACGTGCCCTCTAACATTAAGTCTTGACCTGTAACAAATTAACTGATGAGACGATTAATCTGCCGATCACAAAAAACGTATTTCTCATATACATAAACATAAAATACTTGAGATTAAACTCGAGTAGAAATATAGCAAATTGGACTTTATTTCCTAAATCAACGTTTTTCTATTTAAGGAGTAAAAAAAGGTATTTTCTGAGTGAATTATATTATAGTCGTACTCATAAATTACTCTCTATTACAATGTAGAAGTACAACACTACTGATCGTGCGTCAGGTACCAATACCACCAGCAGTGAAAGGGCCCCCTTTTTTTATTGTGTGACAATCTTCTGTTTCCCATGGGTATTAGGTACCTACATGATCTACGATGAATACATGTTAGTTGACAAGACAAAATATTCAAAATACCTAATAAAAGGCATGAGATATTTTAGATATATTATTGCAGGTGGCTATACCAGCTATACCTGTGCTTCGGCGGTTAACATAGCAATGCAGTCGCAGCAAGTTATGAATGAACGCGTGGGCGTCGGCCTTGCGCGGGCGCCGTTTACGCTACAGTTGTATGCAGCTCTTTAGTCGAATAGCTACTAGATTAACCCCTTTATTCTTAAAACTTTGCAAACCTTAATTATTTTCATTTTTGTTTTATCCCTTTCTTACAAAAATATAAGTAAAAACCACAGATTAAGAAAAAAAATTAAGTGTGCAACCGAATTTTAGCAATTCGATACCATTCGTACCAGACCAAAAAGTTCTCAGATAGCACAAAGACGGGTAGTCTATCTCGCTGCGAGATACTGTCGCGCCAATCATGTGCTAGGCCTACAGAGGGGTTAATTAAATAATATTAGTACCTGCAAAAGCTACGTTTAAACGTGAAGCTTTATCGCGCCTATGCAGCCCTAGATTAAAGCAGTCACCAAACAATCTTCTACGATTACGTCACTCCACACTCCATTTGATCTCACGCCGGTTTCATCAACGAGATGCGAGAGCGAGATACCCTACAAGCTATAGGAAGCATACAATGGCGGAGCGGCTCGAGTTGTATAACATTGTATGGGCCATTGTACTGTTACCATTATGTCTTATCGATGTGTGGAATGCCGTGTCAAAATTGTATCTTTTGCAATTATAGGTACTTCTTGTTCTACTACTTGTAGGTACTTATATGAAATTAGTTTTATAAAACGCCTGTGATAGCAGATAGAAGGAGTGATACGCTGATGTGATGTTATAGACTAATGTTGTAGTGTTACGGAGATCCATCAGCTATCAAAACCAAATTGCACCAATGAATAAGATGGAAAGCAAGATCACACTTAGCATAGCTACAGATTATTACATTTAAGTTTTACTTATGAAAGGACACAGCAACAAACAACAAGAGTTAATACAATAAATATTAAGTAGAAATCAGGAATGACACATTTTGAAACACACCTACAATCTGAAATACAATTAAAAAAAAAAAACTTTAGTAAGTAAGACAGAACACCCAACAACAAACAAATATTCTTAAAAAACCATACTGAATCACAACATTTTAACGTCTTACAACGGGGATCTTACAGTTTATTCCTTATTGTACTTATTGAATGTGATAATAGCCATTTTGTACAGGACAATAAGTACTGCAGAAAATATGATAATGAAAGACAAGTGAAAGTCTTTACCGTTGTTTTGTCAAATGTTCTACTATATTACTGGTATTCTCTGGGGGTGTAAAACAGGTAGGCAGTTGATTAATTCGATAGTTTCATAATAGACGTTACAGACTTTTTTTCACTCCATTAAACAGTGAAAGAAATAGAAAATAGTGATGTCCCACGCGTCATATTAGAGCTATATTTTGAGTTAAGTTCATAACTGTATGTACTAACAATGGACTAGAGAAATGAACAGTTACTGGTTATTTGTTAATCATTCTCAAAAATATCTAAGCAGGTAACTAGGTCATTTATTTAATTTATTAATAACCTCGACTTCATTGTCGAAAGTTTTTCATCAAGAATGAACATGTATCATCAGCAGACAGATTACACGCACCTTAACACCCAGTAACTCTTCATTAAAGTTATAATTAATTTTAATAAAAGGCTTTATCTCATGATCGGTTTAGCTGCGTTCATTGTGCAAACATCAAAGATAAACTTGTTGATTATTTATTGTGTGAAGGCTTAGGTAATTTACTTCTACGGTGTAAAGATAGTTGAGTAGCTATTGGTAAGAGGTAAAACATTTTTTTTTGCGATTTCGGCATATGTCTCATAATAAAAGTTGTTTAGTATGACCTATATTTTATCTACGCAGAGTAGATATGGCCGGTGTTAAAAATTTCACCCTATCAACTCGAATGTTCATGCCAATTTTCACGTTATTTCAGAATATCGTTTTAAAATGAGAGTATAACTTTGATTGTATGGAAACGGCCGCAGCTCGTGGTATCGCCGTTTTATAAATGTGCATTGGATAAATTCGGCAACGAGGTTAATCCCAATACACCTTAATACAAGTGAAACACCTTTACTTTTGGTACGGTTATTTTGGTATTATTCCGTGGGAACCTCTTTCGAGGTTTCCACGCGAAAGTTCAGGGGGTCACCCGCTTGTTACACTTGTTTTATTATATTTTCGACTTAAAATACAGTAGCCTTGCCATAAGCTTGTCACTGACACGAGACTAACATATTCGCATTATTCAGATTTCATATTCTATCACTACTTGATAAAATCTCTACTTATATGCACACAAGCTGTTAGGTAACCATTGCCCACAGGAACAGGAGTAACTTATGTGTTAAAATCGATGTGTACCCAAACGCATTGACCTGCCCCATCATAATATTTACGGCAATCATAAAATGACGCGAGCGCCGATCCGATTGTTTCTCATATCGTAACGATGGCCATAAGAGATGACGTCAACGGCCGCCGCTCCTTGCTGCACTGCAGTGTCTTTGGTTTAGATTAAATCTTGTCCTGTTCAATTATACATGACTTATTCCATCATCGGTTTATACTTTATTTACGTAGGTACATTACCGAGTCTGCAAACCGCCTAAGTACAACAGACGGACTTAATGCATCTAAGCATTCTCTACCGGTCAACCATAGGGTGAAACAGAAATGCGTGATTTAATGTGCACTGTGCATGTGTGTGTGTGCTTCGTGCTTCTCCTTTTATTCTTTACACTTTTTGAAAGTATCAACCGCCTCACTTTAACGACATTTTTTGGCCAGTTATTATTATTATTTTGATGGTATTTCCAGTTATTTGGTAGATAACCTGCATTTCAACCGGCTACTTCACCAAAAACACAAAAAAAATACTGCTATACATCTACAAAAGTATCAATAACAAAACCCATACTTTTCTTCAGTCTGAATCCAATGTTGAGCTCTCGCTGCTAAATATCTGACAAACTGCGTATTAGATCCAAGAATTTTGATTACTATACAACTGATCGAATCGACACAATCCTCAATTGCCTCACAATTAGCATAACCCCGACCCTTGATCAAACAAACCAGCTTGTAAACGACGTGTAACGTTGCGAACTGCGCGCGCGCCTACGTCGTTCCCACACCTCGTTCATTAGCATAAGGACCGAAAAACTATGTAAAACTCAATAATACGCCATTTCGCATTGAATTTTAAACACCCGTAGGTTGATTATACCTAAAGAATGTAAACAATATCCGCTATGTGCCATTGAAATTTTGTTCTAATATCTGCGCGAGTGTAGCGCCCGCTTGGCGACTATATGCTACATTACTTATTTGACAATTGGCACTACTGTCAATGGCAATATAAAAAACCTATAAAAAATCACATTTTTGTCACACCCTGCGTTGTCGTTGCTTTTAGTCCCTGCACTAATGTACTTTGGAAAATTACCGATTACCTTTCTTCTACAAGTTCTTTATGGACGGTATCTGAATTTGAAAAGGGGTTAAATTTTGTAATTTATATTATACGAGCAGACAAATTAACGGGTTTCAAATGTAGTTACGACGGATATGTCTCAAGAAACATGTAAGCAGCTACGCCTATTTCGAAACAACTGAATTACTTTATTTAAATATGGTTGGAGAGCCGGCAGTAAAGTTTCGAACCAACGTGATACCGCGATGAGATGCACAATGGTTTCCCATAAAACTGATGCTAAGTCCGAATTTGATAGTCTGCCACGGCGGAACTAGCCGAAAGTACAAAAAAAATAGCCACTTCCGGTGCGAAAAAGGGGGGGTCATTTAACCCATCTGATACTGCAATAAAAGCTATGGCATCAGTTAGAAATTTACTGGTAGATACAGAAAAGCGAAATCTGCCAGTATGATTCCTGCCGGAAGTGCTTGGCATACGCTCTCAAAGGTGACCATCAGGACCCCTAAATTAACCCATCTGATACCAGCATGAAACCAATTCCAGTCGGTAGATATGAACCTTCTCTTCAGGAATATATAAGTCTGCCAGGGGGCTTTCAGCCGAAACACCTTGACATACGAGATTATGTGAGCAACATCCGTGGAACCCGTATAACCCGTATTTTGGAATTGTACATATTACGGACATTTCAAATACTGCAGGCTTATTAATTTATTACTCTATGCTTATATTTGTATATTATTACGTTATTAATAACACATATTTATAATAAATTAAGTTAAAATAAATTAAATAATGTGATTAATATGAATTAGCTATATGAATCGTTTGTCTTTGTCTGTCATTTTGACTTATGTATTTGTAAGAAAAGGATAAAACATAATTTAACTAATTCAGGCTCGTAAAGTTTTACGAATAAGGGGGTATTAGTATTCATAGCTAAATCAGGCTTGTAATGCGACATAAAATGATTTCTGGTGGTTTCTTTTACGCTTGAGGCGTTTTTTCACCTATTTGGTGTATCTAATCACTATCTTATGTAGGGGAGAGAGGGGCAAGACGAGACGGGGTAGCGGCTTTATATGGCGACACGACTGACCAACCATCAGAATCCCCGCCATCATAGCAATCAGTTCGCACAGTGACCGGCTAGACAAATGGTGTCGTTAATTATTTATTTGCAAAAAAACTGTTTTTGCCATATTCCTTGTTATTTTTAGGGTTCCGTACCCAAAGGGTAAAAACGGGACCCTATAACTAAGACTCCGCTTTCTGTCTGTCTGTCTGTCTGTCCGTCTGTCACCAGGCTGTATCTCATCAACCGTGATAGCTAGACAGATGAAATTTTCACAGATGATGTATTTCTGTTGCCGTTATAACAAACTATAACTAATTGTTTATAACACCTGTATTCATTACCTGTAATGCACAATTGATGAATAAATGATTCTAAATAATTCTAAAAACATAATAAAATAAATATTTAAGTGGGGTTCCCATACAACAAACGTGACTTTTTTGCCGTTTTTTGCGTAATGGTATTATGGTACGGAACCTTACGTGCGCGAGTCCGACTGGCACTTGGCCGGTTTTTGTATTTATTTGGTTTGCGTTTGTTTCCTTATTATCACCAGCACATATATACTATTATTTATTCCTGTGGCCCAGAAATCACGCCAACAGCTAAGGACTTGTTTGGTTTCAAGTACGGTTTTTTTTTAACAAAAAACTTTCGCATTTCATTAGGCACATGGGGCAAGATGAGGTACATCTTGACGGTCGTAGTTTTAAAGTGATAAACTGATGAAGAATTGCGGATTTGAATTTATTTATTCTTCTCTTGTAGAACGGTGAAAAAGTATAAAAGAAAGTCAAATAGAGGAGTAAGAAAAAAGCGGTGGATGCTGTTATAAAGGGAAGATGGGGTACATGTTAGCTGTAAACACATTTTCTGTCCCTCAGGCGACTAAAGAAATAAAAGTAAAACAGTTCGTGAGAAGTTATCAGACGATGGACCCAATAGCCAAAAATTGAAGTTTTGTTTAGGCCCTAAATATAATATTTCTATGAATCATTCTTATCTTGTCCCGTAGGGGTTCCCCATCTTACCATACCTAGGGGCAAGATGGAGAGAAGGCACTTTCGGCCATTTTAATTTATTTTTAATTTAATTATCTAACAAGAGAGTTCCTAGTAAGTGTTGATTATGAAAGACTGATTACCAAAGATAAAATTAAAAATAACATAAACTTAAAAAGAATAGCATTTTCAGTTTTATTGGACTTGAAACATTAAGTATCCCGTCATGCCCACCTCTCCCGTACATTTCTTGACGTTGACGCAAAAATGACGTAGTTTAACATTCAGGGTGTTGTTTTATAATACTACAAATTGAGATAACTAATTTATTGACGACCGGTCTGGCCTACTTACTGCCTGCAAAGTCGACTGTCTTGGGTTCGAATTCCGATAAGGGCATATATTTGTGTGATGAACTTTTCACTTCCATAAACGGCTATACTCCAGATGTACACCTTAATCAGTAGCTTCTTGCTTTTACATGATAAACGGGATTTCAATAATTGTTTCTTGTGGTTGAAAGCTTTTTTTGCCATATATCAATCCTTGCAACGATGTCTGGTGTGCACCTGGAGTCCCTGGTAATTAAGCTACCTAAATATTTAAAACTTTCAACCTGCTGAATTGGGATGTTGTTGAGAACTATTGGAGGATGATTAGTTTTGCATTTTGAAGTTGTAAGGGTCTTAGTTTTCTTTATGTTTATCTTTAAGCCTAATTAGTTAAATACTGTGTCCATTGTTAACATTAGTAGTAGTAGTAGTAGTAGTAAAACTCTTTATTGTACAAAAACAAACATATAAAACAAGAGAAAAACGCATCATTTGTACAAAGGCGAACTTATCCCTTTCAGGGATCTCTTCCAGTTAACCTATGAGCAATTGAGGGAGAATTGGAGAACGTCGAGAGAGAATGTCTACATCAAAGCTGTACTAAACGGCATAAAAGAAAATATTTCGTTTCCTAAAAGACAGGTAAACCTATAACCTACAGTAGACATTAGATGTTCTAGTTGAGCTGAAGTTTCTGCAAACGCCGCGATGTCGTCTGCAAATCGTATAAAATGTATTTTCTCCCCATTTAATTTTACCCCTCCCTTGTCTATTTCAAATGTAAATTGGAAACGGGACTTAGTCGCGTATTTGTTTTAAGATTTACCTCCGACGTATCGAGTACGGCGTTGTCCCCGTGGTCTCGAAGAATAATGTGTAAAAATCGTGAAAGTGAGATATATACATATATGTATATGTTTTCTTCAATTGCATTTATGGTTTGTTGTTGGCAAATACTAGTTAATAAATTCGATGTCTATGACAACTAAAACTAAATAATTCTATTCACCCCTTTCTTTCTTTTCTTGTGTATATCGATCGACCCCGTTTTAAGGATGGTTATCGAGAAAATTGCTGGTTTTCTTTGATTTTCTCTGAATTAGGCGGGTAAAAATTGATTTCACAAGTGCACAATTGAAAAACTAACAAGGGACTCAAATAAAAAACCGGCCAAGTGCGAGTCGGACTCGCGCACGAAGGGTCCCGTACCATTACGGAAAAAAACAGCAAAAAAATCACTTTTGTTGTATGGGAGCCCCATTTAAATATTTATATTATTCTGTTTTTAATATACAACAGGCAACAGAAATACATCATCTGTGAAAATTTCAACTGTCTAGCTATCACGGTTCATGAGAGATACAGCCTGGTGACAGACGGACAAACGGACAGACGGACGGACAGACGGACAAACGGACAGACGGACAGCGGAGTCTTAGTAATAGGGTCCCGTTTTTACCCTTTGGGTATGGAACCCTAAAAATGATGTAAAATGTTCATATTTGGATTATTGGTAAAAAACGTCCTTGACGTTGAAAATCCTGTCTTTTCACACCCGTTTACAATAAGTATGTAATAATAATAATTTTGTTCATTTTGGTAAATAAAGAATATTGTAATTTGAAATTATTTTATTATTTATATATAAGGTGCTAACAAATTAGCTACAGAAATTTTACGAGATGGTACTTTACACTAAAACAATTAACTTTTAATAGAAATTAATAAAATTTCACATAATTTGTATTTTATTTACCGAACAAAATAAATATACTATAATTCTATCTAAAAAAGAATCATCATGTATTTAACTGCTTGTGTGTCTTAAATGTCATTGTCAACGTGTCATTTGATTTATCAACGTGAAGTGGCCAGTTAAGTTTTATAATTAAAAGAGGTTTTAGAATCTGTTCAATGAGGTATCATTTAATTATCTCATTAACAGAGTTTTTTTACAAAGCAAATTTGTTTTCCAATTTTCTCAAAATAACATCATAAAACCTATAATGTTTCATACTTACATATACTTCAGGAGCCGAGTACTATCAACTGTAAAGATATCGGTAGCTAATTTGTTAGCACCTTTATAAGGCAAACAAAGAAGTACAAAGCCGTAAGCAGGTATTAAATTAATGCCCAAATTATATTGTGTATATTAATAAATTTGAAATATATGTTATTAATGGCATAAAAATATACAAATATAAGCATTAGGTAATAAATCATAAACCTGCAATAATTAAAATGTCTGTAATCTGTACAATTCCAAAATACGGGTTCCACGGATGTTGCTCACATAATCTCGTATGTCAAGGTGTTTCGGCTGAAAGCGCCCTGGCAGACTTATATATTCCTGAAGAGAAGGTTCATATCTACCGACTGGAATTGGTTTCATGCTGGTATCAGATGGGTTAATTTAGGGGTCCCGATGGTCACCTTTGAGAGCGTATGCCAAGCACTTCCGGCAGGAATCATACTGGCAGATTTCGCTTTTCTGTATCTACCAGTAAATTTCTAACTGATGCCATAGCTTTTATTGCAGTATCAGATGGGTTAAATGACCCCCCCTTTTTCGCACCGGAAGTGGCTATTTTTTTTGTACTTTCGGCTAGTTCCGCCGTGGCAGACTATCAAATTCGGACTTAGCATCAGTTTTATGGGAAACCATTGTGCATCTCATCGCGGTATCACGTTGGTTCGAAACTTTACTGCCGGCTCTTCTACCAATAGGTACACTTGTTTAAATACGAATTTGAAGCAAGCGAGTGGGTACTTTCTGTACTTACGAGTATATATACTGAATAAACATCTGTTTCAATAAATGGATACATCGAAGGAGAATCGAGAGTACTTTTTCGTATAGGGGAAGGCAGGGTAATTACGAACACCTAAGGGAGTTTTGGAATAAATCAAAAGATATTATTTGTAGGTTAACTGTAATAGCTTCTTCTGAAAGCTAATTTATTTTACTTTAAACTACTACAATCAACAGTATTAATTTCTTTTTATTTAATTAACTTTTATAACAAAAACAAAACCTCTTAGTGTTCGTGTTTACCCGACACTAGTCGGAGAATCACAAATACCTAATGGGACAGTTAAGATCGTTCACAATTGACCCAGACTAGCCTAAAAATGAAATCATAAACGATAGATTAGTCAGAATTAAAGTTAAATTAAAAAAAAAGTACAGTATACTGCCCGGCAATAACCACAACGTTAGCGAAGTGAAGAAGATTGTTCGTCTTTACACTTTTTATGTGTCCATTTTAAACAAACGTAAAATGACGAAATTCCTTGTTTAAATGGAGAATTAAAGTCAAATAGAGAATTATGTACCTACTTTTAATTTTACTTAACAAGTTAAAGAGCCGATTTTTGTTCTACATACATATATAATTTTAGTTTGTGTTTGGCCCCGCCGTGTGTAATTCACGTAATTGAATTCTCAACTACTAATTATTTATGCAAATAAATGTCGTTATTATATCGTATTAGATTTAGATTCATTTATTTCTCATAAGTATTACATGTTTTTATTACAATCGAAACATGTTTTTTTTATTATTACTTTATAAGTTACAATGTGTTTAATTGGCATCATTTTTAAGATGGTGATGAGTGAAATCATGGTACGTCTCTCTAACATAGTGAAACAGCTGCGTTCGCGATTACCCAGCGTTCGTGATTTCCCGGCCTTCCCCTACGGTCTGCAGCCTCATTTGAGTGTAAATGGGATTTCAATGTCATTTGAAAATGGGAATTTGAATACGATTGCGGTTGGCGTTCGTGTGATCGACTAGTTCTAGTTCATAGATAAAAAAAACGATTTAGTCAATTATATACTCGTATTTAGTGTCACGATATGTATTACATTACATATATTATTTTAACGATTTAATCGTTAATAAATAACAAAATTATAGGTAATAGAGCCTTTGTAGATCGAATAATTGGCTGACACGTAGTGTACTTACTTAGTTTCGGAATATTACCTATTTAAAACTATGTGGCTTACTAGTAAAAACATATCCAATTTAGACGCATTAAATGCATTAAGTTGAAAAAAACTTGCCACCAATTTGCACAAAACCTGTGCCAAAAACATCTAACAAAAACTGCACGAGGTGTAATTTTGCAAACTGTTCCTACTTATTGTACTTACTTATTATGTGTTTAGGTGGATTTGATACTTACCTATATCTCCGTTAATCAAAGTGTTTCTAAATTGCGAAATTTACTGAAATTTGCAAATTACCGTCTAAATTTAGTGAAATTGACAATTATCTACTATCGGACAATTATGCTAATGCTAATAGTAAGGATGAAATTTTATGAAAGTGATATTTAAATAAATTTCTTCCTCTCCTTTTGGTATATTATTATGAGAATTCTACTAGAATGTCGCTTACCTAGCAATACTCTATTAATATTTACTTCTAAATATACTAGATAGCGGGCTTTTAGTGTGACTTTAAGAAGTCTCAAAAGAATAGTGGCACTCTGATGCAATGCTTTTCTTTTCTCTCTCTACTCTCTTAGCCATTTTCAATCTTAAAGATGTAGGCCTCCTTAATCTTTTGCCATTTTGTTCTGTTTTGCGCTCATTTCGATCCAGCTGTTCTTTTAATAACATCATAACCAACGCATTTTTGCTTTCCTGTTGGATTGGGCGTGAATCTCCCCAAAGTCTCCACTTTACCAGCTGCTTGCACCATGAGCCGTCTTTACGCTTAACTTTAACACCTTAAATACCTTGAGAACCCGTCAGTACGAAAGCTATAAACATCGCAATTTGCAAAGACTCCGTAACCGTATAGCTTTTTTGTAATCATACCATCCTGTCAGCGATTCAACGGTACTTACGATACATTATCAACCAATAAACACCACTATTACCACGTAATAAAGTTCTTCATCGTCACACATGAGCAACGGGCCCGACACAGCTCGCTTGCATTTCCTATGCTATTAATTCTACAATAGCAGGTTTATGACAATTTTCCAATAATTGGCGCTTATATGAAGCCGTGATTAATTAATACTTCTAGTTATACTGTATAGATACTGTCTCGCATGATATATTTAAGATACCTACGTATAAGTATGTTTCTAATGCTATACCTACTTAACTGATTACTTAATTTTAGTGTACCTATTTAGTTTAAGATTATTTTAGAGCGCACCGCCAACAAACTGTTTCACAGTTTGGCGAACATTAGATTAAGGTACTGTTATAATTCTTGTTAAATTTTCAATAAAAATAAAAAAGAATAATTCCAGCTTAGTGAGATCAAAGATAGATATAACTCCGTAATAGATGGATACAGTCTAAGGAAAAAACGTGCCTCGAAAATCACGAAAATTTTATTCTCGATCAGATGGCGCCACTAGTTTTGGCCTACACTCGTATAGAGGGCGTTGACTGTTGAGTTTGTTATTTATAATTTTAACGCATACCAGTGAAAGAACATGGGTCAAAATCATATAAAAATAATTAATGCAAATAAAAAAATCATTTATCCATATTTAAATACATTTTATCGTATTTTTATAAATATTTATTTTTAGTTTTAAAGTGTGTCGACAGATGGCAGTGAATTTACTGGGGTTACAAAATTTACTATGACAGTACCGCTCTAGTATAAGTTACTCTATGGTGAGATGTATATACATAGTAGGTTAGTTAATTCTTGAGTACCGTTTATTTAAGGTCGTTTATCGCCGTTGAAATTTAACTAGCGAAAAGGAATTTGCTAAACAGATTTAAGAAATTAGTTCATTAATACCTATGTGTTAATGAACTAATGCATTTATAATTATGAACTAATGAATAATTAGGATATATAGGTAGTTAGATCCTTTGCCAAAATTCTTATTAGGTATAATTTGGTATATTACGTACCAACGAGTATGAACATACGTATCGAAATTTAATGTTTATACATTCCTCTACCCATAGTAGTAACCTGACGGCCTTGGCTCAAGTAGTTTTACGATTTTGGTTGTTATCAGACATCTTCTGCTGCGCCAAAACGAATCACTACCGCCAAACTTTTAAACAGTAAATATAAGCTCGACATACCTTGCAAGTCTTGCAACATATCGCATGGTATTTTCGATACATTATATCGACTAAGTAGGTGCAATTAATTCAATCGGTCGATCGAATCGATCAAACGCCGCAATGTATCGAATATCACATGCGATTTGTTGCAAGGCGACGCTCCTTTTGTTTTTGTGAGATGCACTTTATAATCCTTTGTGTGAAAATATACTCTGGCAAGCCAACTATGTTAGGAGAAAATTCAAAATTTGTATGGGGGGTCAGTCCTTCGCGCCTAAGCGCAAAATGTAGATTTTTCAAATTTACTGCTTTTTTCTATTGACAATACTGGCTTGCCGAATTATATTTGATGTTATTATTATATTGGTTTAAGGCCCCATTCGCACGAGAGCTTAAAAAGCGTTGCGTTTGCGACGCACCCATAAGTAAGAGCGAGAAAGCAATATCTCTTTCTCGCTTTTACTTATAGGTGCGTCATACACGCAACGCTTTTTAAGCTCTCGTGCGAATGGGGCCTTATTGAAAAGAGCCTAATACTACGTAAGGAAAGCTACATGAAAATGTACAATTCCATTCACCTTCCTCATCATGGTAAAGTGAGAGTGGTCTGAATGGGTACTAAAATTGTTTATCTACTTCTTACTTATGTTTAAGTTGTTTCCTAGTTTTATCTATAAACTTACAATGAAATCTCTTCCTGACTTTTATTACTTACAATAAGTATGACTATGCAACAGGTAGATAACTAAATAAACTTATTAGGTATATAGGTATATATGACTGTGAAGCCTACTTGGAATTTATTTACGCAGCTTAAGAAACCCGATCAACTTTCCACAAATAATTAAACTCAAACACGCAATAGATTCTGTCATCTGATATTAGGTAGATTAGCAAAGAAAAGATTGATATCCAAGAATTCGAGATCTATTAGAAAACCTTACTGTACCCTGGAATTTAATGATGAATGTAAACCTATAAATAAACTAAGTAGTTTCAAAATTCGAAACGAAATGAGATTTGAAATTGGAATCGGTATGAACGATGTTTTTTTCTAGTGCTTAAAGGCGTTGATGCTGCGCATTCAGCCGGCGTCCGTTGACTCGATATGGAGAAAGTTGTTAATTAAAGAACGAACCGTGATTGCCTCGATTGTGTAACAGAACGCAACAGATCAACCATGTGGCTGCACAGGGAAATACCTTCGTCATGGAAAGTTGCACATAATATTTCGTGTTGGGTGCCCGTTTAAAAAAAACAATGGTGGCATTGGTTGCGAATTGATTTTAATGGACAACGAGCATGAAAGTTGTGACCGTCTTTTAAGGCGGTTCCCTGAGCCAGAAGGCGAAAAATCTCCTTATATGATCATATTTTTCTAAGAGACGTTGATATTCTTAGACGTGGAAAAAATATATGTAGTTGTTGATTATATTATCTTTAATTTATAAGCTTCCGATACACGAATTTATGACACTTCGCTCGATACAATTAATTCCCAAAGTAACCTCTAACCAGGACTTTCAATCCAACTTTACTCGGTTATTTATTATGTAACACTATAAACAAAAAAAAGAAAAAACAATCTTAAGGCCGTTCCATCGGTTTGCCGCTGTCTCTGTCACATTTCGCAAGAAAGAACGGGAAAGATCATCTATAAACGTTACCCTACAATATCTAAATTTGAAAACTATGAAATTACTATTTAAATTAAGATTGTTTTTTCTTCTTTTTTTTGTTTATAGTATCACATAATAGATAACCGAGTAAAGCTGGATTAAAAGTCCGAGTTAGATGTTACTTTGGGAATGAGGGCTATCGTTTTTTTGCTCACCAGTTGGCGCCTCTGTTGATGGTGGTCCAAAAGACTAAAGAACAGCTGTCAGTCATTGAAGTGACAAGTGACATTTGACATTTCGAACTATTGAAAAGACCACCTGGACTTCCGGTTCGAGCGCCATCTTGATAGTTAGCATCGTGATTAATTACTTTGTTTTTTGCTTATTAATATTGTTTAAAGTGTAATATCGATAGCTTATTATACAGTAAACTAATGTGGTAGTGTGCAGTGAATGGAGAATTAATTTTGAAGCGCGTTTAACCACCATCTTGGAGTCAACGGCCGGTAGTCCACGTGCTTCTTGTAAAGTCTAGCTATCGATTTACAAGAGCTAACAAATCACCGTACACTGTCTTGTACAACCGTACAATTTTTGTCGTTTGTAAACCTCTCAATACCTTGATACTGGCGAAATAGTCCCACTGGGCTGAAGCCATAATTTTAAAAGAAGAAGAAGAAGAAAGACCACCATCTACACTAGCGCCCCTAGCGGTGAATTCATACGCGTTAGCCCTCATTAATTGTATGGAGCGAAGTGTCATATTTCGTGTATCGGAAGCTAAGATGTTAAGATCATTTAAAGATAATATAGTCAAGAACTACTTATATTTTGTGATATCGGGATGCTCGAATTGGGTTTATTTGTATCCGGTAATTAATTAATACCAATACTAAGACTATTATTTATTGTAATAAATGATAAGAGCACATCTTACTAGTTCAATATCTTTAACCCAAGAGCCCTGGAGGGGCGGAGCAGGTATCTTTTGGTACGTCTTGTATCCACGACGTTTGACCACTTGCAATTTTACTTTGAAATTCTTCAAGCGACATTATCGATTGTTCCTTGTTGTCGATCTTCAGTTGTATGCAGTAGCAAATAAGATGGCGGCTGCCATGTCTGTTTTACCGACAGAGTTATGACATATGCCGTATAGTGGCGTTTGACGTTTGCGTTTTGATATTGCTTGAATATATGCTCTGCTTTACCGACTGATTGTGATTTCCTTCAAGTTTACTGTCAATCAATTGCTCTGTGGTGACGTTTTGGGGATTGAAATTATGTTGATAACCTCTAATTGCAAGATGTTAAAATACATACAGTTTAACGTCGATTCGTAACCTTCTCGTCGCCAGTGTGATGTCGGGATGCTCGAATGGGTTTATTTGTATCCGGTAATTAATTAATACCAATACTAAGTCTGTTTAACTATTATTTATTGTAATAAATGATAAGAGCACATCTTACTAGTTCAATGTCTTTAACCCAAGAGAGGGAGGGGCGGAGCAGACAGCGTTTAGTTATCACACACGTCTACGAATATCAACGCCTCTTAGAAAAACATGATCATATAAGGAGATTTTTCGCCTTCTAGCTCAGGGAACCGCCATCTACTTAAATAGTGTAATTTACTCGGTTTGTTCCGTTTGCACAATTGCAAATACCCATAAATATCAATCTAGAGTGAAGCCCGCGACCGTAGTCTGTTAGGAGAGTTATTAACGATGTTACCGATATAGCAAATATAATCATAACGTCCCCAGCCTGATATCGGCCACATCTCAAAATTTATAATTATTGGAAACTTAACTTTATTATTTTTAATTAAGATTAAATCTCCAATGATCATAAATTTTGCGATGTGGCCGTATAGGCAGGGACGATTAGGTATACTACGTAGACTAAAATGACGTTTCATGTCTAAGACATGACATTTCTTAGTACCACATGAAATGTGATTTTAGTCTACGGGATAAAAAAACAGAATAATATAGTTTAAACTGTCATACCTTCTGTTATAAAGTGATTGATAGAGACATTGTGGCCGATTTGATAGATTAATCGAGCGAGCTAGTACTAGCCATCGTAGACTGGCGAGTCGTGTCACAAAAAATGCGGTAATTTCAAAAACATCTTAATGTCGCAAAAAATAGTATGAAATAAAATGACAGGTCGAAATTGACAATTGAAAATTGTTGCCATATAAGTTCTTAAAGAATTTATAAAATATATTGTGAGGAATGTGAGGTGACTTTTTGTCTAAGTTCTAGACAGCTTTTTGCAACAGCGATAAATACAATCAGAAAATTACGGGTCACTCCTGGATCGTGTTAATTAGGTACCGGGATAAGTGTTGTATTCGAAGATAGATTTTTTCATTTATTTGGCTAAAGTGTTTTAGAAACGGACTTACGGATAAATTAATTTGATTAGCCATGCTAACGGCAAATAAATCTAATTAACTTTGATTTATACGAATCATTATAATCGACCGTTGTAAATGTCTTGGTGTTGACCAAGACTGTTCGTGCAAAAAAATTAGGTCTCAACGTAACAGAAAGCAATTTAGCAGATTGCGGTCTTGAGATTTGACAAGGCATTTCAGACAATATGTGATGTAGTAACATAGTCAGTGAAAAAGTAAGCGATCCCACACTTACGATATGATAACATTTATCTCAAAATAAATCATGTTATATTAATTAGAATATGTAAATATCTAAATTGTAATTAAAGATATGAATGATAGAGGCAACATGTACTGATGATGAACTATATGATCAATGTTGATACTAGTTAGTACAGCTTTCATTTCATACACTATTCAATACAACACTCCTGGTTCATGCATCAAAAGAGCTGGTTCATGCTCGTCATGAGGCCCGAGGCCGCGGACCGATCACCCAGTGGCGTAACTACAGGGGGGCAGAGAGGGCAAGTGCCCCGGGCGCCATCCAAGGGGGGGGGGGGGGGGCGCCAAAATAGGCAAAAGGCAGCAGCAGGGAAATTTTTGTCAGTCGTCAGGGGGCGCAAATTTGGTGACTGCCCCGGGCGCCATATCCTCTAGCTACGCCCCTGCCGATCACCGAACCTCTCGGCTCAATAGCGTTCAACTACTCATCCTCCTATGAGTAGTAGGATTTCATTATGAGGCCCGAGGCAGCGGACCGAACCTTTCGACTCAATTGGCTATCACGGCATTATTAACTAGTACAGTTTTAATTGTTCGCCATTATGCCTGCGGCTGGCCTGCTCGGATAATAGAACTCATACGCGTGTGTCTTGTAAGCAACTTTGTTATGTATGCTTATGTTGTTGCTTCTTATTATGGAAGTGCGCATTTTAGTTGATGGTAATAGTGAGACTGGTTGACTTGGGTGTTTGAAGGTATGGCAAAGTAAGATGGCTTTGTATTGTGCTCGCGGTAAAGTAAAAAAAATGTTACGTGAAACCTAGTCCCAAACTTAAAACAACTACATCCTGAATCGTCTGACTCAATTGGTAGGGTGGAAAATAGCCTACTTGCTGCATTGTCCGGTAAAAACCTCCAGTAAATACTATTGGGTCCCTGTTCCTCGGGCATACACATTAGATAAACCAGGCCACATTCGCATACATCGGTAATTATGCGTTAATAACGCCGATTTGCCGGCAGATGGAGTTTCTTGCGAGGAATGCCATTGGGAAAAAATGTGCGAGCACCGTGGCGACTCGAAAGCGTAAAATGCTGTGCTATGATGTATACAGTACACACGGTTTTTATCAGTGGCGAGTGACCTGATGACCGAAATTGATGCTACCATGGAATACCTACCTTAAAACCACCCAACCATAGTCTAGGGGCCCGTTTATCAAAAGCTTGTAGCCCCAGTCCTACAACTATGGCCTACAAGTTTAACACCTAATTTTAGTACCAAGTCCAATCTCGTTTATTAATGTTGCCCGAGTTTTTTTTTTATACCACGTCGGTGGCAATCAAGCATACGGCCCGTCTGATGGTAAGCAGTTACCGTAGCCTATGGACGCCTGCAACACCGGAGGTATTACACGCGCGTTGCCGACCCTTTAAAAACCTGTACACTCCTTTTTTGAAGAACCCCATACTGTAGCCCCTCGGGAAAACCTCGAGTTTTTCTTCCTTTATCAAAACATTTTGTCTCAGAACTGGGACATTGAATAATTATTAACGAGACTGGACTAAAGTTGATACGGTACTTACATGTAATTATTTCGTACAGAAACCTACCGTGCTTTTATAAGTGTCTTTTAGTCACTAAAAAGGCCTAGTTCAGTTACTCCACTTTAGTAAAAAATTGTTACAAAAGGATGTTTGGGTTAATTAATTATCCAATCTAGAGTTAGACCAAGATAAATCTGCAACGATTTTGATAGCACAAGTACAAGTGTTATTTCATACGTCATAATTTCATAGAAGTTTGACGTTTGTTAAGGCGGTTCCCTGAGCCAGAAGGCGAAAAATCTCCTTATATGATCATGTTTTTCTAAGAGGCGTTGATATTCGTAGACGTGGAAAAAATATATGTAGTTCTTGACTATATTATCTTTAACAACATAGCTTCCGATACACGATACACTTCGCTCGATACAATTAATTCCCAAAGTAACCTCTAACTCGTACTTTTAATCCTACTTTACTCGGTTATTTATTATGTGATACTATAAACAAAAAAAGAAGAATAAACAATCTTAACGTAAATAGTAATTTCATAGCTTTAGAATTTCGATATTGTAAGGTAACGTTTTTAAAATAAATAAAAACCGACAAAATTCGATCAAAATTGACACTTGGCGCGTATGTTCTTTCCCGTTCTTTCTTGCGAAATGTGACAAAGACAGCGGTGCACTTGCACTGCTAGTGCTATCAAAATCGTTGCACTTTTTTGCTCTAACTGTGCTGACAACTTACAGTCAAGCAAACATACGACAATAATGCAATAAGTGTAAAATTGATTTATTTAATAAACTGTAAAAGAGAGGTATGGGCACTGTGAATGTCATCTCGCTTTGTGTGGTAGGGTACAGCACAGCGGATGTTATTCCAAATCTAGAGCAGACCTCAACTGGGGAAGTATATACCTCCACCTTACAGAAAACCGCAGCCAAATAACACTAGTTCAGGGATAAGTTCGCCTTTATACAAATGATGCGTTTTTCTCTTGTTTTATGTTTCTTTTTTGTACAATAAAGAGTTTTACTACTACTACTACTATAGACCCTACTCATAGTGTTGTGTTCCTGGCAGTGAGTAAGGTTGCCAGAGCTCAACGAGGGTGCGGAGTGCGGAGATGTCGGCATCGCGCATGTAGCTCCTCTGGAGTTGCAGGCGTACATAGGCTACGGAGACTGCTTAACAGGCGGACTGTATGCTTGTTTGCCACCGACGTAGTATTAAATAAACTGTTAATCCCAATATTTGACTTACCAACGATTAACGAGTGAGTACTAACGATAACTGCAGTCTCTCCCCCTTTTGATCCATCAAATCATATCCGGTACACTTCCTAACAGCCGTAGCACAATAATATGAATTATACCTAAAATGCACCAAATTCACACAATAAAGACCAACTCTAATTATGAAAACAGCAACAAATGGCTGACCTTGTTTCTCATAAACAGTTAATAATTAAAAGTACCATTCTTTTGTTAAACTTGAACTTTGAGAGTCAGCATAAGGCCATGATTTCCGCAACATACCCACCGCAACCCATTCACCAGTATAATTTGATCTCAGGGTACACATAGTTATTACGGATAATGCGGCCAAAGTTATGCTGGTTTATAAGCCATTGGAATACCAGCCCAGACGCAGGTCACCGAACACGATTACCAATGTAAATCAGGTTTTTATCGCACAATAGATCATGAGTGCACAGGTGATTAGATTATTATAATAATTTGAGGTGCTCGCCTTTCAGTTTTACTATTATAGGATAAGGGGCTACCTGAGGTTTTCATCGATTTTTGACAAGTTTTGAATCGTATCTCCTACTTTTGCACTACATATAGAATTATAAGACAAGCGGCTATCGGTTCTTCAATCTTTTATCTCCAATTTAGTCTACCGGATTGTGACAAAAATTAATACTTTTTTATTTATGATTGTTTTAAACATTGTCTAAAAAAACACTTTTTTCGTATCTCGATTGCTGTGAAAGATTACTTACTTATACGAAATCTACATATTTGAGTTCGTCTTAGACGTCTCTAAAAATTTGTCTAAGGTTTTAATTTTAAACTAATTAACACAACTAATGGACACGCATTTTAACGCCTTGAAGAAGAGGAGGAGGTGGGAGACTGTTTATTGTTTAGATACTTATTTGCGAACCTTCGCCGTTTCGAATTATCTGATTGTACAACTAATACATTTTCAATCTAATTTTGATACGTTTTTTGCGTAACATTAGTTTTAATGAAATGCACTTAATGATGTTCGTTATAATTATCTGAGTATCATTGCAAACTGACATTAATGTGCAAAAACAACGTATGTAATTTACAATGTAAGGGGTGGCCTAGTGGTAAGAACGTGCGACGTGCGACTTGCAATCCGGAGATCGCGGGTTCAAACCCCGGCGCGTACTAGTGAGTTTTTCGGAACTTATACTGTACGAAATTTCATTTGATATTTACCAGTCGCTTTTCGGTGAAGGAAAACATCGTGAGTTGTGAGGAAACCGGACTAATCCCAATAAGGTCTAGTTGACCCTCTGAGTTGGAAAGTCATATTGCAGTCGCTTTATTTTTTTTCGTAAAAACTAGTGCCTATGCCAATTCTTAAGATTTGTTGCCAAGCGGACCCCAGGCTCATTTGCCCTGATACAAACATAATGAAGAAGGCGTGGTTTTGATAATAAAGTAGTTATTAAATTAAATTAGTAATACATTAAAGTTTAATATCAGTTCTTTTATTTTCGACGATACCCGTTTTAAATCAGAAAATTATCACAACCACACGTTAAGTTGACATTCGGTTGATAAGATACGAAATGTACCTAATTATTATGATTAAATAGAGAACGTATAGTAATTTACATAATTATGAAATCATCGTCAACATTTTGCATCACTCACCTCATCACCACACAAGTTCACAACTGGCCCTTTCAAAAAATTGGAAATAAAGATAATCATCGCTTAATTTTAAATGTTATCGATTAGCTGTAACAACTTGCAAAATCTCTTAACAAATTACAAAAAAGCATGACACAACGAAGAACAGGTTTGAATTGAAGTTTAGTAAAAAAATGCTTAATATAAAGAACCCATTGTTCGAGACGCCGTTTAAAATTAATGTCACTTTGATAGCCTCTCATTGTCTCAGCACACACAATTTACATTCTAAATATGCCGAATTTACTTTCCCTAAACGGTACATTTAGAGCAGCGGATAAACTTAGTCCTATAACTTTTCTAGTGTCTTTCGGAGCAACAATACCGTCGTCCCATAACCTAGCTGTGCTGTAGTATGGTCGGCCTTCCCTTTCGAACTTTTCTTCCAATGGTGCTCTTACTTTCCTGTCATCCTCTGCAGTCCACTTCCTACCTTCTCGCTCGGCTTTGGCTTTAGAAACTAGCGACAGAACGGTCGCGGCTTGAGGTCCACCCATCACTGAAATCCTAGAGTTTGGCCACATGTAAAGGAAGCTTGGGGAATACGCTCGTCCGCACATACCATAGTTGCCTGCGCCGAAGCTACCACCGACAAGAACAGTGATCTTAGGGCCTTTGAAGCAGCTGACAGCGGTCACCATTTTAGCACCATTCTTTGCAATGCCACCCGCTTCAGCCTCGCGACCGACGTTGAAACCGTTGATATTCTGCAGGAACAACAAAGGTATCTTCCTCGCTGCACACAGCTGTATAAAGTGGGCACCCTTTAACGCAGACTCAGACAACAACACTCCATTATTTCCTATCACACCAACAGGATGCCCGTAAATAAATGCGAACCCACACACTAAAGTATCACCATACAACTCCTTGAATTCATGGAATCTACTGCCATCGACGATTCTCGCTATTACTTCTCGGACATCGTAAGGTCTTTGTAAATTCGCGTTTACAATACCGTGCAGATCCTCAATGTCAAACTTTGGCTCTTCTACCTGAGGGGTTTGCACTCGTACCATACGGTCAGCATTACTATTTAAGTTAGCAACCACGTTTCTAGCTAACAACAGAGCATGCTCGTCGTTTTGAGCATAATGATCTGTCACACCGGATTGCCGACAATGAAGATCAGCGCCTCCTAATTCTTCTGCAGTAACTTCTTCCCCCGTAGCTGCTTTTACTAAAGGTGGACCGGCCAAGAAAATTGTACCCTGATTTTTAACAATAATGCTCTCATCTGACATGCTAGGAATGTATGCGCCGCCGGCCGTGCACGAGCCCATAACGACAGCTATCTGTGGTATGCCCTCGGCAGACATATTGGCCTGATTAAAGAATATCCGTCCGAAGTGCTCCCTGTCAGGGAAAACTTCGGCCTGATCCGGTAAGTGAGCGCCTCCGGAGTCGACGAGGTAAATGCACGGAAGCCGGCACTCTTGCGCAATCGCCTGCGCGCGCAAATGTTTCTTGATCGTCATCGGGAAATATGTGCCTCCTTTAACAGTGGAGTCGTTCGCGACTATCACGCATTCTTGGCCGTGAACCTTGCCGATCGCTGTAACGATGCCAGCCCCGGGGACCTGATTCTTGTACATGTCGGTGGCCGCTAGCGTGCTCAACTCGAGTACGTCGCTGCCCTCGTCGACGAGCCGGTTTATTCTGTCTCGCACGAGCAGCTTGCCCCGGTCGGTGTGCCTCTTCACGGCGTCCTCCGACCCGCCGCGTATAACGTCACTTGTTTTTTGTCGAAGCTCAGCAACTAGCTCGTCCATTCTCGCCTTATTTTCTAAGTACGTAGGGTCGCTTCTGTTCGGCTCGCTGCCTATAATCATGGCTTGGCTGTAGTGGCGGCATTGTACGCTCAAACGCTGAGCTCCTCTCAGTATTCTTAACATTTTGTTAATATAATACAGCGACACGTCCGGCCGGCGACTGGTTGCCGCGCTACTGATGATAACACCGTTATCTGCGCGATTAAGTCGTACGTACAAAAACAAACTTATTCGTCGCCGGCTTGATAAAAACTATTAATATGGAATGATAATGTAGTGCCATTGTCACGATAGTATTGACGTAATTATTTACATATGGTTATGAGCGGCATTTCCATTAAGGCGACGCATTGCATAGCTGAATAACTGACACTAAAATATTTAGTAGATAATACACGGCTGTTAAGTTTGTATTTTGAATGGTTATTGAATCGCTGTGAGTTGTGACACGACCTACATAAATTGCCAATGAGACTTATTCAAGTGTTACTCGCCGCATAGCAAGTTGCCGATTGAGAAACTCGCCTTGGGCCGGATAGTTACGAGTGTTATGATTTATTTAATACAACTAGTATCCACCACGTCGTTATAAAATAAGAGGATAGTAGACGAGTGCTCCTTCATATAAACTAAGTCCATATTTTCCTCTCAGCTCAGGATACATAAATATTATGGAAAATATTTTTACACAATTTAATGTTGGTCTACTTATATTAACCATAACTATGCCTCTTCGTCTTTTTTCGATTATAGCGCATATCAATTATTATGCCTTACATATACATACTTATAACTAAGATTATCTTTACTCCGTGTCCGGCTGGCGAAAAGAACTCCATATCAGTGCGACTTAGACACATTTAAAAAGATTTAACCTCGAAACACCGTAAACCTAGTCGTAGCGCGAAACCAGCATAACTAAAGGCTTCTACAGGGGTTGCAAAAAATGGCATGCGATAATTACTGGCTAAGAAGGAACAACGAATTCATTCGATCGGCTAAACGCCGCAATGTATTGCAAATCGCATGCGATTATCGCTGACGTTTGAAGAGGCCATAATCCTAATCTCCGCGCGGGTGAACGACATCGTTTCACTTTCCGCGACCCGCCGCAAGGTGGCGACACTTTCCTTCCGAAGCGACAGGTTACGTTCATTGTGATGTAAACTAATCGCTCGATCAATGGCGAGGTTTCCGTGTTCTAAGCTTTACATTGAATAGCGTCAACAACATGTCAACAATGTTACCTAATTGACAAGATGTCAACCTTATTGTAAGTTAATAAGGTACACATGCAGATGGTCAGTTAAGTGTTGCTTGTTAGTAGATGATTGCATGAATTGTGTAATTATATTGTTGTATCTTATATGTATAGTTAAAGGTACACGATGGGGTTTTTTTTTTTTAATAATCATATTGCTAAGCGTCAAGGCCAGTCCCGATGGGGACAATTTTCGCCCAATCTGATTAAATTGCCTGATCAAATCGGGTTGTGCGGACGCAAACGACAATTTGGCTCGCCAATTATAGGTAACCGATATTACCGATAAAATAGAGATGCGGACGCAAGAATACCAATTTGTGACGCTAGTATTCGCGTTTGGGGGCAATTTTTTTTAATTTAGAGCGCTCAAATTTCACCACAAATTTAAAATTGGTGATTAAATTGGAGATTGACGCCAATTTATTTTCTGTTCAAATCGGTTGATTTCATCAAGACGTCTGGACCGGCCTTTAGCGTCATGTTTATTCTTTATTGCACAAAAGAAAAACTTTATGTACAAAAGGCGAACTTTGTGCAGCCTTTCCCATGATTTTACATAAAAACCGTAGCTCATAATTTGTTAAATAATTCTGGAGGTCAATGCCGCACCACTAAAATGCCGAAAACAACAATTATTTTCATTAAAGTATAATTTGTACTTATTAACCAATTAATTAACTTACATTACCGTTTTATTCATGCAATCATTTTCAGCGATATAATGCACGCTAATTATTAAATTTAATTATAATTGAACATATTTTCTTCAAAGATGCCGTCAGCCCACACACCGTCAAGTCAAACCACTTTAAATGAAAATAATTATGCATCAATTCATGAATATATAAATGGATCATAATTTCATTAAATGTCTACGTACAGTCGCCATCGACATATCGGAGCGGCCGAGGTGCTCAAAAATATCTGAACACGCACCTAAACGTCTTGACAATAAAGGCGTGTTTAGATATTTGTGAGCCTCTTGGATGCCCCGATACATCTGATGGTGACTGTAATAACAACAACACTGAACTAATTATAGTTATAGATGGATCTTATGTCCATTTCAATAAGGTTCAAATTATCAATTAATACTGTTGACGAAGTTAGGAATGCTGATACTAAATTATTTAATCTAGCTGAATTCTGTAACATGTCATTATGAGATTTCACACTCCAAATAGCAGTGGAATAATATCTCTCGTCAACGTCATGCGACCAACAGGGGCTTTATTCTGCTACAGCGTTTGATGTATCCAAATTATATTAAAATCATATTGCTCGCTGCAAGCTAAAGCTAATGTCATCATTAACCTTTCGTATGCTTAGGAGCATAGGAGTACGTATGTGGTATGTATAATATATACTCAATTTATTTTTGTTTGTTACAGGATCGAGATGAACAGACGAAGCTGGAGATGAAACACCGCCAGGAAGAAGATGACTTGTACAGAAAATTTTCTAAACACCGCGAAGAAGAGAACAGAAGAATACGAGATGAAATACAGGTATACAGCAGATATTAGAATAGAATAGAATAGAAGAGATTTATTCAGAAAACGCTTAAATTTAGGTATTACATAGACAACAGAACAATTTATTATTAATAAGCGTCACTGAAAGGGTCTCCACTCAATGTCAAATGTCAAGATACCAGTTAAGGATCTCGACGCTGGTCTTCCGTGGAAACCCTTCTGAGAGAGCGCAACTACACGCTAAAGTACATAATATTTTATATTTTATTTTGTTTTATTTTATTTTTATTACGTTTATTACGTTATTAGGTATAATTTATCACAATATCTAATTGCAAACTCAACCTAGTCGTTGGCTTAAAAAACTGCCAAAAATCAACTTCTGCTTTACTCGTTATTATTCACAACGATGGGACTTAATCGCGTAAAATAAGTTTTAAATTCACCTCCGACGTTTAGAGGACGGCGTTGGCGGCGGAAACTTATTTTACGCGATTAAGCCCCGTCGTTGTGAATAATAATGAGTAAAAATCGTGAAACTTTAAATCAGTGTTCTGCTTTGCTGCCTTTGGGCCGGTACAGACGGACTGCAATCCGACTGCAACTTTTATGGGAACTGCAAGTCGACTTTGCAGTTGACGTGCAGTCGTGCAGTTCCCATCTCGCACGAACTTAAGATCCTCGAGAAGGTCAACGGTTCCAGATTCTCATGAAATTTTTCAAAATAAAATCATTATATCAACATCAAGCAAGCCATTTTAGCAATTGAGAAAGCAAACTTTCTCAACTCGGACCTATGTAGTAGGCCTTACTCACAACGCTCCGCAAACTTGGCAAAGCCCTGCATCGTGTTTTACTGACAAAGTCTAAATAACGGATAGGTTTGAACGATTATCAAAGACTTTATACTTGACAGAAGTTTATGTTTTTTATAAATAATGTCATTATCTATATCGACAGGATGAGTGGGAACGAGAACTCGAAAGGCTCACGAACAGATTCCAACAAGAGATGCAAGTCAAGAAGAGACGACCAGACTCCGAGATCGGAGCTCTGACGCTGCGGCACCAGCAGGAGAGAGCGGATCTGGAGAAGAACATGACGTTAAGAAGGGATAAGAAGAAGGAGAGCTTGACTAGGAAAATGTTGGAACATGAAAGGTAAGTCAAATAGTTTGAAGGCTTGACAAGAGAAGACTGGACACTGAGATCAGAGCATTGACGCTGCGGCACCAGCAAGATAGAACGGATTTGAAGAACATGATATTGAGAAGAGTTAAACAGAGGGAAAGCTTAACTAGGTAAATGTTGGAAAGGTAAGTTATCAAACAGTTTGAAGGCTTGACATCAGAGAGTAACCTGGATTTTTGGAGAATGCAAGGAATGAAGAGACGGCGGATGTACTAAACTTAACATTTAAAACTTTCGCGTTTTGAACACATATTAAATCACATTTACAATCGGGTCTATTCGGTTCGGGATCTATCTTCGGATGTGTGCGCGGATGTTGTGAGTGTTGCGGATGTGTGGGTGGTTTGAAAATGTGATATCTACCCCAAACTTTAATTACACTTTTCGTCGGGTAGTCACACAAATCTCTGTTTTGACATTTTGCTGGGACGTCAGTTAGCCGTGACCACGACCAGTGAAACCTGTGTCGAAACGTCGGTAAATAAAGTTAACAAAATAAATTTGCGATAGATAAATTTGGAATATAATGAAATGGTAATTCCGTGACCAGGTCTTTTTTAACTAAAAAAAAAAGTTGTGTTACATATATTATACAGTGGTAGCAAAAGATATAACTAATAGTTCATTAAGAGCTCTACATTTTGAAATGAAAATCTAATTTTCCGAAAAAAGTGACTAGACATGTTCTCTCCGTGTACCCTTCATATGTACTAAACTTGTCCCAATTTGTCCTTACACTTGTTTGTCGCCGAGTTCTGCCATAGAATAGATAGTGGTCGATTGATGTCAAATGGTATGAAGACTAAGAATGAATAATTGTACTTGTAGGAAATTGTTATTATTTAAAACTTATTGAAGAGTCATCATCTTTTTAGCGTTATCTTGGCATTTTGCAACTGCTCTTGAGGAGCCTTGAGTCAGCTTGGCAACCTAATCCCAAGAATTGGCACAGGCACTGAATCTTTCTGTAACCGTTTATCCCACTATTCTTCCAGGGCAGCGACAGCAGCGCTAGTCGAAAAGCAAAGCCACGAGATGATGGAGCTCATCCAAGAACGCCGTTCAGAATACGCGGCGGAGTCGTCTCTATACGTGGACGGCGAAGAGGCGCCCCCTTATCCGGCGCGCGCGCCGGCCCCGCAGCCGCCGCTCGTCTCCAAGTTCCACATCTACACGGACCCCATCGAATTCGCTGACGTCGATAAGATCGCTATTTCGGTAAGATTCTCTTTTTATCCTTCCATATTCTTTCTTTCCAGCCCAGGACCTCATGTAGAAACTGACGCATCCTGTACTGAGTTAGAGAAGCAATAATGTCAAGAATTCAAGGCAGGTGTTATGGTCAACATACCTTCGCTGTTGAAGTAAGGTATGGTAGGTATGCGATGAGTATCGGATGCTATGGACACCCCTGCTACATTGACACTTTTACTGTATTGAAATGGAAAACAATCGAATATTAAACGAATAATGATAATAATGATAAGCGGATGATGATAATTAGATTATCATACTTACTTACTTACTGTTGTGGCGCGACGACCCGAAGTGGATCTTGGCCTCCGACACCAAAGACCGCCATGCTACTCTGTCCAAAGCCGTTTCTGTCCAGTCGACGGCGCCGAGTTCGCTGAGGTCTTTCTGCACTTCGTCTCTCCAGCGGTACCTATGGCATCCAGGCAGTCTTCGGCCACTTGGTACTCCAGAGTACGCCCTCCAGACTGCGCGATCTTCTCCCATCCGGACTACGTGCCCGAGCCATCGGAGCCTAGCGGCTTTCGTTTCTCCAATGATGTTCGGCTCGGACACCAGATCTTCAATCTCCTGGTTCTTGCGGAGTCTCCAGGCTCCATCCTCTCGATTCTAATTATCATACCTAAGTATATAACGTACCAGTCAGTCTCTGTTCGATAAACTAAGATATTATAAAGGTAACAGTTAGCCGACATTTACCTACAGGTAACATCTGATTTCATGGCAACAAACTTGCAACAAAAGACCTCTAGATTCTCACCATCCAAACCTCATAATTACTTCCATCAGCAATCCATAAAACAATAACTTTTTTACACATCATTGCCTGTTGTCGCACCCAAGCAATAAGAAAGTTTGTTTTATGTCTGTCAGGCGAGTAATAAAATCACTTGTCTCGTCATAAAGATCAATCACCTATGATTGATTAAGGAAAACGTTGCGGCCGTTTGTGCATGGTTGAGATTGAGATTGTTGTCTGGTTGAAATCGGTATGAGCACGGGTGACAGTGAACGATCGAAATGAATTAGCAGTGTGTAGTTATGTGATAGTGTTTGTGCAATAGTTATTTGTTACTATACAAGGTGTAAAAGGGTGCAAAGTTGTATTTTACCCGCGAATGTGGAATTGGAACACGAGCAAGCGAAAGGATTCTATAGTTTATGACTTAAAATCATTAAACAAAGGTAAATTTGGTATTTTTTATTAAATTCACAAACTATTTATTTATTCATAATTAATATCGAACAAACCATTATTATGAGCGTTTTACGATTTGTTATCTGTCAAAAGCTACTTAAACACGCTCCATCCAAGGTCAAATTACTTTCCCCACTAGTGGATAAGATGCGTTTTTCCCCACTTGTTTTAAACGATAAAAGACGGCTTTCCGAGTTAGTGAGGGGAATTTTTTTTTCTGTATTCTTCTGAGATCGTCACTAATGATGCTTTTTCTCCTCTCCAGGTAGCGCAAGAAGACCAAAAAACCTTCACAGACCTAGTCCGGCAGCTGGTCGGCCGCTGCGCCACCGACGTGGAGAAAGCGCGCACAATCTTCCGTTGGATAACTGTGAAGAACCTAAACAACATACAGTTTGACGACAACTTGAGAGGGGATTCCCCGCTGGGTCTGCTACGGGGCATCAAGCACGGGACTGAGAGTTACCATGTGCTGTTTAAAAGACTGTGCAGGTGTGCTGAACAGTGATTCTACTTTCCATCATGCACTACCTATTAGTCTCATTCTGTTTTTTGTTTGCCAAACGACAGAACTTTAATCGAACACCTACTACACATCCTTTTTCGCACTTTTACCCACTTTTTCGTGAGTCAGATGATTTCAATTCTGACCCACACCAATGAGACTTTTGGAACTTACTAACGGACAACGTATTCAATTTGCGAATATTCTTCAAAACTCCCTGAAGAGAAGGTTCATTGACTAAATAGACCAGCGGTGGCAGCATGGTTGCATTTTCATCACCTGTTACTTTCGCACTTACATATTTGTTAGAACGTGACAGGCATGGTGACAGGCGATAAAAATGCGACCGTGATGAGCCCGCAGAGTGGATACTAAACTTTGTACCTATACCTACCTACCTCAATATAAGAAACTTTGTAATGAGTGTAGTTTGCCTATACTAAAGATGATGATCCCTTTTCCAGCTACGCCGGTCTCCACTGCGTAGTGATCAAGGGCTACAGCAAATCCGCGGGCTACCAGCCGGGCGTCCGGTTCGAAGACAACCGGTTCCGGAATTCCTGGAACGCGGTGTTCGTGGCGGGCGCCTGGCGGTTCGTGCAGTGCAACTGGGGCGCCAGGCATCTCGTCAATGCCAAGGACGCGCCGAAGCCGGGCAATAGGGGAAAGAGTGATAGTTTGAGGTTAGGATGCATTGTTAGCGCGTAATTCGCCCATTCGCCAGATCTGGACAAAACTCTCAAATCGGAACAAGGACTTTAGGAACTTATAGGCGTCCAAATGGATGGGGCATATTTAATTCTTTACCTGGAGAAAAACACTTATAATCCCATCTGTTTTTACTTCTTTTACTTGAAAGGTGACCTTAGAAAATTCCCATATTTAATTCCTTTTTGTCATAAATCACACTACAACACACTAAATCTATTAATTACATTCCAGATACGAATACGACGACCACTACTTCCTAACGGACCCGCGCGAGTTCATTTACGAGTTCTACCCCCTCCAGTCCGACTGGCAGCTCTTGAAAACGCCCATAACGCTCCACGACTTCGAAGAGTTGCCGTTCGTGCGCTCCTTGTTCTTCCGCTATGGACTGTACTTTAGTGACCCCAACACTAAAGCTGTCATGTACACAGACTCCACTGGTAGGGTTTAGTTTTATGTCAAGCCGCTCATAACTACACGACTTAGAAGAGCTGCCGTTCGTGCGCTCCTTGTTCTTCCGCTATGGACTGTACTTTAGTGACCCCAACACTAAAGCTGTCATGTACACAGACTCCACTGGTAAGCTCTAGTGTTATGTCAAGGCGCCCAAAACTCTACACGACTTCGAAGAGCTGCCGTTCGTGCGCTCTCTGTTCTTTCGCTATGGACTGTACGTTAGTGACCCTAACACTAAATTTGTCAGCATGTACACAGACTCCAAACATTATCAGACTTGTTTCTTTTGGACCTTGGAAAGTTTTACAATCAACTATGGAATTATTCACATCAAGGAATAACCTGGAAGCGCACTGTTAAAAGTCTACAAACGTGAGATTAAAGAAATTTTCTAAAACATCCTTACTTATGCAAATGTGATACTAACTTATGTACAGTCAGCTGCAGAGAAAAGGTACCCCACGTCCATACTAATTTACAGAACTTTGTACATACTGTACATATCCAACCATTTACGTTGTTAAGATATGCGGGACGACCGCTACTCCATACAAAGGTAGTCCCCATTTTTCAAGAAAATGTGACGTCCTCAATACATTTGTATTGTTTGTATGTATAGGTGCGGTGACTATGCGCATAGCCATGCCGGCACACATGCAGAGCTCGCTCATCTTCCACTACAACCTCAAGTTCTACGACACGGAGGGCGACGGCTTCGACGGCGTCAGCCTCAAGAGATTCGTCATGCAGGTACGATCCGGCTCGAAGGACCAGTCGCTGTGGTTTTAAGTAGTCAATGTAGTCATGGCACATGCAGAGCTCATCTTCTACAACCTCAAGTTCTACGACACAGGGCGACGGCTTCGACGGCCTCAAGAGATTCGTCATGCAAGTACAATCCGGCTCGAAGGACCAATACAGAATTCTAATCTTCTCTGTCTAAACTGATTTTGTTTCGGTCAACATTAGTGAGAATGAAAGGCTGCAATGTAACATATTACTTTCACGCATGGCCTCTCGCCGCGCGGTTTTACATGCGATTTTCGTCAGCAAGTTCTCGCCAGCAAGTTCTCGCACCGTCTAAGAAATTATAGGCTCTTTATATAATTTTCAACGGCCAAATTTAAATTGTTACCTACATGCTTATTTGCAGTCAGTGGTCGGAAACGTGGTGTCGTTCCGGGTGCACGCGCCGTGCTCCGGCGCCTTCCTGCTCGACATATTCGCGAACGCCGTCACGCCGAGAGAGTATCTCACCGGCGAGCCTATGAAGTTCAAGAGCGTCTGCAAATTCAAGGTAATATAATCCCTACTGGCGTTAAATCGGTTGAGCATTTCGAATTGATGGGTCAGCATTTACAATACTATCAGATCATTGATTTTGGAACTCATTTCCACTTGTTAATTTGCACGTAACGATCCGTTTCGAAGGACCAGTTCAACGCGCGCCCTCTGGAGTTGCTACGGAAACTGCTTAACATCAGGCGGGCCGCATGCTTGTTTACCACCGACGTAGTATAAAAGATTAATTTAGAATTCATCCAGTAGTCGAGGTTTCAGTTGTCTCTGTTCTCTTATCTCACAGGTGAATATACCTTTTCATGTGGTTTATAAAATGTACCTGTAAATGTGTTGATATTTTCAGATCTGCTGTGCGGAGTTGCAGACAGTGATGGTTCCTCTACCAGACTGCGCCAGCGGCGAGTGGGGACCAACGAAAGCCACCAGGCTCTTCGGCCTGGTACCTATCACCCACCAGGTAAAACCCCTTTCCTTTTTCCCATGTCTTGTCATCATCATCATCGACCAAAAAGCCAAAACCTCCTGCTGGACAAAGGTCTTATTTACACTATATAGTTCTTTCACAGCCTTTTGAATTACAGCTCCTTTTAAGACTACGTAAAGATATTGTTCTTGCATGGCGCTTAGCCTCAGTTTGTATCATAAATGTCTTGCCTTGCCTTCTCGAAGATAGTCTTTGCGTAACAAATTAATTAGGTACTTAATAAAACCTAAATTATTTTCAGGAGGCGCTAGTGTTCGCTGGCCGCGAGCTAGAACTGCAGTTCCGCATGTCGCGGCCGCTCGCCGACTTCATGGCGACGCTGCACAAGAACGGCGTCGACGAGAAGCGGCTCAGCAAGTACGTGCAGCAGAACGTGCAGGACGACGTCGTGTCCTTCTACATCACGTTCCCGGAGGAAGGTAATTATCTACAGCATACACATATAGTATATACAAGTAGTTCATCATCATCATCATGTCAGCCGATAGACGTCCACTGCTGGACAAAGGCCTCCCCCAAGGCTCGCCACTCCGACCGATCCTGTGCCGCTCGCATCCACCGAATTCCCGCGACCTTCACCAGGTCGTCGCTCCATCTTGTTGGAGGCCTACCGGCAGTTCGTCTTCCGGTACGCGGACGCCACTCCAGAACCTTCCGGCCCCACCGGCCATCAGTTCTGCGAGCAATGTGCCCCGCCCACTGCCACTTAAGATTAGCAATTCTGCGAGATATGTCGGTGACCCTAGTTCTACTGCGGATATCATCATTTCTGATTCTATCACGCAGAGAAACCCCGAGCATAGCTCTCTCCATTGCTCTTTTCGTGACCTTGAGCCTTCTTATGAGGCCCATCGTTAGTACATACAAGTAGTTATAGACATGAAACCGAGCGACCTGGGATAAGAGAAAGACATATTCATGTATTGACAGTTTCATGTATGGCAGCATAATCCTTTTTCTCTTTCACTTATAAATTTCGGTATTTCGCCATCGCCTCCTTGCTATGATGCCATAACCCGACCATGAAACATGCCCGGTCGGTGATAAAGACAAAGCATGGCCATGGCACTATTTTCTCTTTCCTCTTATAGGAATCGCAATAAAACTATCTTTCTCTATCAAAGAGTGTCAAGCTCTTGGCTCTTAACGACAGGGTGGCGTGTGTGACTTATTTTATTTTTTTTCAGGTCAATACGGCTTAGACATCTACACACGCGAACGTGGCGGCCCCACGGCGATACATCAGAACGGCTCCGTCGAAAAAGAGAAACACCTCCTCACGCACTGCTGCAAATACCTCATAAACAGCAGTAAACGCAACTAGGCAATATCTACTTTAAATCTATGGAGTAAAGTCCTGTTTCGAAAAGCACGTACAGTCCCCATCGCCTCTATTGTCGAGGAGTTAGAGTGCGTGTTCAGATATTTGTGAACACCTCGGCCGCTCCGATATATCTGAATTGCGAATGTACTCGAATTAGTCGTTAATTAATTCAAAGAAACAAGGTTGTGTTTTGGTTGTTGATTTTAAAATTTGGTTTAAATACGAATTGAGCGTGATGCCCATTTGTTTAAATGACACTCGTAAGCGAATGCAGTGCAATTTTTGAAGGGAATAAAGTAATATACTAACTTTTTTGTTTTAAAAAGTAAAACCTCGGTACAGTTGTAGTGCATAATTGTTTGCTTTCGTATTTTTACGGAAACTCACGAACGTGTTATGCTATTTCAGTCAGGCTCAGTAGAAAAAGTACTGAGGTTGACTGAAGTAGCATGACAAATACGAACGTTTCCGAGAAAATACGATGGCAAACAATTATGCTCTACATCTGTAATAGTTGAAACACATGCACATGAGATAGCAGCTGGATGACCAGTACAATGAGGCAGATTTGAAAAATTTACACTTCCAAAACAATATTTTTAATATTTTTAAAGTAAATATAACATGATGTTAACGTAAGTTACTAGAATAAATCTTGTATTTGTTAAATGCTGGTCTTTTAAATTGTTGTAAAATATATTGGACAGAATAATGTAAGATTGCTGTTTAATTGCTTATTTGTAAGTACGCGGAAATTATTTAGTTGTGTGTAGCTAATGATAAAATAATAAAAATAAAAATAACGCGAATGAGGATGAGAAACGAGTATGTATGTTAAATGAAATCCAAGATTTATTGTCTATTTTTATTTACTTTTAATCTTTTATAAAAAGTTAAACCCAAATGTAGATAATTATAATTAGGAATTATCCGTCCATGAAATTTATAAAAATATGATATTATGCTAACATTCTATGTCAATTGAATTTTATATGAATTTATACATCAATTTTAAGTAATAGTGGTTGTGCTGAAGCAATTTAATTGCTTTATTTTATTTACATTATTTTGTAAGAAAAATAATATTTTGTATAAATTTAAGTACAGTATTTTAAGATTTCGATCTAAAGTTATTATTATAGCATCACATATAATTATCATTCTGTAGACACGAACACCAGATACCTTACACATAATTATTTTGTTTTAATGTAAGTTGACACCACGATAAAAATTATAAATCACACAAACGCAATAACTGAAATAGCAGCATTTACACTGAACTAAAACTGTTTAATAACACGGAATTCATTAATTTAATGGTTTAATTTTCTAACTTGTCCGTAAAGTGACCGGGTGGCCTAAAGGTCAACGCGTTAACTGCGTAAGCTTAAGACGCCGGTTCGTTTCCGGGCTCGGCCACTGGAAGGCTTGGTCACTCTATATGACATCTATTTAATTTTATATTTACTATGCTTATACGTATAGTCATAACCCACTTTAACATTTTTACAACCGTGATGTCAACTTACTTTAAAACGACCACCGCATACGCTTAACTCCGAACTCTGAATAGATTGCTTTATTTTATTACTATCATATTTAATTTTAATTTCACTAAGCACAATGAAATGAAGCAATGTATTTATCATTAGAGTAGATACAACCAGTATGAGATATTGTAACATTAAATATTTACCTATTTAAGAAATGGCAATAATGTAAATTTTATAAAATATATGGCATGTTACTTCTGAATGCGGTTTTTATCCTTAAAATATAGATCAATTCAATTGAGCATCGATTAAAAAAGGGACGGTATAGTTTCATTTTCACATCAAGAAATATAAAACATTTCTTATAAAACAAGACACTTAAAACTAAAGTCGTCGTCAATAGAACTTGCAAACAATGTAAACAAATATGATAGATTTTGTTAGCGTTTGACACATAACCTAACATTTTTACGAAGGTTATTTTCGCTGAAATATTAATAATTAACATTTAATTTAACTAAAAATGTATATAAATAAAATATTTAAGTATATAGACTGTTGAAATAAAACTATGAAAACGGATTATATCGCGTATATTGAATTTATAATACATCCCGACGTTTCGAACTCTTTACAGCGTTCGTGGTCAACGGGTGACTGAGGAAAAATTACAAAATGCAAAAATACCCACATACTAAAATAATGAACAATCATAGACTACAAACTTTAAGGCTGGTTGTACATGCAAAATCGGTTCATAAGGCTAGTTATACACTATAATTATTTTTCAAGTAAAGATATATATATATACGCGATAAAAAAAAAAAAAAAACTATGCCGGCTCCAACCCTACACCACGGACCCGAGAAGATTTAATTCCCTCCTAAATTAAAGGAGCAAGCGAGACATAGACTGTGAGACCGTAGTGTTGGATGATGCTGGACATTCTGATGTTTTGAAAAGATGTGTCCCGCCGAGTTTGTTGCCGGTCCCATATTGGGATACCCTCCTACAATTTAGGAGGGAATTAAATCTTCTCGGGTCCGTGGTGTAGGGTTGGAGCCGGCATAGTTTTTTATCGCGTATATATATATATCTTTACTTGAAAAATAATTATAGTGTATAACTAGCCTTATGAACCGATTTTGCATGTACAACCAGCCTTAAAGTTTGTAGTCTATGATTGTTCATTATTTTAGTATGTGGGTATTTTTGCATTTTGTAATTTTTCCTCAGTCACCCGTTGACCACGAACGCTGTAAAGAGTTCGAAACGTCGGGATGTATTATAAATTCAATATACGCGATATAATCCGTTTTCATAGTTTTATTTCATGAGTAACTATCGCGGTAACCGAAGACAATATTATATATAGACTGTTGATAAGGTCATAGTTGTCCTTTTAAAGGGCGAGATTACGAAGTAATGAAGGTAAAATGGTTTATTCGAATTTAAACTGTTGTGAGACATACTAACTTTAAATCATTTTACGGTTTAGACTCACTTGTTTTAGTCACTCGCGCGACATGTTTCGGAGAGCCTAGGTCTCCTTTCTCAAGCACTAATAGTGCGAGCAGCGTTCACGACGAGCGTGTATTGCGTACTGCCGCTGCCGCGCGCCGGGTCGCTCGCTGCGCGCGCGCTGAGAAAGCCGGTTGGGGGAGGTCTTGCGCTATCGTTGTAGGCGGGCACAGTGGTGTGTTTGAAACATGTCGCGCGAGTGACAAGTGTCTAAACCGTAAAATGATTTAAAGTAAAATGGTTTGTTTACATTGTTTGCAAGTCCTATTGACGATGACTTTATGTATACTCAGATCAATTGAGATTTCAGATTCTTATCACAAAATATATGTAATAAGTTCCGTTTCGATGTATCAAAACATTAAAAAACTGGCCAAGTGCGAGTCGGACTCGCGCACGAAGGATTCCGTACCATTACGGAAAAAAAAACAGCAAAAAAAATCACGTTTGTTGTATGGGAGCCCCATTTAAATATTTTTATTATTCTGTTTTTAGTATTTGTTATAGCGGCAACAGAAATACATCATCTGTGAAAATTTCAACTGTCTAGCTATCACAGTTCATGAGATACAGCCTGGTGACAGACAGACAGACGGACAGCGGAGTCTTAGTAATAGGGTCCCATTTTCACCCTTTGGGTACGGAACCCTAAAAAGTACATAACATAAATCTAATGAGATGCTTAGTCAAGTCCATAATATAATTTTACCGAAACAAAAATATAAACAAAAAGCATATTGAATAAAAAAACACATTACATTTGAGACCTTAAAAACACTTGAGCGCCATTCATATATTACGTAAGACGATTTAAATTCTTTTTTTTAAATACACAACAATACACACAAGGTGGGGGGAGGGGGGTCGAACTTATCTTATTTTTTTCTTACGTAAGATCACAAAGATGAGATTTTCTTTTGATTTCTATGAAATTATGACGCATAAAATAATACTTCCACACACTATGCTATCAAAGACGGTGCAGAGTTAGCTTAAACGGGCTCCAGTTACCTTTGTTTTTTTTAATTTTATTTTTAAATACACACTAAAACAAACCAAACGTGTATTCATATTTTCCTGTAGATTCTTACGGAATACTTATAATATGTAACTAATATAGGGAGGAGGGGGTCAGCCTTTTCTTATTTTTTCTTACACAAACAGACGGACGGACGGGGAGGGACGGAGTCAAAAACTGGCATAAATCGTCTTACGTAATAAATGAATGGCACCTTGAGACATATCAAATAATAACAATAAAATTGCTGGTTAAAGCACAATAGTATTTTATACAATCGTGATATAAAAGAGAGCTTTTCAGTCCAGTACCGAAGATTGCTGAGTTGCCTAAGTAAGGTACGAGATTGAAAAGCTTGATTATATTACTATTGTTTTATTTTCACAAGTTATCTAAAATAATACTTTTTTTACTATAAAACCTAAATAATTAATGAAAATTGGTAAGTATCTCTGTAGACAAAAATAGTCGCGCGTTTATGGTTTTTCTACGGGAGCACGGCGGCAGGTGATTGGTCAAATTCTTTTATGGTTGACTACAGCGTATCGAAATGAATATTATAGTTGAGTTGGGAGTCCATACATGGAAAGTACGCAATTATAGTTTGGTATACGGAATTTTAATTCAACCATTACAGTCGACGAGTAGAAGAAGAAAATATTAACAGCTTGCAAGTGGTACATAAAACGGTTAAAACAGCTCTACTGTTTCCCTGTACCCGATAGCTGCATCCAAAGCAATAGGAGCGAAAATATGTCGAAAATAGTCAACATAGAAAATAGTTAGCCCTTTGACCGCCAAAGACGTCAACTGACGTGCCCGGCTTGAGCCCAATATCAACCTTCGTGCTATAGACATAGTATATACAAGTAGTTATAGACGCGCCACCGAGCGACCGGGGGTAGGAAATATTCATATAAAATTTGGGCAGCATATTTTTCTCTATCAAAGAGTGTCAGGCCCTTGCTTCGTGCATTCGGACAAGACTTGCGATAACGCGCCGCGCACGATACGCATGGCGCTCAGAGGGTAACGCTAGACTAACCCCTTAGTGGCATTGAAGGTAGCTCTCTGTTCCACGCCTCGGATCAGCGTTCCAAGCAACCCTTCCATCTCGTTCGCGGTTTCACGTAGCTGGTTGTTGTCGAACGAAGATTCTGAAATAAAAACGGCAAGCTTTAGTGTTCAATAAGAATAATGGGGTGTCAGAAAACAAACAAAAGGAACCTTATAACTGGACGTATTTTTGCAAATAGAAACCAACCCAAACCAACCAACCAACTCATTCAAATGTAGACTACATTGTTTTAACATTAAGGTTTGATTTACAATGAGTATTTGGTGTGGGTTGGTTCCCGTTTGCATAAATACGTCCATCATTGAAATTAATTATAAAATCATTGTAGGAAATCGCTGGATTATAAAATTTCTAAAGGTTTTACGGCAGTCAATGAGTCTTTAAAGCAAATTTTTACTATATTGTGTGCATTAAAAACAACATAGTTCAAATATCTATCTTTGAAATATCTATACTATTACAACTAAGTACAAAATTGAAAATTAAACTCATGTTTAATGTGTGGTCATTACCACATTAAACTAAAGGTTATTTTGGCTACCTACAAGAAGTTAACTGAATAATACATGTAGAAGATAATGTTTTAGAAAACTTGGGTACATTTACTGGGTAATATCAATCTCCCTGCCAAAAGAGATAATGTCTTATATTTGTTCTACATGCCAAATCCAGTCTGTTTATGGTTTTTTTTATACACTAACCATCCATAGCGAAGTTATTAGTCAGTATCTGCTGCAGCCGGTCCAGCACCGTGTCCAAGTCCGCGTTGAGTTCCTTCATCTTGTCGTTACTGGTCTCTACTGAGCGGATGTCGGCCGCGTACTTTTGTTCGGTGGCTGATATAGACTGGGACGTGCAGTCTGCCTGGTTCGGCAAGGTTATTTGCTTGCTTGCTTGCTCTGTTTCTGTAATAAATAGATTGGTTAAAATTTACTTTTTTAAGTAAGATTAATATATAGGAAAAAAGCTAAGCGGAATATTTCTACACTAAAATTGGGCAATTGTGTTAATTGTGTTCCATGGTGTGAATTGAACTAAAGATGCATTAAAACAATAAAAAAGTCAGAAAAGACAGTTATGGGGGTCCATAACATTCCGTGACAGGTATAACATAATAAAACACTAACCATACTATCTTGACCCTGTCACACGATGTTGTATTACATTATATAATGGCCGGTGTGGGACTACCATTAGACGAATGTTTTTATCGAGCCATCTTTACACCTCATATCAAACGGACTTTTTTTACGGACGTATTTTTTTTATCATAACAGGGATGTTTCCTGTATTTAAAATAAATTATTTCACACCATGCACGAAATAAAGCACCAGATAATTATTAGAAAAACACAGAAAGCAGTTATTTTAAAACACAATTTCTATTTAATAAATCGGATAGAAGTATAAAAAGTAGGTGAGTTGACCGTGACGTCGCTATATTAGTTTTCATATGAATTCCATATTAGCAAATCGTTTTGACCGTCCTAAAAAAGAAACTGATTTGACTAGCAGGAGAATACGCTATTGTAATTTCCAAGAATACAGAATGTAACAGTGGCCACAACTATTTAATATGCGTCGTCGTCGCGTCGTTGTATTTGTTGAGATGGGACCCAGTAATAGCATAACAACTGTTGGAACTCTTACCATTATACCAATTGCTGATATCCCTCATCGAAACCGTTGATATACTGTCCGACTTATGAACCATCACCGGTTTCAAGTCATCTCCGGACACTGTCACCAGCGGCTCCTGTTTGGACATCACGGAGAAGTTTCCGGAGTCCAGACTTAGTACTCTCGGAGGCTGGGACATCTTGGAGCGCTTGTCGCTCTGTTCTAGGGTCGGTATGGGGCTGAAGAGATCAAACGCTTGGGGGTGTTCGGGGTCTGCTGTTGGTAGTGTTGTGTTAGATGAGAGGTTTTCCTGCAATCAAAAGAAGATTGTAAAACGAGAACTTAAAACAATAAATTTTATACGCAGATCGCGCGGAGGGCCAATATAATGTAATTTGGCTTATACACTATACTTCTCACATCTCTTCTTTTGCCCTGTGCCTGTGATTCATTGCGTTTCGGTTGTGGGCTCTCAAAAAATGATGATCAGATGTCAATCTTACAGCTGACCGTTGAAACTTGACTTACCTTAAGTATTTTCAGCCTGTTTATTTGCTTGGATATCTGACTCCAGTGAGCGTCCACCTTCACTCTCAGCCCCTCTTCTGGTTCCTTCGCATTTTGTAACTGATTCGACAGTTCTTCTAGAGCTCTGAAAATAGTATAAAAACATTATTTATTGAAGATAAGTGCTGTGGAAAATATCAATATAAAAAACCGGCCAAGTGCTAGTCTTTGTATTTTTATTTTTTACAAATTTATAGTTTTCAGATTTTTCCCTGTATTAGTAGTGAAAGACGATATGACTTGCCAAATTTCATAGTTCTAGGTCAACGGAAAGTACCCTATAAATTTTGATTCCCTTGAGTGTCTAAATATACGTTTTTTGCGGCATAAACGGCCGTATCTTTTTTTTTACGTTAACTTGGAAGTTTGATTATTTCACAGCATCGAGGGACTGTAGACCTGAGTATATGTTATTAATTTCAACTTAATACCTCCACGCGTTCCCGAGATAAAGGGTGAACAACAAAGTGATCCTATAAGGGTTCTTTTTCCTTTTGAAGTACGTAACCCTAAAAACTGATGTGTCAGAAAGGATCAATTAATTTAATATCCGACGTTCGCAGAAAGAAGTCGCAAATAGTGTCATAGGGTCAAACATGCCAAACTAAACGCAGTTGGCGCTGTAGTCAAACTGGTGACTTTGGACAGCTACCGCGAAACTTTTTTGGGGTGAATTGTCAGCAGGGGCGAATTGTATATAAACTTAATAGAACTTACTTATTCTGTGTCTCCAACTGCACAATAATATCCTGCAGCATGCTCGCCGGGTTATTATTCACATGTCCCGACGCCTTCCCCACCGTCGACGTGAACATAGCCGGCCTCTCTTTCTTAATTATCTCCTTCTCTTTCGTCATGCTAGTTGCTTTCTTTGCGGTTTTCTTCTTGGCCTTCTTTCTAGTTTTGGTGCAGAAGAAGAAGCGTCTCATTGTTTTCATGAAGCTTAGACATTCTTGGGGTTTCTGAAATAAGAAAATAGAATTCATGAAAGGTACAACAATATCACTTTTTCGTAGCATATTGTATTGTTAAGAAAATCATTATTATTCATATTAATTACTTATTGAAAATTTGAAATTGTAGTGACAGTGCTTGAAAAGGATTATAAGAATATGTAAAGCATCCTGACTATAAAATTCCAAAAAGGAAACCGGAATATGACACTATATCAACTATAATGTAGGAGAAACCTATGCTCGCCATGTTTAAAACACTTTAACCGGCCAACTCCATTATAAACCTCTCTCTTTCATATCATACAGCGTGGAAAGAATGAATCATTGTTTACATGATAATTATAATTTAGAGCCCACTGTGTCCCACTGCTGGGCAAAGGCCTCCCCCACTTTTTCCACTCGTCTCTGTTTAGTGCTATATCTGGCCAGCCTCTCAAAAAGGAATCCAATTTATCCCGCCATCGCCGACGAGGTCTGACGGATCCCCGGTTAGGCTCGTGGGGCTCCCACTCCGTGTTTAACTTGGCCCACAAGTCGTCCGGCATCATCGTCGTCGGCATTACATGATATAAAGTCTAATTTCACAGATTTTCGAATGAATGCCCGCAAGAAAATAGGAATATGATAGATTTTTTGCCGCTACTATATGTATAAATGCCGGCCGCGGTTGCTTACCTCTCCATCAATAATTTCCAGAACTAAATGAGTATTCTTGTGCCCGCCGACTGTCGTCAAGTCTTTGTCATACAGGTAACACTTTTCGCAGAAGTATGTATCGCAGCATTTGGAGCATTTGAATTTTAGAACCTGTAAAGTAGGAATGAATAAGAGTATGAATAAATAATTATTAACAAACATGGTATGATGCTAAAAAGTGCTGGATACCTAATCGGAAGATCATCTCATGACTCATGAATCTCATTGATCAAAGGACTATGCGTCAAAATGGTCCAAAAACCAACAGAGTTAATACCTATCTGATCTATATGACCTAACTGGTCATTAGACAGGTATTTCTCTGTACTTCATTTCGTTCTGTGGGCACCAAGCGGAATTCCATTGCAGAACTATTAGTATTTTAGTCAAAATGTCGTCACCCTTATTACCTAGGCAATATAGTCCACCGGCGGGCGAGCACAGCGAATGGTGCGCGAACATTTACCCTGCAGTAATTAAGTTACTTACTTGGACTCTATTACCTAGGTAATAAGGTTGACGACATTTTGGCTAAATTATCAATAGTTCTGGAATGGAATTCCGCTCGGTGCCCATAGAACAAAATTAAGTACATAAAAATACCTATCTATTTCAATTCATATTAAATAAAAATAATAAATTAAATAATTTATTAAATAAAGAACTTTGTATTTTGTATTTGTATTTCATTTATTGCATAGTCATGAACATAATTACATAATAAGATGTTACAGATAAGTTAGTCAATTCATGACACCCTGTTGGGGCACAACAACAATGTGTAACTTACTATCTAATACCTATACCTATTGGAGTTGAAACTCTAGGTCCATGGGGTCCCAGCGCGCATAAGTTGTTTGCAGAAATCGCGAAGCGTCTGGTTGACGTAACTGGTGACCGAAGAGCTGGCGGCTTTCTCGCACAACGTATCAGCATTGCGATACAGCGGGGAAATGCCGCCAGCATCCTTGGTACAATGCCTCAAGGGCCTATTTTAGATTTAAGCTAGTTATTAATTTCGTTTACGTAGTACCACTGTATATATCTTGTATGTAAATAAATGTATTTAAAAAATACCTATTAAAACATTTCATTATAATATATCTAATGACCTAACTCTCATTTTTGTTGGTTTTTGGACCAGGCTCCATACAAAGTTGCCCATGGTCCTTTGGAGTGTACCTGTATGAGCGGTTCCTGACACTTGGCACAAACGGCGCTGACGCAGGAACTGTTCCTGCTGGCGCGCACTCTGGCGACGCCGCCCAGCCAGCTCCCCGGCGCGCATGCGCACGACGCGCCCCACGCCGCCACGCTGTGCGCCGGCGCGCCCAGCATGCCGGCGCTCTGCGGACAAACAAGTGCTTGCCAATGCCAACAATGCCAATAGCTCAACACATTTATTGGAATAACAATCTGACAAGGAAAAAACGTGCCTCGGAAATCGAGCAAAATTCATTCTCGCATAGATAGCGCTACCACCTTTGGTCTATTTTCGGCTAGATAGAGTTGACGGTGTCGTTTGATATATAACAATTTTAACACATATCAGTGAAAGACAATAGCTCAAAATCATATAAAAATAATAAATACAAATAAAAAAACATTTATCCATATACATATATACATTTTTTCATATTTTTATACATTTTTATTTTTAGTTTTAATCGTGTGTCGATAGATTGCAGTAAATTTACTGTGACTACAAAATGTACTATGACAGTAACCCTCTATCCTATGCAGCGTGGCTAAAAAATAAGTGCATTTCCGTTGCCATGGAGGTTTTGGGATTATACTGAGCAACTTTTACTATGGGACCAACCACGAAATCGAGAAAAAAAAATTACCCTCCCATAGAAAATGGACCAGCCAAAATGTGTTATGTATGAAACAGCCAAAAACTTTTACAGCGATTTCGGGGTTGGTCCCATAGTAAACGTTGCTCAGTATAATCCCAAAACCTCCCTGGCACTTATTTTTTAGCCAACGTGTATATTCTCTTTGTTTGTAACACATACCTTATCAAAGCAACTGTCAATGTCGCTCTGTATCTGTTCGCACGGATCGCCCAATAACTCTGGCAGGGCGGCTACATTCGCCAATAGGGCCGCCAGCCGTCTCGGTGAAACGCAACCGTTGTGGTCCGCGCAGCAGTTGGCTAGAGCCGCCCATTTGTCTGACACAGACTCCTCGCTCAGGATGATAAGCAACGTTTTAGCGGCTAGCACTCTGATTGGCTCTTTTCTGTCTCTGAAAGAATTCAAAATATTAATTACACTAGCGAATAACAAATACCTTTACAAATTATACATATAAATCTTCCTCTTACATCACTCGATCTATTAAAAAAACCGCATCAAAATCCGTTGCGTAGTTTTAAATATCTATTTAAGTCATTATATGTATTCAAAATTAAAGATATCTAATATTTATCTAAAATTAATACATCTCTAAACTTTTTTGTAGTAGCAGTATTGCGTTGCGACTGTTGCGAGACTGGTATCTTTTTACATGTAATGTTTTTGATGGCATTTATGTTTTTCATACAAAACTTGTTTTTGCTCTATTTCGTTTGTTTTATAGACTGGAGCTATATAAACTAATTTCAGACCTAGATATACCTCATGTCATTGTAAGTGCAAAGTTACATTACAATCCAATACGTAGTTTTAAAATGAGAGCGGAACTACGTTTGTATGGGAAGGTGCAATTCGGCCGAGCTCTTATGTCGGGGTTATTAGCAGTAAGCAGTGTAACCACTGCATAAATGGAACAATACCTTTTCTTTAACAGATTAGGGCCCGAGCCCGAAAAAATCATCTGAGATAATCATACAAAAGTGTGCGGAAATAGAAGAGACGCGGAATGTATGCTGTCACTGTCAAACTTCCAACGTCAAAAGTGTATCATAGGAGCTTCCGGTTCGAGCGCCATCTTGATAGTTAGCATCGTGATTAATTACTTTGTTTTTGCTCATTAATATTGTTTAAAGTGTAATATCGATAGCTTATTATACAGTAAACTAATGTGGTAGTGTGCAGTGAATGGAGAATTAATTTTGAAGCGCGTTTAACCACCATCTTGGAGTCAACGGCCGGTAGTCCACGTGCTTCTTGTAAAGTCTAGCTATCGATTTACAAGAGCTAACAAATCACCGTACACTGTCTTGTACAACCGTACAATTTTTGTCGTTTTTAAACCTCTTAATACCTTGATACTGGCGAAATAGTCCCACTGGGCTGAAGCCATAATTTTAAAAGAAGAAGAAGAAGTGTATCATAACGTATCATACAGCTGGGTAAAAAAAACCGGACATTGATATACTTACTAAAAAAAATCATAGCTCGTTTATGTTTTTATAAGTTTCATTAATTATTGGGCGTAATTTCAGCACTCGCACTATATGACAATTTTATTTTTGGAATTATTGAGTAACAAGCAAGAGGACATCTCTAAAGCCCGCTCCACACTCGTGCGCGAATCACGGCGCAAAGCCGCGAACGCGAGTGTGGAGTCATGTCCGAGTCGGAGTGTGTAGGGGCCGTAGGGGGCTTAAGAATGTTTTCGCGAATCACGGCGCAAAGCCGCGAACGCGAGTGTGGAGTCATGTCCGAGTCGGAGTGTGTAGGGGCCGTAGGGGGCTTAAGAATGTTTTTCCGCACCTCAATGGAGTGCCGGAACTTCATTGCGTTCAGTACGTTTTCTACTAATGACAAGACGCCACGCGTGTATCGGAACAAAAACATAATAATTAAGAATTAAAAAATGCCTTCGTGCGTACTCAAAAGTTGTAGCAACAGTACAAAAAAACATAATGCAAGCAATGGAATAACATTCCACAGGTAAGGAATCGAAAAACTGATTTTACGAACACTACATTATTACGAAATGTCACTTTTAACATTCACATTCACAATGGAACGCCATTTTCTTCGGCGCAAAGCTAAAATTTCACAAACTGTGCACATTTGTTTGGTACAGTCGAAGGCAAAAATATCGATCCAGACAATGGCTCAAAAATGTGTAAACACGACTTTATTGTCTAAGGTATAAGAGCGTACACATATTATTGAAACTTTGGGAATGTATATATATTTATGCCCTTAACTGTACCTACTAAATGATTACATTTTAATAGTAGGTACATGAAACCAAAATAATGTAAATGATCATGTCATGTTAATGTTACATATTTTCTGTGACTTATTTTTCAAGTGTTTTTCAATAAAAAGTAAACTTTCAAATTCCTTCTGTAAAATTAAAAAAAATTTTTTTTTCGTTATTTCAAACATTGTGTACGGTACCATACGGTACGGTACAGTAGACGGTTATTCACCTCAGCAATTCGAACAAGCTTACTTTGCTTTTTGCTTCACTTACATTGTATTCGATTTTAGTGAAAGTAGTAGAGGGGCTGAGAGTGCGAGACTATGACATTACTAGCGACCCGCCCCGGCTTCGCACGGATAGTTCAACTAATTTACACAACACACGGGGTGCTGGTGTGCGGAGGCCAAGGCCTTTTTCGGGGAAGTGGGGAAACGCATGCGGGAGAGAGGTTTGGATCCTCGCGCTGCGACCTTCCTGATGCAAAGATTGTCCGTCGCGGTTCAAGCGTGATGGGCACCTTTGCATCGGGTGGGTCGCGGGACGATTTATATGGCTGATTATTTAAGATGTGAATGAATGTGTGTTTGTGAATTGTGAAATGTGTGGGTTTATTTTAATTGTGACATATTATTATTAGTATTAGTTTCTATGGTAGTATAGTTTAGAGTAAGAGTAATTTATTGTTGTGATGTAATAATGAATATGAATAATAAACTTTCATCAAATCAAATTAATTAAAATGATTTACACAAAACCTACAAATTATACATATAAACCTTCCTCTTGAATCACTCTATCTATCGAATTTAAAACACTACCTATGCACTCTATCTATGAAAAAGCGGAAAGCGACTTATATACTATGTAGTGATCAACAGTTGTTTTCTTTTTTTTTTCCATTATTATAATTATTAAAATTCATGCTTACTTTTATTGTTCAAGGTTTCTTCGGCCTGGCCATGAAAAAAGTGAATATTGGATCCGATTTGTACAGAAGAATCGTAACGAGGAAACTTGGCTACCCAATCAATATACATACATATGTTCAGTGCACTTTAGAGAACAAGACAAGTACATTTCAAAATCGGGACGAGGCTTTTTGAAAGAATGTGCAGTACCATACAATCCACAAAATGTAAACTTTCTTGAGATTTTAGATTTATTTATTACAAAACATAAGATTATATATTACATTTGATAAATTATATATTTTTAAAGACCGGTCTGGCCTAGTAGTGACACTGCCTCCTGCCTGTGAAGCCGATGGTCATGGGTTCGAATCCCGGTAAGGGCATTTATTTGTGTGATAAGCACAGATATTTGTTCCTGAGTCATGGGTGTTTTCTATGTATTTGATAGATTAAATATACCTACATGACATATTTTTATACGACAATTTCAATAATCAAAAGGATAGATACTATTAAGATTGCCCAGTGATATTTTTATCGAAAATTAAAGTCCAGATAAAATAATTAAAATTACACGGTGCTCTCTTTTTGGTGAATCATGGTACACAATTGGCTGTCTTAAAAATATATTTATGTTCTAGGATCCGCCACCTGGACCTTCCAAACAAGAGGAAACATCAGATCCAATATCCGTCAGCGATTCAGAGTCTATTTTTGATTCTCCGCATGAAATTGTTTTAAAAGAGAAACTCCAAAAAGAAATAATTGCTAGAAAGAATCTTGCTAATAAATGTAGGGCATTAAAAGAACAAAACCGATATTTAAAGAAGAAATGTCTTTCTTATAAAGAAGAAGTTGAAGCGTTGAAGCAAAAATTAGGCAAAAGCTGAAGTTGTAGAGTTAGACATATCTTTTTGAAATTATAAAAGAACAATACTCGCCAGCTACTACTTATAAATATATGTTAGAGAAACAAAGAAAGAAGAGAAAAAAAGAAGAAGATGGTATTCGAAAGTTGATGTGGAGCCGGGTTTAACAACAGGATTGTTACGGATACTAGAAAATAAATGTCAAAATAATGAAAAACCTGTTGATATGTTCATTAGTATTCGAAAAACAAAAGTAGACAGCAAAACTGTTCCATAACAAGCACAAACTTGGCCTGGTTAATTTTGGAGCAGGTCCAATGAAAGCAGCAGAAGAAGATACAGTAGCAAACTAAGTTTTTATGCTTGTTTCCTTAACCCCGTAGGTTCCTGTTCTTCTCTCACTCTCACTGAGCATAGGCGAGAGCGAGATGGATGTGCATGCTCGGGACTACGGAAATCATGTTTTTGAATTTCAATCGTTTTAAAAAAGAAAATAACCACTGAGTTCTCTCAAAAATAAAATTGGGCATTTTCACATTTTTAATTTTTGAGCAAATTTTTAAAGTACGTTTTAGACCTATGTTCGTAATTATTTTCTATCAAGCAAAAGTCAAAAATCTGGATTTGAATCACTGAAGTCCCTAGAGAAAATCCATAAGATTGCTTATTAAATTTTTGGCAACCATATTATCTTAATGATCCTACTGCATCTTAATCAGCCAGCTACCTTAAGAGGCCGGTGTCGATTTTAGTCGCAATAATGTAAAATTGATAGATTTAGTCCGTGAAATTTTACACCTTTTGTTACCTAATTGAAATAACAAGTACTGGTTTCTATTAGCACGTCTTCTTATCTTACTTTTTATCAGATATTTTTTTTGAAAACAGACTCACTAAATTAGTAATGTTTGCTTTTCTGATGGAAGTTTAGGTAAACGCGCGTAAAGCACTGATTTTGTCGCTCTTATTTGTAAATTTCGTAAAGTTTGGACTGCTAAACATGGTAATTTTATATTACACATATCAGGAACTTGACGTTTATCAGACTACATTTTTATTATTATGACTTTGAAGTAGTGTAAATGAAAGTTAGACGAAATCAATTTTCTCCAGAAATTACTTCAAAACAAGTGACAATTTCTCTGAAAATCGACTTAATTTCAACGTAATTTCGATACTTAAACAATCTACAACATTTGCTGAAACTATTCTTATACATCAATTTGTATAATTTATTTACCACCATGATTTTTTGATGAATTTTAAAAACTGCCCCTTCTCTTCATGCATTACGGTGACGCACGCTCGCGACCTCATTATTAAAAGGCAAGATGAGAAGACGTGCTAATAGAAATCAATACTTGTTATTTAGATATTACGTAACAAAACGTGTATAATTTCAACGACTAAATCTATCAATTTTACATTTTTGCTCCAAAATCGACTACGGCCTCTTAAATCATAGGATTCATCTAATAGGCACCAGCAATTGCACCATCATAAACAAATACACTCCTGTACCACTTCAATGAGTCAAAACTTAACAACAGCTGTTCAACTGAGCGGTAAAAGCTCAGCAAGCTTATATTGTTTAAAGCAGTGTTTTTCAAACTGTGCATACCTTTAAACTTTAAAGGTGTGCAGATAACATATTTATGTTACAAATTTTTAGGGTTCCGTACCCAAAGGGTAATAATCGGGGCCCTATTACTAAGATTCCACTGTCCGTCGGTCTGTCTGTCTGTCTGTCACCAGGCTCAATCTCATGAACCGTGATAGCTGTACAGTTTACTTCACTGGGTGTTTGCTATGTTATAGACTAATATATTAAGAATCGGCCACACTGCTGCTCAAAATACAGTGACGGTATGGAATCACAAAATATGCTGACGGTGTGGATTCGCAGTGACATGCCTTAAACGTCACGACTTTACCGCATGCTCTCTATGCCGTTGTACAAAATACGAGACGAATATTTTTTTTCTTTAGGGAAAAGTATTGATTGATGAGCAATTTATCATATAGAAATAGGAACTCTCTACCTGTCAATAAATTATGCTCCCTATATCTGAGCTCTAAGTTTTACTAATCAGCAACTTACTTATCATACACATTGAGCAGCAGATTGATCAACAAGTCCACTGCCAAGTCAACGTCCCCTGTGAACAGGCCTTCCTTCTCTGCAGCAAAGTATATGTCAGCCAGCACCGCCTCCAGTTCCCCTGTGTCCAGCGATAAGCTTGTCTCTGATAGGCTTAGCTGGTGGCGAGCGAACACTCCGGAACTAATGCGTAGGGCTGGAACTATGAATTTTAAAGTTAGACCATGTTTACACAGAGGTCAATGTCGACTACCCAGTCGAAATGACTCCACCCCCCTTTTCACCCCTTTAAAGGATGACCTCTAGGATAAAAACTACCCTATGTCCTTCCCCGGGACTCAAACTATCTCTATACCAAATTTCAACTAAATCGGAACAGACTGAGACAGACAAACTTTCGCATTTACAATATTAGTATGGATAACAGTCCAATATTCGTTAAAAGCTTTAAAAGTAAACTCAAATACCTCAGCTTAGGTGGTAATCAGTTTAATGTTCTACATTCAAGATTTATGTAAATGGAATAGGTACTAACCCCTAAGCTGTCTCTGCAGGGCGAACACCTTAAAGGCGATACGATACGCGCTGTATTTAATCCCGTTGTACTCTTCCAGAGATTCCATGATCTTGCAAAATTCTGGATGGTCATTTTGCTGAATTCCAGTTGCTTCACTGTAAACGAGAGTTGACATTACTTCCGCATTCTTGTGCTGGTTTACTTAATAACACGAATCAATGACCGACCACAATCGAGTTATTTAATATATAGAGTTAAAATATAATGCAAATATTGAAATAAAACTTAAAATATTCTATATAGTAAGCCGTACAATTTAGGATAAATTCGTTCGATTCACAGCCGGATACTTACTCGATATAACACGGGTAGCCCGCTTCATTGTCTATCTTTCTAAACCCGCTTAGAGCCATTGTGTATTATGATTGTTATGGATGTTCATAATTTAGCTACATAAGTAAAATATAGCCATTATCAAAATATTCACTGTCCAAATATTGCCGACGAAATCAAACCGCCAGCATTTATTCAAAACTTTCCGAAAACTTTAATTTGACTGAATTTAAACCAATGGAAAAGGATTTCTTATCAAAACCACAGTAGCGCTCCTATCACAGTAGCACCTAAATTCCAACTTTTTAATACTTTCTCGTGATTGGCAGAAAAAACAAAATGCCAAATAAAAGCATGTTGCCAGGTTGCCACGTGAAAAAAAATTGTACAAAAAAATATAAACGGAACTATTAGGCGTAATAAACCATGTTAGGCAACTTAAGAAAACTATTCAGAATATTTTAATGGATTATTAAAATAATCAAAGAAAAACAATATATACTCTGTCAAGCAATTTCCGTCCCATAGTAAATGTGAATTTTGCGCCTTTTTCTACTGACAAAATTGTTGGGCCGGCTGTAGTTTGTCAAAGGACTGACTGTCTCATTTCAAACATAGAGAGAATCATACTATCTTTGTCTTACACTAGTACCAACTATAGTTGATCAAACCAAATTGTCAGTAAATAAGAACAAAAAAAATTATACTCATCCTTTTCTTTTGGGTGCTAGTACTAGTGTAAGACAAAGATAGTATGATTCTCTCTGTCTATGTTTGAAATGAGACAGTCCTTTGACAAACTATATTATAATACGTATTTTTATGTTTTGCAATTTTTATTATAAATAAAATGTAATTCTGTTTCGTGTTTCTTCATCAGAAAAGCTAAAAAAAAGCCTGAATGTCAAAACATAAGCAACGCCGCAAAATTCACTTGTCTTGTTAAACCGGGATGAAACTCCGCAATCTTGGCTTTATTCAGTACGTTTTCTTTGTCAAAAACATCGGCAACAAACTTTGCTACCAATCACAATCAAGCTTTCATTGTTTACGTGACCGATCGACCAATTGGAGGGGCTTTTACGAAATACATTCCGGCCCCCATTTTCTTCTCGTAAAAGGAGACGCCATTTTGCAAGCGTCAGTGGACGGCGTGTTTGGTCGGGTTTCCGAACTATTGTGGTACTAATAAGATCCGCGCAAATATTGTTATTGGTTTGTTTTAGTGTAATATGTCGTATCAATCTAGTGTAGCGCAAGATTCATTAGCTGCGGCTCAACTCGAAATGACCGGTAACCCCAATTCTTTAGCTTTGCGTCGGCCATTCGACCCGGTGGCTCATGATTTGGAGGCGAGTTTCCGATTGACTCGTTTTGCGGATCTTAAGGGAAGAAGCTGTAAAGTACCTCAAGATGTATTGGGAAAACTTGTGGAGTCTCTTCAGCAGGACTATTCGCAGCAGGAGCAGGATCAGTTTATGCATGTGGCGATTCCGCGCATCGGCATCGGCTTGGATTGCTCGGTGACGCCGCTGAGGCACGGCGGGCTTTGTTTGGTGCAAACTACTGACTTTTTTTACCCTCTCGTCGACGATCCCTACATGATGGGTAAAATCGCGTGTGCCAATGTTCTAAGCGATCTCTACGCAATGGGTGTGACTGAATGTGACAATATGCTAATGCTTCTCGGCGTCTCTACTAAAATGACTGAAAAGGAGCGCGACGTCGTGATTCCGCTCATCATGAGAGGTTTTAAGGATTCGGCACTGGAAGCCGGCACCTCTGTCACTGGAGGCCAAACCGTTATCAACCCCTGGTGCACCATTGGAGGGGTTGCCACCACTATTTGCCAGCCCAACGAATACATTGTACCCGACAACGCCGTCATGGGCGACGTGTTGGTGCTCACCAAGCCTCTGGGCACCCAAGTTGCAGTAAATGCCCACCAGTGGCTCGACCAGCCTGAACGTTGGAATAGAATAAAGCTCGTTGTATCGGAAGAGGATGTTCGTAAAGCTTACCATCGAGCGATGGACTCCATGAGCCGACTGAACCGCATTGCAGCTAGATTGATGCATAAGTACAATGCTCATGGCTCTACTGATGTTACTGGCTTCGGTCTGCTCGGCCATGCACAAAATCTGGCATCTCACCAGAAGAATGAAGTTTCTTTTGTTATTCACAACCTGCCTGTAATTGCCAAGATGGCAGCTGTGGCAAAGGCTTGCGGAAACATGTTCCAGCTGCTCCAAGGACATGCCCCGGAAACTTCTGGGGGACTGCTGATCTGCCTGCCCCGTGAACAAGCTGCTGCCTACTGCAAAGATATTGAGAAACAAGAAGGCTACCAAGCTTGGATTATCGGAATTGTTGAGAAGGGCAACCGCACGGCCCGCATCATTGACAAGCCCCGAGTTATTGAAGTACCTGCCAAGGATTAAAATTGACATTCATTGGAGATATCTCAACTTTAAAATATCTATTTGACTTTTTTTGACTTGACTGAGGCCTAGTTAGAAACTTTATTAATAAACAATTTGATTAATTGTCACAGCTAGGTCTCTGCATTTTTAAGTTAATTTTTCTCTTTTGCTGATGTTAGTTAACAGACAGCCAGTCAAGATTTTATTTGTGAGAATCAATATAAGAATGCTTTTAGACTTGTTCTAGTTAGTATTTGGTGTTTATAATTTAAGTAAGATTTATCACTATTAAAATTAAGAGAATGATTCCATTAGGTACCCATTAACATCTAACATTTGTTTGCAGCTTGTCAATGAGAACATTTCTGCAAATTGTGAAAAGTATAATTATTAGAATAAAGTTATTTTTCAGTCAGGCTGTTGTTTCATTTCTTACCCAAACCTAGAAGGTAAAATTGAATATCCATTCAGCTACAAACTATGCATTATCATTCTGTTTAGCCAAAATAGTGTTTAGTTTTTAAGTTAAATTTATATGTATGTTAATCTATAAGGAATAATAAGGTGTAATATGGGCCTTGTTGTCTGAATTAAATTTTAAAATAAATAAATAAATAAATTAACTACTGTAAAATTATGTTGGTCAAACCAAATTGGCAGTAAATAAGAACCAGAAAAACTATACTCATCCTTTTCTTTTGGGTGCTAGTACTAGTGTAAGACGAAGATAGTATGATTATCTCTGTCTATGTTTGAAATGAGACAGTCCTTTGACAAAACCTATTCTGAGGACAAAACTTAGTCCAAAACTGCACAGGTAAAACGCGTAGCCAAAGATAGATATAGTTGGTCAAGCAAGTCTTGTCAGTAGAAAAAGGCACGAAATTCAAATTTCTATGGGACGGTAACCCTTCGTGCCTACATTTTTTAAATTTACCGCCTTTGTCTACTGACAAGATTTTTTTAACACCGTAATAGATGGATACAGTCTAAGGAAAAAACATGCCTCGAAAATCAAGAAAATTTGATTCTCGATCAGATGGCGCCACTACCCTTGGCCTGCTCTCGTATAGATGGCGTTGACGGTTTCGTTTGGTATTTAACAATTTTAACGCATATCAGTGAAAGAACATGGGACCAAATAATATAAAAATAATTAACGCAAATATTGCAAATAAAAAAAATCATTTATCCTATAAATATAGTTTGTCACAGGACTGTCTCATTTCACACATAGACAGAGAGAATCATACTATCTTTGTCTTACACTAGTACTAGCGCCTAAAAGAAAAGGATGAATTTAGTTTTTTTTGTTCCTATTTACGGACAAAATTTGCTTGACCAACTATACATTTTTTGATATTTTTATGTGTCACAAGATGGCAGTGAATTTACTGTGGCTTCAAAATTTACTCTATCCTATTATATCCTCTTTGTTACCACCAAAGTGAGTAGGTGGTGGTCTGACTACTGGAAATTATGATGAAGGTCAGAAGTATCTCTCAGTAACATGCTTTTAGACATGAAAAGGTATTTCGCCAGCTATTTCAACACATTCACTATCAGCGCCATTCAGCGCTAGCTATGAGCGTAGTCGATAAAACACGTGTTTTCTGTTTTGTACCGAAAAGCGCCTACGAACAGAGCACCAGCCGGACGGGAGCTGGCAGTGAATGTGTTAACCTTTATGACCGATATATACGCACCGTAGGGTCCGTAGGTTCAACGCCAAAGACCGCTTAATCGGTCATAGACCACAGAGCAACATAGACCTACATGTATATGCATAAAGTTCAATTTCAGTTTTGACACTTCGGTCACGTGGCGTCTGGATGACTGTTATTGAGTTTGACAAGGCGTCGAAAAGGTTAATCCACTTAGCTGAGTGCTGATCAGCTGAGCCTTGATCTGGCTGGAGGCTTGATCTGTGACTAGCACTGGGTACCGTACGGTTGATATAAGGATGCAGATGCAGAATATTAAATTCGATCATAATCGCATTAGAAAAAAAAGATCAGAATCATCCGTATATTTTTTATTTCCACTTCAGATAAAAAGAAGAAAATTAACTAAAATTTAAACATGCAATTTATAAATTACAGATTATTTTACTTATTGCATTGTTAGCCAACATATTAAAATTATCTTAAAACGGGTCACTATCGTATTAGACTCACGAATAGCTCGACATGTTTCGATCCAATTTACGAGGATCCTCTTCACGGAGCAACGACACGTCTTCACTGGTCGAGGGCGCGCCGTGTACTGCGGGCCAAAGCCCACCATTAATATGTTTGAGTCTCACGGGAGTTTTATAGTTAAAATTGTTAGCCAACAACCAATCACGGTGTCCTCAGATGGAAAAAATTAAAAAAAAAATTTTTTATTAAAACAATACTTATTTAAAAAAAAGACATGTTTACCGTAGCCTGATTAATTTATATTTTAAAACAAAACTTACAAAAAAATTGCAAGCTGCCTTTACAATGTTTACAAAAGTATTCATAGGGTGGACCGAGAAGAGTCTGCAACGATTACGCTACGATACGCAGTGCAAGTGTTATTTACACGTCATGATTTTATAGAAGTTTGACATTTAAAATAACACTTACACTGCGTGTGCTATCAAAATCGTTGCAGACTTATCTTGGTCTAACTTTATAAGGCTAGCCATTAAGGGCAGATTGAGACTATATAGGTATTTGCTGATGCAAGTAATCAAATCGTTAGATAATTAGCATAATTTGACATAACAGATTGATAAGATGACAATTATGATAAAAACTGCACTATTCATCACTAGTTACAATCATAATCAATCATTACATCACTTTAATCACCTTTACAGTCTGGCAAAAGAGAGTAGAAATTAAAAAGTGGCAACACTGTAGTGTCGTCCCTTTCATATCAATAAGTAAAACAGGACGACACTACAGTGTTGCCACTTTTTAATTGCTACTCTTTTTTGCCAGATTGTACTTGATAGATAATCATGATAATCTTCTGATAAGCCCAAAGCACTTATAGGTTACTGAACACATACTTCACCAAGTCTTATTGCTTTGTTTATTACCCACACAGTGATAACAATAAAATAAGTAATGAAACATTTTGAAAAGCAATCTGTTCTCTATTTCTGCCATTGATTTTTAAATCTACCCAAACTGTTGACAATTACATTTATACTGAAAATATTAAGGTGCATTGTGTGATACAACTCCGGAAAGTGTAATAATTACTACAAATAAATAAATTACAATTTACTGGAATGAAATCTTCTCAACCTTTCTGAAGGACGACGGATGTTACAAAAACTTATAAAATAAATTCATTCACAAGATGGCACGGCAATTAAAACCTGAACGCAATTAATTAAGAGTCCGTCTACGCTAACTTTGCACTGACCTGAACAGTACAAAGTGAAGGAGTGTCAACAAGCATCATATTTTCATAGAAACTTGACATTAATGATGACATTGCCACACTTTGTATTACAAATCCCATGCAGTTAACTTTGTCCTACTTTAAACATAGCCGGTTAAATCTGGCAGTAAGTTAGTGTTGCCATAAACCAAAAAGATTTAACAGATGTTTAATTTTTTATGTTCGGGTTTTAATTTGTTTTAGCGCCACTTGCACCATCCCACTAACCCAGGGTTAACCGGTTAAACATGGAGATACCAGAGTTACTAGTACAATTTGACACTGGGTTAACGGTTTAACCGCTTAACCTCGAGTTAGTGGGATGGTGCAAGTGGGCCTCTGTGCCACTTACACCATCCCACTAACCCGGGGTTAACCGGTTAAACATGGAGTTACCAAGTTTCCAGTCCAATATGACACTAGGTTAACGGGTTAACCCCGGGTTATAGTCTGCATTTTTCCAAATGACTTTTTCGCCTAAGACGCTAATCTGTTAAACAAAAGCCATTGTTGCTTTTGTGAGGGCGGTCGCCCATTGTGTACCATTGTCTCTGACAATGGCACGCGCCGTAGCACGCGCTCAGACTCAATGGTACACAATGGGCGAGCGCTCGCATAAAAGGAACAATGTCATTTGTTTAATAGATTACTATCTTAGGCGAAAAAGTCATTTGAGAAGATGCAGATTAAAGTAGGATGGTGCTAGTGGCGCTTAGTGTCCACAGGTAAAACAATCCATAGGTAAAACACTTTCCCTTATATTTTGATATAGCGAAATACAAACTGTAATACAAAAACGCCGTACACTTGAATGTTCAATACTGAAGCACAAGTACTCCGAAGTGGTTTCAGTTGAGCGGGGAGTTGAGACAGGGCCTCTTGCGCGGGCGCGGCTCGTCGCCGTTCTGCTCGAGGTGGCTCTGGTCCCTTTTTTTGGGGGAGTTGTTGTTCTGGAATTAGAAGTTATTTATTACTAGCTTTTGACAGGCTAGTACCCCCCCCCCCCTTTCACCCCCTTAAAGGATGACTTCTGGGATAAAAACTACCCTATGTCATTCCTCGGGACTCGAACTCTCTCATTTTAAAATGAGAGCGAACTACGTTTGTATGGAGAACCGAGCTTGCCGGGGACCAGCGTAAAATAGAAATATGGTATTCTTGCAGTGATACAGGTGCTCTCTCAGACTCAGACTTCACTCTTCACAGTGCAAAACATAGTCCAGGGAACACAGTTTTACACAACATTTTTTCTATTATTTTAAATTGGGATCATCATCTTCCTCGTGTTGTCCCGGGATTTTGCTACGGCTCATGGGAGCCTGGGGTCCGCTTGGCAACTAATCCCAAGAATTGGCGTAGGCACTAGTTTTCAATTGGCAATTTTTCATAAATTACTGTAACTAAAATAAAACTAAGCCACTTATTTATTTTCCAGTTACGAAAATGACAATTTAACTGCCCCAATATGTCCTAATTGTCCTACAAATCTGTCATTTTAGTACAAAACTGGTGTGCCCCAAGTTTCTATAAACTATTCACTTTTTATATCAAAAATTTTTAGTCTTTAAGAGCAACCACTGTACAGTCAAGAGCATAAATATATATACATTCCCAAAGTTTCAAAAATATGTGTACGCTCTTACACCTTACACAATAAAGTCGTGTTCACATATTTTTGAGCCATTTGTCTGGATCGATATTTTTGCCTTCGACATACAATAGTTTTTTGAATAAACTATTTGTATTTGTTGTATTTGTATAGAAAGACTGTTCTTGGACTTGGAGATTGGTTTCCTACTCTTATTTTCTTGGATAAAAATTGAAGTGTCGGGTTACTGGTTCCCTGTCAGTCACTGGTGCCATTATGTTACCTATAATTTCATATCTGTGTTGTTGATCTTAGTATAAGTCGAACAAGCTTAGTAGCTATAGGCATTTTTTATTTTTAATAAGGAAAAGGTCAAAGTTCATTAGTTTATTGCTTGTGATCTCAGATTGATAAACAGTTTAAAGTTGAACTAATGATAACCAGATATTGGTAAACATTTTATAATTAATGTTATTACAGTTACCTTTTTCTCCCATTGCTGGTGTAGATATCTTAGGAGGATATTTGTTTTTTCTGTTACTATTACTGAAAAACACAAAAAGAAAGTTTAATGTAACATGTTTTAGGGTTTAGTCTTAAAGTCATATTATATATTGTACTGTCCGCGCGCGAATTCCGTGCACGGCTGAGGAATGTTAGGAATGTTGATCGTCATGACAGAGTGGTGCCATTTTGTACGTACGGGCGCGGCGCACACCGTCCCACTTCCTCGACCTCCGAATGCACAGAATTGGCGCGCGGACAGTAGTCTCCCCTGCTATGTGAAGTATGCCTATATCAAAACATAATTTAAAAAAACCGGAAAAGAGCGAGTCGGATTCGCCCGGGTTCCGTACTTTTTAGTATTTGTTGTTATAGCGGATACATAATCTGTGAAAATTTCAACTCTCTAGCTATCACGGTTCATGAGAGCCTGGTGACAGACAGACGGATAGAGGAGTCTTAGTAATAGGGTCCTGTTTTTAACCTTTGGGTACGGAATTCTAAAAACATGCAATGGAGTTGCTCCATACAGGGCAAATCTCGGATCTCTGAGAGATCTCCCCCAGGTTTGATAGGATTCCTCGAGGAGTTCGACCAGCCTACTTGCTTACTGATTAATCTGGCACTGAATACAAAATAAAGTCATGAACAGAGAACCGGTTTTTTTGCAAAAACATCGAAATTACCATATATTTCGAAATATTTTGTACTTGAAATGTAAGACAGTTGTGTTTTTAGGTAACGACATCGCATTATTAGATTGCCCAATTAGAAATGAAATAATTAGCAAAGAACGAAAAACCATACAAAAAATACCGGTTTCCGATCCCTGGTCATGAGTCAATATCAGCATATTTTGCATCCAACTTTATGTAGGAATCTTATTAGAACACACACATTTTTTTCTATTATATGTTAGTAAAATAAATGAACCTTTTTCAGTGTTGTCCCTACCTCCATACTTAATCAAAGCAAACAAAAGTTCATAATTTCATAGACCAGAACCAGAAAGATTTGTCCTATTGATCATTTTGTGGGTGATACAATTACTTATGGCCGTCAGATTATATTGTAATTGAAGTCATATTTTGCAATGTTAAAAAGTATGATGGACAAAATAATTTTAATAGAATTGTGTATTCTAAATACATAGAATAACAACTATCTTGCAAAGACAAATTCTTTCAACATCTCTAATTATTTTACTCATCTGACAAGACACTAAAATAATTCGAACTATTCATAGGTTGCATTATGTCAACAAACAAAGATACACTGTTCTTGTAGAGGAGGCATAACATAACCAAAAAATCTGACAAAGTATTGAATCATCAAAATAATTCAAAAGGCCTTATGGAGACAGATAAATAAAAGCATTTACTCACTCTGTTCTGAAGGTATGTCCTTAGTGGGGAGGTATATCGAAGGTCTCTTAGAGCAGTATCTGATGCCATGATCCGTGTTGTATAATGTAAAGTTATGTTCATCGTAAGACGGCAGATCCTTTAGGAACTCAATCACCGACTAGAAAGAAAGAAGTGAAACATGATTCCTGCCAAGAATTAACAATTTCGTGGTGTCGTACGCAATACGAGACACACATGTCATATTTGTAACTTACCATTGTACGCTTAAATTTAAAAAAATCTGGACCACTCGGCGAGAAAACCAGAATTACACAAATATAATAAACGTTGGGCCAGAAATAAAGAAGCCGGATTAAAAAAATATAATCACTGATTCACTGCAAACACTTGCAGGCCGAGCTCCAAAACCAGATGAGAATGACAGTTGCTCTGTCTGAGTTGCTTACTGTAAAAATGATGCTGTCGCATGAATGTTGTTAGTGGAAATAATGAGCGCCTTTAAACTATAGTTGGTCAAACCAAATTTTCAGTAAATAAGAACAAAAAAACTATACTCATCCTTTTTTCTTGGGTGCTAGTACTAGTGTGAGACAAAGATAGTATGATTCTCCCTGTCTATGTTTGAAATGAGACAGTCCTATGACAAACTATAAAAATATTTTTTATATATTATTACATTACGCTTTAATTTTAGTATTTAATAATCGAAAAATATACAAATACAATAAAGTTATCATAAATAACACACCACCAATCAAACCTTCTTACTTAAGGTCGCCGGAAGAAGTTTTTTTTTCTTTTGGAGGGAACTTTAAAAAAGTTTTACATTAAACCGTTACTTACGAAATTACGCGGTATCAAAATGAAGCATAGTTTAGTAAATTCAAATTTCAGCAGAACTTATAACCCAAGTGGTAGACAAAACGCTCTTTCGGATATAAAGCGGCTTTTAACATCTCGAGACCCTACCGCCCAAGAAAAAGGTTGCGGTTATTTGATTGAAGTACTAAGCCGTTACAACAAAGAGTGTGAGCAGAGGACTCGTCTTGTAGAATATTTATTAGACAATGATATAACAGTCTTTCTCTGCGAAGTCACATCAAACTTGGATTTAAATTTATTTAGGTAAGGTTTTGTCAACATTGTACCGTTATTCATGTTATTATACCTTTTCTTACCATGGGCAGCCGTGGCAAATTAAATAAATATATCTATAAAATAATTAGCGTAGCGTACCTACAAATCAATATGATTATTTAGCACAAGAATAACCCAAAGCGACCAAATATAGGTATTGCAAAACATTCTTGTTAAAATTGGAATAAACGAGTCTTGTGATAGATTTTGTTAAAGCCTGACCAGGAATATGTGATCACACGCCATGTTGCGGAATTTCACTGGAACTATTTTTTTCATACTATACTGAACTGTCACCCTATACATGAGAATGAACAGCGCCCTCTTGACAATGATCATATATTACTGGTCAGGCTTTACTTTCTTTGGATGTTACAATCTATTTGATGCGGACCGTACATTAAATTACATAGGTACCTTCATCTACGACTATATGTTTCGCTGGTTTGGTAGGTACGTACGTTATCTTTTTAATATTTTATAATCTTTAATTCTTTACATGTTACGATCTATTTGAACATACCTACCTTCCTTCAAATACGTCTAGATCGTTATCTTTTTAAGTTGCAAGTTTTGTGTAAAATCTATTTACAAAGGGATCCGTTTTATTTCTTTTCACCACACCAGCTGGTAAAGGGTATATTGATTGTTCAAAAACTGATCAGAAAGTTGCATTTTATTCACGTACAATGAGAGGCAAAGTAATCAAATGCAAATTTTGAGTTGTTTTCTTATATATATATATACGTTTGCTTGTATAATTGACTTTTACGTGATGATTTTGAATGAATCAACAGAATGAATAACATTCATTTTGAATCGATTTCGTGATTTTGTTTGATATTTTACAGTTAGTATTTTTCTTTGTTGGTGTGATGAAAAAAATTGTGTTTCACTCGGTGGCAAAATTTGTTTAACCCTCGTGCCTTGAAACCCTCTCAACGCTCAAGATTCCATTTTTCGAACCACTCGCTACGCTCTTGGTTCAGTTTCTTTCGTTTGCTCGGGTATCAATATTAGCACGACAGGTTAAACAACAACTTTGCCCCCTTGTAAAAACAAATAACTATTTCCCTGTCCTCGCAGATCATTCGTCCATTGCGTGCGTTTGCTATGGTGCGCGCGTCTATTTACAGAGCAGCACGCCGCGCAGTGCGTGGCAGCGGCGTTGCGCGCCCTACAGCAACACACTGGCGCCATCGAGCCCATGCACTTCCTTTGTGACCTGCTCAATGGGTGAGTCTAAAACATGGTTGGTAGGTTCTACAGATTCGAGATAATCGAATTAGAAATAGAGAACTGTGCAAGACTGTTGTTAAGAGTTGTTATTGTTATTGTTGTCAAGAGCACCCTAAACCGGCGAGCGTGTATGAGGAATGTTATGAAAGTGAAGGAAGCGAAAGAGGTATATCAGGATCGTAGCAAGTGGAAATCCGTGGTCTCTGCCTACCCCTCCGGGAAATAGGCGTGATTATATGTATGTATGTATGTATGTTATTGTTAGTGTGCTGGGCACATTTATGCTCGTTCAATCGTTGGCTGCCGCTCCGGTCAGAAAGGTCCTCGAGTAGCAACCATCTTTTATATGATAGGGTTGGACCGGGAGTGGGGGGAGCACTCTAATATACATAGAAACTATCATCATCTTACGTCTCTTAGGCTTTTTTTACCGTGGTTCGCTAAGCATGCATGCGTGGGACCATAAGGCATCACCCTTAGACAAGTTGACTATACCTCAACTCATTTAATTTCCAGTATATCAGAGTTCAAAGCCAGCCCCGCCCTCTCCCCACACAGCGCGTTCTCCGTGGAGCAGCTCCTCGCCTGCCTCTCGTCCCTGGTGCCCCGCACGAACTCCAGCCCCACAGTCCTCGCCAGCGCCCTCGTCCTGCAGGTATAATAGAAAACCAGCCCCGCCCTCTCCCCGCACAGCGCGTTCTCCGTGGAGCAGCCCCTCGCCTGCCTCTCGTCCTCCAGGTAGGGTAAGCCGGGTAAGCCATAATCGCTCTTCATTATCGGTTCATTATTGTGTACGACACCTTGACAGATTGTTTTTACGTGATTTATCAAAATATGTACCAAACTTATAATCAGTTTTCTCGGTTTCGGTTTAACCCGATTTGTATTCCATACCACCAGGCCTTGGTGTCCTACCAACCAGAGGACCTGGACCTGAGGAGCCAGACTGGGGCGAAGCTGGTAGAGGTCTTGGGAGTTTGGTTTGGGCTGCTCGTTGGGAGCTTGAATCATTCGATGCTGACTGGAGATAAGGAGATGTGTGGGATGTTTTTCGCTGTGACGTGTAAGCTTGGATTGGATGTTATGAGGTAAGAAAACCGCTTACTTGTTTGGACGTAGATTAGCGAAACGGACACATTGTTATTAAAATGATATTTGTGGGTAGACTGGGTTGGATTGGATCTTTGTCCTTAAATATAATATTATGTACTTAGTTAGAATACGGTTGAGAAATGACAGATAAATGAATGCGTATTCTTATTCTTAAAACAAAATGTCTGTTAACGTTTTAGCTGCTACCAATACGCCACATTGGTGCAAAAACAAAATATTTACAAATATCCTCTAATCTAACGTTTGAGACATAATTTTTAGGCTAGCCAAACTACTCGACAGCGGCAAACAAAACCCTAGCTTCGTGCAATCAATTTTGGCCGACGAAGAAGAAATAACAGCATCAAAGCAATGTGCTCTCTCACTAAAGGATTCCATACACCGAGTTCTGCTCGAACTTGTTGGCTTTACTAAGGTACGTACCTGTACCTATTATAGAGAGAAGAAGACTTTTCTGTCGGTTCCTCACAGCTGTGGATCCTGACTCCACTTTCCAATTTTCCTTATAGCGGCTCTTCACTTCTACCTATCGGTTACTTTGTGGGAAGCTTTCGAGCCTTATTTTAGCGTCATAAAGGTGTCCAAGTCCAACCAAGTTTGTGATAGTCCAAGGTCATCTTAGTCCAGGCGCGTTAAAGCTCCGTCTACTTAATGGCAATACTTTTGGCAATTCTTTGCAAAAAGCGTTTTTCGATTGGGCAACCGCATCTCCGCATCGATGTTGCCAGTTTCCGCCTGCAATTTTTTTAAATTCTTTTTTAATTTCTAGGAAAATCAAGACCAGCTTTCCACAGAAGAATACGGAGTGTTCCTGAAGTTTATGTTAAACTTCATGTACGATGCGACCTATGAACAACTGCGAGCAGAGTTCTGTGACGTTTTATTCTCCAAAGGATACCTGATTATGCTGCCCCAGTCTCAAATCGATAGGTAGGTGAAATAAAGATAGACAAAGGAGTTAGGAGTAAGACGAATATAAATAAATGTGTAGTTAGTGAAAATATGCACTCGTACATTTTGTGGATTTGACAAGTATAATGTCCTCTACGCAGTAAGCACCATCTACTGCTGTGGCCATGAATCTAGTATAACTGGATCGGGCATGAGGGGTGAGGGGAAATGACCGAACGGGATAGTTTTATGTATCTTTCAGTAGGAGTAGCAGAGAAAGCGCTGTTATTGTTTGTCCTTGTCACAGTATCACATTTTTTTGTAAATTTAGTATGGTTTATGGTAGGCTACAAATCTGCTCGAACAATCATATTGTCGCATTGCGTATGTTCTGTCCCTCACGGGCGCACGCGTATAGCTCATCTATGTAATGCTAGGCTGTGACAGATTTGTAACTACAATATTTTGCACTATTGTACGGCGTACGCGTATCCAGTATGTACTTACTTACATCAAAGACTCAATTAAAACTTTGGCATACATCATATCATACTAGACCTAGACGTACCTATCCCTTACTTTTTCAGAAACGATATGACCGTGCGCAATGTGAGCACATTATTACTCGGAGAAATGCTGAAAGGTTTAGCTCAGAAGTACCTTAAAGTTGACTCTGGGTCAGACAACAACACTTGTGCAAGAGATATACACGTTAGTATTTTATATACATAAAAACCACACAAACATAATATTATAACGACATTGTATTGTATGAAAATTTTAAAACGTAACTACCATCAGCATATAAGTAAACTTAATTAATCGTTACAATAATTCTATGTACTTCGATGATATTTAATTTAACTGAAACTCTTAAAAAATACCACTATAATTATTGCAGTCCTGCAAATAGTATTTATCTAGAACTTCTACTTACGCCATCTAATTCCATAGACTTAAACTATTTTCGTTATGCCATTCGTGGCTGGAGGGCGTTAGTAGTACCTATCTTAGTTGTATTTAGTTATTTTCATTATTTGTTTTCGCTCTTTTCACTAAACTTGATTTGATATTTGGAGAACTACATTGATCGCGAGTGGTTAATTTCTAAAATTGTAATGGTATCATATTTTGAAAGACGATTTTGTGCTTGGGAAATACCACATGGTTGTACTACTAGCGCCATCTCAGTACTATTATCTGAAATTTTGTAGATATGCTATTCATGGCTAGGGGTCGTTAGTAGTATCATAATCTTCACAGATTGCGGGATGTTTCATGTAGTTTCTATGACCATGACGCAAAAATATTACAATATATTTAGTCTTCTTTAATCTTGATTTTTACTTATTTAGCTTTTTTACTCTTTACGTGGTTAGTGCAGCATTACAAGCTGGTGTAACAGCTGCAAATCGTTAGTACTACTTGTTGATAGAGGGCGCTAGTAGTATCGTATCTTCTTTGTTATGTTTTGGTTGTATGGTGGTCTTTACATCTCAAAAAATAAATAATTATGTTTATAAACTCTTCTAACTTAAGTAGACCAATAAATTTGTTTTTATTTTTCAAAACGTGAAGTAAAAATTGAAGAAATGATACGAGTAGTTACATTAGAGTTACAACGAAGTTACGCTCTGCAAAGAGGGTGAGATTAAAATGTTTAAAACATTTATATGTTAACAAGTTGGGGAACAAATCAAATTATTTTATTAAATATTTTGATTTGTGTTTTTATGTAGTCACACTACTATATATAAATTAAAAACTGTAATAGATGTCATATATTAAAGAAAAAGTGACGAAGCCCTCCAGTGGTAAAGGCCGGTTTTTTTTTTCTTTAATATATGCCATCTATTACAGTTTTCATTTATATGTTAGTTATTTTAGATGTGAGGTAAAAAGGTACATAAGATTATGCAGAATCACCTGTGCAGTGTGAAGTCTTTCATGTTTAGAGGTAGAGTCATGCATGTATCTACTTAAATATAGTTTGTTAATATTTACAGATGGGCTTGGTGGAACTCCAGAATGGAATAGAGCAGCCGCACAACGTTGGATACCAACTACAAAAGAGACATCCATACAGCTTGCTCGTCTACATTTACTTCTATTGCCAATCTTCTGACAAGTAAACTAGGATAATAAAATTTAGTTTATTCTATGCTACTATACACATTTGTGGCTTTCTATCACAGAAGGGTACTTATGCTTCAAGTGTAATAATGACCTTTTTATGTGAAATTCCAACAGAAATTCTGATAGAATGGTCCTTATTGCGCATGAAGCGTAAGGACCCTTCTCTAATGGAAAGCCACATTTTTTAACCCTTAAATGCATGATTTTTTGTATAACTTTTTAATAAATTGAAATAGATGTGTCATGCTGTATAAAAGTAATAAATGTGATTTTGGATAGCTGCATATTGAGCCACGGACCATCAAATATACGATGCATATATACATCATTATGCATTTAAGGGTTAAAGGTCTTAAATCTTTCTTTCTAATACTATGTATTTTGAAATTATAAATATTTTGAAACACATTTCTTGACCTACAAAATACCCCTTTCCGGGTACTAGTAGCACCACCTTATTATTTATATTTGAACTATTTTAGTTCCGCTATGCATAGCTAGATGGCGTTAGTAGTACGATGGTTATAACTGTTTTTTACATTTGTCCAGTTACCCAATTTTGGACTTTCTGTCGATACCCGTAACGTCTATATTTCTTTCAGTCCTGAAGAAGTAACGGCGCCGTTGTTGCCGCCCCTGATAGAACACATACTCCGCTTGCCAAAGAACTTTACGCCGCCTCCGTACATAATAAAGGCCCTTTGGCTAGTTTTTGCAGTTAGTTTAGTACCCTAATCTAATACCACGATTTAATGCAAATAAAAAAAAACATTTATCCATATTTAAATACATTTATCGTAGTTTTATAAATCTTCATTTATAGTTTTAAAGTGTGTCGACAGATGGCAGTGAATTTACTGGGGTTACAAAATTTACTATGACAGTACTGCTCTAGTATAAGTTACTCTATGATACTTTGCGATGAAAATTCCAATGCCTATTTATGACAATAAAATTAAAACCTTCAACCTTCAAGAAAAGAGCGTACTCCCTCCCATCTTAAAGGCCGGCAACGCACTTGCAACCCCTCTGGTGCTGCGGGTGTCCATGGGCGGCGGTGATCGCTTACCATCAGGTGATCCGTCTGCTCGTTTGCCTCCTATATCATAATTTTTTTTAATAATAATGGTTCAGTTAATTTCAGGCGAAAATTGACCCTAGGATTGTTTTAGTGTCACAAACAATTTACCTGCTACATCAAAAATAATGTTAATTTCCATTTCTTTTCACAAAAGATGTCTTCAATATCTGGCACGCTATCCTCCCTGAATGAGAGAGTATATCTAGAGAAAGCCACGGACCGTCTTATTTCCATGCTGTGCCCGGAACCCTCCCTGTATTACACGCATAATCCGGCTCTGCTACTGTGGGCCTTCATCTCGCGTCGGATTCATCAAAAAGTTCGGCTGCAAGTGGTAATAATCCTTCAGGATCCATAATAACTCTAGACTCTAGACTAGAGATGTACCGAATATTCGGTTACTATCCGGTAGGTATTCGGCCTATCCGGCCCTTATTTTAATATTCGGCCGGATACTTAATAGTGCCATATTATCCGGCCGGATACCGGATAGTGACCTATTATCTGGCCGGATACCGGTAGTAACTGCTTGATTTCGGAGTAAACAGATTGGATTTAAGAAACGGTCACGGTCATAATTCTACTCGACGCGTCTCATTTCGAACCTAGAAATGAGTCCGGGCGAATGTTCACTACGAAACAGGCGGCCTACCCAAGGTGACAATCGCTATACGCTTCGCCATCGAATCGCTTTGTGCCTCTCTATCACTCCTCACTCCTCCATATAAGTGTGACAGTGACAGTTGCGTTTCGTTCACTACGGACCGTTAGCGATTGGCATGTTGTCTACTACGGGGCCTGGTCAAAACCTACACAATGCGCACCTGAAAAACTGAGAAGTAGGTATAGTTCCACCGGCCGAATATTCAGCGGCCGGATACCGAATATTCGGTATCCAGTATCAGGCCAAACACCAATCCGTTGCATCTCTACTCTAAGTTACGGAGCTCCTCATTCTCCTCAACATTCAGCCTGGAAGCCATAGGCGTCGCCAGCCGATGGGCTAGGGGGAGGGCAGTTGATATGGCCTACGGCCAAGGGGAGGGGGAGGGGTATACATTTAGTTACAAATTTTATTCTCTAGGGGAAGACAGCTGCCTTTCCCTGCCACCCCTTGGCGACGCCCTTACCTAGAACCTTCCTTTTAATACACGCACAACCCTGCTCTGTTATTATAACACTTCATAATTTTAATTGTAGTTGAATTCAATTTAATTATAGAAATATTATTCGTTTCTAACTCATTAAGAAGAAATCCACTTACAACGCTCAAAATACGAAATATAAACCACTAATGATCATTTTAGCTATCCCAATGGTTCAAGATCGAAGACTCCTTACCATCAGAACTGATCTCCGACCCCGGCGTATGGGAGCTCCTCCTCAGCATTCTGACATCTAGCAAAGACGCTCAAGTCCTGCAGAACTGCAACAAAACCATCTATAGCTGTCTGGAAGAAATAGATGACGATGGGAGAGAGGACTTTGGGCTGATCGTTTGGCCAATGCTGCCCGAAGTGCTGGCTAAAGCATTGATAGACTTCGGTTGTTCGATTGGTAGGTGTCTAAATAATCCAGTTAGACAAAACTCTTAATACGAGCAAAGAGAATATATATATTATAGGGGTACTGTCATAGTAAATTTTGTAGTCACAGTAAATTTACTGCCATCTATCGACACACGATTACATAATATATGTATATTGTACATATGTAGCTACTTATCTATGTTTGTGTTCTTAGTACGTGTTTCACCATACAATGAGTTAGGACGTAGCCATCACTACATACCAAACTATACAAACTTACCTACATATACGAACTATACGAAGTAGGTAGTGTAGTGTAATGTGTGAACAAAATGATAATCTATTTTTTTACCTTCTTTTTAGAGACCAACATGTGCTACCTCCTAGAGCTGTCCTCTGCGCTAGTCCCCGCAGAGCTCGACGACGCTCTTGACCTTAAGCTAGCTATCCTAACAAAAGCTATATTCACTAAGACCCGACGCCAATGTTCCTACTTCTAACCCGTACCTTTCCAGAGACCAACGTAATATGCTACGTCCTAGAGCTTTCCTCCGCGCTAGACCCTGAAGAGCTCGACGCTCGAGCTAGCTGTCCGACAATCCGCTGTTCCTACTTCCACCCTCAGAGACCAACATATGCTACCTCCTAGAGCTTTTCTCTGCACTAAGTCCGACAGAGCTCGACGACCTTCCACGCAACCGCTATATTCACTAAGTGCCGAGACGATAAGCTGTTTCTACTTCCACCCTGTATCTTTCTTTCCAGAGGCCAACATATGCTACCTCCTAGAGCTTTCCTCCGCGCTAGTCCCTGAAGAGCTGGACGACGCTCTTTGCCTTAAGCTAGCTGTCCTGACAACGGCTATATTCACTAAGGACCGGGACGAGGCACGGTACGACTACGAATTCGCTTGCCTCAGGCTGAGCTTGTATTTGTTGAGTTTTGCTAACAAGCAGAATGATAATAGAGGTAAGAAGTTTATTTAATCTTTATCATCAGTTCTTAATTCGAGATTTCGAGAAACCAATCATGAGAAGTGACTACAATTTTCGGGAACCCACAACTACTCCTTATCTTTGCACTTTCCGTTGCACTGCACCCTACATGCAGAAATCGCTGATCCACTTTGGCACCCTAATTCCAAAAAATAGTCTTTCCGAAAGGGATTGTTTTGACATTATATTTAAAAAAAAACGGAAACAAGCACTAACAACATTTAGGTAAAGTTAAGCCTAGAAATAAAATAAAACACACAAGCTATAAAATATACTTACCTACAAAAAACGAACGCAATTATAAAGAAAATACCCCTTCTAATAAGTCGGACTGCGGCATAGACCCCATGATACTGGCGGCGTTACCTCTCTGTATTGCAAGGGAAATACGTTGAAAGAGGTACGCGCCAGCCCTGGGGTCCCCTGAGGTGTCGACCAGCCGCGCCGACAGTGCTCCCATGAATATTTTCATGTCGGCTGACCAGGGACCCAAAGTCTCAACCGCGAGCGCCGCAAACTCATAGTCGTTAAGCAACGCTGAGTATTTGCGGCGCTTGAGTACTTGGGCCTGGTCTGCCGCAGCGCCGGCCCGAATGCGGGTCCCCTGAATGTGGGACTGTGCAAAGGTGTCGACACAAGTTGCGTCCCACACTAGGGCCCTTCCTAATTTCCACGGCACCAACGTGGCTCCGTCAGGACGCTTGCCGTCGTCCCTTGCCATGCCCACAGGTTCTAAAACCGCAGGCACAGACACGGTGGCAAGCGCGCGACGTACCAAATCGTTAATGGTGCCGTGGCGGAATATTCGGCCGGCGCTTCTTGAGCATGAGAGGCCATGGCGGCCCAACTGGTCCACATCCTTGCCGCAGACGCAAGTATGAGGAACACATATTCTGGACCCAAGCCTCAAGCATATTGCTATCCTTAAGCTACTTGGGTCCAGAACAGTGCCGATCTGTCTTGATGGGAGAGCTTTTAACCAGTGGCCCGACTCGCGGGCGGAAACTGCCAGAATGCGCGCACGTTCGAAATCGTCCGGGCTGTGTTCCATGAGTGAGGCATGGGCTATCTTTAGAAGTGGGGAGTCCCAATCCCGCTGACAATGACGGGCAACTGGGATGTCCGCACTCGGGCACGACTCACACCAGGCCTCCCTGGCCTCCTTCAGGTTCACTATCTCATCGTCTGGTATCGAGGAACGGTTTAAAATAATACCGACGAGAGAAAGCGAGCCGTACACAGAGGACAGGAAAGCAGGTAGAGCTATGCTCGCGGATGTGCGAACACCCAGCCCCCCAAATCTTATTGGGAGAACCGCTTGGGTCCAGGGCCTAAAATTGGAGAGCCTAAAAGGGTGAGGGACGATTTAGAGTGAACAGAAATATTTGGCAGGACCGTGTTAAAGTTAGTTAAAATTTCAATTTTTCTTTCCGGTGAAAGGTGATCTGGTAGGAAAATCTCACATTTGGTAAAGTTTAACGCAAGTCCGATTTTGGACAATTGATTTATTATGTATTGAACGTCTTGTAGAACATTTATGGCATCACCACCAAGGGATCCATCATCTAAATACCAGAGGTTGAATTTTGAATGTAGTTTAGTGATGATTGGATGAATGACTAAGCTAAAAATGGCGGGCCCAAGCGGGTCTCCTTGTTGACAGCCCATGCTTGATAAAATAGTTTTGTCTCCAAATAATAATTTTGATGGTGCTCCGTAGCATTGCCATAAATAATTATAAATGTCTGGCAGTTCTTTTTTTACTTCTGCTAGCAGAGCACCGCGGTCAACCGAATTAAAGGCATTTTTAACGTCTAATTTTAGAAAAACTTCAAAGTCCGGACGATTCAAAAAAGTGCGCGCAGCGTGTACCGCTGCCTCGCAGCCGCCCTTGATTCCAAAACCCAGCTGTCGAGGTTTGAAGGCGTTTGTCAGTTTTTTATTGAGCTTTCTGCAGCAGAGCTTTGAAGCCAATCGTCTGATGGTGCAACCCACGGCGATCGGGCGAATCCCGCCATCTTTTTTGGATAGGGCCACGAGATTAGCACCGTACAACAGCGGGACGATCTCGGGGTGTACGCGGCCCGATAGCATTAGGTTTATTAACGCTGTGAGTTCCTTTAGTAACTCTGCTCTTGCTTCGCCTAGAGACTTCGTGGTCAGGTCCTTTAGGTGCTGTGGAGACAAACCATCTAATCCGCCAGCAGATCCGTTGGGAAACGATGATATGGCTTGCAACACTGCGTCCTCGCATACATGTATCGTAGGGTCGTCAGAGGCGGGTAGAACTGGCAGCGTCAAGGAGGCGGCAGGGGCGGGGTGTTTTTCAATCAAGACGGCGTAGGTCTCAGCAGAGTGCGCAGCCAAGTCGTCGTGGGAGAATAAAAGACGGGCAGCTCCACTTACATCCCCTTCCGAAATTTTATTTTCAACTGATCTTATCTTGGTACTGAGTGAATTATGAGGTAAACGAGTATAATTTTCTCGGGATGGGTAAGCAGGGTAAATAGCTTGGGGATTAGAGAAAAATTGAAGGGATTGTTATATGGCTTTCCAACCCAAAGGGAAAATTAGGCCTTGTTAGAATCAGTCCAGTTTCCTCACGATGTTTTCCTTCACCGAAAAGCGATTGGTAAATTTCAAATGATATTTTGTGCATGTGTGAACTGAATTATATCATATCTAACTATTAGGTATTTCTAGTAAGCAATAGCAGTTCAAAGATGTTCATTAAGATTGATCTGTACGTATCTCCATTAATTACATATGTTTGAACTCCCAGTGTTAGTGACATACATAAACCGCGCTGGCTTCCTTCCTCGTCTGCTTTCGGCAACCAACAGCATGGATACCAAAGTTGCATGTATTGCGCTACAGCTGCTCTCGTACATCGTGCATTACTTCACTAAGAATAATTATCAAGTAAGACTCGTCTTAGCATAGTTTAAACGAATTCCGGTTGCATCCTTGACTGAATTTATTGTTTCTAAATTTGACGTAATTTTGCAAAAGGGAACCAACCCCACGAAAGAATTTGAATGGAGATTTAATGTGGGCTGGTTCCCGTTTGTTGGACAACGTCCAATTTAAAACCGATTTTTGATATTTTCGCCCCAAATACGACATTCCACATTCTCTGTCTCTGTTTTAAAACCGTAGGTACCAGTCAGGCCATGCCAGCATTCCTTGGACCTTCCTACTAGTTACTTTACTGCCTGTATTTCATTAAACATTAAACGATTACAAGAGTATGATTTCTTTTATTCGCTTCAGCGGACTTTCCGTGTTAGGTACTCTGCAAGTCTGAACATCCAGTGCAGCATGTTCATCTGCTTGACTCACAGTACTTTCAAGCGCCTACTTTTACCTGTGCTTTTACTGTATTTGTAATCACACGGACGTTATTTACCACTCTGATTACATGACAGTATCAATATTTTTATGCGTGTTACAGCCAAAATCCCTCCTCCAAATCCAATCCCACCAAATAATCAAGTCTCTCCGGGACGACAGCAGTTCAGAGCGCGGGGCATCTCTGCTTCAACTACTTTACATGGTTCTCAACTCCGGGCCAAATACACCTCTTGTCCTGTCTTGTGACTTGGAGGTTTCTAATGAGCAACAGTATGATGCGTTACGGGCTCTGATGTTGAGGATTCAGATGCTATGTTGTAAGGTTAGTATAAATTGCAATCTGAACTCTGAACCCTGAATGAATCCCATCTCTTCCAAATTAATAACCTGTCTTGTGACTTGGAGGTTTCTAATGAGCAACAGTATGATGCGTTACGGGCTCTGATGTTGAGGATTCAGATGCTATGTTGTAAGGTTAGTATAAATTGCAATCTGAACTCTGAACCCTGAATGAATCCCATCTCTTCCAAATTAATAACCTGTCTTGTGACTTGGAGGTTTCTAATGAGCAACAGTATGATGCGTTACGGGCTCTGATGTTGAGGATTCAGATGCTATGTTGTAAGGTTAGTATAAATTGCAATCTGAACTCTGAACCCTGAATGAATCCCATCTCTTCCAAATCAATAACCTGTCTTGTGACTTGGAGGTTTCTAATGAGCAACAGTATGATGCGTTACGGGCTCTGATGTTGAGGATTCAGATGCTATGTTGTAAGGTTAGTTTAAATAACAATCTGAAAACTGAACCCTGAACCCCATCTCATCCCAATTTATAACCATGAAGCTTCCTGAATGGCAGTAACTATATGTGCATTATTGGATCTGATGTTGCGTGGTGTAATGATATGGTATAAGGTTAGGGTTAGTATAAGTTAGAGTAATCTTTAATTTAAATTAGGAATAGAATAGAACAGAATGAGATATAGGCTAGTTAGTTCAACTCAGAGCCGAATATTCTCTTAGTCCCGTGATGAATACTCTCTGTGATCTGGAGACTTCTATAATGAACAGCAATATGATGCGTTACTGATGTTGAGGATTCAGATTTGATTTGAGGAAAGATTTGTAAGGACTAATCTTATATGAAAGGTTTAAATCTAACTTATAAAAATAGTTATTCTAATAGGTAGTTTAAAAAAAACAAGCGCATCAGCTTTCAGCTGCTAGTGTATTAAACAATATAATTTATAATTCAATTTATCAGTAAGCTGGGCTAGAGTACTTAACTACGGGGCCAAAAGTCCTTTAATCATGTCTTGTGACTTGGAGGGTTCTGTTGAGCAGCAGTGTTGCGGGCTTTGATGTTAAGAATTCAAATGCTGTGTTCTAAGGATAGTACTAGCCGGTAATACAGTAATACTATAGTTAGGTTAATTTAATTACTTAATTTATTATAGTCTCGTAAATTGAACCAATATTTTTTTCAGGACTACTTAGGTAGTTATTTTTCAGTCCTCAAGGACACAAACAAATATTATTAAATACACAAATATTAAAATTTACAAACACTTTACTTTTCCTTTCTATCTCATAACAACGCAGCACTAAAGCAATAGTAATCACTAATCACGAATGTAATTATTATAATGCACGAGGAAGTTAGGTAATAAGGAAGTTCTTATAAAGTACCTACTCTCGAAAAAGTTACTCGTTTTATGCGGAGTACACAATGCTACACATATTGGATAATGGGCAAACGTAGGCCAATCTAAGGAACGCGGAATGCTATAACAATATTGCTTGCCCCCTCTTACGCATAACTGCGTCCCTTAAATCGGTCTACGTTGGCCCAATATGTGTACTCGGCATTAGTTTATCAAACGTCGTTATAACTCCTGAAATAATTGGATATTATATGGCAATTGGATACCGCCTATTTTGCCTTTCACAATATAATTATTACTCTTGGCACAGGAATCTAAAAACCATCCCTCCGGCGCTTGGAAAACCCTCAGCGCTATATTTAGACACGCGGTTTTCAACAAAAGCGACTCCAAGCTAGTGGCCACACTGACATCCCAACCATGGACGCACACTCTCATACACTTCCAAATAACACAAGATATCACCGAAGACTTCCTAGCGTTCACACAAACATGGCTAAGTCTCATGAAGTTCACGTTGAAGAATTCTAGAGAAAAGAAGAGAGGATGGATGTCTAAGCAGAGTTTGGTTTGTAAGACGCTGTTGTTGATAAAAAAGTATTTGGTAGTTGAAGATGAGGACAGAGATGATGTGAAGCAGAAAATTTTAGGAACTGTTAAAGAGATTTTAGATGATTCGGATTTGAACGTTTAACGATTATTATCTTACTTCTACTTTTTCATTAGCGCATATCTAGTTATAGAGAATCTAGTGCCGTAACTAAGAAGATGTTTTTTGACAGGTCGTAACATCGCGAACTATGTCATATATGATCTTGTGATTTTACCTACTTATGATATTTACCAGATAATTTCCTGTTTACCTATTTTAATGGCATTGGAATGCCATGACAGTACTAAAATGACTTTTCTTCTCATGGCCAAAATGTTCATGTCAAAAACTATTTGTAGAAGTCAAAACGAGCCTTTCAAGTTTATTTAGGTACTTAGAACTAATTGTTTTTTTTTCTATTTTTTGTTGTTAATGCTAACTGGTTTCCATATTTGCTTAAGAAACCTTTGTTTTTTTTCCTTTTCATTAAGCATAAGTAAATAAGTTTGATTTATTACCTCACGGTAAGAATGATTTTTCAACGTCGATTGAGTAACTAAATGTAATGTAACGAAATTATACTTTCTACTTTTACGTGGTTTAGGTGCAGTCATTATATACTTACCCTGTTGAGTCTGTCCGATAGAAACTGATATTGTTATTTAACAGCACAATTTGTAAGAAATACAAGTTACTCAATGGATCATATCAAATTTGAATAATTGTGAACCAAAAAGTGGAAAATTACCTCCGATTATAAAGTTAATAAAGCTATCATCACAAATATGTGTTAATTATTAGTTAATTAAATTTAGTTAATGTAATAAAAAAACTGCATCGTAAAGTTTGCATCGTTTTCTTTAAATGGTCGAATAGAGTATTAGGCACAATTATATTAGGAATATTAGGCATTAGCCGACGCGGTTACCTACTACTACAGTACTACATCAACAAACAAAATTACTAAAATTCGATTAAAATCATATTTTAGCTCTAAATAATGGGTTTACATGAAAGTTTTGTTAACCTTACGCTACGTAATACATAATACCCTTATCATCAATAGAAAATAACAAAATGACGTAGCGTTTTTAAACTTAATTGATAATCAATAAACCCTACACAAAAACGTAACACGCGCAGTTTGCAAAAGTACTAATTAACTTTCTATTTCTATCGATTGCCCAAAATATTCCGGAACTACTTTCCATGCCTCATACTTTCCAAAGGACGAGAGAAATTATAGCAAAGTACTCATACATGCGCGCCGCACTTGCTATGAATTAAAATGAGTAAGGAAAGCCGAGCCGATAGTTATTATTTATTTATCGGCATGAAACTATATCATTTGTATGCGATATCGTCCTTTAAAGGCGAGGGTGATGTGGAGGTTTCGTAATAAGATGATAATGAAAAGACGGTAAGGAAAAGTGTTTGTATTTTCCACAAAATGGTGGAACTTTTCACTGAATTTAACCAGTTTCCGAGTGCTATGTTTGGGTGTCTTAAAGAGCCCCAATTATTGTATTGTAGGTCCAAAGAGCCGCAGTTTCCCAATCCCAACCCATTTGAGCATAGATTCGAGAATTGCTACTAGAAATCTTTTCCGAAATCTAATTGTTTTGTAATTTATTTATTTTATTTTTTATCAGTAGCGCTATGATGGTAATATGTATTAAAAAGGTAGAAATTATTTTATCAATGGCGTGACATAGTCCAAACACTTTTTTAAGAAGAGGTTACAGCAGTGAAACGTACCTACGAGTTTAAATATTTATGCTGGTGACAATGATAATGCTACATTGTCACTATTTTTAACCCGGTGGTATATTGAAGGTTATAAACCACCGCACTGAAGTGCCTATTACGGCAGACACGCCTGTCAAACCACTGTATACGTGGAAATGGCCAATAGGCCATTAAATGGTCCATTTGACCATAAACTAGATCCAGTTATGAAATATGGCACTTTCAATTCATAACGTTCGTTTCAAAACATTATATAAAGTAGGAACTTCGTTTTTGAAACAATATGCATACATTAATTGTTAGGCAATTGGCCTATGACTTATGTGTAATGGTTTATCGTTTGTTCTGCTAGGAAAATCATAAAATATATAAGTATATATAAACACGCATCATTTGAATGGAGCGAATTCTTCCTTATATCTTTCACGTAATCATATATAACACTTATTAACATTAACACACAATAAGGTGTATTGGGATAACTTCGAAAGCCGGGTAATGTTGAAAACGGCAAATATCTAAAAAACCAGAAACACTTCATATTTTAACAACACTTACACTGCAAGGTAAGCCAAGGCATCTTGCTTACTGCTCAAGTTACAGAAGAAAGAACTTCTAGGGATATTTGCATTTACAAAATTACCATGCTTTCGAAGTAACCCCAATGCACCTTACATGTAATTATAAATACGAGAAACCGGTGCTCTTAGGTAGTCCACTCTACCCTCTTTCACATCCTTTGGATTTTCAAACTTATTACCCCATATATTTCCGTACCCGTTTTTAGTAATCTAGATAACAAGTTTATTTTATGATGCGACACGCGACGAGTCATCCGTTGTGTCCTTCAGTGAGCCCTTCAGGATCACTCAGGGTGTCCATACCCAGAAGTGAGCTACGACAGTTCACTAGGGAAGGATAGGGCATACCCTAAATTAAACCCTACCCTTACCCTTAATTAAATTCCATTCTGCCCATAAACCTCATAAGGTTTATGGGCAGAATGGAATTTAATTAAGAAAACTACTTCGCTTAACCCGAACCTGACGTTACTAAATTAATCTATACATATAGGACATACAGGCAGTGCCGGCCCGAGTCCTTGATCAGGGTAGAGCGAAATCGGGTTACGGCGCCCTTCTTCTTCTTGCGCCGTCTTTTAAAAATTTTTTTTTCTAATTTGCCATTTTGGCGCCCCCTTGCCATCCAGCGCCTAGAGCGCCCGCTCCACTCGCTCTACCCTAGATCCGGCCCTGCATACAGGAATAAGAAAAGTATAGACTACCTACCTCTATCTACCTTAATCCAAACATGACGTCATTAAATTAATCTGCAAGGATGTTCATACGGATGAAAGGGGTAAGAAAACTTCACCTACCCCAACCCTGACGTCACCTTTCACTTCCAATATCCCGCGCACACCGGCGCAGTCCCCAGCCGACCGCGCACCGAATCACGCGCACGTAACAGTGAACTCCAGTGCTGTGACAGTGATGACAGTGTGCTGAAGCTTGCATTGTGATCATGTTGAGGACAAGGGGTGATAAGATGATTGGTAAGTTATAGAAAATAAGGATATAGAATTAATTTAATTTAAATTAAGGTGTGAAATTAAGGATGAGTTTTTAACTAAATGATTTGAAAAATAAAGCGGAGTAAGGATTTAATCCGGGATTTAAAAATGATTAATTAACAATTATTGTACTTAATTATACATACACTATAATTACAAAATAGATATTTTTTTTACATAAAATCGTTTATACCGTTATTTTACGGTGTACCTAATTAAATAAAAAAATTCTACTTACATCGTGCAAACACGCAGAACAGTTAAAGAAACCTCTAAAAATATGACCATTTGAGATATAAAATATTAAATATGAATATTAAAGCTTAAACAATACATAGCAATGAATAGATAATAAAATATATAGGAAGGAAATCCGCTACCGTAGCTATGGTTTCCCTGTAAGTTTTCCAAAAGAAAATGCTCACGCGCCGTGTCTAATGGTAAGTCAGCGCACGCCGGACGCCAGAACACCAAACTGTCGATGTTGTTAATTAGAAAATGATCCGAGCTAGAAAAGTAAAAGGCAAACAAATCTAAACTAGGAACCCTACCGTGCCTACGTATAAGAAATTTTATTCTAAAAAAATACCTTCTATATATGTGTTTTTAAGTCTTCATAGGTTTACGTAGAATCGTAGATAAAGCTTAATTCATTCCTGCATAACAGCTTCTGACATAATTAATCCAGGTAGAGACATAATTTTAATTAAATACTTGAAATATAAAAAGCGCGAAAAAAACGTGATAAGGGTTAGAGACGGACCAAGCTAATCCTGCATGGGATTTGCAATGACAGTGTAGCAACGTCTTCATAATTCGTTAATGTCAAAATTAGATGTGACGTTTATATATAATGACACCCTCCCACTTTGTTCTTTTCCAGTCGGTGCAACGTTAAGAATTTAAACGGCTCTATTCTTTTCGCAACAGCAAATTTAAGAATTAATGCACATCAATTAATCAAACATAGTGTAATTAACAATTGTTAATTTCATTTAAACATTAACGTGGAGTATGTTACTCATACTCATACTTAAATGGTAATATAATTACAGGTCAGGCTTACATGACTAATATAAATTAAACGTTAATATAAATCAATCGTATGTATATACGCGCTCTGTAACGTTTCCATAAAGCAGTCACATTCATCATGCGCTTTTTATTTTTTTTCATGTTTGTCATTCACCCTCTATAAAATTCAGCACACATGTTTAATAACTTAGAAAACGTCCAAACCAGAATCCATACCCTAAAAGCTGGTTTAAGTGGTTTCAATTTAGTACGACAGTACTAAGAGGACAAGGGTGGGAACAGTTACCTTCTACGCGAACGAAGTCGCGAATAGAGACCAGTTAATCATTTAATTTCTGAATTAGACCCTAATTAATCGATTACAGTTACACCAAGTCGATACCATAACGATCGCGATCGCCGATCAAATCGTACAGTTAAGCACCGTTGTTGGCCAGTAGAGCATCCCGGACCTGCGCGCGCGTCTAGATAAACGAAGTTCGTTTAACGAACAGCCTTTATTCTAGTTGCTTACAGAGCTCACGCTAAAAGCCTTGCCCGGTGTGGCAACGCGGCTTTAAAACAGGAGGCCGTGGGTTCGAAATCCGGCTTGTATCAAGGAGCACAACACAACAAAGGATAGGTAGACCAAAATCTGAGGGTAAATCAACTATTTCTAGTTGTCTGTTACTCTGTTCCGTTCCGAATTTCGATTTCGTTCAATGTTCAATAATATCTCCACTAATAGAATGGAAAACGAGTAGTCAATACCACAAGATTCCCAATTTCTAACGCTCCTATTTCAAAAATTAGCATTTCGCCGTTTTCCGCCATTTTCGAGTGACGAAATCGAGCGATCGAAATTCAAAAATCGCCCCCCCCCCCCCCCCCCTATTTTCGTGCTTGGTAGATGACTCATTATAAATTTATTACAAGGGCTTATAACTGACATAAAAATGTATGTTTGGTTTTAAATACCATAAAACCAGGGTTTTAAGAGTGACCCAGGCGGTCGTAACCGTGGCAATGAGTGACAAGAGAAAGTTGATTCACTGCAGAGGTAGGCATTATAAGGAAGTCTAAATTACAAATTAATTATTCATCAAGCAGCACTTGACACAAAGATGTCTTGTAGAGTTAATTTACTCGATGATATTTTCCGCACGACGGTCGACGACGCACTCGATATACGATAGGAATCAGTCCATCTAAAGAAGCCCTCATCATTTTAATAAGCTCGGATCGGCTTACTTATCGGTTAAGGTTAATAAGTAGGAAGCAGAACCTGCCTTCGCTGGGGGCCTAGACAAGATGCCAATCATGGATAAGGTTTGTGAGCCATCGACCTAGTGTGATCAAGAGCTGTTCTTGAGCGAGTTATTATATTAGCTAATCGAAGGTGCAGCGTTATGTTGTGGTTGTGTCTGTTCTAATGGAGTGGTAAGAAGAATAAAATAAAATAAAAATAAATAAATAAAAGACTACTAAGCCCAAAAAGTAAGGGTCGATATCGTTATTACTACAAATTACCTTTAAAAAATAGGAGATTCTGAAATAAACTAAAAGCCGGCAAAATGTGAGTCGGACTGGCGCCATTAGGTTTCCGTAATCCATTTTTTTTTAATTTTTTTTTAAGATCGACACGTGTTTCCTGTATTTTTCCCATTTTCTGTATTTAGTTTCAAAATTTTTGGCCCAGTAGTTTTTTCCTTGAACTTTTTTTTTTCCTGTATGGAAATGGAATCCTAAAGGGTTGTTTGCAGCCAAAATGACTAGCACTTAAAGAAAACTGACACAATCACTCGCTTTTTATTAAACACTCTATTATCAAATCACGTTTCTGAAACAACAATAAACTATGTAGGTCAAAAATAAAAACAATCCCGAATTCAACAAAGTCCAGTGACTATTAAAAACAGAAGCAGTGTTTTTGTTCAACGACAAAGACAACGGTGTTCAAATTTCTTTGCATAGAAAGCAAAGCGTGATCGATTATGTCTATGGTTTCACTTTTATTATTTTGATACCGTTCAATATTTGTTTGCAGTTTAGGGACTACAATGATGAGAGACCGGAACGGAAGCCGACCCTTTTCCGTCGATCTTTCGTTTCTTAAGGCGTGTGGACATTGTGGTGAAAGGAAAGTAACAATTTTAAAGGAGACGGTCAATTCGTCCATATAAAGGTTATTAACCTTAATTAATAATTTTAGCTCAATTTTACTTTCCAGATTTCTGAAACTCAAAAACGCTGCCATGAAATTAAACCGTTGTTACCTACCGATCACTAGTGATAGGTCTAATAGTGTCACTAATTATGTCTAATAGTGTTGTGACACAAAGGTTACGTTCGAATGGTAAAGTGCAGTTGCGGCGTCGTTGTTGCCGCCCCTCTATCTGCCAACTTAATGCGCATCTGTTCTTTTATTCAATTTTTCTTGTTCTTGATCGTTCCCTCGCTGCCGAGGATCGTGACTCCTAATGATCGTGTTGACCAATTGTCGCCATCGGTTACGTTCAGTCGCCTGGGGAAGTGCAGTGCTGACGGTCCTATTCAGCTGTTGGGGTATCTGGTCTGACCATCGAATGGGACTGCGGCCTCGAGGTCTTTTTCCCTCGATCTTCCCTGTGATAAGTTTATCAAGGTTATCCGCGCCCCTGCGCGCAACATGGCCGAAATATCTCACAACGCGCTGCAAGCAGGCGGAATACTGACCCGGCATGGTTTATAATTTGAGTTCCTTCAGAACAGAGCTGTTTGTGCGATGGGCTGTCCACGGTATCCTCAGCAAGCGACGCCATCATCACATTTCAAATGCATCAATGCGTTGCCTTTCCGCGGCTTTGAGCGTCCATGTAATATTTTTTTAGTTTACATTTTGTAAAAAAACCAGGGGTTATTGCGCACAACAACGGGTTCCTACCATTTCCTAGACGATCACACCACTTTTATGGCCAATAATTTTAATTGCAAGACAGACAAATCACATCCTTAGTTAAAGTAGGTTTTCTTTTAGGGTTCCTTACGATATGGATTCTTGGACTTTAGGGATACGGGGTAGGAGGGTTAGAGTGGTAGAGTATAGGGAGTGTCATTCTTGACCGTCACAATTTATTTTATTAAATTGCGGAAATCTCTTCATACACGCAAATGTGTAAATGTTTTTTTTTTTTTCATTTTTCATAATATTGTCTTCGGTTACCGTGTAGTTACTCATGAAATAAAACTATGAAAACGGATTATATCGCGTATATTGAATTTATAATACATCCCGACGTTAATTTTTCATATAAAGTGACAGTTCGCGTGAGTTTATCAAACTTACATGCACTTAGCTTGTTTATCACCTAAACACATCAATCTTTGTATGTATAAACAAAGCACGCGAAGAAACAACGTATTTGCGTGTGATTGAAAACAAATGACTAATGAACCACAGAAAAAAAATGCTAACTACTTTAATTAAGTTGTTAATGGAAACAAAACTAATGTATGTATTAATTATGAAATTAAAAACACGATTTCCGTGCCAAAAGAAACTAAATTTAAAAATAAAAACAAGGTTATTTAATATAATGAAGTGTTCAAATTATCAATTCAATGATAAGTGTTCCTACAAAATCTTCTTATATTTTTTATTTGATATTTTTCGCAGTAGGAATAGCTATAGTTTATGAGTAAATAATGTAAATATACTTAATTTACCTACCATACCTGATAACTAATGAATTATTGACCGACTATAAAGTTTTCTCCAAAACGATATTAGTTTTATACATATCTCGTATCTCTATGTATAAATCTCTATCTTTTTTTTTAAACCGCACTCGATAGGTTTAAATTTATTTTTATTTTGGCCATACAATATTGAGTACATAAGTAGGTAAAGTAGGTACGTAATTTTTCTTATTTCACAGATACTTTGTTTTTAAAATGACAAGGGATATTCTTGCAATATCAAACACAAAAGACATTATATAGGTACTCCATTTTGGGCCAAATAATAAATAAATCCAATCCAAACAGTGTTTATTTCTAAACGGGAGCAAAGAAATCGACTACTTCATTAGACACGCATCATTACATGTTCTTCATTAACTGCTATCTGCATTGAACATGAAACTTAAAAAACGACAGGCTAATCTGAATAGAGTGGTACGGGTAAACGATCTGATTTATATGCTGTTGGGAAAAGTACTTATGTAAAGTAGGTTTATTCATAGGTATACGTTAATAACGTACATTTTCATATATAAAATGTCGCCACATAAAATAATAGTGTTATTAATAAATAGGTACCTAGCAGGTAAGTATACACGGTGTTTCATGACCCACTGAAAACCTAAAACCAGTATGTTCAGAATCGATTGCGCTATATTTTAATGGGAGTATTTTTTTTATTTTTTTTTTAATTATTTTTACATGCCCAGTCTACAAGTTTGTAATGCAACAATATCAATAACTAGCATTTGACACGTTATTTGTCAATGAGCAACACCTTTAACTGGCCATTGGTAAACCTTATCTCGTTGCAGTAAGGTATGCAAATGGTCAGTTAACAGTGTTTACGATGGTAACTAGCAATTGTTTGACGTCACTCAAACGACGAAGTATCTTGTGTAGAATTACCAGTCGAATAGAATTGTTAAGAAAACTAAACAACGAATATTTTTTTAAATATTTATCGGAATAAAAAATAAATACTCAAGATAAGTTCAAAATAAAAAAAATCTGTTGAGGTGTCTCAGGTTTTCAGTGGCTCAAGTAACACCGTGTATATTGCCAGCAGGACACGTAAATTAGCAAGAGAAATGTTCAAAATGAACTAAACACAACTTTAATATCATTATCAAGAGAATAACAGCATGTGTAGATCATTATGGACACCTCGCCCGCTTGGCAAATTCTGCTGCTGCTTCGTCTCGCTGCTGAATGTAAAACTCGAAAAGAATTTATATAATACTTGTACGAGCACAAGAAATGCCTGAATACTGAGTAATAATATATCTGACAGTTATGTTATAATTCACAAGATAGCAAAAATTACGTTTTAAATCATTTTAAATTGTTTAAAACTTAAAACATAGGTTGCTACCTATGTTTTAAGTTTTAAACAATTTAAAATGCCTCAAAGTTTGACAGATGTTGACATAGATTGACAGTTGTTGACGTAACAGACGACAAGAAAATGACACTAATAACCACGCCTTCATGTAGCAGAGACGATGAAAATGTACAGTCGTCTAACCAATGCACTTATACACTTATGGTTATTGTCTACTCGTACTAGCCTCTGCCTGCGACTTGGTCCGTGTAGAAGTCGTTAGAATCCAATATCGTCCTATGTTAGAACTTCCGAACTATTTTCCCCCTTTTCACCCCCGTAAAAATACAACGGTGAAAGAGACGGAACGGATAAAATCAAGTATTTTGAATTTGTATTAGACCCCGCATCATACCTAAAGCATAGCGTAGAACAAATTTTGTCTTCGCTGCGCGAGATCCAGTTTATGATTATTTTACACAGGTAGTATAGGTAACTAACTACTACTTATAGGTACAGTCAGAATCAATAATAGTAGAGAATTAAACTATGCGCCAAAAATATCTTTCATCCCAGAATACTTTTCCATAATCTCTTGCTTGTTGTTGAGTAAATACTTTAGACGAGTAGTCTGATGCGCTACTTTTGATGCTTGCTGTACGTATTTTTTGTTTCAACTACTCCCTGGAATTTATCGTATACAAGATGAGATAATTTTTACTGTTGTATGACCAGCAATAATTGTTTTGAGAAGTAGAGTTGAAAAGTAAGTAACTTACGCCTCAATCTAAACCTTCCACACGTGAACAAGGCTTTACCACAATTACTAGAATCAGCCAATGTTTTCGTATCTCCGGCACTTTCGTTCGGAAATAGGGTTAGTACATAGAAATAGATACTGTATTTAGACGTGGCCGCTTTCTAATGCTATGGATACCTAGTCCCCCGGCAAAGGTGCTGGGTCGCTCGGATGAGTTGTGAACAGTTGTAAGACTTATAAGTGAATTATAACACATTTTCTTATTGATTTACTGCGTTACATATCTAGCTAGAATCTCCGAGCTATAGAGCTAGCATATAACTAATTAGGTACATATAAAGTGGAATGTTTGAGAAAAAAGCATCATACTAGGATTATGCTAATATCTACTGATTATTGATTGGTTTAGATTTTCTGACACTAAAACAATTGACAACGGGTCACATTTCCATAAAAAGTGGTCAGTTTTCATTCCCCTTGAGAGTATAAAAATAACTTGATAGGAATCCCATCAAACGAGTAGGTAAAGACATCTTAAAACGCTAAGACAACAAACACACATAGCTACGTAAGAATATATATAGATATACCTACACTCAAAAAATACCATCCGTTCTCGCCAGTCGGGTAACAAATATATATATTTATCATACAAACAATCTGATTATATTTTAAACACCATTTGCAGATAAAATCTTCATCACCACGTACAATTTTTTATACGAAAAATTTGAATAAACCAAGTAGTACAGAATGCCTGCCCATTGTAGAAATGTGTAAAAGTCAGATATGTTTACACTTTCGCACCTTACTCCTTTGTAATAAGGCGAAAAATGTAAACATACCTTTGACGTCGACTGTACAGTCAGCAAAACTGTTCGCTTAGCACCTCTGCATACAAATTTAATATGTATACATCTCCACATCGGTGAAATAACGACATATCTTCCTATGACGTGCAGTAAGCCGAGAGTGTTTTGCCAACAGTTGTGTATTGTTCGATGTTAATCAGAGTTAATTGGTGAACCGCCTTTTTTGTTACACTTTCACTGAAGGTCTAAATAATGTTAACCCTTAAACAGCGGATGGTATGCTGACATTGTAATAGATATGTAAATCAAGTTATGTGGTTGATAGTTACGACTGTGGATCAGGGAAACATTGTAGGTATTATCAACACTCGTTTTAAATACAAAATATATTTTTGGTAGTCTGGGCTCCATGCACAATGGACAGATCAATTTTTGGTTGGCAGAGCCTACATCGGACAAAGCAATCAGTGTTTACCACTTTATTGACCTCAAATCAGGGCTTTTACCTTAGTGAAAGAAACTCCTCAATTTCTGACTGCATCAATGACACGCGAGTTATTTATTAATTAGGAGAAGGAGTATTGTGACAAGTGCGACAAGCCAATAGGCTCACGGGAAACATCATTTCACTCAAATCAATGCAAGCGTTCGAATCCGATTAATTCCGATCTAAGGAAGTCTAACGTCATAAATTTTTCATCGGCTTTTCTTTGAGCTTGGCCTGACACACTGCCGTGTACATTACGTTAATGTTTTACGCGTCTGTTTTTCCAAACATTTCCACTTTCACCAGCGGAACAAGTTACATTTAAATGGTAGTAGGACAGCCCTTAAATAGCATAGCGGCAGTTGACGCCTAATAAAGATTAAAAGTGTTAACATGTGACGCAATTTATGACGCGAGTTATGGCGACGAAACCGTAATGCGCGTCATTGTGAAATTTTACGACATTATAAGGGTTTGTGTAATGTAACACGTTTAATAGTGTCACCTCATAGGTATTAGGTGATGTTCAAAGCTGTAGGCAGCGTATATTTATGGAGAAGGGAAAACTTTCATAGATAATTGTCAGATAAGTGTCTATGGACTGTTTTTAGTATACATACTAGCGACCCGCCGCGGCTTCGCACGGGTAAACCTTAAATTATGTACATAAACCAATCTTGAATCACTCTATCTTTAAAAAAAATAAACCGTATGAAAATCCGTTGCGTAGTTTTAAAGATTTAAGCATACATTGGGACAGACGGACAGACAGCGGAAAGCGACTTTGTTTTATACTATGTAGCATACCGTCGCTGGGTTCCACAGGAAGCCCTTATAAGCAAAGTTGCGTGAAGAAATAGAGCGCGAGTACCGGTGTCCGATGAGACGGATCGACCACTCCCATTGCCCACAGCAGCGTGGCTTATAAACCGGTCACACCGATACCACACTTCATTATAATTAGATTTATTAGTGATCGGTACCTACCGGTAAACTGGGGTTATTTTGAATCGCTGGAAAACATTGATCAACTATTTTAAAACTATAAGAAACTGTTAAGGTTCCTAACCACATCATATGTATTCCTGTTAAGGTTCCTAACCACATCATGAAAGAGCTCTTAAGGCCCACTTACAGAATAAACCTTAAAAATTGAAACACAAGAGAACGTATATGATACATATAAATAGAGGCACACAAGAGACGGTCTTACCGCTAATAATTCGCAATCTCTTCCGGACAATCTGAAGGCAATTTAAGGGGACATAGTACCCAACCGCGTAGTCTAAGGTCCATAGTACCTATACTAAACGATATGTATTAAGTATTAATAATAATGTCAGCTGAATTGTGGGAAGATTTTAACTGCAATTGGCTCTTCTAAAAAGCTTGCAGTAAGTATGCCTATGCGTACATCTGAAGCCCAAGTTAAGTGCTTAATAATATGAGCCTCCCAAGTCATCATCACAATTGTCTACGTACACTACCGCTCATAACTATTTAGGCACTCGTAATTTTTTTCCATACAATTGTATACAAAATCGACTTTCAGAATTATACCGCTAAGTCGCACTCAGGTAACAGTTTTTTGTGCAGTTTACTTTTTTAATTTAACAGACATATCGAGCTTCAAAATGATGTGCAGAATATTCGTGTACATTGCCTATTTACCAAATGAGAAGCGTAAAAAAATCCATAAATCATTTTCCAGTACAAAATCGTTTTATGTTGTATGAACTAGTACATAAGGGTTTTTTAAATCATTGCATAAAGTAAACTCGAAATTTTAAAGGATGTCTTTGGCAACAATTGGAGGCTCAATATATTTACCTAAATAAAAATTCAATCCAACATGTAAGAGAGTCATTTGCCTGCGAACAGTAAGATTTTGAAAATAATTTTTGTATAAAATTGTATGGTGAAAATTGCGGGTGCCTAAATACTTAAGTACCCATTCAAAATAAGTTTGCGATGTCACGACCACTTTCCTTCATTTAGACACCTGACGGTCATAAACGTCGATCAAGCTTAACCATGGATTAAGTTGACAGTGAGTCAGCAAGCACACACGGTGTATACACACAGTAGCTAACGAACTGGCAGACTACCGTGAAAATTGAAATTAGAATTTAGAAAATAAGTATTAGGGGTCATCTACATACGTTTAGGGGGGAGGGGGTCAAGAAAATGTAACATGTTGTGACAAGGGGGAGGGGGGAGTCACAAATTATTTAAATTATTTTATTCGCTGTACAGTTAAATCACAAGTTTTTGGAACGCGATAATCGTTTTTTATCATTTAATTTTCTTTCCTAATCTGTTTTGGGTTATAAAATTACTAATATTTCTTTTGTCAAAAATATTTAGATAAAATTATAATACTTAATTTGATTTGCCGATTTCATTGAAAAAATGTGGCGTTACACCATGGGGTTTGCCAAATGTGACCAAGTGTGACAAGGAGGGGGGGAGGGGTAAAAAAACCTCGAAATTCGTGTGACGTAATTAATGGATGACCTTAAGATTAAATGTGAAAAAACATGTTGTAACAGGGAGAATGGAGAGTTAACTACTGCCTATAAATTCGTATTGTCCCCAAATCCCATCCGATGGATAGCGGAACAAGGATAACGATGGCTGTTTTTTAAAGAAAAAACTGATATAAATAAATTTGATAAATGCCCCTAGGGTTTCGAATGTTCCCTTGCGATTGGAACTATTATCTATGTATTATTTGCCTTGCATGCATTTCCAGATACCGCAATTCAATCAATTCCCGTCTCGAAGGAACGCATTGCACATCAATCAAGGATCAAAAACAAAAGAAAGTGGACACGTACGAGGAAAGCGAGGGTCACGGGCGCCGCATGGCAATGAATGATCCGTGACGTAAGGAAAGTGAAACCATGCGTCATAGTCATACGTGATCCAATTTGGTAGCGCGTACGACGGTCAATGAATGAAAATATACTATCATTTAGGTATCATTTGCCATTTCTAGAGCAGAAATTGAAAGTGACATTATAACATTGAAAACTTTCGCGTTTTGAACGCATAAAATAGTGCGGATGTTATAGGCCTGATATAATTATATTGTAATACAAGTGTCATTTTTAGGGTTTCGTAGTCACCTAGAAACCCTTATTTTCGCCATGTCTGTCTGTCTGTCCGAGGCTTTGCTCCGTGATCGTTAGAGCTCTAAAGCTGCAATTTAGCATGAATACATAAATCATGCATTGCGACAGAACGGTAAAATCGGTACGGGTGCGACATTGCGACAGAACGGTAGTTATCTTGCATACAATTTATTTTTATTTATTTTTCCCCTCACTAGCTCGGAAAGTTGTCTTTTATCCTTCAATACAAGCGGACAAAAAACGCGTTTTATCCACTAGTGGCGAAAGTAATTTGACCTTGGATGGAGCGTGTTTAAGTAGCTTGACAGATAACAAAACGTAAATCGTTTATGATAATGATTCGTTCGATATTAATTATCATTAAATAAATGGTTTGAGAATCTAATGAAAAATACCAAATTTAGCTTTATTTAATGATTTTAAGTCATAAACCTTAAAATTCCATAAGTAACGTTTGTTTTTTTATAATGATGTTAAATATAATTCTGAACGCACAAGTTGAGTCGATGCAATTTCAAAACGCATCGTTGACATTTCATACGTCAGAAATGTCAACATTGTCAACAATTTTTTTTACTACAAAAATTTTCTCACCGACTCGCGTAAAAATACACAACTTCCAGTTTTCTGTTATAATATCGTAAAGAAATGAGTGATTCCAGTGATGAAGATGATCTAACGCCTGTGGATGGTGCATTTTTTCTCGCTATATTGAGGTGAAAAGTTTTGTGTTATACACGGGCGCAAATGTATTTTACTTCTCGTGTGTTGAAACACTCGCGGGTAAAATACAACTTTGCACCCTTGTATAACAAATAACTATTTTTGCTTTGTCCCAATAGTGTATGAAAACATTTAGTGATTTTTTTTTCGTCATATTTTTTATTATTATAAGTAGGTACCCGTTTAAAATCGAGTTATTTAAACAATAAATAGTTTCACCTGTCTATGAGATATGTGGCTTCTTCTGGGTGCTACGACAAAATAAATGACCTGTGACATAAAACGAAAGTGAAAAGCATCACATATAATTTATTAGCTCTGATCGAAGGTAGAGTTTAGTGGCCAATACAGTTTTTGCGGCCACGGCGATTGAAACATCATGACGTCATTTATCTATATTTTCATATTATTCATGAATTAACAAAGATCGGTCCCATTTTTCATACGTTCAAATGTCTACCTATTTGAAATCAACTTTCCTAGTTTTAGTTTCAAGAAAAAGCTAAATGGGTACGCATAACGTAACAATCATCTCGTTCTTTTTAAATTTAAAAATAAAAGACAGTTTTAACTGATTTTGAGTTAGCCAGCATCTTCTGATGACCTGTGACATCAAATAAAACGAAAGTGACGTCACATGATTTATTGGCTTTGATCTAAGATAGAGTGCAGTGGCCAATAATTTCATTACAGTTTTTGCGGCGACGGCGATTGAAAACATCATGTCCAATTATTTATCGATATATTTTCATATTATTCTTAAATTGACGACGATCGTTCCCATTTTTCATATGCTCAAATGTCTATTTGAGATAAATTTTGCTAGTTTTAGTTTAAAAAAAAAAGCTAAATGGTACGTGTACGCAAAAGGTATAAAAGTCATATTATTTTCTTTTTAGATATAAACTTAGAAATATACATATAAGAATTTTAACTGTTTTTGAGTTAGCCAGCATCTGATGATGAATGATGAGTCCTGATGTCCCGTGACATCAAATAAAACGAAAGTGAAAAACGTCACCTATGATTTATTAGAGTGAAATAACAGTTTTCGAGCCACGTGAGTCTCGCGATCATTGACACGAACCAGACAAGATAAGTATGTATTTATAAAGAAATGATTAGTTAATCAACGGACAGCAATATCAACTTTAAAATAACTGGTTAAAGTTGATATTCGTTGTCGTCAATCTTCATCGTTAGACATATACTTGCTGTATAACTCAGTATTTAATGGAATTTCTGAGTTAATATTAATTTCCGACGAAGGCGTAACAGGAATCAAGCAGACAACTTTTTTGACAATTGGTACAAAAAGCAGTTTAAAATGTAATACTCGTAAGTTTGGTCTTAGACGTAACTAGTAGGTACTACTCATACCTGCTTGATTTATTTAATATGACAGACATTATAATAAAATCACGTGTTAGTAACTTTGCAGTTTGCAGTGTTAAAACCGTTTTTCCTTCTCCAAGTGAGAAACTTTAAAGGAGACGCCATTTTGTTAAGAAAAGAGTTCAACGCGCGAACGGACGTCGCAAGAGTCAATCATTTCATGTTGGAGAGAAGTTTTTTTTTTGTATTTGAAGTAGTAAAAAAGTAGTTTAAAAATTTTAATCAAATATTTTAATGAACTATTAGGACAAAGAGACTTAAAGGTTTACAACACCACTGAATGTTAATAACATTAAAAAGCAAAGCTCTGTTGAGTCTAATTTCTATTTTATTTAGCGATTATAATAAACTCCACTGTGTTGTCATAAACATAACTAAGTTACAAAATATAGCGGAAGCCGCTCGACCCCAATTTCAAAGGAATACCGCAAAACGATGTACAGGTTAGCCGTTTGGCACACGCATACTAGAGGTCGAAACAAAATTTTTGACCCACAGTTCCTAAAAAAAATTCGCCGGAGGCCCCGCCCCCCAAAAAAAATCAGCCATATCGTGTCTGGAGGAGCCCAAACTTGGTATGTTTCGAAAATTCTTTTTGTTTTAATGTAAAAACAATGCCCGAAATGTAATGATGTTGTATATTTTTAGAATCGCCTCAAAAAGCCCTTTCGTATGATACCACATACGATAGGTTTTGGAAAAAATTTCTTTTTTCCATACAAAAAAAAAGTTTTACCACCCCCCCAGCGAAATTTTTTTAGGAACTGCGGGTCAAAAATTTTGTTTTGGCCTCTAGTATGTGTGTGCCAAACGGCTAACCTGTACATCGATTTGCGGTATTTTTATACGAACGGGTTAGACTAATAAGGTTGTACATATGTTGAGCAAACGTGGACTACTTATGTCCCCACATGTTATACACCCTGATTATACACAACGGGACTTCTTACACAAGGAAGCAATTGACAATGGTCACAATAGCCAGAAATTACCCCAATCCGATGTCAACCATTCACATGGTCCTCGCCCTTACACAATGCAATGGCACTTTTACTTAATGCAAAACATAGACAATAACATCTTCCCAAGCCCGTCTATGGTTAGTTAGGTTTTTCGAACGAAAGTGAGCAATCGATTGTGCTGCGAGACGCGGGGTTGATGAACGAGGTGTTTAGTTTTATAATCCGTTTTTGCGACGAGGATTAGCCATGAAATTAATTGTCAATGTCAGAAATTAGGTATACTCGTTTGTAGTCACAGCAGGCATTCCGAATATAAAAACAATTTAAACAAATTATTCGGCAGCTAATTTGGCTACATGCAGCCTTCATGAGAAGCCAGGAAGAATGACGATCCCTTGAGTTAGTACCGACGTATATTTTGAGCACTAATTCATTCCATTGGCTATTTTAAGAATACAGAAAGATGAAGCATGATTGTTTCGTAAATATTCCCCTTTCTTCGCACGTCCGGCCATAGGATCCTCAAACAAGGCGACTTAATATTGTAGATTCACGCACAATAATTACAGACTCACTGCCATATCTTGCGATAGTATTGGTTGGAGAGCCGGCAGTAATGTTTCGAACCAACGTGATACCGCGATGAGATGCACAATGGTTTACCATAAAACTGATGCTAAGTCCGAATTTGATAGTCTGCCACGGCGGAACTAGCCGATAGTACAAAAAAAATAGCCACTTCCGGTGCGAAAAAGGGGGGGTCATTTAACCCATCTGATACTGCAATAAAAGCTATGGCATCAGTTAGAAATTTACTGGTAGATACAGAAAAGCGAAATCTGCCAGTATGATTCCTGCCGGAAGTGCTTGGCATACGTTCTCAAAGGTGATCATCAGGACCCCTAAATTAACCGATCTGATACCAGCATGAAACCAATTCCAGTCGGTAGATATGAACCTTCTCTTCAGGAATATATAAGTCTGCCAGGGCGCTTTCAGCCGAAACACCTTGACATACGAGATTATGTGGCGCAACATCCGTGGTACCCGTATAACCCGTATTTTGGAATTGTACATATTACGGACATTTCAAATACTGCAGGCTTATTAATTTATTACTCTATGCTTATATTTGTATATTATTACGTTATTAATAACACATATTTATAATAAATTAAGTTAAAATAAATTAAATAATGTGATTAATATGATCAATAGTCATTGAATTAGCTATATGAATCGTTTGTCTTTGTCTGTCATTTTGACTTATGTATTTGTAAGAAAAGGATAAAACATAATTTAACTAATTCAGGCTCGTAAAGTTTTACGAATAAGGGGGTATTAGTATTCATAGCTAAATCAGGCTTGTAATGCGGCATAAAATGATTTTTGGTGGTTTCTTTTACGCTTGAGGCGTTTTTTCACCTATTTGGTGTATCTAATCACTATCTTATGTAGAGGAGAGAGGGGCAAGACGAGTAAGACGGGGTAGCGGCTTTATATGGCGACACGACTGACCAACCATCAGAATCCCGTTAACGCATGACGATGCGTCGCCATCATAGCAATCAGTTCGCACAGTGACTGGCTAGACAAATGGTGTCGTTAATTATTTATTTGCAAAAAAACTGTTTTTGCCATATTCCTTGTTATTTTTAGGGTTCCGTACCCAAAGGGTAAAAACGGGACCCTATAACTAAGACTCCGCTTTCTGTCTGTCTGTCTGTCTGTCCGTCTGTCACCAGGCTGTATCTCATCAACCGTGATAGCTAGACAGATGAAATTTTCACAGATGATGTATTTCTGTTGCCGTTATAACAAACTAAAACTAATATTGTCTTCGGTTACCGCGATAGTTACTCATGAAATAAAACTATGAAAACGGATTATATCGCGTATATTGAATTTATAAACTAAAACTAATTGTTTATAACACCTGTATTCATTACCTGTAATGCACAATTGATGAATAAATGATTCTAAAAACATAATAAAATAAATATTTAAGTGGGGTTCCCATACAACAAACGTGACTTTTTTGCCATTTTTTGCGTAATGGTATTATGGTACGGAACCTTACGTGCGCGAGTCCGACTCGCACTTGGCCGGTTTTTGTGTTTTATTTGGTTTGCGTTTGTTTCCTTATTATCGCCAGCACATATATACTGTTAATTTATTCCTATGGCCCAGCAATCACGCCAACAGCTAAGGACTTGTTTGGTTTCAAGTACGGTTTATTTTACAAAAAACTTTCGAATTTCATTAGGCACATGGGGCAAGATGGGGTACATCTTGACGGCCGTAGTTTTAGTGATAAACTGATGAAGAATTGCGGATTTGAATTTATTTATTCTTCAACATCAACATCAACATCAAACATTTATTCAGCAAATAGGCCACAGGGGCACTTTTACATGTCAATTTTTACAAACAATAAAATTAACCCAACAAACAATAAAATTAACAAGGGAAGATGGGGTACATGTTAGCTGTAAACACATTTTCTGTCTCTCAGACGACTTAAGAAATAAAAGTAAAACAGTTCGTGAGAAGTTATCAGACGATGGACCCAAAAGCCAAAAATTTTAGTTTTGTTTAGACCCTAAATATAATATTTATATGAATCATTCTTATCTTGTCCCGTAGGGGTCCCCATCTTACCGTACTTGGGGGGCAAGATGGAGAGAAGGCACTTTTGGCCATTTTAATTTATTTTTAATTTAATTATCTAACTAGAGAGTTCCTAGTAAGTGTTGATTATGAAAGACTGATTACCAAAGATAAAAATAAAAATAACAAAAACTTTAAAAAAATAGCATTTTCAGTTTTATTGGACTTGAAACATTAAGTATCCCGTCATGCCCACCTCTCCCCTACATTTCTTGACGTTGACGCAAAACTGACGTAGTTTAACATTCAGGGTGTTGTTTTATAACACTACAAATTGAGATAACTAAGGTCTGTTTTTTTATTCCATAGACTAAAATGACGTTTCATATGTAAGACATGACATTTCTTAGTACCACATGAAATGTCATTTTAGTCTACGGATTACGGAATAAAAAACAGAATATAATCTATTGGAGTCTTAGTAATAGGGTCCCGTTTTTACCCTTTGGGTACGGAACCCTAAAAATGATTTAAAATGTTCATATTTGGATTATTGGTAAAAATCGTCCTTGACGTTGAAAATCCTGTCTTTTTACACCCGTTTACAATCTTCTTCTTCCTCGGTCCCTCATTGCTGAGGATCGCGACCATGTATGCTCCGTCTCCATAGTGTGCGGTCATAAGCCACATGAGTCACGCACTGCATGTTGCCGCCAACCACCCTCTTCACACCATCAGACCATCTCGTGGGTGCTTTTCCTCGCCCGCGCTTGCCATCCATTTGACCCAAGATAATCTGCCTTTCTAGGTCATGCTTCTTAGACCGCATGATATGTCCAAAAAAGCTGAGTGCGCGTTCTTGACATATTGTAGAGAGCCGCGTGGTGATTTTCAGCTCCTCTAGGATGGACTTATTGGTTCTCATAGCCGTCCAGGGTATGCGTAAGAGTCTTCGCCAACACCACATCTCAAAAGCGTCGATTTTTGCCCTGTCGCGACTTTTCAAACTCCACGTCTCGGCACCGTATACGAAAATCGAGAATACCAGAGATCGAGTCAGACGCACCTTGGTTGAACGACGAATGCTTCTGTTCCTCCAGATCTTGTCGAGGTTCGCCATAGCACTTTTGGCTATACCAGATCTACGGCGTATTTCGCCATCGCAGCTACCGTCACAGGTTATCAGCGACCCGAGATACACAAACTCACTTACTTTTTCATATTTTCTGAGTGCATCGGTGATGGGAAGTAGATTAGCTCGGTCTATCACCATTACTTTCGTTTTGGAATGGTTAATCTTAAGACCAAGCCTAGCACTCTCAACCTCAATTTTCTTCAGAAGGGTTGCCATCTCCTCTTCGCTTGATGCCACTATCGTCGTATCGTCTGCGTATCTCAGATTGCTGACCCTGCGTCCACCCACTACGACACCGCCTTTCCAGCCGTCTAATGACTTCCTCATAATATGTTCGTCGTTTACAATAGGTATGTAATAATAATAATTTTGTTCATTTTGGTAAATAAAGGATATTGTAATTTGAAATTATTGTATTATTTATATATAAGGTGCTAACAAATTAGCTACAGAAATTTTACGAGATGGTTGGTACTTTACACTAGAACAATTAACTTTTAATAGAAATTAAGAAAGTTTCTCATAATTTTTATTTTATTTACCGAACAAAATAAATAAACTATAATTCTATCTAAAAAATAATCATCATGTATTTAACTGCTTGTTTGTCTTAAATGTCATTGTCAACGTGTCATTTGATTTATCAGCGTGAAGTGGCCAGTTAAGTTTTATATTTAAAAGAGGTTTTAGAATCTGTTCAATGAGGTCTCATTTAATTATCTCATTAACAGAGTTTTTTTTACAAAGCAAATTTGTTTTCCAATTTTCTCAAAATAACATCATAAAACCTATAATGTTTTATACTTACATATACTTCAGGAGCCGAGTACTATCAACTGTAAAGATATCGGTAGCTAATTTGTTAGCACCTTTATAAGGCAAACAAAGAAGTACAAAGCCGTAAGCAGGTATTAAATTAATGCCCAAATTATATTGTGTATATTAATAAATTTGAAATATATGTTATTAATGGCATAAAAATATACAAATATAAGCATTAGGTAATAAATCATAAGCCTGCAATAATTAAAATGTCTGTAATCTGTACAATTCCAAAATACGGGTTCCACGGATGTTGCTCACATAATCTCGTATGTCAAGGTGTTTCGGCTGAAAGCGCCCTGGCAGACTTATATATTCCTGAATGGAAGGTTCATATCTACCGACTGGAATTGGTTTCGTGCTGGTATCAGATGGGTTAATTTAGGGGTCCCGATGGTCATCTTTGAGAGCGTATGCCAAGCACTTCCGGCAGGAATCATACTGGCAGATTTCGCTTTTCTGTATCTACCAGTAAATTTCTAACTGATGCCATAGCTTTTATTGCAGTATCAGATGGGTTAAATGACCCCCCCTTTTTCGCACCGGAAGTGGCTATTTTTTTTGTACTTTCGGCTAGTTCCGCCGTGGCAGACTATCAAATTCGGACTTAGCATCAGTTTTATGGGAAACCATTGTGCATCTCATCGCGGTATCACGTTGGTTCGAAACTTTACTGCCGGCTCTTCTACCATATCCCATGTGGAAGTAAAGTACGTAAGGCAATTAGCCTATTGCACCACAATCATATATATGGCACGCGTACGTTACCCGCAGTTATATAAAGCTATTGTTTAGTGTCGTGTCGGTGTCTGATAGCAATCGTGTAAGTAACGCGTTTGTCTCATAGGCCCCATTTCCATGAAGGATGAATCCGAGCTGTGACATCTAGTGTCGAGTAGCAGTACTGATAATTCCGACTACGAAAATAATAAGCGTTTTGGTAACAAAACTGATTTATGGAGTGAGCACTCTATGCTTGCTTATTTCTCTATGGCCTAGTCAAGATGACAGTCCTTGATAGAAAACGTCGTAGAAGAGTATTTTGAAGGCCTTGAAACGAAGTCATTTTATGGAGGGCATTATTGCTTTAGAACGAAGATGGATTAAAGTAAAACTATGAAAACGGATTATATCGCGTATATTGAATTTATAATACATCCCCGACGTTTCGAACTCTTTACAGCGTTCGTGGTCAACGGGTGACTGAGGAAAAATTACAAAATGCAAAAATACCCACATACTAAAATAATGAACAATCATAGACTACAAACTTTAAGGCTGCTTGTACATGCAAAATCGGTTCATAAGGCTAGTTATACACTATAATTATTTTTCAAGTAAAGATATATATATATACGCGATAAAAACTATGCCGGCTCCAACCCTACACCACGGACCCGAGAAGATTTAATTCCCTCCTAAATTGTAGGAGGGTATCCCAATATGGGACCGGCAACAAACTCGGCGGGACACATCTTTTCAAAACATCAGAATGTCCAGCATCCTCCAACACTACGGTCTCACAGTCTATGTCTCGCTTGCTCCTTTATCAGGTGGAGCTTGGGATCCTGTAGTCCACTGTAGTGAAAAATAATTATAGTGTATAACTAGCCTTATGAACCGATTTTGCATGTACAACCAGCCTTAAAGTTTGTAGTCTATGATTGTTCATTATTTTAGTATGTGGGTATTTTTGCATTTTGTAATTTTTCCTCAGTCACCCGTTGACCACGAACGCTGTAAAGAGTTCGAAACGTCGGGGATGTATTATAAATTCAATATACGCGATATAATCCGTTTTCATAGTTTTATTTCATGAGTAACTATCGCGGTAACCGAAGACAATATTATGGATTAAAGTCTTAGAAATACACGGAGACTATGTCAAAAATTAACGCGCTAACTTAAGTTTTTTCTTATTAGGCTAGTTACTTATCATCCCGCCCTCGTACAATTTTATAAACATCTGATTCAGATTTTCATTTTCTTTATATATTAAAATACAATTGGTACAAAAATAAAACGCACCACAGTTTAACCAGAGCGTGAACTCTCTACAGAGTAAATGTAAACAGTGGCAGTTTACTTACACACCACGCCTTTGCCACAGTAGCGGACCATAAGAGCTATTTATTATATTTTAACTTGAGGGGTTCGCTTTAAATAAAACCATGTAAATAGATATATATCACGTATAATAAATTAAATATACATCCCTATAGTGTTTTAAGCCTTAATAAGGCAGAGGGAATATATTTCCCACAAAAATTTTGAACTTTACTTTTAAGTTATAGGTAGGGTTGAATTTTGCGAAATTCCTGACACCTTTTTACCTGTCAAATTTTAATAAGCCTTATAAACAAAACCTTATTAAGTCTTAAAATACTATAGGGATGTATTTTTCGTAATCGAAGACAATATTAGGTTCGTTTTTTTTTAAAGGCGACGCCACAGTCAGACAGTCTATCATAATGATTACTATAACAGGCCAATTCGAACGTACACTGACGCCACTGACATCAAACCAATATTAGAATGGTATTGGAATTATATCAGTTAGCTGTCAACCTACCTCTACAAATACAATACACTACTGTTTTTATTATTATTTTAAGTTCACTGGAGTATGAGTGTGATAGATTCTTGTTAAAGATTAGGCCATTCAGGATGGTTAAGTACTTTTCTTTGCAGTTAACAATAAATACTAAAGATTCTTGTCGTGAGGATAATTATGATCTGCAGCCGTCAGCCGCACTAGCCAATTACAGAGGATTTCCAACCGAAGACCATTTTATCGGCACTAATTCTCACTTTTACTCGCTCGAGCCACGCGGCCGGCCGGCCGGCACGCCATTCTAGACCAGAAAATCTCACTTGTGTACGTGATTATATGTATGCAATAATTAATAAAGTCTGGCAACACAATTTTGTGACCAGAAAACGTTGGAAATTGGAATAATTTATCCATACAAAAATTGAATTTCACTCCTTTTTAGGGTTCCGTAGTAAACTAAGGAACCCTTATAGTTCGCTATATCCGTCTGTCTGTATGTCCCAGGCTTTGCTCCGTGATCGTTAGTGATAGAAAGCTGCAATTTGGCAACGGATACCTAAATTAAATCAAGCATTGCAACCGAGCGGTAAAATAAAAACTACAAAAAAAGTTTTTTTAGGTACTGAAGGTTTTTAATTGTTTTTTTTTTTTACTTCAACCCAATAGTGTGGAGTATCGTTAGATAGGTCCTGTAAAACGAATAAGGGTCTTTTACAATCACTTTATGATAAAGTGAATAGTTTCGGAAATAATCAGTCCGAAAGACAAAAAATAACTTTTTTTTGAACCATGGGTCCAAAAAATATGGAAAAAATCGTAAAACAAAAGCTTTATAAATACTTACTGTTAAAACTATAGCGACGAACATGATCGGTCCAGCCGTTTTTGAGTTTTTGGAAAAAGTCTTAGACGTACAAAGCGCTGCGAAGGTACTCTCTTATGCTTGTAATGTACATGGTCAATGATACTTAGTAATAGCCCCCGTTTAGCCTATTCTGACAGAATGGTAACTACGGAACCCTACACTGAGAATGGCCCGACATGCTCTTGGCCGATTTTTCTACTGAGAATTTGGTTTTCCAAACTATGTGACTTGACTCGTATGTTAAATTTGCATAAAATAAATAACTTTCAGGATAAAATTAGAATGAAAATATATTTGCTCTATAAATCAAAGTAGGTAGGTACTAGGTACTATACCTTGAAACTGAAAGAGATATACACATTTTTTAATGTATATTTATCCGCTTTAAAGTCCTCTTTAAATCCTTACCGAGAAATGTTTGTGCAATGGTCTCTAGAAAACGCCTCTAATACTCGTATCATTTAGATATTCGTATTCCAATTTTTTAAGGTATAGTTAGTAAACTATACCTTTAACTTTTATATCTACGCCAATTGAAACTTTAACTACTTACCAGGCGGACAGTTCAAAAATGGCAATCGAATGTGAGTCTTACTGATCGAAAATAGAACACATGCTTGAACTTTTGAAGTGCTGTATGTGGGAAATATATATCCCTTAAGCCTGGTAAAGTATGGAAATTGTCACGTGACTTTTCGTAGCATCTATCAATCCGATTAAATAGGGCCCACCGTAGCCGGAACTGATGAGCATAAAATAGCAATCGTTCGTTTTCCATCGCATTTCTCGGTGCGGTTCCTTTCTAGGTGACTCGAGTACCCTCATTGCCACTGCCGAAAGTGAAACTTCAACTATACATTACTAGAGTTAGACCAAGAAAAGTCTGCAGAGATTATACGACATTATACGTCATAATGTCATAGAAGTTTGACGTTTAAAATAACACCTGCACTGCGTGTGCTGTCAAAATATCTGCGGACTTTTCTTGGTTAAACTTTCTATAAGTATTAGTGTCAATAGTGTCATAATTAGATAATAAAAGTAAAATGTGTAGGTGCTGTTTATTTAAATGTATGATGATATCAAAGTATGGACCATTAATTTTCTATCTTCATCGCCATACACCTATATAATGTCATCGATAAATTAATAATCTCGTCTACATAATGATTCTAACTGGAGTTTGCATTGAGATTCCCGTCGTACCTCTCCCATGTCCGTTCTAAAATCACTTTTAATTTCACCGGCAGAAGGTTGGGTTTTAGGTGAAGTATCGGGTGTGCTGGAGCGTGGTGGAGGCATAAAAATGCGGCTCGCAGTTTTCTCGGCGAATAGCTGGAGTGAAACGTGCCACGGTCGCTGCGCCCGCGCAGCGCGCTGGGATTATGTTGGCGACGCGTGTTTGGGATGAGAAACATGCCAAAATTGTAGGAAATCTTTAAAGTCGTATAAAGCATCATCTTTTTCCTAGCGTTGTCTCGGAATTTTGTCGTTCACTTGGGGAGCCTGGGGCTCCGCAATCGAATCCCATCAAAAAGTGGCACAGGATTTCGTTTTACGAAAGCCACTGCAATCTAATTTTCCAACCCAGAGGGGAAACAAAGCCTTATTGGGATTAGTCCGGTTTGATTCCTTATTCCTTAACCTAAAATTGATTGGTAGAATATTAATAATATATTAACTAAGATAGATGTCATATGATACGATAGAAAAATTTACCAAAAGGCCCCTAGTGCTTAAGGTTGGAGTTGGAATCTAACCAGCGTCTTCAGCGTCCTTCTTCATCCTTCCCTCTCATCCCAAAAAAGTGGAATGATATTTTTTTTATGGCTCAGGTACTCTCGGTTGATTGGGTGCACTTGTAACTAGTCTGTATTCTATATTCATAAATTCTGATAGCAGTCGAATTCTTGTAATTACTCAATCTGCAACTGCCAAAGTACCACGCACTTGTGCGCTAAATGTGTAATTACTTTTGCTACTCGCAGTCTTGAGTCTTGAATTTTCTCTTGACTAATGCATTGCGTGTTTGTTAGACGTTTCGCAGAAATGTAAAACAATATGTCATTACCCTGTATTTACCTGCATTATCAATTGGAGAACAAAACAATATACAATTATCGACGTTACTGTTAGTTACCTCCTTTTGAACAACGTATGTTATGAAAGAATTTCAGGTTGTAAGTTCAGTTACGCTTTGTCTATTATATTCTCTCTAGTGCGACATTAAAAACATATAGCTCTGTATATACGGTATGTAATGGTTAAATCGAACTACCTTAATTCCTCTTCATTTGCGTTTTCTCTTTTGCGCCTTAAAGGAGCTAGGTTAGTTTTTGGCAATCTACCTAGAATTTAACTAAGACGCTGCCATCTGCCCTTCCAACCCAGCGAGGGATTTAAGACGCTGCCATCTGCCTTTCCAACCCAGAGAGGGATCTAAGACGCTGCCATCTGCCCTTCCAACCCAGCGAGGGATTTAAGACGCTGCCATCTGCCCTTCCAACCCAGCGAGGGATCTAAGACGCTGCCATCTGCCTTTCCAACCCAGAGAGGGATCTAAGACGCTGCCATCTGCCCTTCCAACCCAGAGAGGGATCTAAGTCTTATTGAGATTATTAGTCCGTTTTGCCCATAATGTTTTCCTTCGCGAAGATCAAACTTGATAAATACTTAGTAACTATCATTTCATACTACATAAATTTTAAGAATAACTCGAACAACGACCTTGGGTTTGAAAAGCGCACGGCTCACCGCTAGGCCACCTCCACCTGTCCAAACTACCTCAACTAGCGATTGAAATCCAGAGCAAATTACATTATATTACCTCACTTTTAAAACCCCTCATTGTTCAGTTTAGTTGTGTACATTTCCTTAATCCAAAATAAAAGTGCCGTGACATCCGTTACCAAACTATTGTTACTAAATGGTACCCACTTGCTAGTAGCTACAATTGCGCACGCGCACTACCTGACATATAGACCATATTGTATGGAAAAAAAGGTCGCAAGAAAACATACGATAGGTTGTACCTACTTCCTGAACCGAACATATTATACCTATGCATTTCGTTTTGATTATTTCAATTCATACCTCATAAACGGTGCATTCATACAATACAATTCCCACTACAAACTACACCGTAATAATTGACCGAAGCATTAGGGAAGGTCTCCGTTTTAACTCGGACATTTTGCTTTCGTATTGTCGGATGTTCCCCTCTACAGTGGCCTGTTTATCAAAAGCTTGTAGCTTGTAATACAAGTGGAAGTCCCTTTCTAACAAAAGCTGTCAAAAAGTGAGTTCCGCTTGTATTACAAGCTACAAGCTTTTGATAAACAGGGCACAGGTCGCAATTCTTAACCGATTCTCGTGAAAATTTGTGACCTGATTCTGTAATTAAATAGTTTTTTTGACGATCCAGTTATTGTTTTTTTTTTATGCGGAAATTGACATAAATCTCATGATAGTCCTGAAATTTAATTTCAGAATGTTTTGTTGTAATAGAAGACTATTTAGAGGGTACCTACGCATTACTAATTTCTGTCGTAAAATAATAAGGGACACCCTTCACACTCTAGTGTGCACTGTGTGCAACAGCGTACGGAATGTACCTAATTTTGAACTGAGTTTGGCGATTCGAATCCTCAAGCAAGACTAATCATTTTAATCAACGATACTTTGCGACAGCAGTTTGCGATATGTCTGCGCTCGAGTCAAACAGATGATCGTAACTAAGTAGGTACTTAACTAGTTGCTTTCTTGGACTTGACAGGCTCACAATGGCGTCGCGCGCGCTTGCGCAGGGTAAGAGGTGACATCAGCTGCTTCCGCGGTTACGGAGCTGCCGAGTGCCGACCGGCTTATCCGATGTTGTTGACTGTTTTGTCGTTTTTGAGAAATAGATACCTATGTTAAGCCAACTTCGAAAAGATCAGATTGGTTTCGTAATTCATTATTGCGGATTTTAAAGAGTAAAAGATTAATAAGTACGGTGGAATTATATAAGAACCCTCTCATTTTTGGAAGTTGGTAGTAATAATTTCTTTAAATTATGAGTTTTTCGTTTTTCGGAACTCATGTACGAATTATTATTTCATATTTACCAGTCGCTTTTTGGTGAAAGAAAACATCGTGAGGAAACCCGGACTAATCCCAACAAGGCCTAGATTCCCTTCTGGGTTGAAAGGTGAGATGGCAGTCGCTTTCATAAAACTAGTGCCTACGCCAATTCCTGGGGTCCTCAGGCTCCCATGAGCCGTGGCAAAATGCCGGGATAACGCTAGGAAGATGATGATGATGATGGTAGTAATAATTTCTTCAAAAACAAGCCTTAAAAGTTGACCGTAAAACTGTAATTTAAAATAACAGGGCCTATTTGCAGCAGTCCATATATAAATTATTGTTTTATAGAAACTGTGAAAAATATTATAGAGTTAGACCAGGTCATTGAGGTAATATGTATACACTAGAGGCGGCATCTCCAAGAAAATGTTTCCGCACCTCAATGAAGTGCATGCACTTCATTGCTACAGGCTAGCTGCGCTTATTCTTTAGCTTAGTGACAGACGTCAAACGCAAAAAATGGCGGACACCTCGCGGACACAATTTGTTATCGACAGCTTGTCTATACATATATGTCAGTGGACCAAGTACTTTATATTATGGCTTTGAAGTCAAGAAGAAGATATGTCTCGGGTCCCGGATCCATCGCTATTTTCCCGCTCTTACTTAATGAGTACTGCCCGCAAACATTTCTACTATAATTATAATTAAGTTAATGTGGTACTCGTGGTGCAGGAAACTGCCAGTGTAATGGGGTGAAAGATAATAAAGATACAGGACAGCTAGCTTCACAAGGCCAATTAAGCGTGACAACTCTACTATCCGCAAACCAAACTGACGACCGGGGTCGTGAAAGTTATAGTAAGACTATCTGTATACGGGGCGGTTCGAATAACCCGACCAAGGATGTAGGTGCCTTATCGAAGTATAAAAGAAAGTTAGATGACTAGGTGTCAGTAACCTAAAGTACAAGTAAAAATCCCTAGTATACGACATACTGCCATCAAACTGTTTTGCAGTAATCATCATCATCATCATCATATCAGCCCTTTATCGCCCACTGCTGAGCATAGGCCTCTCTTCCAGTACGCCACTTGTCCCGGTCCTGAGCTAATCTCATCCAGAAGTGACCCGCAACCTTCCGGATGTCGTCCACCCAACGAGCCGATGGACGCCAGGGGCTTCTTTCATTCGAAAGCGGCCACCATTCCGTTAACATTTTAGTCCACCTGCCATCACTCTGCCTAGCAACATGTCCCGCCCAGCTCCATTTTAGTTTGGTAATGGCGAAACCAACGTCTTGCACCTTGGTGCGTCGACGGATCTCGACATTCCTTACTCGATCTTGAAGCTTGATACCGAGCATGGCGCGCTCCATGGCTCTCTGTGCTACGCGGATTTTATGCACAGCCTCCTTAGTGAGCGTCCATGTCTCGACACCGTATGTCATGGTGGGCAGGACACATTGGTTGAAGAGGCGAGTTTTCAGGCATTGTGGAATGTTAACAGGTTTCAGGATGTCCGCTAATTTATTAAATGCCGCCCAACCCAGCTAACCCAGTAATATTTCAATGTAAACCTAATGTAACACCTATGTACCGTGTCTTATAAAAATAAATTAAATAAATAAATAAATAACATGTTCCTTAGGTATTTTACATAATTAACAAGTTCAAAAATCCCAGAAAACGAATTCTACTTATTATTTATTTAGCTTGGGCTAGTGGAATCAAAAAACTAAACTCGGACGAAAATGAAGGAAAATTTTAAGCCCTTAGGTGAAGGTACGAGTGAACCGTTAATTTTGATTTGACAATTTTATTTACTTGCGGGCATTATCATACAGTTATATATTGTTTATCAATATGAAAACCAATTGCACTAGTAAAAAGGCAATATTCCGTGTACATGCGCAATTGGCCCAAATTATCCCAACTCGATAAACAATAGTGCCCCCGTTAACGTAACGTTACGTAAAGGGCTAACGTGTGTAATTGCGTTACGTTTGCAATCAACCTTATTCACAGCACGAGAACATGCTAATCGGAAAAAGTTGGGAGAAGACTTGGGTACGAATCAATAAGTTTCTAACACTTTTAATTACGTAGATGAACACAACACGTAAAGTGTAAAAAGTTACAACTTTTGGAACAAATCGAATTATTTTATAAAATATTTTGATTTTTGTTTATTTAGGTACATAGTTACACTACTATATGTATATAGATTATAAACTAAAAGAGATGTCATATACTAAAGAAAAAGTGATGAAGCCCTCCAGTGGTGAAGGCCGGATCCACTGGAGCATGGAGACTATATAAAGGAGCCAAATCTCTATGTATGAAAAGTGTCCATCAAAAAACAGTAATTAGGCGGCGCCACCATACACCGAAATACTACCAAAAACAACCTACGTAATTTGGTCGGGTTATTTGTTGGTTCATGTTATACTCATGTCCCAGAGCCTAACTAGCGCCACCAGAGAGATTAGGAACTATTATTTAAAGCTAAAAGCGGTCACTTTTGCAACAATTCTGCCATAAGAGATTGGCATCCTTTCTATACCATCCATACACTGGAGGGCATCGTCACTTTTTCTTTAGTAGGTATAATGACATCTTTACCAGTTTGTAAAAAAGTTTCTCGGCTGAAATATTAGGGCTATACACTGTCAAAACGAATAAGGGTTTCCAAAAAACATTTTTTGATATAGTTAATATTTTTGGGAAATAATCGCTTCGAAAAAAAAATGGCTTGTTTCAACCATAATGTGTTTCAATTGTCCCTGTTCTAACACTCGTAAGGGTGGTATTCCACCAGTCCAATTTATTTGTCCAATGTCATTGTATTCCACTCTCTCATTAAGCAAAATGTGAGACGCTTTGATATATCACATCAAAAGAATGAATGAATGTTTTGAAGGCGTGGGAACGGTCGCTCGGTCACTAGGTTCCGGTCCACAAACCGACTGCCACTCAATTTGCCGCCATTTACTTTCGTACGAAAGTTTGATCGGTGTAATGAGACGGAAAGTGATTTATACAACCGTGACAAAGTCAGGAAGTTCAATTCTTATATTAGTTTTATTTGGCCTTTGCCATGTTGCGGATTTTCCATTGCCATTTTCTATGGGAGGCTAACTTTTTTTTCTCGATTACGGGGTTGGTCCCATAGTAAAAGTTGCTCAGTATAAGCCCAAAACCTCCCTGGCAACGAGAATGCACTTATTTTTTCTTCTTTGTCGGTTCCTCATTACTGAGGATCGTGCCCACTTGGTTTTGCAGCTCCTGTGATTTGTCTCCATCGGTCTCGATCTCCCGGAGTTTGCCTGAGGTGGCCTTCTTAACTTGGTCGGACCATCTAGTTGGTGGGGGGCCCTGTAGTCTTACGCCTTCCACTTTTCCGAGCACGACCATTTTCTCCAAGCTTTCATCACCTCTACGCATGACATTTTCGTTTCTGCTCCGTACATGAAAATCGGGAAGACAACAAGGCTGTTACTAGGCGTGCTTTAGTATGGAAGCTGATGCCACGATTCTTCCAGATGGTTTGGAGGCGGGTCATTGCATCTTTCGCCATGGCAATTCGGCGCTTGATTGACTTATTTTTTAGCCACCGTGTATTTTTGGTTTGAACCAGCAATGTACGGCGACTTGTCACTGGCAGGTGGCAGGTGACAATTGCAAATATGGTGAAACAGGCGCGGCACTTCAACGCTAAACTTCTAACTATGTATTCCCTGTATCGAACAAGTATAAAAGCGAACTTGATTACCGACTTTTTACTTGCACTATCGCTTTCCCACAAAGCCTCCATACGGATATGTAATTTGACGCAATTGCGACTTTTTGTCGATCCGTCGGGCGCATTAGAGACTTTATTAACTATCATTTGACAAAAATACGTAGAAAGTAGCCTTGATTGCTTAAAGTGGACAATGATATGGCAAGTTGTGTTTGTTGGTCTATGGGTTATGTTCTGCCTATGGGTTAATCTTTAATGATAGTTTTCACATTCGTAGTAAACTACTCAATGATTGAGCCTTTAAAGTACAGTAAGTTGGTAATTGACCCCATTATTTTAGGAAATTCGCTACTGCAAGATTATGGTATTAAAAAAACCGGACAAGTGCGAGTCGGATTCGCCCACTGAGGATTCCGTACTTTTTAGTATTTGTTGTTATAGCGGCAACAGATATACTTAATAACAAAGATAGATATAACTCTGTAATAGATGGATACAGTCTAAGGAAAAAACGTGCCTCGAAAATCAAGAAAATTTGATTCTCGATCAGAGGGCGCTACTAGCTTTGGCCTACTGTCGTATAGATGGCGTTGACGGTTTCGTTTGTTATTTAACAATTTTAACGCATATCAGTGAAAGAACATGGGTCAAAATCATAAAAATAATTAATACAAATAAAAAAAATCATTTAACCATATTTAAATACATTTTATTGTATTTTTATAAATCTTTATTTTTAGTTTTAAAGTGTGTCGATAGATGGCAGTGAATTTACTGTGGTTACAAAATCTACTATGACAGTACCGCTCTATCTTATTATATCCTCTTTGCTAATAATAAATAAACAATGACATCGAAGGGAAGTGACAAAAACGTCATACTAAGCGGATGGCATATAAAGCATAGTGGATTAATTTCTTATTTTTGTTAACTTTTACAAATTAATCTCAAATTCCTTTGTGAGAGATGAGTTTTATTAACCTTGTACCAATTATCAACTTGTCACTGAGAATCAAAACTAAAACAGCATACACGCCACGAACGCACCAAACGTCCTCGCAGGGAAAGACGTATGGGGACGGCCAAGAAAACCAGCGAATGTGTCAATATATCCGAAATTCCGGACATAATTTCATGAAAATTGGATTTATACGTCATAGTAAGCGATTTGTCACTATAAGGGAAGTCATCTTATATCCTACTTTGTCACAAAGAATTTCATATGAAACCAAATTTCATAAAGTAATTACGTCATAGTAAGCGATTGATCAGTATAAGCGGAGTCATAATAAACGGATACCACTTCATTGGATTCATCATATTCATGTATAGTTAAATAAGGCTAAGTGATGATTAAACACAATTTCCTTGTTTCAGGGGGGCTATGGCTGGCCGCGGTGCTGGCGCTAGCGGCTCCAAGCTCAGCCGGTCACCACCGCCGATCCATGGCAACACAATCGGTATGTATAGAGATTGCTTTTAGCGATAAGACCGCCTGTTGTACCTATAGTCCCGGTGTCTACGCTATTTAGCCAAAATCAATGGTTTTGTTTACATGTACAAAATTTTCGTTTAATTTTCCTTGCAGCATTGCCAGCATTGTTGAGGTTAAAACAATAGTATTGTTTCTCAAGGGAGATGGTAAATTAGGCTGTAATTACTTATTTGAACTGAAAATGGCTACACTCAACTCTCAACTACCTATAGTGCCATTAAAATGGATTACCGACCATCACGAATGATCTATTTAGGCATCTGGATGAACTGCCCAACAGATGGAATACACATAATAATAAAATAAAAACAAATTTACCAGCGGTTCTGCGGCACACCGCCGCCGCTCCGTGCCAAATTGTGTTGCGTTATTGCAAATGATTGAGATTGCACGAGACTTCAGAATCGCTACCACCGTAAAAGGTTCTAACTACATTAAAGTTGTGTACAGAGTTACGACCATTCGGGTGTTTACCATGCGTGCGCGATCACGCTTTCGTTCTGTGCGCTCATAAATAGCAATGAAGATAAATCACAGCGTTAAAGATTCGTGTGGAATTGTTTACTTAGTAATCAACCATTTTTATGTACAGTCAACCAGACCAGACCGCATAGCATGACTTGCGCTTTTATACTTGAAGTTGCGCTAGATATATGGAGTCGCGCGCGAGAACGCAAGTCATGCTAGGCGGTCGGGTGGCCCATGGACGTAGACGTAGGTATAATTTGTAAAAGATTTAGATCCATTTGTATTGATGATCAAGACTTTGTTTACACAAACCGCTTTCTTTACTTCTTGATTTTTTACCACCATGTTCTACTGGCATTGTCTCACCCTTTATTTGTTGGTTCCAGGCTCACCCGTTGTCTAAAGGCGGTTGGCGGCCAGTGATCGGCTCTGGCGGCCTCGTGTACGGCGCATACGGCACGGCCCCCCTCCACGCGCCCCCCACCTACAAGGTCCCGGCGCCCGTCCCCGTGCAGGACCAGTACGCTTCCTCAGCGCGCCCGCTCGTCACACGCGACGCCACCAAACTCACCTCCATAGCCCAGTCCTACCGCCCCACAACCCTCCGCACCGTCCCCACCCAACCTCCCCTCAACCAACCCATCAACTCCTACCATAACCCTTACAACAACGGCCTTACCCACTACAAATACATCCAGAACTTCCCGGTCGAAAGCGTGCTAATCAGAAATCCACATAATCCCTACGCTGCGAGACCAGTCTTCACAAAATACCCACAAAAGTTCAAGCAGCCAATTCAGCAGCATGTTCAACCAGTCCAATACCAATATCAAACTGGGAAGCCTTTCGATATCTATCCAAAGCCAGCTGACTTCTCAAAGCCAGAGAAGAGGCCGCAATCAAGCGAGACTGAGATCTATAAGCCTGAAGTGTACAAACTTCCAGATAATGATGCTGCCCAGCAAGGTCTAAACCAGCAGGTGAAGACGGCCCAGCAGCAGACATTCCCGGGGCAGACCTTCGCGCAGAACTTCCCTGGTCAGAAGATACCCGTCAACCCGTATTCGCATTACACGTTCCAGGATAACTCTTTCCCACCGCGAATTTTTGGTAAGACACAGGATAAAAGCTAGTATAAAATACGACATAACATGCTCTTTCTCAGATCTTGTGAATTTACCTTAGGTACCTTTCCATTAATCTAAACATGTGTTTTGGCATATAAAAAAAGGATGTTCTTAAATTTGCAGGTACGTTCAGCCCGTTCAACGTGCAATCCGTTAAAGGACAGACTCCAGGGTTCCCGACTAGGACGACTTTCATACCTCAACACCAACAGCCGACGAGACAGACTATCTTCAACTCATTCAGCTACTCTCCCAACTACAAACAGACTCCAAATTACTTCCCAACAACTACGCCAAAACTGCAGTCCACCGTCAACCAAATACACTTCGGGACAGCCGTTACCGATTACAACAAGAATGTCCCCACACAACCACCCAAGGTGTCTACCGCTCCAAAGATCGACCCTAACGCAGGCAATAAGGGCGGCTTCAAAGCTAGCCCACAAGATCCCTTTTCAAAGCAATACAGCTCAGACTACAACAAAGTAACAACCTACAACCCAGTACAAACGACCACTTTGGCAAACTACTACAACGATTTCCAATACCCGGTGCAACAGAACTTCCAAGCGCAAAATTATTACGATCAGCAAACTATTAATGCGAATTACGAGAAGAAGAAACACAAGATCCATGATAACTTCGCCGCGGGCGGCAACCAGGAAGTATCCCAGCAGTACATAAACCCGCCTAGTCATTTAGAGGGAACGCCTAATTCGGTTCCTTTCCGAGCAACTTATGAAGTGACCGAAACTTACTCTGACGCACTTAACACACATTCGTCTAAAGCGCCGTGGACCGCGAGCCCTGACTACGACAATCAGAAAGTCACCGATGAAGCGGTTACAAAGCAACAGTATTATGACTCCTCTTTTAAGCCTGAAACTACTCCTATCGCCGAAGAGTACGCTATTGTAACAGAAGCCGAAAAAGGCTACGAAAATTCTTTGAATTACGACGGAAATGTCGAATCTCAAAGCAGAAGGCCACTAGGCGACGACTTTGAACCTATAGGAAAGCACAAGCTGAAAGACTATTACTACAAAGTCACTCCTTCGTACGACGACCACAGCCCGCCGAGACGAACGAAGAAGCCGACTGAGGCGTATAAGCAAACGAGTACCCAAGCAGTCACGACCACCACTACCACTACAGGCAACGAAGAGAACAACGATCTTCTAGTTGAGCCTTTGCCTACGCTTCCTCCAAACAAGCACTTCAAGCGCCCAAGCACAGTTCCGCCAACTGAGAAGGAAAAGCAAAGAAAAAGGATCAAGAACCGAAGACGTCGTCCCCCGCTAGCCAACATCCACCACAGGGAAGAATCTAGTACTGCTAAATACGTCCAATCCTCAACCGAACCCGCACCTACGACTGACGCCGGCGACGAATACCAGGCCTTCACTCGCAGACCATCTAAATATAAAAGTCAGTACAACCTCACTACTCCCGGTGTGAACGACGATTTAATAACAAGCGCTCTCCCCACCATTGCACCCACGTATCCAACGATAGCCAAGAAGAAACTCGGCCACCGTAGACCACTAACCACCACAGAAAGATACGAGACCACAACACAATCTTACCGGGACTACGATTCTAACAATGAGTCCCCAATAATGAAGATAGCTACACGACCACAACTAAAAGTAACCCAACGCCCGTTTGAAACAAAGAGTGAGACGCCAGACTACACACACAAGCAGGATGAAAAGGACACACCCACCAGCGATATAGCAGTCAGTTTAAGCGACACTCTAAAAACGACCAGACCCGATAAGGATTTCTCGTTCCATAGAGACCTTAAGCCATTAGACGCTGAATTTGAACCAATTAGAGGTCATAGGGAGACCACTACTCAATCTCTCAGCAGTGAAGTAACAGGTGAAGCGACCACCACTACTCCTAGAGTTGAAACCACACCCGATCCACCCGCTAAAGTACTAAGACCTAGACTGAAGAATAAATATGAAAGTAACCGACCTAGGTTTAGCGTAAAAGACTACAGAAATCGCCTCAGCTCTACTACAAGCACCACAGAAAAATCTGCAGATACCCAACATGCGCCGAAGTTAAGATTCCCTCAAAGAAGACCGTACAACGAAAACAACAGATATAATAGTGAAAATGATACCGCTACTGAGAGAAAGAAATTTGTGCCTAAAGACCCGAGACAAAAGGTGAGCGACGCCACTGAGGCCCCTGAGCAAACAGAGCAGACACATGCCAGACAGTCCAGCAGAGTGAGACAGACGACAGTAGAACCTACAGAGGGAACGACGCAGAAGATCTCATCTCGCGTCCGCAACGGTTCCCGAAGACCGAGGCCTACCACTGAGGAAGCCACAGAGCCCACCACCCCGACCACGGTCACTCACAAAAGACTGATCCGGAAAAAGATAAAAGATTCCGAAATTGGCGAATCAGTACAAGATATCAGCGTGACAGAAACTACCACAGACCACAAAGAAGACATAACTTCAGAGAGGACGCGGTCAGAAAGCGCCATTATGAAAATCGCTGATAAGAAACATCACGATCCAATTGAGCATTTATTTGAGCACTCAAAGCGGGTGTCTGATTTAACCCTAGCGGCAAGCAAAGACTACAACAATCCAGGCATGTTCAAAACAGTATCTCAGAGCAGCAGAAGAGTGCCCAGCTATTTTACCATAGCGACGGATGATCCTATCCTACCCATCGAGGCTTTCTTCCCACAATTGAACCAAAAGAAGGAATCGTAACGTTCCTATTATATTTAGGTAATTTCACAAACCAAATCCTTCCCACTGCCAAAGCGAGATTAATTCTTACAAGACAGTCTAGTTGTAAAAGGCTTTTGAAGTACTGTTTCACAGAAGTAATGCCATGAGTCCTTGTGTATGTGTTTAATGGTGATGATGGTTATTTTCCAATCTAGAAAGCCGTGATCATGAAATGTGGTTCTCTTTTCCTGGTTTGTGGTTTTACAAAGGCCTTATGGCAACCTTGTAGAAGCTTACTCGTGAACCAATTTCAAAGCTAAGACTTTTACAAATAGCGCTGCATTTATTAATGATTCTATGTTTAATCACGTGTAATTTCATCAAGCAAAAATTTACTACGGCTGCCTCCTTATTTTGGGACTTATATCGATTTTATATCACTCGATATAGAGTCGATGCAGGCAGAAAAGTGGAGACGCAGCGCTCTGTTCCCTTCCTACGTCTAGCGTAGCTGAACTTTATTGTGTAGACAATAAAGTATGTTTTTGCTTGCTGAAAACATTATTATATTTATTGTCTTTACTAACTCGGATATGTAGTTGACTAGTTGTAAGTATACCGATTTAATTTGGTGCTTGAAAATGACAAATGTTTTCCTTTAAGAGAAGCTCCCAAAAATCGATGTATTTTAATATATTTTAATTGTTTGTAAATGTTGGTTGGTGCTCATGTAAGTTTAAGTGTTGACATAATTATATTTTCTATCAAGTGATATATTGATGTATCCACGTTTAATACTAAATATGACTAAAAGTCATTCCATTACAATATAAATATAATACAAAAAATATCATAATTCCCTTTAATCGATGTTTTCATCCTTATCGGATGTCGTATAGTATACGAAGTAATTCTGAAAGTTTTTTTTTAATTTGTTAGACGTAAGAAAATTAAGTATTTCGAGGAACTGAATGAATCCAGTGTGTCTTTATAAACTGACTGTAATAAAGTGAGCGTATTTGTGTGTGAGAGCTAAGCCAGTGAACAAACAGCAGTTCATCTTTCAAGATTCTCTTAAATTTTTCGCAGGGTTTCTTTAAAGATGAGTTACTGTAAAACTATTTGTATGTGCGTAGAAGGACTTATTATATTGAACTGTTAGTTGTTTATGTTGTAAATAAATTATTCTAATAACAAATGGTGTTTATTTAAATAAGAAAACTACATGTATTTGTATTGTGTTGGAAAACTAACGTTAGCCGGCGTTCGCTTCCTCTGCCGCCTGTTTTGCCATTTTCTGGATGCTTTTGACGGCGGCGTAGTGGATGGTCTTCTCCAAGGCATCTGTAAACAAAGAAACCATAAAAATAAAATATTACACACGCATTTTAAACTCAACGGTTCAAACGGGGTTAAAACGGCTGTTCTATGGAGATAGCAGAGGGACGTTTTTGGAAGAATAAAGAGAAAATCTATGAGTATTTTTAAAGATAAAAGATAAGATAAAAAAGTTTATTGCCACAACTAAGAATCTTACATTCCTTAAACATTATAATTGGTAAAATATTCTGCGCCCCCTTTGCTGTCACACTATGCCCATTGCCACAGATTGCTACTCTCGACCAAATCACTACATACTTTCAGTCAATTTTCAGAAATCTTAGATTGAAAACAATAGTACCAGCCTATGTATACACATGTCAACGTTTTAAACCTCCATTTACGTAGAAGGTTTAAAAAACATTTTCTTTGTATGTTTGCAAAGTTCGTAAACGATGTTTCCTCTCTAACATAACGGTTCCATGGGTCTTGGATAAATGGGATCCCACCAAAAACATTTCATGTAAAGTGTTGCCAAGACTAGGCGCATAAAGCTTTTACACTAAAAAGCTATCAGATCCCGTAGTAGGTACCAAGACTTAGTATGTAAGTCCTAACTTTATAAGCTCTAACTGTATAAAGCCAACATCTTGGTCAAACGTACAGTCCGGCTTGGCCGTTTCGTTGTCCAAGCCGAAACTACGAGGGTTCGAAAATACGGCGAAACGTGCCGAGAAAAGATATGCACTGCCTTTTGCCCTTTGTCTCGTCTTGGCGGGGGCACGGCCGTGCCCCCAGATAACCTACTACTGCGGTGACATATGACTATCATATGACGTTTTAGCATTATGGCATTACGGTGATAATGTCATTGATAACCTTGCGAGCCCACGTGGTGCGCACATGTCGCAAGTCCTAATTCCCCGCTAGATGTCGCTGTAACGCCCGCCGCGCGTCCATACATTATTCTACATCGCGGTGTTAAGATTTTTCTCGGAACCATGACCCGCCTTGAGCGATTAGTTTGCGGCAAGACCTTTACTAGAGCTACATTAACGGACTAGTAAAAATTTAGATAGATGATACGCACTCGATCATGTACTGCGGAGCCATCGCTATTCGCGGCGTGCCGTGTTGCTCAAGTTCCCGGACGCTGAACGTGCAGCACCTAGGACCGCCGGAGGTGTCCCTGCATGGCAAGCGCGGATCGAGCGACGTATCAGCTCGTTTAGGACTCTCATTGCAAAGCTGATCTGTTTTAGGGGGCCAACCGCCCCCGAGTAATGCGCTTTATGATGAACCAGGCGTTCGCGGGGACGGATGTCAGGCCCCGCGAGTCCCGCGACTACATGGCCAATGTCACAGAGCGCATCGACTTTCTAAAGCAGAAAGTCTATGCATGGGTAAACCGTATTCGTCGCTACAGAAAGCGTGTGGATCGATTCCAGCAGAATCGTCTTTTTCAAAGTGACCAAAGGAAGGTATACCGGAGGTGGGAGGAAGCCGACCCTCGTGTGTCCGACGTGCGGCTGCCGGATGCTACTGCCATGACTGATTATAAAAAACCTAACATAAGAAAAAGAATAAATAAAGAGAATTATAAACATTTATATTTCATTATTAAATTCAAAACATAATAATAGTAATACATTATTAAATTAAATTAAATATTATCAAAAAATGGCGGGACAACCTAGACACCTTTCTCAACAACTGGCCGGAGGCGGCACTATATCGGGAGTCGTGGAAGACAAGGGGAGAGGCCTTTGCCCAGCAGTGGGACACCATAATAGGCTAGTAAAAAAAAAAAAATTTAACGCATGTTTAAGTCGGTAGTAATTTTATACAATAATTTAATTATTTTGATTATTAAGGACCTCTTGACGAGTAAAGGCTTCCTCCATTTTACTCCACATTTTCCTATTTTGGGCTATGTTTATCCAGTCCCTACATTATTGAAATCCCTACATACTTTTAGTTAATTTTCAGAAATCCTAGATTGAAAACAATAGTAACAGACATACACATGTCAACGTTTTAAACCCCTTATTTACGTAGAGGGTTTAAAAAAACATTTTCTTTGTATGTTGCAAAGTTCGTAAACGATGTTTCCTCTCTAACATAACGGTTCCATAGGTCTTAGATAAATGCGATTAACTACTAAACGATCGCCCGTTCGGCCTTGTGAGTCACTTTAGTGCCATGCCAAACCATAAAGTCATATCTCTATACAACTGCTGCGGTGACATATGACGTTTTAGCACTATGGCATTACGGTGATAATGTCATTGATAACCCACCTGCGAGCCCACGTGGTGCGCACATGTCGCAAGTCCCAATTCCCCGCTAGATGTCGCTGTAACGTCCGCATACATTATTCTACATCGCGGTGTTAAGATTTTTCTCGGAATAATGACCCGGCTCGGACGAGTAGTTTGCGGCAAGACCTTACTTCATAGGATCATTTCTATAGTAAGCTCTTCACCAGGCTATCACAATACGTGAGCTGACCCCATCCACGAAGATGAGTCGTGGCGCGGTGCCCTGAGCGTGAGAGAGGCGATGACTGTATGGTCATCAGCCATCGATGATCGTTCACCTCCCTCCAGGGGGAGGCGTGGGGTACTGTCGCTGTCTGAGTGGCTGGTATTTTTAACCCAATTTAAGAAATTTTACGCAAGTATCGCTGTACATAATATTCGTTAAGGGCGTTTGGCAGGCAGAGAATTTCTAATAGATTTTTAAATTCAGTCCTAACTGACAGGCCGATATCGTCCGGAGGACTGATAATCAGTTTACCCTTAACAGTTTTGGACGACTTCACATGCGCCACTTCATATTGTATTCTGGCGATCATAGTGTAGTCAGAGAATATCTCTTCCTCCCATCTTCGCGATCACGATTTCATATTTTTTTAATAAAATATGTGAAAAACCACAACGCCTAAATTTAGACTGTTGACATAGTGCTAGTAGAGGGGTTAAGGTCGTCATGAGTCAACCAACAGTAAGAAAACTCTGTAATATTTTGATTGGGACCGGTTCCACCGTGACGGGGTGGCCTAGGGGTTTATAGTCCCCGGCAAGCTCGGTTCTCCAAACAAACGTAGTTACGCTCTCATAAAACGACTAGCTAGATTGCTCTGAAACTTTGTACTTACAATAAGGTATATCTTTATGTAGCTTCAGATATAGTAAAAAAATACAGCGAATTTAAGTTTTTCATACAAAACTTGTTTTTGCTCTATTTCGTTTGTTTTATCAGAGAGGATATAATAGGATAGAGCGGTACTGTCATAGTAAATTCACTGCCATCTATCGACACACGATTAAAACTAAAAATAAAAATATCAAAAAATTTATAAATGTTTTTTTTTTATTTGCACTAATTATTTTTATATTATTTTGACCCATGTTCTTTCACTGATATGCGTTAAAATTGTTAAATAACAAACGAAACCGTCAACGCTCCGAAAGTAGGCCAAAGGTAGTAGCGCCATCTGATCGAGAATCATATTTTCTTGATTTTCGAGGCACGTTTTTTCCTTAGACTGTATTCATCTATCACGAAGTTATATCTATCTTTGGTTTTATAAACTGGAGCTATATAAACATGCCATGTCATTGTATCTGCAAAGTTTCGTTACAATCCAACACGTAGTTTTAAAATGAGCACGAAACTCCGTTTGCATGGGAGGCGTTGAGCCGTTAGCCCGGATAGCTAAATACGCCGGTTCGAATTCGGCCTTCACCACTGGAAGGCTTCGTCATTTTTCTTTTATATATGACATCTATTTTAGTCTTACGTTGAAAATGACACTTACAGATCTTGTGCTGCCCCCTGACGGGGAAACGGAGCCTCAAGCTGACGGGGTTCGAGCAGACGAACACGTACGGGCTGTCGCTCTCCCCATCCGGGTACCTGACAACAAACCACTCGTGATTATACAGACAAAACCGGCCAAGTGCGAGTCGACCTCGCGCACTATGGGTTCCGTAACATTACGCAGAAAACGGCAAAATCACGTCTGTTGTATGGGAGCCCCATTAAAAAATTATTGTATGCTGTTTGTAGTATTTGTTGTTATAGAGGCAACATAAATACATCATCAGTGAAAATTTTAACTGTCTAGCTATCAAGGTTCATGAGATACAGACTGGTGACAGACAGACGGACAGTGGAATCTTAGTAATAGGGTCCCGTTTTTACCGGAACCCTAAAAACAGGACATTGGACAAAGAAAGGTGGAATAGTTACCAACCTAATATACTAGGACTACTAGCGTCATCTATTTCACTTAGACGGAACTAGTAATGTTAGTTTCCATATAAAATCTAGCCGTGGTGTTATTTTTGATACTGCATCCATCCATTTTATGTTTTAGCATATTACCATCAGATGGATAGATTATTAGCAGATTAAGGCAGAAAAAATTATTAAATTCAGACGGAGTATTCTTTTTTGTATTAAACGTACTTTTTCTGGTACTCCTCCTGGTTGAGACAGTCGTCCACGTTAACGCAGCCGAGCAGACACCCCGTTGGATAGAACGACGGAAACTTGAAGTTCTTTTCTGAGGAAAAATAATAGTAACGTTAGTAATGTAGAGACGACTAGCGCCATCTATGAGTATTCGACGATACTAATAATTAGGATATTTTGTTCAATGTAATTTAAGTTTAGTGTTAACGTAAATAAATAAATTAAGTCTTTAAATCTTTATTATACATTTGAAAATGAAGATTATTTTTTTGTTATTCATGCTTCACCAACAATTGTTGAGACTGATACATTAGAACATTACGGCGTGGTGTCACAATTACTTACAGGTAAACACCACATGCAAAACAAATATAAGTAAACAACTATAGAAATACCTAAATTTAACCTTATTTTCTAATTTATCTTTTAATAAATATTTTCTGACAGATGTTATAAATTGATTTAGTGAGTCATAGTGCATGTCCGCCTTGTCACAGCAACCATTAGCATTACAAAACCTGCATATTGGAGAGTTAGTGAGTTGTGTTGCTGAAATAATGTACTGGACGGACACATACATTATTTTTTAAATAGTGTTTTTGTCTAAATATTAACTTGCTATTTAAAATAAAAATATAAGTTTGTTACATATAATATACATAATTCTTATTGCCAAATACGGTTCTTATTTTAGGTCATAATTTCATAAAAGTAAATTCAATATTGCGTGCGATTAATAGATGGCGTTAGCAGTCCTAATATGTCCATATTCTATTTTGAAAATTATGTCGTTTTTCATAAAGCAAAATATTGAATTTACTTTCAAATAAGAACTTAAAATAAGATCGTATGTATATTTGGTTCAAAACTTTATTATGATATTTACGATTTGTTCTAAACTAAACCCGATACTACGTCAATGTAATACGGTCACCGATAGATGGCGCTAGTAAACGCTAATCTAAAAATAGAAGGTTCATCCAATTGAAGTCCATCTGTCAGATATGCGATTTTGGGTAGATATTTGCTGAGAGAGTAGAATAGATTTACCCGAGTTTGAAGTTAAGGGACACAAATATAGAAATGTTTTTTTTCTTCACTATGAAAGAATCCAGCATAAATAAATTAGTTATTGTATTGCACATTATTAAATATAAACGATTTCAAAAACGAAATTTATAGAATTACATGAAACAAAAAGCGGACGGACGGATACCTGGATAAAGTACGCGGTACTGGTTTTCTAGGGCTCGGATGACGTCCTGATCTGGTGGTTTCACCGTGGACGCGATCCAGAGGCGGCCGCGGTGGCTGGTGTACCAGGTTCGACCCTCGTGCCTGTAACACAATCACAATATATAAAACAAGTGCAAGTCGGACTCGCGCACTAAGGGTCCCCGTACCATTATGCAAAAAAAGGCAAAATAATCACGTTTGTTGTATGGGAGTCCATTTAAATATTTATTTTATTCTGTTTTTAGTATTTGTTGTTATAGCGGCAAAAGAAATACATCATCTGTGAAAAGTTAACTGTCTAGCTATCACGGTTCATGAGATACAGCCTGGTGACGTGGTGACAGACGGACAGTCAGCGGAGTCCTAGTAATAGGGTCCCGTTTTTTACCCTTTGGGTACGGAACCCTAAAAAGATAGATGTCAAATATGTCATATATAGGATTTTTTTTATGGAACACTGAGGGCACACACGCTAAATATGTACCTAATCTAATCCCGTGCTGCTACGCGAAAATGGTTTTTCTAACTTTTTGATTAACAATAATTGTTATTTACAGGTTAGGTAAGAAAAGCCAAACTATTTACAAGATTAGCGAAAGTATGTAAAATTTTAAGTATGTGGTCGTTTTCATTTTAACTTTTACTTTAAAGCGAGTCGTGTTTCAGTAACGTCTAACCGCGCGTCACATTCCTGACAAAATGTATGGGGGATTTGACATAAATAATTTAAAATTGGGTTAAAAAACCAGCCACTCAGACAGCGACAGTACCCCACGCCTCCCCCTGGAGGGAGGTGAACGATCATCGATGGCTGATGACCATACAGTCATCGCCTCTCTCACGCTCAGGGCACCGCGCCACGACTCATCTTCGTGGATGGGGTCAGCTCACGTATTGTGATAGCCTGGTGAAGAGCTTACTATAGAAATGATCCTATGAAGTAAGGTCTTGCCGCAAACTACTCTTCCGAGCCGGGTCATTATTCCGAGAAAAATCTTAACACCGCGATGTAGAATAATGTATGGGCGCTCGGCGGGCGGTACAGCGACATCTAGCGGGAAATTGGGACTTGCGACATGTGCGCTCCACGTGAGAATGAGGTTATCTTGTATGGCAAAACGTCGTATGTTACCATAAAACTTATAGTAAGATACGACCTTCTGGTTTTGACACTCACAAGGCCATACCAATCGATTGGACTCGCATTCAGTACAAATTAAACTACCTTGAAACTCAGTAAATCGTAAATATTACCAATAAATAAAGCATAAACGAAAGATAAATACGCTTATTCTTTAACGAAGAATTATTAAATCGCAATTGATTGATGATTAAGTAGATTATATGACTATACCTTTCTTGTCGAATGATGTTCCCTTTGACAGTTCCTTCAAGTCTACTTACTTCTCCTTCCCTACTTACGTGTACTTCTATTTCTTCTACTTGTTGCATAAAATTAAACTACTAGCTAAACTTTTGAGTGTTGTGGGCGGGTGGGGTGGGGTGAGTATAGATAGACAGAATACTGACATCTTGATCCCCTCAACAAGCAGCGAAGCCCAGGGCTGGTGCAGGGACAGGCAGCGGCCGGTGTCGCTCATCTCCTGGATCTCGGGGTCTTGGATGCGGCTCTGGCTGGAGTCGAAACCTGGGGTTTTGACCGCCACGGCGTACGCCTGGCTTTGTACGGACTCGTCGAACTGAAATTGGAATTATGAAATAAATGTACTAGGCATCAAAATAAAATAAATTTACTAGGCATCAAAATAAAATAAATTTAGTAGGCATCAAAATAAAATAAATTTATTAGGCATCAAAATAAAATAAATTTACTAGGCATCAAAATAAAATAAACTTACTAGGCATCAAAATAAAATAAATTTACTAGGCATCAAAATAAAAAAAATGTACTAGGCATCAAAATAAATGTACTCAGCATGAAATAGATAGTGACGATAGCCAAATATAACGGTACACATCCTTATTTCTATGGTACCAAAGGTGTGTTACAATATATTTGGCCACTTTGGCCTTCATTATCTGTTTCATGCTGTTTGTACCTTATGTTTGAAATGTAGGTATACATATATCTATATGCTGTAAAAATTATGAAATTACTCAATTTGAAACTTATTTAATTGGCCCAGGCATCAGTTTTACCTAAAGCAACATTTAAAAAGACATTACATCGTCACAGACGTTATGTAGGTACCGCCATCCAATTAGGGCTAACGCGTATGAATTCGCCGCTAGGGGCGCTAGTGTAGATGGTGTTCTTTTCCCTAGTTTGAAATGTCAAATGTCACTTGTCACTTCAATAACTGACAGCTGTTCTTTAGTCTTTTGGACCACCATCAACAGAGGCGCCAACTGGTGAGCAAAAAAACGATAGCCCTCATTCAGCTATCAATGCGGCTACAATATTTTGAGCGTCTCACAGGCCAATTCGAGTTTTGGTTATTAGATCAGTATCATATTGGAAACACATCTAAAAACTAAAACTCGAATTGGTCTATTAGTATTTGTTTGTCTATAACTCTATAGCAAAGATAGATATAACTCCGTAATAGATGGATACAGTCTACGGAAAAAACGTGCCTCGAAAATCAAGAAAATTTGATTCTCGATTAGATGGCGCCACTACCTTTGGCCTACTTTCGAATAGATGGCGTTGACGGTTTCGTTTGTTATTTAACAATTTTAACGCATATCAGTGAAATAACATGGGTCAAAATTATATAAAAATAATGAATGCAAATAAAAAAAAGATTTAACCATATAAAAATATTTTTTTGATATTTTTATTTTTAGCTTTAATCGTGTATCTAAGCTATAGATGGCAGTGAATTTACTGTGGCTACAAAATTTACTATGACAGTACCGCTCTATCCTATTATATCCTCTTTGCTCTATAGTAAAATGCGATGGCTGCTTATTATCATTAATACCGTACCCCTGTTTACCACCATCAAAATACATATATAGTATGTCAAAGGACTGTCTCATTTCAAACATAGGCAGAGAGCATCATATTATCTTTGTCTTACACTAGTACTAGCACCCAAAAGAAAAGGATGAGTATAGTATTTTTTGTTCTTTTTTACTGACAAGATTTGCTTGCCCGACTATAAATAAGAACCTGCAGCAGCGGCGCGTTGACCCCCGGCGCGACGTCCCTGTCGGTCGGCACCCCGACGTGCCCGTGCGCGTGCCCGTGCGCGTGCGCGTGCGCGTGCGCGTGCAGCATGGCGCTCCCGCCCCCGCCGCCGCCTGTCATCTCACGGATCCGATCTTCGTCCACATCGTGCTCTATCGTGTTGTCTTCCACTATTTGACGACCTGGAATAACAGTAGTAGAAAATAAAATATAAGTAAATAAAGTATGGAAAATGGGTCGGATGGGGCCTGTTAGGCTTCAGCAGCAACTGGCAAGATTACAAAATGATCGAGTTTAAACTGTTGTGAGACATATTAACATTAAATAGTTTTACGGTTTAGACTCATTTATTACCCAAGCACGCCTACAACGATAGCGCAAGACCTCCCCCTACCGGCTTTCTCGGCGCGCGCGCAGCGGGCGACGTGGCGCGCGGCAGTACGCGATACACGGCCGTCGTGAATGCTGCTCGCACTATTAATAGTGCTTGAGAAAGGAGACCTAGGCTCTCCGAAACATGTCGCGCGAGTGACTAAAATAAATGAGTCTAAAGCGTAAAATTATTTAATTACAAAATGATCTAAACTAATTCGATTCCCATCAGTAGGAAAAATTAAAAAGTATATTTAGGAACCGTACACCGTACCCTTTACCCCCTCTCTCACAGACTCACATACATATATCTTATGAAATATAGGAGAGCGCCATCTATATATACAATTAAATTTCACCGTCCATCGCGAGCCGTCACGAACGTCTGAACCGAAAAGTTAACTTTTTTTACCGACCTGCGAAGTCGAAGGTCATCTTCTTGGCCAGCCTGCTGGCATGTTTCTTGTCGTGTAAGGATTGTTGGTAACGGTTCAGTTTCTCCTTCTCACTCGCACTCAGCCACACGCTACCCGCGTTGAAATAGTCGCTGTCATCGTCAGTCACGCGCGTACGTCGCTCACTGAAATACGAATAAAAATATGAATTTTTGTTAGTTTTGAGTCCGAATAGTGACCGCTCCACGTTATAACTAAAATTGTCCAAACTAACAATTTCACAACGTTAAAAATTAAAACCGGCCAAGTGCGAGTCGGACTTGCCCACCGAGGGTTCTGTACTTTTTAGTATTTGTTGTTCTAGCGGCAACAGAATGCGAAATGGCGGCTTCCCAGCCTTTAGGCCGGTTCCGTTCCATGAGTCTCCATTAGCTTGGCACTCGCTTTCGTCTTGGCGTTTATCTCTCTCTGTCCCGTGGGAGTGCACAGCTGAGGGAGCGACACGGAAGATTGTGAAACATACCTGGTGCGATCGAACTCTAGAAGTCTATTCCTATGCGATACGGCTGCTTCCCAGCCTTTAGACCGGTTCCATTCCCCGAGTCTCTATTAGCTTGACACTCTTCGTCTTGGCGTTTATCTCTCTCTGTTCCCCAGGCTACACAGCTGAGTGAGCGAGACGGGAGACTGAAACATACCTGGTGCGATCGAACTCTAGAAGTCTATTCCTATGCGATACGGCTGCTTCCCAGCCTTTAGGCCGGTTCCGTTCCATGAGTCTCCATTAGCTTGGCACTCGCTTTCGTCTTGGCGTTTATCTCTCTCTGTCCCGTGGGAGTGCACAGCTGAGGGAGCGACACGGAAGATTGTGAAACATACCTGGTGCCATCGAACTCTAGAAGTCTATTCCTATGCGATACGGCTGCTTCCCAGCCTTTAGACCGGTTCCATTCCCCGAGTCTCTATTAGCTTGACACTCTTCGTCTTGGCGTTTATCTCTCTCTGTTCCCCAGGCTACACAGCTGAGTGAGCGAGACGGGAGACTGAAACATACCTGGTGCGATCGAACTCTAGAAGTCTATTCCTATGCGATACGGCTGCTTCCCAGCCTTTAGGCCGGTTCCGTTCCATGAGTCTCCATTAGCTTGGCACTCGCTTTCGTCTTGGCGTTTATCTCTCTCTGTCCCGTGGGAGTGCACAGCTGAGGGAGCGACACGGAAGATTGTGAAACATACCTGGTGCCATCGAACTCTAGAAGTCTATTCCTATGCGATACGGCTGCTTCCCAGCCTTTAGACCGGTTCCATTCCCCGAGTCTCTATTAGCTTGACACTCTTCGTCTTGGCGTTTATCTCTCTCTGTTCCCCAGGCTACACAGCTGATTGAGCGAGACGGGAGACTGAAACATACCTGGTGCGATCGAACTCTAGAAGTCTATTCCTATGCGATACGGCTGCTTCCCAGCCTTTAGGCCGGTTCCGTTCCATGAGAGTCTCCATTAGCTTGGCGCTCGCCTTTGTCTTGGCGTTTATTTCTCTCTGTTCCCCTGGGGTGCACACCTGGTAAAAATACAAGTGTCATTTGACCCAATATTACAAAAACAAAGGAGTAATTATTATGTTTCCGATCATTTCGTAACGATTTAAAAAAAAAAAAAAACACGATGACTAACAGTTTTTAAACCCTGCATTCTACTTACTTTTTTTTCAAATGTAATTCAGAAATGTGTTATATTTATACGGTCAAGAAATATCTCAAAATTCAAAACAGTAGTCTTATTTTATGCCAGCCAAAAACTTTAATAAATCTAATCTAATCTAAATAATCAGTCGCTAGTGTTAAGTCTAACATATTTAGTAACAATAGCTGTTATACACGGTGGCTAAAAAATAAGTGCATTCCCATTGCCAGGGAGGTTTTGGGATTATACTGAGCACCTTTTTCTATGGGACCAACCCCGAAATCGCGAAAATAAATTTGGCTGTTTCATTAATTTTGGCTGGTCCATTTTCTATGGGAGGGTAAATTTCTTTTTCGCGATTTCGCGGTTGGCCCCATAGTAAAAGTTGCTCAGTATAATCCCAAAACCTCCCTGGCAACGGGAAAGTACTTATTTTTTTGCCGCCCTGTGTAGTTTTACAGGAAATTCTGAAAAAGTTATTCTCAGGTAGTAGAAAATTTACCAAATTTCCGCAGAACAAGCACGGACCGGAGCCCTCCTGCTTGCAAACAACTCTGCCACACTGCAGACAGTTGTTGATCAACTCGTGCTTAGATGCTTGACAGTCACAGTGGTGACGGCCTGAAAGTCAAATACAATTCCTGGTTTAAAATTCTGTTTACTACGAAAAAGGTCTATGTACTCTACAAACTATGTACAGTCGCATCAGATATATCGGAGCGGCCGAGGTGCTCACATCTGAGTACAATAAGTACTGAAGTTGACTGAAGTAGCATGACAAATACGAATGTATCCGAGAAAGCATGATGAAAAATAATTATACACTACATCTGTAATAACTCAATTTGAATAGGGAATATTACGCGAAACTCTGCGTAGGGGGCGCCACTACCACAATCTGAGGGTCTATCGCAAAACAAGAAAATCGAAATTTCGTTATCTAACATCTCTGTCACTCTTGCATATTCGAGCGATAAAGAGGCAGATAGCGAAATTACGGATTCGCGTTTCCCGGTAGGTTCTCTGTAAACAAACTGCCTTCGTGCATCAATGTCATATTTTATTATCTCTGAAAACTTGTCAAAAAACTGTTAAAGGCATAGTATTTATAAGTTACTCTATGGTTCACTAAACAGGCTAGTGCTGCACTCTGGTGGCAGAACATTACAGTAATACCCCCTATTGTAAGAAATGAAAGAGCCTAGACAAAAATAAAAAATAAACTTATTCCTGTAAAATAGTGCAGCAATTTATGCATTAACTTTCAAAATATTTATCAGTACGGTTTTTACTCACTATTATTTTTAGTCGCTTTTGGCGACATGTTTTGGATTCTTTGGGAATCCATCCTCAGGCACGAGTGTCCGCGGCAGTCGTTGTGCCGTACTGATAAATATTTTGAAATATGTCTCACTATAGTATAAGTGCCATTAACTTTCAGTTGCTAGTGTAATAACTAATGCAATAAGAAAATATTAAGATTCAAAAAACCACCTTTCAACAACACAACTTGAGCATTCTTGCCCTCCTGCGAGTAAAGGTTGACAAACTTAGTCTTTTTCTTAGACTTGGCATCCTCTATGGGGGCGGGTTCAGGCTGTTTTGGAACCTCTGCGCTAATAAAATCCTGTTGCTGCTTGTTTTTAGATATCTTCTTCTTTTGCTGTTTAGGTGCCGCATTGCCTCCTGAAGAAATAAAAATGATAAAAGAGTTTACTAGATTTGCTGTATATTCTGTATTAGTTACTTGTAAATAAAGTACAATAAAGAATATTTTTATTGTTTTTTTATACCAATGTTTTTCTCTAAGTAGTATCAATTAAAATATTTATATTTGATTTGCATAACCCGGATTTTTGGGTGCGGGAATGAATAAGTTATTTTGTTTATTGTGAAATAGTTATCAAACTATGAATGGCCCAAACGGGCTTAGAAATGTTCAAATAGTTTATTTTTTTACAGTTTTTACCTATTTTTGGCTAGTATAAAACATTCCCGCACCCAAAATCCAGGGTATGATAACTAATGTAAGTTTGTATGCTTTTACTGTGAATAGAAATATTGATGCGCACATAGACACATTCATTGAAACTTACACTACTCCTACACTTCTATGTTAATTAAATATTGTTGCACAATTAACAACAATCAGTTTCTAAAAACTTACCCCTACTTGGAAATTTCCTTTTAGACAATTCAAGAAAGAAGTTTTTATGCTGCGGATTGTCGAAATCTAGCAGAGTACTCATGTGCTCCTTCAAGTCCTTTTCATTCTGGATTGACAAAATAAACCTGAAAAAAAAATTTGGGTAAATAGGATTTAAAAAAAGATAAATTAGATTTTTCAACCATATCACACACTTCGAAGGCAAATCCATTGTTAAATCTATTATGATACTTAGTTTTGTATGAAATCTTTAGAAAAAATAATAATAAGCAGTTAAACGAGTTAAAGAAGGTAAGCGCTTACTGTATCATTTCTCCAGGTATTTCGAAGTCCAATATTTTGGACAAGCCTTCACCAATCCATTGATCCATTTTAGGAACTTAGTTGCGCTTTTACGGGGTGTTCTAAGTTTTATTCAATTATTTTAACTTAAATTAGAAAGAAAATGAAAATGCATGCCACCACCATGCCACAATAGCATACAATGTCAAAATGTCAAAATCAAATCAACAGCTGATTCTGACAGTGAACTATTCAAGACAATGCTTATTTTTATTTTTTATGAAGCTTTTTAAAATCGTGATAAACATATACTCAAACGGCGTTACATAAAAAAGCTGTCAAATCAGCCAGTGTCAAGTGTCAAAATTGTTTTCCTTTGATTCGATTTCTATTCCGAATTTAAATATTTAAAGGTACGTGAACTACTTTGCATCGAAGTTCTTAAGTTACTAAACTAGACGTTAAACAAATCATTAAAATGGCTTCACTACATTAAAGGAAAATAATATTTTGTTTACGTAATTTTATAACCTCCTCTAAACCTTTCATCTTACAACATTTTGGGTCTTTCAGGAGCAAAATGTCTCTTTCTCCATTCCTTCGCACTCCAATGACGGACTTGACTGGTGGCATGATTAGCCACCAGTTACAAGGCCGCTGCCAGAAGGAGGAGATGAGGTACATGGACTGTTTGGAGGCCTATGGCCTGGATCGCGGGGAGATCAAGTGCAAAGCTCTGTTCGAGGACTATCGTGAATGCCACACTTTGACCAAACAGTTCAAAAGGTTCTTAGTAAGTAATATTTTCACAATACATTAATTGTTATGATAAACATTATGAGCAAGTGTAAAATTATGGGTTAAGCACTTGGAATGGTATGAAAATAAAATGATTAATAATTGTTGTCAAGCACAGCAACAATAACCAGATTTACAAGTGCAACAATGTTTTATTGATTATCTAATTTGAGTAAATCTATCTAGACCTAAAAAAAACTCGCTATTTTATTCTACTAGTCGATACAGTTAATGTTAATGACAACATATCTCCAAGGAACATTAGGTCTTATACTTGTCTGTCGTACAAAATATCCATAAAATCGTATATTTAGTACTCAAGAATATTTTTAGACAAGCAAAATTGAGAAAAATAAATGAAATAATCCTTGAATGCAATTAATTAATTAATTGTCTCAAAAACAAATCAGTTCACAAAACAGTATACACAATTGAACACTCTCTAAAACATTTGTACGTGTACAATCATCATCATCTTCCTCGCGTTGTCCCGGCATTTAGCCACGGCTCATGGGAGCCTGGGGTCCGCTTGGCAACTAATCCCAAGAATTGGCGTAGGCACTAGTTTTTACGAAAGCGACTGCCATCTGACCTTCCAACCCAGAGGGGAAACTAGGCCTTGTTGGGATTAGTCCGGTTTCCTCACGATGTTTTCCTTCACCGAAAAGCGACTGGTAAAATATCAAATATATTTCGTACATAAGTTCTGAAAAACTCATTGGTACGAGCCAGGTTTAAACCTGCGACCTTCGGATTGCAAGTCGCACGCTCTTACCGCTAGGCCACCAGCGCTTTTTTTTGTACGTGTACAATAACTGATCAAAATACTTAATTTATGTTAAAATATTTATAGACGCGACTATGACGTGACGATGTCTATTGTCTATAAATGTGATAACTTGGAAAGTACAACTCCCTTACCCATAAAACAGTCGCTACGAAAACACACCGATTCTCTTGTTGTGTGAAAGCATAATAATTGTACATACACCTTTTCTCTTTATAATATTAGAAAACTAGTCGATTTCTACCCACTACACTGATTGATCACATTTGTTATGCAATAGATCGTGAACATAATAGTTATATTATTTGCTGATGCTTTCATGTACAGTGAGCTGCGAAATTGCAGTTTTGTTTCTTTTTAAAAATAAAATAATGTGACATTTAAATAAAATGAGCTAACTTAAGGTTTTAAGACACTTTCTCTCCAGGGCCCTTTATTTTTTCCACCCTGTATATATATTTGTATATATGTATATATATATTATTTATTATGTTTATACATTATGATATAGTTAAGGTATAGTTATGGTTTCACTTATTTGCTTCTAAACGGTTTCTCACTGCACCTTGACATTTTTCTGTTTGGCCCTATGGTTGACTGTTAGAGAATGCCACGAGGCATTAAGTGCGCCATTTGTACTTTTTTTATGTGCAGTAAAGTTTTAAATAAAATAAATAAATAAAACCTCAGGTTTTAATTTTAGAAACCATTACAATCTTCTATTTTGTTACTCTTTTTTACTAGTTTTTTAAATGGTTTATTGTTGGTTTCCAGGTAATGAGAACAGAGAGAGAAAAGCAGATATCTGAAGGAAAACTCACTGGTGACAACAAGTATGTCACCCCTAAAGTAGACAGCTACTAAACAACCTGTAGTAAATTTGTAAAAATAATCGAAAATCAATGTAATGGTTATGTAAGTAAGTGTAATAAAATGCAAACAAAACAGTGTATTTTTGCTTCTACACCATCTCATTTGTTTTTTTTTATTATTAATCAGGTTAGATTTTAAGTTACGTAAGGAAAATGTGAAATACTGTACAAAATTTGTGCTTTGAAGTGTCTGTCATCATTGTGTGGCTTATTTAAATCTTGACATTATCAATTCGAGCCGAAAAACAGGGGCTCCTGGATATATTATACTACTCTTTGCTCCTGGGTCATTATCTGAGAATATGTAAAAAAAAATTGCTGTTTATTTTTCATAAAGAACAAGAATTACAATATTCTTAACTCTAATCTTATATTTTTAAGATTCTTATATTTTTTTCTTATCTGATTTTGTCTGTGGTTGCGTCTAATTGCCACGACTCTTTTCATACATTTTGTATGGGTCGCAAGTAGACCGCAAACATATCTTTGGCAATGACCCTCCTGTGCCCTATAGCCTATAATAGTTCACACGCCCCCTAAAACAAACAAACATTAACCTTTTTACACAGAAATACTTAATTTAGGCCAGTTATATTCATGTCGTTAAAAAAACTACGACTGTCTATGTCACATACATTCCAATCAAAAACTGTTATTTCTCTTACCAAAGTTCACGGTTTTCTAAAAAACAATGGCTTAAGTACTCAATCTTGGTTCACGCACGCCTTTGACGCACGCCCCCTAAAACAAACAAGCAATAAACCTTTTTACACAGAAATACTTAATTTAGGCCAGTTATATTCATGTCATTAAAAAAACTACGACTGTCTATGTCACATACATTCCTATCAAAAACTGTTATTTTTCTTACCAAAGTTCACGGTTTTCTAAAAAACAATGGCTTACACAATCTCGCCGTTTTTGCGCTCGCCCTGGACAGACTTGACGGGCGGAATGATCTCCCACCAGCTCTTCGGACGATGCGCCACCATGGAAATGGACATGATGGACTGTCTGGAGGCGTATGGACTGGACCGCGGCTTGAGGAAGTGCAAGGATCTGATGGATGAGTTCAAGGAGTGTCATACGATGACTCTACAGTTTAAGAGGTTCTTTGTAAGTTTATTTGAATTTTATGGGTACAAATCCACCATAAGTACGACGTCACTGTGCGGCGTAAGGGTCATCGGTCATAGAAAATTCTAATATCTGCCTCTATATCGTTCGTGATATAGGTACAAGAGTGAGGCAGATAGCGCAATTTCGATTTTCACGTTCACGATGGGGCCTCTGCTTATTTTGCCTCCTTCAGTGACGAAATTGTGTCGCAGAAGGAGGCAGCGGAACGTGCGCGTGAGAACGATGCTGACGTGACTGACGTGTATCCACTTCGCCGACGACGGGCTGGGGGCAGAGCCAGGCGCTATGCGCAGTGTAATATGGATCCTATCATCAGATCAGAACTAGATTAATATGGGACCACTATTTACTAATTACTAACAATATTCTATGAACATTAATGGTTCGAAATAAAGATTTTATTATTATTATTATAAATAAGTCGTTTAAAAAATGTAACAAAATTATATTGTTATATCTTAGCGCCTAATATTATCAGAATAGCAAGACCACCTAAGGCTAATCAGCTAAGCGAAACTAACGCAATGGAATGTTAGGCAGCTAATACAAGAATAGGACCTACTAGTACAAACACTACAAACCATATTTACAGTACATATGGTGCTACTTTCTCGCACTAGTGCGTAAAAGAGTACTTTTCGTGCATATGTCGAAAGTTTAAAGGGCCATATGTACTGTAAAACGTTGTACGATACACGTGCGAATGGGTAATTTGCAACTCGTGTCGATTTAAAACACTCCCTGCGGTCGTGTTTTAATTTATCGCCACTCGTTTCGAATTTCCTCTTTTCCGCACTTGTATCGTAAATAACTATTTTAATAGTTCGAAATTATAGTCAAACCACTTCACAGGAATTATGAATAGTACAAAAGTTTAAATGACGACCAATTCACCGAATCCAACCTACCCTAATTCCTTCTTGCTGAACTACGTTAGTACAGTCGCCATCAGATATATCGGAGCGGCCGAGGTGTTCACAATATCTGAACACGCACTCTAACGCCCTGACAATAGAGGCGTGTTCAGATATTTGTGAGCGCCTTGGCCGCTCCGATATATCTGATGGCGACTGTACCTCACTCTTTCAAAAGTAGGTCTGCTCTGCTCTAAGTTCAAAATAACATAAAGCTTAATTTATTTCAGGCGATGCGAGCCGAACGCGAAAGGCAAATAGCAGAGGGAAAATTGAAAGGAGAGTGCCGATATGTCACCCCTAAAATAGATAGTTTCTGATTTACGGAAAATACGAAGCTCAATCTTGTATTTAGGTATTTTGCTCAAAGTTCTTCCGAAATATACGGGTATGTTTAATAGTAAACTTATTTCTAGGTACAATTATTATACCGGATCTCTTTGTTTGAAATTGACATAATTAATGAAAGTCATAATGTAACAATTGTCAGATTATCATTACTGATAATTTTGGAACCGTTAATTTTCCAGGATTTTCGTAAGGTTATCCTATTATAGAACAAACCTAACCTAACTTAGGTTTGTTTTATGGCAATCCTGAAAAGTTACGCGTTTCTGAGAAAAACCAAATTATCACTAACGAAAATGCGGACAAACAATACATTATGACTTAAAACTTTATAGGAAACAATACAGACCCTTATTATACATATGGGTGATATAGGTATAGGCAGAGGTACATACCCCGGTTATAGTCATACTTGTTATGGCCATTTTTTGCCCGGATGCTGCACTTCATGATAAAAGCAAGCCGCTTTGCACAGTGCTAGTAGGGACCAAACTGAGTGATTTGACCCGCAGCAGCGCAAGTTTCACCCCTTAGGAACAGAGATGGCGCCACTTCTTTAAAAAATATTTCAAAAAATTCTACAAGCTAAACCAATGAACCGATTTAAATATTTAATATCTCAAATGAAAGCTCATTATATACATTACTTTTAAAAAAAGACTAAAAAAATATATACTGATTACTTTCGACAAAAAACGGCATCTTAAGTTTTTTTTTTTTACTCGATTGATAGTTTTTACTTGGTTTCTCAAAAAAAATGTACGGAACATGAATAGCTTAATACATGTATATATTACTGAATAAATAACAAGTATTATAAAAAAAAACTGACACCGATACCTCTCATACTTCACGAAATATAAAAGTTTGAATGTGAGTGTAAATTTCTTCAAAATATATTTAAAAAAATTCTACAAGCTTAACTATTTGACCGATTTCAATGTTTAATATCTCAAATAAAAGCTCTTTATATACATTACTTATAAAAAAATACTCATAAAACATATACTGAACCCTTTTGGCAAAAAACGGCATCTTAAGTTTTTTTTCTTACTCGATTGATAGTTTTTACTTGATTTCTTAAAAAAAATATTATGGAACATGAATAGTTTAATAAATATATATATAGTACTGAGTATATAAAAGTATTACAAAAAAACCTGACACCCATACCTTTCATTCTTCACGAAATATTTAAGTTCAATTATGCACGTTCTTACAAATAAATCCTTTAAAAGAAATCTTCTACCGCAGTAAGTGCACTGATTTTAATATGAAATGTGTCATATGAAAAGAAATCACCCAATTTATTTTAATAAATAAAAAAATTATAAATAAAAACTGAATAAAGTTTTTTCCTGGTGGTGAATTACAAAAAAATATAACAAATCTAAAATTAGGAATTATTTTTATTTAAAGTGACTACATTTGTAAACAAAAAACTTAAATGTCCTCTTCGGGTTCATATTTCATATTTATTTATTGCAACCATGGTTTTATAGGTATTACAAATTCTTGGTAGTTCCACATGGACCCCGTGGGGGCATAGCAATATTACATGCATACTTAGGATCTAATCTTAAATCTATGTGTATAATATAAAAGTAGGTCAATTTAGTAGTTTTTATACATATAAGCCGAATTGAATCAGGTAATTGTCAGTGTATTAAATACAAAAATAAACGGGCAACTAATTATTATTAGGTGATGTCAAATTATATGGTTCACGGTAGATGTAAAACTGAAAAAGAAAAGTCGTTTTGTTAAGTACTCGTACCATTCCAATACTACAAAATCACTGATCATACATGAACTGGTTGCTGTAGATTACTGTTGAATTATTTTTGTGCCTAGTTGATAACCATTAAACCTATAATTTTGTGCCAGACCTATAATTAGTGGTCAGCATGCAAAATAACCCTGGATTGAAAATTACATTAACTTACTTTTGATTTGTACAGCCACATTTGCATGATTTACACTGGGCTGTGCATGGCCAGCTGACGCGACGACACCCACAATGCATAGTTTCGCAGCCAGATTTGCAGCCACAATGGTCCAAGAGGCTTAATTGAGACCAAATCGCTGTAAATGCCGACCATTCCGGAGTCCAACTCTCTTTTTCCTCAGTCCATCCCCAAAAAGATGTACATGGTATGGAAACTTCTAGTTTCAGAGCGTTTCCCCATATATGGCCCTCTTGGTAAGCTGCTCGAAGTGCATGTTTATAGAGAGCAGCTGATGTAGGTGGCAGGGTTGGCAGGTTCTAATTTCTCGGCCAAATCAGATTTGTTCCCTGAACGACGCCCTCCATTGACTGACAACGAAGGTGGACAAATTTGGTTTTCGTACTGGAAGAATTCGTTCAGATCAAGCTGCCTTTCTCTGGCCACTATAAAAAGACGGGAAAATAGGAGTATGTCAACTTTTAAGTTTTTGATTTTGTCAGTTGTCAGGTGTGTAACTACATATTTTAATTTTAGTATAAAGTAACCCTAGATTTGTGTTATTGTTTGGCCAAACGGAACACATAAACGTAAATGAAGTTCACAAATATTTGTTTGCTTCAAAAAACAAGCTTGTGTCAAGCCTGCCACCTACATCAGCTGCTCTCTATAAACATGCACTTCGAGCCGCTTACCAAGCGGGCCATATATGGGGAAACGCTATGAAACCAGAAGTTTCCATACCGTGTCCATCTTCTTGGGGATGGACTGAGGAAAAAGAGAGTTGGACTCCGGAATGGTCGGCATTTACAGCGATTTGGTCGCAATTAAGCCTCTTGGACCATTGTGGCTGCAAATCTGGCTGCGAAACTATGCGTTGTGAGTGTCGTCGCGTCAGCTTACCATGCACAGCCCAGTGTAAATCATGCAAAGGTGGCTGTACAAATCAAAAGTAAGTTAATGTAATTTTCAATCCAGAGTTATTTTGCATGCTGACCACTGATTATAGGTCTGGCACAAAATTATAGGTTTAATGGTAATCAACTAGGCACAAAAATAATTCAACAGTAAATCTACAGGCACAAAATTTTTCCAACAGTAATCTACAGCAACCAGTTCATGTATGATCGGTGATTTTGTAGTATTGAAATGGTACGAGTACTTCTCAAAACGACTTTTTTTTTCAGTTCTACATCTACCGGTGAACCCGAAGAGGACATTTAAGTTTTTTGTTTACAAATGTAGTCACTTTAAATAAAAATAATTCCTTATTTTAGATTTGTTATATTTTTTGTAATTCAGCACCAGGAAAAAACTTTATTCAGTTTTTATTTATTATTATTTTATTTATTAAAATAAATTGGGTGATTTCTTTTCATATGGCACATTTCATATTAAAATCAGTGCACTTACTGCGGTTGAAGATTTTTTTAAAGAATTTATTTGTAAGAACGTGCATAATTGAACTTAAATATTTCGTGAAGAATGAAAGGTATGGGTGTCGGGTTTTTTTGTAATACTTTTATATACTCAGTACTATATATATATTTATTAAACTATTCATGTTCCATAATTTTTTTTTTTATGAAATCAAGTAAAAACTATCAATCGAGTAAGAAAAAAAACTTAAGATGCAGTTTTTTGCCAAAAGTATTCAGTATATGTTTTTTGAATATTTTTTTATAAGTAGTATATATAATGACCTTTTATTTGAGATATTAAACATTAAAATCGGTCGAATAGTTTAGCTTGTAGAATTATTTGCAATATATCTTGAAGAAATTTACACTCACATTCAAACTTTCATATTTCGAGAAGTATTAGAGATATCGGTGTCGGGTTTTTTTTATAATACTTGTTATTTATTCAGTAATATATACATGCATTAAACTATTCATATTCCATACAATTTTTTTGAGAAACCAAGTAAAAACTATCAATCGAGTAAAAAAAAAAACTTAAGATGCCGTTTTTTGTCGAAAGTAATCAGTATATATTTTTTTTAAAGTAATGTATATAATGCGCTTTCATTTGAGATATTAAACATTTAAATCGGTTCATTGGTTTAGCTTGTAGAATTTTTTGAAATATTTTTTAAAGAAGTGGCGCCATCTCTGTTCCTAAGGGGTGAAACTGCCGCTGCTGCGGGTTAAATCGCTCAGTTTGGTCCCTACTATCACTGTGCAAAGCGGCTTGCTTTTATCATGAAGTGCAGCATTTTGTTCATAACAAGTATGACTATTACGCTCTGCATCAGGTACAAGCTGCAACGTAGGAGAGCCCCTTATGTCCTCTAAACTACACGTTATTGGTGTACGAGCGGCATACAGCCTTCCTTATTTAGCTGACTCAGCTCTAAAATTTAGGAACAGACTTATTTTTAAACACATTCATCTCAGGTACCGTAAAACTGTAACTTAGTGATCGGGGATTTGGTTGCCACTAGGGGTAAAAAATAATGTTTTTTTAGGGTTCCGTACCCAAAGGGTAAAAACGGAACCCTGTTACTAAGACTCCACTGTCCGTCTGTCTGTCTGTCTGTCTGTCCGTCTGTCTGTCACCAGGCTGTATCTCATGAACCGTGATAGCTAGACAGTTGAAATTTTCACAGATGATGTATTTCTGTTGCGGCTATAACAAGAAATACTAAAAAAGTACGGAACCCTCGGTGCGCGAGATTTTGAAAACCGCCTAAATTAACTACGTACGTAGTAGAGCGTATATATATGGACCAGCGGCGCTTGGTTTCGAGTTGTGGGCGTATGAAGGTGTTTATCTTACGTAAATCTATACGTTCTATCACGCACTAGCCGGCGACCGTTTTTTGCCGCCAAGTCATGGTCGGTCATGCTCGCCCGTGTTTTTGCAAGGAATTTTGGCGCCAAACTATTACAATACTACTTAAGACGATAGTCGCTGATGTGTCCTTGAGCGTCTCAGCGTCTCTGTACCCGCACCCTACTCACTGCATGCGATCGTACGTGAATTTCGTTTCGCGGCACCACAACGAGGTTCAAAGAATAAGCTACAGCCCAGAAGCGCGCGCGCTATACTCGTATTTGTGTATCTTTTGCAGATATTTTGTCGTTTGAGTATGAGTAGATCATGCGTTTAGTGGAGCTCGTAAATTATAATAAAAATATATTCCCTTGTGCATTGTACTTTATTATGTTAATTTGTGTCTTATCTGTTTCTTACAAATAAATACCTAATTTAATTCGACAGATTAAGATTTATAGCTAGAGCTTAGTATGTAATAAATTGAGGCGTGCAGCACAGATTAATAAATAGTTACTACGTCGTGCAGTGTGTTTATTTTATAGTCATTTTTTTATCCGTAATAATTAAATATAAATAATGCCATTAATAGTTAACTTATAAAATTAAATACCTACTACCTAGTCTACCTACATATAAAATTTTAGGAATTGTTACCTACCTATTAGTGTTAAACTAGTATTATTTATCGAAGTTTTCTCAAACATTACGTGGGAAATATCGTATCATTATATTACAAACGCGCCACAACCAAATCAGCGCTCTGCAGTTAGGTATTTATTTTTTGGTCATAATAACTCCGATATAGTGGTTAACGGCTATTTATGATTAACCCTCGTGGACGTCAGCTGCCGCTCCATTGGTGAGTAAGGAATGGCAGCCAGCGAAACACGCAAAATAAAAATTGTCATCGCCTCCCGCTTGATACTTTGTCAGATAATAGTTTAGATGCTAATGTGATTAAAAAAAATGGCCAGCCGGTTGTATCTCGGTGGACCGTCAGCTGGTCACATGAACATGTAAAAAAAATATTTTCAGTCATCACATCCCATTTCATATACTTTGTCAGTACGTTTGATTTTTTCCTTTCGCCTTAATTTATTCGCCAAAAAAAAAACGACAAGCCGTTTTTGTATTTTTACTAAACGGCTAACGGCTTTATCAGGGTCGTTATTTATAAATATTATAGTTTATATTTGGATTATGCCTACTTTTATTTATGATTAGCTTATAAAAGAATATCAATTGACTCTTACTTGTCACTGTTCGTTTTCATCATCAACCATCAGCAATCAATGGGAGATTACTCAATCTCCCAACACAATAAAAAAAAGATAACTTAAAAATAAATCGAATTTAAACTATCGTGAGACATCATTATTAACTTAACTAACTTGGCGGTTTCACTCTCGTACTTTTAGTCACTCGCGCGACATGTTTCGGAGAGCCTAGGTCTCCATTTTCAAGCACTAACATTACCTGAGTGAGTAGCGGTCACGACGGCAAGGACGGACGGGGGACGATGTTAGTGCTTGAAAATGGAGACCTAGGCTCTCCGAAACATGTCGCGCGAGTGACTAAAAATACGTGAGTGAAACCGCTTAGTTAACTTAAAAATAAATATCTAATATACACAACGTAAATTGATAGCCTATATTAATCAAGTAAATATTATTTTGTTAGGAATCGAACTTTATTAAAAACGTAGAAATGCGCATGTTAGAAAACTTTTATTTTTATATTTCAAATGAAGCTTTCTCAAACATAAGTGGAAATATTGTTATTATTTTCGTAATAATAGGCTGCGAAACACCGTGTTAAGCGCGTCAGAAACAAATCAACTTTCTGCAGTTATTTAGTCTTTGGCCACAAGAACTCCAAGTTTATTGCACTTGGGCTCAGCACAAGCCTACAGATTACAAGGAAGGCACAGAGCGACGAGCGACACAGCCTCCTCGTCCCAAAGCTAGCACGCGACTGCCGGCGTGCCGGCCACGTCGTTTTCGAGCCACATACGCACGAAATGTTGAATAATATTCGATTTCTTTAAAAAAATATGTTTTTTTAACATTATGAAACGTTGCATTTGTAGTGCCTGTTAAAACATTTATTCTAGTTTACGAATCGAATAAACCATACGTTTAGAAGATATAAGCAAAGTTAGTCGCAAAACGGCCTGTCGTAATGTTCCTTTTATGGAGAAACTATAAGTTACAGGGAAAAAGTCAAACGTTAGGAATGTTGTACATAAAATGTAGATTCATATATATTTTTTCATAATTTTTTGTTGAACCGTTAAGAAGATATATACTCTAGAAAGTAAGAGTTTACGGCCAAAAATAGCGACTAGCGCCTTAATATGGATCCTATCATCAGATCAGAACTAGATTAATATGGGACCACTATTTACTAATTACTAACAATATTCTATGGACATTAATGGTTCGAAATAAAGATTTAATTAATTAATCATATTTTAACAGCGATATTGTAGGCCATAATAATTGTGTTATTTTGTCTGTTTTTGCGCGTGACTTGAAATTATTTGAGAATCATCGTGTAGTAACAATAACATATGCTATAATATCCCATTAATACTTAAGCTACCCGCTTAAGGCTTAAAACGCACTGCGATTATTTTCTTGCGGTTTCAGTCTAATTTCTTGCGATTTTAGTCGCAAGTGCATGCGCTTATGAAGCATGCCGTATGCCTACATAACATTTTTTTTTTTGCGGTCCTGAAACCGCAAGAAATTAATCCTGCGTTCTAAGCCTTAACCTTTTAGACGCCTTGTCAAACACAAAAGCGATATTCGCAAATTGCGGAGGTCTTTCTCTTTTACTCCAATGAAAGCGTAATTAGAGTGACAGAGAAAAATGCCCGCAATTTGCAAACTTCGATTTTCGCGGTTATATGTAGCCCTGGACGTTTCTCGTAGTAGCCACCATTCTAGAAGCTACATTAGTTCACCCCGGGTTGATGTCAACTCTTGAGTGCCTCACGAAGTGTATCGTATACATATTTAAATTGTAGAGCGGATGTGCTCTCATGCCAATTTCTTTGTCTCTATTCTATGCAAAAATAGGACGCATATAGATAAGCTACATTCTTCAATCTAAATAAACAGAAGACTGCTGTTGAGGATTGGTTAATTTGGTTTTATTATTCAATTTAAATATATTGTTTTTGTTCCACGTCTCTGTTACATGATAAGCATAGAGGGGTGCTTCTGTACGATTTTGTACTGCGTTTTGATTCTTCATTACTATCACAACATTATTGGCCGTTTTATAAAAGCAAACAGGACCATTTGTGGCAAGAATAGCAGAAGCACGGTGCTACAAGATGACCGAAAATGATTTCACCATTTATACGCAGTTCATCAATAATGTGGGAATGGTGATGAAGCGATTGGTGCGACTGAATAATCCCATAGAACTACCCAGGTGACGCTATTTCCCACTAGTTCATTTCGTAATCCATTTTCCATAAACCAAGTGGCATAGTTATATGGCATTCATACAATAACTATACTTTCGTATACAATGTTTGATCTGGTTTTATGTGGCCTCTTTATGGGGCTTATAGTTTTCCATTTGTCTGTTGGTTTGATTTTACCAACCTACCTACATATATTTATATGTATAATAATAATAATAAAACGCGTATAGAGTTTTTATAGGATATAACGTAATTTTGTTTGATATTATACTATTAAGTACCTATATTGTCGGCAAACAAGCGTGCATCCCACCTGGGGCCCATTTCTCGAATGGTATTAGACTAATATCATTAGTCAACGAACTGACAAATCCTATGGGTTACCATGGCAACACAGTAATAATATTAGACTAATACCGTTCGAGAAATGGGCCCCTGATGGTTAGTTAGAAATAGCTAATATTGTCTTCGGTTACCGCGATAGTTACTCATGAAATAAAACTATGAAAACGGATTATATCGCGTATATTGAATTTATAATACATCCCGACGTTTCGAACTCTTTACAGCGTTCGTGGTCAACGGGTGACATCAGACTTTACCCGTTGACCACGAACGCTGTAAAGAGTTCGAAACGTCGGGATGTATTATAAATTCAATATACGCGATATAATCCGTTTTCATAGTTTTTTTAGAAATAGCTACTTATTTTTGCGTTTATATACTAAGATTGCCCATTACCGAATATACCTACAATATAAAAATCGTTTTTGTTACCTATCAAACAATTTATCCAATGATCGAACTGCGCCAACACCTAAGTACGTATCGTAACAAAAAACTGTTTATTTCGTCCCTCGTGACCCTCGTCAGGTAGACGAGATCCTTGTTATATTTGTTATCAGTATTTAATTGAAATAATAAATCGGCCCGGTTCAACGCCCAGCCGTCTTAATGATGAAATAACTTTGAAGGTTGTATCGCGGCATTGGACAGGACAGGTACATGCCCTCTGGGTAAAAAAACTACGAAATGGTTTTGCGGAACTGTCAGTCTAAGGTGTTCGACCTATGGTACCCGTGTTTAATGGTCACCTAATCGCCTAATCTGGTGCCTTTGAACTGGGTAAGGCGGACGGTGGTCTTCGAACTCTTTTAAGCGGTGTTAAATTTCTCGATTTTGAATTTCGACGGTTGTCAGGTCCAAAAATACTCGAAATACAATAAAACGAACCAATATTAGGAATTTATAATTAAGTTCTACTCAGTATTGTAAAATTTGTAAGGCAAGCACTTTGAAAACATTTATCATGTCTTGTAAATAGCAAAAAAATGTTATAAAGAACTGAATGAGTTGCATACGAACTAAAAGGCTTCAACTTTAATAGTATGAGATTAGAGTATACGAATTTTTAATTATTGAGGAAATTTAATTATTCAGAATATCGAATGCTTTTTCATTTCTCATGCTCTGAAAGAGGGTCATTGTTGTTATAAAAGGTGTGCAGAAAATCATACGTCTCTGCACTAGTGCATTTTACGTTCCAGGTACAATTTTTTTTACGATAAGCAATTGTAATTTGGGTTTAAATGAATTTGTTATAAAATTTCCGTTCTGATATTTAACTCCCCATTCCATAAATAACGATACTTTTGTCTAAATTGTTAATTGAAAGGCTCAAGAAATACTATAAAAATGTATACTTAGTCATGTTTTTAAAAACCACATGCATTTTACATTCCTCGTATTCGAAATGAAAAGTAGAGTGTTTAACTCGGGTGACAGGCATCATTTCACCCTCGGACTATTGGCGCTCTCACTGCGTTCGAGCGCCAAACAACCTCGGCAGGAATGAGTGTCTTTCATCCCTTGGTTAACAATCTACTATTCCACTTTCTGAAGTTTCTGATATATGATAGCGTTCACACCTGTATATTGCTCTATTTTACGTTCTAAGGTGGGTCACAAATCAATTTGCTCGATTGTACAGTTACGAAACGGCACAAATTTTACCGTTAAATTAGTTTAATGTTTGACACTATTTTTTAAGCGTTAAATAGGTTTGGTAAACATTGCAATAGGAACAAGTTTAAGTAGTAGTTTTCCTTACGAGTGCAGACTTTGATCGAGAACCGAGCAAGCAATAAAAAAGGTCCTATAACAGAATCACGAGCGAAACAAGTTGTTTGAGTTTAATATCTAGAGCACACCGATGGATTCCAGGCACGAGAAGTAAAAAATGATGATCACGCGTGCACATAATATAACTTTTCACCTCAGTAATGAGATCATAATACTACAGAACTTACTACTAAAGTATACTACCAAAAAGATACTAACAAATAATAGTAGTTTATGCAACTGATACATAATGAGAGGCCTTAAAACACGTGTGGTTTTATGAAACGAGCGTTACGGGTTTCATAATAGAATTTCACAAGTGTTTTAAGGCCTAATTTATTTACAGTTGCATACACTACTTTATCTACACACATATCATAAGTACCTACTCTTATACTCTAAGATGGGTTCAGAAGCCGTAGGGAAATTACCTGCATTGCTACGAGTGCTACCTGTAAAATATCTAAAGACTATAGATATTAACATAATGCAATATAAATAAAAGTTATTGAACCGCTTCTAGTTCATAATCCTAGATATTAAACACGCGTGCTTTTTCATTATAATAAATAAAACTTGTTAAAGAATGAATGATAATCCGATTGACTTAAGAAGGTAGCTGATTGCTAACTTGCTAATAATATGTATGGAAACGGAGCCTTCTTAAATTTGTCGAGTAGATTATTTTACAACACGGCTGGCGGGCGCCGGCGCCCCGCCGACCGCCTGCCGCGGCATGGAGACTGTATAAAGGAGCCCAATCTCTATGTATGAAAAGTGTCCATCAAAAAACAGTAATTAGGCGGCGCCACCATACACCGAAATACTACCAAAAACAACCTACGTAATTTGGTCGGGTTATATGTTGCCTTATATGGTTCATGTTATACTCATGTCCCAGAGCCTAACTAGCGCCACCGGAGAGATACTATTATTTAAAGCTTAACGCGGTCACTTTTACAACAATTCTGCCATAAGAGATTGCGATCCTTTCTATACCATCCATAGCCGCGGCCCGCGGCCGCCCTGCCAGCGGCAGGGTCGGGGCGCGGCAGGCAGTATCCGCAGTATGACAGATTTTAGACTTTTACTTACTAACTGTTTTAACGATAAAAAATTTATTAATATGGTTTCTTTTTTTTTCTTCGCAAGTGTGTTGAAAAACGTCGTATGAAACGCGTGTGTATTGCCATTACACACAAGGTAGCACACTTGTATCACAATGTACTAAAGTAGGTAGTTTAAAATACATCGCTTCATTATTACGTTTATAACGTTACTCGCATTCGTCGACTATTTAATTACCCCATTAAGGCCTCTCGTAAAGTTGCATAATGTTAAATTTTATGTAAATGATAAATTCTTGTAAGCCCCCCAGACTGTGACCTTGAAAGGTCAGTGAGCTAGATGCGTCAGCACAGAAATATGGTGCCGAACTCGTGGAAGTCAATGGCCATCAGTGGAACACGTGCGTATTTCGAAGAAACCTTTGCATAATTAATTTTTATACATAAATAGGCATGTGTATCAGAGGGCCTACCGCGAACCCTGAAGTTCGCAAATTGCGGGCATCTTTTGTACATAAATAGGCATGTGTATCAGAGGGCCTAACGCGAACCCTGAAGTTCGCAAATTGCGGGCATCTTTTGTACATAAATAGGCATGTGTATCAGAGGGCCTACCGCGAACCCTGAAGTTCGCAAATTGCGGGCATCTTTTGTACGTAAATAGGCATGTGTATCAGAGGGCCTACCGCGAACCCTGAAGTTCGCAAATTGCGGGCATCTTTCTCTTTAACTCCAATTAAGGCATAATTAGAGAGACAGAGAAAAATGCCCGCAATTTGCGAACTTCGGGGTTCGCGGTAGGCCCTCTAAACATCTTACTTGATAACGCTTGTATCTCGGACGAGACTTACGGTAGGCGCCTCCAAGGCGCATAATGAAGGTGATGGTGAAAATATGTGGCTTTCCATTTGCAATAATTAAGGACGTTTCAATCAGACTTTCAGTTGAAATTTCAGATGGAAACTTCCTTATTGCACTTGAAGCATAAGAACCCGGAGCGGCGGAAAGCGCCGAAATTTTAAAACGTAATAAATATAAGAGCCTCGGTAGAGAGTATCATTTCGTTCCATTTGGAGTTGAAACTCTAGGTCCATGGGGTCCCAGCGCGCATAAGTTGTTTGCAGAAATCGCGAAGCGTCTGGTTGACGTAACTGGTGACCGAAGAGCTGGCGGCTTTCTCGCACAACGTATCAGCATTGCGATACAGCGGGGAAATGCCGCCAGCATCCTTGGTACAATGCCTCAAGGGCCTATTTTAGATTTAAGCTAGTTATTAATTTCGTTTACGTAGTACCACTGTATATATCTTGAACCCTTTTGTGATGGAAAGCCACATATTCCTTGTCAACGCGTAAAGCGCCAATTAGACAGTTCAAGAACTTACATGCAATATTCGATACCTACATTGGTAACTACAGAGTACAATGAATAGGGTATTTGACACGTTGCATTTTATAATTAAATCTAGTTAAATATATAGAAAATGAGCAATTTATAACAATAAATTGGAAACATAAAAAATATATGGGAATAATAAAAAAATACAAGACCTCAAGTTTCGAAAAAAAAACTTTTTTTTATAACTTTCAAATAGGAAAAAATAACGGTACCATTCGATTCGTTACATGTTATTTAAAAAATATTGTATAGCAACAATATACATAAACGCAACATTTCACCGACAGAATCGCAATTTTTCTTGTTTTCCATACGTCGAAACGACTTCTAAGCAAAAAGCGGCTTCTAAGTAGTTTTTTTTTTTTTGTTTTTTACTGAAAATTTAACAAGAATTACATCAATAAGTACCTTAATCTAATGTTTCGCCAAACTGTGAAACAGTTTGTTGGCGGTAAGTGACACAGTGAAGTGACGTCACGATGTGTTGCCACTCTCAGCGTTTGCTCAGTAAAGTGGCGATGCCAGACTTTGACCATCATTTGTGACTTTTGTATTGCTTTAAGACAATAGGTCCTACCGTCCCATACAGACATTTGATCCTCAAAACAAACCTCATCGACTACCCTATTCAGTCGAGCGACCAAATAACGCATTGTAACGAAAATCGCATGCTGCCTAGTTCTTGAACCGTCTAAATTGCATTAGGTATATCAACATTAGGTATTTCGTGTATTAGTGACGATACTAAGACGGGAGATTATGTTACTGTTTGAATTTATTTTGCCTCTGGGCATACTGAACATTCAAACGTGTTTTACATATGCTTACCAATCGCTAATGTGTACTCTTATTGAATTACCGCTTACTCGTAGATAGACAGGTTAATAAGGGCAGTTTACTCAGTTTAGGTATAGTGTCAAAGAAATAAATAAATCTACTAAGAACATTAGGCAGCCGTATAATAAAACGGCGTATAATGTGAGATATGATGGACGGACCGGCGCGCGCAGTTAGGCACCATTATGCATGCGTCCGCGGCAGTGAATATCAAATCGGCCGTTTACCATGTTGTATAACAAGAACACTTCAACTTCATCACTAAGGCCCCATTCGTACGAGAGCTTAAAAAGCGTTGCGTGTGCGACCCATAAGCGATATCTCTTTATCGCTCTTACTTATGGGTGCGTCGCACACGCAACGCTTTTTAACGCTTTTTGTGAGAAGTTTGTCGTTCAAGGGTGTCGATGCCGAATGCCGAAGCCGATGGCCTAGGGCTATGGTTGACTCTCGCCCTTGCCCCTTGGCGAAGCCCATGTTGTCGTTCCATCATGTCTTAGATTAGGATAGGTATGACGCAGTCTGGACTTCTGGACTACCTTACCAAAACCTTACCTTTACGAAAACTTGTATCTTGTAGAGGCAGTGATTTATAGTAATTGTAATTCGTTGATCATGGTGATGGCTCCAGCCATTCGTTTTGATTCAGTGGTTTTAGGGGGCGTTTTAAAAATAGTATAATCGCATTTGCAGGTATATATATATTTTTTAATTTTAGTGTCAAAAATAACACACACAAAAACAAACTTCCTTTTGGGACGATGATTCACTTATTTTAAGTGTGCACGTTCTAATTCAATCTAATAAAATTATGAGAAATAGAAGGACCGACGAAATATCCAGGGAAGAAAGTAGAAACTATGTTAGTGTGGAGAAGCGGCCGTCCACTTTCCTCTTGATAAATACAATTACGTGAAGTTGTGCAAAAATAAAGCGAAAAATTAATGAGATTTTAGACAAACATACAGCGACTAAAGTGAATGAAACAGTTATATCGAAATCAATTTTGAGCTCGCCGTCCGCGGTCACATTACAATTTCAAAATATAGTATTTTTTGTAGTCTCGTTCATCGAATATGTATTACCTTGTTGTCACCTTTAGTTTATGCCTACTTTGTTGAAAAACAGCCAAAATTCTGACGCTAGACGCTACAGTTTTAGAATGATGTTTATGTAACCTACGAATATATATTTTTTCACCGCACTAGCTGGTAAAGGCTCTCTTGATTGCTCAAAAACTCAATAAACAAAAGGTCAATAAACTGCAAAAATTAGTTATTAATCAAGTTATACCTACTGCATGTGACATAAGTACGTTACGTTAGTTAGTAGTTAGTTTGTACCTAACAATATCTGCTTTCGAATTATTTGCGAAATTAATATGTTTTCCGTAAACCAAATTAATCAAAGTAATCGATTTCATTTAAAAGTTCGTGTGGTCAGAATTTTTCTGGGCCCATAACCTATACTACTATTATATAAAGTTTATTAACATGGTAAATGAAAATGATCGAAAGGACTAATTGAGAGTTCGAATTAGCATTATTAATATGCTAACACAAACAGTACCTATAGGTACCTATTATACTCCCTAGTAAAAACGTAAATTCATATTTTTATCGTGTTATAGTCGGTGCAACGTAAGAATTGATATTAGACAGTTATAAATTGACCCTTGTATAAGTATATGAAGCTATCAATTAAACAGTAGCTCTCAGAACCCTAAATAAGGCAAAACGTCGATTCCCATAAAGGTTTCATGCTTAACTGTCTCAAAACTGGCTGTTAATTTTTCTTAACAACACGCTAATTGGGTACACTACTTTCTGAAAACTCCTAAATTTAAGGTCCTCATCATTATCAAATGTGTATATGACTCAAATATCCGTTCTTAGGTAGGTTGCGCCGGCGCCGACTATACCCGCATACCGTCAGCGTCAATGATAATCTCTTACAAGCACCGTCCTTAACACAGTTTACAAACTAGCCATTTGTAAACTTTATTGCAATGTGATAACGTCTACTAAACTAAACAGTTTATTTTCTTATGCCTCCTCTACACGATGGGCCATCATACTGGCCCACTAAGATGGGCTAGAGAGGGTAGTGGTTTCGGATTGCTTATAGCGCAGCGTTATGGCGATGGGATAGCTACGGTGTCGGTTTTTCGTCCGCACATCAAGGGTAGTGGGCCAGCGATAGAGCGTATGCATCTACACGTGGCCGATTCCATTGTGCGTGCTCTCAACCATCGCATGGCCATCTCGCTGGTCCAGCGCTGGGCCGTCGTGTAGAGGGGCCATTAACTGTTAGGCCATAGTGCTTCAAATAAAAGTCGCAAGGCCTACAAAAATATTTCCTTTATGGACTTTATTAAACACGTATTAGGATTAAAAGCAGAATGTATTAGATTTAATCAATTTTGTCACCTGCTGGGTTCAGACTTCTAATCCTCGTGGGTTTTGCCATAATCTACCATTTTCTAAGAGCTTTATAACAAAGAGATATGGCTCTGGCTCTGTATGAAGAGACATTACTGTGGAAAATACTATTGAGCGCGAACTTGTAGATACTTGGAAAAGTATTCGAGTGTGGCAGATACTTTTGGCGCGTTGTTTAATCCGCTACAACTGGTATTGCTGCTGACCTGACTTTACTTAATTATACCTATATCTAGGCATCGTATTACAACATTCCGGCACGTCTCAAATGACCTATATATTGGGGCATCGAACTTTGGACTAGATAGGTCACCTTAGTCTAGATCAGTCTAGTCTAGTTACTTTACATACTCAAGGTGACCACACAGGTAGGCAGCTCGGCAGGACACGATCTTGAATGGAATGATATTTGGAATTCAACACATTATAAGATCAGTCTAAAAATAAACTTTAACATAAACGACTTCTTAAAAGGGTACGCCATAATTTGATAGATTTCATCAGATATACTACATGATCAAAATGTCGCTTTTCAAGACAAGAATTTAAATACAATAAAAAAAACCGAAAACTATTACTCTTAGGTGGGCCGAACACATTTCAGAAAAAGGTCACTTCTGAAAAGCTCTTTTTATTCTTTCTTTTCCATTATTAGTTTTTACGTCTTTCGGACCAGAGGAGAAGTCGGTTTCAGTCAAGTCGAACTCACAATGAATAGAGCCAAGACAGTTGATGCCCAACCATGCGAAAGATGGGCAGGATATAACATTAGATATTTGTCGACAGGTACATGTACTTTGGTTGGGCTAGTAAGTACCCTTCGACAACAGACAGGTAAAATTAAAAAAAATAAAAATAAGCTTAAAGGAAATTACTACAAATTGTATAAGTCATGTAAAATACTTCCTATACATCAAAAGGTGCAATATAGGATACCAGTAGAAAATTGTTTTGATGATAAATTTAAGGTGCTGAAACAAAGTAGATATAAGTAGAACCAAGAACATAAGGCTTAATAAAAATTGTACAAAACACTGCTAAAAACTATTATGGCAATAGGACTAATTTGTTTTTGATACCAATTTTATAACGAAATTAACTACCTAAGAGAAGAAAATAAATGTAGTATGGCTAAATTTAAAAATGAGTTAAAAAAAACGTTATTGGAAAAGATACCCTAATATTAAAACTGTAAACTATATTTGTATTTACCTTAATTAGTTGTTAAAATAGTTTAAAAGGTGTAGTGACAATTAAACAAAAAGATAAAATAATATATCTTTTTTAATTTAGTTTTTTAAGTGCATAAATGTGTAAAATGTAAAAATGAGCGCTATCTCGCCAGCAAACTGCAATCGCAGTTTGGCGAGGAATATAATTATAAGAAAATTGTTGTGTTGTACTTTGTGATAAATAATAAAAAAAAAAAACGATCGACGTGTCGCCAACGCCTGGAAGCTCTTCCATTCCTCCTTGAAGACGCTAATCAAGGGCAATCTTCCACTCTCTTTAAAGCGCACTTGTCGACATGTGTATGCTCCCATACAATAGTTATTTGTTATACAAGGGTGCAAAGTTGTATTTTACCCGCGAGTGTGGAATTGAAACACGAGCAAGCGAAAGGATTCTATAGTTGGTTCTAAAATAGAATCCCGAGCGTAGCGAGTGTTTTAACACACGAGAAGTAAAATACATTTGCACCCGTGTGTAACACAAAACTTTTCCCCTCACTATAGCGAGGAAAGTGCAACATCCACAGGCGTTAGATCATCTTCTTCAACTGGAATCACTCATTTTTTTACGATATTATAACAAAAAACTCTGGAAATTCTGTACTTTTACGTGAGAAGTTTTTAAGTAAAATTTTTGTTGACAATTTTGACATTTCTGACGTATGAAATGTCAATGATGCGTTTTGAAATTGCATCGACTTCACTTGTGCGTTCAGAATTATATTTAACATTATGGAATTTTAAGGTTTATGACATAAAATCATTAAATAAAGCTAAATTTGGTATTTTTTATTAGATTCTCAAACCATTTATTTAATGATAATTAATATCGAACGAACCATTATCATGAGCGTTTTACGTTTTGTTATCTGTCAAGCTACTTAAACACGCTCAATCCAAGGTCAAATTACTTTCCCCACTAGTGGATAAAACGCGTTTTTCCCCGCTTGTATTGAAGGATAAACGACAACTTTCCGAGCTAGTGAGGGGAAAAATATTTTTTTTTGTTTTTTAGGGTTCCGTACCCAAAGGGTAAAAACGGGACCCTATTACTAAGATTCCGCTGTCCGTCTGTCCGTCTGTCCGTCTGTCTGTCCGTCTGTCCGTCTGTCACCAGGCTGTATCTCATAAACCGTGATAGCTAGACAGTTGAAATTTTCACAGATGATGTATTTCTGTTGCCGCTATAACAACAAATACTAAAAACAGAATTAAATAAATATTTAAGTGGGGGTCCCATACAACAAACGTGATTTTTTTGGCATTTTTTTGCATAATGGTACGGAACCCTTCGTGCGCGAGTCCGACTCACACTTGGCCGGTTTTATTTTTGCTTCAACTCATTGGTAAATGGTGTCCCTAAATGGGTGTCGTCACATGGTCTAAATTCAGTATTCTTTATAGCAGAATACACACATTGTTTATGGATTGCGCTGATAGATTTTTACCGAGCGTTAGCGAATTTCCAAGTTGCTTTCGCTTTCGTATATTCTCCTCTACAGGTCGCAATTCTCGACCGATTCTCGTGAAATTTTGTGAGTAGGTTCGATGATTATATACAGGTGTAACAAAAATAGTGGGGTTCCGTTTAAGGGCATATTCGGTAACGTGTTCTGCTGATTAGGAACAATTTTTGCCCTTTGTATGGAGGGTTGGCCGTCTAAGACTTTGACGACCTGCCCCATAGAAACAAATCAAATCCAAATGAACGTCGTTAAATATTTATCATTCAAAATCATCATTTAAAAGTCAATTGTACTAGTTAACATAAGGAAACAACTCAAAATTTGTAGTGTTAGCCGTTCGAATAAAAAAACCGCAAATCGATGTACAGGTTAGCCGTTTAGCACACGCATACTAGAGGTCAAAACAAAATTTTTGACCCGCAGTTCCTAAAAAAAATTCCCTTAGGAGGGGAGTTCTGAAACATTAATTTAATTGTATGGAAAAAAAATGTGAAAACCTATCGTGTATTATATCATACGAAAGGGCTTTTTGAGGCGATTCGAAAAATATACCTCATCATTACATTTCAGCCATTTTTTTTAAATTAAAATAAAAAGAATTTTCAAAATATACCAAGTTTGGGCTCCTCCAGATACGATATAGCTGATTTTTTTTGTACAATATACCACAAATAATACGCGATACTCTCATATCCAACCCCAAGAAAGCAATTTTAAAAATAATATCATTAACCTCTCTAATACACACACACACATCCTCACATCCTTCATCATCCTTCATTATCTCATTATCCTTTTACACAGGTAGCCTTTGGGTTAGCTATACCCAAATAGATTAGATTAGATTAGATATATTTATTTCTTAAAGAAAAAGGCAGAGTATTTTACAAAAAGGGATAAAACTAAGGCTTTCACCAAAAGATCGTCAACTTAAGATTAGAACAGAAATCAAATAATAGAATATAAAATTAATAAATAAAACAAATGTCACAAAAAAAGAGATGTCAATGTATACATAGCTACGGCCAACCTAGGTTTTGTCGAATGTCAAGAACAAGAAAAAAAAAATAACAGAAAACAAAAATATTTACAAAAAAAATACTAAGATATAAAGTAACTTCATCAGAGTTTACATCAAAATAAAAATATATTAAATGTCAGCGATCTTAATAGCTAGAATATTAATGGCAATGTCAATTCATATCAAATTAAATTAAATGTCACAATAATAAAATAGGTATAAAATCAATATAAAATTATAACATAATAAATTATTTCTGACTATATTCTTTAACTGAATATAGCGACATTTCTATTAAAAGTTCTTTCAGTTCGTGTGCAAACTTGTCATTGGAAGTTTCTTTTCTGAGGCTGGCGGGTAGTCGCTCGTATCGTATATTAACGCTCTACGAGTGGTGTACAACAACGCCTTCAGAGTGCTGGTTGGGCTGCCTAGGTTCTGTAGCGCCTCCGCCATGTTTGCGGAGGCTCGAACCGATGGCTTTGCAGCAATTATACCCAAAAAAGCGGCCTCACTACTGCGCAGAACCAGGGATAGCACAAACAGCATTCTAACGATGATTGCTGATCAAGTTTGTTGTCCAATAATGATAACCTTAATTAAATTAATTAAGTCTAATATAACTTTTAAGTATTAACATAGTTTTTAAGCCTTATGATATGTAATACTAACACAATGGGATCATATTATCTTGAAAATAAATAACTGAATTGAATTAACAATTTTATTTTTTATTTTTTAATTTTACATATATCGTTGTCGGGTACTCAGAACTCAGCCTTCTTGAGCTTACTGTGGTGCTTAGTCAATCTGTGTAATAATGTCCTATAATATTTATTTATTATTTAATAAATTTAATTGTTCTGTCTGTCTGCAAGTCTGGGGAAAGTTTTCCGAACTTCAATCAACCTAATAAACATTTAATAAGACTAATGTCAGTGTTCTAGTGACACATCCGTTTTAGCGACGAAGGAAATAAACTCGTGGGTAGGTATGCTGTTCTAGTATGTAAGCTACTAGGGATAAGCAACATAATCGCTTAAGCAACATTGGCTTAAAGGATATCCAGTCATGTTTAAGAGATTACAGTAGATAAATACCCAACTGCACAATAACATACAAATTTTATTTACTTCATAGTAACACGTTTAATGTGCCGCGTTGACGCCGCAGACCGGATAAATGTGTAGCAAAACTGGTCGTCCGGAAAACCTCCACCCCTAAAGCACAAAAAGTACAAAATATTAGGTACATATTGCATAACGAATCGCGATTTACGATGGAAAGTCAAACGCGCGGCTCACGCTGCCCAGTCCACGCTCGCAGCTCTAAAGAACGACCGCTCGGCCTAGCTACGTGCGAATTTTCCGGACACATTTCAAAATTTGAATTTCGAACATTATATTTTTTTATATCCGCTCTCGAAAATTTGCCACTATTTTCAAGTGGATTCTAATGACAATTGTTTTCTCGTTGTTTTTTTACGACGAAATGGTAAACAAAGATCATAGACATTGATAAGGTTGTACTTGTCGCCTAAAAATAAACTGTCTACCCTCACTCACTGGCTGAAAGAGTGCTGATGACAGTGATGACTGAACAGAAATAAAACGCGGTTTAACAAAATGGCGATTTCGAAAATTAGATTAGTGTTTAGGGGGTGTATACAGTTAGTTTGTATTGCGTGTTTGATAATTCGGACAGAATCGATTGAAAGTGAAATTGTGCTAGTGGACAAACTAAATTATTCTAATAAAACGTTAAATACGATTGCTGAAGAGATCTGCAACGTTTTCACGGTAAGAAATATTTTACGTAGGTAAGGTACCTACTTATTACTTACTTCGCTTGCTCAGCGATCCGAAGTGGATCTTGGCCTCCGATACTAGGTTTCGCCATTCGTTCCTATCCTGTGCGATCCGACGCCATTCAGCCGCCTGGATGTCACATAGGTCCATCTGGACCTTATCGATCCACGTAGGTACCTACATAATTAATATTATTATTTCTCATTAATCAGATTTATCACCGCGTCATTCTATTTGATCATGTTTTACGTCATCTATGAATGAATGGAAGTAAAATGTGACGTAAATTAAAAACAAATAAAATTACAATTTGTTCACAGTCAATACGGTTAGGTAGTAGGTACTTATAGAGTTCGCCTACTCAGAAATTGAAACAATTTGTATGGATGACTCATCTATCGGTATTGCAGGTACATGACTATCCTGTAGAATTAAATAAAATAAAAAATTAAAAAAAATATTATTGGACAATTTTACACAGAGCGTTATCGATATAGTCCACAGTAAGCTTAAGAAGGCTATAATTAATTATATATAAATAATTATATACCTATAGACAAAGTCCATAATAAACACTCAAATAAATGCCCTTACCAGGTTCGAACCCGCGGACCTCCCGCTTTGTAGGCAGGGAAGGGTCACTATCTACCTATCCTTAACTGAAATAGATGACATACCTATATTAAAGAAAAAGTAACGAAGCCCAACAGTGGTGAAGGCCGGATTCGAACCGGCGTCTTTAGCAATTGGGCTAACGCCTTGAACCCGGCCACCCCGCCACCATTTATCTAATAAAATAATTTGATTTGTTCCCAAAAGTTGTGCACTATATCCTGTCAAAAATTTTCATTACACATTATTAGACTAAATTTTTTTGACAGAATTTAAAATTTCATTGCGATATCAAAATATACATATAAAAGGGATTTAGTTAAAGTAAGGGCAATTTGTTGTTTTGTAAGCGTTTTAACCACATCCCTTATATATTTCATAGTAGGTACTACAATCAAACAATTAAATTTCCGACCCATTTCGTATTACCTAGTCAAGTAACTACACCTATTTAGTAGTTAATACTTTAATAGTAGGTACAGAAACTTAAATAGGAGCGGCTAAGGTGCTCACAAAAATCTGAACACGTCAAAATTAGAGTGAAAATTTTTGAGCACCTCGGCCGCTCCGATATATCTGATGGCGACTGTACCACTACTGAAACTTCATAAACCATGAAAGACCTGAAAAATAAATTGTATTATTGGGTTAAAAATTTACTTTGCCGTTGTTCCTTGTTCATACATCGATGCAAGTTTTGATTAATTACAAAACAGATTAGTTTTGATTATTAAACATTTTCCAAAAACTCATTATAACCCACCGCACATAATCATGTATTTTGTGCATACTTATGACAAATAGATAATATAATTACTACCGAATTACAAAATTACGAACGAATTAATATTTGTTATAATTTAATAACCTACTCGTAAGTACCTACTTAAAACTTCTGTTTTTAGGGTTCCGTATACCCAAAAGGTAAAATGGCACCGGGATTACTAAAGAGTCCGCAGCGCTGTCTGTCTGTCTGTCTGACTCTCCGTCTGTCACCAGGCTGTATCTCATGAACCGTGATAGCCAGAGAAATGAAATTTTCACAGATGATGTATTTCTGTTGCCGCTATTATTACAACAAAATACTAAAAACAGAATAAAAATTAATATTTAAGTGGTGCTAGTGCTCCCATACAACGTGATTTTTTGCCGTTTTTGCGTAGTGGTACAGAACCCTCCGTGCGCGAGTCCGACTCGTTTTTGTTTGGTGTTCAAGATTATGACTTACAGACGGAGCGCTGGATGTAAAAAAAACATGATATTTTATAACGATTTAAATTATAATAGGTACCTATGTACAGGATGGCCTAAAATACGTGCTTGACAAAGAATTTTTCCCCTCACTAGCTCGGAAAGCCGTCTATTATCCTTTAAAACAAGCGGGGAAAAACGCATTTTATCCACTAGTGGGGAAAGTAATTTGACCTTGGATGGAGCGTGTTTAGGTAGCTTGACAGATAACAAAACGTAAAACGCTCATAATAATGGTTGGTTCGATATTAATTATCATTCAACAAATGGTTTGAGAATCTAATAAAAAATACCAAATTTAGCTTTATTTAATAATTTTAAGTCATAAACCTTAAAATTCCATAAGAAACGTTAGATTTTTTGTAATGATGTTAAATATAATTCTGAACGCACAAGTTGAGTCGATGCAATTTCAAAACGCATCGTTGACATTTCATACGTCAGAACAGAAATGTCAACATTGTCAACAAAATTTTTACTGTTCTTCTCACCGACTCACGTAAAAATCAGAATTTCTAGTGTTTTCTGTTATAATATCGTAAAAAAAATAGTGATTCCAGTGATGAAGATGATCTAACGCCTGTGGATGTTGCACTTTCCTCGCTATAGTGAGGGGAAAAGTTTTGTGTTACACACGGGTGCAAATGTATTTTACTTCTCGTGTGTTGAAACACTCGCTACGCTCAGGATTCTATTTTAGAACCACTCGCTTCGCTCGTGGTTCAACTATAGAATCCTTTCGCTTGCTCATGTTTCAATTCCACACTCGCGGGTAAAATACAACTTTGCACCCTTGTATAACAAATAACTATTTATGGTTTTTTCTTGCGTATATTTTTTACAAAATGACTTCAAAAATTTAAGATTGTACTTATGTAATCATTTAGCTAAAACAGAATTAACTTCAAAATATCCCCCTTTAGCTTTGATATACACGAACGCACACGTTTGTGAGAATTATCAACAATATACAGCAGTAAAAATGTTTTGTCAACGTATTTTTGGGCCATCTTGTGTACTTAATTGTTGTATTTGGTTATTTTGGACTATAGTTATTTAGAAAACGGAGCGTTTATATCTTAGGCGACCTTACTTTCATATATTTTTAACATGTACATGTTAAAAAGCAAAGTAAGTGTATGCAATCATGTGTCAGCAAAACGTAAAAAGGATGAAAAAAAGCGAAATTATGAAACAGCGCCTGCTCTTATACACCGCATGGTGCCATAATTCACTGTGTCACTTTTACACACAGGCGCGTTAATAAATGTAAGTATTTCATTTTCAAAACTGAAAACACTAGCCGTTATAAAATATTCCACTGAATTTCAAACTCCACCCCTTCCATGATGATAATAGTCTAGAAACAAGTTAGGCGTCCTCAATTAAAAAAAAGGCCAAGTGCGAGTCGGCCTCGCCCACGAAGGGTTCCGTGTCATTACGCATAAAACGGCAGAAAAATCACGTTAGTTATATGGGAGCCCCACTTAAATATTTATTTAGTACCTATTTGTTGTTATAGCGGCAACAGAAATACATTATCTGTGAAAATTTCAACAGTCTACCTATCACGGTTCATGAGATACAGCCTGGTGACAGACAGACGGACTGTAGAGTCTTAGTAATAGGATCCCGTTTTTACCCTTTGGGTACAGAACCCTAAAAATAAAGTTTTAATCCAACGAATGCAGAAAAATGCAGTTTTGATCGTGGCTGGCCTTAAGTTAATGAGATAATATCACGTCTATAAATAGCTCAATCAGGTTATTAAGAGCAACGGTCTTAGAAGTTATCTTACTCTAGGCACTGATGGGTATATTACTTGTACTAGCTCTAGGCTGGTTGTAATTAAACTATGGTAAAGTTGTGAGTAATCGACCCTCTCACCCGGACTCGGGCTTAAAAATGCTTGTGCTTAGACTGCATTCTCATTATTATTGTTTAATTTAAATATAGAATAGAACAGAAAAACATTTATTGCAAAAACCATCTACATACAGCACCACAAAAATTAAAAAGAAAATCTTATTCACTAAATACTTAAAACTATGTACCTATTGTCTATTGCTAAAAGTAACATGCAATAATGCTGCTATATAGAGGCTACAAAAGGACACCCACTCAGCATATGCTCTAGCAGATATATGCTACAGCGCTGGTCTTTCGGGGAGCCCAGGGCCAGAAGATAGCTCAGAACAGAAAAGGCAGTGACAAGACATCATTTAACAACTAACAATAGTAAGAATTAACATAACTGAATCAGATGCATGGAAAAAGTGCAAGTGAGTGAGTTGGCAATATCTGAATTTATCTATACAGATAGAAGTATGTATGTAATTAATGTTAATACTACATATAAGAAGACTACTCGAATAAACAAATTCTTAAATTAATAATATGAAATAATTTCAGGTTAGTAGTTCATACATATAAGATATCCATCATAAAATCACATCAGAAATAAATAGAAAACGATGAAACTAAAATGTACAGAACGCGCGCGAAGAACACGGTAATTGTATTGTAAGCTAAAAGATATAGTCTAAATTTAAGTTTAAATGTGAATAAAGTTTTGGAGTTAGTGCGTATTGGAGGGGGTATGTTGTTTCAGCATTTCGTAGCAGGGAGTAGCGAAAATTGCCACGAAATGCTGCTGAACTGCCGTGTCTCGGGCAAAGAAGTCGAATGGCTTCTCTAGTCGGGCGGGTGGAAAACTTTAATGTGCTAAAGAGGTAAAGCGGTTGTTGAAAATGGACAACACCGAAAAGCAGAGACGCAAAATGCAACGAACGTCGTGCATCCAATGTATGTATAATTCCAACTCTTTATTTTTTTACATTGTAGTAATGTATGTACCTATCTACTTAGTGCTAAGTTCTTGAAGGCACACTGCCTGGTGGGCCAGTGATAAATGCATTTAATTTTTTTTTAATAAATAATTATTTTTTATGTTTTTAAATAAAAATTATAATTAGAATTTGGGATAAAGAAATAAATTTTACGTTTTAAAAATTAAATCATCAAGATGTCGTCCGTAGCGGTTGCGGCACTCTTCCAGTCTTGCTTGTAAATTTTCAAAGCCTTTCGTTAGAAGTTGCGGAGATATTGATTGGATTTCTTGACGAATATTTTCCTTTAATTCTGCTGTGGTTGTCGGATTATTGGAGTACACTTTACTCTTCAAGTAACCCCACAAAAAGAAGTCTGCTGTCAGGGCTCCTGGGGGGCCAAGCAATGTCACCTCGCCTCGATATCAATTTTTGAGGAAACATTTCACGCAAAACTTCCAGGGTCACGTTACTTGTATGGCAGGTGGCCCTGTCTTGCTGAAACCATGTGTTGTTGTTGTAACCATACGATTCGTGAAGTTTCGGAGCCAGGAAATCTCTTAACACGAAAGTCTTGTTAAGTTTTTCAAAATTTACAAGCAAGACTGGAAGAGTGCCGCAACCGCTACGGACAAAATCTTGATGATTTAATTTTTAATACATAAAATTTATTTCTTTATCCCAAATTATAATTATAATTTTATTAAAACATAAAAATTGATTATTTATTTAAAAAAAATTAAATGCATTTATCACTGGCTCACCCTGTACAAATCAACCTACCCCCAAACTAAGCAAAGCTAATTTACAGAACTTTGTATGCAGGGGGGGTGCCTTTTCTCTGCAGCTGACTGCACTGCTGAGCTGTACTATGGGTGCTAGGCGACGATATACATACTTAATAAAATTATTTTAAAACGGGTCACTCACGTATTATTAAGCCGAATAGCTCGACATGTTTCGATCCAATTCGATTTAGGTAGCTACCTAGGTTACATCTCGGAAAAATTCTTTTAGCTAAGGACTCTAAGGAGTATTAGTCACCTAAAGATTTTGTAAAATCAAGTAAAAGTAAGTGTTTATTTGGAACTATAGGTATAAGTAACCACCTGAGTCAGATTCAAATTTAGTCGCTCTTTAAATCGCCTCGGCTATAATTTCCGTACCTTTATTGACAAACAACATTCAATCGATCTCCACCATTAAAACATTTACCAGTATTTTAACGTCTTCAGCCGGCTAATAGTTTTTTGTTTTACAAGTTGTTGTTCAACCTCTCGTGCTAATACTTATCACCGAGCAAGCGAAAGATTCCAAAATTGAACCACGAGCGTAGCAAGTGGTTCGAAAAATGGAATCTTGAGCGTTGCGAGGGTTTCAAGGCACGAGGGTTAAACAAATTTTGCCACCGAGTAAAGCACATATTATTTCACCACACCAACACAAAGAAAATACTGACTGTAAAATATCAAACAAAATCAAAGCAAATCGATTCAAAATAAATGTAATACTTACTTATTCCAAATCATCATTTAAAAGTCAATTCTACCAGCAAACATAAGAAAACAACTCAAAATTTGCATTTGATTACTTTGTCCCCCATGTGGATAAATGCAACTTTCTTATAAGTATTTAAGTTTTTAAACAATCAAGAGCCTTTACCAGCTTGTGAAAACACCTTTCGCTTAAAACCGTCGCAAGTGAACAGACTGCACAGTCAAATAGGTAGTACATTTCGTGGTATGTAACCGGTTTTAGTATCGTCAATCTATCATTAGTGTATCACATGACTACAAAATTTAAGACAATTTCAATTCTTATATAGATTTTGTTGAATGTACATCGAATGTACAATGGAGGAGTGTCTTTTCAAATGGTGTTCATAGAGAAATATACCCTTTTGAAAAGACTCTCCTCAATCCTCAATGTATGTTGAGTGTCTTGATATTATGTTCGAATACTTCGAAATAGGTTATATTACATCAGAATACCTCCATAGATATTTTTTTAAGGGATTAGGTACTGATTCTAGGGGTATAATGAATGTTTTTGATTTAGTTTATTCAATCTTCGTATGTAGGTACAAAAAACGTTATATAGGTGCCTAGATTACGATACTGGATACTTAAAGTTAACTGTGGCTACCAAACACTCCTAACCTCGTCAGTTGCACAACATCGATAACATTCTTTAAACAAAAAATGCATTGAAATTGCAACTTTAATATGAAACCTGTACCGTGCAAAATGCGTTTAAATCTATCTTATGCGGAAATTGTGTAGTGGAAATCTCAGTGAACGAATTTTGCAATGCGCATGATTCGCGATGGCAGTGTTGGATCAAGTTGGATGCACAACAAAAACATATAATTTTATGCATAAATAGATAAAATCAATTTGTTCCTGTACCCAACTAGGACGGTGGACTTGGTCACTTTTCCTTTAGTGTATGTTATCTATTTCAGTTTATAATTTGTTCCTGTACATTTATTTTAAGAGTAAATTAATACATTTTCCGATTTTATATTGTTTGTGCAGTATTTTAGTATTAAAAAAATTCATTTGTTTTAAGACGAAATGGCGGAAAATTTGGAAAAAGCTAAAAGTTGATGATTTTTAGTATGCAATTATTTTATATTTATAGATATACCACAAATAGTGTTAATTTCCGATGGTAGAAAGATTATTCGAATATGTATGTATATGTTTCAATTTTATTTATTATTTTTCCCACAATCAGTAAACAATTACGTGACATATATTACTAGCATTGATGCAAATTAGTTCGTCTAGTTCCACACAACAATTTTGTTTAAGTATCCTAATAAATTTAACACATGAAGATAAAATGACCCAGTAATGGGAACCGTAATAGTAATGTTTAATCTAGTTTATTTTGATCGTATAATAAAATTGCATGACTCTTATTGTTAAAAAAATGTACTTTTCAAAAACGTTCTCCAAATCATATTGTCCTCTCCTATAGCACTGCTGCATGCATGGGCTCAAAACAAAATTGTCAGTATATGGGTAGAGCTGTGTTGCTTTCCCTAGTAATAGCCCTTTTCACGTCTGTTATATTCCTACCCGTCAAATAAAAAATAAAAAATCGTAATTTTTTTCTTTCAGTACAAACGGTATTTCTTGTATTTGGATTTAGTTATTGGAGAATATTACCGTATAAAATTAAACTACATTAGCATTAGCATTAAATGTTAGTGATTTTAAAACTTAAATATTATTTTTGTACAAACGCGAGAACCTCAAAAAATGGTCTAACTAGACGAAAACATATGCATCGTGTAATTTCAGCCAAAAAGAAAAAATCATGCATTTAAGGGTTAAAATTAGCATTTAGGTCATAAACGATGCGCACAAGCAAATAAATAGCCTCTCACCCTAAGGCCTAAATGCAAATTCACTGTGTCCGTTCCGTCGGAAATTAAAAAAGAAGGTTCCACAGGGTTTTTAATACATACATCTACATGGGGTACACAAAGAATGTTATAAATTATTTATACATAAGTTTATACCTACAAAATGTCAAATTATACTATTTTATACTCTATTTTATACTCTTTATGGCAAAATTGCATAGGTACGTATTAGGTTCCTATATAAACGCTCAATAATTTTGATTAGGTAAAAATATCTACATCTATATTTTTAAATCCACTAAACATTCTTCCGGAAGGCAAGTACGAGTACAAATTTCATGTTCAAACTATAATAATAGTTTTAATTTAATAAATATGTATTAACAATTGGTACGCATATGGCTAGGATAGGAAGATCGCAGTTTTTGTTTAGGTAGCCAACCGGTAGTGGTAGTAAATATAACGCACTTTTCGCGAATGAGTTTTCGCGAATTGTTATGTATTTACAATTGGTATGGATACGGCTAGGATATAACAATTATGGTTCGGTTTACAATTTCACCTCTGTAGTTTGACCTTTGTATTTATTTAGGTATTTATATTATATTATCTGACAGACAACTATAAATAACAGTCATATTCTCGTCTTAGGTGCAATGACATACAACATAGCCAAAGTTCGTTGCTCAGTGCAATAAACTTTTATCACTGGAGTAATGCACCTTACTGGAGGCCGGTTAAGTCTGCGACTCCCCTATCAGAGTGGCGGGTTAAATCATGACTCATTGATCATATAAATGTTCGCTTCAGATTAGGCCTGGGGTTCCGAAACTCCCTGATGGTGCGCCGTTGACGGTAAAGAGGGGCGCCGTGAGGCAATCCTCCTCACCATGTTACCTATCTATTTCAAATAGTCAAGCTAGGTTAGGGCGCCGCGGACTGAAAAAGATGGGAAGCCCCTACTGGATTAAACGGTAGTAATTCTGGCTGTGAAGCTGGAGGTTCGAATTCCGGTAAGCGAAAAATATCCGTGTTTAATTTGTTCCCGACTTATAAACGTATTTAAGTACTTACTTATACATTATCGTGTTAGTTGTAACACCCACAATTCAAGCCATATTGAGCTTTCTGTGGGACTAAGTTACCTATAATCGACACCTACCAATAATCTGCACCTACCAATAGTTGGCACATACCAATAGTTGGCACGTACCAATAGACCAATAGTTGGCACCTACCAATAGTTAGTACCTACCAATAGTCGACACCTACCAATAGTGGCACCTACCAAAAGTTGACACCTGTTAATAGTTGGTACCTACCAATTCTGAACTGATAACGACTGCTTGATTTTGACAAACAGCACAAGATGATTTTTCTTTAGAAAATTCTCGGTTTGGTTTACCGTATTTCGGTAAGAAAGTAATTGAGTAATTTAATTACCAATTAATGTAATTCTAATTACAAAATTATATTGTAATTTCAATTGCAAGTAATTCAACTACATGTATTTCAATTACAAGTAATTCAATTAACAATTCAATTACAGAAGTAATTAATTACGTCCAACACTGATACTAGCCTAAACCTTATTTTCTTTTCTTTTATTTATTTGGCTCACAAAACAAGTTACAGACATTAACAGGAAATAAGATATTGGCATACGGTATTAAGGGTTTATTACACTTTGCTAAACTTAGTGACTAACATGAGGGACGCCGCTATACGTGAGACGCGATAAGTCGTACATCCTCACGTATAGCGGCGTCCCTCTTGTTAGTCACTTAATTAGGATAGTTATAGTGTAGGTAATAAGCTCTTTAGTGGAACTTAGTAAGAATGTCCTATAATATTTTTATTTTTTTGCATACAGTTCAGATCTGGACTATTTCTAAACACATTGTGCACAGAAGGAGAAGTATTATAGGAACATTAATAACAATAAAATAATAAATCAGTTTATTTAAAGACAACATAGGTCCACAGATTACAATGTTTAACATAAACACAACAACAGTTACAATTTGTCGCTAGAGAGATGAGATGAGATGAGATGTCATTTATACGCTAGAACGCTAGATTATGGACAAGAAGGTAAAATAAATAGTAGTTAGATTGTAAGTCTAAACAGAGCTGCGTTAGCTAATATTGTTACCAGTCTAAAACTAAACTATGTACAAACATATTAAAAAATAAATTAAACTAAACAAAAAGCGTTATCGAAAATTGGTTAGTACCTAACCTAAGTGTAAACGATAAGTTTATCAAACTAGTGACTGTTATAAGTATAGGTACGTGTACCAGGGGCGTAGCTAGAGGATATGGCGCCCGGGGAAGTCACCAAATTTGCGCCCCCTGACGACTGACAAAAGTTTTCCTGCTGCTGCCTTTTGCCCATTTTGGCGCCCCCTCTTGGATGGCGCCGGGGCACTTGCCCCCCGCCCAGCACCCCCTATCTAGGCCACTGACGTGTACATATTATAATATAAGTAATTAAACGCGACCTTAGTGTTATTCCTTTAATTATATTCCTCAAGCCTTATCAAGAATTGTTAGTGAATAGACATTAAATAATTCTTTTTACAATATACGAGTAATTCCGCACTGTCTAGAAAAACATGTTTACGGGACAGAATTGACAGCAAGCGATAACTCCAAATCTTAGGGCGCATTCACATATTGTTTTGTCTTTCCCATACCAACGAAGACAGTCTACCCAGTGTAAACACGCCTTTACATCCGAGGAACACTTGCATGAACATGTAATAGCTTCTTTATGTTGGAATATAAACCTTATGTACATGACTTTACCTTGTTTTTAACAAAGCACGACTGTATTCAATATTGGTTTCGTTATCTAAGTAGATAGTCGGAAAAGAAAAACCGCTGAAACAAATGTTACGAACGTTATCTGTTTAATCAGTATAAATATCTTAATTGTAATAACTATTCAATTAAAAAAACCGACCAAGTGCGAGTCGGACTCGCGCACGAAGGGTTCCGTACCATTACGCAAAAAACGGCAAAAAACTCCGAAACAGCTCCGAAACTACTGGGTCTAAAATTTTTAAAAAAATACACAAAATAGATCTTTACCTATAGATTACAGGAAAACCTATTAGAAATGTGCAGTCAAGCGTGAGTCGGGCTTAATTACTTAGTTTTTGATCCGACCCCTACGGGTTTTTTAAAGACTTTTCACTCACGTTTCACATACATTATTAAAAATGGTGTAATGTACGGAACCCTTGGAACGCGAGTTTGACTCGCACTTGGCCGGTTTTTTTCAAAGAAAATGTATTTTTTCCGCAAAGGTGTTGAAGGGTTTTTTGTGTAGAATTTAATTGGCTTTAACGTTGCCTTAGATCATATTGTCATAGAGAACTTAGATTCCGAGAAAAATTCAAATTTCTCCAAGATGTCACACATATTCCGAGATGGCGGCGGCGCTTCCTCGAGATCCCCAAATGTCAAATAGTGTAGACATGATAAAAAAACCTTTTATTAACATACATACCAAATTTCAGGACTGTTCCAGAGATTTCGAGGTTAGTCCTAATCCGATTGTGCGAAGGTCCAGGAGCGGAGTTTTTGAAAAATCTTTTCGTTTTTAGATTACAATACGGTTGCCAAAAAATGAATAAGCAATCTTGAGGATTTTCTCTAGCGACTTCATCGATTCAAATTCTGATTTTTTGACGTTCGGTCGATATAAAAAAAATCACGAACACTAGGTCTAAAACGCACAAAAAATTTGTGCTCAAAAGCTAAAAATATGCAAATTGCTTCTAAAAATGCGTATTTTGTTTTTAAGGGATCTCATCGATAACTTTTTTTGTTAAAAAAATGATATCCGCGGTCCTGAGCACGCACATGCATCTCGCTAACTCTTATGATATGAGAGTGAAAGAAGAGCACGAACCTACGGGGCCTTAAGCCATATTACAACTGATTAATTGTCTGTTATCGTGCGTGAACTCCATCTGCGAGTCTACAATTCTAAAAGTAAAGTGAACGTATACGTTCTCTGCCCCAGTAGCATTTATACGTCATTATGACGTCAGCGACGTCATTATGACGTAATAATGCCTTCATTATGACTTCGCTGACGTCATTTTGCTACCTGGGTGGTAATTGCATCGTTTTGGAATATAAGTAGTGGTTGTAGATTGGAGTCTACCTCAACGGTCGGGCGTGAACTGACCTACAGTTTGATGCCTGGGGAATCGGTGGCCTGGTTATCTGGTTATCATGACCTCTACTTATGTACCTATGTAATATACACGATGGCTAAAAAATAAGTGCATTCCCGTTGCAAGGGAGGTTTTGGGAGTATACTGAGCAACTTTTACTATGGGACCAACCACGGAATCGCGAAAACAAAGGCTGTTTCATACATTTTGGCTAGTCCATTTTCTATGGGAAGGTAATTTTTTTTCGCGATTTCGTGGTTGATCCCATAGTAAAAGTTGCTCAGTATAATCCCAAAACCTCCTTGGCAACGGGAATGCAGTTATGTTTTAGACACCCTGTATATATATTAAACATATTAATAATGGGTCACTCACGTATTTTAAGTCGAAAACCCTGTATATAGATGAATGTCCTCCTACCTTTTTAACAGGTGAACATTTATTTATTTTTCTTGACTTGTCTAATGACCGATAAAAACATTAGCACAAAAATTGCTTTCGTAAAATCTGCAAACAATAGACCGATTAATAATAGGTCAATACCATTATTAATCGGGCTACCTAAAGATTGTTTGGAAGAGATCGCTTTTAAGCAATAATACCGCCTGTTGTTTACCTCTTCTTAATTTTCTGTATTCTTTGTATTGTTTTCTGTATTGAGTGTGCAATAAAGAGTATTTTGTGTTGTATTGTATTGACTTTTTTCTATTTTTCAGGCACCAGACGACCCAGTATGTTTATCTAACTGGCTAAGTGAGTATTTTCAATTGCTTTCAATCATAAATAATCATGATATCTGAAAGTGACATAGAGCGAAACGACTATTAGGACCGAAAAGAAGAACTTGTAAACTAGCACCGTCAGCAAAATTCTCATTGAAAATCAATTAACATCACCCGTGTTTTGCCCTTAACCTTTTTACCGCCACAGACGGCTATGGCTGTCATCGGAAAGTATTGCTAAGGACGCTAATGTATAGGGACTTACGCGGAACTCCGTAAAGTTAAAATTCGCTTAAATAATCCCGATCGCCTGGCGTCCGGGGCACGGCATATTCCTTCGCCGTCTGGCGTTCAAAAGGTTAAGCTTAAGCGCGATATCATACTAAAGCTGTAAGGCACAATATTTAAAACACACAGTGACACATTAGTTCTTAACGAACAGAAAACAACATTTATGATGTTAGATTCCTAAAACCTGGTGATTTTTATAATGCGGTTGCGCCGACCACTGCAACTAATTACACCACTGTTTTAGGTCCGCCGGTTCTGCTGGGGCTACCATCGGAACTTAATATCACAAAGCTGGATAAGGAAGTGTATTATGAAATATCGCCTTCAGATTACCTACAAGCCGTGATCATGGTTTCTGATGACGAGAGTCATGTAAGTACCTACATAATTACATACCTAATTAAAAAACCCGGCCAAGTGCGAGTCGGACTTGGCACAATGGGTTCCGTACCATTACGCAAAAAATCATGTATGTTGTATGGGAGCCCTACTTAAACAGAAATACATCATCTGTGAAAATTTCAACTATCTAGCTATCACGGTTCATGAGATACAGCCTGGTGACAGACAGACGGACAGCGGAGTCTTAGTAATAGGGTCCCGTTTTTACCCTTTGGGTACGGAACCCTAAAAATCGCACACAGATTCTGCTAGTAAGGGCCAAAACACAATGACACGATGCGACGTCGTGTCGATGTCGTGGCACAATGATGAGACGTCGTCGTGTCTTCTTGAAGTGACTTCCGTCCTTCATGATGGAAAGAAATGGATGGATCCAGTATTTTCTGTTTCTCTTTCTTCTTTCTGTGACTTCTTATTAACAGCAGGATAAGGCACGTCTGTTGCGGTCCTTTTGTGAAGTTCGCCTTGTCCGTCTATCTGTCTGCCGCGTCATAGTATTGGCGGCATCCAACACGACGTCGTGTCGAAAATCGTACTACGATACGATGTCGTGTCGTGAATCAATCAATGCACTTCGTAGATTTCCACGACACGACATCGCAACGTGACACGACACTACATTACATCGTGTATTTTGTGTTTTGGCCCTAACGCAGCGTACTACGTAGGCGAACAGCACGCGAACGCGAAGCGAAGCGATGCGGCGCGGGGTGAATCAATCCTTTGATACTTATAGAAGTGACCTACGTGGGCGATCTCGTTGCGAACGCGAACGCCGTACGTGGGCCCGCCGCGCCGCGCCGCTTCGCTTCGCGTTTGCGAGTTGTTTGCTTACGTAAGACTCGAGGGCTCTTTCAGATCTCTGTCTCTAGTTGCGTCGCGAAATAAATGCTCTCAGCGAACTTGCACCATTGTGGTTTGCCAAATGTATGACAGACGACGCAGTCAGCGTCAACGTGGAGCGAATGCACTCCTTTAATGGCCGCCCTGAGAGCTTACTAAAGTACAATTTAAAAAATTTAAACTTACTTACTGCTGTGGCGCGACGAACCGAAGTGGATCTTGGCCTCCGACACCAAAGACCGCCATGCTACTCTGTCCAAAGCCGGACGGATGTTCTTATGTACGAATGCGAAGCCAGGACACTAACACAAAAAGAGGAGCGCGCGCTGCTGGTAGCCGAGCGGAAGATCTACCGCAAGATATTGGGACCCAAAAATTTAAACAGAAAACAAAAAAAAATACACAGCCACAGCCGACGAAGCAAAGCTTTGGTAGCTCAAGTAATGCAGTAGTGGGCTGAAGTCCGAACATTTCTATTTGATTTTGCGTTAGTTATATATAACTAACACGATTTTGCGTTAGTTATAAATAATTAACACATGTGTAGGTATTAATTATAAAATTTATTCTCCTATTTATCTCATACTTTCAGATCGTACAACATCTCCTGATACCACCGTCACGGAATGAAAAAGTCTGGCTAAACTCCACTCAAAACTACACGTTTTGGACAGCAGCTGTGGTTGACAATGGGACCCACTCTCCGTGGCTTCAGGGTCCAAAGTTACTTGCAAGGAATATCACTCATAAAAATGAGCAAAAGATAAATTATACTATCAACATTGATATAGATTACAGTGACATGATGAATTGCCACTGTTCTAATGTTAATTTTACTTGGAAAATAAATAATGGTGAGATTTTTCTCCGTTTACATTTTTCAATCGTTCGTTACGGATATTTTTCAGAATATATAATATTATAGTATAATGAAGCCCGTTCCGTATTTTTTATATTTCTTTATATTTAATTCCCTACAGTTCACGCACATTCCCTGAAATTTCTTGATTCATTTGTTCACATAGGTACTTTACTTCTATTTTTCAGAATCGGATAAATCATTCAGAGTAATAAATGACTGCCCTATAACCAACTTTCGCACCGAAGAGGTCATTCATTGTAAGGTTAGTAGATGACTTTTTGATGTTGGCCAAAGAACAATTGCAATGTTTCTTTTATTCCTGGAACATGGACACTTAAGCTGATTTTTATTGTGAAATAAATTGTCACAGGTACTTAGTTATATCTTTCTCAAATTGTATTGTACAAAATTTTAACCTCCTGAACCTGAACCTGAACCTGAACACCTGCTTTTAACAAGCAAGCAGCTACACTATCTACATATTTTGTGAATAGAGTAAACATTGCAATTGCAGCCTCAACTAAGAGTTATGTTAAATACTATTTTCTCTGCGTGTTATTTTATCTACTTAATTTTTTTAAATCTTATTCACCAGCCAGGAGAATCAGAAATCAAGTATTCCCAAGCCGTGCCCTTGGGGAGCAAATGTTATTTCGCAGTCTCGGGTTATGGCAAAGGCGGACTTCCGTATGATATAGGTACGAATTATACAGTGTAATATCGAATACCCAGCTCCTCGATCTCATCAGCACTTTGCATTAAAGTTGCGAAGGCGAAGCAACTGATTTATTTGTTGTTTCTGTGTACGATTTGTACCTGTCCTACATATTTGCGGATAAATAAATATAATCATCATCATTCAATTTAAGAGCTGTGAGCTCTTGTCGGTGCAGCGTGATGAAGTTGTCTCCACCTTGGTCGATCCGAAGCCTGCCCCTTAGTGCTCTGGTACGACAAAAAAAAAGAATGTAAAGTTTTTACCGTTTATTATATTTCTAAAACTAATACATTGTCCTTTTTTGTCCCAGAACCGCAAGCAGTCAAAAACATCACATTGCTCCCTGTTCCCAACGGGGATGCGTGGGACATTGGCGTCAGCTGGTTGCAGCCGATACACAGCCCTGACCGGTACCGGGTGGAAATTCAAGTGGGGGAAGAGGAATACAAGGTCAATGTGTCTGGGGTAAGTTGATATTTGTCTATCTTGACTTTGAGTCCTATGGGACCGATAAAATATCAATGATGGTGGGCCGCCATCCTCCCCCCCCCTTTTTTTCGACCCTTTCCCCCTCCATAAACTAAAACCGTATTCGTATTCTGGAGACAACGAGGAACACATCCATACCAGTTTTAGGTATTTAGAAGATATGTCTACGAAAATCGCGAAGGAGACGACTTTTGTTTAATCTGCCTCCTATTTATTTCATTATATTTAATGAAATATTTCCAAGAGCAAACTTCAATTGTTTTATTCTTTACAAAAATTAAACTATACTAAATTCTTGGCCAGTAAAACGTTAAAAATTCTTATTGGTCAATTAGTAAACAGATTAAACGATCTTGAACTGTATATAAATTTCGTAAAAAGGCTATGAGTAACTTGAAGTGAAAGAAAGTTTCGTTTTTTTTAGTGCATGGCAATTACTGGATGCTATATAATAAGTACTTAAAATCTGAATATTTTACCCCACAGAAGGCTACAGAAATGACGTTCTCCGGAGTGTTGGACTATGGGCTGTACGAGTACAGCGTGTCGGTGTGCGCTTTCAAGGGCCCCGTCTGTATGCACGAGAGCATCCGCGGCATTTTTCCGCGTAAGTCATAGGTATTATAGTGTTATCGGCTTCTAGAAGATGTTGGTGATAGGCTTCATCAATAATCGCGGTAAATACAATATCTCAATCTAACTGTCTGCGCCCTACACCCCTTACACCACGGAACATATTAAAGAAGTTAGAATGGCGATCGCGCGCAGTTAGTATCGGAACCGGTGTCGCCGCTCGGTCCCCTCCACTTACGCTTACCGGTGAAAGGATATGCCTCCTTTAGACAGATTTGATGGGATTTGATGTCTGGCGTCTTAATCTGCATTGAAATAATTTACCGCGGCGAGCGCTCAGGGCTTGTATGGGCTTGCGAGCGTTTGCTCAAAATCGCGCGGTGACACGTACCGTGCTCGCATCGCATCGCCATTCTAACCTTATTATACTGTTCTGTGACTTACACCTACCTCAACCTTTGACTCCACAAATTTCTTAAACGTTTGGACATTGCAGGTGGGCCGGTAGCCTCCAGCTCAGTGCCGGTACTGGGCTCTCTTCTCGCCATGCTCTTGTTGGCAACCATACTAGTGAGTGTCGTGGTCTGGTGCAAACGGCGCCGCGACAACAAGGCGAAACTGCTGTTTCTTGAGGTAAAATACATGCTTCTGTGTAGGTACTTACTTACAAGAAAGACGATTAGTCTGCGTAGGTATTGGTCTCTACTGCAACTGTCGATGCTTCATAGATACTAAAGTAATCCAATCCATTTTAAACTTAATTCAGGATGATCCAGAAGACTTCCCAAAGAAGCTGTTTCCTGAAATAATCAGTGACCTGCCCGTTACTGAAGACAGCTGGGAGATTCGTCCAGAGAAGCTGCAGTTACACGAAGTTATAGGCGAGGGCGCTTTTGGTGTGGTGCGACGAGGGACTCTAGCGCCTGGCAAGGCTGTTGCAGTCAAAATGCTTAAAGGTAAGACCAAAGAAATGTAATATATTTTCATATTTCACAAAAAAAATCTGAAAGATAATCCAAAGATCTTCGAAAATAATAATAAAAACTTCCGGTGGCGGAAGACGCGAGAATAACAAATTAACTACCCATCTCTTTCTAACTAATACTGTACAAGAGTGACTTGTCGGCCATTTGCTGTAGCCCCGAAGGAAGACTGAGGAATAATGCTCTTTGCAGAAATAGTCAGCGACGTACCGTAACTGCCATTCGGAGTAGCTACATTTAGACGAGGTTACAGGCCTCTGTGCACCTCTGCATATCATATTTTATCGGAAAACTTTTCATTCGTTCATTCCTATCTGAGGTCTGCTGCTGATTGTTCAATTACTGTAAAATTCCTTCAGACTACCCATCTAGAGACGAAGTGCGCTCGTTCCGCGCGGAGACAGAGCTGATGAAGAGCGTCGGCGCGCACCCTCACGTGGTCAGCCTCGTGGGCTGCTGCAGCGGCCGGAGGCCTCTTATAGTCGCCGAGTACTGCAGCCGTGGGGACTTGCTCTCTTACTTGAGGTAAGTGCAAAGCTATATAGTGAGCGCCTGACCCTCTCGTAGGCCCTTCTCTCATTTGCAGCAAACATAACAAAGCTAATATTTATTTTACACAGGAGTGTAGACATGGTTCCTTACCACCAAGTTAGGAAAAGGCCGTAGTAGATCGAAAATAAGCGAATAACTACTCTTGCTACTGGTTATCTAACTGTTCAGTAGCATAGATGAAGCGCTTTTAGTTAACACTTAACACGCACAGTACGTAAATGAACAATAATTTCAGGTGCTCGTGGGACGTGATGGTTTCCAAACGCAACGCCAAATACTGCAACAACAACTTTGAAACCAACTACCGCAACGATCTCTTCAAGAGTTCTCACGAACACTCCAAACTGGTGGTCAATAAGATGTACGACCTCAAGGGAGTCTGCGACACTGAACTGACTTACGTGGACCTTCTGTCTTTCTGTCGTCAGATAGCCATGGGAATGGAATTCTTAGCTTCCAACAGAGTAGTCCACCGAGACTTGGCAGCTAGAAATATTCTGGTGACCAGCGATAGGACACTGAAGATAGCGGACTTTGGACTGTCCAGGGACATTTATCAAGAGAATCAGTATAAGCAGAAGGGCAACGGAAAGATGCCGGTAAAATGGATGGCTTTGGAGTCTTTGACACACAGGATATATACTACGCAGAGCGATGTGTAAGTATTATTTGGTTGACAAGTCATTCCAACCCATCCCTCTTTAGGCCTCGGGTGAGGACATACTGATTTCTTGACTTTATTTTTTCCCTGATCTCTAAAACTTACAATACATTTTTTATCTTTTGACTTTGACTTAATTTGAACAAATATGAACACGACGACGACCGAATTATGGACGCATTTTATCACTTAAGTACCTACCACAATAAATAAGACAATTAAGACAACGGTCACGCACTTACCTGCTTGTTGCAACGTGACGATAGAATGCTATTCCGATTATAATAAATACGCTTGCTGTTTATAAGAGAATCGAGGGTTTTTAAATAAATCTGTAAATCGTCATCGGCTTGCGTATTTTTAATTATTACATTTGACTAGGTGTTTCGTATGACGACGTTGGTAATTTTCCAGCTGGTCCTTCGGCGTGGTGGTGTGGGAGGTGGTGACGGTGGGCGGCGCGCCGTACGCCGACGTGGCGGCGGCGCGCCTGCCGCGCCTGCTGCGCGCCGGCTACCGCATGCCGCGCCCCAACGCCTGCTGCAAACAGCTGTGAGTACCAGCAGGTCACTCGGCGTGTGTCAGGGGGTGGTGACGGTGCCGCGTTGCTACCGCATGCCGCGCCCCAACGCCTGCTGCAAACAGCTGTGAGTACCAGCAGGTCACTCGGCGTGTGTGAGGGGGTGGTGACGGTGCCGCGTTGCTACCGCATGCCGCGCCCCAACGCCTGCTGCAAACAGCTGTGAGTACCAGCAGGTCACTCGGCGTGTGTGAGGGGGTGGTGACGGTGCCGCGTTGCTACCGCATGCCACGCCCCAACGCCTGCTGCAAACAGCTGTGAGTACCAGCAGGTCACTCGGCGTGTGTGAGGGGGTGGTGACGGTGCCGCGTTGCTACCGCATGCCGCGCCCCAACGCCTGCTGCAAACAGCTGTGAGTACCAGCAGGTCACTCGGCGTGTGTGAGGGGGTGGTGACGGTGCCGCGTTGCTACCGCATGCCGCGCCCCAACGCCTGCTGCAAACAGCTGTGAGTACCAGCAGGTCACTCGGCGTGTGTGAGGGGGTGGTGGGAGGTGGGGGTGGTGACGGTGCCGCGCTGCTATCGCATGCCGCGCCCCAACGCCTGCTGCAAACAGCTGTGAGTACCAGCAGGTCACTCGGCGTGTGTGAGGGGGTGGTGACGGTGCCGCGTTGCTACCGCATGCCGCGCCCCAACGCATGCTGCAAACAGCTGTGAGTACCAGCAGGTCACTCGGCGTGTGTGAGGGGGTGGTGACGGTGCCGCGTTGCTACCGCATGCCGCGCCCCAACGCCTGCTGCAAACAGCTGTGAGTACCAGCAGGTCACTCGGCGTGTGTGAGGGGGTGGTGGGAGGTGGGGGTGGTGACGGTGCCGCACTGCTATCGCATGCCGCGCCCCAACGCCTGCTGCAAACAGCTGTGAGTACGAGTACCAGCAGGTCACTCGACGTGTGTGGGGGGTGGTGGGAGGTCGGGGTGGTGACGGTGCCGCGCTGTTACCGCATGCCGCGCCCCAACGCCTGCAGTGCTGCAAACAGTCACCTGAGTCACCTGTGAACAAGATGCATGTAACTGCGTTGAAATATCATATCGGGAGCTCATAAACAATACAAAAGGTTATCACGGTCTATATCCCGGCCTAGTAAAACTAACCGTGAATCATTGAAATGAAAACTCTTATTCTGAGAGAATTAATACTTATTACCTACAAAGTAACGTACCTAAAATCGACTGTTCTTATGTTAAATCCACATGATCTATTTAGTAAATAAACAGTGCTCATCTATTATATCCAGTGCAGATTTGGCACGCACTCCAATGCTTTGAACATGAATGGAAGAATTAAGAATATGATTTATTGTATAAATACAAAATAGTAATTTTCGTTACCCTTCTCTTTGTAAACCTTTGCTTATTCACAGTTGTTTAAACATGAGATAGTCAATATACTTATCCAGTAGTAGTAAATTATAGGCTCTTTCATTTTATCTGCTGGAAATGACAATTAAGTATTATTTAAAATATTAAGTGGAGGCTGACATGTTCACCTAGAGTGTCCAAAGCCTCCATAAAAACCAGATTAAAAAAAAAAAAAAAAAAAATATTAAGTGATTTATGGCAGAGAACGTAAACTTATTTATGTATAACTTGCTTCAGTAGTAATAGGTAATTGCAGAAAAAAAGTCATAAAAGCGAGATATGCCTATTCGAAGAAATTAGACGAGGGACGAGCGAGTTATGTTAAATGCGGCCGATACATACATAGTTTTTTTTATTAGTACAATATATGCATTTATATTTTAATTTGTGTTATTTCAAGTAGAAACACTATTGTATAAATAATAAACCAAAATAAAGCATGTGCGACATCATCGTAAGGTAGGTATGTACTTTCTGCCATAAGCCATCAGGCAGGGTATAGTGCTACAAATATTTATTTACCGCCACTGTAATCAGTTTGACATATACTCACAAATAAAAACACTTTGAACTTAAGACGAAAGTGGAGGACCCGCGCGAAATCGCCTTTTCATACAAACGTAGTCCTCATTTTCCTCTCTGAATATCAACATTATTGAAAATATTTTGACACAATTTGTTGTATATCAACCACAGTTATGCCCCTACGTTTGATTCTTTTCGAATATTTAATTATTATAAGAGTTAGAAGCATTTAAGAATTTGTATGAAATCTGTTTTTCGCTCCTAATTTTTACAATAATCAAAAAATTTAAAAAAAGTCAAACGTAGGGCATAGCTATGGTTAATATACCTAAATTATGTTAAAATATTTTCCATAATGGCAATATCCAGAGAGGAAAATGGGGACTACTTTTGTACGTAGAAACGGCCGTCCCCTTTCCTTTTAACGCTTGTCTTATAATATTTTTTTTAAGGTACGACCTGATGCTGGCATGCTGGCAGGCGCGGCCGCGCGACCGGCCGACCTTCGCCGAACTACACAGCGAACTAGACGCCATGCTGCACTGCGCTTGTGCCGAACAATATCTGGCGCTGGACCTGGACATGGAACTCAAGCCGGAAGAACCGAGAAGTGTCTACATGATGATCATGGAGTTCGCAAGGTAACTTCTATAAAGCCTTTATTGAACTACTCAGCGAACTAGACGTCATGCTGCACTGCGCTTTTGCCGAACAATATCTGGCGCTGGACCTGGACATGTAACTCAAGCCGGAAGAACCGAGAAGTGTTTACATGAGGATCATGGAGTTCGCAAGGTAACTTCTATAAAGCCTTTATTGAACTACACAGCGAACTAGACGTCATGCTGCACTGCGCTTGCGCCGAACAATATCTGGCGCTGGACCGGGACATGGAACTCAAGCCGGAAGAACCGAGAAGTGTATACATGAGGATCATGGAGTTCGCAAGGTAACTTCTGTAAAGCCTTTATTGAACTGAACTACTCAGCGAACTAGACGCCATGCTGCACTGCACTTGTGCCGAACAATATCTGGCACTGGACCTGGACATGGAACTGAAGACGGAAGAACCGAGAAGTGGCTACATGAGGATCATGGAGTTCGCAAGGTAACTTCTATAAAGCCTTTATGGAACGAGTTAAGACACCATGCTGTACTGTGCTTGCGCCGAACAATATCTGGCGCTGGACCTGGACATGGAACTCAAGCCGGAAGAACCGAGAAGTGTCTACATGAGGATCGTGGAGTTCGCAAGGTAACTTCTATAAAGCCTTTATGGAACAAGTTAAGACACCGTGCTGCCCTGTGCTTGAGCCGAACAATAGGTATTTGGCACCAGTGAACTCAAGCCCGAAGAGCCGCGGAGTGTCTACATGAGGATCATGGATTCGCAAAGTAACAATGAAAAACAGCATATTCAAGGCAAATTGAACACAGCTTCGAGACCTTTCATATATCTACAAGAAAAATTGGCCTTTTTCCTTGGATAAGACGGTTATTACTTGCCAAATTTCATAGTTCTAGGTCAATGTGAAGTACCCTATAAATTTTGATTCCCGTGAGAGTGTCGAAATATAAGCCGTTTTTTGCGGCATAAATGTCCGTATCTTTTTTTTACGTAAAACTTAGAAGTTTGATTTTTACAGCTTCAAGGGACTGTAGTAGACCTGAGTTTTAATTTCAACTGGATACCTCCACGCATTCCCGAGATAAAGGGTCTTGACAGACAGACAGACAGACGGACGGACGGACAACAAAGTGATCCTATAAGAGTTCCGTTTTTCCTTTTAAGGTACAGGACCCTAAAAATACCTTTAAATTATTTCGGTCATTACTCCCTTTAATGTTCCCTTGTTCCCCTAAGTGGAACAACTTCCTTTGTGAGCAAATGGTGCATTCCACGAGAATGTCCCTTACGAAACGCCGTTCTTCTAATAGTTCTGAAAAGGCTGAAAAAATGATATTGGGTCTGGTAATATTTCATGACTTTGCTAACAAATTGGCAGTATATTCTCGAGTTTTACGGATTTGATTGAATTAGCTGCCATACAAGGCAAAAGCATTTCGTAAGGGACATAATCGTGGAATGCCCCAAATATGAAACTTAACTGAATCTTTCTCTCCACAGAGGCAAGCGCCGCCTCGGCTCTGGGTACGCCTCGCCGCTGCCTCGCACACACAGCAACCACTACTCCTCGCCTCCAGCACCGAACAAGCCTCCTAGTATCAGTGTCAGTGTACCGCTGTGCTCCTAAACCCTCACTACCTTCATAAACTCAGAGGCAAGAGCGCCATGGTAAGCTACGCCTCGCACACACCGCAACCACTACTCCTCGCCTCCAGCACCGAACAAGCCTCCTAGTATCAGTGTCAGTGTACCGCTGTGCTCCTAAACCCTCACTACCTTCATAAACTCAGAGGCAAGAGCGCCATGGTAAGCTACGCCTCGCACACACCGCAACCACTACTCCTCGCCACCAGCACCGAACAAGCCTCCTAGTATCAGTGTCAGTGTACCGCTGTGCTCCTAAACCCTTACTACCTTCATAAACTCAGAGGCAAGAGCGCCATGGTAAGCTACGCCTCGCACACACCGCAACCACTACTCCTCGCCTACAGCACCGAACAAGCCTCCTAGTATCAGTGTCAGTGTAACGCTGTGCTCCTAAACCCTCACTACCTTCATAAACTCAGAGGCAAGAGCGCCATGGTAAGCTACGCCTCGCACACACCGCAACCACTACTCCTCGCCACCAGCAGCGAACAAGCCTCCTAGTATCAGTGTCAGTGTACCGCTGTGCTCCTAAACCCTCACTACCTTCATAAACTCAGAGGCAAGAGCGCCATGGTAAGCTACGCCTCGCACACACGGCAACCACTACTCCTCGCCTCCAGCACCGAACAAGTCTCCAAGTATCAGTGTCAGTGTACCGTTATGCTCCTAAACCCTCACTAGGTACATTAATAAACTCAGAAGCAAGAGCGCCATGGTAAGCTACGCCTCGCCGCTGCCTCGCAATACGGCAACCCTACTCCTCGTCGCCTCCCGCGCTGGATAAACTTCCGCATCAGTGTCAGTGTACCGTTGTGCTCCTAAACCTTCATGCCATCAATAGAATCTCACAGGGGCAAGCGCTGTAGAAACCTGTACCCACCTTTTTTGAGGAACTCCATACTGGTTCCTCGAGAAAATCTCGACAGGGAACTCAATGCACGAGCCGGAGTGTGCGCGAGGTGAAGTTTTCGAAAACCGCACATTGCGCGGCCATTTAGATTCAGGATTCTTCTTCTTTCGTGTCGAAGCTGAAATTAATACTACGAAAGCAACGATGCTGACAAAAACGTGTGTGTGTGTGTGTGTGTGTGTGTGTGTGTGTGTGTGTGAATGTGTGCCGACGACGAGCGGTGCTTAGCGAGGGATGGCATGCAGCCGAGTTCGATAGATCTGAACGCATTATTGAGGCTGTCGTATCATACCCAATGCATAGCCAACGCAATTAATACCTTTTAACGTTAACGTTTCAAAATTGTCACAAAGGGACCATAAAGAGATTCGATAAGTCATAAGTCGATTTGATAAGAGTACTAAGGTCAAAGAAGAAAAAGTGCCTTGTAGTTAAATATAATTGTAGGTACGAACTGCAAAGATATTGTTGATGTTGCAACGTTCTGTTGCTTTTCTTTGTACATTCAGCAGCAGAAGCAGAAATATCTAAGCCGGTAAGGTATTCAAATTGTTCTCTCTCTCAAATTTTCTTGACAATGAAGTTGTGGCCTGATCATTTTGACCATCTCGCCTGCAAAGCATCCGTTGTACCAAACTTGATTTCTATTTTATTTAATGCTGACTTTTGTATTATTTAAGTAATTATTTTACATTAAAACCGACGAGATATTTTAAGTAGGACTTATACTGAATCTATTTACTGATTCGTTAAATTGTCTTGATATCATCAGATCATCACCGTCTGGTGATTGCAAATTTTATAGCAATTTCGGTACAGTTTTGCGGCCAGCTGAAGTGATTTATAATAAATACCAGCTAATAAATATATTATCTCTCTAGAAATTCGTTTTTAACAATTACTTTAATTCAACTGCGCTGTACCGAAATTGCTGCAAAATTTACGACATCTGATCATCACTCATAAGGTCGGCCTCACACAGCCGGAATGTCTATCTGAATTCAGATTCTTAATTCAGAAAGCTGTGCCTCACACACATGTCTTCTTAACCATTCCGATTGATCAGCGGGCGTAGCATGGTTCCATTTTGCCTGTCACTATGCCCGTCACTTTCGCACTTACATACTTGTTAGAACGTGACAGGCTTGGTGACAAGAGATAAAAATGCGACCGTGCTACCGCCGCAGGTTGTCTTACGAACGTCTGTCTCACTATCTCCCACGAATGTCAACTGGCAAATTCATAATCTAATTCCAGCGTGTGTGCTCGTCCATTCTTAAAGTTTGGAAAGAGGTGCGTCAGGAATTCATAATCTTAATTTTCATATTTTGAATTCAGAACGCTCGTCAGTATTATTCTAAACGCCCCACACAGTGGCTAACAATGGGCCATGGCAAACCACTGCCATGGGCGATTGTGTGAACACCAAGGCCACGAATCCTTTGAAGTGACATAAAAACCGACAACTTCCCGATTGCGCACCACGGTAGACAACGATGGCCAGCCGTCCGCCATTGTATACCATTGCCCGTACACAATGGCGATGGCTTGTCATGGACCATCCTTGACCACTGTGTATTGGGGGGCCTTAACAGATCGATCTGAGAAATTCATCTCAAAAAATCAGAACGTGTGTGGAACATAAGTAATGACGCTGTATGTAATTCCGGGTTTTCTGTATTAAGAGTCTGAATTCAGAGAGACATTCCGGACGTGTGTGGCCGGCCTAACGTCTATACATATATTTTTAACAATATGGCAAACCCGTGCTGTGCGTACATGTGATCTATGTACTACTATTAAGGTATATTTTCCTATGTTGAAGCCGTCTTTAGTTGTAATTATAGTTTACATCCTAATGTATTATGTTTTTAATTTACTTGCATGATGCAAGACCAGTCACTATGTTAGCATATAAGTTTTTAATTTACAGTATTGATAAGTTGTGCTATAATGTGATTAAGAATAAATACTTTGTACTTACCTAATGGTGGTTTATTTCAATGATCATTGATCAAAAATATTTTTTTTATATCTGCTGTCTTAATGTCACCTAAATAACACCTAATCGTAATAATGTGGGGTAATTTTCACATAGGGATATTATATCACGTAAACTACAATAAAACATCGTATGATTGCTTCATATGGTATAATTTAATATTTTTAAATGGTATAACTTAGTGCTACATATAAAAATATCCATATACAACGCTTTCTCCGTTTTCGTGGTGCCATCTCAGCCTTAACCCTCGCTGATCGTGTGTTGAAACTATTAACTTAATCCTTTGAACGCATCGTCTATAGTTGTGCCGTTTTCAAGAACGTTCTCCGTATACAAAACGAAGAACATTCTCGAGAACGGCACAAATACCTATAGCCACGTCATATTACTATTTAAAAAAAACATACACAAGCCAAGGCCATAGGCACAAGCCAGCCAATATAATTTTTACCAACGAGAATTAAGTAGGTAGACATAAGAGTGCTCACTCAATACATCAGTTTTGTTACCAAAAATACTATTATTTTCGTAGTCGACATCTAGCGTCAAATAGCGGAATTATCAGTACTGCTACTTAACACTAGATGTCACTTATGTCGCGACTGACGAAAATTGAATTGTTCAACAATTTACATCTAATATTATAAGCAGAAGGAGTTGAAAATAGAGTTCCAGTTAATCTGGTTATAATATTAGGTGAAAATCGTTGAGCATTAGATTTTCCGTTCGTCGCAACGTCTAGTGTCGGGTAGCAGTAATGATAATTCCGCTACTTGACGCTAGATGTCATCTACCAAAAAAAATAGTCTTTTTGGTAACAAAACTGATGTATGGAGTGAGCACTCTTGTCTACTTAATTCTATTTGCTTTTACTTAAAAGCATGAAGGTAAACATTAACAGCGTACGATTTATCACATAAGCGTTGACGTGATGGTTACGATAACTCATGACGCTATAGAATTTATGGTGTCAAAGGATTAATCATTAACGCCTCGATAAACGAGTCGTTTTATATAGGTATATTACGCGGAGTTAGGCTGTCAAACACTAAGGGTCAGTTCCACCAATCTGTCTGCCATCGTTAAATACTTTTGTATTTGTTATTGTAAGTAAGTTTCATACTTCACTGCTGTGTGACGATGATCGGGCCGTCAAGTGTGGACAGTGGAAATGGCCCTAAGTTTACTAGTAATAAAACACACGACCAACGTTACCGTTCTCCGATCAAAACAATCGCAATAATTAGGACGTTCTCATGTCATGAGCAAACATAAGTTTCATTCATAATCCATTGTAGACACCTAAACTATGATATGGCTAAATTAAAACATAATATAATACACTGAATTCGTTAATATATTATCTCACTAATAACCATACATGCGATACTGCCCGAGTTAAAACAGTCAAATAATTCAATTAACTCATCTAAGGCCTTTGTCGTCGCTTCACGTCGTACGCTTGCGACCAGCGTGAGGTACAATCGCGGACATTCCCGGTGAACCACCTTAAGGGTAAAAATCGTTTAAATGTCTTGCAGACGGCCAGGCGATATGAAGGGTACACGGAAAGAACATGTCTAGTCACTTTTTTCGGAAAACAAGATTTTCATTTCAAAATGTAGAGCTCTTCTTGAACTACTACTACTATTATTATATCTTTTGCTACCACTGTATAATATAACAACTTTTTTTTTTGTTAAAAAAGACCTGGTCACGGAATTACCATACATTTTGACATGGATCCAAATTTTAAAACCGCGATTACTCAAAATGCTACTAAAGTGACTAGATATGTTCTTTCCGTGTACCCTTCATATCGTAAAAGTGATGATCAATAGCATGGCACTTAAAAATGTGAGTCTTGAAAAAAAAAGGTTAGCTTAGGTAAAGTTTATTGTCGTTCATTGTCTTCGTGAGGGCCGGCATTTGCAAACTAAGATAAGGAATCCTAAATGCATCCTAATTGGTTATCTTTATGGGGAGGCGAATCATAGCCTAAACAACAACAAGTAATAAACTGTCCTTACTACCTATTGTTTGTCTCATTACCTGCTTTTACCCTTTTCATTATTAAGATAAAGAATTCATTATTAAGATTAAGATAAAGAATCCTAAATGCATCGTAAATTGGGAGGCGGAGTTTAGCTCGCTCGTAAAGAACGAGGTAACATTTTCTGAAGTGGTTCACCGACAGTGTCCCTGATTGTACTTCACCGTAAAGTTACGCTATACGCTTTAAAAGTTCCTGTACCTTTAAATATCTTTAATTTCGTCAATCGTAGATCGACGCTGTTGATCTACTCTTAAAACATTATGAATCTGGGATTGATACAAATCGAATTATTCGACTGTTTAAACTAGGCACGTAGTATATATTCTTACATATTTCTACCGCCTGATACTTTCTGCTATCTCTCATTAGATTTCAACCTTATTTACTCAGCTGTGTAAATTTCGACAAATTTATGATTTCATACAAATAAATCTCATAATTCTTTTTTTTTCAAAAAAATTAAGGCTATTTTAGTTTGACGGGTCTAAATTAATTTATATTTAGCTTAGATTACTAAAACGCCATTCTGAGGTCAGTCTCAAAACGCAAGTTTTGCGGCTCTGGGTGCGTAGCCAGCGTGCCAATCGTTGACGCTACGTGGCAAACGAAACGCAATTGCTAGTCATCATCATCCTCGCGTTATCCCGGTATTTTGCCACGGCCTAGGGCCCGCTTGACAACTGATTCCAAGAATTGGCGTAGGCACTAGGCACTAATTTTTACGAAAGCGACTGCCATCTGACCTTCAAATCGAGAGAGGAAACTAGGTCTGATTGGAATTAGTCCGGTTTCCTCACTATGTTTTCCTTCACCGAAAAGCGACTGGTAAATATCAAATAATATTTCGTACATAATAAGTTCCTAAAAACTCTTTGGTACGAGCCGGGGTTTGAACCCGCGACCTCCGGATTAATTCGCACGCTCTTACCGCTAGGCCACCAGCGCTCTTAAGGGGCCCACTGATTACCAGTCCGCCGGACGATATCGGCCTTACAGTTGTTCGGAACTATCAAATTTTTGTTCTAACTGCTGATAGCTGATATCGTCCGGCGGACTGATAATCAGTGGGCCCCTTTACACGCAACTGTCACTGTCGCACTCATATTGAAAGAGTGACAGAGAGAGATGGCTACGCTACGCTACGAAGCGTAAATGAATGGCACGTTTGCTACGCGCCCTGTTATGGCAAGATATGAAAACTCGAGTGTTCAATTTTAGCAAAAACAAATCTTTCCGATTGTATTTAACCAAAACATATAAAATAAAGAGTATTGGTATCCGTCCTACCTACATCCATACAAAAGTGTGAATTCTACGCCCCCCTTTATAATACAGATCAATAAAAAAACTTACATCTAGTCATATAGGAATAACATTTATTGTGTACCTCCAAGGAGAGATCATACTTCATACATAAACAGAATACATATGCGGCATCCAAGGACGTCCGCTAGCGGGGGCGGGTGCAAGAAGCGGGCGCACGCACGCGGGTGTGGGTGTAGGGAAAATCCGTCGCACGCGTCCGCGCCAGTTAGCAACGCTCATACTATTTTTCGTTAACCCGCTCACCCGCTCCGTGCAACCCTGTCAGCTAGCGGACGCCCTAAAATGGACCTTATCGCAACGGGATAAGTCCTTTTTTGTTTCGAAGTACCGACAGTAAATTATAATACACGATAACTTTGGCTCACAATACTATTGGCTTGACGCGATATTGATAGTTTGACATAATAAGATTAATGTTCAGGCGTAACGACCTTTTTCATTATCCTAGATATATTTTAGGAAAAATATGGAGAAAAGGACGCATTCACTGCCAGTGCGGGCTACACGCTATATTTGTGGCCGATAACACGTTTTTTCGCTATGTAGCGAAAAGCGCCAACGAACAGAAACCGCCTTGCGGTAGCAGTGGTAGGTTAAAACGTTAGCCGGCGGTATTCACGACCGTATTGTCAAGTCACAAGATTCAAAGTGGAATATCAAGCCATTGCTGTACTTTGACAGATAGATAGATAGATAAACTGTTTTGTTGTTTGCCACAATACACACAAAATATTTAAATACAAAAATGACATAGGTACACAGAACAATCCAGAAAAAAATAAAAATTACAACAACAAATAAGAGTCACACAGATTTTTACATAATAGAGAAAAAGGAAAAAATACATAAAAATACTGTTTTATACAAATAAAAATCTTGTGTGCGTCGCAGCAAAACAAAAAGGTTCTGGCTCAGTATTACGCTTCACCCATTAGGAAAAGCACTGATTTTCTGCCAGGACCTGATCACGTCAACAAAAAACAGTGGAAAATAATGAAATAGTCGAAAGTTAGTACTTACCTAATTAATTATTAATAAATAACTAGTGACACAGTTAAAACTATAGAGACATTTAATGCTTGCACATAGTTGTGACATAGAAGTGTCAGTGTGGTTAGCATGTATGTAGTGTCACATGTGATTTAGAGAAAATCTTTGACACAATAGAGATGTTGACTGTATTTTAAATAAATTATTTCACACCATGCATGAAATAAAGCACCAGAAACGTGGATAGAAGTTATTTTTAGACACAATTTCTATTTTATAAATCGTATAGAACTATAAAGAGTACAGATATAGTGAACAATCCTTTGCCATCGTATTTACACGGAAACGCACAAACGTGTTATGCCATTTATGCCAGTACAAAAGTACTGAGACCGACTGAAGTAGACTTCCGGTTCGAGCGCCATCTTGATAGTTAGCATCGTGATTAATTACTTTGTTTTTTGCTCATTAATATTGTTTAAAGTGTAATATCGATAGCTTATTATACAGTAAACTAATGTGGTATTGTGCAGTGAATGGAGAATTAATTTTGAAGCGCGTTTAACCACCATCTTGGAGTCAACGGCCGGTAGTCCACGTGCTTCTTGTAAAGTCTAGCTATCGATTTACAAGAGCTAACAAATCACCGTACACTGTCTTGTACAACCGTACAATTTTTGTCGTTTTTAAACCTCTTAATACCTTGATACTGGCGAAATAGTCCCACTGGGCTGAAGCCATAATTTTAAAAGAAGAAGAAGACTGAAGTAGGATGACAATTACGAACGTTTCCGAGAAAATACGATGGCAAAGGATTAGAGTTTTGAATGATTCACGGTTAGTTTCACTACTTATATTGACCGGGATATAGACCGTGATTACCTTTTGTACTATTTGTGAGCTCCCGATATTTCGACGCAGTTACATGCATCATGTTCACGGGTGACTGAAGATACAAAATACAAAAATAATACAAAAGGTAATCACGGTCTATATCCCGGTCAATATAAGTCTACTGGCAAAGGATTGTTCACTACATCTGTAGGTAAGTTTACCGTGACGTCATTTGCTAGTATTTCATATAAATTACGCAATGGCAAATCGTTTTGACAGTTCGAAAAAAGAAACTGACTAGGTATTAGTCAAACACCCTTTTTTTATTCCGTAGACTAAAATGACGTTTCATGTGTATGAGATGACATTTCTTAGTACCACATGAAATGTCATTTTAGTCTACGGAATAAAAAACAGAATATACAACTTCTTTTTTTTTTTGTCTCCCAAGTTATCGAGGATAATGAAAATGGTTTAATAGCCAGAATTATACTCCCCCAACTTCATATTCGTGTCACAAAGTAGTCATCACTGGCTCAGAATAAATAATAGTACATACTAAGGACTGTTTTTTTATTCTGTAAACTAAAATGACGTTCCATGTGTAAGGCATGACATTTCTTAGTACCACATGAAATGTCATTTTAGTCTACAGAATAAAAAAACAGAAGATTCTAACAAAACGCGTTTATTACGACAGATGGCAACCGCTAGGTGGCGCAAGAGCGAACAGGCGTCCGTTCCGTAGCGGTGCGCGCCAATTACTATGGCTAGACACCAAAATTGGTGTGGGCCGCATGTACTTGTAGCGACACGACGAAATCGCGGAGTGAGCCACGCCTGTCACTGGTCTGTTGCAACGTTAGGCTCTTCCAATATACTTGAGAACGAGACAATGCTTCACCAACGACTTGATTATTTCTCAGTTCAGGATGCATAGCCAAGATGCCAGTTTGTAAGATGTAAAAGTGATAGAGAGAGAGAAAGCGTTTCTTTGTCGTAGCGCAAGCGATTGACATCTTCGTTAGGCCCCCAGTGACGCAACTCATTGGTGGCACAAATATAACGAGGTCCAGTGACAAATAAACAGCATTAACTACAGAAACGTAAGTACAAGAATAACCACAAGCAATTATAGGTACGATTATAATATAATAAATGATAACAGTAAACTAAATTTCCCACAATGCTCGAATTTCAACCGTAATGCGTGCATATAAAAACTAAAGCAAAAATACTTAATAGACTTTAATTTATGATGATACGTTACTACGTTACACACTGGGAGTAATATTGCCCTTCAGTAACCTTACCACGAGTTTGACTCTGACATATTCGCTAGCGATTGCGTAAACTAACATACAATGCATCTCCCTCGTACGTACATTGGTACAAGCGAGATGCAGGCGTTTGAGTTGACGCATTCGCTAGCGTTTAAGCCCGCGTAAAACTCATGGTGAGAGTACTTGTCTTAAAGAGCTTGATTTTTTGACACATCTTTTAAGTCATGAAAAGGACATTTTGAATTTTCATATTTTTTTAGTATTAACTCTATCGGCTATCTTTTTTGCCATGACATGATTAATTATTTTAAACATTATCTTATAGACCTAAGGGGCCACGACAACAGTCATGCGATACGCCATTTTATTATGTGTTTAGTGTTAATTGTGGTTTCCATCAGAGAAAGGTCCTTAAGCACAAGACCCTACTCTGATGGTAAGCCACAATTTGTCTCTAGATAGTGTCCCTTTTTATACCTAGATATATTGACACCCAAATGTGCATCATTAATGAAAAAACAACTCGCGTCACTTTTCGTGAAATCACCCAACAATTTTTTCTAATACAATTCAGTTACATATATTTGATAACATTTGAGTTTCATTCTTCCCATGATAGCCGATAGTTATTACAGAATTAAGTAATATTTTAGAGAACACAAACATCACACTTTGCTAACATTTTTTGTTCAAGCAATTGGTTCTAAAATTGTCATGTTTCTATCGCAACTACATACTTAATTTGGAATGCTGCATTTCGATAATAATAAAAAACAGATATCTTTATTCAACTATCACTTATTTACAGCAAAATTTTACTATACATAATTCCATATAAAACATTAGGCTTACTGCAAAAACCTTATATTGAACATTGAATATTGCGGGTAAAAAAATAACACAAAATTAAATGGACTTTCAAAATAAGATATACTTATTTTAATACAATATAAAAGAATTCTAAATCCGGTCTCATAAAATGTGGTATTTTCCATAACAAGGGATCTTATTGTCGATGGCGCTTACGCCATTATAAACGATACTCCGATATAAATACAATGCCGCGCGACGCTGTGCGGCGTAAGCGCCATCGACATTTTCATAGAAAATGCCCCAAATCAGTATAGCCTCCTGACGACCAGCGTCCTACACATAGAACATAGGCCCCCAGCAAGTTGTGACTTTTTGTCAACTTGACAGTTGAATTTAACGTACCAAATTTCAAAAGCCGATCATCAGAAGGATAAGTAAGGTTTGGCAAAAATACGTAGGTTCTTCCTTCGGTTTGTCTGGAGGTACTGTTAGTATCTGTCGCCGTGCGCTGTATCGCATGTGTAAAGACAATGCTTGATTGAATTACGCTTGATTTTCTCCTACGCTGACATCGGTCGTTGACGTCGGTCGAGCGTACGAATTAAGGCGGTTCCCTGACCCAGAAGGCGAAAAATTTCCTTATATGATCATATTTTTCTAAGAGACGTTGATATTCGTAGACGTGGAAAAAATATATGTAGTTCTTGACTATATTATTTTTAATATCATAGCTTCCGATACACGAATTATGACACTTTGCTCGATACAATTAATTCCCAAAGTAACCTCTAACTCGGACTTTTAATCCAACTTTACTCGGTTATTTATTATGTGATACTATAAACAAAAAAAGAAGAAAAAACAATCTTAACTTAAATAGTAATTTCATAGCTTTCGAATTTCGATATTGTAGGGTAACGTTTTTAAAATAAATAAAAATCGACAAAATTCGATCAAAACGGACACTTGGCGCGCATGCTCTTTCCCGTTCTTTCTTGCGAAATGTGACAGAGACAGCCAATGTTCTATGGGCCCCGCACAGCGACGCTGACGTCCGTAGCAGATTTTTCTTCCGACGGTAGACGGTACGCTCGACCGACTTCAGCGTAGGAGGAAATCAGGCCTTACTCTTATCAAGTCGGCTACTAATACTCTCGCTGATGCTGCGTTAAAAGGCCTCGTCTCGACTTAATTCGAAGGATATCTATTTCTTGGTAAAAACATTATTTTAATATTTTACTTGGACGAAGTTTGCCACCAACGGTAAAGTTAGGGTTTCCTACGACTTATACTTGCTGATTTTCAATGAATATTGATAATCGGGTTTGATAGTAATGTTAAGACTGTTAAGAGTCGCTTACCGTCACGTCGCTAGCTTGAACAGCTACTACACAACGGGCAGTTGTCAATCGCCGGGGGGCGCTGAGGCGCTATCCGCTATAGGGAACGTATATTTGATTATTGGCGCCAAGTGTATAAATGTTTAAGTTTCCGATTTAAGCCACAAGATGGCTGAACCTACAACGCGCAAGGGAGCGTAAATGTGTAAGGGGCAGCACCTGTTTGGGCGTGAAGTGTCAATGTCAAGTTTAATTTTCCGATTTAGCCTTACATAATTAGATTAACCTAAATCATTTGGGTCACCCGATGGCAGACCTAACGTGCACGGTCCTGCACTGAGCATACAACTTGTGTACATGTTGTGTCATTTCGTCTATCCCTTATCTCTACGAGTGTATAGTAATGACTCGCTAACCGTGTCAGGTAGTCTTATAATGTTCAGACGGGCAGTCGTCAATCGATAGGTGGCGGTTGCGCGGTGATACTCGATGGTGGGGCCGTCAGGTAGCCCGCTGAGGTAGGCGCCGCTGTAAGCGAAAATTGATTAAGTTTGAGACGGTGACATTCAAAACTGATCTTCACGCTCTCATGGTAAATATAAACAGGTGTACAGTGGGTTATTGGGCGTACTGCTCCCACACGCGGCTCTTGGCCAGCACGCCTCTCGCTCCCTTCAGTGCGTTGACTAGCTACAGTGACTCACCTTGTAGCGCGTGCTGTGAGGGCGCAGTGATGAACAGGTCATGTCGCTGTTGGGCGTACTGCTCTCACACGCGGCTCTTGGCCAGCACGCCTCTCGCTCCCTTCAGTGCGTTGACTAGCTACAGTGACTCACCTTGTAGCGCGTGCTGTGAGGGCGCAGTGATGAACAGGTCGTGTCGCTGTTGGGCGTACTGCTCTCACACGCGGCTCTTGGCCAGCACGCCTCTCGCTCCCTTCAGTGCGTTGACTAGCTACAGTGACTCACCTTGTAGCGCGTGCTGTGAGGGCGCAGTGATGAACAGGTCGTGTCGCTGTTGGGCGTACTGCTCTCACACGCGGCTCTTGGCCAGCACGCCTCTCGCTCCCTTCAGTGCGTTGACTAGCTACAGTGACTCACCTTGTAGCGCGTGCTGTGAGGGCGCAGTGATGAACAGGTCGTGTCGCTGTTGGGCGTACTGCTCTCACACGCGGCTCTTGGCCAGCACGCCTCTCGCTCCCTTCAGTGCGTTGACTAGCTACAGTGACTCACCTTGTAGCGCGTGCTGTGAGGGCGCAGTGATGAACAGGTCGTGTCGCTGTTGGGCGTACTGCTCTCACACGCGGCTCTTGGCCAGCACGCCTCTCGCTCCCTTCAGTGCGTTGACTAGCTACAGTGACTCACCTTGTAGCGCGTGCTGTGAGGGCGCAGTGATGAACAGGTCGTGTCGCTGTTGGGCGTACTGCTCTCACACGCGGCTCTTGGCCAGCACGCCTCTCGCTCCCTTCAGTGCGTTGACTAGCTACAGTGACTCACCTTGTAGCGCGTGCTGTGAGGACGCAGTGATGAACAGGTCGTGTCGCTGTTGGGCGTACTGCTCTCACACGCGGCTCTTGGCCAGCACGCCTCTCGCTCCCTTCAGTGCGTTGACTAGCTACAGTGACTCACCTTGTAGCGCGTGCTGTGAGGGCGCAGTGATGAACAGGTCGTGTCGCTGTTGGGCGTACTGCTCTCACACGCGGCTCTTGGCCAGCACGCCTCTCGCTCCCTTCAGTGCGTTGACTAGCTACAGTGACTCACCTTGTAGCGCGTGCTGTGAGGGCGCAGTGATGAACAGGTCGTGTCGCTGTTGGGCGTACTGCTCTCACACGCGGCTCTTGGCCAGCACGCCTCTCGCTCCCTTCAGTGCGTTGACTAGCTACAGTGACTCACCTTGTAGCGCGTGCTGTGAGGGCGCAGTGATGAACAGGTCGTGTCGCTGTTGGGCGTACTGCTCTCACACGCGGCTCTTGGCCAGCACGCCTCTCGCTCCCTTCAGTGCGTTGACTAGCTACAGTGACTCACCTTGTAGCGCGTGCTGTGAGGGCGCAGTGATGAACAGGTCGTGTCGCTGCTGGGCGTACTGCTCCCACACGCGGCTCTTGGCCAGCACGCCTCTCACTCGCTCCCCGTGCGTGGTGGAGCGCGCCATGGCTTTTAATGCGTTGACCAGTTGGGCAGCGGCCTGCCCGTCCAGTCGAGTCTCGAGGAGGGATAGGAGTTCGTCTATCAGACCAGTTTCTAGAGCCTGCGGAAAAAAAAGATCTTAAATAATGTTAAGATATATACTGGTACATTTTGCTGCTTAAACATCATATTATCAACACAAACTAGTCAACGGCCGTATCTCACATAAGACAACCTAGAACAAATGATAGTAACGAAGAGCAAAATCGTTAATCAAAGTAGACCTTCGAACCGGATGTTGTCAAATATGAAACGCATGGGTCATACAGATAATTGTTGCCTTTTACCTATGTTGATACTCGTCGTGTATAAAAACAACCCAAGAGTATTGTAATGATGGTATGCCGATTTTAAGGATTTTTTAGTGATAACTTGACTTCGTCTAGTGTTACAATACCGTAACGCAAGATGACAAAAGCTAATCGAAAACTAAAAATGCACCAGGACGACTGACGCAACGAAAAGTCGCGTCATCATTTCCATACATTATTTAAGTTTCGATTTATTTTATTTTATTTTATTACAAGGAGATAAAACAGAAGCATACAAGTGAAGAACAATATAGACAGAATATACATAAATATTATAGATTATGTTGTTTCCTTAAGCATATCTCACCGAGAACATAAGTGGTATTAGAATGTAAACCTAGCAACATGCAACACTTAACTATTTTAAGTACAACAACTACATTAAATTCATATTTATGAATTATGAATGTTATGATCTAAAACTACTTATCTATTTTTTATATAATTGGCGTTTTTTATAAGCGATTGTCATTTAGCTAGGCCCTCTGTAAATAAGTATAAATATTTTATGTTCTGTTCTGCAGGTACATGAAGATTACTCCATACGAGATCGAGCTGCCTCCCGACATGATCTCGACCCACTACGACACAAAAGCCGAACACTGCTTAGTTTTAACATGTAAACTTTCTCATGTAAATTAATTTTGTAATTCTTTATGAGAAATAAAGTTCTTTAAACGTAAACGTATGAATTGCGAGAACTATACCTGTAAAACGAGGCGATCCGTGTTGACAGAGCTGTTGAATATGGAGGCGAGCGCTTCACACGCGCTGCCGATGATCTCCCGACATGACTTCACGGCTGTTTTAAGACCGGACATCACTTCGGTCTGGTTCATCGCCATTACGCACGACTGCAAACAAATGTAATAATAAACCTTACTCTAATAATTTAGGTTTATCAACGTGTCTAACAGCGGCGGTGGTGACGAGTATGGCAGTCTTATGATATGGAACCAATTCGAGCAATTTTTTTATAGCATAAAAGACAAGGCCCTCGCAAAGATCTGCCTCCTGGAGCCTCGTAGGTAGAGATGTACGACGGAAGATTGACAAGCCGCTAATAATCGTTTGTCCCTTTCCGACGTATTGGTATGATGGAAAGGGATAAACAATTATTAGCGGCTTGTCAACCTTAGTAGACGTTTATGAATAAGGGGGTTAATCTCTAGCGGCTTGTCAACATTAGTAGACGTTTATAAATAAGGGGGTTAATCTCTAGCGACTTGTCAACATTAGTAGACGTTTATAAATAAGGGGGTTAATCTCTAGCGGCTTGTCAACATTAGTAGACGTTTATAAATAAGGGGGTTAATCTCTAGCGACTTGTCAACATTAGTAGACGTTTATAAATAAGGGGGTTAATCTCTAGCGGCTTGTCAACATTAGTAGACGTTTATAAATAAGGGGGTTAATCTCTAGCGGCTTGTCAACATTAGTAGACGTTTATAAATAAGGGGGTTAATCTCTAGCGACTTGTCAACATTAGTAGACGTTTATAAATAAGGGGGTTAATCTCTAGCGGCTTGTCAATTTTAGTAGACGTTTATGAATAAGGGGGTTAATCTCTAGCGGCTTGTCAACATTAGTAGACGTTTATAAATAAGGGGGTTAATCTCTAGCGACTTGTCAACATTAGTAGACGTTTATAAATAAGGGGGTTAATCTCTAGCGGCTTGTCAACATTAGTAGACGTTTATAAATAAGGGGGTTAATCTCTAGCGACTTGTCAACATTAGTAGACGTTTATAAATAAGGGGGTTAATCTCTAGCGGCTTGTCAATTTTAGTAGACGTTTATAAATAAGGGGGTTAATCTCTAGCGACTTGTCAACATTAGTAGACGTTTATAAATAAGGGGGTTAATCTCTAGCGGCTTGTCAACTTTAGTAGACGTTTATAAATAAGGGGGTTAATCTCTAGCGACTTGTCAACATTAGTAGACGTTTATAAATAAGGGGGTTAATCTCTAGCGGCTTGTCAACTTTAGTAGACGTTTATAAATAAGGGGGTTAATCTCTAGCGACTTGTCAACATTAGTAGACGTTTATAAATAAGGGGGTTAATCTCTAGCGGCTTGTCAACTTTAGTAGACGTTTATAAATAAGGGGGTTAATCTCTAGCGACTTGTCAACTTTAGTAGACGTTTATAAATAAGGGGGTTAATCTCTAGCGACTTGTCAACATTAGTAGACGTTTATAAATAAGGGGGTTAATCTCTAGCGGCTTGTCAACTTTAGTAGACGTTTATGAATAAGGGGGTTAATCTCTAGCGGCTTGTCAACATTAGTAGACGTTTATAAATAAGGGGGTTAATCTCTAGCGACTTGTCAACATTAGTAGACGTTTATAAATAAGGGGGTTAATCTCTAGCGGCTTGTCAACATTAGTAGACGTTTATAAATAAGGGGGTTAATCTCTAGCGACTTGTCAACATTAGTAGACGTTTATAAATAAGGGGGTTAATCTCTAGCGGCTTGTCAATTTTAGTAGACGTTTATAAATAAGGGGGTTAATCTCTAGCGACTTGTCAACATTAGTAGACGTTTATAAATAAGGGGGTTAATCTCTAGCGGCTTGTCAACTTTAGTAGACGTTTATAAATAAGGGGGTTAATCTCTAGCGACTTGTCAACATTAGTAGACGTTTATAAATAAGGGGGTTAATCTCTAGCGGCTTGTCAACTTTAGTAGACGTTTATAAATAAGGGGGTTAATCTCTAGCGACTTGTCAACATTAGTAGACGTTTATAAATAAGGGGGTTAATCTCTAGCGGCTTGTCAACTTTAGTAGACGTTTATAAATAAGGGGGTTAATCTCTAGCGACTTGTCAACTTTAGTAGACGTTTATAAATAAGGGGGTTAATCTCTAGCGACTTGTCAACATTAGTAGACGTTTATAAATAAGGGGGTTAATCTCTAGCGGCTTGTCAACTTTAGTAGACGTTTATGAATAAGGGGGTTAATCTCTAGCGGCTTGTCAACTTTAGTAGACGTTTATGAATAAGGGGGTAAGATTGGGAGACCGTTTGGAGAGGTGGGACGATATAGATATTCCTAGGAAAGCTTTGGAGAAGTTATGCTGATAAGTCATACCTGTGTGCGGGCTAAGGCTGCGACGATGGGCACGGCGTGTAGCGGGCACTGTGGCAGTAATCTCATCAGTCGAGGTAGTTCACCCAGTTGGGCGCATACTTCGCCCAGCGCTGGGCGTGTGGACACGAGCACGGCCAGCGCTTTCGCACAGATGTCGCCTCTGCTGCCCTGTAACAAAATATATAGGTTATTGGAATATTCTATGAGACAATATGAGAATATATTGTTATTCAGGCGGGCCGTATGCTTGTATGCCACCGACGTAGTATAAAAAAAAGACATTTAATCAATAGGGGGTATTACTGCAATGTTCTGCTACCAGAGTGCAGCACTAGCCCGTTTAGTAAACCATAGAGTAACTTATACATACTTTATCTTTAACAGGTTTTTGGCAAGTTTTCAGAGATAATAAAATATGACATTGATGCACCAAGGCGGTTTGTTTACAGAGGACCTACCGGGAAATGCTAATCCGAAATTTCGCTAACTGCATCTTTATAGCTTGAATATGCAAAAGTGACAGAGATGTTAGATAACGAAATTTCGATTTACTTAGATAGACCCTCAGATTGTGGTAGTGGCGCCCCCTGCGCAGAGTTTGGCGTAATATAAGTCGGCCTCCTTTAAGTTCTGTGAAGTGAATAGAGGACAGAAACATGTTTTCTTCATAGATATTACGAACGTATGTCAGTAGTTTAGGAGCTCATGTTCAACCCTCGAAAGCCCTCGCTTTACTGGTGGCTACTTGCTCGCGTTACTGGTTTTTCGTGTTGAGTTTTTCGTTGTAGGTATTAAGTTCGAGACAGTTGGGTTCTATGGCAGGAACAGTGTGACATACCTCGCTGGCGTCCTTGCCGAGCGCGGCCACGCACTCGGCGAGCAGCTCCTGCAGGAACCGCTTGGGGCTGCGGAGGCTCCAGTGCGGGCTCTGCAGGAACAGCTTGAGGTAGACGCCGCCCACCACCACCTCGCCGGGCGGCGCCCAAGTGTCCTCGCCCGCGGCGGCGGCGGCGCAAGACACGGCCGACAGGTCCTCGAAGGTACAATTGGGGTCGCGGAGCTGGTTGCATTGGTGTCTGAAAGAAAGTAGGGGTTATTTAGTGTAAGAAATAATTTTAAATAAATCTGCCTTACTTATTTAGTCAACGCCGTTGTAATTGACATGCTACGAAACCTGTACTCGTCAGCCCGCTCAACTAAATTGCTACACACTTGCGCGCGCGCTTGGTTCGTCCACACAAGCTCGCGATGTAGTCATACTTGTTATGGCCATTTTTTGCCCGGATGCTGCACTTCATGATAAAAGCAAGCCGCTTTGCACAGTGCTAGTAGGGACCAAACTGAGTGATTTGACCCGCAGCAGCGCAAGTTTCACCCCTTAGGAACAGAGATGGCGCCACTTCTTTAAAAAATATTTCAAAAAATTCTACAAGCTAAACCAATGAACCGATTTAAATGTTTAATATCTCAAATGAAAGCGCATTATATACATTACTTTTAAAAAAAATACTCAAAAAATATATACTCAATACTTTTGATAAAAACGGGAATTTTAAGTTTGTTTTTTTACTCGATTGATAGTTTTTACTTGATTTTTAAAAAAAATTGTATGGAATATGAATAGTTTAATGCATGTATATATTACTGAATAAATAACAAGTATTATAAAAAAAACCCGACACCGATATCTCTCATACTCTTCGAAATATGAAAGTTTGAATGTGAGTGTAAATTTCTTCAAGATATATTCCAAATAATTCTACAAGCTAAACTATTCGACCGATTTTAATGTTTAATATCTCAAATAAAAGCTCATTATATAAATTACTTTTAAAAAATACTCAAAAAATATATACTGATTACTTTCGACAAAAAACGGCATCTTAAGTTTTTTTTTTACTCGATTGATAGTTTTTACTTGGTTTCTCAAAAAAAATGTATGGAACATAAATAGCTTAATGCATGTATATATTACTGTGAATAAATAACAAGTATTATAAAAAAAACCCGACACCGATACCTCTCATACTTCACGAAATATAAAAGTTTGAATGTGAGTGTAAATTTCTTCAAAATATATTTCAAAAAATTCTACAAGCTTAACTATTTGACTGATTTCGATGTTTAATATCTCAAATAAAAGCTCATTATATACATTACTTATAAAAAATAATCATAAAACATATACTGAACCCTTTTGGCAAAAAACGGCATCTTTTTATTTATTTTTTTTACTCGATTGATAGTTTTTACTTGATTTCTTAAAAAAAATATTATGGAACATGAATAGTTTAATAAATATATATATAGTACTGAGTATATAAAAGTATTACAAAAAAACCCGACACCGATACCTTTCATTCTTCACGAAATATTTAAGTTCAATTATGCACGTTCTTACTTACAAATAAATCCTTTAAAAGAAATCTTCAACCGCAGTAAGTGCACTGATTTTAATATGAAATGTGTCATATGAAAAGAAATCACCCAATTTATTTTAATAAATAAAAAAATTATCAATAAAAACTGAATAAAGTTTTTTCCTGGTGGTGAATTACAAAAAAAATATAACAAATCTAAAATTAGGAATTATTTTTATTTAAAGTGACTACATTTGTAAACAAAAAACTTAAACGTCCTCTTCGGGTTCATATTTATTTATTGCAACCATGGTTTTATAGGTATTACAAATTCTTGGTAGTTCCACATGGACCCCGTGGGGGCATAGCAATAATACATGCATACTTAGAGTCTAATCTTAAATCTATGTGTATAATATAAAAGTAGGTCAATTTAGTAGTTTTTATACATATAAGCCGAATTGAATCAGATAATTGTCAGTGTATTAAATACAAAAATAAAAGGGCAACTAATTATTATTAGGTGATGTCAAATTATATGGTTCACCGGTAGATGTAAAACTGAAAAAGAAAAGTCGTTTTGAAGTACTCGTACCATTCCAATACTACAAAATCACTGATCATACATGAACTGGTTGCTGTAGATTACTGTTGAATTATTTTTGTGCCTAGTTGATAACCATTAAACCTAAAATTTTGTGCCAGACCTATAATTAGTGGTCAGTATGCAAAATAACCCTGGATTGAAAATTACATTAACTTACTTTTGATTTGTACAGCCACATTTGCATGATTTACACTGGGCTGTGCATGGCCAGCTGACGCGACGACACCCACAATGCATAGTTTCGCAGCCAGATTTGCAGCCACAATGGTCCAAGAGGCTTAATTGAGACCAAATCGCGGTAACTGCCGACCATTCCGGAGTCCAACTCTCTTTTTCCTCAGTCCATCCCCAAAAAGATGTACATGGTATGGAAACTTCTGGTTTCAGAGCGTTTCCCCATATATGGCCCTCTTGGTAAGCTGCTCGAAGTGCATGTTTATAGAGAGCAGCTGATGTAGGTGGCAGGGTTGGCAGGTTCTAATTTCTCGGCCAAATCAGATTTGTTCCCTGAACGACGCCCTCCATTGACTGACAACGAAGGTGGACAAATTTGGTTTTCGTACTCCAGTACAACAATTCAAGAATTCTTCCAAGAATTCGTTCAGATCAAGCTGCCTTTCTCTGGCCACTATAAAAAGACGGGAAAATAGGAGTATGTCAACTTTTAAGTTTTTGATTTTGTCAGTTGTCAGGTGTGGAACTATATATTTTAATTTTAGTATAAAGTTACCCTAGATTTGTGTTATTGTTTGGCCAAACGGAACACATAAACGTAAATGAAGTTCACAAATATTTGTTTGCTTCAAAAAAACAAGCTTGTGACAAGCCTGCCACCTACATCAGTTGCTCTCTATAAACATGCACTTCGAGCGGCTTACCAAGCGGGCCATATATGGGGAAACGCTATGAAACCAGAAGTTTCCATACCATGTCCATCTTCTTAGGGATGGACTGAGGAAAAAGAGAGTTGGACTCCGGAATGGTCGGCAGTTACAGCGATTTGGTCGAAATTAAGCCTCTTGGACCATTGTGGCTGCAAATCTGGCTGCGAAACTATGCGTTGTGAGTGTCGTCGCGTCAGCTTACCATGCACAGCCCAGTGTAAATCATGCAAAGGTGGCTGTACAAATCAAAAGTAAGTTAATGTAATTTTCAATCCAGAGTTATTTTGCATGCTGACCACTGATTACAGGTCTGGCACAAAATTATAGGTTTAATGGTAATCAACTAGGCACAAAAATAATTCAACAGTGAATCTACAGGCACAAAAATTATCCAACAGTAATCTACAGCAACCAGTTCATGTATGATCGGTGATTTTGTAGTATTGAAATGGTACGAGTACTTCTCAAAACGACTTTTTTTTCAGTTCTACATCTACCGGTGAACCCGAAGAGGACATTTGAGTTTTTTGTTTACAAATGTAGTCACTTTAAATAAAAATAATTCCTAATTTTAGATTTGTTATATTTTTTTGTAGTTCAGCACCAGGAAAAAACTTTATTCAGTTTTTATTTATTAATTTTTTTATTTATTAAAATAAATTGGGTGATTTCTTTTCATATGACACATTTAATATTAAAATCAGTGCACTTACTGCGGTTGAAGATTTCTTTTAAAGAATTTATTTGTAAGAACGTGCATAATTGAACTTAAGGTGGTTCGACTAGGTTACCCAAAGCTTAAACCCCGCTAGATGGCGTCACTTTCGCAAATTTTCAGGTTTTATTTTTTTGTGGAATAGTGTTGGTATCTGTAAACTTAAAAGTATGTTTAGCGCACTCATTACATAAATATTGAACTATTATAATAAACATTGAATACTTCATTAGTGCAAAAAACACTTTTAAAGTCGACAGAGTGTTTCTGTCATGCTATTTCCTACTATTACTCACACATGCAAACAGTGTTTCCGTGATGCTTGTAGTAGACAATTTCATGCAGTGTAAGTATGCTGCAATGGCGTTGCGGTATGTTCGTGGAAATACGTGCAAGAGGATTCGGGTTCGAGACTGGTACGTCAGGGGTACTTTTTTTATGTCCTTTTTGTGTTATCTTATGTTTCTTATACCTTTTATTCTTCGAATTCTTGTCCGATTCCGATATAACCGAAATATATTTCAGTGATATCGGAAACGGCTCTAACGATTTCGATGAAATTTGCTGTAAGGGGTTCGATCTAGCTAGGTCTTATCTCTGGGAAAACGAGCATTTTTGAGTTTTTACTTATGTTTTCTTTTTCTCCCAGATATTCAGTATTATTAATAAATTAGTTTATAACGTTTTATAAAAATATGTGACGTTTTGAACTAAAAGGTAGCACATTGTCGGTTGTCGATTAGGTTGATTTCATTTTGAAGCTTTATGGAAATATGACAACAATAAGTAGGTACCCGTTTGGTTGAAAACGCCACATATATTGAAAACCTGACTTTCACAAATCTCACCTTTTTGGGTTCTTCCAACTCGGAAATGATGGAGAATACTGACGATTCTTAGTAGCACTAGCCCAAGGAAGTCCAGGTTTGTAAGTGTCAGGTATCAGTTTTTTTTTAAAGCGCTAAATATAGTTCTACAAGTAAAGCAATCCCTTACTGCCCAGCCTCTATAGTATTTTTCAAACTAGAAGGGTACGATGATAGATTTCATCTCCATACAATTTATAACCTATTAATGCCAAATGTTGCAAAATTATATTGAATTGAGATCTATCATCGTACCCTTGCAGTTTGAAATAGTTATTTACGATACAAGTGCGGAAAAGAGAAAATTCGAAACGAGTGGCGACAGATTAAAACACGACCGCAGAGAGTGTTTTAAATCGACACGAGTTGCGAATTAGCTATTCGCACGTGTATCGTACAACGTTTTACAGTACATATGGCCCTTTAAACTTTCGACATATGCATGAAAAGTGCGCTTTACGCACTAGGGCGAGAAAGTTGCACCATATGTACTGTAAAATACTTTTTAGTACATATGGTGCTACATATACGTTACCGCCCTAGTGCGGTAATTAGTACAATACGTGCATATGTCGAAAATGTAAAGGGCCATAATTATGTACTGTAAAACGTTGTATAATACACGTGCGAAAAGGTAATTCGCAACTCGTGTCGATTAAAACACTTCCTTCGGTCGTGTTTCAATTTATCGCCACTCGTTGCCAATTTCCTACTTTTCGCACTTGTATCGTAATGTACTAATAATAAAGTAGTAATTGTAAAATAAAATTAAAACTTTTTTTATATTATTTTTTTGGATTCAAGTAGGTACAGTGAGTAACAACATTGCATGGCCTTCTAATTATAACTATTATAGAAAACGGGATATTTATCATGTTTATTTATATTATTTATTTCTCGATATTTTGGCCGGTCTTGCAAGACCAGTCGTTGTGGAGATCCCTGGGGAGGCCTATGTCCAGCAGTGGATGTCTTGTTGGTGTAGATGGATTCACACAACAAATGAAATAACATTTTTTCATATTTGTTATCCGTAGTTGTCCCTGTACCTGAAAGAAAAATAATATCATGATAGCACAAAATCTCTAATGTTATAGGAAGAAAGATGATGCAACAATATGGATTCTAATAAAGTTATCATTTACTTACCTAGTAATAATTGTGTTTTTCATTCATAGACAAAATTCCATAATTTTCATCCCCAGGAAATGTTTTATTTTACTTTATTGCAGTGAGGATGTCTTGATTTTTTCTGGCTAATGAAGGAAAACATTTTATTTCCAAGAATGCCTCTTCATTTTGCACAATACCTAAAAAAACCTAGAGTTAGTGACACATTGACTATTCGGCAACCAAAACAGTAATAATTACATTATATAAGTATTGTTCACTGCATTTTCTAAAAAGATCGGCACGAGAAAATTACAATGTACAATGAAGGAATGAAACGTACCTACCTTACGAAACTTCACCATCATGAATTCCGCTTCAATTCAGTCTGAATTTTTCTGGATTTTCGCGGACCAGAACACCGATGATTTTTGTAACTTGATTTAGACGTTCCTATCATTTTCAGTTTATACAAACAAATTGATGTCACAATAAACATGACCCTATGTGTCAGTGTCAACACTGTCAAATAAAAATGCACTAAACATGACGGCACTGCAAATCCTGCCAGGTCGGCCAGGCAACGTCGCCAACGTCATAGAGTGGCAACGCCGCACGCAACGTATTTGTACACGACATTTGTGACACACACATACGTAAAATTGATGAAAAAATTACGTTGATTTATGTATGATTTCTGTATGAAACAAAGTTTTTCTATTAATTTAGCGCAAACGAATATTCGAAAGTAGATAAATGAGCAAATATTTGTGTAGTAATAGTGTGTAGTGCCTTAATTAAAGCAGATTGAATTTTGTATGAAAATCGAACCACCTTAAATATTTCGCGAAGAATGAAAGGTATCGGTGTCGGGTTTTTTTGTAATACTTTTATATACTCAGTACTATATATATATTTATTAAACTATTCATGTTCCATAATTTTTTTTTATGAAATCAAGTAAAAACTATCAATCGAGTAAGAAAAAAAACTTAAGATGCCGTTTTTTGCCAAAAGTATTCAGTATATGTTTTTTTAATATCTTTTTATAAGTAGTATATATAATGAGCTTTTATTTGAGATATTAAACATTAAAATCGGTCGAATAGTTTAGCTTGTAGAATTATTTGGAATATATCTTGAAGAAATTTACACTCACATTCAAACTTTCATATTTCGAAGAGTATGAGAGATATCGGTGTCGGGTTTTTTTTATAATACTTGTTATTTATTCAGTAATATATACATGCATTAAACTATTCGTATTCCATACAATTTTTTTGAGAAATCAAGTAAAAACTATCAATCGAGTAAAAAAAACAAACTTAAAATTCCCGTTTTTATCAAAAGTATTGAGTATATATTTTTTGAGTATTTTTTTAAAAGTAATGTATATAATGCGCTTTCATTTGAGATATTAAACATTTAAATCGGTTCATTGGTTTAGCTTGTAGAATTTTTTGAAATATTTTTTAAAGAAGTGGCGCCATCTATGTTCCTAAGGGGTGAAACTGCCGCTGCTGCGGGTCAAATCGCTCAGTTTGGTCCCTACTATCACTGTGCAGAGCGGCTTGCTTTTATCATGAAGTGCAGCATTTTGTTCATAACAAGTATGACTAATGCGCGTGCCGCGAGTCGAACATGTGCGTAGCACTCGCCGGTCCACTCGCCCATGGCTACAGCGCTACGAAGTGCCAAATGATGTGCTACGTGTGCTACGAAACCTGTAGCTTCACACACCAGGCACGTAGCACTATTAGACCGCGAGCCAGGAATATATTTCCATGACCAATCGCCTCCCAGGCGATAATTCGTATGGTGGTTAACGGCTATGTATGATGAACCCTCGTGGACGTCAGCTGCCGCTCGGCTGGTGGGTTGAGGACTGGCAGCCACCGAAACACTTAAAAAAAATTAGTTATCGCCTCCTGTTTGATACATTGTCAGATGATAATACACCCGGCGATACAACTGGCTGACTATTTTTTAAATTCATGATAGCATCTAAACTATCCTCTGAAAAAGTATCAGCCGGGAGGCGATGACTGACGATATATGCTCCTGGCCCGCGGTCTATATGCAGATGCGATACGCCGCGGTTATAGAAGCGCTACGTGTGCTACGAAACCTGTAGCACATTGTAACTAGCTAAACTCACTTGTCAGCCCGCTCAGCTAAAGTGCTACACACTTGCGCGCGCGCCTCGTCCGTCCACACAAGCTCGGGGTGCTCGTGGCGCGAGTCGAACATGTGCGTAGCACTCGCCGGTCCACTCTCGCGCATGGCTTCACAGAATACTCCGGGCACGTAGCGCGACATTGTTAATCGGACCTGTTGGATAATTTATTTTAAAATATCAAAGCGACTCTTAATTAGTTTGTTTGAGTTGTACTTCACACGACGTAGAGTAGTATTCAAACTGACTATTTTGTTTAGTCTTTGTATGATTGAAAATAGTTTAAAGAGTATAATGTTTGTATGTACCATTTAGTTGACAGTGTGAAATATTTTCAATAAAATCCGATCTCCTATAAACCACACACCATAATTGAATATGAAAATCGGAATGCTGTGTTTCTATAGATTAAGAAAAGTATAATGAAATTAATCGTAAACGTAAATCGAAGGTAGAATTGCTATCAACTTACTTACTTACTTACTGCTGTGGCGCGACGACCCAAAGTGGATCTTGGCCTCCGACACCAAAAACCGCCATGATACATTTCGGGGAGTGCGCACAGGAACTACACGACCTGATCCCACCTTCCCCTTTTCATCATCGGACATCCAGGCGCGGGGAGCGAATGCACCCGTTCGTGGTCCACATTCCATTCGTTCGGACGAAACGTTTTGCCTCCTCCTTTTTGGTACGGACGGCTAAGGAATGGAATGCGCTCCCGCCATCTGTATTCCCTGATCAATATGACCTCGGTCTAAAACAAGAGTGAATAGGCTGTGACTGAACCGGTGAGCTCCATCTTAGGCCCTGTCTTCACTTTCCATCAGGTGTGACTAGGGCCAATCGCCGATCAGATTATAATAATAAAAAATAAAAAAATTATACTCTGTCCAAAGCCGTTTCTGTCCAGTCGACGGCGCCGTTCGTTGAGGTCTTTCTGCACTTCGTCTCTCCAGCGGTACCTAGGGCGTCCAGACGGTCTTCGGCCACTATTGCTAGAATTGCTATCAAAATTAAGTTAAATTGAATGTTAACAATTACCTTAGGTCCGTGAAGTTTGTCCGCCATCATTCGAGCTAACAACTCGACCGCGGACTCTCTAATCTCGGGAACTTTGCTATTCGCGAACAAGTCTAATAGGTATATCACAGCACCTGCGAACGAATAAAGTGGTTTTGATTAAGTTACCAAAAATTTCCAATTTTAAATGCAGCAAGTTCGTTCGTTCGTTCGATCCCATTCGTTTGAGCCTAAGCTAAACTCTCTACCTTATTAGAATGTCTTAAGGTTGATTTTACACTGTAAACGTTGTCGGCAATAGCCAACTGTGTGTAGCGGTCTAAAGATAAAGGCCAGTGGCCTATTTAATAAAGGTACAAGTTACAAGCGGAAGTCTCTTTCTAATACATAGGGTTAGAAAGGGAGTTCCGCTTGTAAATTGTAACTTGTAGCTTTATTAAATAGGGCACAGAGCACACCGGCTGCGTATGCGTAGACGTGCACGTGCGCTAAACGCTGACGTCACGCAAGCTGTGTGTCGTCTTACATAAGGGTCTGTATATTACAACCCACACGCATCCGGTGTACACAGGCCTTAAATGTACAAATCGGTTCAAAATTAAATGATTGTAATATTGTCTTCGGTTACCGCGATAGTTACTCATGAAATAAAACTATGAAAACGGATTATATCGCGTATATTGAATTTATAATACATCCCGACGTTTCGAACCCTTTACAGCGTTCGTGGTCAACGGGTGACTGAGGAAAAATTACAAAGTGCAAAAATACCCACATACTAAAATAATGAACAATCATAGACTACAAACTTTAAGGCTGGTTGGTTGTTTTTATCGCGTATAAATATATATCTTTACTTGAAAATAATTGTAGTGTATAACTAGCCTTATGAACCGATTTTGCATGTACAACCAGCCTTAAAGTTTGTAGTCTATGATTGTTCATTATTTTAGTGTGTGGGTATTTTTGAACTTTGTAATTTTTCCTCAGTCACCCGTTGACCACGAACGCTGTAAAGGGTTCGAAACGTCGGGATGTATTATAAATTCAATATACGCGATATAATCCGTTTTCATAGTTTTATTAAATGATTGTATTTGAAGGGAAAGGTTCTTGTACAGTCAGCTGCAGAGAAAAGGCACCCCCCCGCATACAGTTCTGTAAATTATTACCATAACGTTCCGCGATTGTTATGCCATTTAGGGTCCTAGCTAAATTGGTCGTTCAATACTTGCGCTATGGAATGTCCAATTTAGCTAGAACTCTAAATGGCTTAACGTTCCAGTGTGGTGAGTGTACCTTTGGCGAGCGCTTCCCTGACTAGCGCCGTGTTGGCGAGCAGCGCCGCCAGCGCCGCCAGCGCGTCCGGCCGCGGCGGCCGCGCGCCCAGCAGCGCCAGCAAGTGACCTGCAACAATACTCTGGTCACACCACATTCCATGATAATAAATAAATAAATGTTATAGGACATTCTTACACAGATTGACCAAGTCCCACGGTAAGCCCAAGGAGGCTTGTGTTATGGGTACTCAGACAACGATATATTTTTTTTTTTTTTACTAGCCTAATTTAGTGTCCCACTGCTGGGCAAAGGCCTCCCCTCGTTTCCTCCACTCGACCCTGTCGTTTGTAGTGTCCCGCCAATTTGGATAAAATGCGTCTAAGTCGTCCCGCCATCTCCTTTTCGGCCTGCCTGCACCCCGGCCAGCACCATCTATGGTGTTCCGTGGGTCCCACTCGGTAACCATTTTGGCCCACCTTTCAGATATCAGATAAACGATATATATAATATATAAATACTTAAATACATAGAAAACACCCATGACTGGGGAACAAATATCTGTGCTCATCACACAAATAAATGCCCTTACCGGGATTCGAACCCAGGACCATCGGCTTCACAGGCAGGGTAACTACCCACTAGGCCAGACCGGTCGTCTGATGATCTAACCTATATTCCTGCTAAATAAAGCGTATCGACACAAGTGGCAATGGTTACAACAACAAAAAAACCGGCCAAGTGCGAGTCGGACTCGCGCACGAAGGGTTCCGTACCATTACGGAAAAAAACAGCAAAAAATCACGTTTATTGTATGGGAGCCCCATTTAAATATTTATTATTCTGTTTTTAAGTATTTGTTGTTATAGCGGCATGAGAAATACATCATCTGTGAAAATTTCAACTGTCTAGCTATCACGGTTCATGAGATATAGCCTGGTGATAGACAGACGGACAGACGGACAGCGGAGTCTTAGTAATAGGGTCCCGTTTTTACCCTTTGGGTACGGAACCCTAAAAATTAAGTAGGTATAGTAGTAGTAGTAGCATTAGTAGCTTGTTTGCTATCGATATCGACAACACTTGAGTCGAAATTCAATTATTCACTAGCACTGGTAGCAATTAACACAAGCCTATATTGAGCTTTATGGGTACTAAGAGCCAATGTTGGGCAAAAAGTAATTGCGCCTTCAATTTACAATTGCGATTGCAAAATGAAATTGTTAACTAAATTTTTAATGACATTTTGAAATTTGAAATTAATTACTTCACTCAATTACAAATTACTTTTAATGAATACAAGTTTTCGATCATCTTTATTTCTGGACTAACCTTACAATGTTTGACATTTTATATTTCAAAAAATGTAAATGAGTATTTTTGAAAGTTTTTGTACAAGGGGAAATAATAAATAATAAACAGTGTTATGTATGGGAAATCGAAGGATTAAAATGTTAGATTTTTATATCATCGGGTTTTAGTTAATGTATAAAAAAATTACAGTAAGAGTACATGATTATTATTGAAAAATTTTTTTCACCTGTTTGTTGTAATATTAGCCTTCTGGCAAAATTTGGCTGTTTCATAATACATTTTTGATTGGTCCATTTCTATGGGAGGGTAAAAATTTTTTCCGCGATTTCGTGGTTGGTCCCATAGTAAAAGTTGCTCAATATAATCCCAAACCTCTCTGGCAACGGGAATGCACTTGTTAGGGTTCCGTACCCAAAGAGTAAAAACGGGACCCTATTACTAAGACTCCTCTATCCGTCTGTCTGTCTGTCCGTCTGTCTGTCACCAGGCTGTATCTCATCAACGGTGATAGCTAGACAGTTGAAATTTTCGCAGATAATGTATTTTTATTTTTTCTTTTTATTTCTATGTATTCGTTCTGTGCAATAAAAACATTTTTTTTTAAATCTTATTGCCGCTATAACAACAAATACTAAAAAGAGTAAAAAGTACGGAACCCTCGGTGGAGGAGTCCGACTCGCACTTGTCCGGTTTTATTTTTGGCCACCCTGTATAGTTACCTAGCACTTGGCTGGCCGCGACGTCCTCCACACACTCGCGGCTGCCGGCGGCGGCGAGCACGCCCCGCAGCGCCGCGTCCTGCAGGGAGGGGTGCGCGCGCGCAGACAACATGCCGAAGATTAGCCCGAATTGGCCGATGCACTGAATCTCGGACCCTGAAACAACCAATACAATGATAAGGTTCAATTAATAATACAAAATTTCCAATTGTTATTTTATGTGTTTTTTTTTTTTTTTTCATTTATTTTTCAAAGGCACATATACATAATTAATTTCAAAATTACTCGCCAAACTGCGTATGCAGTTTGTTGGCGAGAAAGCGCTCTTTTTTACAATTTTATGCACCTACTTAAGTTGCTATCTTACTATGCTTACCCTAAGTTTGACATTAAAGTTAGTCTTAGAAAAAATATACCTATATAATAAAGTAATAAAGCATCCTTTTACAAATAAATGTTTCTACCTAAAGGATACACTATGCTAAAATAACAAACAACAACAAATATAATTTAAATAATAACCGTAAATCGTCTTGTGTAATCGTCTTTAAAAAAAAATCTTCTAATAAACTATTCGTATATCGATGGTCCTGGGTTCGAATCCCGGTAAGGGCATTTATTTGTGTGATGAGCACAGATATTTGTTCCTGAGTGAGTCATGGGTGTTTTCTATGTATTTAAATATTTACATAGTATAATTATATATCGTTGTCTGAGTACCCATAACACAAGCCTCCTTGGGCTTACCGTGGGACTTAGTCAATCTGTGTAAGAATGTCCTATAATTATTTATTTATTCGTATATTCATTAGTGAGCATTTTCGTTGCAGTATGGGAGACATCTCTTTACTTCATATCGTCAGGTGACAACCAAAACTCACTAATTACTAAAAAAAAAATTAAACCAACCTTATGCTCGTACTAATACGGTTCACTATGGCTATGACCTTGTGGTGGTAATTTGTGAGTTTTGGTTGTCACCTAATGACACAATCACAATAATGATACAATCATTCATTACGAACGACGGGACATAAACAAAATGTTCTAGTTTGTTTTTTCTAAGAGGAAAGTCCTCGAGGTACTGCTTTGAAATTGCCAGGAATGGAGCCACAAATGAGGAGGATAAAGAGTGTTAAGTGGAGAAGAAAAAGTCAGGCGCCGATGCAGTAGCTAAGGGTGATATTCCATCTGTCCAATGTGTACTTTATCTCACATTTTGCTGATCGAGAGAGTGGGGCGCAATGACATAACAGTAATAAACAATAAGATGAGAGAGTAAGATTATACCTGGGTTTTTAATGACGACATTAGCGAGAGCCGACAACGCCATAGTGATATGTTCCACGCGTTCTGGAGTCATGTCTTCTTTGGTATGTTCCAGGATGAACTTTAGCAGATCCAGGATGAACTGCTGAGGGTTCTACAGAACAATGATTACACGTCTCAGTTTACTGATTAAATGGCGAATTCATAAGTATAAAAACGTCAATGCGCGTTGGAAAACATAGCCATTTGTTGTTGTCAATAATGACATTGTCAAGTACTGCCATAGACAGTAGACAAGATGGCGCTGGTCGCTGCTGGAAAGGCTGCGTTCAGCTAATAGTTGGGCCGAGTCGTACGGCTGCGATCGTGGCCCAAAATGGTCCCGCCGGAAGATCAGCGCTGACTTTCGGGTCAGTATTATGCTGAGGCGAGACCATTTCGTCCAACTTTAACTCTTACCTATTTTATGAATGCTTATAGTTTTAGTTATACTTTTGTATGTAATTTTAGTTTTAAGTTTATCACGAATAAAACGAAACGTTTGATTCTGATTTGATTCTGAAAGTCTCGTACCTTAATACGAAAGAAAAAAAAGCTAAAACAAAACACATCTTTATGGCACCTACGCTTTAATATTAGGGTTTTTCGGTAGTTACTAAAGAACGGTGCAACCGATTTTGTTAAAAATAGTCTAGGGTCATTATCTAAGAATACGTCTGCGGTTGCATCTAATTGCCACGGCTCGTTTCTTACATTTTGTATGGGTCGCGGCAATTAGACCGCAGACATATTTTTTGAAAATGACCCTCTTAAGTTATTCTTTACAGATTACTTTCTCGTTTTAAGGGCTTTTAAACTAACGATTTGAAAGCGAAATATGGGCAATATTTTTATCACATCACCAATTCGAAAAAGGGCTTTTTCTTCCCCGCTAGGCGGGATCAAAATGGCACTTTTCTGTTCTAGAACACGATTTTTTTTCTTTTTTGCATACTATATTTTTAGGTTAAATCATATTTTGGAACATAACAATTTCAGTCATGGGTGATGTAAAAAGCAGTATGTGTCACATGGTAGCAACCTTGGGCGTTAACACTCGAATCCCTCACTACGCTCAGGATTCTATTATAGAATCTTTCGCTTCGTTCAGGACTAAATGTGCGCCCTCGCCGTAAATATGTGATTATGCGCCCTTGTGACACAATCTACAATTTTTCTATTTTCGAAGCGATTTTGTACTATGAATGTAATATTGCCAACTCACTGGTACGGGAAACTCGGGCTGGTCGTTGTATATGGCCACATAGACCCCACCAACCACTAACAAGCCCTCATGAGCTGTATACTTGAAGTCTGGCACCAGTGGACCATCAGGTTCCATTTTGGCTCGGAGTATGTCGCGTAGTTCGGCTCGTGTGCTGTTGTCCCAGACGAGTAAGGGTGTCCTCCAGTTCGAGGTTAGCGTTTTCAGTAGCTGGAACAAAATTAAAATTAGAAGAGAGTTTACAGATTATCATACCACTTTACTGTTTTTTCTCATCTTTTGTGTTTCAGAAAACATACTGAATTCCCCGCAACAGATCCGTAAAAGAACCAAAAGTTGCCAGAATGAAGTGGGACTGAGCGGGACACGATGCTCGTTGAAGGTAGTTGGACAGAGATGTTTTCAGTAGCGACCGCAAATGGAGGACACAGCCACAGGGCGGACACGCTACATCAAAAATCACTTGCGTTTCTATGTGTGAACGGCACGTCTGTACCATGGTATAGTATCTCTGAAGAGGAGTAATGTAATGCTGATAATAATGCCATCTCTGGGTTATGCTGGACATATATTCCTCAGCCGTGGTGCCCTGCTGAGCTAAAAAGCGGTATCTCAATTGAAGATTGCATGCAAATAAGTACCTTAAATTTGAATCATAACGTTCCATTTCCAGTTCATTCGTTTTTGAGATACCGCCTTTAGCATAAGGAGGGCTGAGTGTGGCTAGATATCATTCTTGTGTGTAGATAGTAGAAAACAAAATATACCAAAACAAATATTTAAGCAGGTAACTTAATCGTATTTAATTAAATCTAGAAGAATATATTTTAATAAAAAATGTTTTGATAGTGTTACTAACCTTACGTTGCAAATGAACTAGGAAACAAAATAAATTTGAAACGTAAAAGTAATTTTTTTAATATGTAGTGCAAACACCGTACAATGACAGACTGACGTATTTAGACGAATAAAAAAACCAAATGACGTTTGGTTTGACGGGAAATTTTGAAATTATTTCTAAGTTGTTTTTTAATATAAATTCCGTTTAAACATATTTTTGGTCAGATTTATGTTAAGATATTAACAAACAGCGTTTCTTTATATCACAACCAACCTTGTAAGTTGTGTTGAGTTGTGCTCTTACTCATTTAACCAAACCAACGCAGGCAAGATGAAAAGCAATGCCGGCCGGGCCGCGCCGAATCTGTGTACCTTCTTGTATGTACATCGGTATAAGGGCAAGGTAAGTAAATTTTCGAGTTTATAATATATATATACCTCCTGAACATTTATTTATTATTTCATCTTTATCAAAAGCTTTGATAGAGGCTTCGGGTAAAGCATATTTATGAAATGTTGGCGATGGAACATGGAACATTGTAACATTTCAAATAACAGCCGTTGAACTAGCACCATTCTTAGTGCCCGTAAGGCCCGTCATACACGTTGCTCTGATTATCATAATTAAGATACTATTTTCCGTGCCTAGGTCTTAATCTGATAAATCAACTACAACCTGCCAAAATTAGAAAGACATACATCTAATGATAAAATCCAACCACAATACGTTACCTTTGTCGACATTTTACATGAATAATATCCCGATTCACTGATTTCTTGTTACCTAACATTAAATGTGACAATAGCACACCCTTAAAATGCATGCTCAACACTTGTCCTGTTTCGCTGTAAAATAACCTTTTTATACTTTTGATAACATCTTAACTGTTAATATATTTTCAGGTATTAAAAAGCTTTCAGAATAAAGTTGCGACACGGCAGGTATCGTGCTTTTCTTCGATAAGTTTTTCGATGTTGTCAATGGCAATTTCAGTGAACCTAAAAAAGGAAAATCTACCTATGCGCTGTAACACCCAGATCACCGCACCACAAATTGTGGATAAAAAGCTTGAATGTTCTCAAAACTATGAAATATGCGACAAAAATGGATCTAAATTAAATCAAAAAAAGTTGGATCAAACTATTGAAGCTTTCCAAGTTATTTTGGGATCAAGAAGAAGAAATGAATTAGGTTGCCTCTAATTATTGTTTAAAACATAGTCAGGAAATAAATTGTTACATACTTGCTGTTAAGTTATTTTCACGGAAGTGCGCTTAAAGCGTCGCTGTATTTGCATGTGTCTTAGTTACTTGGAATGGAACGTATGTAAATAAGTAGGTACTTATAAATAATATATTGTACTTGATTCAACATAAGTTTTCATTTATTTATTCTGAAAAACTGATTTATGTAGTTTTCTAAGCAAATGGAAATTGGTACGACAAAGATTACTACATAAATCAGTTTCCAATATTAAAGTTGTTACATGTAGGTAAAGAACCCATAAGTACGTGTGTGTGTGTGTGTGTGTGTGTGTGTGTGTGTGTGTGTGTGTGTGTGTGTGTGTGTGTGTGTGTGTGTGTGTGTGTGTGTGTGTGTGTGTGTGTGTGTGTGTGTGTGTGTGTGTGTGTGTGTGTGTGTGTGTGTGTGTGTGTGTGTGTGTGTGTGTGTGTGTGTGTGTGTGTGTGTGTGTGTACATGTGTGCGTGTTTACTGCATATACAGTCTCATTAGTTGAGAGCAGGACCGCTAGGGGCAGCACTAGTAGAGACGTGAACGTGAAATGTCCGAGAGTTTTTTATCTATTACAGTAATAACATATACTAATCTATGGTCTGTACACGCGGCATGCGTCATTGTGTAAGTTGCTTAAAAACAGTGCTGAGCGGCCGGCAAAAGGCCGTCAATCTGCTGTCGCGGGGCGAGGTCATTCGAATCGGGGCGGGGCGGTGCGTGGCCGTTCTGTATGATAATACTATTACTTATTCTGTGACACAGCCATTGAAGAGCCATAAGAAGAGCGTCGATCTACTTATATGTGAGCAGCGGACAACCGGTTTTTGCGGACGGTCACGGCGATTGTTGCGGGCGGCCTATGTCCACCAGCTGTCTTTCAGCTGATAAGATGGTACCTGAGACAATTTTCTGACATTTTCGAAAACATAGTGAACCTACCTCGTGCCGGTCCTCGTCCTTGAGCCGCGAGCACAGGTAGGGCGTCAGCGTGGCTCGGAGCGCCTCCCGTATCCGCTCGTCCAGCGGCCCGGGCTCCGCGTGGGGCCCGTACATGGCGGCTAGCGCTGCCACACATAGCTGCGCCAGCTGGTTCCCTCCTGTGTGACATAGTGAACCTACCTCGTGCCGGTCCTCGTCCTTGAGCCGCGAGCACAGGTAGGGCGTCAGCGTGGCTCGGAGCGCCTCCCGTATCCGCTCGTCCAGCGGCCCGGGCTCCGCGTGGGGCCCGTACATGGCGGCTAGCGCTGCCACACATAGCTGCGCCAGCTGGTTCCCTCCTGTGTGACATAGTGAACCTACCTCGTGCCGGTCCTCGTCCTTGAGCCGCGAGCACAGGTAGGGCGTCAGCGTGGCTCGGAGCGCCTCCCGTATCCGCTCGTCCAGCGGCCCGGGCTCCGCGTGGGGCCCGTACATGGCGGCTAGCGCTGCCACACATAGCTGCGCCAGCTGGTTCCCTCCTGTGTGACATAGTGAACCTACCTCGTGCCGGTCCTCGTCCTTGAGCCGCGAGCACAGGTAGGGCGTCAGCGTGGCTCGGAGCGCCTCCCGTATCCGCTCGTCCAGCGGCCCGGGCTCCGCGTGGGGCCCGTACATGGCGGCTAGCGCTGCCACACATAGCTGCGCCAGCTGGTTCCCTCCTGTGTGACATAGTGAACCTACCTCGTGCCGGTCCTCGTCCTTGAGCCGCGAGCACAGGTAGGGCGTCAGCGTGGCTCGGAGCGCCTCCCGTATCCGCTCGTCCAGCGGCCCGGGCTCCGCGTGGGGCCCGTACATGGCGGCTAGCGCTGCCACACATAGCTGCGCCAGCTGGTTCCCTCCTGTGTGACATAGTGAACCTACCTCGTGCCGGTCCTCGTCCTTGAGCCGCGAGCACAGGTAGGGCGTCAGCGTGGCTCGGAGCGCCTCCCGTATCCGCTCGTCCAGCGGCCCGGGCTCCGCGTGGGGCCCGTACATGGCGGCTAGCGCTGCCACACATAGCTGCGCCAGCTGGTTCCCTCCTGTGTGACATAGTGAACCTACCTCGTGCCGGTCCTCGTCCTTGAGCCGCGAGCACAGGTAGGGCGTCAGCGTGGCTCGGAGCGCCTCCCGTATCCGCTCGTCCAGCGGCCCGGGCTCCGCGTGGGGCCCGTACATGGCGGCTAGCGCTGCCACACATAGCTGCGCCAGCTGGTTCCCTCCTGTGTGACATAGTGAACCTACCTCGTGCCGGTCCTCGTCCTTGAGCCGCGAGCACAGGTAGGGCGTCAGCGTGGCTCGGAGCGCCTCCCGTATCCGCTCGTCCAGCGGCCCGGGCTCCGCGTGGGGCCCGTACATGGCGGCTAGCGCTGCCACACATAGCTGCGCCAGCTGGTTCCCTCCTGTGTGACATAGTGAACCTACCTCGTGCCGGTCCTCGTCCTTGAGCCGCGAGCACAGGTAGGGCGTCAGCGTGGCTCGGAGCGCCTCCCGTATCCGCTCGTCCAGCGGCCCGGGCTCCGCGTGGGGCCCGTACATGGCGGCTAGCGCTGCCACACATAGCTGCGCCAGCTGGTTCCCTCCTGTGTGACATAGTGAACCTACCTCGTGCCGGTCCTCGTCCTTGAGCCGCGAGCACAGGTAGGGCGTCAGCGTGGCTCGGAGCGCCTCCCGTATCCGCTCGTCCAGCGGCCCGGGCTCCGCGTGGGGCCCGTACATGGCGGCTAGCGCTGCCACACATAGCTGCGCCAGCTGGTTCCCTCCTGTGTGACATAGTGAACCTACCTCGTGCCGGTCCTCGTCCTTGAGCCGCGAGCACAGGTAGGGCGTCAGCGTGGCTCGGAGCGCCTCCCGTATCCGCTCGTCCAGCGGCCCGGGCTCCGCGTGGGGCCCGTACATGGCGGCTAGCGCTGCCACACATAGCTGCGCCAGCTGGTTCCCTCCTGTGTGACATAGTGAACCTACCTCGTGCCGGTCCTCGTCCTTGAGCCGCGAGCACAGGTAGGGCGTCAGCGTGGCTCGGAGCGCCTCCCGTATCCGCTCGTCCAGCGGCCCGGGCTCCGCGTGGGGCCCGTACATGGCGGCTAGCGCTGCCACACATAGCTGCGCCAGCTGGTTCCCTCCTGTGTGACATAGTGAACCTACCTCGTGCCGGTCCTCGTCCTTGAGCCGCGAGCACAGGTAGGGCGTCAGCGTGGCTCGGAGCGCCTCCCGTATCCGCTCGTCCAGCGGCCCGGGCTCCGCGTGGGGCCCGTACATGGCGGCTAGCGCTGCCACACATAGCTGCGCCAGCTGGTTCCCTCCTGTGTGACATAGTGAACCTACCTCGTGCCGGTCCTCGTCCTTGAGCCGCGAGCACAGGTAGGGCGTCAGCGTGGCTCGGAGCGCCTCCCGTATCCGCTCGTCCAGCGGCCCGGGCTCCGCGTGGGGCCCGTACATGGCGGCTAGCGCTGCCACACATAGCTGCGCCAGCTGGTTCCCTCCTGTGTGACATAGTGAACCTACCTCGTGCCGGTCCTCGTCCTTGAGCCGCGAGCACAGGTAGGGCGTCAGCGTGGCTCGGAGCGCCTCCCGTATCCGCTCGTCCAGCGGCCCGGGCTCCGCGTGGGGCCCGTACATGGCGGCTAGCGCTGCCACACATAGCTGCGCCAGCTGGTTCCCTCCTGTGTGACATAGTGAACCTACCTCGTGCCGGTCCTCGTCCTTGAGCCGCGAGCACAGGTAGGGCGTCAGCGTGGCTCGGAGCGCCTCCCGTATCCGCTCGTCCAGCGGCCCGGGCTCCGCGTGGGGCCCGTACATGGCGGCTAGCGCTGCCACACATAGCTGCGCCAGCTGGTTCCCTCCTGTGTGACATAGTGAACCTACCTCGTGCCGGTCCTCGTCCTTGAGCCGCGAGCACAGGTAGGGCGTCAGCGTGGCTCGGAGCGCCTCCCGTATCCGCTCGTCCAGCGGCCCGGGCTCCGCGTGGGGCCCGTACATGGCGGCTAGCGCTGCCACACATAGCTGCGCCAGCTGGTTCCCTCCTGTGTGACATAGTGAACCTACCTCGTGCCGGTCCTCGTCCTTGAGCCGCGAGCACAGGTAGGGCGTCAGCGTGGCTCGGAGCGCCTCCCGTATCCGCTCGTCCAGCGGCCCGGGCTCCGCGTGGGGCCCGTACATGGCGGCTAGCGCTGCCACACATAGCTGCGCCAGCTGGTTCCCTCCTGTGTGACATAGTGAACCTACCTCGTGCCGGTCCTCGTCCTTGAGCCGCGAGCACAGGTAGGGCGTCAGCGTGGCTCGGAGCGCCTCCCGTATCCGCTCGTCCAGCGGCCCGGGCTCCGCGTGGGGCCCGTACATGGCGGCTAGCGCTGCCACACATAGCTGCGCCAGCTGGTTCCCTCCTGTGTGACATAGTGAACCTACCTCGTGCCGGTCCTCGTCCTTGAGCCGCGAGCACAGGTAGGGCGTCAGCGTGGCTCGGAGCGCCTCCCGTATCCGCTCGTCCAGCGGCCCGGGCTCCGCGTGGGGCCCGTACATGGCGGCTAGCGCTGCCACACATAGCTGCGCCAGCTGGTTCCCTCCTGTGTGACATAGTGAACCTACCTCGTGCCGGTCCTCGTCCTTGAGCCGCGAGCACAGGTAGGGCGTCAGCGTGGCTCGGAGCGCCTCCCGTATCCGCTCGTCCAGCGGCCCGGGCTCCGCGTGGGGCCCGTACATGGCGGCTAGCGCTGCCACACATAGCTGCGCCAGCTGGTTCCCTCCTGTGTGACATAGTGAACCTACCTCGTGCCGGTCCTCGTCCTTGAGCCGCGAGCACAGGTAGGGCGTCAGCGTGGCTCGGAGCGCCTCCCGTATCCGCTCGTCCAGCGGCCCGGGCTCCGCGTGGGGCCCGTACATGGCGGCTAGCGCTGCCACACATAGCTGCGCCAGCTGGTTCCCTCCTGTGTGACATAGTGAACCTACCTCGTGCCGGTCCTCGTCCTTGAGCCGCGAGCACAGGTAGGGCGTCAGCGTGGCTCGGAGCGCCTCCCGTATCCGCTCGTCCAGCGGCCCGGGCTCCGCGTGGGGCCCGTACATGGCGGCTAGCGCTGCCACACATAGCTGCGCCAGCTGGTTCCCTCCTGTGTGACATAGTGAACCTACCTCGTGCCGGTCCTCGTCCTTGAGCCGCGAGCACAGGTAGGGCGTCAGCGTGGCTCGGAGCGCCTCCCGTATCCGCTCGTCCAGCGGCCCGGGCTCCGCGTGGGGCCCGTACATGGCGGCTAGCGCTGCCACACATAGCTGCGCCAGCTGGTTCCCTCCTGTGTGACATAGTGAACCTACCTCGTGCCGGTCCTCGTCCTTGAGCCGCGAGCACAGGTAGGGCGTCAGCGTGGCTCGGAGCGCCTCCCGTATCCGCTCGTCCAGCGGCCCGGGCTCCGCGTGGGGCCCGTACATGGCGGCTAGCGCTGCCACACATAGCTGCGCCAGCTGGTTCCCTCCTGTGTGACATAGTGAACCTACCTCGTGCCGGTCCTCGTCCTTGAGCCGCGAGCACAGGTAGGGCGTCAGCGTGGCTCGGAGCGCCTCCCGTATCCGCTCGTCCAGCGGCCCGGGCTCCGCGTGGGGCCCGTACATGGCGGCTAGCGCTGCCACACATAGCTTCGCCAGCTGGTTCGCCACCTCCTGTGCAATACAAAAATCACAATGATCAGTCAAGACGATAAACACTACGTCATTTGGCGAGTCCAAACGCAAACCATCTCGTGAGAAAACTGTAATCGGTCTGAAAGGACGTACTTTATCCGAGGCATCTTAATGAGGGCTCCCGCGTTTTATTTCGCCGCTAGGGGCGCTAGTGTAGATTTTGGGGGGTTTCAAGCTTTTTTTATCGGGAATTTTCACTCCTTACTCATAATTGTGGTAAATCTTTCTCCATCTTTGATTAATTATGGTAAACAATAGATATAGCTCAATAAATGTTAGCGGTTAGAAAAAAGTGCCAACTAAAATATATGCAAAATTAAACAGGTCGAAAAAATGGCACATTTAGACGTTAAAATACTTCTGTGTATATTAGAACGTATTGATTTTATAAAAATAAGCATAGAAGAATTATGAGATCCGGTTTTCTGGACCTATATCTATAGTGGCGCCAACCGGTGAGCACAAAAACGGTAGCCCTCATTTAGACGTAAACGTATGATTACGAACCTGCTTGTTGGCCTGTGCGTCAGTCTCCACACCGGACTCCTTGAGGGTGTAGTCGTATTGCAGCACGTTGGGCAGCAACGCTTGCAGGGCCCCGGCGAGGGCGATCTGCTCGCGTATGGTAGGCTCCGCTGCCAGTGCCGCTACCGCTTCCGCGCCCGCGCACGCTGTGTCGCCGAGATGCTAAACACAGGGTAAGTGAGTAAAACACAAAATGATTTTCAAAAAATTTATGTAACTTTTGCATGTATCTTGAGTATATTTAGATTTAGACAAGTATATAATTTCCATTTTATTTTCCATCTACATTAATTCACTATTTTACATCCGTTAATAGTCTTAAAACTTCCAAATGAGAGTACCGTAAGGTATCATAAACTAAGCTTTGTTTCTATATCGATAAAAAATTATAGTTTAATTGGATGATTGGGCAATTACTACCCTTTCTGCACAATCCAACTATCACTTCAATACATAACCATGCAGACAGATTGGTAAGTAGACTGGGCAAACGAGCTGTCATTTTAGTGTCTAGGGCATAAAAACACCGTTTGAATCTGTGTCTGTGTTACCGGTCTTCTCAGCAGCGGCACGACGTCCCCGCTCAGTGACGGCAGCGTGGCGCATAACTCTCGGCAGGCGGGGAACTGCGCGGCGACGGCGAAGCAACGGGCGGCGTGCGCGCATACGGCGGCTGCCACGTCGCCGGGCTTCGTTGATGTGGAGAGGACGGGCACGCAGCGGGTTAAGGCTTCGTGGAGGACCTGGTGACAAAATGTTAAAGGTTAATTATTTTTTTATCCAGCTCTATTCTTAAAACATTTAATTCAAAATGCTTGGGAGGAACCAGAAGGATTTTCATCCATACTATTAATATTATAAATGCGAAAGTCTGTCTGTCTGTCTGTCTGTGTGTTACCTCTTCACGCTTAAACCGCTGAACCGATTTAGTTGAAATTTAGTATACAGATAGTTTGAGTCCCGGGAAAGGACATAGGATACGTTTTATCCCAAAACTCACCCCTCAAGGGGGTGAAAAGGGGAGTGGAAATTTGTATGGGGAATCAATAACCGCTGAACCGATTTAGATGAAACTTGGTATGGGGATAGTTTGAGCTGTGGGAAAGGATATAGAATAATTTTTATCCCCGAGATCATCCCTTAAGGGTGTAAAAAATGGGGTGGAAATGTATAGTGTGGACCAATTTCGGGGTGAAAAAAGCAGATTTGTTTACGTTAAGAATTAAGGTACCCAAATTACTAATTCCACGCAGACGAAGTCGCGGGCAAAAGCTAGTAATGTATAAATTCGATTAGAGGCTAAAATGTTCTATGAAGTTGATTATGGGCTGGTTTCAAAGATTTAAAACAATATATCGTGAGTCAGTGCACATTATTTGCTTTTTTATTCTAAATTATGACTTTCTTACCTGTAAGCCTCCCTCTCTCCTTAATTCCTCGGCATTAAGAGCGGAACACTTAACAGTGGCGTGAGCCAACTCGCACGCCGCCGGCAACAGACCAGAAGAGTCTTTTTCGGCAAACAGTTGCTCCGCTTCGGCTTCGAGACGCGCTGTTCGAAGCAGTTGAGGATAGCCGGCGTATTTGTATGGTGCCAGTACTAGGGACAAAATAACACTGTGTGATATTTGGTAAAATAAAAAATGTATATTTACAATTTGGTGCCGTGACCAGGATATTTTTTTGGTGGCAGATTAACAAGTCATTAACCCAAGCCTCATTTGATGATAAGTGATGACGCGGTCTAAAATGAAGCTCACTGGTTCAGAAATAGCCTATTCTTTTTTGCTTTGTAGACTCCTGAATCATAATTGTCGTAATACAAACGTTGGGAGCGTATTGCATTCCTTTGCTTATACCCTGAACAACTTTATTGAAAAAAAAAACAGGTGGTTTATTTTATTCAAGAAATTGAGTTACATTGGTTTTGTTTCAAAAAAGTAATAATAATATAGAAGCTTACCGTCCGAATATCGCTGGAAAAGTATAGTTTGCGTGCGCAATATGAGCACGATGTTGTTAGCGTTGGGCCCATCGCCGGTCCACACGTTGCGGCTGCATAGAAATTCATAAGCTTGGTTTACTGCCTCGAAGCGGTCCTGTAACAATTATTGTTAATAATTAAAGCCTACTATTTTCTTTCTAGTCAATACCTTGCCAGTAAAACAACAGAAAACATAATAATCAATGTAGTTGATTGCATCATCCGAACTGCCTCGAATCCTCAAATATTCAAATTTAACTGAACTTGTGGGTTAGCAACAATTTAATCGGTTAGTTTATGATGTTTGTTTATCTTAAACAAATTCGAATCAACTTTAAGTGGAGAACAGTTCCTCGTTGTTATCTATGGCTATTAAAACTAGTGATTAAGTCGAATAAAAGTTCTCTTTTTTGGACTTTTATGGTGGCTAGTTGAAATAACCAAACTCACCCGGCCCTCCGGATTTTTATCCGGATGGTACTGTTGCGCGAGCCTATAATAGGCCTTGCGTACGGCTGCTTCGTCGTGTTGTCCGGTCAAACCCAGGGCTGTGTAAGCTTCGCTCGCCGTCATAGAAGGAGGTTTCTTTTCGACTTCGCGCCGCCATGCTTCTAATACGTCTTTTAGAAGTTGAACCTGAGAAAAACAATTTATGTGAGCTAACTTTTTGTGATATTATTCCAACTACAAATTACAATACTCATATTTCGTTGACATTTTGCTGAGTCGTCAGTCAGAGGAACCGTGAGGTAACACTAATGAAATAATGTAGCATTAGACCCGTTCAAATCACTAAATATGTGTTAAAACGCGAGAGCTTAAATTGTTATTTAAACCAAAAATGTGCCTTATGACTCACCGGCTCTGGAATCGGCCAGTCAGGGAACTTGTGTGTATCACACAGATGACGCAGATAGAACATGTTGCAGAACAATTCGTGTTGTAGTTGTGGGTAGCACACAGCGGGTATAGCTAAGTATGGGTAGCGAGCGGCGATGTGTGCGTGGAGCCGGGGTGTGAACTCGCCGATGTGTGCTGATACCTTCATTATTAACATTCGTCTGTGAACAAAAAAAGCGATTTTATATTATTATTATCCAAACGCAATAGCCACGTTGTTTGTCAGATAAACTTATTAGACAGTTTTGTTTGACAGACGAAATGCATCCAAAAATTATAGCAATCAAGCTAAAATAATTATTTATATACTGTTCAAGCATAGAACCACTGGATGCCAGCCCTTTAAGCCAAATGTTGTGTATATTTTCTGTCGAAATACTCTGTAATTGTGTCATCTCTATGTTTATTGTACAAAATTGTATTTGACGTGTACCTGTATTGTACCAATAAAGATTATCTTATCTTATCTTATCTATCAAATCTCATAGAAAAAAGGGCAAGCTATGATGGCGCCATCTCTGCAAACCTTTGACAGTTGCCAACCCCATTCAACGGATGAGTCTGTACAAAATAGTAAAATAAGGCTGCCGTAATTATAATAGTAAAAAACAAGTTCTAACTTGTGCTTGATGTCTAACGATTGAAAGTGGCGCTAAATAAATAATTTTCTATATATTTTCTATTGACAGATGGAACAACCCCACTGGTACACCCTTTTTTCTTTCATTACTTATTAAGAAGTTTCTTTTCCAGAATCAGCTTGTCTTTCACTAAAAGTCAGAAATTATGGCAATCCTGGTCACGGCACCAAAGAGAAAAGGTGTTTTCATATAAATCATTCCCATTTGTCCCCGCCTCATGCATATTTCGGTTGTGTTCGTGTCAATAATAATTAGTTTTTTTTTTCTGTGACCTATAAAAATAATTTGTACTTTACCTCATTTCAGAGTTCCATATAGCTTCAGGCGTGTCCCATTCTCCAAGGAAGATCTGCGCGAACTTATCCGCGCCATGATTCTCCAGGTAACAGACCATGGCTTCGGGTAGGAGTTGACCAAGGATCGAACGCTGCATTATGTCTGATGTCGTCTACAAACAGATGACAATAGGTTATCAGCACAGGTCGAGGTGCATAAGAAAACGCCTTTTCAACCTTTTCTTTTCGTTTTTTTGAGGCAACAAGATCAGCCACCCTCCAACGCGCACGGCCCCTATACAACTAGATTCAAACTTCCCCAGCTATAATTTTGTATGGTGGCCGGGAACAATATTTGTATAATATTTCAAGACTATTGGTGACTAATGTCGTCATAGCAGGTGATATATGTAATTTCCTTTTTTTTACGTGAAATAACGAATCTCAAACCTTAGATAATATTATTGTAAATGCGGAGATCAAACAAAGCAATCAAACTTGGGATCTATGATCCCTGGTATTGCAGCACTGTAAGTATTTACTGTAACGCTGATCTTGAGTACTAGGTTTAAAGCTTGTTACTAAATGTTTCTTAGGTATGTTACCTGATCAGCTCTGAACGCCTGTTTCATATGCGTGAGTCGCAGGAACCTCGCGATGGGTAGCAGGTTCGAACCCGTGTACAATAGCATGAAGTAGAACACGCCGGTTAGGTACAGTTTGGAGATCTCAGGGTTGTCCTGCATCACTTCGTAAAGCAGGGTTGCCACCTAGAATAGAAGGGTAAATTGAAAAACACAATCTTAAGACAGTCGCAATGGACTTGTGAATAACTTGTATTTAATAGACGGTTTTACGAAATAGACCAGTCAGCATCAAACGACCTCTGAGCTAACTCTAACCACCCAAACCAAGGCGTTCCGTTCTTATCTGTTCTGTTACTTCAGTCCAAATTATGCTGCCTTGCTATAGGGATGAGGACTAGAGGGCGCTGGGGACAATTCCCTCACTTTAGGACTTAGAATCACATTATTCCAAGTGACAAAATAGTATTGTATGGTTTATCTTGGCCTATATTTGTGGCATCAAAACATGGCAATTTTGCGAGAGCCTCTAGGCCATTAGTGTATTTTTTTAATGTTTAACGACTGCCCTTTACCTTCTCAACGAGTACCGGATCGAAGGTGAGCAGTAGTTGAACAACGTGCGCCAGGCAGGCAGGTTCTGACAACATTCTCTTTACTTTTGGCAAAGGCCGTATTACAGCGTCCTCCTCGTCTCTGCAAAACAAACAAATAAAAAGTAATAGTAGCTTACGCGATTACGAAAGTACTGCATTTTATATCGTCATTCATAGATCACAAGATTGTCTTAACGGCCCAGACGTCCCAAATATTTTGAGATTTTGTTACACTTTTTAGATTTTAGAATAAAGTATAGGGACGGCTTCATCAAGGTTACAGTTAGCGGTTACAGGAATCGCGGTAAACAACGGTACGCGGCGTGAAACGGCGCGTTGGTCGACCGATTCCAAGTCGGTTTCTTGGCGCGACACGTGTTAGTTTTAACGAGCTGTTAATTTAAGGTTTTAGAAAACTGACCTGCTGGGGTAATATCCCAATTCCCAATCCCATTATCATGGGGTATCCAACACACGGTTCCTCGAGCCGCAAGCGTCTATTTGAGTTTAGGAAGTGCCAACTCTAGTTACTACGTAATTTTTCCTGAATTTTCTACTGTTCCGCTTTAAAAACACGATCTATGGGCATATTTTTGGTGTTTTCGTGTCAATGCCTTTAACTACGCTTTAGCTAACTAACCTGCTGGGGTAATACTGAGCAGCAGCGATCAACAAATCCAACACAGTAGAAGCCAAAGCACTCTCGTCCATGACTGCGGTTCCCCGGGCCGCTAGCGTCCATTTGAGTTGAGGAACGGCGCCGATACATCGCCAGCCCTCCATGCTGTGCGCCCAGCACTTCGTCTTGTTGTTGATTTCCCCGCTCTTGTATAGGTCTTTGAGCTGAGAACAAGACATGATCTTCACTACATATAGTCCATGGGCCAGCTAGCCAAATTTTGGAAAATAGTATAATTTGGGGGTACCAAATTTCCTTTTCACAGCAGTTAGATAGGCTTATTATGATGTTAAAAAACCATGATTGCCATCTCAAAATGGTAGCTAACCAAAATGGCCGCCAATCCAAGATGGCGGATATTGAGTTTTAAAAAATCAACCATAACTCAAGAAGTATTCGTCCGAATTCATTACTATTTTTTTAGTATAAAACAAAGTCGCTTCCTGCTGTCTGGATGGATGTCTGTCCTTATGTATGCTTAGGTCTTTAAAACGGATTTTGATGCGGTTTTTTTTAATGGAGTGATTCAAGAGAAAGGTTTATATGTATAATACATCAGCATTGCATCCGTGCGAAGCCGGGGCGGGTCGCTAGTAATGATAGAAAGGGAAGTGTAATGTAATAGTTAAACGATTGTCAATCGTATAACTACAAGATAAGGTCTAAAATAAATACACAACGTTGCTATAAATGACCGTGTTTACGGCATATTTGCGTAAAGGCGTTCGCTCTTGGCATCTGATAAGCTTAGTCAACCCTCGATTAAACTATCATCATTCCTGCATGAATTAATACAAACATTGTATCACAATATTTTTAACAGTAATGATTCATACACTGAGAGCACGATCTATCCCGCCAAGCGGGGCCTCAGTGCGGTTTAGCGAACGTGTTTATTTAGCAACGAGGGCTACCGCGTTTAATTTCGCCGCTTGGGGCGCTAGTGTAGATGGAGGTCTTTCAAATTGTCAAATGCATAGAAGTTTTGGGGGTTTCAAGCTTTTTTATCGGGAATTTTTACTCCTTATTCATAATTGTGGTAAATCTTTGTCCATCTTTGATTAATCATGGGAAACAATGATATAGCTCAATAAATGTTAGTGGTTTAAAAAAAGTGCCAACTAAAATATATGCAAAATTAAACAGTTCGAAAAAACGGCACATTTAGACGTTAAAATACCTTTGTGTATATTAATAGTTAGAACGTATTGAATTTATATAAATAAGCATAGAAGAATTTTGAGATCCGTTTTTCTGGACCTACATCTACAGTGGCGCCAACTGGTGACCACAAAAACGGTAGCCCTCATTGATTACATTGTTAAATCTGTCGATCCGCTCGCCACGGCAGATCGCAGTATCAGAATAAATCATCGTAAAGTTGGCAGGTAAGGTGTGCTAACCTGCTGGAAACTAATGGGTCCCTTCCTCTCAACCTTGCCCCCCTGCTCTATGTTGTAGTACCACTCTCGGTCCCCGCCTTCGGCTCGGGCTGGGCCCTCAATTACGTTGCTTTGCGCTGGTACCGTCGCCCGAGTTGTGTGTAAATGCGCTAATGTCATTAGATCTACTAATATTCTGGAAAAAAAAAACAATTGTGATTTAACAATAATTGTCTTCGATTACCGTGATAGTTACTCATGAAATAAAACTATGAAAACGGATTATATCGCGTATATTGACTTTATAATACATCCCGACGTTTCGAACCCTTTACAGCGTTCTTGGTCAACGGGAGTCACCCGTTGGAACGTCGGGATGTATTATAAATTCAATATACGCGATATAATCCATTTTCATAGTTTTATTTAGTGATTTAACAATGTTAACTTGATCACTTACTAACAAAAAAAGAATTAATTGTAGACGAGGTTTATTATAGTCTAAGGAAATATCGTGTTCAAAGTTTCACAGCCGAACTAGATACTACTATACGGCGCCACGTTTTAAGTAACTGGAATGTTAAACGTCAAACTTTGACAACAAGAAATACAGCATAATGTACGAGGTACTACATAATGCATATTCTACTACTTATTAATAGTGTCAATGTATAGTTTATGTTTCCGATTCAGGCCACAGGTTGGCAGCACCCTCCAACGCGCACTGTCCCTATAGGACAGTGGCCAGTAGGAAGTAACGAGTCTTACCTTACACCATTCCATTCTAAAATCTCACTAACATTTCTTCTATGTAAAATCAGTTTTGATAAAAATTGAACCAGTCTGTCTCTTTCCATTTTATCACATGTCTGTAAAAAAACATGAATTTTAAAACAAATAATAATTTTCTGAGCATTTATTGTCTAAGGAACCTCATCACGTAAGAAAAAGAATTATAAAAGAATATAAGAGAAGGCAAAAAGTGATTTATGAGAACGATTCACTAGTATTTAGGCAATTTACAACGTTTGCGGGCAAAATGCACCATTTTCATTAGCTATTAAGGTAAATTTTCAATTTAAGTTTAAATTCTCTTTATTATAAATTCTCCTAATTAAATAAGCGGCTGACAATAAGAACCCTTTTCACAAAATAAATAAAATGTAATATTTCGGCAAACACATTTACTTTATTACCAAACCAAAATATTCGTAAATTTGCTCACCCTATCCAACATCTGTACTATATATTTGGTGTCAGCGAAGGGACCGATGTCTTCAAAATACCGGCCGTAGACTATACTCATTGCTTGGAGGCACATGCATTTCATCTCGACCTTCGGCGTTGATAGGAACCGGTGGTATAGGTCGTTAAAGAACTCGTAACTGAAATAAGAGTTGAATATTATACGCTGTATAAAGCTATTTTTTAGCTTTTATTAATTACCACCATAAGTTCATAGCCATAGTGAACCATATTGGTCCCAAAATTAGGTAGATTTTTGTTTAATTATTTTTGTATAATTAGTGTTTTGGTTGTCACCTGACGAAATAATTATGAGATATAAATAAACTTAGATATAAACATTGGGAGCGCCGAAGAATAAGTGACCCTAAACACGAGCGCTTCTTCAACGCGCGTTAAAAAGGCGCTTGAATCTGCCCGCACGCTAAATTCGATTTAAAGACCAAGGCTTAAAGTTGAAAATCCAACAACGCTTGATAAAAAGCGCTACCGCCATCGTGTGAATTCAGGGCCTGGCCACATGTACGCGGTGCGACGTCGCCGACGCAACGCGGCGCGTTTTGCGGTGCCGCCGCCGCAACGCAGAAATCTGCGGCGCCGCTCGCCGCAACGCAAAATCTGGCGTTGCGTCGTGCGACGCCGCGCGCGGTACCGCAAAACGGTGCGCGGCGTCGCCCGCCGCAACGCAAAATTTTGCGGTGCGTCGTGCGTCGCCGCGCGCGGTGTCGCCCGCCGCAACGCAAAAATTTGGCGGTGCGACTTGCGGTGCCGCGTCCGTCGTCGCGGCACCGCATGCGGCGCCGCGCTGCATAAGTAGTAAAGAATTCGAATACCAGTGTTTGGCTGTTTTTAAGAAGGCGCAGAAATAAGAAGCAATTGAAGAGAAAATTTTGGGTAAACCCATGTCTTCATGTCATAAATGATGATGGATATCATTTCAAAAGAAAATACGAGGCATTGAAGATGACTGAAAATAAATTTCATAACAATTTTCGAATGTCTGTGTCGTGTTTTGAAGAACTTTTAAGCAAAATATCGCCTCTAATAAAGAAGAAACACATATTTAGAAGACCCGTTGGGCCTCTGGAGATGTTGGGAATAACAATAAGGTAAGAAATCTAAGGTCTATTTTCTGTCTCTTTTAAGGCCTGAAGTATATCGGACTCAAATTGGTCGGTCGTTTTCCTTTTCCGAGAACAAGGCTGGTACCGAGATCTGCTTGTAGTTTCATTTGTCTGGCCATCTTCGTCACTTTCTTGGTCCTCGACTATGCTCGAGTCAGTTAAATTTGCAGCATTTAAAAAAAAAACATTAGTTGCTTTTAGAAATGGTATTTTTTTACTCTCGTCACACCAGCGCCCGATTTATTTAAGCTTTCAAGCCTTTTTGAGTATCTTGTAAAATTATCTTTGAGGTTTTTCCACTTTTTTATCACCTCGTTTCCTAAAAAATAAAGTTCATTTAAAACATTTTACATTGTAAAAAAAAAAAACATCTCTTATTCAGATTATTAGTGACTGTTTGCAAATTTTCGACCTTTGCATTAAATTACACATGTAGAGATAGACCAAGAAAAGTCTGCAACGATTTTGATAGCACACGCAGTGCGAGTGTTATTTTAAACGTCAAACTTCTATGAAAATATGTCGTATAAATAACACTTGCACTGCGTAGGTATGCTATCAAAATCGTTACAGACTTTTCTTGATCTAACTCTACTTATAATATGTAATAGGAAATTTTATTAGTCAAACTGGAAATTGTTGCATACAACGTTCATTAACTTTGTTTTTGTTTCTTGAGTGACTCAAACCATCTCAACGGTATCTGTCACTCAAATGGCATTTTAATATTTACATTAATACGTGACCGCAAAATGTCTGATAAAGTTTTATATTAATTGTCCGACTATTTGTTTCCTACTTATGTCATTTAAACTTTAATACACATTTGGGTATCTATTAAAACCAACCATATAATTAATAACAAACTTACAATAAAATAATATACATATATAAATTTACTGCATGGTTGTTGTCACTTTGTATGGCTGCGTAACTATTAACTTGTATATGCAATAATATGCATACATATATATATATATAACCTATAATTTAATAAAATATAATATAATATATAAATAAATATAAAATATAATATAATGTAAATTACGCATCCATGACAATGTATGATTAATACAAATAAAAAATATGAATATGAATATGAATATGAAATATTTATTTTCAGGTTTTTGGCGACTGAGAACACATTCAGAGATATGGAATTTACAGAATATCGTGGAAGAAGTACAATTGGAAAAATAGTAAGAGAAGTCTGTCAAGCTATATGGAAAAGCCTTCTAGGTAAAGGTATACCTAGTATAACAAAAAATCTACTAGAACAAATCGCGGACGAGTTTTTAAAAAACACTAACTTCCCCAATTGTATTGGCGCCCTGGATGGTAAACACATTCGAATTTGTAGTCCCGATCACAGTGGCTCTCTTTTTTTCAACTATAAAGGCTACAACTCTATAGTCTTGCTGGCGCTTGTTGATTCCAATGACAGATTTGTATATGTGGACATAGGAGCTTACGGCAAGGAATGTGATTCAACGGTTTTTCACAATACAAAACTGAATGAATTATTACAACAAGGCCAGCTTCCCGTACCAGCACCAAAGCCGTTACCTGGTTCTCAGACGTCAATTCCCCATGTATTTGTAGCAGACGAAGGCTTACCTTTAACGAATAACATAATGCGTCCATATCCAGGAAAACACTTGACTATACAACAAAGAGTTTTTAATTATCGCTTGAGTCGCGCAAGAAGATACGTTGAATGTACTTTCGGTATTTTAGCTAATAAGTGGCGCATTTTTCACCGACCATTGAATGTCCAATATAACTTTGTAACAGATATTATAAAGGCATGTGGTGTTATTCACAATTTTGTTATTAGTAGAGATGGAATTAAACCATCTGAAGAACTACTGATTCACGACGGTTTTTCAGATTTACATCATTCAACAAATTATATATCCTCGACAAACCCAGTTAACATAAGAAATGAATTCTGTAAATACTTTTCTAGTGATGTGGGAGCCCTTACTTGGCAATTAAGTAAAATATAATTTAATATTAGTATAGGTTTTATTTCCGTTCGCATGTACAAAACTATTAGCTTAGTATACTTGTATTGTATTATCCTTTTAACACATATTTGTAAGATGCATGCTACTTGACAACAACTATATAAGAAATAGGTAGTAATATGTTTTAAATAATTTATTAATATTTCTTATCCGTATGCATAAATAAATATGATGCATACAGGCAAACAATACCACGTTGCAACACTGTCAGTTTTCAAAGACTATTTCACTACCTTATAATACATATAGGTATATAGGTATATCTTGATGGCAGGGCTATAACCGCGAATACTCTAATAACGCCTCAATTGGAGTAAAAGAGAAAGATTCCCTAATTTTGCGAATTTCGGTGTTTGCGGTAGGCCCTCCTGCGTAGTGTCGTATTAACAACTGGCATTACTGGCAACAAGTTATATAAAAATGGTGATTTTTTGTAGTAGTAAAATAATATAATATAACCACCCCCACAACCTGATTGTCATTGTCTTAGAGGCGTGTAAATTATTTTTGGATGTTGACTTGTAAAGATGTTTGTGGACTCGACTGTACCTATATGAAAACTGTAATTTTTTTCTAATATGAAAGTTGGTGAATTAGTAAGTAATTATTATAGCCATATTTATATAAACGATTGTTGATTTTTATAAGATATATACCTATATAATATTATTATTTTTCGAATGTTTACTTGTAAAAATGTTTGTGAACTAGACTGTACCTATATGAAAACATTGAAAACTGTTGATTTTTTTCTAAGATACCTATATTAAGCCTGTATGAAAGTTGGTGATTTAGCAAGTATTCATTATAGCCATATTTATATAAGCGATAGTTGATTTATATAATATACATATATTCAAATTGTAATTACAGATTTGCAAAACTATTAAAATATACTCAAGAGCAAAGGGGTCGGCCGCTAATCCATACAAACGTACTCCCCATTTTCCTCTCTAGATATTAACATTATGGAAAATGTTTTTTTCATAATTTGATGTATATACATTAACCATAGGGGCATAGCTATACAACAAATTGTGTCAAAATATTTTCATCAATGTTAATAACCAGAGAGGAAAATCAGGACTACACGTTTGTATGAAACGGCGATTACGCGCGGGTCCTCCACTTTCGTATTAAGTATTAAAAAAAATATATATTTTGTAAAATGGTGGCGGTATTAATTTTAGAATTTTAGAACACGACCTGATTGTCATTATCTCTAAAGGCGTGTAAATTATTTTTGGAATGTTGACTTGTAAGTAAAGCTGTTTGTGATTGTTGTTGATTTTTTCTAAGATATATTAAGCCTGTATGACAGTTGGTGAATTAGTGAGTAATAATTAGAACCTTATTTATAGATAAACGATTGTTGATTTTTAAAAATATATACCTATCTATAGTATACTATTATTTATGGAACGTTGACTTAATTGAGATTACAAATTTGTATAATTATTTAATTATACTTAAGCTTTTGTAAAATGGTGGTGGTATTATTTTTAGAATTATAAACTACATAGTTGTGATTTTCTGTACCTAACGATTACAGTTATAATTATATAGTTGAACCTCGATAGCACGGGAATCTTATGGGAAATGCCAAAAAATACGTGCTAACGAAGAGGATTCCTCTTGTAGAGGACACCGACTTAGAGAGGTTCTTGTGGGTTTTTGTTCGTTTTAAAGAGGTTTCGAGTTACAGAGGTAAAACGCACGAAAAATTATTAGTGTTAAAGAGGCGTAATTGTAGAAACGGAGAAAGTACAATCTTTATATCTTTTTCGAGTTATAGTCGTGAAGGGAATAGTTGGTTACTTCGTCTTGTGAGTTTAAATATTTCGAGTTATGGAGGTTTTGGACTATGAAGGAAAGGCAATGGCATTGGCATTTTATTTCGCGTTAACGAGGAATTCGCCTTATCGAGGTTCCACTGTAATTTCATGGAAGTTTTTGATTTACGTAAAACAATTATACAAAAAAATGTATTAAAAAAAAAGTTAATTATATTTCTCAAGCTTCATTCTTCAGATATAAAAACCAGGTAGTCCTTTAACCTACTAGGCAACTCATCGCATGTTTAAAGTAGGTAGCAAAAACTTTAACTCAAACAGGTCTATCCCTACTTTTCCTTGATGGGGCGCGCGGCTTGCCGCCATTGCTCATTCTTTATTCTTGCGAGGCAACGAACGCACGTAAAATCATAATTTTGTTTCAGTCGTTTAAAATGCCTATACGTAGTGCACTTAGTGCAGACATTATACGATTTATACGAGAATACGAGATGTAAGCTGTGGGATTATTCGTTTCGTATTCGTTGTGCAATATAAAATATATTTGTTATTAAAATTGTTCATCATCCTGGAGGTTAGTCGAGAACTAACACGAAGGAATAAATCATCCTGGGGGTTGGTCGTGAATCAACACGAAGGAATAAATCATCCTGGGGGTTGGTCGTGAATCAACACGAAGGAAAAAATTATCTTGGGGGTTGGTCGTGAACCAACACGATGGAAAGTTTGTTCGTACTTCGAACACCGATTGCGCCCGGGGGTTGGTCCTGAACCAACCAAAGGTTTAATTAAGATCGGACAGCGCGCAACGAAACAAAGGGCCCTAAATAATCATATTGTGTTGTGTTAAAGAGACGAGGGAGGCTTTCTTTTTATTTGGTTTTAGATGGCCCAACAGAAGAAACTCAAGCAAAATTGCCGAGTGATAATAGATTCTTCAGATCCTGAAGAAAAATCAGATACTTACTTAAGTGTAACTATTTTAACTATTTTTCTAAAAAACAAACTTTGTGATCAATTACCTTGCATTTACTTAGTACCGCGCGGGCCGTGAGTCCACGACTGGTAACTATAAACCTGGGGGGCGGCCTAGAGTCGTCACGAAGATAGAACTTGCTTGGGGTTGGCCGTGAGTCAACACGATAGCAATGCATAACACAATTTAATAAATCTATAGCGGTTCTCGATCAAAACCACGCACATTTTAAAACACCAAGTTCAAGTTTTTCTATGTGCAATAAAGAACTATCTTTTAAGTTCAAGTTCAAATATACTTTATTCATGTAGGCCTATTTATGTAATCTAAAACCTTACGGGTTTTATTTTGAAAAACATTCGAAGTCTACCCTCGAATTAAAAATATTTCTTTTAAATTTTTTCACCAGCGCTCCGCGGTTCAGTTTTGATTTGTGCGTGTCAGAGACACGTCGGTCTAGCTGCCGAAATGTTCGGCACAAGACTACATTGCCTTTTAAAATAAATGCTTACATATAAAATATATTTGGATTTTTAATATCCAATTATATGTGACAGAATAAATTTTACTCACACCTAACCCATAGTACGGTACTTTTATCCGCCCAGAGGTTGAATTTGAATAAACACGAGACTACCTCGTAAATTTATAATTGAAACAATACAATAGTACCTATATTGTTTTTATATTACCCACATAAGTATAACTTGTCTCTAAAAGTGGGAATTGCTAAATAGGTGTACCTACATCACGTCACGTGATGTGAATCTGATCGAAATTCCTAAACTTAAGCTGGATAAAATCTCTTTTACCACAAATGAAATGTAATAAACTAAGTGGTAATACCCTGCACAATGTATATATTTTGGTGACCATTTTTGAATGTTTATATATGCATATAACCATACAAATTATCGGGATACGTACGCCAATATTGTTATGGGATACATGAAAATATAAATATATTTATAATACCGTGATCGCTTAAAGGCATAGGCGATGTCAGTATCTAAGTACCTTGTGTCCTGTCCGTTTTCATAGTTTTATTTCATGAGTAACTATCGCGGTAACCGAAGACAATATTACCTTGTGTCTGTTTAAAAATATGATTTTACTTTTTTAAGTGATATTGAATAATTAAATAATTTGAATCATCCAATTGTAACAAAGACACCTAACTGAATTGAATTACAGGAAAATGGGTTTATTCATCATTATCTATCTAATAAACCCAATGAAACAATTTGTGAGTACTGAATATGAAAGAAAGAAAGAAAGAAAATAACTTTATTTTGCATGAAATATGGTACAAAAGGTGGTCAGACAATATTATACATAAGTAACACATATTTCACCAGCATCTGGCATGCAAAAAACTAAACTTACAACTGAAGCTAAGAAACAAACGCAAACACGTTTTACGCTTATTTCTTCATAAATACAAGTTCATGCCGAAGCCTGACAAAGTAACCATTAGAGTACCATCTAACTGAGTTAATGATAAAGCGGTTTCGGTACAATTTGGCTAAATACACACACGAATATATTTGTTCGCATCTCTCACAGATATTTAATATTTATTTTTATGGTCGTAAATAATGGGTAACTAGGTAAATACCTATTAACCTGTATCAAAACTACAAAACGATTACCTTCCGATTATCTTTTAAAGGATCACCCTCAGATTATGCACATAAAAACATAAATACATAATTAAGAAGCTAATAGAAACCGTAAAAAATCAATAAATGACGAATGCACCTATGGTTCAACTCTCATGTGTCGGTCGCGATACTCTTTCAGCCATCATCAATACGATGGTACCATGCAATATGTTTTTGCCAAGTTTAAAATATATGTACCTTGATATTATAAGTTTAGTAACTGTAGTTGGTGGGGACCCACCACTTGCAATACCGTTATGTCATTAATATAGCACATTCATGACATAAGTCATGGATTAAAATATTAACATGAATCCACTTAATATAATATTTGTTTTCTGAACTCTCAATACAACCATAGTAGCAATACAGCAAAGGCAATTTTTTATTATTATTCCGGCTTTAATGTTTACATTTTATAAATATACAACATTACGTCGCACAGTCTTTCGTTCCTTGCAGAGCGAATACTTGAATGAAGGGCATAAGTTTTTAGATTTGATGCTTAATATCTGAATTTCTGTTGATTGATATTCATTTCATTTCATTGATTGCGTGGTTGATTGCTGTGCTGTCCCGTTCGCGCTGCGAGAATAGAAGCCGCTACACCAATATTTGTGAAAATATGGTCAATCGCGCCTTGCGGTCAATAATAGTAATTTAAATAAAATAAAAAAGGTTCATATCATTTATATATTCTATTTAAAGGTGCAGCCATTTATAAATGTATACTAAATTAATTCCTAATGATGTTTGTTAAACGCTGATTTTACCTACTCAGGTTTAACTGGATATTATTATGCATTTTAATAGCTCGAATATATGTACATTAGGTACGTATATATAATTAAATGATAAATAAATATTCTGTTACCATTAATGGACCTTGGCCCATTCATTATATGTAATATGAGCGCAATAATAAACATTTGAGTGTGAGTAAATTACAATCTTATTTGAAAGATTACTTCGAAAGCTGAGTAGACTGCTAGTCTTATAAATTATTTTTGTTTAGAATACCTTTGGTGATGCCACACATATGACATGCTTTATGCTTAATAACTGAACAGAAAGCATAATTTATGCACGTTCATATATTTTTTAGATTTCAGTGGTGGATTTTTTAATTTGATAAAAATCAAAATATAATTCTTCTTGGGTAAATCAAAGGACTTAAAAACGACGTTAGACATGTTTCGAGCAAATACATGTTTTTTGTTAAGTTGAAGCTCTCGAAAACGCGCTAGGCCGCGTGAGTCTTTGTCCATTGCACGTCGTGTCACTATTCGTTGATCAGGAGCTGCTGTAAGCCGATTTGCGCGTGCACGTGCCTAATAACTGAATTTTCTCATTGTCGTCGTCTGCTCAGAGATCATCGTAAACAGGATGACTCGTCGTGAGACAGACATCACACAGCCTACGCGTCATAAGCGTCAAGACGCGGGAAAAGACATCACAGCCACAGCGTATCCCACCCTGTATGGAGGTAACGCTGGGTTGTATCGTTAGCCTAAATTACGTCTTATCTTCGTAGATAATTACACTTAGACGAGCCTGAATCTTGTCATCAATAGTGTACTGTTCTGAGCCTTCAAAAATTCCGTATCGCGGACAAGAACTGCTAGTGAATTTTAATACATTTCACAAAAGGACATATGTCTTATGAGTTTACTCGTATTAAACTTTTTCAAATCGAATTAAACTTAATGCAAAGTAGACCACAAATTGTATGGAATCTTAGTCAATTAGGTTTTATGAAGAACAAATTAAATTTTGTTTAAATATCCTAATACGTAAAAGTACAACCTGGCTATACCTAATATATGTATACCTTTTTGAACCTGCATTGCTAAACTTTCCCGTGCTTCTTAACAATACCTTATAACTCAATTGGAACAGTAAACTTGTGTATAACATACACATATGTACATGGTAGATAATTATTCCTACAAATATGTTTTCAGAAATAAATATGCTATGATAATATTGATAATGGGAAAGAATGCAGCAAAACTTTCAACTCTTAACATCTACCTGGTTTTTATATCTGAAGAATGAAGCTTGAGAAATATAATACATGATCAAACGAACTTCAAAGTGAAGTTCGATCAGTATTATATGAGTAAGCTTCATTCGAAGATATAACTACCCTCCCTCCCCTATACCCGGAAAGAAAGTTTTGCTTTAGAAAGTAAAGTCTCTAAAAATAATGAGCAATGGCGGCAAGCCGCGCGCCCCATCAAGGAAAAGTAGGGATAGACCTGTTTGAGTTAAAGTTTTTGCTACCTACTTTAAACATGCGATGAGTTGCCTAGTAGGTTAAAGGACTACCTGGTTTTTATATCTTCGAATGAAGCTTACTCATATAATACTGATCGAACTTCACTTTGAAGTTCGTTTGATCATGTATTATAGTCATGTTAGCAGGTATATAAAAAATGATGATTTAAAAATAAAAGTTGTCGATTTAGTTAGCCACAAGTATAAACATATTTTATATACCTAACAAAGGCAATCTTATATCATGTTGATTTTGCAAAAAGACATATACCTACATGTTTTTTTATATTTACCTATTTATAATTACCTAATAATTATGGTCTAAAGAATAAAAATAATTTACATACAAAATTAGTTATGATTTCTTACCTTATTGTTATTCCCAACATCTCCAGAAGCCCAACGGGTCTTCTAAATATGTGTTTCTTAAAAGGATATTTTGCTTAAAAGTTCTTCAAATTCTCAAATTGTTATGAAATTTATTTTCAGTCATCTTCAATGCCTCGTATTTTCTTTTGAAATGATATCCATCATCATTCATGACATGAAGACATGGGTTTACCCAAAATTTTCTTTTCAATTGCTTCTTATTTCTGCGCCTTCTTAATAACAGTCAAACACTGGTAGTCGAATTCTTTACTACTTATGCAGCGCGGCGCCGCATGCGGTGCCGCGACGACGGACGCGGCACCGCAAGTCGCACCGCCTAATTTTTGCGTTGCGGCGGGCGGCACCGCGCGCGGCGACGCGCAACGCTTTGCGACACCGCGCGCGGCGACGCACGACGCACCGCAAGATTTTGCGTTGCGGCGGGCGGCGCCGCGCACCGTTTTGCGGTACCGCGCGCGGCGTCGCACGACGCACCGCCAGATTTTGCGTTGCGGCGAGCGGCGCCGCAGATTTCTGCGTTGCGGCGGCGGCACCGCAAAACGCGCCGCGTTGCGTCGGCGACGTCGCACCGCGTACATGTGGCCAGGCCCTCACACACACGCTTCATCATTCAAACGCTTTTTTAACGCGCGTTGAATAAGCGCTCATGAGAATGAGGCCTAATTTCCAGCAAAAATCATAAATATTCTGAACTTGATAAGAAAGACTTTTTTTTTAATTCATGTATTTATTTAGGGACATTTAATCTTAAGATTACGCCAGTCCCATCGTACCTTAATCTAAATTACACTCATCTACGGCCTGTCAGTATACTGACTAATATAATTATACACAAATAAATATAGCTCCTTTGCCTCTTCTGAGACTTGAGGAGGAGAGGAGAGGAGACTTATATATAGAAAAATCTTAAAGCTTCTGTACTAAATAAAATTTCAATTGGATATAAAAATAACTTAGATCACTTACGATTTCCGTATGGGACTGTCATCATTGTCTCTCTGTTCCAGTAATATCCTCAGGTAGTAGTCGCCAATTTTGACTTCATTCTGTAGACACTGGTAATGCACTTCTAGCTCTGCGTGATTCCATGAGGTGAGGGTGTCGCCACACACTTCCCGGTCTGATGTGAACGCTCGAAGCTCGTTTTCTAGTGCGTTCCGGAGTTCTTCGCGAGTCTGAGATAAAGGAATGAAATTTAAGGGTCGTTCCTGTTTTTGGAAACGATTTGACTGCTAGGAACTTTTATTTGATACATTGTAGGTAGTAAATTAATAAAAAAGTCAGTTATAAATTAAAAACAAACTTCAAAAAATAGCAATGGTCAAAGAAAAACAACGCACAATAAGCACAATAAGGTCTACGTACAAAAAAGGGGGCTGTACCTATTTAAATTAGAAAAAAAAATGAATCACGCTTCAATAGCAATAAAAGTAAAGTAAATTAGAGAATTTAATACATGAAGCTATCCTGGTTATAACAGATAGCCTCACTAGCGAGATTTTTTCAAAGTGGTGACGAAGTGTCAGTTGGGGGACGAATTGCTCGTGAGAATTGTGTGCAAAAGTAAACATATCTTTAACTGGCTTTACGTCTACGTCACAAAGCGACCACGAAGCGTGCACGCTCGAAGTTTTAATCAATAAATGGTGGTCGGCGTCAGCGCCAAGCGTGCAACCTCGCTCGCTCGCTCGAAGCATGCATTCCGTGTCTCTCGGCACAGAATAAATAATAGTACTACTGTACAGAAAGGAAACTTCCTACAAAACCGAAGTTTGACAGCGGTTCAGGGTCGAATCATGATGTCCCTTTCTAATATATGGCATTATATACCTTTCGAGTATTTAGGGTTGTCAAAATTCAGGCCATTACTTATCTGTGGTCGTGCTCGCAAAGGGACGTCAAGTTGTGACAACCCTAATAATTGCTGGGAGCAATGGCGAGCCGAACGGAGCGGAATTTGTCCGAAGCTAGGAGTTTCGCACCCCCGCCCTCGGGTTACATTTGTTGTGTCAGTCGGCGGTGATCCACTCTCAACTCCTGAGGAGGACTGGTCTAGTGTATAGTGTACCGTGTGGTTCCATATGAGGTTGGGCAGCGCGTGGTCGCGGTGGAACTGGTAGTAGAAGAGCGGCCAGTTGGCGGTGGCCTTGAGGCGCTCCCGACGCCGCCGCAGCACCACGGGGCGGTCGCGGCCCTACTGCTCGCTACTGGTCTAGTGTATAGTGTACCGTGTGGTTCCATATGAGGTTGGGCAGCGCGTGGTCGCGGTGGAACTGGTAGTAGAAGAGCGGCCAGTTGGCGGTGGCCTTGAGGCGCTCCCGACGCCGCCGCAGCACCACGGGGCGGTCGCGGCCCTACTGCTCGCTACTGGTCTAGTGTATAGTGTACCGTGTGGTTCCATATGAGGTTGGGCAGCGCGTGGTCGCGGTGGAACTGGTAGTAGAAGAGCGGCCAGTTGGCGGTGGCCTTGAGGCGCTCCCGACGCCGCCGCAGCACCACGGGGCGGTCGCGGCCCTACTGCTCGCTACTGGTCTAGTGTATAGTGTACCGTGTGGTTCCATATGAGGTTGGGCAGCGCGTGGTCGCGGTGGAACTGGTAGTAGAAGAGCGGCCAGTTGGCGGTGGCCTTGAGGCGCTCCCGACGCCGCCGCAGCACCACGGGGCAGTCGCGGCCCTACTGCTCGCTACTGGTCTAGTGTATAGTGTACCGTGTGGTTCCATATGAGGTTGGGCAGCGCGTGGTCGCGGTGGAACTGGTAGTAGAAGAGCGGCCAGTTGGCGGTGGCCTTGAGGCGCTCCCGACGCCGCCGCAGCACCACGGGGCGGTCGCGGCCCTACTGCTCGCTACTGGTCTAGTGTATAGTGTACCGTGTGGTTCCATATGAGGTTGGGCAGCGCGTGGTCGCGGTGGAACTGGTAGTAGAAGAGCGGCCAGTTGGCGGTGGCCTTGAGGCGCTCCCGACGCCGCCGCAGCACCACGGGGCGGTCGCGGCCCTACTGCTCGCTACTGGTCTAGTGTATAGTGTACCGTGTGGTTCCATATGAGGTTGGGCAGCGCGTGGTCGCGGTGGAACTGGTAGTAGAAGAGCGGCCAGTTGGCGGTGGCCTTGAGGCGCTCCCGACGCCGCCGCAGCACCACGGGGCGGTCGCGGCCCTACTGCTCGCTACTGGTCTAGTGTATAGTGTACCGTGTGGTTCCATATGAGGTTGGGCAGCGCGTGGTCGCGGTGGAACTGGTAGTAGAAGAGCGGCCAGTTGGCGGTGGCCTTGAGGCGCTCCCGACGCCGCCGCAGCACCACGGGGCGGTCGCGGGCGGCGTCCCGCGGCGCGCGCGCGGGGCCGCCGGCGCGGGCCGCCCAGTGCTGGAGGGCTAGTTGGGCGTAGTGCTGGAAACAAATGGTCATTTAAGACTCCCCGGCAAGCTCGGTTCTCCATACAAACGTAGTTCCGCTCTCATTTTAAAACGACTAGCTAGATTGCTCTGAAACTTTGTACTTACAATAGGATAAGGTATATCTAGGTCTGTAATTAATTTATGTAGGTTAAAATACAATAATTAAAAATACAGCGAATTTAAGTTTTTCATACCAAACTTGTTTTTGCTTTATTTCGTTTGTTTTAATACTAGAGTTAATAAACTAATTACTTATTACTTATTAATTCATAGGCCGGTCAGCACAGTTCAAAATGTATGAGAAATCTACATTAATTCTAACATCAGAGATTTTTTGAGATGTGATTACCTATGTTACAAATAATATATTTTGAAAAAAATCTCCACAAAATATGTCATTTTTTTATAAATCCAAATTATTACTAAAATAGAAAAATAAACCAAAACATCAATTCCCACACTAGAGATTTTCTAATATGCTGTTCTCAAGCATATACTCATTAAGTATTTATATTTTCTCCGAGCTTGACACAGAACCCTGCCCCCAATAATTGTCTTTATTAAAAAAATTATTTACATTAAAATAACAACTAATGTGTACATAAAAATTACATGTTAATTAAGCTCTGTATATTTAATATATTCTACAAAAAAAATCTCTAACGTAAATTAATCAGTTTAATTACTATTAACCATTTTTGTTTCGAAAATACTTTTTTAATACAGTTGCTCAAAAAGTGCTACTTTTCGTGCCTTTTTAGCGTGCAGAAAGTTGGTTTTCGCGAACTAGTGCTTTTTACTTTTCCAATTTTTTTAAATTTTTACTTGTTCCAATTCATGACTACTTATTGATGAGTGTTAATATTAGTTTCATTGAAACGTCGTTATCAACATAAAAACCTACTGTTAATGTAAGAATACGAAAAATATGCATATTTCATATTTTATTACTTACCTCTTCATCATTATAAGTATTATAACACCTTTATTTTTTAATGTTGAAAAACCGTTCTTAATAAGTTGTCTGAATGAAACGGAACGCCTGTCAAAGAAGACGCGTATTTTCTTACTGCAATTATGTTTTAAGTTTCCAAAGGCAACATTCGATATTGTTTTTATAAATATACGATACATAAATAATCATAAATAACGATATTTAGGTAATAATAGTACAATGTTTTAATATTTACAATTGTTTCTGTCTTATAGAACATGCATTTGAAAAAAAAACTTTCATTGAAGTGGGTTCAATAATAATAATAAAAACTATTCTAGTCGAATAAAAGCTAGAAAAACACTTCTTCAAAATGTCAATGATGTCACAGAATTAATAATATAAAAGTTTCGAATTCCGTTCCTTACTTGTTGCTTTTCTTATTTTTTCGCAACTGTATTAATAAAACGCCGTTCGATACACGTGCGGAAATGTCATTCCGCACTAGCATCGAAATGTACTATTGTTGCTTAGAGAAAATGGACACTCGGCTTTTGTTTCACCTTCATAAATCTCTTACTCATGTTAGTGTAACAACAAAAAATCTCTCACGTATATGTTATATTGTATGGAATACAACCATATTACGACGTCCAAGCTATTTAAATTACCCACGCAGACACTAACTGACGGGTACTGATTCACTGTAGAGAACGTTTGATCGACTTCCATATCTCCGTCTCACTTCAATGTTCGCGGTAGACGATCGGTCCGCTTGAACAGCCGAGAGTTCACGATGCGGTCGACCGTTAATTATCCCATGACTAACTTATCCAGACAGAAAATTTGAATTTGAAATTTACGGCTACTGCCGTAGCAGTCGGCAGCAATGTCGCGCTTCAATATTGCTGCAGTCGACTGCATTGCTCCAGAAAACGTGAAAAAGGTCATTCAATTCAATGGGTAGTAGGGTTATGAGATGAAATGACGCAATAATTAAACTTTAGTTAATTAACAATATTATATTAAATCATTATTACATACTATTTTACTCGCACTAAAAGGTTTACTACCAACATACTTCTTGGTGCCCAAATGAAATAAATAGTACATTTCGATGCTAGTGCGGAAAGTATGTCTTTACTTCACGAGTACCGAGATAGGTATCTTGGCAAGACTCGGGACGAGTGAAGAATGACACTTCCGCACGTGTATCGAACGACGTTTTTTGATACAGTTGCGAAAAAATAATAAAAACTACAAGTAAGGAATAAAAGCTTTGGAAACTTGAAACGCCGCTTAGTAAGAAAAATCGCCTCTTTTTTGACAGGCTTTTCGGCAGCTATTCCTTTAATTAAATTATTATTTTTAGCAAAAAAAAATAATTATCGCCTGAGACAAAAGTGCATACTCAATGCGCTTATTTACCACTATAATTTAATAATTTTTAAGAAAAAAAAAACCGACTTCAATGGGGGATGCCGTTGAAAGGTTACTTATTTTTGATGGTGCACTCCAGACAATGAAATAAAAAAGACAGCATCTTTTGCCTAACTAAAATGAGGTAAAACCACCCACGTTTCTAGTAGCATTTCATTTCTGTAAGGGTCATAGTTCTAACCTAACCTAACCCAATGTTCTGATAGCATTTCGTTTCTGTAAGGGTCACAGTTCTAACCTAACCTAACCCACTTTTCTGATAGCAGTTCGGTCCTGTGAGGATCGCAGTTCAAAAAAAGTCCAGGTCCAAGTTTGGGTCTGGGTCCATAACGAAGAGCCAAACGTGAACTATGTGTCGTTGAAGAGTTCTATTCTGATCATCATCAGCAGTTCCACTTCATCAAATGTCACTTTTTTATGTAAAAGCTGGATTTGTTGATGAAAATACAAAAATCACTATATGTATGCCTTTCTCATTTGAGGAGTTCCCTCGATTCCTCATTTCTCCCATCATCAGAACTCGAGCTTGACAAACATGTGTCTTGAAAACCTATGCTTACCAATCATAACGAAGAGGACAAATCGCCAAACGTGTCGTCGTTAAAGAGTTCCATTCTGATTTTTCTGATCATCATCAGCAGTTCCACTTCATCAAATGTCACTTTTTTAAATGTAAATGCTTGATTTGTTGATGAAAATACTAAAATCACTATATGTATGCCTTTAACATTTGAGGAGTTCCCTCGATTCCTCATGGATCTCATCATCAGAACTGCGTTTTGACCAAAACGGGACCAATCTGTATGTACATACTTACAATCAAACAAAGAATTTTCAAAATCGGTCCAGAACTGACGGAGTTATGGAGTAACAAACATTAAAAAAAAAACAACCGAATTGATAACCTCCTCCTTTTGAAATCTTGAAGTCGGTTAATAATCAAATTAATGGGCCCTGGAGGGAAATTGCCTGAAAACCTTAAGTTAGCTCATTGTACTTAAAGGAGACATTCTTTTATTTTTAAAAAGAAACTAAACTGCATTCAAAGGTTTTTAATTTTTTTTTTTTTTTTTTTTCAATTTTGCTTGTCTAAAAATATTCTTGAGTACTAAATATTCGATTGTATGGAAATTTTGTACGACAGACGAGTGTAAGACCTAATGTTACTTGAAGAAATGTTATCATTAACATTAACTGTATCGACTAATAGAATAAAATAGGGTGTTTATTGTTTGGAAATTTTAGTCGGTTCGATTCCCGGGCGAGAAACGAATTTCATAAAGCCTTTGAATGCAGTTTTGTTTCTTTTTAAAAATAAAATAAGCTAACTTAAGGTTTTAAGGCACAATCCCTTCAGGGCCCATAAACATTTTCCACACTGTATATTCAGAGCACGTCTTATTCTCAACTGTTAGACCTTAGACTAATATAACTTGATTCCAAGTTTCCTTACAATTATACGTAATCGAGGGCCAGGCTCATACTAGTTTCATGTCGCGATGCGCTCGCTGACAAAAACCAAGCGGTACGAATTGCTGACATTTGCGTCTTCATTCTCACAGCTCCCACTAAAAGCATCGGATGACAGGATCGTTGAAAAGGGACAAACATATCGTTTGACGTTACGTTACTCTTCTCGTGAATTGTCAAAATTTAAAATTCGAAATTCGCTTTATATTTTGTCCGGGCGGCTATTCGAAGTATAACTAAGTGGACGGTCCTTACTAACCAGAAAGATTGAGATCAAGCATCATAGATAGTTGTAAGTCTTCAAGGGTCTATTTATATCTGACACAGCATCCAGTATTCTAAACGTTTTGTGAATAGATATAAAAAAATTGACAGCTATCGTTTTTCATATAAAGACAGACACTTAATGAATTGAACTATTGAACCTTAACTCAATGCCATAAGCCATAAGGTATACTTTCCTAATATACCTTGAGGCTAATTCGAACTTTGTTATAAAAGATGGCATTTTTTTAATTTGCGTGTGCGTTTCGCTTGTACTCACTTGACTTTAAGATATATTTAATGTTCACATTAACAACCTAGTTGGTCAATTAATAAGAAACAAATTTCTAGTTAGATATTTGTTGTACTGTACTACATATTATTTTTCATACAATCACGATTATCACTACCTATATTATAATCATAAATAAAGTATCATCTAAATGTGTTAAAACATACGGTAATGAAATATCAATACCTAACTGAACACACAAATATCGATAAAACACTCCGATTACACTGTCCCCTCCCTATATCGTCGAATGGAAAGAAGTTCCAACGGTTAGCTACTCGCAGGCGTGTAGAGATCTCGAAAGCACCAGTGTAACGTGACCGTGAGATCCGTAACAAACCATGCGTAATTAGACCTTACTTATACTGGTTTTTAGCCCTTTTCTCGCCTGTAATAAGTAAGTGATTTTAAAATTATATAAAATAACGCCATCTGGTGTTGAGTAGTTGTATTAGGTGAACGTTGAGCGAGCTTTTGTGAGATGAATAATGAAAGAGTCGTATGTCATATAGCTTTGACATTATATTTTAAACCGTCACTCATGTAGCCTACAGTTGATATTCGTTCGAGAAATGTCCACCGGTAATAACCTTTTGGTATGGATAGTTGCTACGAATCAGAGCAATTTTGTAAGTGTGTGACATATTTTAACGTGGCTATGAATGTGTGAGTTTAGCGACACTGGTTTTCATACTAAATAGGAGTCATTTCACATCCACTAGTTTATTAATTCGTGCTTGTACTAGTTGAAATATGTTTTGGTGCGAGCGAAACGGTCGGGCGAATGATAACAAAATGATATATTATTGACATCTTAAATAAAGTTGGAATTGGCCTCTGTGAATGCCTGAAAATACCGCATACTTTTTTAATTTTTTATGCTGGAAATTGATTTAATTATCGAGAGAAAAATGAATATGTTATTCTTCCATAACTTGTGCAGTTACTGGCAAAAAACTAGAAATGTCCATTAATTGTGCAGAACAGTATTTGCTGTTTGTTTCCAAAATCTTGCTGCTATTCTACAAATATAGTAGGACTCGGGAGATTTTTTAACATGATCGAAACAACTACTGTTAACCACCATAGTAAACTTTTCTCTCGGTGTGGGATTTCCTCGGTCATGAAAAACTTACAAAATACTGATTTAAACTTTCACGATTTTTACTCATTATTATTTACAACGACGGGAGACGGGACTTAATCGCGTAAAATAAGTTATAAATTTACCTCCGACGTTTCGAGGACGGCGTTGTCCCCGTGGTCTCGGAGAACTTATTTTACGCGATTAAGTCCCGTCGTTGTAAATAATAACTTACATAATAATAATTTGTTTCAATAAATCTATAATTTATATTATTGTCGAGAGATATTCTGACCGTGTAGTCGTATAAGCTTCATAACCCATTCTACGAAAAATATTTTATGTGGGAATTATTGTTTAAGTAGTATAAAATATTAAAAAAAAAGTTTTATTTCTTAAAAACGGGAACTGATATCAAGTTGTTACTTTACAGACGGGTTTACAATTCAATATGATATAGAATTCACCCATGTAGAAAAATTTGAGTGTGCATTTAATGTAACTTAAACTTTATATTGACTCCACTATCATGTCATTGTATGTGCAAGGTTTCATTACAATCCAACACGTTGTTTTAAAATGGGAACGAAACTCCGTTTGTATGGGAAGGTGAAATTCGGCCGAGCTTACCGGGGGCTCTTAAGCTCCGTGTTCATTAATATGTAGTCTGACGAGCCAATTTTGTCAGTGGAGAATGGCGGCAAAGTGAAAATTGTAGGCGTGAAGTGTCGATCTCCTAATTAAATTTTGAATTCCACACCTTTTCCTACTGACAAATTGGTTAACCAGACTAAAAAAGTAAAGACAAGACACATACGCTCGTTTGTTACACATTATCTGTTTACTGTTAAAAATTATGTACCTAGTAGTAAAACGCCACCTTACGCCTTAAGGATTTCAGATTCAGCGTCTGTACAATTTTCGTAACATATCATATGACGTGTATTTTCAGCAGATTTTTCTTTGTCTGAAATAATTTCATTGAACTCGGACATATCATTACCAAACTTAAATGGAGCTGGGCGGGACATATTGCCAGGCAGAGTGATAGTGATAGCAGTTGGACCAAAATGTTAACGGAATGGTGGCCGCTTTCAGACGAAAGGAGTGCCTGGCATCCGTTAGTTCGTTGGCTGGATGACATTCGGAAGACTGCGGGTCATTTCTGGATGAGATTGGCTCAGAACCGGGACAAGTGGCCTACTCGAAGAGAGGCCTATGCTCAGCAGTGGGCGCTAAAAAGCTGGTATGATGATGAGGCGCCGTTCTGGCACACACAGCCAATATTTATACGAACCTCTAGATGTTTCTCGACGTATTTGACCTGTCGCTCCAACGCCTCCCAGTGCGCCGCGCGCGGTTTCACCGAGGCTTGTGCTAGTTCCAAGTTGTCTCTCTCGTTTATTCGGTCCGCTTCTAACGCCGCGGCTGGTGGCGCCTCTGTTGATTCGAGGAAAGCCAAAAGTCCGGAGGGCTAAAAAGAAATACAAAAATTTTATACACTTCACAGGTGGGGGTTCTCACTTCGTCGGGATTCTAGCTTTCTTTCTCCGATTTATAGAAGACGGCTGGACCAATTTGAAATAGTTATTTGTGCAACAAGAGAGGAAAGTTGGTTTTTCTTGCGAGTGTTTATTTTGAGTCCCGAGAAAGCGAAAGACTCAAAAACACAAGATGTAAAATAACTTTGCTCTCGTGTTGCACACATAATTTTTCACCTCAGTAGTGAGAACATATTAAAGGTTAAAATGTATTTCGAATTACACAGAATAAACAGAAAAAAAAAGTATTATAATATATACGATACGATAAGATACGATACGAGACAAGACGAGACTGGACCGGAACGGACCGGACCGGACCGGACCGGACCGTACCGTACCGTACCGTACCGTACGAGACGAGACCGGACCGGACCGGACCGGACCGGACCGTACCGTACCGTACCGTATCGTACCGTACCGTACCGTACCGTACCGTACCGTACCGTACCGTACCATGAAGTTCATGGCCTTCACTAAATTAAAAAGTTACATTGTTTCACTCCCTGGAGTGAGGAAAGTGCGACTTTCCTCACTCCAGGGAGTGACGAAAGTAGGCTTGTTCGAGCTGCTGAGGTGAAAAACTATTTTTTGTTTTAAAGCGTATATTTTTTCAGTGTATTTAAATCTGATGATAAGATTCAGAAGAAATTGATGGAACTTCAAATACTAAATTATGCAAAAATAATAATATTTTCCTAGCAACCTAAATCCTGGAAAATATTTGAACATGAACTCTTACGCCTTGAAAATATCTGCCTGTTAAGATACTTGTAAATAACTACGCCGCTCCTATATCTGATGGCGAATGGTATTAAGTATAGAATAAGGGACGGTTGTAGGGCAAGTTTCATAGTTCACTGCTGAGTGACGTTAGTCAGTCCGTCAACTGTGGTTGGTGCAACTGGCCCTAATAGAGGAAGATATCACACGTACCATAATGCGTTTAAGTAGATTATGAGCTGGTGCGTGGTCCACTAACCAGAGCGCCACCAGATGACGCGCTAGATGTCGGTGGTGCAACCTGGCTCCAGCATACCTGCGATCAAAAAGGATATAATAGGATAGAGCGGTACTGTCGTAGTAAATTTTGTGCCACAGTAAATGCAATGCCATCTATCGACACTTTACTAAGACTTCACTGTCCGTTTGACCGTCTGTCTGTCACCAGGCTGTATCTCATAAACCGTGATAGCTAAGACAGTTGAAATGTTTACAGATGATGTATTTCTGTTTCCGCTATAACAACAAATACTATAAACAGAATAAAATAAATATTTAAGTGGGGCTCCCATACAACCAACGCGAATTTTTTGCCGTTTTTTGCGTAATAGTACGGAACCCTTCGTGCGTTCCGTAAAAAGTCCGACTCGCACTTGGCCGGTTTTTTTACATGCGCATACGAAAGGTTAAGTTACCTATGGGCCACTAGTTGACTGAGATAAAGTTTTTCATTTTATTTCATTTCGCTAACCCTCCGAATGCCACGCCTATCGTGTTGCAACTTTGCCACTTTCTTTGTGAATCGACTCAATTTCTATCCAGGATCTAAAAGTTAGACACCACAAATGAATATATATTACTAAAAATGCACAACAACAACAAGAACAAGAACAAAATGCATGTAACTGCGTCGAAATATCGGGAGCTCATAAACAATACAAAAGGTAATCCCGGTTTATATCGCGGTCAATATAAGTCTAGTGGAACTTACAAAGCTGTCAGCAGATGTCTTGGTAAGGCCGCTTCGGCCAATGCTAGTGCTTGCATTCGCGAGCCGACACCCGAACCACCTTCTTCCACTAGAGCGCGAAGCACTAAACCAGCGCCTTTCACAATAGCCATTGATGGGTGCTGTAGAAAAAATATTGAATTAGCAAATGATTTTTAAATATTTAGGCAGGATAAACTACCCAATGACAGGCATTGAAAGTACCAGTCATTGGCATCTATTCTTGTATGATCATCAGTGCTGCTTCTGTCGAGGATTTGAACTGCAAGCAAGCGCCACCTTTTTCCCGAGCATTTTATCTAACACAAATACTTTTCTTGCGTTCGAAAATAGTCGATCGCTAATAGCTTTCACCGCCGCTTGGGTTTGTCTAAATCTTCAAAAGTCGTCTCATATTCTTTGTAAATGATGTACAAGTACCTCAAATAGTTTAAAAAGCACTCGGCCTCTATTTGCGACCATTTCCAGAAGCTGGTCGAACTGTTTGCCATCTGTAGTTTCACTGTACGGCACGCATAGCGCGAACGTGAGGAAATCCAACATGGCCGCCACCACCAGCGCCCCGCTTCCGGCAGTCTGTAAATAAATAAATAATTTATGATGGTGTCATAACCAGGAATCGTAAACTGCGAGCGAAATCCATTGAAGTACTAGGGTTGTTACTTAGTCAAGTCAAAGTACGTCATTTCAATGGATTTCGCTCGCAGTTTACGATGACTGGTCATAACTTCACACACCAAAACTTAACGTGATGCTAGCTAGGTTAGCGCTTAAAACAGCGCTCTTAACCTATAACGTGCCATTACCCGAAACTAAAACTACATTTAATAATTTTATTTGTTTATTATAGTTACGTCATACTGATAACGTGTTCACCCACATTTACATATATTGTATTACATGTATGTACGTAAACACTTTATTGTACACTTTGTTGTATTATTTAAGTTAATAATTGTACCCTACAGCTAGAGCCACAGCGGCACAAATTGGAAGACAGTAATACTTATACATTGGATACAAAAGTATTTACATAAGAACATTATATAATACTACTTATAGGCATCTGATGTAGTTGTAAGAAATCAGGTAGTTCAAAGAGTCCAGTCTTACAAGTACTTAGGATGCATTGTAAACGACCAGAGTGATCACAGCGTTGAAATCAAGTGTCGAATTGAACAGGCGCGTAACGCTTTCATGAAGCTCAGACATCTTCTGTGCAACCGTTCGTTGAGGATTTCTACTAGGGTGCGTTTAGCACGGTGCTATGTTTTCTCGGTTCTTCTGTATGGAGTAGAATCGTGGACACTGACCAAGAATATGTGTAAACGCTTGGAGGCTTTCGAAATGTGGGTGTACAGAAGAATCCTGAAAATATCATGGACGGATAGAGTAACTAACGAAAGAGTGCTGCAGTTAGTAAATAAAGAGGCCGAGGTTTTAAAGATAGTCAAAAAACGCAAACTACAGTACTTTGGTCATATCATGCGAAACAAGAAATATGAACTCCTTCAACTCATTATCCAAGGAAAGATCCAAGGTAAAAGATCATCCGGACGAAGACGTAACTCATGGCTCAAAGATCTCCGAACGTGGTTCAAACAGAGCACACGCTCATTATTCCGCGCGGCTGCGTCTAAAGTTCGTATAGCCCTCATGATAGCCGACCTCCGGTAGGAGATGGCACTGGAAGAAGAAGAAGAAGATAGGCATCTCTCACTTTATCACTCCACGTTACATACATTCCAGCGCTGAGTAGTAACAAAAATTCAGCACAAGAGCTAAGAGCGCTGAGTCAATATAATAATCGACCTTTTATTGACCTGTGATGTAGAAACAGTAAACCCTCTAGGAAAGGCTGAGTAGCCCACATGGAGGCCTTATTCAGCTGCTCCTGCCTAAGGTCCAGTTTGCAGTGTGTCTCTAACCAAATGTCTGATAGTTACATACATTAGAGTGTATGTAACTATCGCTAGAGCGCTGAGTAGTAACAAAAATTCACCACTAGAGCTAAAAGCGCTGAGTCAATATAATCATTTTATTGACCAGTGATGTAGTAATACTCACAACGTGTTCTGCCCACATAGACAGTAAACCCTCTAGGAAAGGCTGAGTAGCCAACATGGAGGCCTTATTCAGCTGCTCCTGTCGGAGGTCCGGTTCGTGGTGCATGGGCTGCATGAGGGCGCAGGCTGCATCCAGGGCCGCGTGCGAACACGCTGCCGAGCCGCGGCGGAGCGCGCCCACTACGGCTGACCCGATCCATTCGCGGAATCTGGAAAATACGATAAATAACAACCATGCATAGTTTAAAAAATCATCTGTTTAATACGCAGATACGCTCTCCATCACACACGGTGAATGCGGCGAAGCTAACGCAAATGAAAGCCTCAGCGAATGACAAGGCACCTCTAGCTCAAAGCTGGCATTTTTATAACTCTACCAGTTATTTAACTCTGGTCACGTAGTTACTCACTGGTTTTCCAGTTAGATACCTTTGGCACGATTCTTTTATCGGTTCACTATTAATAACTCTTTGCTATTACTGATATAATACCTACAAATGATATAATTTTAATAATACATAACTAGGCAGTGCAGTGAAGGCGGCGTATCCATTTTTACTAGCACACACCCGCTTCAGCGCATGACACAGCGCCTCTAGCTCTCTCGCAGGCAACTTAGCGCTTGTAATACTACTGTTACGAAGCGTTCTTGACTGGATATTATTAGCTCCTAACATCATTATAAGGATACTAAAACATTCGTAAATTTATTTTTTATTAACAAAAGATCTAATACATACCCAGGCAACGCTGTAAAGGCTGCGAATCCAACTTTGCTAGCGCACAGCCGCCGCAACGCATGAAACAGCGCCTCTAGCTCTCTCGGAGGCAACGTAGCGCTTGTAGTGGTGCTGTTCACGAGAGCACTCAGCGCTCCCGTTATCAGCTTCTCCTTATTCTCAGCGAATAGGCGCTGAAAATACACACGGTTTGAAACTACAAGTCTAAAAAACAAGCATACCTAAATCAAGAATTTTAAGTTGTTTGTCTGTGAACCATTCACGATCTTGTTTAAAACAATAACAAGAACATTCCCAACGCATGTTTTAGATCTATGGCATAACCTATGAGTGACTATGATATGCATGCTGTATGCATGTACATTGTACAAGTAAAATGAAGATCTGATTTTCATGGTATCTTACTTATAACTTTTGGTGAAAAGTAGTATGATTTGTAAGTTCTCCAATATTTTATTTAAGCACATATTGAGCTTTCCGCCAAAAGTTATAGGGTAAAAAAATTGCCATAGCATAAAGCATTTTTCTGGAAGGAGTATGTAATAGTTATTTGTTATACAAGGGTGCAAAGTTGTATTTTACCCGCGAGTGTGGAATTGAAACACGAGCAAGCGAAAGGATTCTATAGTTGAACCACGAGCGAAGCGAGTGGTTCTAAAATAGAATCCTGAGCGTAGCTAGTGTTTTAACACACGAGAAGTAAAATACATTTGCACCCGTGTGTAACACAAAACTTTTTCCCTCACTATAGCGAGGAAAGTGCAACATCCACAGGCGTTAGATCATCTTCATCAACTGGAATCACTCATTTTTTTACGATATTATAACAAAAAACTCTGGAAATTCTGTACTTTTACGTAAGAACTTTTTAAGTAAAAATTTTGTTGACAATGTTCACATTTCTGACGTATGAAATGTCAATGATGCGTTTTGAAATTGCATCGACTCAACTTGTGCGTTCAGAATTATGATCAACATCATTATAAAAGAACAAAGGTTTTTATGGAATTTTAAGATTTATGACTTAAAATCATTAAATAAAGCTAAATTTGGTATTTTTTATTAAATACTCAAACCATTTATTTAATGATAATTAATATCGAACAAACCATTATTATGAGCGTTTTACGTTTTGTTATCTGTCAAAAGCTACTTTAACACGCTCCATCCAAGGTCAAATTACTTTCCCCACTAGTGGATAAAATGCATTTTTCCCCGCTTGTTTTAAAGGATAAAAGACGGCTTTCCGAGCTAGTGAGGGGAAAATGTTTTTTTTATGAATATGTAACCCCTTTGACCAAAATGCAAAGAAAAATTGTTTTATATCCCTGTTTTTAGTGTACCTACATTGCAAGCTGTTGTGAGCCTTGTGCGCAAACTGCAAGGTTCAAATTAAAGTGTCAAATACCCAAAAATATATATAGGGGACTTACTATATCCCATGTAAGTATCCGCCACAACAGGGAAGGGGCCTACAGGGCACAAACAAATCAAAATGGCAAACAAAACACGATGCAAATCAAAAACAAAATATGATGCGTTATGGGCAGCGGGTGAAAAATGCAAGTAAAAATATACATGTAGGTAAATTACATCTAGTTTGTGATTGATATTACTGAGTGCTCCTAATACTGATTTTGTTATGATTTTTAACACAAAAAACAGGACCTTTTTGTCCCAATTATCGCCATGCAAATCAGTAAGTACCAGGAGCATTCCCTACATGATTGATATGTTTTTTTTTTTCATTTGGTTTAATACCGTATATGTTTATTACCATATCACTAATAGAATAAAGTTAGACCAAGATAAGTCTGCAACGATTTTGTTAGCACACGCCGTGCAAGTTTTATTTTAATCGTCAAACTTCCATGAAATTATAACGTATAAATAGCACTTGCACTGCGTGTTTTATCAAAATCCTTGCAGACTTGTCTCGGTCTAATGTAATTTACCAAACCAAATAACCCTACTACCATTTATAACCACTCACATTGAAACAATAAATAATTTGTATTTATCGACACGTCGCCGCCTAATAGTATACTTGTAACATAGAATTTATGATTATGAGTCGTATGGTAAGGTAAAATATGAAATGTATAAAAACTTAAAAACCATATGTATATCAATCACAAACTTGAACTAACCAAAGCGTGTTTTTAATCCTGTTTTTTGAATAATTATCTAACTAATTTTCACAAACCATTCACTGAGAAGTTCGCAAAATACAAAGTTACGAGGTTGTGATAATTGTAGCAAACGAGGACTACTCATTCAATAATAAAAAAAATGCAAGATGTTATTAGTAATTCTGAATTCAAGTCCTGATTCGAGGGAACGAGCTTTATTTTTATGTTAGTAAAAGCAATTTTCCGTGGATACGATAGATAGTCATGATCGACACGATGGTAATGCTAGGTGGAAAAAATAAACAAGGGTTGTTTCTATACAACATTTTCAGTCACCTTGTCCAGGCAAATAACTCATGCACAATCGAGCGCGTAAAAATATGTCAGGTATTTTATTTATAGGTAAATATTTATTTCAACTTCATTACCCTTGACCTTAAGGATGATGCCGATATTGAGCGCGAGCGCAGAGCGTTGTCCGTCAGAGCGAATATGATAGCCCGCAGGTTTGCTCAGTGCTCTAAGGAAGTCAAAATCTGTTTGTTTAGAGCCTACTGTACTAGTTTCTACACAAGCAGCCTGTGGGCGGACTATACGTATAAACGGTACAACGCTCTGCGCGTTCAATATAACAACGCGTACAGGGTGCTGATGGGGCTGCCCAGATTCTGTAGCGCGTCAGGGATGTTCGCGGAAGCGCGGGTAGACTGCTTCTACACCACGATGCGCAAACGAGCCACATCCCTGGTGCGCAGAGTACGGGCCAGCTCCAACAGCATCCTGACCATGATTGCGGACAGGGTTGATAGCCTGTATATAAATAACTGCTGCATGATTCATGTGCGCAGGAATGGGTAGGTGGGCAGATTTTCTTTAAAGTGGTTTTTGAGAGAATCTGCTTACTTATTTATTTTAGAAACTAGAATTTTATATAGTTAGCTAGTCAGTAAATAATTATGTATATACTAACATTAGCCTTAAGATAAAACTGTCACTAACACAAATTGATCCAAGTTGGTCCTTAATAAATGAATTTATTATTATTATTTATTATTATTAAATATGTACAAATGGCGGATTTAATGCCAAAAGGCATTCTCTACCATTCATTTGGGTTAAATAGAAACACTGAAAGTTGGTGAAAGGAAAAAAAAACAATCCAGTAAAGACAAATGATAAATCCATACTAATATTATAATTTATTTATTTTTAATTTTTTTTTCAAAAAAGTATAACACATTTTAAACTTATACAAGTTTCGCCAAACTTGCGTTTAACGGCGAAGTGGTGCACTCATTTTCAATGTTAGTACCTTAATCTAAATTTAATGATTAACTTATATTACTAAGGTTAATACTTTTATATTACATTAACAAAGTGTAAGTTGTAGGTATATATGTTGTTGTTATTCTTTAAGAATTTATTTGTAGTTTTACATGTATGTAAAATGTATGATTTTGGTGCAATAAAGGATATTTATTTATATACAATATTTACCTATCTTATATATTTAGTCATGCGTTGTACCCAATAGCAACTTCTTAATTTTTGATTTAAAGATGTTTTTACTAGCACACTCGTCTTCTATTGATAAATTGTTCATTATTCGCGGTGTGATATACTTGCGCAAGTCTGTCTGTCTGTTACGTCTTCACGCTTAAACCGCTGAACCGATTTAGTTGAAATTTGGTTTAAAGATCGTTTGGGTCCCGGGGAAGGACATAGGGTAGTTTTTATCCCAGAAGTAATCCTTTAAAGGAGTGAAAAGGGGGATGGAATTGAGATAATCAATGAATTGCCTGATAATTTGTGTAAGCAATTTGTGTGCTCAAATTGAATAATTGCTATTCCACTTTTTCCAGGCGCTACACTTACTAGCTGCTGTTACTGATTCCACGCAGACGAAGTCGCGGGCAGAAGCTAGTACATTATAAATCATATTATCATGTAATCATATTATACTTAGTTAGAGTATACTATTAGTAGAGCCAAAAGAATTAGTTATATTTTTACGCGCTTCGTTGTGCTTGCTATTATAGCAGGACTGAACCCATAATAACTGTATGTAAACTTACATCAGCACTGACGGAATAGTTGAGTCCGCTGTAACCGACATTAGCGTTGAACCGCTCGATCACCTCCGCTCGCGTCATGCCCACTGGGTTCTGGAATAATCTGTGGACAAACGTGTTGGATTTAGAACTCTATAGTCCAGTAATAAGGTGTTCATTAAAAAATACGTTCACTCAGAATCGCTCGATCACTTATTTCGCCGATACTAAAATGTAGTCATTTTTGAACTAACGCGTCGGATCAAACGGATCGAATTTTATGTTGTGGTGATAAGATACTTTAAAAGGGTCAAGGGTCGACTGTATAACAAAAATCTCTTTAATGGCCACTACTACTGATCTTCTACGCAAGTGTAATATACGCATCAGAATTTCAGCGAAATTAAATTTCCCTATGTACTATCCAAAAGTCACCTCAACTACAAAATAGCGCATAAAAGACAACTCGTTGTGACTAATTGTTTATTTGTTTATTATTATACATATCAGCACTTACAGATAAACCTTACGTGCTAATAGTGTTGTTAGTAATTATTTCATGTGATTATACACTAATATAATATAATTGTGTCGTTTTCAATCAAAAAGTACTACATTGTCGCTTGCCATAAGGACGCTTGACAGGATATTCATATAACGATACAATCCAATTTCGTCCTTATGGTAATCGACAATGTGGTACTTTTTGATTGAAAACGTCACAATTAACTAATTTATTATGAACTGAACGACCGTTTATTCCCCAAATTATGCAAAATGTTCTATGAGTTTAGCGAACAACGCCTGTTGTAGTTTAAAATTGTATAGGATGATACTCAGTAGTGCTATTCGCAGCATATGTAGCATTTGTGGTTCTACCTCCCTAAAACCAGTGTTGGGCGCAAGGGTTTTGGGGGTTAATTACTGGAGTAAATTAATTACTAATTGATTTGCATATAATTAAATCGTTTGTAATTGAATTACATGAAAATTCAATTACATGCAATTCGATTTGATGTGTACTTTGTAATTGCAATTACATCAATTGATAATTAAAATTACTCCAATTTTTTTTTCATTAACTAAAACCCGATGGTATAAAAATGTTAATACTTTTAATTTTAATACTTCGATTTCCCATTCATAAAACTGTTTTTATAATATTTCCCCTTGTACAAAATCTTGCAAAAATACTCATTTAAATTTTTTTTTATATAAAAAGTCAAACATTGTAAGGTTAATCCAATTAAAAGCAAATTCATAATTTTAATATGATTTTGTAAGTAAAGATCATCGAAAACTTGTATTCAATAAAAGTAATTTGAAATTGAGTAAAGTAATTAGTTTCATAATGTAATTAACAATTACATTTTGCAATTGCAATTGTAAATTGAAAGCGCAATTACTTTTTACATGTAATTGAAATTATTTATTTCAATTACTAATTGTAATTGCAATTGTTAATTAGTAATTCAATTACTTTTTGCCTAACACTCCCTAGAACCGTGTTACCTGAGATGGTTGGACTCTGTCTCCTCGTCCGTGGGCTGGTGCAGCGGGCCGAGCCGGTAGCCGCGCGGCGTGGCGCCGGAGCTATGGATCTACCTCCCTAGAACCTTGTTACCTGAGATGGTTGGACTCTGTCTCCTCGTCCGTGGGCTGGTGCAGCGGGCCGAGCCGGTAGCCGCGCGGCGTGGCGCCGGAGCTATGGATCTACCTCCCTAGAACCTTGTTACCTGAGATGGTTGGACTCTGTCTCCTCGTCCGTGGGCTGGTGCAGCGGGCCGAGCCGGTAGCCGCGCGGCGTGGCGCCGGAGCTATGGATCTACCTCCCTAGAACCTTGTTACCTGAGATGGTTGGACTCTGTCTCCTCGTCCGTGGGCTGGTGCAGCGGGCCGAGCCGGTAGCCGCGCGGCGTGGCGCCGGAGCTATGGATCTACCTCCCTAGAACCTTGTTACCTGAGATGGTTGGACTCTGTCTCCTCGTCCGTGGGCTGGTGCAGCGGGCCGAGCCGGTAGCCGCGCGGCGTGGCGCCGGAGCTATGGATCTACCTCCCTAGAACCTTGTTACCTGAGATGGTTGGACTCTGTCTCCTCGTCCGTGGGCTGGTGCAGCGGGCCGAGCCGGTAGCCGCGCGGCGTGGCGCCGGAGCTATGGATCTACCTCCCTAGAACCTTGTTACCTGAGATGGTTGGACTCTGTCTCCTCGTCCGTGGGCTGGTGCAGCGGGCCGAGCCGGTAGCCGCGCGGCGTGGCGCCGGAGCTATGGATCTACCTCCCTAGAACCTTGTTACCTGAGATGGTTGGACTCTGTCTCCTCGTCCGTGGGCTGGTGCAGCGGGCCGAGCCGGTAGCCGCGCGGCGTGGCGCCGGAGCTATGGATCTACCTCCCTAGAACCTTGTTACCTGAGATGGTTGGACTCTGTCTCCTCGTCCGTGGGCTGGTGCAGCGGGCCGAGCCGGTAGCCGCGCGGCGTGGCGCCGGAGCTATGGATCTACCTCCCTAGAACCTTGTTACCTGAGATGGTTGGACTCTGTCTCCTCGTCCGTGGGCTGGTGCAGCGGGCCGAGCCGGTAGCCGCGCGGCGTGGCGCCGGAGCTATGGATCTACCTCCCTAGAACCTTGTTACCTGAGATGGTTGGACTCTGCCTCCTCGTCCGTGGGCTGGTGCAGCGGGCCGAGCCGGTAGCCGCGCGGCGTGGCGCCGGAGCTATGGATCTACCTCCCTAGAACCTTGTTACCTGAGATGGTTGGACTCTGTCTCCTCGTCCGTGGGCTGGTGCAGCGGGCCGAGCCGGTAGCCGCGCGGCGTGGCGCCGGAGCTATGGATCTACCTCCCTAGAACCTTGTTACCTGAGATGGTTGGACTCTGTCTCCTCGTCCGTGGGCTGGTGCAGCGGGCCGAGCCGGTAGCCGCGCGGCGTGGCGCCGGAGCTATGGATCTACCTCCCTAGAACCTTGTTACCTGAGATGGTTGGACTCTGTCTCCTCGTCCGTGGGCTGGTGCAGCGGGCCGAGCCGGTAGCCGCGCGGCGTGGCGCCGGAGCTATGGATCTACCTCCCTAGAACCTTGTTACCTGAGATGGTTGGACTCTGTCTCCTCGTCCGTGGGCTGGTGCAGCGGGCCGAGCCGGTAGCCGCGCGGCGTGGCGCCGGAGCTATGGATCTACCTCCCTAGAACCTTGTTACCTGAGATGGTTGGACTCTGTCTCCTCGTCCGTGGGCTGGTGCAGCGGGCCGAGCCGGTAGCCGCGCGGCGTGGCGCCGGAGCTATGGATCTACCTCCCTAGAACCTTGTTACCTGAGATGGTTGGACTCTGTCTCCTCGTCCGTGGGCTGGTGCAGCGGGCCGAGCCGGTAGCCGCGCGGCGTGGCGCCGGAGCTATGGATCTACCTCCCTAGAACCTTGTTACCTGAGATGGTTGGACTCTGTCTCCTCGTCCGTGGGCTGGTGCAGCGGGCCGAGCCGGTAGCCGCGCGGCGTGGCGCCGGAGCTATGGATCTACCTCCCTAGAACCTTGTTACCTGAGATGGTTGGACTCTGTCTCCTCGTCCGTGGGCTGGTGCAGCGGGCCGAGCCGGTAGCCGCGCGGCGTGGCGCCGGAGCTATGGATCTACCTCCCTAGAACCTTGTTACCTGAGATGGTTGGACTCTGTCTCCTCGTCCGTGGGCTGGTGCAGCGGGCCGAGCCGGTAGCCGCGCGGCGTGGCGCCGGAGCTATGGATCTACCTCCCTAGAACCTTGTTACCTGAGATGGTTGGACTCTGTCTCCTCGTCCGTGGGCTGGTGCAGCGGGCCGAGCCGGTAGCCGCGCGGCGTGGCGCCGGAGCTATGGATCTACCTCCCTAGAACCTTGTTACCTGAGATGGTTGGACTCTGTCTCCTCGTCCGTGGGCTGGTGCAGCGGGCCGAGCCGGTAGCCGCGCGGCGTGGCGCCGGAGCTATGGATCTACCTCCCTAGAACCTTGTTACCTGAGATGGTTGGACTCTGTCTCCTCGTCCGTGGGCTGGTGCAGCGGGCCGAGCCGGTAGCCGCGCGGCGTGGCGCCGGAGCTATGGATCTACCTCCCTAGAACCTTGTTACCTGAGATGGTTGGACTCTGTCTCCTCGTCCGTGGGCTGGTGCAGCGGGCCGAGCCGGTAGCCGCGCGGCGTGGCGCCGGAGCTATGGATCTACCTCCCTAGAACCTTGTTACCTGAGATGGTTGGACTCTGTCTCCTCGTCCGTGGGCTGGTGCAGCGGGCCGAGCCGGTAGCCGCGCGGCGTGGCGCCGGAGCTATGGATCTACCTCCCTAGAACCTTGTTACCTGAGATGGTTGGACTCTGTCTCCTCGTCCGTGGGCTGGTGCAGCGGGCCGAGCCGGTAGCCGCGCGGCGTGGCGCCGGAGCTATGGATCTACCTCCCTAGAACCTTGTTACCTGAGATGGTTGGACTCTGTCTCCTCGTCCGTGGGCTGGTGCAGCGGGCCGAGCCGGTAGCCGCGCGGCGTGGCGCCGGAGCTATGGATCTACCTCCCTAGAACCTTGTTACCTGAGATGGTTGGACTCTGTCTCCTCGTCCGTGGGCTGGTGCAGCGGGCCGAGCCGGTAGCCGCGCGGCGTGGCGCCGGAGCTATGGATCTACCTCCCTAGAACCTTGTTACCTGAGATGGTTGGACTCTGTCTCCTCGTCCGTGGGCTGGTGCAGCGGGCCGAGCCGGTAGCCGCGCGGCGTGGCGCCGGAGCTATGGATCTACCTCCCTAGAACCTTGTTACCTGAGATGGTTGGACTCTGTCTCCTCGTCCGTGGGCTGGTGCAGCGGGCCGAGCCGGTAGCCGCGCGGCGTGGCGCCGGAGCTATGGATCTACCTCCCTAGAACCTTGTTACCTGAGATGGTTGGACTCTGTCTCCTCGTCCGTGGGCTGGTGCAGCGGGCCGAGCCGGTAGCCGCGCGGCGTGGCGCCGGAGCTATGGATCTACCTCCCTAGAACCTTGTTACCTGAGATGGTTGGACTCTGTCTCCTCGTCCGTGGGCTGGTGCAGCGGGCCGAGCCGGTAGCCGCGCGGCGTGGCGCCGGAGCTATGGATCTACCTCCCTAGAACCTTGTTACCTGAGATGGTTGGACTCTGTCTCCTCGTCCGTGGGCTGGTGCAGCGGGCCGAGCCGGTAGCCGCGCGGCGTGGCGCCGGAGCTATGGATCTACCTCCCTAGAACCTTGTTACCTGAGATGGTTGGACTCTGTCTCCTCGTCCGTGGGCTGGTGCAGCGGGCCGAGCCGGTAGCCGCGCGGCGTGGCGCCGGAGCTATGGATCTACCTCCCTAGAACCTTGTTACCTGAGATGGTTGGACTCTGTCTCCTCGTCCGTGGGCTGGTGCAGCGGGCCGAGCCGGTAGCCGCGCGGCGTGGCGCCGGAGCGCACGTGCACGTCGCGCTGCCCGGCGGAACGGACGCCGTCCAAGAGGGACGCTAATAACGCGTCTCTGTAACATTATATAAAGTCTAACAGTTCTGTCCAAATTCTAATATATACATATAGTTTACACTCATACATCCATACTAATATTATAAATGCGAAAGTCTGTCTGTCTGTCTGTCTGTGTGTTACCTCTTCACGCTTAAACCGCTGAACCGATTTAGTTGAAATTTGGTATACAGATAGTTAAAGTCCCGGGGAAGGACATAGGATACTTTTTATCCCTGAACTCACCCCTCAAGGGGGTGAAAAGGGGGGTGGAAATTTGTATGGGGAATCAATAACCGCTGAACCGATTTAGATGAAACTTGGTATGGGGATAGTTTGAGCTGTGGGAAATGATATAGAATAACTTTTATCTCCGAAATCGTCCCTTAAGGGTGTAAAAAATGGGGTGGAAATGTATAGTGTGGACCAATTTGGGGGTAAAAAGATGGATTAAAAAGCAGATTTGTTTAAGAATTAAGGTACCCAAATTACTAATTCCACGCAGACGAAGTCGCGGGCAAAAGCTAGTATTAACATAATTCTAAGCCATTTGGTTTTCGACTAACAGCGCCTGCCTAAAAAACCAGCGTTGTAGTAAATACACTGCAACATTATGCTGAAGTAAGCTCCTATTTAACACGAATGAATATTTGTGACGTTTTCAATCAAAAGGTACCACATTGTCGCTTACCATAAGGACGAAAATTACTTGTATCTTTATACGAAAACCCTGTCAGAGCGTCCTTATGGCAAGCGACAATGTGGTACCTTTTGCTTGAAAACGACACATTTCTCTCTTAGATGTGCAACTCAACTTCTTAGTTTATAAGTCTACATTATAATGTTTATCTGTAAAAAATGTATTACGTTATCTTTCAACTCTGCCATTTCATGTGATGTTGAATAAAAATGTTCTATGTCTATGTCTACATTACGATACAAGTGCGAAAAGTAGGAAAATCGCAAAGAGCGGCAAAAAACGACCGAAGGAAGTGTTTTAAATCGACACAAGTTGCGAATTACCCTTTTCGCACGTGTATTGTACAGCGTTTTACAGTACATATGGCCCTTAAAATTTTCCACATACGCACGTATAGTGCTAGTTACCGCACTAGGGTGGTAAATTAGCACAATATGTACTGTAAAACTCTTTTAGTTATAGGTTAAGAATTTGATGATATCGTTTATGAGATAAAATGCACCAAGAATATTATTGCTAGCCAATTCATTGCTTTTTGTAAACGTGACCTGAACTTGGCTATGGACAAAACAGACAGAAACTTATCCGCTTATAAAAGTCAACACAGCTGTTCACACTCCATTTTGTTTGATAAAACGATGCTTTGGGCAAACTCGTCTCCGTTCGGCTCAGCATTGCTCTGAGCAATTATTAGGGTTGGCACAACTGGACGTCCCTTTGCGTGCACGACCCCAGATAAGATAATGACTTGAATTTTGACAACCCTAAATAGCCGAAAGGGATAGTGCAGATATTAGAAAGGGACAACATGATTCGACCCTGAACCGCTGTCAAACATCGGTTTTATAGAGTTTCCTGACTGTACGGTAGTACTATTATTTATTCTGTGTATTTAATTCACTGTTCACACACCTTTCACCGGCCATGTAAGTCCGAGTCTGTCCATTCATGTACTCGATGGAGAACTTTTGTGGGTGGTCCCGGTCTCTGACTAAAGCGAACACGTCGCTCAGCGGACGAAGACACACGACCTGAAAGAAATTACTTTTATTCAAAAAAATACTTCCGATACAAGCTTTATATCTACTTTATGTTATACAAGAAATAAAACTATGAAAACGGATTATATCGCGTATATTGAATTTATAATACATCCCGGTATTTCGAACCCTTTACAGCGTTCGTGGTCAACGGGTGACTGAGGTAAAGCTACAAAGTGCAAAAATACCCACATACAAAAATAATGAACCATTATGCAATGCTGGTTTTGCATGTACAACCCAGCCTTAAAGTTTATTGTTTATGATGGTTCATTATTTTTGAATATGGGTATTTTTGCACTTTGTAGCTTTACCTCAGTCACCCGTTGACCACGAACGCTGTAAAGGGTTCAAAACAAATTATTGCAGTTGACTGTGCTCTAACTGTAAGTCTGCGGTTGGTGCTCTAATATACACGTGTCGGACAGACAGAGCGTGCGCCGCATCGGTACCATGTGCCGCGCTGGGTTGTGAACTATGAACTAGTCTGTATCTGTACTCAACTCACCGAGTAGGTCTGCGGGTCGCGCTCCAAGATGCACGTGTCGGACAGACAGAGCGTGCGCCGCATCGGCTCCATGTGCCGCGCTGGGTTCACTTTGTGAACTATGAACTCGCTCAGTGAGGTTTGATGTTGGTCGCCACTACAATAAGAAAAGAACGGTCAATCAACTGTCTTTCTGTGGAAACTTGTAGGATGAACCTAGTAAGCTCTACGTATTTTGACAGCCTTTCTAGCCTTCTGGCTAATCATATGTCTCGAATAAAGAAATTTAAATTTAACTTAATGGCCAAGAGACCAGATCTACTAGGTACATAATAACAAGATTTGTCTGAAAAACTGTACAAATTTCGATGATTTCTCCGAAAACATACATTTTCCCTAAAATACATGATTTAAGGCCTATCATTGGCCTTCGATTGAACCGTACTGAATGCGACATCTTAATATTATAGCGAACGAGATGCGCTGCGGATAATATAGTAGTTCAAATACATCTTCAGTTATTAAACAAATATTCCAACTATTGCGCCAGCAATATATATTTCTCCTAACGGATGTTGTACCTAATTAAAAAGTTACACTTTCATGTGAAACACTGTATGTAATTGTATACGATATAGATAATTCCTGTTTCATATAAACAGCAACACTGCTGATCATTGGAGGACTTTATTGTCTTTATATTAAGGTTGACAATTTGTCAGTTCGATGGTCAGCTAGCAAGGTCAAATGATAAATGACTCATCCGTAAACATGTTAACGGGTCGGTTTGCTCAGAATTGGGAGTTCGTTGACATCATTAACTTTATTTTAATAAAACTATGAAAACTGATTATATCGCGTATATTGAATTTATAATACATCCCGACGTTTCGAACCCTTTATAGTGGAGTCAATATAAAGTTTAAGTTACATTAAATGCACACTCAAATTTTTCTATATGGGTGAATTCTATATCATATTGAATACCCGTCTGTAAAGTAACAACTTGATATCAGTTCCCGTTTTTGAGAAATAAAACTTTTTTTTAAATCTTTTATACTACTTAAACAATAATTCCCACATAAGATATTTTTCGTAGAATGGGTTATGAAGCTTATACGACTACACGGTCAGAATATCTCTCGACAACAATGTAAATTATAGATTTATTGAAACAAATTATTATTTGGAAGTTTTTCATGACCGAGGAACTCCCACACCGAGAGAAAAGTTTACTATGGTGGTTATGAAGTAGTTGTATCGATCATGTTTAAAAATCTCCCGAGTCACTACTATATTTGTAGAATAGCAGCAAGATTTTGGAAACAAACAGCAAATAATGTTCTGCACAATTAATGGACATTTCTAGTTTTTTGCCAGTAACTGCACAAGTTATGGAAGAATAACGTATTCATTTTTCTCTCGATAATTAAATCAATTTCCAGCATAAAAAAATTAAAAAGTATGCGGTATTTCCAGGCATTCACAGAGGTCAATTCGAACTTTATTTAAGATGTCAATAATATATCATTTTGTTATCATTCGCCCGACCGTCTCGCTCGCTCCAAAACATATTTTAACTAGTACGAGCGAAACGCACACGCAAATTAAAAAAATGATATCTTTAATAACAAAGTTCGAAATAGCCTCAAGGTATATTAGAAAAGTATACCTTATGGCTTATGGCATTGCGTTAAGGTTCAATAGTTCAATGCATTAAGTGTCTGTCTTTATATGAAAAACGATAGCTGTCAAATTTTTATATATATTCACAAAACGTTTAGAATACTGGATGCTGTGTCAGATATAAATAGACCCTTGAAGTCTTACAACTATCTATTATGCTTGATCTGAATCTTACTGGTTAGTAAGGACCGTCCACTTAGTTATACTTCGAATAGCCGCCCGGACAAATTATAAAACTAATTTCGAATTTTAAATTTTGACAAATCACGAGAAGAGTAACGTAACGTCAAACGATATGTTTGTCCCTTTTCAACGATCCTGTCATCCGATGCTTTTAGTAGCGGGAGCTGTGAGAGTGAAAAGACGCAAATGTCAGCAATTCTTACCGCTTGGTATTTGTCAGCGAGCGCATCGCGACATGAAACCAGTATGAACCTGGCCCTCGATTACGTATAAATGTAAGGAAACTTGGGATCAAGTTATATTAGTCTAAGGTCTAACAGTTAAGAATAAGACGTGCTCTGAATACACAGTGTGGAATTTTTTTATGGGCCCTGAAGGGAAAGTGCCTTAAAACCTTAAGTTAGCTCATTTTATTTTTAAAAAGAAACAAAACTGCATTCAAAGGTTTTTTGAAATTCGCTTGTCTCGCCTGGGAATCGAACCGACTATAAATTCCAAACAATAAACACTCCCTATTTTATTCTACTAGTCGATACCACGTCGATACAGTTAATGTTAATGATAACATTTCTTCAAGAAACATTAGGTCTTACACTCGTCTGTCGTACAAAATTTCCATAAAATCGAATATTTAGTACTCAAGAATATTTTTAGACAAGCAAAATTGAAAAAAAAAATTAAAAACCTTTGAATGCAATTTAGTTTCTTTTTAAAAATAAAAAATGTCTCCTTTAAGTAAAATGAGCTAACTTAAGGTTTTCAGAGAATTTCCCTCCAGGGCCCATTAATTTGATTATTAAATTATAGAGGTAAGTAAGCGCATTGAGTATGCACTTTTGTCTCAGGCGATGCCGCTTGGCACGATTGATTGTTCCTTAGGGCAAATAAAACTGATTCAGCCCGGTAGCCACGAGATCGTAACGCCCCCCAAAAGGGGGGTGAAAGGGTCGGCTCCCCAAGTCCAATCTATGCTATATTTCTTCCTGTTCTTAGCAACTAGTGCAACTTATATATCATTTTCGTATAATTTAGGAACGAGGAATTCATTTTTGAAAAAATTATTAGACCTTTCCATAAAAAAAAATGAGTTGTTTACAAAAATTTTAAATGTTATGTAATTTTTTGTGACAATTTTCCCTGTTACAATTACAGTGTGGCGATTTGCACTAAATAAAAAAATGGACAATGTAGCCCATTTATTGTTCATTCTGGAAAATATCACTTTAAAGGAATAGCTGCCGAAACGCCTTTCAAAAAAGAGGCGTTTTTTCTTACTAAGCGGCGTTTTAAGTTTCCAAGTTTTTATTCCTTACTTGTTGTTTTTATTCCTCACTTGTTGTTTTTATTATTTTTTCGCAACTGTGTTAAAAAACGTCGTTCGATACACGTGCGGAAATGTCAGTCTTCACTCGTCCCGATTCTTGCCAAGATACCTATCTCGGTACTCGTGAAGTAATGACATACTTTCCGCACTAGCATCGAAATGTACTATTTATTTCATTTGGGCACCAAGAAGTATGTTGGTAGTAAACCTTTTTGCGAGTAAAATAGTATGTAATAATGATTTAATATAATATTTCTCAAAAATGGACGGCAAAGTCGACGTTGCCGGTTAAAAAGTAGGTCGCGAAGTGCGTAGTTTATGGTCCGTCAAAAAATTAAAAAGTTAAAAACATTGCAGTCTCGATTTCGGGACTGCAATGTTGCATACAAATTCCATTATTTGTAGAGTTCCAAACTTTTTAAAAGTTGAAGTGGCCATATCAAATGAAGGCATAGGTCCATTAAACAACTAAACAGATGATCAGTACTTATTATTATAATGTTGGTACCGCGACTATTTAGGTGTCTCAAATAGGTTGGCGTATTTTCAGCAGAAAAATTCACTTCTATTTATAATTAAAAAAAAAAAACGGCGGCAAAGCAAATCTTTTTACTTTTATCTGTGAAAATATATAGATAAGGACGTTGCTTCTGTAAAATATTTATATTATATTTGTTATTATTGCGCCATTTTTGAGAAAAGCACTATATATGACTCGGCTGGAAGGCTACTTGCTGGCTTCAGATTAAATTAAACGGACTCCCAAGGTCGTCCGTTTAAAACGAATCCTCAGCCAGCAAGTAGCTACTTCCGAGCCTCGACAATAATGTACTATTGTTAATTAACTAGTTTCATTATTGCGTCATTTCATCTCATAACCCTACTACCCATTGAATTGAATGACCTTTTTCACGTTTTCTGCAGCAATGCAGTCGACTGCAGCAATATTGAAGCGCGACATTGCTGTCGACTGCTACGGCAGTAGCCGTAAATGTCAAAATCAAATTTCCTGTCTGGATTTTGACGTTCATTTAAAATAAATAATCAAAGGGGATCATCGATTTTGGGCCCGCAGGACAAACCATCGCGTATATTATGGTACACTACACAGACGGTTACAGTAATTATAAACGCATTTGATTACGGAAAAAGATATAATATTGGGTGTAAATGAAACGGGAATGTATTATACAATAAAATAAATTATATCTATTATTAATTTCCGTAAATCACACCATCATCTTTATTAGCATAGCATAGCTTAACGCTCAATTTCGCACAAACCGTGAGGTTTTCACTAAGGAGTTTAAAATTCTCTTTGCACTAAACTTTATGGTTGGTAAAAAAGTCTGTATTCTAATTTGGCACTAACTGCCACTGTCTGTCATTGCTATGTCATAGCCTCATAGCTGACATACGTGAGATATATGCCGCAATGTATGCATTGCGCGTTTTATCGGAGCTTTGCCTGAGGTGTGTTAAGTAAGCGCGCAATCAAAATTAAACATGTGTAAACAATCGTTACGCGTACCGATGAAACTGGGTAAGTTAGTCATGGGAGAATTAACGGTCGACCGCATCGCGAACTCTCGGCAGTTCAAGCGGACCGATCGTCTACCGCGAACATTGAAGTGAGACGGAGATATGGAAGTCGATCAAACGTTCTCTACAGTGAATCAGTACCCGTCAGTTAGTGCCTGCGTGGGTAATTTAAATAGCTTGGACGTCGTAATAATTATGGTTGTATTCCATACAATATTACATATACGTGAGATTTTTTTTATTATTACACTAACATGAGTAAGAGATTTATGAAGGTGTGACAAAAGTAGAGTGTCCATTTTCTATAAGCAACAAAAAAAAATCGAAACAAAAATGGTTAATAGTAATTAAACGGATTCATTTACGTTAGAGATTTTTTTGTAGAATATAGTAAATATAAAGAGCTTAATTAACATGTAATTTTTATGTACACATTAGTTGTTATTTTTATGTAAAAAAAAAAATTAATAAAGAAAGTTATTGGGGGCAGGTTTCTGGTGGTGCCAAGCTGGAAGAAAATATAAATACTTAATGAGTATATGCCTGAGAACAGCATATTAGAAAATCTCTAGTGTGGGGATTGATGTTTGGTTTATTTCTCTATTTTAGTAATAATTTGGATTTATAAAAACAAATTGACATATTTTGTGGAGATTTTTTTCAAAATATATTATTTGTAACATAGGTAATCACATCTCAAAAAATCTCTAATGTGAGAATTAATGTAGATTTCTCATACATTTTGAACTGTGCGGACCGGCCTATTACAGCGTTCGTGGTCAACGGGTGACTGAGGAAAAATTACAAAGTGCAAAAATACCCACATACTAAAATAATGAACAATCATAGACTACAAACTTTAAGGCTGGTTGTACATGCAAAAGTTTTATTTCATGAGTAACTATCGCGGTCACCGAAGACAATATTATTATTTTAAATTACTTTGTTTTTAGTGACGGCAGAAGGAAGTAATACATACACTACCGCTCATAATTATTTAAGCACTCGTAATTTTTTCCATACAACTGTATACAAAATCAACTTTCAGAATTATACCGCTAAGTCGCAGTCGGGTAACAGTTATATGTGCAGTTTACTTTTTTAATTTAAGAGACATATCGAGCTTCAAAATGATGTGCAGAATATTCGTGTAAACGGTAGGTATTTGCGGTAACTATTTTTAAATTACCCGCCCCTCCCCAGTACACCTCGCAACGAAACCTTTTCATATTCAAAGTAATCTTGGACGCAACGCATACAAACACGGCAAAAATACCGTTTTTTGTTAATTAGGCCACTGATAAGAAAAACTTATTAAGCAAAATACCTACTTTGTTAACAAGACCTATTCTTTTCTATAAACAAATGATAAGAGTTGATGAAACAATAATTAAACAGGAAATGGAAATACTAGGAATTCTCCAGTTTAATTCCAATTGGAAACCATTAGGGTCATTTTATTTGAAGTTGTACAAATAATACACTTTTTAGGGTTCCGTACCCTAAGGGTAAACACGGGACCCTATTAATAAGACTCCGCTGTTTTTCCGTCTGTCTGTCCGTCTATCAGCAGGCTGTATCTCATGAACCGTGATAGCTAGATAGTTGAAATTTTCACAGATGATGTTTTTCTGTTGCCGCTGTAACAACAAATACCACAAACAGAATAAAATAAGTAAGGCTCCCATACAACAAACGTGAATTTCTTGCCGTTTATACACGTACGTGGTACACAACAAATAAGACAAAAGACAACTATAAATAAAATTTACTATAAAAATAATCAAATGAGTCATACCTGTATTTTCCAAATCTTTGATTGTGGTAGTCCTCCAAAGTGATCATTGTGTTGAGCACTTTTATACTAATGCTCAGTGTTAGATTGGCCATTTCTAGCATCTTGTTGATGATGGTTTGGTGGTCCATGGCGTTGGAGAACAGGTGGAGGCGACTGTAGCCACCGACGGCCAGGACAAAGCCTCCGGAGACATCTCTTACTGGAAGGATACCTTAAACAAAGAAGCGAAACATGTATTTTTAGTTTTGAACTATCATATTCTTACAGCAATTATGATGTTGGCAACTGCTGAGCTTTTATAATTTTAAGTATACAATAGAAAGCATTTTAGTAGAAACTTGGTAGAGAACAACACCCATGTTAGTTTTTTCTTTTGTGCAGTGAATTTGTGAAATTTCTGTGTACAGTCACCATCAGATATATCGGAGCGCCCGAGGTGTTCACAATATCTGAACACGCACTCTAACGCCTTGACAATAGAGGCGTGTTCAGATATTTGTGAGAGCCTTGACCGCTCAGATATATCTGATGGCGACTGTACATCTGTAGATTACAAACGCAAGCAAGCTGGAGCTTGTCTGGCTTGCCTTATTTTCAAAACATGTAGAATAAAAATCTCAGTGATCTCAAAATAAGAAAGCTAATGGAAATAGCTAGTAGGCTCCATGTTTGTACTTGCTTAGACTTTAAACACCTTTGTAAAATACCATGGTTGCATTGAATAAATGATTATGTTTATGATTAACATAATTACCTTGAATATCGGAGTAAGGGTAGCTGGCTAAGAGTGTATGTGTTGATGGCTCTAGTTGTTCTAAAGCACAGGGTCCAACCTCAAGGACTATTGGTAACCGAGTCCCACTCCAGTGGTGCTTATAGGCTTGAAATCTCTGTAAGAAAGAACAATAATTTAAATGAGGGCTAACGCGTATGAATTCGCCGCTAGGGGCGCTAGTGTAGATGGTGGCCTTTTCCATAGTTCGAAATGTCAAATGTCACTTGTCACTTCAATGACTGACAGCTGTTCTTTAGTCTTTTGGACCACCATCAACAGAGGCGCCAACTGGTGAGCAAAAAAATGATAGCACTCATTATTTAAGTTTCCTTAAAAACAAAAGAAACTGACATTTGAAGTATGGAGGATGAAATGAGGATGTTGTTGATCAAATAATATGTGACGTTTTCAATCAAAAGGTACCACATTGTCGCTTGTCGATAAGGTTGATTTCTAATTGAAGCTATATGAAAATAGCGCCTTACTGACAAGCGACAATAAGTACCCTTTTGGTTGAAAATGGCACATATGAGGCTTGAATTTTTAAATATACACAGTGTTACTTGAGTCACTGAAAACCTGAGACACCCCAACAATTTTTTTTATATTTTGAACTTATCTTGATTCTTTAATCCGATAAATAAAAAAAATAAAAAATCTTTGTTTAGTTTTCTCAACAAATCTATTTGATTGGTAATTCTTCTAGTCGTTTTAGTGACGTAAAATAATTGCTAGTTACCATCGTAAACACTGTTAACTGACCATTTGCATACCTTACTGCAACGAGATAAGATTTACTAATGGCCAGTTAAGGGTGTTGCTCATTGACAAATGACGTGTCAAATGCTAGTTATTGATATTGTTGCATTAATTACAAACTTGTAGACTGGGCATGTGAAAAAATTTAAAAAATACTCCCATTAAAATATAGCGCAATCGATTCTGAACAAACTCTTTTCAAGTTTTCAGTGGGTCATAAAATACTGTGTATAAATAGTGTAGAGTCATATGCCATAACTTTTCCTAGTAACATATGATAAAGGAAAGAGTATAACAGTATTTCCAGAACATTTTCCTTTAAACTCTAAAAGGCTACTTATTTTCTATGACTTTTAAAATTAGTAAAAAATACTTACAAGAACATCTTTTTTCTCAGCAAACAAATGCCTATACTTGAAAGCCTCAGTGAGAATCAGACACTTATGTTCTGACGAGAACTTCATAGTGTCCACCTTTTTTTCCTTCTTCATCACCAGCATGAAGTCCTGGTTGGCTGTGGAGTTGGAGTGCTTCGCCGAGGCCACGGTGACCACATCCGCGTACAGCCACTTGTTGGTCACCTCCAACCGGTCTGGGTTGTACGTGGTGATCCCGTGGGTACCCACCGAGAACACCCGCTTGTATTTGCCCTTCCATGAGTGCTTGGTGACGAGAAATGACGCCACATCCTGGTTGTCTTTTAGTGGAATCATTTTAGCATTGCCTGCAACAATGGTTTTGATAATTTATATCGACAGTTGAAACAGTTCAAGGAAGTACGATAAACAAATCTTGTTATGGGATCGCTAACATTATGACAAAGCAGATAATTTATTAAATTAAAGCTCCCAATGAATTTGCTGTTCACACAGTTTCTTCACTTCCTAAACATTCGTTTCGATATTAGACGCACTTCCTGAAAATAACTTCAGGTCGAATCCACCCCTTTGTAAATATATGAAACAATAATGTTCGATGAAGACGTGTAAACAACGACTCGCGAAACATATTTTTGCCGGGCCGGAAATCGTTCTGGCATTTATGTAATACTCACAAATAACAGGCGAACAGTCGAGCTACAATCGTTTTAGCTAATATCGGATAGGAACCACATAGTACACAAAATTTGTTATAAATTCAACAATAAGGAGGTCTAGCTTACGGGCCGACAAATCGCTGAACTTGACATTTCAGCATTGGAATTGCCAACGTAGATAATTTCTAGTGATGAAAAAGTTAAGCACATAGAAAAGCTTATTTCTAGTTCTTACTACGATAAAATAATCAACGTTGTGTTATTGTTTTAGAAATTTACAGGAAAATGCTCAAAATTATAATTTTGGACCAAAATGAACATAAGGAATCATAAGGAATGTATTCTGTCAATAGGTTGTCAGCATATTTTTAAGAGCAGTAACACTACCGTCTGACAAATGTCAAAAATTAAAGGTCGTTTGAAAATCATGTGCTATTGAAATTTTATTGAACAAAAATATACTTTAATATCAATTAGAAGTTAATTTTGCACACAATTTTGTTTAAATTGAATATTCTATATTAATATCATCAGATATTTTTATTTTATAAGATGTAAAAAAAGTAAGTTAAAAAATACAATGTAACAGTTTTTAAAATATGACAGCTTTTGGTCTTCTGAACGTGCCTTTCACTTTTCGCAGTTTTTTTTTCACTGCACTGCAGTATCGTCAGCAGTCGCGTGGAGCTGTTGCTAAAGTTTTAGTTAACTTGCCTGCCACGTCTTAGCTGCACGATGGTTCTCGATCTAGACTTATTCCGTGCTGACAAAGACGGCGACCCAGGCAAGATCCGTGAGAACCAACGCAAGCGGTTCAAAGATGTCGCTTTGGTGGAAACTGTTGTTGAACAAGACACACTTTGGAGACGATTGCGCCATGATGCTGACAACTTAAATAAGCTGAAGAATGTCTGCAGCAAAGAGATCGGGCTGAAGATGAAGGCCAAGGAGGCCGCGGGGCCGGAGGATCAGGAAGTGCCGGCGGAAATCGCTGATAACCTCACAAATCTTGTTGGTGATCAGCTCAAACCTCTTACTGTGAATCAAATCAAAAAGGTACCGCATTGCATCATTTTGTTTCTTCTTTATTATTAATTTGCATGTTATATACAATTTTTATATTTATAAAGTAATGATATGACTCACATTTTCTTAAACATATGTTTCTACATAGAGAAATACAGTTGCATCATTCATGTGTAATTAAAATGTATTGTCTGTAACTCTACAATATTGTTTTACTTTGAATATGTACTCGTGTAGTAAAAAAAAGTAAATATATATATATATATATATATATATTTATAGTCTGATTTTGCTTTTCTAATATCTATTGTTTAGAATTTTGATTGTTTAGAAAAGAATCAATTATGCATGACATTATAAAATACTTTTACACACTTTAAACTTAATATTTAAGAATTTTGCAATGCCCTGGCAGGGTATCATATATGTACCTCCTACTTTGCAAATACCACCTGTGTATTGTAATGTACCTGATTATGCAAATAAATGAAATGAAATATGGTTAGCATATTTTGCCAGCTGTTTCAGTTTCTAGAAACTATATAATTTTTTTGTGAAAGCTTATGTTTAATCTTCATGTTATTTATTTAAATAATATAAGAACAAAAAAATTACATATAACAGTACCTTCATAACTCCTTTTGTTGCATATAGAAGTTTCATTTCAGTTGTAAATAAATGTTTATTATAAAACATTTTACTAGTTTTAAACTTTTAACTTATTCTGTAATTTTTTTTCACTAAATACATAAATGAGAAATAAGATCTTCTAAAACTAATAGATGAATATTTACCCCTGAAAAAATATCTTGATTGGCCCAAATTAAACAAACCGGCCAAGTGCGAGTCGGATTCGCGCACGAAGGGTTCCATACCATTATGCAAAAAACAGCAAAAAAATAACGTTTATGGGAGCCCTACTTAAATATTTATTTTATTCTGTTTGTAGTATTTGTTGTTATAGCGGCAACAGAAATACATAATCTGTGAAAATTTCAACTGTCTAGCTATCACGGTTCATGAGATACAGCCTGGTGACAGACGGACAGACAGACAGCGGAGTCTTAGTAATAGGGTCCCGTTTTTACCCTTTGGGTATGAAACCATAAAAAAACAATCATTAGCCGGGTCCACACAGAGCGAGCATACGCTCGAGGCAATTTCCTGGTGACAAAACGACCAGTGTGAGGTGCCTCGGCAGAGGCGGCGTGCGCGAGGCACGTCTAAAACTGTCGATACATCACGGCACATCTGCACTGGCCGTTTTGTGCACGAGAAAATTGCCTCGCACTGTGTGAACCCGGCTATTGAAGCTATGTTTTTACAACAACTAACTATTCATCAATCCAATACAGGTCAGAGTTCTAATAGACGAAGCAATCACAAAGAATGAGCAGAACCTCTTAACGGCAGAGAAAACTCGCTCAGCAGCGTTACGGGAAGTCGGAAATCACCTGCATGAGTCAGTGCCAGTGGATGATGATGAGGATCACAATAAGGTGGAGAGAACACATGGAGACTGCACTGTGCGGACCAAGTACTCACATGTGGATCTTATCTGCATGATTGATGGTAAGTTTTTAAAAAGCTTCTAAAATATGTCCATTTTTTTAGGCGCATATGTTCATTTCATCAGGAAGATTACGGAGATTTTACCTGTTATACCATAATTTTTCCTGCCAGGCTAGCACATGATTGGCGCGAGAGTATCTCGCCGCGACATAGACTACCCATCCCCCTTTAATTCATACAGTTAGTAAAAGACGGGTAGTCTAACTCGCGGTGGGATACTGTCGCGTCAATCATGTGCTAGCCTGGCAGGAAAAATTATGGTATAACAGGCTACTGATAGATAATAGCCATCTTATGTAAAGAATCCTTTGGCTTCTGATAAATCTGTGGAACTGTTACAGCAAGCATGTCACATTTGAGGTTAAATGTGAGTGCCTCAATATTTTTACCGATTAGGCAGAAATAATAGTAGCCTTAAACTTTCATAAAAAGCATGTTTCTCAAATTTATATCTTATTAAGACATTGCAATAAGTGGCAAAAAAGTTGATTGATTTATGATTTTCAGGTATGGATGGCGACCGTGGCACAGCAGTTGCCGGCGGGCGCGGGTACTACCTGAAGGGCCCCGCCGTGTTTCTAGAACAGGCTCTAGTCCAACTCTCTCTACGTATGCTGCTGGCTAAGGGCTACACCCCGCTCTACACTCCTTTCTTCATGAGAAAAGAGGTACAATAAATAAATAGTAGTAGCTCTGCGAGCTGTAGCGTGGCTGTAGGCCGTAGCCCTCGTGCAAAGGTTAGAAAATGTAAAATTTAAAAAATATTTACTTTGTTGGGTATTGGGTATCATTACCACAGCAAACTCGAAATAGTTTTAAATGCCATAGAACCTACTGGCACTTGAGTCCTTTATTCCAATTCGCTATTTTGAATATTATCCAAAACCGAAATGATTGAAAACTCTTAACTTTCGGTATAAAGGGTCTCTGTTGGTACAGTGGTTGGGCCGTGTCGTACGGCTGCGATCGTGGCCGAAAATGGTCTCGCCGGAAGATCAGCGCTGACTTTCGGGTCAGTATTATGCTGAGGCGAGACCATTTCGTGGTAAACTTTAACTCTTACCTATTTTATGAACGCTTGTAGTTTTAGTTATAATTTTGTATGTAATTTTAGTGATTTAGAATAAAACATTTGGTTCTTGATTATTTATTCTGTGCTTAGACGCCATGACGTGTTCCCTATTAAAATCTTTTGAATTTCTATAAATCTTTAGAACATTAGCATTTGCCATTATTTTTCTAAAATCAATAGGTACTTAAATAAAACTATATTTTCAGGTTATGCAAGAAGTGGCCCAACTCGCCCAATTCGACGAGGAACTTTACAAGGTGATCGGCAAAGGCTCAGAAAATAAGGGGGATTCCGCTGTCGAAGAGAAATACCTTATTGCTACCTCGGAGCAGCCCATAGCAGCTTACCATAGGGATGAGTGGCTGCCTGAAGCTTCCCTGCCTATCAGGTATGTACTTAGAAAATATGACTATGTGATCACCAAAGTCGTTGACATACCTCAAAAATTGCCAGACTTATGTGGTAGTAAACATGCATGGTAGTAGTAGTGATCACTTTAATGTACACAACGCAGGTTTACAATAAATGCATGCATAGTAGTGGTACGAACTAAAAATGGGACGCATGGGACCATAAGTTGAAAGGATCCCCGGCAAGCTCGGTTCTCCATACAAACGTAGTTACGCTCTCATTTTAAAACGAGTAGCTATTTTGCTCTGAAACTTGCAATAGGATAAGGTATATCTATGTCTGTAATAAGTAGTTTCTTTAGCTTCAGAATGCCATAGTTAAAAAAATACAGCGAATTGCTCAAAATGTAAATGAATTTAAAAACAAGTTAGACAAGCATACATCTACATCTACCATCTAATGATAACTGTCAATGATAACTGGATACAGGCTATATCAGTTGTCACAACTGCCTGCCTGCTTACTGAATAATAATAATAATTCAAGTTTTTCATACAAAACTTGTTTTTGCTTCGTTTGTTTTATAAACTGGAGCTATATAAACTAATTACAGACCCAGATATACCTCATGTCATTGTATGTGAAAAGTTTCATTACAATTCAACACGTAGTTTTAAAATGAGAACTCCATTTGTATGGGAAGGTGAAATTCGGCCGAGCTTGCCGGGGACTTAAAGGACAACCGCGTACCGGAAGGCCTGCAACAAGATACGACAGTGGCCGAGATTACAGAAACTGATGAAGTGATGAGTGAACAGCACATTAGCAGGAGTTGTGGATAAGTCTCCTAGGGTGAATTGTCCAGCAGTTAGTATTTTTTAGCTGATATGATGATCTTGGTCTTAATTTCCAGATATGCTGGTCTGTCGACGTGTTTCCGGCAAGAAGTCGGTTCTCACGGACGCGACACACGCGGTATATTCAGGGTGCATCAGTTTGAAAAGGTGATTTTTAATTTAGCAAGAAACCTATAATAATATTTAATCTAATATCCTTTTGTCTTTTGTCTTATTTCTGCTTGTCCTAATAATAAGGGTCATCGGCAATTGCCATTTACGTATTAGTGCTCTGATTGTCAAACATAATAGGTTAATCATGGGGTTCAGCGCTTACCTAAGTCCGGCGGGGATCCATAGATGAATTTTAGTTTTAGCCTGGTTCATTAAGCTGTTATTGAACTAACACAAATTTTTTAGGCAATCGTTATTAATCCTCCACTAGCGACCCGCCCCGGCTTCGCACGGGTAGTTCAACTAATTTACACAAAACCTTTACAAATTATACATATAAACCTTCGTCTTGAATCACTCTATCTATTAAAAAAAACCGCATCAAAATCCGTTACGTAGTTTTAAAAATCTAAGCATACATAGGGACAGACAACGGAAAGCGACTTTGTTTTATACTATGTAGTGATGATTACAGAGGTTTCAGAGGAAAATAGTTGATGGTCGTCTAGAAGATCATTTTTTTTGTAATTTTCAAGTCACCCAAGACAATTTCATATTTCTAGGTAGAACAATTCGTCTTAACCTCTCCCCACGACAACGCCTCCTGGCTCATGATGGACGAAATGATCAACAACGCGGAAGAATTCTGCAAGGTCCTAGGCATCCCGTACCGCGTGGTCAACATAGTATCAGGGGCTCTCAACCACGCCGCGGCCAAGAAGCTGGACCTGGAGGCGTGGTTCCCGGGCTCCGGGGCCTACAGGGAGCTGGTGTCGTGCAGCAACTGTCTGGAGTACCAGGCCCGGAGGCTGCTCGTCAGGTGAGGATATGAGGACAAGCTGGACCTGGAGGCGTGGTTCCCGGGCTCCGGGGCCTACAGGGAGCTGGTGTCGTGCAGCAACTGTCTGGAGTACCAGGCCCGGAGGCTGCTCGTCAGGTGAGGATGTAAGGTCAAGGTTTGGGGGCAATCTACGGAGTATCAGACCAGAAGTCTGCAGATCAAGACCCAGACAAGTTCATTTTGCGTCTGCTGCCAGAAGACTTGAAAGAAGAAAATAATTCTACTTGAAAAGGATTCAGAGACAGTGATTCCATGTGTTTGAGGATGTCTGAATTTAATAGAATCTTCTATGCGCCCATTTAACCCCATCAAAATCTGACCTCTTGCATTAAAGTGAGTGTGTGACACCAGATCACAAATATTTATTCTCCTTGATCCATTCCACCTCGTCAGAAATCCATCCATCTTGCGATTTCCGCTTAAAGTAGACTAACTTAATAAATTTGTTTTTTATCAGATACGGGCAGACTAAGAAGATGAACGCAGCCACAGAATACGTGCACATGCTCAACGCTACCATGTGTGCCACCACCAGGGTCATCTGCGCAGTGCTTGAAGTCAACCAGACTGAGGAGGGCATCAAGGTAACTGTCGTAGTAAAAGAAACATGAAACGGTTCTTTGACAAGCAAGAATGTTGGGTTTTCAGATTTACAATGCTCAAGTAGCTATTCTACAGTGGGGTATTTTCATTTTAAAAAAAAACATAGAAAGATAGAAGCTCTGTTAGCTGAGCGGTAAGTCGTGTGGCTTCCAAACCGCCGTTCCAAACCGATGATGGGTATTTATCAGTTGCGTGTCGGTGTAGGAAAACACCGCGAAGCGAGTGCGTCGCCAAGGGGGTGCAGGTGGGAAGGGTCTGGGGAAGGCAGCTGCCCCTCCCTAGAGATTAAAAGTTGGAAAAACTTGCATACATCTGCGACGAAATTCTAAAGGGTATGTGTCATTAATGTCTTCTTTTTTGACAACAGGTACCCGAAGCCCTAAAACCCTGGATGCCGGAGCAGTACCAAGACCTGATCCCGTTCGTGAAGCCCGCGCCCATTGACCTGGAAGCCGCAGCAGCCGCCAAGAAGAAGGAAGGCAAGAAGAAGTAGCCTTCGCTGCGAAGATGTTGACAAGGCTTAAGGCATTTGTTTATTTTTATGCGAAGCATTTAAATATTTTTTATTATTATTAAATTATTTAAATGAAGTCTTTTGTTTACTTACGTGAAAGACCAACCTACTGCCTTCTCGCGATTAGACACTTCTTTTGTGCAGGAGCTCAAAGAATATTATCACTATAAGTACTATAATAACACTCATACCACAGATTTACCTACTGGTATCTGGCAAAAAAAGAGTAGAAATTAAAAAGTGGCACACTGTAGTTTCGTCCCTTTCAAATCGATCTAAGAAAAGCGGGACGACACTACAGTGTTGCCACTTTTTAATTTCTACTCTTTTTGCCAGACTATATGGCCCAATATAAGATTTAAAATGTCCCATAGTCACCATACTAACAGCTTACACTCTTTGACTAATCGGTGGACGTTATGCTTTTGCAAATAAGGTTGACAGTTAAAACTTAAAAGTATGGTCGGTCGCCAACGATATGCTACAGATGGCCAAATATTGATATGCTAAGTTCACAATCTTATTAATTACGATTATCGTATATCGGTTTTTCTATGGTAACAAAGGTGTTTTATTTTTATCTATGTGATGCTGACTCTATATAGGCGACCTTTTACTTGCACAAAATTACACTATGGTATGGTATTATCCTGACCTTTACCATCGTATTTTACGTAACCGCACGAACGTGTTATGCTGTTCCAGTCATTCTGAGTACAAAAAGTACTGAGGCTGACTGAAGTAGCACGACAAATACGAACGTTTCCGAGAAAATACGATGGCAAAGGTTTTCCAGGTTTTCCTGTTTTTTTTTTTACCACGATTGGAGGAATTTCGGATTATTAGATTACTCTTAAACTATTTTAATATGAATAAAACACCATTTGAATATAATTTCAATATTTATTGTGACAATTGCAGCCCGTTGGCTAAACACCCTAGCCTAGGCAATGCAAAACTTACATAAATCGACATACAAAAATCATTAACAGTAACCTCTGAGACCTTTCCATGGCTAGTTATATGTAGGTACCTATATTATAATATGTATAACTGTACAAAGGAACAATTCAATTCAATTAAATCCTCAAACTAAAAAAATAACTCAAAAATATATTTGCTTTTGTGAAGCAACGAATAAAACATGCAGTGCGCAAATTTAGAGCTCATTTTTAAATGTTAAACTTTTTGGGCCTAAGTCACCTGAAAATATTTAAATACATAATTATGTGACTTGATTTAAACATGGCCAAAGATGTGATGTGTCGATTGTATGAGATGAGTCAAATCTATGACAAATTCGTGCTTCGAATTATGCTGATGTAGATGGCGCTTTACGGATTGTAGATTATGCGGTAGCACTGGTTGTCGAAAGTTGTTCTTGTGGTCGTTAGATGAGTACAAAATTTGGCGCAGTCTTGTATATACTATGTCTATGGGCGCAGTACAGCAGTCAAACATGGTGCAGAGTTAGCCACCCAACTTTCAAAGTTAGATAGTAGACTATATGGTCTAACTAAAGTAACTAATGATAAAGCGCTCTGTTCAAAGAGATTATGTCCAAATTTAATTAATTTCACAATTTTGCATCGAAACTATACTAACACGAGGTGTATCTTCGAAGTTTAAAAAGTTGGGTAATTACGAAATTCACTCCTAGTGCCATTATTTTAGAGTCGATTTTCAAATACCCGAATACACCGTAGCTCATTTAAAAAAGCGTAACAACTATACTATACTTAACGAAATTACTCAATAAATATGATTATGTTTATATTTTATAATACGTCAACAAAAGCATAACATTAACTTTTTACAATCGTGGTTTTGGAGCATTCACCAAAATATTTAGATCAGTACAGTTTCACTCAATATTATTTTTAATCGCTTACCGTACTGATCTAAATATTTTGAAATATGTCTCACGATAGTTTAATTTCGATCATTCACCAAAAATTTAATTTTGTGGTACACATCTACCAAACATAACTTAGTGTAATGTGGTACAACATTGCTTCTAACAAACTGTGATACTGTTAGTTGTCTCCTGGCAGATCGGACACAAAACAACAAGGAAAACTACTAGTTTACTTAATAAAATCCTCCTTGTAATCATATTATGATGGATTTCTTTTACTGTCAAATGGCACTCAATATATGTATTAAACTTAAATAGTATTCACCTAGTTTTCAAGCGCCAGTAGAGATACTACACCGACTGATCAACGTCACCCGGCGCGCCGCGGCGGTTTACAATGAAACTTTCCATACAATAAAATTTTGCAAACTCTTTAGATGACAAAAAATTTGGTGCAATTGACCCTAAAATGTGGAAGTCTCGCTGGTAAATGTAAACAGTAGCCTTACCACGACTGCCTTAGCACTTACTTTCTATACATCTCGCTCGCACTACTATGCGAGTATGAACGAGATGCATAGAAAGTAAGTTCTTATGTTCAATACGCTAAATCTAATAGTTACGTATCTGGTATGTAGCGTTTAAATTACCCATAGATTGAACAGAAGAATCAAGTGAACATGTGAACTGTAGGATTTTCACATTAAGAAGATCATATGTGATATTTCCTATAAAAAGGGACCTTATTGTCGATGGCACTTACGCCATTATAAACGATGCTTCGATATAAATATATCGCGACGATGTGCGGCGTAAGCGCCATCGACAATAAGGTCCCTTTTCATAGAACATGCCCCATATTTATAAGTAGATTCTTTTTAGATTGTACTTATCCATAGTATGAGTCATTTATTGCAAAACTTATAACATTAATTTCCTCATTTTAGCCAATAGGAGAACTATCTAAGAACCACACAACTTTTGTAATTTGTAGTTAGGTGCTGAGTAGCAAATATGCAAGGTCACATGGCAATTGGAGTACCTAGTACCTTGTCAGAAGCCTACTTGATAAAAGCGTATCACAATACAAATAAATATGATTACATAAGAGATTGTAATAGTGAAATTGACAGTACAGACTCATCTATTTTAAAAATAAAAAGGAAAATTACACATGTTCCAAAGGTTATATGGTTGAAAATTCCTTGGCTTAGCAATTTTTTGATTTGTAGTTATCAAAACATAACTTCATAGAAAATTCCTCGAGAGAAAATTGACTGATGACTCATCAATTATTGAGGAAATGATACATGCTTGCACTGTTAAAATATCTTGGTCTGCTGTAATCTTATACTACATACAAATAAGGTATTTTTTAAAAGTCTAAAGACAATAAAAACATATTGGTTATATATTTTAACTACAATAAAAAACTAGGTAATAATAGCTAGATATATATACTCTTATCTCAGTGGCAAAAATAAATGAAGCTAAAATGGTAAATCATTAATGTTATTTGTTATACTTGTTGATAGCACAAAACAAAAGTGTAAAACCTAAGTCTATGGTTTTTTCCAATTGTATTTGTACATAAAATCAAAAATAATTTAGTCTCAGTAATTTAACATCGATAGTCCATGTGAGCTGAATATGATATTTTCTTATAATAATTCATTTAAATGTACCATTTACCCACACGAGTCTATTTATTGATGCCACAGAGATAAGGCCTAAGTAATAGCAAAACATTAAATGGATACATGTTCAAGATTTTTTCCTTCAACTTTACAAACTAAGATCATTGCTTTTTTTTTATTGATGACAGTGGGACTGATTATAGAAACTATGCTTGCAAATTGAAAAAGCAGTCTCTTTAAACAATCATAACAACCCAAAGTCCATGCACTCTCATAGAAAATAACAGTTTTCTCAAATATATTACATATAAATTTTGACCTCAATATTTGAGAATGCATTTTGACCAGAGTATTGAAGGTTTTCATGAAGAAATCACAACATTGCCAAGCCAATTCATTAACAAGCCAGTTGGGCTTTTTGTCTGCACTTGTGCATTAAAGCTCTCAAAGTAAACTGACGCCTTGCCAGAGCCCGCACTTGCTTCAAATAAGTGTCCAAGTCAATGACCTCCTTACGTAATGCTTCTCCCATGTAGTACATAGCGTCTTCTAAAGTTGCTTCCTCAGCAAAAGCATTTAAGAGCTGATTATATAAAGGAGCGGTGGTCACCACTGCCTCGTCCACATCTACTCCTTCTTGCTCTGCTAATCTCTCAACAGCTGCCTGTAGTTCTTTCTCTTTCTCTTGTAAAATAACTACATTCTTGTCCAGTTCCGAGCGTTCCCTCTGCAGTCTACTTAAGATATCCTCCAGCCTTGATTTCCCTTCTTGAAGCTCCTGTTGAGTCCGCCTGAGTGTCTCCAGCTCTGCTTGTGACTGCTGGGATTGCTCCTTGAGTCTTCTCCTTAGTTTATCTTCAACAGCAGATAGTAAGGATGCTTTTATGTGTTCTTCCGTTATTGTTCCACTGTTAGTGTCTGGTCCAGTCTGATAGGCAGCCTGTTGTGGGGGGTAGGGGGTGCTCCCTGGCATTGGAGGGTATGGCAATCCATTAGTAGCAGCTGAGCCTGCACCAGGGTATGGCGAACCATATCCAGGATAGGGCACATTGGATGTAGTTGGATATGGTGTTGGTTGTGGTGGATAGCCTGTCTGTGGTGTAACTTGAGGATAGCCAGCACCTGGATAGGGCTGAGGCATGAACGAATTGACCGGATACGGAGGCCTGGCTGCCTCACTGCGTGGTTTAGAGTACACTGGAGGCAACTCCCCAAAAGCAGCTATCATGGCTAAAACAAGGTTCAATAAAGTTGATTTCTGTGGGTTCCATTCATGTAAAAATGGCAGATAGACCTTCCCGTTACTGTCCACGTATTTGGAGACCTTGATAGACATGTCGGGCGTCGGTTTAACGAAACACAGAGGTACATTAGTTGGATGAGTGTCCATTAGCCAAATACATACTGGAATGTTGTAATAGGCTCCTTTGTAGTGTACTGGAACAGTCCCTTCTAAGTTAAGCAGATCCTTCCTAGTTCCATTGTTGAAAACAAAGGCCTCCAAACGATAAGTGAGACTTCTGTGTGCTTGTATCAAATTAATTACCTCACGAGCTGTGTAATCGCGATGCTGGTACTTGGATAGGTATTGTTTCAAAATAGCTTCGTCATTAGCCATGATTATGTGCTTTATAGTTTAACTGCACTGTGAATTCAATGAATTACTTCTATTACAATGCAATTACGCTAAATAAATGCAATCACTTCACAAAATACATCAGTCAATAAAGATTTGTGATGAAATTTGTCATCGAATTCGATTGTGGGGTTACCAGAAGAAACAAACAGCAAACAGTAGTGGAAGATTTTGACATAAGGGCATAAACTCACTGAACTGACTAATCCATAATCTATTGCCAAGTTACCACTACGCTACTATAGTTGGTCAAACCAAATTGTCAGTAAATAAGAACAAAAAAACTATATTCATCCTTTTCTTTTGAGTGCTAGTACTAGTGTAAGACAAAGATATTATGATTCTCTCTATCTATGTTTGAAATGAGAGACCTTTAGACTACACGGCGCGAAACCGCGAACGCGAGTGTGTAGTCGATTTCGCTAATTACGAACTAGACTCCATACTCGCGTTCGCGGCTTCGCGCCGCGATTCGCGCATGAGTGTGGAGGGCCCTGTATAGTTTGTCAAGCAAATCCTGTCAGTAGAAAAAAAGGGCAAATTTTAAAAATTTAGGCGCGAAGGGTTTTCCGTTTTCGTCTGTTATCGTCCCATAGAAAATTTCAATTTCGCGCCTTATTCTACTGTCAAGATTTGCTTGACCAACTATATAAGTTTGATAATGAATGGCATCCTTTTAAAAAGTGTTGCCCTATTACATATGAATATTTTCTACTGTGCCACTGGCAACAAATTGCGGCTGTCATCTGTCATTCTGAAAAGTGTTCTTTTTCGGCGAACTCCCGGAACGTCCGTGGCGCTCGCCTTTTTAAATCCAGCTAAATCAGCTTGGAATTTAGTTTATTTCCTAAGATATTAATATAATATCGCAGCAACATGCCGCCTAAGTTTGATCCTAATGAAGTTAAAATCGGTAAGAAGCCATCCAATACAAAAAGTTAGAATGTACATGGTGAAGTGTTTTCTACAAGTTCGGTGTCTGATTTTTGCAGTTAACTTGAGATGTGTTGGAGGAGAAGTTGGTGCCACATCGTCTTTGGCTCCTAAGATCGGTCCCCTCGGTCTGGTGAGTATAAAAACTCAGTTTCATGTAGCTTAACCTCATCCCGCTTAACCTCTAAACTTCGGCGTGGCAGTCTAAAACATTTGCTACAGTTCCTGGATATTTCTAAGGAACTGTTGCTAACGATACTCTTTAGTGAGTTTTCGTTTACAGAGGTAATTAGGATCTATTCCTTTTTTGAAGTTTAAATCATATTTTAAAGGTCTAATTGCCTCTGCAAGATGATTGAATGATCCTGGGGGGTGCCTCCCTACCAGGCGCGTCCTTCCGGTTGGCGGATGGAAGGAACCCGTGACTCAGGATCCGTTCCCTGTCGCGGCTACTCCGAATGGCCAATAAGGAGTCGCGGACCAGGCATGACTGCCACGCCTTGTACTGAGGGAAGAGTATGTAAGTGACGCCAGTTCCCTTGCCACAGCTTTTAAGACCTTGGAAATGTCTAATACTAATGGAATAATCTACCAAAAATATTTTCATTAGATATACTTTAAACACTCTGGCTAGGGAACATTAACCTCTTAACTGCCACAACAATTTTAACTAGCTCTCAGGGCTTGCCGCAAACATCTAAAATCTAAATTTCGTTATGCCTCTATCACACTTTCATTATTAAAACAAAAGAGGCTGATAATGAGATTTTATTGTTGGCGGTAGAATGATCAGAATGAATAAAAGTGAATTTTAAACTCATTTTCATATTATATAGTAGTTGTTGGCAGTCAAAAGGTTAAAACTAATATCATCATTTCATGGTTTGTGATGTTATTTTAGCAGCCAACCAATCGGCTGCTTACATGTGTAACCCGGGATCCACTTAAAACTAAAGATTCCTAACTCCTATTTTTTGCATGAGGATTGGTGAGTTACATATACATACATATTTCATAATTATTGTTAAAGGCGGGAAATAAATTATTTGGCCAACTAATGAAATGTTAATTTCTAAAAAAAAAATGGTGTACCCCTAAAAGGTAGACAATCTTTCTGTTGGTATTCATTAAAACTCTAAAAGTAAACTAGTTTAATGTATTTTTTCTCTAGAAAAGCAGTAATAATGTAACCACCAAAGTAACTCAAAATTTCTAAGATACCAGTATTACCACCAAGACAGCTTGTTAACCTATTCTTTTGCCACAGTCCCCCAAAAAGGTAGACAATCTTTCTGTTGGTTTTCATTAAAACTCTAAAAGTAAACTAGTTTAATGTATTTTTTCTCTAGAAAAGCAGTAATAATGTAACCACCAAAGTAACTCAAAATTTCTAAGATACCAGTATTACCACCAAGACAGCTTGTTAACCTATTCTTTTGCCACAGTCCCCCAAAAAGGTTGGTGACGATATCGCCAAGGCCACCAGCGACTGGAAGGGTCTGAAGATCACTGTCCAGTTGACGGTGCAGAACAGACAGGCCCAGATCTCCGTGGTGCCGTCCGCTGCTGCCCTCATCATCAGAGCTCTGAAAGAGCCGCCCCGTGACCGCAAGAAGCAAAAGAACAGTGAGTGCAGAACAATCTAATTTTGAAAACAAATTCTTACTCGATGCAATTAGTCCAATGTTTTGAGGTCAACATTTTTATGGGCCAAAAGCACCACAGTATCTAGGCTAAATATTTGTGTCGAAGTCTAGTCAAGGAAGAGATTTGCTTGTATCTTTTGGCCAGGATTACACTTGTAAGTTTTACTTACGTAAGTAGGGACAAAGCTATTTGCTAGAATGAGATAACGATATTTATATCTCATTCTGTAGTATAGCTGTGTCCCTACTTACGTAAGTAAAACTTACAAGTGTAATCCTGGCCTTATATGAATAACTTGTCAAAGTGTCCTTATGGCAAGTGACAAAGTGGAACGTTTTGCTTGGAAACAACACATTTTGCTTATTTAGTGTAAAGCATAAGTAAACATTTTTTTTTAATTAAAATGGAAATGGATTGGGCACACGATTCATAGCCGGAAAGACAAATGGTCCAAAGATATCACTGTCTGGTACCCCCGTGATAGGAAAAGGAGAAAAGGAAGACAAAAGAAAAGATGGGAGGACGAAATTAGAGGAATAGCTGGACCATTATGGAGAAGGAAAGCCATGAACAGGGAGTTATGGCAAATTCTAGGGGAGGCCTTTGCCAAAGGGCAGACTGACAATGAAAACGTCCCGGATGTCAGAAACACAAATTAGAATAAGTGAAATATATATATAAAGATGTTTTTTTATTGTTAAAAATAAGTCAGTAATAAAGGCTTTATTTATAAGTAAACATATTCATCAATTTCATCATCTACTTAAGTGAAATCCGACTTTTACCAGAGCAAAAAGTGACTAGCCTACGACTATTTTATCTTAGTGTAGATATTGGTTGACCATGTGAATAAAAGAGGTAATGACTAATGAATCGTCGAACCTTTTAATAAAATTTAAAAAATCCAGTTACCAAAAAATTGCTTGTTGCTGATCTCTGCCACTGAAAGACTAGGCTGGTTTTGTAGCGCACTGACACCCGTCGACTTCATTCTAATAAGCTCCCTGTTCATGATTATGCGGCTTGCCTGCGCCGACGTTCAGCGTGATACTTAAACCGGCTATAAGCCAGGTATACACTAGAGCCAAAATGTCATGACTTGTCGCCAGCGACGCAAGCGACGTTGTCATACTTCATTCGACATGTGGCAGCAAGGGCCTGACACTCTTTGATAGAGAAAGATAGTCTTATTTCGATTCCTATATGAGGAAAGAGAAAATAGGGCCATGCTTTGTCCTTATCACCGACCGGGTTTTTGTTCATGGTCGGGTTATGGCAGCATAGGTAGGCGATGGCGAAATACAGAAATTTATAAGAGTGAAAGAGAAAAAGGATTATACTGCCATACATTAAACCTGTCAATACATGAATATGTCTTTCTCTTACCCCTGGTCGCTCGGTTTCATGTCTATAACTACTATACTATGTCTATAGTCTGGCAGCATCGCGGACACCATGTTGCTAGTGTATGCCATAAGTCGTGTCATCAGGCGAAGTTTCCGACCATCTTACTAATAACCGCTTTCTCAATTCCAGTCAAGCACAGCGGCAACATCTCCCTGGAGGATGTGATCAGCATCGCCAAGACCATGCGTCCCCGCTCCATGGCCCGCGAGCTGTCGGGCTCGGTGAAGGAGATCCTCGGCACCGCGCAGTCCGTCGGCTGCACGGTGGAGGGCCGCGCGCCGCACGACCTCATCACGGACATCAACACGGGCGCGCTCACCATCGACGAATAGATGAACGATCTAATTTATATCTTGTTTTATTTTATTGTTAAAATCCCAATTAGGTAGGTAGGTGTATTGAGTACAGGGCCGGATAGAGCGAGTGGAGCGGCCGCTCTAGGTGCCGGATGGCAAGGGGGGCGCCAAAATGGCAAATTTGAAAAAAAAAAGTTTTAAAAGACGCGAGTGTACGCGGGCCCAAAATACGGTTCGTTTTGCTTTTGGGTAAAAAGCTTCAACGAAGGGCGCCAAAACCCGATTTCGCTCTACCCTGATCAAGGACTCGGGCCGGCACTGATTGAGTATTCCAATTTGCCCCGCCATACATACATCAGGCGTGGACAGATGGGAATGATTCATATGAATTCATCTATTCCCATCTGTGACCGGTCGGGCAAATGGAAATACACCATTACATTACTTAGATATGCTTGATTTAGTTAAGTTTTAAGCTGCGTTTCAACCAAAGCTTTGTGAGTCGCGAGCGCGGAGCTTTTTAAGGTGACGTTCGGATTCCGACCGCAGCTGCACTACTGCCGCAGTATTGCAGGGCGACATTACTGCCGCAAGTGTCAAAAATCCGGGCAGCTACATCGTTTGACATTGTAGCAGTATTGTCGCACTGCAATGCTGCTGCAGTCGACTGCATTACTGCAGGAAATGACAATTTATCAAAAATTGACGTTTCCCGCAGTAAAGTCGCGCTGCAATACTGCTGCAAATGTCAACAACGATATTGCTGCCCTGATTTTTAACATCTGCGGTCTGAATCCGAGTCTCCTTTAATGTTTTCTGCTCGCGTCCGTGCCGGCCAAAGAGTATATAACCTCACTCCTCGCTGACATCCTTCACTTGTTTTGTACGAGTAATGTATAGTTGGTCAAGCAAATCTTTCCAGTAGAAAAAGGCGGCAAATTTGAAAAATGTAGGCGCGAAGGGATATCGTCCCATAGAAAATTTGAATTTCGCGCCTTTTTCTACTGACAACATTTGCTTGACTAACTATACATACAAAAACCTCGCTCCGCTTAGATTGGTGGAAACGCAGCGTTAGGTGAGCATGTCAACAGCAAAGTAGCTGAAAGAACGCGGACCGATAGTAGATTGTGTCACAAGGGAGCAAAATGACATTTACGGCCAGGGCGTACATAGAATCCCGAGCGTAGTGAGGTACCAAGTGTTAACGCCCAAGATGGAAATAATTTTGCTACCATGTGACACATATTGTAGGCCTAGCCATAGACATAGTATAGTAGTTATAGACATGAAACCGAGCGACCAGGGGTAAAAGAAATACATATTCATGTATTGACAGGTTAATGTATGGCAGCATAATCCTTTTACTCTTATAAATTTCGGTATTTCGCCATCGCCTCCTACCTATGCTGCCATAACCCGACCATGAAAAAAAACCCGATCGGTGATAAGGACAAACCATGGCACTATTTTCTCTTTCCTCTTATAGGAATCGCAATAAGACTATCTTTCTCTATCAAAGAGTGTCAGGCCCTTGAGGCCTAGCACAGGAGTGGCGCGACAGTATCTCGCCTGCGAGATAGACTACCTACCCGTCTTTTTCTCACTGAATTTTTTAAAGAGGGATGGGTTATACTGTAGAGATATTGTCGCGCCACTCCTGTGCTAGGCCTACTGCTTTTCACATCACCTATGAGGAAAAAAATAATAGTGTCCTAGAACAGAAAAGTGGCACTTTGATCCCATGTAGCAAGTGGTTGAAACCAAATTCTGGATGACCTTTAAACGCCCTTGGTAGACAGGCGTGCTCTGCCAACCAATGGCAGAAGCAGTGGTTTAAAATCGTCTTGCAGAAACTGTGGTTGTCTGGCACATGCTTAAGATGTACTGCAATGTCAAAGTTGAAGAAATATCATTTGCACCGATGAATGTTATCGCCATGGGCGTAGGCACGGTGGGGCAGTTGCCCTACCCAGTTCTTGGACCCGAAGCTAAGAATTTTAGGCAAAATTAATGAAATGACAAAAATAAATATGAAATTACATTTGTGTAATTTAAAAATTGCCGCGCGAAACAATGCAGTGGGTATCGAAAAAGCCTGAACCTAGTCCTATAGTTTTAGTTATACTTTTGTATGTAATTTTAGTTTTAAGTTTATCACGAATAAAACATTTGATTCTTGAACCCTCGCAGGTTATTATTAAAATAGTGGTGGAGGGAGTAGGCTCACTCGCCAGAAAAAATTGGATAAAATGGATCCACTCGAAATCACTGACTATTCTACTAGCTTAATTTTTTGGTATTAGGACACGTAAGTGACGCTACACACGAGCGCTTTTTCAACGCGCGTTAAAAAAGCGCTTGAATCTGCCTGCAAGCAGGGGGGTGTCACTGCGCAGTTTAGGTATATTTGGCCGGCGCACCGCCCGGGCAGGTGTATGGCAATGGCAGTGGGCTGCCGCTCGGCTCGCACGATAGTCGTGTGACGTGGCGCTCGCGCAAAATTGAAAATACGCAATGGCTTCGAAACCTAAATCGCGATCTAATCTGTATAAAAGATAATGTTCTGTTTACGGATGTCTGAATAAACGGAAGAGCAAGGAAGCAGTTTTTTTTTATTAAATTCCGGACTATATTGACAGACATATTTTCAAAGGAATAAGTACTTCTGTGGTATACCTACTTCCGTGAGAATCAGACATACTCATCTACTCGAAGGTTAGCTGGAAGAGATCCCTTATAGGAATAAGTTCGCCTTTGTACTTCCATTACTGTAATTTATTTCTGTAAACCTGTGTTGTGTACAATAAAGTGATTACTACTACTACTACATACTAATCTCCGGCTAAAAATTTTATGTTTACAGAATCAACGTTTCTAATTCCTACATATTTATCTTAAAAATAATAAATCAGTAGGTATAGGTACAAAAACTTGTCATGTGACAACCCCGTGCCGACACTCGCAGCTCGGTCATAAAACTGCGGCGCGCAAAGAAGATTCACAATTCGTGCGCGGTTATAAGTTTCAATTTTGCTTGCAGGCGGCGAGTGTAGGTATAATTTTATACCTAAATCTGGCTTTTGTGAAGGAGTGAATTTTTTTCTGTACGGTAGTACTATTAGTTATTCTGTGCTGCAAGCTAAATTTACCTATGTCTGACGTACCTAATTTTCTAATGCTAATTTTAATTTTGAATTTTAGAAATGTCCAAATTAAAATGTTATTAAGTAATACTAACTCATTTTAGTTGTAGTATTTTAGTTTTTTAGTATTTAGTATTAATAATTTTAGTTTTAATTTTTAGTTAAGAACTTACTAACAATGCTATGGACCTATGAGTTGTCTGAAAATAAACGCATTTTATTTATTTATTATTTAAATTCGATTTAAAGACCAAGGCTTAAAGTTGAAAATCCAACAACGCTTGATAAAAACCGCTACCGCCATCTTGTGAATAAATACGCATGTTTCCATTTGTGTCATACAAACGCGCGTTCAAAAAAGCGCTCGTGAGTATGAAGCCTAATAATGAAAATTTTCATTTACTGAAGAAAATTTGTAAAGCCCGCTCCAGACTACGCAGGGCGGAGCCGCGAACGCGAGTGTGGAGTCGATTTCGCTCGCGTTCGCGACTTCGCGCCGCGATTCGCGCACGAGTGTGGAGGGCCCTTAAAGTTAATTGTTATAGTTGGTCAACCCAAATTGTCAGTAAAGAAGAACAAAAAAAAAACTATACTCATCCTTTTCTTTTGGGTGCTAGTACCAGTGTAAGACAAGTGTATGATTCTCTCTGTCTATGTTTGAAATGAGACAGTCCTTTGACTAAACAATATTATTCTTATTTTGTAGGTTAGTTACAAATAAAACTGAACGCATCCCATCCATCAGATTACTACAAATTATTTTTGCTGAAGCCTAGCAACACAGTTCCCTCCAAGCAGAAATGTCAAAATGGCGTCAACGCAGGACGCTTGGTATATATCTTTACTTGGTTTAGCAGAACATTTCCGAACATCAAATCCTCCTGACATAAAAAGTTGTATTCAGTGCCTACAAGCTGTATTTAATTTTAAACCGCCCCAAAGGGTCGAGGCCCGAACTCATTTACAACTTGGAAATATCCTTTTGACACACACTAAAAACATCGACTTGGCGAGGACGCATTTAGAGCAGAGTGTAAGTATATTTAGGGACAATTAGAGTGATAAATCATGTAAATAGTGAGAGCTATCATGTACCGTTTTGGTGTATAACCTTAATGTTATTTCGTCATATTTTTTTTATGTGACAAGTTTCTCATGAGATGTAAACAATGGTGTATAAGTGGGTCATTAATGTGTTTTGGTTGCAGTGGTGCCTCTCTCAGACTATCAATGGGTTCGATGACGTCAAGTTTGAAGCGGCGAGTGTGCTGGCAGAGCTGTTTGAGCAGCAGGGCCAGCCCACTCACTCCAAACCTATCCTTCGCAAAGCAATTGAGTTATCACAACACAGTGTTTACTGGCACTGCAGGCTAATATTCCAACTGGCAGTAAGTATTGTAAATGAGTAAATTTAATATAGTATTCTACTTGCTATTAAGTGAATTTTATAGACATATCATAATATTGATCTTCCCGAGTTTGTTGTTGTGCATCTCCTATGTTGAGAATTTTGTTGAAACTAGTATAATTTCTAGGCATTTATAAATTATTTTAGTGATATTGTGAACATTATTGATAGTTCAAATTTTACCCATCTTATGTTTATCTTAAATAATTGTTTAAATTTTACCTTATAGTTCCAACATAGAATCCAGCTTAAGGATTTGAAAGATAAGGCTATTAAAATTTGGTTTGGTGAGATCTAAACTGAACATTTGGCTGAATATTTTGTATTTGTCAAACTCCATATTCAGCCTATCTCTAATTTTAACTATTTATCATTGTAATGATGCTGTAATAACGTATGTCAGTGGTTCCCAAAGTTGACTGCTGACGACCCATCTAACAAAAATTGCCAAATTTGCGACCTACCTTAAAATGGGGGCATAAAATATTACTGGTAACGCTCAGATAGCCCGACTGGTCGGAATGTTGTATTATGTTTCAGGGCCCACTCAATATTCGATCGCGACCCATAGTTTGGGAAATCCTGATGTATGTTGCCTTGAATCCTATAACATCACTATCCTAACCAATTTGTGACCCCCAGACATCTGCACAGAATCTATTTTGGATTTGTAACCTTCCATGGCATTTGCTATTAAAGTCTTATTGAGCATACTGTGGGACTAGGTTCAAGTATGCAAAATCCTGTCCTTATTCTTATTTTTAAAAGACTTATTACACTTTGCTAAATCTAGTCATCCTAATTAGACTGTTAGGATACGAAGGACGCTCTTGATTACACTGTTCTGAACATGATTACACTTTACTAATTTAGGATTCTAAATCATTTAGAATGCTAAATTTAGCAAAGTGTAATAAGACCTTTAATGTCTTTAATAACATTTTTGTAGAAACATACTTGAAAGTCTAGAAAATCTAGAAAGTAATCTGTTTGCAGCAAATCCACGCAACGGAAAGAGAATATGAAGTGGCAAGTAGTCTCCTGGGCGTGGGAGTGGACTACGCCCAGATCTCCAATGCAGCATACACAAGGGTACTCTTCCTGCTTAGTAGGGTAATGGTAAGTTTAGCTCAGTATTCATTTTGAAACTAGAATTTGATGTATTGAAACATTTGAAACAAAACAACCCACTTAAAGAAAAATTGAACTTAAACTCTTCATTACATAGTATAAAACAGAGTCGCTTCATGCTGTCTGTCTGTCACTATGTATGCTTAGATATTTAAAACTACGCAATGGATTTTGATGCGGTTTTTTTAATAGATACATCAGCATTGCACCCGTGCGAACGTGTTAACATCTTATATTTACCTTTTTGATGCCAGTTTTCCGAAGTCATTCTCACATTTGTTTTTTTCAGCTGCTTTTAATAGATAAGAAAATCCAAGAAGTTTTACCGCTGCTGAACCAGGCAGGCCACCTAGTAGACTCCTGGACGGGAAGTCCACACCAGAAGGAGTACCTCAAAGTCTTCTTCTTGGTACTACAAGTAAGCATAAGTCTAAATTATTTTTATCTGGACTTCAAAAAAGGATGAAGTGATCAATAGAGTATTTGACAAATTTTTATTGGCAAAATGGTATCAGTCGATCAGGTTTGTTTTGAGGACCAAATGTCTGTATGGGACCCATTGTCTTAAAGTAATACAACAGTCACAAATGATGGTCAAAGTCTGGCACCCGCACTTGCCCCTCCCTCGCAAAAATCGGCACACTGATTTGTACAGAAAATTACAGACAAGGCGTTTCCATTTGGTTATATCCTCCAAGGTTTGTTACAACAAATCTCATCTGTTATAATGTTATGTGAAAAATTCAAAGAGCTAGTTAGGATGTGCGACTTTAGCTACTACACAATAAAGTTGCAATTTTCTTAACACATTTTGAAAGAATCATAATAATTGAGACTAGCAAATAAAATGTAAGCTCAGACTGATTGGGTTTGCTTTTTTTATTACCTAAGTACACTGTAGGCACCAGAGTCAGGCAAAGCTTTGCACCAGCAGAACAAACTGATCATATTTTCATAGAAATTAGACATTCATGGCCACACTTTGTGATTGCAAATGCCATGCAGAGATAGCTAGTCTGACTATATCTGTCTTTGGTGCATTCATTTTGAAATCCACTTTCTAGGTATGCCACTACCTAATGGCTGGGCAGGTGAAGAGCGTGAAGCCGTGCTTGAAACAGCTGCAGCAAAGCATTCAGACAATCATGGCCCCTGCGTGGCCTGATGATGACAGTGAGTAGATACTCATAATAGTCATAATTATTTATTCTGCATAAAATATGTTACAGAAGTAGGTATAGACCGCGGGCCAGGAACAGATTTCCATGACCAATCGCCTCCCGGGCGAAAACTCGTATAGTGATTAACGGCTATGTATGATGAATCTTCGTGAACGTCAGCTGCCGCTCCGTTGGTGGGTTGAGGACCTGGCTCGCGGTCTAGTAGGTTATAGTATTTCGCGTGCTTGGTTTCCGCAACTCGGCGTCACATTATTGCGCCTATTTTGCGTGATAAGTTGTCGGCACTACTCTTGCCAACCCAACTCTTCCAAGATGCCTAGCAGACCCTTGATATTGCCGACGACTTCTGGGAGAGACCCCGGTGAACCGAGGTATTGTGCCCGTTACTCTGCCACCCCTGGACATTCGAGAATGACGTGGGCGGCTGTCTTTTCTGCCTACATGCATGCCCTGCAAAGCATGCACTTGAAGCACTTACTACAGAAGTAGGTATATGACTTGAACACACATTTTTCCATCAGTTGGGTCTGCAGTGGATTAACAGCCTTTATCAAGACTTCAAGCAAGCAAGGCAAAGCAAAGGCAAAGGCAAGGTTTTATGGTTACCGTGATAGTTATTCATGAAATAAAACTTAACCCTTTATCAAGGTTTTTCTGAAATTCTTACACAAAGCATGCTTAGCCCAAAATGCGTCTGCAGGATTCTTCAAGTTACATGTGTTTCACCAAATTGGTATTGGTATTGGTGTATTGGTATTGGTATAAAAATGTTTGTTAAATTACCAACGTCCAGTACCACGGTTATGGTTTAACTATTTTACTGAAACACCTCATCATTTAATTAACACAGTATTTTTTGTATCAAACTTACCTATGTTGCAACTGAATTTTTTGTTTGTTTTAGCGGTATGCGGTACCGCGCCAGGCGAATCATTCGTGTGGCTATCGCGGCAACAACTTTACGTGCTGGTGTACTTAGTCACGGTGATGCACTCAGCGCAGGCCGGCTACATGGACAAGGCGCACAAGTACACGGAGAAGGCATTGGCACAGATCGACAAGTTGACTGGTATGTTTCTGTTTATGTTGCTCTTAGGCTAAATGTGCCGGTAGTTGTATGCGGTACTGCACCAGGCGAATCATTGGTATGGTTGTCGCGACAGTGGTTATATGTGCTGGTGTACTTAGTCACGGTGATGCACTCGGCGCAGGCCGGGTACATGGACAAGGCGCACAAATATATGGAGAAGGCATTGGCAAGTTGACGCAGATTCGCTGGCGAGAGGCGGACGGGGTTAAAGTTCATAAATAATTTATAAGTAGGCTTAATAGTAAATTAATAAGCACTTTTGACAAGTCATACAAAATGTAAGTACATATTACAATCATTAATTAAAGTACGAGGTACTTTTATTGCGTAACGCTCACGCAGTGTGACGAAGCCTTTAGTTTTATCCGTAAATATTTTTTATAGGACTTATCTACAATGTTTATTGTGTTTGTTACAGCGAGCGGTTTCACCGACTCGGTGACGCTAGTGGGCGCCCGCAGCGGCGCCGCGCTGGCGTGGCGCCTGCGCATGGCGCTGGTGGAGCACGCGGCGCTGTGCCGGCTGGTGTGCGGCGGCAAGGCGCACGCGCTGCACGAGATCGCACGCGCCGCGCACCTGCTCACTGTGGCGCCCACCGGTGAGCCCCTCCCCCTCCCCCTCCCCCTACAGCTACAGCAGTATGGCGTGGTGGAGCACGCGGCGCTGTGCCGGCTGGTGTGCGGCGGCAAGGCGCACGCGCTGCACGAGATCGCACGCGCCGCGCACCTGCTCACTGTGGCGCCCACCGGTGAGCCCCTCCCCCTCCCCCTCCCCCTACAGCTACAGCCAGCATGGCGTGGTGGAGCACGCGGCGCTGTGCCGGCTGGTGTGCGGCGGCAAGGCGCACGCGCTGCACGAGATCGCACGCGCCGCGCACCTGCTCACTGTGGCGCCCACCGGTGAGCCCCTCCCCCTCCCCCTCCCCCTACAGCTACAGCCAGCATGGCGTGGTGGAGCACGCGGCGCTGTGCCGGCTGGTGTGCGGCGGCAAGGCGCACGCGCTGCACGAGATCGCACGCGCCGCGCACCTGCTCACTGTGGCGCCCACCGGTGAGCCCCTCCCCCTCCCCCTCCCCCTACAGCTACAGCCAGCATGGCGTGGTGGAGCACGCGGCGCTGTGCCGGCTGGTGTGCGGCGGCAAGGCGCACGCGCTGCACGAGATCGCACGCGCCGCGCACCTGCTCACCGTGGCGCCCACCGGTGAGCCCTTCCCCCTCCCCCTCCCCCTACAGCTACAGCCAGCATGGCGTGGTGGAGCACGCGGCGCTGTGCCGGCTGGTGTGCGGCGGCAAGGCGCACGCGCTGCACGAGATCGCACGCGCCGCGCACCTGCTCACTGTGGCGCCCACCGGTGAGCCCCTCCCCCTCCCCCTCCCCCTACAGCTACAGCCAGCATGTCGTGGTGGAGCACGCGGCGCTGTGCCGGCTGGTGTGCGGCGGCAAGGCGCACGCGCTGCACGAGATCGCACGCGCCGCGCACCTGCTCACTGTGGCGCCCACCGGTGAGCCCCTCCCCCTCCCCCTCCCCCTACAGCTACAGCCAGCATGGCGTGGTGGAGCACGCGGCGCTGTGCCGGCTGGTGTGCGGCGGCAAGGCGCACGCGCTGCACGAGATCGCACGCGCCGCGCACCTGCTCACTGTGGCGCCCACCGGTGAGCCCCTCCCCCTCCCCCTCCCCCTACAGCTACAGCCAGCATGGCGTGGTGGAGCACGCGGCGCTGTGCCGGCTGGTGTGCGGCGGCAAGGCGCACGCGCTGCACGAGATCGCACGCGCCGCGCACCTGCTCACTGTGGCGCCCACCGGTGAGCCCCTCCCCCTCCCCCTCCCCCTACAGCTACAGCCAGCATGGCGTGGTGGAGCACGCGGCGCTGTGCCGGCTGGTGTGCGGCGGCAAGGCGCACGCGCTGCACGAGATCGCACGCGCCGCTCACCGTGGCGCCCACCGGTGAGCCCCCCCCCCTCCCCTCCCCCTCCCCCTCCCCCTCCCCCTCCCCCTTCCCCTACAGCTGCAGCCAGCATGGCGTGGTGGAGCACGCGGCGCTGTGCCGGCTGGTGTGCGGCGGCAAGGGCAACAGGGAATATTACGCAAAACTGCATAGAGGGCGTCACTAGCACAATCACAGGGCCTACCGCGAAACACGAAAATCGAAAGTTCGGTTTCTGCCCTTCTATCACTCTAAATTTAGATTTTCGCGTTTCGCGGTAAGCCACCTGTAAACAAACCGCCTTGATGCATGAAAACTTGTCGAAAAACTGTTTAAGGCATAGTATGTTTAACACACTATAGATAAATAGATCATTTTATTGATAAAAATATAAATAAGTGTTCCGTGAACGAAGTTTTGTACGGAACACTAAAAATTTACATGTCAATTTTGCTTATTCCTATCCTATACTATACATTATTATTAGGTACATTAGGTAATACCTACGGTGTAGTATGTGCACTAGTGCTGCACTCTGGCGGCAGAACATTGCAGTAATACTCCCTTATTGCTGCAACTGGCCCTTACTGGTGAGGTCGAAGTTGAACGACTTAAAATTCTAGTGTGTAATGTTTATTGTGTTTTTTAGTTAACTATTATTGTTTTTTCCTTACACAGCGGCCAGCGCAGCAGCCCACACGCCGCAACTGCACTGCCTGCTCGGTCTATACGCTATGTCCATGAATTGTATGGAGGCGGCCGAGGCGCAGTTCCTCACCGCGATACACGTGAGTACTGTGGACATTATGTCTTAACAATGAGGTTTACGAGTTGTAAATTTCAACTTTATGTCTAACTAACACACAGTACATTATTCCTTGAAGTTTAATTGTGTAGTTACTTGAACTGTCTAAATAAGTTTAGTGCTCTAGATTTTTTTTAACCGTCATTGTAATTTGTACCTTATTCTAACGAAGATAAAATATATTTCTTAAAGACAACCCGTGAAATCAAACCAATAAAGCTTTTTGGTTACATTTCACGGCACTTAACATTCTTTTCAATGTACTCATCTATTGGCAATTTAATTTAAACCTTATTTCTATGAATACAAGGTCGAATTGAGCTTGTGATTTTCAATGTACTTAATGTTGATGTTAACTTTCAGATGTCGCAAGAAAGAGACTTATGGATGTTCGCGAAACTTAACCTGGCCATTGTTTACTTACGGGGGCGGCGGGACAACGACTTAGCGCAGCTCATGGAACAGGTATCGTCAGCTCCAACCTAACCATCACGCTCCAAGATTGTTGAGCCATTTAGGGTCCTAACCAGTGTTGAGCAAAATGTAATCTAACTACTGATTACTAACTACGATTACATTTTGTAGTTAGTAATCGTGATTACTAACTACAAGAAATAACCGTTAAAAGTAGTTAAAATTTTTGATTACTAACTACTAATTGTAGTTGGAATAACGGTTACGTGATTATTTTTTCTAAGCTACTTATCTATCAAAGATGGGCATTTTGAAATTGATTACTGATAGGTTTTAGGGAGTGCAGATTTCGAGGGAGTGCTTTGATGACTATTTTAGAATCCAAGGCATGAGCCTCCTACAAGTTTATGCACTCGCCTTAGGGCGGTTTCAGACTAGAGTATTTTTCTTCGCGTATACGGTCTTCTCGGCATTACGCATACATGCGCGTTACATTTCCTTACATTTAGTTTTTATGCGCTTGCACGCGCGTACGCTCGTATAAAACGTAGTCTGAAACCGCCCTTACGGCCCGGCCACGACATTGCGCTACCGGCGGCGGCAGCGGCAACCATACGTGGGAACGAAAGCTCCGATCACTGTACTGTGTCTCGCTCCAACCTATGGTTGTGCCACCGCCGGCCGCGCAATGTCGTGGCCGGGCCGTTACAGTTGGTTTTAGGGCCAGTTGCACCAACCACAATTAACAGGCTGATCAACGTCAAGCAGCAGAGAATTATGAAATTTCCCATAAATTTAGCGAACGCTAAAACGGTGACAGACGGTTTGGTGCAACCCGACCTTAATCTCAGATAATTTGAACACGAATTGTTTATACATAGGTCCGACCAGAGGCGTTGCCGGCCTACGCGCACGGGCTGAGAGCCGCCTCCTACTACGTGCTAGGGCTCCAGGCCTTTTTCCAAGCGCGGTACAATGAGGCCAAGTGAGTGTTTTACTAATTACCTAATTACCAGTGTTCCTGCGCTACAGTAATACAATCGAAATAAGAAAAAGGTCGAAATCTCTTGAACAGTCCTGAAATTTGGATCTAGGGAAACATCAAATCTTCATGCCCTTGGTTTCAAAAAATTTACTGTACAAACAGTAGGTAATACTGTTAACTGTCCATCAGTGGACCTTATTACAAAAGCCATAAGGTCCACAGATGGACAGTTAAAGAGTGTGGGCGATGGTACTGCATTAAATGCTAGTAATTGAACCACCTATTAGAATAAAAAAAATCTATCTATCAAAATATATTATCTATCTGTCTATTTCGTTAAATTTCAGTTAGGTTTGGTATTTGTTCCGGTAGAATGAACCTATTTGTTTTACAGACGGTACCTCCGGGAGACCCTCAAGATGGCGAATGCGGAGGACCTGAATCGGCTGACGTCCTGCTCGCTCGTGCTGCTCGGGCACATCTTCCTCTCTATCAACAACTCGCGCGAGTCCATGAACATGGTCACGCCGGCCATGCAGCTCGCCAGCAAGATCCCCGACGTGCACGTGCAGCTGTGGGCCTCCGCCATACTCAAGGGTATCATTCTTACAACTGTTGTCTTGGCTTTTTGCTACGGTTCACTTAAGATCACGAGGCCCGTTTGGCAACGTAACCGCGTAAATCGAAATTCGATAAATCACTTGTTTTTCCTTGCTATAACATATTTGTGCGACTGAGACGCAAATAGACGAATGAACGAATTAAGTGTGTTGCGTTTGTGTTCGCTCTTTTGAACTGGTTGGCGTATGTATAGTCTTGAACCTTGTTATTTACTGGCAAGGTCGCCATGTATAGATAGAAGTCTGTGTAAAGTATGTTACGCACATTTTAGTGTTTAGTCATATTTTCATAGAGATTTTACGATTATGGTGACACTTCCACTCTTTGTCACTGCAAAGTCGGCGCAGAGTTAGCTCGGTCCGAATCTAATGTATTCCTATCGTTCCAGATCTATACCGGCTAGCCGGCGACACGGAGCGCGAGAACGAAGCATACCAGATGCACTGCAACTTCTCGCAGTCCCTCCTGAAGGACCACTTCCAGGCCACGCAGCTCCCGCAGCACGCGCTCGTGCACTGGACGCAGGGCCCGCCCCCCGCGCTGCCGCCCCCACCCGCGGCCTCCAACCCCACGTAGGCCAGGTACTGTATACTGTAGCACCCCTCGAGGAACACTTCCAGGCCACGCAGCTCCCGCAGCACGCGCTCGTGCACTGGACGCAGGGCCCGCCCCCCGCGCTGCCGCCCCCACCCGCGGCCTCCAACCCCACGTAGGCCAGGTACTGTATACTGTAGCACCCCTCGAGGAACACTTCCAGGCCACGCAGCTCCCGCAGCACGCGCTCGTGCACTGGACGCAGGGCCCGCCCCCCGCGCTGCCGCCCCCACCCGCGGCCTCCAACCCCACGTAGGCCAGGTACTGTATACTGTAGCACCCCTCGAGGAACACTTCCAGGCCACGCAGCTCCCGCAGCACGCGCTCGTGCACTGGACGCAGGGCCCGCCCCCCGCGCTGCCGCCCCCACCCGCGGCCTCCAACCCCACGTAGGCCAGGTACTGTATACTGTAGCACCCCTCGAGGAACACTTCCAGGCCACGCAGCTCCCGCAGCACGCGCTCGTGCACTGGACGCAGGGCCCGCCCCCCGCGCTGCCGCCCCCACCCGCGGCCTCCAACCCCACGTAGGCCAGGTACTGTATACTGTAGCACCCCTCGAGGAACACTTCCAGGCCACGCAGCTCCCGCAGCACGCGCTCGTGCACTGGACGCAGGGCCCGCCCCCCGCGCTGTCGCCCCCACCCGCGGCCTCCAACCCCACGTAGGCCAGGTACTGTATACTGTAGCACCCCTCGAGGAACACTTCCAGGCCACGCAGCTCCCGCAGCACGCGCTCGTGCACTGGACGCAGGGCCCGCCCCCCGCGCTGCCGCCCCCACCCGCGGCCTCCAACCCCACGTAGGCCAGGTACTGTATACTGTAGCACCCCTCGAGGAACACTTCCAGGCCACGCAGCTCCCGCAGCACGCGCTCGTGCACTGGACGCAGGGCCCGCCCCCCGCGCTGCCGCCCCCACCCGCGGCCTCCAACCCCACGTAGGCCAGGTACTGTATACTGTAGCACCCCTCGAGGAACACTTCCAGGCCACGCAGCTCCCGCAGCACGCGCTCGTGCACTGGACGCAGGGCCCGCCCCCCGCGCTGCCGCCCCCACCCGCGGCCTCCAACCCCACGTAGGCCAGGTACTGTATACTGTAGCACCCCTCGAGGAACACTTCCAGGCCACGCAGCTCCCGCAGCACGCGCTCGTGCACTGGACGCAGGGCCCGCCCCCCGCGCTGCCGCCCCCACCCGCGGCCTCCAACCCCACGTAGGCCAGGTACTGTATACTGTAGCACCCCTCGAGGAACACTTCCAGGCCACGCAGCTCCCGCAGCACGCGCTCGTGCACTGGACGCAGGGCCCGCCCCCCGCGCTGTCGCCCCCACCCGCGGCCTCCAACCCCACGTAGGCCAGGTACTGTATACTGTAGCACCCCTCGAGGAACACTTCCAGGCCACGCAGCTCCCGCAGCACGCGCTCGTGCACTGGACGCAGGGCCCGCCCCCCGCGCTGCCGCCCCCACCCGCGGCCTCCAACCCCACGTAGGCCAGGTACTGTATACTGTAGCACCCCTCGAGGAACACTTCCAGGCCACGCAGCTCCCGCAGCACGCGCTCGTGCACTGGACGCAGGGCCCGCCCCCCGCGCTGCCGCCCCCACCCGCGGCCTCCAACCCCACGTAGGCCAGGTACTGTATACTGTAGCACCCCTCGAGGAACACTTCCAGGCCACGCAGCTCCCGCAGCACGCGCTCGTGCACTGGACGCAGGGCCCGCCCCCCGCGCTGCCGCCCCCACCCGCGGCCTCCAACCCCACGTAGGCCAGGTACTGTATACTGTAGCACCCCTCGAGGAACACTTCCAGGCCACGCAGCTCCCGCAGCACGCGCTCGTGCACTGGACGCAGGGCCCGCCCCCCGCGCTGCCGCCCCCACCCGCGGCCTCCAACCCCACGTAGGCCAGGTACTGTATACTGTAGCACCCCTCGAGGAACACTTCCAGGCCACGCAGCTCCCGCAGCACGCGCTCGTGCACTGGACGCAGGGCCCGCCCCCCGCGCTGCCGCCCCCACCCGCGGCCTCCAACCCCACGTAGGCCAGGTACTGTATACTGTAGCACCCCTCGAGGAACACTTCCAGGCCACGCAGCTCCCGCAGCACGCGCTCGTGCACTGGACGCAGGGCCCGCCCCCCGCGCTGCCGCCCCCACCCGCGGCCTCCAACCCCACGTAGGCCAGGTACTGTATACTGTAGCACCCCTCGAGGAACACTTCCAGGCCACGCAGCTCCCGCAGCACGCGCTCGTGCACTGGACGCAGGGCCCGCCCCCCGCGCTGCCGCCCCCACCCGCGGCCTCCAACCCCACGTAGGCCAGGTACTGTATACTGTAGCACCCCTCGAGGAACACTTCCAGGCCACGCAGCTCCCGCAGCACGCGCTCGTGCACTGGACGCAGGGCCCGCCCCCCGCGCTGCCGCCCCCACCCGCGGCCTCCAACCCCACGTAGGCCAGGTACTGTATACTGTAGCACCCCTCGAGGAACACTTCCAGGCCACGCAGCTCCCGCAGCACGCGCTCGTGCACTGGACGCAGGGCCCGCCCCCCGCGCTGCCGCCCCCACCCGCGGCCTCCAACCCCACGTAGGCCAGGTACTGTATACTGTAGCACCCCTCGAGGAACACTTCCAGGCCACGCAGCTCCCGCAGCACGCGCTCGTGCACTGGACGCAGGGCCCGCCCCCCGCGCTGCCGCCCCCACCCGCGGCCTCCAACCCCACGTAGGCCAGGTACTGTATACTGTACCCTCTGCGGTGCGCGGCGCGTAGGTATCAATTTGAGGTGGCGCGGAGAGTTCCATAGGCCTGACGCAGCTCCCGCAACGCGCTCGTGCTGTCTTTCTTCGCTACGATTGGTATATATCAAATGATATTTCGTACAGTCGAGTATACAATAGTATTTTATACAATCGTGATATAATAATGGAAAGCTTTTCAGTCGAGTACCGTGCATTAAGGCCACGAAGCTTGCTGAGTGGTCTTATTGGGTACGTGATTGAAAAGCTTGACTATATCACTATTGTATATTGTATCACTATTGTCGACGAGTAGAAAAACATATTTACAAGCCAACATTCCAGTATATTAACACGGTGTAAATATACTGGAATGTTGGCTGTAAATTACACGCTTCAAAGACACTGACAATAAGGTTGTGTAAATATATTTTTGGAATGTTTGTTTGTTACTCGACCGTACATAAGCTACAGGAAACTCATTGGTACAAGCCGGAGTCCGAACACGCGACCTTACCGCTAGGCCACTAAAGTTTTTTTTTGATAGATTATTATATGAATATCTTTTTATTGTTGTCAACAGGTAAAGTGGCGGGGCAGCGTATCCGTTGGGTAAGCCGGACCACAACCTGTTATTTAGGTAAGCTGAACGCTGAATTATCTCAAGTACGAAGGTTTAGAGTTCCATGGACGCCTCTCCACTGCTCGTTATAGAAAACAATATTGCGCGCGGCAGTTGACGTCTTTCGCGGTTAAAGGGTTTTAAGAAAACAACGCCAGCAGACTCGCAACACTCGAGAGCTCTCGAGAAACTCTAGCTGCGCCTGAGATCCCCTTCAACAACTCGAAGCCGGTTTTCATTCGCTACGCTTTAGAGCCCTCTAGTAGATCAGGTGACAACCAAAAATCACTAACTACAAATTCAGAACCATAGTGAAAGTAATAAGTTTTGGTTGCCATCTCCCTGAAAGTAAGTCCCGAAGCTCCTATTTATTATTGCCTGTTTATAAATGGGGCATCTTCTATGAAAAGGGACCTTATTGTCGATGTCGCTTACGCCGCACAGCGCGCGCGGCTTTGTATTTATATCGGAGCATCGTTTATAATGGCGTAAGCGCCATCGACAATAAGGTCCCTTTTTATAGGAAATACCACAACTGATGAATGCCGTGCAGTAATAAGAGTGTGTTGAGAGAAAATAGAAAGAGATAAATAGTCGAAGAGTGACAAACTCATAAGCGCGCTGTTGTTTTATGCGATAAACGCTGCGTTGAACGCACGCGTCAACGGAATGTAGGAAAAATTACAATGCGCTTACCGCTCTGCTTTTACAATGTAGTGTCATTAGATAATCTGATGTAAAATGGGTGGGCGGCAAACACATCGCGGCGTTTATCGCATAAAACAACCGCGCTCTATAATAATCGACTTAACCCTTTGAACGACACGCCTATCGTACTCGGCGCGTTATCCTGAACCTTATCGGAACGCACGAAGATTGATATTCGGCTGTGGCCGCGCGCGTCTGTTGACGTCTTTGGCGGGCAAAGTGTTAACACGCGTGAAGTATTGCAAAATATTCAAACTGCATATTTGACAGCTAAAGTAGATGGCGCTACACGTTACTATACATTATTTATGCGATGACAACACAGTTACCAAAAAACGCATGGTCGCGTGTAACGCCATTTACTGATATTAATTTATCTATGTTATTTTTGTCATATGACGATTATGCATCTCTTTAAGAAGGACAGGTTGTGTGGTTAAATTAATGGGTTGCGTGCTCTACTGAATTTGGACACTTTCATCAAGTGAAATCAATTTGTTAATGAAAGTGTATATTCAAAGCCACTGGCCTTATGTACATAGAATTAAATTAATTTATCGCACATTTGTGGTATTTTCTATAAAAAGGGACCTTATTGTCGATGGCGATTACGCCATTATTAACGATGCTCTGATATAATTACAATGCCGCGCGACGCTGTGCAGCGCCATCGACAATAAGGTCCCTTTTCATAGAAAATGTCCCATTTATTTAATAATACGCGACGCAAATAAAGCTTCCCTGTAAATACAGTCGCCATTCGATATATCGGAGCGGCCGAGGTGCTCACAAATATCTGAACACGACTCTATTGAGTGCGAGTTAGAGTGCGTGTTCAGATATTTTTGAGCACCTCGGTCGCTCCGATATATCTGATGGCGACTGTACATGTATAAAAATGTAATATAAAAAATAAAACTGTGGTACACTGAAGTTTATAAATATCAAAGACGTAATGATCGTGAGATGTAAAGTCGAAGACAAAATCGTGCCTCGAATTTGACAGATGATGGAGATGGCTGTGTGACTCTGTACAGGCCGCGTAGCCAACATGCCAATCGCTTACGCTCCGTAGCGATCGAAACGCAACTGTCACTGTCACACAAGTATGAAAGAGTGATAGAGAGATACAAAGCTTTTCGTTGTCGTAGCGATAGCGATTATCACCTTGGCTAAGCCGGCTGGTCGATTCACAAGAGCAGGATGGAATGAATGAGTGAATGATATATCTGTGTGCGCAATTAACCAATAAAATGGCGGCTCTGACTGTATACCGATACAGGTGTCACTCGTAAAATGAAAGATTCGTTAATTCCATTCTCGTCAGCTTGCCTAACCTGTGCGGTAACTGGTTATCAAAACTCGACGTTAGATTCGATGACCACAAAACAAGGCGCCATAACCTAAGGCCCAGCCATACAAATGAAAAATCCAAAATTTACCACTGAAATTTGAACCTATAGTGTAGGAAATAGAGTTGATTTTGCGTTGTTGGAAAATTGAACGAAACAGCAAAAGCGACTGTTCCAATTGAATAGGATTTAAATTTCATCGAACTGAATAGGTAGGCCTTAGGATAAAACGCCGTCTACTCCCTCTATGGTGACTGCTATAGTTATTGGCCACTCCTAACAGATCAGAAAGAAACAAGCTAAAACTTCATCTTCATGGCTAAAGCCTTATTGTTAAGAGTGGCCAATAACTATTGCAGTCACCCTAGTTTGGCTGTCAAACTCGGGCGCACTTTTTTATTGGACTTCATCTCTCTATTACAATCAATGACTCTTTGATAAATGTATGGTTGAGTTCACAAATATCTTTACAAGCCATCGCTCCAAAAATATATTTACAGGACCTTATTTCCAATGTCTTAAAGGCGTTTAAATATATTTTTGGACGTTGCATTGTAAAAAAATTTATGAACCTACTGGTACTTCGTTTTGACTGACAACATAAACAACGTGCTCTTCCAAAACAAAACAACAAAATTCCAAGGCGATGGTCAATTTGATTTTCAATGCCGAACATGTTGTATATTTCGTTTATTATTTATTAATCAAAATACATAAAACACATGAACAAAAAGGAAGGCAGATAAAATTAATACCTTAAAACCTAAGGGACTAAAATTAAAATACAACTAAATATATAAAAAAAAACCTCCCCCAAATCCCCTGGCATATACCCCAGAATACTGGCGGCGTTACCTCTTTGCACCAGACAACGTCTGAGCAAAGAAGGAGCCCGCTCTGTGGTGCCCCGACACCTATCAGATGTTCCGACACCTTTTTAATAAATTTTTTGGTCCCCAGCAAGCTCAGCTAAATTTCACCGACCCATACAAACGGAGTTTCGTTCTCATTTTAAAACTACGGGTTGGATTGTAATGAGACTTTGCACATACAATGATATGAGGTATATCTAGGTTTGTAATTAGTTTATAGCTCTAGTATATAAAACAAACGAAATAGAGCAAAAACAAGTTTTGTATGAAAAACTTAAATTCGCTGTATTTTTTTCACTATTGTATCTGAAGCTACATAAACTAATTACAGGCCTAGATATACATTATCCTATTGTAAGTAAAAGGTTTCAGAGCAATCTAGCTAGTAGTTTTAAAATGAGAGCGTAACTACGTTTGTATGGAGAACCGAGCTTGCCGGGGATTCTTAATGACAAACTTTTCAAAATAAATGTAAAATACATTATTAAGACAAATATTCCCCTAATGGGTACTCGTTTTTTTCATTCTACATAAACTCACAGCCGTCTTACTTTAAAAACAAAACGAAGATACTTATAAAAAAAATATTTCGCTTCCATAATAAAAAAAAAAAAAAAATTCCATAATTATATTGAACGATATCATATTTATTCCTAACATTGTTACAAGGTTTCAGTTACACCGCAGTTTCTTCTCAGCAAATACATATTGCAGTGGTTTACATTTACAAAAAAATATGACACGTACGCTGACATCATTGGCACTAGCTAGCAAATATAAACTGTATTTGAAAGCATGAAGGTTAATTTGAAAGCGTACGAATTTACGACGCCTTTATCAATTCTTGGCGTTCAGTTTTAAAGTCGCGTTGACGAAACACTAGATTTATATTGGCTATAATTAAAATTGATTATTGAATGAATTTAAATTGCACTTTTATTTCTATTAAGTTATTTTTAATTAGGAAACGACAAAAACGCCTTAAATTATATAAATTGCATATGTGTGATCCGATGTGCGCTCAAAAATGGTGTACGGATAGTGGGAACTCTTTCACATTTTAGTCTTTGAACCCTTTGAGCCTATCGTGTGAGGGGCGCGTCATTGTCAACCTTGTCGCAATGCAAACGTCTTTGGCGGTCAAAGGGGCAATGTTGTCTAGACTGTGAAAAAGGGTTTCTCACTATGGACACTATAGTTGACTATGATTTTATGAGATGTGTGAATGATTATGACATGATTAGTGATTTTTATAAAATTATAAATGAGCGCAGACGCAAAGTAGGTCTAATTTATTATTGGATTAAGGGTTATAAATTGTGAAAATTCACATAATGAAAGAAAGACATAATTTCGATGCGGGTTTATTCTTATAGTTCTCCGTTTTTAAATCAATTACCAGTTATTGGATACTTATGACTTGTGATTTTTGCAACTAATAAGTTTTTGAGTTTTTGACTTTATTGCCGATCGTTATTTTCTTTATACGGTCATCTATTTCTTTTTAAGACGTTTCTAACGAGCCCAAACTGAGATTGCCTTATTTTATTACAGTCTTCCTATGGCCACCTTCCTCCACAATCATCTAGCCATGACACTATAACAATGTATTTCACCGAAGTTACGTAACCGCACTAAACGACTATAAAAAAACCTGCTGGGTTAAGTGATTCTACACTGCACTTGACATTCGTGTTTAGAAAAACTTAAGGTGTGTGAAAGAGAGCAATTCAAGTTATAATTCTGACAATAACTTCATATCATTCGAGGGTGCGTATGTTGCTTCGCTGTTCTTCTGGGTATTTAAATAACACCATAGGTCTAATCTAATGTATACATTTTCAAAATTTCAAGTGATAGTTGTATTATTGCAACATCAAAAAATACCGGTTATCAAAACGTTCTATACGAAATGTTTACTCTTATGGCTTAAATATCAGTTATAGTAAAGAAAACCCAGCACAAATGACAATGACAATCGTTTAATTAGCTCGCTCTTTATTTTTTCATATTTGCCTTTAGATGGCGGGTTCATGATGATGTTCAGGGTTTAAGAAAACCCCAATTGCTTGTTTTTTAATGTATTTCCATTTAGAATATGAAACTATTAACCCTTTTGCAGGCTTAGTACGATTTATTAACCACATACATGTCTATAGAACTTCATTTTTTACACTCCGATTTAAAGTTTAGATCAGATTGAACTTTCGCAAAACTTCTTTTCTTGATATCTTTGTAAGGCCCACCACCCTACCCAGTGTACTAATTTCTTCAATGTAATATAAATATAAACCATTTTCAATCGGACCACAATTGCATTTCTTTTGTTACGTTCGTTTTGAAAACAAAAGAAATTCAACCATATTTCCTTCACTATTGATTACAATTCCTATGGCTTTTTTTGTAGGTATGGTCTGCCTTAGGGGGGTATGAATCACTAGAACGTAAAGTAACTAAGGTAGACGTCAGAGTGCTCGCGATTGTCCCATTACATGTGCGTCATTAGCAATAGAGATGACAGAAGAGTGGCCTATTAGGCATGTCGAGCATTGGGACTTTTTAAAAGAAGAAGGGTTAATAATCTCAAGACTTGTTAATAGAACAAATTTCGAATATTAATTAAAAATGTATCCTTATTTATAATTTTGTTATGATTATTGTCTGAATTGAATTATTAAAATGCATGATGCTTTCTTTAACTAAAATTGGAAGATTGGATTTGGGCTGATACTTATAAGATATCAGTTCATGTAGATAAGGCCGCAACTCATGACGCCGCATTTGACCCAATATTTGAAATGACATGCATCCAATTATAACAAATGATAGAGATGTCATGTGAGTGGTCGGTCTCAGATCTCATGCGTCATCATAAACCATTGGTAGGCTGGCCGAAAACAGTTGCTATACCTATTAAATTTAAACTTGTTAGCTTAATGGGGCCTCGTATACACATTGTTCATAAATCATTTACTTGCTTGAAAAGGGTACAGTTACAGATGTTCGCGTTTGTTGTTGTCTTTATTCAGCTGTCCATAAACAGCATGCAAACAATAGAATTGTATAAGCAAGAATATAGAAAAGCCTACTAATAATAATATAATAATAGGTTTCAAATTCAAAACATATGTCTCTGGAACACAGGAGACGAAAACCTTTGACCGCCACGCCTTTCGTTTGCGGTGCGTCATTGTAAACATTGTTGAAATGCACAAAGGTTGAGATTAACCGCGCGCGTGGACGTCTTTGGCGGCCAAAGGGTTAACTATTTATGGTTTGTAAATATGTTTAGCTGCTTCTGTGTTCGGCCGGACTAGAAATAAAAATGACGAATAATATACGTCTTAAAATCTAGAAAATACGATAATGTGACCGTTATATGACCGAATTGTCGATTTATTTTAAATTCCAAGATAATATTACTTAACTTTCACCAACTCATTTGTATAGTATGTGAAAATGACCGCGTACTTTGAGCTTCCTATGCCTATGCAACGCGGAAAACTGTTTAGGTATCAAACCTTTTGATGAACACTTCCTGTCTGGCTGCTAAGAGGGACAGATAAACACATACCTTTCTCTGTTCCTCTTAGCACAGTGTCCTGAAAAAGGGTAGGTATATTCTTTATGCCCAAAGTGACGCTAAAAACGCACGCACGAACGTTCAATCGTATACGCTGTACTGCACCTTATCGTGCGCGGCACGAAGGTTGATGATAGGCTGTTGATGTCTTACACGGTAGGCTGTTGACGTCTTACACGGTCAAAGGGCTAACTGACAATTTGACAACCTTATTGAAAAGACATAAGTTCCACAAGATAAATATTAAACTCTAATTGAAAGAAATAGGGTTCAACATCTCTTTTAACCATGTTTTTTGTGTTGCATAGCCATAGCTAGACGCGTATAGCCAAGACATCGCGCCTAAGGAGAGAGAGCATAATAATGTCTTATTCCGCACAAGAAAAGGTTCGTACACACGTTTCAAACGCGTTGGCGGAGGGCATTTATTTGTGGGACTAACGTATTATCCATCTGTTTTTCTACAGTTGCGAGAGATGAGTATTACGATACTGCCACTTAATTTTTAAACCGAAACATAAATCCATTTATGATCGTGGACGTGATATCACGTCGTCATTGGACATATACACTCAATAGGTTAACCCTTATCAAGCAGAACAGACACGATTTTACAAAATAATATATTATTAAAATATTTACGTCTTAGTGATTAACCTTTTGGACGCCAATGACGGATATATCGGCACCGCAGGTCCAACGCCAAAGACGGATTAATCGGTCAAAGACCACAGAGCAACATAGACCTACGTGCATGTGCATAAAGTTCAATTTCAATTTGACATTTTGGTTACGTGGCGTCCGAGTGACAGCTTTTGTGTTTGACACGGCGTCGAAAAGGGTAATGTCAAACTTTAAGTTAAAGTAATTTGTACGTTTACATAATTGTTACATTTCTTTGATGAATAAAAATAAAGTTTCTGATTTGAACCTTAGATTAGAGTGCTAAAGTTGAAATTCTAAAAACATGTATGTAATTAATGAATCGTGGGTACATGCTCCGGGAAAAGGGTTTTTATCAGAAAATATTTATCAACATTCTTGTAAAATAAAACATTAACCAAAATGCCCTTTGCCAACACCTTTGTTGAATACGTTGGCGGACACAACCCTATAAATTTATAATAAAATATAAGCCAGTGTGTTGTATCGCGAAATTATAAGGACTGATAATTATTGTATATAATGTGTCAAATATTGAACTTGAGAATGAACAAATCGTCTCATATTTATTAATATTTTATTTTTTCGTAGATAATTTGTTACAGTGAGCGAATGTTGTTGACATTACGATGGTTGATTATTTTTAATTGTAACATCTTAGCATTACTTAGTTTGTGTTTCAATGGATGCATTTGGTTCCTCAAGTCTTACATAAACTTTCACTCTTACACGCCATCTTCAAGATAAAAACGTCGTGGTTACCTAGATAGCTTGTGTGATGACGTTTTTGGCGTGTAGGTGCAAAGCGTGACCGCTTTAGAGGTCCCTGGCGCTGAAAAGGTTAAAAAAGGGTTACACGGTCAACTAATTTGTGCCATTGTGGCGGCATTGTATGAAGACAAACGTGATTAGTCTTAGCACGGGAGCGGTGCGACAGCACTCGCGAGATGGGTAGTCTATAGGCCAAGCACATGATTGGCGCGACCGTATCTCGCCGCGAGATAGACTATCCGTCCTTTTCTAACTGTATTAATATAATATGTACTAGCCCGTCAGCGGGCAAGATACTGTCGCTGCGTTCCTGTGCTAAGCCCTAATAAATTTATGGAGTTATTTCGCGGTGGTTGCACTTTACGGTATCGTTACTCTAGGTCGTATTTCGCTTTCGATTATTAAACGCGAGTCAGCGCAGCGCACTTATTGGTCATTACTTTATGTCAACTCTTTGACTAAGTATATTAATTGTAACTTGTATACCCAATATCAGAGCATCAAATGTATCCATGGAAACGCGTTTACCATTGACCTCATGCATCATATTAGCGCTTCTACAGCGGGGCAACGACTAGATTATTGTAAATTAAATAAATTGTAAACGACTCTAATAAGATTATAACTGTACACATTTTTATTTTGTAATAATTCCCTTTCTGACAGTGAGATGTGGCCTTAAACTGGGTACATTTGCTGTTGTTAATATGTAAATAAAAGTTGAAATATTGTAAATAATAAAAATATAAAATTATATGTTTTTTGCTATAAATATGTCTATTATTTTTTCCCTTTTGATTATTTTTTGCTAGCCAAGTTAGACTAGGCGCGAAGCAAGTACATTCTAAAGTCGTCGTCAATAGAACTTGCTTGCAAATAATGTAAACAAATTTGATATATTTTGTTAGCGTTATTTTAACTAAAAAATTATATGACAATAATTAATTAACTATTAAGTATATAGACTGTTTATAAGGTCATGGTTGTCCATTTAAAGAGCGAGATTACGAAGTAATGAATGTAAAATGGTTTGTTTACATTATTTGCTAGTTCTATTGACGACGACTTTATCTATTAACATTATTATCTAGTGATCGAACGAACCAGCGCATGTAGGTGGTAGTAATGGCCACGCACACCCGCCTCGAATGGAATTACCTCATCCCGCGGCGGCAGATTGACACGCATTGACACGCATACGGACATGTGTGCACTGTGCACATAGACACTATAACGATTTCCATACTATGACTTGTCCTCTCTGGAACATTTATACCAACATCTAGCTAGCGACGAGTATTGCGTACACACGGAGAACTCCCCGCCGACCGGCTGCGCGTATGTCGGCGGGTCGGGCGTTCGGGCGTGGGGTTGTTCTTTCTGTAGAACCAAAGATAGATATATAGATGGATACAGTCTAAGGAAAAAACGTGCCTCGAAAATCAAGAAAATTTGATTCTCGTTCAGAGGGCGGTACTAGTTTTGGCCTACAGTCGTATAGATGGCGTTGACGGTTTCGTTTGTTATTTAACAATTTTAACGCATATCAGTGAAAGAACATGGGTCAAAATCATAAAAATAATTAATGCAAATAAAAAAAATCATTTATCTATATTTAAATACATTCTATCGTATTTTTATAAATCTTCATTTTTAGTTTTAAAGTGTGTCGACAGATGGCAGTGAATTTACTGGGGTTACAAAATTTACTATGACAGTAACGCTCTAGTATCAGTTACTCTATGGTAGAACGTACATCTAGCCAGCGTAGCACGAGTATTGAGTGCAAACGGAGAACTCCCCGCCGGCCGGCTGCGCGTATGTCGGCGGGTCGGGCGTGGGGTTGTTCTTTCTGTAGAATGTTTCTTTCAGGAGTGCACAGCGGCCGTGGTGGACGTCCTTTGCTGGCAGGCGGCTCGATTTCTGCTGCCAGCCATAGTCCCAGCTCGTTACCACGCGGAAGTAATATCTGTGTGAACATTATGATTAAATTGATTTGGTAATCTCAAGTTTTTTTGGGTGATTTATCTACAATGCAATGAAGTAGGTATGTTTAGGGTTCCGTACCAAAAAGGTACAAAAGAAACCCTCATGGTGTGACTGTCCGTCAGTCTGTCTGTCTGTCACATCGCTAAATATCTCGAGAACTACTTAAGCTATCAAAAGTCTAGTTACTAGGTCAAGTGGGGTATCGTTTGAAAGAGCTGAAATTGTATATTTTAAAACAATTTTTGTTTTTTTTTTCAGTTAAATTTTTTTTTGATTTATGACAGAAAATGTAAAAATAAATACGATCCCCATCATCAACTAGATCACACTTAAAGTGTAGGTAATAAAGAAATTCGTTGTTTGATCTCGTGGCTTTTATGATATTTAATAAAAAGGATTTAAGTATAGCGCTGGTGGCCTAGCGGTAAGAGCGTTCGACTTTCAATCCGGAGGTCGCGGGTTCCAACCCCGGCTCATACCAATGAGTTTTTCGGAACTTATGTACGAGATATCATTTACCAGTCGCTTTTCGGTGAAGGAAAACATCATGAGGAAACCGGACTAATCCCAACAAGGCCTAGTTTCTCCTCTGGGCACAGATTATATAATAGTTCTTACTAACTCTGGGTTGGAAGGTCAGATGGCACGATGGCAGTCGCTTTCGTAAAAACTAGTGCCTGCGCCAATTCTCGGGATTAGTTGCCAAGCGGACCCTCCCATGCCATGAGCGGCTCCCATGAGCCGTGGCAAAAAGCCGGGATAACGCGACGAAAGAAGATGATGACTTGTTTTATACTAACTTGTCTTCTGGTGACTTCTTGTTCCTGACCTTGAGGTACCGCCTGTCTGCATACTTCTCCGAGCTACCGTACAGGATGTCCAGCACTTCTGGCTCAACTGGCTTCATCATTTCGGCCTTCTCTTGTGGGGTCACGTCGTGAGGGGGTACCTCACGAGGCTTGACTCGGGGTTCATCCAATATCTTGAGGAAGCACAGCATATAAAAGAAGCGTTTAGTCTAGTGTTGAGATATTCGACCAAACCGAGGGATATTATTTAATAAAGGTAATGTTTTGAATGCCACGCCTATTATCGTGTGCGGCGCGTCATTGTCAACATGTTGTGAACCTTATGCACGAAGGTTTATTGAGTTGTAACCGTGCGCGTCAGTTGACGTCTTTGGCGGTCACTGTATTAATTGTCTTCTGGTGATTTGCGAGCGCGTTGAAAGCGAGGCGAGCGCGCAACGACTTCGCTGCGTACTGTCATACCTACTGGAATGGGTGATGCGAAGATTGCGAAGTCGTTGCTTGCTCGCGGCGAACTCGCCTCGCTTTCAACTCACTTACCAATCGCCAGTGTGGCCCTGCTCTAACCCTATAGTTTAGACGCCACTCCTAACGTGCGTGAATGCACGAAGGTTGATATTGGCCTGTTGCCGCGCGCGTCAGGTGACGTCATTGGCGTTGGCGGTCCAAGTGTTTGGAAACAACAACTTACCGCTTTAAGTTCCTTGGCCATAGCAATAGACGTGTCTATATCCCGAGCCTGGTTCTCCTTGGCCTGTTCCAACACTCTCTGCAAGTTGTCGTAGTACCAGTTGCGAATGCGGCGTTTCGACCGAACCTCGGCGTCGAGATAAAACTCAAACGACATTTTGAATCTTTATATTGTATATTTTAGACGTTGGCCTTTGCCAAGCTAACTTTGGGTTATAGGAATCAGTTTTAAAAAGGTAAGTAAATTGGGCAGGTTTTTTACGATTTTGTTGGATCTTGCAGCAAACAACAGTGGAGTGGAAGTTACGAGCTTTTATATGATGTTACAGGAACGATGGTTGAAAGTTAAAGCTGTAGTAAAATCTATTGAATTTAAGTTTACGTGTTAGGTTCCTGTTAGGATCTGTTTCAGTTACAAAACACGTATAAATTTAGTTTATTTAATTTATAAAAATATCTTTTTAAATTTAGCTGCTATAAAGTGACAAGAATTTAGTTTTGACAGGTTACCATAATGCTAAATACCATAAATACCTATAATTTTGGAAACCTCCACATATAAGAAGTCTTAACGCCAAATCCGTGTAAGGTTGCTGCCAGACCGGCGGCGAGAAATCCACAAGAAATTAGACGGGTTCTAACAAAACGAGCCGCCTCTTCCGCTTCTTTCGGCCGAGGTAACGTCTACACAGGCCGGGTTGTTTCTCGGGGTAATTTCCTCGCACGGCTCATTTTGTGTGGAATATTTTTTTGCGTCAAAAACGTAGTAGGTATTTACGCGTATCCCGTGTAGATATTAATCATTGCTATCTAACTGTTCACACAAGAGAAAAGTAGGTAAATGTTTTAACGTTACTTGTTGATTACTGGCGGTCGGACAGCTGTTTTAGGAAGCAGTAGAAGCAATGAATGAAAATCTTTATTTTCAGGCAACTAGCCCATAGATAAATACCTTAAAAGTTAAAACTAGCATATACATATTATTATAAAATATATCTTAAAACTAAAAACTCACAATTATGGCTGCGATACTTGCGAATCGCAGGCTGCGGAATCGCCGGTACTTGACATTGTTCGGCCAAAACTCCTCCTTGGTGAAGGTCGCTAGATGTCCAGTCGGAACGCTCACCACAAAATAATTAAAATTCACGCTGCTGTGTCGAGATTCCAACTTCGCGACCCTCAGGATGAATCCGGACTTGACTCGTACATACTTTACGATCTCCTCGACCTTCGTAAGGTAGTGTAATAAGGGTGATCTTTGTTCTTAACTTATAAAATAAACAAATAACTAATAAGATAGTTTATAGACGGAATGTACTAATATATTTACAAGTAATATTCATTATTATCTTAAATCTATTAACAAAAGCAAATCTATTACTATCCTATGATTGATACACCTTGTATAAGTATGTGGTTTGAATAAAGATAAGTTTTTTACCTTGTCACACATCACATAAAGTGCACATTTCAAGAATATTTTAATTTGGATAGTGTGTATCTTAGTTACCGATAATTTCATGAATAACATTTAGCGATTGAACTATGATTGAATTATTCAACATTGGATCAGAGTACTTTTAGTTCTGGCTCTGACTCCGGGCCGCGCTCCTGGGCGCGCCGGGGCTGCCGCCCATCTGCCGGATCAGCCCCCGCAGCCCCTTAGCCTCTCGGGCTCCGCTGTCCAGCTGCTCTGACGGGACTGCGCAGAAGTCGTCCACCAATGGTAGGGGGCCGCTGAGACGCGAGTATTGCGCTAGTCGCGATTGGTGTCCGCTTGGAGAAATCTTGTCTATTGGCTGATGGGTCTGGAACAAATTCAAATATTTGGTTGTTATACTTATGGAAGAGTCAATTCACCTAATCTGAACTAAACTGTTAACTAAGCATGTCAACGAAATCTTCATTCTTTACGATAAACAGATTTTTGGGTAGTCTGGGTAGTACTGGGTAGTCTGGGTGGGTTGGGTAGTACCTAGTGTGATCACATCAGCTAATGTACTTAGTTTACAGTAGAACTCACTTAATATGCTTGTTTACACAGACCCCTTCAGTTTGTTTTCATCCATTTATTCTTGGTTAGTGATACAAATTTCCCACTCAAAACACTATAATATAGTGTGCCAATATTATTGGCATGGTCTCTTAAAAATCTTCTTAAGCATGTTTTACTGTAATTTTATTGTGTAGAACTTGTAGAAGCCACTATTAGATCATTTTTAAATTTTCAGTTATTTCAAGAGTTATTAGAATATAGTAGCACCCTCATAGTATATGTGCAGTTCACTAAACATGCCTTGTTTATATGTTTATGCATTTAAATAATAATAAATAAATATTATACAGACATTCTTACACAAATTGACTAAGTCCCACAGTAAGCTCAAGAAGGCTTGTGTTGTGGGTACTCAAGACAGATTTAGGAACAAATATCTGTGCTCATCACACAAATATTATTTATTATTATAAGTTTCTAATATTAGTTTTTAAATTTGGTTAAAATATGTTTTTATGCTGTTGTTGTTTCTGTTGATTTTTCTCCTTTCTGGTATCCTGTTTGGGTAAAGGCCTCCTCCCATTTCTTCCATATATATCTACTATAAATGCTCTTACCGGGATTCAAACCCAGGACCATCGGTTTCATAGGCAGTCACTAGCCACTCGGCCAGACCGGTCGTCAAAATTTATATTTGTATTACCTTTCCTTTAAGTGCAGCCAGCTCATCCTGCAGCCTCTTCACCATAGCAACATCACTCTCATAACTTGTCAGTGTAGGCTGCGGCATGCACTGAAACACGGTGGCTAGCAGATTGTGCAGCGACACTAGCACACTGTCTTGCCATGCTCGGGTGAAGAAGAGGCTGAATGTTGGGTTCTCTTCTGGTTTTTGGATGTATGGGAGCACTGGAAAATGTTGATTTTAGCTTTAGAAGAAGCTGAAGCAATCTTGTTTTATTAAGGAGCAAAAGAGTATCCCCAGCTTGTATTCCTCATGATGATATTGAAACAGGCAACAACGAAGCGAACTACTTATTTTCTAAGTTCTAAGTATTATACTTACTAAACCAATCCCTCCATTCATTTTGGCCCTGCAACTCAGGCAGCATCTTAGCAAAAAATTCTGTAACTCTTTCATTCTTCACTCCACCGGTACCTTGTGCGGCCGTCACTAAATACAGCTTGTAGAGACTGTATTCTAATTTCCTCACAGCTGAAACAAATGTAGTGACCTTAGAGATTGACTTCTTTCCAGCATTGTTTATCCTGAGATTTAAAGATAAATAATACATTACCTGGTTGAACGTGTATCTCTAATTTAGAGAAAATCAAACTGTCGAGGTGGGACCAGTACTCCTTCAAGCCGTTGAGATCAGAAACGTTTATAAAATGCAAAATTTGATCCACAATCTTGTCCACTCTAAAACCTTTGTCTTTATCAGTTTTCAAGTCACTGTCGAAAGCTTTTACAGTGGATGTAAATCCCCTGTATAGTAAATATTCTCTTACGAGTTCGTCAACGAATTGTATGTGAGCCATTTCAAGTTATTATTTATTTTGATAATAAAATAAATTTGTTTACAAAAATTGGAAAGTGACAGCAGGACATTTTGTTTTCGGCGGGTGCATTCATATTCACGCCGTTTTTACTCTTATCTGACTCAAACTTTTAAAAAATTATAATAGATTTCATGGTTTTAAACATTTTATAAAAAAATATATAGATAATATATTATTAATCTTTCATATGTTACTGTATACGTATACAAATGAACGTAATGACAAAACTATATTACCCCAAAATAAAAAAATAAACCAAAATGTAGTTTTTGAACGCTAGCCGCCACAGATATGTTTAAAGCGCATTCCAAATTAAATAAAAGTTGGTGTATCTCGCAGTCTATTTAATAAAAAATGCTAATCAAATAATTCTAAACTAATTAATCCGTATTAAATATTAATAATTGTACAGATCGCATAACTAAGAGGTCTAAGAGTCAAGATGCAAGACGTGAGACTGAGACTCATTTCTTTTTTTGGTTCTCGTCACATACTCACATTCTCGTCTTTAAATTATGAATGCTGGTTTTGGTTCTACCAATAATACCAACATACACAAAACAACACTCGAAATGTCAATCGCGTACAATAATCAGCTGTCGATTTTTATTGCAATAATTTATTATGAACACAATGCGCGTTAACAAATGAACAAATCCCTGTTCTGCTAGAAGCAATCACGGTGGTGATCTTAGGTTTGTGCGGTGTGGGGCGATGGCGCGGTGTGGGTTCGGCGAGTGAAGGAGGCGAAGGCGGGCGAGGCCAAGGTCCGAAGGGCCAGGCATGTGGAGGCATGGCCGGCGAGGCGGCGGGGACGTCGCGCGGGCTCCGGGTGTACAAGATCGTCGTGCTGGGGGACGGGGGAGTGGGCAAGTCCGCGGTCACTCTGCAGTTCGTGAGCCACAGTTTCTTGGACTACCATGACCCTACTATAGGTATGCGTCAATGTTTATTTATCTTGTTATCTACGGATTTCCCCATAAGAATCAAACATGTTTTTTTTTTCGTTTCATATAAATTTTCAAGTATTAACAACATAGTATAGATAGTTTACAGCATTCCAAACTGTTTACAAACAATTTGTATATCTACACTACTTATTGTTCCACTGTACACCAGGCTAATTCTGGCATACTCTACCTTTTTTTCAAAGCACCACAAACGAATATTATTAACTAAGCAGTCGAGGGCCACAAAGTACATACCTATCATATACATGCCCTGATGACTAGGCCACTATAAAAGCAGAGGAAGCTGCATAATCCAGTGATCCTGTCTTCATGAAATGTTAACTATAGTGACATATGTTACTTAGCACCACTTGCACCATTCCACTAACCCGGGGTTAACCGGGGTTTTGACACTACCATGCATGTACAATCGAGGCAGCGGTTTTTGTAAAAAATCACCCAGATCTATTTAAAAAGGCCATAGATGTTTACCATAAAAACACAAGATATCCTAACAAACTTTTATTAGACTTCATTCTGAATAATTCACTTTTTATGAAAAAAAACTAAGCTGAAAATATTAATCTCCTACCTCTATATCCATTCAAAACCCAGCTATATACATGGCTCAAAAACAGGTGTTTTACTCTGTAAGTGAGTTCCTCCAAATGTAGTAATATTAGATAGAAATTATAATTTTAAGTAATGTTACATTAAGACCACCTACATATAGCTAAATTGTATATTAAATTTTCTTACAAAACATTTAATTTTTTGTTTTGCAGAGGACTCATATCAGCAGCAAGCTGTCATTGATGGAGAACCAGCATTGTTGGATATTTTGGACACAGCAGGACAAGTAAGTTAAAATCTGTCTGAGTTTATAAGAATCACTTAAAAATTACTTCAGAGAATTTGAGTGGTATACCAGGGGTGCAAAACTCCATGCTTTAGGCAAACTCCTGAGCCTTGACCACTTCGATATATAAGTCTGATGGCGATTGTACCGTTTTAACCTCGTTTTACCCGTGTCAGTGGGGAGACACTCCTCCTATTGGACAAACTCAGCTCCATTTGGCTCAGCATTGCTCTGAGCAATTATTAGGGTTGGCACAACTTGACGTCCCTTTTGCGTGCACAACCACAGTTTTTTTTTCCTATCTGGCTGTTACTCCCCGCAATTTTGCACAGGGTGAATTTGAGTGGTATACCAGGGGTACGAAACTCCACGCTTTAGGCAAACTCCTCAGCCTTGACCACTTCGATAAATAAGTCTAATGGCGATTCAACTGTTTTACCCTCGTTTTACCCGTGTCAGTGGGGAGACACTCCTCCTTTTGGGCAAACTCGGCTCCGTTCGGCTCAGCATTGCTCCGAGCAATTATTAGGGTTGGCACAACTCGTCCCTTGCACGACCACAGATAAGATAATGACCTGAATTTTGACAACCCTAAATAGCCGAAAGGGATAGTGCCATATAATTAGAAAGGGACGTCATGGTTCGACCCTGAACTGCTGACAAACTTCGGTTTTGTAACCTTTCTGTATGATAGTACTGTTATTTATTCTATGGGTATACTTTAAGATTTGGTTTTCTAGGCCTATGAATATTTGCTACGCCCTAGTCTTCCAAAACTGACTGCAAGGTTTGGCTCAGACTGCCCCTTATAAACCACTTGGTCCTTGTACCCTTTTGGCTCTGAATAATTGAATCAAGGAATATCCTTGCCACAGCCATCAAATTTAATTCATGCTTGGTAGCATTAATACATTAATAATACAATATTGATAAGTCCCTCCTGATGAAAAGAGATGAAACTGATGAAAGGGCCTTAATTCAACTCACAGTTTCAGCAATATAGTCTGAATCTTCTCAAATGATTTTTACGCCAAAGACCCTAATCTGTTAAACAAAAGCCATTGTTTCTTTTGTCCGAGCGCGTGGCCATTGTATCTAAGCGCGTGACACGCTCGGCCAAAAAAAATGGCTTTTGTTTAACAGATCTTTGGCGTAAAAATCATTTAAGAGGATTCAAACTATAGCCTAATAATTTACTCTTGCTTTAAAGAGACAACAATGTTATAAAAATCCTAAACAATAAATAATTTAAGCTTCAATTTAATGTCCACAATATAATAAACTGACTTGTAGTTTGTCAAAGACTGTCTCATTCCAAACATAGACCGAGAGAATCATACTATCTTTGTCTTACACTAGTACTAGCACCCAAAAGAAAAGGATGAGTATAGTTTTTTTGTGACAATTTGGTTTGACCAACTATACAGTTCCTACTCCAAAGACTCAAGTCTTCACTAACAAGAAGCCTCTGAAGGTTTAAAATGAAATGAAATGAAATGAAATATATATATATATATATATTTTTTTTATGAAATAGGAGGCAAACGAGCAGACGGATCACCTGATGGTAAGCGATTACCGCCGCCCATGGACACCCGCAACACCAGAGGGGTTGTAAGTGCGTTGCCGGCCTTTAAGATGGGAATACGCTCTTTTCTTGAAGGTTTGAAGGTCATATCGGTCCGGAAATACCGCAGGCGACAGTTCATTCCACAGTTTAGCTGTGCGAGGCAGGAAGTTTCTAGAGAAACGCACAGTTGAGGACTGCCAACCATCTAAGTGGTGGTGAGGATGGTAATTTGCATTAAGTGTGGTAACATTCATATGTAAACTTGAAAGCAACCATCTTCTCCCCAGGTGGAGTTCACAGCAATGCGGGAGCAGTACATGCGGTGCGGAGAGGGCTTCGTGCTCTGCTACTCCGTGACGGACCGGCGCTCCTTCCGCGCGGCGGCCGAGTACCGCCGGCTGCTGGCGCAGGCGCGGCCCACGGAGTGCCTGCCTCTTGTCCTCGTCGGGAATAAGCTGGATTTGGCTCCTAGATGTCGGCAGGTTGGTTTTTTCATAAGAGCCTCTTTACTGAAAATACTTTATTGACATCCATGTTGGCCCTGAATAGGCAGGTTGGTGCTAGTACAATCCATAACAAATGGACCTATTAACTAAAATAAAATCAGAATTACCCATTTCCTGTTAGTTTTGATCAAAGATAGATATAACTCCGTAATAGATGGATACAGTCTAAGGAAAAAACGTGCCTCGAAAATTAAGAAAATTTGATTCTCGTTCAGAGGGCGCTACTAGTTTTGGCCTACAGTCGTATAGATGGCGTTGACGGTTTCGTTTGTTATTTAACAATTTTAACGCATATCAGTGAAAGAACATGGGTCAAAATCATAAAAATAATTAATGCAAATAAAAAAATCATTTATCTATATTTAAATACATTTTATCGTATTTTTATAAATCTTCATTTTTAGCTTTAAAGTGTGTCGACAGATGGCAGTGAATTTACTGGGGTTATAAAATTTACTATGACAGTACCGCTCTAGTATAAGTTACTCTATGGTTTTGATATTATAAATTGAAATAGATATCATACACTAAAGAAAAAACCGGCCAAGTGCGAGTCAGACTCGCGCAAGGGTTCCGTACCATTACGCAAAAAACGGCAAAAAAATCACGTTTGTTGTATGGGAGCCAAACTAAAATATTTATTTTATTCTGGGTTTAGTATTTGTTGTTATAGCGGGAACAGAAATTCATCATCTGTGAAAATTTCAACTGTCTAGTTATCATGGTTGATGAGATACAGCCTGGTGACAGACGGAAAGACAGACAGACAGCGGAGTCTTAGTAATAGGGTCCCGTTTAGGTACGGAACCCTAAAAATGACCAAGTCAATAGTAGTGTGACTACTTAAAAAACACAAAGCAAAATATTTTATAAAATAGTTAGTTTTGATATTGTTAAATAATTTACAATTAATGATAGACATCAAAATGTCGTAAATGGTTTTCATGTTTTAGTTCACATTTTAATTCGTAAAAAATAACTTATACTTGGTGATAGAATACTTTTTTTTTTACATTTATTATTGCTAATAATAACTATAGTTGGTCAAATCAATTTGTCAGTCAGTAACAACCAGGAAAATCATATTCATCCTTTTCTTTTGGGCGCTAGTACTAGTGTAAGACAAAGACGGTATGACCCTCTCCGCCCATGTTTGAAATGAGACAGTCCTTTGACAAACAATATTTGTTGCAGGTGACAACTGAAGAAGGCTCGGCGCTCGCCACGCAGCTCGGCTGCCCGTTCTTCGAGACGTCGGCTGCGCTGAGACATTTCGTCGATGACGCTTTTCACGCGCTCGTGCGTGAAATACGCCGGTTGGAGCGACAGAGACAGGTAATGTTCCCTCTCATCGAAAATACTTGACTGAACTTTTATTTTACCTGTTTGTCTGTTGAAATACTTAGCAACTGCTGCGTATGAAACAAGATAGTTTATAATTACTCCAGTTATCGCTGATTCCAAATTGGTTGTTGTTAAAATTTCGACATTATTCCATAGCAAACAAGACTCAATCTATTAGTCCTCGTTAATGAGCACAGGGATCTCGACGAGCCACTGTGGGCTGAAATTCGGCTCTGATTGACGTAGAAACCAAAGTTGTTGTTTTTATTTTTATTGAAATAGGTTTTGCCCAACAATGTTATGGTAACTTGAATTTGGGACGATTTGGCATAAGAATATTACGGTATTTCTTTGCGGTTCTTCAATTATATAGATTTTTTGTTCCTGCCCAATACATTTTGTTTGAAAAAAAAAACAACGACTATTTTTAAGCCAAATCGTTTGAAATTCATAGTTTAGCATATCAATCATAGGCAAAACCCATTTCAATTAAAAAACTTTAAAATATCAATTTCGGTTTTTACAACTTTTCCATAGAAACAATTAACGATAAAAAAAAGCACCCGTGACGGAAATATGTAGTATGCCAAAAAATCACAAGTAATTCGTAGTATAACCATCTGCGGTTTTTGAAATAAATTGATTTTTTGTTATAATAATTATCAAGTGTCTTATCTCAACGGGATTAGGCGCAGTTTTAATTTCGACTATTCAATAGTATACAAGAGTCACTTTGTCCCCAGTCCTCATTAATGGCGACCGGCATCTCGACGGGCGGCGGGCGCCGGCGCTGGCGGCGCCTCCGCAGCATCTTCGCGCTCGTGTTCCGCCGCCGGCGGCGCCACGACTGAACGTAAGCCTTAACACAACCCCAATAGGTTCGGATTCGATTGACGCGTCGAGACGACGCTTGACTGTGCGAACCGATGGTATTGTTCAATGAATTGATAATTATTTTATGTGGTGTTCGAGAAATCAGTCGTTGAATTGACCTTTTAGGGCGTCCACGGAGCGGGCGCACGCACGCGGATGCCGTTGTGGGTAAAATCTGTCGCACGCGTCCGCGCCAGTTAGCAACGCTAATAGGTACTATTTTTAGTTTACCCGCTCACCAGCTCCGGACAACCGCGTCAGCTAGACGGACGCCCTTATACAATGGGTATGAGTGGATGCACGAAGTATTAAGAAAATCGTGTTAAATAAAGCCAAAGCTGATATTATTTTAATATTTATATTAAGTTTACTTCATTCTCGAATAAAAGTTTTTAATTTGGTCATTTACCTCCAATGGTGAAACTGTTTTGGATTTTCTTGTTATTTATTTAGTTCCAGATCTGACACTGATGTTTAATTTATGTTGAATTGGTCTTTGTAAATTAAAAAATCTAACAGTTTTAACAATATCATTGGTTGTACAACTTAAAAGTTTCTAAATCATCTAAAAATGAGTCATTTTGTTGTTTCCTTATACACAGTTTTATTAGCCATGTTAGAAAAATGAGTTAATGTTTTTAATACTACTACTTTTATCACGTACCTGTATATTTAAGTATATTGGCATCCCCACCAGTCAAAAAGTCATCATTTCAGTGGCCATTTATATATATTTTTTGTCAAAGTATAAATACCTTTTAGTACAGAAAAAACAAATTTTAATGAATCTCACTATGATATATAAAACAAAATTAAAGTGTCTTTGTAATCTAAAACACATTTCGAAGTCTTTTTACATCTTCTCTATGTCAAAAACTTTTTTTTTTTGCAAATTAACCTTCTACCTCTTTAAGATTTTAACATCCCTACTATAATTCCTAATAACTAAACTAAAATAAGCAGGGCCTATATTTGTTAAGATATTTGTAACGCTAATGATTGTTATATTTTATTTTTTACTAATTTAAAGTTAATTAGGTATAACAGTTTTCTTTGAGGACCAATCTGCTAAGAGTGTTGATTAGATCGGTGGTCAACTATGATTTTGACAATATGTACTACATAAAGTACCTAATATGAAACCCTCTTGAACATAATTATCTTATTATTAAAGAAAACAACTTCAAAAATGTTATCCCGACAATCTAGTTTTAAATAAAAGCCGATTTCGTAATATTTTGAATTCAAAGTTAAGTCGAGTGATTTAAGGCTAGAGCACACCGGCTGCGTCCACGTGCGCGTGCGCTAAAATGTTGGAGCCGTACACGCACACCTCACGCAATCAGTGTGCCGTCTCTCATAAGGATCTGTATATTACAGCGCGCACGTCTACGCTCACGCATCTGGTGCGCACAGCTCTTTAGTAAGACCCCAGGCCTTAGACAGTTCCAAGTAATGTTTAAACTTAGTTTTAGACCATTGCCTATAGCGTTTTGTTGTTAGAACACATATTGTTACACGAAAAGATGAAAAGGTCGGTTGAGCTGGAAAATTAAGATGTTGATGCTTTGGAAAATCAAGATGTTGATGCTTAGAGTTATACGCTTTGGGAGTCGAGCTTAATGCGTTGCTAAGGAATCTGAAACGTTCAAGAATGTCTAAGAAGTCGCTAATGAGTAAAATCACAGAGTTATTGAATGTAGAACACGAAGTCTAAGAAAAAGTCGTACCCTGAGTTTGTCAGCTGAATTAGATCGCGATAACGATAAATGTTGTAACTGGAATGTAAAACGTCAACTTTTGACAGTTAGATTTCGCATGTGTTGTGCCGTACAGCGCTATCACATTCATAGCATACATTTTACGTAGACATTTCTACACTTAATAAATCTTTGGTCAAATTTAACGCTTGAGCATTGAGATTCGCTATGAAATTGATCTATGGAGTATACAACAAAAATTGATCGTGATATTTTCTGTAATGTATAATCAAATCGATCAAAAAATCCGACTGGGAGCGATGGATTTTGGTAGGAAAAAAATATGGCTACGCATCAAATCTAAGGTATAAAGCGTCGTTGAAGAAATGAGTAAAGAAGGGTAGGAAGCTATGCTTTCGGAATTTATTATAGTTCCATAATGATTAGGCGTCGATAGTGTTAGTAGTAGATTCCGAATGGTAACAATATGTCGTTGAATTGAGAGATATTTAGATGTTGTTGATATTATTTTACTAGATGTTTAGTAATAGTATTTCCATGTACAAACGGAATAGTCCTAATGCACTGTACCACGTATTGTTTGTCTAGTCTATATTTAGCTTACTTCTATAGGCATATAGTGATTTTATTTTGGCTAAAGAATCTTTAAAATAAAAAAATGTCGACCGGTCTGGCCTAGTGGATAGTGACCCTGCCTGTGAAGCCGATGGTCCTGGGTTCGAATCCCGGTAAGGGCATTTATTTGTGTGATGAGCACAGATATTTGTTCCTAAGTCATGGGTGTTTTCTATGTATTTAAGTATTTATATATTATATATATCGTTGTCTGAGTACCCATAACACAAGCCTCCTTGGGCTTACCGTGGGACTTAGTCAATCTGTGTAAGAATGTCCTAAAATATTTATTTATTTATTTATGTTATCCAAATTTTGCTTAAAAAATAACTACATATATTTTTGGGGCTATAATTTTAAATTAAGTTGCATGACTTACGTCCTTATGCCATGAACGCAAAGTGATTAGCTGTCGAAGTTTTTTTTTATGAAACTGTAGTCAAGTTTGGCAAGAGTAGCAACTCTTAGTAGAGCATATGCATAGAGATTCACACAGTATTTTTCTTATACTAATATTATATTACAACCCCAAACCTCTGTTTGAGAATTTGGTTTTATTCTACTGTTACTGACAAAATTGGTTTGCTAGACTATAGTTTATAGCAGGGGTCGGCAACCTTTTAGCAGCCAAGGGCCACATAGTAGTAAATTGACGCGGGCCGCACTTTGTTAATATTTATGACTTTATCAGGTATTGTCGTTTGCCAAAATGAGAGGTTCGCGGGCCGCATGCGGCCCGCGGGCCGCCTGTTGCCGACCCCTGGTTTATATAGCAATAGTCGTTGAATAATAAATTTATTTATCGTATGGCATTACAGTTACTGGATTTAAATTGAATATTAATCTTAAGCGCGGTTTAGACTAGCAAGAACTTGCATGCAATTTACGTTACATTGCCGACTACTGAGGTAAACTGCATTAAAAAGTTTGATCAGATACCGGAATGTAACGTAAATTGCATGCAAGTTCTTGCTAGTCTAAACCTCGCTTAAGATTGATGTTGGCACTCTTCATATACTCGATGGGCTTTCACTGAGGTTCACGATAATCAATATAATCTACGTATATTGCATAAGAATATATGGATTGTTTAACAATTTCGTGGACTTTAAAATGCAATATAACTCTATTTGGCCCAAATGTTTGCCAGATCGTCTTAAGAAGTAAGCTAAACCTAGAGCAAGACCTAGGTGTGGACCTGAAACTATCGACTTCGAAGCAAAGTCTTCCGCAAAAGGAACCCAGTAAGCAATAAATATATATAGACTTTTTAAATCTTGCGTTGTTCATTGTTCATTTACACCGAGGGCCACGGGACGCACACTCCGAGCGTACATTGTTTTACGTTTTATAAGGCATGTGTGTCAAAAATTATGCAAAATTTAATCCTATAAATTTTGCATAATCAAAGTTTAAAACCATGTGGGAAATATATTCCCTCTGCCTTATAAGGGCTACTCCACACTAGCGTCTTTTGCGGCGGCATTTAGTCAGCGCTATAGAAAATGGCGTCACTGAGCAGTTGCGTTAACGTTCCGTCGAGCAGCAGCCATAAGGTTGACGCTAAAGAGGGGTGGCCCTAAAGGCAAACAAATGTGTGGTGGTCGGCGTCAAGCACGCTGGGATCGTGCGTTTCGTGGTCGAGGAGTTAGAGTTTAATGTATAGCTTACATAGCTTAGTATTTATAATGTGTCGGTTTATATCGTGTATAGGGACCTTGTAGGAATGAATACCAAAATAAACGTAGTTTTTAACAGACAGGCCATAATTTGGGATTCATGTTAGTTCTGATACGAGGCAATGACCGTAAAGTACAACTGACGCTGGCATTTATATGTTTATTCAAATAAGTATGTGGTATTTTCTATAAAAAGGGACCTTATTGTCGATGGCGCTTACGCCATTATTAACGATGCTCCGATATAAATACAATGCCGCGCGACGCTGTGCGGCGTAAGCGCCATCGACAATAAGACTTCTCGACTTCTCATAGAAAATGCCCCATATATTTTTATTTTATGTAGTTTTTAACAGACAGGCCATAATTTGGGATTCATGTTAGTTCTGATACGAGGCAATGACCGTAAAGTACAACTGACGCTGGCATTTATATGTTTATTCAAATAAATATGTGGTATTTTCTATAAAAAGGGACCTTATTGTCGATGGCGCTTACGCCATTATTAACGATGCTCCGATATAAATACAATGCCGCGCGACGCTGTGCGGCGTAAGCGCCATCGACAATAAAACTTCTCGACTTCTCATAGAAAATGCCCCATATATTTTTATTTTATGTAGTTTTTAACAGACAGGCCATAATTTGGGATTCATGTTAGTTCTGATACGAGGCAATGACCGTAAAGTACAACTGACGCTGGCATTTATATGTTTATTCAAATAAATATGTGGTATTTTCTATAAAAAGGGACCTTATTGTCGATGGCGCTTACGCCATTATTAACGATGCTCCGATATAAATACAATGCCGCGCGACGCTGTGCGGCGTAAGCGCCATCGACAATAAAACTTCACGACTTCTCATAGAAAATGCCCCATATATTTTTATTTTATGCCCAAACACTCAGAATATTCCACACCTCGTTCGAAACTGTATCATAAAATCCTTCAAATCAAAGAAATCGATAAGTAAATAATATAAATGCCAGCATGTAAAATATAAGTGAGATAAATCGAGCTCTTCATTGTAATCTGTGTGACAGAAACAGCAATAAATATATGATATAAAGATATTATAATTATACGACAAGTATCTTGTTTGGTGTATGTATCGAGTACCTTAGTATCGTGATGTGAAATAATAAATAGGTCGAAACGCACAAATGTTAGTCAGTAATTAAATATGTGTACCAAAATGCTACTTTCGGGATTCAGAACATTTTGGAATATTTATTAGTTATTTTATTACCATATTAATACATCTCAGGCAGCTTTTGCTAAGCCGAAAATAAATTTTTGGGTTTGCATCATATTAAAAGATTGATATATGTATACTTACTTAGGAATTTATATTTATTATTTATTAAGGAAATGTTCTGAGTGCTGTGTCATAGACAGCGAAATTATCGAAATGTACACTAAATACGATTTGTTTTTATTATTTGTATCAGGTCGTTTTAAACTATATTACCGTTTTACTGTAATATTTAAAAAAAACATAAATAATTTATATTGATCATTCGAAAAAAATTATAAGAAAATATATCACTATTACTGTCCTACTGACAGCATTGTTTTAAAATAAAGTGCCATAACGCTAACATTATGTATCTATTTATACGAAAGATAGGGCTTTATACAGATAATAGGGACAAATCGTATAATCAATAATCCTAGTTAAATAAGACGGTGTCAAACTAGGGTGTTTTCAGCCGTTCTAAGACGTAAACGCACCCTCAGTGTTGCCAGTGTTTTAGTTTTTTTTAAAGTATTTTTTCTGGCCCGATCTGTAGATCTGTTTTAGTGCCTTTTCGGCTTTGAAGTCGGCCTCAAAACAAAACTCGTTACATTGTCATTCTACTAAGTATTGTGTTGTTAAGTCATGCGAGACAGCCTATTCATGAAATTCGATATATTTCTCCGCGAATAGTGTAATTGTTACACTTAAGGGGCCCACTGATTACCAGTCCGCCGGACGATATCGGCCTTTAACTGACAGGCTGATATCGTCCGGCGGACTGATAATCAGTGGGCCCCTTTACTTGACAAGTCAACGGTTCAATAAATCAATCAATAAGTTTATTGCAAGAACATATTTAAATTATGTAAATGTGATAACATTTTTAAAAAGCGTGTGTTTATGTTCTACCAAAGAAGGCATGCAATAGTTACAATAAGTTATTTACAAGTACAGTCGCCATCAGATATATCGGAGCGGCCAAGGTGCTCACAAATATCTGAACACGCCTCTATTGTCAAGGCGTTAGAGCGCGTGTTCAGATATTGTGAACACCTTGGCCGCTCCGATATATCTGATGGCGACTATACAAAAACAAATTAACAATTCAATATATATATACACTAATGTCAAAATATTACACAAAAATAAATTTCCTCTTTCGCGGTAGCCATACTTTAGTGCGTTTTCTATTTCAAGTGTTGTGCGTTTACGTCACCACCCTAAACGGCGTTTATTTTAATTATTCATAAGCAATTTGAGCTTTGCCGATGGCGTGTGATGCCTACTTATCCCCAAAGGGTCTTGCAGTTAACATTGTCATTCTAATAAAGATTTTAACGTGTACTAATGAAGTACAAATTAGGGCGTTTTAGTTTCGTCTTAGACAAGTGACGCTGGGTTGTAGAGAAATGCCTAAATTCGCGCTAACTTTCTTGGAAATCTGATTGTGTATCAATTCTAAAGTCCGTCTAAGTTTACTCTGCACGGACTTTTCAGTGACAAACTGTGAAAGTGAACTTCAAAACGGCGAAGTTTTTTGCTCATTAATGTTGTTTAAAGTGTAAAATTGATAGCTTATTATGCAGTGAACTAACGTAGAAGTATGCAGCTAATAAAGAACGAGTCTTCAAACGCTGACGATTATTTACGGCGGCCACGACATTGCGCGACTGGCTTCGGCTAAGGCGAGAACCATAGGTTGGAGCAAGACAGCGATCGGACCTTTCGTTCCCACCTATGGTTGTCGCCTTAACCGAAGCCAGTCACGCAATGTCGTGGCCCGGCTGTTAGTCAACATCCGGCAAACCATTATGCAACACTTGACATTGGCGAGATCATCATATATCTGATTGAAGCCAGTTTTTTAAAGAAGATATTTATGGTTGCACTTTCACTCTGCAAAATCTGTGTAAAGTTAGCATCAGTAATGAATTAATTTATTGATAAACCTTTGGGAAACAAACAGGCAAAAACAACACGCATAGTAAATCAGATAACACATTCACACGCCACACAGTTTCCACTAATGAATGATAACAGTTGTGTTGCTCAGAAACTAATTTACAATTAATACAATTTAAACTATTACTCGTAATTTAACATTAATACAATAAAATTTACAACATGCAAAACTCAGTACCTAACTCGAATTGTTGAAAACAGCATTTAAACGTTGGCAAGTATGATGATCGATGATAATATAATTACTAATGGTACTAATGGATATTATTTTTATTATTAGCTGTATTTTTTATTATTTTTAAGTAATGATTGAAATGCAAAAAATTGCAAAATCAAAAAAGCTCTGCTCGTTACTTAACGGGCCCATATAGGTTTTTATATTTTGAGGTATTTACTCCCGCATACGCTTCGGCTGTGGAATGAGCTCCCTGCCGAGGTTTTCCCGAGGGGCTACAGTATGGGGTTCTTCAAAAAAGGAGTGTACAGGTTTTTAAAGGGTCGGCAACGCGCGTGTAATATCCGGTGTTCCAGGAGTGCATAGGCTACGACAACTGCTTACCATCAGGCGGGCCGTATGCTTGATTGCCACCGACGTGGTATAAAAAAAAGCTTGTTTAGTGGCAATGTAATGGTTTAAGAAATTCATTGAACAAAACTTTTTATTTGCTTAAAATATTTAGTACATTATATTGCACATAGGGTCTTAAGGGGCCCACTGACTATCAGTCCGCCGGACGATATCGGCCTGTCAGTTAGAACAAAAATTTTACAGTTCCGAACAACTGACAGGCCGATATCGTCCGGCGGACTGTTAGTCAGTGGGCCCCTTTAAAGGCAAGTGTTTCTCTCCAACTCAGTGAGATGTTTCGTAGCGCATTGGCTGAAACGTGTCACCGATAGGTTCTAATTCTAGTCATTATTTTGTGTATCGATGTATCGTGGCAGTTCACTAATGTATACTACAGAGATCCTAATATATTCGCATTTAGTTTTCACCGTTATTATTGTATGTTTAGTCCAGGGACCGGTATGGGTATCGGTACCGATTATGTTTCGAATGATTGGAAAAACTTATGTCGATAACTGGTTTCAGTAACTGGTATCCTTATTTTACTAATAAATAGCCTTCCTATATGTTTTTCAAAATCATCTTTATTCACTGTGACTATTTTCTTCAAATCTTTATATAGTGCTTGGGTTATAAGTTAATTTTTAGCATTAGAAAGAACTTCGCAGAAGCAAGCGCGAGAAGTATTCATTAGTTTCTTAAAAGTTCTACCGCACTTACTTTTCATTTCTAATTAAAAAAAAATTAGTTTATACTATTGTTTTATCGGTTTAAATGATATTTATTTTTTGCTACGAGAAAAAAATTAACCTTTTAACTTTTCGATACCGGTTACGGTCCCTGTTTATATCCAGTGATTAAGGTTTGACAATAAGTTCCGGTGTGCGGTCACTAGTCGTGTCAAAATTGTTTTGTTATGGTTTAAACTATTTGATATGATCTGAAGCGGCCTTCGTACAGTCGCCATCAGATATATCGGAGCGGCCAAGGTGCTCATAAATATCTGAACACGTCTCTATTGACAAGGCGCTAGGTGCGTGTTCAGATATTTTTGAGCACCTCGGCCGCTCCGATATATCTGATGGCGACTGTACTCAAAAATCCTTTATGACTTGTAGGGCATCGCGCACACTATTAATATAGGTACAGTCGAAGGCAAAAATGTCGATCCAGACAATATATGTAAACACGACTTTATTGTCTACGGTGTAAGAGCGTACACATATTTTTGAAACTTTGGGAATGTATATATATTTATGCCCTTGACTGTACAAGTGAGATGATCAGGCGAGTGATGTCAAAATGAGATCAATTTGTAATAAGTTGGAATTGGTTACGTAATGTAGGTAGATATGTATTGTTTGGATACCAAAAATTTTTTTGCAAAGAAAATCGCTCAAATACCAATATGTCAAAGGATGTGGATCATTTCAAATAATTTCAACTATTAATATGCGAATGCGAGGGAATGGGACTACGGATATAGGAATATGTAAATGCGATGTTCAAAGAAATCGAGGTTGGTATGAACTGAGATGGGATTTCTTTGAGATTGAAAGTGTATTTTCTATCTTGTTTATTATATTGTATTTTTCCTCTTCTGTAATATGGTTATCAGTAACGCTCTAAATAGTCGTATAGGGTCAACATTAGACCATAACCCAATTAGCGTTCACGGCACATTGTCAAGCGTCTATGAAAGAGTTTCATACAGAAGTTGTGGTTTCGCAACATACGGGCTTAATTTGCTACTGGTTACTTAGCATTATGAGCATTGCTAAATAGAAAATATTTTTAAAGTTAGAACTCTGTCTAGTTTTAGTGAAGCAATGAACATTTTCCAGACGGCAGACATAACAATACCTGACTTTATGTATTTAATAATACTTAGTCCAGCATTCTGCAAGATTTTGCTTATCAGCAGTGAGCAGTATTCATTTAAATATTTATTAAAATCATGCAAATACCCAACAGAGTCGAATTCGATTGAAATGAAAATGTAATAATAACAATCCAATTGGCGGCTTTGCTTTTGTTTAGAAACTTTAAAATTTTATTATGTGTCAAATTCAACAGTTATGTGCGATATCAAATTAAATTATTTATACTACTTATTCAAACATATTTATATCGGGTATATCGCGAATTTATTAATACTTGATACCGTACAAATAATCCTAAATAATCTATGACAGGGGTATACAGCCTAACCTAGTGTTTCAGATGAAGCTTAAGTTTAGAGATGACAATTTCTACAATATTCGCGTGATCGCTATTTTGCAAGTTTTTCATCAAGAACCTGAATTATCTTAAAATATTGCCTAGACTGAAAATATACTACCTTTTATAACAGACATTTTTAAGCTTTATAATATAATTTCTTCAAAGGGTGCTTTTAATCCAAAATTTTATAATTGTGATAAAAAAATAACCATGACAAATAGAGAAAATATCAAAGGTAGAATTTTGAAATAGTGCAGTATCGTAGCAAAAGTTTTTTTTAAAACATTAAACAAATAAATACTGGCCGGAAACAGCTCAACAACGGGAGTCATGGAAATCTAAGGGAGAGGCCTTTGCCCAGCAGTGGGATACTACAGGTTATTAAAAAAAAAAACATTAAAAAAATATACTGTCGTAGACCCATTCCCTAGCGCAGCATGTATGTTAGTTCTTTAGATTTTGGTTGGAGTTTAACGCACATTAGTTGGCCGGTGGCTCGTAGTCTGATCATAGTATTTATTAACGCTTAAACATGTTTTTTTAACGTTTAAATGATATTCCATAGTGTAGTAATCATTATATTAGGTCACTACGTAGGTGATTTGCCCTGTAGTGGTTTTGAATGTTTTCGAAGGCGGTTATAAAAAGAAACGATTGATTGACATTGCTGTAAGTTTTTGCCAAATAAAAGTACGTAAGTAAGTAAAGTAAATAAGTTCTATATAGAATAAAATTATTCTTATAACATATAAGTCGACATCAAAGTACTTTCTAAGAATTATTTACGAAATACCATTATTTATATTAAAAATATAGTTGTTGAAAGTTCTTTGAGCAGTGTCAATCAATACGTCTCGTGTACTTACAAAATTTGATAGATGTTATATTTCTTGTTCTCATAATGTGTTCGGCGAAATGTTTATCTATGTCAACTATTTATTGGATATTTTGTTACATGTACCTAATTTATAACACCAATATTTATCTATTCAAATTTGTAACGTTTAATATATTTTATGCAAAAATTGTAAACCGTGTGTAGATTTTGTTGAATAAATGTCATGTTTTGAACTTTGTCTTATTATTTAAAATTATCTTAGTTTAATATCCATCAATCTTTTATTGCTAAAACCAAAGTAAATATTTAACATGTCAGTACAATACTTACAGCTAATGGCAGCTAATATGTATTTTTAAGTATTTTCTCCTTGCTACTCGTACATTATTTAGTTACATTACCAGCAATATACGGTCAGCTGCAGAGAAAAGGTGGCACGCTGCATACAAACTTCTATGCAGGGGTGGCACCTTTTCTCTGCAGCTGATGGGTTTTGTATTAAGAAATATTTGTTCTTTGCAAATTACCGATTGCATTCCCAATTATGTGTTATTCCAACCTTTTATCACCAAATTATCTTTTTTAACCCCATACGCAAAACGGGCTGTTATCAGTTTGACCGCTATGTCGCTATGGGTGTCTGTGGCACTGTAGCTCTTAAACGGGTAAACCAATTTGGATACCTACAGTTTCATATTTCTATTTGTAAGTAGGTTTTCTAGCGCGTAAGTTGCGTAAGCGTAGCGTCATAAGTCGTATTTGAAAATTACATTCACATGTCACAGTCAAGACCACAAGCTTGTAAGTATCTGGGGGCACGGTAGTGCCCCGCCATGCAGCCGTGCGATGGCAAAGTCAATATATAAGTTAATATACGAGTTTTCGCTAGCTATACGAGCTAGTTCATGAGGGTTCATCATACATAGCCGTTAACCACTATACGAGTTTTCGCACGGGAGGCGATTGGTCATGGAAATCTGTTCCTGGCCCGCGGTCTATTACATCTCAAAACTTTTTTGTAGTCGAAGAATTCCGTTGCGAGACTTGCATCTTTTTACATGTAATGTTTTTGCTGGGATAAAAGCTTACTTTGACAGCATATTAGCACTCTAGGCACGACTTTCGCGACAACCTAATGCGTTCGTGGCGTCCAAAGGTATGAATTTTGACATAAATAGAAATTCATATACTTATTAAACCCTGAATACATTACACGTGTCACGCGGTTGTCGCGAAAGTCGTGCCTAAAATGGAGTGCGAAATATAATGTCTACACAAGCAGTTTATTTTTCTAAACGATTTATTTTATACACGAACTTGGCTGCTTTGATGTTTGTTTACGTTGATTAAGTTTTTGCAGAAAACATTTTTATTAGCAACGTATATCAACATTCATTAGTGAGTAGCAGAAATATTTACTTTTGCAGAATATTTATTCATATTCTGTAAAAATAAATATGAAATTTAGTTTTTATAAGCTTTTAATTAACTTGCAATGTTTGTATGTATGTTCGGTTCGGGCACAGAATAAATAATAGTACTTGGTACCAGGGCTCGGAACCGGTATTTTTAAAAAACCCCGAAATAGCCCAATATTTTGAATTATTTTATGCTCATTACGTAGGACTGAATCATGTATTTAGGAAACAATTTTGCATTATTAAAACGTCCCATTAAAAATGAAATTATAAACAAAAGAACGTAATAATACCGGTAGTTTTGTATGGAGCAAATACCGGTTCCCGACCCCTGCTTGGTACAGAAGGTTCACTCTCTAACAAAACGAGTTTATTAAGACAGATATGACAGCTAGGTGACGCAAGCACGAGCAGGCGTCCGTTCCGTAGCGGTGCGCGGCAACTACTATGGCTAGACACCAAAATTGGTGTGGGCTGCGAGTACTTGTAGCGACGCGACGAAATCGCGGAGTGAGCTACGCCAGCGGGTTAAGCACGCCTGTCACCATGCCTGTCGCGTTCTAACAAGTATGTAAGTGCGAAAGTGACAGGCATAGTGACAGGCGATAATAATGCAACCATGCTGCCACCGCTGGTTCGGGTCAAATCATGAAAGCTATATTAGACCCACTTCCCATTTTGTAACTTCACATACACATGTAAGTTGGGTGAAAATGCAATATTATGGTATCATCGAGCTGATCTGATGATGGACACAGGAGGTGACCATAGGAACAGCCGGCCTATAGCCAAGGTGACAATCGCTTGCGCTACGACATCGAAACGCTTTGTGTCTCTCTATCACTCTTCCATATTAGTGCAACAGTGACAGTTGCCTTTCGTTCGCCACGGAGCCACAGGGCGGACACGCTATACATCAAAAATCACTTGCGTTTCTACATATGTGTGAACGGTCACACACACACACACACACGGGTGGTACGTCTGTACACGCGTCATGCGTCGCTTAAAAATAGTACTGAGCGGCCGGCAAACGGCCGTCAATCTGCTGTCGCGGGGCGAGGTAATTCGAATCGGGGCGGGGCGGTGCGTGCCCATTCTGTATGATAATACTATTACTTATTCTGTGACGGAACGTAAGCGATTGGCATGTTGGCTACGCGGCCTGTTATAAAACAACGTAACCTAATGTGTTTGGGTTTGTTAGAATTGTCTCGATGAGTATTAGTTGCCTGTTGATGGAAAAGTACAGTTAGCGATAAAAGCTGGTACAGTCAAAGATATATATTTCGGACCCATTTTGTACCTTGTCGCAATGACAATAGTATGAGGTCTCTAGCGACTTTCATATTGATTGTCACTGTGACAAAGTACAAAATGGATCATTAATTAAAATCTTCGACCGTATAGTCAGCAGCAATAGTTGCTAAGCGGGCTTTGCAACTATTAAGAGAATAAGTGAATGTACCAAAAAATTAATTACTTACTGCTGCGGCGCGACGACCCGAAGTGGATCTTGGCCTCCGACACCAAAGACCGCCATGCTACTCTGTCCAAAGCCGTTCTGTCCAGTCGACGACGCCGAGTTCGCTGAGGTCTTTTTGCACTTCGTCACTAGCGGTACCTAGGGCGTCCTGAGAGCGGGCGTGGCGGACGGGACGGGCGGTAAAAAATTAATTAATGACAAAAAACCTATATTCTGAACTGAGAAAATTCTCTGTCCATTTTATAATTCCAGGCTACACCTATTATTAATATACACATATATACCTGTATATTTTTATCGGAGCTTAATCTGGCAAGCTCTTTCGGTCAGGTACCCGACCTTTAAAGATTATCTGTAGATTGCTTTTTCCCACAATAGGACGAAAATACTGCTGAATCCCGTTTTCAGTACATAGTTAAGTTTACACCCTTTTGGTTCTTAAGGTGTATTCGGAAATGTAAAATAAAATATGATAGCAATTTTATATAAAACCAGTACAATATAATACAATACAAATTATTTATTGTTTGAATGTGAGTGGTTATAAATGGTGGTAGGGTTAGTATAACCAAAGAGGATATAATAAGATAGAGCGGTACTACTGTCATAGTTAATTTTGTAACCACTGTAAATTCACTGCCATCTATCGACACACTTCAAAACTAAAAATGAAGATTTATAAAAATACGTTAAAATGTATTTAAATATGGATAAATGATTTTTTTATTTGCATTAATTATTTTTATATGATTTTGACCCATGGTCTAACGGATATGCGTTAAAATTATGAATAACAAACAAAACCGTCAACGCCCTCTATACGAGAGTAGGCCAAAACTAGTGGTGACATCTGATCGAGAATCAAATTTTCGTAATTTTCGAGGCACGTTTTTTCCTTAGACTATCCATCTATTACGGAGTAATATCTATCTTCGGTATAACAAACGTCCGGTAGATAGATAGATAGATAAATGATTTATTTGTGCAGTAGGCCGAGCACATGATTGACGCGACAGTATCTCGCCGCGAGATAGGCTACCCGTCTTTTACTAACTGTATGAATTAAAGGGAGACGGGTAGTCTATGTCGCGGCGAGATACTCTGGCGCCAATCATGTGCTAGCCCGGCAGCTGCAATTACACACAATAAAAATTTACAGACACATCAGAAAAAATACTAATTACTACTTACAAACAAAGAAATAAAATCATAACGAAAATACCCTAATAAAAAATGAAACAGAGATGGTGTAAAATTATGTACGAACTGTGTGCGTTGCAGCACATCTAATAAAGGTGCGGTACATCTAATAAAGATCCAGAACAAGCAGCCGGGCTAGCTAGCACATGATTACCATAACCATACCATCCGTACCAAACAGCAAAAATCACGTTTGTTGTATGGGAGCCCCACTTAAATATTGATTTTCTTCTGTTTTTAGTATTTGTTGTTATAGCGGCAACAGAAATACATCATCTGTGAAAATTTCAACTGTCTAGCTATCACGGTTCATGAGATACAGCCTGGTGACAGACGGACAGACAGACAGCGAGTCTTAGTAATAGAGTCCTGTTTTTACCCTTTGGGTACGGAACCCTAAAAACCCTTAAAGAATTTAATATCTGAATATCTCTAATTCCATACGAATATCCGTTTTCAATATGCCCCCGTATACTACATAATTCAACAATGTGCGCACCTATTTCAAATGACCTTCCAAGTATTTGTCAAAGGATGGTAGATTTAACAACAACCTGATAGAATTCAATGAGTATTGTTGTATACTTCACGGGCCTTCACTGAATTATCTTACTTATCAATAGGCTTTTACCTTTAAAGGTTGAAAGCATTTTAAACAGAAAGGCCTTGGCAGTTATACAGGAATAAATAAGACTCAAAGTAATACTAATTAATATTGTTTAAAATGGAAATGTTTCAGTAAGTTTAAATTAAAATTTGACTAAAGACCCTTCTAGTTCCTTTTAGTATTCATATGCGGATATTAAATTTTCAGTGCTTACAAAAGATATCATCTATTGATCGGCTTGGTTAGCAATTAAGTTTGTTAAAATATCTCTAACAAAAACATACTGAGGTACTTAGTTAAGATCTTTATCCTAATCCTTATCCTAAGACCCTTATCAATAATCCTCATTAATATTATCATCCTTACTAATCATTGATTTTAGTCTTGGACCTTCTCGCATAAAAACTTACTTCACAAGATGAAGTTTCAGTCTGCAACTAATCTGTCCTATCAAGCCTTAATGGGGGATGGCGGGAAACAACTTGTTGCTCCCCCCACCCTGTAAGCCTTTGCCGGCTAGTACGGGGCTATCGGTCCCGGGCGACGGACGTCCCGTGATTACTGCGCGTTGTGAAACTTTACGTATTTAAAAATCGTAAATAAGTACAGAACTATTTGACGCATCACGAAAAGGAACTCGGTTAATTGTACTACAAAAATCAGAGTGGTTTTCGACGCATCAGTAAAGCGAGTATTAAATGTTCGATGAAACTTAAGTAAGAAACTACGAGTACAACGGTTTTTGTTTTTGCCGGGTCTTCAAAGCTAATCTTTTCAAATACAAAGTTTTAAACGTCAAATTGATGAAACTTATATTTCCATAATGTTATTATTTGTGTTGCTATTGTTCCCTGGCTCGTCAGCCACGACAAAGACAGTGTATAAAGTGGGGGTGCTGATGGCGTCTCGCCTGGATTCCCCTTTCGACCTGGAGCGCTGCGGGCCGGCGGTGGACCTGGCTTTGGATAAGGTCAATGAGAAGTTCCTGGCGCACCATGGGGTCGAACTGCAGAAGGTGCAAGGCAGGTTGGTTCATCATCATCATCCATTAAATCAAAATACATCGATGTTATGGAACTAATTTGCATGAATATATAATACGTTATTTATAAAAAAATACACTGAGATATTTAAATAGATATTTAAATTTTAGAAAATATATTTTTACTTAATTTGTTTGCAAAACATTGTTTTAGATTTATTATAAGAGTAAGGAGTTTTTAGAAATTGTATGGAAATTCGTTTTTGTTGTATTTTCCATAATGTTACGTTTGTATGAAGAAGCGGTCGTCAATTATAGTATTAAAAGTATACGAAAATATTTTTGGAAATACAAAAACTGTTCCATTTATCCCATAGAAAACTAATCTCGTGATGTCTGTTTATCCATATTATATATTTTCCATACCGAGCTGATAATAAAACTTCTTTACCTTCCCGAAAAAAAAAACTGAACAGCCTATATTAGTTATTCAGAAATAAATAGAATAGAAGCTCATTAATTAACGCCAAATAAATGTTTCACTTACAATAGAAGTTATCATAGTCAAAATTAGCGATAATAACATGACACGTAAATAAAATTCCCGATAGTGTAATTGGGTCAAACATTAACTGAAACCACTACACTTGAACATTAAAAGGCTTTAACGGCCCATTAATATTCTGTTTCTTTTCAACATGTTTACAATCAGGCGTAACAGAGAGAGACACATTATGTTTACCTTTTTGGGGTACCTGCTTAAAATGGCCCATTTCGATAAGGCAAATGGGTCGGTTAGGATTTATCTGTACGTAGAAGTAGCGGAGTCGTAGCAGCGTAGAGGCGTAACTATAAAACGTAGCGCGTTAAGCTTAGCTCGTAGCAACAAGTTTGTGCCCCTACGTGATGACTAAATTGAATTTTTCGACTGTTTATTTTAGAAATTGTAGCATGCAAGCTACATAGCAAAAAAACATAAAAAATAAAATAAACTGTGTTTTATAGTTTACTAAAAATATTGTAAAATCTTAAGGATCGAAAATACGGCCCCGTCTCTTTTGTATAGTTATGTTACTAGATTTCGTGTGTGTCTTTTGAGAAGAACTTCTTGGTAGGACATATATAAATTGATGTTAATAGGTATCATCCGCATTCAGGAAAGTCATTGTATCATGTATGTAATAAATAAGTCGATTTCAAGTCTAGTCACTTCTACGATAACGTGTTGAGATTTTAGAGCACGTTATTGATAAAATATCTTATTATGAATATTTCGAGAAGGGTGGCATCTTATCTTACAGGTTGGCCCAAAAATACGCGGACAAATAATTTTTAGAAATATTTTTCTTACTTTCTTTTACAAAATATCATCAAAAATACCAACTCGAGTACAATCATTTCACTAAAATAAAACGTAACATCTTCAATATATGTACTCTCCTTTAGCTTTGATACACAAACAATATGCCTTAAAAAAATTGTCAACGGTTTTTTTTATTACTTATTTTATTGTGTTTTTTTTTGGGCCATCGTGTAAAAACACTTACGATACTCACCTCTTAATTTTTATCCGAGGCATAATCTTTCCCTTTCTTCCAGCTACCCGTCCTGCTCTGGCGCATTAGCCCCCGGGATAGCAGCGGACATGCACTTCAACGACCACGTCATCGCATTCATCGGACCGGCGTGTGCGTTCGCTCTAGAGCCAGTGGCGAGACTCGCGGCGTATTGGAACACCCCTATCATTACAGGAATGGGGGACCAGGTAAGACATACAGCTACCTGTCCTGCTCTAGCCCCCGGGATAGCAGCGAACACTTCAACGATCACGTCATCGCATTCATCGGACCGGCGTGTGCGTTCGCTCTAGAGCCAGTGGCGAGACTCGCGGCGTATTGGAACAGCCCTATCATTACTGGAATGGGGGACCAGGTAAGACATACAGCTACCTGTCCTGCTCTAGCCCCCGGGATAGCAGCGAACACTTCAACGATCACGTCATCGCATTCATCGGACCGGCGTGTGCGTTCGCTCTAGACCCAGTGGCGAGACTCGCGGCGTATTGGAACAGCCCTATCATTACTGGAATGGGGGACCAGGTAAGACATACAGCTACCTGTCCTGCTCTAGCCCCCGGGATAGCAGCGAACACTTCAACGATCACGTCATCGGACCGGCGTATTGGAACAGCCCTATCATTACTGGAATGGGGGACCAGGTAAAACATACAGCTACCTGTCCTGCTCTAGCCCCCGGGATAGCAGCGAACACTTCAACGATCACGTCATCGCATTCATCGGACCGGAGTGTGCGTTCGCTCTAGAGCCAGTGGCGAATCTCGCGACGTATCGCACGGTACGCTTATCACCATGCCTGTCACGTTCTAACAAGTATGTGAGTGCGAAAGTGACGGACTTAGTGATAGGGGAAACCATGCTGCGCGGGCAGGTAAGACATACAGCTACCTGTCCTGCTCTAGCCCCAGTGATAGCAGCGGACATGTTCAACGACCATGTCATCGCATTCATCGGACCGGCGTGTGCGTTCGCTCTAGAGCCCATGGCGAGACGCGCGGCGTATTGGAACACCCCTATCGTTACAGGTATGACATTTCTCTTTTTTTAAGTTGACTAGTAAAATCAAACACTCGCTGCACGCGAATATGTAGTGTTCTCTCTGTCACACCTACCCTACTCTAACAGTTGAAAAAGTATTAAATAAATACATTCATATAGGTTACATACATAGGTATTATATAATTCTGAGGAACATGAGAATAATTTAAACCAATTATATAAGTTGTTAATTGGCCAAAATGGTTACTGAGTGGGACCTGTGGAGCACCATAGACGGTGCAGGCCGGGGTTCAGGCAGACCAAAAAGGAGATGGCGGGACGACGGACGCATTCTACCCCAAAAATGCCGATGACAGGGTCGAGTGAAGAAAACGAGGGGAGGCCTTTGCCCAGCAGTGGGACATCAAAGTAGGCTAATAAAAAAATAAAAATATAAGTTGTACATATTTCTGCCGCATTTTATGTACGTACATTACTGAAAGAAACAGCGGAAATCCTGCTTCAAATGTCTTTACGAATAAGGGTTAATCTTAGAAAAACCCGCATCAAAAGTTAAGGCGTAACGCTTTTATTTATTTGCGCTTTCCTTTGAACCTTTCCCGTTTTTTTCATTAATAATAGTCCTTTGCCGTTAGGCAAGACAAGATCACTTTGATTAAACCGAACTTTGCCTTTCTCTCGCGTTTGTTGTAATCTTATTAAAAGTTCTTGATTTTTGCCGCTCCTGATAAAACCGGTGCTCGCCGTGAAAGTCTGGCTCTTGCCAAACAAAAGATTGTTTGCGTTCGTTTAGCGTAAATGATGTTTGGCCTTGCTTTAAATCAGTGTAAAGGTGCGGTCTATTTACCGTGATAATTTTGATAAAGCATGGGCATAAAACAATGATTGTTTAATGTACCAAATCAAAGATAATGAAGATTACAGGATGTTGGATCGGCGTCATCAAAGTAAGTTATAATTATATAAGTAAAGTAAGTAAATCCGTCAAAGAAAGCACGCTTTTAGACACCTATTTTAGAAAAATATTACCTACAAACCGATCGTTTTATAAACTAATAAATCTTTGTAAGGTTAAGTATAGTATAGTTCTTCTATAGGTAACTACGTAGTGTAATTATAGAACTAAAACTCGCACGATAAACCACTAGTCACTTTTTTTTTTTTTTTTTTTTTTTTTTTTCACACAGTCACTTAACTCCTTTATTAATTAAATTGCTAAATTCTGTCCACGAGCATTGAATCCTTTCTAATAAAACCCTGGAAAATGACGACAGGAGATGATCTTTATTGAAAACGTGCAAGGTCTCGCCTCGCGGCTCGCCCACGGTTTTATTAAACTTATAGGAAAAAGTTATGGCAACTTTACAATAGTATCGAGCAAACGAGTAATAAAAACAATAAAGGGATTAAAACTGAAATGTCTCAGTCACTGTAATACTCCAGGGTTTTAGATAAGTTAAGTACTTATGTACCATCGTCCACACACTTGTTACTGACTCATAAACCTTAAGGTCCCACGTCCGTTGTTAGTCCGAGGCTGCAATGATGCCTTTCACCAGACTTAAACACTGAATTATAAACTGAAAGCGATAACATACACTAAAGAAAAAGTAACCAAGTCCACCGGTGGCCGAGGCGGGAATCTAACCCGCGTCTTCAGCTTACGCGGCTTACGTCCTGACCACCAGACAACCCGGCCCTCTACTATTCATTTCGAATACGAGGAAAGTAATGCATGTGCATGCAATTTTTTTATAGTATTTTTTGAGGCCACTATCAATGAACAATTTAGGCAAAAGTATCGTTAGGTTTTTATGGAATGGGGAGTCAAATATCAGAATGGAAATTGTGTAATAAATCCATTTAAAACCAATTTTTTCGTAAAAAAATACAAAAATCGTACTTGGAACGTGAAATGCTCTAGTGTAGAAACATATAATTTTTTGCACACCTTTTAAAATAACGATGACCCTATTTCAGAGCATGAGAAATTAAAAAGTTAGTAAATAACTAGTCAATCGTTATAACTTTCTAAATTTTCTATTCATTATTGTACCACGTGTATCCTCCGGATTAAGAGGGAAGGGGACGGCCGCTTCTTCATACAAACGTAGTCCCCATTTTCCTCTCTAAATATTGACAATACGGATAATATTTTTACATAATTTAATGTATATATACCATAGATATGCCCCTACGTTTGACTTTTTTCGATTTTTTTAATAAATGTAAAAACATATTTCATAAAAAAATTGAAATGTTCCTAACTCTTACAATTACAACAAATTGTCGCACTTAAACTATCGTGAGACATATTTCAAAATATTTATCAGTACGGTTTTTACTCACTATTATTTTTAGTCGCTTTTTATTTCGGATTCTTTGGGAATCCATTCTCAGGCATCAGTGTCCGCGGCGGTTGTACGTCGTGCACTGTAAATAATAGTGAGTAAAAACCGTACTGATAAATATTTACAACAAATTGTGTCAAAATATTTTCATGTTGTTAATATCCAGAGAGGTAAATGAGGACTACGTTTGTATGTATTAGCACGGGTCCTCCAATTTCGTCTTAAGTATTTATAAATAGAGGCTTAATTGGGCTTACTGATCGTTTATTTACTTCTGTCTCTACTGATCTAGTTACGAGTCATCGGCGAAATGGCATAGATTAGGTATTAATTGATTTATTGTTTATCAAGGATTGATTGATTAACATTTAGGAAGTGTATATTATCTTGTACAAAAAACTCGTTCTTCTCGTGAATAAACTGTTTGCTGTGCCCTACATGGTGTCATGTTGTACACAATTCTATGTTAAGTATAGGTTAAGATACAATGTGATATGCAATAAAGATTATGAGTATGAGTGTATTAAAATTGTAAAATAGGAAATAAAAATTCTAGACGTCATATCAGTTAAAAAAATAGCCTGTATTTTAACCTTAAAGATTTCCCGATAAGGGCATATTTAGCTCCTTAATCTCAAGAATAGGCATATTATTATTGTATTACTCAAAAAGTTAAGTGTCACATGGACCAACAGTACAGTATTGAGGCGGCATAAAGGCTATATTTAGGGTTCCGTACATAGGGCAACAGAAATACATCATCTGTGAAAATTTCAACTGTCTAGCTATCACGGTTCATGAGATACAGCCTGGTGATAGACAGACAGACGGACAGAGGAGTCTTAGTAATAGGGTCCCGTTTTTACCCTTTGAGTACGGAACCCTAAAAAGTAAATATTCTTAACTGTGCACCAAGAAAGTGATTAAGCAAAACGATTAGAATTAGGTAACAACAGGCGGTCTTATCGGTAAAAAGCGATTTCTTACAACTTTAGTTGTGTTTATTGAACTGGTTTTTCTTTAAGGAGCTTAAAAACTTAGAACCTGACTGACTGACTGTTATTGGCCTTGTTGTATGTAAACATAATTATGTCTTAGTTATATTTACGGCTGTTGTTATCCTTAATACCAATAAATAAAATATAAATCTTAAGTACCTACTCAGGATTTCTAAGCCTATTCTATATTTTGTGCCGTTCCTCGTAGACATTCTCTTAACCTACTTCACCTCAACTTAGATTCATTAATCTCATTATACTCGTACTTGTGATAATATCTCAAGAACACTAGAAAGAAAAATTCGGACTTAACTCTCATAATTCTAGAGCTTAGTTTGCCCTGGGGCGGATTCAGATTTAACAACGTGTTACGGTTTTGATCTTATTTTGATACGACCTTGAAGATCGCTCACGGTGATTGGTGCATGAAGTGAAATTCGTGCGTGAATGCGCCAATTACCAAGACGACCGTCAAGGTCGTATCAAAATCGTAACAAGTTGTTCTATCAGAAGCGGGCTCTTGAATTTTTAATTAATTAAGTCTCAGCTCCAGCAAGCTCGGCCGAATTTCACCTTGCCAAGTTCCCATACAAACTGAGTTCTATTCTCATTTTAAAACTACGTGTTGGATTGTAATAAAACTTTACACATACAATAATATGAGGTACATCTAGGTCTGCCGGGCTAGCACATGATTGGCGCGAGAGTATCTCGCCGCGACATAGACTACCCGTCCCCCTTAATGCATACAGTTAGTAAAAGACGGGTAGTCTATCACGCGGCGGGATACTGTCGCGTCAATCATGTGCTCGGCCTACTGAAATTAGTTTATATACCTCTAGTATATAAAACAATCGAAATAGAGCAAAAACAAACTCAAATTCGCTGTATTTTTTTTACTATGGTATCTGAAGCTACATAAACTAATTTCAGACCTAGATCTACCATATCCTATTGTAAGTACTAAGTTTCAGAGCAATCTAGCTAGTCGTTTTAAAATGAGAGCGTAACTACGTTTGTATAGAGAACCGAGCTTGCCGGGGAGTCTTAAGAGACGTAGACTGAGAAAGTGCTAAATTATTTGCCTAATACGTCTAAAGGCTGAGATTATACTGAGTGGTCTAGACCGGTGCAAACAAGGTCTCCGACAGCCCTTGATCTGTAAGTTTCAGGCGTATTGTAATTTATCCAGATCTAATTCATAACCTGTTATTAATATCAGAATACGCCTGTTTGTTAGAATAGCTCGTCGTCAAAACTAATGTGGTATATTCACTAAATTGATACTGTCAAGAGCAGTTTGTGTAGTATTGTTACAGTAAACGTACAAGTTTTCGTTGTCTGAGGGGTTGGCCGTCGGTTTTGATTGGATATGAATTATGAGCACTCATAGCTGAAACTATGTAGGTAGATTGCTTGCCTTTTAAGTCAATTAACGCCGTCGTATAAAATACTAGCTTTTGCCCGCGCCTTCATCTGCGTGGAATCAGTAACAGCAGCTAGAGTAAGTTTAGCGCCTGGAGAAAATCTTATAGCAATTATTCAGTTTGAGCATAATATGCACACAAATTATCAGGCAACTCATTAATTATCTCAATTCCATCCCGCTTTTCACCCTCTTAAGGGATGATTTTCGGGATGAAAACTAACCTATTTCTTCCTCGGAACTCAAACTATGCTAAATTTCAAAAATCGGTTTAGCGGTTTAAGCGTGAAGAGGTAACACATAGACAGACAGCCAGACTTTCGCATTTATAATATTAGTATGGATGTATGAAAACTAATGCATTATTAGTACCTAAGCAAAAGAAGTTCGAGTTGCTATTGTGTTTACCTTCATCGTATTGTGTTTACGTTTTCGCGTAGGTGCCAAAAATCGGGCCAGCTCACGTGGCTGAAGTCGTCCTGACCACTGGACCACGGGTCGTCACCCGCTCAGTAGTGTGAATGTTGGTTTTTAGGGTTCCGTACCCAAAGGGTAAAAACGGGACCCTAATACTAAGACTCCGCTATCCGTCTGTCCGTCCGTCTGTCTGTCTGTCACCACTCATCAGGCTGTATCTTATGAACCGTGATAGCTAGACAGTTGAAATTTTCACAGATGATGTATTTCTGTTGCCGCTATAACAACAAATACTTAAAACAGAAAAATATAAATATTTAAATGGGGCTCCCATACAACAAACGTGATTTTTTTGCTGTTTTTTTTCGTAATGGTACGGAACCCTTCGTGCGCGAGTCCGACTCGCACTTGGCCGGTTTTTGAGAAAAAAATGTACCAATTGCTTTTTTTTTTTAACCATCAACTTTTGGGTAATTTAGACTCAGAATCACGAGTACTATTGCATGAGACTAAGAATAAAAGTGTCCCCAGTTTTTGATACAAACTTTGGGTCAGTTTTGTAACGGTCCATACAAAATGTATGTGAAAATGCGTTACAAAACTAGGTTTACTATATAATATTGTCTTCGGTTACCGCGATAGTTACTCATGAAATAAAACTATGAAAACGGATTATATCGCGTATATTGAATTTATAATACATCCCGACGTTTCGAACTCTTTACAGCGTTCGTGGTCAACGGGTGACTGAGGAAAAATTACAAAATGCAAAAATACCCACATACTAAAATAATGAACAATCATAGACTACAAACTTTAAGGCTGGTTGTACATGCAAAATCGGTTCATAAGGCTAGTTATACACTATAATTATTTTTCAAGTAAAGATATATATATATACGCGATAAAAATAAACTATGCCGGCTCCAACCCTACACCACGGACCCGAGAAGATTTAATTCCCTCCTAAATTGTAGGAGGGTATCCCAATATGGGACCGGCAACAAACTCGGCGGGACACATCTTTTCAAAACATCAGAATGTCCAGCATCATCCAACACTACGGTCTCACAGTCTATGTCTCGCTTGCTCCTTTATCAGGTGGACTACAGGATCCCAAGCTGGTGGTTCAATATACGCGATATAATCCGTTTTCATAGTTTTATTTCAGGTTTACTATATTTCAATTTTATTGTTTTGTAGCTAAGTTTTGATGTATTCATTGCACTATCTCGCACATCTCTAGAAAACCGCTCTAAAGGTTAACAAGGGTCGCCGCTGTTTAAAGCAAATTGCTCGTTAGGGCAAAGAAGTGGTGGTTTACTGTGCCTAGGGGCTCGTGAGGGCTGCCACGGTAACTTGGCAATACTTTAGGACTGAGAAAGCTTGAGAATTATAATTCCTAAGGTAAAATATACGCCGTAGATACTAAAGCTTCTAAGAACTATGCTTGATGTTAAGGTGGTTCGACTAGGTTACCCAAAGCTTAAACCCCGCTAGATGGCGTCACTTTCGCAAATTTTCAGGTTTTATTTTTTTGTGGAATAGTGTTGGTATCTGTATACTTACAAGTATGTTTAGCGCACTTTTTACATAAATATTGAACTATTATAATAAACATTGAATACTTCATTAGTGCAAAAAACACTTTTAAAGTCGACAGAGTGTTTCTGTCATGCTATTTCCTACTATTACTCACACATGCAAACAGTGTTTCCGTGATGCTTGTAGTAGACAATTTCATGCAGTGTAAGTATGCTGCAATGGCGTTGCGGTATGTTCGTGGAAATACGTGCAAGAGGATTCGGGTTCGAGACTGGTACGTCAGGGGTACTTTTTTTTGTCCTTTTTGTGTTATCTTATGTTTCTTATACCTTTTATTCTTCGAATTCTTGTCCGATTCCGATATAACCGAAATATATTTCAGTGATATCGGAAACGGCTCTAACGATTTCGATGAAATTTGCTGTAAGGGGTTCGATCTAGCTAGGTCTTATCTCTGGGAAAACGAGCATTTTTGAGTTTTTACTTATGTTTTCTTATTCTCCCAGATATTCAGTATTATTAATAAATTAGTTTATAACGTTTTATAAAAATATGTGACGTTTTGAACTAAAAGGTACCACATTGTCGGTTGTCGGTTAGGTTGATTTCATTTTGAAGCTTTATGGAAATATGACAACAATAAGTAGGTACCCGTTTGGTTGAAAACGCCCACATATATTGAAAACCTGACTTTCACAAATCTCACCTTTTTGGGTTCTTCCAACTCAGAAAGGATGGAGAATACTGACGATTCTTAGTAGCACTAGCCCAAGGAAGTCCAGGTTTGTAAGTGTCAGGTATCTGTTTTTTTTTTTAAAGCGCTAAATATAGTTCTACAAGTAAAGCAATCCCTTACTGCCCAGCCTCTATAGTATTTTTCAAACTGGAAGGGTACGATGATAGATTTCATCGCCATACAATTTATAACCTAATAATGCCAAATGTTGCAAAATTATATTGAATTGAGATCTATCATCGTACGCTTGCAGTTTGAAATAGTTATTTACGATACAAGAGCGGAAAAGAGAAAATTCGAAACGAGTGGCGACAGATTAAAACACGACCGCAGAGAGTGTTTTAAATCGACACGAGTTGCGAATTACCTATTCGCACGTGTATCGTACAACGTTTTACAGTACATATGGCCCTTTAAACTTTCGACATATGCATGAAAAGTGCTCTTTACGCACTAGGGCGAGAAAGTTGCACCATATGTACTGTAAAATACTTTTTAGTACATATGGTGCTACATATACGTTACCGCCCTAGTGCGGTAATTAGTTACGTGCATATGTCGAAAATGTAAAGGGCCATAATTATGTACTGTAAAACGTTGTACAATACACGTGCGAAAAGGTAATTCGCAACTCGTGTCGATTAAAACACTTCCTTCGGTCGTGTTTCAATTTATAGCCACTCGTTGCCAATTTCCTACTTTTCGCACTTGTATCGTAATGTACTAATAATAAAGTAGTAATTGTAAAATAAAATTAAAACTTTTTTTATATATTTTTTTTTGATTCAAGTAGGTACAGTGAGTAACAACATTGCATGGCCTTCTAATTATAACTATTATAGAAAACGGGATATTTATCATGTTTATTTATATTATTTATTTCTCGATATTTTGGCCGGTCTTGCAAGACTAGTCGTTGTGGAGATCCCTGGGGAGGCCTATGTCCAGCAGTGGATGTCTTGTTGGTGTAGATGGATTCACACAACAAATGAAATAACATTTTTTCATATTTGTTATCCGTAGTTGTCCCTGTACCTGAAAGAAAAATAATATCATGATAGCACAAAATCTCTAATGTTATAGGAAGAAAGATTATGCAAAAATATGGATTCTAATAAAGTTATCATTTACTTACCTAGTAATAATTGTGTTTTTCATTCATAGACAAAATTCCATAATTTTCATCCCCAGGAAATGTTTTATTTTACTTTATTGCAGTGAGGATGTCCTGATTTTTTCTGGCTAATGAAGGAAAACATTATATTTCCAAGAATGCCTCTTCATTTTGCACAATACCTAAAAAAACCTAGAGTTAGTGACACATTGACTATTCGGCAACCAAAACATTACATTACATTATATAGGTATTGTTCACTGCTTATATCTACCATTACGGAAGAAGTGAGAATTATTTTCTAAAAAGATCTGCACGAGAAAATTACAATGTACAATGAAGGAATGAAACTGTACCTACCTTACGAAACTTCACCATCATGAATTCCGCTTCAATTGAGTCTGAATTTTTCTGGATTTTCGCGGACTAGGACACCGATGATTTTTGTAACTTGATTTAGACGTTGCTATCATTTTCAATTTATACAAACAAATTGATGTCACAATAAACATGACCCTATGTGTCAGTGTCAACACTGTCAAATAATAATGCACTAAACATGACGGCACTGCAAATCCTGCCAGGTCGGCCAGGCAACGTCGCCAACGTCATAGAGTGGCAACGCCGCACGCAACGTATTTGTACACGACATTTGTGACACACACATACGTAAAATTGATGAAAAAATTACGTTGATTTATGTATGATTTCTGTATGAAACAAAGTTTTTCTATTAATTTAGCGCAAACGAATATTCGAAAGTAGATAAATGAGCAAATATTTGTGTAGTAATAGTGTGTAGTGCCTTAATTAACGCAGATTGAATTTTGTATGAAAATCGAACCACCTTAACGGTGGTTGTATAAAAAAGGGGTTATATCATACATTTATTTACCCAGACACGTACTAAGCAAATCAAGTTAATTAAATTACCTATTGTCCTCTAGCTGAGCAACTCTCCTCGGGCCATCACGGAGACGCAATCACGCACTTTTAGCATGATTTGCGACTAGTCGTTTGCCCACAAATGACCCAATTTCTGTGTAATGACAGTTAGCCCTGTCCTTTGTGTGTATTGCTTGCCCTTTGATTATGTAACTTATTTTTAATAGTGGAAGGTCTAGATTTGTTTGAATAAAATAATCTATTAATATGGTCTTCGGTTACCGCGATAGTTACTCATGAAATAAAACCAAGAAAACGGATTATATCGCGTATATTGAATTTATAATACATCCTGACGTTTCGAACCCCTTACAGCGTTCGTGGTCAACGGGCAAATTCGAAAATAATTTATTGTCGAATTTTTGCGAGGACTATTATTTGTATTTAAGTGTGTCACGAAATTAAATAGTTATTAGGGTAACCGCAAATAATTTATTGTTTTTTGTATGATAAAATTCATTTTTGAGTGTTTTCAAATAACAAATTCAATAATATTGTCTTCGGTTACCGCGATAGTTACTCATGAAATAAAACTATGAAAACGGATTATATCGCGTATATTGAATTTATAATACATCCCGACGTTTCGAACTCTTTACAGCGTTCGTGGTCAACGGGTAACTGAGGAAAAATTACAAAGTGCAAAAATACCCACATACTAAAATAATGAACAATCATAGACTACAAACTTTAAGGCTGGTTGTACATGCAAAATCGGTTCATAAGGCTAGTTATACACTATAATTATTTTTCAAGTAAAGATATATATATATATACGCGATAAAAATTTTTTTTTACTACTACGTCGGTGGCAAACAAGCATACGGCCCGCCTGATGTTAAGCAGTCTCCGTACCCTATGTACGCCTGCAACTCCAGAGGAGTTACATGCGCGTTGCCGACCCTAACACTCCTCTCCCTCGAGCTCTGGCAACCTTACTCACACCGAACACAACACCATTAGTAGGCTCTAGTGTTATTTGGCTGCGGTTTTCTGTAAGGACGTACCTTCCCAGTTGGGCTCTGCTCTAGATCTGGAATGACATCCGCTGTCCTGTGCCCTACCACACAAAGCGAGATGTCATTCACAGTGCCCATACCTCTCTTTTGAACGTAGTTTAAGGACATACCCGGGTCGGAGGACATACCCGGGTATTATTAATATTTCAGCGAAAATAACCTTCGTAAATATCATAGAGTAACTTATACTAGAGCGACTGTCATAGTAAATTTTGTAACCCCAGTAAATTCACTGCCATCTGTCGACACACTTTAAAACTAAAAATGAAGATTTATAAAAATACGATAGAATGTATTTAAATATAGATAAATGATTTCTTTTATTTGCATTAATTATTTTTATGATTTTAACCCATGTTCTTTCACTGATATGCGTTAAAATTGTTAAATAACAAACGAAACCGTCAACGCCATCTATACGATCAAAACTAATAGCGCCCTCTGAACGAGAATCAAATTTTCTTGATTTTGGAGGCACGTTTTTTCCTTAGACTGTATCCATCTATTACGGAGTTATATCTATCTTTGGTAAATATGTTAGGTTATGTGTCAAACGCTACCAAAATCTATCATATTTGTTAACATTGTTTGCAAGTTCTATTGACGACGACTTTAGTTGCGTTCTTTAATCTAGGGGTGGTTGTATAAAAAAGGGGTTATATCATACATTTATTTACCCAGACACGTACTAAGCAAATCAAGTTAATTAAATTACCTATTGTCCTCTAGCTGAGCAACTCTCCTCGGGCCATCACGGAGACGCAATCACGCACTTTTAGCATGATTTGCGACTAGTCGTTTGCCCACAAATGACCCAATTTATGTGTAATGACAGTTAGCCCTGTCCTTTGTGTGTATTGCTTGCCCTTTGATTATGTAACTTATTTTTAATAGTGGAAGGTCTAGATTTGTTTGAATAAAATAATCTATTAATATGGTCTTCGGTTACCGCGATAGTTACTCATGAAATAAAACCAAGAAAACGGATTATATCGCGTATATTGAATTTATAATACATCCTGACGTTTCGAACCCTTTACAGCGTTCGTGGTCAACGGGCAAATTCGAAAATAATTTATTGTCGAATTTTTGCGAGGACTATTATTTGTATTTAAGTGTGTCACGAAATTAAATAGTTATTAGGGTAACCGCAAATAATTTATTGTTTTTTGTATGATAAAATTCATTTTTGAGTGTTTTCAAATAACAAATTCAATAATATTGTCTTCGGTTACCGCGATAGTTACTCATGAAATAAAACTATGAAAACGGATTATATCGCGTATATTGAATTTATAATACATCCCGACGTTTCGAACTCTTTACAGCGTTCGTGGTCAACGGGTAACTGAGGAAAAATTACAAAGTGCAAAAATACCCACATACTAAAATAATGAACAATCATAGACTACAAACTTTAAGGCTGGTTGTACATGCAAAATCGGTTCATAAGGCTAGTTATACACTATAATTATTTTTCAAGTAAAGATATATATATATATACGCGATAAAAAAGTTTGTTGCCGGTCCCATATTGGGATACCCTCCTACAATTTAGGAGGGAATTAAATCTTCTCGGGTCCGTGGTGTAGGGTTGGAGCCGGCATAGTTTTTTTATCGCGTATATATATATATATCTTTACTTGAAAAATAATTATAGTGTATAACTAGCCTTATGAACCGATTTTGCATGTACAACCAGCCTTAAAGTTTGTAGTCTATGATTGTTCATTATTTTAGTATGTGGGTATTTTTGCACTTTGTAATTTTTCCTCAGTTACCCGTTGACCACGAACGCTGTAAAGAGTTCGAAACGTCGGGATGTATTATAAATTCAATATACGCGATATAATCCGTTTTCATAGTTTTATTTCATGAACAAATTCAATATTTATAATTATAACATACATTAATTAATGTGAGTGAAGTCCCCAATCCGCATTGTAATAACGTGGCTGCCGGTTGCCACGTGCTGTGGGACGTAAGTATACATACCTATATATGATCGTGATGATGAAACTATCATTGTTTATATGATATAAAGTCTAATTTCACGAATTTTCGAATGAATGCCTGCAAGAAACTTGCAATATGATAGATTTTTTGCCGCTATTGTAAATAAAATAAATAAATGCAAACATCCTATCCGTCATTACGCCAGTCGCTGGGGAAAGGAAAGGTGATAAAATTGCAAAGTATAAAATGAATCAAGCTTTATCTTTTACTCAACATTGGACACAATAAAATATTGGAAGAGTCTCCCAAAAGGGTCTTCAAAACGTGTTCAAAACGTCTTCGAAATAATTGATTAATTTAAATATTGTGGCAACTGACAAACCAATCTATGAAAATGTTCCCGAGTAATTACTTCAACAAGAATCCTCTACAGGGCGCTCGAAGTTTCCATTGAAAGAATAATTTACTTATTCAAATCAAAGCCGTCAGTCGAATTTAAAAGTTTTATTCACATCACCAATTCGAAAAAGGGGTTTTTCTTCCCTGCTAGGAGGGATCAAAGTGGCACTTTTCTTCCCTGCTAGGAGGGATCAAAGTGACTCTTTTTTGTTCTAGGACATTATTTTTACATTTTTTTGCACATTATTTTTTTAGCTTAAATAATATTTTCAAACATCATAATTACTTGTATGTGTCACATGGTAGCAAAATTATTTCCATCTTGGGCGTAACACACTTGAATCCCTCACTACGCTCAGGATTCTACTTTAGAACCCCTCGCTACTCTTGGGATTCTATTATAGAATCCTTCGCTTCGTTTAGGATTCAATTGTACGCCCTCGCCGTAAAAATATGTCATTTTGCTCCCTTGTGACGCAATCTACTATTTTTATAGTATGTATACCTATAAGTAATCGAGATCGTTGCTCCTAAGTCATTTAAACTTCACACGGAGACCGTTAGGGCCCTTTTACATTATCCTATAAGTTTCGAATAGCAGCCGTTACCTGGGTCAATTTAATTGTATACTTAATTAAAGGTTTATTTAAATGTCGGGCCATAGTTCATCATTTTCCTTGCGTTTTCCCGGCATTTTTGCCACGGCTCATGGGAGCCTGGGGTCCGCTCGGCAACTAATCCCAGGAATTGGCGTGCGCACTAGCTTTTACGAAAGCGGCTGCCATCTGACCTTCCAACCCAGGGGGTAAACTGGGCCTTATTGAATATAGAATATAGCAAGTAACGTACTCAGAAAGTGACGTACTCAGAGAGATACATACTCAGAAAGTGACATACTCAGAAAGTGACGTACTCCGCCCGAACCTTTTTTGCTCTGTCGATAAATGCGAGGTCACCCGAAACGATATTGTGTAATGTGAAGCGCTCTTACAACTAAATTGAATCTGGAGCGTACATAATTCCATTTTCGAAAACGGTTCTCGAACTATCCACGCGTGACCTGACTGAGGAATTAGGTTGGACATAGAATATGCTAACAGCAAAACTTACCTGTACTGGTGATCTTTATGTGTTTGCAATAAGGTTTACGAATTGTCATTGGACAGATGATCCTTTGTTCAAGGGTAGGAACAAATCAACGTGAAAGCCGGGAATGTTGGTTAGACGAACTTGGCATTGAGGTAACCGATTGAATTGAAACGTAATGGCGCACGACATTCGCAGTCTCCAGTCGCTGGGGACAGATTATGGCGGCCGAGATGAATGCGGTTTGAAAAGCAATCCTTTTAAAGTTGTAGTTCAGAGTCACTCTGCTTTGTTTTTGTTTTTTAAAATGGCGTAAATCATGGCTTAAGTAGTTTTCGTGCATTGCTAGTGTGAGTAATGTTTATCGGTTAAATAGCGCTTTATCAAGGAATAGAAGGAAGTCTAGTCCTGAAGCTAAGACTTCGTCATGAATATTGAGGGTTCAATCAAAACTGGACTTAACTATGAATTTTATGGAAAGACTCCTCTAAGCTCTTGAAAGGGCTCGAGTAGGTACAGAAAACTCAAATCTTTAACTATATATAAGCTACATACAAATATTTGTTACGAATGGATCCTAAAAAATGTTTCTCCATTCTGCCGCTTTAATTCTCGCTGCTCTGAATATATCTGTATTACGTTGTAGTCATTTCCAGCAATTGGATTATTCACTCGCACCTGACGATTGTTGACAGGGCCTCTGTTCTCGCACAGCATAGATAGAATTCGAATTTAATCAGAACCTGGTTTTGTAAGATAAACTCACTCTTGCTCAAACCTAAAAAAATGTGTAAGAGGATTAAAAAAACCTACCTAAGTAGTTTTTTAGTGCAACATAATTCTGATAGTTAAGAGTAGCTTATTTCTAAACGCACAGTGCTATACAATCTAGTGGCAGTAGTGATACAACACAAGCCTTCTTGAATTTACTGTGGGGGCATAGTCAATTTGTGTTAGAATGTCGTATATTATTTATTTTGTATTTATCTGTTAAAAACACGAGTCAAAAAGCAAATGTGTGCCACTACTAGATACTAGTTATTTATATACAACATCCAATGGTAAACTGACGTTATGGTACCTAATTATCTCAATTTGGTTGATTCGAATCCGAGTGACATGAAAATCCGTTGCGATTGGATGTCAGTCGAATGGTTCATCACAGAATTGATATTGCGATTATCGATGCTTTCATTTCCTTCGACACCTGACACCTGTGACGCAGCATTGTGTATGTAAATGGTAAACACAATATTGGAACGGTAGCGCCGAGATTACATCGATTATCCTTTTCGTTAACGTTTCCGCTGGAAAAGGAAAATGGACTTTAAGCTGATTTTACGGTCCGGGTTAACTCACGTATTTTTAGTCACTCGTGCGACATGTTTCTGAGGGCGTAGGTCTCACTCACACTACACTAACGTGCATAAGCACTTTTTTTGTTTTTTATTTTAGGAAGCAAACGAGCCGCCTGATGGGAAGTAGTCATCGCCGCCCATGGACATAATAAGCAACATCAGAGGAGCCACTTATGCGTTGCCAACCTTTGAGAACCCTATATACCTGCTTCTTGAAGAACCCCCTGTCATAGCGCAAGGGAAACACCTCAGAAGGTAGCTCATTCCACAACTTGCACGTTCTGGGCAAAAACGTGAATAATTTATAAAACGTCTAAAATGGCGCCATTTATCATAATAAATATAGCCATTTTGTGAAAAAGTGCAATATGAGAGAGAGAGAGAGAGGAGGAGAAAGGGCACCGTCAAGGGGGAAACTACAGCCATGGGCTACCTGGTTAATTGGTTTAGCTTTTATTGCACTAAGGAAAAAAAACCTGGCACAAGAGGATTCCTCAAGAATTTACTCTTAGTCAATCTGGCGAAGCATTTATTTACGTAAAAATCAGGCCTGTTTATATTTTTATTATATTATATAGTAGTTTCTATTAGTAGTGTTCATTTGCTCCGACTGACAATGTCTTCCTAAACTTTATAATTTAGAAATAAATAGGTACTCCGTTTCAATATACGAATTTGAATTGCCTAATATATTTAAAGCTAAGAATGAGAATGTTATTAAAATGCTCAACATTATTTTTAAGCAATTTTTATACAGAGATGACTATACATTCTTTGTTCATATTTCACCAGCAATTTGGATGTTTTTGTTACACCCACTTGTTTTATTTTTATTATTAGACAAAGGCTTAAGTTACGCTTTTGTTTTTGTTCGGTATGTGACCCCGCTATAGCTACATGTATGCATATACAACAGTTTTGGTCAAACAATAGCAATACTTGTACTTTGCAGGTCACTATCCTCTGTTATGTAATGAAAAATACACCTCATGTTGCTCGAGAGCATTATGCTGTTACCTTTATACGATTAGGTTCCTAACAGGGATGTTGCGGATGCCGGTTTTTTTGACATCCGCGGAAGCGGATGCAGATGCGGATTTTTAAAGGCTCACATCTGCGGATGTGGAAGCGGATGTCGAGATTAGGCACATAAAAAACGTCAAATATTACACTTTAGTAATTTTTATTTAAAAAAAAACGAAACTTAGTATTTAAACAAGAATATAGGTGCAGTATCGCATTACTATACTAAAGTCTAATTAAAACAAACTTTTCACTTCTCGTCGCTGTCCGTTATAGGCTAGTGCTCGATCGACAAATCACAAAAACGAAACGAGATTCCTATAGGCTAATGACGAAATTACCTAGCAGTTACGCCGCCGCTAAGACGTTCCTGTCCCTACCTGTTCCACATCCGCATTAAGCTCCGCATCGATTTTATGCGGATGCGGATACGGATGCGGATGTTGAAAATAATGCGGAAGTTCCGCGGTTGCGGGTGCGGATGCGAATATTCGCAACATCTACCTGGTTCCTATTATTAAAATTTATATTTCATCGTGGCCTTCGCCTTTAGCTTGGTCGGCTAAATACTCGCATAGGACGCGGACGTCTTTAAAAACCCCATTATATACCTAGTCGGCTCATAAGTTCTGTCACTGGCCTTTAAAATTTAAATTTGGAACTCCTAAAACAAAAACCGTTCTGCATTTGAATTTCGAATCTTTATTAAATATTTGAGTAGTATAATTTTGCAATTTTCTGTTTTCTTCAACATGGAGTGGACGCTTAAAGATAGCCGTACCGCAATAATTGCACTATATCGTTGTGGTCACTCGCCGACTAAAATTTTTAAGCTACTTGAAAATTTAAAATTCTCTCTAAGATTTGTGTATCGTACCATAGAAAGATACAGTGAGGTCTCTAGTTTAAATGACAAGAAAAGAAGCGGTCGTCCGCGTACAGCTAGGACTCCAGCGGTTGTACAAGCAATTAGGGCACGCATTGCCAGAAATCCCGCTAGGAAACAAAAAGTTATGGCCCTCCAGATGGGTTTGAGCAAAAACACGGTGAAAAGAGTGCTTAATCAAGACCTGAGACTTCGTGCTTATAAACGAAAAACTGGCCATCTTCTCAATGGTCGGCTTAAAGCTTTAAGGCTTAAAAGATCTAAAGTTTTATTGAAGAAGTACGCTAAAAATAAGCACCGTTGTATACTGTTTTCGGACGAGAAAATTTTTGACATAGAAGAAAACTGTAATAAACAAAATGATAGAGTGTACGCTCGCAATAGTAAAGAAGCGTCTAATAGCATTCCCCGTATTCAAAGAGGTCATCACCCTTCATCTGTGATGGTTTGGCTGGGAGTTTCTTATGCGGGCGTCACTAGTATGCATTTTTGTGAGAAAGGAGTAAAAACTAGTGCCAAAGTGTACCAAGACACGGTGTTGACTAATATTGTGAAACCACTATCCCATACGATGTTTCTAAACCAGCATTGGGTTTTCCAGCAGGACTCTGCTCCAGCCCATAAGGCAAAGTCTACACAAGCCTGGCTCGCCTCCAATAAAATCGACTTTATACGGCATGAAGATTGACCCTCCTCTAGCCCAGATCTTAATCCTTTAGACTATAAAATATGGCAGTATTTAGAGGAAAAGGTGTGCTCAAAACCTCATGCAAATCTAGACTCGCTGAAAAAATCTCTTGCTACGGCAGTGGCCAATATCGACATGAAAGTGGTGCGTGAATCCATTGATGACTGGCCACGAAGACTTCAAGCCTGTGTAGATAATTATGGCGGTCATTTTGAATAAATGTTATACATTTAGATTCTCTAGTTTATAAGCTTTCAAACGCTGTACAAATTATACGGAATAAACTTAAACTTTTGATTTTATTTGATACTATGTATATGACAGAACTTATGAGCCGACTAGGTAAAATATTAGTTACAAGATAGGTGTAAAACGGCAACATTGATGTCTTGACTGAGGTGCCTGGAGACAGAGACGCCTCCATTCTTCTTCTTCCTCGTTCCCTCATTGTTGAGGATATTGACCACTGTAATTTATATCCATTTTGTGCGGTTATAAGCCACGAGGACTGACCATCTCATAAGTGCTCCACTTCGAGCACGTTTGCCATTCATTCGCCCCAAAATTATATGATGAAAATTCTTGATTAGATCATTGAGGACAACGAGGATTAATCAGGTGTTTTGTTCCAGCCACCTTCGGAGGGCGAGCTGGCGGCGCCGGTTGGGGTGCTAAGTCGCATGCATCGTCTGAGAAACTTGAAAACGGGAACAAAGGTGAGTCAGCAAGGGCGGTATTCTTCCTGATAATAAAGTTTTTAACCCGATGGTCTCATCGGAATATTAAGCTGGTGATCGCCGGCATCATAATAAGATGAGCACATTTCGTGTGTTTTCTTAATTCGTGTTTTATTTTCTCTTATAGGCATGTGCTTACGAGTACAGATGTAGTGCATAATTGTTTTCCATCGTATTTTCTCGGAAACGTTCGTATTTGTCATGCTAGTTCAGTGAATGTCAGTACTTTTGTACTGAGACTGACTGCAACAGCAAGACACGTTCGTAAGTTTTCGTGAAAATACGATGGAAAACAATTATGCACTACATCTGTAAAGTTCGATTTTGAATGAAGTTGACCTTCCATTTTCGGGTTAAAGGCTCAGAATAAAATAATGAACCATTATAGTTTTGCCATGTGATTTTCGGTCTGTCTTACATACTTAATTTACAATGGCAAGTACGCCATGTTTGCGGAGGCTCGAACCGATGGCTTTGTAGCAATTATACGCAAGAAAGCAACCTCATTACTGCGCAGAACCAGGGATAGCACAAACAGCATTCTAAGGATGATTGCTGATCAAGTTTGTTGTCCAATAATGATAACCTTAATTAAATTAATTAAATCTAATATAACTTTTAAGTATTAACATAGTTTTTAAGCCTTATAATATGTAATACTAACACAATGGGATCATGTTATCTTGAAAATAAATAATTGAATTGAATTGAATTCAAAAATTAAACTGGAAACTACTACCTACAATTTAAAAAGCCTGCTTTATTATCCAAGGGGAAGTAGAGTCATACCTAAATAATTTATATACTTAGGTACTTTTATTTAGGTAGCGTCTTTACTTTCAATAGTTATTCAACAAAAGGGGGGTTCTTTTATTGTGCAAAATATGACTTTGTCATGAAGATAGGCGTCTAGCCACGAGTGAAATCACAGTGAAATGCTTGCTCCGAATTTCGGCTTTCCTACCCTACCTTATATACTTTTTTTTGCAATTGTATTGGAAAATAAGCTTTAAGCTGTCGATCTAAAGTACTTTTATCAAAAACATGGTTATGTTAGATACACGTTCGTGAAAATAATGGGAGTTCTGGCTTGAGCGATATGGCTCTAAAGATTTATGCCTGACATCTGTAGGTACCTTGGAGGATATATTTATAACTAAATGGAAACGCGTTGTCTGTAATTTTCTGTGCAAAAAAGTCTGCCAATTTTTGCGGGGGGGGGGGCACGTCAATTGTTAATGGCTACTCCGTTTGGTTATATCCTCTAAGGTAGGTACAGTCAAGTTTAAAAATATGAGTGCGCGCATCATACTCAAAAATATGTCCCATAGCTCTTAGGGGTCAATGTCAAGAAAATGTGACATGTTGTAACAAGGGGGAGGGGGGAATCACAAACTTTGTGCTGACCTCACATTAACTAATTTAAATTATTTTATTCGCTGTACAGTAAAATAACAATTTTTTTTGGAACGATAATCATTTTTAATCGTTTAATTGTCTTTCCTAATCTGTTCTGGGTTATAAAATTACTAATTATTTCTTTTGTCAAGTCGAATTAAGTGTTAATAAAAATATTATTAACACTTAATTCGATTTGCCGATTTCATTGAAAAAATGTGACCAGGGGCCCTATTCGAGATGCACAACTGTCAGTTTCGGCTTCAACATCAGTTCAACAGTGGAATGAATCATTTGTTCATCAACTGTGGAAAGTATCATTTGGTTGTACACCAAAACTCATTCATTGAAAAAATTATGCAACAAAAATCAACTTTGTTTTCTTACTACTATACGGTTTAAAATGGCTCTGAACTCTGCGTGGTTCGGTTTGGTTTCGTTGTCACCTAACTGTGGATTGCTAATGTCAAATTTACCTATTTGACAACACACGATTTCTTCCATTCAACTGAAGTTCAACACGAAACGTCACTTAACGCATGTCGAATACCGCTCCAGGGGTGTGAAGTAATTAATGGATGAACCCTTATGTCAGGTACCTATCAAGGTTCTTATTAAAAAGTTAGGCATTCGCTCGGATCGAGACTGTAAAACGGTGTTTCTGTAATGGATTGCACTTTTAACTTATGTTTTTGGAGTAATTAATAATATTACTAAGTGGGTTATATATAATATAGTATTCGGTGCAATTTTATGATGAATTGAAAGCAATTTGCCATGATTATCTACGAATTGACTGGCATTGTGTTTAAAAATTAATGGCACCGTTAAGTAAGTTTATTCGGGTCTGTATACAGACCAATGATGTCATATTTGGTTGAATTTGTTATTGTACAGGGAATTTTACTACTCTGACATTTTTAAAGTCATGTATTGTAAGAAAACTAAATAATTTGAACTAAAAAAACTTTATATAAATCGCATATTTTTTAGGTTTAACGCATTGAACAATTTCAAACAGTAATTCGTGATTGAAAACGAAACGAAATGAAATGAAACGAAACGAAATTTCCTTTCCCGCAGATGAAAATACTGACTTAGATGTTTTCTCTTGATCATTTTCCGCGAATAAATTACTTCCGGTCATTCTGCGAAAATATTACTTCCGATACAGCTGCTTTTTTAGGGTTCCGTACCTCATTCGGAAAAAAAAAACGGAACCCTTATAGGATCACTCGTGTGTCTGTCTATCTGTCCGTAGGGCTTGTTGTGAGAATAAATTTTTGTTTATAATTTTAGAATAAATCGTTTTTAAGTTATTTAAGAAAAAGGCAAAAATTAAACGTTACGAGCTCGATTTATTAAAATAAATACTGATATAATACTTACAGACTAAAATATTAAAAAACAAGTGCGAGTCGGACTCGAGCACGAAGGGTTCCGTACCATACCGTAATATCGAGAAAAAAACGGCATAAAAATCACGTTCGTTGTATGGGAGCCCCACTTAAATATGTATTTTATTCTGTTTTTGGTATTTTTTGTTATAGCGGCAACAGGAATACATCATCTGTGAAAATTTCTTCTGTCTAGCTATCACGGTTCACGAGATACAGCCTGGTGAGTTGGTGACAGACAGACGGACAGTGGAATTGAAGTAATAGGGTCCCGATTTTACCCTTTGGGTATGGAACCCTAAAAATGAAATTATAACAGCAAAACTTCCGTGAGCCACAGATATGTTAAATAATATTAAAACGGGTCACTTACGTATTTTAAAACGAAAAACGCTCGACATGTTTCACTCCGTACCGAAAAGTCGTGCTGTTTTAATATATATAAAAAATTAAGAGGTTTAGACCAAATGACTCTATTGGCCTCTGCAAACGTCCCCGAAAAACGCATGCGATTTGAAATACATTGCGGCATTTGATCGATCGATTGAATTTGTTGCTCCCACATACCAGGCAATTATCTAAAATCGCGTGCAATTTGTTGCACTGTCCGTACAAGCTTTATGCTAATGTTTTTCAATTAATATATTTGTTGCAGCCTCAAACCCTATTCAACGACAAGGGCAAATATCCAACCCTTACCCGGATGTCATACTGCCAGTGCCGCCTGCCTCGCGTCTTCACCAGCGTGTTCGACCGCTTCGGCTGGACACATGTTGCATTGCTGCTCGACAAGTCTGATCTGTTCTCACTTACCGTGGGTAAGCGGTAATGTATATCGCGGTAGTTCATATACTCAACCTTCACATGGGTGCCAGTGCTGCCTGCCTCGCGTCTTCACCTGTGTTCGACTACTTCGGCTGGACACTCATTGCATTGCTACTAGACAAGTCGGTCTTGTTCTCACTTACCGCGGGTAAACGGTAATGTACATCGCGCTAGTTAATATATCCGATCCTCATAAGGATGTCATACTGTCGGTACAGAGGGCCTAGCCAAGATGCCAATCGTCTCTCTATCACTTGCATATTAATGCGACAGAGAGACATTAGCGGTTCGTTCGCTGCGGTGCAAACGATTGGCATTTTGGCTAGGCCCCCAGGTTACCTCGCGTTTTCACCCGGGTGTTCGACCACTTCGGCTGGACGAACGTTGCATTGCTGATCGATAAGTCTGATCTATTCTCTCTAACCGTAAACATCTCATAGGAAACATCGAGATGTGGTCGGCTGAAATGCAGTACAATCTATGTATATGTATACATTCATTCTCCTAGAAGAAAATGGCTAAGGATTCTATAAATTCCCTAATATACAGGTTGGCTAAAAAACAGGTGCATTCCCGTTGCTAGGGAGGTTTTTCGGATTATACTGAGAAACTTTTACTATGGAACCAACCCCGAAATCGCGGAAAAAAATTTGGCTGTTTCATATTTACATTTTGGCTGGTCCATTTTCTATCGGACGGTACATTTTTTTCCCGATTTCGTGGTTGGTCCCATAGTAAAAGTTGCTCAGTATAATCCCAAAACCTCTCTGGCAACGGGAATGCACTTATTTTTTAGCCATCCTGAATAAACTGTGAAATGTATGAATGTCACGGATACAGGGATATCGGGATTATCCTTTACGGCAAGGTTAACGCGTATGTGATTCATAAAGCCTTAGTTTCTCTTTCCTTACTGTTTCGAAAGCATAAAGGGCATAAGTGTAGGAAGATTGCATTATACCGAAAGCGTTTTGTTTTAACGTTATATACCTAAGTATACGAGGTAATACGAATGCAGTGGCGGATAAAATTGAAACAAAGAATGTAGAGAGAACGTGTGTGAAGACTGTGAAGCAATTGATCATAAAGATTGTATAAAGTACTACTGTGGATTTAAAATGATGCTCTATTTATGCTTACGGTCGACAACATACCGGTCGGTATGTAGGCGTTTTATGACTTAAAAGGTCCTTTTATTTACCTATTATACTAATCTTTTGGTAGGAGGATGTTTTAAGTAGTCCCACCATCACCACTCCACTATACATCAATTAAAAACTAAAAAAAAAGTGACGGTGACTTTTTACTTAGATTATAATATATCATATAGGTAGGTAAGGTATCTAGAGTTAAACCAAGAAAAGTCTGCAACTATTTTGATAGCATACGCAGTGTAAGTGTTATTTATACGTCATAATTTCATAGCAGTTTGACGTTTAAAATAACACTTGCACTGCGTATGCTATCAAAATTGTTGCAGACTTTTCTTGATCTAACTCTATTAAATTTCATGTATAGTTATTATATAACTATTTTTTCAGTAGATATAAATAAACATTTAGTTTTAGATACTTTAAGCGTCTCGGAGAAATTTGGTATTGTATTTGTACTTATAATAACGATATTATATACTGAAATAGCCGTATTAAAAGCAGAAACATTCACTATTTACGATAATAGAAATTTGGTATTGTATTTTGTACTTCCAATAACGATACCTACACTGAAATAGCCGTATTGAAAGTAGAAACGTTCACTATTTACGACAATGGTTTATCGCTGTTATTCGCATTGTCTACAGAGTTCATTGTCTCAAGGGAATGAGTTAAATAGTGGTCTAGAAACCTGTAAATACTTAAGCTTAGTAATAAATTAAAAGTGGAAAAATTCACTGTCTTAAAAACAAATACTTTACGTAATGACTCGTAAACTTATTTACTTAGCTTTTTTTATTTTTTGTTGCCAATCAATCCAGTTTCATGTAAGGATACTGATGAGGACCGAATGTGTAGGTATATGGAACATTGAACCAAATCATACTAATATTATAAAAGAGTCTGTCTGTTACAATCGTCGATAGAAAACGACAATCGAAACTCAAATTATGTATGAAAATAGTCACGTGACTTTTCGTAGCATATCTGTCATTTCTATACAGTTTTTCGCATGGAGACTATATAAAGGAGCCAAATCTCTATGTATGAAAAGTGTCCATCAAAAAACAGTAATTAGGCGGCGCCACCTTACACCGAAATACTACCAAAAACAACCTACGTAATTTGGTCGGGTTATTTGTTGTCTTATATGGTTCATGTTATACTCATGTCCCAGAGCCTAACTAGCGCCACCGGAGAGATTAGGAACTATTATTTAAAGCTGAAAGCGGTCACTTTTGCTACAATTCTGCCATAAGAGATTGGCATCCTATAGTTTTTCGCTTGGCAATTGTTTATGTACCATTGCCATTTTGTCTAGGCCCCCCGATGGTTAGGACTTAAATCGCCCGCGTTCGCGTAAGAAATGAGAATTATAAAGTATATTGGGATAATGCGTCCTCTGAGCCTTTTTGTTAGATCTAGATGAATCTAGTCCTTATCCTGTCTAGCCTAGGGATTTAGGTAATATGGAGCGATTTGTCAATATATATGCGGGATAGTACCTATTGGATGAGTTTGTAAATAGTTTATTGTTACGTTTGCAGATTTGGTTTACAAATCGGTCGTGTTTTTTCGACGAGAATAATAATAAAAAATATAATAATAATAAAAATGTTTATTGAGTTCGCACAAACAAACGTAATTATAACTGGGCAGGTGCCTCTTTTTAAGCGTACAATGGCACTTGTGTCAAGAGACACCGCTCTCCCGTAGGTGGTAACAGAATTTATATAAAAGCAATAGCTGTGGCTTAAAACTAATGTTTCTTCAAAATAACTAAAAATAGAAAGATCTAAGATATAAGACATAGATTTAAGCTAGTTATTAATTTCGTTTACGTAGTACCACTGTATATATCTTGTATGTAAATAAAGGTTTAGTGTTTTAAAATAGAAAGAAATTAAGTATATAAAGCTAATTTTAACAAAAATCTGTTCTTAATAAGTACCTAAGCCTTTTTCTTTTTATGTAAGGTACAATGAGGTGGACTACAATTTTAATAAAGTTTAAATAAAGTTGTTGAATAAAGAATGAGAATTATTTTCGGGGATATTATCTAGGAAAATTGAGTAAGTACTTATGATAAATTCCCCATGATTTTTAAATATCTGATTATACTTATAGGTCCTGTTACAAATTACAAAATGCAAAAGGCAGTTATTTTTAACTTATTTTACATAATATAAAAATGTAAATAGAAAGATTAAATTTTTAAAAGGTAAATATGTCATATTCTAAAAGTTAATTTATTTTGTATGTAGATAAATACAACACATTTTACATAATAACAAAATTCAGGTAGAGAAAATAAACTATAAAGGTAAAAATAAAATAAAACAATTACAAATATTATATACAGGAGGCTAAAAAATAAGTGCATTCCCGTTGCCAGGGAGGTCTTGGGATTATACTGTACTGAGCAACTTCTACCATGGGACCATCCCCGAAATCGCGAAAAAAAATTTCCTGTTTCATACATTTTGGCTGGTCCATTTTCTATGAGAGGGTACTTTTTTTTTCGCGATTTCGTGGTTGGTCCCATAGTAAAAGTTGCTCAGTATAATCCCAATCCCTGGCAACCACCAGCCACCTTGTATATTACCTTAGTCTTCAACAACTTACAGAAAAGTTTATCATTCATATAGGTAAAAGCCTGGAATGGGGTCTTCGCAAGGAGGGCGTGCTGAAGGCGGTACGGGAGCTGGACGGCAACGAGCAGGAGCGTCAGCGAGAGCTCTGCGAAGCCCTGCTGCGAGATGTCAGCATGTACGCGAGAGGTAACATCCTGTATACTTGTTTGTTATACAGAGGACCTGGAATGGGGTCTTCGCAAGGAGGGGTGCTGAAGACGGTACGGGAGCTGGACGGCTACGAGCAGGAGCGCCAGCGGGAGCTCTGCAAAGCCCTGTTGCGAGATGTCAGCATGTACGCGAGAGGTAACATCCTGTATACTTGTTTATTATACAGGAAAAAGCCTGGAATGGGGTCTTCGCAAGGAGGGCGTGCTGAAGGCGGTACGGGAGCTGGATGGCAACTTAAGACAATAACACTTGGAGATAAATGTGGAGAAAATCGTCTATCAGGTAATACCGACCGCGTACAAACTTTTTCGTCGCTTCTAACTCTTGCGTTTGTAAATATACTCCTTTTACAGATATGCTTTGGTGTCTGGGCGAAGTAGGTACGTATACAAATATGAGACTTCTTGCCCTATGACGGTCTTCCCAACCAAAAATTTAATATGGCGATCTTCTCCACATTGACTAAGGTCAATGTAGTAATAAGTAGGTAAGCCTACTAATTACAAATTGCAACACTCTTAACTGACCAGCGTTGGACCTTATGCCCCTGCAATAAGGTTAACGAACTGTCAGCAAACAGTGAACGATAATATTTACATGAATTTATTAATTGTTCTTCATCGCTAATGAGACAGTACACGCCTTCATTACATAAAATAAACACATTGCAATTAGCTTTACTAATAATATACGTCAAACATGTATCTAATCTACCCTTACTATGACTTTTCACCGGCTGTGTTAAAGATAAAGATAGTTTAGATTATTCATCAAGTAGGCATATTACATTGCGCTTTATGAACGTCAAATAAAGCTACGCCGGCTCTAACCCTACACCTATGACCCGAGAAGATTTAAATCCCCCCTCAATTGGAGGAGGGTATCCCAATTTGGGACCGGCAAGAAACTCGGCGGAACACATCTTTTCAAAATATTACATCTTTTAACATGCACTACGAGCTACGAGTGAATAAGAAAAAAACACTTTAAATTACTATAGAATTCATGCAATTACATACAGTACGTATAATAGGTACTTGGCCTTTCAAAGCTGGTAGAAAACTACTCGCAACTCAGCTGGTTTCAATGCCAAGTGCACTTGTTAGAAGTTGATTTAATACGAGTGCTGCCAGGAGGCCGATTTTAGGGGCCGATTTTTGAATTTCGAGTGCTCGATTTCGTGTGGCTCCATTCAATACTATCTCCACTACTAGGAATTTACATTCTACTACTAGATTTCCAATTTCAATCGCTCGTATTTCTAAAATAGCATTTTGCCGTTTTTCACAGATTGTCGTGTGACGAAATCAAGCGCTCGAAAATAAAAAATCGGCCCCCTGATTTAACGATGGGGTTGGCCGGGGGTCTCTATTGTTTGTCATAATTATTGAAAGTCATAATGTAATGATTGTCATATTATTATTAGTCATAATTTGGTCTTTCTCAGAAACGCGTAACTTTTCAGGATTGCCATAAAACAAACCTAACCTAACCTATCTATAGGATAACCCGAGGAAAATCCTGAAAAGTTAACGGTTTCGGAATTATGACTAATGATAATATGACAATCATTACATTATGACTTTCAATAAATATGTCAAACAAAGGGACCCCGGTTGGCCGGTCGAATAATTTATAGACCGGGCCACCATAGGTTTTAACGTCAATCCTACGTCGGGTTGTAGTGTCAATGACATGTTTTTAGGGTTCCATACCCAAAGCGTAGAATATAAACGGGACCCTATTTCTAAGACTCCTCTGTCCATCTGTTCGTCTGTCGCCAGGCTGTATCTTATGAACCGTGATAGCTAGACAGTTGAAATTTTCACAGATTGTGTGTTTTTGCCGCTAACAACAAATACTAAAAAGTAAGGAACTCCCGACTCGCACTTGTCTGGTTTTTTATTATTATTTTATGGCCTGAATGCTAGCTTAATCCAAATCCAAAAAAAAACACCAAAGCCAAATCTCATAAAACAAAACTAGAAACAGATAAAACATATGCTGGCGCCATCTATAAAAACTTTTGACAGTTGCCAACCCCATTTGATAAGGTTTTCATTTGATATTGATATGACCTAGCGTGAGCCGCTAATGCTGATTGGTCCTGACGACATGCAACCAGAAGTCCCTTATTATGCTAACGCGCTGGCCACGACATTGCGCGACTAGCTTACGCTAAGGCGACAACCATAGGTGGGAACGAAAGGTCCGACCGCTGTGCCTCTTTCCAACCTATGGTTGTCGTCTTAGCCTAAGCTACTCGCGCAATGTCGTGGCATTGTCACATTTACGTACGAATTTACAAGTGCGACAGAGAGGGCACCCCTCGAACGTGGTTCGTGGTAGGCCCTCTGATAACACCACTGGAAGTCGTATCAAAATACGATGAAAACCTTGTCAAGTTGTTAAAATCGAATCAGCCTTCTGAGTTCTGTACGAACAGTGTAGGTATTCCTTTATTTCTGCACTAGACAAGTAAAGTGCAACTTTACCGTTCAGGATCAAAGTGGAAAGTGAATTTAGTTGGAGATTGTTGGGCTAAATATTCGAATACAGTAAAACTCTCTTAAGGGGGGGCGTAAAGCCAGGAAATTAAAAGGAAGCAAAAGATATGGAGCGCCGAAAACTTGCGACGGAAGATAGAAGATGGTCGTCGTGGGTCGTGGGTTTTTACCTTTTATCTAAATTTATACTTATTTATGTTGAAAATTATGCACTAGCTTTTTTATACTAAAATTATACTTATTAAATCACATTTAGAAACGGGTCTATCGCGAATTTATTTTGTTACCTTTTGAAATCAAGAAGCACCCCAGAAATTTTAATAGGGAAGATGGTTTTAACTTATCGGCAACTTGGGGACCAGTGATCCAGAAGTTAAAGCCAAGGGATCTATCTTCGGATGTGTGCGCGGATGTTGTGAGTGTTGTGTGTCGGACTATTGACAATAATTAACTTTTATGTGTAGTGGGTGGTTTGAAAATGTGATGTCTACCTCGAACTTTAAATGCACTTTTCGTGGGGTAGTCACACAAATCTCTGTTTTGACATTTTGCTGGGACGTCAGTTAGCCGCGACCACGACCAGTGAAACCTGTGTCGAAACGTCGGTAAATAAAGGTAACAAAATAAATTCGCGATAGACCCGTTTCTAAATGTGATTTAATATGTGTTTAAACCGCGAAAGTTTTAAATGTTAAAATTATACTGCTAGCTATGGTATAAGCCGGGTAACGATATATTAATCATGGTAACTCCAGGTTTAACCGGTTATCCCCGGGTTAGTGAATTGTGCAGTGAAGTGAAGTAACCGTATTTGAAGTAACGGAAATACAATTATAATCCTCCTTTTGCTTCGCCGTAGTCAGGTAAATAAAAGACGCTTAAATAACTCTCGAATTCGATCTAGGTATACCCAAAATTAATTTAGCTTTGTGCGAATTACCCTATAATAATTCTTCTGGGGCGTTTCAATTCGAAGCGCTGCGTTAAAAGTTCAAAGGGAAAATAAATGGAAGTGTTCAGTGGTTTGTGTTTAATAGACGGATTAACAGACGCATGGTTGGAAATGGGGTTATGTAGGTAGTTTTATTACACGCTTTTACTTAGGCGCGTTTATCGAACGAGCGAAGCGAAGTGAAGTTCTTACATTCAACTTGGAACACACGGCTGGCTAGGGGCACGTCCCGGCATTTCGATGTTTTTAAGTTGAACTATCAGAGGATAGTTTGATGGACAATAACTTAAGTAAATTTGTTCTAACTTAAATGAAATTGGGTAAACGTGTAGTTGAGGGCATTATATTTTACTCATTAAATTATGAGCAGGCTCGATCAAGGGGTTATAGAGCTAGAAGAGGCTAGAAGGCCAAAGCTAATTGTGAGGGGTCTTGCTATTTTGGTCATCTTATTTGCAAGATCTATTCAGTCAAGGGCTCCACAGATCTTGCAATAAATCGCACGCGCTTTTCAATCCATTGCCGACTACGTAGGTACATTAAATTTATCTATATTTTTGGTGAACCGCGAGTTCTCAGTTCGGGGCGAACTACTAGTTATTAAGTGACTTTAAAATAAGGAGGTTCTCAATTCCTAAGGATCTTAGTAGTTTTTACTTACTTACTTACTCCATTAGATTAGAGACCTAAAATTAGATTTGGCCTCCGACATAAGCCATAATATTTGTGCGAGGGAGATATATAGATAGTAAATTACGTAGACATTGGCGTATATGTCAGTGTTGACACTGTCAGTGACTCATGGTACGGGTACTTTCATTCTTTCAAGATGGCCAATCCAACGGAGTACGAGTATGTGAGCTTTAGTTTCCCATATGATGCAAGTTATTTTTGATAAAAGTAATTTTGTTAACATTATACAATAGGGTATTCCACAAATTTTTATTAATGATATCAGTCGATCAGGTTTGTTTTGAGGATCTCTATGGGACCCATTGTTTTAAAGCAATACAAAAGTCACAAACGATGGTCAAAGTCTGGCACCCGCACTTTACTGACGAAACGCTTCTAACAAATTGGCATTACATCGTGACGTCAGCTGGTAACGTCGCTATTGCTTAGAAGCCGTGTACAAAACAAGGAAATTGCGATTTTGTCGGTGAAATACTGCTATTATGTTTATTGGTGGTACCATTGGTACCATTTTTTTTTCCTATTTGGAAGTTTTTTTTTTTAAACGTATTTATTTATTATTCCCATATAGTTTTTAAGTTTCCAATTTATTGTGATAAATTGCTCATTTTCTATCTATTTAACTAGATTTAGTTATAAAATTCAACATATGGAAACAACCCTATTCTTTATTTGTTCATAGTGGTGATCCTGAGTGTGCGCGGGCCACTGGTGCGCGAGTTCCTGCTCGCTGCGCACGCGCTGGGCATGACACGGGGCGACTGGGCTTTCCTCGACGTGGAGATATTTCAGGTGACATACTTTTTTGATTCTTTGTATATTTAAATTATATTTTGTACCCATAACCCTACATATACAGTCAGTAATACTATTCGCTTAGCATCTTTGCATACAAACTTGTATGCAGGGAGGTCACTTTTCTCTGCAGTTGACTGTATACAAACGCTACTTATGATGGTGACCGTTCATTTAAGAGTAGTTGGACTTAAGTTCTTTACCGTTATCCGTCCCTAGGACTCTCTTGCCTCAATCTTGTTTGTTTTTAGATTAATTGTCTTGCAATCCGTACGGACAGCATTCACTAGATAACCAAGCAACTTTAGCACTTGTTGGTATAGGAATAAGACTGGATTTAGAGGGCTGCATAAAGCCTAGGTCACACAAATTAACGTAAGACCTTGCAAGTCGGTGAATTAATGCGAGACTGCATCTCGGAAACTCACGTTTGTTGTTCGAATGTGAGGGAGGTGATTAGATTAGACTTGTGGGCTTGAAATATACAGACCTAGCTAATCCGGAACAGAAAATCAAGAGTATCATGATAACGCTTGGAAAATGGCTTAAGCTAACGGGATTATTTTAAACTCTAACTAGGAAACAAATCAAATTATTTTATGAAATATTTTTTGAATTGTTTTTTTTTAAGTAGTCACACTACTATATATAAATTATAAACAGAAATAGATAATATTACACAAAAGACAAAGTAACCAAGCCCACCGGCGGCCGAGGCGGGAATCGAACCCGCGTCTTCAGCTTACGCGGCTAACGTCCTGGACTGGACCTCTAGACCGGCCGAGACAGGCCGGGGGTGGTTGAACTATAGATTCTAAAGACTTATTATAACAAACTCGAAAACTTTTGTAAGATTTGAGAACTTTGTAGGTACCCAAATATCAGGCAGATGTTTAAAATTCGAATGCCGGGCCAAATAATCCTTTGTGTGTGTGTGTGTAGAGTCAAAGGCATATTACTTATTGGCTTTTCTCAAATATTCTTCATTCGAGATAACAAAGACCGAAAAGTTGAGCCAGTATTTGGTGAGATATGTTTTGTATATCTATAGGGTTTTAAATTCATTCACTTATTTCAATCCTCTTGCCGATGAGCAAATATTTTTCAGGCGTTTTTGGTGAAATAAAATCTACACTTACAATAAAACAGTGGAGAGACGAAATTTATTTTTGTGGGCTATTAGATTTTTTATTTGTTAATTATTTGTACTCGAACTCCGCCAATATTTCTTTTTCTACATTTTTGAGGACCAAATACCACGCACATATGATCTGCCTATTAAATTCGTTTATCAGATGATGATACAAGGCTGTAGCGCGTCAGTTGACGTCTTTGGCGGTCAAAGATTTAACGTTTAAATGTTCATACGATTGTATTTCTCAGGGTGGTTACTGGGACGAAACTGGCTGGGCAGCGGGGGACGACCGTGACGCTGCCGCTCGCGCCGCATACGAAGCATTACTACGAGTGTCATTGAAGTTACCGACGGGCGACCGCTTCGACGAGTTCGCGGATGCCGTCAGAGCAAGGGCCAAAATGCACTATAACTACACCTTCTCGGACGGGGAGGAGGTATGTGCACAGAATAACTAATAGTACTACCGTACAGAAAATTCATTCCTTCACAAAAGCCAGATTTAGGTACAAAATTATATCTACACTCGCCGCCTGCAAGCAAAATTGAAACTTATAACCGCGCACGAACCGTGAATCTTCTTTGCGCGCCGCAGTTTTATGACCGAGCTGCGAGTGTCGGCACGGGGTTGTCACTTGACAAGTTTTTGTACCTATACCTACTAATTTATTATTTTTAAGATAAATATGTAGGAATTACAAACGTAAACATAAAATTTTTAGCCGTAGATAGTATGTCTGATTCTCACGGAAGTAGGTATGCTACAGAAGTACTTATTCCTTTGAAAATATGTCGGTCAATGTAGTCCGGAATTTAAAAAAAATGTTTTTTCTGCTTCCTTGTTCTTCCGTTTATTCAGACATCCGTAAACAGAACATTATCTTTTATACAAATTAGATCGCGATTTAGGTTTCGAAGCCATTGCGTATTTTTTCAATTTTGCGCGAGCGGCAGCCCACTGCCATACACCTGCCCGGGCGGTGCGCCGGCCAAATATACCTAAACTGCGCAGTGACACCCCCCTGGTATGTGTACAATAACATTGTAACAGAAGGTATTCAGAAGGGAACATGCTGGTGCAACCTACGAAGCATTACTACGAGTATCGCTGGAGTTACCAACGGGCGACCGTTTTGACGAGTTCGCGGATGCCGTCAGGGCGAGGGCCAAAATGCACTATAACTACACCTTCTCGGATGGCGATGAGGTCAAAAGAGTTGACACAAGATAGTCGGCAGCGGACCTTACGAGGCATCACTACGAGTATCTCTAAAGTTACCAACGAGCGATTGCTTTGATGAGTTTGCGGACGCCGTTACAGCGAGGGCTAAAATGCAAAAAGGTGTAGTTATAGTACAGTCACCTGTAATAATATGTTACACAACGAAGGCTGCAAAATTATCTGACACGATCTTATTCGTAGATCCATAAGAGCGTGTCACATTTTGCGGCCTTCGAAAAGTAACATATTATTGCAGGTGTCTGTACACCTTTTCAGATGGAGAACAGGTATGTTTAAAAAATGACATGTACACCACACGTGATGTTCGCCTGCGATAATACGAGGCATCACTACGAGTATTACTGAAGCTACCGGTGGGCGAGCGCTTTAACGAGTTCGCAGAGCAATGATTTCCCACATCCTCATTTTCCATACACGTGGCTAACAACAATCAGCTTTTCTAATATATATGGGTCTCGTCTGGTCACGTTCTCGGAGTTCTGGAAGAACCAAAAAGCAATACGATAAGCAGCACTGGACTTTCAATATGGCGGGTTAGTTGACACAGTCATGACTACGGCAAGTTGCCCAAAGGATTCGTAATATCTTGTACCAATATTTGTACAAACATTTATATTATAACAGAAGGGGCTGAATACAGAGTTCGGTGGAAACGACAAAAATTTGGTGTTGGCGGCTCAATAATTTTTATCAATAAGAAACTTCTGCGAGCGATACTGCAAATCCGTATCCCAGTTCTGATTAGTTACCTAAGGCCAGGATTACACTTGTAAGTTTTACTTACGTAAGTAGGGACAAAGCTATTTGCTAGAATGAGATAACGATATTCATATCTCATTCTGTAGTATAGCTGTGTCCCTACTTACGTAAGTAAAACTTACAAGTGTAATCCTGGCCTAAGATCAGTTGAGATCCGTAGCTCATGTTAAAATTGCTACAAATTTGGGCATGTTATAAAAGCAGCTGCTTTGTTTAGTTCCACTTACGTTCTTCAATTAATTTTCTTTCTTCCTACGGTAATATATTTTTCTGAATTCGATATTGGCACCCTTAATATCCATACAACGTAGACTCAAGATGTAATTTATTGGGTATATAAATCAGTTATCAATATGTCTAGTGGCTACGCTGAAACGGCATACATTTAGTAACATTTATAATAAAATTCACACTTTCGCTAAATCAATTGCGACTTAATTCCAATTTCTTAAAGTTGATATTACAAAGAAACGTTCTCCGCTGATACGATGTTATAAAATTTAAGTCAGAGCCCGTGTCTGGGCCGAAAATTGTTTACCAAGAAACTATTGTATGTTAATATTAACCCTCTGGCCAATAAACGTTTATAGATTGAAGGGATAACTTAATGTACATATATTAGCAATGTTATTATCCTTAAAGGTATTTTCTTTGGATAAGCGTATTGTCAATGTTTTTGACCGTAATTGTACCTCGTTACTTGGATTTTGTAAATGAAATCTTTCTACTTTCATGTATAAGAAAGTGCTAAATCTCACGTTAATTATGGTTGTGCAGAATTCTTAAGAAATAAATATATATGACCCGTAAACTTAGTTGAAATTGTCTACCAACCATGCCAAAAATTAATTTGCCTAGTTTGAAAACCACTGATTCTCTGCCAAAGAACTGTATAATTTTTAATTTCGAATAAAATGAGAAAAGCAACCCTTTTTCTCATAGATAATAAGGAATCGGTTTTTTCGAGCTTGCAGCAATGTTTGAGCAAGTCTATCTACAAAATTACAATTAAATACCAAACCCAGTTAATTTGGTCTTTCTACAATTAAGCTTGCGATTGAATTTAACCCTACTTTATCCCAAATTAATCTTAGATGCCCTCAGATAGGCTTGAGAACCATAAATCTGGCCTACAATTTTTGATATTAAGACAAAAGGGATTAATTCTGCCCATCACTGGGGTGGTTGTTACCTATTTTCCAGCCTCGAATCTATCTAAGGTTAAATTATAATGCCTAACTAGTTTTATTCCCTGGCCACATGTTAGGGCTAAACCCTTATTTATTAGGATTTAGGGATCTTCCGATAAGTCTACTGTAAAGACGTACACCTAATGAAATAGACTTAGCTTTCATCGAGATGTTATTTCGGCTTTCAGAAATGTTGTTATAAAAAAATGTTTAAACCTAGACGCTGATTTTGTTTTACAAATTCGTTAAAGCATTGATCTTGTTTTGATAGGACCGTGATAATAGGGATGATGAATTGATGACACATGTTGAATTTTATAACAAAATTTAGTAAAATAGACCAAATGAGCAATTTATCACAATAATGTGGTACCAAAATAATATTTGGAAATGATAAAAAATACAGGACCTAAAAGTTTCTAAATTTAATTTTTTTTAACTTCCAAAAAGGAATAAAATAAAGTAAATTCGATTCCTTACATTTTATCCAAAAAAATATTGTATTGCAACTAATGCATACCTATAGTTTATTTCACCGACAAAATCGCAATTTTACTTATTTTCCATACATTCAATATGGGCTCTCAGTGACTTTGACGTCACGGTAACGTATCGTTTTGTTAGGAGCGTTTCGCGAGTGAAGTACGACTGTCCGACTTTGACTATCCTTTCTGACTTTTGTATTGATTTAATGCTTTGGGTCCCATATAGATATTTGATGCCAAAAACAAACTTGATACCGGATACCATTAATAAAAATTTGTCATCTAGCCTATTGTTCACGCTAATTGGTGCAAGCGAAATGCAATCAAAACAAGTTTAAAACCTTAACAAATTGTTGAACCAGAATCGGTTTCCTAGCCGTGTCGAAAACGTTAACGATTTGGATACATTTTTCCAAGAATTTCCTGATACAACTTTTAAGAAATATATAGGTTTTTAACATGACTATAAGGAAAAAGTAAGAAAATTAGGCTTTAGTCCGTTTCTTTTGTTATATCTACAGGAACGTCGCATGGCCTTAACAAAAAATGTTTTTGACCCAGCTGAGGCAAATGACCGAGATAACATGCTTTCAAGGGTCCAAAGTACCGACTGATTTACTAAAGTTTAACTTATAATTTTAAATAACATGTTACCCAAAGTTTGTCTGGAAGAGATCGCATTTTAGATATTAAACTCTTTTGACCAACGTTTCTTACAAACTGTTCTACCAATTTTCAACTTAATAAAGAATATTAGCATTTTAATTTTAAATGGCTCCGAAAATATCTTTACTGTAGAGCAATAAAAACGTGCAACGGCTCACTGTGTATAGAAATGTAAAGTATATTTTACCTCGTATTTTACTCAGGTCTTCGAAGAGTATGATGTTATAAATGTCCTAATACTCATAATTGGGCGATGTAAGATATTGAGGATACAACATTTGTCACTCGAAGGTGACAGAAAGCACTTAGGCACATGTCCGAAAGTGATGGATGTTATAATGGCGATAAACGTGTCCTCTATATTTATACTACAAACTGTACATATACCGGATGGCCCATTTCCATTGGTCAGCATGGGAATTGTCGTATCAAAATAAGATCATAATCGTAAGTAAAATCTGAATGTGACTTCAAGATTTTCAGGCAGGCCTAAATAGATAGTATACATATGTACAGGCGCCATCAGATATATCGGAGCGGCCGAGGTACTCAAAAATATCTGAACACGCTCTAACACCTTGCCAATAGTGACTGTTCATATATTAGTGAGCCTTGACCGCTTAGATATATCTGATGGCGACTGTACCGTTTTAACCTCGTTTGACCCTTGTCTCATCTTTAGTTTCGAAACTTCGGGGTTGCGTTTTCGTGGACCGGAATTATCGTGTCATATTTCAGGCGTCTAATAAATAATGAAAGCGCGTAAAATGTTTCGGTTTGGGTTCAAACGATGTTATACCGGTTGGGAAAACAGGAGCAATAAATTAAACTGTAGGCTGTACTCCTCAAACTGACCAACATTTGTTCAGCGGCTTTTAAAAATAACCTGTGATTTGATTATAAGTACACTTTAAAGTTAATTATAAGACGCAATTTATTGCGAATTTTGTTACGTTTAAAGCGCTACAAGCAATGTCAATTACAATCGTACATTGAAGATAGTAATTAATTTGTATAAAAAATAGAAGTCTGAGCCTAGAAAAATAGAAAGACTTCATAATTTTAAAGAGATGTTAACAAAATGAAATAAAACTGAAAACGGATTATATCGCGTATATTGAATTTATACTACATCCCGACGTTTCGAACCCTTTACAGCGTTCGTGGTCAACGGGTGACTGAGGAAAAGCTACAAAGTGCAAAAATACCCACATACAAAAATAATGAACCATCATAAACTATAACTTTAAGGCCCTTTTGTCCGGGTCTGCCTAAAACGTAGTCTAATTCGCGTTATGACAAAAACTTAATTTGAAATTCGCTATTCGTCTAAATCGCTATTGACCTATTACTTATTGCGAATACCTGTAAAATCATATCAGAATTTTCTAACGAACTGTTCAAGAATCCACAGCAAACAGAGCTTTGTAGATTCACAGCAACAGAGATTTATATAGTAGGGTAAACAATGTTGTATAGATATTTACAATGTTGTTTGCACATTATGTAGCCTCTACATACCCTGAATAAAAAAAATTACGATTGCACGAAACAGAAAATGTCAACGATAACGTAGGTTGGAAGGTAGGTTGCCTGCTCGCTGGTACTATATACTCGTAATTGCTTTCTTAAAAAACGTGCTTCCACGTGTCTAGATAACTACTAATAATTAACTAACAGAAACACTAATCGCACTTAAACTATCGTGAGACATATTTCAAAATATTTAGATCGGTACGGTTTTTACTCACTATTATTTTTAGTCGCTTTTGGCGACATGTTTCGGATTCTTTGGGAATCCTTCCTCAGCCACGAGTGTCCGCGGCGGTTGTACGTCGTGCAGTGCACGGGCGGCGCGGGCAGTGCACGACGTACAACCGCCGCGGACACTCGTGCCTGAGGAAGGATTCCCAAAGAATCCGAAACATGTCGCCATTAACAGAAACACTCTTTAACTGATCATTGGGGGAATATATAATAATCTCTCTTGAATATTATGAGACTATTATGTCTGCAATATGGTTTACGAACTCTGTTAATAGTTTTGACGATGGTAATATGACAACAAATAAATTCTTAGAAAGCAAATGCGTAACATACTCCAAAATACTCCAAATCGCTAATTTTTCGTTTACGTATTAATGTAAATCGACATTCACTCGCAGAATCTGCAAACCATTTTCTTCTGCGTTTTATTACGACAGATTGACGGGTCTCTTGGGGTGCATTTATTATGAGCGTAGCCGAAAATCATTTCTACATGACTGGAATTTTCTTTTAAAATTGATGGAATAAGAATTATAGGTTTCTTAGGTGGACAGGAAGGTATTACCATACGAATGCACGTTCAATAAAATATTGATCAAAAATACATATATCTGTCAACGAAATGTAATCAATAAACAACATCAAAACCTTTTGCCTAATCACAATTTTAAATCACTAGTAGGTAACTGTAGATGTGTGTAACCATAACCAGTAGCAAAGTTTGTTGTAAAAAACTTCAAAAATATAAACGGAGGTAAACCTTTTCTTTTTTGCATAATCAAATGAACATAAATCACGTTTAATCAAATTTTAGTATCCCTCGGAGATTTTACCGCTCCAATTAGATTAATGTCCTGTTGCAGCAACTCCCATGAAAAAAATTAATTGTATATAGACGAAAGTATGTACCTAACTTGAGATAATTTCAGGTAAACTTCTTCATTGGAGCGTTCTACGACGGAGTGTACCTTCTCGGCATGGCGCTGAACGAGACCTTGACCGAGGGCGGAGATATCCGAGACGGACAGAACATCACCAACCGGATGTGGGGCCGGGACTTTTTAGGCAAGTGACCAACCATACTACACATACACAATAAAACCGGCCAAGTGCGAGTCGGACTCGCGCACCGAGGGTTCCGTACTTTTTAGTATTTGTTGTTATAGCGGCAACAAAAAATCATGTTATCGCGGTTCATGAGATAGCCTGGTGACAGACAGATGGATAGACGGACAGACGGCTGTGTTTGAATTTCGACACTGATTTTACCGACAATCGAGTCCGTTCAAAATTGTCAAGCCAATCTGGACGTTTGAAACAAGCTTTGTTGATTCAAGGAATTGTTTGAATTTTAAACCCCGGTGGAACTTTCGTCTATTTTGTGAATTTTTTAGACCTGGTTTTAAAACAACCTTGACGTTCGTCTTGGTGAATGCGTATTTAACTACATTGTGGATGCACCAACCAGCAAGAGCGATCTTCGAGGTCGTATCAAAACAAGATTAAAACCGTAAGAAATTGTTAAATCAGAATCGTGCTCATGGTTGATTCTTTTTCATAAGGACATGGAAGAGGACACGTCACTTGACACTGCTCGATACAGAGACATGCGCTTTATCCTGTCATTATTATGTTGATGTTTGCGTTTATTGATTCAACAAACTGAACAGGCAAGTAGGGATAATTTTTAAAATAACAGGATAAGGGATTTGTGGTTAATTAAGGAAATTAAGGCAGGATTATTGTGGTGTGTAATTATTGTTTGTATTTAAATATTCGTATTTGTAGGTATAACGGGCCACGTGCGAATCGACGCGGTAGGAGACCGCGACGCTGACTATGCCATCTTGGATTTGGATCCCGTCACTGGTAAATTTGAGGTTAGTGCACTGTATACTAAGTATTTTGACCAATACAATAGATACGAGTACAGTCAAGGCCACAAATATATATACATTCCCAGTTTCAAAAATATGTGTACGCTCTTACACCTTAGACAATAAAGTCGTGTTCACATATTTTTAGCCATTTGTCTTGATCGATATTTTTGCCTTCGACTGTACATGAACATATCCCTGTTGTAGGAGCAAAAATGTACCAGTGCTAATGATTAATTAAATATCAAAGTGTTATAGATATCAAATTAAATAGTTTCTAAATCGTTTCTAAATCATAATAATAACTGTCTCATCCTTGAAGTAAACAATATTCATCAACATGACAGATTACTTAAAGACTTGTAGTTGTAGCGCGTTTATGAATAATAGACTTTACTTCTCCATGACAATCAATAACTCTTTGATCATACGGAACAGGTGACTTCTCATGATAGAATATTTATGATTAGACAAGTGACTGGCCTACTTTAGCCGACGCAGAGTTTCGTTTGCAAACAATAGACGTCCGCAGAGCGCTTAGATAGAACTTACACAATTAAATGTTTAATTAAATAAATTATGGAAACGGATTATATCGCGTATATTGAATTTATACTACATCCCGACGTTTCGGACCCTTTACAGCGTTCGTGGTCAACGGGTGACTGAAGAAAAGCTACAATGTGCGAAAATACCCACATACTAAAAATAATGAACAATCATAGACTATAAACTTTAAGGCTGGTTGTACATGCAAAATCGGTTCATAAGGCTAGTTATACAATACAACTATTTTCAAGTAAAGATATACGCGACAAAGCTACGCCGGCTCTAACCCTACACCTCTGACCCGAGAAGATTTAATATAATCCGTTTTCATAGTTTTATTTCATGAGTAACTATCGCGGTAACCGAAGACAATATTAATTGTTAAATGTTTAAGATAAATACGTAGAGATGCTTGGGGCTGTCCTGCGCTATATATTTTGTAGGCACTAAATTGTCAAACATCAACTTGTGACAATCACTTACCGAAAAATGTATGGAGCTGTACAGCGCTATCTCGTTTACCTGTCAAATTCGAAGCACGAAATTGTCTTACATTTTACACATCTTACTCAATGTATCTTTGACATAAACAAGTTTATTTTTAGGCTTTTGTTTTGGTCTTTCAATAAATTACTGACTTTTTAAAGATAAGATATAAATTTAATACATTTATTCGTGACAATCGCAAACATGTACGAAAATATACAGACAACAAAAGCAGAGAAACAAAACATTAAGTGGGCATCACGACATGGACCCAGCTCAGCATAATGAAACCAGCACTGGTCTACCGAATCCGGTGATGCTTTTATGGCCTTCATCAGCAGGTGTACTTTGCAAAATGGTACGTTTTGAGAGAAAATGCACGTTTTATTTGAATATCTATAACATAAGAACCCGGCTGAAAGAGTGTAATGAGGGCTAACGCGTATGAATTTGCCGCTAGGGGCGCTAGTGTGGCTGGTGGTCTTCGCAAAGTTCGAAATGTCAAATGTCACTTGTCACTTTAATGACTGACAGCTGTTCTTTAGTTTATTGGGGAGTTGCTTGACGACCGCCATCTTGGCGACATCGAGTCGGGATTAATTTTTTGTTTTTGCTCATTAACGTTGTTTGAAGTGTAATCTGATAGCTTATTATGCAGTAAACTAATGAAGACGTGTGCGGATAATGAAGAATTAATCTAGATACGAGTTTATCCACCGTTTTGGCGTCAACGCCAAGTAGCTCCACGTGGCCCTTGTAAAGTCGCTATCGCTATACAAGAGCTCATAATATCACAACTACCGAACAACGTCGTGCTCTAAGAGCATTTGGTATTTCTACCTCTAACCGTATCTGGATAGAGCCCTAGAGGCCATAATTGTATTATTTATACTTTTACCGTACACTGGCTGATTTACATCAAGATTGAAGAAATATAACTCGATCCTACGTGGATCCCACTTTGACGTTGGCGAAATCATCGACTACATAAAGACTACACAACATAAAGATTGATTGATTAGTTTTTTGGACCACCATCAAAAGAGGCGCCAACTGGTGAGCAAAAAAACGATAGCCCTCATTAGAATCAACTTTTAGACCGACAAACTTCAATTGCCACAGATAAGCCAAAATTGTGTGTAATGTGGAGTCTTGCAAGTACGCGCTTTGCGCCTCCTTTGACGCAGGCCAAAAAACCGGCAAAACACGGGGGACAAGGCACGAAGGCGTGAACAAACTGCGAAATCGACGCCACACTTACGTTCGCGGCTTCGCGCATGAGTGTGGATGTGGAGGGCCGTAATCGAAAATTTTGCTTAAGTACCTATAAATAATATATGAGTATTAAGTACTAGAATAGATTTGCTCTCTGATAGACTTAAATTTTTAACAATATATCGGGAACGTGATTTCTTGGTAACTCCAGAAACATTTTTGGTGACACAAATGAAAAGTTTTGGTCTAAAAGTTGATTCGCCCCAATATGCCCCTATATAAAAGTTTTTTTAGCCTTTTACTTTTGGGAATCAGTCTAGCGATACTTTATAAGTATTTTCTTTATTCTGAAAATATACTTGAAAGGTTTCCTTTGTACTCGTCATTAGTAAAATTAAGAAGTCGACTACAGCGACGTTTTCAGAATTCCTTGGTGAATAGGTACTTTTTAGGGTTTCGTACCTAAAGGGTAAAAACGGGACCCTATTACTAAGACTCCGCTGTCCGTCTGTCCGTTTGTCTGTCACCAGGCTGTATCTTATGAACCGTGATAGCTAGACAGTTGAAATTTTCACAGATGATGTATTTCTGTTGCCGCTATAACAACAAATACTAAAAGCAGAATAATATAAATATTTAAATGGGGCTCCCATACAACAAACGTGATTTTTTTGCTGTTTTATTCCGTAATGGTACGGAACAATTCGTGTGCGTGTGCGTTAGGATTCCGCAGCGTAAGACCATCCGTATAGTCCAAAAACTTTCAACTAAATTGAGTATCCAAAATGAAATCGAGTATCTTTATACAGGTGTGAATATTTAGATGTTGTAGTTCTATGGCAGAATATTGTATTGCATTGATCTATGGAAGACAAAACCAAAAATAACATTGGTATTTAATTTACGCTTTGAACTCGTGAACTATAGTTACAGTACTGGACTATAGTTGGGTGGTTTTAAGGTACCTCAAAAGTAAATGTTATTGGCAAAAAAATCATTTTTGGTACAAGCTTTTATCGCTGACTGTACTTTTCTTTCCACAGGCAACTAAACATCTCAGGCCTCGAGACAATTCTAACAAACTCAAAGAGAAAGAAGAGACATATGCTACGAGTATGATACTCGTAGTCTACATTTTCAACTTACTACTAAGAAAGGCTCTATCTATACAAAAAAACCCGTAGACTATTGAATGACGCAAGATACTTTTAAACAGAAATAAATATTAATGTCAATTTTAATTTTTTATTTAATGATTAACAAATAATAAATTATAAAACAAAAAGTTACCAAATTAAAAAACCGGCCAAGTGTGTACCATTACGCAAAAAACGGCAAAAAATATCACGTTTGTTGTATGGGAGCCACACTTAAATATTTATTTTATTCTGTTTTTAGTATTTGTTGTTATAGCGGCAACAGAAATACATCATCTGTGAAAATTTCAACTGTCTAGCTATCACGGTTCATGAGATACAGCCTGGCGACAGAACAGACGGGCAGACAGACAGGCAGACAGACAGACAGCAAAGTCTTAGTAATAGGGTCCCGTTTTTACCCTTTGGGTACGGAACCCTAAAAAGAGTGACACGGGTAAAACTACATTTCAATTTCTGCAGATTTAGCATTGATTTAGCGCTGCGTAATGAATGAAAACGTAATAAAGACAGTGAGATAGGTTGACAGTTCTTTTGATTGGCAAAAAATCATAATGACTTGGGCTTATTTTTGTGTTTTAAAAACAAATGAAATATTTTGTACATGCAAAAAAATATTAGAACTGGTTAAATGTTTAAGCTGTGAAAAGGTAGGTAACACACATACTTTATAATTTACAATATTACTATGTATTGATCGTATGGATAAAGCAAGTACCTGCCTTTTATTCTATTAAAATTATATCTGTAATTCTTTTTAACTGACTTAAAAAAAGAAATAAGCAGTTTTGTGAAACCAGTTCTTTTTTTAGATTACTAAATCATATTTTTGTTGCGGTTTAAAATCTGTTTATTGCATTACACTTTGAAACCGCAGCCAAATAACACTAGACCCTACTCATAGTGTTGTGTTCCTGCCGGTAAGTAAGGTTGCCAGAGCTCGAGGGAGAGGAGTGTTAGGGTCGGCAACGCGCATGTAACTCCTCTGGAGTTGCGGGCGTACATAGGCTATGGAGACTGCTTAACATCAGGCGGGCCGTATGCTTGTTTGCCACCGACGTAGTATAAAAAAAAAAAAACTTCATATGAAATTACATACCGAAATACATCGATTAATATCAACGATTTTTAAAAGTATGTTCCTTTATTTGTTAGTTTTGATGTTGATATGATACGACCTTGACTCACAGTGCATCACGCGCTCACCGATCATCGCGAGCGCTCATAATGTTCATATTAGGATATCAATATCAATATCAAAACCTTAACAGATTTAATATTTATCAGAATACCGCTCTTGAGGTTAAGGTCGCTAAAGTCGTAGCTCCCTACGTCGTAGGATCTGCCAGGATGGCAAAAAATAAGTGCATTCCCGTTGCCAGGGAGGTTTTGGGATTATACAAAGCAACTTTTATTATGGGACCAACCAAGAAATCGCGAAAAAAAATTTACCCTTCTATAGAAAATGGACCAGCCAAAATGCATGAAACAGTAAATTTTTTTTCGCGATTTCGGGGTTGATCCCATAGTAAAACTTGCTCAGTATAATCGCAAAACCTCCCTGGCAACGGGAATGCACTTATTTTTTTGCCACCGTGTATGAACACTCAAGAAAAATGGAAATGGGTCACTTAGAATCAATTATATTCTTTGCTTAGAATGGAAAATTACAGTGATGGGTCACTTTTTATTAATCTTGAGAGTACATTGTTAGACTTTTCTAAGAACTTTTCATTGATCGTAACACAATAGCCATTAGGCACCTATTGTGTTTAAACAATGAGGTTGTTGAACCCTTACTTTGCATTTTTAGGATTCCGTACCTCAAAAGGAACCCTTATAGGATCACTCGTGCGTCTGTCTGTCCGTCTATCACAGCCTTTTTTCTCTGAAACTACTGGACCAATTAATTTGAAATTTGGTACACATATGTAAGTTTGTGACCTAAACAAATGAATTTTAAACATGGGGGCAACTTTTGGGGGGTAAATGAGAAAATTAAAAAATAAAGTTTTTCAAACTAAGTATATCATGTTACATATCAAATGAAAGAGCTTATTGTCAGTATCTCAAATGTTTCTTTTATAATTTTAGGATAAGCAGTTTAGAAGTTATTCAAGAATATAGGCAAAAAATTACCATTCCCCGCCCCCCCCCCCCTTATCTCCGAAACTGCTGTCTTAAAATTTGAAAAAAAAAAAATACACAAAATAGTTCTTTACCTATATGTGACAGGAAAACCTATTAGAAATGTGCAGTCAATCGTGAGTCGGACTTAATTACTAAGTTTTTGATCCAACCCCTACTAGTTTTTTAAAGACATTTCACTCACTTTTCACATAAAAAATGCATTGTTAATAATTGTGTAATGTACGGAACCCTTGGAACGCGAGTCCGACTCGCACTTGGCCGGTTTTTAACATTTAGGAGGTACTATATTAAATTGCCAACTACGGCTTTACAGTACGAATATACTAAGAGAATAATATCCCATTGAAAACTTTCTACATTTCTCGAATATCTAAATAAAATCTTTAATAAACATAACGAGCAGCTTTTCAGTTCGACAATCTCGACTAAGTAATGAAATGGGATATTTTTATTATTACATATTTTAGTGACGAGATTTTTCGTAAATACTTTATCTCTTAAAAAAATTTATTTATACACATCCATTTTATAACCTATGTAAGGATATAAAATAATAGAAAAACCGGCCAAGTGCGAGTCGGACTCGCGCACGAAGGGTTCCGTACCATTACGGAAAAAAACAGCAAAAAAATCACGTTTGTTGTATGGGAGCCCCATTTAAATATTTATATTATTCTGTTTTTACTATTTGTTGTTATAGCGGCAACAGAAATACATCATCTGTGAAAATTTCAACTGTCTAGCTATCACGGTTCATGAGATACAGCCTGGTGACGGACAGACGGACAGCGGAGTCTTAGTAATAGGGTCCCGTTTTTACCCTTTGGGTACGGAACCCTAAAAACGATGAAAAGGCACAAACCATAATTTATCACTGACCTTTAAAAAACTAGCGTTTTTTAAAACATTGTTTTACTCTCCGTCATAGAGTTATAGAGTTTTTAAATATTTATTTATATGTCGTAGGTGGTGGCGTTTTACTACGGCTTGAATAGCAGCTACAAGCCAGTGGCGGGCAAAGCCATCCACTGGCCTGGTGGGCGCCGGGCTGCCCCAGCGGACACACCTCGCTGCGGCTTCTTAGGGACTGACCCTATGTGTCAAGGAGGTACCACTACCATAAATAAAACCACAATACCTACTTATGATGAAATATTCCAATACAGATCGTTGAGTGTATAACCAAGAGGACCATAAACCATCTTATTCTTCTTCCTTGCCGCATCTGGCAATGGCGACCCCATTAACAATTAATTCTTATCCGGATTATAATATGCCCTAATATGGCTCGCAAAACCAAACTCTGTCAATGGAGTTCCCTCCTACACGTACACCCGCAACTCGACTGTTAATACATCTACTATATCACGCTGACCTTATATATCAAAGATGTATTAACGTTTGAGCAGCAGCTATAACGAAACGTGCTACGTAGGCGAAGAACACGCGAACGCGAGGCGAAGCGATGCGGCGCGGGGGGAATCAATCCTTGGATACCTATAGAAGTGGGTACAAACGGCCCGTGTGTTATTACAGATCAGGCACGCCTGTGGATGCCTGTGCGGCTATCCGTCGGGAGTGGGTGACGACAGGTGACCGCAGGCCTCATTGGATACGACCACCCACGATCCCACGATCTGAGGCTCGGTCAGATCTGTGAAACAACGGGCCGTGGGAACCCACAGAGTGTCCTACGTGGGCGATCTCGTTTCGCTTCGCTTCGCGTTCTCGAGTTGTTGGCTTACGTAAGTCGCAGCGTAAGTTATCGGCGGACAAAACCATCAAGTAGGTCGCCGTGCTGCGCCGGCAGAGACGCATTGCTGCGGGTTCTTAGGGACTGACCTGACGCATCTGTCAAGGAGGTCCCTTAAACTATAAGTATTAGCGTATCTATTATTCTTCTTCTCGATCTTTCTTATAACCCCATATACGTGGCATATTTCAAGTCTTGTCACGAACCTTTTACATTCGCTGGCGAGCCCTCGAGGTTTGCGGACCCTACTTTGAAAAACCCTGTTATAATAAAAGTATGTCTCCATTGTGTGTCGTTTGTTGCACGCCGCCCAGAGACGCAAACAGTGATAATTTACTGCTTCGTCGGACTGGCAGTGTTCTTAGTACTGGCAGTCACTGCTGCGTGTGTTGCCTACAAGTAAGTATCAACACGCAACTTCCAGGAATGTACTTTGCGTGTCTTTTTTGTCGTTGTTATAAGTTGCATTTACCTTTTAATTTTTTAAAGTAGGTTATTGGTTTTAGATATGTTCGGACTATAACCCAAGCCCTCTTGCGTATTAGAGGCCTGTGCCCAGCAGTGGGACGTATATAGGCTGAATGATTATCATTATAATAGGTGCCAAAACAACCAACAGCAAATTAAAATGGATATACTTGCTTCACACCATTCGAGTGAAAACTTTAAACAATTTTGGAAGGAGACAAATCGTATGAACCCCGAGTGTTCCTTTGAGCGTCGAAGGTCTGTGCTCACCCGCTGACATTGCCAACGTATTTAAGGACCATTTTAAAGTTACATCTGTATGAACGCGGGTGGCTTGGATTTAGAAGAGTATATGATGGACGCGATTATCGACGTGTCAATGACAGAATAAAGAGCATATATCGAGCGGTGTATGATTAGTAACGTTAGTTTTGGTATTTAATTATTTATCAACTCCATCTCGATTACACGTATTCTCCCATTATGCTACGCTAAGTAATTGATGGTGAGATGGACAATGCTGGTAATCACGGATGACAGCCATAGAAAAAAATAAACAAAATAGTAAATGACAATTTGAAATTAGTTGCGCGAGAAATTTGAATTGAAAAGTTTCTAACAGTGAACGATTGAATTGAGATTTTCAATGGCTGTTACGTCTATCATGGGTAGTAGGGCAGAATAAATCATGGATTTATTATAAAGCTAAGTAAGTATGTATGTAATATGTTATAATTTTAGTATTCTTTCCTTTTTATCACAACAACAAACATATATATCATTATATAAGGAATGTTCTCTAGTCGACGAGTAGTTAACTTGTGCTGTGGAATTTCAGACGAATAACTCTTTATTGCACTTGAAGCATAAGGACCCTTCTGTGATATAAAGCCACATTTATTTAATCGCAAGTTGAGCCTGAAAGTAATATTATTATTATATAACTAGCTTTTGCCCGCGACTTCGTCTGCGTGGACTTAGTAACAGCAGCTAAAGTAGCACCTGGAAAAATTCTCATAGCAATAATTCAATTTGAGCATATTATGCACACAAATTAGCAGGCACTTCATTAATTATCTCAATTCCACCCCGCTTTTTACTTTCTTAAGGGATGATTTTCGGGATAAAAACTATCCTATGTCCTTCTCAGGGACTCAACCTATCTCTATGCCAAATTTCATCTAAATCGATTCAGCGGTTTAAGCGTGAAGAGGGAACACACAGACAGAAAGACAGACGGATAGACAGACAGACTTTCGCATTTATAATATTAGTATGGAAGTATGGATATGGATTATTATACTTCACCTCGTGCTAGTCATGCATTTTTTTATACACGTTTGGTCGAAATTTGGTTGGAAATTGGTTTGGTTGTAATTTATTCTATTCTGTTTTATTCTAAATTATTATTTAATCTCACAGTTTTTCCTACATCATTTTACTAAAGAGCACTTATTTCATCCTTTAACATCTAGTAAAGCACAATCCCATCACTTTGTCCATTAGTGCGAAGCACATTACAGTATAATAGCTACATCAAAACGCCTTTCACGGCATTTCCATACTGAACTTGAATTCCGTGAGTGCTTTATGTTTAACTAGCTTTTGCCCGCGACTTCGTCTGCGCGGACTTACTAACAGCAGCTAAAGCAAGCATAGCGCCTGGAAAAAATTTCATAGCAATTATTCAATTTGAGCATATTTTGCACACAAATTAGCAGGCACTTCATTAATTATCTCAATTCCACCCCGCTTTTTACTTTCTTAAGGGATGATTTTCGGGATAAAAACTATCCTATGTCCTTCTCAGGGACTCAACCTATCTCTATGCCAAATTTCATCTAAATCGATTCAGCGGTTTAAGCGTGAAGAGGGAACACACAGACAGACAGACAGACAGACTTTCGCATTTATAATAATAGTATGGATAGTGAGAGCTAAGGACGTACCGAAGCGAAGGTAACGGGTAACTTCATGGAAGGCTGTAATGAACAGTGTATTATTATGCCAGCAGTTGTTTGCATACAAAAATATATTACGTTTGTTTTTGTACCTATGTGGTTCTGTATCAGGAGTGCTGAAAACAAATTAATATATTCGGTTCCATGAAAAAGGAATCTTATGGGACAAGGTTAAGGTTATATAAATAAAAAGATTCGAAAATCAAACTAAAATCTTGTATTTCTCTGAAACTACTTAAAATTTGCTGGATATTATTACGTTTGGTGGCTTAAGCTATAACTTCTGAGCTAACCTATCCCAGTAAGTGCCCGTGTACAAATTAAATTAGAGCTTAGAACTTTCATAGAAATAAAACAGTTCCAGTTTTTTAATTTATTTTATTTTTTATTACATATTCAAAACACGCAAAAAATAAAAGTACAAAAGTTAAACTGGGCCTTACCAGGCTATCAGTGATATTACTATTAGTCCTCAATGTATTAACGTTGGCTTTAGGGCGCGCTGTTTAAACTAGAGGTACTAAAATATACCTATCGAAAAAACTTGTTAGTAAAAATACTGTTTATTTTACTTGTACTTTCTACTCGCTTCGCACTAATGAATGCAGATTCATTAACTTACAGTTTCATGTAAATTTCTCCTAACGTGTTTATGCTTCGTTGCTTTAATATTACTGCTGTTTTTATTGTCGTGTAACATTGTTAAGTAGTAGTTCTGAACTTAGTATGCCTAAATAATGTCAGTTATAGACATTTCACGTCTATTTTTAACCTTTGATACAAAAAGAAGTGTGTTATAGTATAGGTACTGTGGCAAGCTAACTTAGTCAGTTAAAAAGGCGGGAAAATTCAAAATTTACATTGGACGGATTCTGCGCGCTTAATTTTTTTTAAATTACCGCTTTTTAGGGTTCCGTACCTCAAAAGGAAAAACGGAACCCTTATACTTTGTTTTCCGTCCGTCTGTCCGTCCGTCCGTCCGTCCGTCTTGCCTTAACTTGCCAAGATAAATGCAATTTTCACTTGTCAAAATAAAGATTCAAATTAGATGGAACGGGAGACCTTATTAGACTTAGGCTCGATACGAGTAAAAATATGAATATGTGTGAATATTTTAAACCTTGCAGACTGACATTTCTGACTGACGATTGCTCAGTGATTTCCACAAGCAGCGAACCCCAATAACGCCAGTTCCTGGCTAAAAGACACCAATCTTGCCTCATTTAAACTTGATTTTATACTAATTTGACATTAGTCGCATCACGCACTAAACTAAAAGTTCGAGCGAAGTGCAGTGCTCGTAATGTCAGATCAAGTTGAAGTTTTTAGTACGTATATGGCTCCTGATAGTAAACATTTTTTTAAATTCAGACAGGCCCGTATCGACGCTGAACTGAACAATATGGCGTGGCGTGTGCGACCCGAGGAGGTGCTTGTCGAAGTGGGCGCCGGCTTGGGGACCAGCCCAGCGCTGCACAGCGTCAATGAGGTGCTGAAGGTAAGACACTTTTAGAAGTCGGAACCACGTTCGACGTGTTGCCTCCCTGTCACACTTACGTACAAATTTACAAGTGCGGCAGAGAGGCAACACGTCGAACGTGGTTCGCGGTTCGCCCTCTGCAAAACCAGATGGACAGACAGTTGAGGACTGCCAACTATGACTTAAGTGCCATCAAACATATAGTCAAACTCAGTGGAGCGGCAAATTGGTTTAACTTGATATCTTTATGTTGTCACTCCACTCAGTACTTTGTCCTTGACATTTTCAACCTTGATTCTAGATTTGTACGCTAATTCTAAAGTACGCTTAACACGTGTCACACACACAGATACCACCAATTTTAAGCGCTAGTGGCCTAGCGGTAAGAGCGTGCGACTTGCAAATTGCAATCCGCATGTCGCGGGTCGAACCCCGGCTCGTACCAATTAGTTTTTCGGAACTTATGTACGAAATATCATTTGATATTTACCATTCGCTTTTCGGTGAAGGGAAACATCGTGAGGAAACCGGAATAATTTCAATAAGGCCTTAGTTTTCGCTCTGGGTTGGTAGGTCAAATATATGGCAGTCGCTTTCGTAAAAAACTAGTGCCTACCCCAATTGTAGGGATTAGTTGCCAAGCGGACCCCAGGCTCGTATGAGCCGTGGCAAAGTGCCGGGACAACGCGAGGAAGAAGAGTAATTATGTGGTCCGTTTGTTCTGGATTCATACAAATTGAATTCGGCACGAATCCAATTAGAACGAGCAATAGGCAATCAGGATGTGTGGGTAAATGCGATTTTACGAAACACACGAGGCAGCGGGTACCCCGGTAAATAAGAAGGATTTGTATAGTCGTATTGTTATAACGATAAGGATCCTATCAAGGATTCAAGTTAGGTAGCGGAACGGTGAGTGAAGAAACAATCTACAACAGGAATGCTAATAAAAAATTCAGGGCTCCGGATTGAAGTCTTGCACACAAATAGCGTTGTCGATAAAGATTTGTACCGGCTATCTAATATTAAGGATAGGACAAAAGAACAGGTACATAATCTTCCTTTGTCTGTACTGTAAACAATATGAAAAATAAATTAGTGTATAAATTTGCTTATGACTCCCGTACAGCAGTTATTAAACCGCATAAAATGTATGACACATAGTACTAATTTAAAGTACTTAGAGCTCTATAAATAAGATTGTGTTAGATAATAAAAGTAAATTTTGATTCATAGTTATTAAGGACATAAATGTATAAACAGTACTATTATGTAGACGGGTTATAAAAATATATGCTGTAAAAATACATACATATTTTTTTAGTTATACACATTTTATCTTAAATAATAAGCAACAACTGATGCTATAATACATTACCTACCGTATCCTGCATAAATAGAGGGAAAGTTCGGCTAAATTCGTCTCATATTTTGAGATATGAAATTAAAAGAGTTGGAAATGAAATCATGATTGACCAAGGCTGTTTACATTACAAATGGTTGTTTATGTTACACAATACACTGATTTAAACTTTCACGATTTTTACTCATTATTATTTACAACGACGGGACTTAATCGCGTAAAATAAGTATTAAACCCACCTCCGACGTTTCGAGGACGGCGTTGTCCCCGTGGTCTCGGAGAAGACTGGCTAAAGTTGACATCAACATCTTCTAGGCGCGCGAGTTTTTCGAACTACCCGCACTTGGTCTTGTTTATTAACTTGAACGTTTTGCGCACTAGGGATGTTACCGGGTCGACACACAACACTCACAATATTCGATTTTTCAACTTTCGATATTTGGTTTCGACCTTCGTCTCGATTGAAATTTCTATGTTTCTTGATTTCAATGGCTTCAACGTTCAAGTTAATAAACAAGACCAAGTGCGGGTAGTTCGAAAAACTCGCGCGCCTAGAAGATGTTGATGTCAACTTTAGCCAGTCTTCTCCGAGACCACGGGGACAACGCCGTCCTCGAAACGTCGGAGGTGGGTTTAATACTTATTTTACGCGATTAAGTCCCGTCGTTGTAAATAATAATATGTTACACAATGTTCCAAATGAAATTTCTTGGTAAAGTTGCACAATACTTCATTATTACTGTATATTCCACTGTGCATTTATTTTAAACCCTCTATCTCCTGGACCATTGCAAAGAACCTTCTATTCAATTGCGTTTTTAAATCTTTATTTTTTACAAATCTAAATTGGATTTGTCTAGGCAAGTTTCGATTTGTGGGAGGCTAGAGGTTATAGGGAGCGTGCACGAAGGTCCTGTAGGGGGCAGCACAACAGGAGCACTCTTTTAATTCTCACACGAATCCATCGCCAAAAAACCACTCCCATACAATCGTAGTACGCTCTCATTTTAAATGTAATGCAATATTGCAGTGTTAAATCATACACTGCTAAAAGTGTATGAGCTTGGTTATATGTAGTAAGCTTGGGTTAGATAAAAAAGTGTACGTAGTTTGAGAAGGTTTTATTTATTGTGAGTATTTTAAACACTTCTGGACGTACTAACTTATGGACGTGGCACCGGGAGTGAAACGTAAACCACAAATCCTGTACAGTAACCCCCTCAGATTTAGTTAAATTATGTTTTATCCCTTTCTTACAAATGCATAAGTCAGGATGACAGATAAAGACAAACGATTCATAACTAATTCAGGCCAGTAACGCGTTTATAAATAACGCCATAAGTATATATTTAATCTGTTTTTTTTTTCAAATTAATAATTAGCTTCTGCCTCAACTCAAGCTATCCCCATACCAAATTGCATTGAAATCGATTAGCGGCCAGACAGACAGACGCAGACATATTTAGTTACTTTCGCATTTTTAAATATTATTAGAGATGTATCATTTTAAAATGTGGCTTTCCATTAGAGAAGGGTTCTTATCTCCTTATGCTTCATGCTTGGACCCTTCTCTAATGGAAAGCCACAAATCTTATTATTTTTATTTTCCCTGAAGGTGAAGTCGGCATCGAACATATAGTGACGGACAAAGTGGCAAAATATGCTTATCGGAACACATTTTTATTTTTATGGTAACAAAGGCGTGTTACAATATACTTACACTGTAGAAAAAATTAATGGGCCCTGGAGGGAAAGTGCCTAAAAACCTTAAGTTAGCTTATTTAACTTAAAGGAGACATTCATTTTTTTTTTAATAAACAAAACTGCATTCAAAGATTTTTCATTATTTTTCAATTTCGCTTGTCAATTTTTTTTTTTTTATTATTATTTATTTCAAGTAGGCTTCAAAAATAAGCATTTTTGAAAAGTCATACATAGGTGTACTTAATAATAAAATATAATAAATATTAATTGAATTAAATTTTAAACAAGAAATAAAGAAATAATTGGTAACAATTAATAAATTCATAGAATGTGCCTTGAGTACTAAATATTCGATTTTATGGATATATGTACGACAGACGAGTGTAAGACCTAATGTTTCTTGGAGAAATGTTATCATTAACATTAACTGTATCGACTAGTAGAATAAAATACCGAGTGTTTATTTTTTGGAATTGTTAGTCGGTCCGGTTCCCAGGCGAGACAAGCGAATTAAAAAAATCTTTGAATGCAGTTTTGATTCTTTAAAAAAATAAAAGAATCTTTCCTTTAAGTAAAATGGCACTTTCCCTCACGGGCCCAGAATTTTATTTTACACTGTATATTTGGCCACTTTGTTCGTCACTATCTATTTGATGCTGACTGTACACGCAGTTTTCCTCTTCATATAATCACGGTAGGCTTTTGCGCCTTTTTATTCAGAATCGAAAAGGCAAGATTTATTGTCCGGTCTCCTGGTTCCCTTTATCTCAGACTAAAGCGTATCGAGTCTTTGTTCTAAATAGAGACGAATAAATGTTAAAGACTGCTAATCACTTTAAAAATGTACGTATTTTCAGTGTATTTTGTAGTTGATTGGGCCTCTTTTAGCGAGGCGCTGTGATATCAGCCAGATAAATCCTTAATACATCATCAATAGTAATTATTATTACATGCAGAGGTTTATCTTATAGTGTTATATTAACCGGGATATAGACCGTGATTACCTTTTGTATTGTTTATGAGCTCCCGATATTTCGACGCAGTTACATGCATCTTATTCACGGGTGACATCACGGTCTATAGCCCGGTCAATATAAGTCTAGTGAAAGTAGTGAAACTATTAACCATGAATCATTCAAAACTCTTATCTCATAGTTGTGACTGGTCGTATCCAAATAGCTCAGTATTAAGCTCATTTTTCATTACAAAAAACATAGAAGATGGGAAAATATACCTTTGTAAAACTGAAATCCTCTTCAGTCGCACATTTCGTTCATAATTCCACTAAGTATTCTGACAGATGAAACTTGAAGCACTTAATTCCATGTTTTATTATTTAACACTAGTGTTCTCGTTAAATTGATCCGTATTTTAACTTAGAAATAAACAAAAAGGTTCAATAACAAATTGCAGCGCGCTGACAATGACACGGTGACTGACAGCTTGACAGGATGTCGAACTGACGTTTAGGTGCTCCTGGTACAATATGACATGCAATAACGTTTTTGATACTACATTCTGATCGTAAAATTTACGTGTAAAAGATAGTTAAATCTTAATTTCCGGAAGTTGTTTTAAACATATTTGTTATTAATAAACGTAAAACACGTTGAAGTGAGGGAAGAATTCGGAAATAAACTAAAAATATCATAAAGTAAAATAATATATCAGATTCATACGTAATGGATTTCAGAACGCACCTTCTTTTATAATTTATTTGGGCTCCTCAAACTGAACTGCTATCTATGTGTGCGTGAAATGTGGATGTCGTTGTAAATGTCTCTGTCCTTCTAAAACATCGCGTGCGTGAAAGGGATAGATATCGGGGAAATCGACATTTAGTGATTGTAAACGTTAAGATATGGGCCGTAAGGATTAGTAATCACAATTGGACATATGACCTTCTTCTTGAGTCGAGCGCCGTTATGTGCCATGGGGCGAACGACCTCCTTCTCAATTCTGGTATCCTGGTACTTTTTGGATAATGTTTGTCTTAATAAGTCGCCTGTCGCCTGTCGCCTGTCGCTGGTCGCCTGTCGCTGGTCGCCTGTCGCCTGTCGCTGGTCGCCTGTCTCTTGTCGCCTGTCGCTTGTCTCTTGTCGCCTGTCGCCTGTCGCTGGTCGCCTGTCTCTTGTCGCCTGTCTCTTGTCGCCTGTCGCTTGTCTCTTGTCGCCGGTCGCCTGTCGCTGGTCGCCTGTCTCTTGTCGCCTGTCGCTTGTCGCTTGTAGCTTGTCGCCTGTCGCTGGTCGCCGGTCGCCTGTCTCTTGTCGCCTGTCGCTTGTCTCTTGTCGCCTGTCGCCTGTCGCTGGTCGCCTGTCGCTTGTCGCTTGTAGCTTGTCGCCTGTCGCTGGTCGCCGGTCGCCTGTCGCCTGTCGCCTGTCGCCTGTCGCTTGTCGTCAGTATCCTATTGTTATGTCGCCGGTCGCTTGTCGCCAGTCGCCGGTCGCTTGTCGCTTGTCGCCGGTCGCTGGTCGCTTGTCGTCAGTATTCTATTGTTATGTCGCCGGTCGCTTGTCGCCGGTCGCTTGTCCCTGGTCGCTTGTCGCCGGTCGCCTGTCGCTGGTCGCCGGTCGCCTGTCGCTGGTCGCTTGTCGTCAATATCCTATTGTTATGTCGCTAGTCGTCGGTCGCTTGTCGTCAGTCGCCGGTCGCTGGTCGCTTGTCGCCTGTCGCAAGTCGCCTGTCGCTACTAAAAGGTATAAAAGGCCGGAGCGGGCACGGGGGAATTCATTCATTCTTCAACCATCGGACTAGTCGTGACTCTGGCTTTTGGGCGTAATTTTCGTACTGGTAAGCGAAGTTTCTCTGCTACTTTTTCTGTGTTTGTTTTTACTTGGAATTATCTTGGTAAATTAAAACTTAGAATTTGTGTCTGCGTTTGGTTTTACGGGGACAATATCGTCGTAACGCTGAACCTAGACTATTGTGGAGATTCTTTGCTGCTATGTATGGGTTTTATTTTATTGTAAAGTTTTCGATACTGAGTTGTTCCGAGTGCCGCCACGTTATGCAGGGACAATATCGTTGCATAGCAAGGACTTGGAATTGGTCTGTGTTTGGTTTTACGGGGACAATATCGTCGTAACGCTAAACTAGGACCATAGTGGAGATTCTTTACTGATGTGTTGTGTGTAGTGTTGAGTGCCGTGAAGTGAAATTTTCTACACTGTATTGTTCTAAGTGCCGCCACGTTATGCAGGGACAATATCGTTGCATAGCAGGTACTTGAAATTGTGTCTAGGTTTAATTTTGCGAGAAGTAATTTTCGTAATGTTAAGCTTGGATAATGGTGCCTAAGGGAATTTCACTTCTTTATTTAGTTTGTTTGTTTTGTGAGAAATTTATACTAGTAAAATTACTCTTAGTTATTTTAGTGTTTTTTCTATGGGGTCTTTTGCTATTTTTGAAGCCAGATCATTGCTTGGACTGACAGTTTGTCCAACTAAACATTCATCACGCCTGGCGGTGTTAAAGGTGATGGGTGGTTAGGAGTCTTTTAGTTCCAGGCTTGAGAGGGCCTGGCATCTCTTCTTTACCAACATAAGAGATGAACTATCTCCCAGGTCTCAAAGCCCAGCTGTTAGATGGAAGTGAGGGCATCACGTGCGTGCCATTCGGAGTAATCTGAGCTCACTAAAGTCGGCAGTAATTGGGATCTGGTCCCCTATTAAATATATTTATATATTTCGGTGCTCTGGCGCATGCTAGTGCTGATTGCGGGGAAGGATTCTGTCGTGATTATTATTATATACTTAGTCTTAGTTGCGGCAGGACTTCTCATGTGGTTGGTGCTGGTGTGTGCAAAGGGTTCCGATCCACTGATAGACACGGAATAGGGCGACTTACCTCCTAATTCTTTGGCTTGCGAGCGTAGGAGGGGGAGTCAAATACACGGACCATTAGTTTTGCTAATCTCGGTTTGGTCTACCGAACTTTCCAGCTTCTAGTAGGGATACACTTGTGTATATTCCAAGGCACTAGGTCAATGGTAAGTGCGATCTGTGCTTTGGGTGTACCTAGAGTAGGGCCAGAGGGTAGGATTATAAATAGGGTAGAGTCATACACTATTTGTCTGTAGGTATTTGTGTGTAGGGTCTCTTTTATGCTTGGTCTAAGACTCTGATATGGTTGATATAAATTCTTCTTTTAAAGACTTAAAAATATGGCTTCATTAACCTAAAATATGAGTATTTAAAAGGTAAAGGATTCTTTTGCCTAAATCTTTCAAACTTTTAATTTATCTGGGGAAAATAAATTAAATTCCTATGAAATCTTTATTTTTTTATCTATTAAATTTCTGGTTTTTGGAGTAAAGACGAGGTACTGAGTTTTGCAATCAGGTTTCTAAGGTATTTGCAAAATAAATTCTTAAAATATCAAGATGGGTTTAGGCATACAGATCGTTCTGGGATAGAAGAATGGTTTGTTTTAGGGACCCCTTGGCAGGCAAGAGCAGTCCAATGGGAATTTGAGTGGAATAATGCTCAACTTGATATTTCAGTTTCATAAAATATAGCAAATAACATTAGTGCTTCGTTTATACATCTAAAAGACTAGAAATTTAGTCTATACTTTCAGTTCTGGGTATTGGGAAAAGGGATTAGTATCCCTAGCTTTTGAACATAAAAAAGAAGTAATTTTGATTGACTGATGATACTTGGCGCTTCTTTCATCAGATCATCTAGGAATGCTTAGGTTGCGAAGCGTTGGTCATAGCCCGTCTGGCTACAATGTTAGGATAGGTGACCCGAATAATGTTTTAAAACGGGATAAGGCCTTCTGACCCGCATCGAGCATGCGAAGCAGTACGTGTGAACTCACACATCGTTTAGAAGGTGATAGTATAATTATAACTTTTCCTAAAAAGCTAGGGTGTAAATGGGCTTATCCTGGGAGTGCTGCTTCGTATGTTATCCCGAAGGCTTAATAGGCGTAGCGGGACTTCACCAAAAACATTTTTAAACTCATTTTACTAACAACAATTTTAACCTCATACTAACCATATATGCTGCAATTACCTAGATAACGTCATATATAGTAAGCCTTTAACAGCATTTACATTACATGAATAGATTTAACAAAATTGTATTATTAATTTCATCACTACGCTCGGAATACTATTTTAGAATGCTTCGCTACGCTCAGCTTTCAATTATGGAATCATTTGCTTCGTTCTGGATTCGATGTGCGGCCTCACCGTAAATATGTCAATTTCCTTCCTAGTGACACAATCTACTGTAACTATTAAAATATTCCTTAGTATCATAATAAAATATATCTACAGTACCATAAATATAAAAATTCTTTAAAATATAGGTAATAATAGAATAATACCGGAGTCCAAAATTTAGTTGATACTCATTAAAGAATCTAGGGTTCCGCGGTACACTTCGAGGGGTTCTAACTACTATCTAGACGATCACGTGGCCAAATTTTAGGGGTAAATTCTTAAGAGGTGGTTAGCATAAGATTTAGCATAAGAGTAGCTTATAGTAATATTTGGGGTGGGTGACATAGTGTACAACAAATCACTTAGTTTGGTGAAGACAGACAATTTTATACAGAGATTAACTGTCTATATAATTTAATTGTCTCGGATTCTAAGGAAATAATAGCGATTTTTCCTCATTCCATATCTATGTCACTTTTAGGGTAATTGTCCCATATCGAATGAAATATAACATTTCGTAGTTTCCTATAAAGTATGTACGAAATTGGGTGGTACAGTCAGCTGCACAGAAAAGGTACCCCCCTGCATATAATTTTGTATGCAAAGGTGCTAAGCGAATAGTATTGCTGACTGTACATTATACTCGGTGTCAGTGCGTTAGACGGTCTTTCTTGGTCGTTTAACTATTGTAATGGGTTACCCAGTCCTTGTTTATGACTGCATAAAACATTCACAGTTTACCGTATTGGTAGGTCTTAAAATCAACCCCGTCTATTTATTTTATAGGCCATTCATTGCCTATTTACGATTGTTAGATGTTAATGTTGTTTGGGAAGTAAACTGCTATGGATTTTGTTGTATCTCTCAGTAATATTAATTTACATTTAGCGTGATTTTTATATCTAGATATAATATCTATCAAGTATCAAATTAATGTGAGATATTCAAGTTCAAATGGCGCTCTTTAATTAAAATTGACATTGAAATTGAAATTCTTTATTTGGTGTAAATAACTTCAATCGCTGCTTCTTGACTCTTTCTTCTTTTATTGACTGGAATCTCAAGAGTTTGAGGTATCTATTTGTTCCACTGATCCCTTTCATATAAAATAATCAAATATATTGCCCCCAGCTTTCCCTAGGCTGGAGTACCCAAAGAACAGTAGGATCGCCTGCCTTTACTCTATCTTCGTTCACCGTGGGCCTGTACAAGGGGAACAGAGTTGCAGTCAAAAAGATCCACAGGAAGAAGCTAGACCTCAACAAGAAGCTTACGTGGGAAATTAAGCAGGTTAGTTTTTGATGATTTGCCTTTTTAATTTTAAAACTAACACGGGACAATCGCGTAAAACTTATGTTTATTTATGGCCTGACGTTTCGAACGTGACGTTACGTTCGTGGTCACAGGCAGACTGGCGAGGAATTTAATCAATATCTTCTTGCTGCGCGGGTTTTGCGAACTACCTGCACTTGATCTTGATTATTCACTTGTACGCTAGGGTTGTCATTTTGCCTACACACAATACTCACGACATCCGATGGTATGTGATGGGATGGTTTTTCACCCTTACATTTGCTAATAAAAAAATAAGGTGACTTAAGAATACGTTCTAAGATAGCATAAACTGCGTCAGAGTGCACAATGAAGAAGAAAAGTGCAAATCTATCGCACCATGTATCTATACCTTTAACGGGCGCACATTGATTAGTCGGTACTTTGTACAGTGAGCAGCAATATCAACAAAGCGGGCTAGATGTTCAAAGAAGTTATACACGCGATCTTATTTTGGATCAAGTTATCTAAAGTTTCACTCGTTCAACATTGTCCTCAGGCAAGGAACGTGTCGCATGAGAACACGGCTCGCTTCATCGGCGCTTGCGTCGACTGTCCGCTCGTGTTCGTACTGACAGAGTATTGCCCGAAGGGATCCCTGAAAGACGTCCTCTCCAACGATGAAATCCAGCTAGACTGGAACTTTAGGACCTCACTCGTACATGACATTGTCCAGGTAAACTTACGTTCATGAAATAGTTTCATACATACCTTAATAAGAGCTTAAATTAGAGCAGGATTTCTCATTTTTTTCTTCCAAATTAGGTACTGCGACTTTCTTTCTCAGTATATTTTTCGAAACTATGCTTTTAACGAGCAAGAGTAGGCAACTTACGGCCTAGCAATCCTAGCATCCATCATCTCACAGAATCTTAGGCATTCACTTCTCACAGCTGCCCATCGCCAGGCAATTAAGTCGCATTAAGGTGCTATGTCAAGAGCGCATTCAATTGTAATATAATTATTGTAATTGTAATAGAATTGGGATTGTTGTTGTATAATAGTGTTATATTAAGTTATTCCTGTCACACGATGTTACATAACGTTATACTCGTAAACCTGCAAGTGTAGGAGCATCATAACAAAAGATAAACAGAAGCCATTGTACTTTTTATGTCTTGCAACCATAAAAATTACCACAGATTTAAACGACAATTTTTCACAAGGGCATGTGCTACCTCCACGGCGGTCTGGGCGCGCACGGCAAGCTTCGCTCCTCGAACTGCCTCATCGATGGCCGCTTCGTGTTGAAGATATCCGACTACGGCCCCAACACGCTCTGCACACCTACTGATCTCATCAAGGATGACACTTATTATTATAGTAAGTGGAAGTTTGGCTTCTTATAGCACATGAAGACTGACTCTGACCTGAATTCATGGTTGAGATCCAATAATCATGGTATCATGTTAACCCTCATCAGCCCTCATAACCTTCGTATTGATTTAAAACCCGTGAAAGCTAAAATTGTTCTTTTTATGGTCTAGAATTGCTTTGGACGGCTCCGGAGCTAGTCGCTGCAAGCGTTTACCCTGGAGCTGCAGCATCTCTGAAGGGTGATGTCTATAGCTTTGGGATCATCCTAGAGGAAATCGTGCTGCGCGCTGGCCCGTTCCACCATTACACCACCGCTATGACTAACAGGGGTAATGTTGTGAAACTTACTTGGAGCGTTTTTATTCCATCTTACAGCTTTTGGCTTCTTGATCGACAGCAGGTGGACTGTTGGAAAGTGAGGGTTAGATAGGAAGATGAGGTTGATCCTCTGGAATTAGAAACCAGGATTGCCAGCATTACAGGGTAACTACCGATCAGACTAAATTGTCTGTATCCATTTGTCTTCTTCAGCTGAAATCACACACCCATCAATTTTAAGACCTTTGAATTTTGGCTTCCTTAATTTTGTTATTATATTGTTGTAATTCCTTAATGTTCCTTAGAGATAGTCTCGCGCGTGTGCGGGCGCGAGTCGCCTCCGTTTCGGCCTATGGTGATAGCCAACGAGGCGGGTGCCGGCCCAGGCGCCAACACTGCGTCAGATTTGATGGACTTGGCAGCTAGTTGCTGGGCCGAGGCGCCCGATGATAGGCCCACGTTTGATTTCATCAATGCTAATCATATCAAGTAAGTTTCAAAATTCCTAATGAGGAGAGGAAAAACAGGGTTAAATAAAGAACATTTCTTTGTTCTAATCGCCGTCTGCGCTGGGTAGTTTTTTCAATAGGTCCTTTACTACAAGGTAAACTGTGACTGTGACTTATTGTGAAGTGCTTTTGACTATTTACCTCATATATATTTGTAGTGATTAACAATTGATTCTAGCAACCGTCTTTTCATATTCATCATCATCATAACTTAAGAGCTTTGCTCTTGTCGGTGGAGTAATTGCCAATCCTTTCTTTCCTGAGCCAGTCTTTTGATTTGTCTTTTGTCTTTCCATATTACTTAACACAATCTAGGACACCGATGTTAATGTTCTTTGACACAAGCACTAGTGCTTTGGGTTGGAGGATTTTGAGTATTTTTGAGTTGGGTTTCTGGTTGGAGGTTACTTGAAACCTGTTACTTGATAAGTATCTATGTCTCTACGTAAAACGTAGGTGTTACGACTAAAACTGGTTTTATTAGGGGCTACTGCGACAACCTGATGGATGACCTACTGAGCCGAATGGAGCAATACGCTAACAATTTGGAGTCTCTCGTGGAAGAGAAGACGGAGCAGTTGTCGCTAGAGAAACGGCGATCTGAAGAATTGCTGTACCAAGTATTACCAAGGTAAAAATAGACAAATTTACTTTACATTTACATAATTATGTCACGTTTTCTATTTTGCCTTCTTATATAAAAAGCTAGTAGACTAGTGTAGATAGGTCAGAGCTAATTTCGAGTATGAAAGACTGGAAGTGTAGACTGAAAAATATAGTGTTGCAGGAAATCGACTTGACGGCTTTTCGAGTCATGAATGATTACGAGCCTCTACGCGTCAAGCATTTGTCTCAAAATTAGCTTTGACTTATTTACTCGCGAGAACATAAAATGTTTTTGTGGACTACTTCCAAAAGAAGTATCATTATTTATTACGAAAATATTATTTTAAAGAATGTCACATACGGTCAAAGAATTTAATTCCAGTACCATTTCGTACCTTGTCACAGTGACATTAGTATGAGAATCCCTAGCGACTTTTATATTGATTAGAATAGAATATAATAGTTTTTATTCGTAAACACACAGACAATAGACATACATTAAAAGAACATAGTGAAAATAAAGTGTCACGAAATGGCCCCATCTCAGCATGCTGCTGATTGTCACTGTGACAAGGTACAGTGCAAAAATGTTGCAAATTCATACCAATGGCTATGATTGCTGCAAGACCATTGACTTATTTCTTTACCATTTATTTATTCATCCAGGCCAGTAGCCCAACAACTGATGGCCGGCGAGGTGGTGCAGCCGGAGAGCTTCGAGTGCGTAACGGTCTACTTCAGTGATATAGTGGGCTTCACCGAGCTGTGTGCCGCTTCCACTCCCATACAGGTGGTGGATCTCCTCAACGACCTGTACAGCACTTTCGACAGAATTATATGCTTCTATGATGTTTATAAGGTAAGTTTTACTTTGCGCAAACGCTTTGCTTCCAGGTTTATTGTGCGAACGGCTAAGGAGTGGAACTCACTGCCTGCTTACGAGTATATATTCCCAGCCTACTATAACTTGGATCTTTTCAAATCGAGAATGAATAGACATCTGTTAGATAAGCATGCTTCATCTTAGATCGATCGGTACTTAGGTACTATAAGGTGAGATTGTGTTCAAATGCCAATAAAGAAAAAGCTTTTGCATGAAATTTGTGTAAAGTTATGTAACTTTTACAAAATACTGACATTTAAAGCGAGCTAGCGTTTAAGCTGTTGTTTGCGCTATATTATGTTGTTTGTATTTAGGGTTTTTGACACCTCGACCCATTTTATTTCTCGAGTTTCAAGAATTCTCGAGCCCGAATTCTCGAGTTGTCTTGAGTCTCGAGTCTTTTTATATAAATCGTAAAAATTGGGTAAAATAAAAAAACTAAATATTTTTTATTGCACACATTATGATTATACGTAACAAAAATGAATGTCTTCTTTCAAACAAACAAAAACTAAAATATTACAAGCAAACAACAATAATAATGGGAAGGGCAAATTGGTGCCCAAGTAAACAAAAAACCGGCCAAGTGCGAGTCGGACTCACGCACCGAGGGTTCCGTACTTTTTAGTATTTATTGTAATAGCGGCAACAGAAATACATCATCTGTGAAAATTTCAACTGTCTAGCTATCACGGTTCATGAGATACAGCCTGGTGACAGACGGACAGACGGACAGCAGAGTCTTAGTAATAGGGTCCCGTTTTTACCCTTTGGGTACGGAACCCTAAAAATGAGTGGTAAGTTCCGAAAGGTCGCGAAGTAAAGCCGAAAAGAATGAGAAAAGAGAGGATGACTGGGGCCACAGGGGGAAAACTCACACCTCCCAGTGATCTCCAGCCCCAAATTTATTAGCCCTTAATTATAATTGAATTATTAAAACAAACAATTTTTAAAACGTTACAAAATGTGATATATCATTGAAAGTCTTACTGTCATTCATTTTAAAAGTAGGTACTTTAAGAAATATAAGGTGAACTCCGTACTCCGTAGTCCGTTTTACATAATTTAATATACCACAGCTGAAAAGCAAATGGAAACGGCTCTCATATTTGACTAGGGTGCACGTGTGGCAAGTTCGGTTTCTCCTGTGATATTACCTGCGTTATGTGTAGAGAACGTGTCTACATTGTCTACCTTGACTACAAATTAAGAACCGCCCAACAAATGTTGTTTTTAGGGTTCCGTACCTCAAAAGGAAAAAACGGAACCCTTATAGGATTACTCGTGCGTCTGTCTGTCTGTCTGTCCGTCTGTCACAGCCTATTTTCTCCGAAACTACTGGACCAATAAAGTTGAAATTTGGTATACATATGTAAGTTTGTGACCCAAAGACGGACATGTAACGTAAAGAAATGAGTTTTAAACAGCGGGGCCACTTTTGGGGGGTAAATGAGAAAATTAAAAAATAAAGTTTTTCAAACTATAATGTGTTACATATCAAATAATGAAAGAGCTCATTCTGAGAAACTCAAATATATTTTTTTATAATTTTAGTATTACCAGTTTAGAAGTTATTCAAGAAAATAGACAAAAAATTACCTTTATCTCCGAAACTACTGGGTCTAAAATTATGAAAAAAATACACAAAATAGTTCTTTACAGATCACAGGAAAACCTATTAGAAATATGCAGTCGGACTTAATTACTTAGTTTTTGATCCGACCCCTAAGTGTTTTTAAGACATTTCACTCGCGCTTCACATAAAAAATACATTGTTTAAATTGTGTAATGTACGGAACCCTTGGAACGCGAGTCCGACTCGCACTTGGCCGGTTTTTTTTTTATTGACGGAGTGACTATTTAATTTAGTAGTTTTTAGGCTTCCGTACCCAAAGGGTAAAAACGGGACCCTATTAAATTATTTTTTTATACTAAGACCACTGTCTTGTCTGTCTGTCCGTCTGTCACCATGCTGTATCTCATGAACCGTGATAGCTACACAGTTGAAATTTTCACAGATGATGTATTTCTGTTGCCGCTATAACAACAAATACTAAAAATAGAATAAATTAAATATTTAAGTGGGGCTCCCATACAACAAACGTGATTTTTTTTTGCAGATTTTTGCGTAATGGTAGGGAACCCTTTGTGCGCGAGTCCAACTCGCACTTGGCCGGTTTTTTTTTTAAATCTAACTGCGAGTAGGAGAAGTACCTATCCGATTTTTTATATATTTATATTATTATTGCAGTGCTTTGTCGGTGTGTTTAACTTTCAAAAGCTTCGTCTTAGGGCCACCCCACACTATATACCATTAAAAAAATTGCGTCTCCCGAGTGTCGGAATCTAGCCATTAGTAGTAGACGCAACGTTGGAGCGCAACTGCACAGCAACGCCATTTTTAGGGTTCCGTACCCAAAGGGTCAAAACGGGACCCTATTACATAGTTTCCGCTGTCCGTCTGTCGGTCTGTCTTTCACCAGGCTGTATCTCATGAACCGAATTTTCACAGATGATTGTATACTAAAAAGTACGGAACCCTCGGTGCGCGAGTCCGACTCGAGTTGACTATATTTACCTTACTATCGTCATTATATTTACCTAAACGTCACTCACACCAAGATCATGTTCACAAGCGCGCCAATATTAAGCCAACTTAATATAAGGGGCCCTTTTATTCAGCTCAAACTCAAGTAAATATAAGGGACCAAAAAGGACATATTCTCGTTACCGAAATATGTTATTTGGACTTTGTCGGCCCAAATGTACCGAATATCGTTAGAACGCTACTGTGCGTACCTAAATTAGTATACCTACAGCCGTGTGCTAATTAGTATACAAGAACGCCAATTAGGCCTTGTTTCACATCGTATCCCTACTAGCCTTTGATAATGCTTATACGTACAGTCAAGGGCATAAATATATATACATTCCCAAAGTTTCAAAAATATGTGTACGCTCTTACACCTTAGACAAGTCGTGTTCACATATTTTTGAGCCATTTGTCTGGATCGATATGTTTGCCTTCGACTGTACCTACGCGCGCCTTGGTCGAGCTTCTATAGCTATAGGATGATTCATAACATAACATAAGAGTTGGCGCGAGATACTTATGTACTGAAGTAAGAAATCTTAAGTAAATTCTGTTCCAGCTTTCGTGAATGTATACATGCCGGGGCTATAAGCAGTAAGCAGTGTAACCACTGCATAAAGGAAACAATACATTTTGTTTAACAGATTAGGGCCCGAGCTCGAAAAAATCATCTGAGATAATTTATACTATAGTTGTAGAGATGGTCCCTACAGTCGATGTCAAAGATATGTTTACATTTTTCGCCGTATTACAAAGAAGTAAGGTGCAAAATTGTAAAGATATCTTTGACGTCGACGTAACAACAAATATAATATAAATATAATATAAATAAATAAATATAAATAAATACATAATTCTACCGTTTTTAAGGGAAGTCACATAGAAAGCGTCCATATCGATGGCACCTACTTAATAGTCATATTTGACTCATGAAAATGAAATAGGTAACGTAGCTACCACCTACCACTTATCATATCGTTATAAAAATTACGCTGTGTGTAAAATTACGCTGTGTGTTTTTTTTATACAATATCGCAAAAATTGCCAACTCGGCCGGGACGTCGCCAGTTTTGTAACCATCTGTCACTTTCACGAGTCAAATCCCGGGCAAGGATATCCTAACTCAACAAACTTTCAGACGTGCTTAAATGCCATTAAACCCAAAGTGAAAAGGGTTATTTAGCACTTTGATTACGGATAGAAAATTAATCATATGCCCATGTCAACCATTCGTGAAGGATTATGTTTAGTTACCAGTCAGTAAAGTTCAAAGTGTAACGATTTTGGATTGATTAACGACCTCCTATTAGGTATTTGATAAGGTGAAATTATAATCAGGGTGTATACTGCCAAGAGGTAACTTCTCAAGCTGAATTCGTAAATCATATTTAAAGACTTTTACTTACAACGGAGTCCTTTCGGCCTGACTCCTACTTTCCGGGATGTATCCGTACCGATATCCAACCATCTTCAGCTACTTGGCACGAGTATCTCGTCTAACCTGAGCTTTGGGGCGTATATTGAATCTCTGGCCAAATCTGCAGCTAGACGATTGGGCGTCCTCTCTAAGGTCAAGCGGTACTTCACACCGGGGCAGCTTCTTCAGCTTTACGTAGCTCAAGTCCGGTCGTGTATGGAGTACTGCAGCCACCTTTGGGATGGGTCCGCCAAATATCAGTTAGCCGCCTTAGATTCCATAGACAAACGCGCTAGGAAGCTTATTGGAGATGCGGGATTAGTAGAGGCTAGACTGCAGAGCCTTGAACACCGTAGAAAGGTAGCTTGTTTATCGGTGTTCTAGAGGATACATTTCGGGGAGTGTGCGATGGGATTACATAATTTAATCTCCCCATCTCCATTCTGTCACCGTGGGACTAGACGCGGACTTGCGTTTCACCCTTACGTCGTTACTCTGCCACTGATTCGTACTAAGCGCTATGCATCCAGCTTTATCATACGAACGGCTAAGGAGTGGAATTCACTTCCTGCAAATATATTCCCAGTCCACTATAACTTGGATCTTTTTAAATCCAGAGTGAATAGACATCTTTTAGGTAAGCATGATCCATCCTAGACTGCATCGGCACTTACCATCAGGTGAGATTGCGGTCAAGTGCTTGCCTTTTTGTAATAAAAAAATAAAAAAAAACTGTAATAAGCAATACAAATACAATTAAAAAATAACTTACAGTGAAAGTCGCTCAAATAAAAACTAAAAACAGTTTCTTTAATTGTCCTCTTTGTAATTATTTATTCATTTGGGAAAATTAAGTTTAAATAGTATAAATATTAATATTGTCTTCGGTTACCGCGATAGTTACTCATGAAATAAAACTATGAAAACGGATTATATCGCGTATATTGAATTTATAATACATCCCGACGTTTCGAACTCTTTACAGCGTCACCCGTTGACCACGAACGCTGTAAAGAGTTCGAAACGTCGGGATGTATTATAAATTTAATATACGCGATATAATCCGTTTTCATAGTTTTATTTCATAGTATAATTATTACATACCTAAAGTAGCAGGCAGTAAAGTAAGTAATGTAAGTATTCCAGATTTACTGCCCGAGCTGTGTTTACTATTTTTCTGCTTGAAGCCGGAAAGCGGCAACTTCGTTTAGCGTAGCGTGCCGAAAGTCGACATTTTCCGCACAGAAAACAGATAATATTATTTTGAAAATACTCGTTCATCTCAGATTATTTCATCAATTGCGTTATTGTCCCAGATCACGTTCACCAATATAAAATTAGGTCAATGGGTCGTTCCGGTGAAATAGTCACAAAACGTAACTAAGGATGTAACATATTGTATTTAAATGAAATTACCAAAATTTAACTGAAAATATTTTTGATTCATAGTTTGTCAAGGGACTGTCTCATGTCAAACATAGACTGAGAAAATCATACTATCTTTGTCTTACACTAGTACTAGCACCCAAAAGAAAACGATGAGTATAGTTTTTTTGTTCCTATTTAATAATAATATTTTTGATTCATAGTTTGTCAAGGGACTATCTCATGTCAAACATAGACTGAGAGAATCATACTATCTTTGTCTTACACTAGTACTAGCACCCAAAAGAAAACGATGAGTATAGTTTTTTTTGCTCCTATTTACTTTACTGACAAGATTTGCTTGACCAACTATATATGTATATAATCCAATTAAAACTGTTGTGAGACATACTAACATTAAATAATTTTACGGTTTAGACTCACTTGTTTTAGTCACTCGCGCTCTTCGGAGAGCCTAGGTCTCCTTTCTCAAGCACTAACAGTGCGAGCAGCGTTCACGATGGCCGACAGCGTTCGCGAAAATTATTTAACGTCCATACTATAATATTATAAATGCGAAAGTCTGTCTGTGTGTTACCTCTTCACACATAAAACCGCTATACGAAATTGGGCATAGAGATAGTTTGAGTCCCGGAGAAGGACATATGATAGTTTTTATCCCGAAAGTCATCCCTTAAGAGGATCAAAAGCGGGGTCACAGAATAACTAATAGTACTACCGTACAGAAAATTCACTCCTTTACAAAAGTCAGATTTAGGTATAAAATTATACCTACACTCGCCGCCTGCAAGCAAAATTGAAACTTATAACCGCGCACGAACCGTGAATCTTCTTTGCGCGCCGCAGTTTTATGACCGAGCTGCGAGTGTCGGCACGGGGTTGTCACTTGACAAGTTTTTGTACCTATACCTACTTATTTATTATTTTTAAGACAAATATGTAGGAATTACAAACGTTGATTCTGTAAACATAGTTTTTTTATCCGGAGATGGTATGTCTGATTCTCACGGAAGTAGTTATGCCACAGAAGTACTTATTTCTTTGAAAATATGTCGGTCAATATAGTCCGGAATTAAAAAAAAAATGTTATTTCTGCTTCCTTGTTCTTCCGTTTATTCACACATTCGTAAACAGAACAATATCTATACATTTAGGTTTCGAAGGCATTATGCATTTTCAATTTTGCGCGAGTCGAGCGGCAGCCCATTGCCATACTCCTGCCCGGGAGGCGCGCCGGCCAAATGTACCTAAACTGCGAAGTGACACCCCCCTGGCGGGGTGGAATTGAGATAATTAATGAAATGCCTGATAATTTGAGTAAACAGTTAAGCATTTGCTCATATTTAATTATTGCTATTAGACTTTATCCAGGCGCTATTCTTACTCTAGCTGCGGTTACTAAGTCCACGCAGACGAAGTAAGGTCTGTTTTTTTATTCCGTAGACCAAAATGACGTTTCATGTGTAAGACATGATATTTCTTAGTACCACATGAAATGTCATTTTAGTCTGCGGAATAAAAAAACAGAATTATAGGTACCCATAACACAAGCCTTATAATTCCTGACAGTCGGAAGTATTTATACTCTCATTAGTAACCTATACATACTCCCCCATAGGTACGCGTAAGAAAATAACCTTGTAATTTTTTTGACATAAAATTTGAAAACGTATTTCATTGCAGTTAGTAAGTCATTTTGTTAGAAATAGTTATTTTTATTATCTTGACTTTGATCCATATATTTGCCAGCCTTTGTCCTAAAAGCAAAAGTTTAACTTTTAAGAGACAAACTTATCCTTATAAATATAATCTATGAGTGCAATAATAATAAACGTAAATATTGAATGTTTATGGTATGAGGGCATGACTTTCAATATTTCTAAGAGAGAAGACGAGGGGCCTTTATAGCTAAAGGTAAAGACATAAAAGTCTAGTAGCAGGTACTTCAATACGGCCTCCGCCATTGATTTTTATTACATTGTGAAATGTACAGACAGAGTAGGTAATTTCTTGATCTAGTACCTCAGAAGAAAATTGATAAAGTCTCCGTCGCTACAACGCTAAAAATAATTATTATACTTATTCAATAAATATTTATCTACTAGGCTATTTTTATACTTACGAAAAGTAATTATTCGATATTGAATGCGTGACTCTCGTATTTTAAATAAAATGAGATCCTAACCTAATATAAATATAACAAATTTCAATGTTAAATTGCCGTTTGACAATATTAAATTTAAAGTGGCACCTCCATACTTTGTACTGCAAAACTGATGTAGTGTTAGCTTAGATGGACTGTTTCAACTGTCTGCCTTCACAGGTGGAGACGATAGGCGACGCGTACATGGTGGTGTCCGGTCTGCCAGAACGCAATGGCGATCAACACGCCCGAGAAATCTGTTTGATGGCGCTTGCAATAGTCGAGGCTGTCCGTGGTTTCGTTGTTCGACATCGGCCTGCTCATCGACTAGAGGTGATACTAAATAATATATGTTAAATACAAACTAGGCTCCGACCACGCTAAGTTTACTGCCTTGGCAGTGATAATGTCATGAAAACTTACCGTGGTCCAACTCTATCCCCGTATGACATCGGTTGATCGAGTAAAGATACGCAGATTCTACCTCCAAGTGACGTACTTATAAGTATAACTATATATTATAGACATAGGTAAATAAGTTTTAAAATAGTTGACAGTTTCATCATTCTTGCCATGTTTTGTGTGCGTCTTTTTACGGACACACACTAATAACCTATTTGTGGTTAATTAAAACAAAACGCATAAAACACGACATGCGTATGGATTTCCGCAAAGTAACCCCTGATTCTATTAACTATTTGTGGTTCTTAACGCTACATTAATTGTGTATTTCTGTAAATATTGTAAGTACAAACTCGTCTCTAGCAGTGGTGTAGGGTGAACTAATGTAGCCGTGGACGAAATCGCATCTGCGAGGCCGTTTTCTTTCACTGTGCTCGAAGGGGCCTCGCGCGAGGCCCCCCTTGGGGCGCAAGGCCGTAGGCGATGGCCCAGTTTGCCCACGCCTAGCTACGCCACTAGTCTCTAGTCTACAGGCGTTTTATGCTCTAAAAAAATTCCATATGCAGGTTCGAGTAGGCGTCCACTCCGGGCCTGTATGCGCAGGAGTGGTTGGGGTGAAGATGCCCCATTACTGTCTGTTCGGGGACACCGTCAACACGGCCAGCCGGATGGAATCTACAGGACAACGTAAGTAGTACAATAGCTATAATAAAATTTCACTCGCTGTGCGATGGACTCGATTAACTAACTTATTCACGGCTAACCTACGGGCGTAGCGCTCCGGATAATATGGGCTTTCGGGTATGTAGCGATAATGCTTTTAAGAGGTGAAATGACAACGTGTTGTGATTAGTGCTGAATGGGCTAAGTGACTAAGTGATGTTACTCGTAGTGTTGGTTTCGTTTTTTTTTATTTTTTTTTATTTATTTATTTGGGAAACATACAGCACATACAATAAGGTAAAAGATATAGTAAGAACATAGGCCAAAAGAGTTTCCACTTATAGTTAATACAAAATTCCTTTGCTCCGAAAAAAAAGTACAATTATTAGGTATTTTGAATTTAAGTTGAATTTAACAAATAACATTGAGTAATAATAACAAGCATAATTTAGAATTTGGAAAATAACAAGCACAATTTTCAATTTAGAATTTGAAATCAAATAGGTACAATTACAATAACAATCATAACAATACAACACAAGATTACAATTTTATTACTAGCTACGAGTTAACGAAATTTGCCATTTATTATATTTTTTTATTTTGTTTGATGACAAAAACAAATCTATTACACCTATGCTGGAACAAATCAATGTGTGAATATTTCTTATTATATATATTGCATGCTCTTGCTAAAAATTTGTTGTTTACATATTTTTTTTTGAACGAGGTGTCAAAAATGGACGCTTACTTTTTATGCCGTAATCACGTAGATAAAATGCTTTATCGAACCACATCTGACCTGTATGATTTGTTGCTCATCATACGCCTTTTTTACTCGACATCGATAAAGTCACAAAAAGGGCTATGGTTTTATGTACAAACAAGTGTAAAAACATGCATACAATTTACTCAAAAATATGTCCCATAGTTCTTGATTCGCTGACATAAGAACTATGGGACATATTTTTGAGTATGACGAGTGCACCCATATTTTTACACTTGACTGTACTATAGAAGATATCATACGATATACGATATTTGAACTTTAAGAATATTTACTAGTCACGTGTTTGTATTTAACTTTGGCTGAGTATAATTACTTAGTTTGGAAACACTTAATACATTCTAGCAAGTTATACGTCAAATAACGCAAGATTGAAATTGGCTACGAAATCCGTGTAATTATAACTTCCCTAATAAATTAAAGCACCTTCAATAAACTTAAGAAAATAAAATGAAAAAATTAAACGAAAGTAGTCTGGACCGATATCTTTTAACTACATATATCTGTTACCTACTCTTCTAATATTGAAATTAATCTCAATGTCAAGTTTGTCTAAGATAGAGAGTAGATTTTAAGGGAAAGTAAAAATATTGAGATATATTTTCCAGCAAATATTAATTACGTAGAAATTAACGTTTGGCGATAATAAACATTATTACCTAAATTACAAATGTTTTCTGTTATTATGATGTTTCATAACAACTGATAAATAGGATTAAATTCAAATAATTTAAATCTTATGAGATATAAAGATAAAATCACTGTTTTTAATTTTTATATATTGAATGAATATTTTAACTTAAAACTAGTTATAATATGTATATGGAAGTCTGAAAAATGTACTAGAGAAAATACAATATTAAAACGAATGAATCGATCACTATGAGCATGTAGCCTTGCACATCTATAGTCTACTCTGTTCGCACCCGGACATTGAAGACGACCGTGGCTGGCTACAGAAATAAATAAAAAATGTCTTTGTGTTACTTTAGCCCTCCGCATCCACCTAAGCGAAAGCACACGCGCGCTGCTCGACCAGTGGGGCACGTTCGTTGTCGAGCGTAGAGGCGAAGTAGAACTCAAGGGCCGAGGTCGAATGCTAACCCACTGGCTCCTACATTGTTCAGAGCCTGAAGCCAGGCCGCTGGCCGCGGGGCCGCAGCCGCCGCCCCAGTACCCTATACTGTTCCCGGCGATGCCGCAGCCGACTATAGCGCAGCATATCCCGTACTTGGTGGTCGATCCGCCGACGCTTGCCGCTTGAAGAGCTTATACCGGTAACATTCCTAATGTTGTTAATTGTAAAAAATAAACAATGCCATAATATAGTTATAGTTACGTGTTGCATTCATTTGTAAGACTTCTCCCATTGATTTCGTGCGATATATATTTACTTATTTATAATATGTTTAATGTATAGTTCTAACTTAAAAGGCATATTGTATTTATAGGTAGACTCGTTTTCGTACTCACATCTTTCATTATAACTTTCTTTTATATGTTGCCAAATAGATAATATATACAATTAGATGCTATCCTTTGTATCATATTTAATCATGATTAGATTATTTGTTAGAAATGTATATGTTACGAAGAGAGGCCTAATCGAAACTTTGTAAAATTAGGAATCTATTATTAATGCCAATTATTAAATTCCTAAGTATAAACTTGGAAACCTCTATAGTATATTTTCGGCCTCAAAGGTTAAGATGTGGAGAAATCCAATTTTCTCTCTAGAGCCTGAAATGTGAAATATACTTAAACCAGTTCAAATGCCGAGCTCGGACTTAATTTGAATGAAAACGTAAAATGTATTTATCTTACATGTGGAATTTGTGGGTTAAGTTCGACATATACCAAATCTAAAATCGAGGCGAATGCCTTGATTTTTTTAACAACAGCAAAGATAGATATAACTCCGTAATAGATGGATACAGTCTAAGGAAAAAACGTGCCTCGAAAATCACGAAAATTTGATTCTCGATCAGATGGCGCCACTAGTTTTGGCCTACACTCGTATAGAGGGCGTTGACTGTTTCGTTTGTTATTTATAATTTTAACGCATACCAGTGAAAGAACATGGGTCTAAATCATATAAAAATAATTAATGCAAATAAAAAAATCATTTATCCATATTTAAATACATTTTATCGTATTTTTATAAATATTTATTTTTAGTTTTAAAGTGTGTCGACAGATGGCAGTGAATTTACTGGGGTTACAAAATTTACTATGACAGTACCGCTCTAGTATAAGTTACTCTATGACAACAGTAACCACGCTGTTGAAATATGACTTAGTTTTCATGACATTTTTGTAGAATAAAGATGAAGGATTCAGGGTAAAAGCGATGACAGTTCATTTAACAACATTAAAATATGATTATTGTTGGTATTTAAAGCGCTATCGTAATACAATAATACATACTGTAAAATAAAACTATGAAACCGGATTATATTGATATCGATGTTTTATATACAATACAAGTTACACAGGAAAACCTGTAATTGGCCATACTATTGTATAAATTAGCATAAGGTAAAAAAACTCTGTATCGGTGTTGGTTTTCTTAATAAAATAATAATATTATCAGATTGAACACGAACGCTGTAAAGGGTTCGAAACGTCGGGATGTATTATAAATTCAATATACGCGATATAATCCGTTTTTATAGTTTTATTTCTCTAGTAACTATCGCGGTAACCGCAGACATTATTACATACTGTAGCTAATCTTTTATTTTTAAAATGTTTGTGGATTGCGTTAATATTAGGCTATTTCCTAAAAATTAAGTATAATTCGAGAACTTATTTGGTTACTGTTCATTTGATAAATGACAATAATAAAAATGTGACATTTCCTTTTTGCATTACTGACAGATTACAAAATGCTATAGTGTTTTTCACGTAGCTTGGGTACGGTGACAGCTGTCATCTGATCAATACAATTTTGCATTGTAAGGTTATAAATTATGGAAATGACTTGCTGTTACTGTACCCAAGCTATGTCAAAAATATTGTCATGTCTGTTTATCCTATAGATTTGTGCCCATGGAGCATTCCATCGAGGAATTATTAATCTAAGGGACATTCCGATCCATTTTTTCGACTTCCCGAGCCTTGTTCTTTTTTGGCTTGCCTTTTTATAGTTATATTGGTATCATCTTAAAGCTGCTTGTTTTCTCAATAAACTGTTTAATTTACTACTATAATACGCAAGTCGACAAAGTCATTTGGAATTAAAGAAAATATTTCGAAAGCGATGCGCATGCAAAATACACCAATACCTTGTCCTACACGTAGACATTGCATAAATAATTTTGTAAAAAAAAAAATTAAATTAAAAAGTTTTCATGGAATGCCCCCTATTTAGATTGCAGTATACGCAATACCTAACCTGCCTAGGGGACAGAATACGGACTCGCTCTTGGAGGCTATTATATTTACTCTAAGAACAAATTAAATTATTTTCTATGAAAATATTTTAATTTGTGGTTTTTCAAGTAGACACACTACTATTTAAACTATAAACTGAAATAAATATCATATACGAAGGAAAAAATGACCAAAGCCTCCAGTGTCCAGAGCTGGAATCGAACCAGCGTACCCCGTTTACCGGACAGGTGCCTGAACCGCTCGGCTATCCGGCCACGGTGGCATGGGTCGAAATTTCCAAGTATATGACAATTCCCGAAGCTCTGGACACTGGAGGCTTTGGTCATTTTTTCCTTCGTATATGATATTTATTTCAGTGTATTATATTTACATTTTATATCACGGCGCGACGGGATTGCGCATAATTAAAACAGAAATATTGTGCAAATATCTTTCAGGGTTGAGATAACACGCTGTATTCCCAAGGATCCTCCTTTTTGGTACGGACGGCTAAGGAATGGAATGCGCTCCCGCCATCTGTATTCCCTGATCAATATGACCTCGGTCTCTTTAAAACAAGAGTGAATAGGCTGTTACTGAATCGGTGAGCTCCATCTTAGGCCCTGTCTTCACTTTCCATCAGGTGTGACTAGGGCCAATCGCCGATCAGTTTATAATAAAAAAAAAAAAAAAAAAAGGATGAGATTATTTAAATAATAACCCTAATTAGGATTAAGCTCATTATTTCCTTGAAAAATATATTTTTGCTCTTGTTAACGTTCCGTCAGATGAAATTCGGTTCAGTCATCATTAATTAAAATAGGTACGTGATAATTTTCTGCAGTTATTCTATTATGTTAAGACAAAGGTCATAGGGAAGGTATTTTCTGAGAGGGTCGAATGGATTTACCCGGGTTTGAAGTTAAGCGACACATATGACAACCCTCAATTATTTAGAAATTACATTAAGTATGGGGGCGTGTTTCATTTTTTGACTTTAAACCGACTTAAGTAGATAACAGTTCATATGTCAATCGTCATAATAATTACTGGCCAATGTTGAGTTACAAGCAAGACGAATATTCTGACCAACCAAACTGCATGGCATTTGAAATGAAAAAGTGTGGCATGTCAACATTATTGTCAAATTTATATACAAATATGACTTTTATTAATGAGACTCCCTCACTTTGTTATATTCAAGTTGGTGAAAAGTTACCTTAGACGGACCTTAAGAAGTTTTTATCGTTCTTATATAATATGTCGTATCATGGACATAGCGAGCCGAGCCGATTCTCACAAAGCAAATGAGCAGTTTTTTCAAAAGGGCTTATTTCTCTATGAACACCATACAAAAATAAGCCCTTTTGAACAGACACTTCTCAAATAGCATCGCTGGCAAATTGTGTAGGAACTCAAAAATTACACAATAATTCCTGCTGAACAAACAAACCATTTACATGGTAACAATGGCCATAGATATGAGCTGGCACCGTAAAACCGGGTTTACACGCGTCGTAAATGCAGCTACAGCGGCCATTAAATTAAATTATGCAAAGCAAACTATTCCGGTGACGGGGTTGACGCACAATGCTTTTATTCTAAGCTCTAATCTCATGCTCTTATTTAAACAACATTTCCTGAAATGGTAGGAGACGAACATAAGACATATGACGACGGGACAACGAGTAATTAAATAAATTAGTCTGTTTTTAAAAACCATCCTTCGTGATTCTAAAATTTCAGTCTAAAACAGACGAAATGATAATTATTAGATTCTAATTATGATGTACACTCGTCCTTGAAATTGTTTATAATAAACTTTAAGCAATTAAAATTAGAAAGTTTTAAATCTTAACTGCAACTAAATTGTCAGTTTAATTTAACATCCGGACCATTGTGCAGTTTTGCCGAGGATGACGCACAGTGCTTTCAATAGTAAATCTGTTGTTATATATGTATAAACGAAAACTCTGCTTGCGCTAAAAAGAGCACTTGTTAATCAATGTCTCGGTTAAGAAGTTAAGGATGTCGTCCGTAATTATGAAATTTATTAATTATTTCTTGGAAATAGCCTCTTTTACAATTTTATGGCGAAATATCTAAGTAACATTTCGTGGACGTTTCCGAGTCCTTAGAGCTCATAGAAATTCTGGTTACCATATACTGATCTAGATAGATAGATATAATACTCTAGGTGTGCCAAACCTCAGTAAAATATACAAAGGAAAAGAAAAGAAAAAACCGGCCAAGTGCGAGTCGGACTCGCGTTTCAAGGGTTCCGTACATTACACAATTTAAACAATGTATTTTTTACGTGAAACGTGAGTGAAATGTTTTTTAAAAACCCGTAGGGTTCGGATCAATAACCAAGTAATTAAGTCCGACTCACGCTTGACTGCACATTTCTAATAGATTTTCCTGTAATCTACAGGTAAAGATCTATTTTGTGTATTTTTTTCGAAATTTTAGACTTTGTAGTTTCGGAGATAAAGGGGGAATGGTCATTTTTTGCCTATTTTCTTAAATAACTTTTAAATTGTTTATCTTAAAATTATAAAAAAATATATACTTAAGATTCTTACAGCGAGCTCTTTCATTTGATATGTAACACGATATAGTTTGAAAAACTTTAGTTTTTAATTTTCTAATTTACCCCCCAAAAGTGGCCCCTGTTTAAAATTTATTTGTTTACGTTACATGTCCTTCTTTGGGTCACAAACTTACATATGTATACCAAATTTCAATTTAATTGGTCCAGTAGTTTCGGAGAAAATAGGCTGTGACAGACGGACAGACAGACAGACGCACGAGTGATCCTAATAAGGGTTCCGTTTTTTTCTTTTGAGGTACGGAACCCCAAACTAAAAAAGAAAAAAAATATTAAATGTAGAGGCAGGCAATAGGCGATCTACTAGACAATTGTTTTATTGTGTAGGTAGGTAGTAACCCTTACAAATACTCGTAATTATACGCAAATTATGTAAGTACCTACTTACGAACGCCAACCAAGCCTAATTACTATCCATAATCTTATAAACTGACACGAGAGCGCTGCGTGAATTCAATTCACATGTACGTAATTATCTACTACGTCAGAATTAAATGTCAGGGGTATAATGATATTCTGTTTATAACGAAAAGGTATACACGTGTTAATTTTACACAATTTTAAGACGAGATTAGAGGACAAAATATCCTTCGAGTTGTATTTGAAAACACGTCAGGAGAGTTAGCACTAAGCGACAGCGGGACAAGACAGGACATGCGAGAGAGACAACTTTTCTATAATTTTCACACGCAATCAAAGTCTACTCTAAATCATACCTTTAATACGCCTAATTATTAATTATGCCTTTGAACTTCTTACTTAATTGTATGTTATTTTTTATGTATTTTTGTATCATTTAGAGTCCCCGGCACGCGCGGCCGAATTGCACCTTCCCATACAGTCATTTATTTATTTATTTATCAACGGAGTTACGTTTTCATTTTAAATGAGGCCATGAGGTATATCTAGGTCTGTAATTAGTTTATCTCTAGTGTATAAAACACACGAAATAGAGCAAAAACGATTTTTGTATGAAAAACTTAAATTCGCTGTATTTGTTTTACTATGGTATCTGGAGCTACATAAACTAATTACCTACAGACCTTATCCTATTGTAAGTACAAAGTTTCAGAGCAGAGCAATCTAGCTAGTCGTTTTAAAATGAGAGCCTAACTACGTTTGTATGGAGAACCGAGCTTGCCGGGGACTTAACGGGTCTGTACGGGTAAGAAACGGGTAAATATTTTTTTCCCCTCACTAGCTCGGAAAGCCGTCTTTTATCCTTTAAAACAAGCGGGGAAAAACGCATTTTATCCACTAGTGGGGAAAGTAATTTGACCTTGGATGGAGCGTGTTTAAGTAGCTTTTGACAGATAACAAAACGCAAAACGCTCATAATAATGGTTCGTTCGATATAAATTATCATTAAATAAATGGTTTGAGAATTTAATAAAAAATACCAAATTTAGCTTTATTTAATTACTTTAAGTCATAAACCTTAAATTCCATAAAAAACATTTGTTTTTTTAAATGATGTTGAATGTAATTCTGAACGCACAAGTTGAGTCGATGCAATTTCAAAACGCATTGTCAGAAATGTCAACATTGTCAACAAAAAATTTCTCGCCGACTCCGACACGTAAAAATACACAACTTCCAGAGTTTTCTGCTATAATATCGTATTATCGTAAAAAAATTAGTGAGTCCATTGATGAAGATGATCTAACGCGTGTGGATGTTGCACTTTCCTCGCTATAGTGAGGGGAAAAGTTTTGTGTTACTCACGGGTGCAAATGTATTTTACTTCTCGTGTGTTGAAACCACTCGCTACACTCAGGATTCTATTTTAGAACCACTTGCTTCGCTCGTGGTTCAAGTATAGAATCCTTTCGCTTGCTCGTGTTTCAATTCCACACTCGCGGGTATAATACAACTTTGCACCCTTGTATAACAAATAATTATTTTTGTCTAGCCCGAATATTTATATAAACCAATGTCGGGTAGTTTAGTGTTGTTTACCAATATCTCAATTGACATTTTACGGGGACGCCAGTCTTCCGTGACCATAGGTATAGTGCAACCTAGCTGAAACGTCGGAAAAAAGGTAAATTAATGAAATTTTTTCGAGCTGGATCCGTTAATGACATTAATTATGTGCACATAACGCGACAGTTTAAAGTGTTATATGTCTGTTTGTACAATAAAGACTAATAAAGACTTTACTATTACTACTCGTTACTATTATAATTATTATGTTTAATTATTGCGGCGTCACATGACACAAAACGTCAAATTGTTATTGATTTCACAGTTTATGTAGACTCACAAGTAGTTGTTAGTTATGTAAAATTGAATTATGTAAATAAATTTTTAACAAACAGAAACGTCTGCGATCGATGCTATTAAGCTTAATAAATTTAAAAGTGGAAAAATTCTGCCTTGGGTGAGACTTGGGTTTAGCATCGATCGCAGACGTTTCTGTTTGTTAAAAATTAATTTAGAATGGGTAGCACATCGTAAATGGTGAATTTCCAATATGACTTGGAACTCCGGTGGCCGTTTAAGAAGTGTAACGCTCTTACGGTAGATGTCGCTAGGGTCCCCTAGACCCATATAGTGGGAAGATTTGCTGACTATGGATGAGGTCTTGGTGGCTCAGTTAGCAGAGCGCTGGAGTATCGATCCAGAGGCCGTGAGTTCAAGTCTCACCCAAGGCAGAATTTTTCCACTTTAAAATTTATTCTAAGTTGAATTATGTAAATTATTTATATCAAAATGTGCCAACTATGTACAAGTACTTAGACAAATATATATTGTAGAGTAGATTAGACAAACCTTGACAATTTTATATTTTTACATCGTTGTCTTATATCAATGTCTATTTTTGTATAAATGTTCCTAAATGTTAGTACATGCCTAAACCGATACAGGGGCAGAGGTCGAAATAGATTTTCGTTTTATAAACCGTATGATTATAATTATACGGCTGACTTTCGAATGTTAGCAAAAGTGCATGGCGACTTTATCAATGAAATCGTTCACAATTTCTCCATGCAATTTCGCAGCCCACTGTACAATTGTGTCCTTGTATCTCTTAGTAGATTTTCTCATAGCGGCTTCCATTTATGTAAGTCAATTAATTGTGTTTTAATGTAGTTGTAACTTAGAATATTTTGATGTCAGAATTAGATAAAACACATTTTTATCTACATGTATATTTTATTTCTCTATCCTAAGTATTTCTAATTAAAATTGAAACAAATACACAAAAACATTTATAGATACGTGCCAAAAAAAATGAAAGCAGGTAGGTAAGCTGATTGATAGTGGGTTGGTGGTGCACAGTAATTCTCGCAAATTATTTCTAATACGTTTTTCTGCATAAAAGGTGCTCCCTGGCAACAACTTTTTACTAATCTAAGTACATATTTAATAAAGTGAATACAACGACAAGGAGATCTGTTTAAGTAAATTTGCTGCGTGGGCAAATATTTACGATTATTAAAGTTTAATGGATTTATCCGAAGTATATAACTGTATGAATTCATTTATATTTTTTATTGTTAACTAGTTTAGTAAGGTACTCCTATATATGGCATTCTTTTAAATCGTGACTCATTGTTTTTTTTTTATTTAAATTTATTTTGTAATTGACAGTGGGTCAAAGCTCGCTAAAGGAACCCTTAAATTGCAATTTTTTTGCGAATAAAAAGTTGATTTTGTTTTAAAACTGCCTGGAGAAGTTTCCTAAGTAGGAAAACATTGTTTTATGGGCTTAAGACTTGTCTAATTAGGATTTTTCCTCAACTGAAATTAGAAAATGTATAATATCAATTTTATTTTACTTATTTGATTAGCCTATTCATTGTTCAAATATGTATTTTCAAGCAGATCGCAACTCGTTTGAGCATAAAAACCAACGAGTCCATAATTTAGCAGACAATTTCCATCTTTGATTTACTATAGACCACCGGGTGATTTAGTGCACCCTACCCCCTGTTGCACAGTGAGTCGATTCCCATTTTTTGATAACTGCGTTATTGGCTCTAAATCGTTCGAGACTTAGATTTTGTAGTATAACATAATGAAACTTGAATAAATTATGTCTACAATAGTTCATAAATCAAATATGTATCACTGTTATTACTTGAGATACGGGTATTAGAAAATGGGGTGATCCAGTGTCAACCATCTTACCCTACTTAAGTAGTTGAGTGAATTCAGTCTATATTTATACTTGCTAAATTGGAGTCTCGTAACGTAACGTATAAAATTGCATAAACCATAGCAATAATGTGAAGCATCCTAGAAGCCATACCTACCGCATCAAATACCGAAGAAAAGTACTCTATATTCTGTGTAGCATAATACAAATATACCACAACTATACAGTCGAAGCTACTAAAAAGACTTAGTGAACAAACCTGTGATTACGATTTCCAACGATTTTGTCGGCTATTAACGTGCGCTTGACCACAATATGCCGCTTAATGACCGCGGTTTTGGGCCTCAACATCTCCATAACAAACACTGCCACGGATACGGCATAGCCAATCAGGAGGCAGAGCATGCAACTCAGAATCTGGTGGTCTGTCAAGGGTGTAGGATCGGGAGACAGTTTAGTCAACGAACTGTAGGGCTTTTTCGATGCTTCGCGATCCAGCAAACCGCTCTCAATGAATCTTGGAAGCCAGATGGAGAGTGGCAGGATGAACGGAGAACTCATCTTCATCCAAATTACGAGAGGCACTGTTAGTATCGAGTCTGGGAGGACATGTCCACATTCGTGCTCTTTCTTACCCTTTGCCAAGCAATTTGCCCATGCGTATTCAACAGACGTAGCCAAAACAAACTCCTTCCGACCTTCAACGATATCGGTGAACACTTGCTCGAAACTAGCTTCTGGTATGACCTCAAAATGCTCGCTTATGAAGGGATCGTATTCAAAATGAGTCAGTATTCCACCTCGCCCTCCGAATTTGTATCCGTAATCAACAGTCTCCTTTAAATTGGCGAAGTTACCTACGATAGGATCAGTTTTCAAGGCGCCAATCAAAACGCTCTGGTAAGCACTCCTGACTACGAAAGTAAACCATATCCATAGGCTGATGATGTAGAAATCTCTGAAACGTCTAGGAGCCACACGGATAGGTTGTCCCAGCATTACTCCCCACGTTCTGAAAGCAGCGCCTTGTATTTTGTGAACGTTCTTAAAATGTTTGTAGCAGAACTTTTTCACTCTGCGAAACTTCAGCGTAAATGGCAGAGAAGTTACAAAAAACACGATACAGAGTAATACCAGCCATAGATAACTGTTCAAAGGTGTGAATAAACTCCACCACACTGGCCCGGGGACTATAGGCGGGGCTAGCCATGCGAGGCGAACTCGAAAATACGGCATCGAATAGTCTAGAAGCCCCAACCTGTCTACTCCAAGAGGAATACTGCAGGTTGAGATATTCGCAAGCCCAGAGATGACGTCATTTAGGGAATCCGACCAGTTCTTGGCGCGATCAGAGTCTATGCTGACGTAATCGCTCATTAAAATCATTGGAGTGAAGTTCATTTGATCCCTCAGCAGCTTTACGATTGTCTTTTTAATCATTTGCAAAGGAACCAGTTTTTCTGTAGTGGGATGATACAGCTTATTTGTGGATACGTAAAGGGGACATTTGTGCATGTTCTTCATCTTGTTAGGGAAAGCATTGAATTTCAGAGATGAGTTTTTATTCCAATGCCGAATGAGAACAGGTTGCGTTTCATGGCAGTGCGTGTGATTGCGATACGGATAGTACGTGTATAGACCGATTTTATCATCATCTCTTGTAATGATGACGATATTAACAGCGTTAAAACTCCACATTATGTCGGTGATCCTTTCAAGTTTCACTGGATTGAGTAAGATGATTAAAAACTTAGCTCCACTGGTCAGAACGGTCTTGCCTTTTAGATCTGGCTTCATGACGTTTAGAATCCTTATGAAAGAGATGTAAGATTCTATCACAACCACTACATGTATCGGCGGTGCATCGTCTCTCTTCGTCTCTATAATAACTGTACCTTTAAATGATTTCAAGAATTTGTTTGACACTTGATCTTCAACTTCATTTGACAATAAAACAGTGTGTTTTCTGACATTAAAATTAGCGTTAGCCACTTCTACGGCGCATTGTATTATCTTATCTTTTGTTTTTTCTTCTAACGGCATTACCAATTTTGCTGCTGTAAGCACGCAACAAAAAAATAATAGTACAATTACTAACAGCGTTTTATTCATGTTTCTAAGTAGCTATATAAGATAGGTTTGATAGTCCTAGTTTGATTAACGAAGAGCTAGGAAATGGCTGATACTTTTAACTTTTAAGCCGTAAAACCATACGCCTGAGATAATGGCTCCATCAGCATTGACATGGATCATCAATCACGCTTTGTTCTCCGTGGCAGTGCATTTTCGTGTCACGTAGACAAATTAGCGAGCTAATGGACTTGGACGCAACCCTTTATGCAGTTTCGATAGCGTCGATTTTTTTAACAATGGACAGCGAAAATTAAAGCGATGCATTCGCGAAGACATTTTATGTTATGTGCGACGTTGGATACATCCAAGGCTGAATTTATGAACTGTACATTCAATAACTTTTTGGGTTCCGTAGCCAAAATGGCAAAAACGGAACCCTTTTAAGTTTCGTCATGTCCGTCTGTCCGTCCGTTCATCCGTTTGTCCGTATGTCATAGTCATTTTACAAGAAAATTAAAATAGACATTTTGAACATAGGTGTATTTACTTAGCCTGCCTGTACCTACTTAGTTTAGAAGTAAACATATTTAATAATGTATTTTGATCGCACATGTAACTGAAATTGAAAACAAAATTATTTTTTTGTAAAATCAACATGTGGTCATATTATTATAAGATATTATCATTTGAATTTCTGATTATGTGACTAGTTTTGAAGATAATCACTTCGAATTCTAAATAGAAGTGTATGTTAGGTACTTACATATAAAATTTCTATTCGCTTTATTTTCCTTATTGAGTAATACAACTTTTATTAACAAAAATGAGTACCAGGCATAGATATATGTTACGGAAATGTTCATGTCAAGTTTCATGTTTCAAGCATGTCCTTTTAAAATAAAAGCGTAACTTCGGTTAGTAGTAATGGGAGCGGCGAAAAAACTAGTGTCTACGCCAATTTTTGGGATTAGTTGTCAAGCGGCCCCAGGTTCCCAGGAGCCGTTACTAAAATGCCGGGATAACGCGAGTAAGATGATGATAATGGGAGTGGCGAGTATTTAGCGCCGGGTGCGTGTGACTTAACCTTACAGACGTAACGCAAACAAACAAGGCAATGGTACCGACTTGTATTGGAGTAGCCAGGGCCGGATCTAGGGTAGAGCGAGTGGAGCGGCCGCTCTAGGCGCCGGATGGCAAGGGGGGCGCCAAAATGGCAAATGAGAAAAAAAAGTTTTAAAAGACGCGAGTATGACGCGGGCCCAAAATACGGTTCGTTTTGCTTTTGGGAAAAACGAAGGGCGCCAAAACCCGATTTCGCTCTACCATGATCAAGGACTCGGGCCGTCACTGGGAGTAGCGCGCAGTTTTATAAGGGGTTATCTTTACTAATAGGCCAGGAAATAAATGCCCAAAAAAAGGTATAGAGGGAAATGCAAGGAACACAATTTTTAACTTCGTAGCTTTGTTTATACTAGTTAGGTGATGAATATATCAAAAGTCCTCGGCCATAACCCTGGTGCTGGGGGGGAGAGGAGGGTTTAAAGGTTCCATTTTTCGGTTTTTCGATTATATCTCGGTAACTATGCGTTTGAGCGACTTGGCCACTTATACAAAATGAAAAGAGATTTAATTTGTTACAAGTTTTATTCAGTCAAGTTTTTCGATATCTTGTATAGTTTTTGAGATATCCGCTCTTCAAGGTTTATTTAGGGCTCTCATTTTTATCTTGATTAACTGCATCGGTGAAGTTGCTAGGCCGGGTTTGGGATCGTTTTCGTATAAATCGGGGGTGTTTAATTCATTTATGGTATTAACATTGACACCATTCCTAAGTAAAAACAAAATTTAAATAAATGATTTTTTATAAAACTCCTCTTCGAAAAACCGAAAAATGGAACCTTCAAACCCCCCTCTCCCCCAGCACCAGGGTACCGCCGGGGACTTTTGATATGTTCATCTCCTAACTAGTTCAAACAAAGCTACGAATTAAACAATTGTGTTTCTTGCATTTCCCTCTATACCTTCTTATTGCTTGGCCTATACTGTCGCTTATCGGTATCATGTCACGGTAGATGCACATTCGGAGGGTACCCGCGACTGCGCTCTGCCATGGTTCACACTGTAACGCCGTTGCTAAGCAACGCGCTAAACAAAACAAAACAATAAACCAGTTACAATTTGTTTTTAATTCCTATTCAACTGCCAGTCCTGTTAACGCAAATTATAACTTTACAACGTCATTTTAGCAGCGTTATGTCAATGTTAACAATTTCTGCCCCGTTAACCCTTCCATAAAACTGAATGTGAATTTCGTCGTCAAGTGTTAATTAATTCGTTTAAATTATGATAGCTCCTTGGATAGTTTATATTGTGTTTCTAATTCGTATAAGACGTGTAATGGTGTTAGAATTGCCAGGGTCTTGTAAGGTGGGTGAATATTATGAGACGGGAACGATGACATGTCAGTCGTGCCCTGGTAATGCTTCGATGGCAACATCAAGTGATGGTGAGTACTAAACGCATTTTAAGCTTTTACCGGCATTTTTAGGGTTCCGTACCCAAAGGGTAAAAACGGGATCCTATTACTAAGACTCCGCTGTCCGTCTGTCCGTCTGTCTGTCTGTCACCAGGCTGTATCTCATGAACCGTGATAGCTAGACAGTTGAAATTTTCACAGATGATGTATTTCTGTTGCCGCTATAACAACAAATACTAAAAAGTACGGAACTCTCGGTGCGCGAGTCCGACTCACACTTGGCCGGTTTTTATGGTTATTATATCCAAAATTGGGCACACGCCAGCGTCATTGGTACAAAGTTAGGAAACATAAGTTTAATTGAAAGCACGAAGATCATTTTGACGACTAGGCCATTTAAATAAAAATTATAAGCGTTTTTTGCACAATGGCCACGATTACACGCAAAAAATGTCGGATTTTAGAGTCTAAAGGGAAGTTTAAAAAAAACATATTTAATGTACTTATATATATATATATATATATATTTTTCAATTCTTGGTCTGTTGAAAAATGAGAAATGTAAAACCTTAGTTAAAAGTAAAACATAAAATATGTAACTAACAATATGTGGATCCTGGTTATCTACATAAAGAACTTTATTATTATTATTATAACCATTCTGAGTTCGAACTGTGATAACAACACACAATCTCTAAACTAAACTAAAGGTTGACTGATAGAGAATGCTTCATGGCATTAAGTCCGCCTTGTGTACTGTAAGGTTTTCTTTTGTGCAATATAATTTAAATAAATAAATATCACGTCCTAATGCAAAAGATAATTCTAATCATGAACTTGACAAATAGGTTCGTTGTGGTGCTTACGACTCGCTAGAGTGGAATGATTTCTCAATCTTGAGTGTCGAAACTAAAGATTGTCTGCGTATTTCATTGCGAATGAACAAACATTTCTTTCAGTTTAAAATAAGTACTTAAATTAAATTAAATTAAATTAATTTTTTAAAGCGAGTGAATCCATCAAGTAAAGTACATAAAAATTATAACAGTCATCTTATCTTACGCTTCAGATATTTTACAATCAACCTAGTAAAATAATTACTTAACGAAAATGACTACGAAATGCAGATTATAAATAAGTTCAAACATTCGTAAAAATAATCTTTATGAAAAAGGTAATTTTAACCAATTGACTGATGGATAACAACATTTAAAACCGGCCAAGTGGGAGTCTGACTCGCGCACGAACATTCCGTACCATTACGCAAAAAGCGGCGAAAAAAATCACGTTTGTTGTATGGGAGTCCTACTTAAATATTTAGTTTATTATTTTTTTAGTATTTGTTAGAAATACATCATCTGTGAAAATTTCAAGTTTAATATATATATTTATCCGAAGTATATAACTGTATGAATTCATTTATATTTTTTATTGTTAACTAGTTTAGTAAGGTACTCCTAAATGGCATTGGTTTAAATCTTGACTCATTGTTTTTTTTATTTAAATTTATTTTGTAGGCATTGAGGCCTGGGTCGACAGTGAATCGATTGAACCAGGTTGACAGTGGGTCAAAGCTCGCTAAAGGAATCCTTAAAATGCATTTTTTTACGAATAAAGTTGATTTTGTTTTAAAACTGCCTGGAGGAGTTTCCTAAGTAGGAAAACATTGTTTTATGGGCTTAAGACTTGTCTAAATACGATTTTTCCTCATCTGAAATTAGAAAATATATAATATCTAAAAAATTTACTCATTTAATTAGGCAATTCATTGATCAAATATGTTTCAAGAAGATCGCAACTCGTTTGAGCATAAAAACCACGGATTTCAACTGTCTAGCTATCACGGTTCATGAGATACAGCTTGGTGACAGACAGACAGCCAGACAGACAGACAGACAGACAGACGGACAGGCAGACAGACAGACAGACAGACAGACGGACAGATAGACAGACAGACAGACGGACAGAGGAGTCTTAGTAATAGGGTCACGTTTTTACCCTTTGGGTACGGAGCCCTAAAAATTAGTAAGCATAATACAAAACGCTCGCACCATAATATCTTGAGCCCTATAATATTCAGATCAACCATCTGTTACGGTTCTGATCTTATTTTGACACGACTTTGAAGATTGATCATTGTCTTTGTGACGGTCGGCATTTGCAAACTAAAATAAGGAATCCAAAATGTATGTTTTCATTTCAATTGTCATTTTTCTTTTTTTTTTTTATCCTAATTAGTTATCTTTATGGGGAGGCGAAGCTTAGCCTAAACAACAACAACTAATAAACGGTCCTTACTACAGTTACTACCTATTGTTTGTCTCATTACCTGTTTTTACCCTTTAATTCATTATTAACATAAATAATCTTGAATGCATCGCAATTGGTTATCTCTATGGGAGGCGGAGTTTAGCTCGCTCGTAAGGATCGAGGTAAAAAAAATTCTGGAGTCGTTCACCGGGAATGTCCCCGAATGTACGTAAGGTTAAATTAGAATAGACCTCCTTGTCATCAACAATCGCGATTAAGCGACCTATAATTTCCAGGTTTTTCCTGTTCATGTGAAGATTCCAGTATCCCTCTGAACCCCGGCCGTTGCAAACCATGCGGTGCCACGGCTTTGGTGTCTGCAGACGGTGCAACTTGCGTGCCAAGACGGTGCCAAACAAATGCCGGGCGTACGGTGTGCCGACGATGTCCATCGGATTATGTGTCGGGTAGATACTTAGTACTTACATATTATTGAATATACGTTTCGTTCCGTTGGCTCGTTGGGTGGGTGACATTCGGAAGACTGCGGGTCACTTCTGGATGAGATTGGCTCAGGACCGAGATAAGTGGCTTACTCGAAGAGAGACCTATGCTCAGCAGTGGGCTATAGAAGGCTGATATGATGAAGATGATGATGATACGTTTATTTGGAGATAGAGTGACAGCCAAACACAAATATATTAATGACAACGAAGCCATGTTGCAATATAGTTCGCCTATTTTGTTATACAGCTTAAAAATAATATTCATTTGAAAACCACGCCACGCTAACTTTGCACAAACTTGGCAGTAATAATGCATACATATCCCTATAGGGTCTATACTCAACATAGTACTTGGCATGAAAACTTAGCGTGATCCGACTCTACAATGTCGCGAATTTGTTCGAGTCACATATACTAGCTAGATGTCTAGTCAGCCTAGCTGTGTCTAAAAGCGCAGGATCCTCCACTTGTCTTCGCAGCAGAAATAACTGGTGTATCGAGGATTTTGCCCATCTTGTACCTGTACTTTCGCGTTCCGAGAAGATGGGGCTGTTTCATAGATTAACAAGGTGTTGATGAATGATCTGACGTACTTACCATTTTCGTGCAGAGACCCAGAACTTCGACGGGTCTCCGATGAAAGAGGTGCTCTGCGTGAAATGCGCGCGTGGCTTCAAGGCAGTCAACAACGCGTGCGTGCGGTGCCCGGCATGCGCGTGCGCAAAGAATGAGGTCAGTGAGTGTTTAAGAAGTTCGTTTATCAGTCACTGAGTTTATAAACGAACATATGTCCTAAATGAGGAAGGCTACCGATTTGACTCCTCCAACTCCCTGATATATTCAGCGAAAATAATAGTTTTCGGAGAAATCATCGATTTTGTGTTCTTATGAGAAAGAGAGAGATATTGTTCATTTCACCTTCTATCATGACTTCTACCGCGTCAATGTGACGGAGCCTTAAAAAATATATCATTTATACGACTATTGGTAACGTTGTCGCATTTTGCTAGATGGCTGTAAGAGATGTCTGCGTTCCGAAGAGTTTCGTCACCGCGCGCCCGAAGTACGAAGGTGTGCTGCACCCCTCAGCTTTACTGGATATTATCAAACACGAGTATCTGTGCATTGTGAGTATACAACTGCACTTGCTCCCTTTAACCCATAACGGGGTCCCTTAGATTGGCCTACGTTTACCTAATATGTGGCAATACCTACCTCCAAATATAACTTTTCGAACTACGTGCTGTATTTTTCAAATGATTGTTTTTAGAGTGTTTGCCCTGAACCGAGTGTTTTCGGAGGTTATTGGAAATTGAATCCTTAAAGGGCAAAGGCGTTGGATAAAATGAAAGGAGTCAATAGTTTAAAGACTAATAGTTTAAAGATAATACGATCGCGAAGGCAAAGAAGCCTGAATATACTTCTAAATTTTGAATGTCTAATAAAATACACTACGTAGTTTTGAATCATCATTATACAGTCATATATTATATAAAACTATGTTTAATGACTATCAAAACATATCGACGGTACGTTGTAATTAATCGGTAAAATACCAACTAGCCTCGCGCTTCTTATATTTTATTGTTTCTTTATGACCGCTCACGCTTGACCCTACCGATGCCATGTCACTGACAACAGAATATAATGCCCAGTCGTACAATAAGTGATGTAACGTGTTACCAGACATGTCACTGACAGCAAAATTATTCCCACTCGTACAATAAGTTACGTTGTATTTTTGGAATCAAACTTTATTTAGATCCACGCGTCCCTTCCATGATACTATTGTTACCTACTCATAAAAGCTAACAGCGCGCATTCCCTACAATAAGTATTTTCCCTCTCTTCTTTATGTGAATTATGTTTTGTGTCTAAAATGGCTTTATTGTGTAATTAAGTTAGTTGGCGCCCATACTGGTTATTTCCGAGCTGTGCATTATTGAAGCAAATCCTTGGATTTTTTTCTTCTTGGTTTTCATTGGTGTTGGTGGCTTTCTAAATTAGCACTTGTAATTCATCTAGTTTTTAAGTACTGCCGCTACTGTAGCTGTTGGGTGTCAAGCGCTAATATTTGTTCCAATTATATTTTTCGTTTCACACAGATACAGGACTATAGAGCATGCCGCAGGCTAGCCAGCGAGTGTGTGAACAACTTCTATCCGAGTGACGCCGCTGGCCCGTGTAGGCTGTGGCAACAGCGAGGTTTAGTGGTTCATAAGGGTACGGTTAAAACATGAATTACTAATTATTTAAAATCATTTATCCAATCAATCAGTAAGTAGTGTCCTTTCAGTTGTGTTCATTGCATTTTTTTTATACTACGTCGGTGGCAAACAAGCATACGGCCCGCCCGATGTTAAGCAGTCTCCGTAGCCTATGTACGTCTGCAACTCCAGAGGAGTTACATGCGCGTTGCCGACCCTAACACTCCTCTCCCTCGTTGAGCACTGGCAACCTTACTCACCGGCAGGAACACAACACTATGAGAAGGGTTTAGTGTTATTTGGCTGCGGTTTTCTGTAAGGTGGAGGTACTTCCCCAGTTGGGCTCTGCTCTAGATCTGGAATGACATCCGCTGTCCTGTGCCCTACCACACAAAGCGAGAGGTCATTCACAGTGCCCATGCCTCTTTTTTGGACGTAGTTTAAGAACATACCCGGGTCCGGGCGTAGTTTAAGGACATACGTACAAGGGCATTTATTTTTCGTGCTCATTTTTTCTCCTTCTCCCCTCGTTTCTACTTCAGATTGAACACTGTTTGTTACAGGTCTGCCTCCTCTATTAATTGAGTCAGCTAATGACAAGGAGCCCGGGATACAGCTGCCGCGGGGCAAGGTACGTACATGCACAGATTATTACCAGTGTACACGTACAGTCAAGATACTACCCGTTCGCTTTAAGTATGCGTTACCTTACGGCCCGCTTCCCCGCACCCCGCACCATAGCCTCTGACGTCTTATCCACTCGGCTACCACAGCACAGCTTTACAACTACTTTTATTATTTACATGTTATTCTATCACAAAAAATTATTAAATAAAGTAAGCATTAAAAATAAATTACGTAACTATTTTTTGTTGTCTGACAAGTGACGTCATTAAGTGATGGTCGCCAACAGCCAACTCGAAGTGAACGGGTAGTATAGGTAGTAGTTTACGTGACTGCTACATAATGAAAGGCATTAAAATATGAGTGTGGGTGTGGGTTTAAAAAACGAGCTGAAAGCGAGTAGGTACACCTTTTATAAAGTGATTATGCTCTTTTGTGGCTTGTGGCTCACACATTGTTTTGTCTACACACATATTATAAACCACTATAGAAACTGAAAAATAGGCCAATAGGGAATGTTACCCCAATTAATAGGTATTCATATTTATTTGGCTTTTGTCTGACTAATATCATGTCATTATGTGGGTCTGGTTGAAGAATTTGATGATCTGTTTGTTCTCTCGAGTATTATAACAGAGAGTTTATATGATTGTACACTGAAACTGCCAGTGACTACCCGTTTCGAGTATGTACGGTTAGTTTAAGAGTACGTGCTAATGTTGTTTTTACATAATTAGTTAATCAATGTGTACATGCTTCATTATTTTATAGGTATAGCTTGAGAAATTTTAAAAAGTTACTTTTTGATATATTATTTTTAACTAAATATAAAAAACTCTTAAGACATTTTCACTAAGAAAAAATTTAGATTTTTTGTAAATGAACTATTGATAATTAAAGAGAAAACTCAGAACTACTTTCACTTTACTAGCCCAAGTCTAACCCTCTTATTCATAAAACTTTACGGGCCTGATTTAGTTAAATTATATTTTATCCCTTTGTAAGTCAAAATGACAGTTAAACGACACTACGATTCATAGCTAATTCAGACCAGTAACGCGTTTATAACGCCATAAAAGTTTGCCTGTTAGTAGTTCTAATATAAGTGTTAATAATATTATATAATTTATAGCATATCCTACTCGTGAAACATCCTTCGCAGGAATATGGTTTTCTGTAAAACCAAATTAGTAAAAAAATATTTACATGTTTATTTACTTTATTGTTATTGCACAAGAACAAGTAATAAGTACAAAAGGCGGACTTAATGTCTTGAGACATTCTCTACCAGTCAACCACTGGGCTAAACAGAAATTAGTAAAGGTGGGTGCAGTGTGAAAAAAAAAATGTTCCAAATATAATGTAAAACTAACGCCAAAATTTAATCTGTTTTAGGAATCCCTGAAACTAGCTTTCATTATATACACGTCTGTCGGAGGCTTCAAAATACTGCAGGATGCCAAGGATGCAATTTCACCTTGTTTTTCGGCAATAGAAATAACCATAGGCAAGGATTTTACGTGAGTTATGATTAGTAAGCCGTTGTTTTAGTCACTGTCAATCCTGTGCTGTGTTTTACTGAGCCTCTAAAACGCCTCATACTAAATCATCCTGACTTAGGGTAAAACGGGCCGGGTCAAAGCCGAGGCATACGACACTTCGTTAATTATGTAAATTATGAATTTAATTTTTTTTAATACCATTTTCTTTACAGACGAGACTGTGTTTACAATATGACAGATCTACCCTTGTCGGACGGAGACACACTAGCGCTATACTTACAAAGTGGCGATGATTACACCCCATTACCAGTAGCGCTGCGAAAACCCGGTGGAAGTCTTGTTCAGGTATTTATTCATCGGAACGTGCTACCTACTACCCTTCGGAGTAATTAAAACTTTTAATGGAATTGACTGTAGAAAGTTTTCATTATGTTGTGATAAATATCATCCTGTACATCGGAATACAGCGTGCCGTCCACTAGCTATTGGGCTTTAAATGCAGGGTTCGACAATGACCAATCCCGAAATCGCAAAAAAAATGTTCCCTATCGACATCTGATCAGCCAAAATCTATGAAACAGTCTTTTATACGCGATTTCGAGGTTGAGGCCATAATAAAAGTAGGTACCTAGCTCAGTTTATACATAAACGCAACATTTCACCGGCGAAATCGCAATTTCCTTGTCTTCTTCTCGGCTTCAACGGCTTCTAAGCAAAGCGGCTTCTAAGCAAAGTGACGTCACGATGTGTTGCCATTTGTGTTAGAGCGTTTGCTCAGTAAAGTGGCGATGCCAGACTTTGACCATCATTTGTGACTTTTGTATTGCTTTAAGACAATTGGTCCCATACAGACATTTGATCCTTAAAACAAACCTGATCGACTGATACCAATAAAAAATTGTCAACTACCCTATTGTAGTAGGTACGTGATTAATTTTCGTTTCCACGTTTCCAGCGAGCGACGTGGCCCTCGAGCAAGTTTCGCCGGTATTTCGTCGTACACAACTCTCTGTCTCCAACTAATTCTACCAACACGATCTACCTGAGGACACTTCTTTTACATTTACGGTAAACAATTGATACAGATTTCTTGGTAGGTATAAGGGGTTATTATTACCATAGAGTAACTTATACTAGAGCGGTACTGTCATAGTAAATTTTGTAACCCCAGTAAATTCACTGCCATCTGTCGACACACTTTAAAACTAAAAATGAAGATTTATAAAAATACGATAGAATGTATTTAAATATAGATAAATGATTTTTTTTATTTGCATTAATTATTTTTATGATTTTGACCCATGTTCTTTCACTAATATGCGTTAAAATTGTTAAAAAACAAACGAAACCGTCAACGCCATCTATACGACTGTAGGCCAAAACTAGTAGCGCCCTCTGAACGAGAATCAAATTTTCTTGATTTTCGAGGCACGTTTTTTCCTTAGACTGTATCCATCTATTACGGAGTTATATCTATCTTTGTCAGCACCGCTGCTTTCTGGGCATCCACTGTTTGATGTAACCTCGACACGAGAGAAGAAGAAGAATTACGTAACACATCGTTTCGCCAGACTCTTCTGATAAGAGGGTACATCGAAACAACATATATCTACATTTATCTCTCCCTCTCAGCAGAAAATGTCCTAAAAAAGGTTAAATTTACTTAATAACCCTTACAGAAATATTGAACGATGTTTGAAATAAGATATATACAGGGTGGAGCATTTCTACAGACTGAGCTGAAAGGGTAGTGTTAACTAAGTGATCTACAATCGAGTTATTATTGTCGAAAAGCTGAATTAAAAAGTAAAACAAAATAATTAAAATGACATATTTTTATCACAGTGACAATCCTACAATAGTTATTTACGATACAAGTGCGAAAAAGAGGAACTTCGAAACGTGTGGCGATAAATTAAAACACGACCGCAGGGAGTGTTTTAAATCGACACGAGTTGCGAATTACCTATTTGCACGCGTATCGTACAACGTTTTACAGTACATATGGCCCTTTAAACTTTCGACATATGCACGAAAAGTTCTCTTTTACGCACTAGTACGAGAAAGTAGCACCATGTGTACTGTAATAGTTATTTACGATACAAGTGCGGAAAAGAGGAAATTCGAAACGAGTGGCGATAAATTAAAACACGACCGCAGGGAGTGTTTTAAATCGACACGAGTTGCGAAGTACTTATTTGCACGCGTATCGTACAACGTTTTACAGTAGATACATATGGCCCTTTAAACTTTCGACATATGCACGAAAAGTGCTCTTTTACGCACTAGTGCGAGAAAGTAGCACCATATGTACTGTAAAGTTATTTACATTTAAATTGACACATGTCATGTCAATCATCGGATCTACTTGCTATGATTGAAACGTACAGATTTTTGCACTAATGCTTAAGAAACTGTGTCTTAAAAAATGGTTAGAAATATTAAGGTGATTAATAAGTGAAAAATAAACAATTCCCCGTTTGCATAAAAGTCCCTCATTCAGTTCCACCTGATAAATATATTTGATGACTCGTAAGTGTCATTTTAAGTATAAAAGTAAATAAAAACTAAATTGTTCTTCTTAAATACACTCTTTTAAAATATCATGGAAGGTGCTTCCTGCTTTACCTAATTGCGAATAAAAAACATGATTTTTCGTAGCACTCATTTCATCGATACGACATTGATTATTTTTAACGAAAGAGTCCATAGATAATATTTGAGTATAAACAAAAGGCCGGTGTTTTTGCAACATCATGCATATGTAATTTCATCCCTCATCTATCTTCACCCACATACATCTAAAGGGTAATAATAATATACCTATTCTCATTCAAGATTGTTATACGACCGATCATACCATATTTACCTTGTGTAAATCCATAATGCTCTCTCTATAAGTATAATATTGTATGAAATGTTGACTTACCATGTAATGATCATATTACGTTATGGTTAATGAATAAACTAAACTAAACTAAACATAATTAAATCACACCTAATGAACTTCGGAAGTATTGGCAGTATGCATCAGTGAAGCATTAATATTTATTATTATTACTTGATAGTTCTAAATGGGAAGAAAATGTATACTAGTATACTCAATGAAGTTAGAAACACGTGTAAGGCATGTCAACAACATTTAATTCATATCTCAAAGATATTTCCTTTATTCTAAAAACAACCTTTATATTAAACTACTACAGTTCAGTTTCTCAGTTTCTGAAATGATATATTTAGAGCGTTGCCAGTGTTACTTTGTCGACATAAAAATATATGTTATATGTCGCAAGAACGGGGGATGACAATGGTTGTCCAATTTGGTGAAATCACAGTCATTTTCGCCAACATAAGTTATGCTAACGGAGTATAGAAATTGTATGCTCTGTGCTGTATTAGGAAAAGAATAGGGACGACTTTTGAGCAATGAGTCGTTTCTTTCTCTGCTTAGCTCGTTGTGTAGACTGTACATTGTATTTATAAGATCCTTTACATATAGATCAGCTTTTTATGTAAACAAGTGAAATAGCGATTGCATCAATACTGTGACAGATTATCGCCTTTTTAAATGGCTTTACTACAGTTATCAGAACTTAGGTACTTACTAGATTTTATTATTAAATATTTGGTTGTTCTATCACTATCGTAATAAGATCTATAATAGCGATTGCCACGTACGAGTGAATTTGTCTGGGACAATACGGGGCATTTTACCCTCAACTATACGAAAGGTAAATTATATAGTTTAATTTAGCTTATGATCAAAACAACACGGTGTTTTTACGACATAAGAAGTTTATTGCCTGAAATATATTGAAAAAGGGACACGCTTACTACTTGAGTAAAAACACGTAGAATTTAATACAAACTTTCGCTGGACTGCGCCATATGTTCATGGTAACTAGACATTAGTTATGGCGTTATTCAATAACGCTCTACAATCCTGAATCAGCTATTATTCGTTTGTCTTAATCTGACCTTTTGACTTGTGTTTGTAAGAAAGGAATAAAACATAAATTGAGTAATCTAGGCACACACATTTTTATGAATAAATGGGTTATAGTCCTTGTCACTCTAGTGTTATAGATAAAGAAATATAATAATTTGCAACGGTCTCTGTAGGAACTTGTATGGCAAACCGGTTCGGGTGTAGTGACGGTTTTTAATCAACAATTTGTAACAAGTTCTTAGAAATCCCATTCAGATATTGCGATGGAAGTCAATCGTCAAAGAAGTAAAGAACAAAGAGCTTTACTTTCTTATCTTTTGTTTACATCGAAAGATGGTTAGTAACTGTGGTGACCTTTTGTTTATAGGTAGATATTAACTAGGTAGGGGTATACCTTGAACACTCGTTCGAAACGTTCTCACATAGACCTAGCCAATACTATAGTTGGTCAAGCAAATCTTAAAAAATGTAGGCGCGAAGGGATATCGTCCCTTAGAAAATTTTAATTTCGCGCCTTTTTCTACTGACAAGATTTGCTTGACCAACTATATTATAATTATTTAACGACACGATTGTATTTTAAGCATGCAGAGAAGTAAGTCACTCAGTACGCACATGACGATCGAAGCACAGTACGCCACGAAACAGACGTATAGCCGCTCTGTCACAACTACCCTGAGGGTCGAGCATGAGATGCCTAGCGCTGGTGTGCTTAAAGGACTTGAGGTACGTGAATAGGTGTCTTAACACACGAAGATCGAAGCACAAAAAGGTATGCTAAATTTTCCATAATTTTACATTATATGCACCAACAACAAAATCTCTTAAAAATGTGGCTGGCCCATAGGCAATATGGACAACTGAAGAATCGAAATGTATGCAATAGCCAATTTTTTTCGTGATTCGTATATAATAGTATCTATATTATGTTCACCTCGCAGAATATGGTTAGACGAAATTAAACTCGTGAGACATATTTTACAATATTTAGACCACAACGGTAACACTCACTTGATTTTTTAGTCGCTATTGGCCCCTTTTAAAATGTCCATATCAGTTACTCATTGGTAACTCATTGTGTCTTAAAATAATTTTAAAGCATAATTTCTGCTAGATATGGGGAGGAGTGCTCGGCGCTCTACTATCCTGCTATGCCTTAGTGCAGTGGCGGGGAGTTCTGCGCAGAGGCGGTCTCCAAATTTCTCTGCTGCCATTGCTGGCAGGGTCTATAGCCGACGCAATGTATTTTGTAAGTCTTCTCCTTTTTAAAGTAGTAAGTAACTTTACTGGATGTACATAATTATTGTCATTAAAGGGTCTAACGCGATTACAGATTGCAGGGTAGACACGCGCACGTAACTGTGGAAAACGATGTAACCCTGTTGGTGCCTGTTGTATAATTGCAACCGGTGCGCGCAGGGAGCGGAAACCTAACCGAACTAGTAGGGCTAAGATGGTCGCCTTTTTATCATTTGTCATCATGCCTGTGTACCTAGTCTACTGTGTACCTAGCTAACCGAACCAGTAGGGCTAAGATGGTCGCCTTTTTATCATTTGTCATTATGCCTGTCACATTCTAATAAGTGTGAAAGTGCGAAAGTGACGCATGACATGACAGGTGATATAAATGCGACCATGATATCCGTGCAGGTGTTCAAAATGATACACACACGATCTTACACTTTTAACCATAAAGTTGTGTTCCGATCATTTTATACATACCTAACACCTGCTTAACTGCTGCTTACTATACTAAAATTATTGACACTAGGCGGCGTGGCTGGCGACTCTGCACGCTTTAGCGGCGGAGGCAGGCTCGCATGGACTAACGCTGCCGCCAGCGACTGCTGAAGAACATATCATCAGGGCATTCGTCTTCTCCTCTATATCGCTAAAGGTACTGTACTAACAGAAGGTACCTTAATGACGTTTCTTAGACGCTTTTGCGGCTACTCAGCCTCGGCTCGGGTTATGAATAAGGGGGTAAGCGGGTAAGGCTTCAAAATGAGTTACAAACGTTTTTGTTCTGACTACCACGAAGTCGTGTTAAGATAGTTTTGAACACCTCACCACAAAGCCGCTGCAAACTTTAAGCATGCAAGCATAACGATGAATATAAATACAATCGCATGTAAGTATACTGTGTTCGAAAAGTTGTAAATGTTTGTATAGTCCGGTGAGATTGCAGTATTAAAAGTCATAGGAACTCGTCGCCAAAAAGCCGCGCCTATGCAATATAAATTAGGGTATCTTTTTAAAACATGCTGTAATGACATAATTCTACATATTTATTTGTGATAAAAGTTTTTGATGATAAAAATTGTAATAGAAAGAAAATAGAGCTAGTATAAGTTTTGTATATTTTTGTGTTTGGGTACCGAGACAAACCTTACTGGTTTAACGGTACTTTTGTAATTAAGTTGCATATTATGTGTATTTACCTGATTCAAATAAATAAATAAATAAATAAATAAATATAAAACTTGTACTCGTTTTAATATCTTTAACGCTGTAATATATTATGTTATTTAAATGTTCATGCCACGTTTTATGTTATTTCAGAACGTTGTTTTAGTACGGCGGCAGCTAGGTTCGTGTAAGTCTTAAATAAATTAATGCTTTGGATACTTTTAGGCAATCAAAGCAGCTTGGGTAAACTGGCGGCAATGTCGCTGTGACGTCTTCTTTCTGGATTGGTCAGAATATAATCCGCCAATCAAAGGTAACTAAAATTTTAAGCAATTTAACTTACCTATAAGTAACTGTCGAATTCACGTCGAATTACACAATATTTTAAGAATACTTACTCAATTGGAACAAATTTAAGGATCGAAGATGATATGAATCGGTTATGGATACATAGTGACAGATTATAAAGTTCGAATGGCCCTCCAGGGCCATATTACCAAAAGCCAGGGCCTTATTATCTCTTAAATACAATCTCTTTAACATCGGCTTAAATCGCAAACCTCGTATTTCAAGGACATTTGGATTTGTAACTTTAGGGCCACCCCACACTAGCGTCTTTTAACTTTTTGGACGCCAATGACCGATATATATGCACCGTAGGTTCAACGCCAAAGGCCGATTAATCGGCCATAGGCTATAGAGCGTCATAGACCTACGTGCATGTGCATGAAGTTCAATTTCAGTTTTGACACTTCAGTGAAGTGGCGTCTGGATGACAGCTTTTGTGTTTGACACGGCGTCGAAAAGGCGTCAAGTCAGCGTTATAGAAAATGGCGTTTCTGAGCAGTTACGCCAACGTTGCGTCGAGCAGCTATTGTAGTTGACGACGCTCGGGAGACGCTAGTATGCGGTGGCTCTTAGTTTTCGGGTAGTCTCGGGTAGTCATGGCGCTAGCAGTATTAAGTATCAATATTTTTTTTTGGTCAATAGATACAATCTCAGCTGAAAACAATTTGTGGAAGACCATGATGGTAGCTCGAGAATGGTCCTCAATGCAGACGAAGAGACGAGCCAACCCGGGGTTTACTGTAGCACTGACTCTCGTTATTTTGCATGTGAGTTTCATTATCTGCATCTGTTTATACGTCGAGGTATATTAAATTTGCCACGCTAATTTGACATTTATTCCGTATTGACATCAAATCAAATTTGGATAACAATTTGCGTGGATTTAAGCAATTTTGGGTATGCATCGTTATTATTTATATCGATTTAACCAACAAATGGGACAATTATTCCGGTCACCGAATTCGTTTGTTTACAACTTTACATTGTATGAGGTCGGCGGATGCAACTCTTATTTACCGAACAAAACTGTTCTGGCAAATGAATATTTATTTTAGACAATTAAGCACCAGATGTTACATACCTACTAATTTTTGAGGGCTTGAAGGTCGTAACATAATAGCGCCACAATAGCCATAATAGGTATTTTGAAAATACCTTAGCCATTGTGTTGCGATCATTGCAATCAATGTTATTGTATACCTCCTTATTCATAAAACTTTACGAGCCTGAATTAGTTAAATTATGTTTTATCCCTTTCTTACAAATGCATAAGTCAAAATGACAGGTAAAGACAAACGATTCATAGCTAATTAGTAATTCAGTCTTGTAATGCGTTTATGAATAATGCCATTAATATATATATATATATATATATATATATAAACGCAACTACACCTAAACTAGATAGGACTACATAAGATAGTTCAACGTGTAAAATATGTGTAAAATGGATAAATGTTTTTTTTTTTATTTGTATTTATTATTGTATATTATTTTTATATGATTTTGACCCATGTTCTTTCACCGAAATGTGTTAAAATTGTTAAATAACAAACGAAACCGTCAACGCCATCTAAACGAGAATAGGCCAAAGGTTGGTATTGGTGGTAGCGCCATCTGTCCGAGAATCTTTCGTGATTTCCGAGGCACGTTTATTCCTTAGACTTTATTCATCTTATACGGAGTTGTATAGGTCTTTGATAGTAGTATTATTTATTCTCATATATAATGACTAATGACTGTAACTGCTTTGACTCTTACAGCTGCTTTTCCCCTGGCAAGTTTCCTTGCCCAACAGCCCTGGTTACGCCTAGGCCGTGGGTACACTTGCGTGGTGGGCGGCCTACGCCCCTGTACTGTTTACCCAGTGGGTGTAGGATGTCCAAAGTTGAGCATAGCGCCTTTGCCTTAACTGTTTCTTTTCTTACAGCTGCTTACCCCCTGGCAACTTTCCCTGCCCAACAGCCCAAGTTACACCTGGGCAGTAGGTACACTCGCGTGGTGGGCGGCCTACGCCCCCATACTGCTTGCTCAGTGGGTGTGGGACCGGATAGTGGGGTCCCCGACGCTGGGTATAGCGCGCGTGTGCGACGGTGTGGGGCTGTCGCTGATGGTATTCCAAGAGGAGTTTTATGCGCATTATGTACACGGCAGGTAAGTTCCTACATATAGGAAAGTTGTACAGTTTTCAAAAAGGTTTAAAAAACTTCTAGAAAATATTGTCTTCGGATACCGCGATAGTTACTCATGAAATAAAACTATGAAAACGGATTATATCGCGTATATTGAATTTATAATACATCCCGAAGTTTCGAACTCTTTACAGCGTTCGTGGTCAACGGGTGAACCACGAACGCTGTAAAGAGTTCGAAACGTCGGGATGTATTATAAATTCAATATACGCGATATAATCCGTTTTCATAGTTTTATTTCATGAAACTTCTAGAAAATTTTACGCGAATCAAACGAAGCTTCAATTTTAAATAGAATTATGGGGAAAATTAGTAATTTCATAGATAGTTTCAAGGAGAAAGTATACCATGTGGAAACTCTTACTCATGTTGTAAAGAACTAGTATATTGGTTTTTTAAGTATTTTTTAACAGTGCGGAAATAACGACATACTTACTTCTAAACACTCGTAAGTAAATATTTACTACAAAATGAGAATAAAACCATTTAAAGATTTGTACTAACAAATAATGTGGTGTACCTTATACCTAAGCATAATAACATGCCTCTAAAATCGACGAATAGCTAGCTATACTTGAGACGGGCCATTTCTTACTAGGATCAAGTGGATGAACAATGAACATGGCATGTACCGCGTAGGACTACTGTGCGAGACATAACTGCCCACTCGTCATACATACGAGTATTAAGAAGAGTGTCTGCAGATTACGACCCAGTTAACAAACATATTTTTTTCTTCATATATTTCACCGCAATGTGACTTGCTATGCGTATGCTATAGCCACGTCACTAGAAAAAGGCGCGAAATTCAAGGCGAGGTAGCGATATGCTATGCGCGGCATTTCAGCATTGTTTATGAATTTTATTATGCTGATTTTCCAGTGACAAACTGTGAAGCCGCCAGCACTATAAACGTTATAAATAATATTAAAAAAAAAAATTACGTTTATAGTGTCCCCCCATATTGTTACTGCAAAGTCGTTGTAGAAGTTAGCTTAGTTCAAATCTATACTTCGTTTTTTAGCATTAGAAAGAACTTCGTAAAAGTAACCTTGTGGTTCCAAATTGAGCACTTTTTGTGGTAAAATTTTCAAGTAAATTATAAGTATTGACCATGATACACTAGATAATTCAATTATTATTAACAATTAAAAAGCCTAATAAAACTGCACTCTTACTTCTGTGGAGTTCTTTTTAATGTTAAAAAAACGAAGTATATTCTGACTGAAGTCAGAAGACAGGTTCTACGGGGAGCTCGACTCGCTCTCATTCGAGCTAAGATCTAAGAGAATATAATACACGATCGAAGTATCTCGGGTCACCGTGTCAATAGCGCTCGGTAACAACGGTCACGGCTCATAAACTACCCTTTAACTGTCGTCGGTAAAGCTGCCCGTCCATTGAGTACATAAAGATTATTTTCAAAGCGCCGAGCATTTTATTTGATATTGAAAATACTATTTAGCGTGGAAGCGACCAAACCCTGGGGGCATACTAAATGAGGTCGAATTTCATACAGGATGCTGTACTTTGATGTCAATGTATTTATAGTATTCTGCGAGAAATGTGCCCCCCCCCCCCCACCGCCACTTAAGCTACATATACTCGTACTTATATTGGCTTTCGTAACAGTATAAAAGATAAAATCAATTAATCACCCACTTTTCGTATTTTCCCGTCTGCTAATCGTACGTTTTGGTACATTTAAGCGGCCGCTGTGAAGCTCAAAACAGCATGATCACGTTTTTTAATATGTAGTCTGCTTCTTCCGCACTCATGAAATGTTATTATTACGCGATGACTTCCCTTTTGCATACTTCAATTATCTTCAAGTGTGCGTCATTTAAACGGATTTATTTATTTATATAGGTATTTGTTTTTTACGCTGATCGTTCGTTCTACTTAAGTATTAAGTTTTTGCCAGAGATTTTTAACCTTTACTTAAATGAGACAGACTAAAATTGGATACAGACAGACTTGGATTTCAAAAAGGTGGAGAAGAGAAAGAAGTCAGTTCGTCAGAATCAGTGCGGTACCCCACCGACTGCCATAACCATTTGCTGCGTCCTGCAACACCAACAACGCTGCTGTATGTGTCCCGATTCACTACCTTACGAAGGTCGAGGAGATCGTAAAGTATGTACGAGTCAAGTCCGGATTCATCCTGAGGGTCGTGAAGTTGGAATCACGACACAGTGTGAATTTTAATTCTTTTGTGGTGGGCGTTCCGACTGGACATCTAGCGACGTTCAGCAGGAGTTTTGGCCGATGAGTTAAGTTCCGGCGGTTCCGCGGCCTGCTCTCTGCGGGGTTGCGAACTGCATTGCAGCCATAATTGTGTTTTAGTTTTAGTTTTTAGTTTTAATATATATTTTATAATAATATGCTAAAGTTGCCTGAAAATAAAGAATTTCATTTCATTTCATTTCAAATGACCGGCGAGTGCGCAGCGCGAGCGATGCGTCTCTGTTTTAGGTTGGACGAAAATACTTTCGCATGTCCAGCTGTCCTTATACACAGGTCACATTTCTCAACAGATTTCTGTAAAATTTTGTGAGCAGCTTCAATAATTAGAATAAGTAATATGGATTTTTGGTTTACTCTTTGTCTATTCACCCTTTTTATGTGTTTTACGGTGCGGTATACATTACTCAAAAAATGACAACATTGTTGCCAGAAACAATGGGTCCCCGGATGCCAAAGCCGTGTCGGGCCCGCTAGAGGCGTGTCGAGTCGTGTGTGCGCCACAACTCAGGTTGGTAGCTTCTTGCAGAATCACCAATATTTTCCACTAGCGCGTCACTTCGTCTGCGTGAAGTTAGTAATTTGGGTAGCTTATTTTTTATCCAATATGCTTTTTATCGATTTCCCATACAAACTTCCACCCCCCTTTTCACTCTGTTTAGGGATGATTTCCGACATAAAAACTATCCTAGGTCCTTCCCCGGGACTAAATCTAACTAAATCGGTTCCGCGGTTTAAGCGTGAAGAGGTATCACACAGACAGACAGACTTTCGCATTTATAATATTAGTATGGATGAGCCAACAGGAGTGGTCATTTCTCCATACAAACGTACTCGACTGTGTCCTCCCTGGTTTTTGAAGCTAGAGGAATGATTTTTTCAACACAGATTAATATTGTCAATATCTGTGTCGGTGTGTTTTGCTTTTATTGATATTTTTGTTTTTTAAGGCGCTAGAGCCCTTCAAACATGGCCAAAAATGGCCTCACTGACTATGCCGCAATGAGAGGCGTGGTATTCAAAACTGGTATCAATTAGCCAAAAAATCAAAACAGTCCGACACAGACAATTTCATAATCATTTAGATTTCCAAATTTGGTTGCGATTGCTTAAGTTTTGGAGGAGGAAACAGTCGAGTACGAAACCTCGATTTTTTAGATTTTTACGCAGGATTTTTCGCCTAAGCTGCAGTTGTCCTTATCGCACTAATTTTAGGGGCGGGGTCAAGTTTCTAAATACGTACACGGACAGAAAAGTGATGGGCAATAGTCGACATTGAAAGTCGATAATCTAGTGATGTGATAAGTTATCGATAAACCATAACAAAGTCGCGATTTGCCTCTTAGTAGGCGAAGTAAGTAAAGTGAGTATGCACTTTGGCCTCAGGGGATATCGTTTAACACTATTTATTATTCCTTGGTTCATACAAAGCTGAGCTGACGCACTAGCTACGAGATTAAGTCCTGGCTACCCCCCAAAAAGGGAGGGGAAAAGTCGGCTTCTGCGGTCCAGTTTGCCTCTATTTCTACCTATCTCTTGATATGAGATCAAATTTGGTATACATTTTGTGTAAATTAGGGACGAATAATTTATTTTAGAAATAATAGTTTCACATTTTCATACACAAATCTGAATATATAGGTATGAACGAAACATTAAAATAAAATAAATATTTAAATGGCGCTCCCAAACAAAAAACGTGATTTTTTTGCCGTTTTTTGCGTAATGGTACGAAACCCTTCGTGCGCGAGTCCGACTCGCACTTGGCCGTTTTTTGTTAATAGCTTTTGAACTTTTTTTATGTGGGAATAAACATTTTTCTAGACATCATTCCAAATCCAATGAGGTATCATACATATTTTTAGGAGTTAGTATCTCTATTAGTGGCAGCCGTACAAGCCCAATTTCAAAGAAAAACCGCAAATCAATGTACAGGTTAGCCGTTTGGCACACGCATACTAAGAGGTCAAAACATTTTTTTTTTTTCAAACCGGAGTTCCTTAAAAAAATCCCTTAGGAGGGGTGTGCTGAAACATATTTTTTTTAAGATAAAGATAAAGATTCTTTAGTTGCAAGAATACTTAATTCTAAAATACAGATGTTGTTTTGTTAAAATATGGTGTACAGCGAGCTTAGCACGGAAGTATTTTTATCGCATGTCACCATGGCTGTCACGTTCTAACAAGTATGTAAATGCGAAAGTGACAGGCATAGTGACAGGTGATAAAAATGCAACCATGCTGACACCGCTGTATTCAGTCGCATAACGACATGCAAATTAAAAAAAATATATTATCTAATAGTATAATTAATAGATTAAAATTCCAATATTAAAATTCATAATAAGTAATTGATTGATTGATTTTGTATAGAAAAGAACTTTTTTTTTTTCAAAAACCGAAAATTATACGAAAGGGCTTTTTGAGGCGATTCTAAAAGTATACCACATCATTACATTTTAGCATTTTTTTTTGTAAATTAAAATAAATAGAATTTTCAAAACATACCAACTTTGGGGTCAAGTTTAAGGGTTAAAGAGGTATTTCCCGTTGGATATATGGATATTACGTATCATTGTATCTGCAATACAGTTCCATAAGTCTCGTAAAATAGGTATTGAAGTAGAACTGTGTCACTTTGTATTGAAAAAAAAAAACAAAAAAAAATATTTTTAAAATTGCTTTTTTGGGGTTAGATATGAGGATATCACGTATCATTTGTGGTCTATTGTACAAAAAAAATCAGTCATATCGTATCTGGAGGAGCCCAAACTTGGTATAATTTGAAAATTCTTTTTGTTTCAATTTAAGAAAAACCGGCCAAGTGCGAATCGGATTCGCGTTCCAAGGGTTCCGTACATTACAAAATTTAAACAATGTATTTTTTATGTGAAACGAAAGACAAGTCACTTTAATAAGTAAATCGGGTCGGATAAAAAACTAAGTACTTAAGTCCGACTCACGCTTGACTGCAATTTCTAATAGGTTTTTCTGTAATCTTTAGGTAAAGATCTATTTAGTGTATTTTTTTCAAAATTTTAGACCCAGTAGTTTCGGAGATAAAGGGGGAATGGTCATTTTTTGCCTATTTTCTTGAATAACTTCTAAATTCTTTATCCTAAAATTATAAAAAAATATATTTGAGATTCTCACAACGAGCTCTTTCATTTGATATATAACACGATATAGTTTAAAATACTTTATTTTTAATTTTCTCATTTAGCCCCCCAAAATGTGGCCCCCATGTTAAAAATCCATTTGTTTACGTTACATGTCCGTCTTTGGGTCACAAACTTACATATGTATACCAAATTTCAACTTAATTGGTCCAGTAGTTTCGGAGAAAATAGGCTGTGACAGACGGACAGACAGACAGACAGACAGACGCACGAGTGATCCTATAAGGGTTCCGTTTTTGCCTTTTGAGGTACGGAACCCTAAAAATGGCTAAAATTATGTGGTATATTTTCAGAATCGCTTCAAAAAGTCTTTTCGTATGATAGATAAGAGAAGAATCCGATAGGTTTAAAAAAATATATACAAAAAAAAGTTTTCAGCACTCCCCTCCTAAGGGAATTTTTTTTAGGAACTGCGGGTCAAGAAACGGCGGGACAAATACGTGTGTACGAAACGGGTAACCTGTACATCGATTTCCGGTTTTTTATGCGAACAGCTTACACTATATTTTTCACCACCCTGAACGTTTTGTAGACTAGACTATTGTCCCAAATTGGGGTTTCATATTTATTCCGACCAGAATTAGGAGCTCTTCATACATACCTATTTCTCTAGACTTATATTGACCGGGATATAGACCGTGATTACCTTATTATTTATGAGCTCCCGATATTTCGACGCAGTTACATGCATCATGTTCACGGGTGACCCGTCACCGTGAAATATCGGGAGCTCATAAATAGGTAATACAAAAGGCAATCACGGTCTATATCCCGGTCAATATAAGTCTAGTGATACCTATTTCTATCAAAATCTGACTCATAAATAAAAAACGGACAATTAATAAAACTGTATAATTACATCAAAGTAAGAAATATCACATGTCACATTTTTCTTTGTTATGATAATTTTATCTAACCTGAGGCATTTTTTCTATTCAACGAAGCCGGAGAGCGGCAAATTTGTTTTTCATCACACTTGCTCGAAAAGATCTTATTTTATGCAGGTGTACTGAAGGGAAAAGGCCTATATTGTTCCCGCGGGAGTTATAGCTTTCTTTTTTAATTAGGTATGTCACCAATTCATACGAACCGAGTAAGTTATAAGTAAAATACTTTGTTTAAAGTCAAGGTATAAGAGAGTTTTACTTTTAAAATACTCACGACTATAATTTAATATTTTTGTTTATATTTAAAAATATTTGGCTGACATGTTCACCTAGTGTCCAAAGCCTCTATAAAAAGTAGATAAAAAAAATTTAAAATATTTAATTGGATTTATTTAACAGCCCGTTATCTTGTATGTTTTTATACAACAATGTTTTCTTGTATGTCCATGTTATGTTATGTGTTTTTACTCTTCTGTACCTCGAAATGTTAATTAGATTGCAGGTTGTAGAAGGAAATTGAATTCAGTTACTTAAAATCAAGGAGTTAATCACAATAACAGGGAATAAGCAAACGCTTAGTGGTGGTAGCGAGCGAACGAGTTATAATCGAAGAATGTAAGAAAAGAACTGGGTATAACGTGGTATGTGGTATGCATAGTTATAGCGTAGCGGGCCGCGCGAGCGGGGGCCGGCGAGGAGCGCAAATAGCGTGCGCGTCTGTGTGCGTGCACCGCACACACTGGGATAGTCCCTCGCTACGCGGTACCGCCCCTGTCAGCGCGACGGCGATATCCAGCATGAAATCCCAAAATTGAAAACGGGCTCACCTCCTGTTGGCTCTTAAGTTCATTTGATTTACATAATTTCGGAATTTCGTACGGTATACTATAGGTACCTAACTTTATATGTAAAATACATGTTATAATTATTGTTTAGGAACGTTTACAAGCAGCTGGCGACCGCTGGACTAGGTAAGTTTTATTTATTTATTTGATAATGGTTTTGACCCTCTCGTCGTATGAGAGGAGGCTTTTGTGCCCAGCAGTGCGGCGTCTATTGGCTAAATTATTATATATTATATAGAAAATAATTTGTAAATTAGTCACATTCTTAGGTATAAATATACCTCTTCCCTGAAATCTCAGTAGGTACTTCTCAAAGTAATATATATTTATACTTATATCGATACCTCCTAAGTATATTGAGGCAAATGACACTAACTGTTTTCTGTTCTTTACATATTTATAATTAAAGTACAATATATTACCTTCCGCTGAAATTTAACCCCTATACAGACAAAGGCGCACGCTGACTTAGGAGGCTAGGAAATATATATTACTTAATTATTATTATTATTTTATTGTTGTAAAATCATGTAATTTTTTATGATCCCAGGAGCTATGGACGAGCATGAGACGAGGCAAGCGCTTCTCTCGAGGTTTTTAGCTGCGTTTTTTGAACGGGTAAACTATCAAATTGAATTATTGTTGTTATTAAATATAGAACTTTAAGAGTTACATTAACCTGTCGCTAAAAACCCGCTCCCATACAATCGAAGTTCCTTAGGCTCTAACTTTACATACAAAACTTATACTCGATACAGTTTCTTTGGATTACATTTTTTATCAAAAAAAATCATCAACACACACCACATCTAATACTCGTTCATGATAACTGCATATCTTTATGATTACTGGATACAGGTCATATCAGTTGCCATAACTGCCTGCCTGCTTATTAAATAATATTAATAATAATAAAAATATTAACTAACTAAATTGTTAGGTTCTTGAATGTACATGCTAAATTTCATGTCGTTTGAAATGAAATGGAATGAAATTATTTATTTGCCAGAATACAGTGGATATGTAGATGACAATAGTTATAGTAGTAGTAGTAGTAAATCACTTTATTGTACAAAACAAAAATTGATAACATGAAATTCATATAAATTTAGGTACAAAGGCGAGCTTATCCCTATAAGGGATTTCTTCCAGCTAACCTTAGAGTAAATGAGTGGAAAATTCGAATTAGATAGATAGACAAACTTACAGAACGTACAATAATATTTAAGAAGGAAAACTACAATATTAACGTCTACGAATAACTAAAATACATCAATTGCATTATGCAATAAAATAAATATGTACTAGCATACATAAATATATAGTACTAAATAAATATTAAATAAATATATATATATATATATATATAATATATAAATAATATATATATATATTAGCACTCAACCAAATCACAGTTCGTGGGAAAGCCAAAGCTTTTTCAGATTAACTTTGAGTGATGCTACAGACCGGGACCGTTTGAGCGACAGGGGCAACTCGTTCCACAACTTCACCGCGCGCACTGTGAATGAATTTGCGTACGTTCGAGACTTATTCGAAGGGATAGCAAGCGTAAGATTAGCACTAGAACGTAAGCGGTGATCACTTCCTTCAGCCAGATAGTTAAATCTCTCGGTTAGGTAAGATGGGGAACAGGGGTTGAAGAGTATGTTGAAAAGCAACGACAGAACATGCACATCCCTGCGCTGGCGGATCGGTAACCACCCGAGCTGCTTACGAAAATTAGAAATGTGGTCGTATTTACGGAGGCCATACACATACCTGATACAGACATTTTGTAAGCGCTCAAGTTTATTCAGCAATTCCTCATTAAGATCCAAGAACGCAATGTCACCATAGTCTAGTAGAGGGAGCAAGAGAGAGCGGGCAAGAGTCAATTTGGTACGAAGAGGGAGGAAATTCTGAAGTCGTCGAAGAGAGTGTAGGGAACCAAAAATTTTTTTACTCACCTCAGCCACGTGGGGTTCCCAGGAAAGCGTCTGGTCCATGATGACACCCAAATTTCGGACAGTAGAGGAAAAGGGGATTTTAGTCCCATCAAAAAAAATGTCAGGTATCACCATGTCTGAGAGCTTAGCTACATAGTAAGGGCCACCAATGACAATTGCCTGCGACTTCTGGGCATTAATCTTCAAACCGAATTTGCACGCCCAATCCCGTATGGACTCTAAATCAGAATTGATTTGAGTAATCATTGAAGCAAGATCATCTATATTAGCCGCTGCATAAATCTGTAGGTCGTCCGCGTAAAGATGGTATGATGACGTAAGTGCTTTCGTGATACCATTAATGAAAATAGAAAAAAAGAAGTGGCGAAAGTACTCCTCCTTGCGGGACGCCAGCGGAAAGCTCACACCAGTCGGACAGCTTGTCGTCGACTCTGACACGCTGGCGTCTGCCAGTAAGGTAGCTACGAAACCAGGATAAAGTGGTTTGGGATATGTTAAGACTGCTGAGTGTGCCCAGAAGGATGTCAAAGTCCACTGTGTTAAAGGCACTACTGAAGTCGAGAAGAACAAGGACAGTTATCATTTTGCACTCTATATTAAACCGGATGTCGTCGGTGACTTTAACTAAAGCGGTGACTGTGCTGTGCCCGGGGCGGAATCCAGATTGGAATAAGTTAAATAACAAATTTCTATTAAGATAGGATAGGAGACGGCGATTAACATAATGTTCAATAATTTTTGATACTACAGGAAGAATGGAAATAGGACGATATTGGGAGAAAGAAGCAGGAATGGAGGTTTTCGGTAGAGGGGTGACATGGGCACACTTCCAGGAAGCCGGAAACGTGCCCGTGGATAGGGAAAAATTTATAATGTTGGAAATGATAGGAGAGATGAAATCCGCCGCGAGCATGAGCATATCTACACTGAGGTTATCGTCACCGACGGCTTTCGACTTGATAGTTTTGAGGATTGCTTGTGTCTCTTGTGCAGAAATACAGCCGAGCTCAAAAAATTCTAAATTGGAGTTAGATGTAGTAGTCGCAAGAAGCGATAAGGTGGAACTTTTAACTGACGGATCAAGTGGTTACCGGCGAAATACTGAAAAATTGATTAATACCGTTTACATCGAGAAAACTAGAGCAACTTGATTGAGATTTGCCCAAGCCAAGGGATTTTAAAAACTTCCATAACTTCGCAGGGGGACAGTCTTCAATTGAGCTGTGAATGTATCGACGCTTTGACTCCCTACAGACTTTGTTGCAGCGGTTACGCAGTGACAGATACTTCTGGCGATTATCATCAGAGGGATTCAATCGAAATTTTACGCGGGCTCGATCTCGCTTGGCCATCAGTAGTTTAATATCCGGCGTAAGCCAAGGCGCAGGAAAGTGTTTAACGCGCATAGGTTTCAACGGCGCATATTTGTCAAAAGTCGCAAGCAACATATCATTAAAAGCCCTCACCCTCATGTCTATATCTGCAAGACGATCTAACCCTTGCCAATCTGCACTAGATAAGTCAGCATAAAAGGCTTGCAAATCCAAGTCCCGCAGGTTTCGCCGCATTATAATTTTGTGCTTTCGTTTTGGAGGACGGATTTTAAAAGCAGCGTATATTAAATCATGGTTGGAGAAGCCAGCAGCATTAAACTGACCATGAAAGGAAACTAAGTCTGGAGAAGAGGTAATAATGAGGTCTAGTAAAGAGGGAGGGCCGTTATGCGGGAAATGTGTAGCTGTGAGAGGTAAAACGCTTAGGTTTAAGGACGAAGCAAGAGAATAAAGTTTAGAGGAGCGGAGATCATCAATAGTTATTTGTGCAACAAGAGAGGAAAGTTGGTTTTTCTTGCGAGTGTTTATTTTGAGTCCCGAGAAAGCGAAAGATTCTAATGTTCTACTAAGGTTGAGCGTAGCGAGGGACTCAAAAACACGAGATGTAAAATAACTTTGCTCTCGTAATGCACACATAATTTTACACCTCAGTAGTGAGAACATATTAAAGGTTAAAATGTATTTCGAATTACACAGAATAAACAGAAAAAAAAGTATTATAATATGTACGATACGATACGATACGAGACCGGACCGGACCGGACCGGACCGTACCGTACCGTACCGTACCGTACCGTACACTACCGTACCGTACCATACCATAAAACAAATGTAATAGAAGTATGAAGTTCATGGCCTTCACTAAATTAAAAAGCTACATTGTTTCACTCCCTGGAGTGAGGAAAGTCGCACTTTCCTCACTCCAGGGAGTGACGAAAGTAGGCTTGTTCGAGCTGCTGAGGTGAAAAATTCAATGTACAGTGTACTCTACTCACAATTGAGCATGCAAAAATTATAAATTACCTATAATATATCATGTCATGCAATCAAATTAAATAATTAATGAGAGCGTAATTTCGAGCGGTATACATATAGGTTCGTATGACTCTTAAGAGAATCACTATAATTGGCCTATTAGGCAATATCTGTTGTGACCTTTCTGAATTATAATAAAACTTACTATATTAGGTTCTGATTTCGATAAAATTAACAGTATAAAAATACAAAAATTCAATATAAAACTCATGTAAGTAACATTTTCGGAAACTAATCATTTTTACGCCGTATTTCTAAGAACTCAACGAACGCCTGATATGTTTAAAAATGCTCGTATCCACCACTACAAAAATCAGCTGAACTTTCCTTGAAATTACTTGTTTTAATTAAAGCAATACCTTAGGTAAAATCCATTTTAGTAGCAATATACATTAGGTAAAATCCCTTTTCTTTGAGCTTTATCTGAGAAATTTGCTTTAAAGACTATTTTATTATAATGAATCTAGTTGTTTGTTTTGAAGATACAAGGTGACTTCGTTTAATAAGGTATTACTTAGCTTTATTTTTGATTACGGTCTTACTTGGAGCCAAGGGCAAGGATACAATGCAATTTTAGATAATGTTTCAATTATACCAAGAATGGCATAATAAAGGACGCTTGCTCTATTTCTGCAATGTTTTTGCAGACGCTTAAAGTCGCTATGATTGCCAAAATTAATTCGAAAGGGTGAACCCGGGCGAGACAAGCGAATTTAAAAAAATCTATTATAAATAATAACCACTCTCTTGGCTGTATTGTATACAGGATGGAAAAAAATTATGGGCCCTGGAGGGAAAGTACCTTAAAACCTTAAGTTAGCTTATTTTACTTAAAGGAAACATTCATTTATTTAAAAAAAAACAACACTGCTTTCAAAGATTTTTTTAAATTCGCTTGTCTCGCCCGGGAATCGAATCGACTAAAAATTCCACAAAATAAACACCATCCATTTTATTCTACTAGTCGATACAGTTAATGTTAATGATGACATTTCGCCAAGAAACATTAGGTCTTACATTCGTCTGTCCATAAAATCAAATATTTAGTACTCGAGAATATTTTTAGACAAGCAAAATAAAAAAAATGAAAAATCTATGATTGCAGTTTTGTTTCTTTAAAAAAATAAAAGACTAATCCTTTAAGTAAAATGAGCTAACTTAAGGTTTTAAGGTACTTTCCCTCCAGGGCCCATAATTTTTTTCCACACTGTATAATTGCTGCGCGGTAAATACCTAGGTCGATTAATTTATTTTAGCGGGACTTGCGAAAGGGGCATTTTGTAATGTGCTATTTTATAGTAAGTAAAGTAACCATTCATTTCTTTTTCTGTCATCAGGCTCTAGATGGTCTCAGCTGGGTTGCCAGCGAGCGGACAGTGCTGGAGCGACTGCTGGACGTGGAACTGGTAGCTCGAGAGGCTGGCAACACCAGTGCACTGCTGTATGATCCCGACAGCATGCCTTCGTGTTTTGCCCTCAGTTGGTAGGTAACATTTAATATGTTTGCGGCTTCTCTTCTTTCCCGTCAAAGATAGGTATTTCAAATCAGTAAATAAATATTTGCTGTTAACGGGGATGTCTCGGTAGCTTAATTGGTAGAGTGACGGGCTGGCATCCCGAAGAGTCACAAGTTGAGTGCGAGTCTCTCCCGTTTTTTAATTTATCCGTTTTTCTAAGATTAGGAAAATAAAACTGGTCAAGATTTGAGGATGTTGAGAAAAGGGCTTATTACAATTTTATATAATCACGCAGTTTGGGTCTCTCGCTGCTCAAGCTTCGAAATTAGAAACGGCACTCGCAACAAAGTATAACTACCGTAAAATCGGGTAACTTTAGTCCACAACATACAATAGTAATTTAAATTGTATTTTTTGCTTATTTACCGTAATGCAGGTTAATTATAAGATGTAATGTTTTGAAACGATGTGTCCCGCCGAGTTTGGATTGAGGAGGGATTTAAATCTTCTCGGGGCAGAGGTGTAGGGTTAGAGCCGCCGTAGTTTTATTTGACGTTCATAAGCGCATTGTAATATGCCTATTTAACTCATTGTAATATACGTAATCTAACCTACAACTATGGTCCAAATTTAAGTTCCAATATGTTTAAATATTTTTCAAATTATTATCTAATATCGAAAAAGCATAAAGTATATCTGAGCTCCAAAATAAATGAAACGGGTACAAATCAAAAAGGTTCATTAATCATCAAAGTTAAAAACTGGACCATTGTTGAATAATAGGACTATATTAGTTCCCCGAGTTTACGGTATGTAATATTGGAACACTTCTATTTACTCCGACTTTCTATGAGATGCTTCTGTGTGGCCTTTATTGTGTCACAATTTGTGACCTTCAAGCACCTGCAATATATTAGCAAGGTCAATGTCTGGAGGGCTATTGTAACGTTTTATAACGGCCTGAACGAGCCCCGGGGCTGTAATATCCCCTCCCCCTCTTTACCGCCAATATAAAAGGGTCTTTAATCTGTGTAAATCTTTCTCGTTAAATGATGTTATATGTTGAACGAGGTAGATATATTGGAGAAGCTCTGATTAGGCCATTCGAGTTTTAGTTATTCGATCTGTTTCCTTTATGACACTGTATTATATTAGACGAAACAGATCAAATAACTAAAACTCGAATTGCCTGTAGGACACTGCTGTAACATCATTGGGACTAACCGTGAAAGAAGAGAGACCTTTCTTACCTACCTATAATTTGGGCCAGTTTTAATAAGATAAGATAAAAGATAAAAATAAGTTTATTACACATAAAACAGGACAGTTATACGATACAAAAATTGGTGTGACATCGGGTACGGGTTTGGGTTATATTGTTGCCGAATTTTTATTCGTCAGATTTCGATAAAATTGGGTGGATCAAATAGAGTTCCCTATTTTGTAAAACTTAAGCTCAATTTACCATATGTCTGACGAGTTCTGAGTTACGAAAAAGTATGGCATTTTCGTTACTCAACAGAAAAAGACAATGGTACAGTCGCCATCGGATATATCGGAGCGGCCGAAGTGTTCACAATAAAAGAGAAGTCGGGTTTTAAGTTCTTTAAACGCTCTGCTTATTATGTTTAATATTCATTGTCCTTTGACAGGTGGGGTGAAGAATGGACGTTGGCAACACTGGACGCCATGTTGTTTGGATGCATCCTGCTAGCCACTAAAGACTGCCTACTAGCCGCCTTAGTCACTCTGGCAGTGTGGCAGGTGAATTGAATCATCTTCATTAGCTCGTATTTTATACGCCCCTTGCTGGACCTTCTTTCCAAGGGACTTATCCAAGAAGATAGTCGTACATCGACGGTAAACGAAAAGTTTAAATGTATCGGGATGACAGTTGCTACAAAAATACACGTGACTATTTCCATACATTATTTAAGTTTCGATTATTGTTTTCTATCATTGATTGTCATCTTTGCTAGCCAGTAGTGGGCCCTATGGTGATGCAAGCCCTGCAATTGCACCGCGTGCCATCACACAATAGGCGCCATGAATTCAACCGCAATCGGGCGCAAGTTTTAAGGATGGGCGCCCATCGCTGGTGGAACTAAGGAGCCCGATTTAGATTTAACCACTTGTTATGGTTTTGATCTTATTTTGATATGACCTTGATGATTATTCACGCTGATTGTTGTAAGCAGCATATTGTGAACAGTATTTTTCGTCAAGGTTATACCAAAACCAGTTCAAAACCATAACCAATTGTTAAATTAGAATCAACCTCATAAACCTCACGATGTCACGCTTATTTATTTCACTCAAGAGTAACTGGTCAATATCAAATGATATTTCTTACATAAGTTACGAGATCCTCGCACTAGCGAGACTAGTTGATACTAATCAACCAGTATTCTAAATTATTTAATGACGGTTCATAATTAATAACGTCATATCATAATGATTTAACACTTTACAACCCATTCTAGCAGCAGTGTGCGGTGAAGTTAAACACTGACTGCTGAAGACTGACACTTAAATTATGTAGGTATTTTAATTGTCTTATAACGCTTAATTTCATTTAAGTACATTACCTTTTAGATAGCGAAGCAGCTGCGAGCGTGGTTCGGTGACAAGAATCTTAAACAACACATCGGTATCGAAGACACACTGTAGAGAAGCAATCGCCTTACGTACCTCGTCCAAGAAAGTACATTAAACGGTGAGTGAAATCTAAAATGATTGTCGTATATTCCGCTGTTCTGCTCAATTGCATTGAAATAATATTCAACAAGTGGACATCGAGTTACGAAAATAAAAATTGCAGCGATAAATCGAAATGTGACTTACGGGTAAAAAATACTACGGAAGAATCTATTGAAGTTACTAGACATTTTGATAGCAGGGAATGGTTCCACTTTACTCCGGAAAAAGAGGTATTCGCTTATACACTTCGCACGACAAAGAAACCGAGAGAACCCCATCCAGCTGAAGGTGCCTTTTTCAATTTTACCCTAGATATGTTGGAGACAATCTATACATATAATAAAGCGGAAGAGGGTCGAAAGTCTGTACATGGAAGATATTCGAAAAAAAATAGGCTGGGGATACTTAGAATCGATAACAGAACACATTCCAACAGTTTTTAGATTTTTTGTCTGTTTATCTGTTTGTCTGTTTATCTGTTTATCTGTTTGTCTGTTTATTTGACCGCGCTACAAATGAAAACGGCTGAACGGATTTTGATGCAAACTTTACTAATCTGTCTAAAAAATCCACGGCCAGGTTATAGGCTATAAAAATTTGAGAAATTTTACCCCTAAGGGGGTTAAAAAGGGGATGAAAGTTTGTATGGAGTTCAAGATTTATTTTAAGCTAGCAATTTGAAACTTCGTAAGAAGATATATTATTGAAATACAAGAAAACTAATTTCAGCGTTTTTGAAAATTCATCCCCTAAGGAGGTGAAATAGAGGTTGAAAATTTGTATGGAGTTCAAATTTTTTTTGGGTGCGTTACTTGAAACTTTGTATAATGGGCATATTATTATAATACAGGAAAAGTGATTTTAGCGTTTTCAAGAATTCGTCCCCTAACAGGGTTAAAAGGGGGTTGTAAGTTTGAATCCATTACAAATGCTTTGAAACTTCTTAGAAAGGTATGATAGACGATTACAAAAAAACTAATTTTGACGTTTTTGGAAATTTAACCCCTCAGGGGGTTGAAAAGGGGATGAAAATTTGTCTTGGGGTGCAAATTTTATTTTAAGCCAGGAACTTAAAACTTCTCAAAACGTTAACTATATTAAAAAGCACGAAAATTTTATTCAGCGTTTTTAAAAATTCATCCCCCATGGTGGTGAAAAAGGGGTTAAAAACTTTATCTTGATAACTATATCATTTTAGCTACTAGGCCAAGTTAGGTATCGTTTTTGTATAAATCGGGTATGCCGAATTCATTTATGATATCAAAATGACACCATTCCCGAGTGAAAACACAAAAATATTAAAAAAAAATAATTTCTCTTTACGCTTATACCGCTAAACCGATTTAGATAAAACTTGGTATAAAGATAGTTTGAGTCCCGTGGAAGAACATAGGGTAGTTTTTATCCAAAAAATGGAGACTGCGTTTGCATGGAGAAGCAGCCGTGCCCTTTCCTCTTAATAATGGTCACGAAGGTGGGTACTTTAAAAAAAAAACATTTTTCAGTAAATGTCAAACGATTTGGGACTTATACGCGTTACCATGCCTTCCCGAAAAAAATCGAATCTTTCGCGAAAGTCTCGCAATGCATTGCGGCCACAAGGGACACGGTCTCAGGAGTCTAAGAAAAGCCACGGTGAGAGACTCAGAGGCGCTCTAGCCAGGCAGGTCGCTTCGCTTTCGGCTGAAGCGGCAAGCCAGCGCGAGTCTCGATTGTGATCCCAAATACATCGTACGCAATACATATGTAGGCGCAGATCCTGACGGAGTGTGGCGCCGGAGAAGTCGTGTTCATCCTGCGTATCCCCCTCATTCCGAGCAACTTCCCGTTCCGCTTCAAGCGCCTACAGGTGGGTAAGCGTCTGCTTCGCTATGACCATCAAACAAGTCGTAGGGGCAGACGCTACGCAGTTGCATTTCCCACTCCGAAAACAAAAAAAAAAGGGGCAGACTGCCCGCCGCCGGCGTTATGCTTAGACTGATTTGACTGGAGGACTGATTTGGATGACATGATTTTGATGGGAACACCCAAATATTCCGAAATACGTTTTTCCGATTTTTATAACCACGACTTTCATAATCCCGATTAGTTATAAGTCCGAAATATCAAAATTACGATTTTTAAAAACACGATGGAATAAAATCACGAATGTGCTATTTCCGAAAACTTTAAATCCGGTTGTCACTTGACAGAAAGCTTATAGTTCCGATTTTACACTTTTCCGAAAATGTTTTTTTTTCCGAATTCCTAAATTCCGAAAAATCATTGTCCGATCGGAAATAAAATAATTCGGTATTCAGAAATTCGGTTTTTTACAAGATCGGAAAAATTAAGTCCGTGATATTCAAATGAAGACTCACGTTTTAGTAATTATTACGGGTGCCTGTCGTGCCGCGTCATGTTAAATTCGGCATAAAATATTTTTGGCATAAAAATTCGGCATAAATAAATTAGACAGAACTGCGAACCCGAACTCTTGCTAGAAGTGGGTAAGTGGGTTAGGTTAGGTTAGAACTGCGACTCCCAAGAAAACGAACTGTTCCAGAAGTGGGTTTGGTTAGGTTAGAACTGCGACCCCCAAGAAAACGAACTGTTGCCAAAAAAGTGGAAATTTAAAAATTGGGATATTTAAAATAGGAATCACGTTAATTCGGAATAAGGGCAATTCCGAATTCGTGATTTTGAAAATCGTAAATGTTAAATTCGGTGTTTGCCACCATCGCAATTGTTATAGTCGGAATTATGTAGTTCGGAATTTACGAAATTCGGCTTTTTGGGTTTTCGGAAATATAAATCTACGTGATTTTCATCATTCGTAATTATGACAGTCGGAATTTTGATGGGTCGAGCATTTAAAAATCGGAATGATAAAATTCGACATTCTAAAATTCGGAATAAAATCTTTCGGAAATATGTAGTGTACCCGATTTGGCTTGGTACAGTCAAGGACGTAAAAATACAAAAATGGTACTGTATCGTTCGATATACACCTACTACTCTATGCCGTTTAAATCACGTCAAATATTTGAATAAGGACAAAAAAAAAACATTTTGGAGTGTAATTTTATTTAGTGGTAGCAAAGAGGATATAATATTATAGAGCGGTACTGTCATAGTAAATTTTGTAACCACAGTAAATTCACTGCCATCTATCGACACACTTTAAAACTAAACATGAAGATTTATAAAAATACGATAAAATGTATTTAAATATGGATAAATGATTTTTTTTATTTGCATTAATTATTTTTATTATTTTGACCCATGTTCTTTCACTGATATGCGTTAAAATTGTTAATTAATAACTAACGAAACCGTTAACGCCCTCTATACGAGAGTAGGCAAAAGGTAGTAGCGACATCTGATCGAGAATTAAATTTTCGTGATTTTCGAGGCACGTTTTTTCCTTAGACTATCCATCTATTACGGAGTTATATCTATCTTTGGTGGTAGGTACCTAATTGTAAAATATTTTATCTGGACTACAGTCCTCTAGCGTATCCATCTGTCAACTTTACTTTAAGTTCCGTCTCCAGGGGACAGGGAGATAAATTAGGGGTGAATTAGCCGCGCTTACTGACACAGACCGAATTCCACGCAGGCGAAGCCGCGGGCACAGCTAGTATTAAATAAATTGCCACCTCGTAAGATAGGTGGGTTATTCAGTATGCTAGGACGCAACTTAAAGGGATCAACGAGTCGTCGACGTTCTTGTGAATCCTTCTTGAGACACTTTGTGAAACGATTGGCAAGGAAGTCTAAAATACTGTCTCGAAAAAAAGCGTCAATGATACAGGAAAAAGTAACTGGTTTAATTAACGATACTCTTGAAGAAAAACCAAGAAGAATGGATTTTTTTCGAGCTATGAACGCGTTATTTACCTGGAGGTATGAGATTAAATTGCACGGTTATATTTACTATCTCCACGGTTACGCGAAGGGCCGGGAAGGGAAGCGTCTCATGAACCGTCAGACCCAGTTGCTGGTCAGAAATATATTTTATGTGTTGGATAAAAAAATAAGTACTATCAGAAATGACGTGATAATGAAACTGATGTTAGCTTACGAGGAGTATTATAGGAAATAAAATTAAAGATATATGTATAGTTTTAATTTAATTTTGTACAGCCAAATTTGTTCAATAATTCCTTTGGCTTAAAAAACTTATTTCCAGAAAATACAAATAACTAACTTAAACTAACTAACTGACTAACTTAAAACTAACGAAGACTAATTATAAGCCTAAACAAGTTACAACTAGATTTAACTTAAATAGGCACTAAAAATAAAAAATAAATATAAAAAAAACCTCCCGCCTCCGGAAAACTCCAAAATGATGACGACATTCCCCCTCTGAACAGAGCCTTGCTTCTGGGCAAAGAATGAGTCCGCCATATGGTCACAGTATAAGGAAGTGTATTTTAGACCCAGTAGTCCAACTTCGAACATTTTATAATCCTCGTTCGCTCATTTTTTTGTTTGAAGTGGACTACTTACAGAGTATAAATCGGTGTACATTGCCTGAGACGCCTACTAGTCGAACCGACACTTTCTAACAAATTTTTGGCTTTAATATTATGTAAGTATTGATATTAGATAGTTTTAATAGTCTTTGTTCTCTTTTAAAATTTATGTATGTATTATTAGAGAATTAAGATTGGCGGTAAAATGACGAAAATAAAGATAATAATAATCTGAGTCAAAAACTGAGAATACTGGAATATTCAATAGTGGAATTGGATATTTTAAAGTAAACATTATCGATATCTTCTTGAGATATTGACATATAACAAAAACTACCCATAAAAACTATAAAACACAGCTTTGAGTTTTAATGTAGTAAGTTTATAATTGTAGTAATAAAAAACGATATTTTAAAAACCGTGAAATTAGTTTCATATTGTTATGAAAAATGTGAAATGAACTTGTAGCAGTAAGCATGCGGTCAGTGGCTATTTACGTTACATTAACTGTTTATACTTGTTTCCACACTAATACAATATCAGGTATAAATATTACTAGTGTAAATGCAACAGATACAGATGGAAAATTGGAAACAGCCATGAGAAATGACGACATCGACACATCAAAGGCATTTTTAAATGCGACAAATAAAAATGAAGAATCAGAAACAGACATGAAAATTAACGATACATTCAAGGCATTTTCAAATGCTACAAATGAAGATGGAGAATCAGAAACAGACTTAAGAACTGATGGCACATTCAAGGCTTTTTTAAATGCGACAAATAAAAATGGAGAATCAGAAACAGACATGAAAACTAACGATACATTCAAGGCATTTTCAAATGCGACAAATGAAGATGAAGAATCAGAAACAGATATAAGAACTGACGACACGTTCAAGGCTTTTTTAAATGCGACAAATGAAGATGTAGAATCAGAAATAGACATAAGAACTGACGACATATTCAAGGCATTTTTAAATGCGACAAATAATAATAAGGAGTCTGCAAAAGTTATGAGAACAAGCGGTGTATTTGATGTATTCCTAGCGAATTATTTTTTTACTTTGGTCAATTTTAGAGACCCAGAACTAAGCGATGAAAATCACAAAAGACGAAAAAAATATTTACAGCAGTTATATAAATGTGTAGAGAATATGAAATACTATTACACAAGGAAATTTGCCAAAAAAATTAAAAAACTTTCTCGTAAGAATGAAGAAGAAATAAAAGAGAAATTGGAAGAGTACAAATCAGAATTAGAGTACGAACGGCCTCATCGAGCTAAATTTTTAAATGCCATGAACTCGATTTTTTGGACGGCAGATAACGTTAGGTTCGGCGATTATATTTATGAGTTAGGAGAATTTGGAACATTACGCAAGGTATTAATCGAAGATGAAACAGATCGCTTATTAAGAATGATAGACAATAGAATTCGTAAGTTAAGCAAGCACGATCGTAACACTCTCAAATCGTTAATGAAAAAAGCAATTAAAGAATATTCGTCACAATCATTATCCTCAGACTCAGTGTCAGTAGAATTCAGCTCACCCGAATCAGAAGAATCATCTGACTCATCATCTTCTCATCGTCGTACACGCGAACCGTCAAGCTCTAGTAGTGAACGAAAAATAAAAGACCTAAGCACCTCTGACTACAGCTTTGAAACATGGGCCAAGAAAGGAAAACAAAAATTGCGGGCTGTGTACACATATCCCTAGACTTTATAACATAATATAAAGCTATAATAAAAATATTTGTAATTATTACTGTCAAGCCGTGAAATTACTGTTAATATTAACTTATAAATACGATATGAAACGTAAACCATGCGCGTGCTAGCAACGCGTGTAAGTATTGCGCTGTTGTTTTATTTTAATTATGTTCAAACTGACAGTTCATCGTATGAAACTATTGACGAAGAGACAGATGTTCCAACATTAAGATCTGACAAGATATTTCAAACATTTCTAAGTCAGGTTTTCGGAACATTGAAAGACTACCCTAAGTTAAAATTATTAAAGTATATTATCCTTTTATCAAAAAGTTTAGACGAAATTAAATATGATTATCCAAAAAAGCTCTCCACAAAACTAAGGAAACTCTCACGAATGCGTGATTTTGATATTAGAGATATAATAAAGGAGTACAAAGAAGACTTGCAAGATGAAATGCCACTTCGTATCAAGTTTTTAAAAGCCATGGATGCGTTATTTGAGCCGGGTCAAAATATCCTGTTTGAAAATTACATTAAAAAGCTCAAAGATTATGGAAAAAAGGAAAATGTATATATTTCAGATGATACGAAGAAGCTATTGCACGACGTAATAATGAAGAGAGTTGGTCAGTTGCGTTTCCGGGATCGCCAAGCGCTTCAAAGGAAGTTAAGGAGAGCTATTAAGGAGTATAAAACCTGGAAAGGCCCGAAGGTCGTGTTGTTTTGAATGTTAACCTTTTTTTAAATTATAGTTCAAAGTTCGATTTGTATTATTCCTTTGAAGGGAAATCAGGACTTAGGTTACACTCATAAAATAAGTTTTAAAATGATTTACCTACAACGTTTTATAAATTGCATCTAAAACTATTCTTAATTATTTATCTTTTTGTCCATGAATCGTCGAATACTAATAGAACATCTTAGATTGATGATTTACTTTCTTAAATATACATCCTGATACAAACTGCCTAAGTTTTAAAAAACTTTATAAAAGACACATTAAATTATACTTAAGATGACTTCATTCAAAAATAAGAGCGATTAAAATTGTAAGAGAACAACACAAACATTATTATAACTAGGCACACAATAAAAATAACTACAAAAAAAACAACAAATAAAAGGATTTTTTTGCCATTTTGCTGTAGGTAATAACCACCACAAAATAAAGAAAGTTTATGGTGGGGGGATGGATGTATAAGATGTGGATGGATGTATTAGTGACTTCCAGGTGAAACGTTGGGGCGTTTTTGCAGAAATTGTCTAAAAATATCGAAAAATAATGAAATATAAAAAAATATAGGATATTATAATTATATTTTTTGTAAAAACGTATCTATACTGGGCTAAATTAAATGCTTTCTACGAAATCAGTCACAGGATATCATCATTCGACTATATTTTATTTGATCACTCAGTACTTATGCTAGCCATGTAATTTAAATACCGTAACTTTATAGTCATTCTTATTAAAGTTATTAATTATTTTCAAGCCGTGAAATAGGATCTCAGTTACATGACTTTACCTAAACATCAGAGTAACTATGCGGTTCTTGCCTATACACGTTTGTCTTTCGTTTGTCGTTTGTTTTTACGTCAGTGCATCAGCTAGTTTAGATATATCAAGTTCTTACAAACGTTTAGTTCATAATACATCGGATTATAGAATATTTCGGACTACGGGCATATTTGGGTCCTTTCTAAGATTATTTTTCGATGCTTTACTGGATTTTCCTACCACTGATGAAAGAAGACTAGCGAATTATGTAAAAATATTGTCCCGATGTCTAAGAGATATGGGAAATTCTTATACTACGAAATTAGCCAATGGACTTAGGAAATTGTTAAGAGAGCACGAAGATGATATAAAATATGAAATCGAACAATATAGAAAAGATTTAGACGTTAAATTACGTCATCGAGTCAAGTTTATACACGCCATGGATTCGATTTTCACTCCAAAATCGAGTTTTTTACTCTACGACTATACTATCGAGTTAAAAAAGTACGGCAGAATGAATAAATCTTCAATCGTCGACGAGACTAAGACAGTATTAAATGTTATACTCAACAAGGTGCTTCAGTTGAATTATAGAGATCGGCGGAGACTAAAAAAGAAAATGGAGAATGCAATACAGGAGTATTTCGGATGGTCTGTCTCTTCCCTTTTCTACTCGAGGGAGTCGATACAATCTAGCTCTGATGAGTCTGATGATACCGATTACCTAAGCAATTCTTATGACAGTTTCGAAAGAAAAAAGGGAAAAGGAAAGGGAAAAAGAAAGGACAAAGGGATGTACAAGGACCTTCGTCCAATTATAGTAGTACGAGGGCAACTCTAAAAGTTACCAGAGTCCCAACAACTATATAATGATTACTTTTAATTTTATTTATGAATTTATGATGCCGGTTACAAACGGTTTTTTTAATAATAGAAACGTCCTTTTATTGCACAATTTCTAAGTGACAGTGATTTAGCAACTCATAAAAACCTACCACATAAAGGGTGTAGTAAATTTAGGTACCTACTCAAAATTAATATTGAAAATCACAAAAAAAGGTGCCACTTTAGACAGCACACAACAACACTAGAAAATATTGTTTATTTAACACCTACACATACATAGGTAATAGTGAATTGAGTAATTACGTCTGTACAATCTAGGGTAAAAATATCGATACGACTCTATACTTACCAAACATCGCATGTAATATTAAAGTCTTGTAAACGTATGTACCATTAGCTCAAGTTACCTTGTTGGAAAAATAAGAAAAGTACTTGTGCATTTGCGTATAATTTATTTTTAGTCTATTGTAAGTTACGACTACAAAACTATGTTACATTATTTAAAATGCATTTTTTTTTTAAGTTTAAAATCACAAATGAGGTATATTTGGTTATTATTGATCCCTTTAAGGTCACACTGTTAATATGATTATATGTGAAAGTATACATAATACATATCATGTTTGTGTGATAAATGAAATATTTGCCAACATCTTTAACAGCAATGATTTTGATCTGTAAAACTAATGAAAAAGAAAACATACATACTCTACTCATGTAAATTTATTCCATCTCCATCATATTTGAAATCGGCTGTCTACTACACGACAAATTATTGTTATACGCTAAGTTAGCCGTACTTCGTACCCTAAAGAATAAAAACGCAAATAGAATTACCATGCACAGAAGCACAGCAAGGCAAGTGGCAATGAAATATAATGGATATTTGAGCTCTTTCGAATTTAAGTCTGCGTTGGACTGAGCTTCGTGTTCATCTTTAAACATAATTTGTTTCTTGAAATATACTTTTTTAATGGTATTGTTATTGACTTCTAAATCATCAGTATGTGGATGAATAGAATCAACCGATACACTATTTTGAAGTTTTAAATATTCTTGTATATTTTCTAAAATCCGGTATATACCTCCGGTGACCTGGTGGTTGCTATTCATGAACTTTTCCAGAAAAGCATTATTTTTAGTTTCAGTTTTATTTAAAACTTCTAGAAACTTTTCTATTGAGTATGATTCACTTCGGTTTAGAATTTTTTCTACTGCTAATTGAAATTCATTTAGAGTACCAGGCGAAATAGGTGTTACTGCCGTATCAATAACATGAGTTTTATTCATTACGTTATTAATACCTTTACAAGTTATACCATCAACATTTTCTGTGTCATATATTCCATTCCTAGCTTTAACAGTAAAAGTGTGGGAAATCTTTTTAAATTTAGTTAAGCTATCGCAAAGTATACGGTTACCTCCTAAGTAAATTTCTTTGATATTTTCATTTGCAAACTCATCAAAATCCAAATTTTCTATCAGATTATTGTCTAGATACACCAATCGCATGCGAGGTGTATTGTGAAATATGCTCGCACTAAAACTATGCAATAAGTTACTTGACAAGTCTAGAGTGTTTAAATTGACCAATCCATCAAAAACGCCAAACATCAGCGATGACAGCAAGTTATTATTCAAGTCTAAAACGCTAAGGTCCTCATTATCACTGAAAGACCCTGGTTGTATAATGGAGATTTGGTTATAGCTAAGATCGATCCATGAAAGTTGCCGCAGCTTTTGGAATGATGGTTTGTTAATTGATACAATTTTATTTGAAGTCAATTTCAACCTTTCAAGTGTAATAATCGGGTTCACTAAGACATAATTAATATCGCTTATATTGCAAAATGACAAATCAAAACCTGCGACCGAAGTATTTACAATATCTCCTAAGCTAAATCTACATGTAATATTACTAAGTAAAAGCACCGATAGTGATTGCAAGCCAGAGAATGTTGACGAATTAAACACCACTTCTTGATTGGCAGATATATCTATCTTAAGAAGATTTCGCAGATTTCTAAAAGCATCATTTTCAATTCTGATCAAGTTATTACCCTTAAGGGTCAGCAATCGTAAATCACTCAAATCCAGAAAAGTTTTATCCGTTATATATTGTAGTTTATTATACTGTAAATATATTTCTTCCACTAGTTTTATATTGGTGTTGTTTAAGGAATAGGTTTCTAATTGGTTGTATGATAAATCAAGAACTTGTATTGATCCAGTCCCACTGAAGGCATTTGTTTCTAAATCCGTGACATTACTGCATGACGAGTTAAAGGTTTTCAATAACTTCATACCATTAAGTGCGCCGTTTTTAATCGTGTTAACATGGGTCTTAGACAAATCGAGAATAGTAGATGAAACCAGTCCCTTAAAAAATTGTAAAGGCATTACTGTCAAAAGAGGATTACTGTTTAACTTTAATATTTTTAATTTATTTAAGTGTTCAAAAGACTGCATTTCGATTTCCTCGATTATATTAGAAGATAAATCTAACATTTGTAAACTTGTTAGGTATGCAAACATATCTTTTGGTATTTTTTTTATCTTATTATTGTTGAAATACAAGTAGGAAAGGTTTCTCAACTTCGATGTGTCAAATTCTATATTGTGTAATTGGTTGTACGACAGGTCAAGATCTTTTAACAGTTCGAGTTTCATAAATGTCATTTTATGTATTTTGGATATGGAATTTTTACTGAAATTTAAACATTCAAATTGCCCTTCAAATAGCTCAGGACCTAGCTCAGTAACGTTAGCTCCACTCAAGTCAAGTTTCTTCATGAAGATTCCTTGAAATGTGTTTTTGGGCAAATACCCTGAAATCGGATTATCGTCGATTTTAAAATCTTGAACGTGTTTTCCCTCAAATGCTCCCGGTTCTATTTTAGAAATAACATTCAATGATATATCTAGTGATTGTAGGTTAGAATTATGCTGAAATAAACTTTTCGTGATAGTATTAATTTTATTACTGCTTAAATCCAGTTTTCTTAATGCAACCATGGGATCAAACGTCTCGTCTTCAAAACCATTTAAACTATTCCAACTTAAATTAAGTTTTTCCAAAACAGACATCGTGTTAAAATTGCTCTTCTCTATATTTGTTAAAAAGTTGTGATCTAAAAACAATTCTTTTATATTTGTTAGTCTTGCAAACACGGAACCTATATTAGTTAGTTCGTTATCTGAGACATGCAGTGTTTGGAGCTGTATTAAGCCTTCAAATGTAAGTACACCGAAGCTTTTGATATAGTTGTGGGAGAGATTTAGGTGAAAGAGATTCGGAAATGGACTAAAATACTTATCAGGTATAGCTTTAACAGCATTATGACTCAAATCTATTGTATGTACTTGACTGACACCAGCGACAGTGGTTCTACCATAATTTTCTAAATCCGCTATTTGGTTGCATGATACATTAAGTACGTTTAAGCTGATCAGTTTCGAGAATACTTCTAAATTTATCAATTCTATCGTATTTTGTGAAAGATCTATCGTTGTTGCCTTGTTTAAATAAAAAAATCCTCCTGGAATCGAATTCATTTTTCCGTTTGTTATCGATAGAGTATGTATATGGTTGCTTAGTTGGTAAATCAAGTTGAATGGATTGAAAGAATGTGTTTCGTCGATGTTGTCTGCTTTGAAGTAGATAATATAGTCTTCGTTGTCAACGTAGTTATAATCAGTGTAGTCGGGCTGAATGCAGGACCAGTCTGTGACTAGACTTAATCCCGGCTCGAAGTCATAAGAGCAGGATAATTCAGCTTCACAAATTCGTCGCTCTAAATCATTCAGCTTGCAGCCTCCGTGCACTACTTCACTTACTGCTACAAACGTAATCAGAAATATGATCCTTTTCACTATTGCGTAATCTGAAAAGAAAATTAAATATTTTTGAATATTTAAGCGTCAGTTAATTTTACGAGTAAGCTAGGATATGTCAGTTAAGTTAGCCATATTCTGCTTTACTAAATTAAGTAGAACGAGCCAATTGTATAATTAACTACAACGTTAAAACACACATCAAAATTATTTGCGTGGGCCGTCAATTTATCATAGCCTTTTAAATGATATCTAATTTATACCAGCGACTCACATAGCATACTATGAAATCATATCTAGAACCTACCTACCTAATTACGATAAATTCAAACTCGGTTACAAAATAAACAGGTAATGGGTCAAACACGTTCCGGAAAATGGGGTCCTTTTTCGTGGACAATGTGGTTTACGATTTGGGTAGGTACACTTAACTAATGCATTAATCATAGTATTTATATTACATCTTCATCTTTCAAGAAGAAAATTCTAGCAAAGAAGTTCGAAATTGCTTTATCTGCCTTAATTGCTTGAATATAAGAGCGATAGAGAGGCAGATAACGTTTTTTCGATTTTCCGATGTTGGCGGTAGAGCTCAGATCCGTACCTATATAGGTACATCTGGTAAAAACGAAACTGGATAGGAAACCACATTTGCTTCTTTCTGGTCACATCTTCTTTGGTAATATATTTAAACACAGATAACTTACCCATTATTGAAAAGCTTCTTCATATGTTTTCTTGTGAATTGCATGTAGAACACTATTTTGATAATTTTTAATTAAAATATAGTTGATACCGTTTCCCGCGTTTATGTATAGATTTTTTAAATTAACATCGTAACAATATATGCGGAACCGTAGGCAGTTGGTTTGGCACTGGTGGCTTCCTTTTTTTTACATACACATTAATCTCGGCGTTATCATTTAGTCATAGGAAACCGAAACGGAACCGCAACATACACATGAGAACGGATAAAGGCATATATACCATTATACATAAGGCCCTGCATATAACTGTAAAACAATTAACAATAACATAAATAACAGCGCATAAGTAAGTAGTAGTTTCCGTTAAAAAAAAAACGCCAATGTAAACTGAAATAACGTATGAAAATGATCACGTCACTTTTTGTTCGATCTGTCATCCCCAGAATGGAGCCATTCCACGGGCTTTCCCGTACAGACGCATTTTATTTCCTGTGTTGCGATTTTGCGACTTTTTTTCGTTATTTAAAGCCGGCGATTATTTTTCTGTGCATGTTTTTGACCATTTGTCATAGAAAAGGAAACTCCTTTACCTGCAAATCTTCTGAAAATTCGCGTTCGTACGGGACAACGGTAGACAATTTCATGGAATGCTCCTAATAGGTGCTTACTTATATTTTAGGCTATGCACTATGGTTCTTGGGGGCCTAGTCAAGACAACAATCGTTAATAGAAAACGCCAATCGAAGCTTAAATAATGTATAAAACTAATCACGTGACTTTTCGTAGCGATTGGCGTTGGTCGATAAACGATCAACAACAAAATTGTGTTCTAGTAATTATTTAACTACATATTTACTTCTGCTGAAGATTTCAGAACATTCAGTAAAATAATAATAATATTCGAAATCAAAATTGATTGAGCTATCTACCTACTTTGAAGTAAGTTTGGAGGTGACTTTAGAAAATCTTACAATAGGTACTTAGATAAAAAATGCTGTCCAGTAGAGCTAAAATGGTCGCTCTTTATCATTTGTCACCATGCCTGTCACGTTCTAACAAATATTTAAGTGCGAAAGTGACGCATGGCATGACAGGTGATAAAAATACGACCATGATACCGCTGCTGTAGCCCTGCTGTAGGTAGTTTTTCTATTAAAAAATGAAAAGTCATTTAAATTTAAGACATTTATTAATTGAATCGTATTTCGTAACATAATAGTAAGACCAATGCGTTATTACCAGGATTCATAGATATTACAACCAAATAAACTTTGTTCAAGTTAAAGTTAACAATTTCTGAATAGATAAGGAAAAATAATAGCAATAAAGAAGTTTCAGTTGAACTACATTTTCCTATAAATGCAGAATAATTTGAGAAATCTAAATGTAAGTTAGGTACTAAAGCAACATTTCATCTGACCATTATTTGTAAATCTTATTTATATACATTACAAGTGCGCACTTTCCATAGATTCAGCAATGTTCCGAGTACTACTCGTGAGAGACCGGGCACTGGGTATATACACCCTGGATTTATACACTTTAAATAAAATAAAACCCACTAGAATTGCCAAAATCAATCCAACACAAACCTCTGTAAACATAGAAGTTTTTTGCCTGTCTTCATTTGTACCGAGTAACTTTTCGTGAGTAGGTTTTGCAGCTGAAATTGAATCTATTCGAGAATTTAGCTTCTCTATTTTACTGTTAAGGTCAAGAATTACGTTCTGTTTCTCTACAGCTATAGTCTCTTCTATGTCTTGTTTAATTTTATTGATGAAAGGGATTAAATTATCTGATGTGGTGTTTTCTTTATCCACACTTATTGGTTCGATACTCGTTTTGGATATTGAGTCTTTTGTTGTTAACACACGCAATAGTCTCCCTAATAGTAAGTTTGTATTGCTGTTTGCGTTAACCAAGGATGAAGTTAAGTTTATGCTGTTTTGGTTTAGTTTTTGTAAAAGCAAATTAGTATTATTATTCAGATTAACTAAATCCAGAGTCAAATTACTTACTGAAGACAAATTTTGAATCAGCATTAGTTGTTGCTTAGTCAAATTGGTAAGTGATGGCTCATGATTTATAATTCCGCCTTGTTCTTGGAATGTTTTCTCTTGGGACACATTGTATAATATATTTCTTATATCGAGGAGCAATTTGTCATGTTCAATCGGCGCCGAGGTAGGTTTAAAATTGTTATTATAGCCACCTTTGTTGCACGTAACTCCGTTCACGTTTTCTTTGGTCAAATCAATACTTATAGACGTTATACTCATCTCGTAGCTCTTTTTCTCTATACTAACTAATATCTCACAAGGTAGCGGATTACCTCCTATGCTGAGTTTAGACAAACCAGTCCCTACGAACTCGTCGTCGGAAATGAAGTCAATTTCATTGTTATCTACTATAAGAGTATTTAAATGCTCAATATCGTAAAATCTTGATCGATGTAAACTTTTTATCTTATTAAATGACAAATCTATAACTTCCACGTAAAGGAGACCTCGGAAAATTCCGTAGTTAATTTCCAATATCATATTGTGAGAAATGTTTAATAACTTCAAATAAGTGTTGTCTTTGAAAGCTCCTGGTTGAATATAGTATAAGTTGTTGTAACTTAGGTCTAGTTGTCTAAGCGATGTCAAATTAGACAAAGCACCAACTTCCAGCTTTGTAACATTATTATTACTTAACACTAATGTTTCTAAACGTTGCATTTTATGTAATTTTAACTGGCTTATATTTTGTATACTTGAGTGAGCCATTTCTAACTCGGTTAAAGGCATATCATTGACTTTGTCAAAGGTCACCTCGGCTTTTGTTCCCGAAAGAAATAGGTTTGCTAGATTTTGAGCTTTTTCAACTAACGATACATCAAATTCTAATTCCAGGTTATATGATAAATCCAAACTACGAATATCTTGTAAAGCGTAAAACGCTTCTTTGTGTATCGTGCGAATGCGATTGTGCGACAAAATAACCGTACTAAGAATGCTTAGTCCATTAAATGATGTCTGTGAAATGGCTTGTAACATATTATTATTCAACATTAACGTTTTAAGATATCTTAAGTCAGTTGTATTAACGTCGAATACACTCAGTAGATTATATGACAGATCAATTGTTCGAATATTGCTCGCGTAAGACAAAGAATTATATTGAAGTTCACTTATGTTACTATGTGAAACATTTAGTTCCCTCAAAAAAGACATACCCATAAATGAGCCATTATTAACAGTAGTTATCAAAGTCCCAGAAATATCAAGACTTGGCAAAGAGCTTAAGCCGTCAAAAGTTTTCTCTTCTGTCGAACCGTGGAGGGGATTGTCAGAAATTTTGAAATTTAATAAACTTTGCAAATAACGAAAAGATTTAGATCCTAAATGTGATATATTATTATGAGATAAATCAAGTAACTGCAACGATCCCAATGCTATGAAATTATTACTCGAAATATATGTTATTTTGTTGTGATGCAGTGTTAATATTTGTAGTCCTGTGAGGTCTTCGGTCACAATGTCCAGTTTTTGTATTTTATTATATGACAAATCCAAGCAATTCAAATAGTGTAAACCTTTAAAGGAATAGTTACTTAATGATTCCATGGCATTGTTGTTTAATAACAAAGTTTTTAAATTTGGAAGACCAGCAAATGCGTAGTTTTCTACTGAGGTTAAATGTTGCCCACTTAAATCTAGTTCCGTTACCATAGCCAATCCTTCAAAAGAACCTCTTTCAAGGGACCCTTCTAGTTCATTGCCCTCTATAGTAAAATTAAATATAACTTTACCCTGGAACATATTTTTAGGTAAGATTTTTAATTTGTTTCTTGAAAGATAGACAGTAGTTAATTTTGTGACATTTTTAAACATGTCTCTATCAATACTTTCTAAGTAATTATTTCGTAGGTCGATTGTTGTCAATGATGCCATATTGTCAAACACGTTCTTTTCAATGGTATTAATTTCATTTGAATCAAGTTTTATAGTCTTTAAATTAACTAATTTTCCAAAATCATTCGATTTTATTACTTGTATATTATTATGGCCTAGATCTAATGTTATCAAGTTATAAAATCTCAAAAGAGACGAATCAATTTTGGCTAGTCGGTTGTACGAAAGATTCAAATACAAAAGTTTTCTTAAACCTTCAAAAGACATTATGTCTAGTGTATAGATATAATTATGAGACAAATCTAATGATTCTATATTCAGAAATGAATCGAAAATGGCTTCTGGTATACTAACTAGATAATTATGTGATATATTCAATTTCTCTAGCGTTTTGTATTCATGTTCACCGGGAACTACTTGGATCTGGTTTATGTTGTTTTCTGAGAAGTCTAAATATTTGAGCGCAGGAAGATCATTTCCATTTGAAAGTTTCGCATTGACCAGTGAACATCTTGACATTTTTAATATAGCCAAATTGGGCATATGCTCGAAAGTAGGAATAAATGCAGAATCCTCATCATTATTGTCACTTAAATCCAATGAATATATTTTTTTTCTATCATTAGTATCACTAGGAAAAAAATGTTCATTATATTTATATTGTTTATATTTTAATACAACACTGATAGGGTCATATTGATTACCATTTTCGTCATAAACAAAATTGTGACATTGTTCCGTGTAAGAATCGCTTATTGATACGTAATTACGACAATACACCGTATGAGTACACTCGTTGGGATTGGTTGTATCGTCATATGGTTGGGTGCATCCATCATGCAACGGGAACACTGATTGCGAGTAGCACTCGGCTATCACGCACACTATCACCAGTTTATCTGAAACACGTCAAATAAGCCAGTTAAGAAACATGATTTTTCTGAGCATAAGATTATTTTTTTATTATCATCGATCACTGGGAGTAAACTAAATATGTAAATTTAACAAGTAAGAAAGTAAAACACCTGATAATGTTTAGCGAGCTAGTAATCGATAAACCGAAACAAATTATATTGTGGTATCATAAAATGACCTAACTATAATTACGAAAATAGTTTAAAATAATTAAAATTGAATGTAATTAATTAGTGCATGTATCTCATTAAGTGAAATGTAAATTTCTTTTGAGATCAATAAAAATCTTTAACCACAAAATAGAAATAAAAAATACATTCGTAGAATTCTTATAATTAAACTGTGAATAAGAGCTATAAAGAGTATAAAGGCTAATCCTGACTTAGTCAGACAATGCGTTGTTCGACGAAGTCAAAAATGTTAACAGATGAGCACGTATGTGTACGTAAAAACCACACAATTGTGTCATTCTCAAGTAAAAGGTACCACATTGTAAATAAATAAATAAATAAACATTGTCACTTGCCATAAGGACGCTCTGATAGGTTATTCGTATAAAGACACAAACAAATTTCGTCCTTATCGTAAGCGACAAAGTGGTACTGGTACCTCTTGATTGAAAACTTCACAATTATAGACCATTATATTACTACAACTATGGTCCACAAGTTCAACACGTAAAAATAAAATAAATAATAATAATAATAAAAAAAAAACTGGCACAAACCTGTGGTACAAAGTGCTGAGGGCCGCAGGGCGGTATGGGAGAGTAAGGTGCTACACGGGCGGTTCTACAAGGCCCTCATGGGACCTGATGTAGACCTGCTCGCGTCGGTGAACTGGTTACGATTCGGGGACCTCTTCGGAGAAACCGAGGGTTTTGCCTGTGCAATTGCGGACGAAGTTATGATGACGAACAACTATCGGAAATATATCCTGAAGGACGGTACGGTCGACATTTGTCGGGCATGCCGCCGTCCCGGAGAGTCACCCAGGCATATCATTTCTGGATGTTCTCATCTTGCTAACGGCGAGTACTTGCACAGACATAATCTCGTAGCCAGGATTATTCACCAGCAGCTTGCTCTTCTATACGGCCTTGTGGATCGCGAAGTACCGTACTACAAGTATTTACCTGTGCCAGTTCTCGAGAATGGTCGTGCCACGCTCTATTGGGATCGATCTATCATCACTGACAGGACTATTGTAGCCAATAAGCCTGACATTGTGATAATAGATCGATCGCAGCGCCGGGCCGTGCTCGTCGACATCACCATCCCCCATGATGAGAATCTCGTGAAAGCCGAGAAGGACAAGTCCAGTAAGTACCTAGACTTGGCTCACGAGATAACCGCCATGTGGGATGTTGATTCGACGATCATTGTCCCGATAGTCGTTTCAGCGAACGGTCTCATAGCGAAGAGTCTCGACCAACACCTTGAGAGACTCTCGCTAGGTGGTTGGATCAAGGGTCAGATGCAGAAGGCGGTGATCTTGGACACGGCGCGGATAGTCCGCAGGTTCCTCTCTCTGCGGCCCTGACCACCGGCAGCTTGGGCTCTGCCCCGCTGCTGGCGGCACCCTAGGTTAGGTTTTTTATAATTTGTTTATATGTATTTTGTATTGTTTTGTAAGTGTTTTTATATTTTACTTTTATATGCATATTATAAAAAACCTAACATAAGAAAAATAATAAATAAAGAGAATAATAATAATAATAAAACCGGCCAAGTTCGAGTCGGACTCGCGCACCGAGGGTTCCGTACTTTTTAGTATTTGTTGTTATTGCGGCAACAGATATTCATCATCTGTGAAAATTGACAGACAGACAGATGGACAGACGGACAGCGGAGTCTTAGTAATAGGGTCCCGTTTTTACCCTTTGGGTACGGAACCCTAAAAATCGTCTGTTTTGGTAAATAAGTTTGTTCTTCCTTTTATGACAATATTTTACCTCAAAACTGTAACAAATAAATAACATTCACACCGGAACAAAGAAATGCGAGTTAGTATCATACCATAGTTGGAAGTTGGATTAGTCGGGAGGTTTAAGATTTTTAAAGCAAACGGTTAGGAACAGAAAGTACCTACACTATAATCGGCTCGGCGAGTGGTGATTCCTATGACAGTTCATTTTTGTATGGAGTAACTGTCAATGTCAAATGTTTTCGGACTGTTTTTGGTATTTTAACACATTTTTTTATTTAGAAATGTAACAATTAAGTAATAAAAAGACGGTAAAAACCTATTACTTCAATTATTTTTTAAATAAAGTCTATCCAAAAGCTAATTGGCAGAACTGTCATAGGAATAATCATTTGCCGAGCCGATTATAGTGTAGGTACTTTCTGTTCCTAACCGTTTGCTTTAAAAATCTTAAACCTCCCGACTAATCCAACTTCCAACTATGGTATGATACTAACTCGCATTTCTTTGTTCCGGTGTGAATGTTATTTATTTGTTACAGTTTTGAGGTAAAATATTGTATATTATTATATTATTTATAGAAAGGACTGTCAAAGTCAAACTTACCGGCATAGGCGCATGGCAATAAATACTGCATCCGATCTGCGCGTCGCTCGTGCGAGCGGGATGTCGCTGTTATTCGCGCATAGCGTTGTCTCACTCAAACGTCGGAGCGACGTGCGAATCGGATGCAGTGTGCCATGCGCCTTACAGGCGGAAAAAATATGTAAATGTATATTCCAGAAACGTAAAGAGACGAATCAAATCGAATGCAAACATGTGTACGCCTACCTTCAAAGTACCCATGTGGCTTTCCATCAGAAAAGGATCCTTATGCTTTCTGAGCATAAGGCTCGTTTGATCCATAAGGGGTCCTTATGATCCATATACAAGAGGATAATTTTCTGATGGCGAGGTCCTGTATGCACACGAAGAATAAGAACCCTTCTCTGATGGAAATCCACATATTATAAATATACAAGGTAGTCCATCGCAATTCAACGTGGTAACGCGACTAGTGTGATGGGCACCTTTGCGCCGGGGACAACTCGGGGGGGACTTTTTGACTAGGCTTAAGTTTACTCTTAAGTTATTATTGAATTGTTTTTATTTTTGTATTGACATTTATTGAATAAAATTTATAATTTTAGATAGTAAAAAGTGTTAATATGATGCAAAATAATAATGATACTTACACAGAATCAAGTTCATCTTTGTTCATAATATTATTTGTTACTTCAGCTGAAAAAAACAACATAAATATTTTATTAATAACAACGGATCGTTTTACACCGTGTGTTCTACTACACACTTATGATATGATAGATGGACGGACAAACAGACAGACATGGCAAAATTCTAAGTGTTAGTTACTACGAAACCCAAAACAGCAGAATGACAATAAAAGATGTAACATAATAAATACATTCTTTGTTGTACAAATACACATAGATCATATTTTTCACTGATGTAGAAATATGTAGGAAGGCATTGTTTTAGGTAATTTAGGGCACAGTATAGTTATTTACGATACAAGTGCGGAAAGGAGGAAATTCAAAACGAGTGGCGATAAATTAAATCGACACGAGTTGCGAATTACCTATTCGCACGTGTATCGTACAGTCAGCAGCAGAAGTTGCTAAGCGGGCGAGGTGTTCAAAATTACCTTGACACGCTCTTATTCTCGTAACAATAAAGTCGCGTCAAGATCATTTTGAACACCCCGCCCGCTTAGCAACTTCTGCTGCTAGCTGACGTTACAACGTTTTACAGTACATATATTAAACTTTCGACATATGCACGAAAAGTGCCTTTTACGCACTAATGCTAGAAAGTAGTGTGCATATGTACTGTAAAAGTAGTTTTGACTATATGTGTTTTTTTATGGTAGTTGTTAGGAATTTAAGGATTAATTTAGGATATGTAATGCAATTGTTTTCACTTACCCGTATTATTGTTCGATATTCAGACACGAGTGGTATGTTGCAATGTAAGCACAGAACTATCGCAATTATTGTATTCGAATTAGGGGCACATGGGGAGATAAGAAAAACCATTTAACACTAACAATTATTAAGTGATATCATTAGAAAACAAAAATAACAAATTTTAAAAACTGCTAGTAGGTATGTTAGCAAATGTCCTGCTTTTGCTCGTCAATTCAGTAATTTATTTATATTTTTTGTTTGCAAAAACCTAAGTAAAATATGTAGAATCAAGCTAAACTTGTATCAGTTTTGCTGACAGGATGCTTTCATAGCGCATCTCATGCTCGTATCAACTGATAAGTTAAAAACCGCGTAATTTCGAAGTCAAGTCAGTCCGAGCTCACATTGAATGACGCGGGTTGATCGCAAAAAGAAAAAAATACAATATTTTAAAAAGCCATTTAATATACTTACTACTAAGAATGACAACAAATAAACGAGTCGTAATTTATTAAGTTCGTGACTTAATTAAATGTCCATTACATATTAGGTTTTTATTCTTAATTACATCTAATACAAACACGGAGTAGGATGGAGATGGCAAGTGGGCGTTCCCGTCTATCCGACAGTTAGTAGCGACCGACTCACTTTATGCACAGACTATGCTCAGTTGTTGTGTAAACTTCATGCTCGAATGACATTCACGTCGTACGTACGCTCGTCTAACAAAAATTGATAATTAAATTTAAAATGCCGTATTGTGCAGTATTAAGCTGCAGAAATCACAGCGGTTTAAAAAATCTTTCACGTGGAGGTATTTCCTATCACCGGTGGTTATTTATTTAAATATAATCCGATAAATACGAAAAATCTGTTTCTATTGCATTATTTACGAATGTTCGTTAAGTAAATCTATATTTTATCAGTTAGAACTTAGAGTTCACAATCCTTTGTCACTATTCTTTACGTTTATCTGGAATATTCGCTATCCTAAATGTCAAATAACTTCGCTACTCAGATGCTGCGCAATGTCGATATTTATATCGATAAAGTTAAAGTTACGATATTTCAAGTTTGATGTTTGGTAGTTCGGTAATAAATTATTATTTTAGACACGTTTCTAATTATTATTTGGGATAATCAATGTCTTAGTAAATATGGCAGCTCTGGTCATCAAGCACTAAGTTAAGTCGGGGTCATTTCATGGCAACCTTTCAAACCTTCGTATTCCTTTACATACGTTTTTGTTTTTTACACCCATCATATTTTCATCGTTAATATAATTAGACTAGGTACTTAATGCACTTATGCGTACAATGCATGCAATGTGCCATGAATAAACGTTTTATATTTTCTATTTCTTTATTATTAATTATTGTAGGTTACCACAAGATGCCGATATTAAAAATAAATGGGTCAATGCTACTGGGCAAGAAAATTAGTTTCCGCAAAAATATAGCACCATTTGCTAGGAGCATTTCTTAGAGAAAGATTTCTGGGGATAAAATTGCCATACATCTCATCTAGCGTCCACACGCCTAAAACTTAGTTACTAATTTAGTAATTATTAGTGACATTCGGGCTCACTTAATTAATAAAAAGTGTTCCGTACCACGCAAACTAGCGTAAAATATTGGAATTTTGCCGCCCCCCTTCCTGATTTGATAGGTCACAATCTTACAATGAAATCAAGTGGGATCGATGAGCCAGTTTCATGTATGCTTTCACACCATACAATTAATTTGACAATTTAATCAGGTTGTCCCGTCTAGATTGGCCTTAAATGCTGCTACAAGTAAATATTGTTAAAGACGAATACTTACCTATGTAAGTAATTGCAGATTTGTGATCACAAAATAACAGCAATACCGAGTTAATAGACCTTTAAAGAACTATGATTTTATCTGTTTGACTTTAAGATATATTTAATGTTCACATTAACAACCTAGTTGGTCAATTAATAAGAAACAAATTTCTAGTTAGATATTTGTTGTACTGTACTACATATTATTTTTCATACAATCACGATTATCACTACCTATATTATAATCATAAATAAAGTATCATCTAAATGTGTTAAAACATACGGTAATGAAATATCAATACCTAACTGAACACACAAATATCGATAAAACACTCCGATTACACTGTCCCCTCCCTATATCGTCGAATGGAAAGAAGTTCCAACGGTTAGCTACTCGCACGCGTGTAGAGGTCTCGAAAACACCAGTGTAACGTGACCGTGAGATCCGTAACAAACCATGCGTAATTAGACCTTACTTATACTGGTTTTTTAGCCCTTTTCTCGCCTGTTAAGTAAGTGATTTTAAAATTATATAAAATAACGCCATCTGGTGTTGAGTAGTTGTATTAGGTGAACGTTGAGCGAGCTTTTGTGAGATGAATGAGATAATGAAAGAGTCGTATGTCATATAGCTTTGACATTATAATTTAAACCGTCACTCATGTAGCCTACAGTTGATATTCGTTCGAAAAATGTCCACCGGTAATAACTTTTTGGTATGGAAAGTTGCTACGAATCAGAGCAATTTTGTAAGTGTGTGACGTATTTTAACGAGGCTATGAATGTGTGAGTTTAGCGACACTGGTTTTCATACTAAATAGGAGTCATTTCACATCCACTAGTTTATTAATTCGTGAATACAAATGAATTATAGAAACATCAAGAGTAAAATTAGTATAATATAGGAATATTTGATGTGTTAAATAACAATTTAAATTGCTGTTTATTGTATTTAAAATAAAATCAAAATTAAAATTAGGTATATCATAAGCGCTCGTATAACACTAGGTATATCTTTTCGTTCCGAAAATCTCTGAAAACTTAATGTCATACATTTTTGATGATATATGTTATGTAGTATAAAAAAGAGGCACTATGATTCCCTCTGCATATGCTCTTAAACAACGCCCGAAGGCCACATAATAATAATTAATCATTATACATAGAAAACTTATTTTAGATATCATTTAACTATTTAGGTTCATATATGATTGATATATAGGTATGTATATATTGTTTAACATATCTTAAATACATAGCACAAAAGCGGTAATGTTTATAATTGCGCACTTTCCATAGACTCTGCTATATTTCGTCTGCTACTCGTACTAGTGCGCGACCAGCCTCTGGGTAGATAGAGTTCCGATTTATATATTTTATACAAAATAAAACAAATCAAAATAACCAAAATCAAACCCACACAAACCTCAGTAAAAAACGACTTTTGCTTCTCTTCGTCTTTGGTTTTAAGCAATTTCTCATGCATAGGAGTCTTCGTTATTATTGAAACATCTATTTTTGAATTAAGCTTATTAATTTTATCATCCAACTGTAAAACATTTTGTCTTTCAACTGCTAAAGTGTCTTCCAAGTCTTGCTTGATTTTGTTAATGTAGGAAATTAGACTACCCGTAGTAGCATTCTCTTTAATTACAATCATAGGTTTGCTTGTTGTCATGGATTCTTTTGCAGTCAACACTTGCAATATTTTTCCTAACAATATGTTCGTATTACTATTAATAATTGAAGTAAGATTACTAATAGACGATAAGTTTTTAATAGAATTTATGATTTCTAAACTGTGTTGATTAATCTTTTGTTCTTGATTTGTTATACTTTCTAAATATGAAGAATCATTATGTATGTATTTAGTTTCAATAGGTGCTTTGAAAATTTGCTGTCTCGAAAAGTTAAATAATATATTTCTTATATCGAATAGCAATTTGTTATGCTCAACAGTGTCCGGAGTAACATTTGAATCAAAATTATAACCATCTTTATTGCATGTAACCCCTTTTAAGTTGTCTTTTGTTTCGTCAATATTTATAGCAGTAATGCTGATATGAATACTTTTTCTTTTGAATTTATACAAAATCTTGCAGGGGACTGGATTGCCTCCTATGCTGAGTTTAGTTAAACTACTCTCCAAGAACTCATCATCGGAAATAAACTCAATTTCATTGTTATCTACTATAAGAGTGTCTAAACGCTCAACATCGTAGAATCTAGATCGGTGTAAATCTTTAATCTTATTAAACGATAAATCTATAACTTCCACGTTCAAAAGACCCTGAAATATTCCATGACTAATTTCTAATAACTTATTGTGGGAAATGTTTAATACCTTCAAATAGGTGTTGTCTTTAAACGTTCCAGGCTGAATGTAATTTAAGTTATTATAACTTAGGTCCAACTGTTTTAGGGACGTCAAATTAAATAAAGCACCAATATTGAGCTTGGATACAGCATTATTGCTTAATATTAACGTTTCTAAACGTTGTAGATTAAATAACTTTAAGCTACTTATGTTCTGGATATTCAAATGGGTCATTTCTAATGTAGTTATAAGTATACCCTTTACATTTTTAAATGTAAGCGACATTGACACGGTTTTTGTTCCCGAAATAAAGAGCTTTGCTAAATTTACATATTTTTTTAATAAAGATACATCAAATTCCAATTCTGGGTTATAAGACAAGCCTAAATTCAGTATATCCTTCGGAAAAGTTTGTCCATGAATGGTACGAATGTTATTATACGATAAATCAACCGTTCTTAGCAGGCTCAGTCCTGTAAATACTGTTTGAGAAATTACCTGTAACATATTATTATTCAACAATAATGTGTCAAGATGTCTTAAGTCAGTTGTATTAACATCAAATTCAAACAGTCTATTATTTGAAAGATCAATTGTTCGAATATTGCCAACGTAGGACAGTGAATTGTATTGCAGCTCAGTTATGTTACTATGTGACATATTTAAGTCTCTTAATATAGTCATACCAATAAAAGAAGCATTATTTATTGTAGTTATTGAAGTCGCAGAAATATCAAGACTTGGTAAAGAGCTTAACCCGTCAAACGATTTTTCAACTATCGCGCCGCAGAGAGGGTTATCTGAGATTTTAAAATTCAATAAGTTTTGTAAAGATCGGAAATAATTAGATCCCAAGTACGATATGTTATTATGAGATAAATCAAGTAACTGCAAAGCTCCCAGTGAAATAAAATTGTTACTTGAGATATGTGCTATTTTATTATGATGTAATGTTAATACTTGCAAACTGATGAGGTCCTCAGTAACAATATCCAATTCGCTGATTTTATTATAAGATAAATCTAAACAATTCAAGTTTTGTAAACCTTTAAATGAATAATTTTTTAATAACTCTACGTCATTGTTATTCAGTAACAAGGTCTCCAAAGTTTGAAGCCCGGCAAAGGCGTAATTTTCTATAGAGGTTAGGTGATGGCCACTTAGATCCAATTCTTTAACCATGCCAAGTCCTTCAAAAGAACCTCTTTCTAGAGGCCCTTCTAGTGGATTGCCTTCTATCGTAAAATCAAATATAGTTTTATTCTTGAACACATTTTTGGGGAGTAATTTAATCCTATTTCGAGAGAGATAAACATTCGTTAATTTTGTCGCATTGATAAATATTTCTTGATCAATACTTTCTAAAGCATTATCTTGTATACTAATTGTAGTCAATGATGGCATATTTTTAAAAAAGTTTTTCTCTATGGTATGAAGACCATTCGAATCAAGTTTGATTTCCTCTAAGTTCACTAATTTAGCGAAATCTTTCGCGTTTAATTTCTCTATGATATTATAGCTGAGGTCCAATGTTACCAAATATCGTAGTTTTTGAAAAGAAGAATCTATGCTAGCGCATGCTATTCTGTTATTTGCAAGATTTAAATGCAAAAGTTTTTTTATACCTTCAAAGAACATGATATCTAATGTGCCAAATAAATTATCAGACAAATCCAATGATTCTATGTTCGGAAATAAATCGAAGGTGCCATCTGGGATATTATCTAAACTATTATGTGATAAATTTAATTTCTTCAGTGACTTGAATTCGTGTTCTCCAGGAACCACTTCGATACTGCTTATTACGTTTTCTGAATAGTCAATAGCTGTAAGCTTTGGCAGATCATATTTGTTTGACAGTTTCGCCTTGGACAATAAAGATCTCGTTATTTTCATTATTGCCAAATTGGACAATGAATTTATAGTAGGAACCGATGTATACATATTAGTACTTAAATCTAACGAATATATAATTTCAGAAGCATATTCAAAGGTTTTGGGAACCGTTTCATCGTTATCGCTGCATCGATAATATACGCTGAAGGGATCGTAATCGTTACCAAGTCGACTGCTATGGATAAGATTGTTGCATTCGTCGTGACGGCCTAACATAAACGTAACATGATTTGTACAATATACCGTGTGTATGCACTCGTTAGGATCAGTCGTGTCACCATAAACTTGGGTGCAGCCATCATTCTCAGGGTACATCGATTGTTGCGAACAACACTCTGCTAGCAGAGACACTATCACCAACTTATCTGAAACATAAATAACTAATTATGTAAATTATTTCTATAAAAATATCAAAGCTTTTTATTGACGTGATATTTCGTAACAATGTCAGTTTGTTTTATTATAATTTGTAAAATATGAACTTGTAAAAAATTACAATTTTGTAATGTTTGTAATTTTATACTTTTTTTAAATGTATTTATTCACTTTGAATATTCATACAACTTTTGCAAGCATGCCACTATTGTAAACCTCTTTGATTTATGTAATAGTTGGCGAGTTCACGCGGTCCGATCCGCGTTTGCTTAATACTATTAGGTATATAATTATATTATACTATTATATATATATATATATAAAACTAATCTATACACATCAAATCTCTGCATCTATTTTATACATTACTCTAGACTTAGGTAGTATTTTTTTAGTCTTGGCATACATCTGCCGTGGTTTTCAACAATGTTAATGAGATCATACAGTACATTTTTAGGTAAGGTGTTTAGTATACATGGGAGTAGAAAGTCAGTTACTCTTTTACCGTATACATTGTTACTTTTTGGAGTTGTATATGCAGGTAGATAATCTAAGGTACGCAAATTACTGGAGCGAGTATTTTTATCTAATGATGGTATAATTTCACACTCCTCTGTAACTAAGGATAAGCAAAACCTATCAAAAACGTTAATAACTTTGCAATGTTTAAATAGACCCTTTTTATCATTTTTATACTTTCCTTTAATTTTATTTGGTACAATTGTTTTTAAAAGTGCTGATTGTAGGTTATAGATTTGTTTCAAGTAGGTTTTGAATGTCCGCCCGTAGCTTGTGATACCATAACTTATAATTGAGTCGGCGAGTGATAAGTAAAGCATACGTAGTGTATTATATGGGAGTTTGTATTTAAGCAATGATAAGTTGGCCATGACGGATCTAAGTTTTGAACATATGTGTGGTCCCCAATTGAAGTTATTATCTATAATTAGGCCTAGATAGGTGTGGTGTGTGACAAGTTCAAGTGTTTCGCATTTGCAGTTATTGCTAGGGTTGTGTAAGCAGTGATGTGCATGTGCTATGATGTTAGGGACCCGTATTTCTCTAGTGTACGGTGATCGTATGTGGATAACTTTAGTTTTTTTAGCGTTTATTGTAAGGCCTACGTCATGAGCCCATTTGCATAGTAAGTCGAAGTTATTTTGCATGGTTTTTTGAGCTTCGAGTAAGTCATGATGAGCAGTAAGTAGGCACGTGTCGTCAGCAAATTGGTATACAGAACCCTCACTAAATATGTTGCACATGTCGTTAACGTAAATCAAGTATTCGGTGGGACTGACTATGGAGCCCTGCGCCGAGCCCTCCTCCGTGCGTAGCGGGTCGCTGAGCGCGTCGGCGATCTTCACCCTTGTGTATCGGTTGCTATGGTAATTCTGGAACCAGTGCATTATGGGTCCTTGTATACCATTTTGCTGTAATTTGGAAACTGTAAGGCTAGGTCGATTTGTGGTAGATTGTTCCATATCATTTATATTATTATACGATATCTTCTAAAGTTCCGCTAATAACTTATTACATTATTAGGGTAATTTTTTATATGATATATTTACAGATTTGCAGATATACAATTACGTATGCAGGAATCTTACAAATATTTCACGTACCTACTCGTAAGAAAAAACGTACAAACTTTTTTATTTTATTTATTTTAAGCACATCGACACTTGTTTAAAGTAGTAAAAACAGAAATCTGAAAAAAGTTAACATTCATGAAAAACTCCCCTAAATAGACAAAGGCATCATGTCGCGCGTAATACGTCTGAATTGCTAAACCAATAGTAGGTATTAAGGTAAGAGTAGGACTTTGTTTATTTAGGTAAATAATTTGTTTAAATAGCTAGAAAAATAATAAAGATATTCATATAAATTCTACAGAAAATGCATTTGTAATATGTGCATATACAGGGCGCTAAAAATAAGTGCATTTCCGTTGCCAGGGAGGTTTTGGGATTATACTGAGCAGCTTTTACTATTGGACCAACCACGAAATCGCGAAAAAAATATTACCCTCCAATAGAAAATGGACCAGCCAAAATGTATGACTTTATGACAGCCAAATTTTTTTTTCGCGATTTCGTGGTTGGTCCTATAGTAAAAGTTGCTCAGTATAATCCCAAAACCTTCCTGGCAACGGGAATGTACTTATTTTTTAGGAACCATGTATAACGTATTCATAATAATACCGCTAAGCATTTAATAATATTTAATTGGATTTTGATTCGTATGTAATACTAGAAACATGATATATCCGTTACACTAAAGAATTCGCCTAAATATTATTTACAATTCGCTATACTTGCAGCTCGTAAAATGCTAAGTCATTTAGTTACGAAATACTACCACCATATTCGCATAGAGCTAAAACAAATAGATTTTTTATGGTCTTGTACTTACACAGAATCAAATACATCGTATCTCATACTATCAACGGCTAGATCTGAAATAGAGAGCACAAATAATTTAATTTAAGAGTCCCGGCAAGTTCGGCCGAATTTCACATTCCCATACAGACGGAGTTTCGTTCTTATTTTAAAACTACGTGTTGGATTATAATGAAACTTTATACATACAATGACATGATCAAGGTCTGTAATTAGTTTATATAGCTCTAGTATTAATAACTTAAATTCGCTGTATTTTTTAACTATTGTATCTGAACCCACATACACTAATTACAGACCTAGATACATATACCTTATACTATTGTAAGTGCAAAGTTTCAAAGCAATCCAGCAAGTCGTTTTAAAATGAGAGAGAGAGAGATTAAGATTTGTATTTTTAAGTAGTCGCACTACTATAAGTATACTGTTTTATTTCTCCACTATCTAAAGGTTGTCTGGAAGAGATCGCTCTTAAGCGATAAGGCCGCCTGTTGTTTACCTCTGTCTTCATGTATTATTTGTGTTTCCATGTGGATAAATATAAACTAATACGTTTATAAGCGTATTGTCGTGTAGAACCAATGACACAGGTGACATGCCTTATTGAGCTTATGGTCCTCCTTTATTGAACATTTATAAGTTTTATAACACAATACTTAATTAAGATCATATTTTTTTAATAAATGTGATTTTTTCTTCAATAAATATTTAATATATTACCTTTAAGAGGGGCTTACATTGATTTTTATCTCTATATTGAATTTTTACACAGTTTAAAGTTTTTACTAAGTTAGAAAAAAACGCGGAAACAGACTATATTTATAAGAATCCGACAAAAAATCTTATAAGGTTAAAGTTTTGCTGGACATGAAAAAAATACGCAATCATGTTTAATTTTCATATATTTTCAGTTGTTAGTACATCTTCACCCATAGCAATTTAATTTAAGTATTATAGCTAGTGTTAGCTATACCAAAGCTATACCTAGCTGAGGGATCTGACGAGCAAAATTTTTAAACAAAAGTATTTTTTCAGAGTAATTGAGATAAAAGGTAAATAAAAATTGTTTACCAGCTTTACCACCGCTCGTAATAATTATTTATTGAAAATCATATTTTTTTACTCACCCGTGTTATTTTACTTTTGTCCGTATTCTGACACAAGCGCTCTGCAAGGTTGCAATATAAGGACAAAATTATCGCAACTATGATGTTGAAATTAGGGGCAAACGACGAGATAAAGTAAACCATTTGACATAAATAGTTATTAAATTACTCTTTACAACGATTTATGAAAAACAAGTCATATGTGCTTAATAACATATTGACATTTCTTAGATGTAACTTTACGCCTTCGGGCGAATGATAGCTTTTGTTCAATGATGAGGTGATAATAATCGTTTTTCGTACAAATAGCCTTATAAATATTATTAGTGTACGGAACCCTAAGTAAAATAAGTTCAAGCTTAACATTTATCAGTTTTGCTGACAGGATGCCTGTGTAGGCAGCCTATCTGGTTAGGTTACGGTTTCATTAATGCGTTTATGATAACAACCTAGTTTGTACTAACTACTAAAACTACACATCATTCATTAAAAAACTCTTTACGTTTGTAAATGATAATTAAACTTTCCTTGCCTTGGCTTTCGTTTTTACAAGTTTTTATTTAACTTACAATGTTTGTATGTATATATTATGTTCATGTCAAATCTTGCAAGCAAAAATTAACCCTATTCTTGGCAATGTATCTTTCAACATACATAATTTTACACCCTCCTTTTGTATTTTTTGTATGCACAGTTACGATTTTTTTTTAATTTGTTAAGAAAAGTGTTAAACTCATTTTCCATTGCTGAGCTGAAACTTTACATACATATTTAGATATGTGCCAATTCAAACGTACACTGACCGATTTGAATAATATTTTAATCATATTATTATTAACCTAGTTATCATGCGTCTTACCCGCGCCAATACATGTACGGACGAAACATTTGAATGACATCATCTGACATCAGTGTATGTTCGAATTGGCCTGTAAGGTGCTAAAGAAAAGCGGCAGCGAGACTCCTACTTAAGTTCAACTTAAGGTGATATGTTATTATTGATAATAAGTAGACACGGTATTTAATTTCAATAAATGTAATGTTTATTGCATCGTTTAAGTAATCATTAGCAAACAATCCGGTATACAGTGTGTAAATTCAATACGGGCGAATATTTGGGGCATTTTTTATGAAAAGGGACATTATTGTCGATGGCGCTTACGCCGCACAGCGTCGCGCGGCATTGTATTTATATCGGACCCTCGTTTATAATGGCGTAACCGCCATCGACTATAAGGTCCCTTTTTATAGAAAATACCACATTTAAACGGTGGTTATTAGTTATTAGCATAGGATCTGGATCTAAGAAGTATAGATTTTGCTTAGAAATACAATGAATGTTTTAACCATACAGAATAATTCGGCCCGCAATGTTACCACAAGTTACGGGATACGAGCTTTTTTAAATAACTGTCAACGCTTGTTGGCAGTTAGTATTAAAAAGCTCGTATCTCGTAATGTCATGTCATGTTATGTTTCTTAAATGTTTGCATTACATTGCTGCTTGGTAAATTTAAAAAATAATAATTGCGGGGTCATAATTAAGTGTAATTAAAAAAAAAACTTCATAATCAATAATTAATTCTATATCTGGTTTAATTTATTCCCCGTATTGGATTTACACACTGTATACTAATAAGATTAATAAGTTCAGATAAGTATATACGTTTAAATCTACAGATCACATATGCTGAATGACGGGATTATTGACATTCGGGTATGGATGGTATAGAAAGGATCGCAATCTCTTATGGCAGAATTGTTGTAAAAGTGACCGCGTTAAGCTTTAAATAATAGTTCCTAATCTCGCCGGTGGCGCTAGTTAGGCTCTGGGACATGAGTATAACATGAACCATATAAGGCAACAAATAACCCGACCAAATTACGTAGGTTGTTTTTGGTAGTATTTCGGTGTATGGTGGCGCCGCGCCGCCTAATTACTGTTTTTTGATGGACACTTTTCATACATATAGATTTGGCTCCTTTATACAGTCTCCATGCATTCGGGCTTTGGACTTTGGAAAATATAGAGCAACTATATACCTATATTGTAGCTCTCAATCTTTTTTAATCAGTGTAGGTACAGTATGATTTTTTGGCATTTAGGATTATACTTTGAGCAGAAAAATGCTTAAAATAAGGTAAGATTGTAAAAACCATAAGTCATAATAACATATTTATTTGAAAATAAGTAACTATTAATTGTAATGGGTGTCATATATTAAAGAAAAAGTGATGAAACCCTCCAGTGGTGAAGGCCGGAATATTTAATAAAAATAATTTGATTTGTTCCCAAAGTTGTTAATAGGTAATTACTTAAGAAAAGGGGCAGACAAAAAATAAACATAAGAAATATTGGCAACCGAAAAAAAAAACAAATTGTTATTTATATGTATTTATTAAAAGTACACTGTAACAAAATGAATTATACAGAATTGACCTATAATTAAACTTATCCTATTTTACTTCGTTACCAGACGAACCTATTCGCTGTAAACCGGGATGATAAATCTGTTGGGCCTCGAGTATCTTATTCTGTTTTTCAATGGCCTTCAGTATCTTAGAAGTCATGACCAGCAGCGTCCTGTCCGCGTCTAACCCCTCCATATAGTTACCCGGTGCGTCCTGAACACAGGATATGCCTTTCAAGTTATTCCCAAACTCGACCGGCTCCGTAGCCGCAGGCTCTATCATAGAAATCCCATTGGTGTAATCGCTGATGGCTGCAGCCAACCATTGGCAATCGAAACTATTCCCATCCATATTCACTCTCACAGCATACTTGTGTCCAACCCAGCTTTTATAATCGAGGTAATACATCCCATTGTAACGCACCGACAGCACTTGAAGCGATTTCAAGTCAGTAAACACTTTAGAATCCAGAATGTTTATATCGTTGTAGGATAAATCCAAATTTTCTAGATTGCTAAGGCTCTGGAATACTCCATACTCGATACGATTTAAGAAGTTGTGGGACAAACGGAGGGTCCTTAAGTGGCGGAGGTCTTTAAAAACCGAAGGAGTCATGTTCATTATCTCATTATACGTCAAATCTAAAATCTCAAGGGTCAAAGGCAAATGGAGCGACGCCTCATTCAAGTCCTTGATATAGTTTTTGCTCATATCCAGAAGTTTTAGTTCATCCTGTTGCCTTAGCTCTACCAAAGAAGGATCTTCTATATTGTTCGACCGTAGAACTAACTGCAACAAGCGAAGTGTCTGTCCGTGTGGAATATTTACGACTGAAAGAGAGTTGTTCGAGAGATCCAACACCCCTCCCTTGTTATGAAATTTAATTCTCAAATTATTTACATTAACTAAATTATTGACTGACATATTGACGTATCTCGGCATGCTTTTTATGTTTATAAAATTAGGATCGGGGACATTTTCCAGTTGATTGAAAGACAGGTCTAAATTTACTAAATGGTCCATTAATAAAAAGGATTCATAGTTAAGATTTCTTATGTAGTTATTGCTGAGATTGAGCAATTTCACATGTTTTAGGTCATCCGCATGTACGACAAAATCAGTTAGCCTATTGCGTGAGAGGTCCAAAGATGTAAGATGCAAAATGTATCGAAAGGCAAAAAATTCGATGTTTGTTATTGAGTTATTAGAAAGATCCAGTTCGGTTTGAATATCATTAAAATTTTGTTCTTCGACTTCTCTAGCACGCCCAATTAAAGTCTCGGAAGTTGCATTCGGCAAAGACACTAAATAGTTATCAGAAAGTATAATTTTGAACTTTGAATGGATGTTAAAATGGGGCCAGTCGCGGGCGAGCACGTCTGAGGCCATGTTCTCGAGATTATTACCAGAAACATCGAACGTTTCTAAATGGTAAATCACTTGAAGCGACTGCATATCTAAGTTCTGAATCTGATTTCCTCTGAGATACAAATGTTCTAAAAGTTTCAAACTATTGATCGCACCGTCTAAATCAATAATTTTATTATTGGTCAGCTTTAAGACTGTAAGTCTAGGCATACTGCTGAAGGTGTTATTGTTTAATTTACTAATATAATTATTTGAGAGGTCTAACCCTTCCAGGGATGTGACGTTGTCGAAAGTGCCGTCAGGAATACTATCGATTTGATTAAAAGCGAGATTTAGCTGTTTTAGTCGAATAAGACTACCGAAACTATTACTATCTAAATCTCGAATAGAATTATAAGAAAGATCCAATTCTTCTAAGGAAGTCACTTTATCGAAAGCATCTCCGGGTATATCTTCAATTTTATTATGAGCCAGTGATAGTGTTAGTAGTTTGCTCGGTTGCAATTTAATTTGAAATAAAGTATTGATATGTGACAATCGGTTGTGTGACAAATCTACTTTCTTCAACATGTAAAGGTAGAAAAAAGGGTAGCCCGTGATGCGCTCAATATTGTTACCCACAAGGTGTAACTCCTTTAAAGCGTCCATTTGTTCTACGAAGGTGAGATTGTCGTAAGGCCATCGTCCGTATGCTTTAAAGAAGGTGATGGAGCGTATGAAAGCCGTGTCCATATTGGTGTGGTTTTCGTTGAAGGTTGGGTTGTGCAGGACGACTTTGACGTCGACAGGGTAGTTGTTGGAGAGTTGGCACTCGCTGGGCACGTGGGCCCTGGTGACATCGTGGTAGCAGGTGTACTGGAAGGAGCAGTTGCCGAGGTCTCGCGTGATGGTGGCAGGACAGTGGCAGCTTCCCAGGGTCACCGCAGCCAGGAAGACAGCCGCAGTGTAAACTGTAAGAAAACAAATGGAAAATCATCATCGGGGCGGCGCGGCGCGTTTAATTAATTACCTGTTAATACTCAAGTACACACTAACTCAGAATATACTTTCTTTGGATACGTTTTGCGGAGCGAATGCGACTCTATCGAACGCCTGGTATACCTAAGGCAAAGTCGAGGGCACCAGATCTAAGGTTCTATACATGAATGCACCAGTAAGGCAGCAGTTCGGAAAGATTGTGAAGCTGGCAAAAAAGTCAACGTGACGACCACGACTACGATTACTCTAGCAAGAGTGTACCCCAACAATTAAAAAAAAAATCAACACATGATAATTTTAAAAGTTCATACAACTTTCCTTTTCAAATAATTTAATGACGCCACGGGGCTCTTCAAGTCAAGGAGTTCAATGTGCAGGTGTGCAATCAGCATCAATAGTAGCTGATGAAACAACGCGCCTAAATTATCTGCGACCCTGGAATACTTGTAGGGTTCCGTACCTCAAAAGGAAAAAACGGAACCCTTATAGGATCACTCGTGCGTCTGTCTGTCTGTCTGTCTGTCTGTCCGTCTGTCTGTCTGTCTGTCCGTCTGTCACGGCCTATTTTCTCCAAAACTACTGGACCAATTAAGTTGAAATTTGGTACACATATGTAAGTTTGTGACCCAAAGATGGACATGTAACGTAAACAAATTAATTTTAAACACGGGGGCCACTTTTGGGGGATAATGAGAAAATTAAAAAATAAAGTTTGTCAAACTATATCGTGTTACATATCAAATGAAAGAGCACGTTGTGAGAATCTCAAATATTTTATATAATTTTAGGACAAACAGTTTAGAAGTTATTTAAGAAAATAGGCAAAAAATTACCATTCCCCCCTTTATCTCCGAAACTACTGGGCCAAAAATTTTGAAAAAAATACACAAAGTAGATCTTTACCTATAGATCACCGGAAAACCTATTAGAAATGTGCAGTCAAGCGTGAGTCTGACTTAATTACTTAGTTTTTGATCCGACCCCAACGGGTTTTTAAAGACATTTCGCATAAAAAATACATTGTTTAAATTGTGTAATGTACGGAACCCATGGGATGCGAGTCTGACTCGCACTTGGCCGGTCTTTTTTCCTAATTGGGAATATAACGCGAAACTCTGCGTAGGGGGCGCCACTACCACAATCCATCACAATCTGAGGGTCTACGGCGAAACAAGAAAATCGAAATTTCGTTATCTAACCTCTTGCTTATTTGAGCGATAAAGAGGCAATTACTAAATTTCGTTTTTTTTTTATTTCGTGGTAGGCCCTTTGTAAACAAACCGCCTTGAGGCATCAATGTTATATTTTATTATCTGTGAAAACTTGTCAAAAAACAGTTTAAGGCACAGTATGTCTAAGTTATACTCTATGGTTTACGATAGGCGCTAATGCTACACTCTGGCGGCAGAACATTGCAGTAATACCCCCTATTAGAGACATATCTCTACAGTTCCCGTTCAAAAATTTCTGTCACAATCTAATTGTTTTACATATAGAAACATATCTGTTTTATAAAATTACGAGTACTAGCGACCCGCCCCGGCTTCACACGGGATACACAAAACCTTAACAAATTATACACCTAAATCTTCCTCAAGAATCACTCTATTGATATGTGAAAACCGTATGAAAATCCGTTCAGTAGTTCATAATCATAATCATAATACTTTACTGCGACCATGGTTATATAGATATTACACAATATTATAAAAAAATCACATGGGCCCTGTTAGGGCAAAGCACGGATGTATGTACATATCTACACTATTAACACTAGAATATTATATTAATTACACAAAAATCTTAAAAACGTCATAATTAAAAATCATAAAAATTGTGTAGAAAAAAAATTATCCGTAAAATTCAGCACTTAAAAGTTAAATATCAACAAACCAATTCCATAATTCTTTATAATTTTTAGACAAAAACAAAACAATGCAGACTAAAAATTAATTATCATATTCATCATCTCTTTTCGAGTTTATCGCAAACATACATACACATTAACAACATTTGTTTTATAATGTGTAGTGATGTAGATACTTTTGACGCATATTCGGATCCGCTAATTTTCATGCTGACTGTACCAAATAATAAAAAACTTTGCTTACCTAGTTTATGCTGATCCATTTTGATTGAAGCTGTGAAGTTATCCTAAAAAAATAACTTAGATTAACAATCTAACAAAAAAAAATGCCGGGAAGAAACGTACAGCTATCAATATTACCTACTGTCAATACATTAAAGATATTGATAGATATATTAAGTTATAATAATTAACAATAAACAAGATGGATTTGATTTTGTTTATTGTTAATTATTATAAACAGACACATCATCATCACCCGTCCTAATAATTATGATGACGAAATAAAAATGTTTGATTGATAGATCATTTTATCAAAAACACATTTAAATGACATTACAGTGTATAAAAAAAAAAAATATGGAATTAAACAATAAACTACAAAACTAACTAAAATATTTTATTCAAAAAGACCTCCGCGAGCTGTACCGGGTGCAAAGGTGCCCATCACACTTGCCGCGTTACCACGTTGGATAGCGATGGCCAACCTTTGCACCAGGTACGAACCCGCGCGAGCATCAGAGGTCCTCTCCCTAATCCTATGTCCCACCTCCCTAATAAACGATATGGCGTCAGACCCCCAACACCCCGTTGTCTCGAAGGCGAGGGGTACAAAATAATAATTTGCCTCGAGGATGGAATATTTCGTTCTCTTTCTTGAAGCTGCCGACTCTGCCGCAGCGCCAGGTGTCTGCACCGTCCGGCTGAGATGTGACGCGGCGAAAGTGCTGACGCACGTGGCGTCCCACAGTAGGCACTTCCCCTTCTGCCATGGCACCAACGTTAAACCGTCCGGTCTTTTGCCATCGGTGCGACAGAGACCCGGTGGTTCCAGAACACACGGTATGTTCGCGGATATTAGGGCTCTCCGGACGATGTCATAAAGCGCGTGGTGTCTGGGAAATCTTCCTGAGCAGCGACAGCAACTCAATGCGTGATGGCCATTAGCTTCCACCGTGGAAAAAATACTATCAAAATACTATCTTCTTTTGTCAAAATATTTTTGACAAAAGAAGTATTAGTAATTTTATACCCCAAAACTTCATTTAGTATCTACTATAAATTAGATCAAGACAGTTTTTAAGTAGACAATCACTATTTTAATACAATTTTTAGCATGATGAGCAATGTCAAAAAGGTTTATAGTACTAAGGCTTGATACAAAAATATGTCCCACTGCAAAATGTGCCTAGTTTGCTCCAGAATTCGCTCCAAAGTCCGATTTATTATTTCATATTTTTTATTGCAACCATGGTACAGTATAGATGTAAATTATAATATACAATGTCTCACATGGACCCTGTAAGGGCACAGCATATCAATAGCTTACTCATAACATATTATTATTATATTTATTGTATAAAAATATAGTTTATTAAATCAGAATAATAATAGGTAGTAGGTACATGTCATTTCTAAACTAAACGATAAAGTACAATTAAATATATTATAATTAAAACATTACATTAAATATGTACATTTTATTGTATTGTATGTAGCAAATTATTAATATATATTGTGGTATGTTGATGTAAATTATGCCCGTTTAAACTAGACCATCATTATTATCATGTTGTAACACTAAAATGAGGTTGTGTTGTGATATACATAGTTTTACTCCCTTATTCATAATACTTCACGGGCCATTTAGTTAAATTATGTTTTATACCTTACTTAAATACCTATACATAAGTCAAAATGACAGAAAAGACAAATGATTCATAGCTAATTCAAGCCAGTAACGCGTTTATGAATAACTCCATTAATGTATAAATAGTACATTACGATACAAGTGCGAAAAATAGGAAATTCGCAACCAGTGGCGATAAATTAAAACACGACCAAAGGGAGTGTTGTAAATCGACACGAGTTGCGAATTACCTATTCGCACATGTATCGTACAACATTTTACAGTACAAATGACCCTTTAAATTTTCGATATAATTACGTAATGTACTAATTATCGCACTACTTCGGTAAAGTAGCACCATATGCACTGTAAAAACTATTAGAGGAGCAAACTAGGCAATTTATGGCACTTAAAACTGTAATAGTCCTTACCTCGGCAACACATTTCACTGGCGGTCAAAGTCGAAACTGTTACTTAAATGAATGTATATTAGCACTTTAATTGGACTCTAGGCATTTTGCTGATGATGCGAAATGCGAACGGTGGCAGTGTCAAAGAGTAAATAGGTAGACTCGTCCAATTTAGATTACCTACTGCTATTAGTCTCCGGCAAGCTCGGCCGAATTGCACCTTCCCATACAAACGTAGTTCCGCTCTCATTTTAAAACTACGTGTAGGATTGTATTGAAACTTTGCACATACAATGACATGAGGTATATATAGGTCTGTAATTAGTTTATATAGCTCCAGTTTATGAAACAAACGAAAAAGAGCAAAACAAAGTTTTGTATGAGCAACTTCAATGCACTGTATGTTTTTACTATGGTATCTGAAGCTACATAAACTAATTACATACCTAGATATACCTTATTCCATTGTAAGTAAAAAGTTTCAGAGCAATCTAGTTAGTCGTTTTAAAATGAGAACGTAATTACGTTTGTATGGAGAACCGAGCTTGCCGGGGACTTAAACGGATCCCCACTATTTTTGTTACCTACACCGCTACACCTTCTAGATAGAGTAATATCAAATAGTCCGTCTCTTGCTGTATTTGAGTGACAGGGACGCAGATAGACAATTATACCATTTCGTTGTTCGCGGTTGCCCCAGATGCTTGAAGTGATCCAAATCTGGCATTCCAGGATTCTCTCCGTTTTTTAGGGTTCCGTAGCCGTACCCAAAGGGTAAAAACGGAACCCTATTACTAAGACTCCTCTGTCTGTCTGTCTGTCTGTCCGTATTAGATACTACTTTACAGATCACGCTTAAAAATATCTGGTACAGTTACAGTCTAATCATTCAACATATTCATGTATCGCTTTTTTAATAAGCTGTGTGAAAATGGTACCTATGTAGACTTTTGAGTGTAGTCTGATCTGAGTACCTAGGCAAGATGCCAATCGTTTATGCTCTGTAGCTATCGAAACGCAACTGTCTCTGTCGCACTAATATGGAAGAGTGATAGAGAGAGATTACCGTATCGTTCGCTACGGAGCGAACGATTAGCATCTTGGGTAGGCACCCTGCTACTTTTCATGCTGACTAGTAACTATTCTAGGTACCTATCTGCGCTTGTTTAATCTATGTTCTGTGCAGTTAATACGAAATACGATGTGCCGTACTGCCTTATCTAAAAGAAATGCTATACCACCGGCTAAGTTTACTCTGCTGTAGACACCAAATGAGGAGTGTCTTTTCAAAAGGGCTTATTTCTCTATGAAATCTATACAAAAATAAACCCTTTAAGTATGGTAAAAGTATTTATTTTTGTATGGATTTCATAGAGAAATAAGCCCTTTTGAAAAGACACTCCTCAAATATTTCTTAACAATTTTGAACCTTATTGTGTTGCAAGTAGACGAAAAGTGTGTAGATAGTTTTGACATTGTCTGTACTTGTTATAAACATATAGGAGCTATTTCGATGTCACGGGTTTTGTTCAAATTGCTTACCGACGCGACGGGGAGACCAGCGCATTCGAATATTTCGATCTCGCATACCTACACTGCCAGCGCACTGCATTTACATAATAAATGCTAGTAGATTTTTAACCATACCAAGGGATGAAAGGCAGCAATGGGTGCTGTAATGACAGTCGAGGTAGTTTGGCGCTCGAACGCAGTGAGAGCGGCGATAGTCCGAGACTGAAATGATGCCTTTCACTGAAGTTAATTTTACTTTTCATTTCGAATACGAGTAAAATAAAATACCTACATGTGTATGTAAAAAAAAAAAACATGACTACACTTTTATAGTATTTATTGAGGGATCTTTTAATTAACAATTTAGGTATAAGTATCGTTATTTATGAAATGGGGAGTTAAATATCCAAATCCATTTAAAACTAAATTTTATTTGCTTATCGTAAAATAAATAAAAATAAAATAAATTAATTAAAAAATTAAAAACACGACTGCGGAATTTTAAGCGAACTGAAAAGCTAAAAATAATTTTGATGTTACTTACATAACTTTATAAATTTAAATTGGAATATAAATGTACACTTACGGTCATTTATAGTTAATACAAAGGTTTATGCACATTTATGACGTGACTGTCCCTGTGTATTTTATTTCGATTGCAGTCGGGGGACCTTTTGAATGGGAAAATGCACTACATCAAGGTCCCCCGACTGCAATCGAAATAAAATACACAGGGACAGTCACGTCATAAATGTGCATAAACCTTTGTATTAACTATAAATGACCGTAAGTGTACATTTATATTCCAATTTAAATTTATAAAGTTATGTAAGTAACATCAAAATTATTTTTAGCTTTTCAGTTCGCTTAAAATTCCGCAGTCGTGTTTTTAATTTTTTAATTAATTTATTTTATTTTATTCATTTTAGTGACAAAACGAACTAAAACTATGATTTATAAAAAAATCCAGGCAATCTTTAAATGTGGATATTAAATTTGACCTTTTAATTAGCTCAACGTTCCGGAATCGAAATATATACGGTCATCTTTTCTGTGGGCAATATGTTCACGGTTTGGGACATTTCACATCTTTATCTTTACATAAGTACAGCTTTTAAGAAGTAGTAGTAGTTTTGAATGTTAGAGGCTCAGGATCAGGAAAGACTCATAGTCTCATAAATTTAATTTTTACTAAAAAAGATTTTTATTAAATTATCTTTGACCGCTTTGACCCGACTTTGGTACGGCCCACGCATGGCCTTCGGCAAAATAGCAGGTTGATAGAGTTAGACAAAGATAAGTATGCAGCGATTTTGATTGTCCAGACTGTGCAAGTATTATTTTAAATGGGAAATTTCCTTGAAATTATGACGTATAATTAACACTTGCATACTTGCACAAGTCAGAAGCTCAGCGTAGTGCCGAAGGCCCAAAACGTCCAAGAGAGACGCGCTTCTATGAAAAGCCTAAGGCCAAGCTGCAGGAGGTTAGTGCTGAAACACAAAACCATTGTACAAGTATCGAAATGCGTAAGACTTATAACTATGCAAAGGCCGAAGGCCGAGCTCCACGAGTCCCGCAGCTCGGTCTTTAAGCGCGCCTTCGTTATTAAGATACTAGGGGAAATTGCAGGAAGCGTGTACCTCTTGGACACTCCGGGCCTTCGGCTCTAGGTGGAGCGCGGCCTACGGCCCTCGCAGTTAGACACTTGTAACATTGTTCTGTGTTTGAATACTAAAAGTGCGCTACTCTCGAACACGAACGCTTCGGGCCTGCGGCCTTCGCATTTAGATACTTGTACTATAATAATGTTCTATGTCTGAATACTAAATAAAAGAAAGGCGCGTCTTTCTCGGACTCTTCGGGCGTTCGGCTATGTGCGTAGGATAAATTACAGGAAGCTCGCATAGTCAAGTGGGTTAACTGGGGACAGGTGGGATAACATTACTAACTTACTTACTACTTGCTTGATTGGCGCGATGACCCAAAATGAGTCTTGGCCTCCGACACAAGAGCAAGCTATTTTTGCCCTGTCCTGTGCGGATTCACTCCAGCTTTCACTGACGCCGAGCTATAACATTAGAGAAAGGAAATATGTCCCAATTATAGTTTACTTTTACATTCTTTGAGTCATTTTTTAACAGTCTCAGGGTAGATTTTTTTATCTAATTAAATTAGAACATATTAATATTGTTTTCGGTTACCGCGATGGTTACTCATGAAATAAAATTATGAAAACGGATTATATCATACATAAAAAAAAACTACAATAGTTACCCCATCTGTCCTCAGTTACCCTACTTGACGGTACCTGTCGGACGCTCCAGGCTTTCGGCTCTACGTGGAGCTCGGCTTTCGCATTTAGACAATTTTACTATTGTTGTGTTTGAGCACTACACTTGGTCTTCGGCCTTTGCAATTCAGATACTAGGGGCAAGTTGCGGAAAACGCGCACTCCGGGCCTCCGGCCCTACGGGGAATTCAAGCTTCGGCCTTTGAATTTAAACATTTGTACTTAATATCGTTCTGTGTCTGAACATCAAATTATTAGAGGCGCACCTCTCTCGGACGCTTCGGGCCTTCTTTTATAAAGTCCTTAGATTAATACACAGTCGACTTCATGTCGCGAGTTTTCTACAATACATGTTAAATCAACATACACATAGTATAAACATTGTGACTTAAACACTTTTCACAATCATGAAAATTCGGTTAGTACTAAAGCTAATATGAAATAGAGTTAGTAGGTACCTATGCACGAGTTAAAAAAAAAAACTGTTTTTTTTTTTCCTTTACAACCGGGTTAAATCAGTAGACAAGTACAAATTTATAAGCAATACGAATATCATTGTTTAAATCGAAGTTCACACAAATTTTAGATTTCAAATATTTCAATAGCGCGATTTTAAAATCTTAGTGTTTAGTTTCAAAATTTACATTATACCATATTATCTTTTTATGTACGTATATTTTTATGATCAGCGGTAGAATTCTTTTAAATTTAAGACGTCACTAAATAAGATAGAAGGATTTAATTTCTTAACATATTTTAAAAATCCTTATTGTACTAAAGTAAGAATCAAACGCATATGTTGCATATATATTTCGAATCGTCTCTCAAAGCTCTTCATTTTGATACCCCACTCGATAAGTTTGCAAGATTTTTTTTTCCAAATGTCGCGCGTTATTGTGTATTACGTCCGCCATGTTGTTTTTATAATGACGTCACATAGCCTATGTCACCCGGGATGACGTAAGGATTCTAATGATATATCATACATCTAAATCGGTTAAGGCATTCAGAAGTTATGGTGGAATAAAGAAACTCACATACATATATATATACATATATACATACAAACATGAACGCTGAAAACATTACACTCTTTTTTTTTGGGCAGTCGTGTAAAAAACCTACTCGGTAAGTAAAATGCCCTAGAGAAGAAACTTATTACTTTCTGCACTTCATAGAACAACAATGACCCACTTTCAGAGCAAGGGAATTAAAAAAGTAATTAGAAATATTGGTGCGTTATCTCAAGCATGACACGGTCACGATGTCACTTGAGCTAGCCATGCATTTGACTCTAAATATACCTACGGGAGAGATATCAACATCCGTTGTAAGTATTTTACTTAACTAGATTTTATTAGGTATAAATTGTAACAAACATGATTCAAACTAAATTACCTAAATCGTTGTTGTTTGTTTGCTAAATTACCTAATTTAGGATTTTGTTGCCCAAAAATAATTTTTCAATTGGCAATAAAACTTTTCTAATCCAGGGGCCCGTTTATTAAAAGCTTGTAGCTTGTAATACAAGTGGAAGTCCCTTTTTGACAGGTTTTGTTAGAAAGGGACTTCCACTTGTATTACAAGCTACAATTGATAAACAGGCCCCAGCACTTATTTGTAGATTAAATGACTGCCAGTGAGATTAAAATCAACTTGGCGCAGACGGCGCAGTGTTCTTAGTACCTAATATTGGTACATATGAGTGTTTTTTTTTATATTCTGACTTCTAGGCAAAGTCTACAAACAATTATTTACTTTGATTTTATTTATAATTTTAGGTATTTGCTGCTGTCTTAGAATAGTAAGTACATTGTGCAACATGGGGCGTAAGTTAAATATTGCAAACGAGAGTATAGTTAAATCTCGACGGCTTGCCGGAGCGATTTATAAAGGATTCATAACACTCGAGTTAACTACACACATGTTTTTCATCACACTTGCGATACAAAAATAAAGTATAAAGACAAAAAAACTGTTAATTATAATACTAGAAACTTCATAACTCTAGGGAAAACGCTTTTTCTATAGTTCCCGCTAAGCCTGCGTGCAATTCCACATTTACTGAGCGAGTGTGATGAAATAGTTATTTGTGCAACAAGAAAGTTGGTTTTTCTTGCGAGTGTTTATTTTGAGTCCCGAGAAAGCGAAAGATTCTAAGGTAGAATCTTGAGCGTAGCGAGGGACTCAAAAACACGAGATGTAAAATAACTTTGCTCTCGTGTTGCACACATAATTTTTCACCTCAGTAGTGAGAACATATTTAAGGTTAAAATGTATTTCGAATTACACAGAATAAACAGAAAAAAAGTATTATAATATGTACGCACCGCACCGCACCGCACTGCACCGCACCGCACCGCACCGCACCGCACCGCACCGCACCGCACCGTACCGTACCGTACCATAAAAAAATGTAATAAAAGTATGAAGTTCATGGCCTTCACTAAGTTGAAAAGCTACATTGTTGCGAAAGTAGGCTTGTTCGAGCTGCTGAGGTGAAAAAAATATTGCGTGCATCGGTAGGGTAGCGTAGGAAACAGTGGCTTAGCTCGAACAGTGGCTCAGTCGCCCCAATATCGCCTCTATCATTTGGGAATTAGGTTGAGTGAGCCACTATTCTCTTTCGAGCCACTGTTTCCTACCCTACCCTACACAATTAGGTCTTAAAATTCTGTCTTTACAAAACTCAACTTCGTTTCGTTTTGTACTTTTGGCCCTTGAATCTTAAGAACCCTTATTATGTACCGTTGCACAAAATACTGTTATTATTATGCTTACACATATATATATTATTATTATGCGTAAGTACATAAAATATATGTTTTATTTATGTACTCACGCATGGAAAACCCCAAGGCCAAATACATTCAACGTAAATATGTGTTAAATTAAAACTGAAAAAGGAACACGCTTAATGACCATTCCTTAATGACTTAACTCGTTGAAATAAAGTTTACGGTTGCATAAATTAATTGTATAACGCTCGTGCTTAATACGTATTTATGAGTCATATAATGTAATCTGTTTATACATATTACTCCCACTCATTTCCAAAAATCTGGAATTCTCTCACAGTAGGAGGATACTTTGATTTATTCACAGTTAATCGTGTGTTGAGCAGTTCAACAGTTGCCTTTATTACGAATTGTGTGTAAATAATTATGTGTTTTATATAAATCAAATCTGTATTAGTGTATTTTGAACTGGCCATGGATTCTAAAGGACTTTTATGTAAGTTAAATACTGCTGCTACTGCTTCTAAATTGCGTGAAAAAACTATTTTTTTTATTTGTATATAATATCACAATATCACAGACTCCTTTGACAAACAGAGATTTGTAACCCTTGAGACTATTTAGGACTTCAATCGAAATATATAATGACAGAAAATTACTTATATCTTATATCCACCGTTATCTTTCTGTTATTATATTTAATTTTGCGATATGATAAAATATTGAAACTGGTTTGCGAAATTTTATAGTTTTTTGGTGAGTATACCAATATTTATGTACTTATTTATGTATTTTAAGTATTCATTTATTTATTTTAAACAATTGCACATCAAAAAAGATACAAATGGCGGACTTAATGCCTCATTAACAGAAAAATGTCAAGCAAACAAGTATTACAAAATACATAACCAATGCTGTATTTGACTTCAACCAACACAGTATTTCGTGAAAATTATTGAATGATCTATATCTACACATCTTTATATAAATCTGACTGCGAGTCATACATAATAAGTAATAACTCAATCCACCTACTAGTGAGTTGTGTGCTAACGGTACTAGTACCTATATACATACTTCCCGCTCTTTATGTACCTCCGTTCCATTCCATTCGTGATTCAAAAATAAATACAAATAAGTAGTTGTAGATGATCATAATGGGGGGGGGGGCATCGACAAAGTAGCTTCGGTAATACATATATCCTAACGATTGCAACTCCCTGTACTATTACTTATTCTGTGTCCCTGTCACACTTGCTTACGAATTTACAAGTGTGACAGAGAGGCAACACGTCGAACGTGGTTCGCGGTAGGCCCTCTGAACCCAGTAGGTAGCATTCGTATGCATGGTATAGTATCTCTGAAGAGGAGTAATGTAATGCTGATAATAATGCCATCTCTGGGTTATGCTGGACATATATTCCTCAGCCGTGGTGCCCTGCTGAGCTAAAAAGCGGTATCTCAATTGAAGATTGCATGCAAATAAGTACCTTAAATTTGAATCATAACGTTCCATTTCCAGTTCATTAGTTTTTGAGATACCGCCTTTAGCATAAGGAGGGCTGAGTGTGGCTAGATATCATTCTTGTGTGTAGATAGTAGAAAACAAAATATACCAAAACAAATATTTAAGCAGGTAACTTAATCGTATTTAATTAAATCTAGAAGAATATATTTTAATAAAAAATGTTTTGATAGTGTTACTAACCTTACGTTGCAAATGAACTAGAAAACAAAATAAATTTGAAACGTAAAAGTAGTTTTTTTAATATGTAGTGCAAACACCGTACAATGACAGACTGACGTATTTAGACGAATAAAAAAACCAAATGACGTTTGGTTTGACGGGAAATTTTGAAATTATTTCTAAGTTGTTTTTTAATATAAATTCCGTTTAAACATATTTTTGGTCAGATTTATGTTAAGATATTAACAAACAGCGTTTCTTTATATCACAACCAACCTTGTAAGTTGTGTTGAGTTGTGCTCTTACTCATTCAACCAAACCAACGCAGGCAAGATGAAAAGCAATGCCGGCCGGGCCGCGCCGAATCTGTATACCTTCTTGTATGTACATCGGTATAAGGGCAAGGAAAGTAAATTTTCGAGTTTATAATATATATATACCTCCTGAACATTTATTTATTATTTCATCTTTATCAAAAGCTTTGATAGAGGCTTCGGGTAAAGCATATTTATGAAATGTTGGCGATGGAACATGGAACATTGTAACATTTCAAATAACAGCCGTTGAACTAGCACCATTCTTAGTGCCCGTAAGGCCCGTCATACACGTTGCTCTGATTATCATAATTAAGATACTATTTTCCGTGCCTAGGTCTTAATCTGATAAATCAACTACAACCTGCCAAAATTAGAAAGACATACATCTACTGATAAAATCCAACCACAATACGTTACCTTTGTCGACATTTTACATGAATAATATCCCGATTCACTGATTTCTTGTTACCTAACATTAAATGTGACAATAGCACACCCTTAAAATGCATGCTCAACACTTGTCCTGTTTCGCTGTAAAATAACCTTTTTATACTTTTGATAACATCTTAACTGTTAATATATTTTCAGGTATTAAAAAGCTTTCAGAATAAAGTTGCGACACGGCAGGTATCGTGTTTTTCTTCGATAAGTTTTTCGATGTTGTCAATGGCAATTTCAGTGAACCTAAAAAAGGAAAATCTACCTAATCTAATGCGCTGTAACACCCAGATCACCGCACCACAAATTGTGGATAAAAAGCTTGAATGTTCTCAAAACTATGAAATATGCGACAAAAATGGATCTAAATTAAATCAATAAAAGTTGGATCAAACTATTGAAGCTTTCCAAGTTATTTTGGGATCAAGAAGAAGAAATGAATTAGGTTGCCTCTAATTATTGTTTAAAACATAGTCAGGAAATAAATTGTTACATACTTGCTGTTAAGTTATTTTCACGGAAGTGCGCTTAAAGCGTCGCTGTATTTGCATGTGTCTTAGTTACTTGGAATGGAACGTATGTAAATAAGTAGGTACTTATAAATAATATATTGTACTTGATTCAACATAAGTTTTCATTTATTTATTCTGAAAAACTGATTTATGTAGTTTTCTAAGCAAATGGAAATTGGTACGACAAAGATTACTACATAAATCAGTTTCCAATATTAAAGTTGTTACATGTAGGTAAAGAACCCATAAGTACGTGTGTGTGTGTGTGTGTGTGTGTGTGTGTGTACATGTGTGCGTGTTTACTGCATATACAGTCTCATTAGTTGAGAGCAGGACCGCTAGGGGCAGCACTAGTAGAGACGTGAACGTGAAATGCATAGATTAGTATATGTTATTACTGTAATAGATAAGAAACTCTCGGACCCGTTGACCACGAACGCTGTAAAGAGTTCGAAACGTCGGGATGTATTATAAATTCAATATACGCGATATAATCCGTTTTCATAGTTTTATTTCATGAGTTAAGATGTTATCAAAAGTATAAAAAGGTTATTTTACAGCGAAACAGGACAAGTGTTGAGCATGCATTTTAAGGGTGTGCTATTGTCACATTTAATGTTAGGTAACAAGAAATCAGTGAATCGGGATATTATTCATGTAAAATGTCGACAAAGGTAACGTATTGTGGTTGGATTTTATCAGTAGATGTATGTCTTTCTAATTTTGGCAGGTTGTAGTTGATTTATCAGATTAAGACCTAGGCACGGAAAATAGTATCTTAATTATGATAATCAGAGCAACGTGTATGACGGGCCTTACGGGCACTAAGAATGGTGCTAGTTCAACGGCTGTTATTTGAAATGTTACAATGTTCCATGTTCCATCGCCAACATTTCATAAATATGCTTTACCCGAAGCCTCTATCAAAGCTTTTGATAAAGATGAAATAATAAATAAATGTTCAGGAGGTATATATATATTATAAACTCGAAAATTTACTTACCTTGCCCTTATACCGATGTACATACAAGAAGGTATACAGATTCGGCGCGGCCCGGCCGGCATTGCTTTTCATCTTGCCTGCGTTGGTTTGGTTGAATGAGTAAGAGCACAACTCAACACAACTTACAAGGTTGGTTGTGATATAAAGAAACGCTGTTTGTTAATATCTTAACATAAATCTGACCAAAAATATGTTTAAACGGAATTTATATTAAAAAACAACTTAGAAATAATTTCAAAATTTCCCGTCAAACCAAACGTCATTTGGTTTTTTTATTCGTCTAAATACGTCAGTCTGTCATTGTACGGTGTTTGCACTACATATTAAAAAAACTACTTTTACGTTTCAAATTTATTTTGTTTTCTAGTTCATTTGCAACGTAAGGTTAGTAACACTATCAAAACATTTTTTATTAAAATATATTCTTCTAGATTTAATTAAATACGATTAAGTTACCTGCTTAAATATTTGTTTTGGTATATTTTGTTTTCTACTATCTACACACAAGAATGATATCTAGCCACACTCAGCCCTCCTTATGCTAAAGGCGGTATCTCAAAAACTAATGAACTGGAAATGGAACGTTATGATTCAAATTTAAGGTACTTATTTGCATGCAATCTTCAATTGAGATACCGCTTTTTAGCTCAGCAGGGCACCACGGCTGAGGAATATATGTCCAGCATAACCCAGAGATGGCATTATTATCAGCATTACATTACTCCTCTTCAGAGATACTATACCATGGTGTTGAGCGCTCACTGTCAATTTCCATGACAAAATCATTTCTTGCCGTTTTACTGCCGCGAATAGAACGGTTAATTGGTCACTCATTATCTGTAGTAGATTAGCAGTTACGTCGCAACAGTAATGCAGTTGCAGTTGTTATCCAAATGTGACCTTTAGGATTACTAACTGCGTCTATCAGACTAACGGAGTATGAGGAGAAGCGGGTCTAACAATCCTTAGATAACATGTGTGCTAACAGAACTTACTTATCGCTAAAGCGTAATTTGTTTATTTATGATACATTGATGAGGGTTAAAATTTTAAATTGATGAATAATTAAATATCTTTTGTCTGTCGACAACAACGAATACTATTCACAAATCGAACATTAATTATATTATACTAGTAGGTACCTACAAAACAGCTAAATTTAGTAGAAATGACCATGTATGAAATGTAATGGTTGAATTAAGCTTTCGTATACCAAACCTTAATTGAGTACTTTTCAAGTATGGGGTACCAACTTAACTATAATATTAATTTCGAAACGGTTTAGTCAATTATAATGAATTTGACCAATCACGTTTGACCAATACCAAACCTTAATTGAGTACTTTTCATGTATGGGGTACCAACTTAACTATAATATTAATTTCGAAACGGTTTAGTCAATTGTAATGAATTTGACCAATCACGTGGCGCCGCGGTCCAGTGGAAAAGACACCAACGCGCGACTATTTCATGAGTAATACCTATCCATATATTATGCACTCGTTGATGTCTTTTGTACTACTGAGATACTTACCTAATGTTTTTAAATTATTTATGTTGTTGTAGAAAAAGTATTATTTTAGATGCCTCGTAGAAAAAGTATTGTATACAATAGTGATATAATCAAGCTTTTCGATCTCGTACCTTCATTAGGCTACTCAGCAAGCGTCGTGGCCTAAACACGGTACTCGACTGAAAAGCTCTCTATTATATCACGATTTGAAATGTTCGTTTAGTGTTATTATAAACCTGTAATTGAAACCAACTGCAAGATCGAATCATCATAAAATTAAACCTTAACATATCTTAAAAACAGATTTTTTTCATGTTATTTTATATTCATTTATTTATTTTTATGCAGCTTTATTTATTGTGAATTCAATAGAAATCTATTTCTTTGTAAAATTATTGTGTTTTGATATTTTACTTGGGTGAAGTTGGGCACCAACGGTAAAGTTAAGATTCCCTATGGCAGATAGTTTTGGCAACCTATTTTCAATAATAACTATTTAGCCTATAGGTTTAGGTACATCACACTAGTGGGCACAGACTTCCTCTCATGTACGAGTATAGTCGGCTATGAAAACTTGTATCAAAAATACATATTATCTTTTTTTGTTTTGTCATTAAGAGATTTGGCATTAATAAAAGTAACTTTATCTTTGCAGATATTGCTGCAGTGGTCTTTCTATCTTGTATATGGCGCGCATCAAGCTCATGCTCAATCCAAGATCGCAAAGACTGCACTTACTCGGTGGTCTGCGAAGGCCATCCGAGATCCGCCAGCACCCCCTGCAACTCCAATGCCCACGTCAACTTCATCATCAAGAGCTCTTCCGTCGAGACTCTCACCACCGCCTTTTTCGGGGCCACAAACTTCGACGCCAAAGTCAGGAGCATCCACGCCATCAACAACAAATGGACCAACATCGAATCCTTCGCCTTCAAATACTATACCAAATGCGTTGACCTAAACCTGGCCAATAATAACATCAAAAATATAAAGAACCATGCATTTAAATTCTTGTCTGTTCTAAATTCACTAAACTTATCTAAAAATGCAATTGACCATTTAAATTCAGATTCATTTAAGATTGCAGATTCAGGTGTAAATAAAATAGCGGTCCTTGATCTCTCAAATAACTTACTAACGACAATTTCAAGTGAGACGCTGAGTGGAATGACAAACTTAAACAGTTTGTATTTACAAAACAACAAGCTTAATTCTTTGGCAGATGATTGTCTTCTTGCTTTAAAAAGCCTAACTATTCTTAATTTACGAAATAATCAGCTGACCGCTATTAATACCACCCTCATTAATTTAAAATCGCTATTGGCATTAGATTTGGCACATAATTATTTGATTAAATTATCTGGTTTTGAGCTAAATCGATTAGGATCTCTATTATTCTTGAACTTGAGTAATAACGCTATAGAAGAAATTGAATCTAATAGTTTTAGTCAGACAACTAGCATTAAGTCCATTGATCTAAGAAATAATAAAATAAAATCGACTATAGATGATAAAATGTTCAGCAACAATAATCAACTACAATACTTAAATATGTTTAATAACAGTATTGAACATATACAAGATGATGCATTTGGAAATAACGCTTTAATTACGCTTAATTTAGAGAAAAATAATTTAAAAGGAGATATAACTAGACAAACGTTTAAAGGAATATCAAAACTCACGAGGCTGGATTTGTTCAATCACAGTATAACAGCTATAAGAAACAACGCATTTTCCACAGCAGACAGTCTTATCTCCTTAAACTTGAGTAGAAACGCTTTAAATACAATCGAAATTAACAGTTTTGCAAGCGGGTTGAACTTAAGCGTTTTAGACATCTCCTACAACAATATATCGAATCTAAATTTTTTACAGGAAGCTTTAGAAGCCCTCACTGAGCTTTATATAAATAACAACAAACTCAATGCCATAAAACAGGGTACATTTGTTAACCAGACGAATATAAAGAAATTGGACTTGTCAATGAATTTCATCCTGACCATTGAAAACTTTTCGTTGCCTCTTCTTAATTTGCAGTATCTGAATGTGACTGGTAACCTTTTGCAAGAATCTCTCAAGGGTAACGTTATAAGTCCATCAAAATATCTGAGATTTTTGGACTTCAGTAGTTTCAACTTTACCAGTGTTGAAGACAGAGCTTTTGTCGACTCACCTCTACTTGCTAGAGTAAACCTTTCCCATAATTCAATCGAGTTCATAGGATCAGAAAACTTTATGAACATGGACAACTTGTATAGTTTAGACTTGTCATGGAACAACCTGAGAATATTGAAACTGAATAATAGCAAACTACCAAATCTTAAGTCTTTATATTTAAACAATAATCATCTAGAAAGCATTTCTAACTCTTTTTCTGACATATCAAACATAATTTACCTTGACATTTCTGTTAATAACATTACTGATATTTCTGAGCCAATATATCAGACATTACTGAATTTACGTGTTTTACATGCTTCAAATAATAAATTAAAACAGTTCAATAACGCACGAACTAACTCTATTACAAAATTAATGACGTTAAGCCTTTCTTCAAATTGTTTGTCTAATATAAACTTAAGTTACTACCCAGATTTGATTAACGTCGATTTGAGTCAGAATAACATTAGTTCCATCAACAGTTCCTTCTTTCAAAACCTGGACTATTTGCAGTCCATCGACTTGAGTTTCAATAATATCACCAAGTTGACCCCTGGTACATTCCAAACCCTTAAAATTTTAAAGCTTCTCAACTTATCTTCTAACTCCATTAGCAACTTGCGTTATGGCAGTTTCAAGGGTCTCGGTAGAGCAGAAGTTATAGACGTATCTCGAAACGCTTTACGCATTCTAGACGTGCACATATTCCACGAATGCACAGAGTTGAAACAATTGATCATTGACTATAACTATATCACTCAGCTGGACTTTGAGAGTTTGGTCACAACTGCTACGAAGCTTAATGTCCTCAGTTTAGGCGGAAATCCGATTTTGTGTAAAGAAATTGTTAAGAATTACAATACAGGCATTGGGGGCAGGCGCGTGGAAGTTACTTCCGTACATAAAGTCTATGAGGAGGATAATGTCCACGGGATTTGGTGCGGTAGCGGAACCATACCTACAAGTACAGCGGCTACTAGTGTTAGTACTGCTACGTTAACAGAATCCAGTGGTACCAACGCTATATCACACATTTTACTGGCCTGGTGCACGGTGTTGACGATGTTAATTCTTGTTGTAGTTGTAGCCAGTTATTTTTATAAAAGAAACCAGGAAGCGTTTGAAATAAAACAACCTAGCAACAGACGAAGTTGTTCCACAGAATTTGAATACCAAAGTGATTTATTATTAGAATAAATTCTTGTAATTTGGATACAAATTAAATTATTTTATTTTAAGTTATTTGTATTGATTTAAGCTATATTTGTTAAGATTACCAGAAAAATCTGTCCAAGCTATGTTTAGATACTCACCAAACTTTAAATAACATGTAAATAATTAAAACAATACATTGCTATTATATATAATGGTATAATTATAATGTTATTAGCCTGCCCGCGAAATAGCCCTGTTTGTAAATTTGGATCTTAAAATTTTACATACGCAATTTTTGTAATATCTTATTTAATATTAAATTTAAATATTTGTAACATATGTTTTCCTTTAACTTTCTCGCTTACCTTCAAATGTGGGGATGTGAGATAAGCGCGGTGAGGCGGTGACTAAGTAAGTACACAAATATAGGGATGCTGCTGACCATATTGTACAGTGTCACTGTTCATAGTTTTTTTTTTTATATTCAGCTACCAGTCCGAAGACACCGAAGATCACTCTTTCCCCAACCGTCTGTTTGAAGATCACTCACGCTGACTGCTGCATGGGAAATGAAGAGAAAGTCGTGCGTGAGATGCGCGCCAATCACCAAGACGATCGTGAAGGTCGTGTCAAAACCAGTTCAAAACCAAGTGTGGCGGTTTAGTAAATTCAATCGTGGGCGCCGGCTTCCCCTGTATTTTTTCAGGCTACCTTTCCACTGTTTTCTTTCCTAACGATTTTAAGCCTAACAGGAGTCACATATTTAAACCTCAAGAAAAGTATTTTTGCCTTATTGTCAACCTTACTACCGTATTATCGCTCGAACCGAAGCGAAATTAATATATGTGTTACAAAATTCTTTACTGATTCTGGGAAAAATAATAAATAAAATAAAACATCGATTTGCACTGCCAAATCAGTATTAGAATTTATATAGGTTCGTAAATCATAATTTATGTAAATATACAAATATTGGTAAAAGATATGAAAACTCTTACTACCATTAGAAATAATAATATACTTATAATAAAGATTTTAAATATAAAATAATTGCAAAGCCCGAAGAAAACCGCATGAATTACATACCAAATCATGTTCATATTAAATCATGAACATTTCAAATTTTTCCAAATTTTCCGCCATTTTATGTTAAAACAAATGTATTTTTTTTTTAATTATAATGTTGCGCAAGTTTGAATAGAACATCGGTCGAACCAGTATATTTCTTAATTTACGATCAAAATGATTATACAGGACCAAATCGATTTTATCTAATTATGCATCAATTTATATGTTTTTTGTTGTGTAGGCTGCATCCATCCATCCATTTAAGGGTTAAGATTTTGCGGGACAGTTTCTTGGTAACACGTTTTGCAGTTTATTGGCTGGTATTAAGTTAGGTAAGAATTGACTGTAATAGCGTTATTACTAATATGAATTTTTTACAACAGTAATAACAAACCTAGCTACGCCAAAACAGTGCAAAATGTGTATTTACAGAAATTATATCGCTTTTGTGTTTTTTTTTTCTATTTACTTCACAATCCTAATCTATTGTTAAGGAGACCAACTGATAACATATGTTATTATTCAAAGAATCGCACCATTTGGGTATTCATTGTGTACAATAAGTTCAATAACAAATGAATGTCTCGTTGTTCGTTGACATCACGAAGCTTGTGAATTGTTATCGTAAGCACAGTCAGTGTCGGCGTTACCGCCGGGGTGATCATTGTGTGTAAACAAATAAATGAGATGTGGTTTCAGTAAATTTTCAGTGCGCGTTCGCATTTGGCAAGATGGATTCGGCTGGGTATTTGTGTAAGTACCCAGAATATTTTTTTTGTAATTGATTTTTTGAAAACTTTTTGAGCTTCTAAACAGAATCGTGGGCATTTTTCAATCTGATACGATACCGGATTTTACATGCATTTTATTTTCTTCCTCGACACCGGTAGGTAGTGCCAAAAATTTTGAGCAAGCAAAATGTAAATCAATTAAAGGATTTGAATACAAAAGGGGGTTTCAGGAAATAAATCAAAATATATCGATGCGCATCAAAATTGCCAAAATCCTTGGTTTGGTTTTTTCGGCTGCTTTTACCTGTTTTGTTCTGCTTAAAACTTCATTGATCTAGAATTAATCTATTAGAAAATATTTAAAAAAAATTAACTGCTTTAAATGGTCTTATTTTTATCGAAATTCGGCCGCGTAACGCGCATGTAATACTTAAAAATTATAAATGTTTATATGTTATGTACACTCAGCATCAAATAGAAAATAGATGGTGACAGCCAAAGTGGCCAAATATATTGCAATACCTTTGTTACCATAGGGATAAGGATGTGTTGCGATATATTTGGCCGCCTGTCACTATCTGTTTGATGCTGGACTGGTGTCGTTAATTCTTGCCTTTAATTCTACAAGTAAAATTCTTGGTTGGGTTGGGTTCTTGGATCTTTAAACATAATAATGAGAGCTAACTAATATACCTACTCATGGGCAAATTTAGAGGAACGCAAAAACAAAAGGTTTAATTACTGGATAAACCTAAAGCACCTAAAGTAATTTCAAAATTAGTACCTAATTAATCTTTTATTTTGCGTTGCTTTAAATTTGTCCATGAGTGTAGTTAGGTATTTATTTATTTCCTTACTCAGTTTTCTGGCTTTGTTTTCTGATGTTTTTCATTAACCTTTGGACAGCATAAAGGATTGACGGCTCTTGGGTACGATTCCACCTTGTTATCTTAGCCTGGCCTGCTTACATCGGAGCAAAAAACTCTCTATTCTTATGATCGACTTTTCGTGGAGACTGGAGATTTGTTGTTAGGTAACTACCTACGGAGTATATTTTTATTAATTATTTAAGTGTTCGTCTGCCCGTCAGCGGACTGTATCTTATCAACCGTAAGATGTAGACTTTTGCATTTCGGTCGTTTCTCTGGAACTGTAGAAGTAACAGGTACGTAATCAAAATAAAACTTGAGAATATGAAAAATTACTGTGTAAAGACTGTGGTAAAGACATAACAAATATCGATCATGCGTACAAAGGACCAAATTTTTTTTTTGTGTTTGAATATAATATAGGCAATTCTCAATTATGAGATTATCAGAGATTCTCAATAGTCACTATAAGCTAAAAACGTATAATATTGAATTCACAAAAGATTCAATAATACAGTCGAGTTCATAAATATGTGTAGGTACATTTCTTCACCTTAATCCATTGCAATATTGTAAAAAAATTATACATATTTATGAACTCGAAGTATCATTGTGGAGCAATCTTATACAAAATAACCTACTCCAACAGTAACCTTTAAGAAAGTGGTGTTTTGGGAACTTGACAATGTTATATAAATAGGTACACCGCAAATATCTTTCTATGCGATTAACATATCTGGCATGCCTAGGTACAATCATATCTCTCTTATTCTTTTCAGATATAGTCATCTTCTTATCCTCAGTATGGAGCGCTTCGAGCACAGTATGTACAATAAAAGACCGTGTTGAATGCACCTACACAGTAGTCTGCGAGGGCCACCCCGGCAGCGCCAACAACCCTTCCTGCGACTTTGACCCCTACGTCAACTTTATCATCAAGGACTCCATCGCCGAAACCCTCACCACTGGCTTCTTCGGGTCCACCAACTTTGACTCCAGGGTCAAGCGCATCCACGCCATCGATAACAACTGGCCCAACATCGAAGCCTTCGCTTTCAAGTACTACACCAAGTGTATCGACATGGACCTCTCAAACAACAACATTAAGAACATCAAAAATGACGCATTCAAGAACTTGTTCGTACTTGATTCTTTGAACTTATCTCAAAATGCTATAGAACATTTAAATCCATCTTCATTAGCGATTTCGGAAATAAGTCCAAATAAATTGACCACGCTGGATCTTTCAAATAACTTACTAACGGAGATTAGAGGTGACGCTCTAAGTAAGTTAACTAACCTCAATAGTTTGTATTTGCAAAACAATAGACTAACAACATTAGCAGATGATTGCTTTACCTCCTTAAAAGACTTAACTACATTGAACTTGCGAAATAATCAGTTAACAGCTATTAATGTAACATTAATTCACTTGAAGAACCTCAAAACGCTGGATTTGGCGTTTAATAATTTGTTCAAATTGATAGGATTCGAACTAAACCGTTTAGATTCTCTTACGTTTTTGAACATGAGTTATAACGATATTGAAGAAGTTGAATCAAATTGCTTCAATCAAGCGTTTAGCCTCATGTCGATAGACCTGAGCAACAACAAAATTAAATCGCCTATAGAAAATGTGATGTTTATTAATAACAATCGTCTACAATATTTATATTTGTCTAATAACAGTATTGAAGAAATACAGGACGATGCATTTAAACATAACGTTTTAACTACACTAAATTTGGACCAAAATAACTTGAAAGGGGAGATATCTGGTCAAACCTTTAATGGTATATCAAACGTACCAATACTCGATCTGTCCAATCAGAGTATAACAGCCATAAGACAAAACGCATTTTCCACAGCAAATAATCTCATTCATTTGAACTTGAGTAGAAATGTTATACGCACAATCGAGAAATCCAGTTTCTCACCTTCACTGCCCCTAATAGTTTTAGATGTTTCACACAATACGTTGTCATCTCTAGAATTTTTAAACGATACTTTATTAATCCTTACTGAGCTTTACGTGAATAATAACAATCTCACCTCCATAAGTAAGGGTACCTTTCTTAATCACACAAATTTGAAAAAACTAGACTTGTCAATGAATTTCATTGTTACCATAGATCAATTGTCTTTGCCTCTTCCGAATTTGCAGTATCTAAATGTGACTGGTAATCTTTTGACGGGATCTCTCAAGAGCATGGTGATAAGTCCTTCAAAGTATCTCCGATTTTTGGACTTTAGCTGTTTCAATTTTAGAAGAGTTGAGGATGGAGCATTTATTGATTCTCCTTTACTTGCCAGGGTGAACCTGTCATATAATGCAATCGAGTTTATTGGATCAAACAATTTTATGAATATGGAAAATTTGTATAGTTTAGATTTATCATATAACAAACTGATAAGGTTACAAATGAATAATAGCGTTTTATTAAATCTTAAAGCTTTGTATTTAAACCACAACCGTCTAAAATCCATTTCTAAATCATTTTTGAATATATCAAAAATACTATTTCTCGACATCTCTGATAATGATATATCAGACCTTTCCGTTCCACTTTTCCAAACATTAAAAGACTTGCGTGTTTTGCGTGTTTCAAATAATAAAGTAAAACAATTTAACAATCCAAAAACGAACTCTCTTACTAAATTGATGACTTTAAGCCTTTCTTCAAACTCGCTGGTTAATTTAAATTTAAGCTACTTTCCAGATTTAATTAATGTCGATTTGAGTAACAACAGCATTAGCTTTATCAACAGCACTTTTTTCAGAAACTTAGAGCGTTTGCAATCCATTGATTTAAGCTTTAATAATATTACAAATATGACTCCAGGCACATTCCAAAGTCTTAAAATTTTAAAGCTCCTAAATTTGTCTTCAAATTTGATCAAAAACTTGCGCTACGGTAGCTTCAAGGGGCTTGGGAGAGCCGAAGTGATAGACATATCTAGAAACTCGATACATGTCTTAGATGTGGATATCTTTCACGAGTGCACGGAGCTAAAACGATTGATCATTGACTACAACTTCATCACTCAACTTGAATTCGAGCGATTGGTCATGACTGTTACAAAGCTGAATGCTCTAAGTTTAGGTGGTAACCCAATTATGTGTAAAGAGATAGTTAGAAATTACAATTCAGGCATTGGGGGTAGGCGTGTGGAGGTAACTTCAATAGACAAAGTCTTTGAAGAAGATAATGTGCACGGTATTTTGTGTGGTAATGGGACAGTGGTCACTACGGCGAGTAGTATTGTGCCTCCAACTTACACGAGTGACACAAGTTCTGCCAACGTGCTATTTATGTGGTGTTTAGCGTTAACGATTTTGATTCTGATAGTTGGTGTTGCCAGTTACCTGTATCGACGGAAAGGTCTGATGCTTTTGACAGAGTCTAGTATGAGAAGCACAGTACAGTTCGGGAGTACTGAAAACCAAAGTAGCTTATTATTTTAAGAGATTACGTCGCATAGTGTCTTTTTTATGGCACTTTAGACTTAATCTTGGCCGATTTCGTTCCGCCGTTTATAATTAAGGCTTATAATATCGCTGAAAGCGAAATTAGCACCAAAGATTGCTTTTAGGTTGTTAATTAGATATTAATTTTTATAATTGTATATAATACCAATTAAACATTATTCTATATATTTTTTATTTGTTTTTAGTTGTACATATTGCCCGATATGAAAATAATAAAAATAATAATCACTCATAATTATTGTTTTGGAAATTTTAATACGTAATAATGTTTTATAGGCAAGTACATATTAGGTACTGGAATTTCATCAGTTGTCACAGATATGCACAGTGTTTTCCAATCCTCAAATATACTCCGCGAGGACCAACGCTGAAATAACGAATAAAAATAAAATTTTCATACATTTTAACCACCAATAAGTAGTTCAATCTCGAAGTTTTTATAGGATAGTTTTCTTTCCCACGTTGGTCCTGTATTAATATTGTTCAATATGACCTACATATTTACCTCGTGAAGTACAAGCACTAGGGTGCTAAGCAACTATATATATTTCCGAAAACATAAATACAAAATGCGGACATAATAATGATAATGCAGATTTTCTGAAAAGTCACCGCTGCTATCGGTGGTTTTGGTTAAAATATAATACCTATCAAACAAGTTCCATCACAAAAAATATTATGTTAAGGCCCAGTAGGTTCGTCTTATCTCACTCTCACTGAGCGTAAGCGTGAGCGAGATGGATGTGCGTGGGTATCATGTTTTTAAATTTTAACTTTTTGTGTGTTTTAATAACAATAAAAATATCCGCTGAGTTCCCTTAAGCATAAATTTGCTTATTTTTAGGAATAATTTCCATATTATTAGTTTTTGTGCAAAATTTACTATATTTTTTAAAGTGATTTTTCGTGATTTTTTTTTCTATCGAGCGAAAGTTATAGACTCAGGATTCGAATCCCTGAAGTCCCTACAGAGAGGTCTCAAGATTGCTAATTACATTTTAGGCAAACGTATTGTAATTCAAAAAAAGCACTGTCTTTTCAAAATCTCCGTTGTCTGAGCCTACTGCACTTTAAAAGATTTTTTGTTTTTTTTTAAAGTTGCAAAATATAAATATCAGAAATAAGTTTTTGATATCATGTAAAACGATAGTTCAGTTTTTAGCAGAAACTGCGAAGCGTCTGGTTGACGTAACTGGATACCGAAGAGCTGGCGGCTTCATATAACGAGGAAATGCCGCCAGCATCCTTGGTACAATGCCGCAAGGGCCTGTTTTAGGATCATTCCACGGGCTGTCCCGTACAGACGCATATTATTTCCTTTGTTGCTACTTTTTTCCTGCATTTAAAATAGGCGATTATTTTTCTGTGGATATTTTTGAGTATTTGTCATAGAAAAGGAAACTCCTTTACCTGCAAATATTCAGAGAATTCGCCGTTTGTGCGGGACAACGGTAGACAATTTCATGGAAATCATGGAATGCTCCTTTTTAGATTTAACCTAGTTATTAATTTAGTACCTATTTGTACTGTAGTACCACTGTATATCTATTATGTAAATAAATCTACTAGGAGTATTGTGTCCAGACATAGTAAACAATAGAGCATGTCAACATGTCATCAACAAAACATGAATTGATCTTTCGCATTTGTTTACATATAAAATAATTATAATCATCTTTTGTTATTATCGCGTTTTACTGGTCTATTGGAATGTTATGCTTTATCGTAGTTCAGTGTTTTGAAAACTTGTCTGTTGTTCACAGCTCTGCCTGACGCATAACAAACGTAACAGCCATTGGAAAACTCATTCAATTGTGTGCCTTATTCTTTTTTTATGTGATAGTCAGCAGTCAGCAAACAAGCAGACGAGCCGCCTGAGCGATTCTATAGCAATAAAATCCATAGTCAAATTGGTTTTCAAGGCTATTTGATCACAACTTGGTCTAGTATGTCTGCCCCTCAAAAGTGTGCTGAAGAGTGAAGGGCGTCCGCTAGCTGGCGCGGGTGCACAGAGCGGGCGCACGCACGCGGGCGCCATTGTAGGTAAAATCTGTCGCACGCGTCCGCGCCCCAGTCAGCATCGATGTCTTTAAGAGAGCGTCATTAACAACTCGTGTTTAATGTATTTTTATCAAAATGCGTATGGGATTACTTTTCTTTAGCATCGATTTATTTTTAAAAGGCATCAAAAGAAAAAATTATGAATATGCTGTCAGTTAAAACTTTCAAAGTCCTCGAACTCTCTGGGATCGCAGTAGTATACCGGGAACAATCGGGTCGCCTCTACCTAAAGAAAAAGATAAAGGAGTAAGGTGCAAAAGTGTAAACATATCTTTGACGTTGACTGTACTGTCGCCATCAAATATATCGGAGCGGCCAAGGCGCTCACGAATATGTGAACACGCCTCTATTGGGGCATTTTCACTTAAAAGTGTACCATTTATGTTTTTTAGAAAATCCATCAACTTTTGGGTTATTTCTACTCAGAATAAATAAAATAAATAAATAAATATTATAGGACATTCTTACACAGATTGACTAAGTCCCACAGTAAGCTCAAGAAGGCTTGTTGTGGGTACTTAGACAACGATATATATATATAATATACGAATACATAAATACACAGAAAACACCCAAGACTCAGGAACAAATATCTGTGTTCATCACACAAATAAATGCCCTTACCAGGACCATCAGCTTCACAGGCAGGGTCACTACCCACTAGGCCAGACCGGTCGTCTAACTCAGTATCACGAGGACTATCGATTTAAAAAGAAAAAAATATGTCCCCAAAAAAATGACAGTTTTGTAACGCATTTTCACATACATTATGGACCGTTAGACCGTTACAAAACTGACACCCAAAATTTGTATGAAAAACTGGGGTCACTTTTTTTCTTTGTCTCATTCTATAGTACTCGTGATTCTGAGTCTAAATAACCCAAAAGTTGATGGTTTTTCTAAAAAAAAGTGAATGGTACCATTTTTTCTGAAAACCCCCATTGTCAAGGCGTTAAAGTGCTTGCTCCAATATATCTGATGGCAACTGTATCATCGCCCTCACAGTTAAAATAAATGACAATTCGTACACCTTATTGCAAATATCGGAGCGCGCGGTGCTCAAAAATATCTAAGGCTCACGCCTTGGCTATAGAGGCGTGTTCAGATATTTGTGAGCACCTTGGCCGCTCCGATATATCCGATGGAGACTGTACCTAAAAATAAATCTTTATCTTTTTATTTGTCTTTGCAATAAAGTGTACGAATTGTTATTCGACAGTGTGGGCCAATTTATTTATTTTTCTTTATTTTGTAAGGGTGTTTGGTACATCGTTGGCCAAATTAAAATGGAAGATAGGTTATGTCATTTGCTATATTTTCATGCCTAGAAAACTGCCCACGTTTTAATTTGAAATTTTGTCAATACAGCATTAAGACAACTATAAGGCTAAAGCTAATTTTTTACTAGTTAATGGTTTACCTCGCCGGCATGCTCGTCTCGGCTCACATGGGCGGGGGTCAGGTCCATCAGCTCCAGCAGCGCCAAGTCCGACTTTATTGACAGCATGAAGGCTAACATTATAGAGTCCCTAAAACAAAAGGTTATTTTTAAAAATATGGTGGGCGTGGGAGGCAAGCGGGACGAGCCAACGAGCCTTAGACCTCCTGCGCAAACTGTAGGAAGAATAATTAGGTATTTTTGAAATATGAGTAATATGCATAATTAACTGTACTCTGGGCCACCCAACACTAGCGCTCCCGAGCGTAGGCGTCTGGTCAACTCTGTGACTACTGCTCGACGCAACGTTGGCGCAACTGCGCAGCGACGCCATTTCGCTGCCCCAATATTACAGGGTTCTATGTTACATTTTTAAGATAATTTGAAATTCGACTTAATGTCACTATGATAAAGTTCAAATTTCAGTTCGATAAAAGTGAAACATAGAACCCTGTAATATCGGGCCAGCGATTTTCCATAGCGCTAACTAAACGCCGAAGGCCAAAAGACGCTAGCGTGGGGTGGCTCTAACCAGCAGTCTTACCTGCTCGGCAAGTGCTTAGAATTAATGCACGTTCCAGCCACTTCAGCCCAGTACAGTTCGTTATGTTACTTATGTTATGTATCTACTGCCTAGAGCCATTATTGATAAACAAACGCTCTGAACCTTTTTTTATAGCGCCTCCGATTTGATAGCCAATAGTATTTTGACTTTAGATTGTTCAGGAAAATTTCACAGGAAACAAAGGGAATATTCATTAAAAAAAAGGAAAATTACGATTCCCGTACAAAAATGATGAGAATTTTCAAAAAAAAAATCCATTTGGAAATTTCGCAATTTTAGAAACTATCCGACTGCACATCAGTTTCTTCAACGAGCTCAGCTAAAAAATGATAACAGTTCACGTTTAGGTGTAACTTACTCATCAAATTGTTCTTTAATTTCGTCAAATTGCGCCACGCTGTAGGCTATGTGCACGGCATCTAAAGGTCCCGTAGCTTTGAATATGCCCATCTGGATCACAAATGTAAGATATTTCATTTCATACCAGCATGTTATTTACGTCGTAATTTTCCTAAAACTCGGCATCTAAAGGCCAGAGCACACCGGCTACGTACACGTTACGCAAGCGGTGTGCCGTCTCTTATAAGGATCTAAATATTATAACGCGCACCCACGTGCACGTACGCACACGCATCCGCCTTAAGAGTCCCCTGCAAGCTCGGCCGAATTGAACCTTCCCATACAAACGTAGTTCCGCTCTCATTTTAAAACTACGTGTTGGATTGTAATGAAACTTTGCACATAAATTGACATTGAGGTGACAATGACATGAGGTATATCTGGATCTGAAATTAGTTTATATAGCTCCAGTTTATAAAACAAACGAACTAGAGCAAAAACAAGTTTTGTACGAAAAACTTAAATTCGCTGTATTTTTTTATTGTATCTTAAGCTACATAAACTAATTACAGACATAGATATACATATACCTTATCCTATTGAAAGTATGTTTCAGAGCAATCTAGCTAGTCGTTTTAAAATAAGAGCGGAACTACGTTTGTATGGAGAACCGAGCTTGCCGGAGGCCCTTAAGCATTATCTAATAACAATAAAAATAAATAAAATAAAATAAATAAAATAAAAATAGTTTATTTACCAAAAAAATATACATAGTTTTATTAACCTATGATCTCCAAACTAGGCTAGTCTTGTGGAGTCAGTTGAGACAATTCCAATTTTTAATTAACATCTTCCTACGCTAAAGTTTTGTCATTGTACTAATATTAGGTAATAGGTACATATAATATAATATTTTCTGGCTTCAAAAAAAGATTTTAATTAATATTCCCTGTGAGCGTAACCGCATTAAAATATTTTTTTTACAATGACTCATTTTGAGGGATCTTACTGGCCTTAAGAGTCACACGACCGCGCCGCCATAAAGCCGCTCCTTTACAATCAAAGTTACACTTCCGTTACATGAAACTTGGCAAAACATTTAGGTATAGAGATACCTAAGGTAGACAGAGGGTACTAGTTTTCGTTGCTAAAATTCTAATTAAAAGAAAATAGAGCCAGTGGAAGTTTTAGTATGTTTTAGTATGTTTTAGTTTTAGTATGTAAAATTTGAATGTTCATATACATATTAACTACTCCTTAACTCCTTAACTACTACATACATACATATATACATATTAACTACTTATAAATTTCCGACTATCGCTTGTAAGCATCACAATAGTTAATATCCTATATATGTGGCCTAATCCTAATACTACTGATAATTACATGTAGTATGTACCTGACCTGGCTTTATAATTTGTATTGTTGTATCTATGGTCATTTTAGTTTTGAGAGAGAACTGTCAGATTTGGCGGCAGGCCTGTGCGCGAGGTTATGTTCGATTTGATCTTTTTGTAATCTTATAATTAATCCTGTATATCAATGTAATAAAAGAAATGTCAAAGCAAGCAGTGGTTTGTGTGCTAAACCCCTTTTACTGAGCATTAAATCTATGGATGATTTCACGCTTTAGGACAAGTAATTGCTTAATTGTATCCTCTTACATAACCAACGAACATTGCATTGCGAAATAAATAAACTAAACTAAACTAAGCTAAACTAAACTAAGATAAACATCAAATTTCATGTTATTTCAGAATGTTGTTTTAAAATGAGAGAGTAATTTCGATTGTATGGCGGCGGTTAGGTCGTGTGACTCTTAACTCACGGCATCTTAATAATTATATTATTAGTCATACATATTACCTAATCAAACAAAGATTCAGCCAAATTGAGCTTCGGCAACTTTATATTTTCATAACTGCACAACAGATATAAAAACATATTGATTAGCAAAAAAAATCGTCTCCGCATATGCTCCAGTACCGTTTGAAATTATTTTAAGGTCACTGGATACCTATTATTCTTATCGCCTCACCTCCCCAGTGAAATTATGAGCTTAATAAGCTTATAAATTGTATATAAACGGAGATCACATATTAACTGGTTAAGAGACAAGAAAAGGGAATAAGTAGGTACAGGGATCATAACGTCATAACAAAACACAGATGCTGTGCTGATCACAGTGTCTAGACATTTATTTATAATCTAGACTAAGATAACACCATATGTTAGTAGTCGTAAATTTTTTGTCGACAGTATTTTTATTTTAACTGAGCCTCTAATTAGGCTTATTATGGCAAAATCATGTTAAAAATTGCAATTATTTGTTCAGTGACAAACTTGCTTATCATTTAACCTTTTAAGCAAAATTTGATTGATAGCAAAAACGATACTTGATTGCTTGATTGCGTTTGGGGCGTAGGTATCCCCAGCCCCCTGAAAACATCATCCCTTTCTTCTTCTTCGTCTTTGCCTTTATCCCATTATTTGGGGTCGGCTCTCCTCGTTCTCATGCGCCCTTCATCCCTTTGAGATTCCAAAAACTGGTGGATTCTATCCGTAACTCGTCTAGACATAAGATTGCCGACCCCTAGCCTAAGGTAATGCGAAAGCCGGGATCTTACGTGTATGATAGCTTGTCTTCGCGGAGTCAGCGCGGCGATCGCTTTGTACCGCTTCCTAATTTCCAGCATGGCGACCACGTGGGGCGGCAGGAACTCGGGTTCGGGCTCCACTCGCTCCAACACCAGCTGAAAATATATGACTCGCTGACGCAGTTCTTTTTATAGAATCCGTCTCAGCTATAGCTATAGTATTTTTCACATAGTTTGGGTACGGTGACAACTCATGAAACTCATCACCACTTTTGTATAAAATGTGAGGTCAGCTTTTTTTAATACTTATTAAAAAAAAAATAATTTGTTCTTAAACTCGTTCCAATCACCTCCGCATCGGAACAAAAAGCAATAGCATATTGCACATGCACACAGACCCTTAAACATTCCCTTTGTCCCTACGTCTCATTCACAACAGATAAAGTTGACATCAGCCGGAAACGCCCCATTCTATGTTCCAATATAAAAATGGCGCATCCTGGCGATAAGTAATAATTATAACGTTATCTCTGTCCGACTTTCGAGTCTTCAGCGAAATGAGTTGCAAGGTCGGGCTTGACCTGATTGTCCTAGTGGGTTTTTTTTTACGTTACGACAGTGGTAAAACTAAATTAGTCACTTCCGCTACATCAGATTTGTTTCTGCGTCAATATAAAAATAATGTCATAGACCTTTCCACTACACGAGTAATAAACACATGCAACGGTGGTTAAATTGCAAACTAAATGAAGAAATGTCTTTGTTAAGTAATTTAAAAGTTATCAAGATACGTGATAATATTTTATGATAACTATAATTATATGTATAGTAACAAAGCTCTTAGGCTCAGAGGTTCTAAGCTAATAGATTTTACATAATTTTTTTCATAAATCCATTTTATTTTTCACTGTAAACAAAAAGAATTAAACGCTTAAGCTCTTTCAAATGATACCTCGATCAAGTAACAAGACTTTTAAGGGCTGGAATCGAACCAGCGTCCAGCCCCGGGCACTGGAGGCCTTGGTAATTTTTTTCCTTTGTACATGATTTTTATTTCGTTTATAGTTTAAATAGTAGTGTGACTTCTTGTAAAAAAACAAATTAAAATATTTTCATAAGAAACTAATTTAATTTGTTCTTAGAATGTAAGAGATCTCGTATTTTGTATACGCACCTACGTCGCTCACATTGAAAGGTAGATCTTCACTCGATCTTTTGTAAGTGGACTGTCTTCCCTTAAGGGGCCCACTGACTATCAGTCCGCCAGACGATATCGGCCTGTCGGTTAGAACAAAAATTTGACAGTTCCGAACAACTGACAGGCCGATATCGTCCGGCGGACTGATAGTCAGTGGGCCCCTTAATAGACGATCTTCACCACATTGTCATACTTACTTTAGGAAATAGTATATGCAAGCCGTTAGCCTTAGCTATGTCAGTGGGCGGCGCGTAGAACCCGGGTATCAGCAAACCCGGCGGAGGAAAATACTCGTTCTCATCCTCGACTATATCCGTGTCCAAATCTTCCTCGTCGTCAGGTAACTCCTAAAATATAAGCAGAATGTGTAAAAATGTTTAATCCGACTATGGTTTATTCGTACATAGCCTCCTCATCTTTCAAAGTAGATTAAAATGTAGTTTGTATCGCCTGCGTCATTAAAAAGCTCATTCGTCGAAATTGGATCAATCGTTTTTAAGCCACGGTGAAACACAAGCCACATAGAAGGAGGTAATTTTATATTATTTGTAAGTATTATTTTGGAGTCAACGATAAAGAAAGAACACAAAGCATGTTTTATATAATCACTATAGGTTATTAGAGCGAAAAAAAATATGATGAGTGAAGTTTCAAACATCCCTTTAGGTATAATATTAATACTTTAAACACAATTTCAGGAGCAAAACTGGGAGAGATCACTAATACGTCGAAAAAGTATCGATAATTGAGTTTATCGATATAAGACATCCCTACCTGTCCTTAAATATTGCCCCCTAGAATCTGATATGCAGACATATAACCTTAACTTTTTAACGTTTCTCGTAGTTGGGTAAAAAAGACATCATAAGGGCGAACGGTGCGTATAAATAAATATTTGATCCGGTGAATCTACCTCTGGTATTTCTATGTCCACTTCTTCATTATCGGGCTCCGCTTTCAGTTTTTCAAGGCCATCTAGGTCCTGAAATCATAGCGGGTTCATACTGTCTGTGTTTTCTTTATTTGAGAGGTCATCTAGAGTTTTTATTGCAATGAAAAAAATTACTAACCCTATCAGATTAAGGGTTTCACCTTGTAATTAGAGATAATAATTTGGAAACTCGTACGACATCGTCATTACGGCGTCCTAAAAGTTACCGTCCTATGGCTGGTACATCTAGGTAAAAATAGTAGGGCCACGGAATAAATAATAGTACTTAGTACAGAAGGTTCACTCTAACAAAACGCGTCTATTACGACAGATATGACCGCTAGGTGGTGCAAGCGCGAGCAGGCGTCCGTTCCGTAGCGGTGCGCGGCAACTACTATGGCTAGACACCAAAAATGGTGTGGGCCGTATGTACTTGTAGCGACGCGACGAAATCGTGGAGTGAGCCACGCCTGGTAGAGCGTACAATTTGCGACATTTTTAGAGTTCCGTAGTACGGAATCTGTACTTCAAAAGGAAAAAGCAAAACCCTTATAGGATCACTTTGTTGTCCGTCCGTCCGTCTGTCTGTCTCTCAAGACCATTTAACTTGAAAACGCGTGGAGGTATCGAGTTGGAATTAAAACCATATACCTACTCAAGTCTACAGTCCCTTAAAGCTGAGAAAAAAATTGAAGTTAACGTAAAAAAAGATACGGCCGTTTATGCCGCAAAAAACCTAAGTATATTTCGACACTCAAGGGAATCAAAATTTATAGGAAATTTCATAGTTCTAAGTTAATTTCATAATTTCATAGAATATGAAATCTGGCAAGTATTATCGTCTTACATTAGAAGTACAGAGAAAAATCTGATACTGGATAAATTTTAAAATCTTCTCGAGGCAGAGGTGTAGGGTTAGAGCCGGTGTAGCTTTATTTGACGTTCATAAGCGCATTGTAATATGCCTACTTGAATAATAAATTATCTTTATCTAAAAAACCGGCCAAATGCGAGTCGGACTCGCGCACGAAGGGTTCCGTACCATTACGGAAAAAAACAGCAAAAAAAATCACGTTTGTTGTATGGGAGCCCCATTTAAATATTTATATTATTCTGTTTTTAGTATTTATTATTATAGCGGCAACAGAAATACATCATTTGTGAAAATTTCAACTGTCTAGCTATCACGGTTCATGAGATACAGCCTGGTGACAGACAGACAGACGGACAGACGGACAGCGGAGTCTTAGTAATAGGGTCCCGTTTGGGTACTGAACCCTAAAAAAAGGTTACATTTGTACGGAACCCGCGGGGCGAGGCCGATTCAAACTTGTCCGGTTTTTTTATAATAAAAAAGTGGTTGATCTACTTACCCCAATCTTCAACAAGCGCAACTTCTCCTGTTCTTTAGCGAGTTTCCTGGACTCCAAGACTTGTTGTATCGCCTGGCGCGCCAGCCGCTGCATTTCGGACAAACGTCGAGCGCGCCTTTCTATCGCTGCTTCCTGAGAGAAAAACGTTTTCGGTACATTCATGGTATAATAAAATCAAGGTACTCTCTTCCGAGACTCGCGAACCACGTGACTGACACAAGCCTACGTCATCGTGTAAAAGGTTCACGATGACGTAGGCTTGTGTCAATCACGTGGTTCGCGAGTCTTGGAAGAGAGTACCAGGCGGAGTATATTATTATACCATGGGTACATTCATGCTGCATCTTTAAACTTTTGAACGCTTTATGTCATAAACAAAAACGTCACTGTCACGCCATGATAACGGGCGCAAGCGAGCGAATCATGGAGACTGTATAAAGGAGCCAAATCTCTATGTATGAAAAGTGTCCATCAAAAAACAGTAATTAGGCGGCGCCACCATACACCGAAATACTACCAAAAACAACCTACGTAATTTGGTCGGGTTATTTGTTGCCTTATATGGTTCATGTTATACTCATGTCCCAGAGCCTAACTAGCGCCACCGGAGAGATTAGGAACTATTATTTAAAGCTTAACGCGGTCACTTTTACAACAATTCTGCCATAAGAGATTGCGATCCTTTCTATACCATCCATAGAGCGAATGTAAACTTTACTTGAAAGTGTCAAGGTTACTTTGACAGCGTCCGCCATAACCGCTATAGTGGTCCTTGGCGCTGTGGGCACGACTAATAACGACCACTTTAGGGGTTCTTGGCGTTCAAAGGGTTAAGATCGGCAAAATAATCCCTACCAATAAAGTAACCCTGCCTGTCTGTTACCTCTTCACGCTTAAACCACTGAATCGATTTAGATTAAATTTGGTTTAGAGACCGTTTGGGGCCTGAGGCCGGACTTAGGATAGTTTTTATAATTATCATCATCATCACACGCAGATGAAGTTGCGTATAAGTAGTTTATTTTAAATATTTTAGTTTATATGTATAATTTAAATATTTATTTATAGTGGTACTTATATTATGCAAGTGAAGTATTGGTCCTCACAAATTGTGAAGAACAGCATATCATAGCAAAGACAAGGCTATCCATCCCATATTAATCACCCATAATATTTACTATCCAGAAGATTATTAATGTCATGCCAACTTGCCAACTTAATCCTGGTAGGTATTTAATTAATACCATAAGTCAGCCATTTTCATAAATGCATTGGCCAGATACCTAGTACAGATGAGAACAGCCGAAACGAAGCATCTGCTGGTTGTCATTTTTAATTTTAATCTTTTCTTTTGCCATATAGGAGCATTCCACGGGCTGTCCCGTACAGACGCATTTAATTTCCGGTGTTGCGACTTTTTTTCGGTGATTATTTTTCTGTGCATATTTTTGACCATTTCTCACAGATAAGGAAAATCTTATACCTGCAAAATCCTGAGAAAATTCACGTTCGTACGGGACAACGGTAGACAATTTCGTGAAATGCTCCATAATACTTTTTCGAGAAATAAGTACCTTCTGTCTATATCTCTCTTCGCGTCGCTTCTGCCATATCTGTTCCCTCGTCAGACTGTAGGACTTGTAGTGGTTAAAAGCAGTCTTTTGGATAGGTTGGTCGCTCATGGGCTTAGCTGGGTCCAATGGTTCTATGTATTCATAGAGGATTTTGCGAACTAAAGCTGTAGGTATAAGATAAATATTGGATTAAAAGATGTGTTTAAAGAAAACTAAGTTCTTATCTTTATTTAATGTTTTTGTCAAAGTGGATTCTAAATTGCATTTAAACACCAGCAGAACCATTTGCAAATGTCTGTCTTAAAAAGTTATAGTTACCTTACCTTCCTTACCTTACCTTCCTCTTCTTCCCTTGTTACCTTGTTCTTGTTACCTTGGAAAATTGGTTCGTATTTGGGTCATCTTCTTTCCCCTGGCTATAGATACCTATTCGCAAATTCCCAAGAGATTCCGCTTAGCTGTTTTGGTTGTAGATGGAAGTTGGCACGAGTTACACAGTCACCAAAAATGAGATGCTAATAAAGTGGAATTTTCGAGTAGGATTAGTAGTAGCCAGGAGAATAAGATTTTTGTAGAATGACCCATTTCGCGTTCCTAGCTATAGTAAAGTGCACGTCATCATGGTAACATCTGAATCAAGACCAGAAACCAACAAAAGGGCATACATAAAAGCTTCATTGGTATATGTATTAACGTACGGATTGTCTATACACCTTTCTAATCCTAATTAAGTATATACAGTACTAGTTTTTGCCCGCGACTTCGTCTGCGTGGAGTAAGTTATTTGGTTAGCTTATTTTTTATCAAATCTGCTTTTTATCGGTCTCCCATACAAACTTCCACCCCCCTTTCCACCCCCTTAAAGGATGATTTCTGTGATAAAACCTACCCTAATGTCCTTCCCCGGGACTCAAACTATCTCTATACCAAATTTCAACTAAATCGGTTCAGCGGTTTAAGCGTGATGAGGTAAAAGACAGACAGACACACTTTCGCATAATATTATTATGGATATTATAGTCTGTAGATTATTACAAGTAAAATTAACGTCATCATCCAGACATCTGAAACATATGGCCAAAGCAGGGGCCGAGAGCAGGGCGTACATGGAGGCTTCGTTGATGGGCGCGTCGCCATTATACAGAATATCTCTGGCTTTGTATTCGTCGAGTTGTAGCTCTTCGCGGCCAACCATTATAATATCTGTAATGGACGTATTAAAAAGAACATTACAGATGCTGGGATGACAGGTGCTGAGGTGCTACAAATTTAAGTCTCAATTTATTGTCGTTTGGCGTTATTCATTAAACGTGCTACAGGCATTTTTCATTCATTCTATTCTATTTTATCTTATATCTTAAATAATGAATAGCGGTAGAGTATGCGCCAGTTTTCGCGGTAATCAGCCAGGTTCTTTAGGTCTCTGTAAGACACGACATTTGCCTTTGCTTTCAGTTGTTGTGTGCTAAGTAGCAGGCCTGTAAGTACAGGCCCTTAAGCTAAAACGTTTGTCTTAACTCTTAATCTGTCATTTAGACATGTCACACGGCGGACACGCTATACATCAAAAATCACCTGCGTTTCTATGTGTGAACGGTACTCCTGTACACGCGTCATGCGTCAAAGTGTGAGTAAGTTGCTTAAAAATATTACTGAGCGGCCGGCAAACGGCCGTCAATCTGGTGTCGCGGGGCGAGGTAATTCGAGTCGGGCGGGGCGGTGCGTGGCCGTTCTGTATGATAATATTAATACTTATTCTGTGCTTATGTATTTGGATTAAACATAACTAATTGAGGCTTGTAAAGTTTTATAAATAGGGATTATTACGCGAAACTCTTCGTAGATGGCGCCACTACCACAATCTGAGTGTCTATCGCGAAACAAGAAATTCGAAATTTCGTTATCTAACATCTCTGTCACTCTTGCATATTCGAGCGATAAAGGCAGATAGCGAAATTTCGGATTCGCGTTTCCCGGTAGTAGTAGGGTCCTCTGTAAACAAAGCGCCTTGATGCATCAATGTCATATTTTTATTATCTCTGAAAACTTGTCAAAACCTGTTTAAAGTACAGTATGTATAAGTTACGAGTACTCTATGGTTTACTAAAAAGGCCAGTGCTGCACTGTGGTGGCAGAACATTGCAGTAATATCCCTTAATAAGGGAGCGGGGTCTTCTGTCAACGGATGTCAACTTGGCTAGGCCAGAAACATATGACTGTTCTGACCTGGCAAAGTAATACCATACAATTTTATCTCACTGTTCAAGTCCCATCGCTCGTAGAGTTCAAAGTGCGCATGCCTGGCGTGAGGCCAGAAAAGTACGAAGTTCAGGTTTTGAAGGTGTGGCACCATCAGCTCCGCACGTCGACGTTTGCGTAAATCATGTTGCTCAGACCTGCAGATAAAAGGATATTCCCAGGTAGCAAAGTGACGTCAGAGACGTCATAATGACTTCATAAAGAAGTCGCTGACGTCATTATGACTTATGACGTATAAATGCTGTTAGGGTTTGGGCGTTTTCTAAATTATATATTGAAAACCTGATTGACCTGTTTCTCACAAATCCTGGTGTTTTTGGGTTCTTTCTCAGAATCAACCCTGATGATAAAAAATGACCTACAAATTTGTATGAAAAAAAAAATTGTACATTTCACTACGTCACGCACATACAAATGGAAAAATTACATTACTTTAATTACAACACTATGTAAAACGTGACGTCATGGAATGGACATTTTGGGACATCTTTAACGGCAGGATGGAGAATGCTGTCGATTCTGAATAGAATGAGCCCAGAATGTCCAGATTTGATAGAATCAGTTTCAATATAGGTATTAAACATATTAATAACGTGTCACTCACGTATTTTAAGTCGAAAACGCTCAACATGTTTCACTCCGTATCGAGCAGCGTCATCAGGAGCTTGCGTCGACGGTGACATGTTGAGCGTTTTCGACTAAAAATACGTGAGTGACCCGTTATTAATATGTTTAATATATCTGTGTCTCACGGAAGTTTTGTTATTAAAATCAGTTTCAATATTTATTTTAGAAAACGTCCATTTAATCGTGTCTATAATTTTAGTAGTTTTTACTCATCTCACCGAATCGAAAATTAGCTATAGTGCTTTAATGCCTGTTGGCGTCGTGCCACAGTCGGCTACTAGCTAGTTCATGTTAGTCAGAATCCTCGTTTTCGTAGGTATACAGTATTTTTATAAACTCGGTGGGTACGCTGCGCTGACAGGTGCCATCTAAATACAAGTTTGCTAGATTTGGCGGTTTTAGGTTATAAATTATATGAAGATGACACCTGTCACATTACCCATCGAGTTTGAAAAATACATAGTAGGCGCTTCAAACATATTGCGTACCTATATACATTTACTATTTATAAACCCTTAATAGTTAGTAGCTTCTGTCACAAGTATTTACAATACTCACAAGGAGATTCCAAGCATAACTAAATTGTAAATTTTATTGTGAAATGTTGTAACCAAAAATAAACAACTTTTTCATTTTTCATTATTTTTTTCATTATACATACACATTATCAAGTGAGTCAAGTTCCGGTGTGATTAGAGCTTTATTGTAATCCTACCTTCTGGCCGCAACTTCGTTTGCGTGGAATGATGATGATTGATAAAATAATCTATCATATGTCCTTCCTCGGGCCTCAAACTATAGCCATACGAAATGTCATCTCAATCGGTTCAGACAGATAGACAGACAGAGTTACTTTCGCGTTTGTAATATTAAGTAGGCATTGAGAACCACTACAGATCGTAACTTTATTACAAGTTTTTTATTAACTTGCAATGTACCTATGTTGATGTATGTACTCGTAACCTATGTATGTACGGTCAAATCTTGCAAGTTAAATTTGACCCACTACCCTATTTCCAATGAAACTGAAAAGCATACATATGTAAGTCGAATAACAATGCAATATTATGGTACCATCGAGCTGATCTGATGATGGAGCCAGGAGGTGGCCATAGGCCTGTGACAAAACAACGAAACCTTATTGTGTTTAGACTTGTCTCGATGAGTATTAGTTGCCTGTGGAAAAAAGTACAGTCAGCGATAAAAGCTTGTACCAAAAATTTAATTTTTGCCAAAAACTTATTTTATAACAGGTATAAAAGGCAAAGGAACTGACGAATCGCCTGATGGTAAGCAATTACCGTTAACCATGGACACCTGCAACATTAGAGGGGGCGGGGAGGTATAGGAGTCTGCTCTTTCCTTTGATGGCAATTTCACCGTAGGTATTGGCGCATTTTGAAACATTAATGCTACGAAAGAGTAACTGGATTTTTTTTATCAGTGAATTCGCTTGAGTCTACCCTATTTACTGCTGTTACAAAGCCCCACTTGGTTATTGAACAGCATAAAGAGTTAAAGTAGTTATATTTAAGGTACCTTATTGCTTCATATGCTCTTATCTCGCTCTCTCTCTCTTCTATAAGCTCTTGCTCCCATTCCTAAAAACAAAAAGAAATACGAAGAATATGAAAACGAATAATTTGTATAGTAATACTAGTAATGGTACCTACTTAGGATTCTCAGGAGGCTCGTACCAATGAGTTTTTCGGAAATATCATTTCATATTTTCCAGTCGCTTTTCGGTGAAGGAAAACATCGTGAGGAAACCGGACTAATCCCAATAAGGCCTAGTTTACCATCTGGGTTGGAAAGTCTGATGGCAGTCGCTTTTGTAAAAACTAGTGCCTACGCCAATTCTTGGGATTAGTTGCCAAGCGGACCCCAGGCTCCCATGAGCCGTGGCAAAACGCGAGGAAGATGATGATACATGAATTTGAGTATGAGTAAGTATGTACACTACATATACATATATGACATGAATACTCAATAAGGGAACTAATAGGAAAAATAGCATCCAACGGATACCTTTTCAAACGGTTTTGATTAAATCTATATTTTTTTGGACGTATTTGTTAAGATTTTAAGATTTGACATGTATTTTTTTGGATGGTGATTGTGTAATTTTTACTTTTAGAAATGTAGCATTTAAGTAATTAGGTACATAGATAGAGTCGCTGTTAAAGAATGTTGCACATGGACAATATTTAATACTTGCTGCTGATATGGCAGAATAATGAGGTTGATCACGAATAGGGAATCCCCGACAACATACTAGCAGTGTTGCCATATACCTTCCTTAAAACGCCCGGTGTTTTTAATTTACTGATGTGTAATATTGTCTTCGGTTACCGCGATAGTTACTCATGAAATAAAACTATGTAAACGGATTATATCGCGTATATTGACTTTCGATAAATATTATTATTTGTATCTCGTATAAACTCACGGGTATATACATCCCGGTCATTTGATAGGCGTGCGTGGGGATACAGATCCAACACGTAGAGGCCCTTTGGAGAAGTTTGCTGTTATGTAATACACCTGCTAGAACCCATTCACGGGTACAAATAGATACCCGTAAATCGGTCCCAACAGGCGTAGGGGATATATATATATATATATTATTATTATTATTTTATTATTAATAAATTCAATATACGCGATATAACATAATCCGTTTACGTTTAGTTTTATTTCATACTGATGTGTCTCGAAAAGTTTATAAAATTGTGCACTGCTCAAGACATCGGAAGCACTGAAGATGAAAGTTACCAGTTCTTCAGGCGTAGCTTCGTCCAAGCCGAACGTCTGTCTGTCAACCTCTTCCCCCGCTTGGACTCTCTTGTGGTATACCAGTTCCTTCCTGGCTATGTCTGCTAGCTTGATGGCGTTTACACCTCGGAGAAGATTCGTTATTTTATTACGCTGGGAAATAGTTAATATTATGTTAAGATTTAAGATGTCATTAAGAGGAAATTTATGGGCCAGATTTTTTAGGACGAAATAAGGGGTCTACCTCGGATGGAGAGATAATAAGCTGGAAACTCTTGTAATATACCTAATACACCTCCACTCCTCCTTCTAATAGTTGCCTTAAAAATCACAAAAGAACTTTATCGAATAATAAAATTAAATAAAACTAATTAACGAGATTTTCTGTTACTTCTAAGAGAACCTATAGAACTTTAAGAGGAATTACCCCCTGCGGACGCTCTAGCTCTAGAATGAGCTGCCTGCCGAGGTTTTCTTGACTCGAGGCTAACTAATAGTACTACCCTCGAAGGACTATATTATGGGGTATTTCATAAAGGAATGTACAGGTTTTTAAAGGGTCAACACCACGCATGTAACAGCTCTGAAGATGCAGGCGCCCATATGCTATGGTGACCGCTTACTATCAAGCGGGACCTATGCTTGTTTGCCACCAAAGTAGTATTAAAAAAATTCTACTTAGATAAATAAAATGGGAAAAAGTTAAATAGCGCTGGTATTACTTTATGGCCCTTGATTATATAGGTATGTTATATGATTCACGTCACGGAATCACATTACATTCATGTCAGATATTTGTTTAATCTTCCTTGATTTAATTAGTTGGTATTCTATTTTATACCAAATTTGGATCAGATCTCACTATATCGCGCGAAAATTCGATAAATAGTACAAAGTACAAATAACTCAAAAGAATTATTGGGACTTTTTTACTATTTTTAAGGGCTTATTAGATCTAACCATTTATAACCTTTTGCCGGACACTTTCAGCAATATAGACCTGTACCAATAACTTCTGAGGTTATAAGAATATTAATGTTGCTTATTTTTTATATATAGTTTCCAGACCATATACTAAACCTAAAAATAATATTTTGTGTCATCCTAGGTATTTGCTTAGGTAGAAATTTAGGTATTTCTTTTTTCAATCAGCATTCTGTAAAAAAAATATTAGAGACGAAATTCTTTGTTTCCCTGTAAAGGCAAAGTGGCTTCCGACGTACACACGCATTTTGTGTCATTTTCATCCACGGCTATAATGGCATTTAATAAATACCTAATATTGATCCTAAAACGCCTAAAAAAATATTAGAGTCGGTAAGTGAAGTGTTGTACTTTACAGAACATTGTTATATGTTATTCAAACAAATCTGTGTCAAATTCATCCACCGCTTTTATTAAAAAAAAATTTTTTTCTAATTAACACCCTGTATCTGCCACAAAAAAAAAACATATTATTAAGTTTACGTCTACAATATTATAATACCACATTGAGACATCATTCATAATTTGGGTCATTTTGATCCACGGTTTTTTTACTATCTGGCAAAATAAAACTCAATTGAGCAAGAAGGGCGTGCGCGGGGAAGGGTACCTACGCGGGTGGGGTGCTTATTATACTTGCCGCAATATCAGCTGGCGACTGAGATCTTAATACTATTCTTTATTCTTTATTCTTTATTGTATTGCAGTCATGTTCATAATACATTAGGTGTTTCAGTTTGAGGATGGTAGGTACATGACACCCTGTCAGGGCACTCAATTTTCTTAAGTCTAGGTAAAATTACATGCATCTCATACAAATAGCAATTAAATCTATATTTATAACTATCTCCTTTACCCTTGTTAAGACCACGTTAAGACCAACCAAGAGATGGCATTATGAGCTGTCTCGCCACTTAGTTTTGCGATACAGTGTATTTATTTCATTTGGAGGCATAATTACATTGTCTTATCAATCTTACCGTAGTAGGTATATAAATATAATTAAAAATAAACTGTAGGCAGCACTCCTCATACTGACCAACATTTGTGACGTTCCTAATCAAAAGGTACCACTTTCTCTGACAGGTTATTTGTATAAAGATATAATCAAATTTCGTCTTTATGGTAAACGACAAAGTGGTACCTACCTTTTGATTGAGAATGTCACATCAGCGACTTAAAAATTACTTTTGTTTCGATTTTTAGTAGACTTTTTAAGTTTATTTTAAGACGCAATTTATTGTGATTTTTGTTATGTTTAAGCGTGGCAAGCAACATTAATTACATTGATGATGATGTTCATTAAATACAATATTTTTTCATACTATACTGAACTGTCACCCTATACGTGAGAATGAACAGCGCCCTCTTGACAATGATCATATATTACTGGTCAGGCTTTAATATGTGTCATAATTTAGTAAAGTCCCCTTTGTGGATTCTAAGTTTCCGAGTTACAGCAGTTTAGTGAAAGCGTTTTTTTTTTAAATATAAATTAAGGGTTGAATAAAGAGGAAAGAAAATTTGATTATTTTTGCGCTACGACGCACGGTTTAGGAGATACAGCCCTATAAAGTTTTTTTTATTGTTTTTTTCTTTTTTTCTTTTTTACATTGTGTTTTTTGTATATTACTTTGGGGTTTCATAAAGGGGAACGAAAATTTAATTATTTTTTCGCTACGACGCATGGTTTAGGAGATCAAGCCCTATAAAAAAAAACTCTTTTTTTTTGCGTTTTTTTTGTATAAATTAATGGTTACATAAAGGGGACCGAAAAGTTGATTATTTTTGCGCTACGACGCACGGTTTAGGAGATACAGCCCTATATAGATTTTTTTCTTTTTCTTTTTTACGTTTTTAAATCTTAATTAAGGGCTTCTTAAGGGGAACGAAAATTTGATTATTTTTCGCTACCATGCACGGTTTAGGAGATACATCCCTAAAGTTTTTTTTGTTGTTTTTTTTTTCTTTTTTTTTGTCATTGCGTTTTTTGTTATTACTTTGGGGTTTCATAATAGGGAACGAAAATTTTATTATTTTTGCGCTACGACGCACGGTTTAGGAGATACAGCCCTAAAATGATTTTTTTCTCTTTTTCTTTTTTGCGTTTTTAAATCTTAATTAGGGGCTTCTTAAAGGGGAACGGATATTGAATATTTTTGCGCTACGATGCACGGTTTAGGAGATACAGCCCTATAAAGTTTTTTTGTTATTATTTTTTTCTTTCTTTTTCTTGTGTTTTTGTATATTATTTTGGGGCTTCATAAAGGGGAACGGAAATTTTATTATTTTTGCGCTAAGACGCATGGTTTAGGAGATACAGCCCTATAAAGATTATTTTTTTAAATTTTGCGTTTTTTTAAATATAAATTATGGGTTGCATAAAGGGGAACGAAAATTTTAATGTTTTTGCGGTACCACGCACGGTTTAGGAGATACAGCTCTATAAGTTTTTTTTCCTGGTTTTGTTTTGTTTTTTTTTTTAAGTATTAATTACGGGTTTCTTAAAGGGGTTTTTTAAATTATTTTTGCGCTACGACGCATGGTTTAAGAGATACAGCCCTATAATGTTTTTTTTTTAATTTTGCGTTTTTTTTTAATATAAATTATGGGTTGCATAAAGGGGAACGAAAATTTTATTATTTTTGCGCTACGACGCATGGTGTAAGAGATACAGCCCTATACAGATTTTTTCTTTTTTTTTCTTTTTTACATTGTGTTTTTTGTATATTACTTTGGGGTTTCATAAAGGGGAACGAAAATTTTATTATTTTTGCGCTACGACGCATGGTTTAGGAGATACACGCTATAGATTTTTTTTTTAAATTTTGCGTTTTTTTAAATATAAATTATGGGTTGCATAAAGGGGAACGAAAATTTTATTGTTTTTGCGGTACCACGCACGGTTTAGGAGATACAGCTCTATAAAGTTTTTTTTCCTGTTTTTTTTTGTTTTTTTTTTAAGTATTAATTACGGGTTTCTTAAAGGGGTTTTTTTAATTATTTTTGCACTACGACGCATGGTTTAAGAGATACAGCCCTATAATGATTTTTTTTAAATTTTGCGGTTTTTTTTTAAATATAAATTATGGGTTGCATAAAGGGGAACGAAAATATTATTATTTTTGCGCCACCACGCACGGTTTAGGAGATATTATATCTATATATATAGCTATAATAGCTCTATAAAGTTTTTTTTCCTGGTTTTTTTTTTAAGTTTTAATTAAGGGTTTCTTAAAGGGGAACGAAAATTTGATTATTTTTGTGCTACGATGCACGGTTTAGGAGATGCAGCCCTATAAAGATTTTTTTGTTGTTTTTTTTTTTCATTGTGTTTTTTGTATATTATTTTGGGGTTCCGTAAAGGGGAACGAACATTTTGTTATTTTTGCGCTACCACGCACGGTTTAGGAGATATAGCTCTATAAAGATTTTTCCTGTTTTTTTTGTTTTGTTTTTAAGTATTAATTAAGGGTTTCTTAAAGGGGAACGAAAAATTGATTATTTTTGCGCTACGATGCACGATTTAGGAGATGCAGCCCTATAAAGATTTTTTTTAGTTTTTTTTTTTCATTGTGTTTTTTGTATATTAGTTTGGGGTTCCACAAAGGGGAACGAAAATTTGATTATTTTTGCGCTACGACGGTTTAGGAGATACAGCCCTATAAAGTTTTTTTTGTTTTTTTTTTATTGTGTTTTTTGTATATTACTTTGGAGTTCCGTAAAGGGGAACGAAAATTTTATTATTTTTGCGCTACGACGCACGGTTTAGGAGATACAGCCCTAAAATGATTTTTTTTCCTCTTTTCCTTTTTTGCGTTTTTCAATCTTAATTAGGGGTTTCTTAAAGGGGTTTTTTTAATTATTTTTGCGCTACGATGCACGGTGTAGGAGATACAGCCCTATAAAGGTTTTTTGTTATTTTTTTTCTTTTTTTTCATTGTGTTTTTAGTATATTACTTTGGGGCTTCATAAAGGGGAACGAAATTTTTATTATTTTTGCGCTACGACGCATGGTTTAGGAGATACAGCCCTATAATGATTTTTTTTAATTTTTGTTGCGTTTTTTTTTTAAATATAAATTATGGGTTGCATAAAGGGGAACAAAACTTTTATTATTTTTGCGCCACCACGCACGGTTTAGGAGATATTATATCTATATATATAGCTATAATAGCTCTATAAAGTTTTTTTCCTGGTTTTTTTTTTAAGTTTTAATTAAGGGTTTCTTAAGGGGAACGAAAATTTGATTATTTTTGTGCTACGATGCACGGTTTAGGAGATGCAGCCCTATAAAGATTTTTTTGTTGTTTTTTTTTTCATTGTGTTTTTTGTATATTACTTTGGGGTTCCGTATAGGGGAACGAAAATTTTGTTATTTTTGCGCTACCACGCACGGTTTAGGAGATATAGCTCTATAAAGATTTTTTCCTGTTTTTTTTTGTTTTTTTTTTTAAGTATTAATTAAGGGTTTCTTAAAGGGGAACGAAAAATTGATTATTTTTGTGCTACGATGCACGGTTTAGGAGATGCAGCCCTATAAAGATTTTTTTGTTGTTTTTTTTTTCATTGAGTTTTTTGTATATTAGTTTGGGGTTCCATAAAGGGGAACGAAAATTTGATTATTTTTGCGCTACGACGGTTTAGGAGATACAGCCCTATAAAGTTTTTTTTTAGTTTTTTTTTTATTGCGTTTTTTTTAAATATAAATTAATGGTTACATAAACGGGACCGAAACGTTTATTTTTGCGCTACGACGCACGGTTTAGGAGATACAGCCCTATAAAGATTTTGTTTCTTTTTTTCATTGTATTTTTCATGTATTACTTTTGGGTTACATAAAGGGGAACGAAAATTTTATTATTTTTGCGCTACGACGCATGGTTTAGGAGATACAGTCCTATATATTTTTTTACAATGCATGTGCTCGAAAAGTGCGTTTCCTACGGAGCCATATCGTGCGGAAAGTACTGCTTTTCCGCACTAGTGCTTTTTGTTTTCAATGTTTTTTTACAGTACATATGGTGCTACTTTCTCGCACTAGTGCGGAAAAGAGCACTTACCGTGCATATGTCGAAAGTTTAAAGGGCCATATGTACTGTAAAACGTACGATACACGTGCGAATAGGTAATTCGCAACTCGTGTCGATTTAAAACACTCCTTTTAATAATTAAACTTATTTGCCATGATATGTTTTTTTATTTACTCGCACAATGCATAGTAAAACATTGTATGATACACGTGCGTAAAGATGATTTCCGCACTTGTTGCATAAATAGCAATTTTTTTTATCAAAGAATGGAAGAAAGTCACGGTATTAATAACCAAATTTTACTTTAGTGGTACCTTTTCCCTATCACTGTCACAAATGTATGTGGCGTTCACGTAAACGCGATATTTTTAAGATTTCCCTGCGCAATGTTGCCAGCTCGCTCGCAAATCAAACATGTACTTACAGTTCTTTTGCATAATGGTGACATTGTACAATATCTATGAGTTTTAAATAGGTAAAAGATAATTCGACGCATTCTTTGCTTGCTTGTTGCTTGTTGTTGTGTTGTTTGCGTAACTTCTTTGAATAAGTTGCGTTAATTTGGCGCACAGGCGAAGTAAACTTGCGTTGCGTACGGCAAGGTCACGCCGCGGCCCCACCCTGCACGGCCTCCGTTGCCCATTCAGACCGCCCGCTAGCTTCGTTTGAACGCAAATAATATTTTTGTAATATTTGTTTATGCAGTGGATGCAAGTGACACAAATTCATACATCTTATTTATCCCGCATTTCAAATGAATAAGATGTAAACTCTAATATCTTTAATATTCTTTTGTAACGGTGAAGCTATGCCTTAATAAGACACAAAATCATTTAATGGACCTATTTAAACGATTAAATTCGACCTAAGTAATTTTTTTTAACTCTAATTTTTTTTTGTGTCATTTAGAATATTATGACATAGTATCAGATTGCAGTGGACGTAATTGACACAAACTATGTTTTCACACTAAAAACACTATCCTAAATGCAACACAGTTACATGTTTTCTCTCGAATATTTTTTTCTCCAAAATAATTCAAAATAAAAAATAATTACCACAAAATAACAAATTACTAGACAAGCAAATTATATATATGACACAAAACAAAATGTAAGATTTACATCTTAACAAAGTATTCATAAGCGAAAACAGAATTGACTTTAATATTTTTATAACCTAGGGGTCAAAATATAGCCAGCGGTACAGGTCTAATATTGCTACTAAGAGGGACAGGAAAACAATACATACCTACCTTTCTCAGTCTCGTTCAGCAGAAAGTGTCCTGAAAAGGATAGATAGGTAACGCCGTTAACTTACATGTATGAAAATATATATTGGTTCACTTTTTTCTCTAAATCGTTTGAAAGTCTCGATTTCATCAGCTAGAACCTGAAATATACAGAACAAAATACAAATTGATGTTTTACCGGGTCTGGTTACTGCCAATTAGAAAATGTTGGCAACCTATCATTTTTCACAACAAAAAATCCGTAAAACGGGGAGGCTTTCAAATGCAGGGGCGACTGAAATTTTAGTTTTTAGGCCACAATATATTTTTATGCGAGATTTTTTACAGTAGGTAGGTGATAAACATCAATATATATACTTTCTCTTTTCTTTTTTTTTCTTTTTTATAGGTACTTTCCTTTTTTGCGTTCCTTGGATTACAACAGTAAACATTCATTTTATTTTATTTGAAAAAATCGGCGTAAGTGGTGCCCCAGTGGCTCAGCTGTGTTCTTAAAGGCAGTGTATTACAAATATTACAATACTTACTTTGAGAAGTATCATTTTACCATCGCTCCAGTCCAGTTTGATTCTAGTGAACAAATGGTCCAGCGCCGTACACGATGCGCTGAATTCATTGTAGATTTCTGCACCTAGTTAAATCACTGTGTTTAATTATTTGATAAAAGTAAATATTTATGAATATATTATATGTCACATTAAGTAGGGATTCTGTCAGGTACTGTATATTAATGGGGGCAACATATTTATCTAACTATTTCCAATGGAAATAATGGTAATGGTGGTTAAATATTATCGGTCTTGAAAGGTGACAATGAAAGTTAAAATGGACCACGTTTAGTAATATCAAACATAATGTTACCCAAAACTTAGTTCTAATATTTTATCTTTACCGACATATAGCAATTCTATTTTCATATTGATTATTACATACATACCTAACAAGTTTCTTGCTTTAACTTAAATGAACTTTTTTTTGTGTTTTTTAATTGTTCTGTACCTATTCCTTTTTTAGCACTATTTTACGGGTGTCAAGCGGCTGTAACCGACTGATTAAGGAGTGATATTTAAATCGGAGGCCGTGGGTTAAAAATTTTCAAATATTGGTTCATATCAATGGAAACTTGTGTTCCGTGCAGAAGTTTCGATTACGCAAAGAAATTCAGATATGTATGTGTACACAACCCACTGTATTAGGTCAACGAGGGTTTGGAGACTTTTAGTTAGTCCTTCTAGTACGAGCGAAACAGCCTTTGCTTTGCATGCCTGTGGAAGCCTGCGTGCAGCAGTGGGACGTAAAATAATAAAAGCTAGTGACCGTCCAAGACACACGTCACGATAAACCCGGGACATTAATGCACACATTTTATGTAATCGCTTTTAAATTACTGCAGACCCACTATATGTAAATATTTGCGTTTAGCGTCTACGGAAAATTAAAAGCATACAATATTATACAATTAAATTCCCTGCTTTCGCATGTAGGCAAAACGTGCAGTGGGCGTCGAAGTTCACTGTCTAAGATAAAGTATAAAAGCTATCATTCATCAGGCGATAAAGTACTTACAGCAACAAGTACTTACAAATAAGGCTATCCCTATGTTTTTTCAGGATGTAATGAAACTCCCTTTCACAATTAATATTTATGAACAATTCTATTTTCTTTTTATGGGCCATGGTTAAGTTCACTTACTTTGGCAGTAAAATGATAAATCACATTGGTCACGACTTGAGATTTTGTAATGCGCGCGGCCCTGAAATTGTCCGCTATTACATACTGCGTATTTGCAGGGGAAATTACCTTTCTTATTGATTAAATTCAGTTACATGAGTCATGCAACTGATAACTTAATCAATGCAGTGCATCAGAATAAAAGCGCTGCAAGTTATCGATTGCAATTATGGAACCGATTGCCACAAACGTGTTTCCGGACCTTGGGACTACCGGTAGAAATCCTAAGGAAGACGAAATAACGGAATTGTGCATGGTAGCGGTTAAGCGGCAAGAAGATGCCTTCTTGATACTCCACGCAAGGTAGATAAGGAGATGAGTTTCATCGCGCGCTCCGATGGTAACGGTGGCTTTACCAACGAAGACCTGGAACACGAAACCTACTTCGACAGGACTGGTTTTGATATAATCGACAATTTCCTCAAAAAAATTAAGAAACCTGTGTACCTAGTCGCGCAATACCGAAGGATTTTCGACTACCCTCTATTAAAGAGATATTTAACCTCGCTTAATGTGAGATTTTCTAATGATGACCTTTGGGGCGCTGACACTCATCTGGCTTTCTATGACATTTTACAACCCGAACCAGCCGCTAGGGCGGTTGAGCCTGGACCGTCAGCAGACGATGCAGGATCTACAGCGAATGACGCAGGATCGTCAGCGGACGACGCAGGACCGTCAGCGGACGATGGCAGCTTATCTGCTGAAAATACATTAGACATGAGATCATTGAACGAAACCACTCCACGCAAAAGGCGACGCATCGAACAACCAAATACAAATCGAATCCGTGCTAGACCGGAAATTTCCGTGGGGTGAAAACAAGCCTACCGAACTGTATGGACTGGGGGATGTGTACCGGCGGTTGTTCAATAGGGAGCCCACCGACGCACATAAAGCAGAGGTGGACTGCATCCTGATGCTGGAGATTGCGGTGGAACTTGGTCAAAGGTTCGTGGACTGGATCGACAATGAAATCAATATTCTTCGCTTCCCTGATGACGTAAACTGATCTAGCTTATGACTACCTACTTATATTTCCTACTTGCCTCTGTAGGTATAAATAAATAAAATAAAATAATAAAAAACCTTTATTCATGAACCCTTGTTCCTGTGTTTGATGCTATACACAAGTTGGAGATTGTATTAACTTTGGAGAGTGTATTGTATTATATAATACGTATAGGTACCTACATAGTTCGAGATTGTATTGTATTCATTACTGTGGATTTAATACATTACTCCTTATTCCATTTTTTTTTATACCACGTCTGTGGCAATCAAGCATACGGCCCGCCTGATGGTAAGCAGTTACCGTAGCCTATGGACGCCTGCAACACCGGAGATATTACACGCGCGTTGCCGACCCTAACACTCCTCTCCCTCGTTGAGCTCTGGCAACCTTACTTACCGGCAGAAACACAACACTATGAGTAGGGTCTAGTGGTATCTATTTAATTTGTTAAGAAGCAATTTATGATCAACAGCATCAAAGGCCTTAGTCATGTCTGTAAACACCAATTTGCTTGACCAATTTTATTTAAAGCCTGACCAGGAATATACAATAAATCATTCACGGTACACTCCGTGAAGCTATGGAACGCGTTGCCATCTCCGCTGAGGCAGTGTCAGTCTGTGGCGTCACTAAAGGCAAAATTAAAGAGGTTATGGTTATCAAATTAATGCCAATTTGAAGAAACGTAGCTAGGATTGTGCGGTTATATATTTGTATGTATTCAGTTATGTGTTTGTCAGTATGTATGTATTAATATTTTTTGTTTTTTTATATGTAGTTATTTTGTATATCTATATATGCCTTTGCACCTAATGGATGGTATTGTATTTAGTTATGTTTCTAGGGTTAGCTATTTCTTTAAAGTCTTGCCTTCATGTACATATTATCTTAGTTTGACTACAATTTCGTATGTATCTCTCTCAGTTACTTAAAGGTTAGCTGAAAGAGATCACTTAAGGGGATAAGTTCGCCTTTGTACACATTTACTGTATTCACTCTGTGTTATAAACTTGTTTTGTGCAAAAAAGTGTTTACTACTACTACTACTACTACTACTACTAATATAAATACCTATATGATCATTGTCAAGAGGGCGCTATTAATTATTCTCATTTATTTTATATGGCAACAGTAACAATATAGTCTGAACAATGTGGATTCGCAACTCGTTTTTTTTTTGACACATACTTTTATTCACCGTAATCCATGAAGTTATACCCTAAACAGGAGCGAGCTTTCACTTTTTTTGCCATACTAAATTGAACCTTATCACCGAGCCAGAAAGGTGTTTGTACCAGACTAGAGAAAACGGTCCACATGAGATAGCAAAAGTGGGTCTCGGTGTCCCACTCGCAACATGTTAAAAAAATACCATTTTGGTAGTATTTATATCAATAACTACTAAAATTAAATACCTTCTTATATTATTTAAGTGCTATATTCAGAGTGCGGTTCTGATATCTTTTACGTAATTTGTAAATAGTTATAATGTCAATATTATTAACTGATTTAACCAAGCATGTGCACAACAAAAAATACATTAATTTTAATATGGTAGACATTGTAGTAACTTTGAATATTAATTGGTATCCCCAACTTGATAAAGAAATTTTCAAAATACATGAATGGCGGCGCTCAAGATTTATTTGCGAAATAAAGTATAAAATGGGTAAAAGATATTGTGTGAAAGGTTGCAGAAGTGAAAGTTTTGTTGATTGTGGTATATCTTTTCACAGGTAAGCCTCAACTATTAAAGTTTACGATAAAAATACAAGAAAACATTGTCAAACTCATTAGGGTGACTATGATGTCGGCACGATGTGAATCGGCCTTACAGAGTTCTTATTACCTACGTACTTACTTAATGTAAAAATAAGTTTACCTAAATAAGTATATCTTTATTTCGGCATGTTTAATTATTTGGTTGATATATAGATAGATAGATAGATAAATGATTTATTTGTGCACGTAATGAGAGCTATATAATTGCCAAAATTTAAATCCAAAATCCTTAAATATTACAGACACATTTATACATAATATTCTATATAGGTTGAACACACATTTCCGTCAGTACACAAAGGCGGCAAATAAAAAAAAAATGGTGCAATTAACTACGATGACGCTTAAAGAATAGCTGAAGTGTGCAAAAGAGAAGCCATTACATATATGAACATACCATGAGTGCGAAAGAGGCAGACTACAAGTGAAAAAAACGTGACCATTTTTAGGGTTCCGTACCCAAAGGGTAAAAACGGGACCCTATCACTAAGACTCCGCTGTCCGTCTGTCAGTCTGTCTGTCATCAGTAACAGCTTTTATAACGACTAAATTAACAGCATGCATTGCATTGCTTTGCATTTTACAGAGGAGAAAAAAACTATATCCATTCTCTCTGACTTCCTATGCATGAATGAAAAAAGATCTTGGCCAAACTGTACATTCCAACTTATCCTAATATCCCACATACATATGACTTATGGTCAACCTAATTAGAAAGAGATGCAACCGCCCACTTTGACTTCTCATGTGGACACACTTTTTGGCCCGTGTACTCCATCCGGTTTATTAAAATCTAAATCCGTGCCGTAATCAAAATCAGAATCCAAATATTCAGTGTTCACATTTTTTATTGTCGTTTCTCGTTTCGGTTACCGTATAAAAATCATGCGAGAATTACGCACCACCGCATCACACATAGGTCAAAATTACATTATATAGGTTCTGGTACATAGTCAATAAACAAGGTTTATCGTCTCCAAAGCCCACAGTAAATATTTTTCAATCTAAACTCATTTTTGTTACTGTATTTCCTTGCTTGTATAACATAACCCTACAATAACCAAGTCGTAATAACCAGAATTTTAAATACATTTATTTACATACAAGATATATACAGTGGTACTACGTAAACGACATTAATAACTAGCTTAAATCTAAAATAGGCCCTTGAGGCATTGTACCAAGGATGCTGGCGGCATTTCCCCGCTGTATCGCAATGCTGATACGTTGTGCGAGAAAGCCGCCAGCTCTTCGGTCACCAGTTACGTCAACCAGACGCTTCGCGATTTCTGCAAACAACTTATGCGCGCTGGGACCCCATGGACCTAGAGTTTCAACTCCAAATGGAACGAAATGATACTCTCTACCGAGGCTCTTATATTTATTACGTTTTAAATATAAAATTTACATTTACGTTTTAAACCAGAATATATATAATGACATTTTGATTTGTTTACCCGTGAACTCTGATGTTAATTTGGAAATGTTTCGTAGCGAAATAGTTTCATTTCCCGAACGGTTCTTTTCCAGCAGTTTACTATTTACATTATTTACAATGTTTCGCTCTATAGTTTGGGACATTTTTTGTCATTTATTATTTAATATTCAACACTAAGGTATTATTCAAGTAAACCGCCACAAGACACTGACAACAGTGACAACCTATGATTAAAATTATTGCCAGTGTAAGAAATTAGTTCCAATAAAATTCCGCGACATGGCGCATGATCATATATTTCTGGTCAGTGCTTGATAGTTGTGTTAATTAGGTCATTGTGCGACGCACCCATAAGTAAGAGCGAGAAAGCGATATCTCTTTCTTACCGTGACCTTGGTGCGGTGCGGTAGTCTGTTATGGATATTACTTTTTGTATCGATACCAGAACAATCGATTATTGAATGGATTTTTTTTATAACACCGGCAACATTGTGACGGACGGCCATATTGAATTTTTTTAGTGTTTCGGAAATTACTGTTTGCAATGGAGTCATATTTTTGCTTATCAAATTCTGATTCTATTTTCTTTGGGAATTCGCCAAAATTATGTCATTTCTTCATCGTTTCTCAATCCGGTCGTTGTCATAGTAGAAAAGCGTCGAACGTTTGACAAAATCCGCTAGTGAATATCGTTATTAAATTCAGTGTCGACCCTGGAGACATCTTGTGATAAAAAGCATTGCGGCGAGTCATTTCGCTGTCTCTGAATAAGTCTTCACGTGAAACGAGTAACAAAATTAGATTGGTGCTATTTAGTGTCCGCAATCATGGAGGAGTCGTGGGGTAAGGATCCGAGAATGCGTTGATTTATTGATTTTCGTTGTAGTAGTGATATGGTGTCATTGTGTGGTTAATAAAATTGCAGATGCGGAAAATTTCGAGCCCAAATTGCCGACCACGTTGACATCTTCGAATAAATGGGAGGGCGAGGACGAGGAAGAGACCGTCAAGGTAACGGTTGACACTGCCAAATTGTTTAGTGACGCAAAACTTGTGTTTCTGATGAGTTTTCGACAGAATTTTATGTATAACCTCAATATGGTTGCTTACGTCTGGGGGTTTCCAGGAGAGCTGGGAGGACGAGGAGGAGGAAAAAAAGGACGAAGAGAAGCTGCCGCCGCCCCCACCTAAGCCCAAGAAGAAAATTGCGGACAAAATAGCTGAGAAAGAGGTGAGTGGCCTTATATCTGTCATAATGTACATTCATGGCCCATATGGTCATAAAATGTGTTGTAAATAGGCAAGACTCATTTAGTACTGTAAATGAATCTTGCCTATATTGCACAGTAACAGTTTCTTGCTTACTATGAGGAAGTTTTGCAAACAAAGTTAGAATCATGATGTTATACTGAAGTAACAATAAACTGATCAAGCTTATGAGATTTTGGTGTCTCGTATTTTAAACATAAAAATATATACCAAGCCTAATCTAGTTGCCTTGTTTCTAGACCACCAATAGGTCAACAGATTGACTTTCTATTAAATAGTAACCAGTTTTATTATCCTGGCCTAGTATTACTGTCTACTTTTTCAAGCAGTTGAATAATTACTATCTCTTGCTTGGTACTATTTCATATTAAGACATTTATATACATATCTAGATTAAATACTGTGGAACTTAGCAACAAAGATGCTAGTGTACTAGTTGCCAAGGCTAAAGTAGCCTTCTGCCAAAATTTGCCAGTGAAATTTTAATTTATAGTGTAGGAAATAGAGTTAATTTTGGTTAGGGTCAAAAATTAAACAAAACAAATGCATCAAACTTAATTAGTACTCTAGCAGCCCACCATGCAGGGAAAATTGGCAGTCAAATTTGAATCAAAGGTATTAGAAAATAGAATTGAATTTATTTTGTTTTAAAATCGAATGAAACAAAAACAAAAGTAACGGTCCGATTTTACGATTTTATGATGATTGGAGGTAATTTGTACTATTATTAGGACTGAACGGTTGGCCTAAAGCAAAGGGGGTGCAAAAAAAAGACTTAGAATTTTTTTAGTAGGTACAAGAACATGTCTGTTCTGGCGCTCTGTTTGATCGCGATCATCGCGGTCAACCTAACACACTCCTCCTCGCTTCGCTCGTCGTCGCACCTATCTTGTCTCTATTACTTAAATTTACTGTTCCAAATGATTGATGTTAATTTGTCAAGTAGTGGTTTCAACCTGCGGGTCAAATATCTCGGCCATTTTATTTTAGAGAAAAGTTTTTCCTACAAAACATGCTTATTTTAGCGTATTCTCTATGATAACATAATAAAAAATTGGTGTCATAATAACATCACTCCGATAAAAATAATTCTAAGTGTCTGCACCTCCTTTGCTTTAGTCCAACCCTTTGAACCCCAAGAGCAGTGTTGGTCTAAACGTTAAAGCAATTAACAATTGACCAGTACAAATTGAAACGTAAACTGTAACTGTCCGTTACGGTTTACGGTTGCAATTAACGTTCACCCAACATTGCCCAAGAGGCTATAGGTAGGACCATGAGACTTACGAGGTTATTCTAGGTTATAAATGTGTAGGTGAAATTTCATCCAAATTTGTTTACCCTATTTTGAGTGATTGAGCAACAATCATCCAAATATCAAAACAGTTTGTATCTCTCACATTTATAATATCAGTAGTATTGAATTGTGCGCTCATCAAGACTGGATAAAAAGTGCACTTTAACCCAATTAAAGTATTTAATTTAATGATAAACTTGTTAATGACAATACATGATGATTTATTTCAGTGTTCAATGTTATCATGCACATTAAGTAATATTATTTTGTAATGACAACATAAAGATCTATTATCCATTATTACTTCAATGGCTTTCATAATCTTTGAATAGTTAGGTCATCATTGTTATGTACGACTATAATTAAGTAGTAAATGAAGATGCATTTTCTTTTGAAATTTGGCATGTTGAAGAAAAACAATAATTTACCCAATAATTTCTATAATGTAGTTTTTTAATTCTCCCTCTGCTCTGGCAGCATGGGATTTGGTTTTTTCTGTCTCATCAAATAATATAACTATAAACATAAAAGGAAAATGTCCTGCTTACCTAAATGCCTCTAGTTAATTTGCTTTGATTCCTACCTACCTAATCTGCTACTTACATTATTTTCAATTTAATACCTGGTTAAAATTATAAGTAATTGAATTAATAAATATTATAGGACAATTTTATCGACCTAGTCCTACAATAAGCTCAATAAGGCTAGGTTGTTCTGTATTTATATACCTACCTATTACCAGGGGTCAAAACTCCTCGCTTCGGGCATATTCGGCTCCATACCTTTGCGTGCACGACCACAGATAAGATAATGACTTGAATTTTGACAACCCTAAATAGCCGTAAGGGATAGTGCCATACAGACCCTGTACCGCTGTCAAACTTCGGTTTTGTAGGAAGTTTCCTTTCTGTATGGTAGTACTATTTTTATTCTGTGCTATTACAGAACTTCTGAAGCCCACAAGCATCTTATGTCTGTACATCAGACATTGTAACCTGTAGATTTGTACAGGATGGCCTCCCAATACATATTTATTTTGGAACTAGATAGAGCAGCGTCAGCGGCGCATGCTCAGCTGTTGTCAAACTCGTGATCCTCTATAGTATTTTTGACATTACAATCCATATATCTTTGCTTTGTGTGAGGGAAGTCTCAACAAACCAAGCTGTTACCAATGCCTGAAGGCAAAACCGTTTTAGGGTTCCTTATCCAAAGGGTAAAAACGGGACCCTATTACTAAGACTCCTCTGTCCGTCTGTCACCAGGCTGTATCTCATGAACCGTGATAGCTAGACAGTTGAAATTTTCACAGTTGATGTATTTCTGTTGCCGCTATTACCGAAAATATTAAAAATATAATAAAATAAATATTTAAGTGGGGCTGCCTGCGTTAATGGTACGGAAACCTCCGTCCGCGAGTCCGACTCGCACTTGGCCGGTTTTTGTTGTCAGTTTTTAATGCTCCTGACGTTTGAATTGAATATTTTCCAGCGTCTGGAACGCGAGAAGGCCGAGCGCCTGGCCGCCGAGAAGGTGGAGGCGGAGATGACAGCCGAACAGAAGCTTGCGGAGAAGCTCAAGAGACAGAAGCTGCAAGAGGAATCCGATCTCCGTCTGGCAATGGAGACCTTTGGTAAGCCTTTTTACTCATTCCTAAACCTTGTTTTCAAAGGTTAACTGGAAGGGATCCCTCACAGGGATAAGTTCGCCTTTGTACTTCTGACTATTATGTATGTTATTTTTAGGGTTCCGTGCCCAAAGGGTAAAAACGGGACCCTATTACTAAGACTGCTGTCTGTATGTCCGTCTGTCTGTCTGTCACCAGGCTGTATCTCATTAACCGTGATAGCTAGACAGTTGAAATTTTCACAGATGATGTATTTCTGTTGCCTCTATAACAACAAATGCTAAAAAGTACGGAACCCTCGGTGCGCGAGTCCGACTCGCACTTAGCCTGTTTTTTATATGTCATTTTGTACAATAAAGAGTTTACTACTTGTTTTATAGAATAACAGTTACAGTCTTTCAATATGTTGAACTAACCTGACATTTTAGTACAAAGCTGGAACAAAAACAGCATGACTTAGTCTATTTACTGACCAATCAAACTGACATTCTAGTATTCTGGAACATGAAAACAAAGCTTATTTTGGGTAATAAGTACTTGATTGTGATAGAAAGGAATAAGGAATAGTGATAGAAATGTCGTGCCTGCTATATGGAATACTGTTTCTCCAAAGGAGAAGTTTGAAAGAAGTCTCTATTAACATAAAGATAAGTTAAGATTGTCAATAGATGAATATTCATTGTTACTTAAACATTGTTATCATACTTATTTTTCACAGGAATCACAGAAGCCGGTGTCGGAAAGATAGACGGCTTCAATCCGACCACAAAGGAGGAGTTCACAGAGTTTGCAGAGCTGCTCGTCAAGAAGATCGCCCTGTATAAGGCCAGGGAGGAGTTCCCGGAGTTCGCTGATGAGCTTGTTAAGAATATTGTTGTTCAAAGTGAGTTACCTACTTACTAAGGATTTGACGAATCAAGGATTTTACGAATGTCTAACTTGAAGAATTAAGGATTTAACGAATGGCTGCGTAATCCCGTTTTGTACCCTTTGGGTACGGAACCCTAAAAATGAACATGTCTCCAAACATTAAGCTAATTATATAGATAAGATAGATGTGCCGTGTGCTTACGCGGCGCGGTAGCTACGGTGAACGCTACTCGTGCACTGTTAAGGCTCCGTCACACATGCGCGTTTTGCGGGCGGGGCGTGAGCGGGGCGCGACGAGGGCGCGGCGGAAGCGCTCTCATCGCGCCCCGTTCGCGCCCCGCACGCAAAACGCGCATGTGTGACGGGGCATTTACTGCTTGAAAATGGAGACCTAGGCTCCCCGAAACATTTCGCACGAGTGAATAAGGCGGTTATTACACTGGATGAAATTCGCACGTCGCTCCGATTTGCGAATCGCATCCAGTGTGTTAACCGCCTAAAAATACGTGAATTAAACCGTAAAATCAGCTTAATGTTGTATGAAGCCCGTCACAGACGGAGCGATAATATACGGGTGGCTAAAAAATAAGTGCATTCCCGTTGCCAGGGAGGTTTTGGGATTATACTGAGCAACTTTTGCTATGGGACCAACGAAATCGCGAAAAAAAATGGCTGTTTCATACATTTTGGCTGGTCCATTTTCTATGAAAGGGTAATTTTTTTTTCGCGATTTCGTGATTGATCCCATTGTAAAAGTTGCTCAGTATATTCCTAAAACCTCCCTGGCAACGGGAATGCACTTATTTTTTAGCCACCGTGTATATTAACATACCTTAAGATACCGTAATATATCTTATAGTTATCACCACACACGACAACGTTACCAATAGTAATTTACGATACAAGTGCGAAATGCGTAAGATACCTTGCTATAAGAATGCTTTATTGAAGTACATTTGTAGATGGTAATCATGATACACTTTGTTTCAACAATCACCCGTTTCTCGGGTATGCAATACTTAAGTAACTAAACTTAAATAACATGCGAAGATAATTACATTACAATTAATATTCAAAATATTCCTTCAGACTATAAAATGTTTTCAAGTCAAGTGCCTTGATATCAGCTGGAAGCAGCTATAAGATATCTTATGGTACATTATCGCTCCGTCTGTGACGGGCTTGACTCACGACAGTTTGAATTGGATGTCTTCTATCTTTCTCTCTTTTTGTATTTCCAGTGTCATCCCTGGACATAAAGAGGATAAAGCTGACCGTGGACAACCTGTACATCGAGAAACAGAAGGCGGAGAAGAATGATAAGGGCAAAAAACCCAACAAGGGCAAGGGCAAAGCGAAATTAAAAGTGGAAGGAGACAATGTAAGTAACCTCTGCCATTTATTCTGGTTGCATGTTTGGGGTGAGACCCTCGGGCCTTGGGGACCCGGAGCACATTGTATATTGGAGCTAGCGAAGCGTCTCACTGATGCTACAGGTGACCAGAGGGCTGGTTACTTCCTTGCCCAGCGAATTAGTATCGCAATTCAGCGTGGCAATGCTACCAGCCTTCTGGGCACCTTACCATCCGGCGCCGAGCTAGCTCCCATTTTATGTAGATATTTTTAGTTAATTTAATTATTTATATTTTTATGATTGTTTGAAAATAAAATAGTAATATATGAACAAAACACATACTATTTTTGATTCATTGCGGCTATTGATCGATGCAATTGAATTAGTTGATTGTGTGAAATGATGATACCCCACGACGGTCTTCTGACGAATACGTGATGAAGATCGAGCTTTTAACCCATTTTCTGATCACACACTTAAGGTTTATCTTTATACAAAATGATAATAAACTCACTACAGGATGATATATCGCCGCTATACTTACCCAACCTCGTATCTGCAACACTCATTTGATGACAAAAACACCCGTATTCCGAATGAAAGCAAAGCGACATTTCCATCAAATGATTGTTGCAGATGTGAGGCTGAGTAAGTATAGCGACGATATCGTCATTGCTTTGAAAAATCTTATACCCTCTATAGTTCGTTTTTTTTAGCATTAGAAAAAAGGTGAACAATCTAGACGTTTTTTTTATTGAAAAATATTAAAAAACGCTTTTAAAAAATTAGTTTATATTACTTATGAATGCAAAAGAATGTAAAAGATCGTATATGATTTATAATTGTAAAGTATTTGCCGTGACTTATTTTTCAAAAGTGATTTTTAATAAAAAAAAGATCAAGATTACTTACCTTCTTTCTAATGCTAAAAAACGAACTATAGGACACTTCGTCAGATTTATTATGTATTTACATCTATCATATTAACTTTAACATCATTGCCATCTGCCCTTTATGATTAAGGGTCGGTTGCACCAAACCGTCTGTCACCGTTAAAGCGTTCGCTAAATTTTATTGCATGCCACTTTTCATAGTTTTATGCTGAGTAATGTTAATCAGTCTGTCAAGTGTGGTTGGTGAAACTGGCCCTAAGTTGAAATACATGTGAAACCAAGGGTGCGAAACTCTTACTTTCGGGTATTCTCGGCTCCATTCGGCTCAGCATTGCTCCGAGCAATTATTCCGGTTGACACAATTTGACGTCCCTTTGCGTGTACGACCACAGATAAGATAATTACTTGAATTTTGACAACCCTAAATAGCCGAAAGGGATAGTACCATACATAAGAAAGGGACATCTAGATTCGTCCCTGTACCACTGTCAAACTTCGGTTTTGTAGGAAGTTTCCTTTCTGTACGGTACTATTATTACTTATTCTGTGGTGAAACTAATTGTCGCTTTCCTTATTCCAGGCTCACCTCAATCAATACGACGCCTACGGCAACTACGATGACGATTACGACGATTTCATGTAAACGTACACTTACTATACTTAGCCTGATACCTGGCCCGTCCACATTGCTTGCTCGAGCACACGCGTGTGTCATGTCCTTTAAGGCTCGTTTAGACGGCGCGAGAACTCGCATGCGAGTCATTACTAGACCTAGAATTTATTGCTAGAAACAACAAACCTATTATCGATAAGCAAAGCAAGTCATAAATATATTTAAAAAAAATATTTTATATTCATTACGTTGCGGTATTTGATCTATCGGCTGAATGGGGTTGGCAACTGTCAAAGGTTTGCATAGAGGCTGTTTGCATAGTATTTTGATCTATGAGATTTAGCTTGAAGGGCTATAAAAAAAATAAAAACAAGAATTTGACACAATTCTAGGGATTGACAGGAAAACATGCTGACGCAATCTCTAAAATACTTCGCCCGGGCAACCCCATTGGCTGTTTTTCCATTAGCCGACACCGGCGCCGGCGCCGTGCGGTGCCGGGGAAGCAAAAATGAATGAAAATGTATGGCTCGCTTTTTCACTTACCGGCGCCGGTATGTAACCTTAACAGTCCGCAATGTAACTGAACTTGTATGCTTGTCTACAGTCCGCAGCAGAAGCTAAGCGGCCCGCAAAATGATCTAAACACAAGTTTATTGCCAGATAGTGTGGGCAGAACATTTTGGCCATTATTTTTTTTTGCTGACTACCGGCCGGGACGAACCATCGCGTCGAAAGGAATTTGAAGCTTCTATACAGTAATTAAATTCTATATTTGAATGGCAGCCACTCGCAGGACGGGTGTGTTAATTATTTTTAATATATGGAATATAAGTCAAATTGTTTTGCCTTTAGAGTCGAACCAATGTCAAATTACTATGGAAATATGACAGTTATAATGTTACAAAGTTAGCTTAGGATGCTTCCATCTGTCCAATATCTTGGTGCAATGTGTATTTGCGTCTCACATTCTGCTTAATGAGCAAGGGAGACGCAATGCACATTGGACATGAATGGCCCTTAAGCGGCTAACACATTACCGCACCGCACCAAGGTCATTGTGCGACGCACCCATAAGTAAAAGCGAAGCATAAGCGAAAAGGAGATATTTGCTTTCTCGCTCCTACTTATGGGTGCGTCGCACAGTGACCTTGGTGCGGTGCGGTGATGTGTTAGCCGCTTTAGATGAACTAATAAAGCGCCACAACTGCTCTGCGTAGTTCGTATGCGGCTAAAACTCGCCTGTGCTCGGCAAGTAATCTGAATGACACAAAACCCAACCTTACGGCTTTGACGTAGGGGCGACTTTCGTTTGTGTTGTATTTTTGTTCCACTTCGAAGTGATATTTTTACGTCATTATTTATTATATTGTCATAAAAATGTGCTCTTGTATATAAAGGGGCCCACTGACTATCAGTCCGCCGGACAAGGGCCTGACACTCTTTGATAGAGAAAGATAGTCTTATTGCGATTCCTATAAGAGGAAAGACAAAATAGTGTCATGCTTTGTCCTTATCACCGACCGGCTGGCATCATAGGTAGGAGGCAAGGCGAAATACCGAAATTTATAAGAGTGAAAGAGAAAAAATCCTATGCTGCCCTAATTTTATATGAATATTCTTTCTCTTACCCCCGGTCGCTCGGTGGCGTATCTATAACTACTTGTATATACTATGTCTATGCCGCCGGACGATATCGGCCTGTCAGTTAGAACAAAAGTTTGACAGTTCCGAAAAACTGACAGGCTGATATCGTCCGGCGGACTGATAGTCAGTGCGGCTTAAGTCGTTATTTTGACTCACAATAAATTGTAGTATTAATTATTTTTATGGCAGTCAGGTATCAATATTGGCAAGCCATATAGCCTAACCATTATTTTACATAATGTAATATAATATACAGTCGTTTCATTCAACGGGTTATGGTCCGATGTTATGTTATATAGATATTAAATTTTTTATTGTGATATCATTTGGTTTCATTTCTTGAATAATTTTCCTCAAGTTTGAATTCACCAAAATTAACAATTTTTAGGCAGAATATGAATTATCTAAAAGCCCTTGTGTTTGTATAGTCTGGGAAACACAATGTGCTAAAATAAAAATCTAAATAAATAAATTTGTGTGGAAATAAAAATCTTAGGACACCTTTTTTACTAACATAAGTTAGTAAATAAGAACAAAGAAAACTATACTCATCCCTTTCTTTGGTGCTAGTACTAGCATAAGACAAAGACAATATTATGATTCTCTCTGTTTGAAATGAAATAGTTCCTGGCCTAACTAAAATTAGAACGTAGTGAGTTATATGCTTTGACTAAAATCATAAGGTAAAAAAGTGTCCCAAGATTTATATTTCCTTTCCAATACAATTTATCAAAGACGGTGACGGTAACGGAATGGAAGGAACGTAAAATGCTGGATTTTTTTGGGACAGTTTTTTTCTCTCGTGAAGCAAAGTTTTTACCTATTTATTTTATTTATTAGCGGCCGAGGTGCTCAAAAATATCTGAACACGCACTCTTAACGCCTCGACAATAGAGGCGTGTTCAGATATTTGTGAGCACCTTGGCCGCTCCGATATATCTGATGGCGACTGTACCTAGGTATACCAATCTATGTTTTAAGAATAGATTGCAGTAGGTATTTTAAGGTTGTGCCACAATGAAGGGATTTTTTTTAAATAGATGATTGATATAATGCCAGTTGCTATGATAGCGCGCTTACATAAACTGATGTCTCGATTTTTATGAGACATCATGTGTTAGAATTATACTTTTCAGGAATAAAGCTTGCTTGTGACCAAAGATAGATATAACTCCGTAATAGATGGATACAGTCTAAGGAAAAAACGTGCCTCGAAAATTACGAAAATTTGATTCTCGATCAGATGGCGCCACTAGTTTTGGCCTTCTCTCGTATAGAGGGCGCTGGTGGTTTCGTTTGTTATTTATAATTTTAAAGCATATAAAAATAATTAATGCAAATAAAAAAATCATTTATCCATATTTAAATACATTTTAACGTATTTTTATAAATCTTCATTTTTATATTTAAAGTATGTCGATAGATGGCAGTGAATTTACAGTGGTTACAAAATTTACTATGACAGTACCGCTCTATCCTATTATATCCTCTTTGCTTGTGACTCAATTGCCCTCTGTTTCTATTACTTAGTACAAAACAAAATTTAAATTTCCAATTGATACAAGTACTAATGTTAATTATACACTGGCATGGCAGTGCTTGCAGTCCTCAATAGTAATTACCTGGCAACTGCAATACTTTGCAGTTTTATAACGGGGTAAAAAATAAAATACAAATACTTTCTCGAGATGTTTAATTGTTAAAAAATTGTCTTACAAAATACCCTTATAAAAAAATACTTTTGTTTGCTTAAATTCGATTAATCCTGTCTATATGTAATCTGTAATTTGCAGACACAGCAAACAGGTGACCTCATAGAAGGTAGTTTTAATTAGAAAATATGCAGATACATAGCTTTAGAAATAAACATTAAATTTTTAGGTACTTATTATTCTAATTCTAATAGATAATAAATTTTAATGTTGAAAATCAGATTCACATTCAGGTTTAATATAAACACTTATCACATTATTCTTGATTATCAACAGTATTTTCAACTTCTTTTTTCAAAACTGCCTTTTTTAATTTAGTCGCTTCACTGACAACAGTGTCTGGAGTTAACTGCAGGAGAGCAAAAGGTAGCTCGGGGATCTGGTTATCGCAAGCAAATTCGATGAGCGAAAATAAATCTTTTGAAGTAGCTTTCTCAGCCAGTTTTCTAATGCAGTGTTTTTCAAGATCTTCCATCATGTAAGTCCTGGCAACCAGCAAGAGAGGACGGAGACCAACTTCAGGCACAGTGCCCATGTACATGTAGTCTTTTAGCTGTTGAAGTGTTTCAACAGTGGCCCCCTGTATCTTTATTTCATCATGATCTGTCTCTTTCCACTTTCCTCGCAGCATTGCTTTAAACACATCACTGTGAGCAATTAAAAATGCTTTGTGAACTGCCACTTTATCTTCACCAGTAGACAGATAGAAATCAGTAAATTCTGTGTCAGTGTATAATTCTAAAGACATTGTGTTAATGTTTCGCTCATATGCAGAAATAAAGAATTGTATTGTAGTATAACAAATCCGAGACTGAGAGCCCTTTGATTGAACAAATGTTTTCTTAGAACCCATGAGTTCCCACTCCGACCATTCTTTGGGAGTGTCAATGTCAAACTTTGAATAGGCTAAACATTCACAGTCTATATTTACTTTGATGTTAAGATCATGAGCCAGTTCATGTTTTGATATTGAAAATAGAAAACTTATTTCTCCAGCATCTGTATCCTCTATTATTTTTGCAACCCTTTTAAAGCGTATCTTGACCATATTATCAATCAAATGTTCCTTAGAGATTTGTTCATTATCTTTTTCGAATGTTATTGCATATATCAGCTTCAAGCAGGAACCCCCACATTTTAAGGTGTGCCATATCCTGTAAATCAAAGTTACTGTCAAAAAAAATGTGACACTTTTATTGCTGACTTCTTTCTTTCTTTTTATAGGACACTAGCTGTTGCCCGCGACTTCGTTCGCGTGGATTTGTATGTTGGTGGTTAAATATTTTACATGAGCATAGAACATTATGCAGCAAAAGATATCAGTATTAGGGATGGTTAATCATTTGTTACAACAACGCATGAAATTTGTCTTTCACAAAGTACGAAGTTTTAAGCCCCTAACTGAAAAAAGTTGTTCTCGATATAATCCCTCTCAACGCTTAGATTTTTAAGTCCATATTTTTTTTTAAATGTTCGCTCCCGATGCAAACTTTATTAATACAAACTTTTGAACCCGGTGCAATCAGTTTTCGTCTATTTTAATTTAATATAATGCCCTTTTACCAAGTTTCATGTTCCTAACTTAAACATTAACTTGTACTACATATAAACTTACATCCCCTTTACCTAAAAAAACGCTGCAAAGAAACGCTTTAAAAACGCTGAAATTAGTTTTCTTGTTTTTTAATATAATACCTTTTTGCAAAGTTTTAAGTTCCTAGCTTATAATAAAATTTGAACCCCAAGACAAACTTTCATCCCCTTTTCAACCCCCGTAAATTTCTAAAAACGTCGAAATATTTTTTTTTGTAAGCGGCTATTATGCCTTTCTAAGAAATTTCAAAGCATTTGTAATGGTTTCAAACTTTTCAACCCCTTTTTAACCTTTTTAGGGGATGAATTTTAAAAAACGCTGAAATTACTTTTCCTGCATTCTAATAATATGCCCATATACAAAGTTTTAAGTCCCGCATTTGATAAAATTTTTGATCTACATACAAACTTTCAACCCCTTTTTCACCACCTCAGGGGATGAATTTTCAAAAACGCTGAAATCACTTTTCTAGTATTTTAATAATATGCCTTTATACGAAGTTTCAAGTCCCGCACTCAAAAAATTTTATGATCTCCATACAAATTTTCAACCCCTTTGTCACCACCTTAGGGGATGAATTTTGTAAAACCCCTTCTTAGTGGATACTATCGTCATAAAAGCTATCTTTTGTGAAAAATTCAGCTCTCTAGGTCCAACGGTTTGGGCTGGACGTTGATTTAAGTGAGTCAGTCAGTTAGTCAGGACTTTTACGTTTATATATATAGATTACACAGATTGACTAAGTCCCACGGTAAGCCCAAGGAAGCTTCTGTTATGGGTACTCAGACAACGATATATATAATATATAAATACTTAAATACATAGAAAACACCCATGACTCAGGAACAAATATGTGTGCTCCTCACACAAATAAATGCCCTTACCAGGATTCGAACCCAGGACCATCGGCTTCACAGGCAGGGTCACTACCCACTAGGCCAGACCGGTCGTCTTTTCATTCGCATGTCCGTCTGTCTGTCACCAGGCTGTATCTCATGAACCGTGATAGCTAGGCATTGAAATTTTCACACATGATGTATTTCTGTTGTCGCTACAACAACAAATACTAAAAAGTACGGAACCCTCGGTGGGCGAGTCCGACTCGCACAGTCCGGTTTTTTTTAAATAAATGTTCCAACAAATGGTGGGCCATGTCAGAGCCGCACTGGTTACTATAGCAGACAAATGCACCGCAAGCACATTTATGTGGCCCTACATCTCCACACTGTACCTAGATGGGTAAGTTATTTCGACATGATTTGAAAATGTACGAAGTGGCAATCGCGTATATAGATCAAGAATGGGGTGCTAAGTACTAATAAAGTATATTATATTCTAGAAAAAGATATAATGCAAATTAAAAGAATAAAATTATTTTTACTTTACATACCCGGTGGAAGTCATAGTTTCACAGCAGCAGTACGTTAGTATTTTATACAATCCCAACAAAAATCAACGATAATTCGAACAGTAGAAGGAAACAACCAGCTAGGAATGTAAAAAAATATCAAAAATACAAAGAACAACACCAGCGATCAATTACTCAGTCCTTTGACATACTCACAGATTACTAAGTAGATACTACGTTACGTATGACAAACTATAGTTACATTAGCTACATATTATTAATCCGTGCAAGGGATATTCCGTTTAGTGCCACCATTGCCTCTAGTAAAAATGAAAAAAAAATTAACATAACTAGTAGGATCCTATAGATGTGCTATACGCGTACATCCGTGAGGAACATATAGTTGGTCAAACCAATTTGTCAGTCAGTAACAACTAGGAAAATTATACTCATCCCTTTCTTTTGGTAAATTCGTACGTAAGTGTGACAGAGAGGCAACACGCCGAACGTGGTTCGCGGTAGGCCCTCAGATTTCACATCGCTAATATCACACGTATCTAATAAATACATTGACATATAAAGGATTGGATATGTTATGGATGGTATAGAAAGGATCGCAATCTCTTATGGCAGAATTGTTGTAAGTGACCGCGTTAAGCTTTAAATAATAGTTCCTAATCTCTCCGGTGGCGCTAGTTAGGCTCTGGGACATGAGTATAACATGAACAATATAAGGCAACAAATAACCCGACCAAATTACGTAGGTTGTTTTTGGTCATGAATCTAGTATAACTGGATCGGTCATGAGGGGTGGGGGAAAATGACCGAACGGGATAGTCTTATGTATCTTTCAGTAGGAGTAGCAGAGAAAGCGCTGTTATTGTTTGTCCTTGTCATAGTTTCACTTTTCCACCGCTGCCACAACCGAGGTTGTGGCAAACAAATAAGTACGTGACATGTCATGTTTGTTCGTTGCTTGTTTAATTATCGTTGTTTTGTATGAAATTGTGCTTTCTCTTGAATGAATGAATGATTTATTTGCATATGAATATTGGGTTACATATGTAGGTGTTGGGTACAATATTTTGAGTTTGTTTCACCAAGATTCTACCTATACAGGTGTACATGCACTGTATATTGGCTTGATTCGCTACTAACAGTAGTAGAATTTCGCCAAATCACAGAAAATTAATAATACTACTTAATTATAATAATTATCTTACAACATAGTTCAATTTATACCTATAAGTTTATACAATGTCCAGTTATAAAGTTCCGCCATTTCGAATATAAAAGTCAAAGTAATTACAAAATTAGAAAGGATGTCATACATATATAAGCTTAAGAATTAACATTAGAAATTAACATTAGGATTAAAATTTATGATTAAGAAAGTCATCAATACTATAAAAACAACACTTACATAACAATTCATAGAGTTTACGTTTGAACTCCGGAGTTGATAAATTTTTTAATGCCACAGGAATTTTGTTAAAGATTCTAATGCACATAATGTATGCACTCTTTTTTCTGACTGCTAGACTGTGTGGCGGTATTGGCATTTGGTATTGTCTTATGGACCTGTTGGAAACGTTCCCCGGTGTGGGAAAGAGGTCTGGATTTTGCTTAACAAATAGTGAAACCTCGTACATGTAAAGGCAGGGCAGTGTAAGTATATTTAGCTTAGGAAACAAGGGTTGACAGGATTCCCTGTAGCGGGCACTGCATATAGCCCTTACACATTTCTTTTGTGCTACAAAGGCTTGGTCAGCATGTACGGAATTCCCCCACATAATGATCCCGTATCTTAGTACAGATGCAATGTATCCATGGTAAGCCATAAGAGCTGTTTTCATGGAAACTGTTTGTTTAAGTCGCCACAACACGAAACAGAATTTGTCAATTTTTTTACATACTACGGCGACCTGGTCTTTCCAATTACAATATGTATCTAGAGTTATTCCTAGAAATCGCGTACTATCAACTTCTTCAATATCGGTGTTGTCGTGACTAACTTTTATATCTTGTTTTATGGCTTTATAAGATTTGAATTGCACAAGTTTCGTTTGACTTAAATTTATTTTGAGACTATTTTGACTTAGCCATGTAACTATATCCTTTAAAGCAAGATTTAAATCTAGTTCATAATTGTTAATATTTGTTCCCTTAATTATGACAGTCGTATCATCAGCAAAAAGGATGCATTCATGCTTTGTTGTATCAGGTAAATCGTTAATGTAAACAAGAAATAGGAGAGGGCCCAGGATACTCCCCTGAGGAACGCCATAAGAATTTAGTTTGTACTCTGATTTGTAAGACATAAGCTCATTGTTTTCCACTCTTCCTATCTGTGTGCATTGTATTCTGTCAGTCAAATAGCTTTTGAGCCATGAGTGGGAAAGAAATTATCTTATGAAATATAGTGATGGTTAGCGTTTTGAATGCTTGAACTTTGATAAAATACTGGTGAATTGTTCTGTAATCGGCTGTAACAGCCGCTCTGAGCAAAAATATGAGATCATAACCTTTCACACGTAAGTACGGTATTTTACACCTTCCTCTTAACGCAATATGTGAGAATAACATCGTACAATTACGTTACACTCAATGCAATGTAGAATCAAACGATTTCAATAAAAATATCACAATTATTTACGCAAATTAACAAAACATTATTTGTAAAATTATCCGCCCAAATTACGTAGGTAGGTAGGAGTCTGAGGTCAGCCATTTTTAAACTTCTTCTTAATTTAGCTGCATAACAATCATGTTAGGGATACCAGATGAAAATATCATAATTTTATGGGTAATTTTGACCTCGAAGTTTTTTCGTACTTCTAATTCCAAAAAATAAATAAACAAATGTGAAGATTAAATGTGGTGTACATTAATTGGTGTGATTGCGGTTTGTGATTTCTTTAAATTAAAACCCATAATACATTTTATTTGACGTTTTATTTACTAAACATGTTTAGTTTTGTACCACCTGCGCGAATTATAGGAGGTATTTTATTGTTTATACGCCTAAAAAGAACGGCCCATTGACATTTTATTTAACAATTTTTTTATACCGTCAAACAAGCTAACTTTGCCTCCAGGGTAATCGCCCCAACGTGATATCAAATATTGGGGTAATTTTTAGCAATATGGTATCCCCACGTTTATGACGTCATCTATGTCTATCCTATCTATTACGGGCGCACGCGTATAGCTGGTCTATGTGATGCTAGGTCTATGTTTTTGGTAGTATTTCGGTGTATGGTGGCGCCACGGATTTAGATTTTAATAAACCGGATGGAGTACACGGGCCAAAAAGTGTGTCCACATGAGAAGTCAAAGTGGGCGGTTGCATCTCTTTCTAATTAGGGTGACCATAAGTCATATGTATGTGGGATATTAGGATAAGTTGGAATGTACAGTTTGGCCAAGATCTTTTTTCATTCATGCATAGGAAGTCAGAGAGAATGGATATAGTTTTTTTCTCCTCTGTAAAACGCTTCTCAAAACCTTACTTAATTTAGTCGTTATAAAAGCTGTTACTGATGACAGACAGACTGACAGACGGACAGCGGAGTCTTAGTGATAGGGTCCCGTTTTTACCCTTTGGGTACGGAACCCTAAAAATGGTCACTTTTTTTCATTTGTAGTCTGCCTCTTTCGCACTCATGGTATGTTCATATACGTAATGGCTTCTCTTTTGCACACTTCAGCTATTCTTTAAGCGTCATCGTAGTTAATTGCACCATTTTTTTTTTATTTGCCGCCTTCGTGTACTGACGGAAATGTGTGCTCAACTTATATAGAATATTATGTATAAATGTGTCTGTAATATTTAAGGATTTTGGATTTAAATTTGGGCAATTATATAGCTCTCATTACGTGCACAAATAAATCATTTATCTATCTATCTATCTATCTATCAACCAAATAATTAAACATGCCGAAATAAAGATATACTTATTTAGGTAAACTTATTTTTACATTAAGTAAGTACGTAGGTAATAAGAACTCTGTAAGGCCGATTCACATCGTGCCGACATCATAGTCACCCTAATGAGTTTGACAATGTTTTCTTGTATTTTTATCGTAAACTTTAATAGTTGAGGCTTACCTGTGAAAAGATATACCACAATCAACAAAACTTTCACTTCTGCAACCTTTCACACAATATCTTTTACCCATTTTATACTTTATTTCGCAAATAAATCTTGAGCGCCGCCATTCATGTATTTTGAAAATTTCTTTATCAAGTTGGGGATACCAATTAATATTCAAAGTTACTACAATGTCTACCATATTAAAATTAATGTATTTTTTGTTGTGCACATGCTTGGTTAAATCAGTTAATAATATTGACATTATAACTATTTACAAATTACGTAAAAGATATCAGAACCGCACTCTGAATATAGCACTTAAATAATATAAGAAGGTATTTAATTTTAGTAGTTATTGATATAAATACTACCAAAATGGTATTTTTTTAACATTGGCAACATGTGCGAGTGGGACACCGAGACCCACTTTTGCTATCTCATGTGGACCGTTTTCTCTAGTCTGGTACGAACACCTTTCTGGCTCGGTGATAAGGTTCAATTTAGTATGGCAAAAAAAGTGACAGCTCGCTCCTGTTTAGGGTATAACTTCATGGGTGGCGCCGCCTAATTACTGTTTTTTGATGGACACTTTTCATACATAGAGATTTGGCTCCTTTATACAGTCTCCATGGGATATGTCATGGCCAGATCTCTTAGAACTGATCATTTCATGGGACTTCCGGTTCGAGCGCCATCTTGATAGTTAGCATCGTGATTAATTACTTTGTTTTTTGCTCATTAATATTGTTTAAAGTGTAATATCGATAGCTTATTATACAGTAAACTAATGTGGTAGTGTGCAGTAAATGGAGAATTAATTTTGAAGCGCGTTTAACCACCATCTTGGAGTCAACGGCCGGTAGCCCACGTGCTTCTTGTAAAGTCTAGCTATCGATTTACAAGAGCTAACAAATCACCGTACACTGTCTTGTACAACCGTACAATTTTTATCGTTTTTAAACCTCTTAATACCTTGATACTGGCGAAATAGTCCCACTGGGCTGAAGCCATAATTTTAAAAGAAGAAGAATAGAAGAAGAAGATCATTTCATGCCCGCAACTGTCAATTTGCTTTTCCTAATTCTTTAGTAAAAATAAGTACCGGTAATTTTAAGAAATTGGCTTTTTATTAGTATTATCCATTATCTTCTTCTTGTAATACAATTAATCAATTATCATTCTAGTTTGCCTATAGTCTAACAAAAAAGGGTAGAAATTAAAAAGTGGCAATACTGTAGTGTTGTCTCGTTTTTCTTAGATTGATTTGAAAGGGACGACACTACAGTGTTGCCACTTTTTAGTGTCTTTTTTTTTTGCCAGACTGTTCATACATAACATTATATAAAGCACATAACAACATATAAAGACAGCAATCGTATATTAATCAATAGCTTAAATTTGAGTGAAAATAATAACATATTATTTTAGGTAATTAAAAAATCTTAATCTGAAAGTAAACCCTGACCAGTAATATATAGTTTGTCAAAGGACTGTCTCATTTTAAACATAGACAGAGAGAATCATATTATCTTTGTCTTACACTAGTACTAGCACCCAAAAGAAAAGGATGAGTATAGTTTTTTTGTCCTTATTTATTGACAAGATTTGCTTGACCATTGATATGATCATTGTCAAGAGGGCGCTGTTATTCTCAAGTATAGGGTGACAGTTCAGTATAGTATGAAAAAAATAGTTCCAGTGAAATTCCGCAACATGGCGCGTGATCAATGTGATATGTGATCATATATTACTGGTCAAGCTTTACCTAGTTGGGTATAACTATAGATTCAGGGTTATACTGGAAAGAGCATATCCAAAGTCTCAAAACAAGAATAATCAAATTTATCTACGCTCTTGGTATATTAAAAGCGAACACGGATTTTGAGTCGGCTTTATCAGTATATTTTGCTTATATCTATTCTGGCCTCCGATATGGCGTACTTCTCTGGGGATATGGCACAGACGCCAAAGATATATTCATCCTACAGAAAAAGTGTATACGAAACTTAGCGAACGTACACATTCCTAACAGCTGCCGCCCTCACTTTTAAACTGTTGTTGCCCTCAATATACATAATGGAGGCTGTACAATTTGTCTGACAACACACAGAATTATTTCTATTAAAAGTCGATACGTGTAAAACTAGAAGTCAATATAGAAATAAGCTGCTACTACCTAGACCTAACTTAGCAATGTATAAGAATGGACCACAGTATAAATGTATCCAAATTTTTAATAAAATCCCTAATGCTATCAAATACGAACTAAATGAGAAAACTTTTAACTCTAAACTGAAAAGCCTATTAATAGAAAATTGTTATTATACAGTCGAATCATTCCTGGAAGATAATACGTTAGATAAATATGACATCGAATTAGTGTAAGACTGTTAACTTGACATATTGCTGCCATCACTTTAATATTAATTGACATTCATTAAATAAACAATATATAAAAATTTGACAAGTTAATTCAGTCAGACATTATTATATCGGTGCATTGTTGACGTTGCTATTGTAGAAGTTACTAAATTAATTTATGAGACTAACTAATAGGTTACTAAACCACTGATACGCTAATATGTTAATTTTATTATGTTACCTTAATTACATGTAGATTAGAATTAATAGAATAGAAAAACTTTACTATTGTGTGCCCTTACAGGGTGTCATGAACTGGCTATATAAAATGTAACACCTTATTATGTACATGACAATGCAATTTTGAATAAATGACTAAATGACTAGTTTGGAGGTAGTTAAGTATCACAATGGATGCGATTCGCATAGCGTTAACGACGACAGAGCGAGAGCGAGACATTCGTCTCGCTCAAGCATCGGAGTGATGTGAAAGTTGCAACAAGTGTGATAACCGCCTAACACTGCATGGCATTTGTAATGAAAAAGTTTGGAAATGTCAATAAGTAAATATAAAATTTGTATCAAAATCTGACAATTATATTATTGACTCATCCACACTTTGTTCTGTCAAAGTAGGTTATTCCCACTAGTTACTAACACTAATCGACTTATAAAATTATTGATTAAAGCACTATATTTTATTTATACTGTTTTTATTAGTATTGAACGCTAACTAAATTTTGGTGGTAACTACTGGGTTTTTTCCCCAGTAGTTACAAGTGGTAAAAGATGGGAAAAAATTCCCAGTTGTTACCACTGGTAACAACTTGCTTTTAATGGTAACTAGTGGCATAGTGGGAAGTGGGAATAACCCGTCAAAGTCGGTACAGAGTTAGCTTAGTCAGACTGTTAGATTATTCACATAGTCAAGTAGCAAAACCAATTGTCAGTTTATGTCAGATTACCTCCGATTTACATTAAGTATTACAACTTATTATTTATGATTATTATAACTAATCTTAGTTTTAACATCAGTAGCCTGTTTTTTAATTTTGTAAGCTATGCTGACAACAGAATCTTTAGTCACCTGTAAAAGTGCGAAGGGTAACTCAGGAATCTTATTCTCGCAAGCAAATTCAATAATTGAGAATAATTCTTCCGAGGAAAATGTCGCTGCAATCTTCCTAATGCAGTGTTTTTCGAGGTCTTCTATAAGGTAGCGTCGGGCGATTAGCAGCAGTGAACAGAGCTCGTCCACATCATCAGGCACAGTGCTCAAGTACAAGTATTTCTTTAGCTGTTCAAGTGTGTCCAGGGTCACACCCTGAATATTTATTTGTCCTTCCACTGTCTCTTTCCATTCCCCTTTCAGCATTGCCCTGAACACATCACTGTGAGCAGCCAGGCACACCTTGTGGATGGTACAGACCCTTCCGTGGTAGAGAGAGAAAGATCAGTGAAGTCTGTGTCTGAATATAACTTAGGAAATGTCATGTCCATATTAAACTGATATACAGTTATCAAGATATCTATAATATACACAAATGGTTTTACTTTTTTTACATTTGGTTTTGTAGTTCCCATAAGTTCCCATTCTGACCACATTTGATAATATTGTAATTCTTCACTAATCAAATTTATTTTGATGGAACTATTATTGTCAGCGTCACATTTTGATAACGAATATTTGGTACATATGTCTGTTGCTGCTGGTGTATCATTATCCTTACATATATTTGCACTCCATCTAAAACGAACCTTGACCAAACCATCAATCAATATTTCGTTAGATGTATATTGTTTACATTCACCTGTACATGTTAGTGCAATAATCAGCTTTAAAGTAGACCCTTCTGTTTTCTATATCCTCCATTCCCTGTAAATAAAAGCGTTTTGGAGTTAGTTATGCAGACGAAGACAATCCTTTGAAAAAAGGTTGATATAACTCAAGACAGATCATGATCCTCTCCAATCTCTACATTTAACAATTTAATTTAAACTTGATTTATTTTTTAACATGAGTGGCACCCCTTTACAGTGTCAATTAATTTTAACCCTTAAATGCATAATGATGTATATATGCATCGTATATTTGATGGTTTTTTTAAATACTATGATTTTTTTCTTTATTTTTCCCTCAATCTATACAACATGACACATCTATTTCAATTTATTAAAAAGTTATACAAAAAATCATGCATTTAAGGGTTAATTTATTTTTGTATGCAATATGGGTAACTGCCTGAAATAAAAGCTTTTTATTTTTATTAAATTTACTTACTAAGGGACTGACTAAGAAGGTAAGAAAGAAGAACTTCATTATTTCATTAAGCTAAAAGTTTTAACATGTTTATACATTTTAGAGGTTGTAAGTAACGTTTGTGAATAATAACCTACATCTTTAAATTCGAGTAAATGACGTATATACAATCTAAGTCTTCCGGAAGCTGTCCTTAACCACCATTTTGTAAATAAAAGCAATGATTTCTGTTTCAAGCGAAGTATGTACCTACAAACTTTAATTTAACTTACAAACAACAACAACAATATAATTTAACTAACTTACCCAGATAAAGCCATTCTGCTAAGTTAAGCACAATGAAGTTCAATGAACAAAGATAAATGCCATGATGGCCATGAATGAACCGTTTTGAAAACTTTCGTACTACCGTACAGAAATAAATGACACTTCCTACCTACAAAACCATAGACCTACCATTACATAGATGAGCTATACGCGTGCACCCGTGACGGACAGAACCAAGACAGAACCAAAGAGTAGTATAATATATAGGAGACAACTCCATTCTTTCGGCTATTTAGGGTTGTCAAAATTCAAGTCATTATCTTATCTGTGGTTGTGCAAGGACAATAGTGATATAGTACTATGTCAAAGGCTGTCTCATTTCAAACATAGACAGAGATAATCATACTATCTTTGTCTTACACTAGTACTAGCACCCAAAAGAAAGGGACGAGTATAATTTTCCTGGTTGTTACTGACTGACAAATTGGTTTGACCAACTATAAGTGATAATAGATGGTCAAACCAAATTGTCAGTAAATAAGAGCAAAAAAAAACTATGTTCATCCTTTTCTTTTCGGTGCGAGTACTAGTGTAAGACAAAGATAATATGATTCACTCTGTCTATGTTTGAAATGAGACAGCCCTTTGACAAACTATATATTCTCTTTGGAGAACACAGCAGAATGACAGTTTTTTTTTGTTTTCATTTCATTTCGACTATTTCAATCTCGACAATATCGATGGAGCTACAATACCCAAAGATTGATTGATTGAACTACTTAATTCATTCGTATTTGAAAATATCTTGTACTGTTGTTCTTTTCCCATTTTTCGTTAGGTATTTTGCGTTTTGTTTACAAAAGCCCTACTAGTTTGCGGCTGATAAAGATGTCCTATACTGAGTAAGTCGAAAATAAATAACAATTCATCTTTTTATAGTTTAGACGTTGAACGTTTTGAAATAGTAAATTAGCATAGTAATAGTAAATTTTAAAACTAATAATTTAAGCGAGGTTTAGGGGCATGGCACACTGCGTCCGATTTGCACGTCGCTCCGACGTACAAGCGGGAGAGCGGGACGTCGTTATATAATCGCGCATAGCGTTGTCTGGCTCAAACTTCGGAGCGAAGTGCGAATTGGATGCAGTGTGCCATGCCCACGCCACCATGCCCCTGACTAGGAAGAACGCATGCAATTTTTTCATTCATCGCTCCACTGCCGATAGTGGCGATACTTCCTTTCGGGCATTCTCGGCTCCGTTCGGCTCAGCAACTTAGTAGTTTGTTTCAACAGCATTGCTCCGAGCAATTGGCACAACTTGACGTTCCTTTGCGTGCACGACCACAGATAAGATAAGGAAGAAAGGGATAGTGCCATACATTAGAAAGGGACGGCATGATTCGTCCCTGAATCGCTGTCAAACTTCGGTTTTGTAGGAAAGTGTTCTTTCTGAACGGTATATTTATACTGTGGCTTTAGGCTGATCGCAGACATTCGGCTTCCTGATCAGGAATCGAAAAATCAAGGTTATAACCGCGAAAATCGAAGTTCGCTAATTACGGGCATCGGTCTCTGTCTCTCTTTAGAATAAATGAATATAAGAAAAGAGAGGCAGAGGAAGACCGAGACGTGCGTTTTTGGACCAAGCCAAAGAGAAAATCAACGTAGTGACGTATCAGGAGCTAAACAGTGGAAGAGACAAGAACGGAATGGCGGTTAGTGACCCTACACAGTACTAGTTACTTTTGTCGGTGGAGTAAGGCCTCATAATCACGAGCGCTTTTTCAGAGCGCGTTAAAAAAGCGCTGGAATCTGCCCGCACGCTAAATTCGATTCGTGATTATGAGGCCTTACTCCTCCGACAAGAGCCAGGCTCTTAAAGAATTATTATGATGATGGAGTAAAAGAGAAAGATCCCCGCAATTTGCGAATTTCGGTTTTCGCGTTGGCCCCTCAGATTCGGAATTCTGTTAGCATAGCGCACACTATCGATTATTTGCGTTAGGATTTTCGTTCGATTTCCGTACGGAATAACAGGTGCAAGCGAGACAGCACTATTCATGTGTATAGCGACGTGGAACATAGGCCCAGTGGTTGACTGGTAGAGAATGCCTCAAGGCATTAAGTATTAAGTCCGCTTTATGTATACTTTTTAGTTGTTTTTGTGCAATAAAGTAAAAAAAAAAGTACATATATTTTTTTTTATGTCACATATTTTACAGGATATGGACAACTGTGAAGGAAGGAGATAAGACTTTAAAGCTGGTATATGCAATAACATGTAAAGGAGAATGCCATGTTACGACTGAAGAATTTTCCATTGAAGCAGTTAATCTGCGTTTTCAATGGAGTGCAAAAATATGTAAGGATACAGGGATGGAAGTCACTTTTTCATACGCATTAGCCAAAGATATAGGCGATGAACAAGACCTCAAAATTAATATAGCATGTGAAGAATTAAACTTTTCTGAGATTGAAGTTCCGGCTACTAGAGACTGGACATATTGGAAACCCATGGGGAGAATAAAACCAGTTCTAGCAAGAGGCTCAACGTATTGTGCTCAAGTACAATTTTTGATTATCCTATATGAGGTTGAAACAAATGCCATGTCCTCTAAACTGTATGAGGATAAAGACTTTACTGATTTCTATCTATGTGCTGGAGAAGATAAAATCGCTGTGCACAAAAATTTTCTTGTAGCTCATAGTGATGTGTTCAAGGCAATGCTGAGTGGTCCATGGAAAGAAGCAGCGGAAGGTAAAGTAAATGTGGTGGGCGTAACTATCAAGGTTCTTCAGCGGCTAAAAAGTTACATGTACATTGGCGAAGTGTACTACGATGATGATGATGAAGAGCTCCGAAAACTGCTGCTGCTCGCACGATACTATCTCATCGAAGATCTTCAAAAACAATGCATTAGACTCCTGGCCGAAACAGTCAAGCCGGAAAAGTTATTATCACTCATCGAATTTGCATGTCAACACCAGATTCCGGAGTTACCCTTTGCTATACTGCAGATGACTCGGGATTCTGTTGTCAATGAAGCCTTTTCGATTAGAAGTGGAGTTGAATTTGAGCACCTTCAATAATTAGTTTAAATGTTTTCAATTGCTCAGTGCAGAGGGCGCTTTAAGGAAAGGATTGCAAGACACAAGTTTCCACGATTAAGGTGTTTTTTGTTCCGTAGTTTCCGTACCAAAAAGTGTTACAAAAGGAACCCTTATTGCGTGACTGTCCTGTCTAGCTGTCCGTCCGTCTGTCTGTTACATTGCTAAATATCTCGAGAACTACTTGAGCAATAGTCCCTCCACACTCGTGCGTGAATCGGGCGAGTGTGGAGCGGGCTTATCGATTTTTAAGGCGTAACACACCGTCGCACCGCACCAATGTCAAGGTCAAGAAAGCGATATCTCTTTCTCGCTCTTACTTATGGGTGCGTCGCTCAATGACCTTGGTGCGGTGCGATGTTGTGTTCCGGCCATTAGATTATTATAAAGGGGCCCACTGACTATCAGTCCGCCGCCTGTCAGTTAAAACAAAAATTTGACAGTTCCGAACTACTGACAGGCCGCGGACTGAGTCTGTGGGCCCCTTTAAAGCCGTAATACACCATCGCACCGCACCGTAACCTTGGTGCGGTGCGGCGCACGTATCGATAGTTGTTAACTGTACCATGTGGTGTGCATCGCACCGCATCAAGGTCACGGTGCAGTGCGACGTTTTTGTTGCGTCCGGCACGTACGGCGACCACCTTACACACTATCAATACGTGCGCCGCATCGCACCAAGGTCGCGGTGCGGTGCGGTAATCTGTTAAGGCTTTTAGAGCAGGCATTTCGAATTTCGTTTTCGCTCCTCACCAAAGTAGCTGTCACTGTTAGTGTGTAGGTCGCCTTAATGTACCTACACTTTAAGTGAATTGTGAACTTATGACACGACATTGAGCCTCCTACGCGGCAATTTGATAGGCTTTTCAAAATGAAATATTTCACACGATGTTAAGTTAGTCTCGCAATTCTGTAGTGTTTGTTTAGAACTCCATCATTTTAAGGCATAGATTTATAAGACTTGTACAACCAACAGAAGCGACTTTAGTAAGACGCCCTCGCATGAACCTCTACAATTAGGGCGGCAACCTAAAGTGGATAAATTAATAAGTTAGTTTCATCCTACATCTATGGTTAGTTTGTATCAGATCACATGTACAGTCAGCTGCAGAGAAAAGGCATCCCCCCTGCATACAAAGTTCTGTAAATTAGTATGGACGTGGGGTACTTCTGTACCTAATTGTTGACAAACGTGTGATCTGAGGCTTTCTTGTTTACTTGCCTAGGTTATACTATTTGACTGCTCGACGGAGCCGGAAAGCGGCAACTTTGTTTAGCGCAGCGGGCCGAAAGTTGACGCTTTCCGGCCGGATGGCAGAAAAAAATTATGTGGTTTAAGACCTAAACACTTAAATAAGATTGCAGATAATAATGCATAAATATTTGATTTTTCATGCTTTGCAATTGGCTATTCTACGAAGCGGGTTGACAAAGATTTGTTTCGACCCTAGTTTACTTACTATTCAAGTATATATTTTTATTAACAGGAAAGAAAATTTGGTTCAAAATGAATTTTTCGTATCACTTCCATTCTGATGTATTTATATCCCGATTCTATAAATAACGAATAGCGATCCTTTGACCCTGCATTGACCTCAGTTTTTCTGTGAACGTTAGCTCAAAAGTACAAGTTTATACTTAAATACCTACTTAGCCATATTTTGTAAAATATACTTACATTTATTTTACTTTCCTCATTCGAAATGAAAACAGTGTTTTACTTGGGTGAAAAAAACCCATTTTGACTCGAACTATTGGTGCTCTCTACGACGTTCGAGCGCCAAAATGTCTCATCAGATGTTTTTTTTTTTATGAAATAGGAGGCAAACGAGCAGACGGATCACCTGATGGTAAGCGATTACCGCCGCCCATGGACACCCGCAACACCAGAAGGGTTGTAAGTGCGTTGCCGGCCTTTAAGATGGGAATACGCTCTTTTCTTGAACGTTTGAAGGTCATATCGGTTCGGAAATACCGCAGGCGACAGTTCATTCCACAGTTTAGCTGTGCGAGGCAGGAAGTTTCTAGAGAAACGCACAGTTGAGGACTGCCAACCATCTAAGTGGTGAGGATGGTAATGGGTGCCTTACAATTTATTTACAATTCCTTGATTAACTAATACCTACACAAAGAGTTTTACCTACTATCAAGTTGAAGTTAAAGTATCATTTTTGGGAGTATGGAGTATACTATAGAATAGATCCTTCAGGGTGCGTATGTACAATTCTTTGTACATGAACATGCGTTTCAATGTAACCTACGAACACACCTCTCCTTTACACCATTTACGTTTTCATGTTAATAATCTTTGCCATATTTAAACACACTTTACATTCCTTCAAGCTTGTGTGGGCTTCGCAGCACTTCTAAATTGACAACTAAATCGGATAACAAGACTATTTTGTGCACAATTCCAAAAAGTCAAAAGTACCAAATGCAACCAAAGTTCATTCGTCTTTTAGTCATTTTAGTTTGTAAACTAACAAGTTACGTCATACAAGTACAGCGTATTACTTTTACCGGATAGGTAACTCCATGTTTGCGCTTCTTAAGGAAAATTAATACTTAGTTTCTAGCTGTTTGTTCATCGTATTTGGGAAGCTCATGTTGTATCCACCGGAATTAGCTGCAACGGTATTCGTAAAACATTTTACAGTACATATGGTGCTACTTTCTCGTACTAGTGCGTAAAAGAGCACTTTTCGTGCATATGTCGAAAGTTTAAAGGGCCATATGTACTGTAAAACGTTGTACGATACACGTGCGAATAGGTAATTCGCAAACTCGTGTCGATTTAAAACACTCCCTGCGGTAGTGTTTTAATTTATCGCCACTCGTTTCGAATTTCCTCTTTTCCTCACTTGTATCGTAAATACCAGCCGGTAAAGGCTCTAGGCTATGGGCTCTCTCTCTCTCTTTATAGTAATATTAGTAATACAAGCAGTCACACTGGTTACCACTGCCTACTATATCACTGTTTGGTGATAAAATGCCTTACTTATAGAACCTTTTGTTACTTGGGTTGTTCAAAAACTGATGAGAAAGTTGCATTTTATCCACATGTGGGGCAAAGTAATCATCAGGTGCAGATCTTGAAGTGTTTCCTTATGTTAGCTGGTAAAATTGACTTTTTAATGATAAATATCTTATGACGTTCGTTTGGATTTGACTGTTTGATATCTTACAGTTAATAATGTAAATATATTCTTCGGATTGGTGTGGTGAAAAATTTTGTTTTTTACTGGGGGGCAAAATATGTTTAACCCTCGTGCTTTGAATTGAAAAATGGAATCTTGAGCGTTGCGAGACTTGCGAGGGTTTCAGAGCACGAGGGTTAAACAAGAACTTTGTCCCCCTTGTAAAACAAATAACTAATGTACCGATGTTCTGCTCATAGATGGCTCGGCCTCCTTTCTCCACATTGCATGACCTTACCCCGTTGTATTGACTATAATCGGCCCGGCGAACCATGATTCCTATGACAGTTCATTTTTAACCGACTTCAAGATTTCAAAGGAGGAGGTTCTCAATTCGGTTGTGTTATTTTTTTTTTTTTTTTTTAATGTTTGTTACTCCATAACTCCGTCATTTCTAGACCGATTTTGAAAATTCTTTTTTTGATTGTAAGTATATACATACAGATTGGTCCCGTTTTTGTCAAAAAGCAGTTCCATTTTAAAAAGTGACATTTGATGAAGTGGAACTGCTGATGATGATCAGAACGGAACTCTTCAATGACACATAGTTCACGTTTGGCGATTTGTCCTCTTCGTTATGTTTGTTAAGCAAGTTAGGTTTTCAAGAAACATTTTTGTCAAGCTCGAGTTCTGATGATGGGATCCATGAGGAATCGAGGGAACTCCTCAAATGTGAAAGGCATACATATAGCGATTTTTGTATTTTTATCAACAAATCCAGCATTTCCATTTTAAAAAATGACATTTGATGAAGTGGAACTGCTGATGATGATCAGAATGGAACTCTTTAATGACGCATAGTTTACGTTTGGCGATTTGTCCACTTCTTTATGTTTGTTAAGCAACTTAAGTTTTTAAGACATATTTTTGTCAAGCTCGAGTTCTGATGATGAGACCCACGAGGAACCGAGGGAACTCCTCAAATGTGAAAGGCATACATATAGTGATTTTTGTATTTTCATCAACAAATCCAGCATTTACATTTTAAAAAGTGACATTTGATGAAGTGGAACTGCTGATGATGATCAGAATGGAACTATTCAATGACACATAGTTCACGTTTGGCGATTTGTTCTCTTCCTTATGGACCCAAACCCAAACTTGGACCCGGACTCGGACCCGGACCCGGGTCTGAACATGGACCCCAACTCGGACCCGGACCCGGAACGAACTCTGACCCAAACCTGGATCCGGACAGCCGGACACGGACCCGGACTCGGATCCGGACCCAGACCCGGACCCGGAAATGCTACTAGAAAAGTGGGTTAGGTGGGTGGGTGGGTTTTGAACTGCGATTCTCACAGAACAGAACTGCTATCAGAAAAGTAGGTTAGGTTAGGTTAGAGCTGTGACCCTTACAGAAACGAAATGCTACCAGAAAAGTAGGTTAGGCTAGGTTAGAACTGCGACCCTTACAAAAACGAAATGCTACTAGAAAAGTGGGTCGGTTTACCTCCTTTTCTACATAATTAGGCAAAAGATGCTGTCTTTTTCATTTCATTGTCTGGAATCTAAGAATGCTTTCAGCGGCATCCCCCATTGAAGTCGGTTTTTTTTCTTAAAAATTATTTGTATGGAGTAACTGACAATGTCAAATGTTTTTGGACTATTTTTGGTATTTTAACACATTTTTTTTATTTAGAAATGTAACAATTAAGTAATAAAAAGACGGTAAAAACCTATTTCTTCAATTATTTTTTAAATAAAGTGATCTAAAAGCTAATTGGCGGAACTGTCATAGGAATCATCATTCGCCGGGCCGATTATAGGTACCGGGACACTGGTCTTTGTCAATTATTCTTAAACCTTATAAATGGTGAATAAGTACACTTCGTCCGGCAGAATCCGACTGTCGGACATTATATAGTCTCCATGGTCGGACAGCTTAATTAAAAAAGAAATGTGTCATACGGAAGACCACAATAGCGGACGCTTACACAAGCGTTTTGTTGCCATTATTTACACTTCCTAGATATGTATCAGTCCGTATGTATTACGCAACGGCTGTGGTCTCATTGAGGCTGAGCTTAATGATAGTTTTTAATACTGAGGAACCTGCGCAGATTCGCTGTGTGGCCATAGGAAGTCTTTAAAAATAAGTTTATTCTGACTGTCATAACTAGTTATGAATTTGATCTGAGTTTGTTTTTTGATTTTGATACTGATTTGTCAGCTGTCAACAGTGGCGTCTCGTTGAAGAAATGTCACTAATATTATAGGAGTTAGGAGCGAATAACAAAACTTGTATGGAAATACAAATTTTAAAATGTTCCTAACATAGTATTTAAATATTCGAAAAAATCAAACGAAAGGAAGGGAATCATTACATAAGCTGACTGTTATAGTTATTGGCCACTACATAGTACTTAATTGGCCACTCCTAACATAACAAATCAGAAAGAAATAAGCCAATTGAAGCCTTATTGTTAAGAGTGGCCAATTACTATGTAGTGGCCAATAACTATAGCAGTTACCCTCAGGGATCGGATACCGGTATTTTTTGTAGGTATAGGAACGAAAACGGTATTTTTTCGTTCTTTGTTTATTTATTTTTTAACAAATATTTATATTTTTTCATACATTAAAAAAACAATCACAACAATTGTTTATTAGTTCATTTCTAATTGGGCAATCTAACAATACGAAGTCGTTACCTAAAAACACAACTGAGTATGAAATAATCCGAAATATACATGGTTATTTCGAAGTATTTGCAAAAAACCGGTTCAGATCCCAGCTGTGGTTGATATTCATCAAATTGTATCAAAATATTTTCAACAATGTTAATTAGGTATCCAGACAGGATAATAGGGTTTCGTGCCCTCTTGTAAAACAAACAACTGTTTATTGGCTACAAGATTCTGATGCTCTAGAAGTCGAGAATTAGGGTAACATTTGATAGTTATAACATTTTTACAAAACATGATGGTAGAACAATTCTTACACCGAAGTAAGTATTAGAGATCATCCAGTATTCGTTTTGGATCAATTCCCCATAGCTATCTGTTTCAAACAAGTAGTGTAACTGCCGAATCCGACGCAAGAGCAGACTTTTAGGTTTTAATTTTATGTAATTTATTTGTACCTATGTTAGTCTATAAAGGGCCCTCCACACTCATGCGCGAATCACGGTGCGAAGCCGCGAACGCGAGTCTGGAGCCTAGTTAGTATATATGTAAGCAAATGGAAGTAATATGGGCCTGGTTGCCTGAATAAAATAAAATAACAAAGTCTATTAATTTTTACATAGGCTTGTAGCAATTAAAGCGGTCTAGTTCTTCAAGGATGAAATCTCGCGAGATACCGATCGCATCACACGCGCTCAATAATTTGAAACTGATTATTACAAAATAGAAAAAATAGAGCGGTACAGTGAAACAATGGGTTTCAAAATCCAAAGACGTCACACGAGGTAAGGCCTGTTCACACTTTGCTAATAAATCAGAAGCCTGTTGTTACCTAAAACTTAGACAAAGAAGATTGGTCCGCCTGATGGTAAGCAGACACGGCCTATAGACGCTTGAAATTCTAAATGTGTCAAAGTGCATTGCCGACTTTTTATTATGGCTGTTCTTGCAAAAATTAGATTTTTGAAAAAAAATTATTGGAAATTATCATAGTATATAGTTGTCCAAGCAAATCTTGTCAGTAGAAATAGGCGCGAAATTCAAATTGTCTGGCACGATATCCCTTCGTGCCTGCATTTTTTAAATTTGCCGCCTTTTTCTTATGACAAGATTTGCTTGACCAGCTATATAAAAGGAAATTATAGTATGGTTTTAGCACGGGTTTTAGGCCCAATTCGCAAGAGAGCTTAAAAAGCGTTGCGTGTTTGACGCACCCGTAAGAGCGAGAAAGCGATATCATCTTTCTCGCTCTTACTTATGGGTGCGTTGGCAAGCAAATTTCGTAGAAAAAGTCAGTAAATACAAATTTCGCGAATAGAAAATTTAAATTTCGCGCCTTTTTCTACTGACAAAGTTGGTTTGCCAGAGTATTATTTTTTATGGTGGTGATGGTATGGCGAGTCAATAAAAAAAATTTGAAAATTTAGCCCATTTATGCTACATTTTGAAAAATATCACTTCAAAGTACGTATTCATACATTTTTACGTAACGCGCAGTGGTGATTACCTTACAATCTAATCCCAATCAAATAAATTAAACTAAGAGTAGGTAAGCAATAGCAATGGGTTGACGTGGATAGACTTCTCACGACATCGACACAACAATATATTTGTAAACATATCAAAGCAATATCAAAATTCCTAAACAGGCAGTTTTTTGCAAAACTACTGCAAGTCTCTCATTAGTGTCAGTAATCCAGATAAAGTAACCGTTACACTCGCACAATAAGATATGATGCTATCTGCTGAATACCCAAGGTGATTGTCTTCGTCGCCTAGATTTGCTGCTAGAGTTAATAGGTACTTATTAGGGCGGAATCTATGATCTATTTGACTTCTTTGGTTATTTTAGGCGTTCAATAGGAAATAGGACGCTTTACAAAATAAAGAATCGGATAAGGCCTAACCTAACCGAATCGAATCAAATCGAATCGAATTTTATTTTAGCATCTGGGATACCTATACCATAGAGTAACTTATACTAGAGCGGTACTGTCATAGTAAATTTTGTAAACCCAGTAAATTCACTGCCATCTGTCGACACACTTTAAAACTAAAAATAAATATTTATAAAAATACGATGAAATGTATTTAAATATGGGTAAATAATTTTTTTATTTGCATTAATTATTTTTATATGATTTTGACCCATGTTCTTTTACTGGTATGCGTTAAAATTATAAATAACAAACGAAACAGTCAACGCCCTCTATACGAGTGTAGGCCAAAACTAGTGGCGCCATCTGATCGAGAATCAAATTTTCGTGATTTTCGAGGCACGTTTTTTCCTTAGACTGTATCCATCTATTACGGAGTTATATCTATCTTTGCCTATACTTATCCAAAGTAGTAGGTAGGGGAACGTACCCATACTACGTGACCAGTTTAGGGTGGGAGAGGAGGGTCTTCAAAATACCACGCTTGGTCACAGACGGGAAGGGGAGGGCCTTAGGTTTTCGTCACGTAGACAACATACTCTTAGACCCATTTGCACCATCCCACTAACCCGGGGTTAAGCGGTTAAGGCGGTGTACTGGTAACCATGGTAACTCCAGGTTTAACCGGTTAACCCGGAATCGGATTAGTGGAATTGTGCAAGTGGGCCTTAGGGAAAATCTCATGCTTTTTCGAGCTTTATCCAAATATGGCGCGCAGCGCTTTTGAAAAGTCAAAGGTAACATGGGTAACAATTGACACAAATAAATCGTGAATCAAATTTTTACGTAGTATAAGGACATGTTTCCTAGGTTCTTACTCATTTTGTAGTTGGACATATTATAAGGAAAAATAAAGAGATAATGTGCAAATTGCGAACGAGTCTTAAAAATGGAAATTAACACCTATTAAAAGACGAAACTGCAAATTAAAGAGCCTGGGATTAAACGAAACTAACCATTTTATCCGAGCGTGTGAATCCACTTGCAATTTTGTACCTAATTCACACTGTTGCAAAAACAAACCAGGGACCGGACAACCCTTTCCGCGATAAAACCCTTTCAATGGGCGACACTTAAACACGGCTAACACATTGAAAGACTTTCCCTTTTGAACTGCAAGCCCATTCATACCCTTACCTTTGACTAACCCTTACCGAAAAGCTAACCAAAAATAAGGCTAGCTCTTAATAAGGGTTACCCTTATCTTTAAGCGCTTTTTATAAAGGTTTCCCTTTGCGTGAAAGAGACAGGATTAGTATATATCTACGGTAGTGTATGAAAAGGAAAGAAAATACGTGCCTAGTCAAAGAACGCCGCCGTCGCACCCGACGATCGCTCGGATTTGAAGTAATGTGTGCTTTATGAACAAGGTAGACGACTTAAATTAGCACGCTTATATGCTAAAAGGGAAGCCCTTTATAAGGCTAACACTTATAAGCAATATGCAAGGTGTTGGTGAGCGGATGATAAGGGTTTTGTAAGGGTATTTGGGCTACCGATTACTCAAATGTGGTAGCTTTATATAAGGGTTTTTAAAACCAAAACAAAGGGTTTCGTCTGGCAAAGGGTATGGTGAGTTAAGCCTTATGCAATACCCTTATAAAACCCCGATAAGGGATAGCGGGCCGGTCCCTGAAACAAACCTTATTGCAATAATCTAAGGTTCACATTCGGTCAATTAAGAATGACCATTAAATTCAGTTACGCAACTAGCATTTACATCCATCCATACTTCCATATTCCATACTATATTTCCATATCCATATCCATCCATATATATTATAAATGCGAAAGTGTGTCTGTCTGTCTGTTACTTCTTCACGCTTAAACAACTGAACCGAGTTAGTTGAAATTTGGTATAGAGATATAGTTAGTCAAACCAAATTGGTAGTAAATAAGAACAAAAAAAACTATACTCATCCTTTTCTTTTGGGTGCTAGTACTAGTGTAAGACAAAGATAGTATGATTCTCTCTGTCTGTTTGAAATGAGATAGTCCTTTGACAAACTATAGTTTGAGTCTCGGGGACAAGGAGGACAAAGGAAAGGGGGTGAAAAGGGGGGTGGAAGTTTATATAGGCAATCAATATAAAGCAGATTGGACAAAAATAAGCTCCCCAAATTATTTATTCCTCGCAGACGAAGTCGCGGGCACAAGCTAATATAAAATAGAGACGAGTGGCAAGTGGTCAGCGTAGATTATGAACGCTTACAATTTTTATGATCGTTGCCGCAAACACCTATACACCTTTTCGATCCTTTAAATAAACCTGTAGGTCAAGGGCCTGACACTGTTTGATAGAGAAAGATAGTCTTATTGCGATTCCTATAAGAGGAAAGAGAAAATAGCGCCATGCTTTGTCCTTATCACCGACCGGGTGGCATCATAGGTAGGAGGCGATGGCGAAATACCGAAATTAATAAGAGTGAAAGAGAAAAAATCCTATGCTGCCTAATTTTTGTATGAATATTCTTTCTCTTACCCCCGGTCGCTCGGTGGCGCGTCTATAACTACTTGTATATACTGTCTATGCTGTAGCAAAGTAGGTACTTTAGGGTACCAAAAGAAGGCCCGTCGTTGTTTTTATTTTTTATTTTTCTTATGTTTATTATGAACTTCCCGTTTTGTCTACGGTACCAGTAGACATGGACGTAAAATTTGAACCCATTCAACTTATAAAAGTATGAAACTTAGGAAGTTAGCAAGTTTAAGACTTAAGAACCGTGCCTTCTTTGGCGCAGGTATCATAAATACACTATCCTTTCTTGTATAACTCCACACCCAGGGACCGGCCCGCTGCCCCGCTATCCCTTATCGGGGTTTTATAAGGGTATTGCATAAGGCTTAACTCACCATACCCTTTGCCAGACGAAACCCTTTGTTTTGGTTTTAAAAACCCTTATATAAAGCTACCACATTTGAGTAATCGGTAGCCCAAATACCCTTACAAAACCCTTATCATCCGCTCACCAACACCTTGCATATTGCTTATAAGGGTTAGCCTTATAAAGGGCTTCTCTTTTAGCATATAAGCGTGCTAATTTAAGTCGTCTACCTTGTTCATAAAACACACATTACTTCGAATCCGAGCGATCGTCGGCGGCGACGGCGGCGTTCTTTGACTAGGCACATATTTTCTTTCCTTTTCATACACTACCGTAGATATATACTAATCCTGTCTCTTTCACGCAAAGCCTTTCACCTTTATAAAAAGCGCTTAAAGATAAGGGTAACCCTTATTAAGAGCTAGCCTTATTTTTGGTTAGCTTTTCGGTAAGGGTTAGTCAAAGGTAAGGGTATGAATGGGCTTGCAGTTCAAAAGGGAAAGTCTTTCAATGTGTTAGCCGTGTTTAAGTGTCGCCCATTGAAAGGGTTTTATCGCGGAAAGGGTTGTCCGGTCCCTGTCCACACCACGAATGTTTAGGGTATAACTTCATGCTCCACACAAATAGGAATATCGTTGCACTGATATCCAGGGATTGTTACCGTCATTGTTAAAAATGTTAATATCTCTGCATTCGCATTTTTATAATGAATAGGACAAAAAGGACAATCCGATTAGCTAATTAGAAAAAGCCGGCCAAGTGCGAGTCGGACTCGCGCACGAAGGGTTCCGTACCACTACGGAAAAAACAGCAAAAAAATCACGTTTGTTGTATGGGAGCCCCATTTAAATATAAATATTATTCTGTTTTTAGTATTTGTTGTTATAGCGGCAACAGAAATACATCATCGGTGAAAATTTCAACTGTCTAGCTATCACGGTTCATGAGATACAGCCTGGTGACAGACAGAAAGACAGACGGACAGACGGACGGACAGACGGACAGCGGAGTCTTAGTAATAGGGTCCCGTTTTAACCCTTTGGGTACGGAAACCTAAAAAATAACTGCCTGTTGGTACCTATTAGAATAATATAAATATTAAGTTGAAATACACATATAACCCAATTTTGCCAACTTTGCTGCGGTTAAATTAAAAATACGAGAAGGTTAAGACACAAATGCGCAGTTCTCGCAATAAATGACAAACAAAAGACAAAACAGTTGTCTGAGCGGCGTCTGGGCATCTTACATAACGTTTTCAACTTTCACAACCTCATATCTGCCTTTAATATCCCATTGAAATTCAAACGTAATGTACTGGAGATAAGGTTTATTTCACAATGATACAGTGTACAAAAGTACGAGTGATTTAATTAGGTTATATTTTAATTGCCTTGATGCCAGCACCAACTTATTTGTTACCAGTTTCCACATTTTGTCAAAGGTTTTGCCGATATTTGAAAAGATTGCGAAGTTGGGAAGACATATTGCAGTTTTGTGCGTCATGATACTCATGATTCATGAATGATGGGTAATAAAATTGAATTTTCTAGCTATTGAGATAATTGACAAACGAAGGTCTCCGTTCTAGCATGCTTTCGTATGTTCGGAATTGACTTCGGATGTTTTCCTCTTTTTCTCAATGGATTGTCGTGAATGTTTGTGAGCAAGTTGGATAGGTACCTAATTTATATTTTTTTATTGATTTAGTTTTAGGAAATTATAAAAAGGTACACTAAAAATTAAGTTTTCAAAAACATCCGCTGTAAAGAAATCACGAGTGGAAAGCTTTACTAATCTCCTTATCGTAACAAACGGACTGCTAACCAAAGTCGTGACCTAAGGATCTCCGTCCGGTATGACGTAACCTTTAACACGGGAACACACGGGCTTCAAATTTTGAAATGTTTGGTAATTGGTATGTGTCAGCCCTTTTTTATCCAGTGAAAGCTGTTGGCTCACACATAATAAGTTTGGCTTTGGATGCCTGTGTTTGATTTTGGGACCTCGATTAAGATGAACAGATAATGTCAAAACTCAAATAGTAGATTTGTTGATAGAGATTCGTTCGCCATAATAATAAATAAGCTCCTTTATAAACTTGTCTGTAAATTGTTTTCACCTAAATCAAACACATTTTATTGTATGCTTAACTCTTTCAGGTCTTTTTTGTAGACGTTGCAAAGTTAGGAGAATCTAACTTTTAACTCTCCCTGCCGCGGGCTGCTCGATCTCGACGCAAAAGTGCCCATCACACTCAGCGCGTTGGATTGCGATGGACAGCCTTTGCATTAGGAAGAATTGTCTCGAAGAGTGTTAGTTGCCTGTGGAAAGAAAAGTAGGTAAAGTCAGCGATAAAAGCTTGTATCTAAAATATATTTTTTAAAACAACGTGAATTATAAGAGCTGTCTTCTAGTGATAACACTGATAACTCCTGAGCTACTTCAGCATCAATAAGTTTTTGGGAAAAATTTCATTTTTGGTACAGGCTTTTATCGCTGACTGTACTTTTTTTCCACAGGCAACTAATACTCATCGAGACAATTCTAAAAACCCCAAACACAATTAGGTTGGGTTGTTTATCACAAAGTTCCTATGACCACCTCCTGTCTTCATCATCAGATCAGCTCGATGGTACCATAATATTGCATTGTCACCCGACTTACATGCGTATGCAAATTTTCAGCTTTATTGTAAACCGGGAAGATGGTTAAATTAGTTACCTTAGATTCCATTACATACAGGATGGGCCAGTGATAAATGCATTTATACAGGTCGACCTAATAAAAGCGTGTTAAAATTACCTAATATCCAATCCTATTCACTTAACTTATCCTTTTAACTTTCATAGCAATATTGATTATCTCATTTTGTATTCGTCTGGCTGTGTCTGTACCAGTGATAGCTGATAACCATCAAATGATTGAGCAAATTGAGTTACAACAACAGGACTAAGGCTATTATTAAATTACTCGGACATTGCGTAATTCATTACATTATAGTTATTAATTATCATTGTGTCGACATCTTTGTCTCGGCACGTTACGCTGTTATTGTTACTTGACTTATCTTAAGTGTTGCTATTAATACTTTAGGCTGTGCCTTTCCACTAAGCCGGAGATGAGAATCAAACAACAATTTGCGTTGGTTTTAACTAATCCAGCGGAGCGGGGACGATATGTGGATTACAATACCGCCAATGCCATTGGTTGATTCCTATGCGTGTCCTCTCATCTTGAGAAAAGGAGCCTTGGTCTATTCCGGTTTTGTAAAAAAATAAAACCGGCCAAGTGCGAGTCGGACTCGCGCACCGAGGGTTCCGCACTTTTTAGTATTTGTTGTTATAGCGGCAACAGAAATACATCATCTGTGAAAATTTCAACTGTTCATGAGATACAGCCTGGTGACAGACAGACAGACGGACAGACGGACAGCGGAGTCTTAGTAATAGGGTCCCGTTTTTACCCTTTGGGTACGGAACCCTAACAAAAAATCACGTGACAGTAACGGCCAATGACCTTATTACATTTATTAAATTTAGGTACCTAACTACAAAAAGTTATATCTCATTGGCTTAACTATACCGAATCATGTGTATTTTTAAATTTTTCGTAGTTGCTAGTTAAATAGTGACAAGGCAAAATTTTATCTCCTAATGTAATCGCTTTTCTGGTTGCATTCTTAAGGGCCTGGAAACCTACGATTTGGCGTTAGGCAGTATAGGAAGTGTTTTTATGAAATATACCGTCTGATCTGACAAATACAATTGTGATTTCTCAAAATAAAAGATTCAAAATGGAATGAAATGTACAGGAGCGGTACAGTCGCCATCAGATACATCGGAGGGGCTAAGGTGGCCACAAATATCTGAACACGCCTCTATTGTCAAGGCGTTAGAGCGCGTGTTCACATGTTTTTGAGCACCTCGGCCGCTCCGATATATCTGAGGGCGACTGTAGGTACACTAGGTACAGTCGCCATCAGATATATCGGAGCGGCCAAGGCGCTCACAAATATCTGAACACGCCTCTATTGTCAAGGCGCTAGAGTGCGTGTTCAGATACTTTTGAGCACCTCGGCCGCTCTGATATATCTGATGGCGACTGTACATATATAACATCCATAACTCAGGAACATAATAATATATACTATTCGTCGTGAAGAACACATAAAATACCCTTACCGGGATTCGAACCCGTGACCTCCGGGGCAATAAAGAAGTACCTATTGTCACCTATTGTATTGCAGTTGAAGCCATTCAGAGCCACGGGCACGGAGCAGGAAGCGATACCATCATGGCAAGGACGCGCTTTCACTGCCTTTCTATTAGTGGCGTGTGTCGATGTGTGTGTACAACACCGGAGTCATCATCAATATCATCATCATCCTCCTAGTTTGTACTGTGACTGGGTCAGCTTTCCTCCTTTTCTCCTTCCACTTCGCGGTCTATGCTGGACATCGTCTTCAGCTAACGCACAGGCGTTTAGGCGTTTGTATATATTGTTCCATAAGCATATATGTCAAATTGAGATACACAGAAATATGGGGCCTGTTCAACTACTACAGAAATGCTAGTAACTTGTAGAGCATCTTGCCTGTCTGTAGTAAGTTTTACCACTAAATAGCACAGACTAAATAGCACAGGCTCTACAAACCACACCAATCGCATGCGATTTTTTAATACGTTGCGGCATTTGATTAGATTAAATTAAACTCATTGCATCTACTTCGATTGCAATGTATTGAAAAATGCAGGCGTTTAGGAAGAGCGCGAGGTTACCAAGCATAGGTTCCTGTACTAAATTAATATAATAGCGCGATCACATGTTGTAGAGAATGCTGTGAACATACACTGGACAGTGTTCCGCACTAATGCATCGATCCTTGATGAACTGAACATCACAACCAGGCTGTCTACTATGCTTATACGCAGTGCTTAGGTATTTTGGCCACATTGCCAGGAAAGACAGTGATAACCTGGAAAAGCTGGTAATCACTGGTAAAATCGAAGGCGCTAAGCCGAGACAGGAAGCCAATGCGGTGGACCGACCAAATTCGCTCAGCTCTTGATGTAACGCTCCACGGTGTCCTACATTTGGTGAGAGATAGAAAGAGGTGGCGGCAAATTGTCAAAGAGAAGCTGTTCTCTAGAAGTAACCACGACCCTCAGTGATGAGGAAACCGATGCAAGGAGGAGGAGCTCGAACTGGGAAGGAATTTTTAACTTATTATGATATGACCTTGAAGATCGCGCACGCAGATTGATGCAAACGAAATGAAGAAAATGTCGTGCTCGAGATGCTGTCGTGCTGATGTTTGTTACTGTTATATCATGTTACAAATGGATTTCCGTTATTAAATTATCATATAATTGCTTAAAATAATAAAAAAAAGTACAAAAATTTGCCCGCAAAAAGCTAGTGAGCGAAACACGCGAAATGTCAAGCGTTCGACAGATTAGTTCACATAAGTGTCATTAGTAGCAAACGTCAGTTGCACCGTCCAACGTGTGACGTCATTACGCTCTGTCGAATTTGCGCCAAAAATTATGAGCGTTTCAACCACTCAAAATTTTTCAACATTTTAAATATTTTTTATTTAATAAAATAATGTGAGTTTACAAAAGTATATTATTTTTTCCGGTGTTCAAACGATATAAATTATGATTTAAAATTAAAAAAAAACATGCATGAAACTAATTACCAAGACGATCGTCGGGGTCGTATCACAACCACACCGTAACAGGTTGTTAAAAGCCGAATTGGGCTCCGGTTATCCTGAGTCTCACCACTCTAGCATAACAGAGCCGCGAACCACGTTCGACGTGTTGCCTCTGTCGCACTTGTAAATTCGTACGTAAGTGTGACAGAGAGGCAACACGTCGAACGTGGCTCCTATATACACTCTACCTCTCTAAAATGACACTTCGCTGCGGCCATCCTCTCTTGAATGACATTCCAATGTGCCCTGCCATTAGCGCTACCATAAAGTAGTAGTTATCCATTACTCCTCATTACAAATAATGTGGTGATAGAACATCTGCTTGCCATAATTTCGCGCTATCGGACCATCAGATAGAGTGCCGATAAGTGATGGCCCTTGTAATGAATTCGATTACAGTTAAGGGGGAGTTAGCTCTACTGCACCTTAAAGATTCCCCTTTTGTAAGTTCCATTGTTGGCAGAGTTAGATGAAACTACGAGTAGTATCTTATTAAGGTATATCACTACACCTTATAAAACAAAGTCCCCCGCCGCGTCTGTCTATTTGTATGTATGTAACATTCGCGATAAACTCAAATACTACTAAAGCGATTTTTATGCGGCTTTCACCTATCAATGGAGTGATTCTCGAGGAAGGTTTAGGTGTAAAATTTGTGAAGGTAGGTACTATCAGTGCGAAGCCGGGGCCGGTCGCTAGTATGTAATAGTACAGTAGAGCCTCGATAGCACGAATCTCAAGGGAAAGGCAAAAAAGTTCGTCTTCTTACAGAGATCCTTAAGGATGACTCACGTTAGACCGGGCCGTGTCCGGTCCGGAGCTTCCGGCGCTTCGTTTTCTATGGAAAGCATCACGTGATCACCTGTCATGTCATAGAAAAGTAAGCGCCGGAAGCTCCGGCTCGGACACGGCCCGGTCTAACGTGAGTCATCCTTTATGGATTTTTGTTACTTATTTAGGCTCTTTAATACGAAACTGCTTGGCAATTATATAAGATATTTATGATATATTTCTCATTATAATTAAAATAAATAGTAATAAGTATTTAGATTTATAACTTTTCTCAAACGTAGCATCTACAGTAATTAATTTTTAATTCTTACTTCCAAGTTCAATTATGTTTTGTGTAAGAACACCATATTTCTGTACTTCTGACATATTTATCTGAAAGAGTTTATAAGTATTATAAAACACATAAAACTGGTTGACAATTAAATTATTTTCATATATTTTATTGTTTATATTTCCAAGGAAAGTATTGCCCCTTAACACCGGCGGTCGTCTTGATCCGCGCACCTTTCATATTGCGCAAGCGTGGAATGCGCCCGCGTCACTTATGACCGATATTACTTACAGTCCACTTGAGCACCTGCTTTCTACGCGCAAAAATTTTAAGATTCTACGGTCCTGCCCAATTTGCGCTCGTGGGTCAGTAACGTTTCCCGAACGTTTTCTCTGTGGACATTACACAACGACTTGGATAAATTTTCTAAGATGTTCATCATAAAGGTAAACTAGCTTTTGCCTGCGACTGCGGCTGCGGTTTTCTGGAAGGTGGAGGTATTTCCTCAGTTGGGCTCTGCTCTAGATCTGTAATGACATCCGCTGTGCTGTGCCCTACCACACATAGCGAGATGACATTCACAGTGCCCATACCTCTCTTTTGGACGTAGTTTAAGGACATACCCGGGTCCGCATTTCTGGTGAGCGCTGAAAAAAAGACTCCACGGAAAACTCTCAGTAGCACTGAATGTATGAAAAAAGCAATAGTATTGGCACATATTTTATTTTAGTAATTTTGAGCTATATGTCACTGATAGTCGTAACAAAACAGCAAAAGTAACAATCAATTTTATGAATCTGCATCATCATGTATGTAGTACGTAACACATTTAAGGGTCCCCGGCAAGCTCGGTTCTCCATACAAACGTAGTTCCGCTCTCATTTTAAAACGACTAGCTAGATTGCTCTGAAACTTTATACTTACAATAGATAAGGTATATCTATGTCGTAATTAGTTTATGGAGCTTTAGATACCATAGTTAAAAAAAATACAGCGAATATAAGTTGTTTTTGCTAATTTTGCTCTATTTCGTTTGTTTTATAAACTAGAGCTATATAAACTAAATACAAACCTAGACATACCTCATGTCATTGTATGTGCAAAGTTTAATTACAATCCAACGCGTAGTTATAAAATGAGAGCGGAACTACGTTTGTATGAAAAGGTGCAATTCGGCCGACCTTGCCGGGGACTCTTAAGAAGCAATAAAAATAATAAAAATATCGAATAACTAAGGAAAAAGAAAGCAAAACCGTTTCTCTCACGTACCAGCCACGTACTTAATTGCTTCCACTGGTATCATCATTTCTAATTTCTACTGACACTTATAAAACTAAAAAAAATCCTTTCTCACTAACTTTATCAATGTAACTTATACCTTACGCGTTTGAATGAAAGTCTGTATTCTAAAGACATAAGTCTGTATTTTATTGAAAATAATTTCATAAAATATATTGATTTGTAACCTAGTTCTATTATTGACATGTAAAGCGGCATATTAAATATTACTTTTATGTAATTTGGACAATAGACTATTGAATTTTGTGAGTGATAGGTTAGGTCATACTTGGATTAAATTTAGGTTATTGTAATAACGCTCTTTTAAGTGTTCTTTTATGCTAGTGCTTTCAAAAAGGTCTTAGATAAACCTTGAGTCGATTCGTCCTTGCTTGATATTAAATAACTTAAAAGTTTTTTCAAATTAAGGTTATTGTAATAACGCTCTTTTAAGTGTTATTTTATGCTAGTGCTTTCAAAAAGGTCTTAGATAAACCTTGAGTCGATTCGTCCTTGCTTGATATTAAATAACTTAAAAGTTTTTTCAATGTAGTAATTAATACAGTGGAACCTCGATCGTATTAAGGGGGTAATTATAAATACACATAAATACTAGCCCCGACCCGCCACGGCTTCGCACGGGTTACACAAAACCTTAACACATTATTACACCCATAGAGTAACTTATACTAGAGCGGTACTGTCATAGTAAATTTTGTAACCCCAGTAAATTCACTGCCATCTGTCGACACACTTTAAAACTAAAAATGAAGATTTATAAAAATACGATAGAATGTATTTAAATATAGATAAATGATTTTTTTTATTTGCATTAATTATTTTTATGATATTGACCCATGTTCTTTCACTGATATGCGTTAAAATTGTTAAATAACAAACGAAACCGTCAACGCCATTTATACGACTGTAGGCCAAAACTAGTAGCGCCCTCTGAACGAGAATCAAATTTTCTTGATTTTCGAGGCACGTTTTTTCCTTAGACTGTATCCATCTATTACGGAGTTATATCTATCTTTGATTACACCTAAACCTTCCTCAAGAACCACTCTATTGATAGGTGAAAACCGTATGAAAATCCGCGTTCAGTAGTATTTGAGTTTATCGCGAAAATACATACAGATAGACGCAGCAGGTGACTGTTTTATAAGGTGTACCTAGTGATGACAAAGACACTAATCGATCACTTTTGTCGTGATTCCTCATCTACTCTCTTTGTGAACATGTAAAAATACGATACGATTATCTAATTGTAGCATTCATGCTACAGAACACTAATGTTGATGGCAAATGATGAGATGGACAAGATTGATATTTAAATGAGTTCACGCTCAATGTCTTCATTTGTAAAGCAATCGCAGCTATTACAATCTTAAGGATGACTCACGTTAGACCGGGCCGTGTCCGGGCCGGAGCTTCCGGCGCTTACTTTTCTATGACATGACAGGTGATCACGTGATGCCTTCCATAAAAAACGAAGCGCCGGAAGCTCCGGCCCGGACACGGCACGGTCTAACGTGAGTCATCCTTTAGGGTCAGTTAGGGTCAGGTCCATCAAAAACATGGTATTACGTACTGTGAAGTTGCAAACGGAGGATATGGTTGTAATAATGTAGTCTAGATTTCACATGCGTGGAATGTTGCAACGCGTAGTTGTTAAACATATCAAACCTGTTATAAAAAGTTGCCTTTTGTTAAATATCATTAAACGTTTTACTTGTTGGGCTAATGTAATATTTGGTAAGTATTTGTACAAGGTGCTTTTTTTACTCCCGGCAATATTTTGCAACGTAAATATATAGGTCATACTGAGCAACTTTTACTAGGAGCCAACCCCGAAATTATTTTAAGAAGAAATCAGCTGCTTCATACATTTTGGCTGGTCAGATGTTGATGTATTTTTTGGGAGAGACAACTTGCTTCAATGTTGCTCAGTGTGACCTATATATTCACATCGCAAAATATTGCTGGAAGTAAAAAAAACCCTCAATTTCTAACCTAATTTGCCATCTATATTGACAGATAGGTAGTTTACAACCCATCGCCGAGCTGCAATGTTTGCAAATGCCAGGTTTAGTCCATCGACAGGCCTGCACTTAGTAATGCGGTTAGCTGTTACCACAGACATAACTTAAAAGACCACGCGCGTGCCAGTTATTTTGTTCTGTAGGGCACAGTAAAATTATTACCAAACTTTTGTGATTTATGTATTATATTTTTCGCCTTTTTCGGGTAGGTATCGTAACACTACCTAACTATAGTCCATAATATACTGCAACTATGGCCCACACATTAATGCGTAATTAAGTAGGTATATATAACAAAAACATTTTTTTGTTTTGTCTAAGTTATTTCTCTCATTTATAAAAATATTTTGGCTCAAAAATGCGTCATTCAAATAATAGTCACACCTAAATGAACTATGTTAGTAACTAGAGTTAGACCAAGATAAGTCTGCAACGATTTTGATAGCACACGCAGTGCAAGTGTTATTTAAACGTCATAATTTCATAGAAGTTTGACGTTCAAAATAATAAGTGCATTCCCGTTGCGTTGCCAGGGAGGTTTTGGGATTATACTGAGGTACTTTTACTACGGACCAACCCCGAAATCGCGAAAAAAAAATACATTTTGGCTGGTCCATTTTCTATGGGATAGTAATTTTTTTTTCGCGATTTCGTGGTTAGTCCCATAGTAAAAGTTGCTCAGTATAATCCCAAAACCTCCCTGGCAACGGGACTGCAGTTATGTTTTGCCAACCTGTATATTTAATCGACGGCGACGCACAGGTATATACATGACTGCCCATATACATGTATGTCTGTGGCGATTACCTAAGCTAAGAATCCTTTCACTGCGGAGGTCACGCATCTCGGGCCATCTGCCGACTGCAGTATAGATCAAGTAGGCTGCACTGTGCACTGCACCCCTTAATTACTAGTGCTACCACAGAATTTAACGGATTATTCCCACTAGTTACCACTAAGTTGTTACTAGTGGTAACTACTGGGATTTTTTTCCCACCTTTTACCACTGGTAACTACTGGGAAAAATAATTCCCAGTAGTTTGCACCAACTTGGTTTGGTGGTAACTACTGGGATTTTTTGTCCCAGTAGTTACCATTGGTAAGAGGTGGGTTTTTTTTCCAGTAGTTACCACGAACATTGGGTTAGATATCAATACAAATAAAAACAGTACAAAACAATTCCCGCGATTTCGAGGATGGTCCCATAGTTAAAGTTGCTCAGTATAATCCCAAAAGCTCCCTGGCAACGGGAATGCACTTATTTTTTAGCCACCGTGTATAAGTATTACGATACGAAAAGGTCAAATGTTATTTTCATACATGAATTTCTCATCCGTAATTTATACGAAAATGGTATCAAACTTGACCTGAAAGCAGTAGGCAGAAATAGAGCGCGCACTGTACCGCCGGAGCCGTCTTTTCCCACTCTATGTTTACTCGTTGATATTTTCCCCATAATGAGTAGACTAATTAATATACTGGCTAGCCAGGGGTAGCGAGGAGTTAGTCACAATGCTAAGATATTAGATCAGATGATCCAAGATACAAATTGTGCTAAGAGGTTGAGACGGAAGGGCCATTTTATTGAAAGTTGCACTTTTTTTTTCAGATTTGGGAATTTTTATGTTATCTCTACTCAGAATCACAAGCTTTTTGGAACCTGATGGGAGGAAAAAGTGTACCAAAATTTTCATAAATTTTTTCGTTTCTTCCATTCCGTTACCGTCGTAAAAATTTGATGAAAAATGATAAAGGAATGGAAAAAAAAATCTTAGGACACTTAAGGATGCTCAAGCTAGACCGGGCCGGGGCCGGGCCGGAGCTTCCGGCGCTTCGTTTTCTATGGAAAGCACCACGTGATCACCGATCAGCCGTCATAGAAAATGACATGTCGGACGGCCCGGTCTAGCGTGAGTCATCTTTTATTGGGATTGAAAGAGAAAAAGAAAAAAATCCAAATAAAAGTGTAGTGTTACAACTCGAAGTACATACTCACTGCCAATAATACACCCCTTATTAAATGAAATGGCGTCTACGTACGCTCCGAACTAAATTCTAAAGATGGTGCGACTACTCGGTGTCTGTCCGTCTGTCTATATTTACCTGTCCAGTGTAAAAGTTAGCCGCAAAAAGCCGCGGGGCTACTTTCGCGCGCCCTTGACTCACTTGCTACTTGCACTGCACACGGCGATGGCAAGATAGTTGCTGATAGACACCTGCAAAGAAATAGATCAGACAATCAAGTCAATTTAGTCAACTTATTGGGTTATTTATAGGTTAGTTTAATTTTTATAATGTATATTTAGGTACTTATGTATTTAATTTATTTAATTTTAAGTTGTATAATGAATAAACAGAGTAGAATAAACTTAGAGCCAAAATTCACCATTTTAATTTTGTTGTTTTGATATACCCTGTTACTTTCAAAACGATTCTAGTTCATATTTGTTACACTCATTTCACGCTTAACGCTCTATGAGATAATTAACATTCATCATCTGTAACCATATTTTACAATTTTAATACACTTTAGAAACGCCTACTCTGACAAATAAGGTATAGCGAGATAATAGAGATCCATACATCAAGTCAAGGTCCCGAGATGATTTGAGAAAAACACTCGGAATGTCCATTCTAAATTCTAATAAGGAAACAGTAGCCAACTGTTTGGAGAAAGGTCAGTGTGGGATCTTAGTATTCTAAAGCTTAGTTTTAGATTTATACCTACATAGAGTATTTTGTTAATCTAGGTCTAGGCTGTAGGAGATTTTGAGTATATTAGAATTTATTATTAAACGTTGAAATTACTGAGACGATTATATTAAATGGTATTTTGATTTGTTTGTAAAATAGTTTTATAATATACCTGGTATGAGTACATAGTCCTTAAACTTTACAAACTTAATCAAATTCTTTACGCCAATGCAATAATCATGTAAATATCGGCATCTATGTAAATAAACAAATTGGAGCAGAAGTTACCTAGTCCAAATTATTAAAAAAAAATACCTAGGACTTAGACCAGCTAGGCCAGTGTTTCTTATAAAATTATCTATAATTGTAGTATGTTCACTTGATATAGGAAGTTTTCCTAAATGATTCATTTTGTGGTTAAGTATAAAGAAAACATCTACTTACTGCTAACCAAGATTATGGACATAATTCCCCCTTTACCAGTTTACAAACACATAATATTCCATGTCCACATTAAGTAATAATGCGGCACAGAATTAAGAACAAAAGACAAAAAAAAACAATATACAAATTACCTCAATTAGATCAAAACCAACATTTAAGTTTCCGTGTTTGATGAAAAACCGCACTTTTTAGGGTTCCGTACCCAAAGGGTAAAAACGGGGCCCTACTACTAAGACTCCGCTGTCCGTCTGTCTGTCTGTCCGTCTGTCACCAGGCTGTATCTCATGAACCGTGATAGCTACACAGTTGAAATTTTCACAGATGATGTATTTCTGTTGCCGCTATAACAAAAAATACTAAAACCAGAATAAAATAAATATTTAAGTGGAGCTCCCATACAACAAACGTGATTTTTTTGCCATTTTTTGCATAACGGTACGGCACCCTACGTGCGCGAGTCCGACTCGCACTTGGCCGGTTTTTGGTATATTCTTAAACAAATTGACGTTACGTCGGCGCAGCACGTGTTTATCGTAACATTACATACAATCATTAGCGTTTACATTTGAAAGCTTGCCGTGTGTTCTGGCCGATATAATAATATGCAACGTGTTTATGGTTGGCACAAGCAAAGATAATATTCTCTCTGGTAGCTGTAAACTTATACTTGTGTTTGTTTGAATAAAGAATATAAGCCTTCAGAATCCTGATGAAGTTGCCTAGGTGGTGTAGTGCGTCGAGTATGTTTGCGGAGGCTCGTGTTCCCGATTTCTTTGCCGTAATTCGGTCTAGAGCGGCGTCCTTTTGGAGTAGGCTGCGCAGCTCTGATAACTGTATTCCTGCCATGATTAGTGAGGATTTGCACAGTCCAATCTGTTGGTTTTAACTGTTTCTGCATCAAGATGCTAACTGGAAGTAGTTTTATTTTATTTTAAATTGTAATTTAAAAAAAAAGTTTTACTAATTATTTTATTATTTACACTTTTATTTGTTTTGTTTCATGTTGTTATATGGGTGCTTGCCGGAAATAAAATAAATTAATTTAATTTATTCGGGATGTATTATAAATTCAATATACGCGATTTAATCCGTTTTCATACTTTTTTTATTAAAATTTATTTATTTTAAAAGATAGCGGGGTACAAATAGTATCGGGCAAGCTAACTGCATGTTATTTATTATATTATTAATTATAGTTATTATATTATTAAATATATTAAAACGAGTCACTCACGTACCGTACGGGTTTAACGGAAGTTTTGTTCTGTAACATGTTTATTGTATAGCTATCGACATATTTTGCAAAAAATACGCCGCGCCTCCGCTCTTAACTTGAACCACAAATATCATCTTACTTGATGAGAGGTCATAGTGCCCATAGTGGCATGTTCTGTTTAAATCACGCTACATGTAGGTGATGTAGCACACTAACAAGCTATTACGTCAACGTAACGTCTTACATCTCATAATTTGGCCTAATGCTGATTACAGTGCATTTCGCTTTAGGTGCGGTTTGGCTAATCTAGATTAGATTAGACAAGCTCTAAATTGACCGCATAGTCTACATAGTAATTAGTGCTGCAAAATGTACCCTAATAAACTAACGTTGATGTATTGTTCATACAGGATGGCCCAAGAATACGTTGACAAGTTTTTTTACTGATATTGTTGATAATTTTAAGTAACGTTTAAATTAAATTCATTTATTTATTAAAATATATTCTAACAACAAAACCTACTTACAATACTACGTTTACGTTTAAATTGTAGATTAGTTTTATGAAAATAAACTATTTATTTACCTATTATAAAGTAATTAGCATTAATTAGGTTATGGATTCCATTGTATCCTCAGCAGCTGTCAGATGTCCTCGCAGAGTGCGTTGAAGTCGCTCCAGAGCTGTTTTTATAGTATTTTTCAAACTTTATGGGTACGCTGATAGATGATAGATGTCAATTCAAAACAATTTTGCGTCACTTGGCATTTTTAGGTTATAAATTGTTTGGAAATATATGACACCTGTCAGCGTGCCCTTCCAGTTTGAAAAATACTATAGTCATGTTTTAGTGCAGATTTAGGATCATCATACAAGATAAATTGGCAGTCAAATTAGAATCAATGATATTAGAAAATAGAAGTGAATTTGTTTTGTTTTAAGTTGGAACGAATAAAACAAAAGCAAATGACAAGGGACGCAGCAATACACAGAAGATGGCAGATGCAGATATCTCTACAGTGTCTGATGTACTTATAATAGAGGCGAGTCCCCGTCATCAGTTACTGAATTAAAAGTATGGTATGTTATGTGCTATAGCAGACCCTTGCAGCCCACACCTCCGTCCACGTAAAGATGTGCCGAAAGGGTCAGCCTTCAACTGCGCTGAATTTCACAACACAATTATAGTACCCCAAATATGTGTAGTTTAAATGCAAATATGTCGTAATAAGCCTATTTTCTCTCTGTGTCATCTGTGTGTAGGTTTCGTTGTATACAGATGTGTATGTTCTCAGATAATTTTAAGCCACCGCTAAATAATCAAAATTAACACGAAACACGAAACTTGGCATGAACATTTCGATTGTGAATATAACTGCGAAATAGTCACGTGACTTTAGGTAGCATCATCCCGAATATTGTATACATTTATTATTTATTTAGAAATATGTACAGTCAGCTATACTATTGGCTTAGCACCTTTGCATACAAATTACAAGCTTCTATGCTGGTGGGGTACCTGTTCTCTGCAACTGACTGTACGTTTTTTTTCGTTTGGCGTTTATGGATTTATTGTAATCTTGGCTAAGCCCCTAGATGTCGATGTTTTCTGTAGCACAGGCAGAGCCAACATTTTTAAAATTATATCAAGCCCATAGGTCAGCGGTTCCTAACCTGGGGGTAATTACCACAGGTAATTACCCCCGTGGGTATAAAACTGGCATTTAACGGGGGTACCTATCTATAAAAAAAATATTAATGATTATGGAGGAGGGGTAAAATCTAGTTCCCTAGTTAGTCAAAGGGGTCACAGTACTAAAAAGGTTAGGAACCACTGCCATAGGTCGCACTTAAACTATCGTGAGACATATTTCAAAATATTTAGATCAGTACGGTTTTTACTCACTAATATTTAAAAATAATAGTGAGTAATAACCGTACTGATCTAAATACTGCCATAGGTATTCACCCAAAGCTTAAGTTACTAAGTGTACCTTACTGCGATTACCACAAATCTCTGGTAACGACTAACGACATTGCCCAAGCCTTACGCATCAGCGCCTGTGGTAACTTATTACCATGTGATGCGTTACAAAACGGAGCGCTGAGAGCATCTCCGTGTCCGGTTCCATTAGGTTACGGTTTACGATATTTATCGGATAATCAGTCAAAGGGATCGTTCTAATACTACGCGACTATGCGATTATCGCGCGTGTTAGCGATGCGGCCATAGAAGCCAAACAAAGTGGAAAAAGTTGCTCGTTTATTCAGGTATTCCATTAAGGATGACACACGCTAGACCGGGCCGGGCCCGGGCCGAGGCGTCCGACATGTCATTGTCTATGACGGCTGATCGGTGATCACATGGTGCTTGAACGAAGCGCCGGCCCGGCCCCGGCCTGGTCTAGCGTGAGTCATCCTTTACCCTGCAATTCATTTTTCATGTTTTGTCCTCGGGTTATTTGCATCTCTTTCCTCATTATGTCAAACAAAAATGACGTAACGACGCTACATAATAACAAATCGCAAACCGAAATAAAGTTTGACGTACTTATACATCGGAGCCTGAAGGATGACTCACGTTAGACCGGGCCGTGTCCGGGCCGGAGCTTCCGGAGCTTCGTTTTCTATGGAAAGCATCACGTGATCACCTGTCATGTCATAGAAAAGTAAGCGCCGGAAGCTCCGGCCCGGACACGGCCCGGTCTAACGTGAGTCATCCTTAATGGAAACATACACCAATGATAGTAATGGTGATTAATATCGTACGAACTCAAACTATCGTGCGGAAGATGTCATTGCAATTACCCAGATCGTCGCGTCACTGACCTGATGATTAGGGACATTGGGTAAAGGCACAACTTAATATAACCAGCAAAGGCTTGACCGTGTTTACGAGCAATTTCATTTAAACTGGAGATCAAGTTATACAAGATTGAGAAGAAAGGTTTTGGGCAAGGCAGAGTATATTAATTAGAAGATTTAGAAACAAGCATTGGTTATTTATTGCTCAATTAATTACGGTATGGGTTTTAAAGCGTGCGTTCACTTTCGGAGTCAAAGTTGAAGCTTTTTTGTGTTTATGTGCTATGTGTGCTGTATTGCGTTATGTTGTGTTGTAAAGGCTTGTGGTAGATAGAGAGGGCAATAGAGAGTACTCTGTCAGGGCGGGTGTTATGCCTGGGGACCGAAGTCCACTGAGAGGTAGTCAGAAGGAGTATATATATATAGGTATATAGCAAAGATAGATATAACTCCGTAATAGATGGATACAGTCTAAGGAAAAAACGTGCCTCGAAAATCAAGAAAATTTGATTCTCGTTCAGAGGGCGCTACTAGTTTTGGCCTACAGTCGTATAGATGGTGTTGACGGTTTCGTTTGTTATTTAACAATTTTAACGCATATCAGTGAAAGAACATGGGTCAAAATCGTAAAAATAATTAATGCAAATTAAAAAAATCATTTATCTATATTTAAATACATTCTATCGTATTTTTATAAATCTTTATTTTTAGTTTTAAAGTGTGTCGACAGATGGCAGTGAATTTACTGGGGTTACAAAATTTACTATGACAGTACCGCTCTAGTATAAGTTACTCCATGATATATAGTAAGTGACATTTGAAACTCCGTAACCGCGATGTAGGTTTCTAGCTAATTGCGTTCTAGCTCCCTAACGCCATCTGTTAGATGTCGTCGACAGTGGCAGCTAGAGGAGACACCACAGGCTGTTAACACTCAATCTCAAGAGATTTTTACTTTTTATCCGACTACGGCAAATCAACTAAATCATCTTATTTCATTTAGAAAAAGTGACCCATCCTTCCAGTGGCGGCATTCGACTTCCACACACAACATAACATGCCACAGTGAAGTTGCTACATCAGCGGTTGCAGCATGGTCGCATTTTTATCACCTGTCACCATGCCTGTCACGTTCTAACAAGTATGTAAGTGCGACAGTGACAGGCATAGTGACAGGTGATAAAAATCCTACCATGCCACCTCCGCAAAAAGTACTTCTAGTACGGTAGATATTTTTTATTTAAAAAAATATCCCATTTTTGAAGTGTCCCCAATACAGCCTTACATCATTTCCACTATTTAAAAAGGTGAGAGCTTTTTATAAACAATAAAATATACATACATATATTTATTCTCTGAATAGCAGACGACAAAAGCGAATTCATCAAAGCAGCAAGAGAAATATATCAACTGGCAGAAACCGACAGCGAAGCAGAAGAAGAAGCACCAGCACCTCGAATCGAGGAGCAAACGGAATCTCAAGATGATATCGACCTTGCTTGATAAAAGATATTACCATAGAGCAAAGATAGATATAACTCCGTAATAGATGGATACAGTCTAAGGAAAAAACGTGCCTCGAAAATCACGAAAATTTGATTCTCGATCAGATGGCGCCACTAGTTTTGGCCAACTCTCGTATAGAGGGCGTTGACTGTTTCGTTTGTTATTTATAATTTTAACGCATACCAGTGAAAGAACATGGGTCAAAATCATATAAAAATAATTAATACAAATAAAAAAATCATTTATCCATATTTAAATACATTTTAACGTATTTTTATAAATCTTCATTTTTAGTTTTAAAGTATGTCGATAGATGGCAGTGAATTTACAGTGGTTACAAAATTTACTATGACAGTACCGCTCTATCTGATTATATCCTCATTGCCATAGAGTAACTTATACTAGAACGGTACTGTCATAGTAAATTTTGTAACCCCAGTAAATTCACTGCCATCTGTCGACACACTTTAAAACTAAAAATAAATATTTATAAAAATATGATAAAATGTATTTAAATATGGATAAATGATTTTTTTATTTGCATTAATTATTTTTATATGATTTTGACCCATGTTCTTTCACTGGTATGCGTTAAAATTATAAATAACAAACGAAACAGTCAACGCCCTCTATACGAGTGTAGGCCAAAACTAGTGGCGCCATCTGATCGAGAATCAAATTTTCGTGATTTTCGAGGCACGTTTTTTCCTTAGACTGTATCCATCTATTACGGAGTTATATCAATCTTTGATATTACGAAGAAGGAAATGACGAGCAGCATATCACCAACGCTCTTCTTCGACGACATAACCTACCCCACCTACCTTCCAATATTAGCTTTAGGCTGCCTTCATCCCTCCCCCATACCAGAGCGTATCACTACCCTCAAAATTATGTCCCCTAGTACGCCGGCTGGTCTGGACCACACCTTGGCTGGGTGTGGCGTCTCTTGTAGTAAAATATACATATATTTTTATTGATGACTAAGCGATTGCTACCGGAACAACCCAAATATGCTAAAATTACTTCATACTCTTTGTAAATCAAGGTTCAACACTAATGGACAGGAATCTATTAGTCTGCGGTGACTGCGGTTCCTAAGTATGATCAATTATACAAACTATTAATCATTTTAAAAGCTTGAACAACCATGTATGTCATGGCTAAATCGAAAAGCACTATTACCCTAATTTGATAGAGCCTTGATTTCGACGATTGTTAACTTGGAAATCTATTTATGAATGCATTGAGTAGTCGGTTTAATTTAATCTATAATAGATGATAATAGCCTAGATTTATCAGACCACTCTACTTTTTTATTAGGGTGGTAAGTCCAAGGATCTCAGATACGCATATCGTACTTTTTAGAGATCTGTAAGTACTCTAGTATTTACTTTAGTAGGAGTTTTAACTCCTACCTTGAAAACCACCTGCACTACTGCAGCCCGTCAAAATGTTTTAATGAATTAATTTCGTAATGCATGACACAATTTCAGAGAAATTCCTTTCAAATGGTCAGGCTGTGTTTCTGTTCCTTAATGGGGTTTTCCTGAAGAACACAAAAGCAAGCGATAAAAACAGTTCTAACAGGTCGGCACCATACGACACCCTTAAGGGGCTTACTGATTATCAGTCCGCCGGACGATATCAGCCTGTCAGTTAGAACAAAAATTGTATAGTTCCGAACAACTGACAGGCCGATATCTTCCGGCGGACTGCTAATCAGTGGACCCCTTAGCATTGCTATAATCCAAAACCTACGATGACTGCTTACCATTATTTGCTGCCAAAGTGGCATAAATATTTTTCTAATTCTAATTATATACCTACACACAAAATTTTACAATATTTTCTGACATTGAAATTATTTTTATTTTGACCCAGTTAAATTGTATGCTAATAGAAATCAAGAAATGGTTTATAAAAAAAAATATAAAAAATGTAGATGTTAGATTAGGTTAGGTTTGTTTTATGGCAATCCTGAAAAGTTACTCGTTTCCGAGAAAAACTAAATTATGACTAACGAAAATTCGGACAAACAATACATTATGACTGCATTATGATGCCATGGTTTACTAACCAAAAAAAGCCAATCATGTCCAGCATTTGCATACAATGCACGATATTGTTAGTTGCATCCTTATGTAACAGTTACATGAGTTACATAAAAGAGAATGTGTTATTCCGGGAAATCGGTTACTATTTACATTTATAGAAATGGCCGGCGGAAATGAGGGTATGAGGTGAAACCAGCTGGAGGTTGAGGTTGACTATAGAGCTTCATCTTTAACTTGGTCGGTTTATATCGTGTGAAACTAGGTTCAATCGGTGATCTGCCTGGAGGCCTAGACAAAAATGACAATCGTTGATAGAAAACGCTAATTTAAACTTAAATAATGTATGGACATAGTCACGTGACGTTTTGTAGCATCTGTCATCCCGATACATTTTTACTTTTTGTTTAGCATTTGGCTAAACAAAAACGCAACTTAATTAGAATTTGCACGCAACTTCCAAGTTCATCAATAATCAATCATGAAAGTAGCTAGTAGTACTTCAGTAGGATTGAATCCGAAAGTAGATAAGTAAGTTCAGGGGCCAATTGCGAATGGAGTAAACTGCAGTTGCGATAAACTCATTTTGTGTAGAATTGCGAATAGGAAGAATCCCGATAGCGTCAAAATATAGACTGTGTAGAATTACGAATGTATGTAGTAAACTGTAGTTGTGTGGAGTCCATATTGTATGGGAATCACGAATAGGAAGAATCGCTTTTGTGTTATCCATCGCATAATCCATTAAAAATTGTCTATCTGTGTCCCGGTCACTCCGATGAGCAATGGTGAAAGGACGTAGACTTTATTCGAATTTTCATATTCGCGGCAGCCATCTAGCAACCTAGTATTTCCATTCAATTTTACTTTGAGTTAGATTGAGTTACCCACACACGTTCACACGTTTCCCATCACTACGTTCAAGTAATATTTGAGTTCGTGATCCATTAACTCAGTTTATTTAGTTTGAACTAGGAAAGATGCGTTCTTGGAAACCTCGTACGGCTGCCGCGGGCATTTAGATGCTCTCACAGTAAAATACGGCCTCGGCTGCACGCTTGCAAAAGGTAGACCATTAATCAACGTTTTGATAATAGTTCAGTGTATTAATGTTAGTTAACCGTAGACAGAAGCAACAAGAATATGCAAAACAAAAATGCAGTAGCGAAAGAATTACGGTTTGAAATTAAGTAGCACTTAGATATCATAAAATAGAACAGACATATATAATTTATGAAAATATAAGTTTATAAGTCATTCGGTAGTCATTTGTATTTAAATTGTCATTTACTGGCAATTTGGAAATTTTATGAGGAGCGTTATTCCAATTTTGAACCGCAATAGTATTTTATACAATCGTGATATAATAGAGAGCTTTTCAGTCGAGTACCGTGTTTAAGCAACGAAGCTTGCTGAGTTGCTTAAGTTAAGGTACGAGATTGAAAAGCTTGATTATATCACTATTGTATACAATACTTTTTCTACGAGACAAAAAAATAATACTTTCAACTAGTAGAATCATATACTTAAGTAAACAAACCAAAAGTATACAGCTAAGATACGCGAGCTGCCGCGACCCGCGATACCTTCATACTCGTACGCGCACCGGCCGCCGGGCCCGGCGCCCCCGGCGGGTTGGTCAACGACACCTCCTCGTAACTCATGAGACCCTGGTACCTGCTCCGCGCTAAATTCAATTTTAAGACAGTTTTTTTCTCGATTTTGGCCACCGTAGCCTATGGAGACTAACAAGCAACGCTAAGCGGCTTTCGTAGGATATGGATGTTACTATATGAAGGGTGTCACATGCGCGTTTATGACTTATGAAGCAATTGTTGGCCAACCAATCACAAAGCAGATACGACGCAGCAGCGTGTTTAAGTAGACTAATTTGCATTGAATCGAGTCTCCTTAAACAAGAAATATTTTACTGAAATGTATGAAGTTCTATTTTCAAAAATTTTATAATTGACTAAACCGTGTCGATAAAATTCTTATGCTTGAGTCGGAAGTGCCATAGACTATCCAACGTTGAAAAGAGTAAGGTTGTAGTGTTGCATGTGAATTCGTAATACACAGATTATACTCGACGAGTAGAAAAACATATTAACACATTCGCGGACATGAATGCTATAGGCTAGTGGTTTTTTTTTTTTTACTTGAAAATAATTGTCAGGGGGGTGTCACTGCGCAGTTTAGGTATATTTGTCCGGCGCACCGCCCGGGAAGGTGTATGGCAGTGGGCTGCCGCTCGGCTCGCACGATAGTCGTGTCACGTGGCGCTCGCGCAAAATTGAAAATACGCAATGGCTTCGAAACCTTATTCGCGATCTAATCTGTAATCTGTATAAAAGATAATGTTCTGTTTACGGATGTCTGAATAAACGGAAGAACAAGGAAGCAGAAAAAACATATTTTTTAAATTCCGGACTATATTGACCGACATATTTTCAAAGGAATAAGTACTTCTGTGGCTAAAAATTTTATGTTTACAGAATCAACGTTTGTAATTCCTACATATTTATCTTAAAAATAATAAATCAGTAGGTATAGGTACAAAAACTTGTCAAGTGACAACCCCGTGCCGACACTCGCAGCTCGGTCATAAAACTGCGGCGCGCAAAGAAGATTCACGGTTCGTGCGCGGTTATAAGTTTCAATTTTGCTTGCAGGCGGCGAGTGTAGGTATAATTTTATACCTAAATCTGGCTTTTGTGAAGGAGTGAATTTTCTGTACGGTAGTACTATTAGTTATTCTGTGTAATTGTAGTGTATAACTAGCCTTATGAACCGATTTTGCATGTACAACCAGCCTTAAAGTTTGTAGTCTATGATTGTTCATTATTTTAGTATGTGGGTATTTTTGCACTTTGTAATTTTTCCTCAGTCACCCGTTGACCACGAACGCTGTAAAGGGTTCGAAACGTCGGGATGTATTATAAATCCAATATACGCGATATAATCCGTTTTCATAGTTTTATTTCACAAATTTTAATTTAACCTTTCAGCAACTTCATCTCTACAAAGCGTGTGAATGTGTTGAAACTCCGCAAGTGTTAAGATAAGACCGTATCGCGAGTATTTCGATCTCGTTAAGCACCGGAAGCCGAAATGGCAGCAATTGCAATTAGCAGTAAATGCTCGATGAGTCCATCAGAGTGCAGTGCATTAATCTGTTGCACATTTGCCGAGAGCGAGGCTGCTGCCTCACACAAGGCTTTTAAGATTTTTTTTATCGTATCATAATTAGTCACTACTTAAAAAAACTTCGTATCTTGTGCTGTCAATCAAAGGAAATATGTAATAAATATGATTTAAAGTTTCACGATTTTTACTCATTATTTATTCGCAGTAATTCTAATGTATGCATTCCGTACATAGTTATCATTATCACATAGACGTTTCGAGGACGGTGTTGTTGTGGATGTGGATGCTGATGTCAACTTTAGCCAGCTTCTCCGAGACCACGGGGACAACGCCGTCCTCGAACCGTCGGTGTCATAACTATGTATGGAATGCATACATTAGAACTACTGCGTTTAACTTTAGCAGTGAGATACGAGAGAGAGATAAATAGTATTTCAAAGTAGTGACGAATTATATTTATACGTTGACCCTAGCATTGTACCATACCATACAAAAAAAACATCGGACTGCTACAAATAGATTCGGCCAATGGCAAAAGTTTCTTCGTTTTTCCAGATTCCCATGTATTTTAGAACAAAATTGATTTCCACTTCAAAATAATGTATAGGTATTACATTTCAGTCGCAGTAGCGTCAGTAAGACCTATAACGTCCACCAAAACATAAGGACATGAGTGGGGTATTCTTTACTTACAACGCCATCTGTATATAGTGTGTATGGTGACCGGAACTGCGCGAGACGATCTTAGGTAACCCTTAAGGAATTTGCGCAACGTGTAGCCTTGAGGTTTATGACAACGGGACCACGCCGCGATGGTAGAGATGCTCTCATGCCCTTTAAGAAACTAGAGTGTTATTACGATAAAACCCTATATGTATAATAATCGATGAAAATCAAATAATTGGGTATTTGACTGGTAGTCAAATCAGATTCTTTTTTCGAACTGTCAAAACGATTTTGCTACTATGGAAATTATATGAAATACTAGCATGTGACGTCACAATCAAATTGCCTACTCTTTATAGTTTTATACAGGTTTTAATTTAAAATAGAAATTGTGTCTAAAAATAACTGCTGTCGACGTTTCTCTATTAATCTTCTGGTGCTTTATTTCATGCGTGGTGTAAAATAATTTATTTTAAATACAGTCAAATACCCTATCTTTCTTTATACCCTATATTTAAGTGTTTTCCTCATCCCCGGCTTTTTTGGCAAATTAATTCCAGGAATTGGAGTAGGCACTGGTTTTACATGAGCAACTATCATCTGACCAACTCAAGTTATAAGGGAAATAAAAGATTCATTGAAAATACCAACGTTAATGTTACCAATTTTAAACTGTTATCTGGTGGGTTATTGTTTTAATTAAAGTTCACACTTTCACACTAAGTCGTGAAGAATTATCGTGAATAATATCAATAAAATAGAAAGAGAAAATAAAATACACATTCAACCTTGTATATTGGTAACGGAGGCCGGGGCATTGGTTTTGTCACAACATATTATCATATGTAATGTGTGAAGATTGCAGATAATTAAAACGGAAGGTTAAGCCACAGATTGTTTATATCCTCACAAGATTTTAATTAATGTAAAAGCAACTTTTACAATTCTGTAAGCGATACGTCAAATAAAAAGAATTCAGCAGAAGAGCATGACGTGCTAAAAAAATATTATCTGCTCGACTTAAATATGAGGTTAAAATTCTGTAACTAGTGAATGAACAATTATTCATATTTTAACAATGACATTAAATGGCCTCTACGTGTTGGATTTATATTCCCACGCAAGCCTATCAAAATCCAAGGAGATACAAATTTTAACAATCATGTTTATTGAGATTATTTCATCAATATACAGTATAAAATAAAGTGCCAAATAATAATCCTCAAGTTAACCTCTATGTAGTTGTAGACCTTCCTAATGCTAAAGTTTAGAGGAATTTGAAAAGGTACTTGTTTGTGAAGTGAAACTAAATAGTTACTATTAAAAATTATGTTTTCACATCACCTATTCGAAAAGGGGCTTTTTCTTCCCCGCTAGGAGGGATCAAAGTGGCACTTTTCTTCCCTGCTAGGGGGGATCAAAGTAGCACTTTTCTGTTCTAGGACATGATTTTTTTTCTTTTTTGTATACAATATTTTTAGGTTAAATAATATTTTGGAACATAACAATTTCCTCATAGTTGATGTGAAAAACAGTATGTGTCACATGGTAGTAAAATTATTTCCACCTTGGGCGTTAACACTTGAATCCCTCACTACGCTCAGGACTCAATGTACGCCCTCGCCGTAAATATGTCATTTTGCTCCCTTGTGACACAATCTACTATTTATCCGCAGTTTATCCTATAACCATAGTCTTATACGTGTGGCGGTTAAAAATTGAGGGTTCAAACCAAAGAGTATAATAATATATGTATAGTAAGTTCAAGCCTCGGTTGTGCTCTATGGTTATGCTGAATAGAGCAGAAAAAAAAATTATCAGTCTCGAAGACGTTCAATAAGATGACTGAAAATTCGGTTAGGATCCTTATTAAAGGGGCCCACTGACTATCAGTCCGCCGGACGATATCGGCCTGTCAGTTAGAACAAAAATTTGTCAGTTCCGAACAACTGACAGGCCGATGTCGTCCGGCGGACTGATAGTCAGTGGGCCCCTTAATATCATATACAGAAGAGATGTTAATTTATAGTGAGATTGAGTAAACAACATTTGACGGTTGACGGAAATTTTACAAATGACCTTAATGAACCCAGTCTAAAATATTTATAATATTACATTTACAAGTTGTTAAGTTAACATTTTACCTTGTTATGCAATATTTCAGCCATATTCACACGTAATGTATGTGCTAACATCCGTCAATTAACTTTTAACTGATCAGCCAACTAATTTATATTATTTTAAAAGGAGGATGTAATGTTATCGAACTATTACGATCTGGCATTACGGTCTTATTAAGGGGTTTGTATCAAAAGTATGTATAAAAATAAATAAATAAAATTAATAAATATTATAAGGACATTCTTACACAAATCGACTAAGTCCCACGGTAAGCTCAACAAGGCTTGTGTTGTGGGTACTCAGGCAACGATATATATAATATACAAATACTTAAATACATAGAAAACATCCATGACTCAGGAACAAATGTCTATGCTCATCGCACAAATAAATGCCCTTACCAGGATTCGAACCCAGGACCATCGGCTTCATAGGCAGGGTCACTCACTACCCGCTAGGCCAGACCGGCCGTCAAAAATACAGTAACTTCTTTCTATCTACATACATTGAATATATTACATTCTGTCGAAAATTTCCCAAGAATTGACTTTTCAGCTTGCTAATCTAGTAGTTAGCTTATTTAAGGCCGTTCCATCGGTTTCCATCCAAAGAACGGGAAAGACCATGCGCGCCAAGTGTCAATTTTGATCGAATTTTGTCGATTTTTATTTATTTTAAAAGCGTTTTTTCTTCTTTTTTTTGTTTATAGTGTCACGTAATAAATAACCGAGTAAAGTTTGATTAAAAGTCCGAGTTAGAGGTTATTTTGGGAATTAAATGTATCGAGCGAAGTGTCATAATTCATGTATCGGAAGCTGTGTTATTATAAGGCCTGAATTACACTTGTAAGTTTTACTTACGTAAATAGGGACAAAGCTATTTGCTAGAATGAAATAACGATATTCATATCTCATTCTGTAGTATAGCTGTGTCCCTACTTACGTAAGTAAAACTTACAAGTGTAATTCAGGCCTTAAGATAATAGTTATAATCATAATATTTTTCCACGCCTACGAATATCAACGTCTCTTAGAAAAATATGATCATATAAGAAGATTTTTCGCCTTCTGGCTCAGGGAACGGCCTTAAATACAAATTCATAAGATGAAGACACCAGACATCGAACGATCTCAAAGCTCACAATTAGTGCAATGCAATTACATTTAACCAATAATTGCAGTAACTGTCAACTTGTACAATTAAATTTACATTCAATAATCGTTTACGCAAATATTTTACTTACTCTAGTGGACATGATGTAACTTCAACCTCAGTTCTAAAACGACGCAAGACCTTTACTGTAGTATGGTAGATACGTCCTTACACATCTGAAGCTATGTATTTACATCGGGATTAAAATGTCGTATCTTCTTTCACAAATGGTTGAGAGTAAGACATTCTGTTTCTAGTGAACGGTGATGTGGAATGAAATCGAAATCATATAAATCCTACACATGTCCACGTAGGTCGACGCCTCGCGCCTTGCCCAACAGCGATGTGGCATATTGGGTTGGCATCAAAGAGTAGTATAATATGTTGGCATAGAGAAATAAAAACAGATATGTTAAATGTCATGAATTTAAAGGGGCCCATTGACGATCAGTACGGTGGACAATATCGTCGCTATACTTACTCAACCTCATATCTGCAACAATCATTCGATGGAAATGTAGCTTTTCTTGGAATACGGGTGTTTTTGTCATCAAATGAGTGTTGCAGATACGAGGTTGAGTAAGTATAGCGGCGATATCGGCCTGTTAGTTGTTCGGAACTGTCAATTTTTTGTTCTAACTGACAGGCCGATATCGTCCGATGGACTGATAGTCAGTGGGCCCCTTTAGGTAGGTTTTAAAAACCTACTTTAAAAAAAAATTAGAATTTCAAAGACTTTTTGTTGAACATTTTTTGTTCGGAAGTACCTAAAACCTCACAAGCCAAAATATAACGTATTCTTATTGCATATAAGGTATTATATAAAATTACGTTAATATAAATACCTATACCTATTGATTTTCATAGCTCGGACTCGGAACCTATGCGAATCAAACTCGGTTCTGTAAAGTAAAATAAAATTTCATAAAATAAAGTGGTACATGTTTTGCATCAATCAATGTTTTCGTTGTCAATTTAATATTCGTGTCTAGATACTACTCCTTCTTAATTTTATTAGTAACAAATTTAGCACTTTTGCTTGTTTAGTTTCGAATTTATTTAAACCTCGAGCATCCTGAAGGTTAAATATTATGCAAACATGTATTATGATAGACGCAATTTAAATATTTACACACTTGCATCGAGGTTTCGATCTAGCTAAATAAATACATACTAAATTTTACATTGAACATAAATGTCATGATCGAAAACCTTTTATAGGTATGTTTAACTATTTATTAGGTCTTCTACTCATCTTTTTTATAAGTTATTTATTAAGTTATACAACTTGTTCAAATTAATAAAATAAGACTTAATTAACTCAAACACAGTCATGTACTCATGTACAATACAATAAAGAATGTTTACTATTTATTAAGTCTTATATTTATATTTTTTATAAGTTAAATATTTATTAAGTTATACAACTTGTTCAAATTATTAAAATAAGACCAGGGGGGTGTCACTGCGCAGTTTAGGTATATTTGTCCGGCGCACCGCCCGGGAAGGTGTATGGCAGTGGGCTGCCGCTCGGCTCGCACGATAGTCGTGTCACGTGGCGCTCGCGCAAAATTGAAAATACGCAATGGCTTCGAAACCTTATTCGCGATCTAATCTGTAATCTGTATAAAAGATAATGTTCTGTTTACGGATGTCTGAATAAACGGAAGAACAAGGAAGCAGAAAAAACATATTTTTTAAATTCCGGACTATATTGACCGACATATTTTCAAAGGAATAAGTACTTCTGTGGCTAAAAATTTTATGTTTACAGAATCAACGTTTGTAATTCCTACATATTTATCTTAAAAATAATAAATCAGTAGGTATAGGTACAAAAACTTGTCAAGTGACAACCCCGTGCCGACACTCGCAGCTCGGTCATAAAACTGCGGCGCGCAAAGAAGATTCACGGTTCGTGCGCGGTTATAAGTTTCAATTTTGCTTGCAGGCGGCGAGTGTAGGTATAATTTTATACCTAAATCTGGCTTTTGTGAAGGAGTGAATTTTCTGTACGGTAGTACTATTAGTTATTCTGTGATAAGACACACAGTGCACACGATACACAGTGTCACTTCTATGTATTACAATATATATCTACCTAGTCTTTGCCATCTTCATTCTAAATATGGCAATTTACTATGCCAAAGGCGCCCTTCCTCGGCCCACTGATCCAAATTGAGTTCAAAACGCTACTATAAACCCACAGCATCTATTACAATAATATAATTGTAGCAAGCTATAAGTACCTACAATTTAAGTCTATTACAAGTATTACAACTTTATGCTATGCTAATATACATAAACTTTAGCAGGTGTTTAACAAAGAAGGAATAAACCTAGAATAGGAAAGGAAAAAAAATGGTTGACCACAAAAGCCTTTTATGACATTTCAGAATATAATAATAATGATTTAATCTTAATTTAATTTTATATTTTGTATTTTTATTAATTATTGGAAATTTGAAATGTGTTGATTATTTTTATATTGTATTATTTTACTTTAATTTAATTAATGATTATTTGAATGAATTGAATATATTATGTAAATCCAATTATGACGTGTAATATGAAATATTATTATAAATAAATGAGTATGAGTATGAGTATGAGTAGGGATAGGGTAGTTGACACATGTTTAATTTTTTAGCTAAATCTAGTTAAATACATAGAAAATGAGCAATTTAACACAATAAATTGGAAACTTAAAAAATATGTGAATAATAAAAAAATACAAGACCTCAGTTTCAAAAGAAAATTTTTTTTTAACTTTCAAATAGGAAAGAAATAACGGTACCATTCGATTCCTTACATTTTATTAAAAAAAATTGTATAGTAATAATATACATAAACGCAACATTTCACCGACAAAATCGCAATTTCCTTGTTTTCCACACATCGAAACGACTTCTAAGCAAAGTGACACAGTGACGTCACGATGTGTTGCCATTTTGTTAGAGCGTTTCGTCAGGAAAGTGCGAGTGCCAGACTTTGACCATCATTAGTGACTTTTGTATTGCTTTAAGACAATGGGTCCCATAGAGACATTTGATCCTCAAAACAAACCTGATCGACTGATACCAATAAAAAAAATGTCAACTACTTAATTGCAGTGGCGATCAATAATAGGTAGACAACTAGCAGGGCTCGATGATGCATAGACATAGATAATTAGTTAAGGTCTTGCCAGCCCTAAGCCTAACATGTGGGTCAAAATACATTTTAGAAAAAGGTCACTTCTGTGGACAATACAATAAAAGTTAACGACTGGTACATAAATATCCCTTTTTAGGGTTCCGTACCCAAAGGGTAAAAACGGGACCCTATTACTAAGACTCCGCTGTCTGTCTGTCTGTCCGTCTGTCACCAGGCTGTATCTCATGAACCGTGATAGCTGGACAGTTGAAATTTTCACAGATGATGTATTTCTGTTGCCGCTATAACAACAACAACAAATACTAAAAACAAATATTTAAGTTGGGCTCCCATACAACAAACGTGATTTTTTTGCCGTTTTTTTCGTAATGGTACGGAACCCTTCGTGCGCGAGTCCGACTCGCACTTGGCCAGTTTTTTCTTATTTGAGTCTCAAGTACTAAAAAAATGTATCCCGTCTGTAAAAAAAATTGATAGATTCGCGTAAAAATTAGCTTTAGATTCCCTTAACTTTGCGATGTCTACAGGAAAGACGCGAACGAGTTTGCTATAAAAATCATATTAAAACATATTTGAAATAGGGTCTGTCACTACTCACTTCACTAGTTTGCCGACAAAATGCCTCACTTGCGCCCGCGCACCTACTAGCCTACTACCAATATGCGACTATTTTTCTCGCCATCGCCCGTGGCTATGGCTATTAATGAAATTACATTGCACTTAGCACGACATTACGATATGATGAGGACAATGACAGTTTGATATGTTTCAAACACAGATCTACTGTGTTAGATTGCCTGTCAAATATTGAGTCAAACCGGCCAAGAGCATGTCGGGCCATGCTCAGTGTAGAGTTCCGTAGTTACCCTTCCGTCACAATAGGCTAAACAGAATATTGTTAACAAGGGGTGAAACAATCTTCTATTATACTAATAGTTTCAGTAACACGTATTTTAGGAAACTGCAGTAATTTTAAAATTATCTGTTTATTAAAGTATGAAAATCAGCGGGATGGCCTCTTACTTTTAATTTTTTTGCAGTTTTTATTTAATGTCTCTCTTAAGCTCTATTTCTACGATTTTTTTCATATTTTGTGGACCCATGGTTCAAAAGTTAGAGGGAGGGGGGGTACACATTTTTTTTCTTTCAGAGCGATTATTTCCGAAAACATGTATACAATACATACAACTTAATACCTAGTTAATTTTAATTTATTTACATATTTAATCAATTTAGTTTATCTGTGGTATCTCAGACTTAAGAAATTCCAACTAAGGAATAAATCTTTTATACCTATCAATATTCACATTTTATGAAATAAAACTATGAAAACGGATTATATCGCGTATATTGAATTTATAATACATCCCGACGTTTCGAACTCTTTACAGCGTTCGTGGTCAACGGGTGACTGAGGAAAAATTACAAAGTGCAAAAATACCCACATACTAAAATAATAAACAATCATAGACTACAAACTTTAAGGCTGGTTGTACATGCAAAATCGGTTCATAAGGCTAGTTATACACTATAATTATTTTTCAAGTAAAGATATATATATATATATATATACGCGATAAAAACTATGCCGGCTCCAACCCTACACCACGGACCCAAAAGAGTCGAAGAGTGTAAAGAGTTCGAAACGTCGGGATGTATTATAAATTCAATATACGCGATATAATCCCTTTTCATAGTTTTATTTCATGAGTAACTATCGCGGTAACCGAAGACAATATTATTCACATTTTATGTTGTAACTGTCTGTATGTTTTTTACCTTCAACCGTTAACCGATTTAGGTGAAATTTATTATAATAAAATAAAATAAAATAAAAAATAAAAAAGCCTTTTATTTCGAGTCCAAGTTAATTACATTAAATAAGTCAGTTTCGTTACAGTAAAGCATTTAAAAATATAATTTTATGTATTTTTAGTATGTCAATTTAAATAAGTCAATTTTTTACATGTATTATTAAGTAATTTGATATTATAATCTTATAACAAAAATTTAGTTTGCGGACAAGAACCCCTCATCGGGTGAAGGCCTCCTCCAAGGACTTCCATCTATCCCTATTTGCAGCTACATGTCTCCAGTTTGTCCCGACTGTTTTATTTATGTCATCAGTCCAGCGGCTATTTGGTTTCCCGGAGCGTCGTTTGCCTGTAGGTCCTTTCCAGGTGGTAGCTAGCAAGGTCCAGCGCGAGTCAGACAGTCTGGCAACATGTCCTGCCCATCTCCATTTTTGTGTTTTTGCGTGCTTGAGAGCGTCTATAAGTTTTGTTACAGCCCTTATATTTATATGGGGTATTTTTTGCACTCTTTTTATGTTTAGCAAGCTTCTCTCCATTGCTCTCTGGCATGTAGTTATTTTAGATTTAATTTTTGCAGTGAACAGCCAGGTTTGACTTGCATAGGTCAGTGAAGGCAAAATACACATATCCATAACTTTTTTCTTGATTTTTATATTCATATTACTTTTCAGGATTTCCTTTAGGCTCCAGTACTTATTCCAAGCTATTTTAATTCGTCGGTCTACTTCTTCTTCGTTTCGTTGACTGTTAAATGATATCTGCTTACCCAGGTAGATATAGCTGTCTACATACTCTAGTAGCGTCCCATCAACGGTTATGTTCTTTTGAATGCTATTGGTCATAAGTTTTGTTTTTTGAAAGTTCATTCTTAGGCCGACTTTTGCACTAGCTTCATGTAGAGTTTGTATCATGTATTCTAGCTGGGCGCAATGTTCTGACATTAATATGATATCGTCCGCGAAACGCAGATGGTTCATATATTTACAATTGATGTATATTCCTATATTGTTCCAGTTTAGACTATCGATTACTGATTCAAGTACCGCTAAAAATAATTTTGGAGACAACGGGTCGCCTTGCCTAACGCCTCTGTCAATTGGTATATCTGGTCCTAGTTTGTCTAATTGAACTCTACTGGTGCAATTTTCATAAATGTGTCTTATTATTCTTATGTATGTAGGATCTACTTTGCACTGGTTCAGAGCGTCCCATATAGAGGAATGTGATATTGTGTCGAACGCTTTAGCGTAATCAATGAATGCTGTGTACAACGGTCTTCGGTATTCTTGATATTTTTCTATAACCTGTTCCAGAGTGTGTATATGGTCCATGGTCGAGTACCCGCTCCTAAATCCAGCTTGTTCACATGGTTGGCGCCTGTCAATTGCTTCGCTTATTCGGGATAGTATGATTGAAGAAAATAGTTTGTATGTGCATGACATTAGACTGATGGGCCTGTAATTTCCTATGTCCATTGGGTTTCCTTTTTTATACAAAAGTATTATGTTTGACTGCGTCCATTGTTTGGGTGCTGTTCCTGCTTTAAGGATGAGATTAAATAATTGTGCTAAGGGTGTCACTAATAAGGGAGCAGCGGTTTTTAATATTTCATTTGTAATGTTATCCGGCCCAGGACTTTTTCCAGTTTTTAAGTTTTTAATATGTTTCATTATAACTATTTCATCTATTACTGGGACTTCACTTATTCTTGGTAGGTCTGCTTTTGGTGGTTCTTGCTCTTGACTACTGTATAACTTCCTGTAATATGTTGTAGCAGTTTCAAGTATCTGATTTCGAGATTGTGCAGTATTGTTATCTGAAATTTGCAACTCGGGGATCCAGTTTTTATGTGTTCTGAGTTCTTTGTAGGCTTTTTTCACACTTCCGTCAGCGTAGAGGTGATTTTCAATTTTGGACTCTCTGTGCTTTTTATAGTCTTCTTTTATACTTTTACTTACTTTTTTGTAGATGTCACTTAACTTTGATTTTATTTCTTTTATTTTGGGTCTTATATTTTGGAGTTCCGTTCGCTTCGCTATTAGTTGCTTTGTGGTGTCCGATAATATACTTTTCTGTGTGTTGTGGCTATTCTTCTGTGAATGCTTCAAACTTGTCTGGATGCAATTAGTTAGCTTATCATGATATAATTGTGTTAATTCGTCTGGTGCCAAAGTCATAAGTGGTTGTCTTTCTTCTTCGAGGCATTTCAAGAAATCATTTTTTTCAAAATCTGTCTGCAGGCTTCTTGTGGTCTTGTTTCTGAAGTTGTGTCGGCTTTTTTTCGGCTGTTTGAGTACCCATGTTGCTCGCACTAGTCTATGGTCTGATGAAAATTCAATTCTGTTAATAATCTCAATGTTGGTTATACTTTGTTTTTGGTTTGTAAGAATAAAGTCAACTTCGTTTTTCGTCCTTCCATTTGGTGCTATCCATGTCCATTTTCGATTAGATTTTTTCATGAAATATGTGTTCATGATGGCTAGGTTTTTCTCAAGGCAGTAGTCTATCAGTAGTTCACCTCGCTGGTTGCGAGAGCCATAACCATGTTTACCTGTGACCCTATGCTCCTCTGGTTTCGGCTGTCCGACCTTAGCGTTGAAATCTCCCATTATTATGACGTTTTTGTCTGCCTGTTGGTATGCTCTTTCAACTGTTTCATAGAAAATCTTCACTTGTTCGTCTGTGGCTTTTTCAGTTGGGGCATATACCTGAATAATAGAAAGATGGAAGTTGTTAATCATTATTTTTAATAAGGCAACCCTCTCTGAAAATCCTTGAAAGCTCACTATGTTGCATTTCAAATATTTTTTAATTATGAATCCTACTCCATGAAGTCCTTGTGTCTGGCCAGTGTAGCATAGAATAAAATCGTTGTGTTCTTCAATTTCTGTTCCCAGTCGCCTGACTTCAGAGAGGCCGATAATGTCATATTTTATTAATTTTAGAGCTTCCGAAAGTTCCAGTAGCCTCTCATAAGATTTAAGAGTCCTAACATTGTATGTTCCTATATGCAGTATATTCTGATCTTTATTTCCGGTTGCTTGCTTAGAAGATGGTCTGAAGGTATTACCTTGAGGAAGGGATGTCCTCGCTTTTGTTGTTTGAGTGGGTGCCCTTATTTATTATAGAGATAGTTTAAGGCCCGCCGGGAAAGGACATCGGGTATCATCAGAGGGCCTACCGCGAAGCACGTTCGACGTGTTGCCTCTTTGTCGCACTTATAAATACGTACTTAAGTGTGACAGGGAGGTAACACGTCGAACGTGGTTCGCGGTATATAGTATAGGCCCTCAGGTGTCGGGAGTTGTTATCGATCATCATCCTGATTCCACGCAGAACGCGAAAATATTATTCGTCTTTAACTTATGTTCGTTAAGATTGAAGCAACATTAACGGCCACGATTTACATAAGAAATATTCATCCTCCTTCTTTTTCATTTACGAAACAAACTAATCCGCCTCTTGACCATAGATTAATTAGACATTATTACTAATAATCCTATTGCCTTATAACTAAATACTTTATTAACCTCATACTCTTTTTACTTAGTTCCAAACTCAACCTCAATCTATTCGTAATAAAGTTCACATTTCAAGTAGCGATGGTACGGGATTAATGGATTAAATCGGACCGCGCGCGCATCTTGCTGATAATTGGAGATGAACAGTTTTGCAAACTCATACGCAATGCGCGGATGCTATTGCTGCCGCTTACAGAGATAAATGTCTGGGCTATTTTATTTAAAATTGTACGCATTTTTTATATATTTGGATTTGTTTGTTATTTCTGCTCGGAAAAGCGAGCTCCTTCGATCCTAATAGAATAAAAAGGTGTCCCAAGATTTTTATTTCATTTCCGTTAAGTACCATATTTCGTAGCGGAATTGAAGAATTGAAAAATGTACTTATAGAAATAATTTAGGAAACCATTTTTTTACTATTAGGTTTGAAAGGGCTCGATATTAGATGTCCACTGTAGTACTTACTATTAGATATAGAATGAGATCAAATGTTCGAATAAGATAGACCGAGGCGAATCGGATCACGATGAAAAATCCGTTGATATCTGAAATATTGATATGAGCACACTAAAATTTCACTGTACGTTTCTTCTCTTAGCCTGTGACGTCAGTCGTAAGAATTACTTTAAATATAATTTTAAACAGATTTTTAGTCTGATCTGATTCGCCCTGTGATCCGATTCGCCTCGGTCTACCGTCGGCTCCAGCGCTCGCGAAGCAATACTTATAACAACGAACATATGTGTTATTATGAAATGGTTCCTTAAATTTATAACCCGCATACATACGTGGGGGGTCGAAGAGGTCATAGCTTGTAGAGCTATGCAATTTAATAATATATGGCCAAAGATAGATATAACTCCGTAATAGATGGATACAGTCTAAGGAAAAAACGTGCCTCGAAAATCAAGAAAGTTTGATTCTCGTTCAGAGGGAGCTACTAGTTTTGGCCTACAGTCGTATAGATGGCGTTGACGGTTTCGTTTGTTATTTAACAATTTTAACGCATATCAGTGAAAGAACATGGGTCAAAATCATAAAAAATAATTAATGCTAATAAAAAAAAAACATTTATCTATATTTAAATACATTCTATCGTATTTTTATAAATCTTCATTTTTAGTTTTAAAGTGTGTCGACAGATGGCAGTGAATTTACTGGGGTTACAAAATTTACTATGACAGTACCGCTCTAGTATAAGTTACTCTATGATATGGCTTAATAGCTAAATATGCCTTACCAGTGAATCAATAATGCAAATAAACCTCGGAAGCAATTCTGTGAACTGACATATTTAACGGGTCACGACATGTTTCGTTCCATAACGAGGAGTTTGCTGTCTGTCTGTCTGTCAGTCTGTCTGTCTGTCCGTCTGCCACCAGGCTGTATCTCATGAACCGTGATAGCTAGACAGTTGAAATTTTCACAGATAATGTATTTCTGTTGCCGCTATAACAACAAATACTAAAAACCGAATAAAATAAATATTTCAGGGGGGCTCCGATACAACAAACGTGATTTTTTTGCCGTTTTTTATAGATAATGGTACGGAACCCTTCATGCGCGAGTCCGACTCGCACTTGGCCGGTTTTTTTAGGAATGTCCCTGACAGTTAAAACGTGTAGGTACCTACAATCTACGTCTAACATATGTTTACTGTTGCAGTTAGGTAGGTACACCTTTGTACTTATAATAACTTATTATAATAAATTTTTGATGCAGAAATAATTATACTTTGGTCCAGATTTTTTTCGAATATGTGGCCGATACTAGATTTCAAAAGCGGTTAGGTATAGGTAGGCCTTATTAATAAGGCAAAATTTTCAATATATATTAGAAGTTGACATTGAATCATGTTTATGTATAGTCTCTATGGTTAATAATACATAAAATTTGGAGATGTAAAAGATCTCCAATGTCAGATATGGAATAAACGACCTGGAGCACTCCCTCTATGGTGTTCGCACTATAGGGGCACTCCTCCCGTCGTTCGACCAATGGCTGGAGAGGGGGCATGGCAAGATCGGGTTTAGGCTGACGCAGGTAATAATGGAGATTTGAGTTCCATTATTAAAATACATTTATCTTCAAGGTGGTAAATCAAATTAAGTAGGTTTGTATAAATCGTGTTTTGCTATTTCACGTGTCCTTTCATTTCTGTTACCCAAAAATTACAATACTTGCTATATTTTACCCTGTACCTTTTGTTCAAACTTAAAAATTACATTTCATGTTTCTGCAAAATTCCATAAATATAGGAGAAAACTCAAGGAACCCAATGGAATCCATGAAACATTTTACAATTAACGACATCAATATACAATGTGCATTCTAAAAATCTAAGACCCCACTTCGCTCGGTCGATAAACATGTTTCCAATTGACGTTTAGGTAAATTACCTATGTATGGATGGTAAAGAAAGGATCGCAATCTCTTATGGCAGAATTGTTGTAAAAGTGACCGCGTTAAGCTTTAAATAATAGTTCCTAATCTCTCCGGTGGCGCTAGTTAGGCTCTGGGACATGAGTATAACATGAACCATATAAGGCAACAAATAACCCGACCAAATTACGTAGGTTGTTTTTGGTAGTATTTCGGTGTATGGTGGCGCCGCCTAATTACTGTTTTTTGATGGACACTTTTTATACATAGAGATTTGGCTCCTTTATACAGTCTCCATGTACCTATGGTGAAAACATATTTAAATAAAAACACAATTTGTCTTTGCTATGTTCCTATGTGTTACTTGGTGTTACCAAATAGTTTCCAACATTTTCCGTGATATAAGATATTGCTACAACGGGGTCGGAGTTCAAGCATAATATAGAAAACATCATTATTTGAGAGTCTTTATTAATTATTTATGCATTTTACAAAATAAGATAAAAATAAGCATACCTAATCGTGACAAGCCTTTTCCTATACATATAAAACATAATTATTTTCACTGTAAGTAGTTGGTTAAATAAAACTAATCAATTTAAATAATGTTCTCTATATACTCACTAAGTTTATTCACGCTTCTTCTAATTTGATTTGTGCAATCTTAAATTTAATAATTTAATATGAATAGGTAATAATATCATTAGCAGCAGAGAATATGGGAGTCTACGATCGACTGCTATCTTTAAAAGCAACTGAAATGAAGGCACCAAACATCAATAATTCAGTAGATACAACCGAAGGCATATAGCCTTAACTAATTACAAAACACCTAAGACACATTTAGGCGCCCAACACGAATAAAGTTCTCTTCACCTAAATAGGGGATATTACTGCAATATTCTGCCACCAGAGTGCAGCACTAGCCTTTTTAGTAAACCATAGAGTAACTTATACATACTGTACCTTTAACAGGTTTTTGACAAGTTTTCAGAGATAATAAAATATGACATTGATGCATCAAGGCGGTTTGTTTACAGACCGGGAAACGCGAATATGAAATTTCGCTGTCTGCCTCTTTATCGCTCGAATATGCAAGAGTGACAGAAATGTTAGAGGACGAAATTTCGATTTTCTTGGTTCGATAGATAGACCCTCAGATTGTGGTAATGGCGCCCCCTCCAGTCCTCCTAAGCAGAGTTTCGCAGAATAAATGATTGGTAATATTTGGTAAGGTAGCAACTTGTTTAAACAATAGGGAATATTATGCGAATCATTCGCATAATATTCGCATAATATCCCCTATGGTTAAAACAAGTTGCTAATGATTCGCATAATATTCCCTATTGTTTAAACAAGTTGCTACGTTACCCATTCATTTATTCCGATAAGTGACAGTTTCAGGCTCTATGAAAGACTAGCGTTATCTAGTTTGCGTCGGGAATAGCGACATCTTTGAGGTAATTTTGACAACAAACTAAACATACTACATATCGGCTCGAACATAAATGAAGACGCAAAATCATATCATATCATCAATAATTGCAATCAATCCCATACTCTAACCTTAACTAATTACCCCGCACTCTAACCTCCACAACCCCGCGCCCAAAACTATCATCTTTACATAATCCGAATGTGAAGGTTGACTTTCTTCGCCGACCGTCGCTGGCGCAGCCTCAGTTCAGTCCCCAGTGACGCGCGCGCCGACGCGCCTGTGCTGTGCTGTTTTAATTTTTAATTTTATTTTTTTTAAATTGTGCTGTGCACTCGGATACAATGAGGCTAATTTTTTGGGTAAGCATTTATTTTTTTATTTAAATAGGTCAGTTTTTTTTGTTAAGTGAAAGTTCTTCGGATCTTTTTATCGATCTTCTCTAGCAATCAAACCGCCAGTTAAGTTTAAAACGATAGTTTAGAAACTTTGTCGTTTATGCATAATTTTGTGCTTTGTATGTTTGTGTTAACTGTTTTAATTGCGTGTAATGAGCGGAAATTTTGACGTAAAGTGCCGGTTACTTAAATTTTATAACAACATTACTGTAATTATTACGTGGACGCATTCACTCACAAAATGTAAATACGTTTTTTGCAAGTGAATATACAAAAAAAAACTTTCTTAAATATGTTTAAAAAAATGTTGTGTATATGTAATATTTTTATAAGATGTAAGAAATATAAATATTATAAATAAGTAAGTAGGTCATAGTGACGTGTTCGCGAAAGGACCGCACGCGCACGCGGATAAGACATCGACGCGCGCGCAGACTTCCATGCGCTTCCGTTTCTCTTACGTCCAGCCGCACTCGCCTTGCTTATACTTGGCAAGCTAGCCATAATTTTCACTACGCTAACCAACTTTAATACATATTGGGATAAATATTATTCTAAAATTCATACTTGTATGCTTAGGTACCTGTGTATAATCACTACATAGTATAAAACAGAATAAAATAAAACAGTCGATTTCCGCTAACCGCGCAACTACGCAACGGATTTTGACGCGGTTTTTTTAATAGATAGAGTGATTCAAGAGGAAGGTTTAGGTGTATAACTTGTTATGTGTAAATTGGTTGAACTACCCGTGCGAAGCCGGGGCGGGTCGCTACTGTCGCTAGTATCATATAGATTACATGTTCGGCCGGCTACATAGATGATTAGGAAAAGAACTATAACATTTATTACTGACAATTATTATTGGTAGTAGTCGTCACTACGACAAACTTGGCCTAGGTAAGCATGTTTGGGAGGTGGAATCTTTTTTCACACCTAATAGCTACATTTTGTACCTATATCCTATATCCGTCCCTGGGCCTCAAACTATCTCCATATTAGAGAGTATAATCATTCATAAATCGGTTAAGCGGTTTAAACGTGAAGAGGTAATAGACATACAACCAGACAGAGTTACTTTTATATTTATATTATTATTACAGGATTACACAGCCATAAAGATTCCCTTACTCTCTATTGTGACAACTCGATATGTCACATAGGAAAGCGTGTGACATCCGTGTGAGCATGGCTAAACGGTCAACTTAGCCGAATACACGTAGCTAACGCGATTGCTACGGCATTACAATACATTACAATCGCAATTCGTAGAAACAATGGTGGGTTATGTAATTGCGTGTTTACGCTTCTTTTAAAGTAAATACTTGTCATTTGAATTCCAGAGGGCCAGATTGAACAAATTACTCTCAGATAAATTTTAAGACTAAGTACCATCAAAATCTACACCTACTTTTACCAAAATCTATCCACAAACTTTACAAAAATGAACAAGCGTAACTTTATTTAAGGAATATTAAGGATGACTCACGCAAGACCGGGCCTTGCCCGGGCCGAGGCGTACGACATGTCGTTTTCTATGAAGGCTGTTCGCTGATCACGTGGTGCTTTCCTTTATCGAAGCGCCGGAAGCTCCGGCTCGGCTGCCCCGGTCCGGTCTAACGTGAGTCACCCTTTGGAGTCCCTTTATCCTAACTCCACCAACTTTGACGTAAAAAGTGTGTGAAAGCCATTTTCTTATATACCACGTAAACGGTCACCACGCCTGTAACTACAGGGGCGTTAACATGCGCGTTGCCGACCCTTAAAAACCCTTATCTACGCTTAATAGGGTTCCGTACCCTAAGGGCAAAAACGGGACCCTATTACTAAGACTCCGCTGTCCGTCTGTCACCAGGCTGTAACTCATGAACCGTGAAACACAGACAGCTGAAATTTTCACAGGTGATGTATTTCTGTTGCCGCTATAACAACAAATACTAAAAAGTACGGAACCCTCGGTGCGCGAGTCCGTCTCGCACTTGGCCGGTTTTTTTTTTAAGAATACTATAGTGTAGAACATTAGTCTTACATTACAAACGTTTCATAATAACTTGTTGTCTATGGTGCAAGACTCTAAAAGCTACAACTTAAAACATAAGATCGCGAAAGTTCATTACATTGTAACAAACTTAAGTTAAAGCGTGGATTCAGATTACCATGGCTATTACGGCGCAATTACGTAACAATTAACGTTGTGGCTGTAATTAGCTTTTAACGAGTCCGAGAAAAGTGAAAGATGAGCCGAACGTGACGGAACACTGCGTCTACGTCTGTATGTATGAGTTGCGAAGGGGTTAGGTTAGGTTACCGTGCACTTTTATTTTATATGACATCTATTTCAGTTTATAATTTATATATAGTAATGTGACTACTTAAAAACACAAATTATAAATATTTGATAAAATAATTTGATTTGTTCCCAAAGTTGTGTACTTAAGTGCTAATTAGACGGGGCGCGAACTTGCGTGCGATTTTAGTTAAGTAAAAACATTATGGACTATTGAGGTTACATCCAATTTAGCCGATCGATCAACGCGCATGAGAGTTCTCGCACTGTCTATATAAATGAACCATTTGAAAAGGAAATGATGATAAAGATATTTCCTAGGACAATTTGTGAGTCTTTTACTTAAGCTCCCGATCGCAATTATCGGTCTCATGCTATTAAGCTCGCTCGGTCGCTCAGATGTAAACTGTGATAGCGATATTAGCTTTACAATTGTGACAGTGACTGATAAAGTGCACGCTTCATACATTCACTGCCGAAGGGTACGAATTCGGACACAGACTAATGACATCTGACATGAACGATGTCTAAACGATTGCAAAATTACTTAAGCTTTTTTGTTATCTGTGAGATACTTAACGAAAGTTTTAGTGACCCTACACACGAGCGCTTTTTAGGGTTCCGTACCCAAGGGTAAAAACGGGACTCTATTACTAAGACTCCGCTGTCCGTCTGTCCGTCTGTCACCAGGCTGTATCTCATGAACCGTGATAGCTAGACAGTTGCAATTTTTACAGATGATGTATTGCTGTTGCCGCTATAACAACAAATACTAAAAACAGAATAAAATAAATATTTAGGTACAAAAACGCGATTTTTCCTGCCGTTTTTTGTCGTAATGGTACGGAACCGAGTCCGACTCGCACTTGGCCGGTTTTTAACGCGCGTTGAAAACACGCTCGTGATAATGAGGCCTTATTCCAAGTTTGATGTTTGTACGAATGTAATTATTTATTAAGCCTTTATTAACGTTCATCTGTGTGATGTCTGTGTTTGATAAGTCTTACAATTCCGTTTGTTAAAGTTGTAAATTTGTAATTTTGTATCGTAAGTTCAGATCGAATGACAGTGCAATGTTTTTGTGCGCTAACTTTACAACAAAGGCCACAGATAAATAAGTACTTAACCTTAAAGTGTTCACTCCTTAGCTCCTTACATAGATAAAACCTAATAAGTTTTATTTAAGCTTAGCGAAAATCTATTTATGATAAAATTCAAGCTTAATAAATAAGTATTAAATTTTGAAACTTATTAATATTAAGTTTAACCGTAATTCCCATACAATTTATTATTTTTAGGTATAAGAAAATCCATGCATAGCGAGCACTCTAAGCTTAACTTATTTATCTAAGCAAAGGCTCTAACCCTTTGGTATAAAAATACCGCAAATCGATGTACAGGTTCGCCGTTTGGCACACACATACTAGAGGCCAAAACAAAATTTTTGACTCGCAGTTCCTAAAAAAATTTCGCGCGAGCGGCTTCCGCTATATAGATCCGCGTCTACATTAGATCGGTCAAAATCTTAAAAGATTATTTTAAGTGCCTTTTTACAAGTGAAATTTTAGCATTTTTTTATAGCATATTGCAAAAAAATTTAGCATATTTTTGGCATATTCTAGACATTAGTCTAGCATTTTTTCAAAATCCGAGTTGGCGTTCTATATGCGTTGTGGTAATGAACAGACCTAAAATCGTGATTTTTGAAATACCCAGTCATACAAAGGACAAACTGAAGACCTCGAGAACCTTAGAGACCGTCCGTATACCTATACTATAGTGTTATTGAAGAACATTATTTCCTAAGTACTTTGTTATATCCCGACTTGAATGCCATTCAACAATAAAATGTCGTCATTGAGTTGGTTTGATGATGGCGCTGAAACTTAAATATTAAATTATCATTTGTCACCATTGCAATGTAATTTACAATGGAAAGAAACAAATAGCTGCGACACGTCGAATTTCTTAACAGTAAGCGGCCTTGTTCTTATTAAATAATATGGAATTATAATTATGTTGAAAGCAAGGTTAAAAAAACTTATATTTCGAGAAGGATTTAAGTTAAATTTTTCTGTTGCTTGAGCGAAATTTCCAAATGTTGTGAAGAAACAAGAAACTCGTACCTATGTGCCGCTGTTGTCTAGAATCGTTACCATCATGATTAAGTCTTAATTTTGTAAAATTATTATTGTCGTGCGTCACGTCATGCACCTTGCACAAAATGAAAAAAAAAAAAAAAAAAAAAAAAAACAAAATCCAGAATGGCCAAATGGCCAACGGGTCAAATGACCCGTTTTTACTTAGATCGGTAAGTACCTAAACTTAATTGTTATTATTACTAAACAAACTAATCTTACCTATTGATACCTACATTATTATGATGCTATAAATACATTAATTCATGATTAAAAACATACCTTTAAAACAACTTGACATGCAAATTGTCCTAAAGAAAGTACAAGAATGTAGTTCAATCGGTTAGTAGCCTACCTGGGCCCGTTACGGCAGGTGCGTGACGTGCCTCCCGAACGACCCTTGACGATTACCGACATCATATGTGACTTTTATTAGGACAGGTTGGGCGATCAAAAAATATTTCGAGACGATTTTGAGGCCGATTAATAGGCCAATTTGAATTTTAGTTCTTCTTCTTCTTTTCAAATTATGGCTTCAGCCCAGTGGGGCTATTTCGCCAGTATCAAGGTATTGAGAGGTTTACAAACGACAAAAATTGTACGGTTGTACAAGACAGTGTACGGTGATTTGTTAGCTCTTGTAAATCGATAGCTAGTCTTTACAAGAAGCACGTGGACTACCGGCCGTTGACTCCAAGATGGTGGTTAAACGCGCTTCAAAATTAATTCTCCATTCACTGCACACTACCACATTAGTTTACTGTATAATAAGCTATCGATATTACACTTTAAACAATATTAATAAGCAAAAAACAAAGTAATTAATCACGATGCTAACTATCAAGATGGCGCTCGAACCGGAAGTCTTCCGAATTTTAGTTATTCGATATGATACTGATCTGTCAGTGTCAAAAGTGACGTATTTGGTTGAAGCCGTTATCATACTGAATTCTTCTTCTTCTACTTCTTCTTTTAAAATTATGGCTTCAGCCCAGTGGGACTATTTCGCCAGTATCAAGGTATTAAGAGGTTTAAAAACGACAAAAATTGTACGGTTGTACAAGACAGTGTACGGTGATTTGTTAGCTCTTGTAAATCGATAGCTAGACTTTACAAGAAGCACGTGGACTACCGGCCGTTGACTCCAAGATGGTGGTTAAACGCGCTTCAAAATTAATTCTCCATTCACTGCACACTACCACATTAGTTTACTGTATAATAAGCTATCGATATTACACTTTAAACAATATTAATGAGCAAAAAACAAAGTAATTAATCACGATGCTAACTATCAAGATGGCGCTCGAACCGGAAGACCTCATACTGAATTGTCAGTGTCAAAAGTGAAATTGACACTGACAATTCAGTATGATAACGGAAACATATCGAATAAATAAAACTCGAATTGGCCTGATAATCATAATTTATGTGACTTTTATTAGGATAGGTTGGGTGATAAAAAATGTTTCGAGGAGACGATTTGAGGCAGAAAAAAAAACGAGCAACTTTAATTTTAAGAGAAAAAAATTTTTTTTTTTTTTAAGAGAATAACTTATGGCGTTATAGATAAACGCGCTACACGGCTCAATTTGCTAGTACTTAATTTAATCGTTTGTTTTAATCTGTAATCTTTAACTTTATTATGTATTTGTAAGAAAAAGATATAAAACATAAATTACCGATTTTAGGCTTGTAATGTACTATGAATAATTCGTATTTTTTGATATGGGTTTGACTTAAATATCAAAAATACGATTTTTTTTAATAGAAAATAAATAAGAATAGCAGAAGTATTTTTTAAACTAATAATAACTATCCTCCAAACTATACCTAGTCTAATAAATTCTGTCACTACGTTTACTGTACTTCTTCTCTGACGTATCGCTCTTGACAGAGCGGTCGTGGTCACGTTGAGGCGTCGTCACGTTGAGCGGTCGTGGTCACGTTGAGCGGCCGTGGTCACGACGAGGCGTCCGCGTCGGTAGTAGAGACGGACACAGCTCTTCGCAGCTCCCGCCATCTCTCCCTGTTGGCAGACTGTCTGGCACACTCAGATACGCGGTCTCCCACTGCGGATTTTATTTGGTCAGTCATGCAGTCCAGTCAAGTGTATAAAAATATAGGTGCATATAACTTCTCAAAAATATGTCCCATAGTTCTTAATTCGCTGACATAAGAGCTATTAAGTATGATGTGTGCACCCATATTTTTACACTGTACATGGGATTTTAATTTATCCTTTTTGAAGTCGCCATCAAAGTAGGAGCGATGACCTTAGCAAGGCGGCTGGCAAGAGCTGGATCAGAGTTGCCGCAAATGATAAAGTCGGTTTTTCTTTAAAAAAAGATTAATCAATATAAAATCTTTTACATTTATTAGCTATTAATGAGATATCTTGTTATGTAAGTACTTAGTCAACTTTAAAGGATGTCTGCATTTTTGTACGAGGACGATGTAACATAAAAGTTGACATCAGATGATTTTTGTGAGTCACCGTCCGTTCATGAGTAGTGAAAGCCAAGCGTGGGTGTTTTGGTGTGACCCACAAATAATAAATAAATAATTGACCCTATTGGTCATAATAATTTCAATAACGATACCTTGTTCAGGGTATCATCATTATTGAGAACCGTTATAAATTTCGCCAAGTTCTCTAGTCAAGTCACTTTGCTGGGTTAAATTGTTAAAAACCATGCTACATGTGATTGCTATTTTGATATCTGTTTTTAAATAAATCATTTTCGTAGAAATTTTTGTAGGAGTGGAATCTGGAAAAGGACAAACTTCACCAAATAACTGGAAATATCGCCAAAATCTACAGCTAGTTCTTAAAAAAATTGTCTACGAAGTAACGCTCAAATAACTAATGACAGGAATGACTGTAAATTTGAAATAATACGAATGAATGAAACCAAACTCTCAGGACATTAACACAAAAGACCGGGAAATAAATAAAAAAATGTGATGTTAAGCGGTCGCCGTTTTTTATTGCCGCCTTTTTACTACCAAAAAAAAAATTTGAAACAAGAACCATATGTTTCAAGTCTCAACTGAGGGTGAAGCACGCATGATGTGTGAATTTATATTGCTAATTTTGTTTTCTAATGCGGTAAAAGGTGCAGTTCATTATATTCAAATTATATTATGTTGGCTGGATTACATGTGCCATTATCCACAACTACCTTATAGAAAGGTATGATGGTAGGAGTATTTCATGTTTTATATAGGGCACTGAAAGTGATACATGTTCGTATTATGTCACAGCAACATAGCAGTGAGTTATGTATGCTCAGTCGGCATCGTGTTTCTGGCTTCCGTGTCGTCTTATTAGGTAATGCATGCTGGTCAATACTACTAATATTATAAATGTGAAAGTTTGTATGTCGAGATGTTAGGGTGGTTGTTACTTAATCAGTAAACTAAAAACAGGATTAACAAATAAGATATTTTATCCCGAATATTACCAATGAGGGAAAAAATTACGACGAAACCGTGTGCATAAATCTCCTTCTTCCTATTTACTTAATATTCTTTCTCAAATCACTTTACTGTATGTACCTTTAAGATGAGTGCAACAACAGGGATCTTCAGTAAAAGATTCTTTCCCTTAAAATGGCAGACTTACGCGAAAGGTTTTTACGAGGTTTTTATCATGAAATTGTTTAAGTTCCGGAAAAGGATATGAAATGTGACGTTTTCAAGCAAAAGGTACCACTTTGTCGCTTACCATAAGGACGAAATTTGTTTGTGTCTTTATACGAATAACCTGTCAGAACGTCCTTATGGCAAGCGACAATGTGGTACCGTTTACTTGAGAACGACACAAATATTTTGCGCAATATTTGATATCATAGGAATCCTAGCATTTCGAAATAAAAAGTTAATTACCACTACTTTTGAGGTTAGACAAATTCTAATCTTTAAAAAACGGGGTATAGACTGCACACGTCCTCTGCAATCAGTAACTCTTTGATATAAATAATAATGTAGCTCATTTAGGAACTTGTGGCTATACAAGTTATACAACGTAATAGGCGAAGACGGTGTGAACCTAACAAGGGTCAAAATATAGTTGGTCAAACCAATTTGTCAGTCAGTGACAACCAGGAAAATTATACTCATCCCTTTCTTTTGGGTGCTAGAACAACAAAGATAGTATGATTCTCTCTGTCTATGTTTGAAATGAGACAGTCCTTTGACAAACTATAATTAACCCTTAAATGTTAATATATTATTCCTTTTTTATCGTGGGACGTATATACCACTATATTACAATCCAAGGATGTGGGTTCGAGTCCCACGTTGACCAGAGTTGATCATCGTTGATTTTTTAATGGTGATTGACATCTGTATATACAATTTATAGAATCAACCCGTTCTATGTATACAATTCCTTACTCACAAGTTCCGTTGCACTTGGACTCTTCTCGGTTCGTGGGAATCGTATCTACATGAGCATTGATATGTATGACAAAGTATGACGTTTATCTTTACGCACTTATATATTGAAATTATGGATGGTATATAAAGGATGCCAATCTCTTATGGCAGAATTGTTGCAAAAGTGACCGCTTTCAGCTTAAAATAATAGTTCCTAATCTCTCCGGTGGCGCTAGTTAGGCTCTGGGACATGAGTATAACATGAACCATATATAACCATAGGCAACAAATAACCCGACCAAATTACGTAGGTTGTTTTTGGTAGTATTTCGGTTTATGGTGGCGCCGCCTAATTACTGTTTTTTGATGGACACTTTTCATACATAGAGATTTGGCTCCTTTATATAGTCTCCATGATTGAAATTGGATTTTCCAATGACGCATTAATATGAATGAAAGTTAGACTTCATTACAAATAACTACCTACATCCAGGCCCTATAAAGGTTGTCTCGAAGTGTACTTGTGCAACTTTCTCCAGTACCGCTTCAATGTAGTGTTCAAGCCTTAATCTTGACCATTAAGCAAGTAAGAGTATTCAATTTTCCGAGTAAATTTTCAAATTTCGATTTTAACTACGACAAAGTATTATTAGGTGTTTATGATTTTGAACACGTTTTCAATGTTTAGGTAATATCAGTGGTTTGCAAAGTTGTTTGAAAATCCAGGGCCATTTATCAGCCATTTGCCTCCAGCGGATCCTTAACTACTTTGGACACGCGGCCAGACGGGAGCCAGACAACCGTGAAAAGCGCATTACGGTGGGCATGGTGGATGGAGGACGGGGTAGTGGACATCCACCAACCCGCTGAGTGGATACTGAAAGCCTGCCAGGTATCTACACATGCAGGCGCCTATTATCAGGAAGGCGGAAAATCGTACAGAATGGAGAACTCATGTGGTCGCAACCCTCGGTCATGAGGAATCGAGGAAGAAGAAGAATGTGGTTTGATGATATGTGCAGCAACTTTCATTCATACCAAACAACTAGCAATTTGAATAACAAAACTTCCCTGAGACAAACATCAAAACGGGTCACTCACATAATTATAAGTCGAAGATTGCTTGACATGTTTCGCTCCATAACGAGTAGCTTCAACGGGGGCACGCGTTGGTGTCTCCCTGCGTTTGTGTCGATCCTGCGTGCTCCCGTTGAAGGTCCTCGTTATGGAGCCAAACATGTCGAGCAATCTTCGACTTAAAGATAAGTGAGTGGGTTCGTTTTAATATATATATAATACAAATTTCACACAGAAGCTTCATTCTCAACATAAGCGGTACATTTAAATCAGAGCCTGTTTGCTATTGTCAAACTATCACACACATGTCAACGCATACAGGTTGACCTTTACCGACTATGATTTGGGCCTTAATCCATACAAGGCCCATACAAGAGGTCTTATTGTACCGGTTGTCAGCCTTTGACATTTGGATCAATAGCACAAAGCAAAGTCAAGGCTGGGTGCAGTGAGGCGTGCGTTTGCATACGATTGTGAATGGAGTGCTTTATCATTGATAACGGTGGTTAGTAGTAATGGCCGTACCACACCATCGCACCGCACCAAGGTCATTGTGCGACGCACCCATAAGTAAGAGCGAGAAAGAGATATCGCTTTCTCGTTCTTACTTATGGATGCGTGGCACGATGACCTTGGTGCGGTGCGACGGTGTGTTACGGCCTTAAAATAACACTAAGCGAGTCTGTATCCCTAGTGTAAATTTCATTCGATAAGGTGACGTGAAGTACCTATCTACGCGTTTGCGTTAAGTGTCATTTCGTATTGAGATTTTGAATTTCCAAAAACGTCCGTTTGGCGCGCTGTTTAAAATCCCATACACAATGAGACTTAACGGAAACGCGTACTCGCGTCACGCTATCGAGTGCCATCAGGCGATTCATCTGCTCGTTTGCCTCCTTCATCATAAAAAAAGATTGTATGTCAACTGGCGATGGTCAGGTCATGGAGACTATAGTATAAAGGAGCCAAATCTCTATGTATGAAAAGTGTCAATCAAAAAACAGTAATTAGGCGGCGCCACCATACACCGAAATACTACCAAAAACAACCCACGTAATTTGGTCGGGTTATTGATTGCCTTATGTCCCAGAGCCTAACTAGCGCCACCGGAGAGATTAGAAACTATTATTTAAAGCTAAAAGCGATCACTTTTGCAACAATTCTGCCTTAAGAGATTGGCATCCTTTCTATACCATCCATAAGGTCAGGTATTTAATATCCTGGCGCCCCTAATACCGATATATGTGCCATTCTCAATCAAAAGGGTACTTATTGTCGGTTGTCAATAAGGAGTTATTTCCATATAGCTTCAATTGAAAATCAACCTTATTAACAAGCGACAATGTGGTACCTTTTGGTTAAAAATGTCACATATATAGGGCGACATAAATCACATAAAATAGTAGAAATTAAATAATGTGGAACTAAAAAAAATCCATACTATTCTTCTTCTTCTTCTTTTAAAATTATGGCTTCAGCCCAGTGGGACTATTTCGCCAGTATCAAGGTATTAAGAGGTTTAAAAACGACAAAAATTGTACGGTTGTACAAGACAGTGTACGGTGATTTGTTAGCTCTTGTAAATCGATAGCTAGACTTTACAAGAAGCACGTGGACTACCGGCCGTTGACTCCAAGATGGTGGTTAAACGCGCTTCAAAATTAATTCTCCATTCACTGCACACTACCACATTAGTTTACTGTATAATAAGCTATCGATATTACACTTTAAACAATATTAATGAGCAAAAAACAAAGTAATTAATCACGATGCTAACTATCAAGATGGCGCTCGAACCGGAAGTCTTCCATACTATGTTGTCATGTCTGATATGATTTTACGTCAAAAATGTGACAGTTACGTAAGAAGTGGCGCCCTCAATAATTTTCTACAATTTCTTGTCGGACTATACTCATGGTCAAATTTAGAGGAACGCAAATAAGGTTTAATTACTGGATTAAAGCACTTTCAAGTAATTTCAAAATTAGTAATTAAACTTTTTTTTGCGTTCCTCTAAATTTTTCCATGAGTGTACAATCATGTGAAACTTTACTAAGGATTTTAAAACGAACACGGGACTTAATTAACGATTAAGTCCCGTGTTAGTTTTAAAATTATGAGTGAAAATGGCGTTAGTTTATATCAATTTACAGTCCCGTGTTAGTTTTAAAATTATGAGTGAAAATCGCGTTAGTTTATATCAATTTACAGTCCCGTGTTAGTTTTAAAATTATGAGTGAAAATCGCGTTAGTTTATATCAATTTACAGTCCCGTGTTAGTTTTAAAATTATGAGTGAAAATCGCGTTAGTTTATATCAATTTACAGTCCCGTGTTAGTTTTAAAATTATGAGTGAAAATCGCGTTAGTTTATATCAATTTACAGTCCCGTGTTAGTTTTAAAATTATGAGTGAAAATCGCGTTAGTTTATATCAATTTACAGTCCCGTGTTAGTTTTAAAATTATGAGTGAAAATCGCGTTAGTTTATATCAATTTACAGTCCCGTGTTAGTTTTAAAATTATGAGTGAAAATCGCGTTAGTTTATATCAATTTACAGTCCCGTGTTAGTTTTAAAATTATGAGTGAAAATCGCGTTAGTTTATATCAATTTACAGTCCCGTGTTAGTTTTAAAATTATGAGTGAAAATCGCGTTAGTTTATATCAATTTACAGTCCCGTGTTAGTTTTAAAATTATGAGTGAAAATCGCGTTAGTTTATATCAATTTACAGTCCCGTGTTCGTTTTAAAATTATGAGTGAAAATCGCGTTAGTTTATATCAATTTACAGTCCCGTGTTCGTTTTAAAATTATGAGTGAAAATCGCGTTAGTTTATATCAATTTACAGTCCCGTGTTCGTTTTAAAATTATGAGTGAAAATCGCGTTAGTTTATATCAATTTACAGTCCCGTGTTAGTTTTAAAATTATGAGTGAAAATCGTGTTAGTTTAAAACAATATAGGACGATAGACAGTTTAGAAAGAGTTTGCTTGTAAACACATGTAAAGCGTGGCCCATACTAATTGCACACGCATTAGGCCTCGCACACACGTTCCGATGTCAAATGTAAATCGCGATGGTCGGGGTCGCTGGCCTGTGATCTTTAACAATATTGTGGTGAAAGGGTGTCAACTACTCGCTTCTTGACTGTCGTGTCCCATGCGATTTGCGAAATGTACCTATATATACATTCTACCTTAATATATAGGTTGATGTCTATGTACGTTAGTACGTTATGCTTTTAGCTTTATTATAAGTTTAAATATTTACAGTTTAGGTACGCCTAAAACAGCTACATAGCACTTTTTACCCGTTTTATATTACTTCTTAATCTAAGGTATCATGAGTTTTGAATGATTCACGGTTAGTTTCACTAGACTTATATTGACCGGGATGTAGACCGTGATTACCTTTTGTATTATTTTTGCGTCGAAATATCGGGAGCTCATAAATAATACAAAAGGTAATCACGGTCTATATCCCGGTCCAGATAAGTCTAATAAGGTATCATGATTTAGAAAAAATCAGATAAAACTTTTCCACAATAGGTATATTGATTTATTCTTCTTATAAACCTGCGATAGCGATTTTATTTTCAAGTGTAACAATCTAACAATGCGACAACAGTGTTTACTAAACTAAAGGATGACTCACGCTACAACGGTCCGGGCCCGGGCCAGGGCGCCCACACTTCGTTTTCTATGACAGGTGATCGATGATCGCGTGGTGCTTTCTATAGAAAACTGAAGTGTCGGGCGCCCCGGCCCGGGCCCGGACCGTTGTAGTGTGAGTCATCCTTAATGAAATAATTCGTAAAAACATACTTATTCTTTAAAAAAATTAAAGCTTTCAACGTCATGTAAATATGGTTACAAAATAGCGATATATGCTACATTTGCATTCACCCGTGAAGGCTGCTTGCACAACCCACTTTTATGTACCTACCTAATTACCTTGAATATATATATAAATGATTTAAGAGATTCTGTTATACTACGGGCTGTAAGCTGTAAGTTATTTAGCGAATACCGTCAAACGGGGTGAATAGGGATATTTGGGCTGAATAGAGACAAAACTTAAAAAGTGATTTACCTGACAAACAAATTGTACTATTCGATAGAAAGTAATAGTAGATTCTGTATGATATAATTTGTCTAGGTAGTTAATAAGAAATTGTCAGGTAAATCACATTTTAAGTTTTGTCCCTATTCACCCCAGCCATCCCTATTCAACCCGGTTGACGGTACGCAAAATAAAAATATTCGCGGGAAAAATATCTAGTTGCACTATTTAGAAATATAAATTTATTCAATTTCAAGAAAAATGTATGAAAACCAAATTTACATTAGTCATTGTCATCACATTTGACCCAAATAAATAATAAATAAATATTATAGGACATTTTTACACAAATTGCCTATGTCCACAGTAAGCTCGAGATGGCTTGTGTTGTGGGTACTCAGACAACGATACAAATAATATATAAATATCTACTTAAATACATAGAAAACAACCATGACTCAGGAATGCTCAGGAACAAATATCTGTGCCATCACACAAATAAATGCCCTTACCGGGATTCGAGACCAGACCGGTCTTGATTCAAATTTTGAATAGGTACATATAATAATAAACAATAAATAATAAGAAAAAATAGCTATAATACCTACCGATGATTTACAAAAAAAAATGTTTAAGAAAAAGTTTCCATATATGTAGCTCCTAAAACTTTTTAGATTTCTATATACAGGGTGTCCCAGAACAAACACGTCACAGTGACACCGGAGGTAGGTCAACTGAAGAGGAACCTAACCAGCCCAGCCGAACATGACCCCAGTAAAAGTTGCATGGTTTTCGAGTTATCGATGCTGGTAGGTACTAAAAATGTTAAAACAAAGGGAAAAATTCTCAATTTTTATTTATTTCGGTAATAGTTAGGTTAGGTTCCTCTGACAAAATAGAGAAGTGTTCAGTTTTTTAATATTATTTTACGTTACCTATTCTTCAAAGTAGTAATGTTAGTTTAAACCTAATGCAGTTTTTAACAGACAATTTTCAAGAATCAATCTTTAATTTTATTTATAGCTTCAAAAAGTTTTTATCATTTTCTCATATAGGTATATACATATATTCGCAACACATCCTTATTTCTATGATAACAAAGGTGTGTTGCTATTTGGCTACTTATTTGATGCTGACTGTACAAGTGTACATCTACACATATATCACTAACCATTACAAACATTAGGTACTCACTTTCTTCAAAACATCGTGTTCATCAATGAAAAAATGAATGTGAGAACTGAGAACAGTTAATCACCATAATAGAACTATTACTGACGCAAACAAATCAATCAGCCGTGCGGCGTTAATTTGATAAAGCATCATGAACTGGCAATATTTTTAAGTTTACGACTAAGATTAGTATTAACATAGTGTCGTTAAAATTTGAACCTTCTTGGTAAGCCAGTAAGGTTTATATTTGAACGAGTATTGGATAGATAATTTCAACCATACATGCGTACGGTGCCGGTCAACTATGAGAGTGTAACTATAGATATCTAATTATTGATAAAACATAAGCCTTTGGAGATGCTGTTTATAAAATAGCCACATCGGAAATTCGTAAAAAAAAGGTCTTATTGGAAATATGTATGTTAAACTTATAAGTGGTGATAATATTTACTGAAAAGCAGGCTAATGCAGATATATTAAAACAGTTTTGTTGACGAATGAACAAATAAATTTTATATTTGAACATGAAGGTGAAAAAAGAATAAATCTTTAAATATATATCAGTGATGAATATGTCGAACTAGACAGTTTCGTATAATTTCGAAAATATCTTTACTTGAAGCTAAAACTAAATTCTTAAATTGTAAAACGGGACTTAATCCTGTATTTAAGTTTTGAAATTTACCTCCGACGTTTCGAGGACGGCGTTGTCCCCGTGGACTCGGGGAAGACAGGCTAAGGTTGACATTAACATCTTCTAGCCGCGCGAGTTTTTCGAACTACCCGCACTTGGTCTTTTATCAGCTTGAACGTTTTGCGCACTAGGGATGTTACTCTGTCGACATACCGAAACCCGACACGCCGTCCTCGAAACGTCGGAGGTAAATCTTAAAACTTAAATATGCGATTAAGTCCCGTTTTACAATTTAATAGGTAATGTGTAAAAATCGTGAAAGTTTAAAACTGAATCATATTTCCAGTTGTATTCGGAGCAGTTAATCCCGGTCACCACAAGGCAAAGAGTGCACTGACCACTAACTTTATTACGTAAAATATTGGTCAAAAAGCCTGAAGCTAGCCTAAATTTGCAATTAGAGTTTGCGATCCGGATCCAAATTATAATATAGTGATTCACAATAATATAAAAAGTAATAGAGTAGACGAATAACGACTCCACTCCTCTGTCCTTGGCGACCTTCTGAGAAAGTCCGAAGTAACGTCTGCATGCCCATGACTTACGCTGGGAGTAAAAGTATTTGACATACGATGTAACAACAATTTCATGCCATACTCACTCTTGTGGCTTACGCAGTAGGTGCTACGGAGAAACTTTTACTTTTAAGGCGCTAACACACTGGCAAATACGCTTTCGAGCGCTTCTACTATCAAGTATCAGGGGTTCCTTGAAGAATATGGGAAATGGTAATTGGCAATAGATAAGATTGTTAATTACTTTACGCCAATAGATATTTTCATAGAACCCGATTCTTAAAAAAAGTATAAGTCTAAGATCTAATATATTAATATTATCTAATACATATTAAATGTCTTGGTCTAAATAAAAAATATAGAATATGCCTTTTTTGGGATTATCTAAATTTAAAATTAAATACTAGGTAAGTAAATTGGATTAACTTAATATAATTAAGTCCCCCATTTGTACATTATTTTTTGTTTTAAATAAATAAATAATGATGAAATTCTGCGAAAAAAGTAAGTATATAATCTACGAGTAGTATTATATATATTCAAAATATTTATCAGTACGATTTTTACTCACTATTATTTTTAGTCGCTTTTGGCGACATGTTTCGGATTCTTTGGGAATCCATCCTCAGGCACGAGTGTCCGCGACGGTTGTACGTCGTGCACTGCCCGCGCTGCCCGCCTCGTAACCGTACTGATAAATATTTTGAAATATGTCTCACGATAGTTTAAGTGCGATTATATATATTACCTATTAAACATTGTCAAATATTTATATTCATTAGATAAGTAAAACTTGTCGGAAAAATTTCTTATGTTCCTAATATTGTCTTCGGTTACCGCGATAGTTACTCATGAAATAAAACTATGAAAACGGATTATATCGCGTATATTGAATTTATAATACATCCCGATGTATTATAAATTCAATATACGCGATATAATCCGTTTTCATAGTTTTATTTCATTCTTATGTTCCTTTTAAACCCAGTAGCTAGTTTGTGAACTTAAATTGACAGGTGTGTAATGATTATCTTTCCTTCGTCTCGAGGGCATGAAATAATGATACAATTTAAGTCGGCTTTCCGACACCTTCTAATTAAAGTCATTCTACATTGTTTGCAGGTTGTTAAGAAATAGTGATGGAAGTTATAAAATTAAATCGACGTAACTGAGATCTTTACACGTAGGTACAGAAAAATCGGCATTTCTCTATTTGTTTTTAACTGCCCAAGTACAATAGTTTTGGGTAGATACCAACTATGCCCTGTATAGTTCACATCAAAAGTGATGCGATATAAAATATTCGTAGGGATACTGGTAGGGGTGAGCTATTTTAACTTTTCTTTTCTGTGTCGTTGTAAAATGGCTCAACTGGAAATAAGGCAAACCTCTGTGAGAATGATGTTCAAAGCTCTACCCCGAGATCTACCTCTGATATCTTTGTGAGCGGTCATAGATCTAGCGCGGCTGTGAACGGTAACTAAAATAACGACAATAGTACTAAAAGAAAAAACGGCCAAGTGAGAGTCAGACTCGCGCACGAAGGGTTCCGTACCATTACGGAAAAAAACAGCAAAAAAATCACGTTTGTTGTATGGGAGCCCTATTTAAATATTTATATTATTCTGTTTTTAGTATGTGTTGTTATAGCGGCAACAGAAATACGTCATCTGTGAAAATTTCAACTGTCTAGCTATCACGGTTCATGAGATACAGCCTGGTGACAGACAGACAGACGGACGGACAGACAGACAGCGGAGTCTTAGTAATAGGGTCCCGTTTTTACCCTTTGGGTACGGGGCCCTAAAAAATTACCTATATAAATAAAGAAAAAAACCTAAAATCCTCCCTATCGACCGCCTAAAAAGTAGTTGTGTATTCATACACGGAACCCAAGTGGAATGTATCACGTTATGTCAATTTGTGAAACCAACAGGCGGATGTGATAATTCGGGCGTCACTTGTTTGGGTGATAAACGATAGCAGTTGTGAAAAAAATGTTGTACTTATCTATTGCTGTGATAGAACTATGATATAACCTTAGGATGACTTGACAGATCAAGTCACTTTAGGCTTATTACAGTACAAAAGGCATATTACAAAATGTACCTATTTTAGTAAATACATTTACTATTTCAATATTATTTCTATACGATTTCAATAAATAAATACATATTAGGGGACATCTTACACAGATCAACCTAGCCCCAAACTAAGCAAAGCTTAAACTATGGGTGCTAGGCGACGTGTAGGCGACGATATATACATACTTAAATAGATAAATACATACTTACATACATATAAAACACCCATGACTCAAGAATAAATATTTGTGTTCATCACACAAATAAATGCCCTTACCGGGATTCGAACCCAGGCCACACCGGTCGTCAAAACTCGGACTGAAGAAATATGGAATGTGCACCGGTGTATTGTGATCTCTGTACATTTTACCTTATGCCGCAAAGCATCATAGATATAGGAATAGGAATAAGCTATTACTTATTCTGTGGATTGTATTTTCAAGTGTATGTGCGTGGGTGAGTTGTATTTGGGCAATATGATATCGCCAAAAGCCTAGAGGGGCGGGTGGGGGGTTGGGGGGGGTTGCATACATAGTATACATAATATTTTATAATTAGGGGGAGGGACCTTTTAATTATTTATCTAGACTGCAATTGCAAGTACATTCATCTCTATATTGGTAACGGTAGCCTCTCAAAAACATCATTCGTCACCAAGAACCACAATTTCCGTTGACATTTGTAACTATCTAAATAATAGCCCGGTAAAGTATTAAACGTACTCGAGATAAACCACTGACATTTATCGAAACTCGACTTTCTCCTACACTTTGGTAACCACAAAATACCCCAATAAATATAAATAGTGAATAGTAAAGAATCACTTCAATTAATAACGCGTTTTAAACCAATGAATGACATTAATCTATACTACATTCTTTGGTGAGTTAAGATTTATGTAAATTCGTCAGTTATTTCGTATTACGGAATAGTACACCACAATCGTTACATCATAAGACTAACAACGTTTAGGGGAAAGTGTAAATACGGTAAGTATATAAATTTTACCGAGCGTATCTTTGGTTGCGAATTAGTCAATAAAGAAATTAAAAGGTATTTTCGGTCCTTAGGATACTTAATTAGTTTAACTATTTTAATAGCGTCGTTTATTTTATTTATAACTGAGCACTAATAGTAGTTTAGTTACAAAGATGTGGAAGCTACAATTTAATGTTATTACATAATTTACGTAAAATAAAATCGCGATCGCGAGCGAAATAAAATCGGATTATATCGCGTATATTTAATTTATAATAATGTGGTTGGGGATGTATTATAAATTCAATATACGCGATTATAATCCGTTTTCATAGTTTTATTTCATTAGTAACTATCGCGGTAAGCGAATACAATATTCTAAATTAACGTAAGATAATTATTTTAATTGTATTTATTCTCCATTACCTACTCTATAAATAACACATCTTTCAACAAGGCCTAGTTTCTTCTCTGGGTTGGAAGGTCAGTTGGCAGTCGCTTTCGCAAAAACTAGTGCCTACGCCAATTCTTGGGTAGTGAGTTTAGTTGCCAAGCAACGCGAGGAAGATGATGATAAATAAACACATCTTTGGTTTACCCATGAAGGTAAAACATACAAATCACCAATAAATAATAAAACAAAATACAAAACTATTTAACACCCAGTTTGGGAACGAGTCAGAGTCACACACACCACTTCTGAATATGCTTTACAAAATAAAACTGAACACATGCGGTCAAAACCTACTGAGTATTTTGAAAATACCACTTTCCCGTTAACATAAGTATTATTTACTTGCATCAAAGTTGCTGGTTTAAACAATTTTGCTCGTCACAATGCGGTTAACAAAACCACAGTAAAGGGATAGTAACAGTAAAATATCCGCCTGTTTAAAGAGCTTATTACACTATCCTACTTTAGTGACTAACAACGTCCCTCTTGTTGTCACTAAATTTAGCAAAGTGTAATAAGCCCTCGATACTAGGTTGGGTCGTTCAAGTTGTGCCCTTGTAACGCCTATTGCTGCTTACAGGCCAATTCGCGTTTCTTCACACGAAAACGTCACTTTTGACATTAACAGATCAGTATCACCTCGGAATGAGATCCAATAACTAAAGCTCGAATTGGCCTGTCATTTCTTGCGCGCGACGCGTGACTTGCATCCACCATCCACCCTTTCAAGATAGAATACTCTGAATATTTACATTATCAACTCTGGCAAAACGCTCCGACCACAGCGCTCGGTTTTGCGGGAGCAATTGTTTAAATTACCAACATTACGCAGTTCCGCGATCTTATAAATGTAATAAAGGTGGATTAAGAATCTGCGTTTGGAGTAGGTAACGTAAGAAATGCTCTAATACCGCAACGGTGGAAAGACCTTAACGTAATGTACGCCGGATGCGTAATTCCTTAATTTTATGTGAGAAAATGGTATAAGTATGTATACTCTGGCAAACCCATTTTGTCAGCAGAAAAAGGCGCAAAACTCAAATTTCCTATGGGACGATAACCCTTCGCGCCTACATTTAAAATTGCTTTGCCTACATTAAAATTAAAACATCTTTTTTTTTACACAAATATAAAATAACCTGATACTGATAAGAAAACTGTAAATTGTGTTGTCATTGATTTGGGACGAACATTACGATTATACATTTTTTTATGTAGGAAACGGTTACGTATTTAACATGGTAAGTGTGACCAATTGATTTACCGAATAAATAACTGTTGTTAAACTTGTACGTAACTTTTGTAAGCATGGAAAAACAATAGTCACATAACGTTATGCAAAAATAATAAGCGCAGGTATATAATCGGCAATGAAACTTTTTTCTGGTACTTTACACTTCATTGAGACTTCACATCTATACACCAAAAATATCTAAACAGTTTTTTATAAGCATCAGTAGTAGCGGATTTCTAGAACATCGCACCAAAAGTACGTACCCTTGCCACCCTCTTATAATTTTACAAGAGGTACTAAAAATTTAAATTTAACTAAAGTCTTGCTTAGTTTCAAATTTTTTCTATTACCTAAATATAATTTTATAATTATATATACACATATAATTCTTGTTACTTACGAATGTTTTGCGCGAGGTAGAACGAGAAGGCCTCACATGCTTTTATAGGTACGAGTACGATTAGAAAAGATTGAAGCCTAGAGCTCGCAATCAAGCTCATGTCCCAAACAATTATTTTATTATACGTAAAACTATCAAATAATTGTAGATTCAAAAGTATCTACATTTATTTGATAGCTTTAATAACTAACCTATATAAACACAGAGTTTGACTAGCTTTTCATTTTACAAGTTGTAACACTAACCAGCATTTTGCTCTACTCCACTCCCGTTTAAACGACCAATGATCACTTAACCAGGCAATTAATCGAGATATCTCCCTAGATCTAAAGTTATTACCTTTAAGCTATCATTTCCAACGTAAGCGCCGGCATCCTCAGGGCTTTCCCACGCTGGAGAAAACTCGCGCTGCCTGTTTACATGGCTTACAATTAGAGGATACTCGTAATACTATGGAATAAGCACCTTGTAATGTAGACACAAGATTAGCAAGCAAGACATTGAACAAGATTATGTTTGTGGATTTTCTATCAATCGATTTGGATCGTCAAATTTAATCGTCAGGTTTTTCTATACCTATACAATCTATCTTTACTCGTAGTTGATTTCCTCTTTGGGTGATTATGTGACCAATTATCATAATAATATCAACCTTTTCCTCTGTTACTTCGACATAACAGCTTTACTTTACGGACGGACGGAGGGAACGGGGTTTTTGTATAGTAATTTCTGAAGAATTAAAAAGAATATACGTTTATTCTACGAAATTAACTTTTGCTTGCATGATTAATTGCAAAACTCACTGACCGTAGTTCCTCTATTCAAGCCATATTTAGCAAATATAGTAGGTATATCTAGTAAACAATTTAAATCAACCAACTTAAAAGCAAACCTTTAAACAACCGCAACTAAGTCCTTTGTCTGTGGTTAGAAGTCTGCTAGATTACTCACAAAAAGTTGGCAGTGGCTCAATGCCATTGTCCAAAAATTTTTGTAGTTTTAGTATGCAAATTTGACCAACAAACGTATACGCTACATTAATTTTGTATCAAGCAGAAATGTCTGCGAACGAATTAGAAATAAATTAAAACCCGGCCAAGTGCGAGTCGGACTCGCGCACCGAGGGTTCCGTACTTTTTAGTATTTGTTGTTATAGCGGCAACAGAAATACATCATCTGTGATAATTTCAACTGTCTAGCTATCACGGTCCATGAGATACAGCCTGGTGACAGACAGACAGACGGTCAGCGGAGTCTTAGTAATAGGGTCCCGTTTTTACCCTTTGGGTACGGAACCCTAAAAATCATTTTTTTTTGTCAAAAAGCTTATTTGTGTGAAGCTTAAAAGTAAACGCTCTTTTTCCGTAATGGGTACCTCTAATAACTACCACCATATGAAAAAAAAATATACCTGGTAAATAAATATTAGGGGACAATCTTAAACAAATTGACAGAGTTCAAGCAGTAAGCTCCATATATGGCTTGTTGTAGTTTACACTAGGCGACGCGGTAGAAACATGTAAATAAATCATTCAGGATATTTTCTACATATTTATCCACCTAATAATACTCCAAAAGTAAATTCCTCTGAGTCACTTCAAAGATTACAATCGAGAAAATAGTTTTGCATAAAATAAACGCGATATATTTAAATAACAAATAAGCTCTTGTTAACAAACGATGTCGCCATCAGTTAATAGTCAATGAGTTAATCAAATAAATGTTTAAAATGCTGCCGAGATGTATATCGAAGCTTAAACTCATTAAAATATGACAGGCCTACTTTGTTACCGGTACCCCATTCAGATTATTCAATTTGTTTTGGATTTGAACTGGTTTTGATACGACTTTGACCGTCTTTGTGATTGGCGCCCCTCACGCACAACTTTAAAAACCGTAACCATCGTATCAATACCATAACAAAGTGTTAAATTTGAATCGGACTCTTGGTCAGAGGTAAAATTCTGTGATTTATTACATACCTACAGAAATTCTTGATAACTGATAATCTTAACTGATCCATCATGTTACATTCTCCATTGTACAATATGTCAATTTACCTATAAGGTACTTATCTAACCGTCTTGAATTAAGGACAGGACTTGACCCCAATAACTTACTTTCTCTTCGATTTTCATCACGATCTATACCTACGATATTCATTTTGATTTTGAAGGTTTATTCATTAGGTATATCCTGAAATATGTGTCATTTTCAATCTAAAGGGTACTTATTGTCGGTTGTCAATAAGGCGCTATTTCCATGTAGCTTCAATTTGAAATCAACCTTATTGACAAGCGACAATGTGGTACCTTTTGGTTGAAAATGGCACATATATAGTATTTGCTAGACAAAAACTGTCATTCTTAGCCGACTAATTGCCGACTATAAATGACGCTTGATTTTGATATAAATAACAAATATAATAGGACATTATCACACAAATTGAGTAAGTCCCACATTAAGGCTTATGTTATCAATAAGGCTTGTGTTGTGGGTACTTAGACAATATATAGTTGGTGATATATATTGTCTAAGTACATATAGACAGACAAAAATATCTAGATGCTTAAATAATTTTCAGGCAAAGGTATAACGCACTATTAACCTGTATTTTCGCACTTAAACTATCGTGAGACATATTTCAAAATATTTATCAGTACGGTTTTTACTCACTATTATTTTTAGTCGCTTTTGGCGACATGTTTCGGATTCTTTGGGAATCCATCCTCAGGCACGAGTGTCCGCGGCGGTTGTACGTCGTGCACTGCCCGCGCCGCCCGCCTCGTCGCTTGTTGCGCACGCGGGGGCGGGGCGGGGCCGGGGGGCGCGGGGCAGTCCGCAGATGCTCGTGCCTGAGGATGGATTCCCAAAGAATCCGAAACATGTCGCCAAAAGCGACTAAATAATAATAACCTGTATTTTATTTATTGATGTGCCGTTGAAAAGATTCCAAAATTGCAAAATGTCGGAAACTTCTCATATTTTTGTATCAATATCGAAACTGTCTATTTCTAAGATAAAAGACGAACCCAAATGTGTAGATTTCGTATGTGTAAGCTCTTTCACATCAATCGAGATACGAAAAAAGTGTTTTTTTAGACAATGAAAAAAAAAACATAAATAAATATGTATTAATTTCTTTCAAAAACGGAGATAAAAGATCGAAAAACCGATAGCCGTTTGTCTTATAATTCTATATCTAGTGAAAAGTAGGAGACACGATTCAAAACTTGTCAAAAATCGATGAAAACCTCTGAAGCCCTCTGGCCCCTGGAGTGACAATTATTTGGGTAGAGTGGGAGGAACAAGCATATATTATAAATAAAGGAAAGGAGGCTAATAGTATGCTTTGGAGTCTTTGTGATTTTCCTATGATATTGAGATTGTGTTACAACACTTTGTTCTGTATTTTTATCTTAGCTGCGATCTAGAGAGGAAATGAGCTAGGTATTAGAATAATTGAAACGGTCGAATAAATTAGTAAGTAGTAGGGTTCATTTGAAAAAAAAAAGAAAAAAAAGGGTTGATCTGAAAACTCATGCATTTATCCTTAATCATTGTCACCGAATTTTTAGGTATAACTTGATTAATCCTAGTTAGTAGTAAGTAAAAATCGTTGAATTGCATATACACTGTTACACGGCGGGTAATTTCTTTAGGAGTATTGATTATGCTAGATCTGTTGATTATGTTTAAAAAGATACTTTTCATTTCACAACCAACTCTTTCGGACCTTCGTCTACAGGCTATGTATTTAGGAGTACATATATACATAATCAGTATCAGTAGCTACGACAAAACATTACATTTATACGTGGAACGTGCGATGACAGTTGTAATAAAATTATCTATCTACATTATAGAAAACTAATCACAAACAATTATCCTTGAGCCCTTCTCGCATAGTAATAAAGGTCGAAATCGATCGATGCGCCAAAACGCGACATCACATTTGCGATGAGCGCGGGCCGCTTTCTCGGCATTCCGGCCCAACCTGTCTGCACCGTCCACATTGTTAACTGAACCTAAACCTTGTGGCAAATACATTAAGGTACACTGGTGGTCAGTTCCGAATGTTGGTGTAAGACCATCGTCCATGTTAACTGATAATTCGTAGGCTTACCTACTTGTAAAATTATTATGGTTCACCGTTGGTCAGTTAAGATTGTTTCTGTACGCACTCGAAAAGCAAGAGCTGGGGGCCTAGCCAAGATAAGAATCGTTAATAGAAAACGCTAGTCGAAACTTACGTAATGTATGGAAATAGTCACGTGACTTTTCGTAAGCATCTGTCATCCCGATACATGTTTTTCTATTCGTTTGGCTTTTGTCGATTCGATACACCATTGTCATTTTAGCTGGGCCCACTGGTGAGGCTGCCAGCAGGAAAGTGGCATTTCTTATCTCATCCCGAAAATACTAATTGTTCATACACACTCCAAATAAGTAGAGATACCGATGCTTACTAAACGAAAACCCGCTGAGCTTTAAATATGATCCTGTCTCACAGAAGAGTGGGTTTGACAGTAGTTTGATTTTAATTAAATTAGTTATCCGTTCACAAAATTATTATATCGAACATCTTCATACTTACCATTAACCCTAACTATAACTTATTTCACTAGAAGGAATATTTTGTCACAGAGAGATGCGTTCTATGTATGAATCTACATACATACAATATATTTAAAACACCATCTGTATCCATATCTTTGATTAGATTAACCGGTCGATACGCGTTTTTAGCTACAAGTAGATTATTAACCTTATTCCCTAAGACTCATCATTCTAAGACAAATTCTTGTTGTATAAACATAAGCTCATTAAATTGTCACATCAACATTAACTGCGTAATTAACACTTTATGGATAACCGTAGCGGATCTAGCTCAGACCCGAGTTAGACTAACCTAGATCTTAAATAGAAATGCTAGAAATAGTCTCAACTAGGAACTCTGCTAACTTAAGTCATAGAGGTATAAGTGCTTATCCACACATGGCTTTCCTAACTTATTAATTAGCTTCTACCCGTAACTTCGTCTGCGTGGATTTATGATGTTGATTGATAAAAACTATTCTATATTCTTCCCCGGGCCTCATCTTTAACAAATTTTATCTAAAAGAATCTATTCAGAGGTTTAAGCGTGAAGAGGTAACAGACAGACAGATAGACAGAGTTACTACATCATATATAATACATTAGTATTAGTAAGGATAAGTTTTGTACCTATGGGAGGTTTGGTAAAACTCGCCTTAAACTTAAATACCTACTTATTAAGCTCAAATCAGTCAAATCTTATTAAGTATAAGTTTTGTAGAGCTCGCTTGAACCTTATTATTAATGGGTTTTAATCAATAAACATAATTATTGATAATGTACTCTAAGCTTACTAATTTCTCTATTTTTCAGTTCAAGTTTAAACGTATAATTTTCAGAGCGTGACTCATTGAACTGATTTAGAATGGTTATGTCGCTTACGTTACGTTATATAACGTAACTTCATGTCGTACAAGCTTGAGAAAAATAGCGACATGAAACTTGAACTTGGTGAAAACGTGTGTGAATGTATCAGTGGTGTACATTTTGATGTTTTGCAACTGTGGCGAATCAAGAAAAAGTGGTCAGTTGATAAACGTTCGTAAAAGTAAGTCGTTGAGAACAATATACATATTATATGGATATGGATATCACTTACTAAAGTTACTAGCAGCATGTGAATTGTTTTTTGGCGTAAATTAATGTTTTAGAGTCGGAATAACATAACTGCATGCCATTCGAGCTATGACCAAAAATCTCTCGTCATTCGTCTCATCAATCAATCATACGTCTTTCTCCCTCTTTATTACCCGAAAAGGCAAGAATGTCTATATTGCGGTGATAAATTTCGATGTTCACGGTAGACCCTCACAGCCGGTCTGACGGAAGCGATGCGCGCGCGCACAAACGCGAGCATTGTGCGCGGTGAAAGTGTCAGCCGGATAACTTGGTCCGGACGATTCGCGCCGATTACAGATATACTGTGACTTGACTCAGAAGGTGTTATCATTTGATTGTACATCCCGTGACAAATGATGGTACGTATGACAGTTTCTGTAAGGGCTTAATTTAAGAAATTAATGAATTTTTTTTATCGACAAATCAATGCGCTTAACTTGTAATAAATGTCTAAGATGAACATTTTATGTGGCTGTTACTCCATATAAAAATGACCTGTCATCGTCAATCGGCGTCAGACTCGCGAGATGAAATACGGTACCAAACAAAAGGTTAAAGATTCGGCTATTCGCGATTCCGTAAATAAAAATTAAATACTGAATAATACTAATGCTGAAATAATACTGAAATAATGGGACAAGCAAGAAGGACTCTACTAAATTGCTATCAAAAAAAAGAACTACATGAAAACTATTTTTACCAGAACGTGTTTTACCGAATCGTGAGTTTGAGGTAAAATATAGCATTGTAGTCTCCTTACACATTACAAGTTTTTATATCATAATTTTTATTCATTTAATCAATACTGATATTGAGCTGTGAGGGCCTTTCGCGATCATCGAAAATAGGCTTTAGTTTTTTATAGCTTAATCAGTTTCTTAAAACAGAATAGTACCAACAGTCGAAACTATATTTTAGAAAAAAAACAAATACCTTCTAAACACGCATCTTCAAAAATAAAACAAAACAAAAACTATTAGATGATAATTCACAAAAACCATTAATTTTATTTTCCATTAAAACGCAAAATTTCAAGGATTTTTTTCCGCACAAATGATTCATTAGCGGTTTGGTCATAAATTGTTCGTTTCTGTCTTGCAAATGCAAACCTTCATTTTTCGATGTGTTATTTAAGGACTAGAATCACACTGAAAATTAAAATAAAGCCCTTGTAGCTCTCAATGCATAGTTCACTAACATTAAATAATTTCACGCTTTAGACTCACTTGTTTTAGTCACTCGCGCGATATTAATGTTAGTATGTCACACAACAGATTAAATTCGGGCATACTTCACTACCGCGCTTAGCATATATTATCTTATACTACCCTATATAACATTTAAAACTTTTTCACGCTTTGAACACATTACCTAAATCACATTTACAATCAGATCTGTCGGGTCGGGTCGGGTTGTAAATGTGATTTAATGTTTACCGTATGTCTATTTCAACACTCAATCAACTATAAGCTTTATAATAAAGCCAAAAAAAATTTTAAAATACACAACCGGTGAATATGCAAAGTGGACTATGAAATCGCGCTTTATTTTATTTCATGAAATGAGCATCGCATTTTCTGCAATCAAGTTTACCGTACATTCCATTTGTAACCTTATTCTCTTAACATATGATCCAAAATTAGTATGCAGATACTTATGATTAAGTGTGCCTGATGGATTATGACACAATACGTGTTACAAAGTGCTGTGATCTCTTAATGACTGCTTCGGTCATGGCTTTTTGAACTAGTATTCAAATGTTATTGAGGTTTTGCAAAGGGCCAAATGTCGTAATGCAATAAAATTCAAATTAAACTAATTTAAAGATGCATACAATAAATGTAAGCATATAATGTTAATAGAGGTCAGGAAAAAGCACAATGCTCCGAATTGACAAGGGGGAGAGGGGAGGTACAAATTATTTTATTCGCTGTATAGTTAAATAACAAGTTTTTTGAACGATAATCGTTTTGAATGTTTAATTTTCTTTCCTTATCTGTTTTGGGTTATAAAATTACCGATCTCATTGAAAATATGTGACGTCACACCAGGGGGGGAGGGGTTTGCGAAATGTGACCAAGTGTGACAAGGGGGGAGGGGTCAGAAAACTTCGAAATTCGTGTGACGTAATTAATGGATGAACCCTAAAAGCTAAAATATTTTATACTTACATATACAGTAGGCACTCGGTAATCCGGCACCGGAACTTGTCCCCCTATGTTGGATTATTGAAACTGCCGGATTATTGGATTTTTATGTATGGGAAATAAATTCTTTATATAGAAAATAATGATACATATCAAATGCAGAGCCGCTCTGTAATCCGGCGTTCGGCTGTGTTAACTGCCGGATTATAGAGCGGGATATCTGTACCCTAGTGTATTCGATAGCCTGACGTGACAACGTGACATACGTGTTTGCGTTAAGTGTCATTTAGTATGGGATTTTGAGTTTACAAAACGTTCCGCTTGGCGCGCTGTTCAAAATCCCATACAAAAATAGACATAACGCAAACGCGAACGCTCGTCACGCTATTGAATGAAATTTACATTAGGGGTTCTTAGTCGCTAATTACTAGATGCCACGAATATTCGGCTATTCGGTATTCAACCTAATCGGCCATTTTGCGGAATATTCGGCCGAATACCGAATATCTGTTGCACCTTCCTAAACTAAAAAGAAAAATACACAATATAAATAACCGCAAACCACTATATTTAATTTTAACATGTTTTAATATTGTCTTCGGTTACCGCGATAGTTACCGACTCTTGGCCACGAACGCTGTAAATGGTTCGAAACGTCGGGATGTATTATAAATTTAATATACGCGATATAATCCGTTTTCATAGTTTTATTTTAACATGTTTTCTTGGAAAGTTGTTAAATACGAAGACCCTATTTTTGAGGATTTGTTGATTACAAATAATTTTATTACTATCATGGTTCTGATTTGATTGACTCCAACTTCATTCCCTGCTTCTAAGAAACAAAAGTTAAACCTTAGCAAACGTTGTGCTTTGTTGGCGAACAGTTTTCATAGTTAACGTGACTCAAAATGTTCGCATGTTATGCCGAATTCGGCGCTTCGGCCGAAAGAAGGGCTGAATATTCGATATTCCGCCAAAACCACTATTCGGGTCATTACCGGACTACTCACATCATAACCTCTAGGTACTAGCGCATCAGAAATTTTATTTCTCGTCTTGCAACTCAGATGTGCAAATAAATTCACACCATCCTGCAACTGCAATAGAGAAATTGCATAATCCAACGTACCAAGACTTCTGTGGGCGTAATAATACCTTTTACTTCTACCTACTTCAGACAATAGAACGGTTTTACTTGCAGAGCATTTGCATAAATGTGTACCAAATTCGAACATCATGTTAACGAATAATATAGAATTAAGGAGGAAATAACGCAAAATTGTAGTCTTTACAGGTAAGGTGTATTCGGTTAATTTCAGGAATTGGGTAATCCCGAAATCATTTAAAAATCCCTCATATTTCAGAGAGTCCCGTTTCGAGAAAGATTTATGTTGATCGTATAATTATTATTGTGAGAGCTTTCAACTTACTGTTTAAAATCTGTAAGGGAATGTTGTTCGTAATACACGATACCTTAAATATTGTTGTTACCTATTTATTTCTTGGGTCATTTATTATCTTTTCAAATAAGGTCCTCTTATCCCTTAATTTAGGTTAGGTATTCAATTACATTATGACTTAATTTTTGCATAGGAGTATCAAAAATTACGAAAAATTTAACACTGACATGATTTTATAAATATTTTTTAGGGTGCTCATGTTCCCATATAAAATCGAAGTTTTCCCCTTTAAAGGAATATTCCCTACTCAGGAACCGGTGTTTGGCTATAACATCAGCAAGTCGAGGGAGTATCGCGGTATGATTACCTACTAATACTTTCCCTACACTATCAGTATCATTACGAGTATGTGCTCGTACTTACATATTATAGGTATAACACTGCCAACACTGGTCATCCAATTACAAGAGACATTATGTCCCCGCACGATCCTTCCGGCCCTTATGACAGCGTGCGTACCATCATTTAATAATATACCATAGTTTACCGCTTACAACTCTTACCGTGGTAATGGTGGATATAGGTAGTCACGGAGATTTATAGTGATAGTGATTAATATGGGGTAAGCGAGAGACAGCGGCGAGTCAGTTTCCTATGTTAGTTAATGTATTGCTATAATTTGTTATATATATATCCTTCATATTTATAGTAGTACTGGGTATTCAACTTGATTGGTACTCTGCAACATGCTTAAAAATACTTTGAGTAGTTACCTATTTATTTCATTTATTATATATTTTGTCAAGAGTTTGCAACTAAGCTAAATTGTGAAGGCTTTTTATAGTTAGTTACTAAAACAACTTTTTTATAAAAATTTGTACACAAAATATCATATTCCTTATATTTCCTTACAAATTATACCTACCTACTTTTTTATTGATGTCAATTTTAATGTATTTTTTTCCTTTAAGCTCTAGAGCCATTAATTATCTAGCCCTCAGTGTGCTAACTTATGTCTAGATAGCTAATTCATAACTAATAAGACTAAACAACAGTTAAAACATATAGCTCGTGATAGAAGATAAACTGTGCAACTTGGAAGCATCATAAAATACAATACAGTTTCTAATCACTTAAATAGACCTATACCTTGAGTACTATGAAATCACTGCCATTCAAAAATAGCCTTTTCAGCGCTAGAAATACAGTTGCAGTGTCTAGGTATAAAACAAGAGTGTTATTATGCCTGAAAGTTAGATTACGTTCCCTTATACGAAGTATAAACGAAAGTTAGCCTTTTGTTCCCCTGTAACCCCACTATAGTTAGAGCTCCCGTAGTTACGAAGTCACAAACTTATGTAAGCTCAAAATATGTGGTCATTAATATGTACGATTATGAGAAACTATAGTTTTGGATTAAAAATAAATAGTTACTCGTGCGGCATCAAAGATTTCTATTACTTTTATTGGCAATTTTAGGTTATTGAAGCTTATGTAAGCTCCCGTCATTTATTATTAGTTCTTTGGTGAGTAATAACATCTTAACTATTGGTAATTTCTTTAATGTCTTTGCAATCCGGCTAATAAAAAATTATCATTAATCCTAAGTTACGTCATAAAATGCAGCCATATTACGTAATCACCATGTGATACATTTTCCGATGTTGTGAATGCCTTATTAGGTATTAAAATTAATTCAAGACATCATTTAAATACATAATTTATGTTTATTAAAATTATCTAATCATCATATGAATTACCCTACATTTAAAGATTAGATATGGCCACTGATAGGTAGTTAAATAAAATTAGAATTACCTGTGAGATTCGCATTAAGAATTTATGCCTTAAAACCCTTTACAAAGGTTCGTCTTCAATTCAAGATTGTTTGTTTCTCGTCTTTTAATAAACTCACCCACTGGCGCCAAACTTTTCAACCTAGCATAACAAAAGACTATTAAATAAGTGTCTAACTTTAAATACACGCAATTATGTTAAACAAACTTACACTACTTACAATTAAAACTCAAAAACACAAATGACTGACAATTAATCAAAATTAACAAAAGCCGGCATAATTAATAACATAAAAGCGTCCAAATTAAGTGTTTAATTTCATATCTTCACATCCGATTACATATTAAAGATAACCCATTACAATGATGTTGATGGATGTATGACAATATAATTGTTGCCAGTGAGAGTATTGAATCCGATTGTTTAAAACCAACTTACCAATTCAATCACCACATCAAAAGTTGCCAAGTTATTGTATTCGCTTCAAATTTAGCTAAGTGCAAAGTTATGTTGGTGAAGTGTCTAATGACGGTGGAACTAATTTAATCGACTTTCGATCAGCGAAGTCGATGGCGTTATGGAATTTTATGTTTATCGTTTTATAATCGTTTGATACTATCCCTTGAAAGCATAGATTCGTAGATTGCCTTTTTGTGGTAGGTATTGTTTAAAGAAGCCGTTAAATATTTTATATCCTACGGTCACCGGGGTCATCAGAATTTGATTGATTTGTTGCAGCGGTTATGGTAGTCACGTTAATCATATAACTCTGTGGATAATACAACGTTACTTTCTATCTTAGACAAAATTGAAAACCAAAGAGTACTTAAGTAAATATATTTGGTAGGTATAATCGAAAGGAATAAAAAACTTTTAAAAATTTAATTTTGCCATTTCGAACCTTATTGATTATTTAAGAAGTCTTGAGATATTATCTAGTGTAGAATTCATATTTAAAAATCTGTTAAGGTTATTATACTTATTTCTTAAGGACCCTCCACATTCATGCGCGAATCACGGCGCGAAGCCGCGAACGCGAGTGTGGAGCCTAGTTCGCTAACCAGGCTCCACACTCGCGTTCGCGGCTTCGCGCCGCGATTCGCGCATGAGTGTGGAGGGCCCTTAACGGCATACGCATTTTAGTTTATGTTCTTAAGAATTTTACGAACCCACCGCCATAAAGCCACTCCCATATGATACAATCGAAATAAAGCTCTCATTTTAAAACGACATGCTGAAACGGCATGAAACTTGGCATGGACATTCAAGTAACATACCTACTCACTTTACTTACTCCGTTGGCTCAGCGACCCAAAATTGAGACTTGGCCTCCGACACAAGACAGCGCCACTTTTTTCGATCCTGTGCGACCTCTCGCCAATACATATTTACGTCTGGTAGATACTAGTTTTCGTTGCTAGAAAAAGTAATACACATAAAATAGAGTGTGTAGAAATTTTGTATGTAAAACGTTTACGCGCGCTATTTTCTTTGTATTACAATTCCTAGCACCTACAACTAGCACCAGACAAAGATAATATGTCACTTGAATGTCCATGTCAAACTTTCATGTAATTTCAGCAAGTTGTTTTAAAACGAGAGCGCCACTTCCATTGTACGGCGGCGTCCGTGTGCCTCTAAAATTTAATCTGAATCTTAATCTCCTTTTTTAAGCGTCCTACTTTGACCTGTTATCTCCGATCTCAGATCCGCGGCTAAAAAAACAATCAAAGTTATCTAACCTCTGTGAACCAAATGTAATTGACGCATTCTTCAGAGAACGAATGTAACAGTAACATGATCCCGATTCAGTTGTATCGATTTGATATGGATTTCAAATAGTTTTGATGCGACCTTGAGTCAGCGTGAGCCGCTAACGCTGATTGGTGCACACGAAATGCAATCAGCAGACGTGTTATGCAGGGCTTTATCCGCGTGATAAAATGGGGCATTTTCTATAAAAAGGGACCTTATTGTCGATGGCGCTTATGCCGCACAGCGTCGCGCGGCATTGTAATTATATCAGAGCATCATTAATAATGGCGTAAGCGCTATCGACAATAAGGTCCCTTTTTATAGAAAATACCACAAATAAACGTCATTTTAACGCGACGTGATTGAAAGACACGTACACTGTCATTAGCACGTTGTCACGTAGACAAATAGTACCATTATATCCGTACAAACCTGCTAACATGAGTTGCGTTCTCGCGCGCGACTCCATACATCTAGCGCGACTTCAAGTATGGACTATGGAATCGAGCGCGAAAACGAAGCTTCTGCTAACCGGTATGGTTTCATTTTATAAGACATCTTACTAGCACTGATGACATGACTCAAGGTCGTCAAAATAAGATCAAAACCTAAACAAATTATTTAATCTGAATCGCCCTCACAGTGGGATCCATCTCAGGTCGTTCTGCGCAATTTCATGTTACGTAACTCATATCATTTTGTTTCCCATAAAAAGAGGTCTTGACGGTTAGATGGTCGATAACGGTCATCCTTTGAAGAAGCTATCTTAATAGCACTTGCTATATAGTTGGTAACATATGAAAAGATAATGGTAATTCGTAAACGGAAATTTCATATTGTGAAATTAGTGAAAATTTGGTAATAAAGCGCTTGTGAGTGACGATAGCGTTTAAAATTAGTATTATGAATTCATAGATGAAATCTTGAACATTATTTTAATACTCGAAGGTAACGTAAAATGTAGGAACTCTATTTTATCATTGTTATATCTGAAATATATTATAACAAAATTCGTTGTCTTAATACCAGTTTTACGCTTCCCATTGTTATATGATATTCAATCATTTGTTTTCATTAATAATAATGATCATTTATCGTATTTAGTCTCTACACAATTAACGAAATTAAGTTGAAATTTATTTACCACTACCGCGGCCATTATAATACAACACCATTGCACCGTCTTTCCACTCCAGTTCATTAACAAGAACAAGAACAAGCAATACATGTACCAAGCTAACAAATTGCTATGTCAATATGTAACCCAAATCGTCAAAAAGTGAATGCACTATTGCATATCACTTTATTTTATCTTGTTACTATTACGTTAACGAAACTGACCTTGTTTCATAACGATGAGCTAGACTAGAAGCTATTTTAGGTGCAGGTTTTGGTGTTATTGTTTTTTTTTTCTCGTAACGGCTAATGATGGATGATATAACGTCAAGTGGGTTTAGGCCCATGTCTAGACATGTATCTTAGTAGATCACGTCGCAATGCAATTATACATTTGGGTACTAACGATATGACAATCAAACTCTGCAATCATGCATCATGTACATTGTGTACCTACATAATCACCATCATACACATCGGGGTTTTAGGTATTAGCCAAAAAGTAGGTATTCAATTCAATTCAATTCAATATATTCTTTATTCAAATAGGCCTAGCAACGGCCACTTTTAAATTGTCAAGTTTTAAATATTACCTTAATCTAAATATCCGAGCAATTTATTGATGCAGTTATTATTATTCTTAAAAACATTGAATTATTATAGATATGTCAAACTTAATAATAAGAATTCACAAAAGGATCGTCAAACACCAAATAGGTAGGTATTGATTGGTAATAATCAATAGCAATGAATTAATTAACGAAAATATTTAATTACATAAATATGTATTTCCCAGCACGAAACTATTTACTCTAAAGTCGTAACATTCGAAGCTTCAATATAATCTCCTAAATAAAAATAAAAAAAATTAAAACAGCATTATATACATTTACGTCCATATATTTGATATCTGTGGCACGTATCGTTATATGTTGAAAACGAGAGTGGTCTGTCAGTAATTTGGACATCAACGGCGTTTTAGCAACGCCCGAGGCTGACTCGTAATAGTCGTAATGTAGCGATGAATTGCTGAACTTATTTATATAGCTATATTACCTATATGGAACATGTATTGTCAGTCAGATCTATCTGGGAAAAATATTTCAAATGTATAAACACCATCAGTGTGCGTTTACCTCTAGGTATTATCCCTAACTAACGTTTTAAATGTGATAGTAGTGCACTAAACCGATTTAGAAGAAATTGTGTATGAAGATAATTTGAGGCCCGAGGAAGGATACATAGGATATACATAGGATAGTTTTATCAATCATCATCATTCCACGCAGACGCAGTTGCGAGCAGAAGCTAGTACTTAATAACACCATGAACTCAAATTTAATACTTAATAACAATATGAACTCAAATTGAATACTTAATAACACCAAGAAGTCAAATTTAATAATAACGGAATAAATACTCTCTCTCTCTCTGTGTCTGACTCTTTAAAAAAAATCTTTTCATACATGTTCTATTTGTATTTTGTCCAATGTCTAGTTTAGTTTTAAGTTTTATTTTTTGTTTCTGTGTTAGTTTTAAATTTTTAATTTTGGGTGCCCTGATAAAGTGTCGTGTCTAATAGACGCGGCTTATGCTGAGCGGCAACCTATTTGGTGTAATAGTGAATAATAACTTTACTATAATTGTGATTAATGTATAAATTTCTAATAAATAAATATTTTTCTATGCTATTCTATTCTATTATATACTTATATAAATATGTTAGTGTTAATATGTTTTTAGTTGACATTTTCATGTGCTATCTGTATTATAATGTTTCTAGATGTATGTATAGTGTAAAAGTTTTGCATGACAATATATTCCACCATCTACAATGTACCATAATTCTAGCAAATAAAAAACTATGACCATGACTATGAATAGCTATTATAAAACAACTGAAACTACTCGATAGAATCCCGCGTTCCAATGTAATGAAAATATAATTGATTTATGTTGGTACGCCTCCAATATGGAGCTGTCAATCAACCGAAAGCCTATCAAAATATCCACACATCCCAAGTAATCTAGGCAGGAAATTCAATTTAAGAATATGTTGCGCTGAGTTGCATTACGATACGATTCGGTCCAATACAAAACGTGATGAGACCTCACGCGTTTTGTGTACAATTTGGTTCCTTGAGAGCTGTGGTCACGTTGCGTCATTTTGATGACATGATGACCGTGGTAAGATATAATTGTACTGTTGACGGGTGTATTGTGTAGTGGGCAGTAAAGATGATCATCTGAAGTCATTTTATAAACTGACGTAGGTAATCTAAAGGCAAATCATTTTTTTCTTCCTAATTTAAGAATATTGTTAAAATATATATGCGAGTAAGGAACATCAATTGGAACTCTGTAAAGGGTAATCAGTAAAGGCTGTAAAGGGTTCGAAACGTCGGGATGTATTATAAATCCAATATACGCGAATTACGCGATATAATCCGTTTTCATAGTATATTAGAATTATAGGAAAATGTAATGAAACGAAAAAAATATTATTCGTGACATTATTTTTGTACTGATAGTGTCTAGCGTGCAAAACACACAAATGCCCTTTTATACCAGGATTCGAACCCTGGACCTCCTCCTCCGTAAGCAGGGTCACAAATGCCTAGGCTAGAAGGCCGTTCAATTTAAATGCAGAGAATTTGTTTGGCCTAATTTGAATTAATATTTAAATCAAACTTTAAAAAAAAAACTACTATAGTTTGGTTAGTTTAGGGTAAAGATATACATGGAGTCGGGTCCGGAGTTCGGACAGCCGCTGGCGAGGTTGCGGAAGAGTACTTCGGCGTTCCTGTGGCCTCGCCATATAGCCCTGACGCGGCAAAGAGGGGGTTTAGTGGGTAAACCATGGGTCTCATTACCCTAACAGCATTTATACGTCATTATGAGGTCAGCGACGTCATTATGACGCCATAATTACCACATTATAACGTCATTATGACATCGCTAACGTCACTTTGCTACCTGGGTAGGAGTCCCACATAACCATCCCAGGCCTATCCCCGTGCCTGGGTGGTATGCGTAACGCATTCTCCCTCTATAAAAAAAAGGGTAGAGATATACATGCGCACCTCCTTATTTGCTTGTCATAAGTGTCATAACACTTAAACTTCCCCGTTGCAACAAAGCCTACAATGTAAACAAGCCCAGCGATTAGCGAACAGCCGTTTAAGTTTCATCTCCCACGGCTCTTGCGTGACATGGTATTAGTGTGTTGTAAACTATCTTTATACTCTTTGGTCACTATATAACCTAACAAGTGGGAACTGTAGAAACAAGCATAATAGAGCAAAATACTTGGTGACACGGGAAGCGCGGTTGACTTGGTAAATCAATAAAATAGGAAAAGTTTCAGCTACGTTGTTTTTTTTTTGTAAAAAAACCGCCTCCTCTTCAAAGTCAGAAACAGCGATTGTCACGTGACCTACATATTTGTTTTACCACTTTGAAAAAAAATTTCTATTACTCCGTTTATATTTTATTTTTTCGAGTGCAGAAGTATTCCTAACATGACCTTAAGAACAGAAAAAATCGTTTCGAAAAAAAATGCAAATAGGTAACTAAAAATTCAGTCAGTATCCTTATCATACACAAACAAGAGTTTAAGTTAGTCATAACTTACCTCGTTTAAACTAATCGTATTTACACCACGATACACATCCAACAACAAACAAACATCAACAATAGCTCCCGCCCACTTTTACCATCCTACGATTAGTATTGTTCCGATTGTTCGTACTTCGAGTGCGAGCAATCTGTCAACCACTTTGTAAAACAAACATACATATCACTGAGGATGTTTGTATTATTCTCTTTTTCTTAGCTGTGTAAATGATTTTTTAACCTCAAATAACAAATTAGAGCTTTTTCACATTGTCCGATCCGATCGGATGTCGGAAGAAAGTAAGATGTAAGTTTCTCTGTATTTATATATGCATTTAATAAATCATTATTAATAAAAAAACAATAAATACCACAAAAAAGGCGGACTTGATGCCATATGGCACTTCCTTCCGACATCCGATCGGACAATGTGAAAACGCTCTAAGAGTTCCCAGATACTATATGATGCTCATCCCCGCCAAATCGCGAATTTTTGAAATTATGGTCAGCGAAAAAAATCTAATATTAGAGGGAAGACGTCAATCACCGGACATCGGATTCCTCCTAGGATCTCCGCAACTCGTCCGGCGCTGATTTCGTGCAAAATTTCCCTGGAACTATTTTCAGACCGTCGCTCTACCTTGTTGGAGGCCTTCTTAAAAATTAAAAAAAAAAATTAAAAAGCTTTTATTTCGGATTATATATCCATAGAAGTACATATTATTAAAATTGAATAACAATTAAAAATAACTTACATATTTAAAAGTTACATTTAGTACTAGTGTAGTGTAGTGTAGTGTTTAGTGTAGGGTGCGTCCGGTAACGTGACCTACCTATAGAATGCAAGACGCTCAAAAAGGTCCTACATATTTAATAACAAGCGCTCTAACTTGTTACAATTTCATTTTACGAATCCTAAATTATAAATGATACTATGGGTATTGCGTATATACCTAATCGGCTACAAATTTCATAATTACCTATAAAAACACGATTGATTTGCCTAAATGTAATTAGTTTACACTCTTTGGAAGACAAGTTAACGCAATATAGATCCATCAAAGTAGGTAAACTTAAAATTATTAGGCTCGTACTCATGCATAATTTCACATAATTACCAATTTGTATTTCCACAACACTGTTTAAAATCATTTAAAACAATATCAATCGAATTCATTACAATCCGCTAACACACATGTATCATCCAAAATTAGTCGCATCTTATCCGCTTTGCATAACATCCGCTAGTTTGGCGAAATTATCGCATGTCATCTTCAATCTAAGCCAATTTAAACGTTATCTACTAATAAAAGAAGGCGTAGACGTGAAAATAAAAGTGCCAAACGAATGTGAGGTAACAGACGCTATTGTGGTTTTTTACTTCTCACGATGAGGCTGATATAATGTTTATTGTTACGGTTCGCTGTTTTTGTCACAATCTGGGAGGAAGACGGGTCAATAGAAGGCTGAATGTAGATAAGAGATTAAAATACAAAAAAACCGGCCAAGTGCGAGTCGGACTCACCCACCGAGGGTTCCGTACAAATTTACCTTTTTCACAAATTTATGTTTTTCAGATCTTTTCCTGTACTTGTAGTGTAAGAAGATATTACTTGCTAAATTTCATAGTTCTAAGTCAACGGGACCCTATAATTTTGATTCCCTTGAGATTGTCGAAATATATGTACGTTTTTTGCCGCATAAACGGTCGTATCTTTTTTATTCACATTAACGGATGTTTGATTTTTTTAGAGCATCAAGGGGCTGTAGACCTGATTATATGGTTTTTAATTTCAACTCGATACCTCCACGCGTTCTTTTGAGGTACGGAACCATAAAAATGGCTGACAGTGGAAAGTTTCCGTTGAGTTTTTAATGAAATATGACAGGTAAGGTATGTTATTGTACACCGAGTTACCGGCCATCATTTTTTGACGGAAATGCCGTTTAGCAATTATATAGTTATACAAAGTTTAATAATTCAGACGAAAGTTTTCAAAAAGTTAATTTACTACTTATTAGAATAATAAATGAATGAGGTTCCGTTTTTATAATTTGAACGTGAATGTGCTCAGTTTTGTATTTTTTTTTTGTATAAATTTAACTAATTAACATAAAGCCTTCAACTAGACATTTTACAATTAAAAGCTCAGTCCACTTACGTAAGTATCTACGAGTATTTTATTACTCACTTTTGTCTTAGTTAATACTCTTTCTCTTTGACCTAAAGCCCCCTCCACACTCGTGTGCGAATCACGGCGCGAAGCCGCGAACGCGAGTGTGGAGTCTAGTTCGCTAATCAGCGAAATCGACTCCACACTCGCGTTCGCGGCTTCGCTGGATCAGGCTTTACGGCAATGACATGTTTCCGAATCTAAAATTATAAATGCTCAATACTCATTTTGGTACTTGTACCTATAATCGAAATCATAAGTGCGAGTAGGCCGTTCGTTTCCATTTCTATTTGTCATTGTACTGCTAATACTGCTATTGTATGCAAAGTGTAATAAGAGTGAAATGCTGCTTTTTGCTCAATGAAGCCAGGGAACTTGAAGTTTATTGCATTGTATAGCATACATGCTATTATAGTTTTTATAATCATTAGTTTTGTATATGCCGATAAATTGTACGAGCTATGTGAAGTTCATGGTGGAACTAAAAATGACAATCGAGTTCCTCGTGACAAAATACGTACATACAAATGATAATGAAATAAGTCAAAGTCAAAGTCAAAATATACTTTATTCCAATAGACCTAATAATACTCGGACTCGCTTCCGCTAACGCAATTTCCAAGTTTGGAAGGAAGGAGGATTACCTATACAAGCACGACGCACTGAGACCCTTCTGAAAAATTGAGAATTGAAATTAGATTGAAACAATCGCGATTGTAGGCCTAAGTAACATTGTACTACGTTATAAGAATGGTACGTTAAATAGCCTCAAACCAGCCCCAATGCTAAGTGGCTACTTTTACTTCTCAATTCGGTAAGAGGTGTAAGGTTACTATTGCGAAAACAAGTTGAAATTCGTCTGATGTATCGATCAAATTTCGTTTCGATTTATTTTACATGGTGTCAAACACAAGATTAGGGTAAGCACTAAGCAGATACCAGTCTCTGACCGACGATACAAAATTCGTTTTCATTAGCGGTCTCAGGAAAAAACGCTGATAATCCTTTATAAAATCATTTTATGATCGATGATCGATTCAATACTTTCGAGACAATGCCACCTATCTATAACATCGATCTATTGGCCCACGTTAGTTCCGGTTGGATCAATACACCTACTGTTTGATTTTGGACAATGGTCAAGAGTTTGGTGTGTGGGTTTAGATTTTTTGGATACATTTTTCTTTTGTTGGCTTATATATGGCTAGGGTTCAATTGTCATGTCATGTGGCTTTTTAATAGTACAATTTCGGCGCTTCTAGTTTTAGTTTAGTTAGTAAATATGAACAATTTACAAACTTTTGCTACCCAAGTAGTTCTTACAAATTTCGTTTTTATTGATTTTTTTGCGACAAGCTTGGGATTCCTAGCTTATTCGTATGGTATATGTTATAGTGTATTTTTGTATTGGCAATTTGGCACATTCTTGTTTCCGCAGAGTAAGAATGTGCTTGTATATCAGAGAAAATTCTCACCAACTTTACATCGACTTGGCAAGCACAGTGTGTGAATCCTTTTTTTATGATTTTTTATTTAATCGTATGGCATTATGTTAATATATACAGATACAGAGAAATCATAAATCTAACTCCAGAGAATTAATCCACTTGATAGCTTCGTCGTTCAGTTTTATCAGGTCTTCCGGGGGGCCTCCAGTATATCGAGTAGATGGGCACTCTTGGAAAATATGTCGCATACTCTGTTCGTCGGCACCACAGTGACATGCAGGAGACTCCGGGAGACGAAGATTACTCGCGTCCGCAAGAAGATTACCCTGTGTTGCCTTGCACGTGTCTCCCGGGTGGTGCTAAAGAGTAATCAACCTTGGCTGCTACACTGCTCTCAATGAGTCTCGTAGCCTATCACTAGATGCAGAGTTTTTTTTTTTTTATGATATAGAAGGCAAACGGTTGCAAGTTCGTTGCAGGCCTTTAAGATGGGAGTACGCTCTTATCTTGAAGGTCGTATCACAGACAGACAGTTAATTCCTCAGTTTAGCTGTACGAGGCAGAAGGTTTCTGAAGAAAAGCACAGATGAGAACTGCCAACCACCTATCCTAATGATTCACAATTTGTCTCTGCAAAGTCTGTGAGAGTTAGTCTACCAAAATAACTATGCCTAAAACATTAGCCTCCATTACCAGGATGAATAGTCAATGATTTCTATAACGTCGCCATGGTTGCTATTGTAACGTGCCCGAAGACGGGCTACCGGCGCGCGCGCCGAATTCAGTCAACTTTTTTTCTTATTGGAATGCCGGCCGACAGGTTCCATGAAATTTCCTTGAGAGGCAGTCTAAGATTAAGGCGGTAGCGGTTTTTATTAAATCGGAGTATGAGAAATACTGTTTAAAGCTACCATAAAATACGTTGACAAAAAAAATTACTGCGGTCATAGACCTAGCATTACATAGATGAGCGATACGCGTGCGCCCGTGAGGGACAGAACATACGCAATGCGACAATATGATTAGTCGAGTAGATTTGTAGAGCACCATAAACCATACTAAATTTACGGTGGGGAATAAAAACAAATGTGAGACTGTGACAAGGACAAACAATAACAGCGCTTTCTCTGCTACTCCTACTGACAGATACATAAGACTATCCCGTTCGGAAATTTCTCCCCACCCTTCATGCCCGATCCAGTTATACTAGATTCATGACTGCGGCATATTGTATTGTTGATAATTTGAACAACCGTTTGTGTATAAAATTTTTGAAAATATCACGATTTGTTAAGTTGGTTTAGTTAACTGTACTACTGAAGATTGTACTGAAGTACTGTACTTGTACTGAAGATTGTAGTTTTAATTTTTAAGAATTTTATTAAAAACCTGTAAATACCTAAGAAAATATTCCTAAAAAAAATTGTCAACGTATTTTTTGCACACGAATTTATAAACTCACGATTTCTACAAATTATTAAATTGTAAAACGGGACTTAACCGCGTATTTAAATTTTAAGATTTACCTCCGACGTTTCGAGGACAGCGTTGTCCCTGTGGTCTCGGAGAAGAATCTTAAAACTTAAAAGTCTCGTTTTACAATTTAATAACGTGTTTTTGGTCCATTCTGTATCTATTATAAGACGACAAAAATAGTAAAGATAAAGGTAGAAGAAATTAACTTATTTTACTTCTATCCATACCAACATCCCATTCGGTGTTTGTACGTAATACGTTGTCAATTTACAAAAAATATTGATATGAAAATGCTCAAGATTTGTTAGCTAAACTATTTACAAAAATAAAATGCTATGCGTCTTTAATTTAAGCTATCACGCTGTAAATCCCCTTTTTTTAATACTCAGCAAAGCCCACGTACCTAAGGAGTCCGTAAACCATGGGTCGTTATAGTCTAGCAAACCAAATTTGTAAGTAAATAAGAACAAAAATTTAAAAACTATCTATTGGGTATGATTCTCTCTCTATGTATGAAATGAGACAGTCTCTGGCCAAACTATATTTGCCACCAATAAAAAATCCGCTACTCTCGTACCTTGGCCCAGCCCCTTCCCAACGTAAACATTATCTCATACTTAGTGCTTTTACACTTTCTCCCCAAACACCTCTGGTGGCCGTTTAGTATTACGTTTGGTTGTCTTCCGATTCGGGTCGATTTTAATAAAATGTTGTTTATTTCTGTTATTACCACGGTATTACATAGTAGGTATAGGTACCCACTTACAGTCTTATAAATTTGTCTCCGTGAAATTGACCCATTGTTTATTTAAAGACTGAGAGCTAGGCCGAAAAAAAATGCTGGCCTGCCGCTTTAGCCTTCACCGATCAACAGCTGCCAGGCAACCAGATCTAGTAGTAAGAATAGTATAGCGAGCTATAACTAGACAGGCTATGTTGCTCTTGAAATCGTTGACATAACCTAAGTAAATCGAAAATATATACTTATATTCCTTTAGTACATTACATACTTATATTCCTCACGTAAGCATGAATGAAGCCTTCTCTTACCTACTTACTTAATTATACCTACCTCATCCTCATACCGGTTCTTAAACCTTTTCTAAACTAAACACAAAAAAACATTACGGTTGCTCATACTGAAAAAACCGGCCAAGTGCGAGTAGGACTGGTTTTCCAAGGGTTCCGTACATTACACAATTTAAACAAAGTATTTTTAATGTGAAAATTGCGTGAAATGTATTTAACAAACCCGTAGGGGTTGGATCAAAAACTAAATAATTAAGTCCGACTCAAGCTTGACTGCACATTTCTAATAGGTTTTCCTGTGATCTATAGGTAAAGATCTATTTTGTGTATTTTTTTCAAAATTTTAGACCCAGTAGTTTCGGAGATAAAGGGGGGGAATGCTCATTTTTTGCCCATTTTCTTGAATAACTTCTAAACTATTTATCCTAAAATTATAAAAAAAAATTGAGATTCTCACAATGAGCTCTTTCATTTGATATGTAACACGATATAGTTTGAAAAACTATTTTTTAAATTTTCTCATTTACCCCCCAAAAGTAGCCCCCATGTTTAAAATTAATTTGTTTACATTACATGTCCGTCTTTGGGTCACAAACTTACATATGTATCCCAAATTTTAACTTAATTGGTCCAGTAGTTTCGGAGAAAATAGGCTGTGACAGACGGACAGACAGACAGACAGACGCACGAGTGATCCTATAAGGATTCCGTTTTTTCCTTTTTAGGTACGGAACCCTAAAAAGAAGAAAATAAAAGCAAAAAGTACAATAGTTTAGGAATCGTAAGTCGACGGCGTGAAATCGATTCCGTCTCAATGTCAAGGCGACGCGACGGCCATTTAACTTCACAGTACGTTTCTTTCGTCTGCCGAATGTTAAAAGGAGAAAATAACAACGTGATGAGAATGATGATAGTGATGATACTACTGCACTACTTTTGTTTTGTGCACGTAATTTCAGTCCGTAAATAGGAAATTACCAATTGTTTTTAACCTTATAACACTAATATAATACCTAAATTGTAAAAATTTGCACATATTGCACCGAAGTTATAACGATTATAATATTTTACCTGTTTGGTCTATTTCTATTTTTCCCGCCTACAACATTTTTTTTTAAATCTTATTACTATTGCAACACTAACGACTTCGGATTCTTGGCAAAAGGAAAAGTAATCGATTCCGCGTTGATGCCAGACGGAAATCGATATATTCAACTTTTTATCGATACCTTAGAAACATAATTTATCACAATTAAAAAAAGTATCTGTTGTTGTTTTCATTTTATTTATATTTTGTTTCTATTTGTTTTAGGTTACAGCCCTGGCTGTGCTCAGCTTAACAAACGCAAAGAACTCAACCACAAAAGCGAAACCGAAACGACAACTTGATAACATCCGAACGCCGCAAAACCTACAATACTCTCTGGTACTTCCTCACTCGAGAGTGGCTTCCTTTCGCTCATTGACAAGCAGCCGAAGAATTTCTCATGGCGTACCACGAGCAGGGAAACTTCCACCTTATGCCGTCCAGATGGAGCCTGTAGTCCAATATTCCCAAAAGGACCCTCTTTATGATCCCACTCTTGATAACTTGGATGATATTGTAGTCAACAAGAATGAAATCTACGCTCAGCCAAAGATCTTGAATGTCCACGAACATTCTGCTGAAAGTTATGGCCCTCCGTTTGGATCGCTCCCGACAGCGCCCTTGTACAGCCAAGGAGGTCATCCCCACTATTACGAAGCTCCAGAGCCTATTATTGAAATTATTATTAAAGAGTCAAACGAATCTTTACCCGCGCCACCACCTCAGCAGATTCCGAAAAAGAAGAAGGAACCGGTTCATGTATTCTATGTAAAATACAGCAAGGATCCGCATTCTAAAGACAAGGTTGTGTATGACAAGCCGGTCCCCGCGATCACTCCCCCTACGAACCACCAAGATGAAACTGAATACCATGAAGACTATGTCACAGTGACTCCTGAACCATTTTACGGTCCTCGTGAAACTACAACACTAAGAGCTATCATTAAACCCGAATCTGAACAATATCACAGTGATAGCAGTGTAAAAGTGACTTTTGGAAATGAAGGTCAAGACCGCCATTACAGTGACAGGCGTGAAAGTAGTTCTCAAACTGAGGATCACGAAGAAACTGCCCCAAGACCGGCTATAGCGTATCCTCAACAACAGCCAATCCATCCACCGTTAGAGCGTTCAGCTACACCAAAACCTCAATTTCATGAATCTGCTTTAAGACCCCAGAGTCATTTAGGTCCTACTCCGCAGACGTACCGTCCTACCCAACATGCGCAGAGCCGTATTCAATTCCAACAACCTAATATTCCCAATGAGCAGCAACTACCGCGACAAGGTCCGTCTGTTTCACCATTCCGAACACAAACTCTCGTTCCACGCCCAAATCCTTCTCCATCAGCTAGTCCGATTGGTTCTTTTGCAAACAGCGGCCCGGGACCCTTCTTTGCGAATAATGGCCCGGGGCCGATCACTCACTTTGGTAATGGTCCTAGTGTTCCAGGACCTGTTGGCCCTACCTTCCCTCCCGCGTTCTCTCGGCCGTCTAACAATCCGCCATCATTCCACTCCCGTCAGAATCCATCATTTTCATCTAGGCCGCATTTCAATGGACCTCCAAGAGGCCCCCCTGCCTTCCATTCAGGGCCACAGAGACCATTCCATCAAGGTCCAGCTCAGCCATTCTTCGACGAACCCAAATACTTGCAAGAAAATTATCACACCATAACAACTGAACAGATCGACCAGTCCAAAGATCAGTTGGCGCCAAATAGGCAACCTAACTTTAATTTCATTCCAAAACCCAGCCCAAGCCCTACGCCTTCCCACTTCCAAGAACACTTGTCGCGCCCTCAGCATATTCCGACCAGCCAACAAATACCCCAGCAGAGACCACCTCAACAGTTCTTAGACTCTCACAGCAAACCCTCCTTTGGCGCATCTCCCAGCAGATCTCCTTTCTTCAACCTTAAGCCATCGCCTCCACAGATTGAAGACAATCGTCCTCCTTTCCATCAGTTCTCCTCGGTACAAAATCAACCACAGCAGCCTCCTTTCAGTTTCCATCAAGGACCTCAATCTCAGCCTAGACCTACTCCTCTATCACCAACTCAGCAAAGCATTCGCAACCAGCACTCCTTCCCTGGACCTTCTCCCATCCCTCATACACAGTTTCTTCCTCAACCTTCATCCCCTCCGCTATTCAACTTCCATGCGCAACCATCTCCGACACCAGAGCTACAAAACCAATTCCATCAGATATCACCTTCCGAGAGACCACATTTCGCTCAACCGCAAGGTCCAAGTGAAAGACCATTCTTGAGTAGTCAGTCTAGTTTCCATGACCAGGCCAATCGTCAACATCAACAGAATGTTGGTCAATTTGTTCCAAACGGAGGGGAATTGGTTGCTGCTATACCCAAATACGAGCAACACATTACAGTAACAGGACCTACAACTGACTACAGTAGTCTAAGCGGATCTAATCAACCTACATCTGCAGCCAGTCATAACGCCGAACAACAATATCAAGAACAACAACAAAGACAACAGCAGTTGGAACATCATCAACAGCAACATATTAGACAGCAACAACAACAGTATCAGCAGCAACAACAAGATCAACAACGTGTCCAACAACAACAACAACAATATCAGCAACAGCAACAACAGCACCAACGTCAGCAGCAACAACAGCAAGAGCAGGAGCAGCAACAGCAGCAACAATATGACGCTGAACAAGAACAAGTCAGGTTACAATTAGCTCAAAACGTCAAAAAACAACAAGAGGAAATTCAACGACTTCAATCTCAATTGTTGCAAGCTCAGCAACAACAGCCACAGCAACAGTATCAACTAACTCAGTCCCGTAACAACTACAATCAACAACAATTTGAAAGCTCATCACCTAAGTACCAATTCTCGAATGACAGGCAACAGCAACCTACGTTCTCCTCTAGCACCCCATCACCGGCCTATTACCAATCAACCTCCAGAACTGTCGAAATTAAACCAACCACTCAAAAGTACGTCTCGTCGACATTGAACTCGATAAGCACTACTCCAGAGGCGAAGAAGGAAGAAAAGAAAAACAAAAAGCCTGCCGTAGAACTTCCCGACGAAGTTCCGGATGACCTTCGCCAACAACTGCTATCATCGGGTATCTTAGATAACGCTGACATTAGCATATTAGATTATGACAAGGTTGGAGAGACTCCTTTGGAATCTTTGCCTCCAGATCAGCTAGCCAACTTTTTCAGCGCTGGTGGTGGACAACAAATTGCCGCTAGTGAAAATAGACCGATAGTAGTAAAACCTAACGGGGATTTCTTTCAATCAAGAATTGATGATGAAGAACAGGATGACCAGGAAATTGCTGCGTCTGAAAATGTGCCAAGCTATGTAGCGCCACCGCCATCACAAAAACAAGCTGTGGAAATGAAAGTAGTCCACTTCGATCCTAAAAGCGACAAGGGCCAGAATATTGCAAAAGAGTATGTCAAAGAAGATGCTACACAATTAGAGCCTGTGGCCCTAAATGATAAGAAGTATAACAGGTACTTGCCACTGAAAGTGAGTGGTAACCAATTTCCTCTGCCTGATATCTTGAAGGGTAGGAAAGTAACTTCAGTTGTCGTGTTAGCCCCTGTTGAAACTGAGGCTTTGAATGGTGATCATTCCAGGACCGAACGCGCAACTAGCACTAGCTTAAAAGGCATTAAGTTCGTCGCTGGTGACAGCCTGTATGACTTGCTGAAACGGCCATCGAAGGAGAACTTCGAGAAATGGCTTGAAACTGAAAAGAAGACAGAGTCAGATCTCCAGTCAGTTATTCTACTTGTGCTCGGGTAAGATATAATGTTTTTTTTAATATATTTTAGGCACTATATTTTTGGTACAAAATCTAAATAAGAAAACATGATTTTCAGTGGAAGCGTCTTTATCTGTGCTTTATCTTGTGCAAGAGCGCTTGAGAATATTTGGGTAATAGGCAGATTTAAAAGCATGTTTTCATGTATTTTATATCATCTTGTTATTCTGATCTGATCAGGTACAGTCGCCATCAGATATATCGGAGCGCCCGAGGTGCTCACAAATATCCGAACACGCCTCTGTTGTCAAGGCGTTAGAGTGCGTGTTCAGATATTTTGAGCACCTCGGGCGTTCTGATATATCTGATGGCGACTGTACACGAAAGAGATAACAGTTATTTTTGAAGTTCCCCTCATAAACTTATTCTTCGAATAACTTTTTATTTCTCGTTCTTTAAATGCACTTTTTTATTTCCAGGAATGACACGGCTCCAGAAGAAAAGGAAATCTTCATGTACGACATATCGTCAGGAAACGTTAACAAGCTCAGCGGTGAACTTTCAAACGCCTTTGTTGAAGCAGCTGAAAACAACTCGCTCAGCAAAGATATTGAAAAACTCGCAATCGAAGGAGAAGGGACTCCTGAAAACTTCGACAAGGAATCAGACGACAAGATCGCTGAAGGATCAGAAAATGTGCCATTACTAGTAGACTTGTCTGGCCTCAGCCTAGACCAAGAAAACAGCAATCAAGTGTCAATATCATCGGGATATAGTAAAACAAAACTCGGGCGATCATTAAGAAGGCATTCATAATAAACGCGCCGCAAGGCGTGCGACCCTGTAAATAGTGTAGAATAGTATTACTAAATTAAAATTACGTGATTTCACGTACTTAGTCCATATTTTTTTACGAAAGTGATAATCTGGTTGTACAATATAAAGTACTTGAAAATAATGCATTTTATTTTCTCGATTTTCCCTAGTGATCCCAATACCTATATGATGTTATTGTGGTAACAATTAAATAAATTTGTATTTTGTTACTTTGCTTTTTTATTTATTATAGGTACGAGTACTATAAGGTGAACGCTCGGACATCTTTATAAATTAACGTATTATTGTATATAAAATATAATTTTGTGACAATCTTTAGGTAAATCGGCCTCTTTATTGTAACCTAAGCTCAATAAGACTTTTGTTGTGGGAACTTGGATACTAGACAATGACGATCGATTTATGTTTGTATTAAGTACTTAAATACATATAAAACATCCATAACTCAGGGACAAATGTTCATTATAAAAACACAAATAATTGTCTGTACCGGGATAGGCCAGGAAATAAATTCCAAAAAAAAGGTATAGAGGGAAATGCTTGGAACACAATTTTTGACTTCGTAGCTTTGTTTGGACTAGTTAGGAGGTGAACATATCAAACGTCCCCGGCCATAACCCTGGTGCTGGGGGGGGAGAGGGGGGTTTGAAGGTTCCATTTTTCGGTTTTTCGATTATATCTCGGAATCTACGCGTCTGAGCGACTTGGCCACTTACACAAAATGAAAAGAGATTTAATTTGTTACAAGTTTTATTTAGTCACGTTTTTCGATATCTTGTATAGTTTTTGAGATATCCGCTCTTGAAGGTTTATTTAGGGCTCTCATTTTTATCTAGATTATCTACATCAGTGAAGCTGCTAGGCCGGGTTTGGGATCGTTTTCGTATAAATCGGGGGTGCTGAATTCATTTATGGCTTATGGTATCAACATTGACACCATTCCTAAGTAAAAACAAAATTAAAAAAAATGATTTTTTATAAATCTCCTTTTTACGCTTAAACCGCCGAACCGATTTCGTTGAAATTTGGTATAGAGATGGTTTGAGTCCCGGGACAGTACATAGGATAGTTTTTTTTAACCAAAATCATCTTTTAAGGGTGTGAAAAGTGGGGTGGAAATTTGTATGGGGAATCAATAACCGCTGAACCTATTTAAATAATATTTGGGATGGTCTACATGTTTGATTTAGTTGATAATGATACCAAACATGACTTCAAACCTAAATTTAAACAGAATTAACCTCAGAAATTGAACTTCGGCGAAGAAGCTGAATTCCCCTCACACCAAATTTCACACCTTCAAAGTATGATTTTTGAGACAAAAACTATATTATATCCTGTCTCGGGACTTAAAACACCTATTTACCAAATTTCAACTAAATCGATTCAGCGGTTTAAGCGTGAAGAGGAGTTAAAAAAAAAGTTGTTTGTTTAAAGTTTATATGTTTTTACTTCGGAAAGGTGTCAATGTTGATACCATAAATGAATTCAGCACCCCCGATTTATACGAAAACGTTACCAAACCCGGCCTAGCAGCTTTACTGATGTAGATAATCAAGAAAAAAATTAAAGCCCTAAATAAACCTTCAAGAGCGGATATCTCAAAAACTATACAAGATATCGAAAAACTTGACTGAATAAAACTTGTAACAAATTGAATCTCTTTTCGTTTTATATAAGTGGCCAAGTCGCTCAGAAGCATAGTTTCCGATATTTAATCGAAAAACCGAAAAATGGAACCTTCAACCCCCCCCCCCCCCCCAGCACCAGGGTTACGGCCGGGGACTTTTGATATGTTCATCTCCTAACTAGTCCAAACTCCAAACAAAGTTACGAAGTTAAAAATTGTGTTCCTAGCATTTCCCTCTATACCTTCTTATTGCTTGGCCTAGGATTCGAACGTAGGACTTCCAGTTTGGTAGGCAGAGTCACACCGACCATTAGGGCCCTCCACACTCATGCGCGAAACGCGGCGCGAAGCCGCGAACGCGAGTGTGGAGTCTAGTTCGCTAATCAGCGAAATCGACTCCACACTCGCGTTCGCGGCTTCGCGCCGTGTAGTCTGGAGCGGGCTATTCACCGGCTAGGCCACTTTTCGGCTAAAGTAGGACCAAGAAAAGTCTGCAGCGCTCGATAAAAAGGAGTTTTTAAAAATCAGGATATGACACCACAGGAAATTTGTGAAATTTACCATATTTACCGTCTATGTTTTTTTTTATTCGCCGCCTTTTTCAACTGACAAAGTGGGTGCGCCAGAGTATAATAAGCAAGTGAAGAAGCGAACAGGGTTTAGGTTTATTAGAGGTCAGATTGGAGGACGAACTAGTTACCAGGTTTTGGAATTTGGTTGAGGAGTGGACACTACCATTAAGCAGCCACAAAACACGAAAAAGACAATGAGTTGTCACTGATGTAAATTGTCAAAGGTACCATTCGGATTCAGACTGCAGCTGCGTTACTGCTGCAGTATGGCCGCTCAACATTGCGTCTGTTCTGAAAATGTCAACGATTCGTCCGTCAACGCTGTCAACATTGATTTCGACTGGCAGTGAAGCAGCAATGTCACGCCGCAATACTACAGCAGGAATGCTGGTGCAGTTTAAATAGAAATGGTAGCTTAGCCTATCTACTTATTATAATATTTAATTAAACAGGCATTTATACCATAACAATGTGGAACTCAAAGACGAAGTTCATAACTAAAATATTTTAGTTTAGTTTTCCATATTGTATTATTTCTCTTTTTTCATACTTTTTCATTTAAGTTTGTTTTTCAATACCTACCTTGTTGTGTAGTACTCTATATTTTAACTTTTAATAATTTTAATTGTACCTGGTTCCCCGCGATACAGGCGTAGCCTAGTGCGGAGACCCCTGACATTCTTTTATGTATTTCATTGATAATAAATTTATTCTTATTCTTACAAGGTAAGTAAGTATGCCTATACCTATTAGGCGTGTTAAATTTCCGTTCACAAACCTTAGTCTAAACCAATATTATATATAATGCAAGTATTAAGATGTTTCATTTCACTTACCCGTCATTAAAATATTGTAAACATTGTTGTTTTTGAGCTAGAATCAAGTTGAATCGCCTCGAGCTGATTTTTTACTAGCGTAAAATTATTCGTCATGCGTAAAAGTAACTCCCGCACGCCGCTTTTGTAAGGTTTCACCAAGTTTTTCCCGTTTATCACAAAACACAACGAATATTTAAACGGTTCTGACAATACACATGCTGTGAATGACGTTTAGTGACTGCTAAAAACATTGCTCTATATGTAGTTTTTTTATTGGCTGTCAAAATATTGCGCTGCAGACTTTTCTTGCTCTTACACATGTACTAGGGTACATTACGCAAAACTGCGTAGAGGGCGTCACTAGCACAATCAAAGGGCCTACCGCGAAATCTTTCCTTTATTAGAAAAATTACAGAATCACGTTTTATTAAAGCATATCGTCGGCCTAAATCGCATACCTCGTAACTCCATTTTTTTTGAAAATCATGTTTTGACACTTTTGGATAGTACTATTCTGAACGCATCTAACGGCAAAACTCTTAAATACTAAAAATAAACCGTTTACGTTTAAAAAGCAAAATAGAAAACCTCGCAACTCCCGACCGCCTATTTTGTAAAAGAAATACCTCGTATCTCCCCCCGCCGCCACTCCCATCAGTACAGTTTGCGATGGCGTTGTGACTGCTCGTCAGTTTAGCGTAAATATTTAGGAAGAAAACGGGTGCTGAATAACAGGTATGTGTATAAGGTTCTACGATTTTACTGATTGTTTATTCTTGATAGATATTTATCATATTTAAACACATTAGACTATTGAAAATGTCCTTTGGTTGCGTGCCATGGACATACGAGGATTGCTTCGCCTGGATCTTTACTCATGAAGATTAGTTACGTGATTTTCTGCTGGTAACTAGTTTCAAGAGCTTGCCTCTGGAGGCACCTTGTGGACACAAAAAAATCGCTTTTCAAGCCACGATATCGGCTCATCGTGATGAGAACCGCTCATCATAAACCAGAAGCTTTGCCGCATAAAATGTGTGTGGATCAATGTGGCTCTAGAATCCTCATTTCGGGATCTGACTGAGATGCGTGCGAAGCGTAGGCTATAGAAGGATTTGATTTCAGAGAGAATCCCCGACCGGGAGGATACAACAGCCCCATCAGTTGTGGTCAGCTTCGTCAGGTGGCTTCTTCCAAGGGACTGGAAAAAAAGCAAACCCCCGATTGCTTGCTCAATGAAGCGTGTAATGGAGCACCGGAAGTCACGTCGTACTAGTTGCCGATCTTCTTGTTTAGAGCCCGTCGCTGTGAAGAGTTCTTCCACCTTCCCTCCCTTCCTTCTTCTTCTGCAACTTGGCAGGTGGGTCTTTCCCATCGTTCCATTATGAGCCTGAGGGTTTCCTCTGAAAGCTTCGACCTCCCGGCTTTACGCTGTACTTCGCAAGATCTCATACCTTCTTTCCTGAGGATTCCAATCATATTTTTGAGGGTCTGGTTTATGTCAACGGCATTTGTGCTTTCCATGGCAGCGAATCGGTTCTCCAGGTTCGACTGAAATGCTTTAGATCCTACCATGGTTTGGAGTAGCCTAGGTCAGAAGTCGGAGCCTGGACTTATCAAACGGACACGTTCGAGCTTATGGTTGTATTCAGAGAGCCTCTAACAAGTCGGTGATCACTACCGGTGTTGAACCTGTTGATCACTGCGACGTCTCTGAATATATATGCTTTTTGTGATCTCATTTTTGCCATAGTATCTGGGCTCCAGCACGTTCACTTCCATGTTCCTTTGGGGCTATTTCTTGAATAAATAAATAAATATTATAGGACAATCTTACACAGATTGACAAAGTCCCACGGTAAGCCCAAGGAGGCTTGTGTTATGGGTACTCAGACAACGATATATACAATATATAAATACTTAAATACATAGAAAACACCCATGACTCAGGAACAAATTTAATATCTATTGTGCTCATCACACAAATAAATGCCCTAGAATGGTTGAAGAACGAATTCATCAAGAAAAGCCCCTGTCTCGTGAAAGTTGACAAGCATTAAATTTGCCCCCTATGATTCTGGCTACCCAAACCATGGCATCCTACTACCGACTCGCTGCAATTCTGTACTCCCACTTTAACGTGGGAAGCCAGAGAAGGCTTTTCTGTTTTTAAGTTTAATAAATATTTTTTAATTTGCAAGTTATTTTTTTTAATCCACAATTACCTTGTTGAGATCAAAAGATTATCCTCTATTTTTACGGATTTTTATAGCAAAACTCTTAACTCCCGATTAGCTTTCTAGAAATTTTGAAGAAAAACTAGTAACTCCAAATTTTCCAGGTTCAGGTGATTTAAAAAAAACAGGTTTTAACAATCTGATGGCTAAATTTAATTTAACATTATCTAAAAAAAATACTAAGTAAGTCTTCATGCAAAATTTTTGGTAATGAAGTTTTTTGTGCCTCCTGTAAAATTTGGTCAAATTGAGTTACGAGGTTTGCGATTTAGGCCGACGATATTACCTGTAATCGCTTCTATTAGAATAAGAGGCAAACAGAGATCAAAAGTTCCAAGTCTTTACAAAATGCTACTCAGTTCAGGCAGTTAAAATATATATCTAAGTATATAGTTGGTCAAGCAAATCTTGTCAGTAGAAAAAGGCACAAAATTTGCACGAAATTCAAATTGTATATGGGACGATATCCCTTCGCGCCTACATTTATTAAATTTACCGCCTTTTTCTACTGACAAGATTTGCTTGACCAACTATATTTCTAATATTGTTTTTTTTTTAAAGATTTTTGATGAAAAGGATGTCATTTCATTTCTTTTGATTTTATTGTTTAAATCGATTGTAAATTGTAGGAATCGATCATTAAATATACCTAGAATCCGAACGAGCGCACGAAGCATCAGCTGTTATGTTGGCAACACTGATATTCTGCCAACGAAATGTCAAACATATGGATTATTTATGGTGGTGGGCCTTTGCCGCAGTGTAAAATTTACTGTTTTTAGTTTTTTCATGACTTTCGACATTATATTTTTGGTTTAAATAATCATGATGGAGGGTTCCTTAAGTAAATGGACTAATGTGATGAAAGGTTGGCAGTATCGGTGGTTTGTTCTAGATGAAAATGCCGGACTCCTATCCTACTACACGGTAAGTGACGTTTCACTATTATTTTCTCCGCTGTCTATTACAGTTGATTACAGTGATAAATACTGCCAGATTTTTTGTGTAGAGTACGGGTTATCGGCACATTAATTGCCCATTACATTATAGGTGCTTCTCGATATCTACTAAAGTTAGGATCATAATGAAAACTACATCTATACTTTTAAAAAGTTTTATTGTTTTTAATCTCTAAATAATAATGTATTTTAAAGAGAGCAGGTTATTAATGCGTAAAGATGTGGCTCCACCACTGTCTCGTTGTTTATTTACACTTTTTATAATTCCATTGAATTACTATTGACAATAACTATTAAAGAATTCCATTAATGAAAGGTTACTTGTTGACTTAATTGCTATATTTGAATCATAACAATGAACTTCATCCGAATTAGAAGTTAATAAATGATAATTATAGAATAGTATGTATTAAAATAATTAAATATGATCATTTAAAAAAAAAATTGTAGAGTACAAATATGAGAAACTACTCGAAATATTTATATGTGAACTTAAAATCTATATAGCATAACTGTAAACACTAGTCACTAACTCTCTAGGCTTGTTCATTTTGTGGACGATTAAGGAAACAATGTTAAACGCAGCAGCACACATACCCGACCAGTCGTTGGGCCTTATCTCATAGCAACAACAACATATGAGGGTCTTTGGCCTGATCTTACATTAAAATAAATAAGCTATTCAGATTTCTTGACTCCGTTCCCATTTAACTCTACTTTGTTTTTCCTGGCATAACTTTCTCTGAAGAAGTTTAAGAACATGTAATAAACAAATATTACATTCGGGAAGTATAGAAGTGGTACACCCATTGACGCCGGGCAGCTCGGCAGGAACACTTGAGCACTGTACACAAGCATGAATGTGAATTGGATCTGAAAGAGAAACATTTTAGTCACCAGGTTACCATTGTTATGTCTTAACATTATAAAATATATTATAATCAAACCTGGCATAACTCGGAGCACTTATACTAAAGTGACGTAGCAAAATATTTTATCGACAATTAAATATATCGATGCTACTGTCAACATCTAAATGTTCTACAAAAAAAATTTATTTATACAAAATCGCTTTGTATACTGTTTCTTAAATTCTAAAAAGGTGTTTTTCGATGAATTGATTTTATTTTTAAACAAGGTCAGTATTTCCACATTGGCACTAAATGTTTTATTCTAATCATTTCATATCATTATTTATTATTTCTTAAACATTACTCCATCTTCATTTATTGCTAAAAGTACATAAAAAGGGAAATTTATCTTAAGTCATAAAAATACCATTAGGTACATAAACCATTTCCTTACAAACTTTATTTATTTTGTAAAATATGCCTGAAAGGAGTTCTTTATCAAAACTATTTTGACGATATAATGACTAATGGGCGGCTGAGATGCAAAATATATATTGACATCTTTTTTATTGATATCCCTAGAATGTGCCCCGAGTTATCACAGGTTTATCATTATAATCATCATTGTCAATCAATGAAAGACCGATTTGTGGAGTAAACAACTACTCGAGTGGAGACGGGGGGGGGGAAAAGCATCCTCAAAGTAGACCCCAGATGCGTTGGGCAACGACATCAAGAGGACTGCAGGGAAGCAGTGGCTCCAAGTCGCACAGAACCGTGACTAATGGCGCAGAATGAAGGAGGCCTACACCCGAAGGGTAGCAAAGGGCTATAAAGAAAGAGAGAGTCGGGATTATTTCTTAATATTTCTTACCATCTGCACAATAGTGATCCATTTCTTGTATTTTATGAGCGTTGCTTTGACTACCGGGCTGCCTTCGGCCGACATAAGGTAGTACAGGTACATTATGACGTGCACGCCATTGTTGATCATCGGCGAGAAGGACGTTATGCCACCTGTTGAAAAAATATTCAGTGTATAGTCAGTGTAAAGCAAAAAAATGGATAGGGTGATTTTTGGGTGCATACTGCTCCATAAGTAAATAAACATCAAAATCACCTTGAAGAGGCCGCGTAAACTTTTTTTAGAATATTACATAGAATTATGCAAAACTGAGACAGCTAATTACGTTAAATTATATTGTAAGTAATTCACCATTAAATAAGCTTTTAACCTATACATATGAATAATAAGGGATCTGTACACCTATAACTTTTTTATCAGTAAAAATCTTTGTGACAGAACTTATAATAATTAGTAGGTACATGTCTGATATCATACGCACGTATTAAGCTTTGCTAATTATAACGTGCATATTATACGATGTTGTATGGTGCGTCAATCTGTGTGTAGTGATATCGAATTTCATCTATTAAATATGTATCTGCAATTATCTGAATATACGCAGAGCCGTTTCACATTAGCGTTATTTTTCTGCTCGTATACGGTCGTGGCATACGCGCTTGCACGCGCGATACATTTCGCTACATTCAACAAAAAGCGCGCTTATACGCGCTGTACTATATGTCTAAATTAACATATTACCAGTAACTATACGTTACTGCCTGCAACATAAATATGCGACGCACGGAATTGCAATAATACCATGTAAGCAATAATAGTCTATAAATAACTAATGTTTAGATTTACTTGCTCTTTCTTTATAATTGACTACCGATAATATAACACATCTACGTTATGTTTGGTTTTACTTAACGCTCCATTCGACTCTCCATACCAACTTATCTAACTTCACGAGCTTCCAAAAACGAACTTATACGCGCGTATTTTTCCGTCCTTATATCCAAAATTAGGACGGGTACCTAATACCGTCCTTAAGTCCAAAATTAAATAGGAGGGGTAAACTGGCAGCAGTTTGATGAAATATTTTTAGATTCAGGTGTAATATCACTAATATCACGTGAAAATCTGATTGAGTTGGTAAGAAAGCACTTAAATAAAAGTAACTAAGTCATAAAGATATGAGGTTTATACGAAAACGCGGTAATCTCTATAATCGCATGAAATACACGCCCGCACTTGTCAGTTTACTTTTTCATATACTGAAAAAAAAAACTCCATCGGGTATAGTGATTCCATCATTTAACATTGTCATAAAATTTGAGTCCCCAAGATAAAAGTCATCCCAAAACAAATATAATTTTTATATTGACAGTGCAAACCTTATTAAAGTATAAAACTGTATTGGCTATGTGCGAAGTTGGTGGTGGAGGAAATACAAGCAACGCCAACGCACGACACGCAACGACAACACGGCAGTTGCCAACTGTCAAATAAGCAATATGTCCCACACCCACAAGGGCGGCGCCACAGTCATGCACGGAGCGCATATAGAAAACAAAGATTCTACTATACACATTCAAACTGCCCTTTCCATTTGCGTGTTCGTTTAAGATCTCCGAAAGTAATGGATGTGCGTAATTTATCATTGTTTCAAAGTCTCGCTGTTTTCACTCGGTTCCTCAAGAATCACTCTATTGATAGGTGAAAACCGCATGAAAATCCGTTCAGTAGTTTTCGAGTTTATCGCGTACATATATACAGACAAACAGACAGACGCGGCGGGGGACTTTGTTTTATAAGGTGTAATGACTAACAGGGTTCGAAATTATCCAGAGAATTAAAGTCTTTGGTAATTATCGCGATAATTATCCAATAAATCTCGGATAATTATCCCAAGTATGGATGGTGCTATATTTATTTTCTTTGAATTCTTTAGTAAATTTTAAAATCTCGTCTTAGAATCTTCTTAAATTTTAGGTTATTATCAAATCGATAATTATCAGGCATAAAAATCACGATAATTATCAAGATCATTGATAATTATCCTTTCGAACCCTGGTGACTAAGTCCATCGAACCACCTTTAATATAGATATAAACGTCGTTTTTCTTGTTACCTGTCGTAATTGTTTCACCGGATGGTCTCACCGGAAGATCAGCGCTGGAAGTCGCCAGCAACATGCTGAGGTGAGACCATTTCGTGGCACTTTTTCTTTTTTATGTTTGTCTGTTTTGTATAATTTTCTAGTTGTGTGTGCTAACGAATAAATTATTTCTATTCTTTTCTATTCATGTTTAAAGACCTCCTCCTCTAATAAGGGTGGCGAAGGCAGCCCTAATGAGTTCCCTGTGTTTCAATTTGTGCATATAAATTATTCACATAAGCTTTTAAAGCCTGCATCGCGTAATTGGGTAAAAGGTCAATCTCATTTTAGGAGTTTTATTTGGTAACAAGCTCGGACCTTTGGCTTTTATGTACGTTTAGGCTTTTTATATTGCTAGTAGCATCATGATTCCTTTCCACCAATATTACAATACAAAATAGTAGGTAAAATATGTCAATATGTAAATGTATGTTGGTTTTTTTTTATAGATTATTTTTAGTTCTTAGGTATTTTTTAAGTATTGTGTAAGATTTAATTCGAAGTGATAAGGATTGAATAATAAATATTGTTGATTTGAAATAAATAAATTATATCATATATGTAAATAAATGTTTAGTTGTCAATGTTGTCATGTCAAAGTCAAAATGTTAACGTTTTTTTTAAAACACAAAATCTATATCATTTCGATTTATATCTTACTTTCGACTATTATTATGTTACAAATGTGTAAGTTTGTACGTTTTGATGCGGTTGTATCACACCAAAACTGCTGAATAAATTTAGATGCAATATGGCACATGTTGTATATGGCGTATCATCTGCAATAAATCTGTGTGTTTCTCCAGAAACTTCCTGCCTTGCACAGCTAAACACAGCTTTTTTCGAACCGATACGACCTTGAAACCTTCAAAAAAATAGCGAACTCCCGTCTCAAATGCCGGCAACGCACTTGCAACCCCTCTGGTGTTGCATGTGTCCACGGTAATTGGTTATTGGACGATTCGTCAACTGGTTTGCTTCCTGTATCATAAAAAAGTGCATTTTAATAGTTTCATTTAAAAATTATTTAAAAACTAACATGAGATATAAGCAGTTCACTATCCTTTTACCTCCTTTGAGCAAACAACGCATATCTCCCTTTAAACCTACATACCGGTCCCAAAGGTTTAAGACTGGGTCCGCAATTAAGGCTCCCCTTTGTCCGTAGCTTCGGCTTTTTTGCTGAATGGATTTATTTTTAGTACCCCGAAAGGTCGCCGAAAGGTGTCTGGTAAATCGTAAAAATGAGATCTACATAGGGAAATCTTATAAGATTTGATTTGCTGGAGAAAAATACATTTTTTGTTTGAGATGGCGAAATTGAACAGACCAATTGTTGATCTACGCGACCAACATTTTCGAATTCGTCGCGGTTACGATAGAGCGAAAATTTAATATTAAAATACATAACAAGATATGTGTCGATAAATGGCAGTAAATTTACTGTGACTACAAAATTTACTATGACAGTAACCTGTATATTCTCTATTTTCTATCCTGTATATTCTCTTTGGTCACGGTCACGGCGCAGGGCGAAGATTCTACCGCGTTGACATAGACATCGACGTAATGTGTCTCCATAAAGTCACGCGAACGGGGTCACGCTAGCAAAACATGTGCACTTTTTAACGATCGCGGGCCCTATTCGACGTGTTAATGATAGCTCGTAACATGACGGTTGTGTGTATGGAGTTGCAAACTGACAAATTTTAGTAAAGTCATTAGATGCTCCGATATTTCAAAAGGCTTGAGGGATGTAAAATGCTTTAGGATAACATCTTACTCTTATCTTCACTTATTGCACTTATTATTTCCTTATCTGTATATGTAGGTAAGTTAGTACCTAGTCCAGGATAGTGACATATACTTTGTAGGATAATGTAATCTACAAAGTAAATGCTCGACTCCAAAGTCTGGAGCATCGTCGCAAGGTTGCCAGCCTGTCGATCTTTTATAGGATACATTTCGGAGAGTGTGCCGAGGAACTGCACAACCTTATTCCTCCGTCCCATTTTTACCATCGGACTACAAGACAAACGGCACTCCGGCATCGCTTCATAGTAGGAACTCCAAAAATACGCACGAAGCGTTTTGCTTCCACATTTCTTATGCGAACTGCCAAGGAGTGGAACGCCCTCTCCGAGTCTGTGTTTCCGCGTGAGTACAATCTGGGGCTCTTCAAGGCAAGAGTTAATAGAGGTATCTCATAGGTAAGCGTGCTCCACCGTAGACCGCATCATCACTTACCATCAGCATCAGGTGACGTGGTCAAACGCCTGCCTATTCGTCATAAAAATAAAAACTACAATGTAAACGCTTATAATTACTTGTTTGAGTTTTAATCCAGCAAATAGAGAAAGAGAAGATGTTGAAATATGCATTTTTCCATATTTTACTTTTTAATAGAAAATACAACACTGCTCTATCAACCCTACCTCATGATAGACAATTCTATAGCAACAGTTACATCACCGCCCAAAACTGTCACGAAACCGATTTACGATGAAGCTATGTTAAGCCTAGAGTTGTGCCGTTCCCGGTAACATTACCCATTTTGTATGGAAAATGTTACCGAGCGAGAAATTTCCCCATACAAAATGGGGAATGTTACCGGAAATGGCACAACTCTAGTTAAGCCATTACCTTTTACGTCGCGTGCAACACTGGTTTTATGAAAATCACCATCCGACACACGCGATTTCGTCGGGTTTACACATTATAACATGATTAGGTGATGTTGTGAAATTATAATGATTATATCATACTGATGACGGATTGAAGCCCTCAAGATTTTCACCGGCTTTGGGAATTTGAGATTTCTAAAACTTCCTGCTTCGCACAGCTAAGCTGGAATGATCAGTCACGCGCGGTATTTCCGGACCGATACGACCTTCAAATCTTCAAGAAAAGAGCGTGTTCCCATCTTAAAGGTCCCACAAAAAACACCCCACATAAAATTACCCTGTCTGTTAGGGCCCCCAGAACCCTGAGCTACACTTGTAAGTTTTAGAATAGAATAGAATAGAATAGAATTCATTTATTCATGGTAAACTACATTTCATACAAACGTATTACAAAGAATAAGTTTAAAACGAAATGGTCCCGCCTCAGCATAATGCTAACCCTAAAGTCAGCGCTGGTCTTCCGGCGAGACCATTTGTGGGCCACGAACGCAACCGTACAACACGGCCTTATCTATCACCGAACGCATCCACTTTGCGGTGACGTCCCTGCGCCTGCGCTAAAATGTCATGATGGCTTATAAGGCCATGCCGCACAAGTGTTGTTAGATGAATTTCCTATTAAATTAATATAATATGTAATCGTTTTCGTGAAATTACATGAAATAAACTCGACAACACTACAAACAAGATGAAATACAAACATACAACGTAAAACAAACAATAAACGAAGTGGAAATGATGACAACAATACGGACGCTTTGAGCGGATATAAAACAGGTATATTATTCGCTTACTGATTTGCTCACTGGTAAAGTATATAATATAATAAGCACATAACTATTTGACTAAAATTATATCACACTAGATGAAACTTGTGTCATTTCTAAAAACTTCTTGCTGCCGCTGGTGTTGAAGTATACATAGTTTAAGTTTGGCTTTAAAACTTATGATACTTTGTAGGTTCCTGAGGGGAGGAGGTATATTGTTCCAGCAGCGGCTGGCCATGTACCGAAAGCTTTTACTTACGTAAGTATTAGGGACAAAGCTATTTGTAAGAATGAGATAACGATATTCATATCTCATTCTGTAGTACATAACTTCTTATTTAAATAATAGCGGGTTAATGAATATGCAATCGCGACGTTCGCTGCATTTTGCTTGCGTGCTTTTTGGCATTATAAAAACCATGACGCCCCTCTACCTCTATGAAAAGTTAACTTTCTCACAACGCCATATTAGGGGAGCCATTCGTCTTCTTTGCCCTAGGCACAGCAACGCGGCATTTCGTGGCAGTTTTAAATACTCTGCCACGAAGTGCTGGAACAATATACCTCCGCCTGTGAGGAACTCATCATCAGTTGGTTCATTTAAATGTAATTTTAAAAAACACATTCTTAACTTACAAAAAAATATAAATATTGGGTATACTCCTGTGCCATCCCTGCTATAACGAACGCCTCCCATATAATTTAATATATAATTTATTTCACCTTTCGATTAATGACTGTTTAGGTACCGTAATCTGTTATTATAGTTTTTAATTGAATAATAATAATTATGCCTTATTAAATTTACTTGAAGCTTTGCACTGATATAAAATAAAATATAAAATATTATGTACTTTAGCGTGTGGTTGCGCTCTCTCAGAAGGGTTTCCACGGAAGACCAGCGTCGAGATCCTTAACTGGTATCTTGACATTAAGCTGAGTGGAGACCCTTTCAGTGACGCTTATTAATAATAAATTGTTCTGTTGTCTATGTAATACCTAAATTTAAGCGTTTTCTGAATAAATCTCTTCTATTCTATTCTAGTATGGGCCTTAGTAAAAAATAAATTGAACTTTCCTTTTCAATTAAATTCAATTATTTATTTCGAATCATTTTGATCCATACTCCACTCCGAACTTCACTTGACTTTCGAACTTACTTCCAAATATTTTGTAAAAGTACATTGAAGTCTGTACTCGTAAACTCGTTACATGCTTGCTATAAGAACTCCATTAAAATTATTGGCAATGGTTGATTACGAGTGCTAATGGGGAGGGGGAGGAGGGTGGGGGTGGTTGTTATCGCGGAGGGAGTAAATCACATTGAGCCGGGCAGAAAGAAAAAACGGCGTGCCGGTGCCAATCCTATTAGATTCTGGAAGTTCGATTCTAATGGTTAAGGTTGGTGAGCTATACATTTCGAGCAACTATCTCTGTCACTCTAATTATGACTTAATTGGAGTAAAAGAGAAATGTGCCCGAAATTTGCGAAATTCGGTGTTGGCAGTAGGTTTGGTTTTGATACGATCTTGACGATAATCTTGGTGATTGGTGCAAATCTCAGGAACGACATTCACTTAATCTTGCACCAATCAGCGTGAGTGATCTTCAAGGTCGTGTCAAGATATAAGATAGTTAAATATGAATCGGGCTCATTAGCGAACGGGAAGTTCTTATAGTCTGCATCTCGTCAAATGATTTTTTTGCCAAAAACCCTAATCTGTTAAACAAAAGCCTTTGTTCCTTTTGTGCGTGCGCGTGGCCATTGTTGGTGAGCGCATGCCACTCGCTGATACACAATGGTCACGCGCTCACCAACAATGGCCACGCGCATGCACAAAAGGAACAAAGGCTTTTGTTTAACAGATTGGGGTCTTTGGCAAAAAAATCATTTAAGAACATGCAGAATATACATTTGTTTTATTTTGTGTTCTCTGATTTGGGCGCGCTCAACTTTGCACCTGTGCAAATTTGTTTTTTCTTACCCACCATCCCCGTATCGTAAAACTAACCAACTAAACTCCTAAAGATCCCAACTATGATCCAAAATTATCTTAAATATCTTCGTTCAGATGTGACTATTATTGCAATGTCGTAGTTCATTTACATAATCGCAAATGATAACATGACTTCACAAAATAAACAAAGATTACCAGGCATCCTTAACCTATAAGTTTCGTAGTGTCAAATATATGTATACAATTCTCGCCTTATTGCAAAGGCACAACGTTCGTGCATAAAGGAACATGCCCTACGCCTACTACCTAAGTAACCTCAACGCCGTATTTGCCCCACTAAACGCTAGGCGTACCCACTGTAGGCAAATATTTGTATACAGACAACAGTTTCAGTCATGGCTGTGGAGGTGGGAAATAATAGGCAATACTAGTTATTTGGTACGCGCGTTTCAGGTGTCTCAAGTTGAACAGCGACAAATTTTAAGTTCAAATGTCATTCTTCCAAAAGTTCTTAAAGCAACTCATGCCCATAGTTTAAATTCTCTATCCGATATTTTTCATAAAATCAATATTTCCCCAAGTCATTCTAATATTGTTATCCAGATGCAAATTTAGCTTAGTAGGAAAAATTGGCAATATCAAAAAGTGATCGGAATTTTTAAGTAGGTAACCATGATTTTGAAATGGGCTTATATACATTACAATGGTTGTTGTAGTATTAAATGGTGTAGGATGCAACTGTAATACCGCTCGCAGCGTAGTATTTTATAAGTAAAATTTAATTTAATTTAAAAATGCATTAATGTGTGGCGATCTCGCTCTCTCTGAGAGTATAGGTAACAGGTATTTAATACGAAAAAAATACTTCAAGTACGAGTACGTATACTACGTATACTTTATAACGAGGAACAAGACGCCTCTAATCAGGGCATGAATTCAGTGAAATCGTTTAACAGTTAACTCGGAGTTACAGCGGACATAAAAGCGGTATAACTGAATTCGGCTATGAAATACCCGGCCGTTAATGTTGTACTAAACTTGTATTGAGTCATATGATTGTAAATGTCAGAGATTGTGTAAGATTACTTACTGAATCACTCTTGCATTAGTCTTCCTTTTCTTTGACGTAAGTAGTCCGAGTCAATTTAAGTATAGTTTAAAAATGTGGAGTTTGATCATTAGTCGGAGTCTTATTTATGTATTTTATTCTCAGAAAGATGAGATAACAGTGGCTGTTGTTAAAATTGTACCTTACAAAGTAGACTTCGTGGTTTTTTAGAATACAATCCTAGAAACGCCTAAAATGACAAGGGTAGGAAGGAATCCCCAACATTTTAAGCAACAGCAGCGTTCAAACGAAAAGCATCATTTGTCACTCAATCCAGCTTATCTTTTCGTAAGATCATTAATCTCTGCTTTCAAATTTTATAAACTCCAGTAATGTTACAGCAATCTCAGTGCGCGAGTCCGACTCGCATTTGGTCGGTTTTTACTCTTCAAATTTAGGCTGCCAAAATCTCTTTGAGCGCTCTACTGGGTTACAACCAATGCTGTTGGTTAAATCCCGCGCGTCTCTCATCTCTACCTCAGTAAAAACGCAGCCTTATTTTGCTTACCTCCAACATACTTGGTCCCCGCCCAAATAATAGTAAGCGTGCTGCAATGATGGTAGACATGCAAGAACGACGCCTGCCCGTCCTTCTTCCTCATTAGAAAGAACACCGTCTCCAGCAGTTCCAGAAGCTTGAGTATGATGGTCCACCATAGGAACCGGAGCATCCTTAGGGGTTCTGGGTTGAGGGAGTAGTCAGGGAGCATGCAGCCAAAGTGGTAGGTCGTTGTCCAGCCGGAGGTCATGATCTGGAACATGACAGGGTCCATATAAAATAGTAATTTAGTGTAATGCACTGTGAGATTATATCTTTTTAATTTAACTTTTTCTTTAATGAGTAGCGCTACCTCTCGCGCCGCAAGATGACAACCCCAATATAAAACGCCAATTGAAAGATAAATAACAGTCAAAAGCAAATGACGGTTTATATGATTAGATAAATTAGATTTATTTATTACAAAACATATGATTGGAGTACAAATAACATTCATGCTCGTGCACATCAAGTATTTATTCTTGTATTAAGCCAAATGAGGTACACTATAAGTAATGTGTTTACTTATTGATGTCCATAAAATTTACCACCAAAAACCTCCGTCGAGAAGTTACCGGTAAAAATAAGGTATATCCTCGAACAAACTCCCAAGTTTTCAAATATTCCACCACTTGAAATACAGATCCAAAATAAAGAAAACTTTCGAATCAGAACAATGTTCATTAGTAAACCTTTGTAGTCCAAGCCGTCTTCAGCAGCTTAATTAATTTTCTTTAGGTAATCGTTCGAAATGCTTTAGGCGGATCGAGGATCGCTCGACTGCGCTTAAATTACAAACTTACCACTTAAAAACTTCGCATAATGAAACATTTTCGTAAACTTATACACCCTTCTACTATGAGCCGCGTCACGGGTGTAAGTAAGTAAGTAAATATTCTTTATTGCACCAAAATTATACATTTTACATACATGTAAAACTACAAAGAAATATTTAAAGAAAAAATAGAACCAGTACGGCTACCATGAGTTCCGTAAATGACAGTCGAAAGTGAGAAAGTTAAGGAAAATGTATGGAGTAATTGTACAGTGCCTCTACCGGTCACATAAAAAACTAAAAAAATCAACTGGCACCATGAGTCACAAACGTTTTAACGTGAGTTTTCGATACATGCCTAACTTCACACCTAAAACGTTCTCTTTCTAACTATATAATGAAAACTGAGCCAGAATTATTCTAGGTAAATACTTTACGCCGTTTCCGCGAATAAACGTGACAGATGTCATCGAAAAATACGTGCGTTTTCGATGTGACATTTTCCGTCAACTTGGAAACAACAATATTTGAACGAAATATTTTTATTCGGATGTTTATTACCGTTTTATCATGTTACAAATGCAATTCCGTTATTAAATTATCATTTAAATGCTTAGTTAATCATTGTAGTTTTATCACGACTTACCTAAAACACACGAAAAAACAGAAATATTTGAACGTACGCTAAGAGTGTCAAACAGTCAAACAAGAGGCAAGTGCCCGTTTAGAAAATAATATTAAAATAAATAACTACACTGTGTAAAGTTCGGTCGAATTAAACGCCTTATAGTAAAACTTTTGTTCCTCCAAGAAAACAACCCCACAAATATAATGATGAAGTGTTATTGTAAGGCCTAATCCTATCAGACAACCTGCCATGTCTGTCCATCGATGTCTTTATGATGTCTCGATACCATTTCAAAATGCAAGGTAAATATTCCATGTGATTAGTGACTAATGTATAAAGTATGAATGTGCTTAACGTAGGTAGCAGTAAACTTACTAAATAACCTATAAACTTTTTTTTTTCAGGAGTATAACAACAATGATAGTAGCTGATGAAACTTGGAAACTTAAGTAACAGCTACGGAACTGTATGATCACAGCCACATCATCTGATGTGGCCGAATGTGCAGTATTCTGGATGTGACTTGGCCAGTAAACATAATTACACATTCAGAAATTATAAAAACAGGAAGATATCTGAAGAATATAGTGTTATACAGTGCTTTTTAAAAACTAAATGTTGGTAGTGAGTTAGATGTATAGTTGATAAATCACCTAAACCTTGAGTAATCTTTAGGTACTTTAACCGCTTCGAACTACATATCAATTCAATTTGTAAATAAAATAAGCCACAGGCAACTCTGGAAATTCTAAAAATGTTATATAGTCTTAGAGGTAGATTATGCTAGATATTTAACTTTGTGAACACGCTAGAAAAATGATGTACGTTCTGGAACGCAACAATATTTCCAAGGTTGTAATAAATAATAATAAAATGAAGTGGTATTTTTTGTTTAATAGGTTTGTTGCATATTTGGTAAGTATGTACAACTAACAGTAATAACTACATCTCATACTAACTTCGTATATAAGTATATAAATAAGACTATATGAGATTTGATAATTTAGATTATCATAGTAATACCATTTTTGTTTGCTTTTGCGTGGATCTAATCTACTTGTCATTAGACCCAGTTCACACATACAGTTTCTGATACAGAAAATCATGTGTAATCAAAACAACACTATGGTTTAGCAAGAGGTGCATAGGCACATATATATATATATATATATGTATATATGTATAACATTTAAAACTCGCGTTTTGAACACATATTAGATTAGGCCCCATATGCACGAGAGCTTAAAAAGCGTCGCGTTAAAACCCGACGGAGCTTTTTTACCGTTTCTGATATTTGTGTTCATATGAACGCTTAAAAATCACTTGTGAGTCGTACTCCCTGCAGTCCCTGCCTTGTGGAAGTGTAGTAATAAAAACACGCTTCATTTTTTAAATAGTTTATTTGCGTATTCCGGTAAAAATGGTCGGGACTCGACTTCTTGAATTAATAATTCGGGATCGAGCTCCAACATAGTTATTTGTTACGAATGGTACGATATGCGTTATGTATTCAAACGCGTCTCGGCAGAGCCATGACGATTGACACCAAAGATTGACACTCGACAGCCATCTGACAGCAGCGCCGGCGCTTTTATAACGTTTGTGAGACCAGATACACAGAGTTCCGTATGCTCAATTCAATTTACGGGCAACGCTCAACGCCGAAAAACAAACAGTGCTCGATAAAAACCGGCCAAGTGCGAGTCGGACTCGCGCACCGAGGGTTCCGTACATTACACAATTTAAACAATGTATTTTTTATGTGAAATGTGAGTGAAAGGTAAATTTCGGTTTACGATTTGTGACGTATAAAAAAAAAACTACTTACTAGATCTCGTTCAAACCAATTTTTGGTCGAAGTTTGCATGGTAATGTACATCATATTTTTTTTTTAGTTTTATCATTTTCTTATTTTAGAAGTTACAGGGGGGACACATTTTACCACTTTGGAAGTGTCTCTCTCGCAAACTATTCAGTTTAGAAAGATATGATATTGGAAACCTCAATATCATTATTTAAAGACCTATCCATATCCATAGATACCCCACATTTGGGTTTGATGAAAAAAAAATTTGAGTTTTAGTTCTAATTTTTTTTTCTATTTTTGTGTGAAAATCTTAATGTAGTTCACAACATACATCTACTTACCAAGTTAGTAAAGTTTTAGCATTATAGTTTTTATAGTTTCGGAAAAAAGTGGCTGTGACATACGGACGGACAGACAGACAGACAGACATGACGAATCCATAAGGGTTCCGTAACCCTAAAAAGCGCCGCGCTTAAAAACCGCCTTCGTGTGAATACATACATGGTTATCCATTTGTCATTCAAACGCTTTTTTAACGCGCGTTGAAATAACTCTCGTGCGTATGGGGCCTTATTTACCGACTATAGTTGGTTAAACCAAATTGGCAGTAAATAAGAACAAAAAAACTATACTCATCCTTTTCTTTTGGGTGCTAGTACCAGTGAAAGACAAAGATAGTATGATTCTCTCTGTCTATGTTTGAAATGAGCATGAATCTAGATTCATGTTTGACAAACTATAGCAATTTTATTTGGTATGAAGTTAGCTGCATAGTTCGTGTTTAATAATCAACTTCAAGTATATTATTATTTAGTCGATGTGGCCTTGTTCAGTTACGCGTTTGTACTTACAATTTGTCCTCTAATTTGTTTGTAAAACTTATGAAAGTGGCTACATTAACTATGGATGAAGTCGTTTCTTGTGAAGGGAAGGGATGTGTCCACGTATTACTCAACGAAGGCAAGGTAAAATCGTTAAACTTTGTAGAAAAACGGGATATCATTTCCGCGCCAAAATCAACACACGACTTTTGTATTCTCAGATAAGTCAGTCGCATAAGAGAAAATTCTGTACGGCCGTTTACAAAACACAAGGGATTGTTGTTTTACTTCAATTAAGGCGTAAATAATTAGTGTGACAGAGAAAAATGCCTGCAACTTGCAAACTTCGGTGTTCGCGGTAGGCCCTGATATGTTTGTAAAATTCTATCTAGTAGTAGTATGAGTATGCCCTGTGCGCTATGATTAGCTCGCCTCGATACGCTAGGAAATTCATTTGAGTACAAAGAGGACAGTTATTAAGAAAACATAATCTTTCGGCTTGCCTTACTCCAAAACTCTAGGCACGCCACTGATGATTTAGCCCAGAATTTTGAATTCAGAGAATTATAAACATTATATGATAGCTTAAATAAAATTATTAATATTAAATTAACAATAAACACATACATATATACAAGAAAGTAAATTACGATGACCGCGTAGACGTGAGTAAATATGTCAATGTCAAAACTGGTAGTTTGCTAAGGATTTCGATAGGTAATTTACCGTTTACTCATACGTTTGATATTTAGTTCTTTAGGTGACACCTAGAGGCGCTGTACAATACTCCGATATAATTCTTGCTCTGTTTTTTAGTATACTTAGAAAGGGACAGCATCGTTTGCAGTGGAGTGAAGTTGGGCACATAATACGTAAACCGACGTAAATATGTGACGTACGGCGCGTTTATTCACTTAAAGTAAGTGAAATTTACTCTGGCAACTGATGGTAGAGGTACTGGTAACAACAGGCGGTGTATTGTATACTGTAACCATTTTTATTATAACAGCTCATCTTTACCCCTATTACTCCTCTCAACTTTTGTAATTTACCTACACGCGTACAAAGAGCGCTTCGCGAAACTTAATCATACCTAGTACCTTGTAATACCTACTAGCAGAAATACATTTTTAACATTTATTCAGGGACCGGCCCGCTATCCCTTATCGGGGTTTTATAAGGGTATTGCATAAGGCTTAACTCACCATACCCTTTGCCAGACGAAACCCTTTGTTTTGCTTTTAAAAACCCTTATATAAAGCTACCACATTTGAGTAATCGGTAGCCCAAATACCCTTACAAAACCCTTATCATCCGCTCACCAACACCTTGCATATTGCTTATAAGGGTTATCCGTGCTAATTTAAGTCGTCTACCTTGTTCATAAAGCACACATTACTTCGATTTCGAGCGATCGTCGGCGGCGACGGCGGCGTTCTTTGACTAGGCACGTATTTTCTTTCCTTTTCATACACTACCGTAGATATATACTAATCCTGTCTCTTTCACGCAAAGAGAAACCTTTATAAAAAGCGCTTAAAGATAAGGGTAACCCTTATTAAGAGCTAGCCTTATTTTTTGGTAGCTTTTCGGTAAGGGTTAGTCAAAGGTAAGGGTATGAATGGGCTTGCAGTTCAAAAGTCTTTCAATGTGTTAGCCGTGTTTGAGTGTCGCCCATTGAAAGGGTTTTATCGCGGAAAGGGTTGTCCGGTCCCTGCATTTATTAGAAATGGGAAATTAAAGATGCTTGTTTTAAAAGTTTAAACTTTCATGACAGCTGTGAAATTGTGAACTAGAATGCAAGCAAAACAAGAGGTTGGCGGTTTTTTAGCGATAATACCGCCAGTTGTTTACCTCTCTACTTGATCTTTGTATTATTTTCTTATATTGAGGTGTGCAATAAAGAGTATAAGTATTTGTTAAGCTCTCATGATAAATTATTATGCGTTGTTACCGCTAGTACAGTGTTTTATTTAGGCAAGTAGTCTGTGCTGAAATCGATTTATTCCTTTGCTGAACTACTGCAAAACTGCCCTTCCGGAAAACAGCCTTCAGTTTGATGTCTCAGTGGAACTGTGTCAGGTCAGAGGCTTGACATCCGCGGATGCAGATGCCGATATTAAAATCTCCGTGGTTAGATAAGTTGTTTTTTCTGTTCGTTAAGGTTAAGATAGATGTCAAATAGATATGTACATACATTTGTGATCACGAAAGTTTTGCCAGATCAAGCGCGATTATCGTTTTTAGTTTCCTCAACAGTCACCACGCGCACTTCGCTTACAGTCAATTCTTGTTTCCTAGTATTTGGCACTTTTATTCACTAACGTTTAACTGCCGACTAGTACTGAGTTTGTTCAGAAAATGATATTTTCGATAGAACATCACCGAATGTATAGAAGTTACCAATTCTACTTCTTAGCGGCCGGCAAACAGTAAACGAGGTCAATCTAGGTTAAAGCCTGACCAGAAATATATGATCATTGTCAAGAGGGCGCTGTTATTCTCATGTATAGGGTGACAGTTCAGTATAGTATGAAAAAAATAGTTCGTGAAAATCCGCAACATGGCGCACATTGTCCTCTGCTCGATTTTTAGGGTTCTGTTCTGTAAAAGGAAAAAATTCACCTCATATTAATATATTATGATCACTCGTGCGTCTGTCTGTCTGTCTGTCCATCTGTCACAGCCTATTTGTTTGTATAGACTACGCTTTATACATCCACTGTGGGTAAACGTACTTAACCTATTCTTCACGATCCGTGTCAGAGTTGAATCATAGCTTTCGTCAACGGTTTTTAAGTTAATTCAGCACACACGACTCGCGGATACGGGTTGGTTACATCCTATTGAGTCACTGTGACTGATTAAATTAGCGGTTTGTTACTTAAGCAATTCTCGGTCTAGACTTTTAGCATTTATAATATATTAGTGCTAGCTGAGAAATATTAGGTAGGTACATGTGATTTAAACTCTTTTTGAAGTTTAGGTACTTACTTTAACTTTGATCGTAATACTATTAGGGTAAAGAAACAAATTAATGGACCTAAGTTTACGTGGTGGATAATATTACAAACACATACTGTAAACTTACTAAATATTGCATGTTAATGTCAAACATTACCGTGAAAAAAAAAACTGATTCTCTACCAAACATGAATCAACTGTCTACATCCAATTCCTGATGACAAAGTGCGAGTGGGATTCGCGCACGAAGGGTTCCGTACAATTACGCAAAAAACGGCAAAAAATTGTTTGTTGTATGGGAGCCCCACTTAAATATTCATTTTATTCTGTTTTCTCTATCACCGTAGGTATGTCCTAAAAACCCGTACAAGTGCGAGTCGGACTCACCCACCGAGGGTTCCGTACTTTTTAGTGTTTGTTGTTATAGCGGCAACAGAAATACATCATCTGTGAAAATTTCAATCACGGTTCATGATATACAGCGCGGTGACAGACAGATGGACAGCAGAGTCTTAGTTTTGCAATTCATTACGGTATTTAATCGATCGATTGAATTCGTTGCTCCTACTTAGCCAGCAATTATCTAAAATCGCATGCCATTTGTTGCAAGGTCTTCAGAAGCAATTATTACATACAGAAACAAATCAATTTCATACAAAACAAAGCCCCCATCTAGTCATACTTGTTATGGCCATTTTTTGCCCGGATGCTGCACTTCATGATAAAAGCAAGCCGCTTTGCACAGTGCTAGTAGGGACCAAACTGAGCGATTTGACCCGCAGCAGCGCAAGTTTCACCCCTTAGGAACAGAGATGGCGCCACTTCTTTAAAAAATATTTCAAAAAATTCTACAAGCTAAACCAATGAACCGATATAAATGTTTAATATCTCAAATGAAAGCTCATTATATACATTACTTTTAAAAAAATACTCAAAAAATATATACTGATTACTTTCGACAAAAAACGGCATCTTAAGTTTTTTTTTTTACTCGATTGATAGTTTTTACTTGGTTTCTCAAAAAAAATGTATGGAACATGAATAGGTTAATGCATGTATATATTACTGAATAAATAACAAGTATTATAAAAAAAACCCGACACCGATACCTCTCATACTTCACGAAATATAAAAGTTTGAATGTGAGTGTAAATTTCTTCAAAATATATTTCAAAAAATTCTACAAGCTTAACTATTTGACCGATTTCAATGTTTAATATCTCAAATAAAAGCTCATTATATATACTTCTTATAAAAAGATATTCAAAAAACATATACTGAATACTTTTGGCAAAAAACGGCATCTTAAGTTTTTTTTCTTACTCGATTGATAGTTTTTACTTGATTTCATAAAAATAAAATATGGAACATGAATAGTTTAATAAATATATATATAGTACTGAGTATACAAAAGTATTACAAAAAAACCTGACACCGATACCTTTCATTCTTCACGAAATATTTAAGTTCAATTATGCACGTTCTTACAAATAAATCCTTTAAAAGAAATCTTCAACCGCAGTAAGTGCACTGATTTTAATATGAAATGTGTCATATGAAAAGAAATCACCCAATTTATTTTAATAAATAAAAAAAATATAAATAAAAACTGAATAAAGTTTTTTCCTGGTGGTGAATTACAAAAAAATATATAACAAATCTAAAATTAGGAATTATTTTTATTTAAAGTGACTACATTTGTAAACAAAAAACTTAAATGTCCTCTTCGGGTTCATATTTATTTATTGCAACCATGGTTTTATAGGTATTACAAATTCTTGGTAGTTCCACATGGACCCCGTGGGGGCATACCAATATTACATGCATACTTAGGATCTAAATTTAAAAGTGGAAAAATTACTGCCTTGGGTGAGACTTGAACTCACGGCCTCTGGATCGATACTCCAGCGCTCTGCCAACTGAGCCACCAAGACCTCATCCATACACTTCCACTTTTAAATTTATTCTAAGCTTAATAGCATCGATCGCAGACGTTTCTGCTTGTTAAAAATTAATTTACTTAGGATCTAATCTTAAATCTATGTGTATAATATAAAAGTAGGTCAATTTAGTAGTTTTTATACATATAAGCCGAATTGAATCAGATAATTGTCAGTGTATTAAATACAAAAATAAACGGGCAACTAATTATTATTAGGTGATGTCAAAGAGAATCACTACGTTCTATGTCAAATTATATGGTTCACCGGTAGATGTAAAACTGAAAAAGAAAAGTCGTTTTGAAGTACTCGTACCATTCCAATACTACAAAATCACTGATCATACATGAACTGGTTGCTGTAGATTACTGTTGAATTATTTTTGTGCCTAGTTGATAACCATTAAACCTATAATTTTGTGCCAGACCTATAATTAGTGGTCAGCATGCAAAATAACACTGGATTGAAAATTACATTAACTTACTTTTGATTTGTACAGCCACATTTGCATGATTTACACTGGGCTGTGCATGGCCAGCTGACGCGACGACACCCACAATGCATAGTTTCGCAGCCAGATATGCAGCCACAATGGTCCAAGAGGCTTAATTGAGACCAAATCGCGGTAACTGCCGACCATTCCGGAGTCCAACTCTCTTTTTCCTCAGTCCATCCCCAAAAAGATGTACATGGTATGGAAACTTCTGGTTTCAGAGCGTTTCCCCATATATGGCCCTCTTGGTAAGCTGCTCGAAGTGCATGTTTATAGAGAGCAGCTGATGTAGGTGGCAGGGTTGGCAGGTTCTAATTTCTCGGCCAAATCAGATTTGTTCCCTGAACGACGCCCTCCATTGACTGACAACGAAGGTGGACAAATTTGGTTTTCGTACTGGAAGAATTCGTTCAGATCAAGCTGCCTTTCTCTGGCCACTATAAAAAGACGGGAAAATAGGAGTATGTCAACTTTTAAGTTTTTGATTTTGTCAGTTGTCAGGTGTGTAACTACATATTTTAATTTTAGTATAAAGTTACCCTAGATTTGTGTTATTGTTTGGCCAAACGGAACACATAAACGTAAATGAAGTTCACAAATATTTGTTAGCTTCAAAAAACAAGCTTCTGACAAGCCTGCCACCTACATCAGCTGCTCTCTATAAACATGCACTTCGAGCAGCTTACCAAGAGGGCCATATATGGGGAAACGCTATGAAACCAGAAGTTTCCATACCATCTTCTTGGAGATGGACTGAGGAAAAAGAGAGTTGGACTCCGGAATGGTCGGCAGTTACAGCGATTTGGTAGCAATTAAGCCTCTTGGACCATTGTGGCTGCAAATCTGGCTGCGAAAGTATGCGTTGTGAGTGTCGTCGCGTCAGCTTACCATGCACAGCCCAGTGTAAATCATGCAAAGGTGGCTGTACAAATCAAAAGTAAGTTAATGTAATTTTCAATCCAGAGTTATTTTGCATGCTGACCACTGATTATAGGTGTGGCACAAAATTATAGGTTTAATGGTAATCAACTAGGCACAAAAATAATTCAACAGTAAATCTACAGGCACAAAAATTATCCAACAGTAATCTACAGCAACCAGTTCATGTATGATCGGTGATTTTGTAGTATTGAAATGGTACGAGTACTTCTCAAAACGACTTTTTTTTTTTCAGTTCTACATCTACCGGTGAACCCGAAGAGGACATTTAAGTTTTTTTGTTTACAAATGTAGTCACTTTAAATAAAAATAATTCCTAATTTTAGATTTTTTTATATTTTTTTGTAATTCAGCACCAGGAAAAAACTTTATTCAGTTTTTAGTTATTAATTTTTTTATTTATTAAAATAAATTGGGTGATTTCTTTTCATATTAGAATCAGTGCACTTACTGCGGTTGAAGATTTCTTTTAAAGAATTTATTTGTAAGAACGTGCATAATTGAACTTAAATATTTCGTGAAGAATGAAAGGTATCGGTGTCGGGTTTTTTTGTAATACTTTTGTATACTCAGTACTATATATATATTTATTAAACTATTCATGTTCCATATTTTATTTTTATGAAATCAAGTAAAAACTATCAATCGAGTAAGAAAAAAAACTTAAGATGCCGTTTTTTGCCAAAAGTATTCAGTATATGTTTTTTGAATATCTTTTTATAAGAAGTATATATAATGAGCTTTTATTTGAGATATTAAACATTAAAATCGGTCGAATAGTTTAGCTTGTAGAATTATTTGGAATATATCTTGAAGAAATATACACTCACATTCAAACTTTCATATTTCGAGAAGTATGAGAGATATCGGTGTCGGGTTTTTTTTTTATAATACTTATTATTTATTCAGTAATATATACATGCATTAAACTATTCATATTCCATACAATTTTTTTGAGAAATCAAGTAAAAACTATCAATCGAGTAAAAAAACAAACTTAAAATTCCCGTTTTTATCAAAAGTATTGAGTATATATTTTTTGAGTATTTTTTTAAAAGTAATGTATATAATGCGCTTTCATTTGAGATATTAAACATTTAAATCGGTTCATTGGTTTAGCTTGTAGAATTTTTTGAAATATTTTTTAAAGAAGTGGCGCCATCTCTGTTCCTAAGGGGTGAAACTGCCGCTGCTGCGGGTCAAATCGCTCAGTTTGGTCCCTACTATCACTGTGCAGAGCGGCTTGCTTTTATCATGAAGTGCAGCATTTTGTTCATAACAAGTATGACTAATCACCCTCTTGAACTGCGAAGCTCGATAAACAATTCACTTTGAAGTCACCGTCATGTCACAAACAGAAGATAAAAATGGAAGCCGATAGCCGCATCGCATCGCGATTCTGCGTCGAGAATCACCGTGACAATGGCACAGGGCGGACACGCTACTCACACGCTATACATCAAAAATCACTTGCGTTTCTATGTGTGAACGGCACGTCTGTACACGCGGCATGCGTCATAGTGTGAGTAAGTTGCTTAAAAATAGTACTGAGAGTACGCCAGAAGTCCGCCAGATTTCTGTCCCGGGGCGAGGTAATTCGAGTCGTGGCGGGGCGGTGCGTGGCCGTTCTGTATGATAATACTATTACTTATTCTGTGACAATGGTTTGTTTGTAAATACAGACGTGGGCGTCCGTTGCGGGTAAAATGGAGATAGCATAGTGCTTATATGGCTGTATAAATAAAATTGTCGCAGATATTTTTGCATGCTTAGTCTTCCTTGTTCAAAATATGATTGCAGTATGCCAATATAACAATCGTTGAATAGATAACGCCAATCGAAACAAATAATGTATAGAAATAATCACGTGAGTTTTTGTAGCATCATTCATTCCATGTCTTTGCGATTAGTTTTGACCCTGACGAAATGAGAGCTTGTCATATTTTGAACATCATTTATATTTTAGCGGAACATTCTGGCAAAAGAATACAATGTCCTTACACAAACAGCTCAAGCCTAATATCAGAATCAGTTTTATAAATTGAACATGAAACTCTTTGTGTAATTTTAGCGTTTTCAGATTTCACCGATTCCCTCTGAAATGTTACCTGCCCTAGGTAATTTTAGGGTGCTTGACTGAAATAACTTCCCTGTTGGAATTTCAGGTTAGGCCAGGGACGAGTTATTTTAGGAACATGAACTTTATTTGAAGTATAAAATAGAAGGCACATAATTAAACTCTACGGGGCAAGATTTTAATTGAATTTCTAGTTGCACTGTTGTTAGGAAAAGATAAGTTTTATGTTTTATCAAAAACGTTCGTAACGTACTTTTAAGTTTGAATTAATTGTGTTATATTTTAGAGGTTCTTAGGATGCTCTTAGTGTGGTGCTATGCTATTAATAAAAAAACCGGCCAAGTGCGAATCGGACTCGCGCACAAAGGGTTCCGTACCATTACGCAAAAAACGGCAAAATAGTCACGTTTGTTATGTGGGAGCCCCACTTAAATATTTATTTTATTCTGTTTTTAGTATTTGTTGTTATAGCGGCAACAGAAATACATCATCTGTGAAAATTTCAACTATCTAGCTATAACGGTTCATGAGATACAGCCTGGTGACAGGCGGAGAGACAGACAGACAGCGGTCTTCGTAATAGGATCCCGTTTTACCCTTTGGGTACAGAACCCTAAAATACTGCTGCCAGTCACACATCTTTCTTAAAAGTCGGTTGTCAGATATGTTTTATCCCAGAATTCATTACCTAATGTTTTTTAATTCATACAAGAAGAGGCGTTTCAGGTACTTACGTCAAGAGTGGAGGTTAAATTACACTATAAAGGTAGGTGTAGGTACTGACTTACAGATATATCAAAAACATTTCGATTGAACTATAAAGCATCAGAGAATATTGTTGAACTGGTATATCTAATTACGTTGAAAGTTTTCTATTTCGCAAAGGCTTCAGAACCTTCGCTGTCAATAAGATCCACACAAAGCCCGACACGGGTGGGATCTTTGTGATTTTGTGAGATGTACAGCTTTGTACGGCCCGTCAATAATGTACCTGAAAAACGGAAAAGGTTTCACAGGAAATAAGATGTAGTTACACGCCCAATACTGACACAAAAACGTATTTAAGAAAGGTGATATTTTTCAACTATACGCCCCAAACCTAGTTATGTAAGTATAAAACAAAGTCGCTTCCTGCTGTCTGGATGGATGTCTGTCCCTATGTATGCTTAGATATTTAAAACTACGCAACGGATTTTGATGCGGTTTTTTTTAATAGATAGAGTGATTCAAGAGGAAGGTTTATATGTATATAATACATCAGCATTGCACCCGTGCGAAGCCGGGGCGGGTCGCTAGTTATAAATAAAGTACCGAAGAAGAAAATATTTCCATTTCGATGAAGTGAATAAAACAATGTTCTGTAGTAATCGCACTTAAACTATCGTGAGACATATTTCAAAATATTTATCAGTACGGTTTTTACTCACTATTATTTTTAGTCGCTTTTGGCGACATGTTTCGGACACTCGTGCCTGAGGATGGATTCCCAAAGAATCCGAAACATGTCGCCAAAAGCGACTAAAAATAATAGTGAGTAATAACCGTACTGATAAATATTTTTTAATGTTCTGTAGTGCACAATAAATAGAGAAAGTTTCCGTATAAACACCTAATGAGGCAGAGGTCAACAACGCTAGATGTCAAGGTGTCATTACTGTCATTGTCTACACTTTGGTTTAGTATTCGTTGTACAGTCACCATCAGATATATCGGAGCGCCCGAGGTGTTCACAATATCTGAACACGCACTCTAACGCCTTGACAATAGAGGCGTGTTCAGATATTTGTGAGAGCCTTGACCGCTCAGATATATCTGATGGCGACTGTACCAAAATCGTAGTTGCTGTACAACTTCATTGAAATGGTTTAGAATCTCTAATTCTGTGATCTTTTAGAGCAGGGGTCACCATTGTCACCAATTCGTTTCTTCACTGACCGCTGAAAATAAAATAACCACCGCGGTCCGTTTCTACTTGAGTTTATTAAATAAGCAAATGTAATCATAATCAGCACAGATCGGCAGTTCGGATCCGTACCGTGGTCTGCCATTTGATGACTCCTGTTTAGAGTCTAATGTTATCTGGAATGTACTCGTAGTATAGTTTTAGAGCATTTTGGCATTACCTAGATTTGGATTTAAATGTTACTGTATACCTAAACTAGAGATGGACGTTTTCGCGTGTCTTCTGCAGCGATATGATGGTTGCGCGTTTGTGTATTGCGTTCTGCGTCACCACCCTTACATCTTAAAACCTGGCCACGATAACTCGACAAAAGCGCAACCATCATACGCACAAAGGTGACGTGGGCGGCGGTAAGAGGCGGGTACTCTGACCGTAAATATTTAATGAGGCTATGCTTTCAAAGTGCTACATACCTATTTCATATTTCACGGTGAATATGAAAGTGAGGTATGTTGAGGCAGCGGACTTCCGCTCATCTGGTATCGGGAAAGAGTTTACATGAGATTAAATAGGCTTAATGGAACAGTGGCAACAATAGGAATACACCTGTAATATTTTGTGTAATTCCCAGGAGTATTAGCACGTTGTTGGCGGAAACTGAAAGAAATATACGCTTACTCGGTGGACTCAAAATTTCACATTTAAGAGTCCCCAGCAAGCTCGGCCGAATTGCACCTTCCCGTACAAACGTAGTTACGCTCTCATTTTATAAAACTTCGTGTTGGATTGTAATGAAACTTTGCACATACAATGACATGAGGTATATCTATGTCTGAAATTAGTTTATTATAGCTGCAGTTTATAAAACAAACGAAATAGATCAAAAACAGGTTTTGTATGGAAAAGTTAAATTCGCTGGATTTTACTAACTATGGTATCTGAAGCTACATCAACTAATTACAGACATATATATACCTTATCCTATTGTAAGTAAAAAGTTTCAGAGCAATCTAGTTAGTCGTTTTAAAATGAGATAGATAGATATAGTACATTACTACAGAGGCCGGGAAGTAAGGGGTTGCCGGCCGAATGCATATATACGGCCGAACGTAGTGAGGCCGGATAGTTATGAGGCCGACAACCCCTTTTCACGCCGATGTATGTATAGTGCTTTTCTCAAACATGCAATGAAATAAATAAAGAAATCTCCACGAAATCAAAGTTTTAATTCTAAAGAAACTAAAAGTAAACTAGGCACAAAATATAACTACCACTTGTACCTATCTTTATCACACGTGTTGTATATTTTACACATGTAGTTAATCAATTTATTACACAAATGTTCAAAGGTATATTTATGTATCTTTGATTTTTCGCCTTGTATCCTTCTGACTGTAGTTTTAGCCACATAACTAAGATTACATCGATTTTTATGTTGATATTATGCTTCACATACATCGTTGCCTTAAACATGGAGTATAATTAACAGATATTCATTTAATATTTTCGTCGGAACTCATATTAAATAACACAATAAACAACGCACAATAAATCCAATAAAATATAATTACAGATACACAATGAAAAATGTTCAACTTTACCTCCAAAACGATTAAAAAACCACCAACGCGTGTTTGAGTAGACATTTTTACCGCTAATATTTAAATGAAATATGTTTGTCAAAGGACTGTCTCATTTCAAACATAGACAGAGATAATCATACTATCTTTGTCTTACACTGGTACTAGCACCCAAAAGAAAAGGATGAGTATAGTTTTTTTGTTCTTATTTACTGACAAACTGGTTTGACCAACTATATTTTAAATCTGTATTTGTAGGTAAATTTGTAATTAAATATTATTGGAATTTGTTAATAATGTTTTATTTATATATTTTTTGTAAATTTGATACAAATAAAACTGCAAAATATATTAATAATCGTTTATTGTTTTTTTTAAGGGGTATTGGCAGAATGTCATTCCGAACCATAAGCAAATACTGGTTATAATTTTTTTTTTTTGGCTGAATGCCATGATGCTGTGTCTCAAATATATGTGAAATGGAAATTAAAAAAGAGCCACTTCCCGGCCTAGGCCTGCAACTTTGTATGAAATTTCATTACAGGCCCCTCGTCTAGCCGCGCCGGAGTCGTGATACTTCCCAGCCTAATATAAAGAACGTAATATCAATATTACATAGCATGTTTGAGAAAAATCATTTATTGCCACAACAAGGGTTTACAATTATTTTTTACACACTTATGCTATACTTAAACTAGGCAATTTATATATAAATAGGTTCAGATTACATATCTACGTGACAATTGGACAGTCTCAGCTAATGTGCTGGCCTTTACTGCGTGGTTTCAGCGCTGGATGAGAGCGGAACTACGTTTGTATGGAGAACCGAGCTTACCGGAGACCCTTAACAACTGTAAAATAAGTAATGTGTCCCATAAACATAGAATGATTTTCAAGTTTCATAAAACACTGATTTAAACTTTGCATTAATTTTACATTTGACATTTCAATCTGTTATTTCTGTCTCACGGGATAAGAATAGTCTACGCTCCAGTCAAAGATAGATATAACTCCGTAATAGATGGATACAGTCTAAGGAAAAAACGTGCCTCGAAAATCAAGAAAATTTGATTCTCGTTCAGAGGGCGCTACTAGTTTTGGCCTACAGTCGTATAGATGGCGTTGACGGTTTCGTTTGTTATTTAACAATTTTAACGCATATCAGTGAAAGAACATGGGTCAATATCATAAAAATAATTAATGCAAATAAAAAAAATCATTTATCTATATTTAAATACATTCTATCGTATTTTTATAAATCTTCATTTTTAGTTTTAAAGTGTGTCGACAGATGGCAGTGAATTTACTGGGGTTACAAAGTTTACTATGACAGTACCGCTCTAGTATAAGTTGCTCTATGGCTCCAATATATAAACTAAACTCTATTAACATACAAACCGAAGAACTGATAAGTTCTTCACAGCTAGTTAACAAACGTTTAGAGTAATGATTATTAATAATATGTCTATTAGGCGCCATTCATTTACTACGTACGACGATTTAGGGGCGAGGGGGGTCGACCATGTCTTATTTTTTCTCACAAAGGGGTGAGAGGAAGTCCATATTTCTTACGTAAGATCACAAAAATGTGCAAAGTTAAGATTCTCTTCCTGTTCTTAACCTTAATCGCCCTCTCATATTCGTGCGATAGAGAGGGAGATAAGTAAATTTCGATTTTCACGGTAGACCCTCTGGGATTTACACATCACCACACGAATACCTAAAATGCGTGTAGCGTGATTGATGATGATGATGCTTGTATGATGCCGCGATTGAGCTAACATGACCGCCAGTTTACAAGCGCTTCTTCGTGAAATGCATTATTTGCGCTGTACCTATGTTGCAAAACTGAACATATATTATATTCGCTGTAGATAAGCTCCTTAGCATGATTTTGTTTTTATCACTCTTGCTTGTAATGGGTACCATTACAATACAACATTTAAAACCTTCGCGCTTTGATTGAACACATACAAAGATAGATATAACTCCGTAATAGATGGATACAGTCTAGGGAAAAAACGTGCCTCGAAAATCACGAAAATTTGGTTCTCGATCAGATGGCGCCACTAGTTTTGGCCAACTCTCGTATAGAGGGCGTTGACTGTTTCGTTTGTTATTTATAATTTTAACGCATACCAGTGAAAGAACATGGGTCAAAATCATATAAAAATAATTAATGCAAGGAAAAAAAATATTTATCCATATTTAAATACATTTTAACGTATTTTTATAAATCTTCATTTTTAGTTTTAAAGTATGTCGATATTATATCCTCATTGACACATATTAAATCACATCGCGACCACGACCAGTGAAACCTGTGTCGAATCGTCGGTAAATAAAGCTAACAAAATAAATTCGCGTTAGACCCGATAAATGTGATTTAATATGGGTACGATTACATTAATGAGTTAATAAAATGAAATAAAAAAACAACTGTGCCTGTGATATTTGAAGAGTTCACTTGAATCTGATCCTGACATTCCTGGCCCAATGACAATAAGACTAAATCGGTCTGGCTTCTTCTATGTAGACTTCGCCGACGCAAATTGCCAAATTGCTTGCTTGACATTCATTTTTAATAACATCAAAGTTTACAAGAAGTCTTGGAACAGAAATTAAAAAAAAAACAATCCCGACAAAATGTGCACCTCCTTTTTTGAAGACTAAAAAAAGTGGGCCAATATTTTTCATTTTTGTTATAATAACATCGAAAGCTCCAGCCTGTGTGAAACATGTCCAAACGCAATCTATTCTGATATGGTTTAGCACCGGATTGGCCCGCAGGACCGGAATATATTATGAGATTATGTCGCGAACTTTACGACTCTGTGGGAAGCAAATTGTTTATACCTATGGCTCGCTTGCTTGACATTGATTTTGACGATAGGCTTGGCATATTAGCTAGTTAATTAGTTGTCGATAAGATATGGATCACATACTTGGAAATTAGCTGTTAAAAAATGACGATCCGCTTTGTTACTTATAAAGACTCTTACAACCGAAAGGCTGGCATATTGTTCTAGACCTTTAAAAAATCTGTAGTGGTATCTGTACACTCCATTCTTCAAAGAAATCGCACTTCCACAAAACGGCTCGACATGAAGCTCACACAGCCCTTATTAAATATTGTCACAACGTAAGGAGTTTTTAGTTCAGCAGATTACTTACTCGTATATAAAGTAAGGGCTTACGATGATTTTGATGACGGTCTTCTTCCCCTAAGTCGGTCCCTGACTGCTGAGGATCGTGACTCCGTTTACTAATTTTCCCTACGGCAGCTCTCCACTACCTATCTTAGCTTAGGTTAGCTTGATGACGGTAAACCTATTGATAGACACTTACCCCCCAAGTAACAACGGCGTTAGCGATAATTTGCACCACGTTGTACCACTTTAGTATGCTTCGCAGTTCGTAAGGCGGTCGATTCTTCATGTAAGCAGGTAATATGATCTTAATGACGGCCAGATATGTGGCGATGATGAAGAAGAGAGGCCATGGTGAGCTCATGAGCGGCCAGTCTAGGACGCGGGGATCTGAAAAGAGAATTTTGGTATAAATTTATATTGTCTTTGGCAACGCCAACCTTGTTAGCACAACTTCTATCACTTTATCTGCCCTTTTAGCCAGAACATCTCTACGCAAGTTAAGTTGCTGCCAACATAATTTACATAATATACCCTTAATATGCTCAACGTTTAAAACTTTCACATTTTGAAATTAAATTTGAAATATGCTCAATATTACCTACTGCGCCAAACATTACCTGGCTTAAAAAAAACCGTTTAGGCGTATTACTTTAGAAAGCGAATGCATCCTTGTAGATACACCACAACTGAATATTTATATATATTTTATAATCGTTAAAGAAAGTTTTGGTAAAATCGAAAATTTCAAATAGGTATACATTTTTTGTCAAAGCAAATAGGTGATACTGACGTCTCTGCGATCTAAAATATCTTAACAGCTTTTACACTTTAAAGGTGACAGTCCATTTGCAACCGCAGCTGCGTTACTGCTCCGACACTACTGCAGCGGCCTGAACGCGTCGGTGTTATTGTCAATTTCCATAGTAAAATGAATGACGATATCGACTGCACGTAATATGGTGATTTTAACGTTTTCCCGACCGCAGCTGCACTACTGCTCCGACACGTCGGTGTTATTGTCAATTTCCATAGTAAAATGAATGACAAGACCGACCGCACGTAGCATGGCCATTTTTGCGTATTTGGTGTATTATTGCAACTGCGGCTGCAGACCGCACGTCAAATCTGTCACCTGCACTGAAATGTCTTTGGTCACAGATATTAGTAGTTCTAAGCAAAGAGGATATAACCACTACGTTCTAAGGAGCTTATTACACCCACGGACAAAGAATTCCGATGGTACAGTCGCCATATATCGCAGATATATCGGGGCGGCCAAGGAGCTCACACATATCTAAACACGCCTTTATTGTCAAGGCGCTAGAGTGCATGTTCAGATATTTTTAGCACCTCGGTCGCTCCGATATATCCGATGGCGACTGTACCTACTGTAAACTTTTTTGCTAATCTATATTGAGCCCTAGGAGGATATAACACAACGGAGTAGCCATTGGCATTCCCCTCTGTCGAAAATAGTCGGCCAATGGTCATACACAATGTATGGACTGACGTTTATCTGACATGGCTATTTTGACGTTACGTATACATTTGACGTTCCCCTCCCCCGCAAAAATTGGCAGACGTTTTTGTACCGCAAATTACAGACGTGGCGGCTCCGTTTGGTAATATCCTCATAGATTGAGCCATGTCACAGAGCCAGTCAGGAAACTAGAATGATAGGTCCGAAAAGAGAGCGTCAAATTCGGAAGTTAACTATAGTCTGGCAAACACTTCGAGCAACACCGGCTTCCGACACGTCGGAAGGGAGGAGCCCAAGCGATATCTTACCGTATAAATCGTTCTGCCATTTTTTACGGAGGAAAACGTGCACACAGTCGCACTTCTCACTCACTACTTACAAAATCCAATCTCTAATGATGACACAAATAAATAGAAAATGACACACGTCAAAGACAAGTCTTGCACACCTCGATCTCTTTATAATAAAGAGCGCATTACACAATTATTGTGTGCAACACGAGGTGTGTGTTGTACGTACCGCGCTAGTTGTATGCATGCACAATTGATCTTGTACCTCGACAGAGGGGAAATAGTGCGAATGCCGACTCCTTTCCGTGTTGCTCGAAGGGCAAACCCAATTTGTCAGTAAATAAGAACAACCACAAAACTACTCATCCATTTCCTATACTATATATATATATATACTATATTTCATATACTAGCCCAAGACAAAGATAGTATATGATTCTCTCTGTCTGTTTCAATTGAGACAGTCTCTATATTTTCCTATGTGATTTTTTTAACATTTCATGATAAATTCATTATATAAACTGTTCTTATATTTTTTCGTAGTTTTGCGAAGATAGCCATAAGGCCTATAAGCTCGACAGGGCACGAGCGATAGAGAGGCAAATAGAATACCGAATATTCGGCAAAGTGGCCGAATAGGCCGAATACCGAATAGTTGCGAATATTCCTGGCAACTCTAGTCGTAATATCATAGTATAGTTGGTCATCTAATGTTTGAAATGAGACAGTCCTTTGACAAACTATAATTATATAATGTCGTTTATGGTGACACTTTCTCATTTTGTCATTGCAAAGCCATTCCTGAGCTAAATAAAAGAAGCAATCATTAATTTTTATTACAAGGGGCAAAGATGTTGTTTAATATCTCATGGTATTGATACCCAAACGTACGAAAGGATACAAAATTGAACTACGAGAGAAGCGAATGGTTTAAAATTTAGAATATTGACAGTTACGGGGATCTCAAGGCATGAGGGTTAAACAAACTTTGTTACAGTGCAACACGTAATTTTTTATTACACCAACACGAGGAAACCATTTATTATTCAAATTAATTTATTAAAAGTTCTTTCTATCGGCCAAGGTGAGGGAAATAGCTTAAGGATTTCTTGTCTCGCCCGTCAAGTTTTATATGGATGGTGCGGTCATATCATGAAGAGTGGGACACCTGCAACACGAGAGGAATTATAAGATTTAAATTTGTGTTTCAGTTTGAAATACGAAACTGGACAATATGAAGTGTAAATTGCGCAATTACTTATAGCTCTTACAAATTATTTTATTCATCATACTTCACTGTTAGGTACTTAAAGAAAGTAAAATTGGCTTAATATGCATACTTAGAAAGATAAATCAGTAATATTTTGCTAATACGGAACGACTGTCTGCCCACCATTGGATAATTTATTGTTACGTGTCGCATCGCCATCTCCGGAACCCACGAATCACTGCAGAAATCAATGAAAGACCTGATAAAGAGCCTACCTGGCATGGTTTTGAGGGGACGTTTATCACAGACTTCTAAATCCTGCCGCACGTTTCTGACGGCCGAGTAGGTACCTATACTTGATGCAGGTGGATTAAGTAGTATATATCACGAGCTACATGAGTCCCGTTTGCGTCGGCTTGCTGTGTGCGGTGGTCACGGATTCAGGCAAGAGGATGGGGAAGAAAATTTCACAATGTGATCTTACCTTAATGTTAAGAATAATATTTTTCCTCTGCATTAATTTCATTTGAGGAATTTGGTTGTATTTCGTCAATTATTAAGTCTCATTCAATGTTGAATTGCTTTTCATTTAATCGGCAATATTCCCTGAATAAACGATCACCATTAAATATCAGATTTTATATTAATATTGCGTAGCTGCCTTCGTCGGACTCTGACTATTGTACTATTGTAGAAAGGCAAACTGGTCTTCTTTTTCATGTAACATGTAGCATTATCGTCACTCGCTTCTTGTAAAAAATACAAAAATAAAATAAGTATTTTATTTGTACGTCTGACATTATATGACTTGACATTGACAAGCCATCAACGAACGCTGTCGCGACTGCACGCCGCAACAGCAGCAGTCGTGCTGCTACAGTAGTGCTGGACCGCGTAACGTCGCAACTGCAGTGCAGCGGCAGTCACAAATGGACAGTCACCTTAATGGTCAAGAAACAAACAAAGATCGTAGACAAAAGCAGAGCGAAGCTTGATGACCTGACGTGATAATGACGTATTGACGCGATCCGTCAGTTTTTAAAGAGTTTCGAAAAGATCACGTTCATTCACTTTTGTAGTGATTGCAGGAACAATCTGATTTATTTGCAATGTCGAAGGTGTTTCGCTATACACAGTAGTACGCTGTAGGCGGTTTGTATGGAAGTACGGATATGCATTGTGCAAGCGATTGACAAATTTTTTGAATTTTAAATGGCGACGTGTGTCTTGATATGTTTCATAGTCACCTGGGCTGAAATTTTTTCTAATATATAAACACGGCTCTTTTTGTCAAGGCGTTTTACCTGTTCAGATATATAACATACAACAAACTTGATTGCTCGATGACCTGACATGATACTGACGGATTGACGCGATCCGTCAGTTTTGAATGAGTTTCGAAAAGATCGAGTTCATTGTCCACTTGTGTTAACTGTTGCTAGTGAATGTAGAAACAATCAGATTTAATTGTGTTACGTATTCGCAATGTCGAAAATGTTGCGTTATACTACACATTTGCTTTTAGGGGTCGTTATAGTAAAATTTTGTGTGTTACGAAAGGTTTTAAATAGGGCTGGAAAGGTACTTGGTAATTTTTGGAATTTGTAAAGAAACAAAGATGAAAGAAACAAATTTTGTAATCAGATTGAAAAATAAAAGATTGTTTTAAATTGACGTTTTCTGAAATTCCACATATCTTTTTATAATTAAATTCTTCTGATTCTGACACAGCACTGGACATAAACAATAAAAAATGAAACCATAAATGATAATGACTTATAACAAAAAACAATTCGTTTACATATTGCACAAAAAACTCCAAATTGCACTTAATTGTTTAGGCAACATGCAGCCATAATTCATATTATTCACGCATTCAATCAAAATGGCTTATTTGTAATCGTATTAATGCCTCTTATCTCAGATCTGACTCTAAAAAATTGAATTGTTTACAACATTGTGAAGATGTTGCCACACGGTGAAAGGAATTTACATGAGAATATCATAGCGCAGACGTTTATCTCAAAGGTTTAAATGTAACAGAACGTTGTTGCACTTACGCCATTGTTTTGTTGTATAGAGTTAAACCAAGAAAAGTCTGCAGAAAATTTGACAGCACACGAAGTGCAGGTGTTATTTTAAACGTCAAACTTCTATGAAATTATGGCGTATCAATAACACTGTCACTGTCAAAATTTCTGCAGACTTTTCTTGGTCTAACTCTACCAATTTCAAACTACTTCATTTCATGCCATTCACTATACTGTCAATAATGTCATTACTTAAAAGATGAATATTTAACGCAGGTATGTCATTTATACTGGTCTGCGGATAGGGTGAATAATAATCGCCTGTTTTAAGTAGTTTAAGTATACACGATGATATAGGGCAGTCGGTATATTCGTCAGTCGGGTATATAGTACCACCGGTTAAATCGTAACATGTCTAGATTTCCATTAAACGACCTTGTTTATTTACACGTGATAGTACTATCCTCAATAAACTGACCCGAAATGGCATAGAGCTAAAAACTAATGAAAAAGAGAAAAAAAAACTGATATTCGTCGGTCTTGATCTAATTTTTCATCTTGCTAGGTTAGTCAATCTTCTGATTTTCATTTTCTGCGCATCTGATCTGGTGAACGGACTTAAGCCCGGAAACCGCAGGTGCCTAGATTTTGTAAGACGATTAATCTAGACCTAAAATATGACTAGGTTTCATTGCAAAACAGAGAAAGGCGTGTCAGCATTTGTTGATAAAGTACGTTTTCTACCTAGTTAGTATTCAGCCTGCGATGTTAGTCTGCCTACATGTTCCGTGTAGTGTTTGAAAGTAAGACCTGAGAATGATATGGCAAAAAGTACAGTCAGTATTAGATATGTATGTAGATGTGCAAGTTACAGAAAATTTCCAAAATTTCGTCAAAAATATGACAGTTTCTGAAATTTCGCAATTTTGGAAGCATCACTAGTACCTAATTGGCAGTGCAGTTGAGTTTTTGGAATTGGTATAACTAATTTCAATTGATGTGAATCATTAGAACTTAAATAACGAAGAAGACGCTTAAATGACGAATAGAAAAAAACTAATGCAAAATGCATGCCTCGCGGCTTCGACCCCGCCAAAAGGCATTATTTACCAGTCAACCATAAGACCAAACCGAAACACAATAGCGATATTCATAAACGTCTGTCAAATCTAACAAGCCATTGTCCCTATCTGTCATTTTGACATTAGTACTTGTTATGCCAGGCCACACTAATGGAAAACGGCGGGAAACGCCGTTGATTATCGCGATAATCCCAGTGTGGCCGTATGGAAAACTTCGAATTAACGCGTTTCCCGTTAGTACGGCCCCAGCATTAGAAAGAGCAAATTTCACAGAGATTTGTACGAGGTTGGTCAATTTTATGAATAAGGGGGTAAAAGTTCTTTATTAAAAATTTTTTTTCTTTAGCAACAGTTTTAGTATTATAGAACCCACACAACACACTTGCCTGTACAGTGAAGCCGACTGTACAGAACAACATCCGTTTATTCATAACAATGTCTCGACATTTGTGATATTACGAAAATGGTAATAGTCTGAATGCAGCAGGAATTAATAATTATACAACTGCTCTTTGAGGATGCCGACATCACGCCACTGCAGCCGCGGGGGTCCCTCTTTTCAATTTGATGCAATTACGTAGTTCTGTGTAAAACGACGGTCCCAAACTCGGAAGCGGTATTGAACATATCACCATCTCTTGCTTCGATATGCAAGTGTGAATGAGAAGTTTTACGTCCGGTCGCGGAGTGCTCCAAGGCTATATTCTAGGTCCCTTTATAGTTTTCTAGGATGATTTAGTTGATTTTATGAATAAAATGGTACCACATATTAAGCTAGTTGTCTTCGCCGATGATACAAATGCCATATTATCAACAGATAACATTATGCTACTAAACCAGAAGGTCGTCAGTTTGGTTTGCAAAAAGTATAGTTCGTTGCATGGCACAAACTAATTCACATGTACAGGGCACCTCTTTAAATCTAGATAGCCGGTGCTAAAAGGACTCGTGAGACCTACAGCCCAGTTTCAAAAAACAATGCATATTAAACTGCTTATTTGTGTAATTACCTGCTCTGTCATAGAAAACTATGTCGTACGCTCTCACGATATAATCCATTGTGTCACGACCACACTGCACTATTGTTTTCCACTAATGTTGTGGAGTTTGGACCTTATATATATTATAGATGGTGAATTCGTTTTGTATACAGGACGTTTTATAAATTGAATTTTATAACATCGTTTTAGTGTAGATTTAGGTTCACACGGCGTTAATTTTTCCCGTATACCTTATACGGGATTTTATCGAATACCGTTGACAGCAAAATTTGACGGACTTCCCGCATAGACGCTGTCTAGCTATTAGTAAATTCTGAAAATAGGATTATAATTTACATAATCAGATCTGTTTGAATATTTAAGTAGTTAAAAGCAAAATTTAGATACACATTATGTTATATATATTATATTAAATAAATAGTAATAATAATGATGTGATTAGAAATAAAACTTCATACTTCTTAGCTAACAATCTATTAAGATGTAGATTAGGCTAAGTCTGTCCGTGAAATTTGTAATTTTTATTATAGTAAACAGTTTTTTTTATGTAAAAATATCCATTCTTATGACCTTTTTTTTTTTTTTTGTCGGAGTGTGAATGCACTTACGCTCGGTGTGTGGGACTCGCCGCTCCTTTTCCCTCTCTTGGCGAGAGGGGGGGAGAACTGGCCCTACCCACTAAACCCACTCCGGCGTTTCAACCTCTTGGCCGTTCGTGAGGGCGCACTGGGATCGATAACATTCCACCACGGCGCCCTCCGGCATCCCCGGCTTGTCGCCAGAGTACCCTCACAATGGAGGGGGGATCAGAAACGCTTGGTCCCCCCCAGACGTACAATGCGGGTTCGACACCCGCTGGCCCTCCTAGGGCTCGAGGCGAGCATATGCTCTCAGCCTTCGACCCTGCCGCCTGCGTCGGAGAGGAAGCGCGTCCGCAGCCGCTTCTCGCTCCCTCTCCGCCTCCTCCTTCTGTGACATGACCTCCTCGCAGAAGGAGGCCACCGCTTCCCATTTCCTCTCGCTACACCCATTCTTATGACCTGAAATGAAATAACATCAGAATGTTCAGCCGTTTTCAACACTGCAATACCGTTAGAAACAAGCGATGTAGTGGTGAAAAGCTTTACTAATGAGGCAGACCTCGCGCTTAAAGCGTCCTCCAGTGCCCAAGATGAAAAGAAACTGACGTCAGTCATGATGTCTCTTTGAACCTCACTATTCTAAATGTAGTGATATTTGAAATTTTATTTAACATTACACTATTGACGCATCAGGTACCGAAAAATGTAAGGAATCGCCCCATCAATGATTAGTTATAATGGATTTCTGTTATAATTATCAATTTAACCACTCAAGTAACTATTAAATCACAATAATTTACTGAGATTCGTTTTGCAATCGGTGTATTATGGTAATCGAGGCCATTTACGATCGATGCCAAAAATCGATTTGACCTTCTTAAAATCGATTCATTTTGCAATACGTTATGATGTTGATTAATGATCTCAATCATTAGTGGAGCATCTTGTAGGTAGAAATACGGGGTAGTTGTCTAAGATTTCGATGTTGGAGTCATAGGTCAAAAGTCAAACAGTACAAGGAGTCGAAGTTACGCTTTTTAAATATTGTGAATTGAGTCCACCCTCCTCCACATGTGAGACGTGGACACTGAGACAAAAAGACACGAAAACTTTGGAAGCTTTTGAAATGTGGTGTTGGCGGAGGATTGAAAGGATTAGTTGGACTGAAAGAAAGACGAATGAAGAGGTTATGAATATGGTAGAAGAAAGGCGAAGCTTATTAAATACCATAAGGAATAGGAGAGGCAAAATGTTAGGACACCTGATACGAAACGACAACTTTGTCCTAAACATTCTGGAAGGCAAAATTGAAAAGATGAGAGGTAGCCTAAGCCTAGAATCACATATATCAGCCAAGTGAAAGAGAATGCATGCATCGTACGAGCTAATCCAAAGACTGGCTCAGAAAAGAAAGGATTGGCAATTACTCCACCGACAAGAGCAAAGCTTTTAAGTTATTATGATGATGATGACCTTAGTGGTTCACTGTTAACATGAAATGACATGTCAGGATTGCGGGGGATTAGCGAGTGTCAGGGTTTTAAAGACACCTCAAACTCACTACTAAAAGCGGTGGTCTAATTACAGAGATCGGGGGCGAGGAAGTGAGTTTTGGAGAACTTTTGTTTACCTTTACCTATGTTTGACATTTCGACCCATCTTGGTCGCGGATAACTAATGTCCCAGCAAACATTCGATCTATTTTTATTTGGTGGACTAAATTAACCAAGATATCGGCAATTTAATACAGTCCTGTATTTATGCAGTTCTAGGCACGATTACGTAAAGCCGAGCAGGCGTTCCTGAGCATTATTAATTTGCAATTTCATGAGCGCATACGCTTACCGCGGGGTCGCGGCGGACAATGCGATAAAATGGGACACTGTAAACAAGGCTAAATGCTGAAGAAAAATACCTACATATTCTCCTTCCAATATATAATAGTAAAAAAAAGTTCCATATTCTCCATAATAGAAAAAAATAGTTGAAAAAATTTACATCTTCATTTTAAACAAAAAATAATGACTAGGTATAAGTCGTGATAACGTGGGGACAATTAAACATATTCTTCTAAGGCTCAAGGTCCTATGTATAGTACTTATTAAATTTGATGAAATATCAATTACACATAGAAGTTTCATTTTATTTGTTTCCTAAAATTTTAATAGAAAGATCAACATTATATTTTTTACGCTATGGATTCAAATTGTACTGAAAAAATTTCGATTTTTTTTTTTTCTTGTATGGATGGGCCTCAGGAGGATATAATATTGATTTTTAACAAGCAGAAACGTAATAATATTACATTGTAGGATACATTATTATATTGTAGGATATAATATTGTTTAAATTATCAATATTTTCGAAAATATGAAAACAGCACCATCTGGCGAAGTAAAAGTTTTGTAATCTACTAATCTGTCTAAGAAACATCATCAAATTATTGGTCCATTACAGAACATTGCAACAAATTTGTCGAGCCGTTCTAAGAATAGCGAATTAACAATCATGAGTGTACACAAAAACACACACAAACAGCCTACCTCTCTACACGCATAGTATACAACATATAAACTTGTTTGAATAATCGACATTACAGCATAAGTGTAATAAAATTAAAAATTACTCGCTAAAATTAAAACCGCGCTTTTTGGTGAGTTAAAACCTATTTATACATTTGAGAAGTTTTGCCGGTGGATCGCAAATCCTTTACAGAAAATTGCATCTACATATGTCGATCCGTTCTAGGGTTATTTCGAGGATAAATTCCTGTCTTGTGTGTGACAATATATTACATTTCATTTCAAACAGCCTCTCACCTTAAACGCATATACCGTCTCCATTCCGTCAGGGGTATACGGCAAAATTCCTTTGAAAGTCAATAGAGAAGTTGGCGCATTTCATTCAGCTTAGTTGTATTGCATTAGCTTCTATGCACAAAGTTAGCCCTCAGTTTGAATGCTTGTGATTCTATCGTGTTTCATTGGAACATTTATCTGTCTTGTCATTGTCATTTATATCGAAGTTAAATTGTCAACTCAATACATTAGTGTAGGGGTCGGCAAACTTTTGAGTAGAAGAGCCAACCGCAGTAGAAATCATTAATTTTAGGAACCTCTAAGAGCCACAAACGTTGTTTTCCTTGTTTTGGGAACTTCAAGTATTCATATTACCTACTTATGAGTGTCTTGAAGAGCCGGAATTGTACCTCCAAAGAGTCGCATGCGGACTTTAATTTACGGCTCTTCGCGGCTTTTGCGGCTCTTCTATATGGCAATCAGTGGATCCGGAAATCAGTGGACTGATATGTAAAAATCGATCGAAAGACCGAAATGTTCGGAAGTTCTCCTTTTTATAAAAGTACGAGTTACATTTAAACATTGACGTTATTTGTTACTGATTTTGAGTTGTAAAATTGCGTATAGCTTTGCTTGTAGTTTTGAAAATCGTACCCCGATTAGTTATTTCTAAAATCAAGTTTAATTTAAGGAATCAATAGGAAAGTTTCAAGCTTGAGGTTGGCAGGATAAATAATTTCACGTAGAAATCCGGTTGGGAATATCAATTTTTCTGGCCGTTGAGTAAGATTAATAGTCCTCGAGTCACTGAAACGTTCCCAACAACCTCGAACGTAAAAGCAATCATTTTCTGAAAATAGTAGACTAATGTTCGCAACATGAATGGCATGGTTGTTGTGCAAGTTAACACATTTTTGCATAAAAATCTTGGGATATTAGATGAAATCGACCAGATCTTATTGGAAAGATTGACCATTAACTTTTACCTAACACGACATGGTATCCTTCTATGGGAATCTGTTAAGGTTCACTACCTACAAGTCAAGTCACTCAAGTCAGCAGTAATAAAAGCATCTAACTTTAAGAAATATACCAAATGATGCGAAAACAACGTAGGTAGGGTTTCTTATTGTAAAGAGTGGCCAATTTTGGAGTGGCTATATATAAGTACTAGCTTTTGCCCGCGACTTCGTCTGCGTGGACTTAGTAATCCTAGCTAGAGTAAGAATAGCGCCTGGAGAAAGTCTTATAGCAATTATTCAATTTAAGCATATTATGCACACAAATTAGCAGGCACTTCGTTAATTATCTCAATTCCACCCCGCTTTTTACTTTCTTAAGGGATGATTTTCGGGATAAAAACTATCCTATGTCCTTCTCAGGGACTCAACCTATCTCTATGCCAAATTTCATCTAAATCGATTTAGCGGTTTAAGCGTGAAGAGGGAACAGACAGACAGACTTTCGCATTTATAATATTAGTATGGATAGCAGTTACCGTACGTTGTTAAGATCAGGGACACCGCGCCCACTAAGCTTTATCTGCTGCTGTAACTTTACAATCAAATTAAAACAATATTAAAAAATACTGTAAAGATCGCACAATGTGGAGTGGTCATTGCACATGTGGCTTACCCCAATTTCTCTCATCTTTTATCTCTTTTCATTTCAGTCTAAAGAGAAGATGACACGCGGCGTACGGCGTGGCTGCGTGCGGCTACGCGCCGCCGTCATAGGTATAGACGATGAGGACGACTCTACGTTCACCATCACAGTGGATCACAAGACTTTTCATTTCCAGGTACATAATGTATTACCAGCAACACCACGGATCCTATGTCTTTGTAATAAGACTAATAGTAATAATATTGAAGTTTGTCTGATGAAGATATGCGAAGAAGCGGACGACTCATGGATTTTGAACAAGTGTCAAGTTCACAACAAAACTAAGTTTTGAATCTTTCCAATCGCACTGATGATCGATAGGTATATATCAAAGATAGATATAACTCCGTAATAGATGGATACAGTCTAAGGAAAAAACGTGCCTCAAAAATCACGAAAACTTGATTCTCGATCAGATGGCGCCACTACCTTGGCCTACTCTCGTATAGAGGGCGTTGACGGTTTCGTTTGTTATTTAACAATTTTAACGCATATCAGTGAAAGAACATGGGTCAAAATCATAAAAATAATTAATGCATATAAAAAAATCATTTATCCATATTTAAATACATTTTATCGCATTTTTATAAATCTTAATTTTTAGTTTTAAAGTGTGTCGATAGATGGCATTGAATTTACTGTGTTTACAAAATTTACTATGACAGTACCGCTCTATCCTATTATATTATCCTCTTTGGTATATATTTTAGAACTCAAGGTACCTCTGAGTACACATCCACCATGGCACGGAAGTAGAAAATGTTACTGACATGTAGTATTTGGATTATTGAATAAATTCGTTGTGGAAGTGGCAGACGTTTTTTATTCTAAATGCAGTCGGCGTCTCAAATCTCAACAATTGGGAAATTTCTTAGAACTCAGTCTTGATAATGGCACGTTCAGGAACATTTACATAATGTTAAGTTTTATTAATTTAAATAATAATCGCAATATTTTCAATTCCAGGCCCGAGACGGTTCAGAACGCGAGCGCTGGGTCCGCTCCCTCGAAGACACGATCTTACGCCACGGCCGTCGGTCGCGCTGGTCGCGGAGCGTCCCCGCGCCCAGCGCGCGGCACGGCGACCTGGAGCGGCGGATCGCGGAGGCGGACGCGTACCTGCAGATCATGATCGAGCTGGTGGAGGTACTATTATTATTCTCTTTATTTATTTTTCTTAAGTTAGGTTGCTTATAACATGAATATAAAAGTAAAATACAAAAAACATATAAACACATTATAAAAATCTAACCTAGGGTGCCGCCGGCAGCGGGGCAAGCTGCCGGTGGTCAGGGCCGCAGTGAGGAACCGACGCCGTGCCCAAAATTACCGCCTTCTACATCTGACCCTTGATCTAACCACCTAGCGAGAGTCTCTAGGTGTTGGTCGAGACTCTTCGCTATGAGACCGTTCGCTGACAATGAGCCCCATGGCGGTTATCTCGTGAGCCAAGTCTAGGTACTTGCTGGACTTGTCCTTCTCGGCCTTCACGAGATTCTCATCATGGGGGATGGTGACGTCGACGAGCACGGTCCGGCGTTGCCTTAGATCTATCAGCACGAAATCAGGCTTATTGGCTATAATAGTCCTTTAAGTGATGATAGACCGATCCCCAATAGAGCGTGGCACGACCATATTCGAAGTACGGTACTTCGCGGTTCACAAGGCCGTATAGGAGAGCAAGCTGCTGGTGAATAATTCTGGCTACGTTATGTCTGTGCAAGTACTCGCCGTTAGCAAGATCAGAAAAATATAATTAATTGTGCAATTTGTTTCTTTTCAGAAAATGACACTCAGGGTATCAGAGCTGGGTGATCCGCATGAGAAGGCGAAGGGACAAGTTATATTAGACCATTCCAATGTGATTATCCTCAATTTTCCATACATACAATATCCAGTGTTTTTCAACCCTTTCCCAATAATAAATGGGTAAAAATCCCACCAGTTGTAACTTGGTGGTAACCGGTGGGAATATCCCTCGGCATGAAAAAACACAGGTTGAAAAACACTATGTCATAATGCCTAGGGCTGTAAAATTACCTGATGACATATAAGGCCTGTGCACACCGGGTGCGTATGCGTAGACCGCGTAGAAGTACACGTGCGCGTTGTAATATACAGATCCTTATGAGAGACGGCACACCGCTTGCGTGATGTGTGCGTGCGCGGCTCAAACATTTTACATTTGTGCACGTCTATGCACACGCAGCCAGTGTAGCCTGGCCTTAAAGCATACGCAGAAAAGTTAATGTAAATATTTGTAACATGAAGTCGTGATGAGATAAGATATATTTAAAGACGTTCTAAAAACCGGTATTAAGCCGAAACTATTCTACATGTCTTTCTTTTTTAAGAAATCGTTTATATAGTTGGTGAAGCAAATCTTGTCAGTAGAAAAAGGCGGCAAATTTAAAAAATGTAGGCGCGGAGGGATATCGTCCCATAGAAAATTTGAATTTCGCGCCGTTTTCTACTGACAAGATTTGGTTGACCAACTATATCTAAATTGCTAAACATATACATACATATGACTATGTATACGCTAAACTATTTCGATGAATGCGTCAAAAATCGATATATTTATCTCATTATCATCAATATCGAACTCTACAACCAAAACATTATGAACACTTAAGATTATAGATTCAGCTTTCAAAGCGTAAATACAAAAACGCCGGCAGCGCGCTTTATTTTACATGAATTTTATGTTTTTATTATAATTTTCAATGTTTTCCTTTGCAGGCAATGTTGGATAACATAAAACATTCCATAGTGCTTCTACAAATAGCTAAGGTACTTTAGTTTGATGCTGACTTATTAATGATATCATATACAGGGTGGAAACTTGAGATGTATACTAGGAAAAGCTTCTTCTTTTACTCGTATCGTAACGCTGTCCTCGTTAGTTGAAATGACTTATCACTTAAACGTTTAACGACGGTCGAACCACGTGAACCATCTCTGCTTTCCACCTCGTATAAGGTACAATCGGGGACATTGCCGGTGAACCACTTCAAGAATAATTTTACCTCGATCCTTACGAGCGAGCTAAACTCCGCATCCCACAGAGATAACTAATTAGGATGCATTTAGGATTCTTTATCTTAATAATGGATTGGGTAAAAACAGGTAATGAGACAAACAATAGGTAGTAAGGACAGTTTATTAGTTGTTGTTGATTAGGCTAAGTAGTAGTAGTAAATCACTTTATTGTACATAAAAATTGGTTAACATGAAATTCATATAAATTTAGGTACAAAGGCGATCTTATCCCTATAAGGGATCTCTTCCAGCTAACCCTAAGCTTCGCTTCCCCATAAAGATAACCAATTAGGATGCATTTTGGATTCCTTATCTTAGTTTGCAAATGCCGCCCGTCACAAAACAATGGACTGCAATAAACTTTACCTGAGCTAACCTTGTTTTTCAACACCCACATTTTTAAGTGCCATGCTATTGGTCATCACTTTTATGATATCGCCTGACCGTCTGCAAGACGTTTAAACGACTTTTGCCGTTAAGGTGGTTCACCGCCAATGTCCTCGATTGTACCCACATAGAAGTAGAAGTATGCACTTAGAAGGCCCGGTTCTTAAGCTTGATAACTAACAAAATTTCATACTTTTATAAGTGTGAATGGGTTCTTTACGTTTATGTCCTTTAATACCATAGACAAAACATCTAGTTTATATTAAACATAAGAAATAAAAACAATGGGCCTTCTTTGGTACCAGTATAGTCTGCATCTTCTCAAATGATTTTTACGCCTAAGGCAGTAATCTGTTAAACAAAAGCCATTGTACCTTTTGCGTGTGCCGTCGGCCATTGTGTGCCATTGTGCCTGACAATGGCACGCGTAGCACGTTAGTTGACGTTGTCAGGCACAATGGCTCACAATGGCCGACCGCTCGCACAAAAGGAACAATGGCTTTTGTTTAACAGATAACCGTCTTAGGCGTAAAAATCATTTGAGAAGATGCAGACTATACCGTAAGCCGTAAGGTAAGTAAGCTAAGTGTAAACATAGGGTCGGTTGAACCAAACCTTCTGTCACCAATAAATGATGTTCCCTGAAATTTTTTGTATGGAGAAGTTCCCATAAAATAAAATTCATAGGTTACTGCTGAGTGAACTTGATCTTTCTGATCCGTCAAGTTAGGTTGTTACAACTGACCCTTATTATAGTAAACTAAGAAAAGTCAATTTATTTTTCGACATATTTATAACAGTATGATATCTGTGTAGCAATAGTAATATGCAATATGATGCTTCGCCACAGTTTCGAATAAGCTTGTTACAGTTATTCCACTTTTCATTAAAACTTATTGACATAAACATATACACGGTGACTAAAAAATAAGTGCATTCTCGTTGCCAGGGAAGTTTTGGGATTATACTAAGCAACTTTTACTATCATAATCATAATAATCATAATCATAATATTTATTAATAATATAAATTACATGTCACATTTTATACAGTGTATAAAGATTATATTTAAGTATGAATTTTCGCTACATAATGAAGGTTGTATTTAATATCTTACATCTACCTAAGTTCCTAATTTAAAGAACTCTTTATGGTCGTAGAACGCTTGCTCGATTAACCATTTCTTTAATTTGTTTTTAAATATTGCTACGCTTTTAGCAACTACTATTGAGTCCGGAAGACGATTGTATACTTTTGGGCCCAATATGTGAATGAGCTTGTCCGACTTGGCCAGCTTGTGCGGCACGGGCGCGAGCCTGCAGAGGGCGCGGCCGCAGCGCGCGGGGTAGCGGCGCGGGGTAGCGGCGCGGGGTAGCGGCGCGGGGTAGCGGCGCGGGGTAGCGGCGCGGGGCAGCGGCGCGGGGCAGCGGCGCGGGGCAGCGGCGCGGGGCAGCGGCGCGGGGCAGCGGCGCGGGGCAGCGGCGCGGGGCAGCGGCGCGGGGCAGCGGCGCGGGGCAGCGGCGCGGGGCAGCGGCGCGGGGCAGCGGCGCGGGGCAGCGGCGCGGGGCAGCGGCGCGGGGCAGCGGCGCGGGGCAGCGGCGCGGGGCAGCGGCGCGGGGTAGCGGCGCGGGGCAGCGGCGCGGGGTAGCGGCGCGGGGCAGCGGCGCGGGGTAGCGGCGCGGGGTAGCGGCGCGGGGCCGCATTCGACGAGGCAGGGGCGCTGTCTGCTTGCGAACGCGCGTATATTGCCGCTTGAAAGATTAGTAACGACGGCAAGGATAGGATGCCTAGGGCTTTGAAGTGCGGTTTCGCCGATTCGGTTTGAGCGATTCGGACTATAGCCCGTACGGCGCGGCGCGCTTCTGCAACCAAAACACGCTCCCAATCTGCGGCTCGGGCCCACAGCTCGACTCCGTACTGCAGGTGTGCGTGCACCGATGCAAAGTAACACGCTCTCAGCAATCCGCGAGGCAATAACCGAGCCAGACGTTTCAGTGCGAAGCAGGCCGCTGACAACTTATTACACACTTTATCAATATGGGCCGCCCAGGTCAGTCCTCTGTCCAGTTCGAAGCCCTATGGGAAATAAGCGAAAAAAAATTTGGCTGTTTCATACATTTTGGCTGGTCCATTCTATGGGAGCGTAAATTTTTTTTTCGCGATTTCGTGGTTGGTCTCATAGTAAAAGTTGCTCAGTATAATTCCAAAATCTGATTCAATTTATCATAAATCATTAGATTTTTTTTTTCTAATTGTCTCTTTATATTTTGTTATTTTCTTCTGGCTAAAGCCAAAAAATAGTTGATCCATCCATCTTTGATATTTTTTACACATAATTTTGTATGATCCGTTATTGTATTTAGTTCGTTTTTTAATGGCTTTTATTTTCTTTCAGAATACAGTAAATCCCGTAAACGGTGTCTACCAAGGACCAACAAGTACCTCACAAACACATATCAAACAAGGTATAACATTAGAACATCACTACACTGCCTGTCCCTAACCCGAAGGCCTAAAATACGATCTAGGCCGAGACGTCAAACAGCGCAAGGTTCTATGGAAAAAAACCCGTACAATGAGAGCCTATACGCAACCAAAGCACAGAATTAATAATAGTACAGAAGATTCACTCTAAAAAACGCGTCTATAATATGACCGCTAGGTGGCGCAAGCGTGAGCAGGCGTCCGTTCCGTAGCGGTGCGCGGCAACTACTATGGCTAGACACCAAAATTGGTGTGAGCCGCATGTACTTGTAGCGACGCGACGAAATCGCGGAGTGAGCCACGCCTGCCACGGCGCCCTCCGGCAGCCTGCACATTTCGAGCGGAGATGTAGCTCCGCTCTGCACCGTGCCCTGTAGCAAAATCGTTTCGACAGTTCGAAAAAAGAAACTGATTTGACTAGTAGTCAAATACCCTATTTGATTTATTATGAAATTGTATGAATTCAATGAAACCACATAAAATGAACACAATCTTACCCTTAAAGTCTAGGATCAACCAATTTGTGTCAATAAAACTTTTTAAAATCATTTTAGTCATTTTTATGAAACTGGCAAGAAAGGTTAGGCTTTAGACATTGATAGAATTACTAGAACAGCACTTATTATAGGGAACCGTGCGCGTTGGAGGTCCTAGCATCTTGTGACTAGAATCGAAAACTTTTACGCTTCGTCTAGTGCTGCCCCCTATAGTTCACGCATGCTCTCTTGCACATTGCAGGGTCTGCTATCAAGTGAACTAATAAAAAGAAACCGATGTGCGAGTTTCTTTAACTCGCGCACCGAGGGTTCCGTACAAACTTTCAACTATCCCTTGTAACTATAAAGTTATAAACACAAAAACTTCTGACCAGAAATATACTAAGCATAATTATGTACAGCGCCATCTATCGGGAAATCGGCTAACTAATTTGCGCGACCGGTTGCAAGTTGATTTTCAGGGATAATTCTTTATCATGTGAACCGATTTCTTCTTCTTCTTCGTCTTTGCCTTTATCCCATTATTTGGGGTCGGCTCTCTTCGTTCTCATGCGCCAGGACCGTGTGAACCGATTTCAACAATTTATATTTTATTTAATTGTAAACTCGTAGAAATTAAATTACCTAAATAAAATAAAAAACTAAAACGTTATACTTCGCGTCCATAATCACTCAGGGGGCTCCCCCTACAGTTCATTCACGATCCCTATACCACTGCCAACGGTCTTAAATGTATTGCTGTTACTGCTAGTACCTGTTGTCTGTTTTAATTAAAGATTAGTCCTCTTAATACATTGGTATCCACATCCAGGGTCATCAGACGTGTCTCCGCACGTGGAGCTGGGCTCCGAATGTCGAGAACTGTCTACTTCTACATCCTCACTGCCATTGGAAACCATCGAAGCGACAAGTGAGTCTATACTCTATTACTATTGTAATAAGGTTAAGTTCTGATTGTCACGGAAAGGCAAAAAGCCATCGGCTATACCAGCCAAAAGTCATGTCAAGGGGTCTGTTTAACAATGTATGCCATTGTAATTTGAACGTTATCCTCATACTAACAGAGTAGTTTTTCGCATTGCAAGCAATGTTACTGCTGCGCCTTACCAGTTATTCACAGTTGTTTGGAACAGCCTATGCTGCTGTTTTTACCGTTATAACTTAAGGCATATTGCCATACTAACAAAGTAAAATTTCGCAGGGCAAGCCATGTCGCTACTAGTTCCCGACACGTCGTACTCATCGTCAGAAGGGGAAGACGACTTCTACGACGCGGACGATGGGGTCGAGGACACGAAGCCGGGGCCTAGGTAAGTGCTAGACTGTAGCACAGATTATACTATAATACTATTAGTGTTTATGGTCTGAAGCCAGCAACAGATTTGCACGGGCGAAAACTTTCGCGGGTAAAGTTGTTATGGGAGCTTTGTACGTGTTTGGACTACCCACCAACGGAGCGGCAGCTGACGTTCACTAGGCTTCATTGTATTTGTCTGTCCATTTTGTGAATTGGAGCGGGGATATACTATGCACACCAGTGTGTTTATACAGGTATCACTTACGCTCTTTACGCTTAACCCTTAAATGCATAATGATGTATATATGCATCGTAAATTTGATGGTCCGTGGCTCAATATGCAGCTATCCAAAATCACATTTATTACTTTTATACAGCATGACACATCTATTTCAATTTATAATTTCAATTTATTAATTTCGTTTACGTAGTACCACTGTATATATTTTGACTATTATATGTAATTAAAACTTAGTTTTAAATTTCAATTTATTAAAAAGTTATACAAAAAATCATGCATTTAAGGGTTAAGCTGTAAGTTCCAATTTTTTACGTTTTAAAATATTCAACAATGTATACTTATAAGTACTTACATAAGTAATTTGCATTTTTAGTTGTAAATAAAAATAACACGCTTTTATTAGGTCGACCTGTATGTAACTATGTAATGGAATCTAAGGTAACTAATTTAACCATCTTCCCAGTTTCCGATGAAGTTGAAAATTTGCATACGCATGTAAGTCGGGTGACAATGAAATATTATGGTACCATCGAGCTGATCTGATGATGAAGACAGGAGGTGGTCATAGGAACTCTGTGATAAAACAGCGCAACCTAATTGTGTTTGGGGTTTTTAGAATTGTCTCGATGAGTATTAGTTGTCTGTGAAAAAAAAAGTACAGTCAGCGATAAAAGCTTGTACCAAAAACTTATTTTATAGTTTAGTTATTCTACAGCGTCACCTAACGTTCCGGTCTGTATCTAAACTGTGTCAGTGTCAAATGCCGTTTTTGGTTGAAGAAATGTCACTTTCGACACTGACAGAACAGTATGATATCGGAAACAGATCGAATAACTAAAACTCGAATTGGCCTGAGAGGCCATGGGCATGCAAACATGAGCGGCTGAAATGGATCAGAAATAGGGTTGTAAAAATACGAGGCTGAAAAATTACACTTTCCCGTTTGCCCCAAAATAATAACTTCAGTTAACAGCGTTTAAAAATGAGAGATAAGGTAAACACGTCACAGTTTAATACAATCTGAGGTGACTTGTCGCAAAGTTGATTGATATCTCATCCAAGTTCACATGAAACTGAGATGGGAGATAAGATCTACCTATATATGTTTAACTGGTTTTAATAATAACCAGGTGCCAGCCCTATATCCAGGTGAACATCCCCGCATTACACCGTTATACTGAAGTTGATTTGAGATGCACCGGATATTCAGTCACTATGCGGTATCCGGCCCTTATTTTAATATCCGGCCGGATACCGGATAGGAACTATGCTTGATTTTGAAGTAAACAAATAGGATTTAAGACACAGTCACGGTCATAATCGTACTCGTTTATTATTTCAAAACAATTTAAACATTCCACTCACTTGCACGCGCACTCATTTCGAACCTTGAAATGAGTCCGCGCGAACGTTCACTACGAAACAGGTCAAAACATGCACAATACGCACCTGAAAACCCGAAATGTAGGTATAGTTCCGCCGGTCGAATATTCGGCGGCCGGATACCGAATATTCGGCCGATGGTCAGGCCGTAAATCCGGTATTCGGCCAAACAACTATCCGTTGCATCTCTACATGTTACGCTATGGATAAACTGTCTGAAACTTGAACGCTATTCCAATTAGCTTGTTATTCGCATTCTGTAATGCAGTTTAGCACAATGACCCAGAGCAGGTGGCAGCTCTATATTAATTAAATTAAATTAAAATTAAAAAATCTTTATTGCCACACCTTAGGAAAAAAATATCTAAAATTTATGAAAGGATAGCTTAAAAATACAATATAAACTAAACTTAAACTTAAATATCAACTTAACATAACATAATAACTATTAACTTAAATCTATGGTGAGGCAAAGGGTCCCAATCTCAGCATGTGCGGTGCCAGAGGGCTCCGCGCTGATTTTCAGACTGGTCCCGGGACGGTTGGGGTCGGTCGCTACTATATTTAGGTCAATGGCCTCCAGTCACGCCAAATTGCCTGCATTTCTGTGTATGGTTTATTTTTGAATGTTACCTACGATCGACTGCATTGTAAACACAGTACGGTAAACGGCAAGGTGACAACCCTAACATGAGATGAATGCATTCTGTTGTAAAAAAACACTGTGCTTTCTTACAAATTTCGACACTTATATGCTGTGTCTTAAGGAGCCCACTGATTATCAGTCCGCCATTAACATTAACAAAAATTTGACAGTTCCGAACAACTGACAGGCCGATATCGTCTGGCGGACTAGTAACCCTTTATAGTTTATCACCATTCTTGATCCAGAGTTACCTATACCTATTGGCCCACTTCTGATGCGGTCTGCAAAAGTGAATAACAGCAGGAGCATAGATCGATATTGTCCTAATTCCGGCTCTCTCGAGCCTACCGAAATACCCGAACAGCAATAAACTTAAAAAATCGTAATTTCGATTTGATATGTATTATTCGCGTTGTATCTACACGAATAGAAACACGCAATTCTGATGCCAAAGGTAGCAAAATATATAATAATACTTCAGGTCAATTTCTCAAAACAAAAATGTTAACACTTGTACGTAAAAAGTAACATTTATTATTATGAGTAAACACATAACTTAAATTCAACAGTTTTTTTGCGAAGTTCTCCTTGTCACTCAAATGTCTGTGAATAAGGATGTCTAAATTCGACCACATAGTGGCAAATTGCAATCAAAAAGTAGTTTTTCAGTGAAAATGTTTAAAAAAATTGATATTATCTATCTCTAAAACTAGGCTGAATCCAGTTTTTTTTTATATGACATTTTTTTCTCAATCAGGAATAAACTGTTAAAATCTCTCGGGTTTCTCGTAGGCACGTTGTACGACTATATGTACGAACGAGATGCACTGTAAATAACGTCAAATCAATATGAAGCAAGTTAAGATTTTGTAATTCCGAATGCGCCTCTCTGCCGTTCAACCCTCAGCAGACGCGTTAATTGTTCTACTGCATTTCGGAGTTGCCAATTATTCTGTTCGGTCATAGAGTAACTTATACTAGAGCGGTACTGTCATAGTAAATTTTGTAACCCCAGTAAATTTACTGCCATCTGTCGACACACTTTAAAACTAAAAATGAAGATTTATAAAAATACGATAGAATGTATTTAAATATAGATAAATGAATTTTTTTAATTGCATTAATTATTTTTATGATTTTGACCCATGTTCTTTCACTGATATGCGTTAAAATTGTTAAATAACAAACGAAACCGTCGACGCCATCTATACGACTGTAGGCCAAAACTAGTAGCGCCCTCTGAACGAGAATCAAATTTTCTTGATTTTCGAGGCACGTTTTTTCCTTAGACTGTATCCATCTATTACGGAGTTATATCTATCTTTGGTTCGGTATAAGATACACTTTGATAATATCCACCTAAGTATTGATATTACAAAATCCGTTGCGTAGTTTTAAAGATCTAAGCATACATAGGGACAGACAACGGATAGCTACTTCGTTTTATACTATGTTTTTTCCATCAGGTGTGACTAGGGCCAATCGCCGATCAGTTTATAATTTAAAAATAAAATAAGAAAATTGTAGTGATTAACGGGTACATCTATTTTTAACCATACAATAAGTTCCCTACAAATTTTGGACTTTAATATACAAAAAACCGGCTAAGTGCGAGTCGGACTCGCCCACCGAGGGTTCCGTACTTTTTAGTATTTGTTGTTGTAGCGGCAACAGAAATACATCATCTGTGAAAATTTTAGCTGTCTAGCTATCACGGTTCATGAGATACAGCCTGGTGACAGACAGACGGACAGCGGAGTCTTAGTAATAGGGTCCCGTTTTTACACGACTGCCCAAAAAAGGAGTGTATTTTACCCTTTGGGTACGGAACCCTAAAAAGAAGATTCAAATTACAAAGTAGTTTTTCGGCTTGACCGAATTCATACATAAAAGTAGGTCTTTAGGTTATGGCGTAGGTTTTATAGCATGCTTATCTCTGCCAAATGCTGGGGACCTACATTTACGATAGAAAATGGGTATATTGGGTATTTGTATACCTCGTATGTACATGTACATGTACAGTTAGCAAATTTATCAGCTAAGCATGTTTGGCATGTAATAAATTAATAACACAGTCAGATGGTTCGCCGGAGGAAAGTTGCAATAGGTACGGTACCTCATATAGGTATAATCAAATTATAGGTATTATTAGAGGAGAAATCACCATACATCATTAAATAAAGTATTTAATACATAAAATCACGGAAAACAGGCATAGCTTAGGCAAATCACACTCCGACGCCGCAATGGCGAGCGATCCTCGTCTGACGGTTCGGGACGCGCCACACGTAGTGTGACCATCGACACCAATCGTAGGGCTGCACCCGAGCAATCCACATAATCGGTTATCAGTATTCAATTATTCATACTTGATAATTAACATGGGAAACTAGTCAAACTATAGTGCCAATTTAATTTATGTATATGTATTTTACAAAAGGAATGAACTTGAAATATTTAGATCGCTACCGTTTTACTCACTATTAATTTTAGTCGCTTTTGGCGACATGTTTCGGACTCTTAGGCGACTAAAAATAATAGTGAGTGAAACCGTAGTAATCTAAATATTTTGAAATATGTCTCATGATAGTTTAATTCCGAGAATGAACTTAGGCCTTAAATTAGGGTGCAAATCACGCACCGTCATTTGTTCACTCGAAACATTGTCCGAATATTGCGTGTTTGTCACGATTATCCTGGAGGCTGAAGGTCGGACGGCGGATGTACGCAAAAGTCAACTTATTTATAATGCTGGAACATTTGTAGGTATATAATCTTTAAAATACCGGCCAAGTGCGAGTCGGACTCGCGTTCCAAGGGCACATTACACAATTTTAGACCCAGTAGTTTCGGAGATAAAGGGGGGAATGGTCATTTTTTGGCTATTTTCTTAAATAACTTCTAAACTATTTTGATTTAAAATTACCAAAAATTTTTTTTTGAGATTCTCATAACGAGCTCATTCAGTTGATTAGTTTCCAAGCGGACCCCAGGCTGGAATGAGCCGTGGTAAAAAGCAGGGATAATGCTAAGAAGATTATGATATCAGTATAAGGGTCGGTTACACCAAACTGTTTTTCATCGTTAAAGAGTTCGCAAAATTTTATTGTATCGAAAGTTTCATAGTAAACCGCCGCGGCGCGCCGGGTGACGTTTATCGGTATCAGTATGTCAAGTGCGGATGGTGCAACTGGCACTAAAAGTGTTAACATATATGCAATCAGTTTGCCTTATCCAGCGTCTATATAGCAGCATGTCCGCCGCGGCCGACGTCGGAGCACTATATCATGGCACTTTTGGATTCATATTTCTATTCCAATGCGTCTGCAGATTATAATGCGGACTACTAGTACCGATTTTTACGAGTATTTGCAACCTGGTCTAGTTTTAAGGTTTAGTGTCAGATACGTAGAAATAGCTAACCAACTAGTAAGTTGTACCTACTGGACGTACTACGCGTTTAGGTGCTTTTAAGAAAAGTCTGAATGAACTTGAAATATTTAGATCGCTACCGTTTTACTCACTATTAATTTTAGTCGCTTTTGGCGACATGTTTCGGACTCTTAGGCGACTAAAAATAATAGTGAGTGAAACCGTAGTAATCTAAATATTTTGAAATATGTCTCATGATAGTTTAATTCCGAGAATGAACTTAGGCCTTAAATTAGGGTGCAAATCACGCACCGTCATTTGTTCACTCGAAACATTGTCCGAATATTGCGTGTTTGTCACGATTATCCTGGAGGCTGAAGGTCGGACGGCGGATGTACGCAAAAGTCAACTTATTTATAATGCTGGAACATTTGTAGGTATATAATCTTTAAAATACCGGCCAAGTGCGAGTCGGACTCGCGTTCCAAGGGCACATTACACAATTTTAGACCCAGTAGTTTCGGAGATAAAGGGGGGAATGGTCATTTTTTGGCTATTTTCTTAAATAACTTCTAAACTATTTTGATTTAAAATTACCAAAAATTTTTTTTTGAGATTCTCATAACGAGCTCATTCAGTTGATTAGTTTCCAAGCGGACCCCAGGCTGGAATGAGCCGTGGTAAAAAGCAGGGATAATGCTAAGAAGATTATGATATCAGTATAAGGGTCGGTTACACCAAACTGTTTTTCATCGTTAAAGAGTTCGCAAAATTTTATTGTATCGAAAGTTTCATAGTAAACCGCCGCGGCGCGCCGGGTGACGTTTATCGGTATCAGTATGTCAAGTGCGGATGGTGCAACTGGCACTAAAAGTGTTAACATATATGCAATCAGTTTGCCTTATCCAGCGTCTATATAGCAGCATGTCCGCCGCGGCCGACGTCGGAGCACTATATCATGGCACTTTTGGATTCATATTTCTATTCCAATGCGTCTGCAGATTATAATGCGGACTACTAGTACCGATTTTTACGAGTATTTGCAACCTGGTCTAGTTTTAAGGTTTAGTGTCAGATACGTAGAAATAGCTAACCAACTAGTAAGTTGTACCTACTGGACGTACTACGCGTTTAGGTGCTTTTAAGAAAAGTCTGAAAGGTCACAGTGAATACTACAAGCTAAGCTGATAAAGCAACACGAAAAAAGTAGGTACCTCCTCTATTATTTATTTGTTAGCCTGTAGTCTCCCACTGCTGGGCAAAGGCCTCCCGCTCTTTCTTGCATGCGTCTTGGTCTATGGTAATATTAGGCCAATCCTTCCGAAAGACGTCAAGATCGTGCCGCCGTCTCGTTCGAGGTCTGCCGTGACGCCGCACTATGTTTGGTGTCCACTCTGTAGTTTTCTTGGCCCACAAATCGTTTGGCATACGGCAGATGTGTCCGGCCCAGTCCCATTTTAAGCTTAGCGGCTGTCAGGGCTACGTCGGCTTCTTTGGTTTTAGAGCGCAAGATGGAATTTCTGATTCTGTCAGTCAATTTGACACAAAGAATACTGCCCTCCATCGCTCTCTGGCAATTAAACCTTGAGGGAAATCTTTTGAGCATTAGTCAAAGACCAAGTCTGAGCGCATCCATGAGTTTGCGTTTCAGAGATATAGGATTACCAGGACCAATATTGCTCTTCCAGTTATTTTCGGTACGTCTTTCGACCTCCTTGTCTTGTCGTGCCTGGAAAGAAACTATTTGGCTCCTGTATTAAAGTCATCTAAAAGTGGCTCTCCATTTTAATTGTTACCGTGTTTGCGTGAGTCATTTTGTCACATAACCGGTGTTGTAAGAGCGGGCATTACTCTCGGGAAGGAAATGAGTCACGGGCGGCATGTGCTTACCGACATACTGACTTCGAAATTCTAAACGACAAGAGAACCCCAAATAAGCGCACACTATATGGTTAATTTCTAACTTATAGTAATTCGAATTTAAACTAGTAAACGGATATATAATTATACGTATTATAAATCCGTTGACATATTTAATTCTCGACTCCCGTTACCCGGTCTCCCGTTGACCACGAACGCTGTAAAGGATTCGAAATCTCGGTATGTATTTTTTTTTAATTCTTTATACGTAAGATCCATTTCATGAGGAACTATCGCGGTAACCGAAGACAATATGCTTTAATTCGGCTTGTTTGCAATCAAATACGTGTGAAATCGTAACCGTATTAAGATTTGTACAAACATGCCCCTTGACCCGGTTCTGGAGGTATTGTTCCACATTCAGTTCCGTTACGTCAGCGAGGAAACTTCCAAGTAACGATGCAGGAAATAAGTTGCGGGGAAATGTCGAAGCTGATTTATTGTTTGTGTACCGTAGAACTACACAACTATAACCCAATACTATTCGCGGTAACCGAAGACAATATTATTTATATACCTAATACGTTTGTATTCCTAAGTTCCACTCCAATCTGTCAGCTGTCGGACAGCTGTCTTATTCCACAGTGGGAGGTCATACGTAAACCTTGACCGCGGAAGGCCCGTCAGTTGACATATAAAACCCATTATACCCCATGGCCATTAAATTTCAGTGACCAATTTCCTATAGCAATCACAGTCGGGTTTTCGTTTGTTTATAAGAAGGCTGATTTTGTAAAAGTATATAAATATTAGCTGAAGGCACTAAAAAAGATGAATTGTAGTATCAGACATTTATCTACTAATTAAGTACACACTATAAAAAATTGTCATCTATAGGTATAATCCGGAAACCTCTTCAATCCGTTTTCGGCCGGTTTTTTTGCCAATCCGGATTAAAGAGGTCCTACTGTAGTCCGTAATCCGGTAAGTGGAATGGAATGAGAATGAGCTCCCTGCCGAGGTTTTCCCGAGGGGCTACAGTATGGGGTTCTTCAAAAAAGGAGTGTACAGGTTTTTAAAGGGTCGGCAACGCGCGTGTAACATCTCCGGTGTTGCAGGCGTCCATAGGCTACGGTAACTGCTTACCATCAGGCGGGCCGTATGCTTGATTGCCACCGACGTGGTATTAAAAAAAAAAGTCAATCAACCTCACCCTTCACCTGCGATCTGTGATCAGTGTGATCCTTCGCCTTGCTGACCGGCGATACATGGTGTTTATAAATAAACAATTGGACGCTCGCCGCGGCTCGGCGCAGTCGCAGCGGGCGCCGCGGTGCGTTTCATCATAGACTAATGGTTTACAGAATTGACAAACCCAATAAGGCCTAGTTTCCTCTTTAAGTTGGATGGTCAGATGGAAGTAGCTTTCGGAAAAATTAGTGCATGAATTTTCCGAGCGGACGCTAGGCTCTCTTAGTAAGACATGACTAAACTGCCTAAAATTTATTTTTTCTTTCATACACTTTCTTGGTCGTGATCATCATTTATGCTATTGATGGCTATTCATTTCCGATGGCTGTCTTTAGGGTTCCGTACCCAAAGGATAAAAACGGGACCCTATTACTAAGACTCCACTGTCCGTCTGTCTGTTTGTCACCAGGCTGTATCTCATGAACCGTGATAGCTAGACAGCTGAAATTTTCACAGATGATGTATTTCTGTTGCCACTATAACAACAAATACTAAAGTACGGAATCCTCGGTGGGCGAGTACGACTCGCATTTGTCCGGTTTTTTTTACTATACTTTTTTAACTTGCTAATTCAAAGTTTGACCATATAAGTTTGCGTCCATAGTCATGCGTGCATAGGTCTTTAAAAAATAATTTAATTCTTCTATTAGGGTATCCAATATACTTATCAACAAAGCGAAGTCACTCCTCTTAACGTATAAACATTTGAACGATGTGCAACAAAACACATAAAATCTAACCATCGCCTGGCACTTCTATTCCTCCAACCGGATTGTTGGGAAGTGTTATACTGGTTGTTTGTAAATACTTTTTTCCGGAGACGTCTTTTGTTTTTGCCCTTTGTTAGGCCGAAATGGGTAGATAGTAAATTTACAAATCGTCGTTTTAACACGAAAGTAAATCGTCTTCTTGAAATAATTAACAAGCTACACCGCTAAAACATATGCCTCATCCGCGCATTCAGATTCTTTGTCCATCTCTCGTTCAGCGCTAGTGCACGACCGACCGTGCCGCACGGCGCACCTTCGCTGCGCGCCCTCACCGGACCGATCGATACCACGCGCCTACCGCACCAACCGTACCGAACCCACCCCCATACACCCCGGCAAAATTACGTACGTCCTGTACTTTCCGTGTTTTGTACTAACCGTCAACAAATCCAGTACTTACCGTGTTCTGTATTAATCGTTCGAAATTTGGAACGCATGTCTTTTGTTTTTGTTTGTGTGCACAACGTTCGTGTTTGGAATCTTTAAGTCGATTCGTTAAGAGCTACAATCGAGCGTCAATCTAGTTTCAACTGTTTTTGTAGAAAGCCGGTGAAAGTGCATTTTTTTCTAATTGCCACTCTATAAGTATTGTGTTAACGTTGTTTTTTGAATGGTGTTACAGTGTTTGGTCTCGTTAGTGGAAAATGGATCTATTTTGACACCTTAGTCGGGTTTTTCAGCCCGTTGTTTTTTATAATGTACTGCAGTGGAGGGAAATGCGCTTTCTGACGACTATTGATGTAGGTGATGGTGTATTGTTTTCCATAGAAAAACAATAATAACTGTTAATCTTCATGTCTAACTAAAATACGAGCTGAAATTTTGTCCATACAATAACTTTCCACGTTTTCCTCCTTCAATTGAAAATATATATAATTTTTATAATGTATTATTTGTAAAAAAAAAGTGTGTGCGTGTAATCTTTACGCGCGATGGAAGTAAAACTTCTTTGACGATGACGTTTATCGCTATGTTGGCACTTTGACGTGTCCTATTGTGCGTGTGTCACTACTGAGCGTTACTTCCGTCAGAAAAAAATCTGAGCTACCCTCTAGTCGCGCCTAAAGAAGTTTTACTTCAAAAAACGTAAAAATATCACATTATATTGACCCCCACTTAATCAGGTATAATAGGATAGGTATGCAGTTTGGGTGGACGACATTAATATGGAACTTCTTTTACCCTTTTCCTATTAATTTTTGGGAAAGGAGATAATAGACAATATTTCTGTATTTCGCATATTTAGGGTTCCGTACCCAAAGGGTAAAAACGGGACCCTGTTACTAAGACTACGCTATCCGTCCGTCTGTCACCAGGCTGTATTTCATGAACTGTGATAGCTAGAGAGTTGAAATTTTCACAGATGACAACAACAACAGACAGCAACAACAGAGATACATCATCTGTGAAAATTTCAACTGTCTAGCTATCACGGTTCATGAGATACAGCTTATTGACAGACAGACGACAGCGGAGTCTTAGTAATAGAGTCCCGTTTTTACACTGTCGGTACGGAACCCTAAGAATGGACTCCTTAAGTTAAATTTAAGTATCAATACGAATACCCAATTACAATGGTCTTGAAGATGTAATGATAAGCATGATAAGCGTCAGAATGGGAAATCGGAATGAAAAGAACGTCCCAGATGAGATACATTAAAAGCAATTCATTTGGTTTGCTAACGGTCCAAAGAGACGGCATTTTATTAGAAATTATCTGCAGTTTTTTCGTGGCAATGTTTCTCTTACAGTTTTTGAATGATTCACGGTTAGTTTCACTAGACATATATTGACCGGGATTACCTTTTGTATTGTTTTCGAGCTCCCGATATCACGGAAGGTAATCACGGTCCATATCCCGTCAATATAAGTCTAATGTTTCTCTTCATCATTTCATCATTCGCTTGCCCTTATTCCATTCATTTGGGATCGGCGCAGCAAGTTTTTTTTCTTTCATAACTCTCTCTCGCCCGTCATCTCATCATTCACTCGCATCGCATTTAACAAGGCTATTTGTGGTTCTAATTTTGTTATTAACACTTTGGAAGCATAGCAGGTCTGTTAACACTTTTTACTGGTTCTTTGATGGCTTCATAAATTCTGTATTTTCTATGTTTTTGTCGACTGAACGATACAAGATTGGTCTAAATAGTGTGTGGTCTAAATTAGTATACGTTATTAGCAAAGATACATTGATTGAGTATGTTTGCTAACTACGTATGCATATGCGTAAAATCGAAGACAATTTCGTGCTTCGAATTTGGCAGGTAAACGAGATGGCGCTGTACAGTTTCTATACATTTTGTTTTGCGGTAACTTTGGCAAAAGTTGCCGTTTACAATTCAGTGACCGAAAACATATGGCGCATTACAGCGCCATCTGTTTTGGATGTCAAACTAAGGGCTACGTTTTTTTCTTAGACTAGTTAGTCAACATAAACCATCCTTTTGTTTTTCAAGATAGTGTCACTTTGGTAGGTGTGTACCAGAATACGAAATTGACCCCCTTATTCATAAAAAGAACTTACTGACGGCTTAGAACCTCTTAGTCTTCGGAGAGACGTTGGCTCTCTTTGCATGTTCTACCGTCTGTACAATGGGGAATGTTCCGAAGAACTTTTTGATCTGGTGCCATCGTCTCGTTTCTATCACCGCACCTCCCGCCAAAGGAGCAAAGCTCATCCTCACTTCTTATGGCACACCATGAATAAGCGGGCATCCCGCTCGTTTCTTCCCAGAACGTGCAGAATGTGGAATGAGTTGCCTCCTGAGGTATTTCCTTTGTGCTACGACATGGGATTCTTCAAGAAGAGGGTATTTAGGGTTTTCAAGGGTCGGCAATGCTTAAGTGGCTCCTGCAGTGATGTTGCTTACGTCCATGGGCGACGATGACTGCTTCCCATCAGGCGGCTCGTCTGCTCGTTTGCTGAATATCACATAAAAAAAAAAACTTTACGGGCCTGATTTAGTTAAATTATGTTTTATCCCTTTCTTATAAACACATAAATCAAAATGACAGATAAAGACAAACGATTCATAGCTAATAAAATAACGTCATAAATCTCTACCTCGTATCGTACTCTACTGATATACCTACGCGATAGACGACAATTTTCTTCAAAAGATTTGACAGAGATTTAAACAACTCACGTCTCGTTTAACATTATAATATACATAATAAAAGTATGATTTACTATGCGAGTCACACACGCGCACACAATAGTTTCTTATAAAAGTTCTGGCCACGTCACCCTGAGAACAGCCGATGCCGTTTTCTCACTGCAATCGATCGTATATATCGCGTCTACTCAGCTACTAAACGACATATATGCTATATAAACTGTTATACACTTACGACGTTTTAACTTTAAGTGGGAAGAGCCGTTATAGAGCTATTAAACGTTATAAAACTAGCGGTGTGAGGTGTAGCGGAAAATGCATCGTCTAGTTTTTTGTGAAGATAATAACAATCTGTTGAAGTATAGATACAAGATTAAACTTATATTATCTCGTTGCAATGTGGTTTTCAAATGGTAATAACTTAATAGAACTTTATGGTATTACTTATCATTACGCATTGTATCTATCTGACGAAAGGAGCGCCTGGCGTCCGTTAGCTCGTTGGGTGGACGACATTCGGAAGATTTCGGGTCACTTGTGGATGGGATTAACTCAGGACCGGGATATGGCGTACCTACTCGAAGAGAGGCCTATGCTCAGCAGTGGGCTATAAAAGGCTGATATGATGTACCTAGACAATGATATGGAATACCATATCATTGTCCAAGCCACAAGTAATAACTTGTGGCTTTTACGGCGTATGTAGGTACCTTACCCACTTAAAACTTAAATTGGATGCGGGTTCGCACAGTATACAGTATACAGTAGCGGCAAAAAATAACATCGAAAGAATGTTCTTTCTCTTTCGCTTACTGTAAAAACAAAACAAATCTCTTGGAACTTCACTACGGCATTGTTTAATAAAACAAACCTTTTCTGAACTATGAGACAGAAGAATTTAAAGATTGCTGTCGTACTTCAGACCCTTCAGATATTTTTTAGCTCGTTATTTATTATTATTATTTATTGACACATTTATTTACACGGCATTACAGTTTACACCAATACATAAAATACATAAAACAAAACTCAAGAAACTAGATAATGTGGAAACACATTGATTTAAACTTTCACGATTTTTACTCATTATTATTCACACGACGGGACTTAATCGTGTAATAGTTATTTTCGATACAAGTGCGGAAAAGAGGAAATTCGAAACGAGTGGCGATAAATTAAAACACGACCGCAGGGAGTGTTTTAAATCGACACGAGTTGCGAATTACCTATTCGCACGTGTATCAAACAAAGTTTTACAGTACATATGGCCCATTAAACTTTCGACATGCACAAAAAGTGCACTTTACGCACTAGTGCGATAAAGTAGCACCATATGTACTGTAAAATAAATTTTAAACTTATTCTACGCAACCAAGCCGTCGTTGTGAATAATAATGTGAAAACAGATTTAGAATCAAAAAATTGTCATATACTGGTACTAGCTAGCCTATCCTATCATCCATCATCTCACAATACTTCAAGCATTCACGGTACACACATGCCCATGTTATATTTTTAAAGTGTATCTTTTTAGATCGGTAGTGTAAGAATTTGTGTGTCACTTCGTTATTTTTCTTTTATTATTGTCACTGTAACAAGGTATGAAGTGGCAAACACATGTTCAATCATTAAATTACATTACCTATTAGGTATTAGGGACAATGTATTCACTTTATTTTTATTATTTATTTTTATAAAATGTTTAGTTATTTTCTAATCTTTTTATCGTAGATGAAAAGCAATTAAGAAACGATTATCTTTAGAAACGTGACGTTTCCATCGCTACAGACAAACCAAACATGGCGCATTTCATAAACTAAGCAAAAACCCAAACGTGATACTAAACAATAACAAAACCAAGTGCATATTTTCGTACAATGACTGAGCCGCTGTGGGCGTGAACTAGTATGTGATGTTTTAAGTGAAGTTTTTTAAGAAGAGACCATGATTCGTGCGCTGACTTCCAGGAGATGGTCGTTGCGGCGAGACAGCGGCAGGTAAAAAAAAAGTTTATTTTTCATATACCACGTCGGTGGCAAACGAGCATACCACTCGTCAGATGGTAAGCGGTAGCCTATCGACGCCTGCAACTCCAGGCTGTGTTACATGCGCGTTGCCCCTCCCATGACCAAAGGCGGCGTGATGAATAAGACTAGTCTGTGATGTTAAAAGTGAAGTTTTTTAAGAAGAGACCACGATCCGAACGCTGACTTCCAGAAGATGGTCGTCGCGGAGCGACAGTGGCACGTATGACCTATTTTAAGGAGAGGTTAAAGAAGCTATGGTTATCTGATTGATTAATGTGCCTATAAAATAAAACTATGAAAACGGATTATATCGCGTATATTGAATTTATAATACATCCCGACGTTTCGAACTCTTTACAGCGTTCGTGGTCAACGGGTGACTGAGGAAAAATTACAAAATGCAAAAATTTTATTTTTGCATTTTGCTGTAAAGAGTTCGAAACGTCGGGATGTATTATAAATTCAATGTACGCGATATAATCCGTTTTCATAGTTTTATTTCATGAGTAACTATCGCGGTAACCGAAGACAATATAATGTGCCTATATTTGTATTGTATAGTTGCTTTATATTTTTCTACTTCTTTAAATTTTTAGTGTATTTTCCCCATTCCATTTTGTGTAATATATTATATGTTTATCCTATTAATTTTGTATGTATTTATATCCTTTGTCTTTCTGGTACCTTGTTGTACATTTTGCTACATTTGTCACCCTCTTTTCACTATCTCCTCTCATCTACTCGAAGGTTAACTGGAAGAGATCCCTCAAAGGGATAAGTTCGCCTTTGTACATCTTATTAGATAGATAGATAGATATTTTTGTATAGTTTACTACTACTATTAAATAAATGTAAAATATGGGAATTGTATAACAACAATTATCAATGCTTGCAGCAATGCAGCAAAGCGGTAGTTCCAGAGTCGCGTATCGCGTAGCAGGACGTTTATAAAGAGTAACTGTCCAAACGGTCCTCTTGGGTCGCTATAAGTGAGATTAAAGCTTTTGAGAATATGTTCTACTTATCCTTATAAAAGGTAATATACTTAGACCTTTGGCTACGTAGCGCTTTTACTTGTGTTAAATTTTCATATATACTCAGTACTTTAGCATACATTAAAGTTTCTAGTTGGGACCGTGCGCGTTTATTACTCGTAGTCCGACAATTTGTAGCATTATGGCGTTATTCATAATCGTTTTTCAAATCTACCAAACCTTTAGTAATCGTTCATTTTGACATTTCTGTTTGTTAGAAAGAGACAAAATTGAACAGAGGTTGAAGAGGTTGCTAAGTTTTATCAAAGTGGATATAATAGGATAGAGCGGTACTGTCATAGTAAATTTTGTAAACACAGTAAATTCAGTGCCATCTATCGACACATTTTAAAACTAAAAATGAAGATTAATAAAAATACGATAAAATGTATTTAAATATGGATAAAGGATTTTTTTTATTTGCATTAATTATTTTTATATGATTATGACCCATGTTCTTTCACTGATATGCGTTAATATTGTTAAATAACAAACAAAACCGTCAACGCCCTCTATACGAGAGTAGGCCAAAGGTAGTGGCGCCACCTGATCGAGAATCAAATTTTCGTGATTTTCGAGGCACGTTTTTTCCTTAGACTGTATCCATCTATTACGAAGTTATATCTATCTTTGGTTTTATAAATAACGGGGTGAATCGATAAGACAAACTTGACACTGATACTTCACACCAATAAGCGGGTGCTGCAATTAAAATTGGGTCAAAAGTTCGTTCAGAAATTAGGAAATTTATGTATTTAAAAATTCCGACGAATTTATAATACCTCAGTTTTAGTCGGTTAATATATACTAAAAGGCTGTAATTTTGTTTTACCACCTTTTTAAACAGATACCAGTGCTTAAATACTTCATTGTAACATTATCGCCAGCAAAGGTCGAAGATACCATTTACGATTCCAGTTCCAAATTGAATTCTGTTAAATATCACCGTATTTTCTTATCTCCCACCGTGATCCAATTATTCCCTGTACCTGCTCTCCGTTATTTTTAACTGTATTGTATTTGGAAAATGTCAAAGGTCGACTAAAAAACGTCAAGTATACCTCACAGCTACACAGGTTCTGGGTCAATGTTTTTAGTGCTTAGTAATGCATCTTTAATATTAGGTATATTCATATATTGTTATAAATTGTATTTTTCTTCCTTGTTACGTAATTGTTTATGACAATTTTGTCTAAAATATTGCTATAATGGTAATGCGGTCAAATCCGTCTGCAGGAAATTACGTTCAAGAGCGCTATTTTTAACCTTTCGTATGCGCATGTCAGGTAGGCCTCCAACGAGATTTATTTATTATTATTTAAAAAATAGTTGTACAGCATAACAGTATGAAATGAGATGGAGCGACGACTTGGTGAAGGTCGCGGGAATTCGGTGGATGCGAGCGGCACAGGATCGGTCGGAGTGGCGAGCCTTGGGGGAGGCCTATGTCCAGCAGTGGACGTCTATCGGCTGACATGATGATGATGATGATGCGCATGTCAAACAATTGCCATATAAGTAGCAATCGTGACAACTTCATGTTTAAGTTGAATATATGGAGCAGATCTGCTCCTAAGCATACGAAAGGTTAAACTAACTTCACCGACAAAGCAGCAATTGCTTTTAGTTTCAGCAGTCGAAAGCGGATGGGCTCTATTGCCTATGGTTGTAAAAATACGATCGTATACTGAATTTCCCGTAGACGAATTTGGCCGCACTGACCTTATATTTGAAAGGATAGGAATTAATCTCGATTCTTTGGTGTCGTCAAGGTTTGACAGTATTAAATTTCGCTTTTAGTCCCCCTAGAAACTGATACAGCTACCAACTTTACAAAATGCATGGACAATGAAATTTCCAATTTAACTTGAACTCGAGGTCTGTAATAACTGTATGTAATGTGAGATCACACTTATATTGGCGGTCTAAGGATGAATGACGCTTGGTTAGCGTTGTGAATACCAGCATAGTGTAATGGAAAACAGTTGTATACAAACAAACTTATAAAACTCGTTATATAATGTTACTGAATTCATTTAGTTCGCTCCTACTATTTTTATAGGGACAATAGAAGTACTTGAGCTGTTTTGATATTTTTTAAAGAGATCCGATTACGTCTTCTCATTTTATTCTTTGTTAGGTTTCTCTGCCATTTATATTCCCTTTACGTAAGTATTTCAAACGGTCGCTCGACTAAAAAATAACATTACGCAGACAGAAAAACAGATGGGAAAAGTCAACTAAAATAAGGGTGCCTAGGGTTTCTAAAATGTTTAAGGCACTCCACATGAAAGAAAGGTGTATGTAATCCTTCAAGCTATTTCCCTAGTCAGGAACAGCACACATCAATCGAAAATTTGACATACCTACCTTGACTTACCATAGCCTCAAGGGATACCGCGAAGATATAAATTAGAATTTCGTTATAACTAAAGTGGGACCAGTCTATACTGCATTATATCGACACACAGGACGGTACACACACGTAGGTTTAATATATCTATCAAGTTAGGCAGCAGTAGAAATAGCGAGGTGTTCAAAGCTGGCTGATTATTGTTGCAGATTATTTTGATTACCGGTCTCATTTAGCTACTTTTACTTCTGACTGTACCTTCCCAAAATGGGTCACCCTCACAGCAGTATAAATCATAAATTATAATAGTAGCGTTCCACATAATGGTCTAAATTTCGCACTAATTTGTGTTCAGCGTTTTGACCTAGTTTTTTTACTGCTATGACACATGTGATAGTCAGTTGAAGTGTTTTCATTTCATAATTCGAAAGCTTTTTAGCTTTTTTTTCGTATGCTATTCTTAGTTGTAATGAGGATTCATATGATGCCTAGGTAATGATGCCCCATTAAAAATTATATGACCGGAGCTGACTTCACCGGGTGTCCTTAGGTGAACTCCGAGAGTGAGATTTACTGCGATAGCAATAAAAACAATACATTCGCACAGTGAAAGCGGCCCCTTGATGATCTCATCATTCCGCAAGTTGGATATCACAGAGCTATATTTTATACCTTTAAACGAGCCATTCTTGTATATATATATATTTTGGGGATCTCGGAAACGGCTCTAACGATTTCGATGAAATTCGCTATGGGGGTGGGGGCGAAAAATCGGCCTAGCTAGGTCTTATCTCTGGGAAAACGCGCATTTTTTAGTTTTTATATGTTTTCTGAGCAAAGCTCGGTCACCCAAATATTACGAGTACATACTAGTAATCTACTACATCTAAAATCTGCCTCACCCGTTTGGATTTACATTACTTTGCCTCCGTCTTACGATTCAATGTAATATTTATTTATGTAATGGGTTGGATCTCTCTATGTATATTATTTGCGCCGTAAGGATATGCTTAGTTATTTTGTTTGAGAGACCTTGTATTTATTGAATACTAAATTCCATTTACTCGCCATGTGAAATCTTTCTCTCGAATGCCTTTATTTATAACTCGGATAGTACATACCCATAATTTTGGCTCGGTAATGTTTTTGTTACGTATTGTTTATGTTGTTTGACAATAAGACTAATCATCCTCGTTTGTTCCATACTTTCATGGTGTTTATTTTTGGGTATTGTTCATACATTACTCTTAGTATCATATCATAACTACTCAAGTCACGCGTTCAGTCGTACGGTAAAGGAATTTAATTTTAGTACCATTTCGTACCTTGTCACAGTGACAATATTATGAGGTCCCTATATTTTCGTATTGTCACTGTGACAAGGTACGAAATGGTACTGAAATTAAATTATTTTACTGTACTAGGAGTTTTGGTATAAGAAAAAGTCATGAATCATGATCATCTATAAACAATTTCATTTGTTTAGTTCATTGGTATAAACACGGCAAACTTCTTAATCTTTAATGGCAATCAAATAAAGATGTAAATATGCGATAGAATCTGATGCAGAATAGCAGCATACAATATAGACAGCCAATCCCATTAAACCATAGTTAATAATAAATCTTCTCGAGGCAGAGGTGTAAGAACCGGCGTAGCTTTATTTGACGTTCATAAGCGCATTGTAATATGCCTACTTAAATAATAAAAATATCTTTATATTTATGAATTCTTATTATAAATGCATAGAACAACGATCTGATAACGATTAAGGTCGTATGATAATAATTCGATATTACATCGTCTACCAAAGAGCACGAATGACGGTACCATCGTCCACACTTAACTGACAATTCTTAAGCCTTATTCCAAAGACATAAGGTCCACCGGTGATCAATTAAGAGCGTTGCCGGTAGGGTAACGGTATCGTTTCACGCTTAGTTCTTTGCTGACAATGATAAATTTAACAGTTGATGAACTTGGCGCTATTTAGATAAATTGTCTTTACTACGGTATAAGTGTTATTAGATACTTACAACAGGTGAGACAAGTACGTCGTTTAAAGTAGTACATGGGTATCAGAAATTATGCAAATTTGAACCCTATCACTACGTTCCTATTATTTGTATTTTTTCAATTGTATCGTTTTTGCAGTGGCATTCATCGAGTATCATTATTCTTCGTCATCATTCATCTATCCCTGACATCAGAAGTGGTATAAACATCCATCCTCTTCGCTCGGCGCCTTCACTTTCAGTAAATATTCTCATATAACTGAAATAGATGTCATATATTAAAGAAAAGTGACGAATCCCTCCAGTGGTGAAGGCCGGATTCGAACCGGCGTCTTTAGCAATCTGGGCTAACGCCTTGAACCCCTACGCCATCCCGCCACGGCGGTACCGGTCCCAATTTCTCGACTATATGCCATCTAACTAAGACTAGGCGTCTTTGACCCACTAAGGGCAAGCAGTATTCTATTCCTTATTATTTTTATTATTCTCATATTTTTCGGAAACTAAAACGTTATCGTAAAAACCGAAAGCCCTCAAACGGAACATGAAAGTTCATTCGCACATTAATATGTTAGTCGTCGTGGTTATGTGCCTTATCGGCGTTTACGGCGATATTTACGACAACACAAAACAGTAATAACCCACTATTTCAGTTACGAATTCAGTGTTATTAAGGCGCATTTACACCCAAAGGGAAAAGTGGCCTGCTATCGATATGACTTCGGTTATCGACTTCAGTGTTTATCCTGTTTATACGGGATAAGGTCAATGTGGCGAAGACCGTCTATCAAGTAAGATCATCTACAAGCTCTTTTGTCGCTTTTAACTTTTGCATTTGTACACAGGATGCTAAACAGCGCGCCAAGCGGGACGTTTTTGAAACTCGAAATCCCATACAAAATTACACTGACGACGAACTGACGTCACGCTATCGATTGAAATTTACACTGTGTCCAAGCCACGTATGTATACAAATACGAGTTCTTACCCTATGACGGTCTTCCCAACAATAAATTATATATGCCGGTCTTTCCCACATTGACATTAATAGACTTCACCACAATAGGCTAGATGACAAATTTTCATTAATGGTATCAATCGATCAGGTTTATTTTTAAGATCAAATGTCTATATGGGACCCATTGCATTAAAGTAATACAGAAGTCAGAAATGATAGTCAAAGCCAGACAGTCGTACTTCACTAGCGAAACGCTTCTAACAAAACGATAAGTGAACGTGACGTCAAGTTCACTTAGAGCCCATTTTGAATGTATGGACAAAAGTTACTTTTTTCCTTTTTAGATGTTGAAAAATTACTTAAATTTTGAAACTTTCAAGTTCTGTATTTTTGTATTATTTCCATATATTATTTTAAATCTACATTATTGTGATAAATTACTCATTTCCTATCTATGTTACTACATTTTGTTATGAAATTCAACATGTGTTATCATCCCTATTGTATATGCCGGTCTTTCCCACATTGAAATTAATAAACTTTACCACAATTCTAAGTCAAATGCGCAGCGAGGCAGTAAACGGAATCGCGCTTCGCGACTTTATAGGACATCCTATTCAACTCGGTGCAGTCTTTATACAATGGCAGTAACTAGTCTACTCGTGGCTACTTCAAGTCTAACAAGCCCCGGATAATTGTTTGTCCTTATCCGTCATTTTGATATTTGAGTTTGGTCGAAAGGGACAAAATTTAACAAGTTTGCTGTTTTATGAATGAGGGGGTTATCTTCAGTTACTTACAAATCAAAGATAGATATAACTCCGTAATAGATGGATACAGTCTAAGGAAAAAACGTGCCTCGAAAATCAAGAAAATTTGATTCTCGATCAGAGGGCGCTGCTAGCTTTGGCCTACTGTCGTATAGATGGCGTTGACGGTTTCGTTTGTTATTTAACAATTTTACCGCATCATGTCAGTGAAAGAACATGCGTCAAAATCATAAAAATAATTAATGCAAATAAAAAAAATCATTTATCCATATTTAAATACATTTTATCGTATTTTTATAAATCTTCATTTTTAGTTTTAAACTGTGGCAGTGAATAGATGGCAGTGAATTTACTGTGGTTACAAAATCTACTATGACAGTACCGCTCTATCTTATTATATCCTCTTTGCTTATATTAAAATATTGTTTTAACAATAAACAGTATGCCAGCGTTTAATGGCCATTTATCAGTTCCACTTCACCAAATGTCGCTTTCCGAGAGAAAACGATATATTGTAAAAAAAATATGTTTAAATCATTATAGCTGTGCCGTGTGCCTATAATTTTTAGTTATTATAAAATATACGATTTTAACCAATTGAGTATTTATCCTTATTTTTATATCAATGACACATTAATATCAGAAACGAAAAAAAAAAATATGATTAAAAAGTTACTAATTCATTAAATCTGGTAATCCAACACAGAGTTTAATAAATATACCAGCATTTTAAAGACGTAAATTAATTGCCAAATGAAATGAAGATAGTAGGTAATTAGTCTAAATTGTAGGCAATTAGAATTCAATTTAAGTTTAAATTGATTCTACGGCTGTTATTAGCCCCTGTTAAATGTAGGTATACAATTTGATTGATTGAGAAACTAAACCCCTATAAACAACTTTGGGAACAAATCAAATTATTTTATTTAATATTTACCCAAAGGGTAAAAACGGGACCCTATTACTAAGACTCTACTGTCCGTCTATCCGTCTGTCTGTCTGTCCGTCTGTCTCTCACCAGGCTGTGTCTCAGAACCGTGATAGCTAGACATTTGAAATTTTCACAGATGATTCAGATTCAGATGTTTTATTGGTAAAAGGCAGTCATTTTAGGTCATGGAGATTTTTCGCCTTCTGGCTCAGGGAACCGCCTTAAGCTACATTGTTGCAGAAAAGAAGCAGCTTTATCAAATCGTCTCGTTTTACGTTACTAACACGCGCCCGTTCCTTATTATGCCTTTGAATAAGTCATGGAGTACTATTTTATTATGCACCCTAAGCTTCGTGAATACTTATAGGTTACCTGCGGCTTAGTTCTGCCAAACGCGTCGCCTTCATGCATATCAAGTATGTCTTATAACCTTATAAGTATTTAGATTTCGAGTAAATTTGCTCAAATTTTCCTATAAAAATGGTGCTATTCTCCCATTTTAAATCACATTTACAATGGGGTCTATCGCGAATTTATTTTGTTACCTTTATTTACCGACGTTTCGACACAGATTTCACTGGTCGCGGCTAACTGACGTCCCAGCAAAATGTGAAAAACAGAGATTTGTGTGACTACCCGACGAAAAGTGTAATCCCATCAAAAACATTGCATGTAAAAAGATTCTCGCTACGCAGTTCTTCTACTACAAAAAAGTTTTGAGATGGAATGTGAAACCAAGTCGGTTATTTTAGTCAGTGCCAGGGGCTGTTAAAACCGTAACAATGTGATATGTGTTCAAAACGCGAAAGTTTTAAATGTTATATTCCCCCATTGTTATTGTATTGTGTATAACTAAATTATAATCGTCTCAAATATTCAAGTAAACTTACTTTAAATCTGTTCATCAAATCATGTCAGAGAACAGATTTTGTTACAAATAAAATAACAAAACATAACAGTCCATTAATTTTTTGCCTTAGTTTCGCAGAATAGACAACCATTTCGACCTTGGGCCAATTAAAGCACTTTCGTTATAGTCTCACATGATATATGATGCAGAATATCTGGCCACAGTACATGTAGAACAGTAGGAAATCTAAGCAAAAACTTGCACTCATAACAGTTATATATATTTACATATACAAAAGGCAAATCGAAATCAGCTGGTTTCTTAACTTGTTACTTGAGGAGAGAAACATATTTGTTATTTAAAAGTAAGGGTTTTAGTGTATAAATCGGTAGCAGATTTAGTACCTATACGAATTCTAGTTCATCTAGGAACGCGTCTCTGGCTTTGGCGGTTGTAGGCCCATTAAAGACTTGCAATAATCGAATTTAAACTGTTGTCAGACATACTATAGTCTGCATCTTCTCTGATGATTTTTAAGTCTCTGTCTCTGATCTGTTAAACAAAAGCCATTGTTTCTTTTCAGCGTGCGGTCGACCATTGTGTGCCTGAGCGGGTGTCACGGCGCGTGCCACTGTGTCTAACAATGGCACACAATGGCCGACCGCTCACACAAAAGAAACAATGGCTTTTGTTTAATTAGGGTCTTAATGGTAAATATCATTTTACAAGATGCAGACTATAACATTAAATAGGTACTTTTATACACTCGCGCAACATGTTTCGGAGAGCCTAGGTCTCCTTTCTCAAGCACTGACAGTGCGAGCAGCATTCACGACGGCCGTGTATCATAGGCTCTCCGAAACATGTCGCGCGAGTGACTAAAAACAAGTGAGTCTGAACCGTAAAAGTATTTAACCATTAAAGGCATTTAATAAGATCCTCCCACTTGAGTTTAAACAAAACCTTCTTGTTTACACAAATTACGTCGCGTTTTTGCATACAGAAAATTACTACTAGTATACTGTCTGGCACAATCAGACGAATTTGGCAGCTTCCCATTCGCGCCCACTCTTACTTGTTTCACGCCAACAAAGACTTTAATGCAACTAGATAAGGTCCATCAATTATCTGTGTCTGCGCGTGTACAAAACGTCATATTTTTCAGTAGATGATGTTTCTTACGTTCTTTTCTGGTTTTAGAATCGTCTGTTGTCTGCAGGAATTAATTCAGTAACGCTCTGTGACACGTGGACGAATGTAAACAGATACTTGTTTACAATCAGAATCCGCTATTTATATGACACTCAATATTAATGGCATGCCACGCAACTGCATCGCTCTTTAGAATCGGTAGTGAGTAACCTTATCATTATCATATCATATCAGCTTTTCATCGCTCACTGCTAAGGATCTTCGAGTACGCGAATTACCCTGAGCCACCCTTGAGCTAATCTCATCCAGAAGTTACCCGTGTAGCCGCCGTGCAGGTCTTGACGACAAATAAAAAGACTTCGATTTGAAGTAAACGTGTAATATATAGGTGCTGGTTACTTTACAAGGTACAGTTGACGAAAACGGTTAAAGGTGTAGAAGTAGTGGTAATAGTATGGAGGCTGATGCGAAAGTGATTAAGCTAATTTTGAATGGTAAAAAGGTAGTCTAAATTTAGGTGCCTCTAATTGGCCGCGATACAGGTTATGTGGAGCGCTCCAATTGGTGCATTAAATAAGCCTCCGCATAGTAAGCGAGCCCGACGGCTGCGTTTAGCTACTGCATTATACAAATAAAAGGTTGCGTTCGCAACAACCCGCAATCTTCCGAATGTCGTCCACCCAGCGCGCTAACGGACGCCTTTTCGTCCAAAAACGATCACCAATATCACCATTCGCCATCACGTTGCCTCGCAATATGTTGCTTGCATCCTGATGCGGCGTCCTATCCCTCTACGCCACTCGGATTTTATGCACAACCTTTTATAAGTGGAGCATGTGTAAGAGTTGTAACGCAAGAGTTGAAAGCAATAAGAGCTTGTAGACGTTCTTCTCCACATTGACTTTACATAAGTATATTATAATTTTTCAAAATTTAGTAGAGCTCCCTTAAGAAAGGGATTTTCGAAATTAAACTCCTAAAGAGGTGTAAAAGGGGTTGAAAGTTTTTAACAACTTTTATGCGGATGCGGATAAAGTCGCGGTAAAGACTAACAAAAGCAAATATCAAAATCAAATTTTAACCTTGAATTCATATTTGTTGGTACACGTCAGTCTACCCGGAGAAGTGTCGCCAAGGGCACAATAAATCGATAGGGCCTTGTAGTCACCCTGGCATTGACCGAACACCCGACTGGTTCACATCCGTTAGGGCTGCTATTAGTGTCCGTCTAGGTTTTGTCCTAATAAAAACATTTAAAACTAAAACTTGACCTGGACTGCATACTCGTATTTGTTGGTACACGTCAGTAATGTCAGTATACCCGGAGAAGTGTCGCCAAGGGCACAATAAATCGATAGGGCCTTGTAGTCACCCTGGCATTGACCGAACACCCGACTGGTTCACATCCGTTAGGGCTGCTATTAGTGTCCGTCTAGGTTTTGTCCTAATAAAAACATTTAAAACTAAAACTTGACCTGGACTGCATACTCGTATTTGTTGGTACACGTCAGTAATGTCAGTATACCCGGAGAAGTGTCGCCAAGGGCACAATAAATCGATAGGGCCTTGTAGTCACCCTGGCATTGACCGAACACCCGACTGGTTCACATCCGTTAGGGCTGCTATTAGTATCCGTCCAGTTTTAGTCCTAATAAAAACATTTAAAACTAAAACTTAACCTGGACTGCATACTCGTATTTGTTAGTACACGTCAGTAATGTCAGTATACCCGGAGAAGTGTCGCCAAGGGCACATTAAATCGATAGGGCCGTGTTGACTACATTTGGCCCTGGCATTGACCGAACACAACTGGTTCCCATTGTCCGTTAGGGCTGCTATCTGCGTCCATCGGTTGTGTCCTAGTTAAGAGCCTTTAATGGTAAAGGACCGATTTTTTTTTTAATGATCTCATTCTTGACGAAATAAATACGAAATCAAAACTTATCCCAAAAAATGTAGGTACCTATGTAATTTTCCGTTGAGTCACGAAACTCTGATGAAAATATTTAGGAAATACGGTGACGAAAGGAATGGACAACAAAATAAAGTCGACCCTTAAAGAGTTTTTCATTGGCACCTCAAGCAAACGTGATACGATGCTGGCAAAGAGAATGGCAGCCCTGTGTACTGTCACTATTCGCTGTAGGTAAAAACTTTTCCCTAGTCGCGACTTCATACGTGTCATTTATGATAAATAATACTGACGTCTGAATTATAAATGTCGGGATGGACACTGAACAGCTTTATTATTCATGATTTTCATGAATATTTAATTTGGAAATTGGCCATGATGTTTTATCATAGGTATTTATGCTATAAAATGTGTATCTAATATTTTCGCTTTCCTTTTATCCACAAACTATTGTAAATCCACTAAATTTGAATCGACTGGGCGTAAAAAAATATGCTTCGTGTCTTTTATACTTCAGATTAATAATCTCATTGACGTACAAATAGTAAACCGAGAGAAACTGCTCCTGGCCCGAGGTAATATCAACCTCGTATAAGTTTCATGGAACCGCTAGGAAACTTTTAGACTTTTAGTAGTTCCGACCAAAACTACTTAGGATAACTTAAAACGTTACCTTAGGAGGAAAGGAGATGGCCGCTTCTCCGTACAAACATAGTCCCCATTTTCCTCTCTGAATAATGACATTATCTGGATATAATATTTTTACATAATTTGATGTATATTTACCATAGCTATGCCCCTACGTTTGAGTTTTTTTAGATTTTTTGGTTATTGTAAAAATTTAAAGCGAAAAACAGATTTCAAACAAATTTTTAAATCCTCCTAACTCTTATAATAATTAAAAACTCGAAATAGTTATTTTCGATACAAGTGCGGAAAAGAGGAAATTCGAAACGAGTGGCGATAAATTAAAACACGACCGCAGGGTGTGTTTTAAATCGACACGAGTTGCGAATTACCTATTCGCACGTGTATCGAACAACGTTTTACAGTACATATGGCCCTTTAAACATTCGACATATGCACAAAAAGTGCACTTTCCGCACTAGTGCGAGAAAGTAGCACCATATGTACTGTATAATATATTAATAAATCATTGTAGGGGCATAGCTGTGGTTGATATACAACAAATAGTGTCAAAATATTTTCAGAAATGTTAATATCCAGTGTGCTTAGGGAACCACTGAACACATTTAGTGGGTTGTCGCTAAACATTGTTTTTTTTTTAATTATAAACTATGTGGGTAAAGTATTAATAAATTGATAGTTTCGTTATTCCAATTTTTTTTTTCCAAACATGCCACGTTTGTAACATTATTATGACAGTTATAAGATATCGATGAACTTCTCGGAAGGAAGTCACTAGCGTAGCGTCGTACTAGAAAAATCTCTGTCTACTTATTAGTAATATATACTGAGATTCTGAAAAGAAAAGTACAATGTAACCATGACGTCTATAAGGCTTTTGTCGAAGCATAAAAATCTACAGGTACATTTGTTGTATTTTTTATCCTTTGACTCCATAAGTTTTATATAATATGGAATACAAAGTGCTCCGAGTTAGACGACTGGAATTGGCAGTGACCGGTAGCATTGGCTAAGGTCATCGCATTGTAAATAGCGGACTTTCTGTTAAATCGTTTCAATAGATATGAAAGCTGAAGCTAAAGGCATTCAATTGAAAAGATACGCTTGGAAATAATTTGGTTTGCACTTTATAATAGATCAGTCGGTTTAGTGAATAGCTTTTATTATTTCTTGGTTATATTTTTATCAAGAAAATTTGAGGAGCTGCACTGAAAACTTCGTCGCGCTCGTAAATTCCGCTTTAGGTCATAACTGTCATAAGAGTGTAAAGTTATTTTTAATGGGTCGTCCCGTGTCTCTATAATTATTTGCTTTTTTGTAACTTTTCGATGTTTCGAAATATCTTTTCTTCTTCCGCTGTATCGTTAACCGAAATTTCACTTTTTCTTATTTCGTTCTGCTTTAAACCTTTTTACGGGAAGAAGACAACCTTGTAGAAATATACCTAAGTACCTTTTGAAAATTCGATCGCTTACAAATTAATTAAATATTGCGCAAAAAATCTTCGAAAGAATGAACTTTATCCTTATGATGCCTTATAATATCTACCGTTCCTGCTTTTGCTTTTCAACACTAGTAAACATTCGCTCAGCTGCATACTGATTTGTGAATCGTCATGCACGATGCCACTAGTGAACTGTATAGAGGTGATACAGCAAACGCTTCCAAGTATCAAGGCGACTTGAAAGTCACAGCCACTGAACCTTAACATTTACTTGGGGCTCATAACGCATTCAGTGGTTAGTTTGCTTACACGTAGGTTGGTGACCCCTGACCCTTGTCTATGGGTAATATTATTATAATATTATAGAAAAGCTTGGCATGTTACTTAACCTTTCGTATGTGAGTGGTGATCCAATGTCGTGGGTTAGATCCTCAATCGTGCGGGATAGAGCAGAAAAAATAATCAAAAAAATCGGTCAAGTGCGAGTCACACTTGCGCACGAAGGGTTCCGTACCATTACGCAAAAAACGGCAAAAAATCATGTTTTTTTTGTATGAGAGCCCCACTTAAATATTTATTGTATTCTGTTTTTAGTATTTGTTATTGTAGCGGCAACAGAAATACATCATCTGTAAAAATTTCAACTGTCTAGCTATCACGGTTCATGAGATACAGCCTGGTGACAGACGGACAGACAGACAACGGAGTCTTAGTAATAGGGTTTTTATTTTTACCCTTTGGGTACGTAACCCTAAAATGCAAACAAAAAAAAACTTAAATAGTTTGGATAGGATCCTTATCATACAGAGACAAGGGGTTAAAATAAAATAAAAATTGACGTAGACACCTTTTTGAAGTGGCGGTATATTACATAGATTAGATTATGTTGGCGGATACGGATATCTGATACAAGTTGTATAGGACCCCACACACAAATATCGTAAACTATGACTACATGAATAACACCAAAGGCAAACAACAATAGGTACCGACACAATTTTAGACATATCAAAGATAGATATAACTCCGTAATCCTCCAGTCTAAGGAAAAAACGTGCCTCGAAAATCACGAAAAGTTGATTCTCGATCAGATGGCGCCACTAGTTTTGGCCTACTCTCGTATAGAGGGCGTTGACTGTTTCGTTTGTTATTTATAATTTTAACGCTTACCAGTGAAAGAACATGGGTCAAAATCATATAAAAATAATTAATGCAAATAAAAAAATCATTTATCCATATTTAAATACATTTTAACGTATTTTTATAAATCTTCATTTTTAGTTTTAAAGTATGTCGATAGATGGCAGTGAATTTACAGTGGTTACAAAATTTACTATGACAGTACCGCTCTATCTTATTCTATCCTCATTGGACATATTGTACACAAATTTTCAATTCCATTCTTTTTCGAGCATTTTATGTTTATGTAATTTATAACTAGGATCAGGGCCGTGTTGCATAATAAACTACAACTAATATTACGAGCGGAACTCCTTGTCTAATTCCACTTATTAGAAATGGAGTTCCGCTTATAATATTAGTTGTACCTATAGTTTATTATGCAACACGGCCCTGGTCAGGTTCCATTTTTGTTCTATGGCGTTCGCGTACCAACACAGTTAACAGATCATTCATATTTAAACCCTATTGCAACGGTATAAGAACTACCACTGGTCAGTTTATTGTTAGTACTTCAGTGTTTCCAGCCATCAAGCATCGGTCACTCCGACATGGCTCTATTGATTTCGCGATCACTATCTACCGATACCATCTCTTTGATCTGAAGGCCTTGGCTTGAAACCCTTCATATTACAACACTTAACTAACCATGGGTGGACTTTATATATTTGCAATAAGGGTTAGGTTCAGTTAACGGCATGGACGGTCAGTGTTTGTGTTTTCTATCGCCTTCCTTGGATAGATTTTTATTATGATTCCAAGGAATACTCTTCTTCTTCATCCTGGCTGTATATGTCCCATATCATTTGGGGTCATCCCTCCTCGTACGTTTACGCCACTATGTACGGCTTTGTGTTGTCTCCGTATCTACCTCCACCAATTTCAGGTCCTTTTTAATGGTCTGACTCCAAGTCGCGGGAGGTCGGCCTGAACCTCTTTTTCCCTCCTGAATGGTCATTACTTATCTCGTCATGTGGTCCGGTCAATTCCCAGAAATACTACTCAATAATTCCTTTGAAGATATTGCTGGTCGATCGCCTGAGTAGTTGGAGGTTTTTGTGCCTCGTAGTGACGTACTAAAGTGAAAGTGATCTCAATTGTGTTTGGCGGAATCACGGAATCATGCCCGCATTCGTACTGCTGTAATTATTCTGAATCTTAAGATTGAACTGAGTTTGAAGAAAGGAATAAAAACACAAACGAACAGAGCTCAAAGAAACTGGACAAGTGCGCGTCGGACTCGCCCACTGTCTAGCTAACACGGTTCGTGAGATACCAGCCTGGTGACAGACAGACGGACAGTGGAATCTTAGTAATATGGTCCCGTGTTTACCCTTAGGGTATAGGACCCTAAAAACGACCTTACAGGTATTGTGCCGCGAGCAGCAACTGTACAGCGCGCATCAGCGCAACGTCAAATATTGTAAATTGTAATTAATTTTTCCCCTCACTAGCTCGGAAAGTTGTCGTTTATCCTTCAATACAAGCGGGGAAAAACGCGTTTTATCCACTAGTGGGGAGAGTAATTTGACCTTGGATGGAGCGTGTTTAAGTAGCTTGACAGATAACAAAACGTAAAACGCTCATGATAATGGTTCGTTCGATATTAATTATCATTAAATAAATGGTTTGAGAATCTAATAAAAAATACCAAATTTAGCTTTATTTAATGATTTTAAGTCATAAACCTTAAAATTCCATAAGAAACGTTTGTTTTTTTATAATGATGTTAAATATAATTCTGAACGCACAAGTTGAGTCGATGCAATTTCAAAACGCATCGTTGACATTTCATACATCAGAAATGTCAACAATTTTTTTACTTAAAACCTTTTCTCACCGACTCGCGTAAAAATACACAACTTCCAGAGTTTTCTGTTATAATATCGTAAAGAAATGAGTGATTCCAGTGATGAAGATGATCTAACGCCTGTGGATGTTGCACTTTCCTCGCTATAGTGAGGTGAAAAGTTTTGTGTTACACACGGGCGCAAATGTATTTTACTTCTCGTGTGTTGAAACACTCGCTACGCTCAGGATTCTATTTTAGAACCACTCGCTTCGCTCGTGGTTCACCTATAGAATCCTTTCGCTTGCTCGTGTTTCAATTCTACACTCGCGGGTAAAATACAACTTTGCACCCTTGTATAACAAATAACTATTATTTTAGTCAAAACTTTTTTTGACCAATCATTACTTTTTTTAGCGGGAAATTGTGTATTGGGTAATATTCAAAGCTTTAAGTAAATATAAAACGCAAACTTTATTTATGTATTGGCATTTAACTTATGAAATATGCGATAAGTTGCTTTTAGGAATCGCATCGTAAGTACAGATTATAACCTAAATCCCGGTTTAACTGACGCAAACCTAATGTTGGTCGAAATCAATATGCTCACCACGCTTTCCTTTGTTTCTGGACCCTGCACTGCACTGCGTCAAATCTTATGTCATTACATTTCGTTTACTTCCCTCCAATTTTGAGGTCATTAAAGATAAAATGAACTTTAATGAGAGTACAAATAAAATATTTGTAATCAACGGAAACATTATGTGGTTTTGAACAGATCATTTTTTCTTGGCAGTAATTCGTTATAGGTATTAATGGCTTGATTCGTTTTATTCATGTTTGTGTTCCGATTTGCATAACATGTCATTGTCAGTGGCGGTCTTCACAAATAGATCAAATGTAATTGTTTTCTTATGGACAACTGATTACTTATTAAATCACATTTAAACAGGGTCTATCGCGAATTTATTTTGTTACCTTTATTTACCGACGTTTCGACACAGGTTTCACTGGTCGTGGTCGCGGCTAACTGACGTCCCAGCAAATTGTCAAAACAGAGATTTGTGTGACTACCCCACGAAAAGTGCATTTAATGTGATTTAATATGTGTTCAAAACGCGAAAGTTTTAAATGTTAAACTGATTACTTGTTTGTAAACATCATACGTATGTGATACTTTACAAATAAATAAAATAAATTACAAATTAGAAAGATTTATTATCGTACAGAACCCTCTTTTTTGCGTGAATGCGACACACATTTGACCGTTCTGTTTATGTTATACTAGGTAAAAAAGCTAGTGCCTAGGTCTATAGGGTATTAAAGAAGCTAAATACAAAGGTACGAAAGAAGCTTAATAACCTACATAAAATGGCAAGAGATATTCACAACATCTAGTAAGTATTAAGAGAAAGCAAGGGAAAACGGGCTATTAAATTGTCATTAGGTATCAACGAAGAAAGAAGCAAGAAGCGATTAGAGCATACGTTTAGATGTCTTTTGTTAGACAATAAAAATTAACGTAGGTAACTATACTTTTTACGGAAACCTAAAAACTTAATTGAAAGCCAAAAATCCCTGTTATAAAAACAAAAGTAAAGTCGTATCGCCTGAAATTAATCGGCTACCGTAAATAAGCCGAAAGTTTCAGGTTTTTGATAAACGGCTGAAAAATCCAACGCAATACATCACCAAAATGGCTGTAAATATTACAGTACGAGCGTTAACTTAAAGCTGAAAACATTTGTTCCAATCCAAATTGAACCGTTGTGTTAGGATAGTAAGCATAAAACTCAATAACTCAATAGCTTACCATATTGACTGATTGTCACGTTGACATATGTGCCATTTTCAACCAAAAGGGTATTTGATGTCGCTTGTAAGTAAGGCGCTATTTCCATATAGCTTCAATTAGAAATCAACCTTACCAACAAGCGACAATGTGGTACCTTGGTTGAAAAAGTCACATATAGTCAAATGACGTAAAGCTCGATCGGGATGCGCCTATGTTAATCTACGGTAGGTGCTATATTACCTAGAATACGGCATTTAGCTTCCGACGGGCTACTTTAATCTGCCTCAGTACAGCAAGAATTCCTCGCAAGGTGTCTTTAAAAAAAAACTATTTGTGAGCTATCCCGTTTTTCCGATCGTTTGCGCCCTGTGACGAGTGAGCCGGATATGACTCGTTTACGATTGATCACTTCTGAAAATGGAGTCTCTATAGTTAGCTGTATCAGCAGATACAGCACTGAATGTGTTAAATAGCAATTTAACACATTCAGTGCCAGCGAGTAGCGTAGCCGTATGCATGTGAAAACCTCTTTGTATTTTTTTAAATCTCAATAAATCTTTTTAAATTACACTTTTTATAATGGATGGCTAATTTTTTATCCATTTAGCTAAGTTTTGTTACAATATTCAACATATGTCAAGTACCCATTCACCGATTCTGCACCGCCATGTCAGGGAAACCTCTAATCATAATGTGTGACTTGAGGCTACCTTCGCTATGATTATTTAAGTAGTAGTAGTATGTAAGTAGTAGTAGTAGTTTCCCTATAAGTTTTTAATAAGCACTTGATAATGATGTGATGTGTATCCCATATATGTATCATATTGTTTGTATTGTTACAGTGCAAGTCGGAATTGCCCGGCAGAGGGCGCGCCTGAGCCGGACTCGGCGCCGCCCGTCGACCTGCCGCGGACGAGAGATGGAGAGATCGACTATGATGGTAAGTAACTACACTAAGGACCACAGGATAGGTATCTTCGATAACTACACTAAGCAAAGTAACTATACTAAGGGTCTTATTTCACCGGAACACCAAGGCGGCGCAACCAGTCGAAATATGTCACCAACAAAATACATCAGCTCCATAGAGTGTATCTCACCTGGTATCCGCCTGGTTGCGCATCCAACCATGGTGTCCCGGTGAGGCACCGCCCTAAAGGGTCACAATACTAAGGGTTTAAAGAAGACTGGCGACGATGCCGTCCTCGTCCTGCACTTCAGAGTTCAGACTGGACCCCATAAAAGTGTAAGTTACAATTTGACGTCCTTCATTTGCAAATTACTATGGAAAACAATGCTGCGAACTAACGTTAGGTCAATAAACTAATGCCGCGAAATTCAGCTGACGTGTTAACGATCGGTTAAGCAATCCGTATCACCTTATAGGTCTATAATAGGGCTATAATAAGGCGAACGTATTATATTAGTATGCGGTGAACTATCATTAGATTAGATTATAAAAGGGGTCTCCAAACTAAGGCCCACGAATCGGGTCCGGACTGCGAACTCTTACTTTTGAGCCCGTGGTAAGGTAGCGCGAGAGCCAAAGTGATAGTAATGGCCCGTGAGTCAAATTTTAAGACCCCTGGGCTGTTAAGGTAATGATCAATGCCAAAGATTGACCACGATATTATATGGTTGTGTATATTTTTACTTCTATCGCTAATTGAATCAGCACTCTTCACACACAATGTTCATAACCGAACACAAGTTATCAAAACTCTTTAGGTTTTTTGTTATACTTTTGTCTATGGTAGAAACATCTGAATAAAAATAAGAAAATGGAAGATATGAATCAGTTTTTTATTGTTATAAAATAAATTTATTTATGTGGAGACACGGTCGGGACCAGGGCCCCTTTCATTTTAATATTGTCTCCAACACACAATCCATAGAGAAAATACTTTAAAATCGAAATACGTCATACCTATGAGGTAGAATTAATATGGTTCTTATGATTGTATTTCGATATTGGTATTAGTTACCAAGCTTAAATAATGTCTTAACCCCTCCAAAATATCCTTTACGATTTGAACTATATTTCAAAAGTAAATACCACCTCGAGTACCCGACATTTCCAAATTCACATTACTAAATAACTTACATTTAACTTGAAAGCAAAAGTTATGGAAACAGTATAAAGTAGACGTCGCGTGTTTGTTATCGAACAGGGCTGGGCATTACTGCGACACTGTACCCTATGTACTTAAATCACTGCCTATTCCGACTTTATACAGAAGAAAGGCTTAGGCACGTTAGCAGCGCCTTCATACAGAATGTTTGAAGACACGTTGACTTTGCAGAATGCTTTTCTCCTTATCGGCAGTAGACAGCCGGTGACGGACCGCTTCAATCAATCAAATTTGAACCTTAATTAATTGATTCAAAGTTATAATTCCAACTGTAAAAAATGACGCGTGTCGTATGCTAAGGGGGTAAAGTACCTCGAAATATGCTTGACTATTTATCTCGGACATAAACTAACCCCCTTATTATTGTCTTCGGTTACCGCGATAGTTACTCATGAAATAAAACTATGAAAACGGATTATATCATTCTGATGTTTTGAAAAGATGTGTCCCGCCGAGTTTGTTGCCGGTCCCATATTGGGATACCCTCCTACAATTTAGGAGGGAATTAAATCTTCTCGGGTCCGTGGTGTAGGGTTGGAGCCGGCATAGTTTTTTATCGCGTATATATATATATCTTTACTTGAAAAATAATTATAGTGTATAACTTATGAACCGATTTTGCATGTACAACCAGCCTTAAAGTTTGTAGTCTATGATTGTTCATTATTTTAGTATGTGGGTATTTTTGTATTTTGTAATTTTTCCTCAGTCACCCGTTGACCACGAACGCTGTAAAGAGTTCGAAACGTCGGGATGTATTATAAATTCAATATACGCGATATAATCCGTTTTCATAGTTTTATTTCATAACCCCCTTATTCTTAAAAATTAGCAAACCTCTGTTAAATGTTGTGTCTTCAAAACAAACAATGTTAAAATGGCGGATAAGGACAAACAATTATCAAGGGATTGTTAGGACAGGCGTTTATGAAAATCCCCTTAATTACTGTAGGTAAAAAAATCCTTGTATTTATTCCCTCATTTGTGTCAATTTTACAAGAAACTTTCCGTTTCATTTGTTGAACAACTTGAATTCTCGCTTATTGAATCTCAATTTCGATTAAATAGGTACTCATTTGTAACATTAGTCCAACCACTGGAGATTAGAGTAAAATATGTACACATTTCAAACGGTGTATTCACGAATTTCAGGTTGTGACTGGTCGTATCCAAATAGCTCAGTATTAAGCTCATTTTTCATTACAAAAAACATAGAAGATGGGAAAATATACCTTTATAAAACTGAAATCCTCTTCAGTCGCACATTTCGTTCATAATTCCACTAAGTATTCTGACAGATGAAACTTGAGGCACTTAATTCCATGTTTTATTATTTAACACTAGTGTTCTCGTTAAATTGATCCGTATTTTAACTTAGAAATAAACAAAAAGGTTCAATAACAAATTGCAGCGCGCTGACAATGACACGGAGACTGACAGCTTGACAGGATGTCGAACTGACGTTTAGGTGCTCCTGGTACAATATGACATGCAATAACGTTTTTGATACTACATTCTGATCGTAAAATTTACGTGTAAAAGATAGTTAAATCTTAATTTCCGGAAGTTGTTTTAAACATATTTGTTATTAATAAACGTAAAACACGTTGAAGGGAGTGAAGAATTCGGAAATAAACTAAAAATATCATAAAGTAAAATAATATATCAGATTCATACGTAATGGATTTCAGAACGCACCTTCTTTTATAATTTGTTTGGGCTCCTCAAACTGAACTGCTATCTATGTGTGCGTGAAATGTGGATGTCGTTGTAAATGTCTCTGTCCTTCTAAAACATCGCGTGCGTGAAAGGGATATATATCGGGGAAATCGACATTTAGTGATTGTAAACGTTAAGATATAGGCCGTAAGGATTAGTAATCACAATTGGACATATGACCTTCTTCTTGAGTCGAGCGCCGTTATGTGCCATGGGGCGAACGACCTCCTTCTCAATTCTGGTATCCTGGTACTTTTTGGATAATGTTTGTCTTAATAAGTCGCCTGTCGCTTGTCGCCGGTCGCCTGTCGCTTGTCTCTTGTCGCCTGTCGCCTGTCGCTGGTCGCCTGTCTCTTGTCGCCTGTCGCCTGTCTCTTGTCGCCTGTCGCCTGTCGCTGGTCGCCTGTCTCTTGTCGCCTGTCGCTTGTCTCTTGTCGCCTGTCGCCTGTCGCTGGTGCTGTCTCTTGTCGCCTGTCTCTTGTCGCCTGTCGCTGGTCGCCTGTCTCTTGTCGCCTGTCGCTTGTCTCTTGTCGCCTGTCGCCTGTCGCTTGTCTCTTGTCGCCTGTCGCTTGTCGCTTGTCGCCTGTCGCTGGTCGCCTGTCTCTTGTCGCCTGTCGCTTGTCTCTTGTCGCCTGTCGCCTGTCGCTTGTCTCTTGTCGCCTGTCGCCTGTCGCTTGTCTCTTGTCGCCTGTCGCTGGTCGCCTGTCTCTTGTCGCCTGTCGCCTGTCTCTTGTCGCCTGTCGCCTGTCGCTTGTCGCCTGTCGCTGGTCGCCTGTCTCTTGTCGCCTGTCGCCTGTCGCTTGTCTCTTGTCGCCTGTCGCTGGTCGCCTGTCTCTTGTCGCCTGTCGCCTGTCTCTTGTCGCTTGTCGTCTGTCGCTTGTCTCTTGTCGCCTGTCGCCTGTCGCTTGTCGCCTGTCGCTGGTCGCCTGTCTCTTGTCGCCTGTCGCCTGTCGCTTGTCTCTTGTCGCCTGTCGCTGGTCGCCTGTCTCTTGTCGCCTGTCGCCTGTCTCTTGTCGCTTGTCGTCTGTCGCTTGTCTCTTGTCGCCTGTCGCCTGTCGCCTGTCTCTTGTCGCCTGTCGCCTGTCGCCTGTCTCTTGTCGCCTGTCGCCTGTCGCTGGTCGCCTGTCTCTTGTCGCCTGTCGCCTGTCGCTTGTCTCTTGTCGCCTGTCGCTTGTCTCTTGTCGCCTGTCGCCTGTCGCTGGTCACCTGTCTCTTGTCGCCTGTCGCTGGTCGCCTGTCTCTTGTCGCCTGTCGCCTGTCGCTTGTCTCTTGTCGCCTGTCGCTTGTCGCCTGTCGCTGGTCGCCTGTCTCTTGTCGCCTGTCGCCTGTCGCTTGTCTCTTGTCGCCTGTCGCTGGTCGCCTGTCTCTTGTCGCCTGTCGCCTGTCTCTTGTCGCTTGTCGCCTGTCGCTGGTCGCCTGTCTCTTGTCGCCTGTCGCCTGTCGCTTGTCTCTTGTCGCCTGTCGCTGGTCGCCTGTCTCTTGTCGCCTGTCGCCTGTCTCTTGTCGCTTGTCGTCTGTCGCTTGTCTCTTGTCGCCTGTCGCCTGTCGCCTGTCTCTTGTCGCCTGTCGCCTGTCGCCTGTCTCTTGTCGCCTGTCGCCTGTCGCTGGTCGCCTGTCTCTTGTCGCCTGTCGCCTGTCGCTTGTCTCTTGTCGCCTGTCTCTTGTCGCCTGTCGCCTGTCGCTGGTCACCTGTCTCTTGTCGCCTGTCGCTGGTCGCCTGTCTCTTGTCGCCTGTCGCCTGTCGCTTGTCTCTTGTCGCCTGTCGCCTGTCGCTTGTCGCCTGTCGCTGGTCGCCTGTCTCTTGTCGCCTGTCGCCTGTCGCTTGTCGCTGGTCGCCTGTCTCTTGTCGCCTGTCGCCTGTCTCTTGTCGCTTGTCGCCTGTCGCTTGTCGCCTGTCGCCTGTCTCTTGTCGCCTGTCGCCTGTCTCTTGTCGCCTGTCGCCTGTCGCTGGTCGCCTGTCTCTTGTCGCCTGTCGCCTGTCGCTTGTCTCTTGTCGCCTGTCGCCTGTCGCTTGTCTCTTGTCGCCTGTCGCTGGTCGCCTGTCTCTTGTCGCCTGTCGCCTGTCTCTTGTCGCTTGTCGCCTGTCGCTTGTCTCTTGTCGCCTGTCGCCTGTCTCTTGTCGCCTGTCGCCTGTCTCTTGTCGCTTGTCGCCTGTCGCTTGTCTCTTGTCGCCTGTCGCCTGTCGCTGGTCACCTGTCTCTTGTCGCCTGTCGCTGGTCGCCTGTCTCTTGTCGCCTGTCGCCTGTCGCTGGTCGCCTGTCGCCTGTCGCCGGTCGCCTGTCGCTTGTCGTCAGTATTCTATTGTTATGTCGCCGGTCGCTTGTCGCCGGTCGCTTGTCCCTGGTCGCTTGTCGCCGGTCGCCTGTCGCTGGTCGCCGTTCGCCTGTCGCTGGTCGCTTGTCGTCAATATCCTATTGTTATGTCGCCAGTCGTCGGTCGCTTGTCGTCGGTCGCCGGTCGCCTGTCGCTTGTCGCCTGTCGCCTGTCGCAAGTCGCCTGTCGCTACTAAACGGTATAAAAGGCCGGAGCGGGCACGGGGGGATTCATTCATTCTTCAACCATCGGACTAGTCGTGACTCTGGCTTTTGGGCGTAATTTTCGTACTGGTAAGCGAAGTTTCTCTGCTACTTTTTCTGTGTTTGTTTTACTTGGAATTATCTTGGTAAATTAAAACTTAGAATTTGTGTCTGCGTTTGGTTTTACGGGGACAATATCGTCGTAACGCTGAACCTAGACTATTGTGGAGATTCTTTGCTGCTATGTATGGGTTTTATTTTATTGTAAAGTTTTCGATACTGAATTATTCCGAGTGCCGCCACGTTATGCAGGGACAATATCGTTGCATAGCAAGGACTTGGAATTGGTCTGTGTTTGGTTTTACGGGGACAATATCGTCGTAACGCTAAACTAGGACTATAGTGGAGATTCTTTACTGATGTGTTGTGTGTAGTGTTGAGTGCCGTGAAGTGAAATTTTCTACACTGTATTGTTCTAAGTGCCGCCACGTTATGCAGGGACAATATCGTTGCATAGCAGGTACTTGAAATTGTGTCTAGGTTTAATTTTGCGAGAAGTAATTTTCGTAATGTTAAGCTTGGATAATGGTGCCTAAGGGAATTTCACTTCTTTATTTAGTTTGTTTGTTTTGTGAGAAATTATACTAGTAAAATTACTCTTAGTTATTTTAGTGTCTTTTCTATGGGGTCTTTTGCTATTTTTGAAGCCAGATCATTGCTTGGACTGACAGTTTGTCCAACTAAACATTCATCACGCCTGGCGGTGTTAAAGGTGATGGGTGGTTAGGAGTCTTTTAGTTCCAGGCTTGAGAGGGCCTGGCATCTCTTCTTTACCAACATAAGAGATGAACTATCTCCCAGGTCTCAAAGCCCAGCTGTTAGATGGAAGTGAGGGCATCACGTGCGTGCCATTCGGAGTAATCTGAGCTCACTAAAGTCGGCAGTAATTGGGATCTGGTCCCCTATTAAATATATTTATATATTTCGGTGCTCTGGCGCATGCTAGTGCTGATTGCGGGGAAGGGTTCTGTCGTGATTATTATTATATACTTAGTCTTAGTTGCGGCAGGACTTCTCATGTGGTTGGTGCTGGTGTGTGCAAAGGGTTCCGATCCACTGATAGACACGGAATAGGGCGACTTACCTCCTAATTCTTTGGCTTGCGAGCGTAGGAGGGGGAGTCAAATACACGGACCATTAGTTTTGCTAATCTCGGTTTGGTCTACCGAACTTTCCAGCTTCTAGTAGGGATACACTTGTGTATATTCCAAGGCACTAGGTCAATGGTAAGTGCGATCTGTGCTTTGGGTGTACCTAGAGTAGGGCCAGAGGGTAGGATTATAAATAGGGTAGAGTCATACACTATTTGTCTGTAGGTATTTGTGTGTAGGGTCTCTTTTATGCTTGGTCTAAGACTCTGATATGGTTGATATAAATTCTTCTTTTAAAGACTTAAAAATATGGCTTCATTAACCTAAAATATGTGTATTTAAAAGGTAAAGGATTCTTTTGCCTAAATCTTTCAAACTTTTAATTTATCTGGGGAAAATAAATTAAATTCCTATGAAATCTTTATTTTTTTATCTATTAAATTTCTGGTTTTTGGAGTAAAGACGAGGTACTGAGTTTTGCAATCAGGTTTCTAAGGTATTTGCAAAATAAATTCTTAAAATATCAAGATGGGTTTAGGCATACAGATCGTTCTGGGATAGAAGAATGGTTTGTTTTAGGGACCCCTTGGCAGGCAAGAGCAGTCCAATGGGAATTTGAGTGGAATAATGCTCAACTTGATATTTCAGTCTCATAAAATATAGCAAATAACATTAGTACTTCGTTTATACATCTAAAAGACTAGAAATTTAGTCTATACTTTCAGTTCTGGGTATTGGGAAAAGGGATCAGTATCCCTAGCTTTTGAACCTAAAAAAAATAAGTAATTTTGATTGATTGATGATACTTGGCGCTTCTTTCATCAGATCATCTAGGAATGCTTAGGTTGCGAAGCGTTGGTCATAGCCCGTCTGGCTACAATGTTAGGATAGGTGACCCGAATGATGTTTTAAAACGGGATAAGGCCTTCTGACCCGCATCGAGCATGCGAAGCAGTACGTGTGAACTCACACATCGTTTAGAAGGTGATAGTATAATTATAACTTTTCCTAAAAAGCTAGGGTGTAAATGGGCTTATCCTGGGAGTGCTGCTTCGTATGTTATCCCGAAGGCTTAATAGGCGTAGCGGGACTTCACCAAAAACATTTTTAAACTCATTTTTCCAATAACATTTTTAACCTCATATTAACCATATATGCTGCAATTACCTAAATAATGTCATATGTAGTAAGCCTTTAACAGCATTTACATTACACGAATAGATTTAACAAAATTGTAATATTAATTTCATCACTACGCTCGGAATACTATTTTAGAATGCTTCGCTACGCTCAGTTTTCAATTATGGAATCATTCGCGTCGTTCAGGATTTGATGTGCGGCCTCACCGTAAATATGTCAATTTCTTCCCTAGCGACACAATCTACTATTTCTACTACTGTAACTATTAAAATATTCCTTTAGTTTTATATTAATATATCTTCAGTACCATAAATATAAATATTCCTTAAAATATAGGTAATAATGAATAATACCGGAGTCCAAAATTTAGTCGATACTCATTAAAGAATCTAGGGTTCCGCGGTACAATTCGAGGGGTTCTAACTACTATCTAGACGATCACATGGCCAATTTTAGGGGTAGATTCTTAAGAGGTGTTTAGTATAAGAGTAGTTTAATAGTAATATTTGGGGTGGGTGACATTTTGGTGCCGTGACCAGGATCTAAAAAGTAGCCTTTGGCTACATTTTGGTGGAAGCCGTGACGCAGGATTTAATTTACCTGGGTTACTATGGGTTTTCAAAATATAGTTATGCAAAAGTAGCCTTTGGCTACATTTTGTTGGCGTGAAATGGAGTGGGTACATTTAATTTTGGACTCTGTTATTATTGTAGATTTAAATAAGTCTTGAAACATTGTTTATTATTCAATAGTTGCTATTTTTGTCGTGGTTTTGAATAAAAGTCATGAAACAAATATTTTATTATTCAGTTTCCATGTACACATAGAAATAAAATAAAAATCCCTGAATTACTGATTCATAAAAATAAACTAGTTCTATTATTTTCATTTCTTTTCTAGCCGTAGGGTGGGAATTCCTTTTCATATTCATGAGTTAGGATGTGTGTCGTCATAAAAATCAATTGTAGATTCATTTTCTTGCGTTCTTGATATCTGAAAAATAAAATAGCATAATTAAAGCTCATTTATTATAATTTTAGCACTTAAAATGGCTATTTTAAGCAAAAACTTTCATTTATTTCCCGCGCGTCATAGATTCGTTAAGAATTTAGCTCCTCCGCAGGTACCAATAATAACAATGAAATAAATAAATAAATATTTCGGAACAGTTTCACATATCAATCTAACCTCAGTGTAGGCAAACGCGGACGGTCTATAGTGTTGGAGGGTCTGCCATCTAGTGGCCTGAATCGGAAACATAAATATGCGCATTGACAAAGAAAGTGCTACCATCTACCGTTCTCGTACGTTTTCTTTAGCATAGTGGGTGCCGCCATCTTGTGGGGTACATCGGAAGCATAAGCTTCACATTTACGTTTCGTGCCAAGAATCTGACTGTTTATGTGCTGCCCCTATATAATTGCATTGCCCTCTAGTTCATGCACGCTCCCTATACTAGGCGGCGTAGTGCATACCTATATCGATAAAGTACATACATAACTAAATAAATAATATTCAAGACTTGGGAGCACATATTTGTGGTAAAATACACGTAGGTGCATGCCTCTGTCAGGCTACATTTATAGACAGGATCGCTACCGCCGTTGCCAATAGTCTAGAAATAAGCTTACCTAAGATAACCTAGGCTAAGATAACTACTTGTGTAAGAAGTAGGTATGCTTAGTTGAAAAATTATGGGGGCGTGTAATTGTCCATTTACACGCAAAAATATTAAGGAAGAGGGGGCGTATTCTGTAACGCCGACAACGCATTTGCGATCCCTTTGGTTTTGCGGTGCGACGGTTATCACTTACATTCAAGTGGCTCGGCTGTTCTTTGCCTTCCATATAAAAAAAAAAAAGTAGCTATTCACAATTTATCACTTGAGCGTGGCTCTAAGGAACAATCACATATGTTGTTAGAACTGAGTTCACGTTGATTGGTGTATGTAGACGTCATACATTTGCTACTGTAGAATATACGTGTATCTATGGATGTATGAACAAGGATTTTAGCAGTTATCTAACGCACATGTTAGGAAATTTAGTCTAAAATATCAAGTAATAGTATATCATACAATTATTATTAGAAATTTAGTGGGACATACACATATGTATGGACATTTATCTATATACTCTTTAGTACGGAACCCTAAAAGTCTCAATATTTACCAGGAATAGCGTTGAAATGTGTATAGTTTACTGTTATAGTCATTACAATTATCTACTGGGCATCTGTGAGCTGCCTTGTTCTCGCTCAAATAATTTCATGAAAATCGATTAATATATGTAACGCACTAAAGCATCTGGACGAACGGTGTGCATACATAAGCATAGTTGTAGTATGTGTATTATAGTACTGTTCTGCTGATGGTATTTTTCAATCGTGTTCTGATTACAGTAAAATAATAATATATAGTTGTTTAAGTTAGCATTCTAAGTACCTAACATGGAGAAAGAACGTTAGGCTCATTTTTTCTGTAGTATGCAGTGTAGACGGCAGCTATCGTTGCAGCAAAATTCTTGAAATATGGCCATCGAACTGGAGTATTGAAGTATCAGTGGCTCGGTAGCCTGAAAAAAATAGACAAGTGTTAGAAATCTCAGTTAATAAAGAGTAAAAATAAGTAGCTTTAGAGTCAGTTTTAGCTGGGCAAAACAACAATATTTTTCTTCAGGCATCCATTCGTGGGGGCGCGTCATTACTTTTAAGTCGTGTGAAGTGTATTGAAATATGAGGCTACTTCAACAAAACCAGTCTGCATTTAGTCAGGTACGCGATCGCATGTACTCTCCCGAATTTCGTCAATGTTATGATAATTTAATAAAAATATATACAAATACATCCATGGGAAATTTTAGATTTCATAGGCAGTGCTTAAATTTTTCAAAATCCAAAAAAGTTTGAGAATGTTTGCCTTACAGGACTCATTTCCAGGGTTAGGTCATAGATAAGCTAGATTAAGTGTATACTAAGTATAGCTAACTCTGGCTAGCATAAGGTATGTTAGGCTAAATAACAGTTTTCATCTCTCTGCTTTTTCACCGGGGAGTCACAGTTCAGGTTTTTGGAATATTAATTTCAGACTTAAGTCATGAGTTTTTTTTTAAGCCTATAATAATAGGTTTTGTATTTATATAATGAGATAAGATACCTTTCATAAGAAGAAGCAGTCTGTAGATGTACATTGAAGTCAACCGGATAAATGATGCTGTGACACGGACAGTCCCCGGGAACACTGAAATTGAAAATGTAAAAGTTAGTTAAAGTAGGCTATATTTATAAGTCTAATTAAGTGTTTTATTATTCATTAGAGGTAGGGTCTTCGCAGTTAAGTAAGGAAAGTGGGAATAAATAGTTCAGATTTTTTTGAACAAAGGAAAAACTTAAGTTTTTTTTTCTAATTAAAACTTGGTCTAAACATTGCGTTCTAGGTGGCATAGTAATTAGTTACACTCGTACTTACTAGGGAACTGTCAAAACATCCAGAAGAACCCATGAAAGCAGCAATGAAAATTTTCTTCACTCGACTTGAAATACCACGGTCGGCCGGCAGCTAGGTTGCTTGCTGAAAAATTCGGCATATAATGGTAAATTTATTGCAAAAGAGGAATAGTTATTACCAGAAAAATAAATGAGTAAATAGTTAACATTAAAATGATATTTAGTGACCACTCCGGAAAAATTAAGACGCTCACTCCAAATGGTTAAGTCGCTCAGTCTAAAATGAATAATGCATAGGCAAGTAGAAATAAATTGTGGCAACAGATAGTATAGTTATGTGTTTCTGAAAATTGCTTCCAATATTTAATTAATTCAGCAGGGAAAAAGAATACATGTCAGTAAGTGAGCAAGTATGTAATATTGATTAAGAACCTTTCTTGAATGATAGATGGTTTGTGCTGACAGAAGGGTCTTAGGTCAACATACTTTAAGTTGTTAAACAATAGGGGGTTCCTTGTTAAGAGAAAATATATATTCATTACTAGCGATCTGCCCCGACTTCGCAAGAGGGTTGCGCAAGACCTCAACTAGTTATATACCTAAACCTTTTTCAAAAATTACTCTACTCATAGGCGAAAACCACATTAAAATCCGTCTAGTAATTTTGGAGTTATCACATCATTATGATTTTTATAATATATTGCACTTCCTAGTTCAAAGCCTTATTTCAGAAATAAAATTGAGCCAATTCATCTTTCTAGAGTGATGGCACTTTTCAAATCCCATACACAGTAGGACCAGCTGAGAGTATTTATGAGGTTACAGAGGTTTTATACTTACTTTTAAAAGTGTTGTAAAGATTTCAAAACCAGCAAGGGAGTTCTCACAGCATAATTACAACTTCTGTCTGTCTTCAACAACAGTCATGTATGTTAAGCACCGGGAAACATTTCAATAGTTTTCAGCTTGCTGGAAAAAAAAATAACACTGATTTTTACTTTGATCCTTGTCGGTTTTCAATAAAAGAAAAGTCATGTTGTTGCACAAAGCATAACAATAAGGCAACATAACACGACACGTCACACATAAGCATTTCCAGTAAAGTGATAGTGGTGGAATGGGAGATTCAAAAGCTAGGTTGTAACAGTTAAGATCAGTCCGAAAAGTAGATTAAATGAAAAATAGGACAAACTTCCAACAAATATTTTCTGATTAGTTATATAGTAGTTTTTTAAGAGCTTTCAAACAGCAGTAACTTGTCTAAAAGAAGAAACAAGAACGTAATCTTACCTTGTTTGAAGCGACGGTTTTAACTATTAATCTATTTCATCCGCACTGTGTAGGCTCATTTTGAAATCTGTTGTGCAGTCTAAAATTTGTATTTGTTTAAGGACGCAGGGAACATCGTTTGTTTGACGGGAAAATTCACTGTTCATTCCATAACATGTTAAGTACTTCCATTTTGTTAGACGTTTGAAATATATTTGTCCGATTTCGCGAAAAACGTTATGAAACCCTAGGAGAATATTCTTTGTTTTAAAATTCTGTCATTAAATTTAGTTCAGCAATGTATTTTTGCCGTAGTAATCTGATAAGTCATCTTATGAAGAAAAACCTACAACAATAAACAACGGGATCCAAAATATGGCGGATTGGTGGCAGCGAAAGTATACCATAGACAAAAAAATAATAATTAAGAGAGCCAGAAAAGGAAAGAGGAACGTTCCATCTTACTCTAGAAGTAGTTTATGGTTTAAGATTATTAGATCAATTATTGACTTTTTCACATTGTATAAAAGCGTTTTTACCATTCAAATGTTTTTACATAAAAATTAAAAACCTTAGATGATATAATATTAGCGTTTTTGTTCATTTTAATCTTAATTTACTAGCGCCATCAATAGGGGTCCTATATCGAAGTCAGCTTCAAGAGCTATAGACAAGTAAATTTCGAAATCATTCTTTGAATCCGACCAATTTGTGTGGGTCCTGTTTGGTGTATTGTCAGGAGTGTCAGAACGTGTTTTTAATTTCGTCGCATAGTGTATGTGTGCGTGTTGCTGTTTGTAGGAAATGTATGTGTGCGTGTGGTCATAGAGAATGACGTTTATGCAAAAAGACGAGTTCGCACGATCAATTTCATTTAGTAACGAAAATAATAAATAAATAAATTGCCAATTTCATTTATGCAGTGAAAAATAGTTTTCCATTGTTGATAAATTTTACCAAATTATAAAATTTTGAAATACATGTAAGGTTAGAGCCAGTTAGTATCGTAATTAGACGTTTTTTTTTTTTGAATTGCAATGATCAAATTAATTTGTAGATGACGGTTTCTTTTATTATTGTTTTATTCCATATTTTCAGGTTGATTATTGTTATTCATCGATTACTATAAAATATGCTTCATCTTAATGTGTGATTGTTTTAATAAAATTTGTCAAAGGACTGTCTCATTTCAAGTGTAGACAGAGAGAGTCATACTGTCTTTGTCTTGCACTAGTGCTGGCACCTAAAAGAAAAGGATGAGTATAGACAATGTAGATTTTCGGATCAGGAAACGACAGCCATTAATACGTCATCTGACGGAGAATAGTGACATTATTAAGCCCGGTTTACATTCCTGTGCGAGCCACAAGCAGTCATGGGACGCGAATGTAAATCTAGTATTATAGTGTGTAAGTAACGTAAGTAAATGACATTCGTTAATGGTGTTGCTACTTGTCATTGACGGGTTATAGTTGACGTTATTCGTATATTTTGCTAAATATAAGAAAAATAAAGAAAATCAATTTTAAAAATCGATAAAGTAAAATACAATTAAACGGCAAGCGCGGGGTTCAAGTTTTTTTTTTTTTTTAAGGTTCCTCCACACTCATTCGCGACGCATAGTTTGGAGCGCGGTTATGGAAGACAGCTTTTTACGCATACATTTTCGAGATTACCGCCGTTTTTACTGACGAACGTGACTATCAAGTTATAGTTTCGAATTTAAAAAAAGAAATTACGACTGAAACGTTTGTTGACAGTTGAATGAGACCCGTATGCCCGTGAGCATCGCGTTACTGGTTCTAGTTTTTTTTTTAAGTCAATTTAATCGTAAAGATTTAACTTAGTGGGTTTTAGTTATTAAAAGCCTTTGTGAAACAAATAAAGAACACTGAGAAGTTTAGTTTAGGTGCATGTGAACAAAGTAAGGCCAAGAAATCAGGGTAATTCATAGTTAAAATCAGTTGTGTCAGTTTTGTAAACGAGGGAACTTCTACAAAAATATGCTATTAGGGAGTGTATAAAAGGTGTTTTAGACAAATACGAATGCAGGACTTATCTCGGACAAGGTTCATAAATGAGCGAAAACACGTATTTGAGTGAAAAAAAGGGTTATTTTACGTGCGCAAGTTTCATTGTTTTTATTTCGCGTTAGTGACAAATTTAGTAGTGACAAAAATAAATGAATTTTACAAGTCTACTCAACTTTTAAAGTCAAGAAAGAGGCTCTATAACAACGTAGGAATCAGTGGCGTTGCTGAAGGTAACGCGAAGACGTGCTACAACTGGCTGAGGCGTTCACGCAACTGCTGGTCTAGACAATCAGAAGATATACAAGAACACAGAGATGAGAAACTTTACCAGACTGAAAAATCAAGATGCATGTTAGAATCAATGTTTCAATCATGGTTTCCCTATGCGATAGTAAACACGACGAATGATGTGCAGTTGCTTCAGTAAAGGCTCGAGATTTAAATGAAGAAGGAGAGAGCGAGGTGTTTTTTTTTAGATAATCGTCGACACACACAACATCATAGCTACTATGGAAGATGATTAATAAAACACTCAAGGAAACGTATTTGCCAGTATGTTTAAAATCAAGATGGAAAGGTGATTGTGTGAGTGACGGGCCAAGGATGGAGACAAAAGAATTCTCAAGGTGCACACTGAAGGTGATTTGGGCGAAATTACATGGAACCTCAGAAAACTTAGTATGTATTATTTTCTATTATTTATCTTTTGCTTCATTTGTTTTTAAAGAATTGTGGAATAAACCATTTATATGAATGAAATTATTTATATACAGTGGATTTCATTTCTTACAACTTTGATTGTAGCGATTATTTGACTATAGCGATGTAAATTTCATTCCGTATAATTTGTATGTGTAGGTATTCACGGTTCGGTTTTGGATTTACTTATTTATTTATATTTAATCTATTACACAAAAGAAAATAATCGTACAAAAGGCGGACTTAATGCCAAAAGCGTTTTCTACCAGAACTAGTCAGTCAATCAGTCAGTCGTTATGATAAATAAAAATCTTTGAGTTAGTTATCATCTTATTAAGTGCTTTACGCACACTTGAAAAATAAAAGAAATCCAGTGTGTGAAAGCCATTGCTAAATTTGTCTGGTTTGTTAACGCCTTAATAGTCTAACGGTCTCTAGGGTAGACTAATGAACGGGATATAAATGCTTATGATCCAAGTTCGTATCTCGCGTAGTGAATAAGTTTCAACTTTTATGTATTTTTTTTGTGAACTGGGTTAATTTTTATTAGACAAATGTTGCAATTTTTTACTTTGCTTTGGATCATTTTAGGGCTTCATTTCTAATCAAGTTGTTTTAGTTCCATAGTATGTTTCTTTTAAAATTCTTTAAATCTTATTATGGTTATGCACTTGTGCAGTGTTATAAAACAAAGTTAGTAGGATAAGTACTTGGTTCATAGGATACCTAAAAGTAAAAGTGTTATGATTCAAGTCTAGTGTGGTTTATTGTGAGTGTGAATTATAGTGTAAGAAAATAGTGGTTACATGTTTTCAAGAGTACAATACAATATTCTAGTGTAGTGGGAAAGGTGAATATTTGTGCTGTCAATTTGTAAAACAAGAGACATTGTGGCCGGTCTTCAAGACGCTCGTGTAACCAAGCAAAGACAACCACTGTTTTCCTGTTGCCACCGTCATAAGGACTGCAGAGATTTTTCAAAACAATCTACGGGATAAAGACATCGACCAAGGAAGAATGAACAGTTTTGAACGTTCAATAGAAAATTTATATTTGTAACTTACATTTTTTATTCTACTATTTTAATATGAGGTAGCTAAAATCAAATAAAAAAAAAAAATAGGAAATGTTTTATGTTATAAATTTTGAAACCCGATCTGACATGAAGGGATATTGTTGTTGTATGTTTGTGGTGTAAATGCTGTGGGGGTTGTTAATGATCATTGGTGGAAATAAAAATGAACATGTTTTGCAGCATATATGGTAGGCTCTTAAAATTTATGATTCATCACTATCATCATCATTAGCATTATAGATATCATATGGTTTTTTATTTCAGAGTATGGTTGAATTATTTTGATTGGCCAGTGGACTAATCATATGAAGGCAAAATGGTACTCATACCAGGTTTTTAGTCCAGTTTTGTTTTAAATAAGTGACTTAGGTAGGTTCATGAAACCAAAATTGCCCAGTATTAAGGTGATGAGACCGGAGTTGTATGACAATTAGCTAATATATGATTACTGCGTGAAATTTTTTTGGTTCTTTGTAGAGCACCCTTGTTGTAAGTGAAATAAATTGAGGTACTCGGGATTATATTTTCATGTACAGTTGGCAGTATTTTTCGTTTGTTCTTTTCCTCGATTCTTCATGATTGAGGGCCGCAACCATCTGAGGTTGTCATTTAGTTCATCCAAAAACCTTTCACTTTGCGCTATGCCTAGGCGTTTGTGCAGATCCTATATCCACTATCCTTATACATTTTCGGTTAGCATTTGCATAGATTGTATGCAAGGTGGGTCGTTTTTTCTGCAACTAACTGTATTTCTCCAACGCTGATTTACTGCATAATGGTGTGGCAATATTGAGTTTGAACGACATTGTTAGGCAAAGGACAGGGGCAAATGAGGTCATGAGGTGTCATCTCCGATGAAGCTTTCAATTGAAAGTCAATGCAAAATCTAGTGAATCGTGAAAATAAGTTAAATAAGTGCATTTTTTTTGCAAACTGCTCAAATTATTTTGTAAATAGTAATTAATAAATAAAAATAATAATAATAAAAAAAAAATTTTTAAGGGTAGGCTCGGGATGAATGCCACAAGTTTTTTTTTTTTAATATCTAGAACTAGAAATAATGAATTAGTATTGGATCAGGCAAGGATAGGTGTATTTTTTTTAAATATTATTTATTATAATTCAAGTTTTAATGAAATATTTTTTTTTTGATTACATAGAAAAGCTTTGGCTGTCTGTAGAAATCGTGCGTAAGCGTAACTGAGGAGGAATGATTGTGTGTGTGTGTGTTGAGTACTTATAGTTATGAGTCTGTGATGATTTATGCCAGAGGTGTATGAATATGAGATGACAGATGACGAATGTTCTTTATTGGAAAGAATGGATTGATACGGATAGACAAAAGCTTAAGGGTAATCAAAGTAAACTAGATTTGTCGGCATTTGCAAGGGGAACAAAACGGGGGGGAAAATGGGACATCTGGCTGGAAAAATCTTATCAGTAGGTTAAAGTCCATTGGACTAGACCCATTTAAAGGGTAGATTTTTGTAGCCAGAACTACACAAGGTAATAAGCCCAATACGAAACTCTACACACCTTGGCTTGGATGGGATATATCCGACATTCGACATATTTTGATGGGCCGTGAGCGTCTAGAAAGGGCGAGGCTCTTTTCAAGAGATTAATGAAGTACAATTATATGTTTTCATGGAAGTGAGGTATATTATTGAGCAAATAATTTTATTGTTATTTATTTTGATTAAGCGATGCTTTAGTTTAGACGAAAATATTTTATCATACCATAATGGGGTATTTATTTGTGTCAAATTTAAGTTTGTTTTATAAAAAAAAAAAACACCCAAACAAACTTAAGTCGGTATATTTTATTCAAGTACAAGACATGCGCAAAAAAAACGTGACTGGAGGTGATAGGGTAATGAAATTTGGTTTGAATTTCTGGCGATGAGGCTTGAAGGCTTCGTACTTATAAAAATTAAAGGTCTCTTCGTTTTGCATGGAAAGTCTTTGCTGTTTCATTAGATGCTCTTCTACGGAGGGGTACGGCGCATAGAGGGAAGGAATACTCGCCGCTGCCGGGATGAACTGGCAAGGACGGGTTATTAGAACCTACCGGATTCACAACCTGGTATTTCTGGCGGAGCGAAGTTTCCGGGGAAAGAGTCATCATTATTCATTGACAGAGTTCTAATGAACTGATTTCAGAGCTGAGTCACTAGCGGTCACTTAGTATTGGAATACACACTACACGTTTAGAAAAGGGGGGAAATTTCCGACTAATCTAGAGTAGATTGAAGTTTTTTATAAATTACTGTAATAATTTCTAATAAACTTAAATCGGGGGCGGCTGTGACTGGTCGTATCCAAATAGCTCAGTATTAAGCTCATTTTTCATTACAAAAAACATAGAAGATGGGAAAATATACCTTTATAAAACTGAAATCCTCTTCAGTCGCACATTTCGTTCATAATTCCACTAAGTATTCTGACAGATGAAACTTGAGGCACTTAATTCCATGTTTTATTATTTAACACTAGTGTTCTCGTTAAATTGATCCGTATTTTAACTTAGAAATAAACAAAAAGGTTCAATAACAAATTGCAGCGCGCTGACAATGACACGGAGACTGACAGCTTGACAGGATGTCGAACTGACGTTTAGGTGCTCCTGGTACAATATGACATGCAATAACGTTTTTGATACTACATTCTGATCGTAAAATTTACGTGTAAAAGATAGTTAAATCTTAATTTCCGGAAGTTGTTTTAAACATATTTGTTATTAATAAACGTAAAACACGTTGAAGGGAGTGAAGAATTCGGAAATAAACTAAAAATATCATAAAGTAAAATAATATATCAGATTCATACGTAATGGATTTCAGAACGCACCTTCTTTTATAATTTGTTTGGGCTCCTCAAACTGAACTGCTATCTATGTGTGCGTGAAATGTGGATGTCGTTGTAAATGTCTCTGTCCTTCTAAAACATCGCGTGCGTGAAAGGGATATATATCGGGGAAATCGACATTTAGTGATTGTAAACGTTAAGATATAGGCCGTAAGGATTAGTAATCACAATTGGACATATGACCTTCTTCTTGAGTCGAGCGCCGTTATGTGCCATGGGGCGAACGACCTCCTTCTCAATTCTGGTATCCTGGTACTTTTTGGATAATGTTTGTCTTAATAAGTCGCCTGTCGCTTGTCGCCGGTCGCCTGTCGCTTGTCTCTTGTCGCCTGTCGCCTGTCGCTGGTCGCCTGTCTCTTGTCGCCTGTCGCCTGTCTCTTGTCGCCTGTCGCCTGTCGCTGGTCGCCTGTCTCTTGTCGCCTGTCGCTTGTCTCTTGTCGCCTGTCGCCTGTCGCTGGTGCTGTCTCTTGTCGCCTGTCTCTTGTCGCCTGTCGCTGGTCGCCTGTCTCTTGTCGCCTGTCGCTTGTCTCTTGTCGCCTGTCGCCTGTCGCTTGTCTCTTGTCGCCTGTCGCCTGTCGCTTGTCGCTTGTCGCCTGTCGCCTGTCGCTGGTCGCCTGTCTCTTGTCGCCTGTCGCTTGTCTCTTGTCGCCTGTCGCCTGTCGCTTGTCTCTTGTCGCCTGTCGCCTGTCGCTTGTCTCTTGTCGCCTGTCGCTGGTCGCCTGTCTCTTGTCGCCTGTCGCTTGTCTCTTGTCGCCTGTCGCTTGTCGCCTGTCGCTGGTCGCCTGTCTCTTGTCGCCTGTCGCCTGTCGCTTGTCTCTTGTCGCCTGTCGCTGGTCGCCTGTCTCTTGTCGCCTGTCGCCTGTCTCTTGTCGCTTGTCGTCTGTCGCTTGTCTCTTGTCGCCTGTCGCCTGTCGCTTGTCGCCTGTCGCTGGTCGCCTGTCTCTTGTCGCCTGTCGCCTGTCGCTTGTCTCTTGTCGCCTGTCGCTGGTCGCCTGTCTCTTGTCGCCTGTCGCCTGTCGCTTGTCGTCTGTCGCTTGTCTCTTGTCGCCTGTCGCCTGTCGCCTGTCTCTTGTCGCCTGTCGCCTGTCGCCTGTCTCTTGTCGCCTGTCGCCTGTCGCTGGTCGCCTGTCTCTTGTCGCCTGTCGCCTGTCGCTTGTCTCTTGTCGCCTGTCGCTTGTCTCTTGTCGCCTGTCGCCTGTCGCTGGTCACCTGTCTCTTGTCGCCTGTCGCTGGTCGCCTGTCTCTTGTCGCCTGTCGCCTGTCGCTTGTCTCTTGTCGCCTGTCGCCTGTCGCTTGTCGCCTGTCGCTGGTCGCCTGTCTCTTGTCGCCTGTCGCCTGTCGCTTGTCTCTTGTCGCCTGTCGCTGGTCGCCTGTCTCTTGTCGCCTGTCGCCTGTCTCTTGTCGCTTGTCGCCTGTCGCTTGTCTCTTGTCGCCTGTCGCCTGTCTCTTGTCGCCTGTCGCCTGTCGCCTGTCTCTTGTCGCCTGTCGCCTGTCGCTGGTCGCCTGTCTCTTGTCGCCTGTCGCCTGTCGCTTGTCTCTTGTCGCCTGTCGCCTGTCGCTTGTCTCTTGTCGCCTGTCGCTGGTCGCCTGTCTCTTGTCGCCTGTCGCCTGTCTCTTGTCGCTTGTCGCCTGTCGCTTGTCTCTTGTCGCCTGTCGCCTGTCTCTTGTCGCCTGTCGCCTGTCTCTTGTCGCTTGTCGCCTGTCGCTTGTCTCTTGTCGCCTGTCGCCTGTCGCTGGTCACCTGTCTCTTGTCGCCTGTCGCTGGTCGCCTGTCTCTTGTCGCCTGTCGCCTGTCGCTGGTCGCCTGTCGCCTGTCGCCGGTCGCCTGTCGCTTGTCGTCAGTATTCTATTGTTATGTCGCCGGTCGCTTGTCGCCGGTCGCTTGTCCCTGGTCGCTTGTCGCCGGTCGCCTGTCGCTGGTCGCCGTTCGCCTGTCGCTGGTCGCTTGTCGTCAATATCCTATTGTTATGTCGCCAGTCGTCGGTCGCTTGTCGTCGGTCGCCGGTCGCCTGTCGCTTGTCGCCTGTCGCCTGTCGCAAGTCGCCTGTCGCTACTAAACGGTATAAAAGGCCGGAGCGGGCACGGGGGGATTCATTCATTCTTCAACCATCGGACTAGTCGTGACTCTGGCTTTTGGGCGTAATTTTCGTACTGGTAAGCGAAGTTTCTCTGCTACTTTTTCTGTGTTTGTTTTACTTGGAATTATCTTGGTAAATTAAAACTTAGAATTTGTGTCTGCGTTTGGTTTTACGGGGACAATATCGTCGTAACGCTGAACCTAGACTATTGTGGAGATTCTTTGCTGCTATGTATGGGTTTTATTTTATTGTAAAGTTTTCGATACTGAATTATTCCGAGTGCCGCCACGTTATGCAGGGACAATATCGTTGCATAGCAAGGACTTGGAATTGGTCTGTGTTTGGTTTTACGGGGACAATATCGTCGTAACGCTAAACTAGGACTATAGTGGAGATTCTTTACTGATGTGTTGTGTGTAGTGTTGAGTGCCGTGAAGTGAAATTTTCTACACTGTATTGTTCTAAGTGCCGCCACGTTATGCAGGGACAATATCGTTGCATAGCAGGTACTTGAAATTGTGTCTAGGTTTAATTTTGCGAGAAGTAATTTTCGTAATGTTAAGCTTGGATAATGGTGCCTAAGGGAATTTCACTTCTTTATTTAGTTTGTTTGTTTTGTGAGAAATTATACTAGTAAAATTACTCTTAGTTATTTTAGTGTCTTTTCTATGGGGTCTTTTGCTATTTTTGAAGCCAGATCATTGCTTGGACTGACAGTTTGTCCAACTAAACATTCATCACGCCTGGCGGTGTTAAAGGTGATGGGTGGTTAGGAGTCTTTTAGTTCCAGGCTTGAGAGGGCCTGGCATCTCTTCTTTACCAACATAAGAGATGAACTATCTCCCAGGTCTCAAAGCCCAGCTGTTAGATGGAAGTGAGGGCATCACGTGCGTGCCATTCGGAGTAATCTGAGCTCACTAAAGTCGGCAGTAATTGGGATCTGGTCCCCTATTAAATATATTTATATATTTCGGTGCTCTGGCGCATGCTAGTGCTGATTGCGGGGAAGGGTTCTGTCGTGATTATTATTATATACTTAGTCTTAGTTGCGGCAGGACTTCTCATGTGGTTGGTGCTGGTGTGTGCAAAGGGTTCCGATCCACTGATAGACACGGAATAGGGCGACTTACCTCCTAATTCTTTGGCTTGCGAGCGTAGGAGGGGGAGTCAAATACACGGACCATTAGTTTTGCTAATCTCGGTTTGGTCTACCGAACTTTCCAGCTTCTAGTAGGGATACACTTGTGTATATTCCAAGGCACTAGGTCAATGGTAAGTGCGATCTGTGCTTTGGGTGTACCTAGAGTAGGGCCAGAGGGTAGGATTATAAATAGGGTAGAGTCATACACTATTTGTCTGTAGGTATTTGTGTGTAGGGTCTCTTTTATGCTTGGTCTAAGACTCTGATATGGTTGATATAAATTCTTCTTTTAAAGACTTAAAAATATGGCTTCATTAACCTAAAATATGTGTATTTAAAAGGTAAAGGATTCTTTTGCCTAAATCTTTCAAACTTTTAATTTATCTGGGGAAAATAAATTAAATTCCTATGAAATCTTTATTTTTTTATCTATTAAATTTCTGGTTTTTGGAGTAAAGACGAGGTACTGAGTTTTGCAATCAGGTTTCTAAGGTATTTGCAAAATAAATTCTTAAAATATCAAGATGGGTTTAGGCATACAGATCGTTCTGGGATAGAAGAATGGTTTGTTTTAGGGACCCCTTGGCAGGCAAGAGCAGTCCAATGGGAATTTGAGTGGAATAATGCTCAACTTGATATTTCAGTCTCATAAAATATAGCAAATAACATTAGTACTTCGTTTATACATCTAAAAGACTAGAAATTTAGTCTATACTTTCAGTTCTGGGTATTGGGAAAAGGGATCAGTATCCCTAGCTTTTGAACCTAAAAAAAATAAGTAATTTTGATTGATTGATGATACTTGGCGCTTCTTTCATCAGATCATCTAGGAATGCTTAGGTTGCGAAGCGTTGGTCATAGCCCGTCTGGCTACAATGTTAGGATAGGTGACCCGAATGATGTTTTAAAACGGGATAAGGCCTTCTGACCCGCATCGAGCATGCGAAGCAGTACGTGTGAACTCACACATCGTTTAGAAGGTGATAGTATAATTATAACTTTTCCTAAAAAGCTAGGGTGTAAATGGGCTTATCCTGGGAGTGCTGCTTCGTATGTTATCCCGAAGGCTTAATAGGCGTAGCGGGACTTCACCAAAAACATTTTTAAACTCATTTTTCCAATAACATTTTTAACCTCATATTAACCATATATGCTGCAATTACCTAAATAATGTCATATGTAGTAAGCCTTTAACAGCATTTACATTACACGAATAGATTTAACAAAATTGTAATATTAATTTCATCACTACGCTCGGAATACTATTTTAGAATGCTTCGCTACGCTCAGTTTTCAATTATGGAATCATTCGCGTCGTTCAGGATTTGATGTGCGGCCTCACCGTAAATATGTCAATTTCTTCCCTAGCGACACAATCTACTATTTCTACTACTGTAACTATTAAAATATTCCTTTAGTTTTATATTAATATATCTTCAGTACCATAAATATAAATATTCCTTAAAATATAGGTAATAATGAATAATACCGGAGTCCAAAATTTAGTCGATACTCATTAAAGAATCTAGGGTTCCGCGGTACAATTCGAGGGGTTCTAACTACTATCTAGACGATCACATGGCCAATTTTAGGGGTAGATTCTTAAGAGGTGTTTAGTATAAGAGTAGTTTAATAGTAATATTTGGGGTGGGTGACATTTTGGTGCCGTGACCAGGATCTAAAAAGTAGCCTTTGGCTACATTTTGGTGGAAGCCGTGACGCAGGATTTAATTTACCTGGGTTACTATGGGTTTTCAAAATATAGTTATGCAAAAGTAGCCTTTGGCTACATTTTGTTGGCGTGAAATGGAGTGGGTACATTTAATTTTGGACTCTGTTATTATTGTAGATTTAAATAAGTCTTGAAACATTGTTTATTATTCAATAGTTGCTATTTTTGTCGTGGTTTTGAATAAAAGTCATGAAACAAATATTTTATTATTCAGTTTCCATGTACACATAGAAATAAAATAAAAATCCCTGAATTACTGATTCATAAAAATAAACTAGTTCTATTATTTTCATTTCTTTTCTAGCCGTAGGGTGGGAATTCCTTTTCATATTCATGAGTTAGGATGTGTGTCGTCATAAAAATCAATTGTAGATTCATTTTCTTGCGTTCTTGATATCTGAAAAATAAAATAGCATAATTAAAGCTCATTTATTATAATTTTAGCACTTAAAATGGCTATTTTAAGCAAAAACTTTCATTTATTTCCCGCGCGTCATAGATTCGTTAAGAATTTAGCTCCTCCGCAGGTACCAATAATAACAATGAAATAAATAAATAAATATTTCGGAACAGTTTCACATATCAATCTAACCTCAGTGTAGGCAAACGCGGACGGTCTATAGTGTTGGAGGGTCTGCCATCTAGTGGCCTGAATCGGAAACATAAATATGCGCATTGACAAAGAAAGTGCTACCATCTACCGTTCTCGTACGTTTTCTTTAGCATAGTGGGTGCCGCCATCTTGTGGGGTACATCGGAAGCATAAGCTTCACATTTACGTTTCGTGCCAAGAATCTGACTGTTTATGTGCTGCCCCTATATAATTGCATTGCCCTCTAGTTCATGCACGCTCCCTATACTAGGCGGCGTAGTGCATACCTATATCGATAAAGTACATACATAACTAAATAAATAATATTCAAGACTTGGGAGCACATATTTGTGGTAAAATACACGTAGGTGCATGCCTCTGTCAGGCTACATTTATAGACAGGATCGCTACCGCCGTTGCCAATAGTCTAGAAATAAGCTTACCTAAGATAACCTAGGCTAAGATAACTACTTGTGTAAGAAGTAGGTATGCTTAGTTGAAAAATTATGGGGGCGTGTAATTGTCCATTTACACGCAAAAATATTAAGGAAGAGGGGGCGTATTCTGTAACGCCGACAACGCATTTGCGATCCCTTTGGTTTTGCGGTGCGACGGTTATCACTTACATTCAAGTGGCTCGGCTGTTCTTTGCCTTCCATATAAAAAAAAAAAAGTAGCTATTCACAATTTATCACTTGAGCGTGGCTCTAAGGAACAATCACATATGTTGTTAGAACTGAGTTCACGTTGATTGGTGTATGTAGACGTCATACATTTGCTACTGTAGAATATACGTGTATCTATGGATGTATGAACAAGGATTTTAGCAGTTATCTAACGCACATGTTAGGAAATTTAGTCTAAAATATCAAGTAATAGTATATCATACAATTATTATTAGAAATTTAGTGGGACATACACATATGTATGGACATTTATCTATATACTCTTTAGTACGGAACCCTAAAAGTCTCAATATTTACCAGGAATAGCGTTGAAATGTGTATAGTTTACTGTTATAGTCATTACAATTATCTACTGGGCATCTGTGAGCTGCCTTGTTCTCGCTCAAATAATTTCATGAAAATCGATTAATATATGTAACGCACTAAAGCATCTGGACGAACGGTGTGCATACATAAGCATAGTTGTAGTATGTGTATTATAGTACTGTTCTGCTGATGGTATTTTTCAATCGTGTTCTGATTACAGTAAAATAATAATATATAGTTGTTTAAGTTAGCATTCTAAGTACCTAACATGGAGAAAGAACGTTAGGCTCATTTTTTCTGTAGTATGCAGTGTAGACGGCAGCTATCGTTGCAGCAAAATTCTTGAAATATGGCCATCGAACTGGAGTATTGAAGTATCAGTGGCTCGGTAGCCTGAAAAAAATAGACAAGTGTTAGAAATCTCAGTTAATAAAGAGTAAAAATAAGTAGCTTTAGAGTCAGTTTTAGCTGGGCAAAACAACAATATTTTTCTTCAGGCATCCATTCGTGGGGGCGCGTCATTACTTTTAAGTCGTGTGAAGTGTATTGAAATATGAGGCTACTTCAACAAAACCAGTCTGCATTTAGTCAGGTACGCGATCGCATGTACTCTCCCGAATTTCGTCAATGTTATGATAATTTAATAAAAATATATACAAATACATCCATGGGAAATTTTAGATTTCATAGGCAGTGCTTAAATTTTTCAAAATCCAAAAAAGTTTGAGAATGTTTGCCTTACAGGACTCATTTCCAGGGTTAGGTCATAGATAAGCTAGATTAAGTGTATACTAAGTATAGCTAACTCTGGCTAGCATAAGGTATGTTAGGCTAAATAACAGTTTTCATCTCTCTGCTTTTTCACCGGGGAGTCACAGTTCAGGTTTTTGGAATATTAATTTCAGACTTAAGTCATGAGTTTTTTTTTAAGCCTATAATAATAGGTTTTGTATTTATATAATGAGATAAGATACCTTTCATAAGAAGAAGCAGTCTGTAGATGTACATTGAAGTCAACCGGATAAATGATGCTGTGACACGGACAGTCCCCGGGAACACTGAAATTGAAAATGTAAAAGTTAGTTAAAGTAGGCTATATTTATAAGTCTAATTAAGTGTTTTATTATTCATTAGAGGTAGGGTCTTCGCAGTTAAGTAAGGAAAGTGGGAATAAATAGTTCAGATTTTTTTGAACAAAGGAAAAACTTAAGTTTTTTTTTCTAATTAAAACTTGGTCTAAACATTGCGTTCTAGGTGGCATAGTAATTAGTTACACTCGTACTTACTAGGGAACTGTCAAAACATCCAGAAGAACCCATGAAAGCAGCAATGAAAATTTTCTTCACTCGACTTGAAATACCACGGTCGGCCGGCAGCTAGGTTGCTTGCTGAAAAATTCGGCATATAATGGTAAATTTATTGCAAAAGAGGAATAGTTATTACCAGAAAAATAAATGAGTAAATAGTTAACATTAAAATGATATTTAGTGACCACTCCGGAAAAATTAAGACGCTCACTCCAAATGGTTAAGTCGCTCAGTCTAAAATGAATAATGCATAGGCAAGTAGAAATAAATTGTGGCAACAGATAGTATAGTTATGTGTTTCTGAAAATTGCTTCCAATATTTAATTAATTCAGCAGGGAAAAAGAATACATGTCAGTAAGTGAGCAAGTATGTAATATTGATTAAGAACCTTTCTTGAATGATAGATGGTTTGTGCTGACAGAAGGGTCTTAGGTCAACATACTTTAAGTTGTTAAACAATAGGGGGTTCCTTGTTAAGAGAAAATATATATTCATTACTAGCGATCTGCCCCGACTTCGCAAGAGGGTTGCGCAAGACCTCAACTAGTTATATACCTAAACCTTTTTCAAAAATTACTCTACTCATAGGCGAAAACCACATTAAAATCCGTCTAGTAATTTTGGAGTTATCACATCATTATGATTTTTATAATATATTGCACTTCCTAGTTCAAAGCCTTATTTCAGAAATAAAATTGAGCCAATTCATCTTTCTAGAGTGATGGCACTTTTCAAATCCCATACACAGTAGGACCAGCTGAGAGTATTTATGAGGTTACAGAGGTTTTATACTTACTTTTAAAAGTGTTGTAAAGATTTCAAAACCAGCAAGGGAGTTCTCACAGCATAATTACAACTTCTGTCTGTCTTCAACAACAGTCATGTATGTTAAGCACCGGGAAACATTTCAATAGTTTTCAGCTTGCTGGAAAAAAAAATAACACTGATTTTTACTTTGATCCTTGTCGGTTTTCAATAAAAGAAAAGTCATGTTGTTGCACAAAGCATAACAATAAGGCAACATAACACGACACGTCACACATAAGCATTTCCAGTAAAGTGATAGTGGTGGAATGGGAGATTCAAAAGCTAGGTTGTAACAGTTAAGATCAGTCCGAAAAGTAGATTAAATGAAAAATAGGACAAACTTCCAACAAATATTTTCTGATTAGTTATATAGTAGTTTTTTAAGAGCTTTCAAACAGCAGTAACTTGTCTAAAAGAAGAAACAAGAACGTAATCTTACCTTGTTTGAAGCGACGGTTTTAACTATTAATCTATTTCATCCGCACTGTGTAGGCTCATTTTGAAATCTGTTGTGCAGTCTAAAATTTGTATTTGTTTAAGGACGCAGGGAACATCGTTTGTTTGACGGGAAAATTCACTGTTCATTCCATAACATGTTAAGTACTTCCATTTTGTTAGACGTTTGAAATATATTTGTCCGATTTCGCGAAAAACGTTATGAAACCCTAGGAGAATATTCTTTGTTTTAAAATTCTGTCATTAAATTTAGTTCAGCAATGTATTTTTGCCGTAGTAATCTGATAAGTCATCTTATGAAGAAAAACCTACAACAATAAACAACGGGATCCAAAATATGGCGGATTGGTGGCAGCGAAAGTATACCATAGACAAAAAAATAATAATTAAGAGAGCCAGAAAAGGAAAGAGGAACGTTCCATCTTACTCTAGAAGTAGTTTATGGTTTAAGATTATTAGATCAATTATTGACTTTTTCACATTGTATAAAAGCGTTTTTACCATTCAAATGTTTTTACATAAAAATTAAAAACCTTAGATGATATAATATTAGCGTTTTTGTTCATTTTAATCTTAATTTACTAGCGCCATCAATAGGGGTCCTATATCGAAGTCAGCTTCAAGAGCTATAGACAAGTAAATTTCGAAATCATTCTTTGAATCCGACCAATTTGTGTGGGTCCTGTTTGGTGTATTGTCAGGAGTGTCAGAACGTGTTTTTAATTTCGTCGCATAGTGTATGTGTGCGTGTTGCTGTTTGTAGGAAATGTATGTGTGCGTGTGGTCATAGAGAATGACGTTTATGCAAAAAGACGAGTTCGCACGATCAATTTCATTTAGTAACGAAAATAATAAATAAATAAATTGCCAATTTCATTTATGCAGTGAAAAATAGTTTTCCATTGTTGATAAATTTTACCAAATTATAAAATTTTGAAATACATGTAAGGTTAGAGCCAGTTAGTATCGTAATTAGACGTTTTTTTTTTTTGAATTGCAATGATCAAATTAATTTGTAGATGACGGTTTCTTTTATTATTGTTTTATTCCATATTTTCAGGTTGATTATTGTTATTCATCGATTACTATAAAATATGCTTCATCTTAATGTGTGATTGTTTTAATAAAATTTGTCAAAGGACTGTCTCATTTCAAGTGTAGACAGAGAGAGTCATACTGTCTTTGTCTTGCACTAGTGCTGGCACCTAAAAGAAAAGGATGAGTATAGACAATGTAGATTTTCGGATCAGGAAACGACAGCCATTAATACGTCATCTGACGGAGAATAGTGACATTATTAAGCCCGGTTTACATTCCTGTGCGAGCCACAAGCAGTCATGGGACGCGAATGTAAATCTAGTATTATAGTGTGTAAGTAACGTAAGTAAATGACATTCGTTAATGGTGTTGCTACTTGTCATTGACGGGTTATAGTTGACGTTATTCGTATATTTTGCTAAATATAAGAAAAATAAAGAAAATCAATTTTAAAAATCGATAAAGTAAAATACAATTAAACGGCAAGCGCGGGGTTCAAGTTTTTTTTTTTTTTTAAGGTTCCTCCACACTCATTCGCGACGCATAGTTTGGAGCGCGGTTATGGAAGACAGCTTTTTACGCATACATTTTCGAGATTACCGCCGTTTTTACTGACGAACGTGACTATCAAGTTATAGTTTCGAATTTAAAAAAAGAAATTACGACTGAAACGTTTGTTGACAGTTGAATGAGACCCGTATGCCCGTGAGCATCGCGTTACTGGTTCTAGTTTTTTTTTTAAGTCAATTTAATCGTAAAGATTTAACTTAGTGGGTTTTAGTTATTAAAAGCCTTTGTGAAACAAATAAAGAACACTGAGAAGTTTAGTTTAGGTGCATGTGAACAAAGTAAGGCCAAGAAATCAGGGTAATTCATAGTTAAAATCAGTTGTGTCAGTTTTGTAAACGAGGGAACTTCTACAAAAATATGCTATTAGGGAGTGTATAAAAGGTGTTTTAGACAAATACGAATGCAGGACTTATCTCGGACAAGGTTCATAAATGAGCGAAAACACGTATTTGAGTGAAAAAAAGGGTTATTTTACGTGCGCAAGTTTCATTGTTTTTATTTCGCGTTAGTGACAAATTTAGTAGTGACAAAAATAAATGAATTTTACAAGTCTACTCAACTTTTAAAGTCAAGAAAGAGGCTCTATAACAACGTAGGAATCAGTGGCGTTGCTGAAGGTAACGCGAAGACGTGCTACAACTGGCTGAGGCGTTCACGCAACTGCTGGTCTAGACAATCAGAAGATATACAAGAACACAGAGATGAGAAACTTTACCAGACTGAAAAATCAAGATGCATGTTAGAATCAATGTTTCAATCATGGTTTCCCTATGCGATAGTAAACACGACGAATGATGTGCAGTTGCTTCAGTAAAGGCTCGAGATTTAAATGAAGAAGGAGAGAGCGAGGTGTTTTTTTTTAGATAATCGTCGACACACACAACATCATAGCTACTATGGAAGATGATTAATAAAACACTCAAGGAAACGTATTTGCCAGTATGTTTAAAATCAAGATGGAAAGGTGATTGTGTGAGTGACGGGCCAAGGATGGAGACAAAAGAATTCTCAAGGTGCACACTGAAGGTGATTTGGGCGAAATTACATGGAACCTCAGAAAACTTAGTATGTATTATTTTCTATTATTTATCTTTTGCTTCATTTGTTTTTAAAGAATTGTGGAATAAACCATTTATATGAATGAAATTATTTATATACAGTGGATTTCATTTCTTACAACTTTGATTGTAGCGATTATTTGACTATAGCGATGTAAATTTCATTCCGTATAATTTGTATGTGTAGGTATTCACGGTTCGGTTTTGGATTTACTTATTTATTTATATTTAATCTATTACACAAAAGAAAATAATCGTACAAAAGGCGGACTTAATGCCAAAAGCGTTTTCTACCAGAACTAGTCAGTCAATCAGTCAGTCGTTATGATAAATAAAAATCTTTGAGTTAGTTATCATCTTATTAAGTGCTTTACGCACACTTGAAAAATAAAAGAAATCCAGTGTGTGAAAGCCATTGCTAAATTTGTCTGGTTTGTTAACGCCTTAATAGTCTAACGGTCTCTAGGGTAGACTAATGAACGGGATATAAATGCTTATGATCCAAGTTCGTATCTCGCGTAGTGAATAAGTTTCAACTTTTATGTATTTTTTTTGTGAACTGGGTTAATTTTTATTAGACAAATGTTGCAATTTTTTACTTTGCTTTGGATCATTTTAGGGCTTCATTTCTAATCAAGTTGTTTTAGTTCCATAGTATGTTTCTTTTAAAATTCTTTAAATCTTATTATGGTTATGCACTTGTGCAGTGTTATAAAACAAAGTTAGTAGGATAAGTACTTGGTTCATAGGATACCTAAAAGTAAAAGTGTTATGATTCAAGTCTAGTGTGGTTTATTGTGAGTGTGAATTATAGTGTAAGAAAATAGTGGTTACATGTTTTCAAGAGTACAATACAATATTCTAGTGTAGTGGGAAAGGTGAATATTTGTGCTGTCAATTTGTAAAACAAGAGACATTGTGGCCGGTCTTCAAGACGCTCGTGTAACCAAGCAAAGACAACCACTGTTTTCCTGTTGCCACCGTCATAAGGACTGCAGAGATTTTTCAAAACAATCTACGGGATAAAGACATCGACCAAGGAAGAATGAACAGTTTTGAACGTTCAATAGAAAATTTATATTTGTAACTTACATTTTTTATTCTACTATTTTAATATGAGGTAGCTAAAATCAAATAAAAAAAAAAAATAGGAAATGTTTTATGTTATAAATTTTGAAACCCGATCTGACATGAAGGGATATTGTTGTTGTATGTTTGTGGTGTAAATGCTGTGGGGGTTGTTAATGATCATTGGTGGAAATAAAAATGAACATGTTTTGCAGCATATATGGTAGGCTCTTAAAATTTATGATTCATCACTATCATCATCATTAGCATTATAGATATCATATGGTTTTTTATTTCAGAGTATGGTTGAATTATTTTGATTGGCCAGTGGACTAATCATATGAAGGCAAAATGGTACTCATACCAGGTTTTTAGTCCAGTTTTGTTTTAAATAAGTGACTTAGGTAGGTTCATGAAACCAAAATTGCCCAGTATTAAGGTGATGAGACCGGAGTTGTATGACAATTAGCTAATATATGATTACTGCGTGAAATTTTTTTGGTTCTTTGTAGAGCACCCTTGTTGTAAGTGAAATAAATTGAGGTACTCGGGATTATATTTTCATGTACAGTTGGCAGTATTTTTCGTTTGTTCTTTTCCTCGATTCTTCATGATTGAGGGCCGCAACCATCTGAGGTTGTCATTTAGTTCATCCAAAAACCTTTCACTTTGCGCTATGCCTAGGCGTTTGTGCAGATCCTATATCCACTATCCTTATACATTTTCGGTTAGCATTTGCATAGATTGTATGCAAGGTGGGTCGTTTTTTCTGCAACTAACTGTATTTCTCCAACGCTGATTTACTGCATAATGGTGTGGCAATATTGAGTTTGAACGACATTGTTAGGCAAAGGACAGGGGCAAATGAGGTCATGAGGTGTCATCTCCGATGAAGCTTTCAATTGAAAGTCAATGCAAAATCTAGTGAATCGTGAAAATAAGTTAAATAAGTGCATTTTTTTTGCAAACTGCTCAAATTATTTTGTAAATAGTAATTAATAAATAAAAATAATAATAATAAAAAAAAAATTTTTAAGGGTAGGCTCGGGATGAATGCCACAAGTTTTTTTTTTTTAATATCTAGAACTAGAAATAATGAATTAGTATTGGATCAGGCAAGGATAGGTGTATTTTTTTTAAATATTATTTATTATAATTCAAGTTTTAATGAAATATTTTTTTTTTGATTACATAGAAAAGCTTTGGCTGTCTGTAGAAATCGTGCGTAAGCGTAACTGAGGAGGAATGATTGTGTGTGTGTGTGTTGAGTACTTATAGTTATGAGTCTGTGATGATTTATGCCAGAGGTGTATGAATATGAGATGACAGATGACGAATGTTCTTTATTGGAAAGAATGGATTGATACGGATAGACAAAAGCTTAAGGGTAATCAAAGTAAACTAGATTTGTCGGCATTTGCAAGGGGAACAAAACGGGGGGGAAAATGGGACATCTGGCTGGAAAAATCTTATCAGTAGGTTAAAGTCCATTGGACTAGACCCATTTAAAGGGTAGATTTTTGTAGCCAGAACTACACAAGGTAATAAGCCCAATACGAAACTCTACACACCTTGGCTTGGATGGGATATATCCGACATTCGACATATTTTGATGGGCCGTGAGCGTCTAGAAAGGGCGAGGCTCTTTTCAAGAGATTAATGAAGTACAATTATATGTTTTCATGGAAGTGAGGTATATTATTGAGCAAATAATTTTATTGTTATTTATTTTGATTAAGCGATGCTTTAGTTTAGACGAAAATATTTTATCATACCATAATGGGGTATTTATTTGTGTCAAATTTAAGTTTGTTTTATAAAAAAAAAAAACACCCAAACAAACTTAAGTCGGTATATTTTATTCAAGTACAAGACATGCGCAAAAAAAACGTGACTGGAGGTGATAGGGTAATGAAATTTGGTTTGAATTTCTGGCGATGAGGCTTGAAGGCTTCGTACTTATAAAAATTAAAGGTCTCTTCGTTTTGCATGGAAAGTCTTTGCTGTTTCATTAGATGCTCTTCTACGGAGGGGTACGGCGCATAGAGGGAAGGAATACTCGCCGCTGCCGGGATGAACTGGCAAGGACGGGTTATTAGAACCTACCGGATTCACAACCTGGTATTTCTGGCGGAGCGAAGTTTCCGGGGAAAGAGTCATCATTATTCATTGACAGAGTTCTAATGAACTGATTTCAGAGCTGAGTCACTAGCGGTCACTTAGTATTGGAATACACACTACACGTTTAGAAAAGGGGGGAAATTTCCGACTAATCTAGAGTAGATTGAAGTTTTTTATAAATTACTGTAATAATTTCTAATAAACTTAAATCGGGGGCGGCTGTGACTGGTCGTATCCAAATAGCTCAGTATTAAGCTCATTTTTCATTACAAAAAACATAGAAGATGGGAAAATATACCTTTATAAAACTGAAATCCTCTTCAGTCGCACATTTCGTTCATAATTCCACTAAGTATTCTGACAGATGAAACTTGAGGCACTTAATTCCATGTTTTATTATTTAACACTAGTGTTCTCGTTAAATTGATCCGTATTTTAACTTAGAAATAAACAAAAAGGTTCAATAACAAATTGCAGCGCGCTGACAATGACACGGAGACTGACAGCTTGACAGGATGTCGAACTGACGTTTAGGTGCTCCTGGTACAATATGACATGCAATAACGTTTTTGATACTACATTCTGATCGTAAAATTTACGTGTAAAAGATAGTTAAATCTTAATTTCCGGAAGTTGTTTTAAACATATTTGTTATTAATAAACGTAAAACACGTTGAAGGGAGTGAAGAATTCGGAAATAAACTAAAAATATCATAAAGTAAAATAATATATCAGATTCATACGTAATGGATTTCAGAACGCACCTTCTTTTATAATTTGTTTGGGCTCCTCAAACTGAACTGCTATCTATGTGTGCGTGAAATGTGGATGTCGTTGTAAATGTCTCTGTCCTTCTAAAACATCGCGTGCGTGAAAGGGATATATATCGGGGAAATCGACATTTAGTGATTGTAAACGTTAAGATATAGGCCGTAAGGATTAGTAATCACAATTGGACATATGACCTTCTTCTTGAGTCGAGCGCCGTTATGTGCCATGGGGCGAACGACCTCCTTCTCAATTCTGGTATCCTGGTACTTTTTGGATAATGTTTGTCTTAATAAGTCGCCTGTCGCTTGTCGCCGGTCGCCTGTCGCTTGTCTCTTGTCGCCTGTCGCCTGTCGCTGGTCGCCTGTCTCTTGTCGCCTGTCGCCTGTCTCTTGTCGCCTGTCGCCTGTCGCTGGTCGCCTGTCTCTTGTCGCCTGTCGCTTGTCTCTTGTCGCCTGTCGCCTGTCGCTGGTGCTGTCTCTTGTCGCCTGTCTCTTGTCGCCTGTCGCTGGTCGCCTGTCTCTTGTCGCCTGTCGCTTGTCTCTTGTCGCCTGTCGCCTGTCGCTTGTCTCTTGTCGCCTGTCGCCTGTCGCTTGTCGCTTGTCGCCTGTCGCCTGTCGCTGGTCGCCTGTCTCTTGTCGCCTGTCGCTTGTCTCTTGTCGCCTGTCGCCTGTCGCTTGTCTCTTGTCGCCTGTCGCCTGTCGCTTGTCTCTTGTCGCCTGTCGCTGGTCGCCTGTCTCTTGTCGCCTGTCGCTTGTCTCTTGTCGCCTGTCGCTTGTCGCCTGTCGCTGGTCGCCTGTCTCTTGTCGCCTGTCGCCTGTCGCTTGTCTCTTGTCGCCTGTCGCTGGTCGCCTGTCTCTTGTCGCCTGTCGCCTGTCTCTTGTCGCTTGTCGTCTGTCGCTTGTCTCTTGTCGCCTGTCGCCTGTCGCTTGTCGCCTGTCGCTGGTCGCCTGTCTCTTGTCGCCTGTCGCCTGTCGCTTGTCTCTTGTCGCCTGTCGCTGGTCGCCTGTCTCTTGTCGCCTGTCGCCTGTCGCTTGTCGTCTGTCGCTTGTCTCTTGTCGCCTGTCGCCTGTCGCCTGTCTCTTGTCGCCTGTCGCCTGTCGCCTGTCTCTTGTCGCCTGTCGCCTGTCGCTGGTCGCCTGTCTCTTGTCGCCTGTCGCCTGTCGCTTGTCTCTTGTCGCCTGTCGCTTGTCTCTTGTCGCCTGTCGCCTGTCGCTGGTCACCTGTCTCTTGTCGCCTGTCGCTGGTCGCCTGTCTCTTGTCGCCTGTCGCCTGTCGCTTGTCTCTTGTCGCCTGTCGCCTGTCGCTTGTCGCCTGTCGCTGGTCGCCTGTCTCTTGTCGCCTGTCGCCTGTCGCTTGTCTCTTGTCGCCTGTCGCTGGTCGCCTGTCTCTTGTCGCCTGTCGCCTGTCTCTTGTCGCTTGTCGCCTGTCGCTTGTCTCTTGTCGCCTGTCGCCTGTCTCTTGTCGCCTGTCGCCTGTCGCCTGTCTCTTGTCGCCTGTCGCCTGTCGCTGGTCGCCTGTCTCTTGTCGCCTGTCGCCTGTCGCTTGTCTCTTGTCGCCTGTCGCCTGTCGCTTGTCTCTTGTCGCCTGTCGCTGGTCGCCTGTCTCTTGTCGCCTGTCGCCTGTCTCTTGTCGCTTGTCGCCTGTCGCTTGTCTCTTGTCGCCTGTCGCCTGTCTCTTGTCGCCTGTCGCCTGTCTCTTGTCGCTTGTCGCCTGTCGCTTGTCTCTTGTCGCCTGTCGCCTGTCGCTGGTCACCTGTCTCTTGTCGCCTGTCGCTGGTCGCCTGTCTCTTGTCGCCTGTCGCCTGTCGCTGGTCGCCTGTCGCCTGTCGCCGGTCGCCTGTCGCTTGTCGTCAGTATTCTATTGTTATGTCGCCGGTCGCTTGTCGCCGGTCGCTTGTCCCTGGTCGCTTGTCGCCGGTCGCCTGTCGCTGGTCGCCGTTCGCCTGTCGCTGGTCGCTTGTCGTCAATATCCTATTGTTATGTCGCCAGTCGTCGGTCGCTTGTCGTCGGTCGCCGGTCGCCTGTCGCTTGTCGCCTGTCGCCTGTCGCAAGTCGCCTGTCGCTACTAAACGGTATAAAAGGCCGGAGCGGGCACGGGGGGATTCATTCATTCTTCAACCATCGGACTAGTCGTGACTCTGGCTTTTGGGCGTAATTTTCGTACTGGTAAGCGAAGTTTCTCTGCTACTTTTTCTGTGTTTGTTTTACTTGGAATTATCTTGGTAAATTAAAACTTAGAATTTGTGTCTGCGTTTGGTTTTACGGGGACAATATCGTCGTAACGCTGAACCTAGACTATTGTGGAGATTCTTTGCTGCTATGTATGGGTTTTATTTTATTGTAAAGTTTTCGATACTGAATTATTCCGAGTGCCGCCACGTTATGCAGGGACAATATCGTTGCATAGCAAGGACTTGGAATTGGTCTGTGTTTGGTTTTACGGGGACAATATCGTCGTAACGCTAAACTAGGACTATAGTGGAGATTCTTTACTGATGTGTTGTGTGTAGTGTTGAGTGCCGTGAAGTGAAATTTTCTACACTGTATTGTTCTAAGTGCCGCCACGTTATGCAGGGACAATATCGTTGCATAGCAGGTACTTGAAATTGTGTCTAGGTTTAATTTTGCGAGAAGTAATTTTCGTAATGTTAAGCTTGGATAATGGTGCCTAAGGGAATTTCACTTCTTTATTTAGTTTGTTTGTTTTGTGAGAAATTATACTAGTAAAATTACTCTTAGTTATTTTAGTGTCTTTTCTATGGGGTCTTTTGCTATTTTTGAAGCCAGATCATTGCTTGGACTGACAGTTTGTCCAACTAAACATTCATCACGCCTGGCGGTGTTAAAGGTGATGGGTGGTTAGGAGTCTTTTAGTTCCAGGCTTGAGAGGGCCTGGCATCTCTTCTTTACCAACATAAGAGATGAACTATCTCCCAGGTCTCAAAGCCCAGCTGTTAGATGGAAGTGAGGGCATCACGTGCGTGCCATTCGGAGTAATCTGAGCTCACTAAAGTCGGCAGTAATTGGGATCTGGTCCCCTATTAAATATATTTATATATTTCGGTGCTCTGGCGCATGCTAGTGCTGATTGCGGGGAAGGGTTCTGTCGTGATTATTATTATATACTTAGTCTTAGTTGCGGCAGGACTTCTCATGTGGTTGGTGCTGGTGTGTGCAAAGGGTTCCGATCCACTGATAGACACGGAATAGGGCGACTTACCTCCTAATTCTTTGGCTTGCGAGCGTAGGAGGGGGAGTCAAATACACGGACCATTAGTTTTGCTAATCTCGGTTTGGTCTACCGAACTTTCCAGCTTCTAGTAGGGATACACTTGTGTATATTCCAAGGCACTAGGTCAATGGTAAGTGCGATCTGTGCTTTGGGTGTACCTAGAGTAGGGCCAGAGGGTAGGATTATAAATAGGGTAGAGTCATACACTATTTGTCTGTAGGTATTTGTGTGTAGGGTCTCTTTTATGCTTGGTCTAAGACTCTGATATGGTTGATATAAATTCTTCTTTTAAAGACTTAAAAATATGGCTTCATTAACCTAAAATATGTGTATTTAAAAGGTAAAGGATTCTTTTGCCTAAATCTTTCAAACTTTTAATTTATCTGGGGAAAATAAATTAAATTCCTATGAAATCTTTATTTTTTTATCTATTAAATTTCTGGTTTTTGGAGTAAAGACGAGGTACTGAGTTTTGCAATCAGGTTTCTAAGGTATTTGCAAAATAAATTCTTAAAATATCAAGATGGGTTTAGGCATACAGATCGTTCTGGGATAGAAGAATGGTTTGTTTTAGGGACCCCTTGGCAGGCAAGAGCAGTCCAATGGGAATTTGAGTGGAATAATGCTCAACTTGATATTTCAGTCTCATAAAATATAGCAAATAACATTAGTACTTCGTTTATACATCTAAAAGACTAGAAATTTAGTCTATACTTTCAGTTCTGGGTATTGGGAAAAGGGATCAGTATCCCTAGCTTTTGAACCTAAAAAAAATAAGTAATTTTGATTGATTGATGATACTTGGCGCTTCTTTCATCAGATCATCTAGGAATGCTTAGGTTGCGAAGCGTTGGTCATAGCCCGTCTGGCTACAATGTTAGGATAGGTGACCCGAATGATGTTTTAAAACGGGATAAGGCCTTCTGACCCGCATCGAGCATGCGAAGCAGTACGTGTGAACTCACACATCGTTTAGAAGGTGATAGTATAATTATAACTTTTCCTAAAAAGCTAGGGTGTAAATGGGCTTATCCTGGGAGTGCTGCTTCGTATGTTATCCCGAAGGCTTAATAGGCGTAGCGGGACTTCACCAAAAACATTTTTAAACTCATTTTTCCAATAACATTTTTAACCTCATATTAACCATATATGCTGCAATTACCTAAATAATGTCATATGTAGTAAGCCTTTAACAGCATTTACATTACACGAATAGATTTAACAAAATTGTAATATTAATTTCATCACTACGCTCGGAATACTATTTTAGAATGCTTCGCTACGCTCAGTTTTCAATTATGGAATCATTCGCGTCGTTCAGGATTTGATGTGCGGCCTCACCGTAAATATGTCAATTTCTTCCCTAGCGACACAATCTACTATTTCTACTACTGTAACTATTAAAATATTCCTTTAGTTTTATATTAATATATCTTCAGTACCATAAATATAAATATTCCTTAAAATATAGGTAATAATGAATAATACCGGAGTCCAAAATTTAGTCGATACTCATTAAAGAATCTAGGGTTCCGCGGTACAATTCGAGGGGTTCTAACTACTATCTAGACGATCACATGGCCAATTTTAGGGGTAGATTCTTAAGAGGTGTTTAGTATAAGAGTAGTTTAATAGTAATATTTGGGGTGGGTGACAAGGTTGAATACCGCAATCAAGGGATATATAGTCGGCATCTTCTCAAATGATTTTTTCGCCAAAGACCCTTATCTGTTAAACAAAAGCCTTTGTTCCTTTTGCGCATGCGCGTGACCATTGTGTATCAGCTAGTGGCATGCGCTCACCAACAATGGGCACGCGCACGCACAAAAGGAACAAAGGCTTTCGTTTAACAGATTAGGGTCTTTGGCGAAAAAATAATTTGAGAAGATGCAGACTATACTCGTACTGCATAAATTAGGTCGAAGAGACACGTCGCGTCGCTAGAGCGTGTGTGATGGCATGTATAAGGCTTCGCGTTGTTACACTTAACTTGTTATTATTATGTGTATGTCGTTAAGATGGTATCACGTTAAATAACGATGGACGTAAATAGCCTAAGATACTGTGCTGACTAATATGACTATAATAACTTCCTTAAAACGTTTTTCCTACGAAAAAATCTATGTTTTAAAGACAATTGTATATCCAGGCAAGGGCATGTTTCATTTAATTAGAGTTTGAAGATTGTTTACGCCATTTGTTACCAGAAAATTAAATATCAACAAGACTTGAATACCTAACTCAAAGCATAATCTAGCAGCAAATCAGAGCCATACAACCACGCGACTGTGAGTTTTCCATCTCATTTACAAGTCACAATTATTACTCTGAAAAGGCAAGCCAAAAATGTTTACAACTTTACATGTACTTACACAAAACCACCGCGGTTTCAGCTTATCGCAAAGGAAGCATTAGCCCGGGATCCGGGATCAACTGTCGGGAACATGTATGCAAATTGTTTGAGCCCTAATGGGAACCTTCATAACGTCTGACGGACGTTGGACCTAATTCCCGTTGCTCTCGGAGCTCAGAACATGATTATCGTGTTCTGAGTGTTCTGACGGACTACACGCACGCTTTGAGCGTCAAGGCCAGCCCACACTAGCGTCTTTTGAGCGTCGGCATTTAGTCAGAGCTATGGAAAATGGCGTCGCTCCGTGGTTGCGTCGAGCAGCAGCCATAGAATTGGCCGGTCGCCGACGCTCCGGAGACGCTAGTGTGGGTAGCTCTAATTTGAGCATTTCGTGGCCGAGCGTAAGAATCTGAGGACCTTCGTTACAAAACCGAGTCCCTTAAAATTGTTGGTGGTGCTATTTACGATTTTTATATACGTATCAGCTTTGTGCATGTTAATTTTAGGCACATTTTATTTCGTAGCACCAACCCAGTGAGCTCACTGTAAAGGTAAAAAAATGTAAATGTACTAAAGGCTTATCGGCTTTTGGAATAACAGGTAGGGATGACATGTTAATACATGTCCCCCCTAAAGCCCTAATGGGCTTAATAACGACGGATTATATATTATTGTTTAGGCGTGAGTTATGGCTCAGTTGTGATAGTATCTTCATCAATACATATTAGGAAGATCTTATATTATCGTTTGTTTTATAATATACTCAGAGCAGTGACAACTCTGGTACAGGTTAAGTATAGTATAAATTATCTCAAATGATTTTTTCGCCCAAACCCTAAAAACATGAGCTATCTGACAGGTTGTTTTCTCAGTTATGTTTTTGCCGTCAGAATTATATTTTTTCTTTTTATTTAATTCGAAACCTCGAAATTTAATTCAATCTCTCGGGAGCCCATTAAGTCCTGATTGCAACGCCGTTTAAGTTGAGCTTAGCGCGTTTATCATCATTGAAATTGTAGTTTTCATATTTATTACATTACATACGACCATTACAGTTTTGGTGAATTAGCCGTGCAGGTCAGCCTTGAGAGCCGGAACCTAACACGCAAGTCTAGAGGTCAGCCTGAATCAGACCCGATTATTTCAGTAGACCTTGGACTGGCACTGTTTCTTGATAAGTGATAACCTAAAAAACTTACTACTGAACTCAGTCGGTCGGTTAGCTTAGTACTTTTAATCTGAGCAGGTATTCAATTTTGAATTTATACTAAGACATAATTTTCAACCACATCATAGTCGGGCATTTTTTTCTGTAGTGATGCACGGGACTTTTTTTAGGATATGTAAATTTAATGTTATTTGTGCCCAGAATCATGAGCTGATTCCATGCTCCTAGGAAAGAAACAATGTCCCAAAATTTTCATACACGTACTTTCCATTTCGTTACCGCCGTAGTCGGCCGTGCAAAGTGTTTGAAAAATGGTAATGGAATGGAGAAATAAAACTTTGGACGCTTTTTTCCTACTTGTAGGAACGAAGGAGCTCGTGATTCTGAGTAGGAAAAACATTAAATTTACCTATTTTGGAAAAAAAGTCCTGTGCATCATTACAGAAAAAAATGCCCAGTCAACCATAATTACTTGTAACTGTCGACAGCGATCAAAAAACCTGTAGGTATTGTATATGACACTAGCGACCGGCCCCGGCTTGCACGGGTAAACCTTTACAAATTATACACCTAAACCTTTCTCAAAAATTACTCTATTGAGAGGTGAAAATGAAAACCGCTTTTGAGTTTATCACGAACATTCAGAGGCGGCGGGGACTTGGTTTTATAAGGTGTAGTGATAGGGCTCCATCTGTACCTAATTGTAAGACAAAACTTAGCACCTTTGTAACATCATTTACTATAAAAGGTAACCTGGCTTAAAATGTTGTTTTAAGGGTTCCGTACCCAAAGGGTAAAAACGGGACCTTATTACTAAAACTCCACTGTCCGTCTGTCACCAGACTGTATCTCATGCAATAATAACTATAAAACGACCATATATAACTTGTATAAGTGGGCATCGTATTAATGATGATGGGGTTATTATTTATTATATCTAATCGATATAACATGATAGGGCACTTTTGTCGGCCTTGGCCTTCGACTTTCCAGAAAGGCAGGGCGTTAATAATGTTATAACGTGTTTTAACTTTATTTATTGGGCTTATGGCACAGTTGATACTTATTTACTTACTCCTTTGGCTCAGCGACCCAAAATGAGACTTGGCCTCCGACACAAGACAGCGCCACTTTTCTCGGTCCTGTGCGACCTCTCGCCAATTAGTGACTCGAAGTTCGCGCAGATCCGCCTCCACCATGTCGCACCAGCGATACCTGGGGCGTCCGATAGGACGTCTTCCTGCTGGACGGCCCAGGTATATGCTCTTTTCACGTTCCGATCTTCATCCATTCTCTCAAGATGGCCCATCTCTCATGAAGAACGGGTTATCTGTCGTATCTTACGGGTGTATTACTGTCGCGGTGTTCCTGTAAGCCTACTCCCTATTGAATGAACGGTTCTATTCAATAATCAACCAATCGTAATTGTTGCAGCGTTATACGAGGAGGAGTCAGACAGCGAACTCGGTTCGATGGAGAACCATGGGTCAGTGGTCACGCATCTGCTGTCACAGGTCAAGATTGGAATGGACCTTACCAAGGTACCGTTATACATTGTTTAACCCTCTTATTCATAAAACTAACTAGGATGTCAAAATTACATCCAATGACAAATGAATCTCAACGGTTTGTTGGATTTTGTCCAATCTACGAATAGCTCCATAAGTAAGTAAAGTCGTCAACATAATTAACTAACCAAGCAATGTGTTAAAATATATCTACACACGCACTTATTCTCACAACAATAAATAATGTTTACACCGGAACCGATCTCGTCAATGTTTTTACTCGTATGTTATAATAATATAAAATGTTAGTAAAATTTATATAAATAGGTATTCATATAGCTGCCTGCTAACAAAATAATAATTTAGTCAGGTACTTTCTCTATAATAAGAATAACGTATCTAAACTGAGACGTTGCCAAAAGAAAAGGGTATCGGCGAAAACCTTTTCCTGGCTAAGAAAATGTTTATTTTCAATTTAATTTTAGAAGTGAAAAAAAAAGACGGCAAACGGCCGCGCCGGGTCCAATAACAATTGAGCTTCGACAAAGTTTCCAAATAATCCTTCAGCGCCACTGTTATATTTCTCGAAACTTCGACACTGAATGCTCAAAAAGACTTGAAAGCCTTCAGGGAGTTTCAGTTCAAGTCTTAAACTTTATTCTCGATGGACACTTTTATTCATTGAGCCTTTTTTTGCAAAATACAAGTAGGTACAAATGTCGGACTTAATAAGGTATTTTCTGCCAGTGAATCATTAGGGCTATAGTGAAAGATAAAGAGATATAGATAGTTTATTATTCAAGTAGGCATATTACAATGTGCTTATATGAACGTCAAATAAAGCTACGCCGTCTCTACCCTACACCTCTGCCCCGAGAAGATTGAAATCCCCTCTGAATTGGAGGATTACATATTATTACGAGTAAAGGAGCAGGATTGCATTACATTAATCATAAACGTTTTCATTTGGGCTGAAGCATATAGAAGCAGTAGAATTGTAGTCTAGTGACATGATCTCCTGGCTTAATACTAAAATATCTTAATGGCAACAAAAAGATCTCCAACTAGATCTATCATGTATCATGTCATTCATCCATTCATTTTGTATTTTCCCAAGCATATTAGTTTTTATTGCGTCTTTAGCCGAGCGACCTTTTTATAGGATTAAAATGAGTATGCTCTTGGGAAATACAGAAAGTATTGATATATGACGCAGCTTCTGCTTTTGCGCACGTCTGTCTGAGCATACTTTAAATAAAATATCGTTTTAATTCGTTTACTTTTATACACTTTAAAAATGAAAATGTTTGGTTTCAGGTCGTCCTCCCCACATTTATACTAGAAAGGCGATCGCTACTGGAAATGTACGCGGACTCTTTCGCACATCCCGACCAATTTGTCAAGTAAGTATAACATAAACCCTGATTTATTACTTCGAAGGTTGTCTCCCATAATTATGAGGTTGCTATAAAATATTGCTGCTTCCACTTCAGAGTCCGTTCCGTCCAAAGTCCCCAAACTACATTTAAACCGTTTCAACTGATCTTTGGAGCCTTTCAACGAAAACCAAAAGGTGACGTTTTCAACCAAAAGGTACCGCATTGGCGGTTGTCGATAAGGTTGATTTGAAATTGAAGCTATTTGGAATTAGCGCATTATTTACAACCGACAATAAGTATCCTTTTTAATTGAAAATACCACTTTTAAAGTATTCTAGTATAGTAAAATTAAATGTGGAAGCTTACTAAATTTTCTCCAGTCTACCGTCTCACTAGGAAGTCCGATAGCTCTAAGGCTTCCTTTTATAGGTACTCAAGATAAAAAAAAGCCAATACCGCATTGAAAGACGCACGCTCTTGTCGCTTACCAGTGCTTTTTAAAGCAAAAAGTCAAGTGCGAGGTAATTAGCTTAGATCCATTCCATTAATTGTTCCAGGATAGTAGACCAGCCAACGCCCCGCGACCGCATGATCCAAGTGGTCCGGTGGTACCTCAGCTCATACCACGCCGGACGCAAGTCCCAAGTGGCCAAGAAACCTTACAACCCCATCCTGGGGGAGGTCTTCCGATGCTACTGGGACCTGGACGCTAATGAATCACAACCCCAGGACAAGGTTAGATATAAGTAAGACCAGATGACTGATCCAAGTGATCTGGTGGTACTTCAGCTCATACCACGCCGGACGCAAGTCCCAAGTGGCCAAGAAACCTTACAACCCCATCCTGGGGGAGGTCTTCCGATGCTACTGGGACCTGGACGCTAATGAATCACAACCCCAGGACAAGGTTAGATATAAGACCAGATGACTGATCCAAGTGATCTGGTGGTACCTCAGCTCATACCACGCCGGACGCAAGTCCCAAGTGGCCAAGAAACCTTACAACCCCATCCTGGGGGAGGTCTTCCGATGCTACTGGGACCTGGACGCTAATGAATCACAACCCCAGGACAAGGTTAGATATAAGACCAGATGACTGATCCAAGTGATCTGGTGGTACCTCAGTTCATACCACGCCGGACGCAAGTCCCATGTGGCCAAGAAACCTTACAACCCCATCCTGGGGGAGGTCTTCCGATGCTACTGGGACCTGGACGCTAATGAATCACAACCCCAGGAGAAGGTTAGATATAAGTAAGACCAGATGACTGATCCAAGTGATTCGGTGGTACCTCAGCTCATACCACGCCGAACGCAAGTCCCAAGTGGCCAAGAAACCTTACAACCCCATCCTGGGGGAGGTGTTCCGCTGCTACTGGGATCTGGACAAATGACAACCCAAGGACAAGGTTGGTAGAGATTGCTATAGTAGACCACTGACCAGTGATTCTACTGATTAGGTGGTGGCAAGTGGCCAAGATACCTTATAACCCAATCCTATGTGAAGTACATACATAAACTCGAAGGAGGCAATAAAAGTCTAAGATTTTGAAAAAAAAAATTTAGGACAAAATCTCCTAATAGGATAATAAAAAGAGCTTGAACGAAATGGCCCAAATACGAGAGAATCAGTTAAATTAATATATTTCTTTTCCTCAGCTACAAGAAGTCGGTGACGGGCCGGTCCCTTGGTGTACCCCTGAACAGCTATCATTCGTGGCAGAACAAGTTTCACATCATCCGCCCATCTCTGCGTTCTACGCGGAACACGTCAATAAACGTATACAGGTATTCATTCAATTGATTCATTCATTCTCATTCTTTCATTCTACAAATCCAGTCGTCACAAAACTTTAGGCATCATATCCTTTCTGCCCTTTCTGTCCAGTGTGTCAGACCAAAGAGGATATAATAAGATAGAGCGGTACTGTCATAGTAAATTTTGTAACCACTGTAAATTCACTGCCATCTATCGACATACTTTAAAACTAAAAATGAAGATTTGTAAAAATACGTTAAAATGTATTTAAATATGGATAAATGATTTTTTTATTTGCATTTATTATTTTTATATGATTTTGACCCATGTTCTTTCACTGATATGCGTTAAAATTATAAATAACAAACGAAACCGTCAACGCCCTATATACGAGAGTAGGCCAAACCTAGTGGCGCCCTCTGATCGAGAATCAAATTTTCTTGATTTTCGAGGCACGTTTTTTCCTTAGACTGTATCCATCTATTACGGAGTTATATCTATCTTTGGTCAGACTCAGAACGTTATGTAGTCATAAAAGCTAAAGTATACTTTATTTTGACTTAATCAAGCTTTTACCCGAACACGAGTTCCACTTAGGTATTTACGTTGCATATGCTGTATATACCTCAAAGTCAAAACACACATCAGCAGAGGATTTACCAAGAGAAACAAAAATCGAAATTTCGCTATCTGTCTCGCCATCACTCTTGAATCTTCTTCTTCCTGCCATTATAAGGCAGATAAAGAAATATTGATTTTTGTTTTCGCGGTAGGGCTTCCACACATTCGTATACAACTTTATCACAATTCTGTATATTAAATCATTTTACGGTTTAGACTCACTTGTTTTAGTCACTCGCGCGACATGTTTCGGAGAGCCTAGGTCTCCTTTCTCAAGCACTAATAGTGCGAGCAGCGTTCACGACGACCGTGTATTGCGTACTGCCGCTGCCGCGCGCCGCGTCGCTCGCTGCGCGCGCGCCGAGAAAACCGGTTGGGGGAGGTCTTGCGCTATCGTTGTAGGCGGGCACAGTGGTGTGTTTGGGTTTGGGTCACCTAACACTTGTAGCGCCACACAGCACGAACTCACTATGTCCACTACACTGTCACAACACTCACCGGCATTCTGCTGAGGAATCACAGGCTTCCATGCTGGCGGCACAGCCCAGCCGCTATCCCGATTGAAATTAGGGCGCCGCCCAATCTCGATCGCTTCACGTATTTAATATTGGTATGTAGTAAAATGATTTAATATTAGTATGTCTCACAACAGTTTAAATTTGAATTCTGTATATTTTCTTACTATAGGTATATTTTCTTATTTTATTTACATCTATTTTATTTGCAGTTCGAGGCGTGGGTGTGGACAAAAAGCAAGTTCCTTGGGCTGTCGATCGGCGTCCACAACATCGGCAAAGGCACTGTCACGCTTCTAGATACCGGCGAAGAGTATACGCTTACTTTCCCTAACGGATACGGCAGGTTAGACTTTATAGCGTACTGTATAAGGTTCACATTAGACAAGCAAGTTCCTGGGGCTGTCAATCGGCGTCCACAAAATCGGCAAAGGCACTGTCACGATTCTAAATACCGGCGTACACTATACGCTTACTTTTCCTAACGGATACGGCAGGTTAGACTTTATAGCGTAATGCATAAGGTTCACATTAGAAAAGCAAATTTCTAAGGTCGAACGATCGGCGTCCACAACATATAGATCGGTACTGTAGATGTCATTAATAAAAAAGGTTAATATGGAATGACATAATGTCTTGTAAAGAGTATTTACATTCCCCTCTTTCACGGTAAATCAGAATTTTATTTATTTATTTATTTTCTTTCAATTTTTTACTTAAAATAGACTTCATACTAAATAATCCAAATATTGACGTAAAATAGAAACCAGTTGTTTTTGGATATGTTTGTTAGGGTTAGGACTTAATTAAGCATAGATATTATGTAATTTATTGACTTGTAAAATGACTGCCTTTTACCAATAAAACATCTGAATCTGAAAGGACGCTTCACAAAACAACAGTAAAATTACCTTGCAAATAAATTCTAGAAACGGCATGCGGCTTGACCCTAAAAATAAACCTTACAACCCCAAAACAAAAAAAAACAAAAAACTTGTCAGTAAAAGGCGGCAGATTTAAAAAATGTAGGCGCGAAGGGTTATCGTTGCATAGAAAATTTGAATTTCGCGCCTTTCTCTACTGACAAGATTTGTTTGACCAACTATATTTTACTTTACAGATCAATACTAACGGTCCCATGGATCGAGCTCGGCGGCTCAGTATGCATAGAGTGCGTACAAACCGGCCACAAGGCGAATGTGGAGTTCCTTACTAAACCCTTCTACGGGGGCAAGAAACACCGCGTCACGTGCGAAGTGTTCGCCGGGACTGAAAAGAAACCATATTACACGGCGCAGGGGGAGTGGAATACTAGGGTGGACGGACGGTGGACGGAGTCTGGGGTAAGTGTAGTATATGTGGGCGAATCAACTTTTTCTTGTCACTCGTTGCCATGGTTACGTTCTCCTGGGTCACGCTTAAAACCCCGATTTTATGGTAATTAAAATAACCAAACATGCATTTTTGTGGTAGATATAAGGTCTTTCCACTGAGCTAATACCACTAATAAGCACGTTTGTGGATCGTTATGATTATGATTAACATTCCGTCTAACAAACTGTGCTAATATTGTCCCCTGGCTGACGGGACACAACCGCAGTGTCTATAGAAAAATCCGATATTTTTAATTACACATAGTTTTCAGACATTTTGATAGACAAGATTAAATAACATTTAGATCACTACGGCTAAACTCACTAGTATTTTTAGTCGCTTTGAGGGAGTGAATCTGAAAAAGCTTTGGCTTTCTCACGAAGTGTGATTGGTTGAGTACTAATATATATATATTTAATATTTATTTAGTACTATATATTTATGTATGCTAGTACATATTTATTTTATTGCATAATGCTATTGATGTATTTTAGTTATTCGTAGACGTTAATATTGTAGTTTTCCTTTTTAAATATTATTGTACGTTCTATAAGTTTGTCTATCTATCTAATTCGAATTTTTTACTCATTTACTCTAAGGTTAGCTGGAAGAGATCCCTTATAGGGATAAGCTCGCCTTTGTACCTAAATTTATATGAATTTCATGTTAACAATTTTTGTTTTGTACAATAAAGTGATTTACTACTACTACTACTACTCCCGACGAGTCCGAAACATGTCGCCAAAAGTGACTAAAAATACTAGTGAGTGTAGCCGTAGTGATCTAAATATTTTGAAATATGTCACGATAGTTTAATTTCGATGATTTAATAAATTTGGTGTTGTAAGTTACAAAACTTACAACACCTCTCTTCTGTGTCACTTGTGTCAGGGGTCAAAAATAGCAAAATAAAACAGTGCATTATTAAATCTCCACTTCATGTTAAGAATTAACAAATTTTAAAGATCTTTTCGATTACATTTGAACATTTTTTTTTCGTTACCTGTGCTGTGCTGTCGCGGCTCTGTACTGTACGTCAACTTCTGACAATCAGTTACCGCAAAATGTATGGATGCTGTACAGCGCCATCTCGTTTACCTGTCAAATTCGAAGCACGAAATTGTCATAGATTTTACGCATCTTAATCAATGATTAATATTTGCCTATATAAAACGATCCCATACTCAAAAACATTTCCCGTTCCAGCGCAACGAAGTCCTCTTCGAGGTATCAAACATGAAGCCGCGTCGTAAACGCGTCGCACCCGTGTCGCGCCAGCCGCCGCACGAGTCGCGCCGCATCTGGCGACACGTCACCGCCGCGCTCAGAGCGCAGGACTGCGAGCAGGCCACGCTGGCCAAGAGCAGGGTCGAGCAGACGCAGCGGGATCAGGCTAAACAGAGGGCGGCCAACGGGGACAAGTGGAACACGCAGGTATGTAGCACAGGACTGCGAGCAGGCCACGCTGGCCAAGAGCAGGGTCGAGCAGACGCAGCGGGATCAGGCTAAACAGAGGGCGGCCAACGGGGACAAGTGGAACACGCAGGTATGTAGCGCAGGACTGCGAGCAGGCCACGCTGGCCAAGAGCAGGGTCGAGCAGACGCAGCGGGATCAGGCTAAACAGAGGGCGGCCAACGGGGACAAGTGGAACACGCAGGTATGTAGCGCAGGACTGCGAGCAGGCCACGCTGGCCAAGAGCAGGGTCGAGCAGACGCAGCGGGATCAGGCTAAACAGAGGGCGGCCAACGGGGACAAGTGGAACACGCAGGTATGTAGCGCAGGACTGCGAGCAGGCCACGCTGGCCAAGAGCAGGGTCGAGCAGACGCAGCGGGATCAGGCTAAACAGAGGGCGGCCAACGGGGACAAGTGGAACACGCAGGTATGTAGCGCAGGACTGCGAGCAGGCCACGCTGGCCAAGAGCAGGGTCGAGCAGACGCAGCGGGATCAGGCTAAACAGAGGGCGGCCAACGGGGACAAGTGGAACACGCAGGTATGTAGCGCAGGACTGCGAGCAGGCCACGCTGGCCAAGAGCAGGGTCGAGCAGACGCAGCGGGATCAGGCTAAACAGAGGGCGGCCAACGGGGACAAGTGGAACACGCAGGTATGTAGCGCAGGACTGCGAGCAGGCCACGCTGGCCAAGAGCAGGGTCGAGCAGACGCAGCGGGATCAGGCTAAACAGAGGGCGGCCAACGGGGACAAGTGGAACACGCAGGTATGTAGCGCAGGACTGCGAGCAGGCCACGCTGGCCAAGAGCAGGGTCGAGCAGACGCAGCGGGATCAGGCTAAACAGAGGGCGGCCAACGGGGACAAGTGGAACACGCAGGTATGTAGCGCAGGACTGCGAGCAGGCCACGCTGGCCAAGAGCAGGGTCGAGCAGACGCAGCGGGATCAGGCTAAACAGAGGGCGGCCAACGGGGACAAGTGGAACACGCAGGTATGTAGCGCAGGACTGCGAGCAGGCCACGCTGGCCAAGAGCAGGGTCGAGCAGACGCAGCGGGATCAGGCTAAACAGAGGGCGGCCAACGGGGACAAGTGGAACACGCAGGTATGTAGCGCAGGACTGCGAGCAGGCCACGCTGGCCAAGAGCAGGGTCGAGCAGACGCAGCGGGATCAGGCTAAACAGAGGGCGGCCAACGGGGACAAGTGGAACACGCAGGTATGTAGCGCAGGACTGCGAGCAGGCCACGCTGGCCAAGAGCAGGGTCGAGCAGACGCAGCGGGATCAGGCTAAACAGAGGGCGGCCAACGGGGACAAGTGAAACACGCAGGTATGTAGCGCAGGACTGCGAGCAGGCCACGCTGGCCAAGAGCAGGGTCGAGCAGACGCAGCGGGATCAGGCTAAACAGAGGGCGGCCAACGGGGACAAGTGGAACACGCAGGTATGTAGCGCAGGACTGCGAGCAGGCCACGCTGGCCAAGAGCAGGGTCGAGCAGACGCAGCGGGATCAGGCTAAACAGAGGGCGGCCAACGGGGACAAGTGGAACACGCAGGTATGTAGCGCAGGACTGCGAGCAGGCCACGCTGGCCAAGAGCAGGGTCGAGCAGACGCAGCGGGATCAGGCTAAACAGAGGGCGGCCAACGGGGACAAGTGGAACACGCAGGTATGTAGCGCAGGACTGCGAGCAGGCCACGCTGGCCAAGAGCAGGGTCGAGCAGACGCAGCGGGATCAGGCTAAACAGAGGGCGGCCAACGGGGACAAGTGGAACACGCAGGTATGTAGCGCAGGACTGCGAGCAGGCCACGCTGGCCAAGAGCAGGGTCGAGCAGACGCAGCGGGATCAGGCTAAACAGAGGGCGGCCAACGGGGACAAGTGAAACACGCAGGTATGTAGCGCAGGACTGCGAGCAGGCCACGCTGGCCAAGAGCAGGGTCGAGCAGACGCAGCGGGATCAGGCTAAACAGAGGGCGGCCAACGGGGACAAGTGGAACACGCAGGTATGTAGCGCAGGACTGCGAGCAGGCCACGCTGGCCAAGAGCAGGGTCGAGCAGACGCAGCGGGATCAGGCTAAACAGAGGGCGGCCAACGGGGACAAGTGGAACACGCAGGTATGTAGCGCAGGACTGCGAGCAGGCCACGCTGGCCAAGAGCAGGGTCGAGCAGACGCAGCGGGATCAGGCTAAACAGAGGGCGGCCAACGGGGACAAGTGGAACACGCAGGTATGTAGCGCAGGACTGCGAGCAGGCCACGCTGGCCAAGAGCAGGGTCGAGCAGACGCAGCGGGATCAGGCTAAACAGAGGGCGGCCAACGGGGACAAGTGGAACACGCAGGTATGTAGCGCAGGACTGCGAGCAGGCCACGCTGGCCAAGAGCAGGGTCGAGCAGACGCAGCGGGATCAGGCTAAACAGAGGGCGGCCAACGGGGACAAGTGGAACACGCAGGTATGTAGCGCAGGACTGCGAGCAGGCCACGCTGGCCAAGAGCAGGGTCGAGCAGACGCAGCGGGATCAGGCTAAACAGAGGGCGGCCAACGGGGACAAGTGGAACACGCAGGTATGTAGCGCAGGACTGCGAGCAGGCCACGCTGGCCAAGAGCAGGGTCGAGCAGACGCAGCGGGATCAGGCTAAACAGAGGGCGGCCAACGGGGACAAGTGGAACACGCAGGTATGTAGCGCAGGACTGCGAGCAGGCCACGCTGGCCAAGAGCAGGGTCGAGCAGACGCAGCGGGATCAGGCTAAACAGAGGGCGGCCAACGGGGACAAGTGGAACACGCAGGTATGTAGCGCAGGACTGCGAGCAGGCCACGCTGGCCAAGAGCAGGGTCGAGCAGACGCAGCGGGATCAGGCTAAACAGAGGGCGGCCAACGGGGACAAGTGGAACACGCAGGTATGTAGCGCAGGACTGCGAGCAGGCCACGCTGGCCAAGAGCAGGGTCGAGCAGACGCAGCGGGATCAGGCTAAACAGAGGGCGGCCAACGGGGACAAGTGGAACACGCAGGTATGTAGCGCAGGACTGCGAGCAGGCCACGCTGGCCAAGAGCAGGGTCGAGCAGACGCAGCGGGATCAGGCTAAACAGAGGGCGGCCAACGGGGACAAGTGGAACACGCAGGTATGTAGCGCAGGACTGCGAGCAGGCCACGCTGGCCAAGAGCAGGGTCGAGCAGACGCAGCGGGATCAGGCTAAACAGAGGGCGGCCAACGGGGACAAGTGGAACACGCAGGTATGTAGCGCAGGACTGCGAGCAGGCCACGCTGGCCAAGAGCAGGGTCGAGCAGACGCAGCGGGATCAGGCTAAACAGAGGGCGGCCAACGGGGACAAGTGGAACACGCAGGTATGTAGCGCAGGACTGCGAGCAGGCCACGCTGGCCAAGAGCAGGGTGGAGCAGACGCAGCGCGATCAGGCTAAACAGAGGGCGGCCAACGGGGACAAGTGGAACACGCAGGTATGTAGCGCAGGACTGCGAGCAGGCCACGCTGGCCAAGAGCAGGGTCGAGCAGACGCAGCGGGATCAGGGTAAACAGAGGGCGGCCAACGGGGACAAGTGGAACACGCAGGTATGTAGCACAGGACTGCGAGCAGGCCACGCTGGCCAAGATCAGGGTCGAGCAGACGCAGTGGGATCAGGCTAAACAGAGGGCGGCCAACGGGGACAAGTGGAACACGCAGGTATGTAGCACAGGACTGCGAGCAGGCCACGCTGGCCAAGATCAGGGTCGAGCAGACGCAGTGGGATCAGGCTAAACAGAGGGCGGCCAACGGGGACAAGTGGAACACGCAGGTATGTAGCACAGGACTGCGAGCAGGCCACGCTGGCCGAGAGCAGGGTCGAGCAGACGCAGTGGGATCAGGCTAAACAGAGGGCGGCCAACGGGGACAAGTGGAACACGCAGGTATGTATCACAGTAGGCTTAGCACAGGAGCGCTGCGAGATACTCTACCCGGTCCCTCTTTAATTAATACAATTAGAAAAACTATTTCGCGGGCGAAATACTAGCACTGCGCTCCTCTGCTCATTTTACAGGACTGCAAGCAGGCAACATTGGCCACGCAGAATTACTGACATAGTATATGTTGGAATTTTTAAATGGGGCACTGAGAGCTATACTTGATCTCGTGCTACTACTTTATAATAGTCTTAGAAAACCTTATACCTTTTTTATTGATGCCGATTGGCGCGTACAGATTTCGAAAAAAAGTACAGTCATCCACAAAATCATTCATGTTGTAAATTTATTATGCCCATCCCTTTCTGTCCAGAATCAAAAGCTTAGAAACCTTAACCTAAGTTAAGGAACTAGAAAAACCACAAATGAACAAAATGTTATCATTTAGTATGAAGCACGTCCAATTTTCCTATATTTATAGGTATGACATTTTCATTCCAGCTATTCAGCCCGGTGGGGGAGGACGCATGGGAGTACAACGCGCCGCTACGCAAGCGCCGCGAGCGCCGCGACGACAGCGAGCGGTAATGTCGCCACGTCGCCGTCGCGTTGTCGCCGTGTTGCCAACATGTTGCCGTCGGGTTGTCGTCGTGTCGCCAGCGGGTTGCTCGGAGACTGGGCCTGTTTCAAGGGCGTTCCACTAGTGTCGTTTGCCGAATGAGGTGCTGATAGAGAGAGAGCATTCACGTGTAATAGTTGTAATGAGAATTCTCGCGAACATAATTACTAGCGTTTGTCGAACAATTCGCCAAATCTGCTTGCTGCCTATCAGCACCTTTAATACTTTTAAAGAAGGCAAGGTATTTTGGTCTGAATTTGTTGAATATTTTGGTGATTTGTTTTTATTATGCGCAGTGTGTTGGTTTGTGTAACCCAAACTCTGGCGACCTAGTTTTCGATGTTTGATTAAGCTGAAATTTAACCCTTCTTGTCCAAAATTTGCTATTCAATTAATAACCTCGAAATTGTCATAGCCATATATGGCCATAGAAACTCTGTAATAAAACAATAGAACCTCATTGAGTTTGTGCTCGTCAGAATCTAAAAAAAATCGTCAGTTAAAAAATCTTCTAGCATTTAAAAAAAGTAAAAGAGTAACGTTAAGTAAACTACACTTTTGTAGAATACTTCAGGAATGATGTTAGAATATTTAGTATATTTACCTAACTTTTATTAATGTATTTTTGACTGAGACCTACGTATCTAATTAGTTTGGGCTTTAGGTTATACGGGTTTAGCTGTTCTGATATTTGACATAATTTTAACGAATTTACCGCCACATTACTTGGTCATAAAGAAAAAATATTCATGATTGTAGCACATAATTGTATGCATGCTAAGCCAATAGTTTGTTGACTGTACAACAACTTATTGTTATTACATGCCCATATAATCCTTGTTTTTACATCTTACATAAGTATTATAAATAAATTATAATGACACTGATTCGATTTGTCCGACCGATCTGTCATTTTTGTACAAATTTTGGTACATTTAGATGATTGAGCTGACTTTAGTATCTGAAATACTGACAGCTTATATGTAGTACCTGTATTGAATCCTGACGTCCATTTATTATTTATAGTTATGATAGATACCTACTTAAAGTCACACTTCAACATGTTATAGTAAGTACGAAACTAAATAAAATCTAGGTAACATTTGACAAATGTGTAAAACATATTCTACTTATTTTATTACCTGACCAGTAATGTGGCATTATTTTCTCTCTCTATGAACATCAACTGTTATTATACTCTGAATGAGAATAATGAATAATACTTGTCTTATTCGAAATTAAACTATCGTGAGACATATTTCAAAATATTTAGATCAGTAAGGTTTCACTCACTATTAAAAGCGACTAAAAATAATAGTGAGTGAAACCGTACTGATCTAAATATTTTTCTTATTGTGCAAAGAAAGCTAAAAATGTTTGTATATTTTCACGGCGACTAGGTTTAAGTAATATACTTACACGGAGATATAAAGCTGAAGTATTGAATAATACTAATGAAATTTCAATTAAATATAATGAACAATGTAATTTTTTTTCCATATATGTGACCATATATGAATTAATATGCGCAATATCGTCTCATATTAATCCATCTACAAATAACTTAAAAGGGCTTAGCCAAGGTGCAATCATATATGCACAAACGCTAAACGAAAAGAAATGTATCGGGATAACACGGCCTACCGCGAAACACGTTGAACGTGTTGCCTCCCTGTCACACTTACGTACGAATTTACAAGTGCGACAGAGAACACGTCAAACGTGATTCGTGATTAATGTAGGCCCTCTGGGGGTCTACCGCGGAAACCGAAATTTGCAAATTGCGGGTTTAGAGTGACAGAGAAAGATGCCCGCAATTTGCGAACTTCGATTTTCGCGTTTATAGCCCTGACGCTACGAAGTTCCCGTTACTGTTTCCATACATTATTTAACGATTTTTTTTTAATACTACGTCGGTGGCAAACAAGCATACGGCCCGCCTGATGTTAAGCAGTCTCCGTAGCCTATGTACGGCTGCAACTCCAGATGAGTTACATGCGCGTTGCCGACCCTAACACTCCTCTCCCTCGAGCGCTGGCAACCTTACTCACCGGCAGGAACACAACACTATGAGTAGGGTCTAGTGTTATTTGGATGCGGTTTTCTGTAAGGTGGAGGTACCTCCCCAGTTGGGCTCTGCTCTAGATCTGGAATGACATCTGCTGTCCTGTGCCCTACCACACAAAGCGAGAAGTCATTCACAGTGCCCATACCTCTCTTGACGATTGACGTGTACTGTTTCATTTCAATTTGATTACTCATAGAGTACGTCTGAATGTCTGCCAAATTAAACCAGTTTGACAGTACTGGCTTCCCTCGAATGCGGCTGACCCAAACGTTTTCTAATCAATGATTGTTATTATGGCTATGCCCCCTGGTACTACACATGGTGTAATTTTGTACTTGTACTATAAAGTATTATTTGTTATTCCTTCAACTTTTAGACTAGAGGCCGGACAGTAGAACTGTAGAAGGGTAGACTAAATGGTCTTCAGTTTCATGAAGACGTAAGACTTGACACTAGATCGTGTCATTCACGAAGACGCGTGCCTTGACTAGTATTGTCATGTCATTAAAGGTTAGACTTGTCAAATATGGGCGTCATCGTGGATGACACTAAGCTCGTGATGAAGAGAGGTTTTAAAGTGACCCCATTTTAATGTCAATCTTTATCGTTTCAGATTAAATCTGCATAAGGCATAAGTACAGTCAGAAGCAGAAGTTGAAGCGGGCGAGGTGTTCAAAATTACCTTGACACACGCTTATTTTTTTGATAATAAAGTCGCGTCAAGATCATTTTGAACACCTCCCGCTTAACAACTTCTGCTGCTGACTTCAACTACCTGTTATCGTAAATAGTGCCCTGATTTCTCCTTACAAATAGTTTTGATAGTGGGTACTTGAAAATATTAAATTGACAAAAAAATGGGTCATTTGGAAATCTCCTTACTAACGTAACGCGTAAGATTTTAGTTGGCCATGTTATGTCTGAAAAAAGGGTCTTAAGGTACAAGTTGGGACCCGACCATAGACAGCAGCAGAAGACGACGTATCGCTACTGGTTTCTATCTATTCCCATAGTACCTATAAATAACTTCGTGTCGCTAACTATGAACGCTATTTCATGTCTGAGGTTGGGTTCCAACTTATACCTTTGTTGCGAAAAAGTGGGAATTAGGACTTATTGCAATCTGTGCTAAGATCACCTTGTTAAGAGGCGCTGTTAGTCCCTTTTTACGAGGTACGGCACAAGTTGCATCCCACATGTTTTGACTCCGCACTGTTCCAAGCTAGTCGCATTTTATCGCGTTCAATGACAGGGGCCTCTTTTTTTAATACTGTAGTCTTTTCTAACCTCCTTTGTAAATTCTCGACCTCTAAGGCCTATCTATGATAAAAAAAAGAGCAATAATCGTGTAAATATTCATTAAATCGTAAAAATCACAACGCTTTTGCAATTAAATTAAACACGAGCACAGATAATTTTGTGAACATAGCAACACTGTTTAATCGATATCGATTTTTCAACAATGTTGCCATGGGATTTTTTTTACATATGGAAATTGCAACGTTTTTATTTCACGACGTAATCTAATTTAGTGAAAAAGACTGAGATTGTTCTAACGAAATTTAAAAACGAGAGCGACGACGGGCGAAGACACGTGCAAATATTATATCATTAAATCACATAGAAGTAAATATTTAATTGCATAGTGATTACTATCATGTTATATATTTAAAATAAAATTTTAATTTAAACTAGTTTGAATTGTTTTATTTATTAAAATTATTATGAAAATAGAATTACAAATCAATATAACTGAGTATAACTCGGTACAATTACAACCTAATTACCAATTTACCAATACAATATAGTGTGGACAGTCTGGACAATCCACTTGGGTCAATAATGGGTAAAAAAACATACTGCTCTCGAAACAAAATTTAATGTGGTTTTAGAACTGAATAGGTGTCTCTTATTTCAGGCTTTCCCTTACTGACCCAGTTAAATTGCTAACATGTATACTTAACCTAATCACTGACTTATATGACCTTAATAAATGTTTTTAAATCAATAAGAGAACGCGCATCATATCCAAGCGTGGAAATTACATTTATTTATTAGGAAATTAACAATTATAATGCTTATAGTGAATGCACAATCAATTATGATCTATTTAGTAAAAGTATTTGTTGGTGTAAACTAAATAATCTATCTTAGTATTCTTAGTTTAGTACTGACGGCTTGCAAACATCTAAAATTGAAATCTCGTTATTATCTCTATCGCTCGATAATGAATTTTCTAATAATAAATAATAATAATAAGTTGTATGAGAGTAATAGTAAGTTTCAAACTTGCTTAAGATTTGTTAAGTTTAAATCTTATTACAAATAAGTTTGGGCTTGCGCACAAATCACGCGTGGTTTGTTCTTTTTTTTTTTTTATGAAATAGGAGGCAAACGAGCAGACGGATCACCTGATGGTAAGCGATTATCGCCGCCCATGGACACCCGCAACACCAGAGGGGTTGTAAGTGCGTTGCCGGCCTTTAAGATGGGAGTACGCTCTTTTCTTGAAGGTTTGAAGGTCATATCGGTCCGGAAATACCGCAGGCGACAGTTCATTCCACAGTTTAGCTGTGCGAGGCAAGAAGTTTCTAGAGAAACGCACAGTTGAGGACTGCCAACCATCTAAGTGGTAAGGATGGTAATGTTGTCGCGTAGGGCGATGGCGAAAAGAAGCGGCAGGGATTAATCCGAGCAATTCCTCGGAGCACTCCCCGTTATACACGCGATAGAAAATGCAGAGCGAGGCCACATCTCTACGCAGCGCCAAGGAGTCAAGCCGTTCCGAAATACGCTGGCAGTCGGCAATTCGAGTCGCTCTTCGTTGGATGCGGTCCAGAGGGAGAAGCTGGTATTGGGGTGCCCCTGCCCATAGATGAGAGCAGTATTCCATGTGCGGGCGAACCTGCGCTTTGTACAGCTGTAGGCGGTGGGCCGGCGTGAAATACTGTCTCGATCTGTTGAGCACACCAAGCTTTGTTCGGCTACTTTTTGACCCCACACAAGCTCTTTTCGCAAAGCTTGCTAAAATAGTTATTTACGATACAAGTGCGGAAAAGAGGAAATTCGAAACGAGTGGCGATAAATTAAAACACGACCGCAGGGAGTGTTTTAAATCGACACGAGTTGCGAATTACCTATTCGCACGTGTATCGTACAACGTTTTACAGTACATATGGCCCTTTAAACTTTTGACATATGCACGAAAAGTGCTCTTTACGCACTAGTGTGAGAAATTAGCACCATAAGTACTGTAAAATATTTTTAATGGGTTTTTATCTTTTTATGGAGTGAACACTGAGGAGCTTAACACTGATTTAAACTTTCACGATATTTACTCATAAATCATAAAATTAAGGAAATAAAACTATGAAAACGGATTATATCGCGTATATTGAATTTATAATACATCCCGACGTTTCGAACCCTTTACAGCGTTCGTGGTCAACGGGTGACTGAGGAAAAATTACAAAGTGCAAAAATACCCACATACTAAAATAATGAACAATCATAGACTATAAACTTCAAGGCTGGTTGTACATGCAAAATGTACAACCAGCCTTCTCTTCTATGATTGTTCATTATTTTAGTATGTCACCTGTTGACCACGAACGCTGTAAAGGGTCCGAAACGTCGGGATGTATTATAAATTCAATATACGCGATATAATCCGTTTTCATAGTTTTATTTCATGAGTAACTATCGCGGTAACCGAAGACAATATTATCATAAAATTAAGATTTAAATTTACCTCCGACGTTTCGAGGACGGCGTTGTCCACGTGATCTCGGAGACTTAATTTTACGCGATTAAGTCCCGAGGTTGTGAATAATACTGAGAGCTCTTACTTATTTATCAATGATTGAATTTAACAATGTAATATCAAATAAAATAATGTAACATCCATCCATTCATAAACAAAAATTAGTTATTTACTAATAGGCAAATTTATGTACCTAATCTAATCATGTAACTATTTTAATTATGTCACTAATTTGAAATTTCAGCTAATAACAATTGCAATAATATAGAAAAATTGAAAATATATCAAATCATCCTTCCCTTAAGTCAATGGTTCCCAGATGGCAAGAAAACTTACTGTTGAGACTTTTTCGATTTTTGACTATCCAAAACAGCTTTTTTGTTTTTTAATTTGTTAGCGTGATTGACATCAATATTTTCGGTCATGACTACCAAAGCAAATGACAGCTCTGGAATATTGTTATCACATGCAAATTCAAGGAGTGAGAATAAGCTTTTCCCTGTAACATTCTCAGCTAGCTTTCTAATGCAGTGTTGTTCCAAATCTTCAATAAGGTAGCACCTGGCGATCAAAAGCAATGGACGGAGTCCATCATTAGGTACAGTCCCCAAATACATGTATTCCTTTAAATGTTGTAGTGTCTCAATGGTGACTCCCTTCATCGTTATTTCACCGGTGGTTGTTTCTTTCCACTCGTTGGACAGCATTGCTTTAAACACATCACTGTGTGCTGCCAGGTATGCCTTGTGGACTGGTACAGATCCTTCAGATGTTGCCAGACGGAAGTCAGTGAAGTCGCTGTCAGTATATAATTTTGATAGTACCGTTTCCTTTTTACACTTATAAGCAGTAACAACAATGCTTACAGTAGTGGGATGGACTTTGCCTGTTTCAAGCATATTGTATGGTCTCATTTCTTGCCATTTAGACCAATCATTATTAGGCACATCAATACTCAATGCAGAATATTTAAAAAGTTTACTTCGTACATTTATTTTGACACAATCATCCTTAGCCAATATATGTTTTACTGATGAGAAACTGATAGAAAATTTAATTTTACCCTCTATTACTTTGGTACTGCCTCTAAATTTTACCCAAGCCAATTTATTAATGATTTTAGGCATTAGAATGACAACTTCACCTGATTCACCTTTGCAAGTCATTGACAAGGCAACCATCACGGCAGAAGAACCCTCTCTTGTATTTGCAAGGCTCACAAGGCTGTAAACATATAAGTAAAGTTGTACTGCAATGATGTGTTACATTGTATGCATCAAGTTTTGCTGTTATACCTTTACATTGTCGCAGGTAAACACAATTATTTTTAAAGCTAAAAAGGAGAATGGATATATACCTACTTTTTCATAATCTTAATAAAATGTGTAGGAAACCATACATTAACAAAAGATGACAACCTTATTGGTACAAAACATGCCAGTGCTTTTTTAACGAAATTGGTTAGGTTAGATACCTACGGTACCTATTAACGACATATAAAGATTACTTACCTTACTTCTTCGACGGCAGGCATCTTGTTGCGAAGTAGGTAGATCGATGCAATGCAATAAATTTAAGTAACTACTGACATCTGCAAATGAAAATATTTGACTATCATGAAATTTAATTTATTGACGAGTGAAATATTTAAAATAAAGTAATATGTAATGTAATATTTGCTGCTGACAAACTCAATATATTTCTAAGCTGCATCCAGGTTCTTTCTTTTGTGTAACTTGTGGTAGGTACTTACGTGGACGATCGACTTCATGATAAAGTAGGTGCCTGTATTATTTACTTGATTATCCAGAAAACACGAAACGTTAAAATATAAGGAGTATTGTCTTAGTAGTTTGATTACATAAATAAAATTTTCTCAATACAATTCAATCGTCGAAAACTGAATCAAACTGAATGAGGGCTATCGTTTTTTTTGCTCACTAGTTGGCGCCTCTGTTGATGGTGGTGCTAAAGAGTATATCTCGAGTATATAACCACCAATAACCACTAGTCCATTCTTCTTCTTCTTTTAAAATTATGGCTTCAGCCCAGTGGGACTATTTCGCCAGTATCAAGGTATTGAGAGGTTTACAAACGACAAAAATTGTACGGTTGTACAAGACAGTGTACGGTGATTTGTTAGCTCTTGTAAATCGATAGCTAGACTTTACAAGAAGCACGTGGACCACCGGCCGTTGACTCCAAGATGGTGGTTAAACGCGCTTCAAAATTAATTCTCCATTCACTGCACACTACCACATTAGTTTACTGTATAATAAGCTATCGATATTACACTTTAAACAATATTAATAAGCAAAAAACAAAGTAATTAATCACGATGCTAACTATCAAGATGGCGCTCGAACCGGAAGTCCAACCACTAGTCCAAAAGACTAAAGAACAGCTGTCAGTCATTGAAGTGACATTTGACATTTCGAACTATGGAAAAGACCACCATCTACACTAGCGCCCCTAGCGACGAATTCATACGCGTTAGCCCTCATTGACGTGAAATTAACCGAAATTCCTGGAAAAAACGGTGTTGCAAGTACCATTAGTTACAAAGTAAGTATAATTAGCGAACTAGGCTCCACACTCGCGTTCGCGGCTTCGCGCCGTGATTCGCGCATGAGTGTGGAGAGCCCTTAAGGTGGAGCGAGCTGTCACTTTTTTGCCATACTAAATTAAACCTTATCACCGAGCCAGAAAGGTGTTCGTACCAGACTAGAGAAAACGATCCACATGAGATAGCAAACCAGAGCCCCGTGTCCCATTTGCAGTTCGCAGTCCGCCATTTGTATTTTATTTGTTATATTGTGCAATAAAGTTTAAAATAAATAAATAATATTTGAGTGCTATATTCAGATTACGGTCCTGATATCTTTTAAGTAATTATGATATTAATATTATTAACTGATTAAACAAGCATGTGCACGACAAAAAATAAAACATTAAAGTCATAACACACCATCTCACCGCATCAAGGTCATTGTGCGACGTGTGTTACGGACTTTATTTTAGTATGGTAGACATTGTAGTAACTGAATATTAATTGGTGTCCCCAATTGTTATACTCATTAGGGTGACTTTGTGAATCGGTCCTATATTTACGTAGGTATGTAGGTCATGAAGTTATACCCTAAACAGGAGCGAGCTGTCACTTTTTTTTTGCCATACTAAATTGAACCTTATCACCGAGCCAGAAAGGTGTTCGTACCAGACTAGAGAAAACGGTCCACATGAGATAGCAAAAGTGGGTCGCGGTGTCCCACTCGCACATGTTGCCAATGTTAAAAAAATACCATTTTGGTAGTATTTATATCAATAACTACTAAAATTAAATACCTTCTTATATTATTTAAGTGCTATATTCAGAGTGCGGTTCTGATATCTTTTACGTAATTTGTAAATAGTTATAATGTCAATATTATTAACTGATTTAACCAAGCATGTGCACAACAAAAAATACATTAATTTTAATATGGTAGACATTGTAGTAACTTTGAATATTAATTGGTATCCCCAACTTGATAATGAAATTTTCAAAATACATAAATGGCGGCGCTCAAGATTTATTTGCGAAATAAAGTATAAAATGGGTAAAAGATGTTGTGTGAAAGGTTGCAGAAGTTAAAGTTTTGTTGATTGTGGTATATCTTTTCACAGGTAAGCCTCAACTATTAAAGTTTACGATAAAAATACAAGAAAACATTGTCAAACTCATTAGGGTGACTATGATGTCGGCACGATGTGAATCGGCCTTACAGAGTTCTTATTACCTCGTACTTACTTAATGTAAAAATAAGTTTACCTAAATAAGTATATCTTTATTTCGGCATGTTAAATTATTTGTTTGATAGATAGATAGATAGATAAATGATTTATTTGTGCACGTAATGAGAGCTATATAATTGCCAAAATTTAAATCCAAAATCCTTAAATATTACAGACACATTTATACATAATATTCTATATAGGTTGAACACACATTTCCGTCAGTACACAAAGGCGGCAAATAAAAAAAAATGGAGCAATTAACTACGATGACGCTTAAAGAATAGCTGAAGTGTGCAAAAGAGAAGCCATTACGTTTATGAATATACCATGAGTGCGAAAGAGGCAGACTACAAATGAAAAAAACGTGACCATTTTTAGGGTTCCGTACCCAAAGGGTAAAAACGGGACCCTATCAATAAGACTCCGCTGTCCGTCTGTCAGTCTGTCTGTTATCAGTAACAGCTTTTATAACGACTAAACTAAATTAAGTAAGGTTTTGTGAAGCGTTTTACAGAGGAGAAAAAAACTATATCCATTCTCTCTGACTTCCTATGCATGAATGAAAAAAGATCTTGGCCAAACTATACATTCCAACTTATCCTAATATCCCACATACATATGACTTATGGTCACCCTAATTAGAAAGAGATGCAACCGCCCACTTTGACTTCTCATGTGGACACACTTTTTGGCCCGTGTACTCCATCCGGTTTATTAAAATCTAAATCCGTGATGTAGGTATTCTTTTTTTTTTTTTAATAGGTATGTCGTTATTTCGGCATGTTTAATTTGAGATTTGTTATAGAATAATTGCCAAAATTTAAATCCAAAGTCCTTAAACCACCTAATAGTTTCTATTTATTTAGAAAATGACACACCCTACTAATATATTCCATGTTATATTACATATGACTTATGGTCACCATAATTAGAACGAGATGCAGGGCTCTAGTTTGACTTCTCATATGGACACACTTTTTGGCCAGTGTACTCTATCCGGCTTATTAAATATAAATCCGTGGCCAAGACGAGCAAAGCGAAGCGCAAGGGCACTACAGTTGGTCAAAGCAAATTGTCAATAAATAAGAACAAAAAAACTGCACCTCCTTAAATTTTCTTTTGGGTGCTATAGTTTGTCAAAGGACTGTCTCATTTCAAACATAGATAGAGATAATCATACTATCTTTGTCTTACACTAGTACTAGCACCCAATAAAAAGGATGAGTATAGTTTTTTTGGTTCTTATTTACTGCCAATTTGGTTTGACCAACTATAGTACTAGTGTAAGACAAAAATAGTATAGTACTGTCTCATTTCAAACATAGAAAGAGAGACTCATACTATCTTTGTCTTACACTAGTACTAGCACCCAAAAGAAAAGGATGAGTATAGTTTTTTTTTGTTCTTATTTACTGCCAATTTGGTTTGACCAACTATATTTATCTTGCCACAGAGGAGCTAAAATAGTGTGTAATGTGGAGTCTTGCAAGTTCGCGCTTCGCGTCTCCTTTGACGCGGGCCGAAAAACCGACAAAAAACGAGGAACAAGGCGCGAAGGAGTGAACATTCTGTGAAATCGACGCCACACTCACGTTCGCTGCTTCGCGCCGTGATTCGCACATGAGTGTGAGGGCCCTTTATTTTATTTATTGAAAACATAATATACAGCATTAAGCCGCTCCAGACTACGCGACCCGAAGCCGCGAACGCGAGTGTGGTCGATTTCGCTATTAACGAACTAGACTCCACACTCGCGTTCGCGGCTTAGCGCCGCGATTCGCGCACGAGTGTGGAGGGACCTTTACAGTCGAAACCAAATCATTGTACAAATCAAATTTTATATTATTATTCGAGCCCGCGCCAGACTATGCGGCGCGAAGCCGCGAACGCGAGTGTTGAGTCGATTTCGCTGATTAGCGAATTAGACTCCGCACTCGCGTTCGCGGCGAGACACAGACAGGGTAATAATTATTGGACCAATTTTGTGCCGTCGTGGTGGTTACTCAAAAAAATTTATTGTTTGTTTCCCTTTCGCTCTTTGCAGCTAAACTTGGGCTAAACCACAACAACAACAACAAGTATGAATGGTATAGAAAGGATGCCAATCTCTTATGGCAGAATTGTTGCAAAAGTGACCGCTTCAAAGAGTAGTATAATTGGACCGCTTTCAGCTTTAAATAATAGTTCCTAATCTCTTCGGTGGCGCTAGGTACGCTCTGAGACCAAAGGGTATTGTAATATATAGGAGACTCTATGACATGAACCATAGAGGTATAATAATATAGAGATGAAATGGGGGAGGGGCAGCAAATAACCCGACCAAATTACGTAGGTTGTTTCTGGTATGTTGTCAGGAATATTAAAACGTTTTTTTAATTTTGTCGCATTGCGTATGTTCTGTCCCTCACGGTCGCACGGGTGCACATCTATATAAATACTAGGTGTATGGTCTAGGTACTTCAGTGTATGGTGGCGCTGCCTATTTACTGTTTTTTACGGTCACTTTTTGATACACGAAGATTCATTTCCTTACCTCTACCGTCCATAAACAACAATCTTCGTAAACACAATGGTGACGTGACGTGAGTGAAAATGTCTAATTCGAAATGTCAAATCAATCACGCAAAACAAGCAGTCAAGCAGATGTCACGTTAATTTCTTATTCTATTTTATTGTAATAACCCGTTAAATTAGACTTTTGCAATAATTTAAACTTAGTGTTTGAATATTAGATAAGTTTCAGTGTTTTTCGTGTTCAGTGCATGAAATTATAGTGAAATGTCGAACGACAAAGAGGCCGTGGACGGTGAATCGTCGGCAGCGACCGAACAAACTCTTGAAAAACGCATAGGCTGCGCTCATTACAAGCGACGAGCGAAATTCGTGGTAAGTTCACTGCTAAATGGACCGACGTCGACGCTTATTTCTGCCAATAAATCTCTCTTAACAATAAAAAATTAAGTTCAAAACCCTCTCGTCATGTGCTTCTAAATATAAACGTTAGCGGCGCAGAAACTTACGAGAGCTTTGCAAAATGACATGCAAATTTAAAAATCAAAGCAATACTGCTGTCCTTATGGAACACTGATTACTTTTTTTCTTGACAGAACCACTATTAGCTATGGAAACATGTGCATTCAGCCACAGGGGCCAGGGTTAATTGGTTAATCATGTCAGCAATTCAATAGTATCTATTAATTCAAACAATTAATATATACATAAGTATTCTATTACAATTATTGACGACCGGTCTGGCCTAGTGGGTAGTGAATCCCGGTAAGGGCATTTATTTGTGTGATGAACACAGATATTTGTTCGTGAGTCATGGATGTTTTCTATATGTATTTAAGTGTTTGTATAAGTATTATATATATTGTTGTCTGAGTACCCACAACACAAGCCTTCTTGAGCTTACCGTGGGACTTAGCCAATTTGTGTATGAATGTCCCTATAATATTTATTTATGATTTATTTATTTATTATTATATTTAAAGGGAGTAGTTTTGCTTCTTATACTCCCAAGCTCTGTGTTATTCAGGTAAGTATTTCATCACCAATCAAAACTGAGATTTATTTAAAAAAAAATTGATGAATGTTATCCTCAGCTAACCTTAAATCCATTTAAGCATTAATCACCAGATATACTGTTAATTTTTATTTTTATTTTTGTTCTGGTTTAAACTGCCATCAGTCGGTAACGACTATAATCAGTTTTGCTGTATGTATTCGATATAATACTGTTAATATAATATCAACTCACTTGTATCAAGTGACAACCACTTTGTGTGACTCAATCTTTACTTACATCATGGGTCTTCCCCAGAGGCATCCATACACACTTGTTATGAGTAAACCTTTAAAAATAGTCTAAAAACAAATTACACAAACACACACACACAACTCTGGACACAGTACAAATTACACACAGCTCTGGACACTGGAGGCTTTGGTCATTTTTTTTTCCTTCGTAAGTATACGACATTTATTTCACTTCAAAAATAGCATTACTAAACAATATATGAATCCATACCTAATATTAAAAATGCAATAGTGTGCCTGTCTGTCTGTTAACTCTTCACACTTAAACCGCTGAACCAATTTAGTTGAAAATTGGTATACAGTTAGTTCGAGTCCCGGGGAAGGACATATGATACTTTTTATCCCAGTACTTACCCCTCAAGGGGGTGAAAAGTCAATAACCGCTGAACCGATTTAGATGAAACTTGGTATGGGGATAGTTTGAGCTGTGGGGAAAGATGTAATGTAATATATGTTGATTTTTTGCATCTCTTTAACATGGGAGCATTCCACAAAAAGGTCTACCTTGACCAGGACGTGACGCGTATGGCAGATCAGATGCCATTATTATACCGTTGAATTTAATGCTAACTTATCAAACTTTACTATGCCAAATATTTAGCCGGCTTTCTTAGCTTTATCAGAAGTGTTGAAAAAATAACGTCACATACCCGAAATTTTTTGGGAATGGCCCATGGCAGGATTGAGTCAAGCTGTTAAAGCTGAGAATAAGTGTTGTGTTGTGTTGTGTTGTCACTTGTTGGTACATTACCTACCATTAACCAATTTACTATTGGGAATTGCTGTGTTCGCTATAATGTTTTCTCTAGAGGAGCCCAATATTGTATTAGCAAACTTTTGAGAAGAAATCTCGCAAATGTTGTTTGCAGTGGTTTCTTAGACCACAAGTGTAAATCGACGACGCTATTGTTTCAGACGCCATGCTGCAACAAGCTGTACATGTGCCGCTACTGCCACGACGAGAACGAGCAACACTACTTCAACCGAAAAAGCGTCACCGAGCTGATATGTACAGAATGCGACACCCGGCAGGCGGTGCAGGCGGAGTGCGTCAGCTGTGGCGTGCGCTTCGGGAAGGTAATGTGATACATGTAGTTACTGCCACGAACAGCACTGCAGGAGTGTCACCGAGCTGATGTGTACAGAATGCGACACCCGGCAGGCGGTGCAGGCGGAGTGCGTCAGCTGTGGCGTGCGCTTCGGGAAGGTAACGTGATACATGTAGTTACTGCCACGAACAGCACTGCAGGAGTGTCACCGAGCTGTTGTGTACAGAATGCGACACCCGGCAGGCGGTGCAGGCGGAGTGCGTCAGCTGCGGCGTGCGCTTCGGGAAGGTAACGTGATACATGTAGTTACTGCCACGAACAGCACTGCAGGAGTGTCACCGAGCTGATGTGTACAGAATGCGAGACCCGGGCAGGCGGTGCAGGCGGAGTGCGTCAGTTGCGGCGTGCGCTTCGGGAAGGTAACGTGATACATGTAGTTACTACCACGAACAGCACTGCAGGAGTGTCACCGAGCTGATGTGTACAGATTGCGAGACCCGGGCAGGCGGTGCAGGCGGAGTGTTTCAGCTGCGGCGTGCGCTTCGGGAAGGTAACGTGATACATGTAGCTACTGCCACAAACAGCACTGCAGGAGCGTTACCGAGCTGATGTGTACAGAATGCGAGACCCGGGCAGGCGGTTCAGGCGGAGTGCGTCAGCTGCGGCGTGCGCTTCGGGAAGGTAACGTGATACATGTAGTTACTGCCACGAACAGCACTGCAGGAGTGTCACCGAGCTGATGTGTACAGAATGCGAGACCCGGGCAGGCGGTGCAGGCGGAGTGCGTCAGCTGCGGCGTGCGCTTCGGGAAGGTAATGCAACCGTAGGCCAAAACTTGATCGAAAAAACGCCAATCGAAAAGCAAGTGTCGACATGAAGATTGGAACGAAAAGTGACGTGTTCGTTTCCATACATTACTGGCGTTTTCTATAACCTCTAAAACGATGATGACATATGAACGATGTTACTAAATATCTATCTTCTGTTATTTATACTGTGGTTTGAATATAAAGAAACAGGCACCCCTTGCAGTCAGTTTTTGTATATGTCTTGACCAGATCTTAGAACTGATCATGATGTGGCAATCATTTCATGAAATTATCGGTTGGCCATATCATGAAAAAGTCAAACATAACCTAACCGTATCATGATGTGATCAATTCTAAAATGGCATTTTATGAAGTGATCAAATTCTATGATTTGACCACGACACATATTTTTTAAATCCATAGGTCTAAGTTTTCTTATTTTTGTAGCAGTATATTAAACTAACTGTTGTCGGTTTCAGTACACATGCCTCATCTGCAACCTGTTCGACGACGAAGACAAGCGCCAGTACCACTGTGAGGGCTGCGGCATCTGCCGCGTCGGTGGACGAGACCGGTTCTTCCACTGCGAGCGGTGCAACATGTGCCTGCCTATGCAGCTACAGAGAGTCGGACATAGAGTTAGTTATACCACAGTATAATAATAGTTCTTACGAACAGATACTTATCTCTCAAAGAAAACGCAAATACCTACCGTTTTGATACCTACACAAAAATACAACCTCGTGCGCCGACACAACGCTAGGGTTGCCGACGCTTCTTTCAAATACTTAGGTGTCTTAGGTAGATATCTTAGGTAGATATTAGGTGTCTTAGGTAAATGTGTCGTAAAAAACATTACCTAAGTACATCTTTAAAACAATTTAATAGTACCTACGTGACTATCGTAAAAATAATAACAGTAGGTATAAGTATGTAGCTATATTGGTAATGTCTACTTCTTCTCATCTGTCGAAAGAGGAAAAAACTATATTTTTTATTTGTTTTCTTGTTTCTGCATCCATCCACACTACACGCTGTGTTATTTGTTCGTGTCGAAGACATTTCTATTTCATAAGTAGCGCGCGGTTACGTGCGTCTTGAGCGCGTGTGGCTACCAACTAGCTGGCTTTTGTACCGCTGGCGGGACGAGATTTGTAAGCATAAATCCGAGCTCGCGCGGAGAGTTCCACAGGCCAGGTTATACAGCTACCCCACACTAGTATCTCCCAAGCGTCGTCTAGTCAACTCTATGGCTACTGACACAACGTTGGCGTAACTGCACGACGACGCTTTTTTTCATAGCGCTGACTAGACGCCGACACTCAAAACACGCTAGTATGATAATAGGTCGACGCGAACGGTTATTTTACTGCGAGCGGTGCAACATATGCCTGCCTATGCAGCTACAGAGAGTGGGACATAGGGTAAGGTTCAAAATGCCACGATACATTGAGATGTGGGTTCGAATCCCACGTGGCCCAGTTGATCACAGTAAATTTTTTCATTGTGATAGACATCTGTATATTTACGATTTATAGGTTAAAAAACATCATAATTTTGGCAATCATGATTCCGGGCCTACACGGAGCTAGGCCGAATACGGACGAACGGTGCAAAGGCTGAATTTTGCAAGTGTTGAAGGTTACTGTCCTTAAACCTTTGGCCTGCCAGTTCCCTTAATAAGACTTGCTTGCTTGCTTGGATACGGTTGGTTGTACATCCGAACTAAATTTTTGACAGTAATCCTTATTTTCCAGTGCGTAGAGAACGTGTCCCGCTCCAACTGCCCCGTGTGTCTCGAGGACATCCACACGTCCCGTATCCCGTGCCACATCCCCGACTGCGGACACCTGCTGCACCGGCCCTGCTTCGAGCAGCTCCTACACTCGGGACACTACGCCTGCCCCACGTGCCAGACCAGCATGATTGACATGACCAACGTGAGTCAATGTCCTATATTGCGCGTGCCGACCACTGCGGCGTCAACTAACCGCCTCTTTATCATCTGTCACCATATGTGTCTCGTTACTCACTTTCTCACAATTAACCCTTAAATGCATATTGTTGCCAAATGTATACAAAGCATTGGACAGCTCACAGATTCAACAGAAAAAAGCTTAAGTTTCTAACAAGTAACATTTTTTCCAACCAAAAATAAAAAATCATGCATTTAAGGGTTAAGTGAGAGCGAAAGTGACCCATGATGCGACAGGCGATAAAGAGGCGGCCATGGTAACACCGCTGGACGTCGAGTTTCACCCAATTTTTTTAGCATGACGCGGCTTTGCAGGGGCCTGCTATTGTATAGTATGAATTTTCTTTGGTGAATTTTTGGGCCTTTACCAAGGGGTAAAGAAACAACCTTCTGTTTGACAGATAAGTATCTTCATGCGGTCTACACCTATCAATAGAGTGGTTCTTGAGAAAGTTTTAGGTATATAATTTGTTAAGGTTTACCCGTGCGAACCGGGGCGGGTCGCTAGTTTAATTGATAAATTGAAGTGCTGGAGTAGAATTTAAAAATGAATTAGGTTTTTATATGTATAGTTATGGAGTTACCTGGACTCGGAGGTGGCGGCGACGCCCATGCCGGCCGAGTACGCGGACTACAAGGCCACTATACTCTGTAAGGATTGCCATAAGGTGCGTATGCGTCGCCCTGCTAATTATACATGCGAAACTATCTTCCAGATCTAATATTTGTTGCAAAATAGTGACTTGTTTATAATAAAATGTAATGTTACAGTTATCGACGGTGAAATTTCACGTGGTGGGGCTAAAGTGTCAACACTGCGGTGCCTACAACACGTGTCAGACCAACGGCTTCCACAAGTGAGTCTATTTTTACAAGCTTTTACGTAACTTGTAATGTATTTATGGTTGTGTAATCTTACGAGCTAAATTAGATTTACATCCCATTATGGTACTTTTGAGCTGTGTTGATGGACATGGGAGGTGGCCACGAATTTTGAGATTGATAAATTAATGGAACCTAATTATGTTTGGGTTTTGTTAGTTGCCCGTTGGATGAAAAGTGTAGTAATAAAAGCTAGTATTAAATAGTACATTACTATAGAGACCGGGAAACGAAGGATTGCAGGGCAAGTAGATATAGACTGGATAGGGATACGCGGCCGGCAACCCCGTTTTTGGTCCGAGATTTGTATAGTGATTTTCTCAAACTTGCATTGAAATATCCATAGGCTACGGTGGCCAAACTCGTGAAAAAAACTGTCTAGAAATTGAATTTAGCGCGGAGCAGGTACCAGGGCCTCATGAGTTACGAGGAGGTGTCGTTGACCAACCCGCCGGGGCGCGGCTGCTGTTCAAAACAAAAGAAGGTTGCTTTATAGGCGTAGCTGTGTAAGGCTGTATGAAATTTCTTTACATGCCATTTTCACTCATCGCACCGGATACGTAGTATTTTCGGACCTAATTTGAAGTAAGTTAAATCAACATTTCACTGCAAGTTTGAGAAAAATATTTTCTCAAAAATGGACGGCAAAGTCGACGTTGCCGGTTAAAAAGTAGGTCGCGAAGTGCGTAGTTTATGGTGAGTCAAAAAATTAAAAAGTTAAAAACATTGCAGTCTCGATTTCGGGACTGCAATGTTGCATACAAATTCCATTATTTGTCGAGTTCCAAACTTTTTAAAAGTTGAAGTGGCCATATCAAATGAAGGCATGGGTCCATTAAACAGCCAAACAGATGATCAGTACTTATTATTATAATGTTGGTACCGCGACTATTTAGGTGTCTCAAATAGGTTGGCGTATTTTCAGCAGAAAAATACACTTCTATTTTTAATTTAAAAATAAAAAGGCGGCAAAGCAAATCTTTTTACTTTTTTCTGTGAAAATATATACATAAGAACGTTGCTTCTGTAGAATATTTATATTATATTTATTGCGCCATTTTTGAGAAAAGCACTATATATTATGACTCGGCTGGAAGGCTACTTGCTGGCTTCGGATTTAATTAAACGGACTCCCAAGGTCGTCCGTTTAAAACGAATCCTCAGCCAGCAAGTAGCTACTTCCGAGCCTCGACAATAATGTACTATTTTCGATCAAAATCAATTTGTTTTGAATGACAGCCGCCCGAGGCTTGCTTTTAACTTGCGCCCTAACCGCTTCGAGCGTCGTACGAAACGGTACGGTCGTATTCGTAAGTATATGCATGGAATGGAATGACATGGTTATTTTCGCAGGGAATCAACGAGCGCGGAGTCAGGCGACTCATCCAGCTCGTCAAGCCGGAGCTCCTCGGGCTCCTCCTCCCTCCCCGCCCCCTCGGGCGGCGCCGCCCCCCGCCCCGCCCCCTCGGGCTCCGGCCCGCCCCCGCCCGCGCCCCCGCCACGGCCCCCGCACGAGGGCGCCGAGCTGCCCCGCGCCAACCCCCTCGACGAGCCCCCGCAGGCCTGACCACACCATACACGTGTAGATTAAGGTATATTTCAATTTGTGATTCGATTCCATCTAATGTAACGTTGTTACCGTTCAAATTATACAGTTCTTCAACGTCAAACCCTCGAGTCCCGGTCGTAGTCGACACCGAAAACTTCCAGGTCCCGGGGAATTCTGACTTCACAAATTTTATATGAAAGCGATATCGCGTCCGTAGACTTAGTTGACTTTTCTGCCAGTAACACTTATTAAATTCGATCAAATATAACCTTTTTGACATTCCGATTTCTTCAACATATACAGGGTGTTTCTCACAATGGAGCTTTAAATTCAGGGCTCGATTCTATTCCCTAAACCGAGCTACTTTTATTATGGGACCAACACCGAAATCGCGAAAAAAAATTGGCTTTTTCATACATCGAGCCCAGAATTTAAAGCCCCTGGTCAGAGACACACTGTATTGAACTTGACCGAAAAAAGAACGTAAGTTATTTGTAACCTAGTTTTATGACATTGTATAATTCATTCGTTATAAAACCTGAATAACATTTTTTTACCTTCTTTTTCAAATCCACTTATTGTACCATCAGCCGTAAAAATGAGTGGCAACATTATCAATGAATTAATTCATAATTTCTCCATGCAATTTCGCAACTCACTTTACACTCATTAAACAAAATGACATATTAGTAGCATGGAATCTGCAATATAAACTTGAGTAACGACATCCGACAAAATACTGTGATGGAATAGATTAACATTTCGCTGCCCCAATATTACAGGGTTCTATGTTTCACTTTTATACAACTGAAATTTGAACTTTATTATAGTGACATTAAGTCGAATTTCAACTGTCTTGAAAATGTAACATAGAACCCTGGAATATTGGGGCAGCGATTTCTACACCAAATAAAAGTGGCGATAGTTTAACAACTAGTTGTACGATTAAGATTAATAAATCCATCCACCATGATTAATGCCACAAATTGTTCAAATATAATGACGAATTTATTATTATTTTATTAATAAATAAAAAAACCGTGTAAAGCAATGAAATTTTTACAAAACAACTGTATCGAATAATCTTTAGGTATTCATAATAACCTTGTTATCGCTATTGCTCAAATTTTAGTAAAAAATTTAACCTCTTTCAAAGCAATACATAGCTAGAATTTCAATTGATATGTTTTGAAAGCGGGAAATAATTGATTCCATTAGAAAAATCTTGCGTATTTATCACTAAGGTGTTTTCGGGTAAAGCTGAAATACTTCAGAGTGTTAGGCATCCCTAAGTCCAGGACTTAAGTTTTATTATTGAATTTGGAACCTCAAAAAAAAAAGTTACAATTAAATTTTTAAATAAAGCCTTAAGAAACTTATCATGTGTTTTGACGCTTTTTACACATGTGATATGGCACGAATGTTTAGATTCACGTCTCTACCTATTGAGACCATCAAAATTAAATGCTATAAAAGCGTTTTAAAGGTACTACCTTTTCTGTTAATCTGTGTGAGATCTTGTATGCACACTTTTACTATGGACCACAGATATACCAACTTTTGTTTTAAAATTGTTTATGACCTTATTGTACTAACAATGGAATCAGTGCCAATATACCGTTGCATAGGCTTAGTAAATTAAATTTATTTGGCTTTATAATTTCGATACCTTATATATATTGTGATTAATTAGACTAGCGTGTAAGATTTAGTTATTTTTTTACGAAATCCAGTAGCTTATGAAATGCTAAAAATAACCAAAAATGTATAAAGCACACATTTAACAGTGACCGTCCAATCAAAAAGGGGCTTTACGGGTGTAGAATCACGATTGGAAATATCATGAATAAATTAAGAATTGCATTGCTGTTTACTAACATTTTTTTTGTGATTATCTCCGTTTTCTCAGTACACTATTGATTGAAATAGAACGACGAGAGAAAACCCTCAGATAATAAGCAAATATAAAAAGCCTAGATTGAGGGCGGAGATTTTTTTACAATGATTTTCTATTAGGCAACTATATATTTAAGAATGCGTAGCAGCTGTTTGTAGTGCATAAATTATAATGCGTTGCTGCAGGCCTGCACCATCTAGTGCAAGGTATTATCCATCATATTTAATTTATCTATCCTTTAATTCAATTAGAATTAACAAGATAAATAATTTCTGATTGAAACAATAACGTAAGTTAAAATTGGATCTTGCGATGAAAAAAATTCCCACTAGATCCATTTATCATTTCAACTGGATCTATTACTAAAAAAAGTTCTCATTAGATCCATCGGCCCGAAGTTGGATCTAACGAATAAAAAATTCTCACTAGATCCATCTTGGATCTATCGAGAATGAAGGCAATAATGAAATTTTGCCAAAAACTTATTTAACATTTCGATTGTTCATGAAATAAAACTATGAAAACGGATTATATCGCGTATATTGAATTTATAATACATCCCGACGTTTCGAACTCTTTACAGCGTTCGTGGTCAACGGGTGACTGAGGAAAAATTACAAAATGCAAAAATACCCACATACTAAAATAATGAACAATCATAGACTACAAACTTTAAGGCTGGTTGTACATGCAAAATCGGTTCATAAGGCTAGTTATACACTATAATTATTTTTCAAGTAAAGATATATATATATACGCGATAAAAATAAACTATGCCGGCTCCAACCCTACACCACGGACCCGAGAAGATTTAATTCCCTCCTAAATTGTAGGAGGGTATCCCAATATGGGACCGGCAACAAACTCGGCGGGACACATCTTTTCAAAACATCAGAATGTCCAGCATCATCCAACACTACGGTCTCACAGTCTATGTCTCGCTTGCTCCTTTATCAGGTGGACTACAGGATCCCAAGCTGGTGGTAGAGAAAAGCCATCTTCCCTATTAAAGTTTGGATATTTCTTAATCTCAATGGCCTCGCGCAGCATTCTGGGTATGTAACGCTTCTCCTTGGCAAGAACCAGAGGCTTATCAAACTTGATTGAGTGATTGGCTTTATCCATGACATGCTCACAGACAGCAGACCTAGGTCGACGGTGCTTGACATCAGCTATGTGTTCCTTCACCCGAGTGGAAATGCTCCGTTTCGTCTGCCCGACATATGATAGGCCACACTCACAGTCCAGCCTGTACACTCCTGCAGTCTGTAGAGGGGTATTGCATTTTACAGGCCTCAGGAATTGTGACATCTTCTTCATTGGCTTGAAATATGTTTTTATAGAAGCACGCTTCAAGATGTGGCTGATCCTGTCCGTGACCCCCCTGACAAAAGGCAGAATGGCAGGCCTGCGCTCGACTGTGGGGATCTTAATGTGGGACCTCTGGTTGACCCGCGGTATCCTGAGCTCGTTTGCCTGGAGCGCGCGCCTGGCATGCTGGAGCTCCGCGGCCAGATGCTGGTCATCACATATCCTCTGGGCTCTCTGAAACAAAGATTTGCCTACTGTAACAAGTTGACTGGGATGGTGATGCGATTTGCCATTTAAGTACCTATCAGTATGAGTAGGTTTCCTATACACAGTGCGACCTAGGGTGTTATCAGGATTTCTTTTTACCAATACATCTAAGAAGGGGAGAGAACAGTCTTTTTCCAACTCCATAGTAAATTTTATTTTGCTATGGATGGAATTTAGGTGATCCAAGAAAGTTGAAACACTACTTTTTGGAAGTATAGTAAAAGTGTCATCTACGTATCTTTTAAATATCTTCGGTCGCACAGGAGCCAGTGAGAGTGCCCTCTCCTCGAAGTCCTCCATAAAGATGTCAGCGACTACTGGAGACACCGGAGACCCCATGGCCACGCCGTCGACTTGAAGATAGAATTCACCATTCCATAGCAAGTAGCCAGATGTAATTTATATGTGCCAATTTATATGTGGGAGCATCCACATATAAATTGGCTCAGTACCTCGCGGGAGCCCTCTCAGCATTACGTGGTAACACTAGCACGCATACAAAGGATTCTTACCATTTCATCGGTGAGATTAAAGACCTAACATTGACTGATGATGAGATCATGGTCAGTTTTGACGTCCAGTCGCTATTTACAAGCCTACCGGTACAAGACTGCATTGAAATTGTCAAGAAGAGGTTATGTGAGCAGAACATGTCAGAGGAATATGCTAAGCTGTTGGAACATTGCCTTACATCTGGCTACTTGCTATGGAATGGTGAATTCTATCTTCAAGTCGACGGCGTGGCCATGGGGTCTCCGGTGTCTCCAGTAGTCGCTGACATCTTTATGGAGGACTTCGAGGAGAGGGCACTCTCACTGGCTCCTGTGCGACCGAAGATATTTAAAAGATACGTAGATGACACTTTTACTATACTTCCAAAAAGTAGTGTTTCAACTTTCTTGGATCACCTAAATTCCATCCATAGCAAAATAAAATTTACTATGGAGTTGGAAAAAGACTGTTCTCTCCCCTTCTTAGATGTATTGGTAAAAAGAAATCCTGATAACACCCTAGGTCGCACTGTGTATAGGAAACCTACTCATACTGATAGGTACTTAAATGGCAAATCGCATCACCATCCCAGTCAACTTGTTACAGTAGGCAAATCTTTGTTTCAGAGAGCCCAGAGGATATGTGATGACCAGCATCTGGCCGCGGAGCTCCAGCATGCCAGGCGCGCGCTCCAGGCAAACGAGCTCAGGATACCGCGGGTCAACCAGAGGTCCCACATTAAGATCCCCACAGTCGAGCGCAGGCCTGCCATTCTGCCTTTTGTCAGGGGGGTCACGGACAGGATCAGCCACATCTTGAAGCGTGCTTCTATAAAAACATATTTCAAGCCAATGAAGAAGATGTCACAATTCCTGAGGCCTGTAAAATGCAATACCCCTCTACAGACTGCAGGAGTGTACAGGCTGGACTGTGAGTGTGGCCTATCATATGTCGGGCAGACGAAACGGAGCATTTCCACTCGGGTGAAGGAACACATAGCTGATGTCAAGCACCGTCGACCTAGGTCTGCTGTCTGTGAGCATGTCATGGATAAAGCCAATCACTCAATCAAGTTTGATAAGCCTCTGGTTCTTGCCAAGGAGAAGCGTTACATACCCAGAATGCTGCGCGAGGCCATTGAGATTAAGAAATATCCAAACTTTAATAGGGAAGATGGCTTTTCTCTACCACCAGCTTGGGATCCTGTAGTCCACCTGATAAAGGAGCAAGCGAGACATAGACTGTGAGACCGTAGTGTTGGATGATGCTGGACATTCTGATGTTTTGAAAAGATGTGTCCCGCCGAGTTTGTTGCCGGTCCCATATTGGGATACCCTCCTACAATTTAGGAGGGAATTAAATCTTCTCGGGTCCGTGGTGTAGGGTTGGAGCCGGCATAGTTTATTTTTATCGCGTATATATATATATCTTTACTTGAAAAATAATTATAGTGTATAACTAGCCTTATGAACCGATTTTGCATGTACAACCAGCCTTAAAGTTTGTAGTCTATGATTGTTCATTATTTTAGTATGTGGGTATTTTTGCATTTTGTAATTTTTCCTCAGTCACCCGTTGACCACGAACGCTGTAAAGAGTTCGAAACGTCGGGATGTATTATAAATTCAATATACGCGATATAATCCGTTTTCATAGTTTTATTTCATGAGTAACTATCGCGGTAACCGAAGACAATATTATTTCGATTGTTGTTTGTCAATAAACGTTTGTTATCTTGAATACTTACAGCTGCTGTGAGTTTGCCGATTGCTGCCAGCATATGAATGCAGCAATTAAAAAAGTTCCTTATGCCATCAATTAATATTAATTATTGGATCGGGCTCTGCCGTAGTCAGCCCAGTCTATGAAATAATCTCTGTAGTTTTCTTATCAAAGAATATAATATATTATAATAATTATAATAAGCTTAGGATATGTATATTTAACTTTAAGTTATATTAAGTCTGTAAGAAATAAATTAAGCAGTATTTGTAAAAACAAATTATTTTAAGATAATGATTACTGCTCAAGTCTGGGTTAAAAAAATATTTTTTTTTGTACATTTAGAAATATGTACCTACCATTTACATCAGGCAAAATAATGAATTAGAAAAATTATAATTTAGTCGTTTAGAATGCCAAATCCAATATATGCACGATTTTAATTAAATTAATTACCTTGTGTTCTGTTGCTAGGTACCTCACTATTTGTCAAACAAAAATCAAGCACATAACGGATTTGGCATTCTCAACCCCGTTATTAGGGCGCGGGCACAGTGCCGATTTGCGAGCGAGTTGAAAGCGAGGCGAGCGCGCAATGATCTCGCCTCGAGCGCGCATCGATATCTCCGCGAACGAGCAACGATTTCGCTGCGTACAGTCACACTGGAATGGGAGCGAAATCGTTGCGTGCTCGCGGAGATATCGTTGCGCGCTCGCCTCGCTTTCAACTCGCTCTCAAAATCGCCAGTGTGCCCGCGCCCTTAGGGTTAACCTATTAAAAAACCATTCATTAGTGTTACCCTATCAAAGGGGGTTTCCTAGATTAGTACGCCGTTTCAGACATGGAATATCCTCTTATTCCAATCTTTTACTCGGGACATCTGGGACGAAATATTTCCCATTTGTTACAAATGGTTAAGGACAAATGGGAGTAGGGCATTTTGTATACTAAAACGCGTAACTAAACGTTATAAAATTGATTTTGTATCTCGATGCTAGCAGCTTTGTTACATATACTAACTATTAACGCCTTTTGTTATATCTAATATATTGGTAAATATAATTTTAAGCAATTAAGTGATAGTGTAAAATAACTGTGAATAATAATATAATTATGTAATAATTACTGTATGTTCATTGTGTTGTTGACTTTGTTTGTAATTTTTATTTATTGGGTATCCAATACGTTTATGTTCATATTATTTGGAGAATTCGAATAAATTACAGATTTTAGTTAGTATGATCGTTTTCTTTATCCCACTTACCTCAAGCCCTATCAAAGGTAGGAGTTCCATATGTTACTTTACTCTGTGGTCTTAACACCGCAAGACTACAAGACGCAGTCATGCGTTAGAGAGAGCTAGAAGAGCATTATATCGGTTTTGTTCCACCGCACAATTGTGTCACATAAAAAAATAAAAAAAATATCAAGATTGAAAAAAAATATGCCTCCGAATTTGACAGCAGAACTAGATGGCGCAATAGCCGTATAGCTAACCATAAGCATGGAGATTATATAAAGGAGCCAAATCTCTATGTACGAAAAGTGTCCATCAAAAAACAGTAATTAGGAGGCGCCACCATACACCGAAATACTACCAAAAATAACCTACGTAATTTTTTGTAGTTATTTGTTGCCTTATATTGTTATTATTTACAGCTGAAAGCTGGTAACTATAGTTCTGCCATAAGAGATTGTCGTCCTTTCTATACCGTCCATAACCATAAGGTTGAAATTGACAACTGAATTTAACTCGATTAAAACGTCATCTTTTGACAAGCAGCATAATGTATGGAACCATCCATACTAGCTATCAAATTCTTAGCGCGAATTTGTTTTAGACTTTACATATCTTATACAATTAATAAATCTTTGATTGAAGTTAAATAAAAACCGGTCGGACTCGCCCACCGAGGGTTTCGTACTTTTTAGTATTTGTTGTTATAGCGTAATAAGATACTAATCTATGGTTATAGCGGCAACAGAAATACATCCTCTGTGAAAATTTCAACTGTCTAGCTACCACGGTTCATGAGACGCCTGGTGACAGACATACGGACAGAGGAGTCTTAGTAATACGGTCCCGTTTTTACTCTTTGGGTACGGAACCCTAAAAATAGACTTCTTGGTTGGATGGCGCTTAAAAGAAACTTCAAAGTAGGCAAAATATATAATATTATATTTCATAATTAGCTAATAGGTACATCCACACAAAGCAGTATCATAGAAAAATAACAACAATACTTTTTTACGCACACGGCAACTTTCATAGACATATCGCATCCGCTAGGTGGCGCGTTTGCACGGAGCGGGTGATCGGGTTAACGAAAAATATGAGCGTTGCTAATAGGCGCGGACGCGTGCGACGGATTTGACCTACGATGGCACCCGCGTGCGTGCGCCCGCTCCGAGCACCCGGACCAGCCAGCGGACGCCTTAATGAGCACAAGTTAGAGACGAAATCGGGCATAGGATGGTCGTGGTTTATCGCCTGTCGTGTTACTGGTCGATAAATGCTACCTTGTCAGTTACGTTTCACATCTAAGTGGAAATTGGACATGTGATAGAAATCGATAAAAAAGTAGAAGTTCATAAGACATAGGAAGGTTAATCTAAACTAGCAACATTGAAGTGACTAATGAAACTGGGCATTTAGCCCTGACCGCCAGACGTCAACGTGACGCGCGCAGCTACAGCCCAATATCAACCTTCGTGCATTGCGACAAGGTTCAGAATGACGCGCCGCGCACGACAGGCGTGGCGTTATAAGGACTCACAAATGTTGCCAGTTTAGTCTTTCAAAAATTGTGACCGACTGAAACGGGCTATAAGATCGAGAGCATATATGTTAACAAAATAATTTTAGGATTAACTAAAATCAATAGGGAGTATTACTGCAATGTTCTGCCGTCAGAGAGCAGCACTATTACATCTCGTAAACCATAGTTACTCATACATACTATGCCTTAAACTGTTTTTTGAGAAATCAAGGCGGTTTGTTTACCTGCCTATCGCGAAACGCGACAATCTAAATTTGGTTATCTGCCTCTTTATCGCTCGAATATGTAAGAGTGACAGAGAGGCAGATAACGAAATTTCGACGTTCGAGTTTCGCGGTAGGCCCCCAGTATAAGCTAGTGGCGCCCCCTACCACAGAATAAATAATAGTACTTGGTACAGAAGGTTCACTCTAGCAAAACGCGTCTATTACGACAGACATGACCGCTAGGTGTCGCAAGAGCGAGCAGGCGTCCGTTCCGTAGCGGTGCGCGGCAACTACTATAGCTAGACACCAAAATCTGCGTGGGCCGCATGTACTTGTAGCGACGCGACCAAATCGCGGAGTGAGCTACGCCTGCCCCTACGCAGAGTTTTGCGTAATATTCCCTATTGAAATGTTTTACATGTCATTCTTCACACTGTTTGTAAACTTTATTATACATAAGGCCCACCAATAAGAATGGTGCTGTTAAAGTAAGAACGCTAACCACGAAGAATTTCATATTGACAACCACCAAGCTCAAAGAGTGGCTTTGACCGCCGGCATCATCGGCGGGACAGCCATTTAATTATGGGCATAGGAAGGAAGGAATATGAAATTTAAAATTTCGAAAATTCTATATTCTAAATTTTTTATCAATATTTTCTAGTAAATAGAGAGTTAAAATTGTTTTGTTGTTGTTTTGAAGTTGTTAATTTTAGTTTATTATTAATATTGTACGCCCGAAATGGGCAATCTGTTGGACTTTTTTGTATATTTTGACATGCGATATCATTGTACACAGTTTTGGCAAGAAATGAATCTTATCTTCTACGTGTTTAGCGTCCTTACTTTAGTACCTCACACAGAGAGATAACTTAGGATTTTTTTTCCATATCATATCATTTATTGAACAAAAATGTAACGGTTAGCCACGGTTTATTTATATAATTAAGACTATTACAATTAGGTATATCACTAAACACAGATAACGTACGTACATATACAAAAATATACGAAAATACAAAGTATACTTAATGTACTTATATCGAAAATGGCAAGTTGATACGTAAAGTGCCACTTGCACCATTCACTAACCCGGGGTTAACCTGGAGTTACCATAGTTACCAATATAATTTGACATTGGGTTAACGGTTTAACCTGTTAACCCCGGGTTAGTGGGATGGTGCAAGTTTATAGTCCTTTTACAAAGATATATGTTCACTCTAGAGGAATGCCTTTGGAATGCCTACAAATGAACGTTATAATTATAATAACTAATACAATTTTTAATTTTGATTTGGTATTTATAACTTTGTTTGACTTTAAAGTACAAAGCACATAGGATCCGAAGGGTCTACCGTCGAAATAGAAAATTCAAAAAACGTTATCCACTTCTCTATCGCTCTTGCATATTCGCGCGATAGAGAGGCAGATAAAGAAAATTCGTTTTTCGCGGTAGGGTTGCTCATGAGCGCCGTTTTTACCGGTGTTGCCGGCTTAGACTTATAAAACTGTAACTTGTAGCTTAATAAAATGGGGCCCGGGCCTTAAACAACAGTAAGGGACGAATTAATAGCACAGAGTTGATACATTATAGCCTCATAATTTAATTATTTAATAATTAGCGTTACAAAGCAACTTTACTTTGGTAATTACAAAATATATCATATTTATTACAATCTAACTAAAGTAATTATTATTAGCTAGCCCATGATTTCATTTATTCACTTTCGCAATAACTTAAAATGCTTAGCAGGAATATTATTATAACTTTACAAAAAAAAATACCATAAAGACCACTACAAAAAATAGTAGGTTATTAGTAATTTTAACACGATAGCAAAACAAATACGCATTTTCAAAAATCATGTCCATATATGGCCCATGGGCCTTAAAAAGTCCTTATAATTTGTCTGTTTCTAATTTTACGTACAAACTTTATAATTCTACTAATACAATAACAACTTGCATAGCAATTTCCAATATGCCGGAACTCCGGTGGCCGTTTAAGAAATGTGACGCTCTTACGGTAGATGTCGCTAGGGTCCCCTAGACCCATATAGTGGAAAGATTCGCTGACTATGGATGAGGTCTTGGTGGCTCAGTTGGCAGAGCGGTGGAGTATCGATCCAAAGGCCGTGAGTTCAATTCTCACCCAAGGCAGTAATTTTTCCACTTTAAAATTTATTCTAAGTCTAATACAATAACAACAGCATTTGCTTACAAACCAATATACAAGTATAAAATAGCTGTTTATTCCAAGCGAGTGATCTAGTATTAGTATTAGTCAAAGGTGTACAAAATCTACTGTCCACGTCGATGTGAGCAATAGTTACAAATTGAGCTTCAAAATTTACGTCTTTTTTTTACTTTTTACGTTATAATTAGTACATTGTGATACAAGTGTGCTAAGTTGGTCATTACACACGAGGCGATATTGTGCGCGCGAGCTCTAAGCGAGCGCGCAATAAGAAAGCCAATGTGTGTAATAACCAATGCACACGCGTTTCATACGACGTTTTTCAACACACTTGCACACAAAAAAGAAACACATATTAAACAAATTTTAATTGTTAAAACAGTTAGCAAAAGTCTAAAATCTGTCATACGGGCCGGCCGGGCCGCGGCAGGCGGTCGGGCGCGCCGGTGCCCGCCAGTCCGACCAATTAAAGAAGGCTCCGTTTCCATGCATATTATTAGCAATCAGTTACCTTCTTAACTCAGTCGGACAATATAATGAAAAAGCACGAGTGTTATAATATACTGAAAAAGCACGCGTGTTTAATATTATGGATTATGAGCCAAAAATCGGTGGAATAAAAACGTCGTTTTGTGAAAGTGTGTTGAAAAAACTCTTTAAGGACAGGAAAATCAAATATTGCATAAGATTGCTTAGAACGCACAGCGATTATTTTTTTGCGGTTTCAGTCTCGCAAGTGCGTCCGCTTATAGAAGCTAGAAGATGCAGACTATACAATCTTTGAGTAAATAAAGGACCGACCATACGAACCGTGCTATAGCGTAACGAGTTTTATGTTTCGGCATACATTTTGCTGCAAAATCAATGGACTGCGTTTTTCAGCTTTAGTGTGATCGATACCTTATAGACATTTTCTTTCTAAATAATTTGGGGCATTTTATATGAAAAGGGACCTTATTGTCGATGGCGCTTACGCCGCACAGCATCGCGCGGCATTGTATTTATATCGGAGCATCGTTTATAATGGCGTAAGCGCCATCGACAATAAGGTCCCTTTTTATAGAAAATACCACATTTATGTAGCTGGTTAGTTCATTTGACATTATGTGAAATAACTGTGAAATAACAGTATCTAAGTATTTGCATTCAAATTCATACATTTGTAATTTTTATAACGGATATATTAAATCGATTTCTACGAGATCAAAATTATAAATGTAAATATTAGTATGTATAACATAATTTGAGTTGTCGTTGCAAAATTTGCTACTGAACCATTAGGTAAAAAACAAAACCTTTAGAATTACTTAAATGTTACGTCATTATTATTTCAAAATAAACATAGCGACTTAATTCAACGACGAATGGCTAATATTCGTTGTTAATTACAAAATTGTTTTAAATCGCACTTTAAAATAAAATAATGCACAGTCGAAGGCAAAAATATCGATCCAGACAAATGGCTCAAAAATATGTGAACACGACTTTATTGTCTAAGGTGTAAGTGTACACATATTTTTGAAACTTTGGGAATGCATATATATTTATGCCCTTGACTGTACTTTGTGTATAGTATAGCAAATATCGGATTTGAACACATATTAATTGATTCTTACAAAATATTAGAATAATATAAAAGTGTATGAAACGCTATACTTACTGATAATATTGATTTATTTATTATGCTACAAAATATAAACATTGACGCAGATATCATATCTTACTGAATCTCAATCCCTAATATAAAATACGTCAGCCTCGTATTAAGGGTCCCCGGCAAGCTTGGTTCTTCCATACAAACGTAGTTCCGCTCTAATTTTAAAACGACTAGCTAGATTGCTCTGAAACTTTGTACTTACAATAGGATAAGGTATATCTATGTCTGTAATTAGTTTATATAGCTTCAGATACCATAGTTAAAAAAATAGCTAATCTAAGTTTTTCATACAAAACTTGTTTTTGCTCTATTTCGTTTGTTTTATGAACTGGAGCTATATAAAACTAATTATAGACCTAGATATACCTCATGTCAATGTATGTGCAAAGTTTCATTACAATGCAAAACGTAGTTTTAAAATGAGAGCGGAACTACGTTTGTATGAAAAGGTGCAATTCGGTCGAGCTTGTCGGGGACTCTTAACTAATGTCCGATATTAATTAAAAGCGACCAGCGAGTAAAGAAAGGACACGTGACACAAGGAATTTCGTACACGCGCCTCTTCCTACCTCTATCGCACTCGCATAGTTAATTATATAGCTGTCCCTCAGTGTCCAGACCGCTAGCATTATGGGTTTTTTTCTCTCTTTTTCTATTGGTCATTTTTTATTGGTCCATTTCTTTTAGAGTCTGACCATGCTAGAGTTAGGCAAAGATAAGTCTGCTGCGATTTTGATAGCCCAAACTGTGTTATTTTAAATGTGAAATCAAACTTATTTTTTTATTATTATTTGGGATTAGACCCTTGTGGATACCCTGGTTTGATTCTGCTAACCTCTCTAGAAAAGTGTTAGTCTCAGCTTTCCGAGTCCGGTCCGGACACATCCCTACAAACAAATTTCTGTGCATGATGGGTGTTAAATCGTCACCACTGTGTGCAAACTGTCAGAAGACTGATGACTTGTCTCACGTGTTGTTGGAATGCGTCCGGAATTCGGACTTGAGAAAAAGAATTTTTGGTAGTCTGGGCTCCATGCACAATGGACAGATCAATTGTTGGTTGTCAGAACCTATATCGGACAAAGCAATCAGTGTTTACCACTTTATTGACCTCTCCCTTGAGTAGGGAACTATGATAGCACCCATGAGGCTGACATGTTCACCTAGAGTGTCCAAAGCCTCCATAAAAACCAGATTAAAAAAAAAAAAAAAAAAACCACCAACATAACATTGAGGTTAGATGTTTGTCCAATTATAGGTAACCACAGCTTATACCACAGTATCTTAGGTCATACAATGTAGGTACAGTTTGACATTTAGACTTGAGCTATTAATAAATAAAAATTAACAATTATTAAAATATTAAGAGAATAACAGCAATTTGCACTTTGCGACAGAAAAGTGAGGAACCAACATTCTATGAAATTATGACGTATAAATAACACTTGCAGTCTGTGCTGTCAAAATCGTTGCAGAGTTATCTTGGTCTAACTCTAGTATCTTGTATCTAGGTTAAGCAGTGAAAGAGTGTGGCAATGCCACCATAGACGTTTATAATAGCATTTTCACACTTTGTCACTACTAAAAGTAAGCTTAAAGGGGCTTCTAGCTCTTTTTGTATACATGCAACCTTCAAACAAAGGTGTCTGAAGTTTGAAAAACAAATATTTAACTGTAAACCGCTTTAGGAATTGAGTAATACTTATAAAAACATAATCCTGAACGTACCCTAACTTTAATATCACTTTTTCATCTGGCAATGTCTCGAATATTTTCACCTGGCAACATTAAGGTAGGCCGTGGAAGTCGAAGTCTGTGTAGAGCTGTTCCACGCGGTTGTACACTTCGTCGCACGATGACAGGGTTTGTGGTAGGATCACCAGCGCCGCTGTGAGGCTGTCTTCTGACCCGAAGATCTGTGGCAAGAAATAAAGAGTCATTTACACGAAAAAATATATAAATTTTAAATTTATACGCTTTCAGGTTTATGATAGTCTGACTGATACCTATTATTCTTATGCCGGGGCCACACTAATAGCCGCAACACACTATCGCACCGCAACGCGACGCGATCTTGATGCGCCGCACCCATAAGTGAGAACGAGAAAGAGATATTTCGCGCACCGTGACCTTGGTGCGGTGCGGTAGTGTGTTACGGCTTTAACGGGAAACGCCGTTGATTATCGCGATAATCCCAGTGTGGCCGTATGAAAAACGTCAATTTAACGCGATAATTAACGCGTTTGCCGCCATTTCCCGTTAGTATGGCCCCAGCATTAGGCCGCGAAATACAAATCTGATCGCTGTCCCGAGAACGCGTACAGTCTCGCACAGGAACTCTCCTACCGTCCGAGCGCTTAACGTTTTAAACTCATTTCTGTCATGGGCACCGGAATAGTAGATTGTGTCAAGGGAGCAAAATGACATATTTACGGCGAGGGCGTACATTGGATCCTAAACGACTAGAAGGATTTTATAATAGAATCCCGAGAGTGGCGAGGAATCTCAAGTAAAATCCTGAGCTTAGTGAGGGATTTAAGTGTGTTACGCCCAAGATGGAAATAATTTGCTGTCATGTCATGTGGCACATACTGCTTTTCACATAACCTATGAAATAATTATGATGTTTAAAAACATTATTTAAGCTAAAAAAATTGTGCAAAAAAAATGATAAAATAGTGTCCTAGAACAGAAACGTGTTACTTTGATCCCTTCTAGCACGGAAGAAATTGTTCTTTTTCACTGTTATGCTGGTATAACTTTTTGTAATAAATAATAAATTATTTCTATTCACCCAGTGTACTTTCGCTTTTTCGGTTGCGGCTCCTTTAATTAGCATTAATAGACCACAGGCCAGGAACAGATGTCCATGACCAATCGCCTCCTGGGCGAAAACTCGTATAGTGATTAACGGCTATGTATGATGAACCCCCGTGAACGTCAGCTGCCGCTCCGTTGGTGGGTTGAGGATTGGCAGCAAATAAAGTCTATAAAATTTTTTTTGTCATCGCCTCCCGCTTGATACTTTGTCAGATAATAGTTTATATGCTATTGTTAATAAAACAAATCGTCAGCCTGTTGTATCGCGGTGGAAAGACCGTGTTACACGTTTCGGTGGCTGCCATTTCACAACCCACCAACGCAGCGGCAGCTGAAATTCACGAGGGTTCATCATACATAGCCGTTAACCGCTATGAGTTTTCGCCCGGGAGGCGATGACTGACGAAATTTGCGCCTGGCTTGGGGTTTACAACTTTACTGTGTCCGATAATCAGAAGCACTATATTCAATTTACTGCCATATATCTTATCAGCCAGTATAAGTGTTATCAACATGAGAGATCGCCATACGTGCGATATAATAAATAAATGTGTCACAATTTTGTTGTTTACTTCGAAATACAGGACGGTACTACTAACATACAACAATAGGGAATATTACGCAAAACGCTGCGTAGAGGGCGTCACTAGCACAATCACAGGGCCTACCGCCAAACACGAAAATCGAAAGTTCGGTTTCTGAAACCCTATTCGATCGATAGAGAGGCAGATAACGAAATTTCGATTTTCGCGTTAAGTGTATTACAAAATATTTTATTTTTATCATATAAAATATCACGTCCAACAAAAAAAAATCTTAGCAAACGTTGTGCTTTGTTGGCGAACAGTTTTCATAATAATTGTGACTCAAAATGATCGCATGTCATGCCGAATATTCGGTCGCCAAATATTCGGCCAAAACCACTATTCGGGACATCACTAGTCCTAATCCTAAGTCATAAAAGGTAACAGTAACATTATGTCTAAGTATAATGACTACTTCTAAGCTTGCTATATCTATGCCTTCGAACTATTCCAAGGTTGACCAGATTCCTCGATAATATAGCGTAAAGTGTGCACGAGCATTGCATTTAAAAATAGACCGTATCTCATTATAATAAGGTTTTCAAATTGTAACACGGTGTTTTCATTAATACGATAAAGTGTTTCTTAGTGTATTTTTATTAGTTTCATAATGAGTCTCGTCGTTATTTATATATATATTATATATAGTATATAATTATGTATATTATATTTGTATATATGTGATTATATGTTATTTTTATTTTATTTTTGCTGTTGTATTTGTAGCACCGCCCACAATGTCTCTGCTTAGCCTTAAGGTTGACTGGTAGAGAATGCCTTATGGCATTAAGTCCGCCTTTTGTACTGTAAGGTTTTCTTTTGTGCAATAAAGATTAAATAAATAAAAGGTTGGTCACGATTTCAGTTTCCGTATTGTTGAATGTTGTTAGATTAGATGCACTTTATTGTACGGTACGGTAGGGACGGTACGTAACTACGTACCTACAATATACACGTTCTAATATAGGTTCTAATAGGCACGTTCACACTTAGGTACCCTAAGACCACCTAACTGCAGTCCAGTACTATGGTTCACAAGTTTAATAAGTAGGTACATGAATAAATATAAATATTCTTTGTGGTTTTGTATGTTTTTTCTTACACTTATGAAAATATTTTACCATAGAACCACACCGCGACATTCAAATAACTGTCATACTTGAACGATGATATTATTTGAGTTCATTTTGGACCAAAGTTGGGAGCTGTTGTACTATATAGTTGGGTGGTATTATGGTACTTACTTAACCGTTTTTTATTTTGTTTTAGTACTTTAATCATGACTAAAGTAGTAGTAATGTATTAGGCATTGATTCAGCAAGCGTTAAGTTGTAGTTTCGCATTCTCTATAGGTATGGGTTTAAAAATATGTTAGTTTACCTTTACTAAGTCCGGCCGATTGGGCAACGCGTGCATCGCTAGTGTAGCCGCTTTTCGGATGTAATACGGATGGAACTCAGCGAGCGTTGAGTTGTACGCGTTATGGCATTCTGTACATTTGTTTAATATGTAAGGTTACCTTCTTAAGTAAGTCCGGCCGGTTGGGCAACGCGTGCATTGCTAGTATGGCCGCTTTTTGGATGTAATACGGATGGAACTCAGCGAGCGTTGAGTTGTACGCGTTATGGCATTCTGTACATTTGTTTAATATGTAAGGTTACCTTCTTAAGTAAGTCCGGCCGGTTGGGTAACGCGTGCATCGCTAGTGTGGCCGTTTTTCGGATGTAATGCGGATGGAACTCAGCGAGCGTTGAGTTGTACGCGTTATGGCATTCTGTACATTTGTTTAATATGTAAGGTTACCTTCTTAAGTAACGGCCGGTTGGGCAACGCGTGCATCGCTAGTGGCCGCTTTTCGGATGTAATACGGATGGAGCTCAGCGAGCGTTGAGTTGTACGCGTTATGGCATTCTGTACATTTGTTTAATATGTAAGGTTACCTTCTTAAGTAAGTCCGGCCGGTTGGGTAACGCGTGCATCGCTAGTGTGGCCGCTTTCCGGATATACCACGGATGAAACTCAGCGAGCGTTGAGTTATACGCGTTCTGGCATTCTGTACATGTGTTGACTGTGTCGTCCGACTCGCCTAGCTTTTTGAGGAACAGTCTTATAAAGTCTGAAACAAAGGACAGTCAAAAGAATGCTATAAACATAAGGATGGAGGAGAAAGGAGGAAAACATTTTTAAGGGTTTTAGTACACTGACTCGCCTGTTGCTATCTCTATTGCACGAAGGCGACTAGTCGACAGTGCGTTACGGCTCTTAGTCTTTATTGTAATTTGAATATTATTTATGTTTTGATGACTAAGATGACTTAGTATAGTTTCATCTAATTTTATTCACTAAAAATACAAACAGTCTGACGTGGTTTTTCACGTTAACAATTTAGAAAAACCCCTGGCAAAGTTTCAAAGCATCCCACAAAAGATAAATTAGCTTGATAGGTATGTGTTGACGGAATATTGAGTCATTTGTTTTCAATTGACTTGACCCAAATTAATATCATATGAGTAAATATAAATCTTCGTAGCTATTGACACAATTAGTTGACTCAAAATTAATGACTTTGTAATTGATCAAAACTTAGAGACAAACTACATTTAATAATAAATAAAACCGGACAAGTGCGAGTCGGACTCGCCCACCGAGGGTAAAATTTCAACTGTCCTGCTATCACGGTTCATAAGATACAGCCTGGTGACAGACAGACAGACAGTCCCATATAATGTACGAATTTTTTTTTCTCTTTTTATTGTTTTTAGGGTTCCGTACCCAAAGGGTAAAAACGGGACCCTATTACTAAGACTTCTCTGTCCGCCTGCCTGTCTGTCACCAGGCTGTATCTCATAAACCGTGATAGCTAGTCGAAATTTTCACAGATGATGTATTTCTGTTGCCGCTATAACAAAAAATACTAAAAAGTATGGAACCCTCGGTCGGCGAGTCAGACTCGCACTTGTCCGGTTTTTCATATTCACCCGCATGTACTACTACTGCCTCCTCTGGAACTACAAAAGAATAAAAGGAATGCAATCAAAATGGTGATTCACTCTGCTGTTGAATAACCCTAATGCATTCCACAAGCTCCATTATGGCAAAGAGGATATAATAGGATAGAGCGGTAGAAGCGGTACTGTCATAGTAAATTTTGTAACCACAGTAGTAAATTCATTGCCATCTATCGACACACTTTAAAACTAAAAATGAAGATTTATAAAAATACGATAAAATGTATTAAAATATGACTAAATGATTTTTTTTATTTGCATTAATAATTTTTATGATTTTGACCCATGTTCTTTAACTGATATGCGTTAAAATTGTTAAATAACAAACGAAACCGTCAACGCCATCTATCCGAGAGTAGGCCAAAGGTAGTGGCGCCATCTGATCGAGAATCAAATTTTCGTGATTTTCGAGGCACGTTTCTTCCTTAGACTGCATCCATCTATTACGGAGTTATATCTATCTTTGATTATGGCGTCCACTTATCACATTCATAGAGTACATGGTGGTACATTGTCATTTCTATTGTGTGTGTTCAATAACCATGAACATGTTAATGACCAAACTCACACACACACCTACACCTAACTGCTGGGTTAGTTTATTGACTATACAACTACAATATATTCCTTTATTATGATAGTGTTTTTTTATTTATTTCATCTTTGCATAAAATATATACAACAATGTACAAATGGTCGACTTAATGCTAAATGGCGTCTCTACCCAGGACCATCGGCTTCATAGGCAGGGTCACTAGTCACTCAGGGTTCGATATTATCGAGATAATTATAGTCTTTGAAAATTATCGCGATAATAATCCGATAAATATCGGATAATTATCCCAGGTATGGATGGTTCTTTCTTTGAATTCTTTAGTAAATTTTAAAATGTTGTCTTAGAATCTTTGTAAATTTTAGGTTATTATCAAATCGATAATTATCACTTATCAGGCATAAAAATCACGATAATTATCAAGGTAACTATCATTGATAATTATCCTTTCGAACCCTGTAGTCACTACCCACTAGGCCAGACTGATCGTCTTTGTGGTAACACTATGTTTTTCCCACCTATATGTAATTATTTTATGCTATTTGTGACAAAAATAAATATTTTCGTAAACAATCACAACATAAATATTAATATGTCACAGTTATTCAAAAATAGCCCTAATTCCACAGTCATAAAACCTCATTCTTATCAAACAAGGAAAATGTAGTTAATGTTATTTCATGGCCAAAATGATGTCAGTTATCTAAGATTATTACTCCAATTCACCTGTTATCTTGCAAATAAATTATTTCTGAAACCTAGTATCTCATGAAACAATGACAATGTAATAGATTAGATTAGATTCATTTATGTCACATTGAAAATGTACTTACATTATATTTTACATGTCACAATAAAAGGCATTCACAAAAAGATCTTCGCAACACAATATCAATAATAATAATTACGAATCAAATTTAATAAAGAATAATAATCTAATTTTTTTTTATATTAGCCTATTTTGGTGTCCCACTGCTGGGCAAAGGCCTAATCTAAACAATAAAATACTAAAATAAATAATCTAAAAAATAAAATACTAAAATAAATAATCGAAAGAAAATAAAACAGTAAAAAGTCATTGTGTATAAAAACACTTTCTATAAATAAAAAGAGTAAACAGTAAAAGTCAGTCAAAATAATTAAATAGAAACATACAAAATAGAAAAAGTACTGACCTAGACCTCTGTGGAGCCTCAGCATCGTCCTAGACCCAGAGACGAACCCGCTTTTCTCGTGTAAGTTTGTTTCCTTCTCGTACTTCATCATTTTCTTAAAAGAATCATAGTACACTGCATCTTCACCATCCTTATGTTTCTCTATCACCTTAATTTTACTTTTTACGTCGCTGCTCACGAATGAGAACACCGAACCGATGAGATTTAAGAACCTAAACAATTATTCTCATTAATATTTTATAAGTAAACCAACTACAACGTTTCATAATAAAGAAATTTGCTTACTTGACTAGTTCATTGTATCCATCAATATAAGCTTCTACAACAACGTCGTCGTCTTCTTTTAGGCTTCGTTGGAAGCTTTGGTGTACGTAGTGTAAATCCAAAGTGTTCTCGTTGGACATTTCTTTTAAAAATATACAAAAGTGTAATTGTTTGTACTTGATACGAACCAGCTGGTTGCGAGAAAACTGACTGATCTGATCTGATTGGACAAAGCGAGGTATAGGATTTGATTTGACGTTGACACTGACAGTGCAGCTAGCTGTCAAAATCAGTGTTGTCACCATAAAAAAATGCAGGCGTCAGTAATCGATTTCTTTGAATCGATTATTCAGATTTTTATCTAATGAACGGGCAACTTGTTTGTTTGCATTTTTTTTACCACTCTGTGGTTTCCCCGCGGCACGTCATTCTCGGAATTTCCGCTCCGTACTAATAAATGTTGATTACTTTTTGTGAATTTTGCGGCATTAATAAAAATATTCTAGTATTTCTAGTGCATTTCAAACCAGATTGGAAGAAAGTGTCGACTATTATTCTCAGTCCGCATTTATTTACCGAAAACCACCGGTAAGTCTAGACATTCATCAATAACTAAATAAAAAATGTCAAGTGGGTAAGCGTTTCACAATTTATTTTTAGGCTCATAAAAATATTCTTGCACTAGAATTTTAATAATAACCTCATAACTCTTCATTGGTGTCTTAGGTGTTCAATAACGCCTCGTTACTGTTGAATTTGATACGCCGGTTTGTATGTAAATGTGTCGCAATTCTGAATTCATTCAAATTTGTTTATCCGAACTGAGCGATTATTCATCGATCATTATCTACGGCATTGAATTTATCGTATATGTGCTACATACATATAATATGCACGTTTATAAATTGCAGTTAAATGTGTGAAAATGTCCTTGAATCCTGAGACAATTGAGGAAGACTCGTTTATTATTCTGGGTACGTCCCCGGGCACTAGTTTGGACATAAAGTGCAACGGCAAGGGCGTAGTGAGCGATGGCCCGCTGAACAAGTCGCAGATCGAGGATGCCATGAAAGACCTGTCTGCTGAGGCTAGCATGGCATTTAAGGCCACATTCAAGCTGGGTGATTTTGTAAGTATTTTTGCTAGGTAGTTTTAAAAGTGAGTTATTTTGCTGATTTGTTATGGTTGGTTACTACACAACCCACAACAACAATTATTTTTTTTCTATACAAACCTAGAGGTTAGGTAAAATGATAAATGCATACAGTTTTTAGGGTTCCGTACCCAAAGGGTAAAAACGGGACCCTATTAAGACTCCGCTGTCTGTCTGTCTGTCACTAGGCTGTGTCTCATGAACCGTGATAGCTAGACAGTTGAAATTTTCACGGATGATGTATTTCTGTTGCCGCTATAACAACAAATACTAAATACAATAAAATAAATATTTAAGTAATTCCCATACAGCAAATTTGATTTTTTTGCTGTTTTTTGTGTAATGGTACGGAACCCCGCGAGTCCGACTCGCACTTAGCCGGTTTTTTCATAACTAGAATCATTACCTGCAATGCAAGGAGGTATCAACTCACAGTCTTTGCTGACTTGGTTTTGTGTGTTGAATTAAATTTTAATGTACCTACTAAATAATTAAATTTTTAAAATACCTATAGCAGCTTTGTGACAGTGTTTTTGTCCTTTAGTCCTTAATATAAAATCATTTTATTTTTATTTGTCTCCATTTTACATGCATTATCTGTAACACCAAAGTCAGTTTACATAATTTTTGATTGTTTAAGCCAATCATAACAATCTTAATTTAATATTGACTTATTAATACATTATAGGTACCTATACTGTCATTCATTTTATATTGTGAAGCAAATAATACATAATCCATACCTAATATTATAAATGCGAAAGTGTGTCTGTCTGGCTCTGTCTGTCTGTCTGCCTGTCTGTCTGTTACCTCTTCACGCTTAAACCGCTGAACCAATTTAGTTGAAATTTGGTATACAGATAGTTTGAGTGCCAGTGAACGACATAGGATACTTTTATCCAAGAACTCACCCCTCAAGGGGGTCGAAATTTGTATGGGGAATGAATAACCGCGAAACCGATTTAGGTGAAACTTGGTATGGTGGGGACGGATACAGAATAATTTTTATCCCCGAAATCATCCCATAAGGGTGTAAAAAATGGGGTGGGGAACGTTCGCGCGGACTCATATCTAGGTTCTAAATGAGTGCGCGTGCAACGTGCAACTGAGTGGAATGTTTAATTTTTTTTTAAATAATAAACGAGTACGATTATGACCGTGACTGTTTCTTTAGTCCAATCTATTTACTCCGTAATCAAGCGGTTACTGTCCGGTATCCGGCCGGATATTAAAAAAAGGATAGATCGTATACCGGATAGTAACCGAATATCCGGTGCATCTCTAGTCTAGTAGAAAGTGCTTTTAGTTCAATATATATTTTCCATTTTCAAAATTACCTTACTTTCGAAGTTCCCCCAACGCACCTTAAGGCGGTTCCCTGAGCCAGAAGGCGAAAAATTTCCTTATATGATCATGTTTTTATAAGGGGCGTTGATATTCGTAGACGTGGAAAAAATATTTGTAGTTCTTGACTATATTGTCTTTAATAACATAGCTTCCGATACACGAACTATGACACTTCGCTCGATACAATTAATTCCCAAACTAACTCTCTCTAACTCGGACTTTTAAATTTTATACTTAAATCTGGCTTTTGTGAAGGAGTGAATTTTCTGTACGGTAGTACTATTAGTTATTCTGTGCTTTTAATCAAACTTTACTCGGTTATTTATTATGTGATACTATAAGCAAATAAAGAAGAAAAAACAATATTAGCTTAAATAGTAATTTGATAGCTTTCGAATTTTGATATTGTAAGAAGGTTTTTAAAATAAATAAAAATCGACAAAATTCGATCAAAATTGACACTTGGCGCGCATGATCTTTTCCGTTCTTTCTTGCGAAATGTGACAGTGACAGCGGCAAACCTATGGAACCGCCTTAAAGACATTCATGATAAATGCTATTATCAGGTTATTGTATTGAAGTTTCTTGGGTACTTAGTATTAAATGGGTTATAAAAACAAAGTTAATTACATCACTGTTGATAGTGATAAGTGTAGTAATAGCTATTGGATTTAATAGTTTTGTTTGTATAATTATTTTCAGATCTCTTTAATCAAAATTGAAACTTTGGCTAGTCTTTTATCAACGGGTATATGGACCGTGATTACCTTTTGTATTTTTGTCGAGCTCCCGATATTTCGACGCATTTACATCCATAGTTATATGCATATAAGTCTAGTGAAACTGTAACCAAGAATCATTTAAAAGTGTTATTGAAAATTTGGTCATAAGATCAAAATGTAGGTAAATCCGTTTGTTGGAATTTCTGTAAACAAGCATATATTTTGTTTTGTGCCTTGTTCACTCTTTAAATCCTGGTTTTATGACATTTAAATAATCCAAACATGCATTTTTGTGGTAGTTATAAAGCTCTGTCCACAATGGGCCATCTACCAAGCACATAATATAATAATATAATAATAATGTAATATAATATAATATGGTGCAATAAACTGTACTACTATTTTACCCTGTTTCTAGCTAGTAGTACTAAATAGTAGTACAGTTTGTTAGAACTCTTGCACCATATTATATTATTGTGCTTGGTAGATGACCCATTGTAGACAGAGTTTTATAACTACTACAAAAAACATGATTGCTTAATTTAAATGCCATAAAACCAGGATTTAAAGAGTGAACAAGGCACTAAACAAACTAGCTTTAAGTGTTTAGTGAGTAAGTTCTTTTTTAGGGTTCCGTACCCAAAGGGTAAAAACGGGACCCTATTACTAAGACTCCTCTGTCCATCTGATAAGATAAGATAATCTTTATTGGTAGCATACTGATACACGTCAAATACAGTTTTGTACAATAAACATACAAATTCCACATTACAGAGTAGGTACATAAGTACGAAATATACACAGCATAGTAATGTCAGTTTTTCTGAGTAAAAAAAAAGATAAAATTATTACATAGTCAGTGGCAATTCCATCATTTCATTAAGAGTATAAAAGGTTTTTGTGAGTAGCCACGATTCCAAATTACTTTTAAAGGATTGGTGAGATGGTGCATCTCTTATGTTATCTGGGAGGCGGTTGTATATCGCTGGGCCTATGACGTACACAGACTGCTCTGACCTTGTGAGTTTGTGAAGCGGTGCGACTAGACGGTCTCGATGTGCGTTGCTTCGTAAGTTATGTGATGTTACTATGCCTTTGCGTTTAAATTTATTTATATTTGTGTGGGTAAAGGTTGCAATTTGGAGGATTACTAAGCTTGGTAGTGTTAGAATGCGTAGGTTTTTGAAGTGGTCGCGGACTGATTCGTCACTGCGGATACCCAGCATGCCTCGCACTGCGCGCTTCTGCATTCGAAAGGCACGGTCAAAATCTGATGCTCGGCCCCACAGCTCAGTGCCGTATGATAGTATCGAATGAATGGTGGCAAAATAACATGATCTCACTGTGTTTCTGCTGGCCGTCGATGCAAGGCGCCGCAGTGCGTAGCATGCTCGACCTAGTCGTGCACATACACCGTCGATGTGTTCCCGCCAAGATAACGAGTTGTCCAGCACAAAGTCGAGGAGTTTGGTGGTCACAACTTGTTCAATTTTCTGTCTGTCATCATCTGTCTGTCACCAGGCTGTATCTCATGAATCGTGATAGCTAGACAGTTGAAATTTTCACAGATGATGTATTTCTGTTGCCGCTATAACAACAAATACTAAAAAGTACGGAACCCTCAGTGCGCGAGTCCGACTCGCACTTGGCCGGTTTTTTTTTGTAACAAGTGGCGTTGTATGTAGAAGGTTTTTGCAATAAATGTCTTTCTTTCTTTTTATTTTCGCCTGGCTGACAGGACAGATAGTTGATTCACCTTTTTTTAACCATTAGCTAATTAACACCAGATGCTTTTGACTGCTCGGACTAAAATTTTGATAATAGTGTACTGTTGTGTTGTATAATTGTTTGAAAAACGCGCTCGTGTACGGAATTTCCCGCACGGATTTGGCCACATCCTTATGGAATTATGCTATACACAAAACCGTCGTCCAGAAAACCAAATATGAAGCATTTTCTATGAAAAGGGAACTTATTGTCGATGGCTATTACGCCGCACAGCGCCGCGCGGCATTGTATTTATATCGGAGCATCGTTAATAATGGCGTAAGCGCCATCGACATTAAGGTCCCTTTTTATAGAAAGTACCACATCACAGAATAACTAATAGTACTACCGTAGAGAAAATTCACTCCTTCACAAAAGCCAGATTTAGGTATAAAATTATACCTACACTCGCCGCCTGCAAGCAAAATTGAAACTTATAACCGCGCACGAACCGTGAATCTTCTTTGCGCGCCGCAGTTTTATGACCGAGCTGTGAGTGTCGGCACGGGGTTGTCACTTGACAAGTTTTTGTACCTATACCTACTGATTTATTATTTTTAAGATAAATATGTAGGAATTACAAACTTTGATTCTGTAAACATAAATTTTTTAGCCGGAGATAGTATGTCTGATTCTCACGGAAGTAGGTATGCCACAGAAGTACTTATTCCTTTGAAAATATGTCGGTGAATATAGTCCGGAAAGAAAGAAAATGTTTTTTCTGCTTCCTTGTCCTTCCGTTTATTCAGACATCCGTAAACAGAACATTATCTTTTATACAGATTAGATCGCGATTTAGGTTTCGAAGCCATTGCGTATTTTCGATTTTGCGCGAGCGCCACGTGACACGACTATCGTGCGAGCCGAGCGGCAGCCCACTGCCATACACCTGCCCGGGCGGTGCGCCGGCCAAATATACCTAAACTGCGCAGTGACACTCCCCTGACCACATATATTTTGGTATTTAATTATAGGTAATAACATATTTGTCAACTTGTTTTGTTAAGTGGTCAATTACATTGGCATTAAATATTAATTACCTCACCCTCACACATTCAACATGAACAGTTATTTTACAAGTATACCTAATAGTGTTTCTAAAATCCAGCTGTTTGATGGGGTAATTACCGACGCGATATTCGTGATAATGACAGGACAGTGTCCATCTATCGAGCGAGCGAGGGTAATAAGTGACGATTCCTTTATCATGTCTTTATCACGTGATAACCGCGTCCGTCATGTCTCCGAAGATTAGATAAGATTACCGATCACGATATGTCAACAGAACAGTATGGTTCGACTTCGACCTAACCGACTCAAACTCAGGTGATTACGGGCTAGCGAAGAGAGATGGCGCTGCCATTAATACTCTCATCATTCGCTTGCCCTTGTCCCATTCACTTGGGGTCGGCGCAGCATGTCTTTTTCTTCCATACCTCTCTGTCACCCGTCATCTCGTCATTCACTTGCGTTAGTTTCATATCATCTTTCACACAGTCCATCCACCTTTTCCTCGGTTTTCCTCTCCTCGTACCTCCCACCACATAATACCTTTCTCGTCAACAAATTAAATTACTTTCTATGAAAATATTTTAATTTGTGTTTTTTCAAGTAGACAATACTATTTAAACTATAAACCGAAATTAATGTCATACAAGAAGGAAAAAAATACCAAAGCTTCCAGTGTCCACCAGAGCTGGTATATGATAATATCCTGAACCCACAAGCCTTCAGGAAATTGTCAATATTGTCATATAATTGGAAACTTCCATCCATGCCACCGTGGCCGGATTTCCGAGTGGTTCAGGCACGGTCCGGTAAACGAGGGAGGCTGGTTCAGCTGGTCCAGCTCTGGACACTGAAGGCTTTGGTAATTTTTTCCTTCGTATATGACAGTTATTTCGGTTTATTTATAGTTTTAATAGTATTGTGTCTAATTGAATAAAATAAAAACAAATTAAAATATTTTCATAGAAAGTAATTTAATTTATTCTTAGGGTATAAAATCAAAAGTCAAATAGATCAGTGACGGCCAATGTGGCTAAATATGTTAGGACACATACCTATTTATATGGTAACTCCCACATATTAACTGTGGACGCTCACATATCAACTAATTTGTCTGGGTCACTCTCAAGTCGAAGATTGCTCGATATGTTTCATTATATAACGAAAAAGAAGCTTTTCTTTATGAAGTGAAACACGTCGAGCAATCTTTGACTTAAAATACGTGAGTCACCCAGTTCAAAAATGTTTAATATGTCTGTGTCTTAAGGAAGTTTCGTTATAAAATTTTATTATGCACTTATTCACTGACTGTACATTGTTTATTAATTTCAGCCATCACCAGCCTCCCTAATGGTGGCCAGCACCATAATCTCCGAAGACAAAAGCACTGAAGAACTCCAAAAGCGCTTCGGAGAGATCCTCGATGAGAATGTCCTTCTCAAAGAAACATTACAGCAGAATAATGAGTCTATGAAAGAACAGTTCTGTCTGATAGCGTCGTGTCAGGACGACATGATGAAGACGCATTCCCTGCATAAGGAGAAGTTTGACGAGACCAGGGAGCTGGTGGAAAAGGTTAGTTAAATTATTCATTAACATCAAAACTGAAATTCCTCTTTTGCTTTTCGTTTTTAACTCACGACGCAAAAAGAGGGGTATTAGGTGTACAATGCAAGCATCGCACATTTCTCGCGTCAGCATTTAATATAATGAATGATTGCTGTTTATGCGATTACGGTTTAATTCGATTTCAGTTTACGTACATACGTGCTCCTAGCTAGTACCCATTATACCTTGGCTTGGCTTAGTACCTTGGTTATAAATAAATACATATACATAAATCAGTGTTTCCATCAAGATATCAATCAACCATCAAGATCAAGAATCATATCAGCTCAGATGTACAACCCGTACATTAGGTATCTGGTATATGTTTGACGCCAATGTCTGTCCGTGGCATCGTAGCTTTTCAACGGACAAACCGATTTTGATGCAGTTTTTTTACGTGAAAGCGAGTTTTTTTGCGGTGGTTCTTAGTTATATTTCATAAAAATCGATCCAGCAGTTTAAAGAGTATCAGCTCTTTTCCAAAATGATGTAAGGCCTTTTTTATGCCTAAGGTTTTTTCTACTAAGGGCGCGGCCCGGTAATACGGGAGTTAACCGCTCGTATAAAAGAAACAATGGCTTTTGTTTAACAGATTAGGCGTAAAAAGCAGGATTGTCTTAGGCGTAAAAAGCATTTGAGAAAATTCATACTATAATAATTTATCTATATTTAAATACATTCTATCGTATTTTTATAAATCTTCATTTTTAGTTTTAAAGTGTGTCGACAGATGGCAGTGAATTTACTGGGGTTACAAAATTTATTATTTATTTATTTATTTATTTATTTATTTAATAATTTAATCAGGCAACAAGGCCCATATTACGGCTACCTTACAGACTATATTATTACAATAACTTAAATAAATAAAACTACTACTTAAATAACTAACTTAGCCCAACAGCACTCCTGTTGTCCATGTGCATGGCATTCCATTTGTTTACTATTGGACAATCTAACCTGTCCAAAACAGTATTCAGAAGGCTGCTGGGGCTGTCCCTAACACGGCGCATCAGGGAGGCCACTCTCTTGCGCATTATGGCTTGGAAGCCGTCCACGCGAGCTTCGGCAAACATCCCCGACGCACTGCAAAATCGAGGCAACCCCAACAACATTCTGAAACCGTTATTATACTGAATGCGTAAAGCATTAAGGGATCTCTGCGTACACTTGACCCACAGGCTGCACGCATAAAAAGACTGACAAAATGCCCTAAAAAGAGTTATTTTGACACTCCCCGTACAACGTGCAAACCTGCGAGCCAACATGTTGCTTCTCACCGCTAATGCCCTACGCTCCCGCTCCACGTCAAGGTCATCAGAGAGGTCCTCAGTGACCCAGTGCCCCAGATACTTGAACTGAGTGACAGTTTTCAACTCAACTCCTCCAAGTTTTAGTGGTGGTATGTACATCGGCTTTTTTGTACCCGCCTTAAACAAGAGTAGCTCACTTTTCTTGGAGTTGTATCTGAGACCGTGGGCCTCCGCGTACCCTTCACAAATTCCGATCAGAATCTCGAGGGCCCCGATCGAAGGGCTCAGCAGAGCCATGTCGTCAGCGTAACTGATATTGTTCATTATTTTACCACCAACTGAGCACCCAATGCCGGCTCTGCTGAGCTCCTCGATCAGGTTGTTGACGTACAGATTGAAAAGCCGCGGAGACGTCAGACCACCCTGTCTCACGCCGCATTCCAACCTATAATAGTGTTGCTCTTATTTTGTGTGCGACGCTACATCGTTAATCTTGTCGAAATACACAAACTGAAATAAACATCTGTTCTTAGAGAAATACACAAAGTTTGATATTGGGCTGTCGCCGCTCATTGTCTTTGGCGGGTAAATGGTTAAACTTTATTTTGTTGCACTAAATGTCTTTAAGGGCTGGCCAAACACAAGGCGCGACGCAGCGCCGCGGTCGCGCCGCGCGACCGCCGCCCATGCTAACAGGTTAGCGACGTCAAACAGACTGCGCTCCCGCCGGCATCGCGCCCCGCTTCTGTTGCGCCCCGTCGCGCGCGTCTACTCTTGGTTACATCACATCAGTCGGACGTTAGGCAGCGTGCGGTGCGTGGTGCGAGCGTAGCAATATATTAGTTATTTTGTGATTGTGATTATGGATTTTCTATGGCGTCGGAAGGAATGAGAAACCCTCCACACGCGCATGCTGTATCGGGCGCGAGTCACGCCCGCAGTCGCATCCGCGCCGCGTTCACGCGCGCGATAAGGGCGTGTTAAGAGCGCGAGGCCGGCGTGATCCGCGCGCGACCTGTTTGAACAGGCATCACGCGGTGCTGCGTCACGCCTTGTGTTTGGCCAAGCCTTTACGCTTTAGTGTATAAAGTAAAAATCACCTATTAAGACCGATATGTTACATTTCCTGTTATAATATAGGTTGTTTTATGCTCTTGTTGTACACTTTATTATGTTTTAACAGCTGCGTCAAGAAAACAAGAAGCTCAAGCAAGAGATAGCCCAGCTAAAAGAGACCAGAGTTAACACCGAAACCGGAGAGGAAGACAAAGTGAAATCGGGCCCTCCGTCCGCCGTGGAGTTCGTGACGTGCCCTGATGATGACACAATCAATAAGTTGACAGCACAGTTGGAACTGGTCGAGAAGCAACGACGTCAAGTACGTATTCAGATAGGGACTGGGGAGACTTTGGTTACATAAATTATAAAATTTCTAATAAATAAATAAAATAAATATTAGGGGACATCTTACACAGATCTCATAAGCTTACAAACAATATTTTGTGTAATTAATGTCATTAACGGGCCTAACGCGATTAAATTTAACTATTTAAAAAATAAAAAAGATAAAATAATGAAATTTAATCGCGTCAGACCCGTTAAAGACATTAATTATGTGTACAAAACTCGAGAGTTTAGTGTTATAATATTTTGTGTTTCAAAGATTTTTTTTAATACAGAAAAAGCTCGGCTTTCTGGGACCGTTTTAATAAAGCATGTTACATGCCGCTATTTACTCCGATTTATTAGAAAAACTCTGTCACTTTACAAGTTACAAGATTTCATGAGATGGGGCCAACATTTACTAAATGTTACAAAATTATCAATTTAAGTTTACTTTTGCAAAAGTAGTGGGAAACTAATTTGACGGTTTAACTCACGTGTTTTTATTCACTCGCGCGACATATTTCGGAGAGCCTAGGTCTCCATTTTCAAGCACTAATACCAGGCCTATGGAACTCTCCGCACGAGCTCGGATTTATGCCTACGAATCTCGTCCCGCCGGCGGTACAAAAGCCAGCTAGTTGGTTGCCACACGCGCTCACGCACGCACGTAACCCGCGCTACTTATGCCAAAGAAATGTCTTCGTCACGAACAAATAACACAGCTTGTAGTGTAGATGAATGAAGAAATAAAAATAAAAAATATCGTTATTTCCTCTTTAGACAGATGAAAAAAGTAAGCATACATTCTCAATATAGGTACTTATACCTACCGTTACTATTTTTACGATAGTTACAAGCTACGTAAGTACTATTAAATTGTTTTAAAGATGTAGGTAATGTTTTTTACGACACATTTACAGTCAGATATTTACCTAAGACACCTAAGTGTTTGAAAGAAGCGTCGGCAACCCTAGCGTTGTGTCGGCGCGCGCGGTGCGGGGAGCGGCGCGCTGGAGGTCACTCCATTGTATTCTTGTGTAGGTATCAAAACGGTAGGTACTTGCGTTTTCTTTGAGAGATAAGTATCTGTTCGTAAGAACTATTATATAATCTGTGCTAACAGTAGTGCCTAACAGCGGTCACGATAGCCGTGCGCCGCGTACGTGAATTAAACAATATTGTATTTTGCAGGTAATAGTTGACAACGAGAAACTGACCTGGCAAAAGGAGTCCTTGGAGCACATTGTGGACGCGACCTCAAAAGAACGAGACGACCTTAAGGAGAAACTCAAAGACGTCGAGGTAACTTCATATTTTACTAACTTTAGTAATTTGGCCATTTAAAATTAACAAATTGGGCATCGAATTTAAACTGTTGTGAGACATACTAACATTAAATCATTTTACGGTACGGTGGTTTTACGGTTTTTACGGCCTAGGCTCTCCGAAACATGTCGCGCGAGTGACTAAAACAAGTGAGTCTAAACCGTAAAATGATTTAAATTGGGCATCTTTGAAATTTATACGACGCCGAGGAACGGTTGTTCTATCCCAACCACATTTCCAGTATGCCGATGTCGTAACGACAGTAATCGCACCGTCCTATATAAATAAATAAATATTAGGGGACATCTTACACAGATCATCCTAGCCCCAAAATAAGCAAAGCTTGTACTATGGATGCTAGGCGACGATATACATACTTATATTGTATAGATAAATATCGTCGGGTGACAAGCAAATGTCATTAAGTACCACCACAAGTTCATAGCCATACTGAACCGTATTATTATCCGTATAAGGTTGATTTTTGTTTAATTATTTGCCAGTAATTACTGAGTTTTGCTTGTCACCTGACGATATATACTTACATACATAGAAAACACCACATACATACAAAATACACAGGAACAAATATCTGTGTTCATCACACAAACAAATGCCCTCATCGGGCTCGAATTCAGGACCATCGGCTTAACAGGCAGGATCACTAACCACTAGGTCAGACCGGTGAACACAAATGTATGTGAACACCTCCGTTTAAATATACAACGCACGACAGGACCATTACCGTTATCGTGTCGTCTGTCGTGTGGACACCTCCATGTAAACATACAGTCGTGCTAAAAATGTGAGGACTAAAAATTTCATCATTTATTATGAATTGTTAACTTATATTTTCAGTTGCAACTTTCCGGTAAAGACAGTGACCACGCCGCAGAGATGAACATATTAGAGTGCACTATACAAGACCTCCAGCGCCGTCTGCAGTCTTCCAGCAGCATTGTGAGTTCAAATTTAAACTTTATTACAAAGGGAATGTGTCTATTTTCAGTTGCAACGTTTCGTTATAGACAGTGACTGCGCGCACATGTTAAAGTGCACCATACACAGGGTTCGAAATTATCCAGAATTATAGTCTTTCATAATTATCGCGATAATTATCGGTTAATGTATGTATATATGTAGATATTTATGTAAGTATATCATATAAAGTATATGTTTAAGTTTATGAATTCATAGTATATTAATTAGTATTTACTTTGTAAATACTTATTTTGTAAATAGTAGGTAGCGATTATCGTTTTAATTCTTCGAGTATTAATCCTGCACCTAACAACCATCTCTTTTTAGCCCAGTGGTTGACTGGTAGAGAATGCCTTATGGCATTAAGTCCGCCATTTGTACTTATAATTTTATGTGCAATAAAGTTTAAATAAATAAATAAATAAATAATTATCCCAGGTATGGATGGTGCTATATTTATTTTCCTTGAATTCTTTGATAGTAAAAAATAATGATTGGGGCGTTTTTTGCTATGTACAAATAGAAACTGACCTTATATTGATTAGTTTTTTTTATTAACCATTGAAATATAAGATAATCATCATGTAACAGTCTTATTCTTATTATATTTCGTAAATTTTAGGTTATTATCCAATCGATAATTATCAGGCATAAAAATCACGATAGTTATCGCGATAATTATCAAGTTAACTATCATTGATAATTATCCTTTCCAACCCGGACTATACAAGATTTCCAGGGGGCCTAGCCAAAATGATAATCGTACACAAACGCCAAACTACGAAAAGTCGATTCGATTGGCGTTTTCTATCAACAATTAGCATCTTGGCTACGCCCCAGAAAACTGCGTTGTAAGTGCAAATTCATACTTTAGGGCTATGGGCATAAGTCTTATTTTCAATTTCAACTATCCGGGAAAGAACACATATTATATAAATGTTATAATGCACCATACAAGACCCTGAAGGCCGCCTACAGACTTACATTGTATGTGCAGGTCATTGGATTGAACCTTAATACAATGGGATAAAATATATTTTAAGTTGCACTTTTTGATTTTGAAGCGTAAATAAGTTAAGGGCAGACTCAAACCTTATGGCTGTGAGGATAAAGTCTATTTCAAGTCACCCACAAACCGCCTTTGTTATTGTTTTTTTTTTATCTTGACTTTCAGACGAGTCAATCTTCAGAGGAGATCAAAAGGCGCGACGCTTTGATTCTGCAGTTGGAAATAAAGTTGTCTACCCTTCAGAGTGACTACAAAACTTCTCAGTTGAAGGTTCTAGAACTGGAGAATGTTAAGGTAATAGGAATATTGAGCAACATCCAGGCAACGCCATCTAGTTTACTACTCAAAACCTCTTTACTATGTATTATTCTTGAACTGTGTGTCTAATATAATTCTTTTGTCACGCATATAATGTTGCTTTCATATCGTGTTAAGTTAGTGTTCCAAAATAGCTATTTATGCAACAAGTGCGGAAATCATCTTTACGCACGTGTATCATACAATGTTTTACTATGCATTGTGCGAGTAAATAAAAAAACATATCATGGCAAATAAGTTTAATTATTAAAAATTTGAAAACAAGAAGCACTAGTTTGGAAAAGTGCTCTTTTCCGCACTAGTGCGAGAAAGTAGCACCATAAATACTGTAAAAAAAATTGAAAACAAAAAGCACTAGTGCTGAAAAGTAGTACTTGCCGCATGATATGGCTCCGTAGGAAACGCACTTTTCGAGCACATGCATTGTAAATAAAATTTTATCACTCTTATGTGTAAGTTTGGTTTGTTACATAATTCATGCCTGCCTTACCAATGTATCTTAATATGTTACATTATGTGAAATTTCATTTTCAGATGGAATTTTCGAAACACAAATCCGGAATGGCCGAGATAGTGAAAGTATACAAGGACCAAATACAAGATCTCAACAACAGGCTTAAAGATGCACAGATCACGGTAAGCACATCTCATTATCCTCCCTAATTAATTAATTAGCCTCCCTAATTTTTATATTGAAGGAAACATGGAAAAAATCGGAAAAGTGCGAGTCGGACTCGCGCAGTAAGAGTTCCGCATCATTACAAAAACCGGCCAAGTGCGAGTCGGACTTCCGAACTTTACTTCGGAGGGTTCCGTACTTTACACAATTTAAACAATGTAGTTTTTATGTGAAATGCCTTCAAAAAACCAGCAGGGGACGGATCAAAAACAAAGTAATTAAGTCCGATTCACGCTTGACTGCACATTTCTAATAGGTTTTCCTGTAATCTATACGTAAAGATCTATTTTGTGTATTTTTTTCAAAATTTTTGACCCAGTAGTTTCGGAGATAAAGGGGGGGGGGGGGGGTCATTTTTTGCCTATTTTCTTGAATAACTCCTGAACTATTTATCTTAAAATTATAAAACAAATATATTCGAGATTCTCACAATGAGCTCTTCCATTTGATATGTAACACCATATAGTTTGAAAAACTTTATTTTTTAATTTTCACATGTACCCCCAAAAATGCCCCCCGTATTTAAAATTCGTTTGTTTACGTTACATGTCCGTCTTTGGGTCACAAACTTACACATGTATACCAAATTTCAACTTAATTGGTCCAGTAGTTTCGGAGAAAATAGGCTGTGACAGACGGACAGACAGACGCACGAGTGATCCTATAAGGGTTCCGTTTTTTCCTTTTGAGGTACGGAACCCTAAAAACGGCAAAAAATCACGTTTGTTGTATGGGAGCCCGACTTAAATATTTATTTTATTCTGTTTTTACTATTTGTTGTTATAGCGGCAACAGAAATACATCATCTGTAAAAATTTCAACTGTCTAGCTGTCACGGTTCATGAGATACAGCCTGGTGACACACGGACAGAGGAGTCTAAGTAATAGGGTCCCGTTTTTACCCTTTTGGTACGGAACCCTAAAAATTACGTTTCCGGCAGGACTTGAACCCGCGACCTCTGCAATCCGTGCATCGCTCTTAAGGCCGTTCCATCGGTTTGCCGCTGTCACTGTCACATTTCGCAAGAAAGAACGGGAAAGATCATACGCGCCAAGTGTCAATTTTGATCGAATTTTGTCGATTTTTAATTATTTTAAAAACGTTACCTTACGATATCGAAATTCGAAAGCTATGAAATTACTATTTAAGTTAAGATTGTTTTTTCTTCTTTTTTTGTTTATAGTATCACATAATAAATAACCGAGTAAAGTAGGATTAAAAGTCCGAGTTAGAGGTTACTTTGGGAATTAATTGTATCGAGCGAAGTGTCATAATTTGTGTATCGGAAGCTATGTTGTTAAAGATAATATAGTCAAGAACTACATATATTTTTTCCACGTCTACGAATATCAACGCGTCTTAGAAAAACATGATCATATAAGGAGATTTTTCGCCTTCTTGCTCAAGGAACCGCCTTAACCAACTGAACTATGGAAGCCTACCAGAACTACCTTGACATTGAACGGGAGCGAAGGGCATTGTGTGTAAGGGCTAACATGTTGGCGCGCAGGTTTGCTCGGTGTTCCAGCGACGTGAAGTTGACGCTGTTCAAAGCCTACTGCACGTCGCTGTACACGTGCAGCCTGTGGGCTAACTACACACAGAAAGCATACAATGCACTTCGCGTCCAATACAACAACGCGTTCCGGGCAGTGATGGGGCTGCCTCGCTACTGCAGCGCCTCGGGAATGTTCGCGGCAGCGCACACGGCGTGTTTTCATACCACTATGCGACTGCGCGCCGCGTCCTTGGTCCAGCGGGTGCGAGCCAGCCCCAACACAGTCCTAGCGATGATCGCGGACAGAGTGGACTGTCCTTACATCATGCACTGCTGTCACAGGCATGTAATTAAGACTGGCATAGGATAGGGACTTAGTGTATGCTTTAAATTTATTTTATTGTTTTATTAATAGGTACCAATTTTTCGATTTCAATTTTAATTTTATATTTGTTTTTATTATTTTTATGACGTGCAAAAACTGATTATGAGCCTTGCAGCTTGAAATAAATGAATTTTTTTTTTATTTTTTTTTATTTTATTTTTTATTTATTTTAGAAATAAAAAATCCTTGAATATAAAAATTGTTTGATATAGATTTTAGTCTTCTCCATTGATAAGTCTCTAACGCCATCTGTCTCCCTCAGCTGTTCCAGCCAGTCCGTCTGTCCATCAGTCCGGACTCGGAAAGTCCTGGCGAGTTCAGCAGCTACCTCGCCAATGTCAAATTATATGACAGGACACTGAAGCATTTGGCCGAGCTGCTAAACGGCTTGGTTCACGGGTTAGTAAATATTTGAATAATTATGCCACTACTTCGGTTATGTTAAAACAGTATCATAACTAATTTTTAGGGTTCCGTACCCAAAGGGTAAAAACGGGACCCTATTACTAAGACTCCGCTGTCCGTCTGTCTGTCTGTCTCTCATTAGGCTGTATCTCATGAACCGTGATAGCTAGACAGTTGAAATTTTCACAAATGATGTATTTCAGTTGCCGCTATAACAACAAATACTAATTACAGAATAATATAAATATTTAAATGGGGCTCTCATACAACTAACGTGATTTTTTTGCAATTTTTTTCCGTAATGGGACGGAACCCTTCGTGCGCGAGTCCGACTCGTACTTGGCCGGTTTTTTTGTTCTTCTTTCGCTCATTCCGATTGCTTCCTTAAGGTGGTATTTCATTTGTCCAATGTGTATTGCGTGATGCGTCTCACTCTCTGAGCAAAATGTGAGACGCAAATACACATTGGACCAATATATTGGACAGATGGAATACCATCCTTAAAGAGCTTTATGAAACGGGCTGTGATCATCCATCCCTTTGCGTGTACGACCACAGATAATGACTTGAATTTTGACAACCCTAAATAGCCGAAAGGTACATCCATACATAAGAAAGGGACAGCATGATTCCTCAATCGATATCAAACTTCGGTTTTGTAGAAAGTTTATTTTCTGTACGGTAGTACTAATACTTATTCTGTGGTGAAGGATTGTGGTGTCCACGCATGTAGGGGTGGACGAGAAGTTCTTGGGGTCATGGATGAGGTGAGTTAAATGACACTCATAGTCCAATACATGCACGTATAATATAACTTGGTGATACAGAGGTGTTTATAATATCACGGTAAGCGGACGGGCTCGACCGTCCGTCGCAAGATTGCTGAGAGAATGGCCGATGCCGGCCCCGCTGCCCCGCGCCCCGCGCCCCGCGCCCCGCGCCCCGCGCCCCGCGCCCCGCGCCCCGCGCCCCGCGCCCCGCGCCCCGCGCCCCGCACCGTGCATTGCGTCGGCGACGGCTCCCGAAGATGCCCGAACAAAGACGAGGCGTTAACAGATTGGATTAATGAATTTCTTATAATTTTCAGTGCATCGGACAGCCTAGTGCAAACAATAGGCGTTGTGGCGAGTCTCCACGATTTCAAACTAGAGCGAGCGAGCGCGGACCAGGTCCGCGTCGGACTGGCCGGCGTCAGGAAACAACTGGACAAGCAGTACAGCGACGCGCTCAACAACATGTCAGTATTTAAATACACTTATAACAGTACATTCATCATCATCATCATCATATCAGCCCTTTATCGCCCACTGCTGAGCATAGGCCTCTCTTCCAGTACGCCACTTGTCCCGGTCCTGAGCTAATCTCATCCAGAAGTAACAGTACATTATGATACAATAAGGCCACGTTGGTCATGACACAGTGCATCGGACAGCTTAGTACAAACTATAGGCTTGGTGGCGAGTCTCCACGATTTTAAGCTAGAGCAAGCGACCGCTAATTAAAAATTACCCCCCCCTTATTTCCGAAACTAATGGGTCAAAAATTATAAAAAAAAACACTACTTTTTTTCAATTTCAATTTCAATTTATTTAAAACAAAATGCAATTTTACAGTACTAGCCTAAGTCATTACATTTCTATATCTAGGTTCGATTATAAATAATAATAATAATAAAAAAAAAATAAAAAAAAAATAAAAAAAAATAAAAAAAAAGGTTTTTTACCTGCAGCGTGCAGTTAAGCGTGAGTCGGACTTAATTACTTAGTTTTTGATCCGACCCATACGGGTTCATCCATTAATTACGTCACACGAATTTCGAGGTTTTTTGACCCCTCCCCCCCTCCTCACACTTGGTCATATTTGGCAAACCCCTCCCCCTGGTGTGACGTCACATTTTTTCAATGAAATCGGCAAATCGAATTAAGTATTATTATTATTTTATCAAGATATTTTTGACAAAAGAAATATTAGTAATTTTCTAATAGTATAACCCAAAACAGAGTAGGAAAGAAAATTAAACGATTAAAAACTATTATCGTTCCAAAAACTTGTTATTTAACTGTACAACAAATAAAATAATTTAAATAAGACTTCCCCCTCCCCGTTGTCACAACATTTAACATTTTCTTGACAACTAACCGTGTGATGTAATTAATGGATGACCCCTTCGGGTTTTTTAAAGACATTTCACTCACACTCAAAAGTAGGTTTAAAATGTAGCCTATGTCACCAGCTATCCGCCAAAATTGGCTGTGCTACTATGGAATACAGGATACAAACGTACTCACATCACATACAGTGGATTTTATAATGGGCGAAGCTACCTGATCCTGTGTTGCTACGCTTGAATGATCTTAGGCAATCTTCCATAACCAGGGACCGGACAACCCTTTCCGCGATAAAACCCTTTCAATGGGCGACACTTAAACACGGCTAACACATTGAAAGACTTTCCCTTTTGAACTGCAAGCCCATTCATACCCCTACCATTGACTAACCCTTACCGAAAAGCTAACCAAAAATAAGGCTAGCCCTTAATAAGGGTTACCCTTATCTTTAAGCGCTTTTTATAAAGGTTTCCCTTTGCGTGAAAGAGACAGGATTAGTATATATCTACGGTAGTGTATGAAAAGGAAAGAAAATACGTGCCTAGTCAAAGAACGCCGCCGTCGCCGCCGACGATCGCTCGGATTCGAAGTAATGTGTGCTTTATGAACAAGGTAGACGACTTAAATTAGCACGCTTATATGCTAAAAGTGAAGCCCTTTATAAGGCTAACCCTTATAAGCAATATGCAAGGTGTTGGTGAGCGGATGATAAGGGTTTTGTAAGGGTATTTGGGCTACCGATTACTCAAATGTGGTAGTTTTATATAAGGGTTTTTAAAAGCAAAACAAAGGGTTTCGTCAGGCAAAGGGTATGGTGAGTTAAGCCTTATGCAATACCCTTATAAAACCCCGATAAGGGATAGCGGGCCGGTCCCTGTCCATAACTTTAAAATTGAACACCTCACTGCCCCATAATTTTAAAACTAACACGACACTTAATCGCGTACAAACTTACGTTTATTTATGGCCTGACCTCACTGCCCCTTTTAAAAGAGAGTAAAAAAATATTTTTCGAAATCGGTCTGGTCAAACGACCTTTAAAAACTCAGGGAACACAAAGAAGGATCGCGACGAATTGAAATCTCCTTCGAAATTTTTGTCAAGTCAAATTAATAAAACATATATTTTGTCACGGATAATCTTAAAGCTAATATTTTTATTTAATTTTACATGTGAACCTTTTCTTTATAAACTTGTGGGGTATGGGGTATGGTTGCGACATGTAAGAAATGAAACGTTTTCGGCCATAATGAATATATTGCTATTTCAACTTACTCTAGACCTAATCCTATTTCTATCTCTTGCATTCAATCAATCATTCTTCCCTTTCTTTCTAATGTCTATTCAAGTATACTGTCCCATTCACTCAATACGTTTCATTTTACACAAATGCACCTTACACTGATATATCAATTGTTATAATTTCAGTGGCCAAGTTCGCAGCACTCTAACCATATTTGAAGGCATCTTCAAAGACTACAACGAGGTGCTGAAGAAATCGGTGACAATGCAAAATGTGAGTTTGGAGTTGTTTATTTATAATTATAATTATTTTCTAATTAATTGGTCCCATAGTAATAGTTGCTAAGTATAATCCCAAAACCTCCCTGGCAACGGGAATGCACCTATTTTGTAGCCATCCTGTATATCACATTTTTCTTATTTAAGTCTCAAGTACTGAAAAATGTATCCCGCTTGTAAGGGTGCAGTTCAAAAACTAGCTTTTGATCCTTTTAACCTTCCCGATGTCTACAGGAAAGACGCGAAGGAATTCAGCATATAGGTAATGAAATGAGTTCTTTCGTCGGTTTTAACTTTTTATTTTCTTCTTATCTTAGTTCACTCACAAAAAGTAAGTAAATATTCTTAATTGCACCAAAATTATACATTTTACATACATGTAAAACTACAAAGATATTTTAAAGAAAAATAGAACCAGTAGGCCGAGTACATAATTGACGCGACAGTATCTCGCCGCGAGATAGACTACCCGTCTTTTACTGACTGTATGAATTAAAGAGGGACGGGTAGTCTATGTGGCGGCGAGATACTCTCGCGCCAATCATGTGCCCGGCAGAGGTAACAACAGGCGGTCTTATCGCTCTTTTAAGAAAGTCGGTAGAACAGAAGTGAAGGTCTATCTTTCTGTGTTTAACGGTTTTCCCTGCAATACATTTTATATGGTCTTCTCCACATTCACCTTATAACATTTACAGTACATCTAGTGCTCCATGACGACACCCTGTGCTATAATTTTTTTTTTTTTTTTTTTTTTTCTCTTTTTTTTTCTCTTTATTTTGGCACAAACAGTCATTACAGAAAAGTGACATTGAAAAGTATTACATATAATATTGACAATACAGTGCCGAAACCGTAATAGATTATAGTTATAAATTTGTTGCAACGGACCTGAATTAACTTACCTATAAGAAGAAGATGAAATTGAATGAAGGAAGACGTCCAGTCTGACTGCTATCCCAGAACATGTCACCTTTAAATTTAAGTAAATCAATTAATTTACAGTAAAGTAGCAGCAGGGTGTCATTTATAGGGCATTAGCGTGCCAAGCACCAGGACGTCTACCTTCGTAAATTTTAGCTACCTACTTAATGTCTAAGCGTGTTACTGGTACATTATACATTGATTATTACTCACTTATAATTTAATTAATCGTAACACTTATAATTTAACTAATCGTAAATTTAATTTATTGTTAATTTTGTTTTTCAACCCTCTAAGTGTGGTATTAAAAAGGTCTATATTATTGAATTCTCTGTTGTAAAGGTACATAATGCGGGGAATAAAACTGTTTCTAGTGTAGTTCTTTCGACGGATGGGTGGTACAAACATATGAAGGTTACGGTTGGGGCGAGCGGGGAGTCTGGCTTTGGTGATAAAATTTAATTTCGAGAGTAATAAGGGGCAATCAATTTCGTTATTGACAATTTTATAGAGGAAGGATATATCGAATAGCTTGCGGCGGTTTACAAGACTTGTCAGTTTGTAGTGTGTCAAAGAATGGTCGTAATGGTCATTGGGACGATTGTGTCGATAATTTAATATTTTGATAAATTTCCTTTGCACTTTTTCGATACGATCGATATGGTGTTTGTAATACGGGCTCCAGATTACACATCCGAAGTCTAGAATAGATCTAACGAAAGCGAAGTAAAGGATTTTAAGGGTGATAATCTTTTTGAATGGTTTTGTAATTCTATTTATGAAACCTAGACTTCTAAATGCTCGTTTTATTATACTATCAGTATGTGATGTGAAGGTTAATCGGTCATCGAGAATAATACCTAAGTCACGTATTTGGTTAACACGGTTAAGAAGATTACCACAAAGCCTGTAGTTGTGTTGAATAGGAGACATTTTTCTAGAATATGTTATCACATTACATTTATCTGCATTGAGAAACAATTGGTTAGTAGAACAGTACAATGATAATGCCTCTAAATCAGATTGTAATTTATGGCAGTCATCAATACATTTAATAGTTCTGTATAATTTAGTATCATCTGCGTACAATAGGTGTTGACTATACTTAATAACGTCTCCTAAGTCGTTTATATGAAGAGAAAATAGCACAGGTCCGAGATGGGATCCTTGAGGGACGCCAGATGGGATTTTAAGGTAATTTGAGCAATAACCTTTCATACACACGGCTTGGCTACGGTTTCGGATATATGATTCAATCCACCTCAATAAGCTACCGTGCACACCGAGTCTATAAAGCTTCGTGAGCAAGAGATCATGGCTAATTTTGTCGAAAGCCTTAGAAAAATCGGTATAAACGACATCAACTTGGCCATTAACATCCATAACTTGAAGTAAATGATCTGTAAAAGTTAGTAAATTTGTTTCTACACTGCGGGATCGTATAAAGCCATGCTGATTTTCAGTTATGTGATAACGCACGACATAAGATAGTTGGTGAGTAACCATTTTTTCGAGTAGTTTGCCAAGAGTACATAATTTTGAGATGGGTCTGTATTGGGTTATTAACTCTTTTTGAGCATTCTTGGGTATAGGTGTGATTAGAGCCTTTTTCCAAACACTATAATAAACACATTACGTAACCACGTCGATAATTTAAAGGGCCATATGAACTGTCAAACGTTGTACGATACACGTACAACTAACTATTATTTATGGGCATTTTCACTTAAAAGTGTACCATTTACTTTATTTCAAAAAACCATTAAATTTAGCGTTATTTCTTAAAATCACGAGAACTATCGATTTAAAAAGGAAAAAAAATGTGTCCCCATTAAAAATGTTAGTTTTGCAGCGCATTTTCAAATACGTTTTGTATGGACCGTTACAAAACTGACACCCAAAATTTGTATGAAAAACTGGGGACAATTTTTTTCTTTGTCTCATTCAATAGTACTCCTGATTCTGAGTCTAAATAACCCAAAAGTTGATGATTATTCGAAAAAAAGTACAATTTTTATTATTATTCTTATTGGTCCTGCAGAAACCTTCAGGCGGTCCTAACGTAGAGGCGCTGACCACGGCTCTGCTCGCTAGAGGGCAGGAGGTGTCGTCTCTTACCCTGGAGCTGAATACACTGCGACACCAAAAAGAGGAAGTCGATGTACTGAAAGCGCAGTTGGATCTCTACAAGTAAGTTTTTATAATGTCTTATACTTTGAAAATAGTTCATTAATTAAAACAAAAATATGTGGTTTTCCGTCAGAGAAGGGTCCTTTGCTTCACGTCCTTATGCTCATTATTTTAATAATGTGTTAGTCAATCAGTCCCAACCCGTTATACTTGAGTGAATGAACTTTTAGAACACTGATGAGCAGAAAAATACAAAAATGGTGTGTCCCTGTCCTTCTGGTACTGCGCCATATGTGTGGCGGTCACTGAATTCTGAAACGTCAACTTTTGACAATCAGTGATAACTCTGATGAAATGTATGGAGCTGTGCAGCGCCATCTCGTTTAGGTACCTGTCAAATTTGAAGCACGAAATTGTCTTAGATTTTACGTAATACTTAATCAATGTATTATCAAAGATAGATATAACTCCGTAATAGATGGATACAGTCTAAGGAAGAAACGTGCCTCGAAAATCAAGAAAATTTGATTCTCGTTCAGAGGGCGCTACTAGCTTTGGCCTACTGTCGTAAAGATGGCGTTGAAGGTTTCGTTTGTTATTTAACAATTTTAACGCATGTCAGTGAAAGAACATGGGTCAAAATCATAAAAATTATTAATGCAAATAAAAACAATCATTTATCTATATTTAAATACATTTTATCGTATTTTTATAAATATTTATTTTTAGTTTAAAAGTGTGTCGACAGATGGCAGTGAATTTACTGGGGTTACAAAATTTACTATGACAGTACCGCTCTAGTATAAGTTACTCTATGGTATTATGCTTCTACTAAAAATAGGTCTTTGATTTGGATTAATGAGCCTCTAGATATATGGGGGTTTTCAGAAAAATGGTACAATTTACTTTTTTCGAATGATTATCAACTTTTGGGTTATTTAGACTCGGAATCACGAGTACTATTACAAAGAAAAAAAGTGTCCCGAGTTTTTCATACAAATTTTGGGTGTCAGTTTTGTAACGGTCCATACAAAATATATGTGAAAATGCGTTACAAAACAGTCATTTTTTCGGGGTTTTTTTTTTTCTTTTTAAATCGATAGTCCTCTTGATTCTGAGAAGAAATAACCCAAACGTAGATAACGTGATAGATTTACGAAAAAAAAAGTAAATGGTACACTTCTAAGTGAAAATGCCCGTATACTAAAAGTAGGAAAGATATGTATGTTCTGGACCAACTGACGTCACAATGACATGATTTAGTCCAGAACATAGATATCTACCCTACTAGTAAATATTGACGTGTGTACGTATACAGGAGCGACTTCGAAGCCGAGCGCACGGCGCGCGAGATGATGGCCGTGGAGAAGGAGCACATCCTCACCGACCTGCGCACCTGCCAGCGCCGCAACCAGGACCTAGTGCGGAAACAACAACAACTGTCCGAGGTAAACACTTACTGTCTTTATCATGTAATATAATATAATAGACCACGGGCCAGGAACTGATTTCCATGACCGAGTTAACGGCTATGTATGATGAACCCTCATGAACGTCAGCTGCTGCTCCGTTCGTGGGTTGAGGTATGGAAGCAAATAGTCTATAAAAAAAATTAGTCATCGCCTCCCGCTTGATATGGTTGGAGAGCCGGCAGTAAAGTTTGGAACCAACTTGATACCGCGATGAGATGCACAATGGTTTCCCATAAAAGTGATGCTAAGTCCGAATTTGATAGTCTGCCACGGCGGAACTTGCCGAAAGTACAAAAAAGATAGCCACTTCCGGTGCGAAAAAGGGGGGGTCGTTTAACCCATCTGATACCGAAATAATAGTTATGGCAGCAGTTAGAAATTTTCTGTATCTACCAGTACAGAAAAGCGAAGTCTGCTAGTATTTTTCTTACCGGAAGTGCTTGGCAGACGCTCTCAAAGGTGACCATCGGGACCCCTAAATAAACCCATCTGATACCAGCATGAAACCAATTCCAGTCGGTAGGTATGAACCTCCACTTCAGGAATATATAACTCTGCCAAGGCTTTTTCTGCCGAAACACCTTGACATACGAGAATATGTGGCGCAACATCCTTGGTACCCGTATTTTGGAATTGTACATATTACGGACATTTCAAATACTGCAGGCTTATTAATTTATTACACTGTGCTTATATTTGTATATTATTACGTTATTAATAACATATATTTATAATAAATTAAGTTAAAATAAATTAAATAATGTGATTAATATGATTGATAGTCTTTGAATTACCTATATGAATCGTTTGTCTTTGTCTGTCATTTTGACTTATGTATTTGTAAGTAAAGGATAAAACATAATTTAACTCATTCAGGCTCGTAAAGTTTCATGAATAAGGGGGTATTCGTATTCATAGCTAAATCAGGCTTGTAATGCGACATAAAATGATTTTTGGTGGTTTATTTTACCCTTGAGGCGTTTTTTCACCTATTTGGTGTATCTAATCACTATCTTATGTAGGGGAGAGAGGGGCAAGACGAGTAAGACGGGGTAGCGGCTTTATATGGCGACACGACTGACCAACCATGAAAATCCCGTTAGTGCATGACGATACGTCGCCATCATGGCAATCAGTTCGCACAGTGACCAGCTAGACAAATGGTGTCGTTAATTATTTGTTTGCAAAAAAACTGTTTTTACCATATTCCTTGTTATTTTTAGGGTTCCGTACCCATCGGAACGCTGTCGTCACCGTTATTACCTTCGCAATAAAGTCCACCGCCGGGCTAACATCTACCCTGCAGCAATTAATTTACTTACTTGGACTTTATTGCCTAGGTAATAAGGGTGACGACATTTTGACTAAAATACCAATATCTCAGTTCTGTAATGGAATTCCGCTTGGTGCCCATAGAACGAAATGAAGTACAGAAAAATACCTATCTAATGTAATATGTAATAATATTATTAATAAATGAGTAATGAGTAATGACCTAACTCATTTCTGTTGATTTTTGAACCAAGGCTCCATACAAAGTTGCCCATGGTCCTTTCTGGGATTAAAGCACTATACATTGTCAACAGAGCCCCACTGGTGCCAACAACAGCATGAGCCCTCAGACCAGACCTAATACACGCCCCACCGGATCTCGTCCGACCACTGTTGTCCGAACTGCGACCAGTTCACCATCTTCGGATTCTACGCAGGGCAACACTACAGGCAACATGGTAAGATTTTAAAAGTTCTGTCTGTTTAAACATATATAGTTGGTCAAGCAAATCTTGTCAGTAGAAAAAGGCGGCAAATTTAAAACACTTTGGCGCGAAGGGATATCGTCCCATAGAAAATTTGAATTTCGCGCCTTTTTCTACTGACAAGATTTGCTTGACCAACTATAGCACTCACTCGAGGTCTTGGTGAAATGGTAATACCTACTTTCTCACTCTAACGTAGCCTTTCGGACTTGCAGGACTGCAAGTAGGGCCAAAATAATATATTTTAGAAGAATTATTATAGCCGGTCAAACAACTTTGTCAGTAGAAAAAGGCGCGAAATTTAAATTTTCTCGGACGATAAATAAAGTCGATAATCCTTCGCGCCTACATTTTTCAATTTTACCGCTTTTTTCTACTTATAGAAATGGCTTGTCAGGCTTTATATGAGTTTTTGACAGTTTTTGTTGCGATTATGCTCAAAGCAAAATAAAAAGCGAACGAAATGTAACTAAAGTAAGGACGGTTATCGTGAAGAATCTCATACATTAACCCGCTCGTTGCTATCTCTGTCGCTCGGAGTGCATAATTATATTGCTGTCTCGCCCATAATGCCGGCGGGTAATGTGCCTGTGCGAGTGATAGCGACAGGCATGGACCCGCGACACGAAACCGGACCGACACTGGACATACGAAATAATGAACTATTTATTTTCATTTCATTGTATATTGTATTGTTAAGTATCGATACGTAATTTGTATTATGTATAATATAAATACAACTTTTGTCACTAAGTATACTGATAGCATATTACCACGAAGGTCCGGAAAAAGAAGAAGCTATCCAACGAGCCACCAACGCCAAAGGTGCCAAAAGAAGTGACTCCACCGCCGCTGCGTTTCGACTGTCCGGTGTGCGACGAACCTTTCAAGACGCTCGTATTATTACAGCAACACGTTGAACACTGCCTTTTGTAGCGTTTACGTTTACGCGATTATAGGGTTGCCAGATTGCAAAGAGGAAAAGCCTTTAGATTTTAAAGCAAATAAGACGTGCTAATAGAAACCTAAACTTGACTAAACGCCGACGCCCAGAAGACGCTAGTGTGGGGTGGCCCTTATTACCACAAAAAACAATTCGCAATTAAAATATTGGGGCATTTGTAATGATCATTTAGAAAATGCATTTAGGAAATATACACATTTATATTACAAATATTTATTTCGAAGTTTTTATGTATGTTAATTATTTTATAATAAATTATATATAAGTTAAATAAACGTTTTTAGATGAATCCAAGTAATCTTTATGTATAAATAAATAAATCTAAATACCTATAAATGTATCTATGTCACTTATTACTTTATATGATTATGGTGAGAAATATTTATTAATTTATATCCTTGAATGTTTTAGATATATTAACGAGTTCTAACACCGATCAGTGCCTCAGCCTAACCTACTCAACAATTTGCATTGCTATAGATACACAATTAACATGTATGGTATGAATTGTAAGAATGCGTTTGTTTTGAAGTTTTTTTTTTCTTCATACAAACGGTTCCCTATTGTGTTGCAGATTTTTTTTTGACATACTTTTGTATTGCATAATGTTACTTGGCAGAAATGTCGATTGGCAGAATTACCTTAGCATAATATTACTTTGCAGTTGTTCTTTTGCATAATATTATTTGGCAAAAAAGCCTAACCTAACCCACTTAGAAAATTCTACCAAATTAATATTATGCGAAATAACTATTATGGCAAGTATATTAATGCGAAAGTATCATTCGACCAAAAGTTTTCTGCGATACGTGTTATGCGAAGTGTATTTCTGACAAATAACATTCTGCTAGATGAGGGGAACCCCATACAAACTTAGTCCTAATTTTCCTCCCTTGATATTTATTTAAACCTTTGGGAAACAAACAGGCAAAACAACACATAGTCAATCAGATTACACATTCACAAGGCACACAGTTTCCACTATAGGTACTTTGTTACTACTATGCTTCCGCGCAATGAAAACGGGATATGTAAAATTGTCCTACACTGTGAGCCGTTTTGAATAGTTGTGAACTTGTGAAAGCTCGTGAGTGTAAAGTAAATTCAAAATTGATAGACTAATCTAATGCTATTGTTTTAATTACATATTTACTCCTAATTACAAAATTGGAAGCGCTGGGGCCCGTTTCTCAAAAGCTTGTAACTTGTTATACAAGCGGTTGTCACTTTTTGGCAGCTTTTGTTAGAAAGGGACTTCCACTTGTATTACAAGCTACAAGCTTTTGAGAAACGGGCCCCTGGTGTTCTAGTGGTAAGAACGTGCGACTTGTAATCCGGAGGTCGCGGGTTCAAACCCCGGCTCGTATCGATGAGTTTTTCGGAACTTATGTACGAAATATCATTTGATATTTTACCAGTCGCTTTTCGGTGGAGGAAAACATCGTGAGGAAACCGGACTAATCCCAATAAGGCCTAGTTTACCCTCTTGGTTGGAAGGTCAGAATGGTCAGATGGCAGTCGCTTTCGTAAAAACTAGTACCTACGCCAATTATATTTATTCCTACTAATTACAAATGTGATAATTATTTAGAAATAGCCGCATGATATTTCTTACGAAAATAATTTGGTGTGTGTGTGCCGTTCTCGTAATAGACTAGGTGATGCATTCGACGAGAATGTCCCTTACGAAACGCCATTCTTCTAATAGTTCCGAAAAGGCTGAGAAAATGATTTTGGTATTTCATGTCTTTGCTAACAAATTGACAGTATATTCTCGAGCTTTACGGATTTGATTGAATTAGCTGCCATACAAGGCAAAAGCATTTCGTAAGGGACATTCTCTTGGAATGCCCCTTTAATTAGAGTGTGACTAAATTAATCTGGTTTTCTGTTACAGGTGTACAAGTGCCCGAAATGCCTGAGATTCTCGAGTGAACAGTACAAGGCCATGGAAGACCATTTCGACTTCTGTTTAGACGACTTTTAAGGATCATGGAAACAATTCTCTTCTTCAAGACTTTTGGTATGTTCGTCTCCCTGTATCTTAGTCAGGTTGCCTTTCCACTGCTGCAATCCAGCGGAAGACAGATGCTATTAGTTGATTCCCGCACGGCTTCTCTCATCCCCTACTCAGTGGGGAGGCAGCCTTAGACGATACTTACCTCGTTTTTTAAAGTAATTTTGTATTCAAGAATATATCGTACGGCGGAACTTTCTTAGATAATAAAACGATCGGTTTAAATGAAATGAAGACGTATTGGTTTTTCATATCTTTTAGAGATACAAACTTAGATTGAGAAAATGTGGGTACATATACACTAAGATTTCCTGTGATTTTTTGATTTTGTTCCTTTTCGGTGCTTTAATTTTTGGCAGAGTATAAAATATTATTCCCGCATAGATTTAAAACGATTAATAGAAAGAAAAGCTTATCATATATAAAAAATAATATTTTTGTAAAAAATTAGTACAAATCTTCGTAGGCAAAATGTATAAGGAGGGTAGCCAATGAGGTTGGTTATACATAAATGGAAGGATCTGATTGGTTGATGAAACGTGGCTGTGATTGGTAGGAAAAGCCAACCTTTTCCGTCTGGTGAGATGTCAAAAAGAAATGAAATTGTAAGTAATAAATAAAATGTAGAAAACTGTATTAAATTATAAACACGTTGTAACCTCATAGTTTCATTAGGAAATTACATTTTTTGATGATTATTTTGAATTTCACCGCCTTACATTAAATTAGATTTATCATTTCTATGTATACTGGGAACTGAATAATAAGTATAAAAGATTGTGATTAAAATATGTTTTTACTTTTTATTTGGATAGAGGCTCATTTTTTCTTTCAATTAATTCTTTTTTTTAGTGATAAAAATTATAAAATACAATAAATAAAATGTATGTTAGTGAATCATGTATACGCAAAAAAAAATATTTTTATAAAACTATATTATTATTATTATTTTCTTTTTAAAACGCTCTGTGAAATCCGTCTATATGTTGAGGTAAATCGTAATTTAGGAAGTATTTTATTGTTCTATTGGTAAAGTTTATTACTAGACTTTAATTAGCATCAGAAGTTGCTAATCGGGCGAGTTCAAAATAAACTTAAGACAGCTTTATTTTGAGGCAATTTTGAACACCTCGCCTGTTTACCTACATATGCTGCTGATTCTAGTTATATGTATGTTTTTCTTTAAGCGGAGACGTTTATTTATATGTTTGTCTTTAAGATGTCACCACATTGTAGACATATATTGTACTCGTAGTTATCATCAGTGCCATTATAATATTTTAGTTGATGTGTAATTGTATCACGACAGACTTCCAAGATGGCGGCGTCATTCCCAAAGATTTCGATTTACACCTTATTTCATTTTAATAAGGTATTCATGTAATACCTTGTTTTTGCTGAAAATTAAGAACTAAAAAGTTCTTATCTCGTTGTGGTAAAGTCCACATTTCAATGTTTATAGGAAGTTATATACATATCATTCTACTTCTAAAACATCCTACCGCCAATGTTTTTAATGACACGTAGCATACTCGTATAATTATTATTACCATAGTGTTTTAAGTTTTCGATATGATTATTAGTGATTTAACAATATATTGACTTGTTAGCATTTAAGTTTAATGTGAGATTTATTTCACCAGGAAGTAAATATTCCGACATACAATAAAATAAACGCTGTGAAATAAACCATTATTACTAAACTATTATTCAGACAGGGTCATAATTTTGCGTAAAAAAATTAAACTAACAGTTTTTAGTTTATTAAATTTGCTGGTGTAGGTAGGTAATATTATTTCATTTCGCATTCCTCACATCAATTTAATCATATATTTAGAAAATTGTTAGTTTAATCACACTCGTTGTGGTCTCCCAAAGACCGATACACAGAACAAAATGACTAATTATATTATGGTAACTTTATAGTTATCTTATTATGAATGACTATGTTCTTTCTGTGATTCGCACAATGTGTTTAAATGTGTCGAAATTAATTGTATTGTTTTTAATAAATGACTATGATGTATATTTAGTTTTTGTTATCTTGAAATTATCTTATAGGTCTTATTCCCATAATAAAATAAACGCGTTACGCGCGCTCAAGGTTGTCAAGGAGGCCAATGCCGGCAAATATGTACGAAAATTCATTGCCGGCGCGCTTCGCTTGCGTGATCAACACGACCTTTCGCAGTCTACTATTACGAACGATGTCACCAACTGTAATGATATTTCCACGCATGTTTGAGCCAAAGAGTCATTCACCATCAAGCATTGATTAGCAAGCAAGATTATTGTCGGTGTTATTCCATTATTCACCGATTGCGAGAAATTAATGAAATTATGTAGTTGGAGGGATGGAGGTGAAAGGGTGTAATAAAATTCACATATGATTTTCGAAATGAAATATATTTCACGGAACCCGTAGCGTTTCTTGGCTGTTTTTATAAAATTTATACAAATAGAGTATACTTTACTAAATTTATATTCTTTACAATAATACCACAGGTCCTCTACATATCTCTAACCAATAGTTACTACGGTTATTGGCACCTCGGTCCTACATATACGCAATGCGCAAATCTAACAAAATAATGTATTTGTTGAGTCAATAAATACATTATTTTATTTATTTAGCTAATAGAATTAAAGTGAGATTCGGAGAGACAAGCGAAAGTTTTGTTAAATAAGTATAAACCGCTGTGTATAGATCAGTATATAAATAGGTGATAGTAACAATTCAATTTCAGTTTGATGTTGTTTAATTATTATATTTCTGGATTGTTAGCACCTTGTGAGATAAAATACACCCTTTTAGATTAACAATTAATTTTTTAAATAATACCGATTCAAATACTACTTTAACTGGCACCTATAGCTGCTTATTCCTTTGTGCAAATAAATAAATCATAACAATAAATAGTTCGGAAGTATATAAAAATAAATCTTTATAAATACTTAAAACTAAATTAAATAACTAAATAAATTCAACCTCGCCCCCTTTAACACTTAACGGTTAAGCGAGGAATTTAATTACAGCGAAAAATAATTATTTTCAGTATAAAAGCAATAAACAGACAATAGTTTTATTTAAGATATTTTGTGATGTTTATAACGTCTGTTAAGTTTTCATGAAATCTGTAGAATGTATTTGAATAGGATATGGTGTGTGATATTGGGACTTGGGGCATTTTAAATAATTTATTTTGTTCAAAATACTTACACGATCTAAATATTAATTGTAGGTTAGTAATGGGAAAAATTTGGGGAGTTAAAAATGTAAATACCTAGTTGACAATATTCCTATAAAACTTTAAGCCACTTGTGTGATTCTTATCATTACAGGGTACATGTATGTTAGGTCTATGTTTTGTCCTAAACAGTAAAAAAAGCGTATGTTTAAAAAAATACTGGTTTTGGAATGCGTCGCGAATTCGTTCAAGTCAGATGGCCAGCATCTTCGGGAAGCTGTCACACAGTACCTAGGAGGTGGACTGTTTTATGTACTACTTCTTGGCTAAGCTTACACACAACACTTAATAAAATATACATTTCGTTTAATAAAATACATAATAATAAATGTCCTTAAATACGAATTATGATAACATTACATTAGTTGCAAACATAAATAAATTTATGCCGCATAATAGACTAGAATACGTTGAGGATAGAAAGCAGGAGGAACGTGACATTCTGCTTCTGCGATGGCGACCGCTGTGACCGCCGCGGTTGCGTTGACCGCATACGCAAGGTGGTAGCGTCCGAGCGGTCAGGGATTGCGATGGTGACCGCGGAGCGTGAGTGGTGAGCGCTGGTTGACCGCTCCGCGCGCTAGATGGCGATAGTGACGACGGAGCGAGTATTATGTGCGCTGGTTGACCGCTCCGCGCGCTAGATGGCGTTGAGTGCGTTAGCGTCCGACGAAGTCCACCATTTGATCTATTTGTTCCTCCTCGTCGTAGAGGTACAGAGACTCCATGCAGCCCTTGAAGTAGGGCGTGGTGAAACATTTGGCCCTGGAACGGCAACGAAATATAATTAGTTAAGTTTTCTTGGGTCTGGTTAATCGCTAAACAAATAAAAAATATTCAAACTTTAACGGACAGTTGACTGAAGACAAAATTTCATGCTAAAGATAAACTTTCGTTCGTCAGTGGCGTATAAAATACATTTTTAAATAAATACACAGTAAATCTGTATTTTTTATAAATTTTTGTTACTTTACTCAAAATAAATATCAACTACTTAGTAAGTCTAGAAGTTAACACATTAGAACCATGCTTATTCTGTTGTCAGAGTATGTCCTCAAAGGTAAGTAGAGTAATAAGTACTTAAATGTAGATAGAAGGAAGTCCATTAAAGCCTACACAAGCTTTTAAGCGGAGCTTAAGGAAAGGCTTTGGTAAGATCAAAACGCCTACTTAACGATATAAATTTTAATTTTTTATCGCAAATATCAACTTGCGTATAAAAAAATAGCAGTTAATGGGTTTATTATAGTTTATTTTAACTACATGAGGTGTCAAGGTATGGGTGCCTAAATAGGTATATATATTAATTTAGCATGAATAAAATTATCTACGATACTAAACCATAAAGGACCCATTCCAATCTGCATTGCAATACTTATGCAGAATTGTAAATACCTACTGCACAATGCGCTGCCTATTCTGATTGTTTAACCATAGTAACATTGTATATGACTAATAAATTTAAAAAAATACACTGTACTCCCTTTTTGGCGAAAATTGTATTGCCGAATTTCACTTGGCAACCAACTTTTCGCCAAAGTTTCATTTGACAAACCAATCGTTACCAAATAATTATTTCGAAAATGACGTAATAGGTTGGGTTAGGTTAGGTTGGATTATGTAAAGTTGCGAAATGAAATTCGCCCAAATGAAACTGGCGAAAAGTTGGTTGCCAAGTGAAATTCCGCAATTCAATTTTCGGCGAAAAGGCAGAGAGCCAAAAAATACATTTACCTTTAGTTAGGTACCTACAAATATGGAGCTTATACAGCGTGTTAGTAGACTAACACGCTTATTGCCTGACCTAAAACTTTGCATGCCTCATGCCTTATCGACTTGCCTTAGTCACGGGTTTTCCCCAAACTGCTCAAACGGGACTACAAGATGAATGTCCTAGGTTTTAACACCAAAAATCACGTGACTGCGTTACCGAATAATACAAAATTTCCGTGAGACACAGACATATTAAATATATTAATAACGGGTCACTCACGTACAAACTTTATTCATTACGAAAGGACAATTAATTTTCACTTTATTAAAAATCTTTACCTAATAAACTTAGATAAAAACAACTTGACGATTACGTTTTGCATTAATCTCAGCAGGCTAATAATCATACTGGCGGCGCTCTAGCGTAAGTTAGGGAAAAATATAAGTACCTCTGTCTTAGTTAAAGCTAGTAAAGTTAGAGACATGCGATTATAGGTGTGTTAGAAATAGGTGCTTGAAACTAGACCAGTGCAGAACCAGCGACAGGGCATGCTGTTAAGTGTTAACCCCAAGAAGAAAAATAATTAGAAAAGGAAGCAGTTGGTTTTTATTTAGGGTGTAATGTGAGCGTTATTATTATTATACTATGTCTCAGATTTCACCCTATGGAGACCCCCACACTAGCGTCTTTTTAGCGTCGGCGTCTAACCAGCGCTATGGAAAATGGCGTCGCTGCGCAGTTGCGCCAGTCAGGGGCGTAGCTAGAGGATATGTAGCCCGGGGCAGTCACCAAATTTGCGCCCCCTGACGACTGACAAAAGTTTCCCTGCTGCCGCCTTTTGCCCATTTTGGCGCCCCCCCTTGGATGGCGCCCGGGGCACTTGCCCCCTAGTTACGCCACTGGCGCCAGTCGAGCAGCAGCCAGAGGTGACTAAACGCCGACGTTTGGGAGACGCTAGTGTGGTGGGTCTCATACTTAGACCCGTAAGAAAAGGAAGAAGGAGAGGAGCAGAAAACAAAATAAAATGTTCACCTAAATCCCTGGATCCGCCCCATGTAACTGTTTTATATATGTCTTGAAGAGCTCTAGCTGGTCTTGTTCTTGTAACACCTCGACGCACCCCTTGAAGTACTCTGTCGTGAAACAGTCTTGCCTGTTCCCCAGGAAAACATATTATAACACAAATACAACAACATATTGATGATTACACGAAAGAGGATTCAATCAGAAAAAAAATCTAAACTGAGACGAGTATAGTCACTAACAGAAGTAGAAAAGCGCATACACTCTTGTGCTCTCCTTAGTAAGTTATTAGAAGTTTAGATCATTTTGAGCACTTATCGTGCTTAGGAACTTCTGCTGCTAATTGTACCGTTGTGATTGTATAGTTGTCTGCTCATAACGGTACGTTAGCAGTTTTGTTCATAAATTTAACCCTCTTTCGTTTTAAAGCTATAACTATGACTAATGTGGGTAGTTAGTAAGTAAGAGCGTCATCTGTTGACAGCTTTTAAAGTTGTCATAATATATCTTTAGTTTGTTAGGTAATTAAATGTTTTTTTGTTACATAAAGTTAATCACAAAAACGGCACAACATTCACTACCTTCCTGAGACAATAATAGGTATTTATTATTATTATCTCAAAATTGATAGTGCAGTCCGCAATCCAGTTACTGTATCGTATTACAGGTTGGGTCTATTTTAACATAAATCAATGATACACTTAAACAAGGATGCGTTAAACTTATAGTATTTAACTTTAAAAAAAGATGAATTCGAAAGTTAAAATAAACGACTAGCGCCATCTATTGTGTAATTTGGTTACTATTTTCACATTGTCTGTGCGAGTGTTGACTGAGCTCATTCAAAGTATCCTCGTTTAAACCACGGACATTAATACATTCAAATTTCAAACACACCTGCATAAAGTATAAAGCTGCGCCTCCCTAAACAGATTATAGCAGTCGTCACAGATCCTGTCAAGGCGAGCGAAGATGGCGGCGTCATAGACGCCCTTGCACTGGAGGTTGAAGAAGGAGCGGCGGGCGACGTGGTGCGGCGTCGCCGCGGGGGGCGCGCCCGCCGCGGCGAGCGCCAGCGTCAGGAGCGCGCACGCCAATTGTACTGAGCTTAGATGCATCTGAAACAGAGAAAGAACTGGATTAGTAAATGGATTTCACAGTAGATGGCGCTGCCGGATTAGAAATAGTAACCCACTAACTGCTGAGGGGTTTGATATTTATTACGACTGAATTATTTGCATAAGAAACCAGTTGCTGTTTGTAAAAAAGTAGCGAGGGCAAAGTGAATTATTTAGTTCCAGCTAATACAGTGCACACTTAAGTTTTTTTTTGTTTTTCTAGAGGTTGGTTAATAGATTCTTAAGTTGTCAAGCCACTTCACCCCATTGAGATACATGGCTTGGGAACACATCAACATTCCTATAAAAAGAGATGTATGAAGGGGCATTCCACAAAAAGGTGTACGTTTGTCGGCGACGTGACGCGTATGGCATCAGCTACCTTAATAACCTGTAGAAATCTGTATTATATATGTAGGTACAGTCAAAGATAGATATAACTCCGTAATAGATGGATACAGTCTAAGGAAAAAACGTGCCTCGAAAATCAAGAAAATTTAATTCTCGTTCAGAGGGCGCTACTAGCTTTGACCAACTGTCGTATAGATGGCGTTGACGGTTTCGTTTGTTATTTAACAATTTTAACGCATATCAGTGAAAGAACATGGGTCAAAATCATAAAAATAATTAATGCAAATAAAAAAAATCATTTATCCATATCTAAATACATATTATCGTATTTTTAAAAATATTTATTTTTAGTTTTAAAGTGTGTCGACAGATGGCAGTGAATTTACTGGGGTTACAAAATTTACTATGACAGTACCGCTCTAGTATAAGTTACTCTATGGTACAGTTAAATCTAAAGCTAAGTTATATCAAGCGTTATCATACCAAATAACGGCTTTTCTGGAATACCCCTGCATTGTATCGTTAAAGTTTCAACCAAGTATGAAGGCCTACGAAGGGACCAAGAAGGCCTATGAAAGAAGCGCATAGCATTACCTATATGTTGCAAAATTATTTAGACTTGCCTCGCACAAGGACTTTCAGGAATAACAGCGCTACTTACAAGTGACCACCTAAGTCGCATAAATACGGGATAGAAATGATATATCTGAGCAGAAAACTAATTAACCTAAGGTCCTATTAACTCGTTACGCTTAACGGTTACGTTTTAAACTAACTCAATTTCCTGTTGCCAAGGTCTAACCCGGCCCTAGCACTAATCGATTTTATAATAATTACGTCGGTAAATCGAACATTCGATACTAGGACGTGTTTAAGCTGCTTACCGACTCCAAGCGAGTCTCATGATCAGAAAAATTTGAGCCACGGATTCGTGGCAACTACGCGGTGATTGAAGAGTGCAAATATACTGGTTCTATGGAGTATTCGACTATGTAAGCAATTGAAATGACACTCCAAGTCCAGTGTCGCAAGCGTAACTCTCCGCGCAATCGCCATCTGTCAGGCGCGAGCCGTCATATTTGCATTCATCACGTGCGCAGGAATTACAAAATTTTGCTGCGAATTTATGTAAAATATACTTTCTGTGAAAGGCATAAGAGTGTTGCAGAGCCTTAGATAAAGTTGTTAATTTGCAAGCTGTTAAGTGTGACGTGCATCACGGGAAAATATACCCTATTAAATAGGACAAGAGTTACTTATAGCGTGTCAGGTAAAGTGATAACGACCTGTAACATCTTACCGTTTTAAAGTATAGTAGAAACTTGTATTAAGTCCTTTGAAACTGGCAGCTCAAGTGAGTGGCTAGTGATTAAGCAAAGTGGACTTGTAAAGTGTTAATATAGTGCGATGGTGGTCCCACTAAGTCTGTTGGCCGATTATCTGGGTAGATAGGGGCCGTGCAGAAAGTATAGGTGCACTAAGAGGCTCAGTCGTTGACTTTTCGAACTAGGTTTCTAAATTTCACAATATGGCGTTGAAATCTCTTAATTGACTTATGATTGCATATATTATTAAGTAAGTAGCTAACTTTTAATTTGAATTTATGGAACTATTTCGATTGCAACTAGCCTTAATAGTTATGCGAGATGTTGAGAAATCACAAATTATACACTTTTTAATCGGTGGAACTTAAATCTCAGTGCACTTTTACCGTATAATTAATTAATTATCATACTTTTATTTAAATTATTAATATTTTAATTAATTAATTATTGAAACTAATTTTATAGGTTAGTCGGAATTATAGAGAAGTTTAACAATATAATACATTTCATTTCAAAATTCAGCCTCTAATAGGGTCTCCCCACAGAGATATAATTTTCATGCTACCATTACTAATTTTACTCGTACAAAGTACTCGTACTGAATAAATCTCTCAATTTAATTAATTCTTAAATATAAATAATTAAATTGAAAACACACAATCCCTTTTCTTAAACAGCAAATCATCCGTTAAATTGACGTTGACGATGAAACAATCGCAACGGAACCGTAACCCATTTCGATTCGATCCGATTTTCACGGTCGTAAAGATCGGTCTCTTTGTTCGTAACGAGCTTGAACCACCAACTACAACCAAGGAGCTGAGACAAGCGATAATAGCCCGTTTATCCGTGGGATAAAAGCTTTGTTGTAGACTATATAAGTTGGCGAATCTGAATCATGTATGTAATAAAGTTAGTCCTCGCATGAGAACTGCGTGTATTCCTTTAGAGCAGACGATTCGAGTTATAGAGCGCCAATGTAATGTGACCTGTCGAAATTATAGTATTTTTCAAACTACGAAGGAAGGGGTACGGAAGGGTACGCTGATAGATGTCAATGCAATACAATTTTGCGACATTTGGCATTTTTAAATTGTATGGAGATGACACCTCGTACCCTTCCAGTTTGAAAAATACTGTAAATAGTATAAGCGGGGGTAACATCGAAAACTTAGCAATCTCTTGGTTAAACCAAGTTAGTCTTTTTTTAAGAAATAGAAATGTCAAAATGACGGATAAGGACAAACGATTATCACAACTTTATTTGAATTGACAAACAATTATAATAAACCCATTTCTCTACTAAATCTAAAAGGACTAGTCGCTAATCGGAAAGCTGTTAAGGGCCTACCACCAACCATTTCTTTCGTACATTTATCTATTTGCCCCTCTAACTCTCCAAAACGCAAGAGTTCTTTGCGATAGGCCCGTAGCACGGTCGCATTTTTATCACCTGTCACCATGCCTGTCACGTTCAAGTATCTAAGTGCGAAAGTGACAGGCATAATACACTAATAGTATCTAATAATAATTTATGTTTAGTTGCTTAAGATAGTATTAAGTACCAACATGTATTATGAAGTCTGAAATAAACGTTTTTTATTTTATTTATTTATTTATAGTGACAGACGATAAACAGACGACAAGCTTGGAAAGCAAAACAAAGTGCAACTGGTGTAGATCCCAGGGCACGAGGGATTCATGGGCAATGAAAATGCAGATGAACTTGCCAGAGCCGGATCTGCAAACAACCTTATAGGTCCGGAACCATTCGTGGGGCTCTCACAGGGAACCATCACAACGGCTATCAAAGACCTTACTAAGACCAAACACCAGGAAGAATGGGCCAGTCTGACGGGTCTAAAGCACTCAAAGCTCATTATACAACGGGTAGACTCTGGTTGGAGCAAAAAGCTTTGGAAACTTAGCAAACGGCAACTCCAAATAATAACGGGGGTGTTTACTGGCCATTACGGGGTCAAGGGAATCCTGGCCAAGATGGGGCACGCTGACAACACCGATTGTCGTATGTGTGGCGAAGAGGAAGAGACAATAGAATACCTTATGTGTGAATGTCACGCCCTCGCCAGACAAAGAATGAAGGACTTTGGAACAGGCTACCTGGTACCAAAGGAATTCAAAAAGCTACCCATATGGTCCATCATCCGGCATATGGAGATGGTGGGGAAGGCTCTTGAGTAGCGGACGGATCTTTCCTAGGGGATAACTGCACAAAAGATCCCTATGGGTCAAAGTGTATCCGTAAGGGCCCCCGAAACTATAAGATAAGATAAGATAAGATAAGACAGACGATAAAAAGGGAACCATGCTGCCACCGCGGTTACTGAGTCGACATGGCAAGCGTTTGCAACGACGATGTTTAACTCTGCTGTCGATCAGCGGCCGACATTTGACTATACTTTTAAAATACGGGGAATTGCGAACGGCGGCGTCGTATATGGCTACAGTCATCAATTAAACATAAGATTCCACGGTTTCTATGTGGATAAGGAGTGAACGCACTCGAGTCGAGGCCTGTATCTACAGCAGTAGGGTAGTTAAGTCAGTAACATGACTTAATAGTGCTTTAAATACAGAATATTTTTTTAATTACCCGAAATATTTTGTGATGTGAATAGATAGGTCATACTGAGCAACTTTTACTATGGAAATAACCACGAACTCGCGAAAAAAAATTGGATTTCCCATAAAAAAACATCAACATCTGACCAGCCAAATTATCTATGAAACAGACATTTTTTTTCGTGATTTCGAGGTTGGTTCCATAGAAGTTGTTTAGTATGACCTATCTATATATTCATCTCGCCAAACATTGCTGGTAATAAAAAAAAAACAACCGGTATTGTATGTGTATACGTCAAAACTTGCAGAAGGATAGCGATAGGTAGATGTGCAAGTTGCGGAAAGTTTCAAAATAGTAGGAAAAGTTCGCAGAAATTTCGGGAAAATAAAAGAGAAATAAAGGAAACGCGAAGGAAACCCTTACAAAAATATGAGAAGTTTCCGAAATTTAATTGTCCTCCGGAAAGACGCCTTCTTTTCCGAACGTATTTCACCCAATCGCTAAATTCCTCCTCGTTCATTCAAGGAATGAAGTCGAATTACTGTTGATGCATGCGCTGCGCCTACTGCAATTTGTCTTGCGCGCACCGCGAATAGTAATCATGCAGGCCAGGCTAGACTGCCCGGCTGCCACCCAAGAGATAATGCCCCGCATTATTGAACGATTTATAAACAAGCCTTTTTAGGGTCCCGTCCTACGTAAAAAAATCCTATGGACTTGTAGGTCTTCACGTAATTGTACAAGTAACTATGAATTTAAATCGAGTAGTTTTTGTAATAACAACAGCCCAAGTCCACATATTTGACAGTTATAAATTAACCCTTATATAGTCGTGGTCAGATCATAGATTTTGATCATTTCATGAAATGCCATTTTAGAATTGATCACTTCGGTTCGGTTAGGTTAGGTTTTACTTTTTTATGACGTGGCTAACCGATCATTTCATGAAATGATTGCCGCATCATGAAATGATCGATTCTAAGATCTCGCCACGAATTAAACATATAAGTATGTCGTTAATCAGTTAAACGGTATGATGATTATTATTTTGTGGGTGTAAAGTAAACCCACCATACGTAATATGTATTTTTATATTATTTATTCTACGTATTTAAAAGGAGCCTTTATCAAAGAGACATGTCGCTTCCGTTGGGCCTCTACATTACAGTAGGTACAGAGTTTCAATAAGTGTTACTAGATATCAAAAAAACTGTACACGAATTTCGCAGTTTATGTATTTATGTTAAGTAATAGCGTGATTAATTCGTGTCGCTTGCGTGTCCACAAAGTTTGTACGTACTTACGTATTTAGTTATACGTAATGAGGTAACAAGACGCTCCGTGAGAAGTTTTTCAATAAAACCTTATTACGCAGTTGACAGCATAAACCCGAGTTTCATAGTGTTAGTCTCCAAATATTACAAACCATTATACTGCATTTACATTAATATGTCGGCCTCACCGATAAAACGTAGAGTTTATTTTGTTGACACCAAATAGTACTTGTATCCATGTCAGACGAGCCGGTGTAGGCTGACCCGCCGATTACCTCAGACAGTTGAGGGCAAACACGTAATGGAGATCAAATAAAAGTGGTCGTAGAGGACAGACAAAATGGCACCACGCTCGTTCAGAGCTGAAATGCAGTAAGAAAGTTTTGACTATGTGTTTTTAGGACTTTTTCGTTGTGCATTTGAGGTGACTTTGCCCATATACTTGTAATGTAACGATCGCGATTGCAAGTATTTTTCCGTTAGCCTAATGTTATTTAAGTACAAGCGACTTTAAAACTTGCACCTACGATTGCGTGGTAATGTTGACCTTTATGTGTTGCAAATCCTTTTTACAATGCATGGTGCAAACGCCACTTCCGTACGGATGGAAATGGAAAATTCACCGCGCATTTGTTTTGGAGTATCTCAAATTAAATCAAGTCATTATAACTATTTTGAATCGTGTATTTCCAGTGTTCTGCATAGGAAAGCCACATTTACTGTATAATTACTTTGTATGTCAATTATATTCTAAGCCTCTCTCATTCCTGCCTAATTCGTTTAGGCTAATCGTAACATGTTAAGACGCAGGCGACGCAGTTTCACGCAGCGCGGGGCAGAGCAGATTTTGTAAAGTAGGTATGTAACGTCCATGCGCCGCAGCGTGCAAACCTAAAGGATGTTCCATTTTTTTAAGCCTATAAAAGCCCACTGCTGGGCAAAGGCCTCTCCTCTTTCCCGCAATTTGGGCCTATCCGATGCACACTCGCCACTCTTTACAAAATGTGTCAAGGTCGTCCCGCCATCTCCGTTAAACGTTAAAGATGTTCCATACTTTACAAAATCTGTTCTGCCCTGCGCTGCGTGGAACTGCATCGACTGCGTCTCAGCATACACTTACCCTTAGAATTTACGATATTACATTACATGTAAAGGTTTGCGTAAGCGCAAATGTTGAATGCTTAGTTGGTAAATAGTCGGATATGTGTGATGGATAATTTATAATCTACATGCGTACTTTATACCGTGCGGGCGTGCAAACCCTTCACATTTAAGGATATTTATACTTTCAGGACAAATTCTAAACAAAAGGTTTTGCAGGGACTTGGATTTACAACTGTTTCATTTTGTCATTCATTCAAATCATATACTTACGAGTAACTAATCAATTTAGTGCTAACGTTAATGGGTGCAAATTTTTCGCGATGCGAGGCAATAGTTCCCTACCTATTGAAGGAAACCACCCGGCACCTATGTCATGGTTATTTCCATAAAAAATACCTATAATATAGGAGGTATATCGTAAACCCGATCCCGATATCCCGAAATAACCCGAGTTATTTCGTCAGCTACTGCTGCTGAGCCCTGATGCACTGTGAAAAACAAAAATTGAAATTTCGGTACATCTGCCGTTCTATCTCTCTAGCATTTCCGAGCGATAAAGCCCGCAGCAGGCCCCTCTCTCTCTTCTTTTCCCGTCCTTCGGTGTTCTTCATATCGTACGATTTTCGGAATTTTCATTTTCAACAACAACAACCTACAAAGCACTTACAACTAATATCACATTTTTTGTAAAATTGTAAAATCACTATATAATAATCATCGACTTGTCCATAAACACTAGCTGTGAATGTGAAACAAAATGGCCGCCTGGGACAATGGATGGTATCGCACCATCTTGCCATTGTTGTAACCTTCGCGGCGACCTCACGCTGGCCTTAATGCGAATTCGGATACCGCTTCCTTGTTTCCCTGAATTGGCGGGTTTATTAAAAATAACTAAGTAAAATTACCCAAAATAGCGACCGAATGGGCACCACAGATCACCCGACGCAGAGGCAGGCCAAAAACGAGATGGCGAAATAAGAAATAACGACCTGGCGGCCTAGCCAAGGTGACAGTCGCTTGCGATTCGCCATCGAATCGCTTTGCGTCTATAGGGCTCTCCACACTCGTGCGCGAATCGCGGCGCGAAGCCGCGAGCGCGAGTGTGGAATCTAGTTCGCTAATCAGCGAAATCGGCTCCACACTCGCGTTCGCGGCTTCGCGCCGCGTAGTCTGGAGCGGGCTTATCACTCTTCCATATTAGTGTGACAGTGACAGTTGCGTTTCGTTCGCTAAGGAGCATCTACGGAGCGTTAGCGATTGGCATGTTGTCTATAGGGCCTGGACTCATTTCGTGGCGACTGGCGGGAGCATGCACAAAGCCGTGACAAGTGGCAGAAGACAGGGGAGGCCTTTGCCCAGCAGTGGGACACATTATAGGCTAGGTACTAAAAAAAAAGTAAAATTACACGGCTATTTGTTCTTGTTAGAGTTTCCCCCTTTTAAGCGAGTGAAAAACTGATCGTACGGTCAGCATAAAAAACAATATAAAAAGGAACATAGAAAAAGGGGCAAGCTATGAGGATATCTATGCAAACTTTTGACAGTTGCCAACCCCATTATGTCAGTAGAAAAAGGCGGCAATTTAAAAAATAAAGCAACGATTTTTATCGATTAAAATTTTGCGTTTGTTTCTGTGTAATAAATAAAGCTACATACCTACCTTAGGTATGCGGAAATTATTTGGGGTAATTATTTTTTACTATCGATCTCGATCAATAATATTTTGAAGCCTAACAAAAAATTAATAACGCTAATTATAACATTAGTAGTTACCTATATTTTCGCGTTCCTCCTTTCCTAGCTAATTAACTAGTACCTACTACCTACCTATAGATTATGATTATTCACATTAAAAACCGCCTGTAAATTAAAACAGCTTTAAGGTAAATAAATACTGTATATACCTAAGTATTATTCAAGTAAAATTGCAGAATAATTGGCAGCAATGGTACCGGCGTGGAAACCCGCCGTGTGAATTGTTAAGGCGTTTTATTTATCATCATCCTGTTATCTCTACAAGTGGTTGAATACTAAAAGCCTTCGCCTGCCTACAGAGCTGGCTGACAAGATCTTGTTCTCGGTAACGTATTTAGTACCTATAATTATTAAACTTCTTACGTGTAATAGTTTTAAGTACATAACGTCTACGAATATGTTGGGTACATGCTGAATTACATGTACCTAATTTAGCATGTTTTAAATAAGAGCGTCACTTCGATGTATGGAAGCGGTTTTTGGTCATATATATCAAATTTATCAAAAACGTCATAGAAGGGAAAGTTGAAGCAAAGAGGAAGAAGGGAAGATCAAGGAGAGCGTACATGCATCAAATAAAGGAAAAACTCAACATCGTGTCGTATCAGGCTATCAAAGAGAAGGCAGAGGATCGCCCAACATGGAAATTGCTCCGCTGACAAGTCTTACTCTTATGATAATGGTGACATATAGGTATATAATATCTGGGAGACCGAGCTTTGATCGGAAAACATAAAAAATAAAAAAGTAAATTTTCCCAGAGATAAGACTAGATCGATTTTTCGGCCCCGAAAACCCCCATAAAGCAAATTTCATCGTAATCGTTAGAGCCATTTCCAAGATGTCCGAAATATATAAATATATATACATATATACAAGAATTGCTCGTTTAAAGGTGTAAGATATATACCTATGTGCTAATTTAATTTTAAGTGTGTCAAAATAGTTTCAATAGGTACCTGAAGTTACTTGTTAACCATGACGTCTTGATTACTGATCTGATACGCTGTCGGCAAGTTTCCAAAACTGTAAAATTTATACATTGAAAATTTCGGAAAATTCTTTTTGTATGGGAATATTGGGAATAGATAATTTCCGTTTCCAAAATGAAAGTTTCCGCCTCCTAATATCCTATGAAATTTTCGACAACTTTTCGTAATTTCGACGTCTGTATATTTGATAGATATAATACAAGCTAAATAAACAAGGATCGCTCGGCCCTAAGAGGAATCAAATCAATATTATAGAGTCAACGTTCTTGAATGCATTGGTCTTCATGCCATCGGCCTCACTCTTAATGGCACTCAACTCCAAAAATATCTATACACTTTTGTATCTTATGCCATTGTAATAAGACGAAAAATGCATACATATATTAGACTTCGAGCGAACTAATGTGCTATGCTAGTCACATAGTGCGCGATGTGTTGTATGCATATTATATTCTGGACCTTGCTCTTGTTAAGTTGGTTAAGTGCCGCCTAAATGCAAAGGCGTGGAAAGCTAGGTAGTTCTAAATGTTTCACCTCAGCAGCTCGAACAAGCCTACTTTCGTCACTCCCTGGAGTGACAAAGTGCGACTTTCCTCACTTTTTAATTTAGTGAAGGCCATGAACTGCCAATTCATACTTTTATTACAATTTTTTTTTTATTCTGTGTAATTCGAAATACATTTTAACCTTTAATATGTTCTCACTACTGAGGTGAAAAATTATGTGTAAAGTTATTTTACATCTCGTGTTTTTAAGTCCCTCGCAAGAAAAACCAACTTTCCTCTCTTGTTGCACAAATAACTATAGAAGGTTTCCTATTTCGTATGGAATGGTGGTGGAAAACAAATTGAGCTCATTTAAACGTATGTTACACACTTTAGGTTATTGGATGTATATGTGTATGTAAGTACTCTGAAGGAATTTACTACGCAGGTCATAACTTTAGCTTCTGTGGCATTAATTGTTGTGACATTGGCTCATATTTCCAGTCTTTCCCTGGCATAGGATCATTACATGGACACCTGCAACACCAAGTTGCAAGTGCGTTGCTGGCCTTTAAGATGGGAGTACGCTTTTTTTTTAATGTGATAGTCAGCAAACGAGCAGACGAGCCGCCTGGTCTGATCTGATTTTGTTATATAAAGCGCGGGTTGATGATCTTTTCTTGAAGCCCCGGAAATATCGCGGGAGACAGTTAATTCCACGGTTGAGCTGTGCTTGTTGTTGCTGGCAATAGTCACTCTGGAGTCTGTCTTATCAGTGAGAGAACTAAGAAAATAAGTCATTCGTAATATAGTCGACAGTATGGGCAACTCCTTAGACATCATGTCTGCGTTCAATTAGCGGCTAGGCCATCGCGTGACGTTCTATGTTCTACCAATGAGAGACAATTAACCACGTGTCCGCTGAAACTGGGTCAGCTGAAACTGAAGTGACGTGCGTTTTGATTCGCGATTGTTTTATTGATACTTTTGATTATGGATGGTATAGAAAGGATGCCAATCTCTTATGGCAGAATTGTTGCAAAAGTGACCGCTTTCAGCTTTAAATAATAGTTCCTAATCTCTCCGGTGGCGCTAGTTAGGCTCTGGGACATGAGTATAACATGAACCATATAAGGCAACAAATAACCCGACCAAATTACGTAGGTTGTTTTTGGTAGTTTTTCGGTGTATGGTGGCGCCGCCTAATTACTGTTTTTTGATGGACACTTTTCGTACATAGAGATTTAGCTCCTTTATATAGTCTCCATGCTTTCGATACTCGGAATGGGTTAATGGGTGTTGTGCGATTATTAATGGTTTCCTGTTACGTTATTGTGAATGTCCGATCGTTGATGCGTATAACACAAGTCAATCAAAGACTGACCGCGTACTTTTCTCCTTTTAAAAATATCATCTTTTTTTTGTCTTATTTATTTTATAAGCCATACATCTTGATGAAGCCGACTTAGGCTTAAAAATAATAACATTGTTACTTAAACTTTAGGTGTTACTTAAACAATTGGGATTAGTACTTTAGGATTATTTTTATAAAATAAATATCATCTTTAATTTACTTAAATAGGAATGAGTAAGAATGAACTAGGTGGTGAGGAAAATGGCAAGCAGGAAAGCAAATTTTGGCAAATGCCAGTATAACGTTATTAGACCGAAGATAAAAAATTAGAAAATCAATATGGCACTTAGAATGGTCGCTAAGGTCTATATTGTGTTGTGGCGTTATTAGACCACAACTGTTATCCTTATAACCTAACCTTAAAACCTTTAATGCCTCCGATATAATAAACTCCTAATTAAACTTACGTGATTACGATTACCTCTTGTATTATTTTCGAACTCCCGATATTTCGACGAAGTTACATGCATCTTGTTCACGGGTAACTGAAGATAGCGGGTGGGTGTTAAAGTTGTGTAGACTGTAGGTAGACCATGTAACTGCATGTAACTGCATGTAACTGCGTCGAAATATCGGAAGCTCGGAAACAATACAAAACATAATCACGGTCCATATCCCGGCCAATATAAGTCTAGTGAAACTAACCGTGAAACATTTAAAACTAAAACTTGTTACATTATTGATCAAGGTTTAAAAAGAATTATAAGTAGGGTCGTTATTTCGTTATCTAAATTACATCAGCATGTCACCACGTTGTCTGGCCGTCTCACCGCTCACCGGTAAGGGTTGGTGCCAAAACTAAATATAACTTTTTAAATGTAATATCAATCAAATCCAAGCCGTGCCGAGAGCGCGCATTGATTTTATAAATAAATCAATTAAAATATACATACAAATTTCGAATTCGCTATATAGGTTATTTCCCTTTAAAGAGTTCGTCTAAAAATCATGCGATCATATTTTAGCTACCGTTTGACCACCTTGGTGATATTTGACGATTTTGACACTACAAAAACATGTGATATTTTGTCACACACCCCTTAGATGTTTTTCCAACAAGTGTGGTTGGAAATAAAGTGTCACATGATTTCTGGATGAACCCTAACGTGATGATTTGATGAACTTTCTCATATCCATTGAAGTGGCAGGAACCGCCTCGCGGACAATTTGGAATTTGATTAATTAAAATAAAATCGAAATTCCTTCAACTCAAAACTCCGATTCTGCTTATTCATCAAGATATCAAGAATAAGGGGATGATTTCTCAAATCGTTTGAAAGCAAGTTTGTTTATTTGGTCACTTAGGTATAGTTTTTCTTTATGCTTTGGTCTTTTTCTCAAGAGTTTACAAGACAAAAGAGGGCGAAGTTTCGTGACTACTTCAGCAGTGCTTCTCCTTTCAAAAGAAGCCCCCATTTTCCTCTTTCAGACAGGAGCTTTTTAAAAAATGCATATATTAATTAGTTTTTCGCTATTTACTCTTATAATAACCAAAAATGCGAAAAAAATCAAATGAAAGGGGATAGATGGTTAAAATACACCAAATTGTGTAAAAATACTTTCGATAATACAATCAATATCCAGGGAGCAGCCGTCCTCAACTATTCTCTTAAACTGGCCATTGAGATGTCTGATGTGGAACAAACTACAGTTTGCACAGTCGGGCTTTCACTTCGTGCGTGGCAGCGTATGGATTTCTGCCTTATTGCTCGTATGCTTTTAAATTAAATGTCAGTTAAAGTGCAAGGTTTCACGTAGAATGGTTCGGTACAATATAAATTGTTAACAAATGTGTCATAACGAAATTAAATAAAATAACATTGGTAACTTTTGTGTTTTATTGACAGATTTACTCATACTTTACATTGTATCTTTATTGAAAAGCGGAAAAATAACACGATTCATGCTGAATATTAAAATAAACACAAAATTTTATCAATGCGTCAATACAAAACACTAATACAAAACGCAATCAGCAAAATTGTACTAAATAATTGTGCAAAATGAGGGTAGTGGCAGAATATGTATAGACATAATAGTGTATAAACTGCGCGATAGGTGGCACTTTTTTCCGACTTTTTATCGTTATGAAATTGAATTTGAGTAGAACGAGAATGAAAATTGCCGTGCGTATTGCAATCCTGCTACGGAAAATATGTACCTAAATACAATTACAGCTTAGAAAATGGTTCAATGTATATGATGGTACTGGGAGTTTAAAAATATACAGTCATAAACAAATGTCAAAATATAACCGTTCCTTCCTTAATTTAGCTCATAAGAACTCACCACGCGCACTGCCGGGGAGCCGGGGATCGGCGCCGCCTCGCAGTCTGCGGCCGCGCACAGTGCAGTTGCGCAAGCTAGGCTTGTGAAATTCGTTTTCCCATTCATCATTTCATTTTATATACGCGTCACTTTACCACAGACTACTCAAACATATATAACGTAATCTTTCTATAACTTAGTTGTCCTTTATGTTAAAACAATGAATGTAAAGAATCGAACATTACAACGTGGAGTCACGGGACACAGAAGCTACCGCGAAAATTGAAATTTCGTTATTTGCTTCTTTATTGAGAGAGAGAAGAGTGTCAGAGACAGAAAGCGAAATTGTTTTAGACTTTCGTATTTCGTGGTAGGGCCTCGGACCCTCGGTTCACGCGGTCGAATGATGTTAGCGACCCCGCGGCGCTCCACTATAAATAAATATTATAGAACATTTTTACACAGATTGACTAAGTTCCACAGTAAGCTCAAGAAGGATATATATATATAATATACAAATACATAGAACTATACATTGTGGAGTCGGCATTCGTGGGTGGTTTTAGCGGTAGTCCTACCACGCTTAGTCTGTCATCCCTCCTGGTTCCCCCGGACTAGGTTGCATGGGTAAACGCATTTCCTCAACGTTAAAAAACGCCTCCTCCTTCCTCGCGTTTTCTCGGCATTTTTGCCACGGCTCATGGGAGCCTGGGGTCCGCTTGACAACTAATCCCGAGAGTTGATGTAGGCACTAGTTTTTACGAAAGTGCATGACTGCCATCTGACCTAACTCGGAGGAGAAACTAGGCCTTATTGGGTTTGCCCGGTTTCCTCACGATGTTTTCTTTCACCGAAAAGCGACTGGTAAATATCAAATGTTTCGTACATATTAAGTTTCGAAAAACTTTGGTACGAGCCGGGGTTTGAACCCGCGACCTTCGGATTGAAAGTCGCACGCTCTTACCGCTAGGCCACCAACGCTCTGATGTAGTTAATCAAGAGACTAATTTACGTGGGTACATAGTTGGGAAAACCTTCCACTAGAAACATTTGATTAATTATACCATTTATACTGATTAAAACATACCGCGTAAGGACTTGCGGACCTACTTCACGCTGTAAATCATGCGCAATTATGTCATTAAAATGACTCGGAAACTTTAGACAGTTTATAACCCAACTAATTACGTAAGTAGGTATGTAACACAGGTGCAAAAATGCATACAAACGCGCGGTATACATTTTCACCGTGACACAAATCTGAAAAGTTTAATTTGTATTACATACCATGACTTATTTAATATTTTCATATTTTATGTAGGTACGGTAAAAAACATGAGTTACCAGTTAAATGTTATTGAAATGTATTTCATGTAATAAATCAAAAAATATTTGTAATAGATTAAAGTCGTGTTGCACCGGGAAATCCAAACACTGAACATGACATGTTTTAATTCTTTTGTCATAATTTCGATTTCCCGCCTGTGACTTTTTTTTTAACCTAAGGTACACAGAAACATTTCAGCCAAATAACAGACTTTTATTTCAGACTAGCTTTTGCCCGCGACTTCGTCTGCGAGGAATTAGTAATTTGGGTACCTTAAACAAATCTGCTTTTTATTTTTAATACATCCTTTTTTCACCCCCAAATTGGACCACACTATACATTTCCACCCCATTTTTTACACCCTTAAGGGATGATTTCGGGGATAAAATTATTCTATATCCTTTCCCACAGCTCAAACTATCCCCATACCAAGTTTCATCTAAATCGGTTCAGCGGTTATCAAACAAATTTCCATCCCCCTTTTCACCCCCTTGAAGGGTGAGTTCTGGGATAAAAAGTATCCTATGTCCTTCCCCGGGACTCAAACTATCTGTATACCAAATTTCAACTAAATCGGTTCAGCGGTTTAAGCGTGAAGAGGTAACACACAGACAGACAGACAGACAGACAGACTGTCGCATTTATAATATTAGTATGGATTCTTCGCAATGAGGGCTACCGTTTTTGTGCTCACCAGTTGGCGCCACTGTAGATGTAGGTCCAGAAAAAGAGATCTCAAAATTCTTCTATGCTTATTTTTATAAAATCAATACGTTCTAATATACACAAAGGTTTGTAACGTCTAAATGTGCCATTTTCTCAACATGTTTAATTTTGCATATATTTTAGTTGCCACTTTTTTTTAAACACTAACATTTATTGAGCTATACGAAGTATATTGTTAACCATGAATCATGATTAATCAAAGATTTCCCACAATTATGAATAAAGAGCGAAAATTCCCGATATAAAAGCTTGTAACCTCGAAAACTTCTATGCATTTGACATTTTGTAAGACCTCCATCTATAGGTACACTAGCGCCCCAGCGGCGAAATTAAACGCGGTAGCCCTCATTTGCCTGCGCCAATACTAAATAGCGCAGGCAAACAAATGCTAATACTATTCTACAATGAGCTATACCTATTCAGAGTAAGAGGTCGAATGCATCCTCACCTGTTTGTGTGTGTGTGCTTGTATGCACACGGTGCACTCGGTTTCGTTTTCATCAATTGAGCATAAACGTATTGTGTGGTGCAACGCGATCGCTGTGCCGTAGACCCGCATTACACTGACAGTATTGTCGTGTGTGTCAGTATTATCGCGAATTTTAATTTCGATGTATGCAATCAAATTCAAATTTTGAAATTTGAATGTTTCTCAATGGAATAAGGTCACATTTGTTGTGATCAATAATTTTTGTAGCTGTGTTCTTGTATTTTTTTGTTTTGAATTACATCTAGCTGCAATTCCCTTTATAATGTGTCCATGCAATTTTACAATCCGCGGAACAATAAAGCATATCGTAAAAATACGTACATACATAGTTATGGAAATCTGTCAATTAGAAAAGACACATTTGAAGAACTGAAATTCTGAATTGTGCAAGATAACAGAACGATAGACATTCAGATTCAGATCTGAGTAAATTATTATTCTTTTATTAATCATTTATTTTAGATAATTGCATCCATAGAATTGTTAGTTTATACTTAAAGCTACGTTCGTTACTTAACTAATACCTTATCTAAAATAAGTTAAATTCAATATTTATGCGGTAGGTACTGGGTCAATATAGTAGTATTGAATGATATAATTTGTCAAAGGACTGTCTCATTTCAAACATAGACAGAGAGAATCATACTATCTTTGTTTTACACTAGTACTAGCACCCAAAAGAAAAGGATGAGTATTATTTACTGACAAGATTTGCTTGACCAACTATAATAGTGATAGTGTAATACAGGTCATAGACAACTTGATTTGCATTCAGCCAGTGACTAAGGATAAAGGAATTCGGTTGGTAACCAATCGATAATCGATACAAATTCGAAGGTGTATTGGAATTAAAATCGATTACAATGTTGCTAGTCCTGACTAAACTCCTGAGTTTACAAGGTTCTTAAAACTAGACAAGTTATCAAGTAAAGACCAAGTAGTTAATTTGCATTCATAGTGTTAATAAATAGCATACAGATATTGAGAATTTGATATTGGGTAAATTCCCAGTTTTTGCATTAAACTGACAGAGACAGGTTCTATTAAAGCACACTGAATAGGTATAGTTGGTCAAGCATATCTTAATTATCAGTAGAAAAAGAAGCGCAAAATTAAAATTTTCTATCGGACGATAACCCTTCGCGCCTACATTTTTTTAATTTGTCGCCTTTTTCTACCGACAAGATTTGCTCGACCAACTATATGTAGGTATACATCTATTGCCCTATAATATAAGGTTGGGAATGCTTTTGGCATTAAGACCTCCTTTTGTACGATAAGTATTTCTTTTGTGCAATAAAGATTAAATAAATAAATATTGTACCTTGTTCAAAAATTTGATAAATATTTTTTAAAGAGCAGGAACTTGCAGTGAAATAAAACGTACGAGTAATTCATATTTTAAGTAAATTATTAAATCTTGCAATTCAATTGATTGCAAAGTATAAGTGTCTGTAAGTATTTTTAACACTTTATGATGACATTTTTATACTAGGCAGTTACTTAAACGCGTATACAAACCAGTCGAGAGTCAAGTTTATTTGTGTAAAGTACTCGCAACCGGTATGCTCGATGTACTGGCAGGCAAGTAACCATAAAAAACCTATGAGGCCAACTATTGGAAAATTGTCGCTGAAGTGCCTAGTTGGGTAGGAAAGCCGCGAACGTTCGAGAACGACTGCCGTTTACATAAACTACTCGCAAGTCTCGCAACTCTTGCACATGTAGAGCGATTGCGCTGTGCTAAGTCACTTCAGACTAATTTACTTACAGACTTGACGGGCAAAAAAGCAAAAATTTATGTTTCCTTGTCCGCCCTTCCAATCTGTCCGCCTGAACATAATTTAAAATTGTCGGCTCGAAGTATTTTTTTATTTCTCTCATTACAATCCTGCATTATTTGAATTATAACATCTCAGCCCACCCTGTAAAGGGAATAAAAAAAGACAAGAAACTTCGCGAACAACTGGCATTAATCGCGGGCGTCCGGGCAGATACAGTTTAAAAAATAAAATTAAAAAAAATAAACATAAATGGCGCTTTGGCGGCAAACGTCATGTAACCATAGACCGTTGGTTTACATAAGGTGTACGTTGAGTTGGATATAATTCTTGGCAATAAGGTCGCGAATCGTGTGCGATTTTAGTTGACACGTGTAAATTTATATTGGCCGGTTAACCAGACGGACTGGTTGCGTCTAGTGCCGTTGAACCGCTCAGGTGGGCCTTGGATTACGAGAGATAAATTTAATACGGCATAATAATAGAGTGTACCGATTGATGCACTCGTGGCGCGCGACGAAACTGAGAGTTGCGGCACACAGAAAGGGAAACAATACTTGCACACATTTATCTGACGATTAATTAAAGTTTGATATAATTTATTTGTCGTTACCTATTAATTAACAAATTTTTCATTAAATAGAAATCCCATTACTTAAAAAATTTAAGTTCTTTTTGCAAATTAAGCATACAAGAACAAGTAAATCTAAGATGAAATTGTTATAGTGTAAGTGGAGACTGTTTACTATAGGTAATATTGCTTAAAGGTAGTCATCGACAACACATGTGACGGAAGTGCTGCTAACAGGAAGCGGATGTAATATGGCAATTAAAAACACAAATGCTAATGGAGTATATGCCTCGCAATATTACGCATTATAGAAACTACTACGATACCTTAGGTGCCTGAGAACATGGCGTACAAGTCACTATAATAAATACACCGAATCGGTTACAAATAAAAAGTCTCAATTTGCGCAAAGAAAATCATTTAAGGAGTTTCCAAATGTATCTACAATATCCACCGACAACAATTTTAAACAACCTTACTAAATATCATGATTTATGAATTCTCTAAGAAACCATTTTATTGTTAATTATATAGCTAAAGGGCGTTTTAAAAATACCTGTAATTAATCATATAACCAGTCTTTTTTCATTTGTTACAAGAAAATCTCCACTTATTAACAAGTTACAGGCAAGGTTTACAAGGTTCACCGAGTATTTATAAAATATGCTTAACTATTTCAAAAATTAAAAGCAACAACAAGAAATTCTAGTTTTCTTTATTTGCTAACCTACATGCAATTAACAATTGAATGGAATTTTAAGTGGAGCTCCCATATAGAAAAAAATTAAAAAAAAGAATAAAACTTAACCAATAGGTAAAAAAATTGGCCTAAATCGCCGTCAACGGGCAAGGTGTCCAGAAAGATGGCCGTATTTTCTCGCTGTATAGCGATAGTTGTTACTAGGTCTGTAGAAGCCTTAATTTGGAAACAGTTTTTATGGGGTATATTTAACTATATATAAATTTGTTTTATATATGTACATTGTCCACAATAATATATGATGTAACTTATGAATTGGCAATTTTCCTCATCATGAATGAATTTAAACAATTGTAGTGACTGTGGTGTGCCATTTACCTCAAGCTTGTACGAGGACATTTTAATTACACTTTTTTTATGATATAAGAGGCAAACGAGCAGATGGGTCACCTGATGGTAAGCGATTACGGCGCCCATGGACACCCGCAACACCAGAAGCGTTGTAAGTCCGTTGCCGGCTTTTAAGATAGGAGTATTCTCTCTTCTTGATGGTTTGAAGGTCGTATTGGTTCGGAAATGGTAAAAAACTCGCACTTGACACTAAAATATATCCAGTGAGTCATCGATATTTTCCAGACCATTCACGACACACATGTAGGTAAAATAATGAGTTACAAAGATTTATGTAACTTGTACTATTGGGATTTAGTAATCCCGAACGCAAGTCAATATTAAATTATTTCAATGTAATTATAGGACGTCAACTTTATATATAATAATTCCGTTCTAAATCAAGTAATTAGGTATATTTTATTCAATTTCATCTCGCACTTCGAATGTGATAAATAAAATAATAGTAAGAACAGTTCCGGAGATATCATAACTAAACAATCTTATTGATATAACAAACCTGGTACCTACATCCTGGGAAGAATAAATTGCAACAATGTTTGGAACTGGCCAAGATTAAGAGTAATATATCTAATATTGTCTTCGGTTACCGCGATAGTTACTCATGAAATAAAACTATGAAAACCCGTCACCCGTTGACCACGAACGCTGTAAAGGGTTCGAAACGTCGGGATGTATTATAAATTCAATATACGCGATATAATCCGTTTTCATAGTTTTACTAATATATCTCTAAAATTACTTTGAGAGTATCGCTTATATTATTTCGAGTGTTGCCAATTAGACCGTCTTGTCCTTTCTGCTTAAATTGCGGAAACTAATATGATAAATAAATAATACTCAGAGGATTTTCCACAACTCTTCTGCGGTTACTGGTACTAAATTCAGAGTACACGCTGTCTTATAACTACGTATAGTTGAAATAAAACTATGAAAACGGATTATATCGCGTATATTTCATGAGTAACTATCGCGGTAACCGAAGACAATATTACGTATAGTTGGTCAAACCAAATTGTCAGTAAATAAAAACAAAAAAAATATACTCATCCTTTTCTTTTGGGTGCTAGTACTAGTGTAAGATAAAGATAGTATGATTCTCTCTGTCTATGTTTGAAATGAGACAGTTTTTGACAATAATAAAAGGTTTACCATAGTTTCTTAAAAGTTGCGGTGGTTTCTAAATTTACTCGTATCCGCACTTTTACAGAACCTTTTTTCGACATAGGACCTCATTTGTTTTATTTAAGTGTTTCAGTTATCTACATAAATGTAGGATTTCTAATTATATTGTACCATAATATATATTATAATGTTCTTATAGTTTATATAAATGCGATTCAATATCTGAAATTGGAACTTAATTAAAAAAAAACTTAATGTAATGTAAAAATAGATAATGTAATTGTCGGTTGTCTTGTCTAACAGGAATGGCGTAAATTGCGTTGGCCGATTGCACTTCTTATTTAAGAACTTGAATAAATTTTATTATCCGCATTACATAACAAAAACCGAGCCTATTGTCTACGTACATTGACATCGTATGTAAAATATTTTTAGAAGAGAAGGTTTTTGTAGAGTTGTTCAGGAGTATAAAAACAAAACTACAGTTTGATAAAGACAAATATATTTTATCTTAGACAAATAACAAATTGCGTTTTGCAAAAATGACGTGATGAGTACCTTCTATAATTTTCCTTATTGATAATTAACATAATTGAACTATTGGTTTCGGGGGCTTTTCCACGTTTTTTTTACAAAAATGTATTAAACGAGATTATGGAACCTAACTTTATTTATCCTTCTTAAAATAAAACTTATCGTTTCCTCTTGCAATAAAATTTAAATTAATTAGCTAGATGAGAGATATACGATGTACACGCTTAAGTAGCATGATGTTACGTGAAGGTAAAAATTAAAACGTTGGTTCTCTTTTTTTCTGTACTGTCTGGCCGCAAAGTAAAGTTATTATAGCACCGTCTGGGAGACACATTCACATTAACCTTTATTTATTACCTTATGAACCCTGATTTTCCTCAAGACAAGACTGACGTGTGCTGGCCAAAATCCAAAAGCTATAAACTAATCATTATAAACATCCATTCACATAATATATGACGTCCATTCAGATTTCCGCTTGATTATCTCAAATATTATTTAAAATAAAGTTGTTTAACACGTAACTATTATAGATTAGTCACAGCTAAATCGCAAACAGAGTCAGCCGTGACAAATTGCTGGCGCCAAAAATTGGCGCCATATTTTCATAAACAAATTAAGTTGTATTTTTTCTTTTTTGCACCGTCCAAATGTCTATGTCGCTAGCAAAAAACCTGTGTATACGTGTCTATTAAAGAAAAATAAAAAGTTAAATTGAACAACAGGTATGCTATTAATTGTATTCCATGCAACGTAGAGGTTTTTTTGTGACTATTGACTATTACGTAGCATGGTACGATTTTTATTCAATTCATTAGTGATGATTTAAAATTATTCAATCAGCCAATTATATGGCAGAATAATTTTTAAATATAAATTATAGTAGCAGAATAACATGACCAACAACATAAGACGATATTAAACATATGTCTTTTAATGAAAAAAAAAATCTGAAAAATTCATCCTGCGAATAAAGTAGGTAAGCAGATGAAGTTATCAAATTGATCTTGCTGCGACGAAGGTATCGCTAAACAATTAAGAAAAAGTGAAGATAATTCAGATCATTTCGCTCGAAGTTTTGCCACTGACTGTACTCGTAATCGTAATATAATAAGGCCCATTAAATTTGCGCTCTTTGAAAAAAATCTATGTTTACTTTTTATTTCTGGCTCAAAATCAGTGCGTCATCTGGCACCGAGTTGAAAGTCAGGACAATTTAATTTTTTATCGAGCTTTGAATCGATTTAACTAGCTGCGAAGAATCGAATTGGCAAGACATCGGACGGAAGTGTTTGAAGTTAAAAAAAAATGTGTCTGGTCTGAATGGATGCAGTTTAATTTTAGCTGTGAGTTTGTTTAGCTCTGAGACGGCTGTCTGCCTTCGCGACCGCAGGACGAGAGATATAGTAACACAATATTTATACTATAGAGACTAGTGCAGGATAATCTTGTATTCAAGCATTATGTACGTACTGTTTGTACAAACAGTAAAAACAGCTATAAGTTGCTCCATGATAGTGGGTTTAGATTCTAAGTTGAGCTAACGGCGACGTTCAAATAGGAAAGTACAGATTTTTATACATAAACAGATCCGAGCACTTGATAATTCATCCACAACTTTTTTTCACGGAGTTCCTAATTTTAAGCAGTTCAATGGCGTTTCTACCTGTTACGGTCACTTTGACTTAATTTTGATAAAATGTAAAAGAAAAGACTGAGCAGAAATTACCGTTAGTAAAAATTTATATTCCAACTTATGGTTAAATTTGCAACAAAATCTCAAAGTAAAAGTAAGTGCGGCTCGAAAATAAAGCAAGACGGCTTGGCAACTACAACCGACTGCGACGTCTTGAAGTTTTATTGTATAATTAACATCATATTTCACCTTATTTTATTGCACACGAAGCGGATGCACTTTAATCCACTAGTAAATTTTGTTAAACTGTTTCTTAATTAACTAATATGCTCTCATCTCACTTGTGAAGTCAGAAAACTGGAAATACGTACTTAGTAAGTGTATATTTATAGTTATGCATCAGAAGGTAAATAAAGCCTACACAAAAATATAATAAAATAAAAAATGGGCCCAGACGTGCTGTCTCTTTTAAGACCCTTCGAATGACTCAGAGATTGGCATCTGGCAGGGGACCGAAGAGCTGGCTGCTTCCTCAATGCAGCGAGGAAATGATACCAGCATCTTTGTTATCACTTGGCAGGAGCCATTTTTAATGTGCAACCGAAACCGTTTTTTTTTTGCCGAAAGCGAAAGCAGAACTTTGACAGGACTCTACCGAAAATACAGTAAACCGACCCTTCGGCAGAAACATGATTTTTATGGCGAAACTTGCTGACACTAGCCATTTTTAGGGTTCCGTACACAAAGGGTAAAAACGGGACCCTATTACTAAGACTCCTCTGTCCGTCTGTCTGTCTGTCACCAGGCTGTATCTCATGAACCGTGATAGTTAGACAGTTGAAATTTTCACAGATTATGTATTTCTGTTGCCGCTATAACAACAAATACGAAACCCGCGACTCGCACTTGCCTGGTTTTTAAATTTTATTTCTTAATAAAAATTTAAACCAAGCAAATACTACTTGGTCACTAAGAATCTGAACATCCTTTGGTCAGCAAGTAAGCTGACAGCAATGCACAGCATTACTTATTTCTTTTTTTTCTGAGTCGGTTTAGTAACACCATTTTAGCAACACTATTTCAGAATAAGGCCAATCGAAGCAAAACACCGAAAATCGACTCCGATGGTATGGCCACGTCTTGTGGTGCCCACCAGACCACATGAAAAGAAAGGTGCTAGAGATGAATGAGAAGCCTAGGGGTCGTGGAAGGCCCAAGAAAACATGGTCTTGTAAAAAAAAACCTTAAAGAAAAAGAATACCACCAGAGATGACCCAGGGCAGACGCTCCTGGCGACGCCATATAAGGAGAGCCGACCCCAAGTAAATGGGATAAGGCTAGAGAGAAAAAGAAGAACGTTTAGTAACACCATTTTCAACGGTTTACTAATGTATTGCCAAAAATCGTTTACCAAAGTTTTTTTTGTATAATTACTTCCCAAACTATTTTACGCAAATTATCATTTGGCAAAATTTCATTTCGCAAATTTTCATAATCCAACCTAACCTAACCCAACCTAGTACGTCATTTTCATTTCGCAAGTATGGGGTTGGGAAATGAAATGGTTGCGAAGTAAAAAACTTGCTAAAATTTCATTTGGGAAATGAAACTGATGCCATATGTTTGTTGGGAAGTGAAATTTGGCGAAAAATATTTTGGCTAAACGGCGGTATCCCATTTTCAACAGGCAACGAAAATAGAATAAATATTTCACATCAAGTGTAACGCGGGTTTAATTTTAGCACGGATATCACGTTACGACTTACGATTTACACATGTCCAGGGCCTTATTATGTGGGCCTTAGAGACTTGGCGTCATGTGTGAAGCCATTTGGAACTAGGGTTGCCACCTTTTTTCTATACACATATAGTATTTTTGTCAAAATATTGAAAAAATATAGTATTTACTGGGAAATTTTAAAAAAAGGCACCGATTTGAGGCGAATTAAAAATCCAAGTCGCATACGATGCGATATCGGTGACATTTATATACCCCATTCTTGAGTGATGAAAATATAGTATTTTTCGTACTATATTGTTTTTGTATAATATATAGTACAAGTGACTAAAATATAGTACGATACTATATATTATAGTATGGGTGGCAACCCTATTTGGAACTATACGAAACATAAGCGCAGATACTTACATTTTTTTGCTAAGTATATAATTTTTGAGACACTTCTAATATAGCGAAGATAAAAATATTTAGATTAGCGTAAGTTTTCTACTAACCGGATCCGGCCTCCGCTGCCGAAGGGCTTTTTGACTTTTTCTTTGGTTTAATATCTACGTCTATTTTGGTTTATAATTTATATATTATATTTATAGGTAGCGTGACTACTGAAAAAATACAAATCAAAATATTTAATAAAAAAATTGTATGGACAGTTGTGAGTGTGACACTCCAGTCAATAAGTTTGGAGATCCTATAGTCAAGTATGTGTCCTATCGTAAAGTAATACTTATAATATATATTGTCACGTGGAAACAAATGAGCAAGCGTAAAAGTATGGCAAAGCCTCCAAGGAGTCTGCTCCGTCGTTACTTGACACCCGCGATTTGGGTCAGCTTCGATCGCGCTAGATACTCGATCTGTCGTAATGTAAGTACATATAGCTTTGTTTAATAATGTTGTACTAGGACTTATTATTTAATTGATACAAAGTTGTGTGGCGTCCCCACTAGCTGGGACTTCGGTCCCCAGGCATAACACCCGCCTGGAGAGAGTACTCTCTATTGGCCCTCTCTCTACACCTACCACATTGGTGACCTTCCGACATTGGACAGCTATGAAGACCTCAAGATCCTGATGACGCCGCCCCGCAGCAAAAACAGTTTCCTCTCTGTGTGCCACCTTGCATGCCTGTACAGTTCTGTACATATGTATTATATCCTGTAAATATCTTGTAAATGTTCATGCCTGGCACTCAACTTCTCTCACTCTCTCTCTCTCCGTTCGCCGCTCTGGCTCTGAGCAACTGCGCTCGTCACACTGGCTCTGAGCAGCTCCGCTCGCCTGTGACTCTGAGCATCTTCGCTCGCCACACTGGCTCGAGCACACACCTGGTTTCGCTGCATGCTTCATACGTCGTCGCTGACCCCTCCGCTCAAAGGGGGGCTGATGTGGCGTCCCCACTAGCTGGGACTTCGGTCCCCAGGCATAACACCCGCCTGGAGAGAGTACTCTCTATTGGCCCTCTCTCTACACATACCACAGTTGAAACTTTAATTGTTTTAATTCATGTGACAAATAGCAAATGAGCAGACCAACCGCCTGCTGGGAAACGGTCATCGTCGCCCATCGACATAAGCACCATCGGAGGAGCTACATATGCGTTGCCGACCCTTGAGAACCCTGAATACCCGCTTCTTGGAGAACCCCATATCGTAGCGCAAAGAAAATACCCCGGGGATTCATTGCACTTTCTGTACACACAGATAGGCTATTTCAAATCATGCGTTTTGGTTAATATTTCGGTTTCACCCAAATGTCGGCAAAAATGCCCGCCACCACAGATTACATGATTACTTTATGCCGCCACCCACTAAAGGGTTGAAGTTATAGGTCTATTCTCGAGTTTGCTTTTGATTTAAGCCCTTATCATACCTTCCTTTGTACCGACACAGTACACACTACACAGTGATGCCAGAGTGTACAAAGGATGACCGAAAGTGCTAGAAAGGCCTATTCGGATAAAGAATGTTTTGATTGATGAAAATCCGCACGTGTAATAGCAAAACTACTTCCATTAGACGGATATACCTACAATACCTACATATATAGATTTATTGTTCTTTCATTACAAAACTGCCGTAAACACACATGTAGAAAACAAAAATTTGCATACCATGAAACAAGACATTTCGTTTGACTGGTTTGACGTACGTAAGTGCATACTTTTTAAGTAGGTATGTGCATATCTTGCATTCCATACCGGTAGACCGAGTAATTTTACACATAAACGACTATATAATTATGCTTTAGTATCCTATTGGCAATAATTAACAATTTCACAGCGTCCCACCACTGTATGGATACTGTTCCACGTATTTTACTACATTATACAATTAAGAAATAATCCGTTTAGTTCGGCGTAACAATGACGCACGCACTTGGTCATTCAATTGTCAGTTGACAGTTGACACGCGCCTCGGTGAGTGTTGAGTGCCGAATGGTGCGCCCACACTGGCTGAAATGCAAGGGAAAAAACGCTACGCCCACTATTCAGATTGCCGCCCGTTTCACTAAACTAAACAGTGCCATTAGTAAATTAACAACTTTAACAAGTAATATGTAGTAAATAATATTAGGATGCTATCGCGAATCAAGTACTTATTCATAACTTAATAAAAAAAAACAACTGTAACAGATGTCATATGTCATATATTAAAGAAAAAGTGACGAAGCCCTCCAGTGGTGAAGGCCGGATTCGAACCGGCGTCTTTAGCTATCGCGGCTAATAATTAATAATTAATAATAATTTATATATTAATATTTGGGGTTTTAATTTATATATGTATAGTAGTGTGACTACTTAAAAAACACAAATCAAAATATTTAATAAAATAATTTGATTTGTTCCCAAACTTGTTAAAAAAAAACAGTTTTTTTTTTAAGTTTTCCAAAGAAGAAATGTTTTCTTTTTGAAAATTGTGTTCTTCAATTGTTCTGTTTAAGTACCTACTTGTCGCCAGGTATGTTTTTGCTTGGAACTCTCAATAGGTGTCCATAAATTGACCCTAGGCTTTCGCATCGCATCCTAAGCATACTTAACCACCTCAGATTATACCAGTCTGGTCGGCAACGTGTCACTTCCTCGGGTTATAATTAACTAGAATCCGGTATGAATAAATATGTAGCGGCCACCGGGAGAGCTGGGAACTGAGCGCGAAATGAACTAAATAAAACCAAAGAGAATATTATCTATGATAAAACTGAACTTCCCTTGCAAAACAACACGTCAGGCACTGAGATAAGTTCGTGATGATAAGATGAGATAAAGATTGCATGAGAAAACGCAAGATGATAATGTAATTATTATTCAGATGGCGGCGTTAATGTAGTTGTTGGCAGTGGGCAGGTGTGTTTTGAGTCATTATTTGTAGAGCGAATTTGAGCTGATATTAGTTAGTTATCAAACGATGTTTAAGTTTTTTAATTGCCCAAATGTGAATCCACAGCTAAATTTTAGCTCTTTCCTTATCTTTATGTGATTGTACACGTGTTTCTTTCTGAAAAATGAAAATTATTGTCACAGAAGCCCAAAAGTTGCTTAAAGGCACAATCGGCTAAAGTAAAACAGTTTTAAAATTATTTACAAAAGTTCTTATTTTGTTGTCAACATAATAATTTGTCTATTTAAATAATTTAATCTACAATATAAAAATTAATGCCCCTCTACGAAGAGTTAGCAAACTGAAAGGAAGATCTGTTTAATGCGGATTTTTCCATATTTAGTTGGATCCGGACTGCAAAACCTGAGGAAACACCGTCTATATAATGGAAAACGTTTTCTCCCGTAATGGAAATTGTATGAAAAAAGTGCCTATTGTCAGTAGCTATACTTCCCTCTTAACCTTCGTAGTGGCTTTTATTAAGGGGCCTGTACCTATAGACACACATTTTCACTGCAATATGTGGCTAACAACTATTGGTGTCCCTCTCTTACTCACATGTTAGAGAAAGACTCCAATAGACACCCGTCTACAGGCCCCATTAGTTGCAGGGAAATGAAATGATACACCGATACAAATGTTCTCCAATTAAATCCATTGTTTCTATTGTGCAAACTACAAACAAAGTAATAAAAACAAAACGGTTGCTATGTACAGTCGGAAGATATATTTACACATAGCACCTTACTCCTTTGTAATGAGGCACAAAATGTAAGTATATGATTGCCGTCCACTGTACAGGTAGGTCAGGCGTTATCGCGACCACTACAGTAATGTGTCGGTATCACCTGCGTGCATTTAATTTGACATTACACTAAATACCTGTTAACAGTTGTGACACATTAGTGCATTCCCGGAAGGGCTCCTGTTAATGGGTAGCGATGATTAGGTACAGTCAGATCGATCCGAAAAAAACCGGCCAAGTGCTAGTCGGACTCGCGCACCGAGGGTTCCGTACTTTTTAGTATTTGTTGTTATAGCGGCAACAGAAATACATCATGTGTGAAAATTTCAACTGTCTAGCTATCACGGTTCATGAGATACAGCCTGGTGACAGACAGACAGACGGACAGCGGAGTCTTAGTAATAGGGTCCCGTTTTTACCCTTTGGGTACGGAACCCTAAAAAAACAAGTTTATTGTATGGGAGCCCCACTTAAATATTTATTTTATTCTGTTTTTAGTATTTGTTATAGAGGCAACAGAAATACATCATCTGTGAAAATTTCAACAGTCTAGGTATCACGGTTCATGAGATACAGCCTGGTGACAGACGGACGGACGGATAGCGGAGACTTAATTAGTAATAGGGTCCCGTTTTTACCCTTTGGGTACGGAACCCTAAAAAGGTTAAAAGTCATTTGTTCGTGATGATCACAAAACAGCTGGAGAAAAAAACAGAACATTAAGCGTGATGATGAATAGGTGATGCCACAACAGATAACAGATAAAGATACATATTAAAATATTACAACAATAAATATTCATGAAAAAATAATCACGCAAGAAAAATGAAAAAAAAAACAGAAACAAAATTGTCACATATAATTAGTTTCGTTTGCATATGTTAATATGTTATTGCACACGGCACTAAATGTTTGTCAAAGGACTGTCTCATTTCAAACATAGACAGAGATAATCACACTATTATCTTCGTCTTACACTAGTACTAGCACCCAAAAAAAAGGATGAGTATAGTTTTTTGGGTCTGATTTAGTGTCAATTTGGTTTGACCAACTATATAAAAAAAAACTGCGAGTTGTACAAATATATATCGAGAACGATGAGTATGAGTACATCTTCTTGTCACTTACTTAAAAGACGTTTGTGTTAAGAAATTAACACAGGTATGTTGAAGCTTATATCTATGAATAAAAGACTACTGTTCACTGGAGTCACTGAATTTGTATGACTTAGTTTCGTATTGAAGATACTATTTTTACCCGACCGTTTTTATTAACATTTGCATTCTGCTATTCTTTTTGATAATTGATTTCAATGATTACGTACGGAAAAGTGTGGACTGAACGAAGATGCAGTGACAAAAATTGAGAAAGGTATGTTGAGATGGTTTGTGGACACGTGGAAAGAATGAGATAAAGAAGGCTAACAAAGAGAGTGTATAAGGGAGATGTAGAAACGGGAGTTGGAAGGGACAGAACCCCGGCGGACTTTCTCTGATTAGATCGGGGAAATCCTGAAGAAAGGCCAGGTCAAGAGCACCCTAAACCAGCGAGCGTGTATGAGGAATGTTATGAAAGTGAAGGAAGCGAAAGAGATGTCAGGATCGTAGCAAGTGGAAAGTCGTGGTGGTAGGCGAGAAAACCGCTAGGCTCAAATGGGACTGGGCCGGTCACGTCTACCGCATGCATCCGGAGAGGTGGGCTAGCTTAGCAACCAAGTGGATGCCGGTAGAGGGGCGTGGACGGGGCAGGCCCAAACGGAGATGGCGGGATGACCTGGACAGCTTCCTGAACAACTGGCCGAAGGAAACACCAAATCGGGAGTCGTGGAGATCAAGGGGAGAGGCCTTTGCCCAGCAGTGGGACACTTAGTAGGCTTAGAAAAAAAATATGTATGATTACGTACCGTCAACCGGGGTGAATAGGGATCGCTGGGGTGAATGGGGACAAACTTAAAATGAGATTTACCTGACAATTTCTTAATATCTACCCACACAAATTGTATAATTCGATTGAAAGTAATAGTAGATATTGTATGATACAATTTGTGTAAGTATATATTAACAAATTGTCAGGTAAATCTCATTATAAGTTTTTCCTTTATCCATCCCAGCCGTCCCTGTTCACCCCGGTTGACGGTACCGGTACCTTCTTTTTATTTTACTGTAAACGCTTATATATTAGGTAGTTTATAAATGATGTTTCTATCTTACGAGGGTATATAAAATGTAAAGTAAACTCGTGAGAGCCGCTCATTCACTCGCTGGCCGGTGCACAGATTGCGATGCTAAATGCGGCGCGGCGTCGCCTGGTCTGACACTGTGCTCGCGATGCAACATGCAACTGCTCGTTAGGCCGGGGCTAGGACTGTACGGAAACTTTATTTTTATAGTAGTTTAGAGTCACGTGTCATTGGAGTAACGCAGAACATTAGCCCATTTTCTGGGGTATTACTAGTATTATCACCCAGAAAAAGGGATGATTAATTTATTCTACTATAGATACTAACATGACATTTTGTTTGATCAATTTACTCCCCTTTTACTATTTCTAGAATGCTGGACAAGCAAATAGAATGTATAAGTCTCCAAAGTTCTAATGTTATACAAGAAACTCCTACTCCGTGGTTTCTTGTATAACATTAGAACCACCAAGAAACAAAATGGCTTAAGTAGTACGCATTTCTAATGCTTTTTACGACTAACTTAAGTCAGGAAATTCAATATAAAACAAACACTACAGTAATAAAATACAATTTGTATGTAAAGCCAATTAAAATATAAAAGTATAATCGTATTAAACGTCAAGTCCCAGTGTGCCTCTGCCCTAACATCCTCCGGTTGCCAAGAAGTCTACCGCGGCCACGCACACACGCGCACGGAACTCGATCCAACGCTCACCTCACTCTCACGCGCGCGCGGGAAATCACTCACACTGCCGTAGCGCAGATATAGCCTGGCGATAATTGGTACTTGCTAGTAAAGGTAGTACTGACCCTTGCAAACTATGCGCCATTTTACATAGTTGGGTTAATATTTTGAAGCTATGTTCGGACTAAACTAAATATCAACATAAGGTTATTTATATTTTTGATTAAAAAAAATGTGATTTGAGCTGCTGGTCCATTGTCCTATTGCAGATTTTCCGCTATCTTTTTCATAAGTTTATAATAACAATGAAATGTAGTTGTAAATTTATGTGTGTATGTATGTACGCATGGGTAATATTTCATCAGAAATAATATTTGCAACAACGTCAAAAGGGCTTATGAGACTATATTATTATAGTTAGGTGTTCTCTTCTTCTTTGTCCTACCCTTATCCCAGTTTATCTGGGTTCGGGTCTTCCCGTACATTTGCGCCTAAGAATTCTATTTCGGGTTGTCTGTGGATTAATGTTCTGCTTCTGGACCTGTCTTTGCACGTTAGACCACCATGTAGAAGGTGGCCTGCCTTGTCCTTCGGCTGTTCTGGGAGCTTGAGGACCCGTTTTATGGGATGAGTTTCTTCACGACTCGTTACGTAACTGTACCAACGTAATCGTCCTTCTTTCACCTTGACTATATAGCCTACACAACACAGACAAAATAAATTTAATTTAATTAGTTTATCAAAGGACTGTCTTATTATCTCTGTCTGTCTGTCTGTGTATGATTATCTCTATCTATGTTTGAAATGAGACAGTCCTTTGACAAACTAATTAATTATTTTATTACGCAACAGGTTACTTTTAACGTGAGATATTTCAAGTACTCACTTTTTTACATTGGAAATTTATGTAGGAACATTGTGAAAGTGGTTTGTTAAGTGGTTAGTTTATTAATTTGCCTTTTAGCACATTCCCATAAAGTAAATGGATACTTTATTGCTGAAATACGATCGTAAGATATTTCAAAATATAGTTATCTTCTCTAACTTTAAGTACCTACTTCCAATTTGTAAACCGGCTTTTTGATACTTCGTTTGTAGTTTTAAAGAAGATATGTATTCGCATTTTTTATTTTAGTTTTGATAATATTTTTAATAAGAACCTAGGTTCATAACAATACAGGTTAGAAGATTAGGTTTGTCGCATATGTAGAGACGCGTGCAGAGGCCCCAATTAGGGGAATAGCTATTAAAAAAGTTGTAAAACAATATGGCTGACATTATGGTATTTTTAATGAGAGCATTTGGTAAAAGTCATCATGGATTGCGTTTTCTAGGTACTCGGGGATGGGGATTTTGAAAATTGTGAGCATTTCAGAACTCTCCTATTGCACTCCTGTGACATATCTACGCTTAATTAAATTGTGTCAATTATTTCATAACCATAGGTAGTACTAGTTGCGGTTAACCCTTGATACGACTTTGGTATAAAATAAAAACCCTTGGGTCTAATAAAAGTCCATAATTCAATCCGCGACCGTTTTTGTAAGCCTGCAAAACGTACTTTGAAAAGTTTAGTTACACTTATGTTATATAAAATGTAAACTTCAAGCCGGTCATACCCGCACAGGAATTAATTGAACCCAAGGAAATCCACATCGCGATACAATTGCAGATACCGCCTTTCACTGCGCGTGCGCCGCCGGCCCGATCAAGGGATGTGAGCACTTGAGCACTGTATACCTACCACTTACTAGTACGTATCTATTGCTGCCCAGCCTGCCAAGGAGGATATAGTAGATTGTTAACCAAGGAATGAAAGGGACTCATTTCTGCCGAGGTATTTTGGCGCTCGAACGCAATGAGAGCGCCAATAGTCCGAGGCTGAAATGATGCCTTTAACCCGAGTTAAACACTCTACTTTTGATTTCGAATATGAGGAAAGTAAAATGTGTTTTTATAAACTTGATTACTTACATAAGTATACATTTTTATAGTATTTCTTGAGGGTACTTTCAATTAACAATTTGGAGAGTCAAATATCAGAATGGATATTGTATAACAAATCCATTTAAAACTCAGGTTTTAATTATTTATCATAAAACAAAATCAATTAAAAAATCGTACTTCGAACGTAAAATGCTCTAGTGCAGACACGTATCATTTTCTGCACACCTTTTAGAACAACAATGACCCTCTTTCAGAGCATGAGAAATGAAAAAGGGTTTTGTTTGAAGAAACGTCACTTTTGACACTGACATATCCGAATTCCGATCCATATCGTATCTTTAGTAAATTTTTGACGTATCTTAAAGTTCGAATCAGGCCGATAGTTACAATAGCCCCGAAAATGAAGTAAGTAGAATTCTTACATGCAAAACTTCTACTCGCCTATATTCTTTGCATACCCAACAATTTTTAGCAATGAAAACTAGTACCAGAAATAGATAATATATTTAGGTACATGTTTAAGTAATTAATTGTTTGACATGATGCCAACGGCCGCTTTCTAGGTATCACCGCACCGCTCGCCGTCGGCAGGGTGTTTATCCTCACACCCTAGAACCTAAATTTCTCTAAATATGAAATTCAATTATAAATTTAAATTCTGCAATTTTCATGTTCAATATTGATGACTGTTATTAATGTTGTCTAATCAGCCCGCCTAGCCAAGGTGACAATCGCTATCGCTTCGACAACGAAACGCTTTTTGTCTCTCTATCACTTTTCCATACTCGTATTAGTGCGACAGTGACAGTTGCATTTCGATCGCTACGGAGCGTTAGCGATTGGCGTGTTGGCTACGCGGCTAGTTATAATTTCATAGTCACCCCTGTTTACAGTTGTTTGGTGGGATATTCTCCAGGCGGTGATAATTCAATGCACAGTAAACTAAACAATAATAAACATTCCTCAGTTGCAAATATTCATCCTGAGAAAAGGAGATAAATTAAGGGAGTATCATAATCAATAGATTTCAATGCGTCATATTTCCATTTGAGTCAATTTTCAAATAAAAATATGACAAAATATATGATGTGAAAAAGTTAGTGGAAATTGACGCATCTACATTCACGCCGTCACGTAGATATTAGGATATATTATGATACAGGAGGCAAACGAGCAGATGAATCGCCTGATGGTAAGCGATCACCGTGGCCCATGGACACCTGCAACACTTTAGGGTTTGTAAGTGCGTTGCAGGCATTTAAAATGAGAGTACGCTGTTTTATGGAAGGGAAGTTTTATCTTCTTGACCTTATATTTATTGTTCGGTTGATTTGCAATTTCAGTCAGCTAATTATGAAGTACATATATTTATTTCGCGAAAGCTGGCAAGTTATTCGAGATCGCTAAAAACTACGTACCTAAGTAATCTAACTTCGTTGCGTTTGATTCGCCTGTGATCGGACTGGTCGGTAAGCCGTCGCAACGACAGCCGATCGTCGAGTCAAAGAGCGCCGGCGGCCGTAAACAGTCCCGAACACGACTTTTATTCCATATTTATTGACCGAAACAGTCCATAACAATCGATTCAACATCCGATAGCCCGGTGTCACATTACCACAGGTGTTCGGCCGAATTCAAATTTAACCATTTTTATTAGTTTTTAATTAATTTTAAATGTTGAATACGAATAATTTTAATAATGTCTATGGTCAGATTATGGTGCTACCTACAGAATTGGTTGGCGCAAATCTAGAACTTTCTGCATCATAATTAAGGTTCAATTTTAGGATAGCATTTGCCTCGTAAATTTTAGTCGGTAATTTGATCCTTATTAGTATAATTAATAGACAATAACATATTATGGTAGGTATCAGGTGTTTTCTAATAGCAACTAAGAGCGATTTAATGAATTCACAGCTTCATTTTCACCTACTTTTGCATAGCCATTATTTTTAGGTTTAATATTCCTGTAAAAACAGGACAATATTATAATAGCTATGTTCGGAACTTATGTACGATATATCATTTGATAATTACCACTAGCTTTTCGGCGAAGGAAAACATAGTGAGGAAACCTGCATACAACCGCGAAGATATTCTAAGCTAAGGTGTATGTGAAGTCCCCAACCCGCATTGGGTCAGCATGGGGACTATAGCCCAAGCCCTCTTGCGTAGGTATAAGAGAAGGCCTGTGTGCCCAGCAGTGCAATATTCGTCGGTTCGAAACTATATAAATTAATATAGTTTTCCCCTCACTAGCTCGGAAAGTTGTCGTTTATCCTTCAATACAAGCGGGGAAAAACGCGTTTTATCCACTAGTGGGAAAAGTAATTTGACCTTGGATGGAGCGTGTTTAAGTAGCTTGACAGATAACAAAACGTAGAACGCTCATGATAATGGTTCGTTCGATATTAATTATCATTAAATAAATGGTTTGAGAATCTAATAAAAAATACCAAATTTAGCTTTATTTAATGATTTTAAGTCATCAACCTTAAAATTCCATAAGAAACGTTAGATTTTTATAATGATGTTAAATATAATTCTGAACGCACAAGTTGAGTCGATGCAATTTCAAAACGCATCGTTGACATTTCATACATCAGAACAGAAATGTCAACATTGTCAACAAAATTTTTACTGTTCTTCTCACCGACTCACGTAAAAATCAGAATTTCTAGTGTTTTCTGTTATAATATCGTAAAAAAATTAGTGATTCCAGTGATGAAGATGATCTAACGCCTGTGGATGTTGCACTTTCCTCGCTATAGTGAGGGGAAAAGTTTTGTGTTACACACGGGTGCAAATGTATTTTACTTCTCGTGTGTTAAAACACTCGCTACGCTCAGGATTCTATTTTAGAACCACTCGCTTCGCTCGTGGTTCAACTAAAGATCCTTTCGCTTGCTCATGTTTCAATTCCACACTCGCGGGTAAAATACAACTTTGCACCCTTGTATAACAAATAACTATTTTGGTTTAATTTCATTATTTTTGTATGTTGGTTGGTTTGCAACATTGTAATTTTGGCAGAGTGGTGGATGAATATACAAGGTGTTTATGATTAGAAAAAAGTAGAAGAGTATTTTAATTTAAGAGCAATATTCAACGAGAACCTGTTAAAACTCCAGTAAACTATACCAGTAAATCAAGTACCAATCTAATTTTATACTTAATTTAATTACGCTGATTGGCGATGAATCATAATCATAATAGTTATTTTAATAAACTTATCGAGAGCATGCTATAAATTGCCATTAACACTAATGGCCGAATAATTGTTCCGTCAACATAGTTTATTGGTTTCTTGTTGAGATTATCAGGGGGCCACACCAACGTCTCTCGAGCGTCGGTGTCCGGCGTCTAATTAACTCTATGCTCTATGACTGCTGCTAGACGCAACGTTGGCGCAACCATGCAGCGACGCCATTTTTCTGTAATCCATAGCGCTGACTCTATAAATCCAGTAAACGGGCCGAGTACCTAACAGACTCGCTATTGTCCGGTTTTATTAAGATGTATCACTTAACCGTTTGAATGCCACTCCTATCATGTGCGTATCGTCGCATTATCTTGCAGTTTAACCCCGCATAGTGCGAGAGATGATAGTATTATAAAGAACGTTATTAGGTATTTTTAAGATAGTAACTATTTTGTTATTACAGTTTAAAAAATCCCTTATCAAAAGCCCAAAAATATATAATTATCTATATTGACCCTTCGCGGGAATTCGGTGGATGCGAGCGGCACAGGATCGGTCGGAGTGGCGAGCCTTGGGGGAGGCCTATGTCCAGCAGTGGACGTCTATCGGCTGACATGATGATGATGATGATGATATTGACCCTTCCACACTTTTTTCTGTCCAAATCGGTGCAAAGTTAACTTAGATGGACTAGAGAGTTATCACAATGACAATAATATGAGAGTAATGACAAGACTAAAGTGGCTAATCACGTAGAGCAGCGGCACAGAATAACTAACAATATTATCATACAGAACGGCCACGCACCGCCCCGCCCCGACTTAAATTACGAGTACCTCGCCCCGCGACAGCAGATTGACGGCCGTTTGCCGACCGCTCAGTACTATTTTTAAGCAACTTACTCACGCTATGACGCATGACTCGTGTACAGACGTGCCGTTCACACATAGAAACGCAAGTGATTTTTGATGTATAGCATGTCCGCCCTGGCAGCGGTCGGCAACAGGCGGCCCGCGAACCTCTCACTTGCGGCCCGCGGGCCTCCCTGGCTGTATGTAGGTGATATTGACAAACGACAATATCAGACACTTTCGTTTGTCAATATTATAATTATAAAGTCTATTAACCAAGTGCGGCCCGCTTCAACTTTGTTAACTACTATGTGGTCCTTGGCTGCTAAAAGGTAAAACCTAGAAATACAGGCATCTAGTACCCAATTGTTTCGAAGCAGCCCAAACTATGCTGCGGCTACTTTATATAATAGAATCCCTGACCATATTAAGTCGGAGGATAATATAATAATATTTACTAAGAAACTTAAAAAGTACTTAATAGAAAAATGATTTTATTCTGTCGATGAATTTGTAGCGGGCAGTTGTGGTTAAATTTAGTTTAATTTGTAAATATGTATATTTTATGTACATAATGTTAGAATAAGTAATTAGTGTAGATGTTGCAACACCCGAATCGGGTAGCATGTAAGAACTTCTTGTAATATTTAATACCTTTTGTACCTACTACATGTATGCAATTGTGAAAGAATAAAGAATAAAGGTTGCCGACCGCTGCCGTATAGCAATGAAGATAAACTAATCTTATCTTATGGAGGGAAAGTTTGCGGAATTGCAAGCGGTTATGAAACATCAGATTAGATGAAACACAGGACATTATGCCGGTTTGTTCACGTCTAAAATGCTAACGAGTACAGGGGTCAAAATGAGACCTAGATTTCGTAACTTCCAAAAATACCTACTCGTAAGCAGGTTTTATATAATCCGTTTTCATAATTTTATTTCATGAGTAACTATCGCGGTAACCGAAGACAACATCAGGTTTTATGTATTTTGTACGTGATATTTTAATTAAAAAATTTGTTCTTTCGAAATTTTCTAGGCGATAATCTGCATATAGTTGGACCAAGCTATTAAGTCTTCGTCGACTTTGATATGACAAATTATGAAGTGCTTTTAAAAACTAATGAGAGAGTTGCATTTTATCCACGAGAGTGGAAAAGTAAGTAAACTGATGCAAATTTTGAGTAGTTTCCTCAATTTGACTTTTGAAATTGATTTTTAAGTAATGATTAATGCTAATTATTTAATAGTGCTTTTATAAAAAAAAATATGCTCTCAGTTCCACACTGTCAATGCAAAGTCTGTGCAGCTTGACTGACTATTAAAGTTATGATAATTTTAGGACGGTTTAATTTTGGCATTTTAAAAAGTTCTCTAGAGTCTAGCATAATCCTTTTCTTCTCCAGCTATTAACATAATTCAGTTTCATTAACATAAATATTTCGATAATAAATAATTTCTTCTGTTTGCAAACAGTACAAAACCACAGACACGCAAATTTCTCAGAAACATCGTGATCAAAGCACTTCATACAGACCGACATCGCAAAAGAATCAATATAAAATTAACACTAAACTTCAATATGACGTATATCTACTCAGCTTTCATTCTAATTTCAATCGTATTATCAGTGACATAAGGCTATAATTTGCAATAGCTTTTAGATAATTTAATCTCTTCTCGAAGAAGAGATTAAAGAGATCTTGAGAAGTTCTCCGAAGGTCCAAATTGTGCCGTTGATGTCTTTTGTATGGGGATGATGCATGCTGACGTTTAACGATAAATAAATTGGAAAATAAAGGACCATAATTCTATACAAATAGGTCGTCTAAAGAGGATTCAGAGTATACAGACCCCCTAGTACCTATGGGGTACTATCTAGGAGTTGAAATAAGAAAGCAGAGGAACTTAATTAACCTTTTGGACGCCAATGACGGATATAGCGGCACCGCAGGTCCAACGCCAAAGACCGATTAATCCGTCACAGACCACAGAGCAACATAGACCTATGTGCGTGTGCATAAAGTTTAATTTCAGTTTTGCCACTTCGGTGACGTGGCGTCCGAGTGACAGCTTTTGTGTTTGACACGGCGTCGAAAAGGTTAATTCCCGGAGACAACTTAGGAGCGACCCATGCATTGAACCTTCCGTAGGCGCGCGGAATGAATGACAACATTGACAACGCTATAAGCTGTCCTATACCTAGTATGGTAGAATTTATCATTTTTAGGGTTCCGTACCCAAAGGGTAAAAACGGGACATACAACAAACGTGATTTTTTTGCCGTTTTTTGCGTAATGATACGGAAATTATGGAAACCTTCGTGCACGAGTCAGACTCGCACTTGGCCGGTTTTAATTAAGGGTATATTCCCATGTCACTTACAACATGTCAATTACACACACTTGATGCAAATAAATATATTTCATTTCATTATTACAAGCAATAAAATTAACCAAAAATTACAAAAACAATTACAAATATGGAATCAATAAAACAGTCTAGTAACAGACATTAGAGCAAGTGTACCATTACATACATTTACATGCGAAAACTCTACTCACTAATTTATTTGTAGTTGTAACAATTTTTAACAACAAACGCTATGTATGTTACGTAAATGTCCATGCCAGATCATTATAAGCATGTCGTTTTAATGGGAATGTTCCCGATTGCATGGGAGCGGTTTTTGCCGGCGGGTCCGTATGACTCTTAAAGTATGTGTTCAGATATTTTTGAGCACCTTGGCCTCTCCGATATGTCTGATGGCTGCACAGTGCCGGTTGGAGGGAAAGTAGACAAGTAATGTACCTATGTAGGGCTTTCATTTCGCGTAAGGTTTGCATTGTTCTACGGTGGAATGCCATATTTTAGATTTCTCTGTGTGTAAGAGAATCTAGAAGATTTGAACCACGCCTTTCGAAATCCGTGAAATGCAAATTTTATGTGACTAGATAGAATGCATTTTTTATAAGGTTTCAATTCCTTCGGGTAACTTCGAAAACGGGCACCAGCGCAGATATTGTAATTTGTGTTTTTTAAGCTACCGAATAAAAAAAAAAAAATTCTGATCTATTAAACTACAGTAGAATTCGCTTATAATGAAATCGAAGGGAAGTGACAAACACGTCATACTTGGTCATACTAAGCGGATGGCATATAAAGAACAGTTGATTAACTTCTTATTTTTGTTAATTTTTCCAAATTCCTTTGTGAGAGATGAGTGTTATTAACCTTGTACCAATTATCAACCTGTCACCGAGAATCAGAACTAAAACAACTTAAACGCCATGCACGCACAAAACGTCCTCGCAGGGAAAGACGTGGAGACGGCCACGAAAACCAGTGAATGTGTCAGTAATGTCACTAAAACCGGACATAATTTCATGAAAATAGGATTTATAGGTCATAGTAAGCGATTTGTCATTATAAGCGAAGTCATCTTATCCAACTTTGTCATAAAGAACTTTAAATGAAAACCAAACTTCGCACAGTAATTACGTCATAATAAGCGGTTGGTCACAGTATAAGCGTAGTCATAATAAACGGATTCCAGGGAACATCCGAACATACGAAAGCATGTTGCTGCAAGCTAAAAGGGAGACCGTCGCTAACGCTCGGTCAATTACTTAGATGTTACGCGATTAAGTTTTATTAACTAAAAAAATTATGTGATACATTTAATCAAGCCAATTTTAATTTTTGTAGGTCGTATTCTTCAGTGTACGCCGACCCTTATTGTTACGGTGCAATGAATTACTGCCTTGGCCACTAAACGCCAGTTAACACCCCCTTAAACGTCGTTTAGCTTAACGGCCGGTTAAGTTAAGACGTTCATAAAACGTTACGCTGGTTTCACGGCAACCATTTTGTTGCAATACCGTTAACTTTGAGGTTTCTTTAAGCGAGTGAGATGGGATTGGATTTAGAACTTATAATAATTATAACAATCCCTACTATATTAATTATTAATTATAATAGAATTATATAAGCGAAAAGTACTCTGCCTATCTGCGTCAAATAAACGCTTTATCTATCTATCTGTCTATCTGCGTGTTACATCTTGCAAGTCGGACTCGAGCACGAAGGGTTCCGTAAATACCATTACGCAAGAAAAAGGCAAAAAAATCACGTTTCTTGTATTCATTTTATTCTGTTTTTAGTATAATTATGTTGTTATAGCGGCAATAGAAATACATCATCTGTGAAAATTTCAAGTGTCTACACTGAAGTGTGTATCACTACAGCCTGGTGACAGACAGACAGACAGCGGAATCTTAGTAATAGGGTCCCGTTTTACCCTTTGGGTACGGAACCCTAAAAAGGACTTTCTTCTGCCCGGACTTTATTGATGATTTCTCCGATAAAAACTATAAGGATCGGTACAGACGGACTGCAATCCGACTGCAACTTGTATGGAAACTGCAAGCCGATGTTGCAGTTGGCGTCGCCGTCGCTGTCGGATTGCAGTCAGATTGGAGACCCTTTACACCTCTAAGGATAATTTGATGATCGTTTATTTATTTATTATATGTGGTATTTTCTATAAAAAGGGACCTTATTGTCGATGGCGCTTACGCCATTATTAACGATGCTCCGATATAAATACAATGCCGCGCGACGCTGTGCGGCGTAAGCGCCATCGACAATAAGGTCCCTTTTTATAGAAAATGCCCCATATATATTTTATCTCTGACACCTAGAGACTTTTACATTTGTAAACAACTTTAGTAATTGTCTGTTGTTTTTATATTTTTTATTAAGTAGTTTTTTTTTTTTGTAATTTGATATTTAGACTGGATACATCTCTAACAAAGTGTCTACTGTCTATATTTTTTTATTTTTTATTATTTATTGTAATGTTAATTTTGTGATAATAATTATTCTGTATATATAGTGATAGATGTAAGCATTAACATAGCTATAAGTACTTACTAACACAAGCTATATGAGTCTGTAAAGTTACTCGAAATAAAAATGATTTATTTATTTTTTATTTTTTATAATATTTCATTGATTCCGTATTTGTTTTTGTAATTTTTTTGGTTAATTGTATTGCTTGTAAAAATTGACATGTAAAAGTGCCCCTGTGGCCTATTTGCTGAATAAATGTTTGATGTTTGATATTGAAGTCCGTCTGTCTGTATCGGCCCTGTATGTCCCTTCCAAGAACTCAAACCATACAAAATTTCACCTAAATTGGTTTAGCGGTTTATGCGTGAAGAGGTAACAGACAGAAATACAGTTAATTTCGCATTTATAATATAAGTAGGGACAGTAGAGTCGAACCAAGCTAACTCTGCACGGCCTTTTGCAATGATACTGACATGACATAAAAGCGCGTCAGGTATGCTCGCGGGGGCGCACTCGAATGGGTTCCACGCCCCATTTATGACAAATGGAGGCAAATAATGCTTGGGGTTGTGTAAATTTTTATTTTGTGAATTATTATTATTATTTTTGTAATTATTAATTTTTGTATTTTTGTATTTTTTATTAATATTTGAATTTTCTTTTAATCAATTAAGGATTTAATTGTTATTACTTGTTGTATATACTAATGTAGACTAAGGCATTGTTACTAACAACATTTTTATGGGCCTCAGGCCTGAAATAAACGAATATTTATAAACGTCAAGTTATTATGATTAGGACGTTTATGAAGAGGATAGGGGACGATCGATTCTACATACAAACGTAGTCCCTATTTTCCTCCCTGGATAGTGACATTATGGAAAATATTTTTAGACAATTTCATGTATTGCAATCATAACTATTAGTTAGGAGCGTAAAACAGGTTTTATGCAAAATTTTAAAAAGCTATGTCTTGTAATAAAGTAAAAATTGAAAAAAGTCATACGGTCGGGACTTTTACTTCAGTAAAAAAAAGTTTTTGTTTTTATTATTTTTCCTTACTTTTAATTACTACTTAAAAATAGTACTTTTTAATAAACCTATGAAAGTGTATGTAGGGCCTTCACTGTCACCAAAGATAGATATAACTCCGTAATAGATGGATACAGTCTAAGGAAAAACGTGCCTCGAAAATCACGAAAATTTGATTCTCGATCTGATGCCGCCACTAGTTTTGGCCTACTGACGGTTCCGTTTGTTATTTATAATTTTAACCCATATCAGTGAAAGAACATTGGTCAAAATCATATACAAATAATTAATGCAAATAAAAAAATCATTTATCCATGTTTAAATACATTTTATCGTATTTTTATAAATCTTCATTTTTAGTTTTAAAGTATGTCGATAGATGGCAGTGAATTTACAGTGGTTACAAAATTTACTATGACGTACCGCTCTATCTTATTATATCCTCTTTGCTGTCACTAACCCTTAGAATATGCGATCGTATCAAAAATATACGCTGTAGACATACGGCATTCGCAACTCGAACAAGCCGGTAACCCGATGCTGTGGTTACTGGTTACCCACGATGCAATGGCGTGACGTTTGCCTTATCTTATCTACCATCTTGGCAAACTGACAAACTTCAGTAGAAAATGGCGGCCGATACGCCATTTTAGAATTAATGCCGGCTTATCAGCTGAAAAAGTCTATAGGCGAATGTGAAACTAGAATCGCAATGGCGATTTTTTGAAATACGATTTGATGGTACTGTTAAGTGGACGTGAAGGGACTTTACACGGAATGAAATATTTTTTTTGACAAATAACCGTCATATAATTAACTATTCTTTTAGGCTCTATCAATTAAATTATAATACAACAAAATGATAATAATTATATCGATTTTCATGTGTGCGACAGATAGGCATGGTGAAAAACGTGACTACCGGTTTTTTAATAGCTTTTACCAGGTTCGATTCCGATTTAGTTTTTCTTATCTCTAAAATTGTACCTTGTGGTTTTTAAGTGTCCTTTCTAGTTTCAGATTTTTCACATAGTCCCGTTTAAATTTAACATCCCGTATACATTCTTTGGCCACTATAGCACTAACGTATAGAAAGTTATCAAATGATTCGTTGCATCAATGTGTTGCATACAGGAATAAAATGCAGATGTTTATCTTAAACATCACACGAGTGTGATAAGGTGCTAATGTAATGTAGTAACATGAAACAGCACTTTATGTACTTTCTGACAACACTTTTAAACATCTCAAACTGCAAAAATTTGGTAGGTATTATACATAATTCCTATAATATATTGGTAACTGCTTACCATCAGGCGGGCCGTATGCTTGATTGCCACCGACGTGGTATAAAAGAAAAAATATCCTCTAATTGCCTATTTAAAGGTAGGTATGTATTTGAAACTGTTATGAATTCTTAATTATTTAGAGCTAAAAAATATAAGTAGGCATTTTGTATGATTATTCTGTTTACATTTTATAATTTCGATGATTGTTTGTCAGAATTGTCTTGTCTTGTAAGAGAGGAAAGGAAATATAAATTACGAGGAAAATAATTTCGATTTAAATGAGTAATCGATAAAAGTGTAATTGTAATAGTTGCTTTACGAAAGATCCTTTACAAACGTCAAAACCGTCTCAAAATGCAAAAAACTAGCTCGAGACTTTCAAAAGTAACAGTTATTTACAAACTTAATCCAAAATACTTACAGTTATATCCGAAATGTATCACAAACACAATTGTAACTACGAAAGTTTTATGCGTAACTCGCGATCGTGCGTACTGAGTGCGGAGCGCGTGAACATTGCGAGCGCACGGCGCCCGTTCGCGTATATAGTCAGCGCCGAGGGCTGTGATTGGTGGAGCGCCGGCGCGCCCGCCTGACTCACTGCTACGTCATGAAAATTGGGGGGTTGGACGATTGAAAGTGGGCTAAAGTTTAGTAAACTTTGTAGCTAACTCGAAAATTTGGGGGCTCGACGGTTAAGACGAAAGTGGAGGACCCGTGCGAATTCGCCTTTTCATACAAACGTAGTCCTCATTTTCCTCTGGGTAATCATAATCATAATCATTTATTGCAATGGTTATTTTATTATAGTCATTATTGAAAATATTTTGACACAATTTGTTGTATATCAACCACAGCTATTTTGTTTGATTTTTAAACACTTTTTTTTTTCGAATTTTTAATTATAATAAGAGTTAGGAGCATTTAAAAATTTGTATGAAATCTGTTTTTCGCTAATAATTTTTACCATAATCAAAAAATCTAGAAAAGTCGATCGTAGAGGCAAAGCTATGGTTAATATACATCCAATTATATAAAAACATTTTCCATAATGGCAATATCCAAAGAGGAAAATGGGGACTACGTATGTATGGAGAAACGGTCGCCCCCTTTCTTCTTAAAAGTGGGTTAAAGTTGGATAAACTTTGTAGAGAAATATAGTCGAGTCGGATCACGCGCGCTAGCGTAAAATTTTGGACTGTTTCAGGCCAGCGTAATATTATTATTATTTTGTAAATACATTAAATTGATGCTCAAAATATGGGTCTTGCTGTTTAGAAAGTGGGGATAAGTTTGTAAAACTTAATCCTTAAGTTGACAAAAGATGATTTCCAGATTTTCCAATAGGGTTTGTATTTAAAAACAAAAACATTTATTTCCGACGTTCGGAATCTTTGCGTCTCTGCGAAAAGAGAAGAGTCGTAGAATATATTGGATCCCATACATTTTAAGAGGTTCACGTCACTTCTCTTTCCGCATAGGAAATATTTTTGATAAAAGAAAATTGTCATGGAACGATTCTAAAAGATTTTCTTAATTTACTACAGTTGTGATGCCACAAGTGATAACGATGAAAATAAAAGTCGTACTCGTACCTTATTAGGGTAAAACGGGACCCTATTACTAAGACTCCGCTGTCCGTCTGTCTATCTGTCCGTCCGTCTGTTACCAGGCTGTATCTCATGAACCGTGATAGTTAGACAGTTGAAATTTAAAAGAATAAATAAAAGCGACACTTTTCATTTAAGTAAAACTTATGTACAAGTGTGATCCTGTAATTGGCTTTCTATCTTTTATGAATTGTTGCTACTTTGTATTGATAGCTGTTGGATCTCCAAAATATAAATAAATAAATAAATAAATATTAAAGTGGGGCTCCCATGCAAAAAACGTGACCTTTTAGGCATTTTTTGCGTAATGATACAGAAACCTTCGTGCGCGAGTCCGACTCGCACTTGGCCGGCTTTTTTACAAAAGCTATGAAAGTTGTTAATTAGGGCCTAAACTAACTACCCTATTACGCGATTGTATCAAAAACGCTGTATTATAATTAGGGACCAGTTAATAACGCTTATCCTGCCACAAGTTTCCATCTAAAAATCAACTGGTTATTTCCCATTCCAATAAAACAATATGTCACATGACACAAGTCAATACATAAATAGGACCAATTATAAACCGTCTAGACAGTAGGAATATAAGGCAGTATTTCCCGAAGTCCGGTCGCTAAGTATATCCGAGAATTGTGGAATTATGCAGCAGCTACAATTATTTTAATTATTGAGAACATTTCCGCGGAAGGAGACGACTTAGTGGAGTCTGCTTCGTGGAGCACGCGGTAACTGAATGGACAAATCATACACTGGTCTCAATCTGTAAATTTTTATATTTTCTTTATGAATATAGATACGAGAAGAATATTCTTTTCACATCACCAATTCGAATAGGGGGTTTTTCTTTCCTGCTAGGAGGGATCAAAGTGGCACTTTTCTTCCCTGCTAGGAGGGATCAAAGTAACACTTTTGTGTTCTAGACACTATTTTTACATTTTCATATTTTTACAGTCAACAGGCTGCCATATCGCTAAAGACCGATCTCTTCCAGACAACCTTTCGTACGTACATAGTAGGTAGGTACGTCATAAGTAAATCGTAATATTTACCTACCTACTATACGAAATACAAAAAATATATATTTTTGCGGTATGAATATGGAATGTAACAGAAATGTAGGTAGATGATACGATTTTAAGGGACAGTATTTCAATTTGAAATAAGTAGAAACGATAAATAATCCAAGAAATGCTTAACCGTCTGTGTATCTTACTGAATTTTTAGTATTTTTTTCGCAAATTTTCGAGAATAGTAAATTTCGATGCTAGTGCGGAAAGCATTTTTTAATGTTGAAAAACCGTTCTTAATAAGTTTTCTGAATGGAACGGACCGCCTGTCAAAGAAGAGGCGTATTTTCTTACTGCAAGAATGTTTTAAGTTTCCAAAGGCAACATTCGATATTGTTTTTATAAATATACGATACACAAATAGTCATAAAAAACGATATTTAGGTAATTATAGTACAATGTTTTAATATTTACAATTGTTTCTGTCTTATAGAACATGCGTTTGAAAAAAACTTTCATTGAACGGTTCAATAATAATAACAAAATCAATTCTAGTCGAATAAAAGCTAGAAAAACACTTCTTCATAATGTCATTGATGTCACAGATTTAATAATATAAAAGTTTCGAATTCCGTTCCTTACTTGTTGATTTTCTTATTTTTTTTCGCAACTGTATTAAAAAACGTCGTTCGATACACGTGCGTAAATGTCTCTTCACTCGTCTCGAGTCTCTACCTCATCTCTCGACCTGACCTGACCTGATATCTCGGTACTCGTGAAGTAATGACATACTTTCCGCACTAGCATCGAAATGTACTATTTACGCTCTATACCGCACAACCGAGGTTTGATTGGACCCACTATTTTTGACCACCACGAAAAATTAAATCCTGTTGAAGAGAGTAAAAATAAATTGAAAAAAAAAAAGTCGACGGGAAAGCCAAATTATTGGATTTTGAGCACAAAAAATATTTTTCAAAATTACTACTGTAGGTATTGTTTTACATCCGCAAACTATTTGAAAGCATAAATAAGACAGGTCAATGCTTCATAAATAACTAATACAAAGTTGGCTCACACGTACAAATCCTCGAGCTTTGACCCAAACAAATACACACGTAGAAACATTGATATTGGCTATACTTTGTATTGGACATAAACTAATTGATGTAACGTAATTAATGGGTATTCGCTATTTAGTGGTCTATTGAAAAGGAGCACCTACAAATCTCACACAGCTCTACAATTCAATTCATATGGAACTTAGACCCTAAAGCGACCGCATTAAACGCAGCGTTGAACGCATGCGATATGCGATCAACGGAATGTAGGAAAAATCATAAAAATGTCAATGCGCTTACCGCGTGAAACAAAGTGTCATTAGATTATCTGATGTAAAATGGGTGTGCGGCTAACACCTGCGCTGCACGAAACTTGCCGAAGTTTTTCAAAAAAGAAGTGTATTGGTTTTTAAAGGGTCGGCAACGCGCGTGGAACACCCGGGTATTTGCAGGCGTCCATAGGCTAAGGTGACTGCTACCGTCGGACCGTATGCTTGTTTGCCTACGACGTGGTATTAAAAACAAAATTTATAGTGAAAATGGCTCTAGTTAGCCACCGATTAATTTTGTAAGTATTAAGTAAGGAGGTACGCTTTACTGAAATCTAAACAATACATTATCTACTATTATCATAAGACCATAAGTTATGCTGAAGATGGTAAAAGAAAAGTCACAATTCAACGAAAAATTGGTGAATTCTTAGAATTGTAATTAAATTTAAGGCTGCGTATTGGAAAATATTAATTAAGTTACGGAATCAATTAGCTGGAGTGTGTTCTGTCACGTAACTTTCATTAATCAACCGAAATATTGTTTTCTGAGAAAACTTGGCTTTTCAACGGACTGCTTTTGTAAGCTTTCAGACAATGATTGAAATATTTTCTAGAAAATTGAATGTATATGACTAGCTACATGCACACCTAGCTGTTTAATTTCTTCCAACATATTTAAACCTGAACGTTCCACGAAAAAATTTGCACACTTTCCTTCGAAAGTTGTACTCGATAAATTGGCTTATAAGTAGCCTACACTATTCACACAACCTTTGACTCGTAACGCATAAGTTTACAAATTACAACGAGGTGTCACACTTCTGCGAACAGACTAAGTATTTGAATAATAGCAAGTAGGTAAGTACCTGTAAGCGATTTAAAATATAACACTTCTGAGCGCAATGAACAGGTATGATGTGGAGAAACATAAAATTTTAGGGCGAAAGAATGGAACGCTATGAAGAGGTCAGCAGGCGTAGGCGGCAGTCTGCACTATGCAGTCCATGGCTTATGACAGTTATGACCGCACAAAATGAAGACAAATTACATACAAGTCATGTGATCGCGATCCTCAGCAATGAAGGAACGAAGAATAAGAACCATAATAGGTACCAATCACATGCAAATCGTCCTTTAAATGCGACATACATAATATCATAGAGTAACTTATACTAGAGCGGTACTATCATAGTAAATTTTTTAACCCCAGTATATTCACTGCCAGCTGTCGACACACTTGAAGATTTATAAAAATACGATAAAATGTATTTAAATGTGGATAAATGATTTTTTTTATTTGCATTAATTATTTTAATGATTTTGAATTATTGACCCATGTTCTTTCACTGATATGCGTTAAAATTGTTAAATAACAAACGAAACCGTCAACGCCATCTATACGACAGTAGGCCAAAGCTAGTAGCGCCCTCTGAACGAGAATCAAATTTTCTTGATTTTCGAGGCACGTTTTTTCCTTATCCATCTATTACGGAGTTATATCTATCTTTGATAATATTGATAAAATACTAAACTCGGTCCTATAATGAGCGTCTTAAAGCCTGTTAAATATGAAAATTAAAAGCTCAAAAACACCTATTTGTAAACGTGATTCCACGTGATTCATTATTTCTATAGAATAAATATACCAGTACCTATTTTTTCTATTGAATTATTGGGCATGGGATGCAGTTACAGGTAAAGTAGTATTTAACATTATAAATGAGAATATTCTGAAGATTTGCAGGTATAGGAGTTTATTTTTCTGTGACAAATGGTTAAACCGGAATGGAATGGGAGAAAAATCATCAGCTTTATGACGAAAGTGGAGGACCGGCGCGAAATCGCCTTTTCATGGAAACGTAGTCCTCATTTTCCTCTCTGGATATTAACATTATTAAAAATATTTTGACACAATTTGTTGTATATCAACCACAGCTATCAAACGTAGAGGAAGTTATTTTTCGAATTTTTAATTATTTAAACATTTGTATGAAATCTGATTTCACTCCTAATTTTTATTTATTTATTATTAAAATCAAAAATAGTCAAACGTAGGGCTATGGTTAATATACATCCAATTATGTAAAAATGTTTTCCATAATGTCAATATCCAGATAGGAAAATGGGGACTACGTTTGTATGGAGAAACGGCCCGCCCCTTTCCTCTTAAACGTCGAAAAAAGTTCTAATACACGAAACAAAATGCGTTTGTACGGGACCACCTGATGATTGCTTCTAAAAGTTCTAAAGCTTCAGCCGTGTTGGCAAGCTTTTCATGGAGCGGCGCGTGCGCCGGCTGATGCAACAGTAGCTGCGTATGACTCTATCCAGCCGACAATTGCTGTGTAGTGTGTAGCGTAGCGATCGAGTGATCGGCTTTCCGAATATCACATTCAATGCCATGGGAAAAAATGCGTAAAGAGAGAATATGTCAAATAAAATTGGCATCGCAATTTCTGGTAAAGGATGTCATTGTACGGTAGGGAGTAATATGTGATATTACTTACAACTAAAAGACACTCACTAAAACTCCAAATTAGTTTACAATAGATTATTTATTTTGAGTTTTCTATAATTAAAACAATACAAATCTCTTATCCAACAACTTGCGTTTTTTTCTCTGTCTTAACTTAATCTCCTGTCAATGTCATTATTGTCCAAAACCGCGGCAAACCATCTGTCACTTGTCAGATATTTAAAAATAAAACTAAAAGACCGTTTGAGATATCCTCAACATCTAACAACGAAGTTATGGATTTTTATAACTTAATGTGCCAACATAAAATAGTATATTACGATACAAGTGCGAAAAATAAGAAATTCGCAACGAGTGGCGATAAATTAAAACACGACCGACGGGAGTGTTTTAAATCGACATGAGTTGCGAATTACCTATTCGCACATGTATCGTACAACGTTTTACAGTACATATGGCCCTTTGAATTTTTGACATAGTTGTGTAATATGCTAATTATCGCACTAGTGCGGTAAAGTAGCTCCATATGTAATGTAAATATTATTTACAGTACATAGTGCGAGAATAAGCACTTTCCTAGCCTATGTCGAAAATGTAAAGGGCCACGAACGCCAACGAAGGGCAACGTTGTACGATACATGTACGAATAGGTAATTCGCAAGTCTTGTGGTCGTGTTTTAATTCATCACCACTCGTCGTTGCGAATTTCCTACTTTCCGCACTTGTAATATATCTTAAATAACAGAACTATTGTAAATTATTGTATGAATATAATTTATAATTAAACTACTAATAATACATTTCAATAATAAGGGCATTTTCACTTAAAAGTGTACCATTTACTTTTTTTCTAAAATCCATCAACTTTTGGGTTATTTCTACTCAGAATCACGACGACTACTATCGCATTAAAAAAGAAAAAAATATGTCCCAAAAAATGACAGTTTTGTAACGCATTTTCACATAGGTACACCCAAAATTTGTATGAAAAACTGGGGACACTTTTTTTCTTTGTCTCATTAAATACTCTGTGTGATTCTGAGTCTAAATAACCCAAAAGTTGGTTTGAGTAGTAAATGGTACAATTTTTTCTGAAAACCTCTATAAACTTAATAGTGTAGTAACGCTAATACTTACCTGTAAAATTTCTACAATTTTTACGGCTTTGCGCGTTAAGACGAAAGGGGACGACACCGCCTCGAAACCGGTTTTCCATACAAACGTATTCCCCATTTTCCTCTGAATATTAACACTGTTGAAAATGTTTTTACACAATTTGATGTTAGTATTTTATTCATAGCTGACCGTTTTAAGGTTTCATAAAAAAAATTAAAAGCTCCTAACTCTTATAATACAGCAAAAATCGAAAAAAATCAAACTGTCGGGCAAAGCTATGATTAAAATAGATTAAATTGTGTTATTTTTTTCCATAATGACAATATCCAGAGAGGAAAATGAGGACTACGTTTGTATGGAGAAACAATCGCCCCCTATCCTCTTAAAAGTTGAATGTCCTATCATCCTTGATGTTTACGGCGAGCTTAATGAAATAAATGGTTGCAATAAACAATTAAGATTATAATTATGAATATGCTGCAATTGGTTTCAACATAATTAACAAATGAAAACCTTTTTAGGGTTCCGTACCCAAAGGGTAAAAACGGGACCCTATTACTAAGACTCCGCTGTCTGTCTGTCCGTCTGTCACCAGGCTGTATCTCATGAACCGTGATAGCTAGACAGTTGAAATTTTCACAGAAGATGTATTTCTGTTGCGGCTATAAAAACAGAATACGATAAATATTTAAGTTGGGCTACCATACAACAAACGCGATTTTTTTGCTGTTTTTTTGCGTAATAGTACGGAACCCTTCGTGCGCGAGTCCGACTCGCACTTGGCCGGTTTTTTTCTCCAGACAATCCTTTCCGAGTTGCTCCCAGCCCGCGTAAAGTTGTCCATCCCTCGCTGCAGTGCCGTGTTGAATCGCGATGGAAGTCTAATTTTTAGGGTTCCGTACCCAAAGGGTAATAACCAAACGGGACCCTATTACTAAGACTCCTGCTGTCCGTCTGTCTGTCCGCCTGTCTGTCAGCAGGCTGTATCTCATGAACCGTGATAGCTAGACAGTTGAAATTTTCACAGATGATGTATTTCTGTTGCCGCTATAACAACAAAATACTAAAAAGTACGGAACCCTCGATGGGTGAGTCCGACTCGCACTTGGCCGGTTTTTTTACATTACCTATGAAATATTTTATGCATCTCTGTTTTTTGTTTGTCTGTTTGTTATTGTCCTGCGGTTTGGTAGGTAGGTACATAATTTATATGTTTGAGTTACTTTTCTTCCGTGTAAGATACAGCTGTCATAACAAATTGACAGATTTTTCCAGATAATAGAGAAATGATGTCATTTGTTAAAATAACACTGCCTATTTTCGCTAGGCAAATATTAAATAGTATGATTGTATCACGACATATCTCTTTATCACATCTTATATTATTAGAAACATTCCAAATCTTTTTAAAACATTTCCTTATTGTGAAATAACTAAATTGTTAAATAATGTAATGTCATTGTTTTTGAAGTTTAAGATGTAGGTAAGTACATGGATTTACCCAGCATGTTTAGGACAAGAGTACCTAAAGATAATTACTTAATTAGTATTTGTATGAGTACATGTATTTTTAAATTAAAGGAAAAATGGAAAAATTTACACATCCAGCAGGACTCGAACCTGCGACCATTGGAACACCGGTCCAATCGCTTCTGCCAATAGAGAGGCCTACCAGATGTGTGCGAATTTTCCATCCCTTCCCTCAACGCCAGCACACATCTGGTAGGCCTCTCCATGGCTCAATTGGATATGAGAGAGGATGCGTATTAGCAAGGGATTTGTTTGTTAAGAACTGTATAACGCTGAGCGAGGAAAACAAATGAATCGCTCGCTACGCATCATCGCATATTTCTGATGCACCTGATGGAAACGCAGCCTAATTATTGCCTTAAGAATTCGTACATTAATTTATCTCTATATTCTCAATCAAAGTGAAAAAATAATTATGACCTATAAAAAAAGAGTTGTCCCACGACTGATGATAGAGGTAACGTCACACATATAATATATTATGTCACCGTCATCTAATCTGTTTGGATCTCGACCGCGTCACAATATTATCAACACAATTCTTAGCAGCGTTATCAATTATCAGATTAAGCGTGTTAGCGGAAGATAACGCCGCATTTTTAACAAGTCTTCTCAAACATTCGTTCTCCGAATTATGCCGAAAAGTCCAATATAAACCTTCGTCACAGGGCGGACATGCTATATGTACATCAAAAATCACTTGTGTTTCTATGTGTGAACGGCACGTCTATTCTATACACGCGGCATGCATCATAGTGTGAGTAAGTTGCTTAAAAATAGTACTGAGCGGCCGGCAAACGGCCGTCAATCTGCTGTCGCGGGGCGAGATAATTCGAATCGGGGCGGGGCGGTGCGTGGCCGTTCTGTATGATAGTACTATTACTTATTCTGTGCCTTCGTGCATTCCCACAAGGTTCATGAACTCTGAGGTTCACGAGATATACGTGGCATTCAAAGGGTTAATCAGAACCGTTTTTATCTGCTTTTAAAAAGGTCGTTTACGCAGGTTTTTCCTTGTATATATTTAGAATGTTTTCTTTTCAAACTGATGGCAATAAACATTTTAATATTAGCCAGTTGTGCTTTTATTAGCATCGAAAACCGCAAAAGCCTAAAGTTAAAGGAAACTTTTGAATGTCGAGCATTGGACTTTTGAACTAATGAGTCTAATGACCGAATGTTCTGAATGATGGAATGTCTATTTCTGTAAATTTTGTAAAAGAAAGTGATTACTAATAAGTAGTCAAAGTCAATATATTCTTTATTCAAATAGGCCTAGCAACAAGCACTTTTAAATTGTCAAGTTTTAAATATTACCTTAATCTAAATATCAGAGCAATTTACTGATGCAGTTTTTATTCTTAAAAACTACTACTACCGAATGTTTTTAAAACATGTTACCTTCAAGAACAACAAAACAATTATAAATCTCTGTTAAAGTAAGTAAAGAAACGAGGGGAGGCCTTTGCCCAGCAGTGGGACACTAAATTAGGCTAGTAAAAAAAAAAAAAAAGTAACCTTGCAATACCTAATTAATAACCAATTAGTGCTGTACAGGTTGGGCGCCAAAAAGTAAAATGATTTATCAACATCAACATAGGTCTAAGCGGTCTAACTAACCCCAGCGGGCAGAAGTTGTTTGCAGAAATCGCGAAGCGTCAGGTTGACGTAAATGGTAACCGAAGAGCTGGCGGCTTCCTCGCACAACGTATCAGCATTGCGATACAGCGAGGAAATGCAATACCGTACCCAAAGGGTAAAAACGGAACCCTATTACTAAGACTCCGCTGTCCGTCTGTCCGTCTGTCCGTCTGTCCGTCTGTCTGTCTGTCTGTCTGTCTGTCTGTCACCAGGCTTTATCTCATGAACCGTGATAGCTAGACAGTTGAAATTTTCACAGATGATGTATTTCTGTTGCCGCTATAACAACAAATACTAAAAACAGAATAATATAAATATTTAAATGGGGCTCCCATACAACAAATGTAATTTTTTGGCTGTTTTTTCCGTAATGATACGGAACGGAACCCTTCGTGCGCGAGTCCGACTCGCACTTGGCCGGTTTTTTGTATACATACCTAGCCTTATTTAGGCTAGGTATGGTATAAGATAAAAGATAAGAAAGTAAACGTTTTTTCCTTAGACTTTAAGTCTAAGGAAAAAACGTGCATTGGAAAATCAAGAATAAAATATGCACGAATAGATGGCGCCGTACCTTTGGCCTGATACTCGTGTAGATGGCGTTGGCGACACCGTTAGATATTTAACAATTTTAACACATATCAGTGAAAAAACATGGGTCAAAGTCATATGGCGTTCTAAAAAAAACAAAAAAATAAAATCATTTATCGTAATTATTTATCGTAAGCGCCGTAAAATTAATGGCGCTTACGCGTTTAGGTCACATACTGGTTCTCTGTGCCGGTTCTATACATAGTAATATTAGTTCAATGCTGACAGCTGACAAATCCAGATGGATTCATACAATCAAAAGCCTCCCAGACGGGACAGACGCTGCTGAAAATGATCTTTCGCCGTGCGTTTAAATACACTAAATTCCTTCCCAGTTATGCAACCAATGACGTCATACGCTTGTTTCATTTTTCCCACACATGCACCTATAATAACATAATAATACGCCTACGTGGTTGAACTCAACATTGACTGCCGGTGAATCATCGTTGTGACGTCACGGCTCTATTTCGAGGTCCAAAATGAGGGCCGATTCGAAACAACCTGTCAATTTCATCTCGTTTTGATATTTTTCGCCCGTACATCTCGCTCGTAGAGTCTAACCAAGCGACACTATATGTATGCCATTTGAAATGACGAAGTGTGTCAATGTCATCATTAATGTTATATTTCGAAAAAAATATGACGATTATAATGACACTCCCTCACTTTGTTTTATTGAAGTCGGTGCAAAGTTAGCTATTCTACTTAAATATTGGTGCAAGCAAAATGCGCTGCACGTAAGCCATAAGTAGCATATCAATAACAGATTTTTAAATTGGAATGCCGCTTCCGATCGGTGAATGTTAATTTGCCCTGTAAGGACCGGTTCAAAATGATCACAAAATACTTAATTGGGTCAATTATTTTTATTTTTACAAGCTTTTATTTAACTTGCAATGTACCTATGCATGCATATGTAACTATGTTTGTAAGGGTCAAATCTTGCAAGTTAAATTTGACCCACTTCCCGGTTTCCGATGAAGCTGAAAATTTGCATACATTACGTAAGTCGGGGGACAATGCAATATTATGGTACCATCGAGCTGATCTGATGATGGAGACAGGAGGTGGCCATAGGTACTCTGTGATCAAACAATTTAGAATTGTCTCGTAAGTATTAGTTGCCTGTTAAGAAAAGTACAGTCAACGATAAAAACTTGTACCAAAAAGGAAATTTTTGCCAAAACTTACTTTCTCCTATTCGTAAGGGATTGTCAGATCAAATAAAGAAAAAGTAAATATTTGAAAATTGTTTGCTTCCTAATTTTAGGCACTTATTAAAAATACACGGTTTCATTGTCTTGGAATAAGCATATTAATAAAGCCTTATAGAGGTTGACAAAATAACATTAAAGAGAGCAATACAAGCGTATCACGGGTATGTTGGCTCTGAACAGTCTGAACTTAAATATGGCATTCTTCTTTGGGGAAATTCTAGTTATGCAAACCGAGCACTGTTACCACCACACTGTGCAGCAGAGCTATTTGTAATATAGATAGGTACTTAATGACATCATGCAAAGCTCTATTTAGAAATATGAAGCTTCTGACAGTCAGACCAAACTTGTAAAAATATGAAATTTGGTTATTAGTTAGAAAACATCTACTACATATATGTTTATGATGATGACATTGAAGGCATAATTGATGCCATTCATCTAAAGTTTGTTAACTATGAAGGTCATTGACCCCATCTATTAATTAGGGTTGAAACATGTAACGTTGATAACATTTTAAGAAACTGCAATTCAAAAAGGTATTTATTGCTCTTCCCGAGAACACTTAATTCTAAATGCGAATCGGGGGTGAAATTTACTATGAAATTGGGATGCGAAAATACTAATTATACGCAGAACCTAGTTAAATATATATTTACTGTTGATAAAGCCTGTTCTTTATGAGCAAGCCTTTACCATTACTAAAATCGGTATGCATTCGTAGAAAAATATAAAGGGATTGGATTATTTTAGCGCGTTTATTTTTGAAATACCGCTCTTGGAATAAATAATTGGATCATTCTTTAGAAAATAATTATAATTATGGAGCGCAAAACTACAGACTTGTTACTTCTTGTTGATGGATTGATTTATTACTTCATTAATAAGCCTTACTACGACAGCCTAAGCAGTGTCAAACTCACATATTCGCTAGCGTCTGCGTAACTTACTTTCTACACATCTCGCTCGCACTAATATGCGAGTACGAGATGCATAGAAAGTAAGTTACTTACACGCTAGCGAATATGTCAGTGTTGAGCTGGTGGTAGCCGTACTGGTGGATTTTGTTTTTGCACGCTTAGGAGAAACGTTTAAGTGCCAATTGCACCATCCGCACTTGACAGACTGATCAACGTCACCGGGCGCGCCGCGGCGGTTTACCATGAAACTTTCCATACAGTAAAATTTAGCGAAATCTTTAACGATGACAAACAGTTTGGTGCAACCGACCCTAAATCTATATATATAAGTAGCTACCATTAATATCACAATATAAGGGCCACTTGCATCATCGCACTAACCCGGGGTTAACCTGTTAAACCTGAAGTGACCATGGTTACCAGTACAATCTGACACTGGGTTAACGGTTTAACCGGTTAACCCCGGGGTAGTGGGTTGGTGCAAGTGGCGCTAAGGAAAATAAGGCCGTAGTTACTAGTTTTATTACAAGTGATATAAATCCGCCGCGCCGCCAAAGACCCACTCCCAAACAATTTAAGTTAGGTTCTTATAACAAATGGCGGACTCAATGCTTTCAAACATCCCCTACCAGTCAACCAATAGAAACTCATATTTTAAAAGCTTCGTTCGGCACAGACAGTGCAGCCACATGCCCATGACCGGTTGCATAAGCGGGTTGCGAGCCAAGGCGTCAGTGATGACGATTTGTCCGTCATTGCATCAGTCTAGTCACGCTGACGGGGCGCTGCAATTAGTTGCATACTGTGCATGCATTTTAGAAACATTAGCCATTGATTATAGTGACAGACGTAGCCAAGCATCTGTAGCCTAGCGGTAAGAGCGTGCGACTTTCAATCCGGAGGTCGCGGGTAGTAACCCCGCGGCTCGTACCAATGAGTTTTTCGGAACTTATTTACGATATATCATTTGATATTTTACCAGTAGCTTTTCGAGCTCGCCCCCAGATCCCTCGGCAATATTTATTACTAGCTATTTTATACTTAAGAGGTATATGTATCGAAATAGTTTTTTAGGTGAAGAGGTATAATAATTATTAATTTAACAGCAGTTTGAAGCTAGGTACTTACGTTAACTGTTCGATTTTCGTAACTCGCAAATATAAATGGCCGTCCGTCACGTCATAAACCTGATTTCGTCACGTCATTAGGTCACTACATAACCGTAAGAAAAGTCAACGACACAGGAAATGGCGAGAGGAAACTGCCATTCAAACTTTTTTACACATTTTTTACGCAGAAGCAGAGGTTGATCTTCAGCAAAACCAGTCATCAGCAAAAAACATATGATTCTATAAAGTAGTAGCAGATTCGCAAAAAAAATCTTCCTATCCATCATGACAAAATGTGATAATTGACTGAGCAAGCGCTTTTATTATATGTCTGTCCGGCTCCGGCTGTTTTCTTTTACAGACCGTATTTTCTAAGCTGATTTATTTTGTAGGTATTTGAATATTTTTTAAAACGGCGAATGTGGGGGTTCACGAGGTTCTACAACAGTAATATACTTAGTTATAAGTGTAAACCAACAATTACACTTGTTTTAATGACAGTTCGTGACATGGCGATCATATGTAGGTATGTGCTCACTATAGAAAAGTGGTAACGTGCGTCACCAGCAAACACTCAAATTTTACGTCACTCGTTGAAAAATCAAGTTTCACAATTTTTCAATGTAAGTTATATATATATATATCGGTACTTAGGTACTTTTTGAGGCTTCAAGCTCTGTTTTCCTAGGATAGCGGTGCAGTCAAATGGCATATAGCGGTCGCCTCCATACAAAATACTACTCCATCCATATATTTTGTATGAAACCAGAGCTTAAAAAGTGTTACTGTTATGTTACAGTTTGATATCGCCGCCGCCAACTTTGCATGCGGCTATTCGCTATATCAATCATGTCATTATCCGTTCCCATAACCAGGAGGCCTACCGCGAACCACGTTCGACGTGTTGCCTCCCTGTCACACTTACGTACGAATTTACAAGTGCGACAGGGAGGCAACACGTCAAATGTGGTTCGCGGTAGGCCCTCAGATCGCGTTTTTGTAGCGTTGCAACTTGACGTCACCGTCTGCGCGCGAGCAGGCCCCGCGGCGTCTGCGCCGGCGGCGCAGATCGCTGAACTGAACATGTTAAATAACCGACTTGATCGTAACTTCGTAACTAATGTAACTACGAGGGCGGTTTGTTAAGTCAAGTGACTTTTATCAAAAAAAAACTTTTTCACAATTTTTATTTTATTTTTCTACATAATCTCCGTAATATTGTCTTCGGTTACCGCGATAGTTACTCATGAAATAAAACTATGATAACGGATTATATCGCGTATATTGAATTTATGCTGTGTGACGTGTAAAATTATTTAATAATGTTATCAATAAATTTCTCATTCTCATTCTCATAATACATCCCGACGTTTCGAACTCTTTACAGCGTTTGTGGTCAACGGGTGAGTGAGAAAAAACTACAAAGCGAAAATACCCACATACAAAAAATAATGAACCATCATAAACTATAAACTTTAAGGCTGGTTATTATCGGCTATTATATTATTTAAAATCGGTTCATAAGGCTCATAAGACCACGACCGCTGTAAAGGGTTCGAAACCTCGGGATGTATTATAAATTCAGTATACGCGATAAAATCCGTTTTCATAGTTTTATTTCATACATAATCTCCGTTCAATTCGATGCATTTTGTCCAACGATGTTCCAGCTTTTGTAACCCCTCGAAAAAATACTTTTTGTCAAACCCTGAAAATTATGCTTTAGTACACTGATTTAAACTTTCACGATTTTTACTCATTATTATTTATCTCCACGGGACTTAATCGCGTAAAATAGTTTTAAATTTACCTCCGACGTTTCGAGGACGGCGTTGTCTTCTCCGAGACCACGGGGACAACGCCGTCCTTAAAACGTCGGAGGTAAATTTAAAACTATTTTACGCGATTAAGTCCCGTGGAGATAAATAATAATGATGCTTCAGTCTCAGCTATTTTTTATTTTTTTATTTACTCAATAACAAATATATAGCAATATTCAGTAGACATATTTTTTCGCCAAACTGCATGACTTTGTTAGCGAACGGTAGCGTCGGTAGCACTCAACATTCTCGGACATGGACAAATTGGACAATCCCTTTAATGACACTCAGAATTTGAAAGACTTGTGTAACTACTTGGTACAACAAGTCCACCGATTGAGTGTTTATGTGACTGCAACGAAACGGCCAAGCCGTACTGTACGTTTGACCAAGATGTTGGCTTTATACAGTTAGAGCTAATAAAGTTAGGACTTACAGAGTAAAAGTCTTGGTACCTACTACGGGATCTGATAGCTTTTGAGTGTAAAAGCTTTATGCGCCTAGTCTTGGCAACACTTTACATGAAATGTTTTTGGTGGGATCTCATTCATTTTTGTAAGAGTTGATATACCAGCTAGAAATGACTTATTCGTTTATAGAATCTACGATAATACAGGATCATATATAAGCAGGCATAATTCTAAAATATTTTAACATTAGATTTTATAAAAGTTACGTATTGCCATCTATGTAGAGCCTATATAAATTATAAGTCAGGAATTTTATGTATTATAAATTGTAAGTTTCTAGAAATTTTAAAGCATTATTATCATAATCGGAATTATCTTAATGACCTAAGCGTTAGTTAAGGTCTCCGATTCAGCTCACTCAACCGATTTTTGTGAATTTTGTGTTTACATGTTTTTCGACTAAGTACATATATTTGGAGAATATACAACATCACGGAGTCATTGTAGATCAGCGCCTAAAAAAGTAGCGGTTTCGCTATCATTAGGCATTTTTTTCTTTATGAGCCATGTACTTAATGCAGAAATTTCATCTATTTAGATATTTAATTCTTAATGGAGAATAAGTAGCTAAATTTCACCTAGAGATATAGATACCTTAGTGTGGGTACATACCTATACGTGCTATCGCAGTGCTGTTGGAAAACCGCGGCTTTGTAGTGCGACGATTCGAGTTTGATCCCCAGACATGTATTTTTTTAAATTAAATTTGAATTCAGCGAGTGCGAAGTGCGAGCTAAGCGTAGGTATTCGTTACAGTTGTGCAAAAATATTTTCTAGTCTCCGGCTGTTCTTTTGTATAAGTCGTACGTATTACTCAACTTATTTTCGGTAAATTTTGTGAGCAGAATTTATTTAAAAAATATTAAAATAGCTCACTTATCACACGCGAGTCAAGAGGTAAAGAAACCGGTATATAAATGAGCTCTCCGAATATGCATACATATTGTTACGGCTCTTACGGTCGCGTTACTCTGGTGTTTCGAGATCTCTACACGCATGCGAGTTTCTAAATCGTTGGGAACTGTTTGATGGTACTGTGACATCCGAAAACAAAAAGTCGTATGTGCCTGCAAACTTTCTATTATGATATGACTACATATATTCACCTTTCGCTGAATACTGCACAAGTAAATTGTGCAGCACAATACGGCAAATCTAATTTAATTAACAATATTTTGTTACGTGAGAATACGAGTCACATGAACGTCGTCAGTCGAGTATGTAATGTAGTTTATAAAACAACTGATCATAGTCTGCTCACAAAATACACATATGTTCCAAAATGGCTGTCACATATGGACAGACAGACGGAAGACTGGACGGATAGACGGACTAAACAAAACTGTAAGGATTCCGTTTTTGCCATTTTGGCTACTGAAGGCCGAATGCCCGGAGCGTATGACAGGTACACGCTACCCGCAACGTCTCCAAGTAATCTACATGGCGGACGGTTTGGCCGAAGTAAGAAGTTAAATTTTGTAACCACAGTAAATTCACTGCCATCTATCGACACACTTTAAAACTAAAAATGTAGATTTATAAAAGTACGATAAAATGTATTTAAATATAGATAAATGATTTTTTTTACTTGCATTAATTATTTTTGTATGATTTTGACCCATTTCTTTCACTGATATGCGTTAAAATAGTTAAATAACAAACGAAACTGTCAACGCCCTCTATACGAGAGTAGGCCAAAGGTAGTGGCGTCATCTGATCGAGAATCAAATTTTCGTGATTTTCGAGGCACCGTCTTTTCCTTGGACTGTATCCATCTATTACGGAGTTATATATTATATATCTTTGCAAATACCTACTTACCTAATCTAGATAGATGAGCTGGCGGCTTCCTCGCACAACGTATCATTGGTATCAGCATTGCGATACAGCGAGGAAATGCCGCCAGCATCCTTGGTACAATGCCTTAAGGGCCTACCACCACTGTCTATATCTTGTATGCAAATAAAGAGTTATTTAATTCTATGATATAATAATTAAACTAATTAAGGTGACATCTACCGAAACACTTGTGTACTTGCAGATGTACTCTAAAGCTTAGTTTAGCTATGTCATTATATGTAATAGTTCATAACCAATCCGTAGTGTCATAGTGTGGCACTGCACTTAGCTATATAAGCTTCTACATGTATGTAGATACGATCACTTTTTCCAACCAGCCTTCTGTTAACATTAAGCCGGGCCGGGGTTTGAACCCGCGACCTCCGGATTGAAAGTCGCACGCTCTTACCGCTAGGCCACCAGCGCTTGTGTTTGAAGTATGGTTTTGAAAAGTTTACGACAAGAAACAGTGCCAATATAGAGGGCGCTATTTGGCTGGTTCACGTGAACCTGGTTCAAATCTGTACTTCGAAAACTTTTTGTTCTTTTTTATTGTTGTTTTTATATTAGCATTCCGATCACTGCTACCACACAAAATTTTACGATTCTAGGACTTCAGGAACCAATGTTTTCAGGTTTAGAGGTATTTTTAGGTACCCCCATTTTAAGGGGTTGCAGGGCGAAAGTTACAGATTTCTGGTCACCATATGTGTCTGCAACCAGACTCATCCCTACATGCCAAATTTCAGCCTTCTAAGACTTCAGGAAGTAGTCTGTATTTTCTATGACGCGAATTTCATGTGTTTCGGACAGTGAAAATTAAGGTACTATAAAATTTTAAGTATAATAGGTAGCTTAATAAAACTTGGTGTTTTTGATAAGTCTACTGAGTATATGGTATACAAAAAATTACAGCTCTCTATCATTGTCCAAGACGAAGCTACGAGGGTTCGAAAATACGGCGAAACGTGCCGAGAAAAGATATGCACTGCCTTTTGCCCTTTGTCTCGTCTTGGCGGGGGCACGGCCGTGCCCCCAGATAAAATTCTCATGCAAGTAATTGACCCACGTCCTATACTCAGCATAGTTATGTCTGTGTACAGTTCGTCGGCAGTTCTTTGAAGTGCCGTGGCTAATCCACGGAATACCGATCGCATCCACTCTTGCTACTGAAACACTTTTCTATAAAACACCCCGGCAAGTTAATCTCAATTTTAACACTTCGACAAAAAGTTGAAATTAGCTTAAGATCAAGAAGTTTAATAGGTGCGTAGACGCGCTGTCTGCGAACGCATTGCGTGTTCCAAATTTGAAAGGTCGACTTTTTAAAACGCAGGCTTTTCATTGCTAGCTTTGGGAGTTAAAGCTTGAGCAACCATGATAAATGTAAAGCAATGGATGCATAATTAAAGGAATTTGACGAGGAATTAGTTTGGCAAACAATAACCGATCGTCCATTGAGGGATTCCTACTAGTGGAGTGTAAACAGTGGGATAATGTGACTATTGTGACAATATTGTTTTAGATGGTTTTGAAGCGGGCATTCTTAACTTGTTTCGTAGTAGTTGTATTTACTACTGTTTTCTATTATTTATGTTTAGCTTGGCGTTCCAGAAAATATCTAACATAAATTTAAAATTGGAAAAATTACTGCCTTGGGTGAGACTTGAACTCACGGCCTCTGGGTCCATACTCCAGCGCTCTGCCAACTGAGCCACCAATACCTCATCCGCTGGCTGGAGTATCGATCCAGGGGCCCTGAGTTCAAGTCTCACCCAAGGCAGTAATTTTTCCACTTTTAAATTTATTCTAAGCTTAAAAATTTAAATTAATATCTAATATGTAGGTATATGATATAGATCACTAATGTAAACATACAGTCATTAACTACTCGTCTAAAGTTCTTTTGATTAAATTATCCTAGATAGAGTGAGATATTTAATTTTTATCATCATCACTTTAATTTTTATAATATCGTTTAAATTTTATAAAGTGCAAAGGATATTTAGTTCGTCTTAGCCAGCGGCTCTCAAACTTTTTTGGTGACGGAACCCTTTTGGATAAAGAAATATTTGACGGAGCCCCAAATAAAAGAAAATAGTCACTTAGGGGTCCGCGGAACACACTTTGAAAATGGCTGGTCTAACGTAATAATGCAACTATAACTATAAAAGTAATCCTTTTATAATTTGACTTATATAAATGGTGGCATTTCCATTTTATGTCACTGTAAAATCTGTGTAGAATTAACTCTAGGAACATATTTTTAGGGTCCAAAGGGTAAAAAATTACTAAGACTCCGCTTTCCGTCTGTCCGTCTGTCTGTCCGTCGGTCTGTCAGCAGGCTGTATCTTATGAACCGTGATAGCTAGACAGTAGAAATTTTCACAGATGATGTATTTCTGTTGCCGCTATAACAACAAATACTAAAAAGTACGGAACCCTCGGTGGGCGAGTCCGACTCGCATTTGGCCGGTTTTTCAGTTGGTCAAAAACTAGCTATTTACCATGCTTTTTAACTGTGCGTAAATATAAGCTTGGATAGAAGCGATCATCAATATAGGACTATCCAATTAAAATGTATAAATTTACCGTTTTGAAAGTCCAACGTTGCCGGCCGTTTAATCGGGTGACTTTTTGTCATTATCATTAAACATGTCAATGTCATCATGTCATCCAAAAAACTAATGTGGTCAGTGTCCAAATTCAGACGCTATGTTGTCGTGTTGAGATTAAACTGAAATTGAGTCCCTTAAAAATCCATCTGTAAGATGTGTTTTTAAGAAAAGCTAATAGGGCTAATGGTAGATATTTGCTGAGAGGGTCGATTGGATTTACCCGAGTTTGAAGTGAAGCGACACAATTGTATTGCCTGGTTTCGTTTTCGCTCAAGAGTAGGTACTAAGTGTGTGAGCGAGATGCAATTTTTGTTCATAATATTGTAATTAGATTCGAACTTAAGGTAAGTCTACACTGACTTGGCAAAGTGACTTGAGTGTGTCAGCGCCACAATTTGTCGATTTTAGTGGCGTTGCCACAATTTGTCGCTGCCAAGTCGGTGCGGAGCTAGCTCGGTAGTCGCTGACGTCACTGCTACCATGTCGTCACAATAAGGTTCACGAATTGTCAGTAAACAGTGTGAAAAATTCCAACTACTTATAGCTGAGGGAAATATCCGTTCGTCACACCATAAGTACATCACGCCATGTTGTGCAACTGCGAGCTGCGCCTACACCTACGTTGTACAGAGGGCCTACCGCGAACCACGTTCGACGTGTTGCCTCTCTGTCGCACTTGTAAATTCGTACGGTGTAACAGGGAGGCACCACGTCGAACGTGGTTCGCGGTAGGCCCGCAATACTAGGGGTTTAGTAGCGATGGCCCGAATATGGAGTTAGCCAAATACGAATATTCTCCCGAATAAGGGGTTATCCATTAATTACATCACACGTTTAGGGGGGGAGGGGGTCAAGAAAATGTGACATGTTGTGACAAGGGGGAGGGGGGGAGTCACAAACTTTGTGACGTCACATTAACTTATTTAAATTATTTTATTCACTGTACAGTTAAATTACAAGTTTTTGGAACGATAATCGTTTTTATTCGTTTAATTTTCTTTCCTAATCAGTTTTGGGTTATAAAATTACTAATATTTATTTGTCAAAATTATTTTGATAAAATATTAATAATACTTAATTCGTTTTGCCCATTTCATTGAAAAAATGTGACGTCACACCAGGCGTTTGCCAAATGTGACCAAGTGTGACAAGGAAAGGGGGGGAGGGGTCAAAAAAACCTCGAAATTCGTGTGTTACCATACCTAGATAAATATAAGGTAAAAACGATCGCACGAACGTAAATAAATATTAAATTTAATATTGATACACTTGCTTAGGTTACTGCACCATTCAGTAACCCGGGGTTAACCGGTTAAACCTGGAGTTACCATGGTTACCAGTACAATTTGACATTGGGTTAACGGTTTAACGGCTTACTGTGCAGGGCGACACCACACAGGACGTCCCTCACGACAACCTCCACGCCGGCAGGAAATGGAAAAACCTCGGGTTCCACCCCCTCAGGTTGCCTTAGCGATTTTTTATAGAGGTGGTAATCCTCGTGGCCACCACGCCGGCGCCGGCCAGCAGTGGCAACCCCCCCGGCCACCATCATAGGCCCTCTGCCTAGACAGTTACGGGGACCGCAGTTTGAGTTTTTAAAAAAATGGCGCTTACTACACTCTTGTCTCGAGCGGAAGCAGAAATAATTATAAAGGAAAACTCTAGTACCGAGAACTGTCATGTTTTAATCTTGAGATCTTGTAAAATCCCTAATCTACCTATATTAATAAAGCTTAGTCATTTAATAGTTTCCTCCGAAAAGTATGGCGTAGTTAAGACAATACCGGGAAGTATGGAAAATTAAACAGTGTACAGAGTATTCTTTTAATAACTTAGATATAGTTGGTCAAGCAAATCTTGTTAGACGAAAAAGGCGCGAAATTCAAATTTTCTATGGGACGATATCCCTTTCGCGCCTAATTATTTTAAATTTGCCGTTTTTTTTCTACTGACAAGATTTGCTTGACCAACTATATATAGCAAATGAGGGGTGGCGGGAAATGACCGAACGGGATAGTCTTATGTATCTGTCAGTAGGAGTAGCAGAGAAAGCGCTGTTATTGTTTGTCCTTGTCAGTCTCACTTTTTTTTTATTCCCCACCGTAAATTTAGTACGGTTTATGGGCATAGAGTAACTTATACTAGAGCGGTACTGTCATAGTAAATTTTGTAACCCCAGTAAATTCACTGCCATCTGTCGACACACTTTAAAACTAAAAATAAATATTTATAAAAATACGATAAAATGTATTTAAATATGGATAAATGATTTTTTTTTATTTGCATTAATTATTTTTATGATGTTTATGGTGGGCTACAAATCTACTCGACCATATTGTCGCATTGCGTACATATGTTTTGTCCACGTTTTGTCCCTCACGGGCGCACGCGTATAGCTGATCTATGTAATGCTAGGTCTATGTGAAATTACAATTATCTATGAAAAAGTAAAGTCAAAATAAAGTAAAATCAAACTCTTTTACCAATGCAAAAAGCAAGACTTTTAATGTCTACCTTTTCTGCAAATCCATACTAATATCCATACTAATCCATACTATCCATACTAATATTATAAATGCAAAAGTCTGTCTGTCTGTCTGTCTTTCTGTCTGTGTGTTCCCTCTTCACGCTTAAACCGCTGAACCGATTTAGATGAAATTTGGCATAGAGATAGGTTGAGTCCCTGAAAAGGACATAGGATAGTTTTTATCCCGAAAATCATTGCTTAAGAAAGTAGAAAGCGGGGTGGAATTGAGATATTTAACGAAGTGCCTGCTAATTCGTGTGCATAATATGCTCAAATTTAGATTGCTATGAAATTTTTTCCAGGCGCTATTCTTACTCTAGCTGCGGTTAGTAAGTCCACGCAGACGAAGTCGCGGGCAAAAGCTAGTAAGAGTAATAAAACTAAGTAATAAAATAACATTTTTTTTTACTAAAATCAAACGTGTTTTGTAATAATTAATTGGTTCTAAAAGCATTCCCTTACGTTTAGCCCATTTTTAGTAACGTGCTAAAGAGTGACCAAAATACATTTAATTGGCAATTACAATTTATACAACTTCTTTGTTTGTACGGAAAAACAAATTTCGTTTACATTATACATAACTTCAAAATAACACCTACAATGTTATATAAAACTCAATAATGGCTGGAAAAAAAAAACAGTTTCGAAGGACGACCATGATTGCAATGATTAATTAAAGGACAAAAGGCAGGAGTATTTAACTTCATAAAATTTATAAACTATAATAAATGCTAATAAAATAGACATATTGATTATATTCTCTATTATAAAATGCGTTAATATTAAAATTTTAATTTTCAAATTTTGAACTATCAATTACGCAATAAAAATGAAACTTTATGTAGTAGGTAGTAGCTTAATGTTTTCATTGTTTGCGCCATCTAACGGAATTATTCCGAACTGAATCGTAAAGTAGAGAGCTAAATTTATACCGTGAATTGGATGAATGGCTTTGAAGTTGTTGGTTCATTATCGCCCTGCGTAGTAATTGATGATAGGGACTATAGTACAAATATTATGTACTTGGAAAGTACAACAACCAGCTGATAAGTGAATAAATGAATTTTAGCTTGAGAAATACTTATATTATTATACGAACTGTCAAAGCAGAAGAGTGTTAGTGATGTGTTTGGTCTAACAATAAAATATTTGAGGTTATATTTTGGTATTTAGTTTGTTTTTGTGAGTTAATAGTTTGTAAACACAACATAACCTCTACACGTGTAGGATCAAAGGTATGCATATCGACATGTACGCAAGTACTTTATTTATAAATAAAATAATATAAGTATTTATTGATTGACATTAAATGTACCTAGATATATTTTATTTAACGACCCTCTTATATGAGAATATGAGTAATATTATGACTTATTATATTAAGTACTTAGGTATAAGAGTAACAAGTACTTAGTGGTATTCGCCGCATTTGTGTGATAAGGCCCTACATTATTTTGTTTATTGCGAGACTATCTCAAGTAATTAGGAATTTTCCTACGTCTCGTTTAGGTACACAAGTTAAATGGACTTCTTTAAGCTTTAGGACCAGAATTATGTTTCTAGGGCACGAAGTAAACTTAAAATTCTTACCAGAGCTACGGTAAAGATAAATCGAGACAGTAAACCACAAGATAAAAACGACACACCTGTTCACTGTCGGGTAAAATATCCATTAAAGTGACCTCTTTCCACTAATGGCTTCCAATACACTCACCTAAAACGTTATCGCATCAAGTAAATGGAACTGTGCGACTGACTCAGTAACTGAGTCGGCGAAAGTGACTTCTTTTTCTTCACACTTGATGCCAGCCGTCGGAACTCAGGCATGTCCGTCACTCTGCACAGCACTCAACCTCCTATAGAAGACACTGGCGCATCCTCAACACTGCATCCGTACACTGAAGTTCGGCAAGAAACGTTTAGGGCTAAATGTTATCGTTTTCGTTTTTCGCACGCACACATCGTTCGTTGCCGACAACCGTCGGTCTTTTAACGTCAAGGTGGACAAAACAACCCACGCGAGGATGTCGTTAATAACGCGAAACGTGATCTCGACTTCTGGAAACACGACAAACCTCTAAAAGTGAACGTACGAACGTAGAGGAGCGAGAGAAGCGAACTCCTGACTGGACTGCGCCTGGGCTGTGCAGGATGCGACCCATTAGGCAAAAAGAGCGTCCATTATTGTATTGTCGTGGGCTTATCGTAACGGCAGTGGTTCTGTCTTAAATTGCCGACTGGGAGCGATAAACGTGTGAGTCGCACTGAATTTGGGGGCGAAGGTATGTCCTTTGCAAAATCTATGTCATTTGAATTCTAGCGCGTCTGTCACGTCTATTTATATGCAATATGACTAATCCTGACACTCATAGTGACCCGGGATTATGTTAAGTATGAGGCTAATTAAGATTTAATGACGTGTGTTTTGAAGTTGAACCCCAAATGTGGTCATTATCATAAGAAGCTGTAATAAGCGGCGAAGGGAAGAAGCCCGTCACGGGACCGGATCCAGGGTTACTCACGCTCGTTTGTTCAATTGGACAGTTAATTTGAAGCTCTGAAGCCGGCCGCTTCCGTTCATGGTTCACACAGGAACCAAATCGAAACTTATGACAACGACAAAGCAATCTCAGAAACAAAAGCCTGTGAAGAAACTTTAAAAACTAGCGTTATAGATGAAGGAAAACATCATAGCATCCTATAATAATTCTTGTTGTCATCAAGCAAATCTGTTTTAAACTGCAATAAGGATGGAAGATAAAGATTTCTGTAACTCTAGATGATTTTAAATCCGTGTCGCACATGCATCTGGATTTATCCGGTTTCGGATCTCAATTCGGTGTATAGGGTTACAGTCCGAATGTACCTATTCCTTTTGACATAATTACAATAATGTACTTAGCGTGCGCCTGTTCCGGGTATTTTAGGAGGGATGTAATGTATCTGAACTTAACTAGTATTTAATTCGCTAGACCAATGATGCAGTCTAGTAATTACGAGTATCATCAACATTTTTTAAAATTAGTAGACAAAATATCGTGGCTTTATCATGACTGACTTAATTTCAACTTTTAAGACAATTTTCTATGGAATGAATAAAAGCTGAAATAAATAAATAAACCATGTCATCTTGCTTACCTATAATTTAGTATTCTACATACATTAACATTAGTCAAATGCCAATGAATGTTGTTACCAGTACAAACGGTAATTTTTGAATGGATCAATAACCTCACTTATCTTACCATCCACAGACATGCTATCGACATATAAATTTGCAGCCTACTACCTAAATTATCGACCTATATAACATATATTGCTTAACAGAGTCGTTATATAGCCTCGAGTATTGCTTATATCTAAAAAATACTCTTAAACTACGCTTGTTACTTATTTTGTTACGCTGACACTAATTTTCCTTAGCATATTATAGCCTAGTTCGATTAACTCACATCTGATATCCACCGTAAGCTCTTAAATAACAAATTACTAAAATATTTTATGCAGTTTTTGTGAATGAAAATACAAATTTCCAAACCAATAGTATGTAGATGTAAAAATAAGTTTTGTCAGTTTGATATACAGGATTATATGTATATATTGAAATTGGCTCTTTGTACGGCAAATTGCAGTTTAGGAGCAGCTGTTATGGCTCCTCCACACGATGGCCCATCGCTGGGCCAGCGAGATGGCCATGCGATGGTTGAAACTCAACTACACGATGGCGACATTTAGTTGTTATCTATTCGTTTTCCAAGATGGACATGGAAGCATTAGCCGCTGCAGCAATTTATGTATACGCAACGTTACAACATTTTCTTAATGTGCACAATAATAAAGTAATGTCAATACGTTTTTAACAAACTTATTGATTTTTTTCCTTTTTTATTGTGGAACGTACCACATTAGAATGTTATAAATTGTATATGCCGATGTTAATCACAATGAAAAAATCAACGATGATCAACTCTGGCTAACGTGGGACTCGAACATACATCTTCTAAGTCAATTTAAATTTTTGTCATACACATTTTTTAGCAAACTCGTTCGCGTCTTTCCTGTAAATATCTCAAATTTAAAAGAACCAAAAGCTAATTTTTACGCGGCACCTTTACAGGTGAGATACATTTTTTTCAGTACTTGAGACTCAAATAAGAAAAACGGGATATCTATGTACAAGAGTCGTTAACTTTTATAAGGTGTTCGGACTTGTTCGCGTCTTTCCTGTATATATCGCAAATTTATCAGGAATCTAAAGCTAATTTTGACGCGGTACCGTTGTATCTGTAATTTTCCTATTCCTCTAATTAACTTCATGATGAGGCCACGTACTCGTCATTTTTATTTAAAAAAATCGTAAATTAATACACAGCACGAACGTCCATGCACACTCAACCGCGTTCGAGCACGCACTGTGGAATGGGCCACATGTAGATGCGTACGGCCATCGCTGGCCCATTACCTTTGATGTGCGGACGAAACACCGACACCGCGGCCATCCCATCGCCATCCCGCCGCGCCATAAGCCATCCGACACCACTACCCTCTCTACACGCTGGCCCATCTTACTGAGCCAGTATGATGGCCCATCGTATAGAGGAGCTATAGGCTTATAGGCCAGTGCCCCTATCCCGCAGCGAGCAAGGATGCCACAAGTGCCCCAACGAGCTCTTAAGGTCACAGTCTCACAGTTAGGCGTTCATTTATATCAATACCTAGACATATTGGGAGCATTGGTTCCTTTCTGTAGTTTACTAGCCTGACACAGCGATCAAGGACAGGAAGATGTAAAAATTGTATATGTATAGGTATTGGACGTTCATCACACCGTAATAATACTGTAAATTAGTTTTTTGCGCGTTGCGCGGGGCCCGAGGGCCCCGTGGTCATCGTGTTGTTGTTGGTGTTGTTGTTGGTGCTGTTGTTGTTGTGTTGTTGTTGTTGGTGCAGTTGTTTTTGGTGCTGTTATTTTTGGTGCTGTAATTGTTGAGGTGTTGATGTTGGTGCTGTTGTTTGTGCTGTGGTTTGTGCTGTTGTTGTTGTGTTGTTGTTGTTGTTGTTGCTGTTGTTGGTGCAGTAGTTTTGTTTTCCAATTGAAAAAGTAATAAAGTTGTACTTGTTAATTTTTGCATTTATACATTTACTCAAAACTTTATTATTTGGCTGACCGTGTTGCTATCAAATTATATTTCTTTTTACTATCCGATTTATGTCTAACGTGATATGTCACAAAAAAATCTTGTCTAAAGATTATTTAGGAATGTCTAAATAAATCATAAGGTAGTGTAATTAATAATAAATACATATTTAAAAAAAACTGATTTGCTTCGGCAAACTGGCCGATTAAAGTCTCTAGCAGACACATAAAGCTTCATTGCTTTTGCAAGTTCTACTTCTAGGTTGTCTAGATCTAGGGTGCAAAGTAATTTTTCAATCACACTCAAGTTGTCAGAACATACTAAGTAATATATTTTAAATAGTTAAGCGGCTGGGTACCGCTATGTTTGGGCATTGTTTAACTTGATATACGAACTGAAATTGTTGTACTGTTAATGAACAAAAAACTTTACTGCATGAAATATGCCTGGCTTCTACTGATTAGAAAGTAAAATTAGCATTGTTATTTTAACAATAAGTACAGATAGTTTATTTCTTATTCTTTCATTTTTTTATGTTTTTGCACACTGCATCTCAGGTGTATTATGTGGTACAAGGTACAAGTCTTCTTCTTCCTCGCGTTATCCCGGCATTTTGCCACGGCTCCTGGGAGCCTGGGGTCCGCTTGACAACTAAATCCTAAGAATTGACGTAGGCACTAGTTTTTACGAAAGCGACTGCCATCTGACCTTTCAACCCAGAGGGGGAACTAGGCCTTGTTAGGATCAGTCCGGTTTTCTCACGATGTTTTCCTTCACCGAAAAGCGACTCGTAAATATCAAATGATATTTCGTACATAAGTTCCGAAAAACTCATTGGTACGAGCCGGGGTTTGAACCCGCGACCTCCGGATTGAAAGTCGCATGCTCTTACCATCTTACTGCTAGGCCACCAGCGCTTCTGTGTTATGTGGTACAAGTGATTCTCAAAATATTTTATAGTGTCCTATTGGATTTTTAATTAGGTACATTAATTATTAAGACCCTACTCTGCCGTAGCATATTGTACATTGCGTCAAGTATATACTGAGTCACAGTAGTCAAATATCTGTCTTTCTGTCGAGGCTGACTGTACCTAACTTCCTCCAATTAACATTACGATACAGACTAAATTCCTGCTAATCGTGTTTCAAAAAACAAGGTGTGTCTGTGTGGTAACGGTGTCGGTGTACAAACGTCGAGGCGCGGCGGTCACACCACCCGTCTCCACCAATCACGGCGGGGTACTTACTCCAGCGTTTTACGATTCACTTTCCTCATGCTTTTACGTGCACTGTCGAAATGTTTGCACCGTTGCACCATCGTATGTGGCTTGAATCTTGAATATGTCTCACAAAAAATTTACTATGTCACTGTAATAATTTTCAACACACCCTTATTAAATCACATTTAGAAACGGGTCTATCGCGAATTTATTTTGTTACCTTTATTTACCGACGTTTCGACACAGGTTTCACTGGTCGTGGTCGCGGCTAACTGACGTCCCAGCAAAATGTCAAAACAGAGATTTGTGTGACTACCCCACGAAAAGTGCATTTAAAGTTCGAGGTAGACATAAAAGTTAATTATTGTCAATAGTCCGACACACAACACTCACAACATCCGCGCACACATCCGAAGATAGATCCCTTGGCTTTAACTTCTGGATCACTGGAACACACCCTTGTTTAGGAGTAGCTAGCTGCTAAATTAATTTTGGGTAATTTATTGATAATTAACTATATTGTATATAAAGTTACAAAATGCTCTATTAAAGAAAATGGATTAATTAAGTTTAGGTACATGCACTCTTAATAAACTATACATTCTGAGTTATTAAAACATAACCTGATTCTCTTTTCGCTATAGATTGGTAAAGCACATAGAAAAAAATGTTTAAGCAAAAGTTAGCAAAGAATAAATTTTCCAATACTAAATAATTGAAATAATTCGTACTCAAACGATACGGTGATGCTATTTTTATTTCGAGTAAACATTCATTAGGTACCTACTTAAGTGAAGTTATTGTTAATCGATAATATGATGTGTTGCATTAGTTGCACAAACAAACGTGTTATTGTTACAACTGCAATGACATTTGCTCCCTAAAACTGGTTAGAGAGATAACATTTCAACTAATAACTTGACTAGACCGAATAAAAGTAAGTAAGTTCTTCTTCCTCGCGTTATCCCGGCATTTTGCCACGGCTCATGGAAGTCTGAAGTCCGCTAGACAACTCCCAAGAAAGCGACTGCCATCTGACCTTCCAACCCTGAGGGGAAACTAGGCCAATAAAAGTAATATTTGAATCATTAACTGCTTTGAACTGGTATTTTACGAGACGGAATCCTATCTAAATGCGCTGCGCTATGTTATCTTCGGGAAATATGATGCACTCTCGCGTTCAACTACTAAATGTATGTAATGTATGTATGTCACTTTATTGCACATAAATAAGTTTAGGTACACAAAATAGACATAACAAAGTAAAAGATATGTACAAAGGCGAACGGGGGGGGGTGTATATTATTATTAAGCGTATAAAAATGTTTGTGTCTTCGGTTTGTTGATTTGTTGAAATACTGTTCATGTACTGCATGTATCGGCACTACCCGTTCCAAGCTATAGGCAAGTACGTAGTTTCCTGCTATCCTAAGGTTGTCTCGAAGAGGACGCTTTTTTGCGATAAGACCGCCTATTGAAGGATACCTAGTCTTAAACTTGTATTTAATTTTCTGTGTATTTTTAACTTTATGGTGCACATTCAATAATATTTGTTTAGTTTATTTAATTAATTTGTTATCAGTAATAGGATAGGTATAGTCTGAAAAAAAAAAACTATTTAAAACATTGTATCTAAAAGTGTTTTAGAGTACCTATTAATTACACATATAAATTAAATTACTAGCTAACATATCATTAAAATAAAAATTAAATATGTAAAATTGGTTAATATGACAGATTTCTCAAGAAAACATACGACAGATTAAAATATATATTTTTTACAGTTAATAGAAATTAAGAAATGCATAAAATTATTAAAAATAAACAAACGGATCACGTTTTGTTGGATTATATGATTTAGTTTCTTTTAAGTTTATGCAAAATGACTCCCATTATAAGTATTATAACTAGCAATTTGCCATTTTGTCACACAATTATTAGATACATTATTAGTATAACTACTAATATAATAAACGTTCTAAAAATAAACCGTAATCGGCTATTTTCGACTGGACAATTAACACTGTTCGGTGATCTCAATTTATCATTAATGTCATTGCCATTCTAATTAGTCACTGTCTCAAAGGTATATAAACCGAGTTTAATATTTCGGGCGAACAACCTGGTTACAATAACACTGATAAGATAAAGCAAGTATTAAAACAATTCTAGATATTGAATACCTACTCAAGCATTTCGTAGGTAGGTATTATCTGTTAGTTATTCCTTTACTCTCGTAACGTTTCCTATTTTTTAATTTTAACCTTATTAAATCAGGATTTCGTTTGTTTGAGAAAACAATGAAACGAAACAAATGCTAGGTACTTTATTTGGCCTATGAAAGGCTCTAATTTAATTGAAACGGAGTGTACATTGTCATATTTGTAATAGACGTTGGGCCTCACGAGACTAAGTAACACTGTCTTAAATTTTATACCTACTTATATTTTTTTAACAAAAATAAGTGTTTTTTTATTTATTTGCATCATACAAAAAATGTAAACAACTTGTCCGTTAATTATCATTAAAACGCTTGTCACCCTACAATTAATTTCCAAAATGTCAGGGTTAGAAGAGATGCCACAATATCACTTGCAGATAGTAAACGGTAATTTCGAAAGAGCTCGTAAGCCTTCGATAGCTCAGTTGGTAGAGCGGTGGACTGTAGAAGGCAATCTTATCTGAAGTCATCCATAGGTCGCTGGTTCAAATCCGGCTCGAAGGAAACTTTTTGTATTTTTTTTAACTAAAATACATACCAACTTTAATGTTATTGACATTTATTTATTTTATGTTTTTTTTTGTTATTTAAATCTGCATTTTTTGTGTATTATTTATATAATTTAAAGGTATACTTCGAACATTTTAAACTACATATTATTTAAATCGTAAGAGCTATAAACAATTAATAATTAATAATGAATAAATTATAAATATAGAACTTTTAACACTAAACTTTCCTTATTAATACCAATAAAATTGTTAAGTAATGTTTCTTCATGTTAAGTCATCATAATTATACCTATCGTATGTATAAAATAAAAACGTGACCGGATGATATATTGAGGCACTCAAGAGAAGCTAAATATACGGAACTCGATATTTCCTTATCGTATTTCTAAGCCCCGTGGATAGCTGAGTTTCTGGTATAAAATTCACACATTCATTTATCTACGCATCTATGATCATAATAATAATAAAAAAATATCCTAAAAAAAATCGTAAAAAATAAAAAAAAGACACTGTTTCCGCCCGGGATCGAACCGGGGGCCTTGTGCGTGTGAAGCACACGTGATAACCGCTACACTACGGAAACTTGAAAACTGAGTGCGAAATTTTCAATCACATGACAATAATACACCTTTTAAAATTTCTACTTACCCTTACCACAGCCACGAGCGCCAAAAAACCAAAACAGGAAGCAAAATCCACGAAAAAAAACCCGAGCCGCGAGCGCCCTCTACAACGGCGCTTGGAAGGCGTTCGGCCGAACACAACGCGCATCTCTTTTATACCCTAACAAATTGTATGGCGCGGTGACCACCCGCTGAATGCGTTCATTACATTCGTATTATGGGAGTGTTTTATTATCCGCAAATTCGTAATAGAGATCGCACCCTGTCTGTCATTTTTATACCCCGTACTACAAACACTAGCTTACGACTTTTATTTCGCTATGCGCTGCTCCATCGACGCTTGAGGCTGAAATATTCCAATATAACTCAGTAAAAGCAGCAATGAATATCGTGCTTTCAGATTTAGTAGCTTATGTATGTGCCTTGGTGCGGTCACAAGGAGAGGTCCTACGTCAGTGGACTGATTATTCCATGTTAGTCAAAGAAATGTGTAGCAAAATTACTTTTCATCATGTTTTATTATCAATCTCATACGTTTTGATGTAGCAAATTGCTTGAATATTTTTATGGCTGTCTATGATAAATATTTTTAACCTTCAATGCAAGGGCGGAGCGATGTTTTAGTTTTACTCGTAGATATATATATGAGGCTTGTTATTGTTATACAATATATGTTATACCTCAATAGGGGATATTACATAAGTTGTGGCTTTCTGATGACTTGTGTTGTACTTAGTTGAGTACTAAGATTATTTATTTAGTTGTGATAATATATATATATATGTATATATATGTATTTATGGGTATATATTTGTGTTTATATGGATATGTATTGTATATATATGTTTATTTTATATTCTAGATTACAGGTTTTAATTATTTACGTTTGTAATAATTGAAACATAATTTACTTTCTGTTCATAGTGTTCGTTTGTCTATCTTGATCTGTTTATTGTTTCATTCTCAATTGCTCAAAGGTTGACTGGAAGAGATCCCTTATAGGGATAAGTCCGCCTTTGTACATTGTATATATTTATGTTCTTTTATTGTGTTTGTAATCTGTCTTATGTACAATAAAGTGTTTACATACATACATACATTACGGCAATTTTCTGCCACCAGTGCGCAGCACTAGCCTTTTTAGTAAACCATAGAGTAACTTATACATACTGTACCTGAACGGTTTTTGACAAGTTTTCAGAGATAATAAAATATGACATTGATGCATCAAGGCGGTTTTGTTTACAGAGGACCTACCGGGAAACGCGAATCCGAAATTTCGCTATCTGCCTCTTTATCGCTCGAATATGCAAGAGTGTTTGACACGGTAAACAATAAACCTATTCTTATTATTATTATTAGTGACAGAGATGTTAGATAAATAAATTTTCTTGTTTCACGATAGTTTCAGATTGTGGTAGTGGCGCCCTGGCGCCCCCTACGCAGAGTTTCGCGTAATATTCCCTATTTTAAGCTAGGCCAGACATAACTCCCTACTAAAAACCGGACAAGTGTGAGTCGGACTCGCCCACCGAGGTTTCCGTACTTTTTAGTACTTTTTAGGGTTCCGTACCCAAAGGGTAAAAACGGGACCCTATTACCAAATATTACTAAGACTCCGGTGTCCGTCTGTCACGTCACAAGGCTGTATCTCATTAACCGTGATAGACAGTTGAAATTTTCACAGATGATCTATTCCTGTTGCCTCTATAACAACAAATACTAAAAACAGAATTAAATAAATTGTAAGTAGGGCCTCCATACAACAAACGTGATTTTTTGCCGTTTTTTGCGTAATGGTACGGAACCCTTCGTGCGCGAGTCCGACTCGTACTTGTCCGGTTTTTAGTGTTGTTATAGCGGCAACAGAAATACATCATCTGTGAAAATTTCAACTGTCTAGCTATCACTGTTCATGAGATATAGCCTGTGGTGACAGGCAGACGGACAGATAGACGGACGGACAGACAGACAGACAGACAGCGGATTCTTAGTAATAGGGTCCCGTTTTTACCATTTGGGTATTGGGTACGGAACCCTAAAAATGTAAACGTGCATAGAATTAGAAAAGGAAGGATAAAACAGACCCCACATAATGTATTTCAGTCAGATGGCATGATGACATTATCATCAACAACATCAATGACGAACCAACTACTTTATTTACCATTTCCTTTACCGAGGGCGCCACCGTCTACGTACAACCATGGTATCAATACGCAGTGCCGTTAGTTCCAATTTAATCCGGCCGCAAAGATAACGTGGTAATTAATTAATTTTCCAATTCCCTTATTGAGGGCGCCACCGTCTACGTCTAACCGTGGTGTCCGGACGCAACGCCGTTAGTTCCAACGTTGTCCACCCGCATAGGTAACGTGGTAGTTATTGTGTTCAGTAATTTATGGGCAATTTTCAATTTCTACTGGAACGACGGATATTGTGCCGTCCTCCAGGTTAAGGGGGAGTTGGTGAATAAATCCACCCAACTATAGTCTACAAGCGCTACCCCGAACCCGAAACACGATTTTCTTAAAATTGACGTGTGAATATTGTTTGAATGTCGCAGTAGTTGTGAGGCAACATATTTTTTATAAATCATACACTATTATATTTTCTGGCCTAGTGGGTAGTGACCCTCCCTGTGAAGCGGTGAAGCCGATAGTCCTGGGTTCAAATCCCGGTAAGGTCATTTATTTGTGTGATGAGCACAGATATTTGTTCCTGAGTCATGGGCTCATGGGTATGGGTATGTGAGTGATATCTTGCTACCAGTGGAGTCTACCTTAACCACTTTTATTTTAACTGTCTATGTTGATCCGTTGGTTGGTGGGGTTTAATAAATCTTAAAGTAAATTGTGTATTTGATCATTTTCGTCAAGGTCAAAATTGTAACCGTCAGATTAAGGAAATGAGTACAAACAAAGAGGATATAATATTATAGAGCGTTACTGTCCTAGTAAATTTTGTAACCATAGTAAATTCACTGCCATCTATCGACACACTTTAAAACTAAAAATGAAGATTTATAAAAATACGATAAAATGTATTTAAATATATATGGATAAATGATTTTTTTTATTTGCATTAATTATTTTTATTATTTTGACCCATGTTCTTTCACTGATATGCGTTAAAATTGTTAAATAACAAACGAAACTGCCAACGCCCTCTATACGAGAGTAGGCCAAAGGTAGAAGCGACATCTAATCGAGAATCAAATTTTCGTCATTTTCGAGGCAAATTTTTTCCTTAGACTGTATCCATCTATTACCGAGTTATATCTGCTGGAGTATATACTTTTAACTGCCCTCCAACCTCCGGAATTTTAAAAAAAATGTAGAAGCTTGACGCTTCCCTGATCGGTGGAAAAGAAAGCATTATATAACATGAAGATAAAGACAAAGATAGTTTATTATTCAAGTAGGCATATTACAATGCGCTTATGAACGTCAAATAAAGCTACACCGGCTCTAACCCTAACCTCTAACCTAACCTTTTATATAGTTCCTATTATTTGATTTTACGATTCCAATAGGACTACGACACTCGAGTAACTACAAATTTAGCATCTCCAGCTCCACATTATTGGACGCTTATAGCATGTAAGATAACCCGTAGTTGGGTTACTCTTTGCTTGGATTTGAAGCTTGGAATGTAGGAAAGATTATTTTGACCAATAGGCAGTTTTCAAAACAGCTTAACCTTAAGCTATTTATAGTGTCCATTAGCTGTTTCCGTGTTTTATTGTCTAATGCGCTATCGGTGAACGAGTGGGTTTCTTACGACTTCGACATACCTAATAGTAAGCACTGTTTTAAGTTTTAGTCCCTCCAAACGATTACGAAATACCAACACCCCAATACAGATTTAATGGTTTTGACACGACCTTGTAGATCGCTCAAGCTGACTGGTGCATGCGAAATGAAGTGAAAGTCGTGCGTGAGATGCGCGCCAATCACCAAGACGATCGTGAGGTCGTGTCAAAATCAGTTCAAAACCACAACAAATTGCTAAATTAGAATTTAGAATCGACCCCCCCCCCCCCCCCCCCGAATGTAGACGCCAAATTTCAGGACTGTTCATGTGATTTCGACCTTTGTCCTAGTTCGATTTTATTAGTTCCATAACCACTTTGAAGGCAAGCTCGTAATTGCATCTAAATTTTATTTGACGTAATCTGTTTGAAGAGGGCGACACGATGGAGCTGGGGTGCTCAAAAGAGGAAGGCGATAAGGATTTATTCTATTTAGTGTTGTTAAAAGACTAGTCTTTAAGACTTTTGAACCTTAACGACTCGCGAACCTTTAAGGCTCAAGCTTTGAAAGCTAGAGCGTTAAAGGTTTGCTCACGAAGCGGTTTAGAACTCAAACTTTTTATGACTTGTCAAAATGAAGTCTTTAAGACTCGGGCCTCATAGGGAACTCTAGCTTTTTAACTTAAGCTCAAGCCCCCGAACCTTAAAAGCTTGTGTCAAGCTTAGAGCTCATACGTTGAGCTCTCATTGCAGAAATTAGTTTTGTGTAGAGAATTTACGAATATTATAATATACCTATCTATATCGGAAGAGTCACTGTTAAGTTCAGTTAACGCATTTACTGCCTGCAACGTATACATGATGGACCATTTAGAACCGTGATTCCGTTGCGTATGTACATCCAGATACATTTTCTATGAAACTATATTTTAAAAATTTCCCGTTCCGTTCCGTCCTATGAGTGAGTCATAAGAAATAAAAATAAAAGTATTTAAAAAAAGTTTTTTTTTGCTTTTGCTCGAGCACTCTTTGTCAGCGCAAAGATAGATATAACTCCGTAATAGATGGATACAGTCTAAGGAAAAAACGTGCCTCGAAAATCAAGAAAATTTGATTCTCGTTCAGAGGGCGCTACTAGTTTTGGCCTACAGTCGTATAGATGGCGTTGACGGTTTCGTTTGTTATTTAACAATTTTAACGCATATCAGTGAAAGAACATGGGTCAAAATCATAAAAATAATTAATGCGAATAAAAAAAATCATTTATCTATATTTAAATACATTCTATCGTATTTTTATAAATCTTCATTTTTAGTTTTAAAGTGTGTCGACAGATGGCAGTGAATTTACTGGGGTTACAAAATTTACTATGACAGTACCGCTCTAGTATAAGTTACTCTATGGTCAGCGTGTTCACATTTCACAACACATACCTATTACCTATTCATACCAAGTTTCAACTTTCTAGTACTAATCACTGAGCCAACCCGCGGACTGACAGATAGACGAACGGACAGACATGGCGAAACTATAAGGGTTCCTAGTTGACTATACGGAACTCTAAAAACGCGAAAAGTCATAATTATCTTTTTCTGTTTTTCCCTATTTCACAAAAACGTATTAAATTTCACCCTACCCTATAGCATAGGTTGATCTTATTTGTTAAAAGCTTTTACTTTTTGCTCCAAGCCTTTACTGCTAAAAACCTTACAGACTTAAACCTTCAAAGCTTAGGAGGCTTTATAGCTTGAGGCCAAAAGACTCGAGGTTTCTTTGCTCGTAAGCAGCAACACGAACTCTTAGTTCGAGTCATTAAGGTTCCGAGGCTTTAAGGTTCGAGGCTTCAAGACTCAGCAGTCGCGACTCAAGTCTTGTAGTTTACGCCTCAAAGCTTAAATTCACAACACTAATTCTATTACATCTATTTTTTGTTGCCGAAGACTTTCTGCTATCTTGTTTAATGTTGGTTAATACTAGTGTGCTTTAAGTCATCTGCTTTAAGACTAGACTCAATTTTTCACTCATAATTTATTTGTGGCTTGACTTGCTTTAAACTTGTTACAGACCCAAGTCTTTTGTAGAGTAGAGACTTGAGTTCTTTTCAAATCTCTCACTTTGTTTACAAAAAAATACGAGTCTAATATAAGGTAGTCGACGTACTAGTCTTTATTCTGTTCTGACTATTCTGAGGCTCGAGTATTATTGAGTTGTGGAACCTTAAAAAAGACTGAGTACGGTTTTTTAAGCGTTGAGTCTTATAAAAACTATTCAAATTATTCAAATTTAGACTCAAAAGACTCGAGTACAGTCTTGGTGCCAAGACTATCTAGTAAAGTCTGATTAGTAATATATGATCATTGTCAAGAGGGCGCTGTTATTATCATGTATAGGGTGACAGTTCAGTATAGTGTGAAAAAATTAGTTCCAGTGAAATTCCGCAACATGGCGCGTGGTCAGGCTTTACTTAAATATGAATATTCCTTCAGCAGCCATGTCCGTGGAAGGCGTAATGGTGTCCTACAACTACTCCGAGGATGGAGAGCACTCTAACATCATCACCGTCTCCGCGTCAGGGATGAAGTTCTCCAAGCGCTGGGTCCTCACACACGGCTCCATCCTGTCGCCCCTCAAACAGGTCACATTTACATTTGTGGTATTTTCTATAAAAAGGGACCTTATTACAAGCTTCACAACACGCCGCCATTTTTTAGCGTTCCGTACACATCTAAGGAATCCTTGTTAAATAATAGTCTGTAAAACGTTAAAAACATTTTATTTTGATAATTGTAGTATTTGTAGTTAGTTTCTGAACGCAACCTATTGAAAGAATCCTTTGAAAGAATCCTGTAGAATCTGCCTGTCATTCTGTCTCCGCTTTTTTCAATGTACACGAAATAATGTTTCATATAAAATAAATAAGTATTCAAGTATTAAAAACCTCTGATTTATTATTTAAAAAACCTCTCAATCCTTACCTATAGTTTCGCCATGTCCGTCTGTCAGTAACGATCACAGGATCGTTAGTGCTAGAAAGCTGCAATTTGGAATGGATACATAAATCAATCATGGCGACAAATGGTAACATAAAAACTACATATAATAAAACGAGACCCCCCCCCCCCCTTCCCTCCCGCCTTTGTAGATACTTGCAGTGAAAACTATAGCGAACATCATTATCGGTTAAACCGTGTTTAAGTTTAGTCTAAAAAGACGTGTAGATAGGGAAGGAAGTAAAAAGTGAAGTTTTAACAAAAGAACTTATTATTCCTGAGTCTCCAGAAAACTGATTACTCATTATAATCCTACAGGCACAAGCCATCAACCACGCGAGAGGCAACCCTATATTGAAAGAGGAGTTCTACGACAACCTGCCGGAGATATACGTGACGTGCGAGAGAGAGACAAAAGAGGGGAACGTGTATGACGATGTGGAGAGACTTAGTAGGGAGAGGGATGATGGGCTGGAGCACAGTAGTTACCAGATCAGAGTGCTTACTGGAAGGTGAGTTATAATGACAAATCCCATACATTTTGTCAGGAACCATACGCGACTTAAATACAACTTATAAGTCATTAGTGTATGTCTCACACAAACTGTCATTTCCTGAAAGGAAATCAAATTTAGGTACCTCTATACTGCGACCTGATAAAAAACTGGTGATACACGCCCATCTCAAGACGAATATGAAAGTTCATGGATAATAGGTTCGAGGGGGAATCAATAGCCTGTTAATTGTTATGATATCGATTTAACCTAAAGACATCATGAGGTGATTGTTACCATTAAAACAACCTACCACAGATAATATTATACTTACTACTTATAAATGAATGAAGAACATAATCACACCTGTATTTCTAGAGGACTAAGCAGATATAAGATATAACACATTTGACACGACCCTGAAAGACCTACCTATATTTATAAAATTCATCTCTCTTTGAGACTATAAAATCATATGATTCTTAATAACTTTTCTAACTTGGTTAATAAATGTTCGCCAAAATCAATCTTCTGACCTACTTGTCTTCCCCACATAATTCTTACATATATTATACATGTTTTAGAATAGTCCACATCTGGCAATGCCCGATCCTAAGCCGCTGCGTCGACGACATCCTTTACAGTTGGACCATCGGGCACCGCGACGGTGACATAGAGAAGCAAACGCAGCTGGGCAAGGCCCTGCTCTCAGTGTTTGTGCTGGTGGACTTGGAAAGCGACGACCGAGGTAAGTCACTCTTTAAGCTTTCGATGTCTGACAATGCCCAGTGCTGAGCCGCTGCGTCGACATCCTCTACAGTTGGACCATCCGGCACCGCGACGGCGACAGAAAAACAAATGCAGCTGGGCAAGATCCTGCTCTCAGTGTTTGTGCTGGTGGACTTGGAAAGCGACGACCGAGGTAAATCACTCTTTAAGCTTTCGATGTCTGACAATGCCCAGTGCTGAGCCGCTGCGTCGACATCCTCTACAGTTGGACCATCAGGCACCGCGACGGTGACATAGAAAAACTAACTCGGCTGGACAAGGCCCTGCTTTGAGTGTTTGTGCTGGTGGATTTGGAAAGCGACGACCGAGGTAAGTCACTCTTTAGCCTAGGTTCATCTACAGATAGATGATTGGATATCGCGACGGTGACATAGCCTCCTAAAACTGACAGTCCTATCTATAATACTAATTATTTCAATGTATTTTCAACCGGAACAGTTGCATTATTTTTTTGTTTCAAAACAATTACATTATATTGATTTTAAATTCAACTTGCCTTGTACAATTGTACAACATACGATTGGCCTTAGAGTATTGTATAAAAGACGCAGCCAGGCGATGTGGATGTTATCACAGACTACATACTAATGATTACTTAATGATGTTATAAATAAATAAGTAAATAAATAAATATAGGACATTCTTGCACAAATTGACTAAGCCCCACAGTAAGCTCAAGAAGGCTTGTGTACTTAGACAACGATATACCTATACAATATATAAATACATAGAAAACAGTCATGGGTGTTTTCAAAACACCCATGACTTAGGAACTGTGCTCATCACATAAATAAATGCCCTTACCGGGATTCAAACCCCATCGGCTTCATAGGCAGGGTCACTACCCACTCGGTCGTCTATGTTATGGGTCTATAAAGCGAAAATAACGGTGAGCAGAAACCCTACAGAAGCTCCCAACACTTCAAGCGTGACATATAAACAGGGCAATGGGCGATCGAGGTCACTTGAACTTCCTTTACTCGTAATGCTCTACTTGTATAATATTACCGGCTAAACTCGATTTCGGGCCTAACTAGTTCGTCCTAGCCTAAACTAGATTTGCCTGGCGAGTTAGGACCATCTACGAATAATGTAATGTTACGCATAAAACTCTTTTCGCATTAATTTTTCTCCGGCTGAAACAGACAGTATTTCCGAAAATATTTTGCATAGGTTGTGTAGAATAGGTTAGGTTTGTTTTATAATTTTTAGGGTTCCGTACCCAAAGGGTAAAAAGTTAAAAACGGGACCCTATTACTAAGACTCCGCTGTCCGTCTGTCACCAGGCTGTATCTCATGAACCGTGATAGCTACAGCTAGACAGTTGAAATTTTCACAGATGATGTATTTCTGTTGCCGCTATAACAACAAATACTAAAAACAGAATAATATAAATATTTAAATGGGGCTCCCATACAACAAACGTGATTTATTTGCTGTTTTTTTCGTAATGGTACGGAACCCTTCGTGCGCGAGTCCGACTCGCACTTGGCCGGTTTTTCAGAAATGTTAATAGTTCCGGCACAATAACAATTATGCGAAATGAGTTTTATGCGTAACATTACATTAGTACAATCAATTATTATGCGACCCGATATAGACCCAATTAAGAGCTATTACAATTAGACACGCTTTATGACGGCGCTATTAGTGGCGAAAAGAGAAGCCGCCATTTTGTACTAAGATAAGATTTCTTTATTGTCAAAGCTGTGTTTTAGCTGTGTTCTAGCTGTGTGTGGGAGTTCCGTGTTGTACTTGCTAGTTATGTGCCGATTTTTTTAGCATATACATAAGTAGGGATATGACAGGTTTTCAAATGCGATTCCGTTGGCGTAACATTGGTCGCTGGTCGCACTTTTGATATTTCTTAGTAGGTACTATGGAAAGTTGAAGAATTGTGAATTTTTGTATAGTATTAATCGAAACTTTAATTTCGAAAATGAATTTTTCCTTTATTTCCTGTGAAATTTTACTCAAGTTTCCGAGAATTTATCCAACTTTTTGGAAACTTTCCGCAACGTGCATATCTGTACTTCCTAGTTTGATAATGATAAGTTGATAACGCATGAAATTGATGTTAAGCTAGGAGGGTTAGAAATAAAATACTTTTAAGGCAGTATCGAAATTATAATATTATTTATCTAATAATTTGTAGTAGGCAATTCAAGTATATGTTGGCTTGTTTTTATTCAGTCCGGTCAATTTTTTTTCTCTCCACATTTTCCACGCCCATGTGTATGCTTTTCAGCACATATTTTCTCCTGTTCTGGAATAATCGATATTTTTTCGTTACATCGTTTTACAGTCCGTCTAATCTAACGTTTTACAGACACGAATAGAACAAAGTGAGAGAATATCATTATAATTTTTTTCATGGAAATTTGACATGAATGCAGGCTTCGCCACACTTTGTCATTGAAAATGCCATGCAGAGTTAGTTTGGCCCGACTCTACATGTTTTTGTATACAATATCAACAGCTTCATTATTATAAATAAGCATAATTAAAAAAAAAAACCGGTCAAGTGCGAGTTCGTTTAACTCGCGCACCGAGGGCTTCGTACAAACTTTCAATTTTCTCATGTAATAAATCATAAAAGACTTGACCAGAAGTATACTAAGCATAATAGTGTACAGCGCCATCTATCGGCAAATTGGCTAACTAATTTGCGCGACCTGTATGTATGTTGGTTTTTCAAGGATACTTAATTCTTTACAGTACATATGGTGCTACTTTCTCGCACTAGTGCGTAAAAGAGCACTTTTCGTGCGTATGTCGAAAGTTTAAAGGGTCATATGTACTGTAAAACGTTGTACGATACACGTGCGAATAGGTAATTCGCAACTCACGTCGACTCCCTGCGGTCGTGTTTTAATTTATCGCCACTCGTTTCGAATTTCCTCTTTTCCGCACTTGTATCGTAAATAACTATTATCATTTGAACCAATTTCAACAATTTTTGTTTTATTTGAAAGAAGGTATTTTTAGTGTAATCTCATAGACATTTCCAATGTTTTTTGATTCATTTTAAAAAAAGTTTTTAAAATAGAGATGTGATTATATTTATCCAGTAATATTTATGATAATGTTTTTATTATGTAAAAATTTCCGTGGGTAATCTTCGGAGATAAGGGGGGGAATGGTATTCTTTTTCACACGTTTTCCTTCATAAGTCTATTTTTTTACTATGAAAAACAAATAAAAAATTGTTTTGTAATGTTCAATTCGAGCTCTTTCAAATGATATTATGAATTTTATTTTATTTGTTTTTCACTTGTTATTTAATTTATTTAATTTTATTATTAAAAATATATTTATTTGCTGACATGTCCCATAATTACTCAGTTTAATTAAGTTATAAGCATGTATGTAATTAGTTCGTAAGATTTCTAACACAATGCATTATTGTTAAAGAAATAAATAAATGAAATGAAATGAAATGATATCCCACTCGACCTAGTAACTAGACTTTGACTTTTTGCCCCCTTTTTATATTGGGCATTTTTCATAATTTATAAAAAAAAAATAAAAAAATTACACTTCCAATGTGTTAAGGTTAGCGCTGTTCATAACTATTCCAAATTTCAAATCGATAGCTTCAGTAGTTCTCGAGATTTAGCAATGTGACAGACACACAGACAGACAGACGGACAGAGTCGCACCATAAGGGTTCCTTTTGTACCTTTTTAGTACGGAACCCTAAAATTATTACCTATTAAACAATTAATTTATAACAAACATTAGAAGTTTTGGCTGGTTTCACGCATTGTGGCGTAACTGCACGATTGGCCCCATCCTTATTGGGTAATAAGGCCCGTCTTTAGATATACGAGTATGGCAATGTACGATGGGCGCACCCTGATAAGGCACTTACCCTTCCTCGGGTCCTCAGATAACGTAAAGTCATGCCTCCACTTCCACACTGTATTCATGTGAGGAGTCGCGTCCGGCAGCAGCGTATAGCAGTTGTTGATGGCGTCCTTCTTAATCATGCCGACTATGCCCAGCGCTATGCCGCCGAGGAGGACGGCGTGCTTCGAACCGAGGTAGTGCGCGAGGATTGGGCCGCAGGCGAATCCTCCTGAATAATTATCGAAATTTCGTCAATATTAGGTCAATTGCCTATACAACGAGTTATTCAGTGTGTTTTCGTTTTTCTGTGTGAAATATTATTTTGGAAGGAAATTTCTGGGAGAGGAACCTTGCTGCTGTTTAGTGCAGCTAAGCATCCACAGCATCCTGAGTGTGTTTGCTGGAAAGTGGGACTTACCGATGACGCGTAGATGGATCGGTCTGCACTCCAGCTTCGTTAATTATGATAGTTAGTGATAAAGGCATTGGACAATTTAATTGCAATTTTAATTTTGAATTATCTACAAATTATTAAATATATAACACTTATTCAATTCTGTTTAATTTCAAATTTATTTATATTCTAATGTATTGACCAAATCTGATTAAATGATATAATAATTGTAATTTTATTAATTTTATATGTATAATTTCGCTGCTATTTTATGAATTATTCTGATTATTGACATGTTTTTATGATTGTGATACTAGTCAAATTTTAAATTTTAATGTAATAGTAAATGTTTTATGTGATGTAAATGTGTACGGCTCACCCGGTATTGTATTGTCCTAGTCCTAGCTCTAAGTATATTGATTTGCATGGTAGGTTTTAATTAATTGTACTGTTTAACATTCGTATTTAAGTTTTTTGTTACTAACACTTCTATGGGCCATGCCTGAAAATAAATGATTATTTAATTTAATTTAATTTAAGCGGACAATGGTTTTTAGAATTTTAGGTGGGTACTCACCTAGGAAATAGTTGTATACATCATCCTGCTTCCTGTATATCATAGCGCCGTTGGCGACAGCAGCGAACGTGGCGCCCATCAAGCCGAGCGGTATTGTGTGGACCGCGTACCTTTAACAAACACACTACTATTTAGTCACTGTTAATCACATAATATTTACTGTGTTAATCCCTCCTTACATTTATATGTTAGGTAAATCCCTCACATTTTTTACCAGGAGTCTTCAAGGCCCGCTGGCCGAATTCCCGCGAGCCTGCCATTCTGGCAGAGCTAAGTCCATAGGCCGTGGTTCAAAAATTTTGAAAACCGTTCTTTAAACAGAAGCACTCGAAATTATATTTCCTTGCTCATCTCGACTAAGGGTTGGTTGCAAACCGTCTGTCACCGTTAAGCCGTCGCTAAATTTTATTATATAGGACCTTTCATAGTACTCGGTTGAGTGATGTTGATAAATCTGTTAAGGCTGTTCCATCGGTTTGCCGCTGTCTTTGTCACATTTCGCAAGAAAGAACGGGAAAGAACATACGCGCCAAGTGTCAATTTTGATCGAATTTTGTCGGTTTTTATTTATTTTAAAAACGTTACCTTACAATATCGAAATTCTAAAGCTATGAAATTACTATTTATGTTAAGATTGTTTTTTCTTCTTTTTTGTTTATAGTATCACATAATAAATAACCGAGTAAAGTAGGATTAAAACTCCGAGTTAGAGGTTATTTTGGGAATTAATTGTATCGAGCGAAGTGTCATAATTCGTGTATCGGAAACTATGTTGTTAAAGATAATATAGTCAAGAACTACATATATTTTTTCCACGTCTACGAATATCAAAGCCGCTTAGAAAAACATGATCATATAAGGAGATTTTTCGCCTTCTGGCTCAGGGAACCGCCTTAAGTATGGTTGGTGCAACTGTACAAGTGTCGAGTCTTCTGTCGAGTGAACCTGAGTGCTTAGTGGTCGCGATCATGGACTCTTTGCCATCCTGTGCCGGCCGTGCTCCCTGAAATCATTGTTCTCTATATTTTTTCTGCTCAGCGCTTTTAGGTAGATGGAGCTCAGCCAAGCAAAGACGACTTACACAACCGACACCAAGATCAGGGTGCCTAGTCAAATAGTCAAGATGCCACTCGTTTACGCTCCGATAGGGAACGAAACGCCAATATCTCTGTTGCACTAATATGGTAGAGTGATAGAGATAGATGACCGTCTCGTTCACTACGAACGATTGACATTTTAGCTAGGCACCCTGCTGTGAGAAGAAAAAATAATCATTTTCCGGTTCACCGTAAAACGAATTCACTGACCTCTTCAAAATGGGGCCCAGTCCTGAGGCGTGCGAGTGCAGTAGGACATCGTACGTAGACAATACTAGTCCTGCTATAACCCCGTAGCGTGTGGTCACCATCATCTGTCAACAAAACGACAATTTTGTTATTAGTTTGTCTGATAATGTCAATGGCTAATTAAGTTACTAATAACTCATACAAAACATACATAACTTTGCAAGTGAAAAATAGTTTAAACCGCACGTGCACACAACCCTTTGCGTGGAAAGCTCTTAAAACAAAGTACCTTATATTCAATAGTCTATGGTTATTTTCAGGTGTTTCTCTATTCGTTGTGATATAGTATGGAAATGGAACAACGTTTCCTTTAGGGAGGTTAATGAACGTTGAACAATTTCAAATTTCGACAATAATAATTGTTTGAATAACAATGTATGAAACGTATTGTAACAACATGAATGTATTCGGAAGTTAGTAATGAAGAAAATGTAGGTCATTAAGGACGTTACGTAAAATGTGTAGGGAGTGTTTTGACCGGAGAGAAAGATATAATATAGCAGATTATAATTATTCGTATATACACTTTGTAAGAATGCTCTTTTGTGACGGTTTACCGTTTCCAAAAACTGTTAGTTCGGCTGTTAAGATATAAAAGTGCTGGCTGGACATTGCGAGTCATGTGATACCTATGCGTATCTACATACCTATGATCTCATAAAATCGCAAAATTGCCGAAAACCGTGCAAAGTGTGTGTAGCTAGAGAGATTCATTCTTCGTCAGTTAATGATATATTCACCTTTTTGTCAACATCGCACCCTTCGGGCGTGTCATAGTAACAGTAGTAGTTGCGGATTGGCTCCTCATAGCACTGGCACGTCGGCGCCGGCATTTAACACCAATATAATGATTTATTGAAAATATTATTGTAGTAACTAGACAATAACAGGCTATGACAATGTCAATGCTGTCAGGTTGTTTATTTAAAATGTCTTGATGAGGTCTTGATTGAAAAAGTTTTTATGACAATTTGTTTATTTTTGTGCAATTTATGCTAAATAAATTACTGTTAAAAAATATATAGTCCATCTCTTTCTCTTTTCTCTTTTAATATACCATAATCAAGTGAAAAAACGACACCCTGCTTACTTTAAAGTGTAGAGTGAAGACCAAAGAATTGAAATAATATAATACTCACTTAGGGTGAAGACATATAGCTTAAAGTGGAGAGATAGCTTAAACCACAACATGTTGCTTTCAGGTTTTAGGACGCTAAGACCCCTTTCGGAGCTACTGGACTTAGTGAAACCGCCGCCCGACAGAGGGTCGGCTGTGGAAGTCCACTCCACACCCTTCGGATGTGAGGTAACTATAGAACCCTTGCTAAATATCTAATCGATCTCCCAAATTCAATAATGTGTGAAGACTTGGTGAAGACTATGAAGTCACTAACCATCAGAAAGGACCATAATCATTAATGACCATCAATCTACTAGCATCTTGTCTAAGCACCCGCACAGAGAAATCACTTAAGATACATAATATTATTAATCTCTTCTAATTATTCTCAATAAATTTATTCTTATTTTTATTATTATTTATTCTTTGGAAATCACGGGCGCGTTATGAGGGACCCTGCCTCAAGGAACAGCGAAGTGTAAAAGTGCGCTAAAGATGATGATACCTGAACAGAGCGATATAATGGTTACGATTTCAGAAATTTCTAGCGCCCTGTATAAGTTAGTGCCCTGTGTGAGATACAGGATATACGAAAACGTGTAGTTGTAGTAGTAGTCTAATAATGAATGGTCCCCAGGTGTTCCTGAATGCGGTGACTCGTGGATCGGTGTGCGGTGTGGTGGGGCGAAGGCCATCATTGCTACTTACTGATGCAGCGACTGCGCTAGGGTCTGAAGGTGGCCCGGTGTTCACAGAAGGACCTAAGTATGTTCGAATACATCTTGTCTGCGTCTGTCTGTCTACTCTTTACAAAGCCGTGTCCGAAAAAATATAAAGAGTTTCCTTTTCGATTCAAAAGTTAGAAAGTAAGGTTCTCAGTTCGTGTTCACAGTTAGTTCTTTTATTAGGTCCAGATCTGAGAAATCGGCGAAACTTATTAATTGTTGTTGACAATTATTTTTCTGATTAGGTTGGACGTTGGACATGATCATTTGGTTTGGTTTTGGTTTTTGAATCCTTTTCTTTAGGTACATTTAATAAATTATTTATAATCTTTTTTTTTGGTAGCAAAGAATTGATAGGCGCAGTAGTGTGCAGTGTATCATGGTGGCGCGGGGAATGGGTGGGGCTGACGCTAACGGCGCCATTGGTGTCAGTGCTGAGTGCCAAGCTGAGGGTGTCTCCAGCAGCGGTAACACAACCGCCCAGCCAGCAGTATCAGGAGATATTTAGTGAGTTGGAACTTGGATTCCATTTTCTTTGACTAATTTAATACTTACGGGACACGTATTTGGATCCAATATATTTTGCTTTGCTTGTTTTAATAATTCGGTGTAACATTTATCATGTGGAGCTAACTAGGATCAAAGAATACAATACTCATGATAGGAAACGTGACGGTATCGTGGGGCTAGAGAGTGTAGGTGCTGCAAGATTATTGTGGAGTTACCCTTAGCGCCACTTTCACCATCCCACTAACTTGGGGTTAAGCGATTAAGTGGCGCTTTGTGATAAAAAAACTAAGAATTTGAAAGTTAAAGTACCAAGCACCCATAACTAGCGCGGAGTTGTTGCAGACAGGATCGACAAGACGACGGTGCTGGTGCGGTGCGGGGGATCGTGGGGCGCGGGGGTGTACCTCGGCGGCGGCTATATCGCCACGTGCGCGCACGTCGTTAAACACGTAAGTCCTAATTCTCATTACGTATACCACCAACGCGTTCAACTCAGATGAATCCCTCAAGTTACTGGCATACCGTCAAAAACCTGTGAATCTCAGGGGCTTTTCACTTTACATCATTTTGGTTTGAAATCGCGTGTATAATATCGCGTTCATGTGACTTAATGGCAAGTTTTCTGCCGACGCTATATCACGTCCACGTCAAAGGCCAAGTTTACCTACGTTACCAACTCTCCGACAAGTTTCCGACGGTTCGATATCAAACTGACTGAATCAGACGCAACAAAATTTGGTGACAATTGTTTACCTAGTTACCTATTGCACCAGAAAATAAAAGCTTCGAGCTAATCAATATTATTCAATATGATTCGCGTTGCTTACTGATGCTTCGTTTCCTAACGAATACAATGTAGAGCTACAAGATGCAACTAATGAAGTAGCTTAAAAACATTTCAAATTTAGCTTAAAGCACCTTAACGATCTTTTTTTACAGTACACAAGCCACAAAGTATCAGTATACTGTCAAGGCGTAAGCGAGACAGCCATAGTTCGTTACAAGACCCGCGATGATCGCGCGTACGATTTAGCACTTCTATACACTAACCCTGAAAACTGGACGCATCTCCTGCCCGCAGTGTTTGCTGACACGCCTGCTGAAAAAGGTTAGTTCTGTTCTGTTGCCATTGTATGAGGGCTAACGCGTATGAATTCGCCGCTAGGGGCGCTAGTGTAGATAGTGGTCTTTTCCATAGTTCGAAATGTCAAATGTCACTTGTCACTTCAATGACTGACAGCTGTTCTTTAGTCTTTTGGGGACCACCATCAACAGAGGCGCCAACTGGTGAGCAAAAAAACGATAGCCCTCATTCTGAATATGAATATTCTGCCTTGACCTAAGCCCTATAACCTAAATCGTTGCAAACTGTGTGTTCGGTTTTTAAAGAGGAATTTCATCCCGCGGACGAGTTCGGCTGTGGAATGAGCTCCCTGCCGAGCTTTACAATTGACATCCCGAGGGACTACAATATCGGGTTATTCAAAAAAGGAGTGTACAGGTTTCAAAGGGTCGGCAATGCGCATGCAATACCCCTGGAGGTGTCCATGGGACCATTTATCATCAGGCGAGTCGTATGCTACTTTGCCACCAACGTGGTGTAAAAAAGATCACGTCCCAATAGACTTAAAGTCGGACCAAGTGTGCATAACATTTGCAATGACAAGGTTACATTACAAACCTTTATAATGACATTCCTTCACTTTGTTCTGTTCAAGTCGGTTCAAAGTTGTCACAATAGTATTATTATTATTATTTTTTTATTATAAACTGATCGGCGATTGGCCCTAGTCACACCTGATGGAAAGTGAGGACAGGGCCTAAGATAGAGCTCACCGGTTCAGTAACAGCCTATTCACTCTTGTTTTAAAGAGACCGAGGTCATTTTGATCAGGGAATACAGATGGCGGGAGCGCATTCCATTCCTTAGCCGTCCGTACTAAAAAGGAGGAATTTCCAGGTGAATCAGTACTAGCAGCCGGCTACCCGTACTTCAACGAACATATGCTGGAGAATTTAAAGCCAAACGTGACCGCTGGCCATGTGAACAGCGTCTCACCTTCCATGATACAGAGCAGTTGTTGCGTGCAGTCAGGGTTCAGGTAATGTCATACATTTGTTCCCTAGGTAAAATAGTTATTTGTGCAACAAGAGGGCACCTCAGCTATAAAAGAAGCATGAGCGTTGAGGATTACCTATACTATATTCTTATAGACAGCTGGGGCATTCCACGAGAATGTCGCTTACGTAACGCCATTCTTCTAATACTTCTGGAAATTCTGAGTAAGCGATATTGGGTCTGGCTAACAAATTGACAGTATATTCTCTAGATTTACGGATTTTATTGAGGTAGCTGCCATACTAGGCAAAGCGTTACGTAAGCGACAGTCTCGTGGAAGGACCCAGCTTGTACATTTAAAACAAGACCTTAGATTTTTTTTTTTTTTTTTTTTTTTTTTTTTTTTTTTTTTTTCTTTTATACCTTAGATGATTCTTCTTGAATATCAGTGCAAATTACTGCATATTCACCTTTATTTTTATTAACCGATTTTGTGTCCCACTTGTGGTATTTATACAGGATGGCTAAAAAATAAGTGCATTCCCGTTGCCAGGGAGGTTTTGGGATTATACTGAGCAACTTTTACTATGGGACCAACCCCGAAATCGCGAAAAAAATTTTTACCCTCCCATAAATAATGGACCAGCCAAAATGTATGAAACAGCCAAAGTTTTTAGCCACTGTATATTATATCGTTTTCTTAGTAGGTCCACAACATAAGGCTTCTTGAGTTTACTGTGAGGCTTAGTAAATTTTTGTAAGAATATCCTATAAAATGTATTTTTTCCATTTACAGTGGCGGTCCAATCTTCAGGATAATTGACTCCAATGTGGAAGTTCTGGGCGTCATAGTCAGCAACGCGAAAACCAATACAGGCGCATGCTATCCCTACATAAACATGGCCGTACCTGCTCGAGCATTCGTCGATTCCATGCTTCAATACATCACTGATAAAGGTACCTAATTTTGACCCTGACGCCATAGCGATAAAACCAACACAGGCGCTAATAGGTACTGCTACTATAGTAATTTATAAATACTTATTTTGTTTATACTACGTCGGTGGCAAACAAGCACACGACCCGCCTGATGTAAGCAGCTCCGTAGCCATAGACATATATATTACTTCGTAAAGACCGGCCTTACGAGCACTGCGAATGGGGCCGATACATTGGAGTCAAAATCGCATTTATAGTTACACCAGCGCGCTCAGTCGCGTGGCGAATTGCACAGTGGAAAGCACGGAAAGGCGTCGGTGTTCCGTCGGGATTGTATCTATGCATACGCTTATACTTTGTTCACAGTACACCAATGGTGACGCCTTTCCACTGCACAATTCGCCACAAGACTAAATGCGATTTTTAGACATTCGTAGTGCTCGTGAGGCCGGTCTTTACTAAGTTTAATATTATGTCTATGTCCATAGCCTATGGACGCCTGCAATTCCAGAGGTGTTACATGAGCGCTGCTGACCCTAACACTCCGTCCATATCCTCACTGAGCTCTTGCAACCTTACTCACTTATTTAATTACATAGAAAACATCCATAACCCAGGAACAAATATTTAAATAAATGCCCATACCAGGATTGGAACCCGGGCCCATCTGCTTCTTCATTATCGACTAGGCTAAGAGGTTGTGTATTCGTTTAGTAAAATAAATCTTTATATTTTTCAGATTGCGACCACCTGAAGCCGATTGAAAACCACCAAGAAATGATTCAGTCACAGTGGAGGCTGCTTCCTTATAGATCTAAGATATGATCTTCAATTAACAAGATTTAGCTTAATAATTTAATATACTACTAAGGTTACACGGGAGAAACATTGAGGAAAGGAAAGAAAAGACTTTATCTTGCCCCGAGCAAAATAAACTATGTTTCTCTTGCCTTACCCCGTGACCACATGACCTTATACGTACGAGTATGTATCAGAATTTCAAAAATTCAAATATTGGCAGTAAAACAGCGACAGTCCAAATATAAATTTTAACTGTCGTGAGGTCGTGAGGTAGTTTAAAAAGATACAGTATTCTGACAAAATATTCCTAACTTATGTTTAGAGAGTAGGTACTAGGTAAAGCCTGACCAGGAATATATGATCACGCGCCATGTTGCGGAATTTCACTGGAACTAATATTTTCATACTATAATGAACTGTCACCCTATACATGAAAATAACAGCGCCCTGACAATGATCGTATATTCCTGGTCAAGCTTTACTTGCTTTGCTACTCGTTACATGTGATACATGATGAATGTGCAGGAAATAAGTAATTTTAAATTAATTGAAAACGATTAAGTATGTTTGTCTATCGAGACAATTTTAACCTTTTAAGAGCGCTATTACATTTCGGCGTTGAGCGAGTTTAGGTATTTTACGCGCTGCGGCGGGCTGTGCGAGCTCAGTATGCCGATCCCTTCTACCAGGTTTTCCCTCTCGCTCGCACTACAATGATGGATTTTTTGACATATCAGTCAAATTTGACAGATTGACAGTTTTTGTCATTTTCAGTGAAAATTATCTTTTTGGGATAGAATCTAGCACCCACTGACATCGTTAAATGTAGATTTATACTATCTGTCAAAATTTTGATGGAGTTGGATGGAGTCTGCCCTTGCAAATAGTGCGGGAAAGAGCACTTTCCGGCACGTGAATATGTCGAAAATATAAATGGCCATATGTACTGTAAAACGTTGTACAATACACGTGCGAACAGCTAATACGCAACTCGTTTCGAATTTCCTCTTTTCCGTACTTGTATCGTAAATAACTATTCTATATACTATGTACTCTATAGTCCGACAAGAAATTGTAGAAAATTATTGAAGGCGCCACTTCCTACGTAACTGTCAAATTTTTGACGTAAAATGATTAAATCGCAATTTCCATACCAAATAGCAACAATTTGGTATGGAAATTGTTTAGTTCCATTTTATTTTATTTCTACTAGTTTATGTCGTACTATACTCTTTATTCCTTTTTTTCTACTCTATGATGCTGTGAAAATATAGGGTATTACTGCAATGTTCTGCCACCAGAGTGTACCACTAGCCCGTTTAGTAAACCATAGAGTAACTTATACAATGGCCCTTTAACAGTTTTTTGACAAGTTTTCAGAGATAATAAAATATGACATTGATGCACCAAGGCGGTTTGTTTACAGAGAATCTACCGGGAAACGCGAATCCGAAATTTCGCTATCTGCCTCTTTATCGCTCGAATATCCAAGAGTGACAGAGATGTTATAAACGAAATTTCGATTTTCTTTTTTAGCGATAGACCCTTAGATTGTGGTAGTGGCGCCCCCTGCGCTATTCTCATTTTATCACATGTATGGTGGTACGTATAATAAATATGCGTTGTTTAATCAAGTTCTAATTGTATATTTATATTATTTATTTTTTATTTAATTTTAGTTGTAATTATTGTTAATGGTGATTAATTAAAGGCTACAATTGTGTTATTGATATACTTATTGTTTATTTTATTGAATAATGGTTCAATGGCTAAAACTCATAGAACAAAACTAGAGAAAGAGAAATGCAATGATGGCGCCATCTATGTAAATCTTTGACAGTTGCCGACCCCATTGCTCTCATCCTCTACCATTCTAAAAATCTTTAACCTCGTAAAGAGTGATTATTTTGGTAAGAATCTAACTGCACTACCTAGGTTTTTTTTATCCTCTCCGAAGCTCCCTCCACACGTGCTCGAATCGCGGCGCGAAGCCGCGTACGCGAGTGACTAATCAGCGAAATCGACTCCACACTCGCGTTTGCGGCTTCGCGCCGCGTAGTCTCGAGCGGGCTCGACGTTGTAAATCGAATGCGGAAACGGGAATTCCTACAAGAAAAATGTTACCATACACATCTCTTTCAGACAATATAATTATTTTTGCGTAAAACGGCCAAGGCATGCGGCAAGCGCAGTCCAGACAGAATTTTTTTCGCCAATTTTATTAAATTGTCCGGTCAAATCAGGCTGTGTAAACGCAAATTTGGCTCGAGGATTTCGACCGCCGATTATGACCGATATTATATTACCGTTAAGGGCCCTCTACACTTGTGCGCGATTCACGGCGCGAAGCCGAACGCGAGTGTGGAGTCTAGTTCGCTAATCAGCAAAATCGGCTCCACACTCGTTCGCGGCTTCGCGCCGCGATTCGCGCACGAGTGTGGAGTTTTTTTAAATTTGTTACAAAAATTTTAAAAAACTAGTCTATGGTTACTGTGATCTATCAATGTCAAATGCCATTGTCAAAGTTTTAATGTCAATCCATGTCAATCAGTCTCCATGTCCCAGATATTTGTTTGTTTCTCGCAGTTCGATTTTTCACAGGAATTATGAGTCACTCCATTGTTATTAAATGTGAATAGTTTATTTCAAACACTACAACGTGTAGTACAATGTAGTTTAAAATACATACGGTTTTAGGTCTCTGTGTAACGTTGTGATAAATGGCAGAAGTTTACTAATAATTAGAACATTGTATTTCAAATAAACATTTTAAGGAGTTCGCTATCTTTTAATGTGAAATAGTACAATACAGTTATCATGTGGTCCGTTTGGGTATTGCTGTGGAAGCACAGCCTTATGAGAAAAAGGAGATACATTAGAACATTTTTCGACTATTTCTCTCCGTTATTATATTTTGTGCTCATACACCTAACTACTGGTCCAAGTTTACTCGGAAGACATGAGAATGTCCATTATACGGTAAGTTTATTATTACCTATTTTTATTACTTATTCGTTTTTGAGTATTTGTGACTGTCAACTGGCCTTTAATACGTCCACGTATTTATTTTTATTTGCCGTTTTCAACCAAAATGTATCTTTAACGGGCTCCTAGCCTAGTTGGTAAATACCCTGCCCAAGAAACAGGGGATCCTGGGTTTGAATCCCCGTGAGGGCATTTATTTGTTTGTTTATGAGCAATATTTTTTCCTGAGTTATAGATGTTATTAATGGTTATATTGGTTACTTCGGGAGTATTGTTCTTTTTTCCTTATAATCATTAGTTTGTATTGACAACTTTGTTTTGTTGGGGCATATTTTCTTATTGTGGTTATCTACAGAAAAGGCTATTATTTTTGACCTCATTATTCATATTTTTATAATTTGTTTGTAGTGTGTGTACTACCATAGCAACAAAACTACCTACTATTTTTATTATTGAGTTGTCAAGCCTTAGCTGTGTCCAACATTACCGCCTTCTGCATCCGACTCTTGATCCAGCCACCTAGCGAGAGACTCTAGGTGTTGGTTGAGACTTCGCTATGAGACCATTCGCTGATACAACTATCGGGAAAATGATCGTTATATCAACATCCCACATTGTGGTAATCTTGTGAGCCAAGTCTAGGTTCTTGCTGGACTTGTCCTTCTGGGCTTTCGCAAGATTCTCATCATGGGGGATAGTAACATTGACAAGCATAGCCTGGCGCTGCAGATTATCTATCAGCATGTTGTCAGGCTTTTATAATAGATCGATCCCAATGGCTTAACTATTACTACCAGCAATTGATTCTTGTACAATCATCTGTATAAACTGGCACAAAATACCTAACCACATCTTAGGAATAAAAAGTTAATAAAAAAAAAAAATTCAGCCTGCCCCAAGTAATTATGTATGCTTTATTTAAGTTTCAACTAACTTTAAAAACTGTATCCACATTAATTCTAACTAATGTATTTATTCTGCTGGGTGAAAGCCTCCTCACTTTTCCTCCACTCATCCCTGGCTTTCACCCAGCAGATGGGATCTGCAGTCAGCCCCAAAACATAGTTAAAGAAAAAAAAACAAAAAGAAAAACCTGACTGTAGAACAAACAAAGCTTTAATAATAATAATAATGTATGTATTGGCTTGCATTTTTATTAATTATTTAATGTAAAACAGTGGTTTCCATCTAACTGTGGATTATGACTGTGTCATATAATTTTAGGAGCCATTCAGTCTGGAGGAGTATGGACAGCACCGAGTAAGAGTGTTGTTCACACCGGACACAGATCACACCAACAGGCTCATGGATGAGGTTGGGGCTAAACTCAAATTTAAACGGCTGGATCATCTGCCGGGTGAGTTTTTACTTTCTTCATCAATATTATCTCACTATAGTAAAATCAAATACTCCCCGCACACAAATACAATGTATTGTGCTCTCTCACACCTACCTACACCGAGGAGGTAGAATTTTACTATAGTTATTGTTGTTATCATAAACCAGTGGTTCTGAACCTGGGTGTAACGCAGCCAATCCATAGGAAGGCAACATAGTTAGTATACAAGGCGGGTCGACCATAGAACTTGATTCCCACTGGCTTGCCTACTTTTTAGACAGTTAAACAAGTTTTATACAGCTCACGAAAAAAAGGACAATGCAGTTGTAGGTACGTAATATAATGGCTTGCCTATGAATAGTTTTGACGCCGAATTTACTCAATTTTTATAAATACTAGTATTAATTGCTTGAAATTAAGTAAAATCAGTCTCCCCAATAATTGACACAGGTAAACAATCTATGGATGCCTCGTAATGTTTACACAATGTTAAATTACAATCCGTGATCAGTCATCGCATGTAAGTAAGGATTGTATTCAGACATGCTTGTGTTACAAACAAAATACTTCTGCTAATCTCTGTCAGTGTCAGCAGCCCACTGTAAACATCCTACGAAACGTGGAACACGATTACTTAGAATTCTTTACGAGTGTACGCGCTATTATGACTCGCTATTCGCCCACATATGTACAAAATATATGTTATCTTTAGTTAAATGTTGTTACTACGATCGTAAAAGAGAACATAATACGACTTTAGTATTATAACTAGTGTTTAAAAATTAAACCGCTTTTTGCCGCAAAATTGAACTTGATATGATTTTAACTACCTCTATATTCGACAATGAAATTTATTGTATAATTTATAAATCCATTCTATAATATTATAAATGCGAAAGTCTGTCTGTGTGTTACCTCTTCACGCTTAAACCGCTGTACCAATTTAGTTGAAATTTGGCGTAGAGATAGTTTGAGTCCCGGGGAAGGACATAGGATAGTTTTTATCCCGAAAATCATCCCTTAAGAGGGTGAAAAGCGGGGTGGAATCATGGTGGAATTGAGATAATTAATGAGTTGCCTAGTATTTGTCTGTCTTTGTTTGTTGTTGTGTGTTGTTTGTTGTTTGTTTGTTTGTCTCAAATTGAATGATTGCTATAAGACTCTCTCTAGGCGCTATTTTTAACTTACCTTAAATTACCCATCTAAATGCCAAGCTATATTGATTTACGAATGCCGTCTGAAAACATCTATTAAAACAATATTAGTTCACAAGGTTATTAACATTAGGTGGGAAGGAAAGCAACTGGCTACCTACGCGTTATAAAATTATAGTTTCTTGCAAAGTATTAATACGCAATTGAACCCTATCACTTTGAAATGAAGTTCAAAATCATTTGATATTTTTAATATTTTTTTTGTTTGAAATTGATATCGCCTGTAAGATGGATTTTAAATAATTTATATTGTGTTAAGAATTTAACGAAACAAAATAAATGCAACTCTTGACTCAATTGGATATGGACAGCATGACACAAATGCAACCCTGTCTCAATTGGATATGGTTTTATTGGATATGCACTAGGACCGTGAGCCTTAGAAAGATAACATGTGGTTTTCCATCAGAGAAAGATCCTTATATGTCATGTGCATAAGCACTCTTTTCTAAGGTAAGCCACACATTGTGCATCCTAAAAACAACTCTAAATAACTATACAACAATAGTTAATTTCCAAATCGACGAAATCTACTCTGTACGAAACATTCAACCTTGAACGTTTTTAGGTCAGATGTTTCAAATGATTTCGTTAGGCGACTTTTTTTCGTTTTTACACTGAGTACTCTGATCGTGATTATGGAAAAGAATTAGCAGATGATTCAGCTAGTGGGCGTCGTAACTCCGATTTAACATTAACGTGCAATTTTAATATACTGTCCTATATTTATGTAAAGCCTGATGACCAGTAATATATGATCATTGTCATATATTAGGGCGCTGTTATTTTCATGTATTGGGTGACAGTTTAGTATAGTATGAAAAAATTAGTTCCAGTAAAATTCCGCAAGAAGGCGCGTGATCATATATTCATGGTCAGGCTTGAAAAAGGTGTCGTTTTTGTTGGACTCGTCCCAAAAAACCCACATTTCGATTATCCGAACTTCTGATTATCTGAACTAGTGTTGGTCACAACTAGTTCGCACAATCGAGATTCTACTGTAATGATATTGATAACAGAACTAGTTAAGAAAACCGGCCAAGTGAGAGTCGGACTCGCACACGAAGGTTTCTTCCGTACCAATACGCAAAAAACGGCAAAAAGACGCAGAAAAAGACCCTAAAAAACGATGATATTATACTTAATGTTTTTTTTTTTCAGGAAAGAAAGAGTATGGCTTCTTTCCGTTCTCAAATGCGTCAGCGCTATCAATACTGGAATACTCGAAGGATATGAGCTACGAGGACGCAATTATCATATTTGAGGTAAACAATCATCATCCGTGCCTCGAAAATCAAGAAGATTTGATTCTCGATCAGATGTCGCCACTACCTACTCTCGAATAGATGGCGTTGACGTTTTCGTTTGTTATTTAACAATTTTAACGCATATCAGTAAAAGAACATGAGTTTAAATAATATAAAAATAAGTAATGCAAATAAAAATAATAATTTATCCATATATAAATAATTTTTTTGGTTTTTTTTAGTTTTAATCGTGTGTCGATAGTTGGCAGTGAATTTACTGTGGCTACAAAATTTACTATGGCAGGGTACTCTATCCTATTATATCCTCTTTGATCTCATGAACCGTGATAGCGAGTCAGTTGAAGTTTTCACAGATAATGTATTTCTAATTATATATTTTCCTTCCTCATATCAATTGTTCAGTCAAAATTCGAAATATGTTTAAAGTATCATATTGTTGATGAAACACGCGGTACTCTGTAGCTAATTATACAATCAATCTCATACAGGAAATTGATAGTTTTAAAACTGAACAATACTTCGTTGCGGTATTGTTGTACAAGCTGTAATCAGAAGAGCGTAACCGTCACATAGTTAATTATCTAAAATTGCTCTTAATGTTATGTAAACGTGGTCTATTTTCCTTGTGATCGCTATTTCTGTCATTAAGTGTCGATGACTTGACTTGAATCTATGTTTGGGACATGAAAATGTTCGGTTAGATAAACATACTCTGGCACAGCGACCTTGTCAGTAGAAAAAGGCGGCAAATTTAAAAAATGTAGTCGGCTAGGCGCGAAGTGTTGACTTCTCATAGAAAATTTGAATTTCGCGCCTTTATCTACTGACAAGTTGGGTGTATTTCAGTGTAAAATGGTTTTTAAAGCAAATTATGGTGTTTTTAGGGTTCCGTACCCAAAGGGTAAAAACGGGACCCTGTTACTAAGACTTCTCTGTCCGTCTGTCTGTCTGTCCGTCTGTCTGTCACCAGGCTGTATCTCATGAATTGTGATAGCTAGACAGTTGACATTTTCACAGATGATGTATTTCTGTTGCCGCTATAGCAACAAATACTAAAAACAGAATAAAATAAATATTTAAATGGGACAAACGTGATTATTTCGCATTTGCGCAATGGCACGGAACCCTTCGTGCGCGAGTCCCCTTTTTATAAATGTTTGTCAATTCGAACAACTCTAACAAGTATTTGATAGTGTAACAAATCATTTTGACATTTATCTTTGTTCTTCTTCTTCTTCCTGCCCTTATCCCACGTTATGTGGAGGCGGCACAACATGTTTTTCTCTTCCATTCTCCTCTATCTTTCGTCACCTCAGCACTCACTCCTTTCTTTCTCATATCCTCTTTCATGCAATCCATCCATCGTTTTTTGGGTCTACCATTCGCTCTCCGTCCATCAACATTCATCCCTAACATTCTTTTGCCTATATGGCATTCATCCCTCCTCATCGTATGCCCATACCACGCTAACCTACTACTTCTCATCTTCTCCGTTACTGGTGCTACTTTCAAACTTCCCCTAATATACATTGACATTTATGTTTGTTAAAGGGACAAAACTTTGCACCGACATGAACAGAACAAAGTGTGGACGGTTATTAATTTAATTAATACCTAACTCTCTTGCCTACAGGATATGGAGTCAGAAATGTGGCCGAAGAAACTTAACTACACCATAAGAATGAAGAACAATTTCAGGACCAACCAATACGAACCTGAGGACCCGTTTGACATGGGCCACCATGAGTACTTTGGTACGTTTTTATCATTTATCAATCCCTTTCATCTAAAGCTGCTCGCAGACCAACAACTCGATTTGGTGCGTTGGAGTTTCTACTGCAAACAGACAATTAATTTTCCCCTCACTAGCTCGGAAAGTTTTCGTTTATCCTTCAATACAAGCGGGGAAAAACGCGTTTTATCCTCTAGTGGGGAAAGTAATTTGACCTTGGATGGAGCGTGTTTAAGTAGCTTGACAGACAACAAAACGTAAAACGCTCATGATAATGGTTCGTTCGATATTAATTATCATTAAATAAATGGTTTGAGAATCTAATAAAAATACCAAATTTAACCTTTATTTAATGATTTTAAGTCATAAACCTTAAAATTCCATAAGAAACGTTTGTTTTTTATAATGATGTTAAATATAATTCTGAACGCACAATTTGAGTCGATGCAATTTCAAAACGCATCGTTGACATTTCATACATCAGAAATGTCAACATTGTCAACAATTCTTTTACTTAAAACCTTTTCTCACCGACTCGCGTAAAAATACACAACTTCCAGAGTTTTCTGTTATAATATCGTAAAGAAATGAGTGATTTCAGTGATGAAGATGATTTTTGTTGCACTTTCCTCGCTATAGTGAGGTGAAAAGTTGTGTGCTACACACGGGCGCAAATGTATTTTACTTCTCGTGTGTTGAAACACTCGCGGGTAAAATACAACTTTGCACCCTTGTATAACAAATAACTATTCAACACTATCGAATTTTTTTTCACCCCTTGAGTCACACGACGCGATATCGGTTATCAAATTTCAATTCTAAATTCAAAGCCTCAGTCATTTTATGACTGGCAAATTAAAAAAAAAAAAAAAAACATTTATTTCGGACAATTCTGAATAATCCTTGGAAAGAGGTTAAAAATGTTTTTTTTTTTCAGGTATGCAGTACGAGGAGTTCATGCGCCTGCAGTGGGCCATAGACACCAGCTATTTGCATCTTCTGACCGGCGCCGATATAAAACAGGTTGGTTTTTAAAGGAAATAATCACATTTATGGCCGGTGAGGATGGGTAGTATGATGATAGATCTAAAATGTTTTTGGCAAAAATTTCATTTTAGGCACAGGTTTTTATCGCTGACTGTACTTTTCTTTCCACAGGCAGCTAATACTCATCGAGATAATTCTAACAACCCCAAACTGAATTAGGTTTCGTTGTTTTATCACAGAGTTCCTATGACCACCTTCTGTCTCCATCATCATATCAGCTTGATGGTACCATAATTTTGGTACGACTTACATATGTATGCAAATTTTCAGCTTCATCGGAAACCCAGAAATGGGTCAAATTTAACTTGCAAGATTTGATTACAGACAGACAGACAACGGGACAGGTGAAACTAAATAAAAGAGTGTAAAAACGAAAAAAAAATACTTTAATAGATTGCGTGTCTGTGTATGGATCAAAGATAGATATAACTCCGTAATAGATGGATACAGTCTAAGGAAAAGACGTGCCTCGAAAATCACGAAAATTTGATTCTCGATCAGATGGCGCCACTAGTTTTGGCCTACTCTCGTATAGAGGGCGTTGACTGTTTCGTTTGTTATTTATAATTTTAACGCATACCAGTGAAAGAACATGGATCAAAACCATAAAAAAAATCATATATCCATATTTAAATACATTTTAACGTTTTTTATAAATCTTCATTTTTAGTTTTAAAGTATGTGGATAGATGGCAGTGAATTTACAGTGGTTACAAAATTTACTATGACAGTACCGCTCTATCTTATTATATCCTCATTGGTATGGATATATATAAGGGCTGAACATTAAGCTTGTGTTATATTTCTTCCCGTCTCATTATCATGTGCTTAGAACAAGTTAAATTATACTCATTTGTTCCCAACCGGGGTAAAAATTTACGTTTTATATCTCTAATTTAAAATAAACAAATTCATAACATAATATTAAAGGTATTAATTTGGATACATCAAACTTTTTCCTTGCACTTTTCACTTTTCTTTCTTATTTCACACCAGTTAATCATACATACATCACAAAGGCTGTGATTTCAGGCAAACTATCCGTTTCTAGAATTAATAACTACTACGGGGATAGAACCCTTAGGAAAAGAATTCCATACTTACTCAATAGTTTGCCCGAAGCCATAAGATGTGAAAATAATAAGTCTGAATTTAAATCTATGTTAAAGAAACACTACCACAATATTTTGTAGTAATTGCACTACTATAAATAAGTTATAAGTTAAATACATATGTAACTAGAGACTGATGACCCCACAGTCAAACTCTTTATTGAGTTTTACTATGATTATTTTAGGAATACTGTATTTTATTAAATAAATAAATAAAATAAATGAATAATAAGATCCTAATTCCCCATGTACTATAATCGTTAATCCATTTTTTTCACAGACCATGGAGCTCCAAGAATTTCCCTTTGCGGCCGCTAACTTCAACACCAACGTGGTGGCCGTGAGCCAGCTATCGGCATTCATGTTGCCGTTCGCACTCACACTCACATTCGTGTTCCTCACCGGAAGGCTTTTCGAGGAAAAAAACAGTGGGATGCACGTGAGTGGACCTTATTTGTAGTGGCATGAGGATCAAATTACAACAGCAGCAGTGGCTGCTATCTTGTTGCATAATCGCCATTGTGAGGAGAACAGTGACAACACGAGTAGACCTTATGCCGTATTGTATATGGATCAGATTAAAACAGCAGTGAGTTAGCTAGCGGCAATCTTGTTTCACTTAGATTAGTACACTCCTTTTTCTTCTTCGAGAACAGTAGAATGGTTTTGAGTGAGCCGTATTTGGGGCTCTAAAGACATCTTATAACAGCAACGTGACAATCATGTAAGAGCAACTATAACCTAAAGCTACTATATTCAGGTGATGCATCAGCAAACTAATCCTAATTAATTGGGTGTTTGGTGATTAGAAGACGCGTTTTTGCGTGCGATTCTACCATCTCTCTTAATTTTTTTTAATAATATACTAATATTTCATTCGCAGGAGCTGGTGAAAATGGTAGGCGTGTCCTGGGAAGAGCTAGGTGTCTCGCACGTCTTAGATTTAGTACCTCATCTCCTTCTCTACGCGGTGGGCGGCGCCTTATTTTACAAGATTGACGACCTCATACCCGTTACGTGCGGGTTCTATATAGCACTCGCGATGGCGCTGCATTTTTTGACTGTGGTGGCGCTGGCGTTTGTCACAGTTTACGTGTTTAATATGAGTAAGTACTTAATGTCTTCTTCTTCTTCTTCTTCCTCGCGTTATCCCGGCATTTTGCCACGGCTCCTGGGAGCCTGGGGTCCGCTTGACAACTAATCCTAAGAATTGACGTAGGCACTAGTTTTTACGAAAGCGACTGCCATCTGACCTTCCAACCCAGAGGGTGAACTAGGCCTTGTTAGGATCAGTCCGGTTTCCTCACGATGTTTTCCTTCACCGAAAAGCGACTGGTAAATATCAAATAGAGTATAGAGTATCAAAGAGAGTAAGTACTTAATATAAACTTCAAATACTACCAAATATAAGAAAAGAAGAAGGTAAAGGAGGTCTACATATGACTCTACGTGGTGAGCTGCGCTATTCTACAAGATTGATAACCCGTTACGTGCGGGTTGCACTCGCGATGGCGCTGCATTTCTTGACTGTGGTGGCGCTGGCGTTTATAGACGCGCAGTTTACGTGTTTAATATGAGTAAGTACTTAGTATAAACTCCTAAGATAAGATAAAAGAAGAAGATAAAGGAGCTATACATATGACTCTACGCAATGCGCTGCGTATTTCTACAAGATTGACGACCCGTTACGTGCGGATTCTAAATAGCACTGGTGATGGCGCTGCATATCTTGACTGGTGGCGCTGGCGTTTGTCACAGTTTACGTGTTTAATATGAGTAAGTACTTAGTATAAACTCCTAAGATAAGATAAAAGAAGAAGATAAAGGAGCTCTAACGTTTTTTTTTTTCAGCTCAATACTTGGAACTGATCACAATGTCGGTATATACCGCATTCCTAGTCGCCAGTATGCTGAGCCAGAAGCTCAAGAGTCGCGCTTTGTCTCTCCTTTGCTGTCTACTGCCACATGACCCCTTCGTGCGGTTTTGGAGGGCACTCGGTTCTAGAGAAATGTTCGGTAAGTTGTACAGTCGTCATCAGATATATCGGAGCAGCCAAAGCGCTCACGAATATCTGAACAAACCTCTAAGGCGATAGAGTATAAAGTGCGTGTTCAGATATTTTTGAGCACCTCGGCCGCTCCGATATATCTGAAGGCGACTGTACCTAAATCGTGTTAGTATATATCAACTTTTTCTTGTCACTCGTTGCTTTCGTTGCTCTTAAAAACCTCGTTTTTAATTATCCAAAAACATAAATTGTTGTGGTACTTTCTTAAATGGGCCATCAACTAAGCACGTTGGTATATTATGAATGTTCAACTAGCAATGTTAAGAGTTGAAGTTTTATAGTATATTGTTACAGGTGGCAGCATATCGATCACAAACATGTGGACGCGGAACGCAGCCGAACAGACCGCCGTCGCCGAACTGTATCTGTTTATGGTGCTGCAGATAATCCTGCTGTCTATGATCGCCTGGTACCTCTCTAGAGTGCGGCCCGGGAAGTACGGGCAAGCGCTACCCTGGAACTTTCCATTTAGTGTAAGTCTATCTCTGATCAATGATACTTGATAGGTTTCTATAGTGTCTGGGGCAAAAATCCAATGATTGTATAAAATATATGCAAATCCCATTGGAGTCGAGCTACTACCCGTTCGCTTCAAGTTGTCTGTTACCTGCTGGCCCGCTTCCCCGCATCAACAAGTAGTCGCCGCCTTACAATACAACTACTTGTGATCGTATTAAATTAAATGTAAGTAATAATACTTACATTTAATTTAATATGATCACAAAGATTATTAAATAAATTGAGCATTGAAAAATAAAGTACAAAATAATTTTTTGTCGACAGTACCTACGTGTAGTACTGACGTTATCATGTAATGGTCGCCGACGGCCAACTGAAGCAAACGGATATTATTAATGTTTTACTATGATAGATGTACATTGGAATTTACGAATGATTGTCTCATCTATTTCACTCTTCTCAGAAAGATTATTGGTTCATGCAGCCAAAAGTAGAGGCCGCGCCGGAAGAGACCCAGTTCGGCCCATGTGAGGCCGACCCGCGCTACTTCGAGAAGGCCCCCGCTGGCCTCCCGGTGGGCATACAGGTCAACGATGTCTACAAGGTAAGAAAATACACATCTATCGTCAAATTATGATACGATTTTAGCACTTAGATAATTCATATAAATGAGGAAAAAGTGGCCATGATACTCCCTTGTGGAACACCATAATCAGGAAAGAGTTTGCCACTTCTACATTTTCAATCGATACACATTGTACAATTTTCTATAAAAATATTGCCACATAAACAACTTAGATCCTACTCATTCCTCATATTCTACTTTCTGAAGTAGATTCGGGATCGTTATGGTATCAAACGCTTTTGCATGGTCCAAGAGTAAACAGGGCACTTTTTTAACCAGTCGAGATGTCAAAGACGTAATCTGCACAGATGGATAGACTCATGCACTGGATTGTTTCAGTCGTTCGGCAAAGACCCGGCATTGATTGGCGTGGATTTAACCGTGTATCGGGGCGAGATCACCGTACTGCTGGGACATAACGGCGCCGGCAAGACTACGCTCATCAACATCATCACCGGTTTGTATTTTATGCGCAAGTTCTCAATTAATGCTCAATTGTGACGTTTTATATCAAAAGGTACCACATTGTCGCCTGTTTATAAGGTTGATTTCTAATTGAAGCTATATGGAAATAGCGCCTTACCGACAAGCGACAATAAGTACCCTTTTGATTGAAAATGGCACAACTAAGTTATAAAACATGTTAAAGAATATCACGGACACGACACTTTTCTGGAATATCCCTGTATTAATAGATCAGTCTACAGGTAATAGGAGTCTAACCCCCTTATTTCTCAGGTCTGATATCCGCATCGTCCGGACGCGTACTAGTGGAAGGCAAGGACACAGTCAAGCAAGCGAAGGACGTCCGCAAGCTTATCGGACTCTGCCCACAAGAGAACATCTTCTTCCCGCATCTTACAGTGCTGGAGCACGCCATGTTCTTCGCCATGGTGAGATTTAATCCTGGTTTTTGTAGTAATAAAAAATAGGAAACTTACAGTACTTTTATTGTTCCGGATTTCCAAATCATCTACATAAACAAGTAATTTAAAGGGCTTAAATGAAATTTAGAGGATAATATTTCTCAGTTAGTGCGATGTAAACATACTTATGGTGGACTCAGAAAATTTAGGGGGTACAGGGAGGCAGACTTCAATACATTGGGTCCGAGAAATAGTGTAGTCTACAACGTGTTTTGAATTTTTGAATCTCTAAATATTTCCGGCATCGGCAGTATTTTTCATTTCTTCGAAAATCCGGACAGTTCCAGTTTTCAAGATTAGTTTGTATTTTTTTTTATCTGAGTTTCTCCAAGATTCTGAAATTTTTAATATACACTATATTTCCAGCTCAAAGGCCAAACATACTCTCAAGCCAACACCTCAGCCATGAACCTATTCTCGAAACTCCAACTATCAACCAAGGCAAACGCATTAACATGCGCATTGTCGGGTGGCATGAAGCGACGCGCGCAGCTGGCCTGTGCTGTAGCTGGTGGGGCTCAAGTTTTAGTACTGGACGAGCCCACTAGTGGGCTTGATGTTGAAACGCGCCGTGAGCTGTGGGACTTGTTGCTGGTCAGTACAATATAAAATGCAGGTAGATTGGCTAGTAAATTATTAATAGACGGATCTTTCTTTTGCCACGTTTTGTGCATGTGGATTGAAATCAAATAAAGTTGAAAAACCGGCCAAGTGCGAGTCGGACTCGCGCACGAAGGGTTCGTACGGTTACGCAATAAAAAACACGTTTGTTGTATGGGATTCCCACTTAAATATTTATTTTATTTTGTTTTCTTCTGTTTTCATACACCATCAGTAAAAAATTCAACTGTATAGCTATCACGGTTCATGAGATACAGCCTAGTGACAGACAGACGGACAGTGGAGTCTTAGTAATAGGGTCCCGTTTTTAGCCTTTGGGTACGGAACCATTGACACGATTCGAACCTTTATTTTTTACATTCGATGTGGCGCTTTTGTAGATCGAGTTGTCTCTAAAAATAAAATCGTTTCCAATTGCAGAGTCTCCGCGGCGAGCGAACGGTACTGTTGACCACACACTTCATGGAAGAAGCGGACGCGCTGGGTGACCGTATTGCAGCTCTGCACCACGGCCGTGTGCGCTGCCACGCCACTTCCATGTTCCTCAAGCGAGCCATCGGTGAGCAATTTAACTTTCACGGCAATCAACAAGGGTTTCATAACATATTCAAATGGCAGCTCTAATTATTTCGAACAGACGCGAGTTCGCTGAGCGGTAAGCCCCGTAAGCCGCTGTCATTTCAATATGAAATATATCTATGGATAAAGTGCAAATTTAAAAGCCGAGTGCCTAGTGTTAAACTTCCATATATTGACCATGCCCGCTCGTTTAGTCAGCTATGGCCTTTCGTACTGGTGGACGGTCTGCCAATATTTTTCATTGTAACAATTCATGATTATGATTGTTTTAAAATAATGAAAAAAAATCAGGTCTGGAATAAATACAAGGTACTTAGCTCCAAGTTGCCTATAAAGACAAAGTTCAATGCCGGCATGGTAAATAATGGATTGACCTTACTTCACAAAATAATTGATAACGATCGATAAATTAAAATTAATATTTTTTATTTGTTTACCAGGAACCGGCTACCGTCTCTCCTTCACAACAATCGGCGCGCCTAAAGAGGCGGCCATCACGTCAGCCATCACCACCGTCGTGCCGAACGCGACCATCCGCGACCGCCGTCCGAACGGCGTCTCCTACAACCTGCCTGCCAAGGATACTGCGCGCTTTCCGGGACTTTTCGCTTCCCTGGAAGATGCGCGCTCAAAACTACAGATTGATACTATAGGAGTCGGGAAAAGCACGCTCGATGAGGTGTTTTTAGAGTGAGTTCTATTCAGTATTAAACTGTTAGCGTTTCTAATAGGTGATATTACTGCAATGTTCTGCCACCAGGGTGCAGCAGTAGCCCGTTTAGTAAACCATAGATTAACTTATATATACTGTGCCTTTAACAGTTTTTTGTCAAATCTTTCAGAGATAATAGAATATGACATTGATGCATCAAGGCGGTTTGCTTAGAGAGAACCTAACGGGAAACGCGAATCCGAGATTTCGCTATCTGCCTCTTTATCGCTCGAATTTGCAAGAGATGTTAAATAACGAAATTTAGATTTTCTTGTTTCGCGATAGACCCTCCGATTGTGGTAGTGGCGCCCCCTGCGCAGAGTTTCGCGTAATATTCCCTATTCACAAGTTTCGACCGAAGGCAGCAATCACGTCGATCATCGCGACGTCATCCATTAGAGTCGGAGAGCCAAAACTATATAATGGGCTGTTGGAAAATCTTAACAGCGCGAAGTAGCCGATAGAGCAGCGACATCTACTGTGAAATTGGGCCTTTAAATTACTGCCTTGGGTGAGACTTGAACTCACGGCCTCTGGATCGATACTCCAGCGCTCTGCCAACTGAGCACCCGTCCGTCCGTTCCGCCGTTCTGCGTTTAAGAAGTGTAACACTCTTACGCTAGGGTCCCCTAGACCCATATAGTGGGAAGATTTGCTGACTATGGATGAGGTCTTGGTTGCTCAGTTGGCAGAGCGCTGGAGTATCGATCCAGAGCCCGTGAGTTCAAGTCTCACCCAAGGCAGTAATTTTTCCACTTTTAAATTTATTCTAAGCTTAATAGCATCGATCGCAGACGTTTCTGCTTGTTAAAAATTAATTTAAACATTACTACATTCAACACTTTGCATCGTTGGAAGTTGCCAATTTATACCATCGGCGTTGGAAAAAGCACGCTTGATGAGGTGTTTTAGAGTCTTATTCATTCTCTTACAACATTCAAGTGAAAGACACTGCAACATTCCTTAAATAGATTCATAATGTGTCCATGCAATTTTGTAGTATGTGTGTACAACGAGGTTTCCAACCTTTTTTTTGCTCCCTAATGGAAGCATTGAAAATTTAATATGGGGCATTTTCTATGAAAAGGGACCTTATTGTCGATGGCGCTTACGCCGCACAGCGTCGCGCGGCATTGTATTTATATCGGAGCATCGTTTATAATGGCGTAAGCGCCATCGACAATCGGTCCCTTTTTATAGAAAATACCACATATTACGAATGTAATTTTTTTTTGCCTCTACTCACACCTTAGAGGCTTCTAGTATCTTCTAGCAAGTATAATGCTTGGTTTCAGGCTGTGCGGCGACGACAAACCAGCAAATACGGAGGAACCGGACAACACAACAACAGGTAAATAAATAATTGCTGGCTGTAAAGCCTGACCAGTAATATATGATCATTGTCAAGAGGGCGCTGTTATTCTTATGTATAGGGTGACAGTTCAGTATAAACAGAACAGAAAAAAAATATGTTTTATTTGAACTTTAGTATAGCAATGTGATTGTGGGGCACCTACTCGTATATTCTTGTTTAAATACTATTAATAAACATTTGAACAAGTTTTGAGAACAAATCAAATTATTTTATTAAATATTATCCGTAAGGAGTTCGTTTAGGAGGTGCAAGCGCGCACTGCTTGCCCTTAGAGCTGGTCAAAGACGCCTAGTCTTACTAAGATGGCATATAGTCGAGAAATTCGGACGGGCACCGCCGTGGCGGGGTGGCCTAGGGGTTCATGGCGTTAGCCGCGATAGCTAAAGACGCCGGTTCGAATCCGGCCTTCACCACTGGAGGGCTTCGTCACTTTTTCTTTAATATATGACATCTATTACAGTTTTTAATTTATATATAGTAGTGTGACTACTTAAAAAACACAAATCAAAATATTTAATAAAATAATTTGATTTGTTCTCAAAACTTGTTCAAATGTTCATAGATGGCAGCACCAGTCTCTCTCGCTACAACGTAAATCCGTAAGGAGTTCGTTTAGGAGGTGCAAGCGCGCACTGCTTGCCCTTAGAGCTGGTCAAAGACGCCTAGTCTTACTAAGATGGCATATAGTCGAGAAATTCGGACGGGCACCGCCGTGGCGGGGTGGCCTAGGGGTTCATGGCGTTAGCCGCGATAGCTAAAGACGCCGGTTCGAATCCGGCCTTCACCACTGGAGGGCTTCGTCACTTTTTCTTTAATATATGACATCTATTACAGTTTTTTAATTTATATATAGTAGTGTGACTACTTAAAAAACACAAATCAAAATATTTAATAAAATAATTTGATTTGTTCTCAAAACTTGTTCAAATGTTCATAGATGGCAGCACCAGTCTCTCTCGCTACAACGTAAATCCGTAAGGAGTTCGTTTAGGAGGTGCAAGCGCGCACTGCTTGCCCTTAGAGCTGGTCAAAGACGCCTAGTCTTACTAAGATGGCATATAGTCGAGAAATTCGGACGGGCACCGCCGTGGCGGGGTGGCCTAGGGGTTCATGGCGTTAGCCGCGATAGCTAAAGACGCCGGTTCGAATCCGGCCTTCACCACTGGAGGGCTTCGTCACTTTTTCTTTAATATATGACATCTATTACAGTTTTTAATTTATATATAGTAGTGTGACTACTTAAAAAACACAAATCAAAATATTTAATAAAATAATTTGATTTGTTCTCAAAACTTGTTCAAATGTTCATAGATGGCAGCACCAGTCTCTCTCGCTACAACGTAAATCCGTAAGGAGTTCGTTTAGGAGGTGCAAGCGCGCACTGCTTGCCCTTAGAGCTGGTCAAAGACGCCTAGTCTTACTAAGATGGCATATAGTCGAGAAATTCGGACGGGCACCGCCGTGGCGGGGTGGCCTAGGGGTTCATGGCGTTAGCCGCGATAGCTAAAGACGCCGGTTCGAATCCGGCCTTCACCACTGGAGGGCTTCGTCACTTTTTCTTTAATATATGACATCTATTACAGTTTTTAATTTATATATAGTAGTGTGACTACTTAAAAAACACAAATCAAAATATTTAATAAAATAATTTGATTTGTTCTCAAAACTTGTTCAAATGTTCATAGATGGCAGCACCAGTCTCTCTCGCTACAACGTAAATCCGTAAGGAGTTCGTTTAGGAGGTGCAAGCGCGCACTGCTTGCCCTTAGAGCTGGTCAAAGACGCCTAGTCTTACTAAGATGGCATATAGTCGAGAAATTCGGACGGGCACCGCCGTGGCGGGGTGGCCTAGGGGTTCATGGCGTTAGCCGCGATAGCTAAAGACGCCGGTTCGAATCCGGCCTTCACCACTGGAGGGCTTCGTCACTTTTTCTTTAATATATGACATCTATTACAGTTTTTAATTTATATATAGTAGTGTGACTACTTAAAAAACACAAATCAAAATATTTAATAAAATAATTTGATTTGTTCTCAAAACTTGTTCAAATGTTCATAGATGGCAGCACCAGTCTCTCTCGCTACAACGTAAATCCGTAAGGAGTTCGTTTAGGAGGTGCAAGCGCGCACTGCTTGCCCTTAGAGCTGGTCAAAGACGCCTAGTCTTACTAAGATGGCATATAGTCGAGAAATTCGGACGGGCACCGCCGTGGCGGGGTGGCCTAGGGGTTCATGGCGTTAGCCGCGATAGCTAAAGACGCCGGTTCGAATCCGGCCTTCACCACTGGAGGGCTTCGTCACTTTTTCTTTAATATATGACATCTATTACAGTTTTTAATTTATATATAGTAGTGTGACTACTTAAAAAACACAAATCAAAATATTTAATAAAATAATTTGATTTGTTCTCAAAACTTGTTCAAATGTTCATAGATGGCAGCACCAGTCTCTCTCGCTACAACGTAAATCCGTAAGGAGTTCGTTTAGGAGGTGCAAGCGCGCACTGCTTGCCCTTAGAGCTGGTCAAAGACGCCTAGTCTTACTAAGATGGCATATAGTCGAGAAATTCGGACGGGCACCGCCGTGGCGGGGTGGCCTAGGGGTTCATGGCGTTAGCCGCGATAGCTAAAGACGCCGGTTCGAATCCGGCCTTCACCACTGGAGGGCTTCGTCACTTTTTCTTTAATATATGACATCTATTACAGTTTTTAATTTATATATAGTAGTGTGACTACTTAAAAAACACAAATCAAAATATTTAATAAAATAATTTGATTTGTTCTCAAAACTTGTTCAAATGTTCATAGATGGCAGCACCAGTCTCTCTCGCTACAACGTAAATCCGTAAGGAGTTCGTTTAGGAGGTGCAAGCGCGCACTGCTTGCCCTTAGAGCTGGTCAAAGACGCCTAGTCTTACTAAGATGGCATATAGTCGAGAAATTCGGACGGGCACCGCCGTGGCGGGGTGGCCTAGGGGTTCATGGCGTTAGCCGCGATAGCTAAAGACGCCGGTTCGAATCCGGCCTTCACCACTGGAGGGCTTCGTCACTTTTTCTTTAATATATGACATCTATTACAGTTTTTAATTTATATATAGTAGTGTGACTACTTAAAAAACACAAATCAAAATATTTAATAAAATAATTTGATTTGTTCTCAAAACTTGTTCAAATGTTCATAGATGGCAGCACCAGTCTCTCTCGCTACAACGTAAATCCGTAAGGAGTTCGTTTAGGAGGTGCAAGCGCGCACTGCTTGCCCTTAGAGCTGGTCAAAGACGCCTAGTCTTACTAAGATGGCATATAGTCGAGAAATTCGGACGGGCACCGCCGTGGCGGGGTGGCCTAGGGGTTCATGGCGTTAGCCGCGATAGCTAAAGACGCCGGTTCGAATCCGGCCTTCACCACTGGAGGGCTTCGTCACTTTTTCTTTAATATATGACATCTATTACAGTTTTTACTATTAATAAGTTTCTTTTTTTTTTTTTAACTGAAGTGTTATATTTGACGTTTTTTATGTGCCTAATCTCGACATCCGCATCCGCGAATGTGAGCCTTTAAAAATTCGCATCTGCATTCGCGTCCGCGGATGTCAAAAAATCCGCATCCGAAACATCCCTGAATTCCCGACGTTTAAAGGAATCACGAACGCTGTAAAGTGTTCGAAATGTCGTGATGTATTATAAATTCAATATAATGTACGCGATATAATTCGTTTTCATAGTTTTATTTCTTATAACATATGTTTTGTAATTCTATGCAGAGCCGGTCCACGGGACGGTGAAGGGTCCAATGTTGTACGCTCGTCAGTTCGCAGTGTTATTGCAGAGACAGTGGCGCTACATCACATCTCATCTGCTTTCTTTCTTGGGCATCGTGAGTACTGCTTTTGAAATAATTGTTACTGAAAGATAACGACCGGCACAGAATAAATAATAGTACTACCGTACGGAAAGGAAATTTCTTACAAAACCGAAGTTCGACAGCGGTTAAGGTAGAATCATGCTGTCCCTTGCTTTGTGAAAGACAAATTTCATGCGTTCTATAATTATTAAGAAATGATTAACCGTCCCTACTGATATCTTTTGCTTCATAAATGTTCTATGCTAATGTAAAATATACATATAACCACCAATATACAAATCCACGCGTACGAAGTCGCGGGCAACAGCTAGTCCATACTATATATATATATATATATACTATATCCATACTAATATTATAAATGCGAAAGTCTGTCTGTCTGTCTGTGTGTTACCTCTTCACGCTTAAACCGCTGAACCGATTTAGTTGAAATTTGGTATACAGATAGTTTGAGTCCCGGGGAAGGACATAGGATACTTTTTATCCCAGAACTCACCCCTCAAGGGGGTGGAAATTTGTATGGGGAATCAATAACCGCTGAACCGATTTAGATGAAACTTGGTATGGGGATAGTTTGAGCTGTGGGAAAGGATATAGAATAACTTTTATCCCCGAAATCATCCCCATAAGGGTGTAAAAAATGGGGTGGAAATGTATAGCATGGACCAATTTGGGGGTGAAAAAGGGTGGATTAAAAAGCAGATTTGTTTAAGAATTAAGGTACCCAATTACTAATTCCACGCAGACGAAGTCGCGGGCAAAAGCTAGTAATATTATAAATGCGAAAGTCTGTCTGTCTGTCTTTCTGTCTGTATGTTCCCTCTTCACGCTTAAACCGCTGAACCGATTTAGATGAAATTTGGCATAGAGATAGGTTGAGTCCCTGAGAAGGACATAGGATAGTTTTTATCCCGAAAATCATTGCTTCAGGAAGTAAAAAGCGGGGTGGAATTGAGATAATTAACGAAGTGCCTGCTAATTTGTGTGCATAATATGATCAAATTTAGATTGCTATGAAAAAAATTCCAGGCGCTATTCTTACTCTATAGCTGCGTTTACTAAGTCCACGCAGACGAAGTTGCGGGCAAAAGCTAGTAATATTATAAATGCGAAAGTCTGTCTGTCTGTTCCCTCTTCACGCTTAAACCGCTGAATCGATTTAGATGAAATTTGGCATAGAGATAGGTCGAGTCCCCGCGAAGGACATAGGATAGTTTTTATCCCGAAAATCATCCCATAAGAAAATAAAAAGCGGGGTGGAATTGAGATAATTAATAAAGTGCCGGCTAATCTTTGTGCATAATATGCTCAAATCGAATACAAGATACAAGACATTTATTGGTAAAAGTTAATGTTTTACAGGTCAGTAAAATAGGTAGGTACATAGTAGGTACAACATTTCTAGAGTAAGTATTTATGTCACTTAAACTTAATTATTATTAAATAAAACATATTTTGAGCAAAGCAGGTTCGTAAACAGTAGACAATAGGGTCGCATATGGCTTAACAAGTCGTCATTTTAATTTATAAGGTATAAATTTGCTTATACATATTAATTAGGAGATAAATTACTTAGGGTTAGTACACGTTTCAACAAATTCGTCGACGCTGTAGCATGCTAAGTCAGTTAACATTGTTTTAAGATTTCGGTTCAAACTTTTTATCCGTTTTAGCTAATTTTATTTCCTCAGGTAGCAAGTTATACAATTTTAGGCCTAAGATCCCAAGTGACTTTCGGGCCTTTGCAAGCCTGCACCGCGGGACGATTAGCCGGTTACTTCTACGGGCCAGGGAATGGGTAGCGTATTGATCCACGTTTGCCCTAACGTACTTACATGCGGTTAATATGTAAACACGGAAGAGTGAGAATCTTATGGTGTTTAAATAAACTTTTTGCGGGATGATCATATGGCTTTCCGCTTATGATACGAACAGCACGTTTTTGTAATTTGAAAGGCCTTTCGCGGTCAGCCGCCGTCGCCCACAGGTCAGCACCCATAATAAGAACAGAATGAAAATATCCGTAGTACGCTTTTATCACATTTTCATGTGTCAAGGTCGGTGCTATTCTTGAAAGCGCATAGCAAGCGGAAGACAGTTTGTCGCTCATACGGTCGATGTGAGGGGACCACGTGAGACCGGAATCCAGGATGAAGCCTAGGTAACTTACCTCTTTAACTTGTGGTACCTCGATGTCATTTAGCATTATAACTAATTTGTTGTTGATGTTATGTCTAAGCTGGAAATATAAAATATTGGTTTTTTCTAAATTTAATAGCATTCCGTTTGCAGCAAACCATTGAGATATTCGTTGCATAGCAATTTGGACCCTAGAATTCAAAATTTGAAGGTTGTCAGCACTTACCAGGATGCATGTGTCATCGGCATACGTTATGAACTCCAAATCGGGACTTGCCGATGAGATGTCGTTTACCAGGATCAAAAATAGGACATTTCCCATTGTCGATTCTTGCGGTACAGCAATATTACCAACATTTTCTAAGTTCGATTTAGAGTTCATAACGCATGTACTCTGTTTACGGTTATTTAGAAAGGAGCGTATGGTGCCATGAAACTGGCCTCCGACACCATACCTAGATAATTTTTCAAGGAGCAGAGAATGGTCGATCATCTCGAAGGCGCGCGACAGATCGCAAAAAATAGCAGCGGCCTGTCGCCCGGCGTCGAGATGAGACAGCGTCCGCGCCACGACGTCGCGCGTCGCGTCTGTCGTCGACCGCCCCGCTTGATATGCATACTGTTGCTTATTTAATAAACCATTTCCTATGAAGTGTCTCATAAGTGAAGAACTCATAAGATACTCGAACACTTTAGACATAATGGGTATTAGAGATATTGGTCGGAAACATTTCTCGAGCTCCATTTCGCCCTTCCCCTTATATATGGGTTGTACTTTTATAAGTTTCAATATGTCTGGGTATACTCCGTTAAGTAGGCACTCATTGAATAATAGCAGGAATAATGACACGACCACCGGCGGTAGATAATCCAGCACGCAAGTAGACATGTCATTTATATCTTGGGATTTTTTTCGTTTAATTGTTTTAAATGCATTAACTATTTCAGTTAGAGTATAGGGTTCAAACTGGAATGTAGGCACATACATTGGTAAATAGTTATACAAATAGATAAGAGCAGAGCGATTACACGGCTTTGTTTTGTTTACATTTGTTTGTGTATAGTACCGGTTTAGACGGTCGGCGGCGGCGGCGGCGCGTGCGTTATCGCTCTCACCAGCTGATTTAGAAATAAATACGTTTATGGCACTATTATTCTTATTTGAGTTTTTCCATGTTTCGGAGGCGATTATGCGCCATATGCACCGAGACAAGTTTTTATTCGATCTAGCTATCCGACAGTTTACATATTCACAACGAGTAGTTTTCAGCGTGGACCAATACAGTACTTCCATTTTTTCAAGGGTCGGGCGTATCCCGCTAGCGTTAGGCGCTTTAGATATTTCTAACTTAAGTTTGGGTATTCGGTAACGAATTTGTCGAACCGTTTCGGTAACCCAGGTACTCACATTGTTTTTTACCAACTGTTTTCTAAGTGGGAAACATATGTCAAAATAATGCTTAATTACGTTCATAACTAAACCTATCTTAGCACCAGGACATATATTTTTATCATAAATTTCAACCCAATTATATTGTTCCATATTTAAAATAAAATTATTTATGTTGCTATTTGAAAAGGTTCGCTTTAATACATGATTACTTGTATTCAAGTTATTTTTAATATTTACAGAGACATTTATGCTTACGTGGTCAGACAAGTTAAGCTCAATACAAGATACACTTTGGATGTCAGATTTCGGAACATTAGTAAAGGCGTGATCGATACAAGTGCTAGATAAAGTGCTTATTCTAGTAGGCATATTAATTAATTATCTAAATCCATATTGTTTGATTATATCATTCATTTTACATGTCTGGCTACATTTTGTCAACAAATCTATGTTAATATCACCGACTAACAAGATCTTGTAATTTTGCATGATTGTCATATTTAATAATTCGGTTAGCTTAGAAAAATATAATTGTACGTCACCGCTAGGAGGTCTGTAAATGCACACCACAATGAGGTCGGCGCCGATGCACTCGACGGCGCAGGTTTCGAAGTGCATCTCAACTGACAGGTTTCCAACTTCTGGTCGCTCCATCGTTATTAGTTCGGTCCTGGCGTAAATACAGGCACCACCGCCACGACGCGAGGGTCGCGAGTATTGAGCACGAAGGGAGTAGTTAAGGATATTGACTGTACTTAGCTGGTTTGACTGCAACCAGTGCTCCGTCAGGCAAACCACGTCAGCGGCAGGATCGCGTATTTGGAGTTCGCATTCCAATCTATAGGTCTTATTTTCTAGACGGTTTATATTCTGGTGGATTACATTTATTGATTTGACTCCACTGTTGTCAGTCTCCTTGTGTTTAGCCCCTCGGGCTAATGGTGGCAGTGTCGGGTGCGGGTAATAATCGCTATGAGAATTTTTCCCGGCGCTATACTTACTTTAGCTGCCGCTACTAAGTCCACGCAGACGAAGTCGCGGGCAAAAGCTTGTGTTTGAATAATGTTAATTCAAAACCCCATTCCAGATAGTATTCGTGACGTTACTCCTCTGGGCGTTCACGTCCGTGGCCAACAACAACCCGTTCGGCGCGCAGCAGGCGGAGCAGCCGGACGCCGACGTGGCCATGACCCTGCAGCTGTACACGGCGCGTGCGCAGCCCCCCCGCGTGCTGCTCCGCGTGGACGAGGACGCGCGAGACATGCTGCGCAAGGGCTTCAAGGGAGTGCACTTTGAGGAAGTGCCAAATGTCGTTGATGGTACGTTTTCACAAACTGTAATAAAATGACGAAGCCCTCCAGTGGCGAGGTGGCCTAAGCTTAAGACGCCGGTTCGAATTCGGCCGTCACCACTGGAGGGCTTCGTCACTTTTTCTTTAATATATGACATCTATTACGGTTTATAATTTATATATAGTAGTGTGACTACTTAAAAACACAAATCAAAATATTTAATAAAATAATTTGATTTGTTCCCAAACTTGGTACGTTTTCACGTTTTATTTGATTTGGCGACCGGTTTCGCCTAGTGGGTAGTGACCCTGCCTGTGAAGCCGATGGTCCTCGGTTCGAATCCCGGTAAGGGCATTTATTTGTGTGATGAGCACAGATATTTGTTTCTCAGTCATGAGTGCTGTCTATGTATTTAAGTATATATATATATATCGTTGCCTCAGTACCCATAACACGCATAACACAAGCCTCCTTAGGCTTACCGTGGGACTTAGTCAATCTATGTAAGAATGTGCTATAATATTTATGGTGCGGACAATGGTCGCTCCCCTCATGGGCCACCAAAAGTGAAGCGGACAATGGTCCTTCCCTCATGGACCATTATAAATGTTGCGTGCAGAGGCAGCTCCCCTCATGGAGTCCACCTCAATGATGCGCACGAAGGCAGCTCCGTCTTGGAGTCCACCTCAAATGAAGCCAGCAAAGGCAGTGTAAGGGACGTGGTGAAATAATATGCAGTTTTAAAGCAAAATAACGTAAGGGTGTTTGGACAGCGAGAAGCGTGTACCATACCGCGCACTCGTATAGATCGACTGACCGCTGGGAGCCAATGACAGACAAACCTCCGTTTGTCCCCCCTCCCCTGCACGCTCCCTTCGGTGTCCCAAAACCGGCACATACTACTCAGACTTCCAAGCACCCTCTTTTTAATAAAATAAAGAAAAAAATACAAAACCAAATTCGCGTCGCTTACATACCCCACCCCAAGTGCTGCATCAGCACTTACTCAACCTCAGTAGGTACATATGCGACGCGTGCAGCTGATCGACGTAGTGTTCCAGATTTGGTTTTTATCTGCACGACTCTTATGCGACCGTCTCTCCCCGGAATTACTTCTTGTATTATTCCTTTAGGCCAAACGTTACGGGGTGACGCAGGATCCACAACCAATACCAGATCTCCCACTTGCAAGGGTCGTTGGTCTTGGTGCCACTTCTGGCGAGGGATCATCTGTGGCAGTACTTCTCGTACCCACCGCTTCCAAAATAGGTCTGCAAGTCGTTGAGAGGTTCGCCATTGTTTACGAAGGTACATGTCAGATTGGTCAAATGAACCGAGAGTCGGTAAGTTGGAAGAACTGCCAAGTAAAAAATGATTTGGCGTGAGGGCTTCATCACTTTTCGGTTCAACTGTGACGTGTGTAAGCGGACGACTGTTAACCATCTGTTCGACTTCTGCCATGAGCGTGCTCAAAACCTCATCTCGCGGAGCCTGTTCTTTTAATACCACCTTGAGTGATGCCTTTATTGACCGAATAAGTCGCTCCCACGCGCCAGCCCAGTGGGGGCTAACTGGTGGCAAAAAATTCCAAGTGGTACCATATTTTAAGGCTAAATCTTTTAATGCGGCGTCATTCAATTCACTGATACACTTCTTAAGTTCATTATCAGCTCCTCTTAAGTTTGTGCCATTATCCGAAAAAATTTGCTGAGGCCAACCACGACGCGCCGCCATCCTTCGCAGAGCCATTATTAGTGCGTCGGCCGTGAGCCTCGTGACTATTTCTATGTGAACAGCTCGCATGGTAAGACACGTAAATAAAACTCCGTACCGCTTTTCTCGGCGTCTTAATACTGTCACTTCCATTGGTCCGTACAAATCAATCCCACAAAAGGTAAACGGGCGCTGGTGATGGGCCATGCGGGCAGGAGGTAAGTCACCCATTCTAGGTGGTTGCGGTTGCGTTTTTTTTATTCTACAGAACATGCACTTACTGCTCACATGTTTCACAGTTGGCCGAATACGAATAACCCAGTATTTTTGTTTCAGGTTGTTTACCACTGTTTCTTGATTACCATGTGCGGCCGTCACGTGATAATGTTTTACAATCAACTTAGTGACATGATTACTTCCATCGAGGATTACGGGTTGTTTTGTCTCCGATAGTACCTCCTGAGCCGCCCCAATTCGTCCGTCGACGCGCAGAATACCGTATTCATCCAGAAATGGCGTCAAGGTAAGTAATCTGCTTTTCCGATCTAAATTTCTTTTATTTTTCAGGTTCTCCAGGTCTTCAGGAAAGGACTGCGCTTGGGAATATTGGATAAGCAAGCGCTCTGCCTTTTCCTTCAGGTCTCCATTAATCTCGCAGGTAAGTTTTTTACATTTATTTATAAACACAAGTATAGCACAGGTAGCTCCAAGCAATCTTAACCACGACGAAAACCGTTCAGGTTCAGGAACAGCTGGTAAGCTTTCAGGAGATACATTTACAATCATTGTATACTCTAGATCCAAAGGGTTAGGCGTCGTCAGCTGTTTACTTGAAGGCCAAGTTTCCTCATTGCTATACAAAAAGTCGGGACCGTGAAACCATTCATTTTCCAGCATTTTGAATTCACAGGTGTCTCGTGTAGCAATATCAGCTACGTTCATTTTCGTAGGTACGTATCTCCATTGAGTAGATTGAGTTAATTCGTCTAATTCCCCGAGCCGATGCGCCACGAACGCTTTATAGGTACGTGCATCGTTATATATCCAGTGAAGCACACAGGTCGAATCAGTCCAGTAATATATTTTCTCCGTGGTCATTTTGTGCTCTTTGATAATACTATGTGCCAGTCTCGCTGCTAGGCATGCACTTTCTAGTTCCGATCGTGGAATACTTCTATGTTTAGCAGGTGAAATTCGACATTTACTAGAAACGAATGCTAATTGCCAGCGGTTATTGTTATCTAACCAGCGCCAGTACGCTACGGCGCATAAGGCTTGCGATGACGCATCACACATCAAATGCAGTTGTAGGTTAGTATACATAGCCGGCGGGCGGCCTTCACTATTCGGTGCATTCGGTGCATCGTCTGTCTCACTCGCGCGCACGGCGGCTTGATAATATCGGGGCAGGCGCACTGAACTTACGCGTTTTAATAGCTCGAGGAATTCGATCCACTTTTTAAATAATTCTTCCGGAATTATGTCATCCCAAAGCAATCCTTGTTTCCAGGTATCACGGATTATTATTTTTCCTCTTATTGTTATCGGTGATAGAAACCCATAGACATCGAATATCGACATGACAACTCTCAGCATTTCTCGCTTTGTAGGTATTTTCTCTCCAGATATGATTGCCTCTGGTATGCGTTTGAAAGAGACATCAAAACCAAGTAAGTCTTCCTTTGGAAACCAAACTAATCCGAGCGTGCGTTCGCCATCATCTTGTTGATCGATTTTGAACCTTATGGCCGTTGAACCTAAGTTCTCTTTTGGTAAACTATTTATTAAAGTTTCATTGTTGCTCGTCCAGTTACGAATGTTAAACCCGCCTTGTTTATGTATATAGGCCACTTCTTTTACCACTTTTATTGCAGTTTCTTCGTCTTCAAAACTATCAATATAATCGTCTACGTAATGTTGTTTACATATTGCAGATACAGCGGCCGGCATCGATGACTCATAGCGCACGGCGTTCTTGTTTTTTATGAACTGGGAAATAAATGGCGCGCAATTCGCTCCAAATATTAAAGATGTCATCTTATATGTTTTTATAGGGCCGTCAGGAGCAGCGGAGCCTTCAGATGTGTTTCTCCACAGGAAACGAAAAGCGTCTTGATCTTCAGGGATGATTTTCACTCTCAGGAACATATCTTGGATATCTCCAGTTATTCCGATTTTATTTTCGCGAAATCGTAGCATTATTCCGTATAATGATACGAGCAGATCAGGTCCTTTATACAGGTAGTCATTTAAACAAACGCCATTATTTTTGGATGCGCAATCAAATACGAGCCTTAATTTTTGTTTGTTAGGGTTGTCAACCCCGAAATGGGGTAGAAACCATGTTTTTGGCGTGAGCTTAGGGTTGCCGACCTCCATTGCGTAATCGTTATCGAACAGGTGATTTATTCTTTCAGTGTACCTTGATGCATAGCCAACATCCCGTTTCATTTTTCTTTATTGCAATTAAGGTCTTTCCATGGAAGCCCAACGTGCCACCTTCCTTCTAACAATGTAGCAGTTTGTTCCAGTCGCTCCTGTGCGCGCAGGTCCTCGGAGTTCTGGCGCGGATTACATGAGACGCCCATGGATTCAATGGCAAAAGAGCGGCGTACTTCTTCGTGTATTTCCCGTAGTGCACGCTCATTTTCGACTTGCAGGTCCTCGGTTATGAACAAGGTCGAATCTAGCCGCTGGCCCTTATCGCGCGGTGCTGTGACGCGACCGTGAACACACCAGCCTAAAACAGTCTGAGTTATGTAAGATCCTTCGGACTTGCCCTTTATTATTTGCAGTGGCATCATAAGATGATAGTGATCCTGCCCTATTAACAGCTGAGGCTTCTCGTAGCGAGTGTTACATAACTGATTTTTAATTTCAACCTTAAGGTCATAATGCATAAGGTTCACTTTAGATGCATTTTGCGAAGGTAAGTCTAAGTCTGTAACACTGCGAGCACGTAGCGTAAACATCTGTCCATCTTTGTTTGACACATCAAAGTCCACTACCTCACTTTCGCACTTAAGTTCGGAGTTACTCCATGCCCCACTAACGCACATTTTTTGTTTGGTACCATGCAATCCGGCTCGGGCGGCGAGGTCGGCGCTTATCAGTGATACCGTTGAGCAATTGTCCAATAATGCAGTGACACTAATTATACCGTTAGGTCCGTGTATGTAAATAGGTACAGCTTGTAACAAAACTTTGCAGCTTGTCGAGTTAATGTTTGTAACAGTCTCAGATCGCGTTTCACTTACGTCGGTGTCTATTATTTCCGTAATGTTCACACTAGATTGAGGATTTGAATTATTAGCGCGCGTAACGTAATGTAACAACCGGTGATGAGATTGTCCGCAGTTTTCCTTATCGCAACAGGGCGCAGGACAGGTTTCTTTGTTATGGCGCGACACTAAACATTTGTAGCACAATCCATGACGTTTCACATAAGCCCACCTGTCTTTGCGAAGCGATTTTTTAAACATTTTACAGTCTGTTAAGTCGTGTTTACACGTACGACAAAATTTACATATATCGTCACTTAGTTCATTCTGCACTAGTACGGTTTGAGAGCGGTAAAAGTCACTTTGTTTACGTTTAGTATCACCGTAAGTGTTCGCGAGGATAACAGCTGTTTTTGATGTTTTGAGAGCTTCGTCATTTAAAAATTCTGACAAAATAGCGAGCCGTGGTTTCTTGCCCTCGTTGATAAGCGGGTAACTGTAGTCGACCCATTTGGATATTAACACAGTTGGCAATTTTGACAGAATTACAGATATGATTTTCATCCCCCTTAAGTACTCATCATGACCAATAGCTGTTACTGCTGCAACGTAATTCTTCACCTTCACGGAGAATGACACTATATCCTTATGATACTCTTGAGACATCACTGGCAGTTTGTTGATGCTTTGCACAATTTTTGATATAATAATATCGGGATTCCCAAACTGTAGCTCTAGGGTAGACATCACTAGATCTGGTGCGGTGGCTCCAATTAACAGAGAGGTTACTGCTTCCTTAGCTGGTCCCTGAAGGCATTTTCGTAGTCTCCACAGGTTTTCTTTGTCGTTGAAATTGCACACTTCAGTTGATTCGTCATACGCCTGCTTGAATTGGAGCCACTCCATTGGATCACCGGAAAACGAGGGTAAATCTCGCGGCGTGCAGAGGCGGCTCAACATTCGAGCGTTAGGTCCGTTAGTAGAGGAGACTGCGGCTATGTCTTTGAGTGCAGTTGCCAGTAGGTGAACTGTATCTTCGGTGCCCTCGCGCGCTGGTGCAGCCAGCGGCGCGGGCGGCGGGCACAGCTTGTCCAATGTATTTTCCGTTGGTGGCACAGGCTGCTCTTTCAGTTCTAGATGACTGCGTTCTAACCATTTCTCCACTTCTTTACTAGTGTGAATTTCACTAGCTTCCGATTGTGAACTGTATTCTTCGTTTTCTTCATCCAATTGTGCTAGGTCCGCCGCTAGCTTTTTGTCGATTAATTCCATTTGTATACGCGCTTTCGCTTCTGCCGCTTCTAATTCTAGCAACTTCTTTCTAGCCACGACTGAAGAACGCGCAGAACCTGATGCTTTCGACTTTCGAGTAGACTTTATAGATTTCGATTTAGGAAAGTCGTCCATTTTGCACTTTTCACTTGCACTACCCACATCTACATTAATTGTTTTATCGAGTAGCTCCTTTTTCTTATCTATCGATTTTAATTTTGCAGATTCGTCGCTTTGAGTCGTTTGGCAGACTGGTTCTTGTTTCGGCGTAGGTATTTCCTTGTTGGCCTTAAGCTCCTTTTGCTTTGCTTCTTGTTTCTTAGCACTGCTTCGTGTGCTCATTTTTTTCGGAGTATGAAACATTCAGGGTTCAGAATTCGGTTCGAAGACCAGCTTGTAAGGGACGTGGTGAAATAATATGCAGTTTTAAAGCAAAATAACGTAAGGGTGTTTGGACAGCGAGAAGCGTGTACCATACCGCGCACTCGTATAGATCGACTGACCGCTGGGAGCCAATGACAGACAAACCTCCGTTTGTCCCCCCTCCCCTGCACGCTCCCTTCGGTGTCCCAAAACCGGCACATACTACTCAGACTTCCAAGCACCCTCTTTTTAATAAAATAAAGAAAAAAATACAAAACCAAATTCGCGTCGCTTACAGGCAGTTCCCCGACCGGGACACCACCATGTGAAGTTAGCCAACCCAGTCTCCCCGACATGGGTCAGCTAGGGTATAACTTATGGGCCACCACGCTGTTTACAGCGATGTAATCCACGAGCCAGGCGCGCCCTAAATCCCTAGGATCTAGATACTTCACCGTCCATGAACTCTTGACCTGGGGCCACGTGGTTCGGCGCCGTACCGCGCCGGCCGTCGTGGAGTTTCTCGTCGGCGCCTCGTCGACGATGCCAGCTCTCCGACTAGCTGTGGGACACGCAGCAGCTCGCCTCGAGGCTGCGTGCCGAGGGTTCCTGCTACAGGACTGACTTGGGCACGTGATGCGTAATGAAAAGCACTGAGTCTAATTAATTGAGTGTAATTCGTTTACCAGTTCACAAGTCTATACTTAAAGCTTATTCTACTCTAAACTTTAGCTACATATACTGAATCGCGTAACTTTGCATGGGACCGCCGCGGTCAATAAGACATGAGGTGACTAAAGATGGCGGGCTCTGGTTCCCGCCATGCCCGGCTGCGCCGTGCGCACCGTGCGCTCGCGTCGAGCTCCCGTTTTGAACAGACCGTCAATCAGTCCTCGACTGGTTGACAAGTAAATGAATGAAATGAACGGCGAATGATGCAGTTCATTCGTTAATAGTTTTAAATTATAAATGAGGTTCGGATGCTAGCCCATTTGGCTCGAACAATTTATTTATTTATTATTTATTTATCTGACAACTAACCTAGCTCAGTGTACCTGTCTCTTTCTAACTAGCGATAAGAGCGCGACGCACTAGTAACATCATCCTCAACGTTTTATTAAATTAAGTTTGTTTTTGTTACAGCTATAATTCGCATCGGCAAAGAAGACATCGCGGAGTATAACAAGTACCTTGTGGGGATCGAGATCAATGACACAAATATTAAGGTAAGCATTATAGGTTTTATATTAATTGTTTTTCATATGATTTTAATTAAAAGTTACGGACTTCTTAATGTATATCAGTCTCCACAAAGTATACGAAAGCCTTTACCACAGAATAACTAATAGTACTACCGTAGAGAAAATTCACTCCTTCACGAAAGTCAGATTTAGGTATACAATTATACCTACACTCGCCGCCTGCAAGCAAAATTGAAACTTATAACCGCGCACGAACCGTGAATCTTCTTTGCGCGCCGCAGTTTTATGACCGAGCTGCGAGTGTCGGCACGGGGTTGTCACGCCACAAGTTTTTGTACCTATACCTACTGATTTATTATTTTTAAAATAAATATGTAGGAATTACAAACGTTGATTTTGTAAACATAAAATTTTTATCCGGAGATAGTAAGTATGTCTGATTCTCACGGCGTAACATTTTTTGTACCAGGCTCTGTACACGACCACAGTCCGCCACGCAGCCCCTGTCGCCCTCAACCTGCTCAGCAACGCGCTCAGCACTCGCCTTGTAGCCGGAGCCGACGCACACACCATCACGACGCGTAACCATCCATTGCGGGGCGCCTTCGTGCCTTTCCAGGATAAAATCAAGTTGCCCAAGCAAAATGAACAGAAGTTTATATGGACCTGTAACATCGCTATGGGTGAGATTGTATCATACTTCTTAACTAATTTCCCTTATAGCTCTCAATCTCCTTAGTAGCGCGCTCAGCACGCATAAGCCATTACTACGCGTAACCATCCATTGCGGGGCGCCTTCGTGCCTTTCCACACGTTTCTAGTGGCTTAAACTTGGAAACTAATAATGCTTCGCGCCAGTGAACAGGGGCTTCTGTGCCGCCATCTACAGTTTATGCACGCTCCCTATCACCGTATGTCTTTGTCGGCAGTGGTTCTCTTCTACCTGTGCACGTTCTCGAAGCTCCCGTGCGCGGAGCGGCTGTCGGGCGCGCGGCACGCGCACGTGATGGCCGGCGCGCCGCGCGCACTGCACTGGAGCGCCACGCTTGCAGCGCAACTCCTGCAAGCGTTGGTGGCGTGCGTGCTGCCCGTGTGCGTGCTGGCGGCTGCCGTGGACAAGGACAGCACGTTCGACCAGCCCGGGTTCATATGTGAGTAGCTATACCCGTCTATGTTTACGACTACTGCGTTACTCCCCTGTGTATTACTGTGTGACTGTGTGTGCGCGCTTTCGGCTGCCGTAGACAGGGGCAATCAACCGAGGGCAGGCGTGACTCACTCCGCGATTTCGTCGCGCCGCTACAAGTACATGCGGCCGCCCCCAGTTCTGAGGTCTGTAGTACATGCCGCGCACCGCTACGGAACGGACGCCTATTCGCGCATGCGCCACCTAGCGATCATATCTGTCGTAGACGCGTTTTGTTAGAGAGTGAATCTTCTGTACCTAGTACTATTATTTATTCTGTGCCAAGGGCGCAGACTTGCGAAACTAAAGGCGCATGGCCTCGTTCCCTAGGATACTTGCGCAATTTTAGCCGGTAAAAGTGTTCCTGTCCGAATCTCCCTTCTTATATATCTCATGGATGATGATGATGGAATTTACCCTATTTAAGAAAGAAAGAAAGAAGAGACATTTATTGTAAAAACCTTCTACAAACAGCGCCACTTCAGTTACAAAAAAGAACTTACTCACTAAACACTTAAAGCTAGGTACAATGGTAGTTATAGAAAAAGGAGTAAGGTAAGGGTTAAGGAATTACAACAAATTTTGACGCCGCTATAGTGGCTACAAAAGGACGCCACTCGGCAAATGCTCTTGTATAAATAAATACCACAGCGCTGGTTTTCTGTGGCACCCCGGGCCGGAGGGTAGCTTACAACTATTTGGGATAAATATAAAAATACAAATAATATAAGTAAATTCACGTTCAAGCGTATGCTGCGCAAGCATTTGTCTGAAAGATGTAAGTAATGTTTCACAGTAGGTACATGTATAAGTATGTATGTAGATATGTATGTAAGTGTATCATACAAAGTATATGTTTAAGTTTATGATTTAAATATAATAGGTATACTATAATTAGTATTTAATTTGTAAATAGTAGGTAGTGATATCGTTTAATTATTTTCAAATACAGTACAAAGCCTGCACCAACAAACGTCTCTTTTTGGCCCAGTGGTTGACTGGTAGAGAATGCCTTAAGGCATTAAGTCCACCATTTGTACTTATTTTATGTGCAATAAAGTATAAATAAATAAATAAATAAATATAAATACTTACTATAAAGATACAGATAGGTTATAGATTCATGTTGGGTAAAATGTTATGATGGTAAGGGTAGGTAGATATTATTAGTATTATAGACATTATAAGAGGTAGATAAAATAATAACTTTATGTATAACTCTGGTAAAAAAAACTAAGTCCAATTATTTGTAAATAAGTTTCTGTGAAAAAAAAAACATTTTTAAAATCATAATTATGAGTTTTATTTCGAAGTCTACTAATAGCCACCGAAGAGTTCCGCCGTCCATCCTCTGGCATCCATGATCCGAAATTATGATATTGTTTTGTTTCCAGGGGCGCTCTGCGTGCTACTAGTACTGGGCACCTTGGCATTCCTGGGCCTGGTGTACCTGGCCAGCACGCTGCTCAGCTACACGGCCGCCTCTACAGTGCTCGTCGTCATCGCCTTCCTCTTCAGTCAGTACCCTACATTTTAGAATTTACAGTTTCCAGCGCCGCGTTCTGCCTTGGAGTAGTTGGTTAAGGTGGTTCCCCGAGCCAGAAAGCGAAAAATCCCCCTTATATGATCATATTTTTCTAAGAGACGTTGATATTCGTAGACGTGGAAAAAATATATGTAGTTCTCGATTATATTATTTTTAATTTATAAGCTTCCGATATACGAATTATGACACTTCGCTCCATACAATTAATTCCCAAAGTAACCTCTAACTCGGACTTTTAATCCAACTATACTCGGTTATTTATTATGTGAATAAACAAAAAAAGAAGAAAATACAATCTTAACTTAAATAGTAATTTTACCGCTTTCGAATTTCGATATTGTAAGGCAACGTTTTTAAAATAAATAAAAATCTACAAAATTCGATCAAAATTGACACTTGGCGCGCATGGTCTTTCCCGTTCTTTCTTGCGAAATGTGACAGTGATAGCGGCAAACCGATGGAACGGCCTTAAGAAAAGAATTCCACATATTTCAAACTACAAGCTTCTCTTCTACCTACAAAAACAAATTTTTTTTTAAAATGAGTCCATAGATTTAAGTATGACGAACCAATAGGGAATATTACGCGAAACTCTGCGTAGTGGGCGCCAAGGCGCCACTACCACAATCTGAGGGTCTATCGCGACACAAGAAAATGGAAATTTCGTTATCTCTGTCACTCTTGCATATTCGAGCGATAAAGAGGCAGATAGCGAAATTTCGAATTCGCGTTTCCCGGTAGGTCCTCTGTAAACAAACCGCCTTGATGCATCAATGTCATATTTTATTATCTCTGAAAACTTGTCAAAAACCTGTTAAAGGTACAGTGTGTATAAGTTACCTATGGTTTACTTAATAGGCTATTCCTGCACTCTGGTGGCAGAACATTGCAGTAATATCCCCTATTATAACAATATTTTTCGTTACAGGTCAAATAACCCCCAACATCCCTGAATCTACAAGCTTCTGGTACAAACTCCTGTCTCTGCCCTACGCGTTGCTCGCTCCACACACGCTCACAGCGGGCCTCGCGCAACTAGCCTCTGCGGCGCAAACCAACGCCTACTGCAACCTGAACAGGGACCGCTGCCCGGCGTTAGTCGGCCCTGACAACTTTGAAACGGCTAAATGTTGTAGTAAGTTCTTTTATCTTAGATATTCCATACAGCCATCAACAGGCTTTGAAACGGCCGAGTGCTGCGGTATATGCATTTTCTAGTATATCCAATGGATATCACGATGCAGTCTAGCCCAGTTCATATTTGTCTGACGTGTGTTGTGTCGTGACGCATATCGGTTTCATCAAAGATAGATATAACTCCGTAATAGATGGATACAGTCTAATGAAAAAACGTGCCTCAAAAATCAAGAAAATTTGATTCTCGTTCAGAGGGCGCTACTAGCTTTGGCCTACTGTCGTATAGATGGCGTTGACGGTTTCGTTTGTTATTTAACAATTTTAACGCATATCAGTGAAAAAACATGAGTCAAAATCATAAAAATAATTAATGAAAATAAAAAAAATCATTTATCCATATTTAAATAATTTTTTTCGTATTTTTATAAATATTTATTTTTAGTTTTAAAGTGTGTCGACAGATGGCAGTGAATTTACTGGGGTTACAAAATTTACTATGACAGTACCGCTCTAGTATAAGTTACTCTATGATCCTAGTATATCCAATGGATATCATGATGCAGTCTAGCCCGGTTCATATTTTTCTAACGTGTCGTGTTGTGTTGTGTCGTGACGCATATCGGATTCATACATTTAATATGATTGCGTGCATATTTGTCTGACGCAGCGTGCATCAGACAAATGTGAACGCAACCATATTAAATGTATGAAACTGATATGCGTCACGACACGTTAGACAAATGTTAACCGGGCTTAAGATTATGAGATACTTTATGAATCAATCGGGCTATAAACATGAAATTTAAAATGGAAATATAGCACAAGGATATTCCGGTCTCTCGTTTCTGAATGGTCCGCTATTGTCTATTAGATGATTAGAAAAATACGTACCTATCTTTGTTGGGTAGTTCATGATGTAAAACATATTGACATCTGGCCAATAAAAAAATACTATTTTAAAACGGCTTAAAATATTGTGTAATATATTAATCATCATCATCTTCCTTGCGTTTTCCCGGCATTTTTGCCACGGCTCATGAGAGCCTGGGGTCCACTTGGAAACTAATCCCAGAAATTTGAGTGGGCACTGGGAACTAGTTTTTACGAAAGCGACTGCCATCTTTCCTTGCAGCCCAGAGGGGCAACTGAGCCTTATTGGGATTAGTCCGGTTTCCTCACGATGTTTTCCTTCACCGAAAAGCGACTGGTAAATATCAAATTATATATTATATGTAATATATATATATTGTGATCTATAATACATCTGCCCCATTGTGCTTATTATGATGTATATTAAACAGATTCCCCTGCTGGCTCGGAGCCGTGGAGTTACTTCGCTACGAAAGACGCCGCCGGCTGGCCAATGCTCATCCTCGCCTTACAAGCTGTCGCATATTTTGTAAGTATAATATAACCTTTATTAATATTAGTAATAAAGAGGCTTTTTATATAAACTTAAATATTGTCCGGGTCCTTAGCTCAAAAGACATTCCCAACCAGAAGAAATCTACATAAGCTGCATGCATGCCAAGTTTCATGATTTTTCCAGATGGGACTACACTTTTGAAATTAGTTACTAGTGAAGTCGTACATTAGTCACGCCTATCCCAATTAAAACTCAAAACAATCAGGCCCAGAAGTTACAAAGTCAAAACGGCGACCACATCGAAAGTCAATTGTTTCATCATACTTTTTAGTGTTCCGTACCCTATTACTAAGACTCCGCTGTCCGTCCGTCTGTCACCAGGCTGTATCTCATGAACCGTGATAGCTAGACAGTTTAAATTTTCACAGATGATTTATTTCTGTTGCCAATCTAACTACAAATACTAAAAATAGAATAAAATCAATATTTAAGTGGGACTCCCATACAACAAACGTGGTTTTCTGCCGTTTTTTGCGTAATGGCAGGCGTGGCTCACTCCGTGATTTCGTTGCGTCGCTACAAGTACATGCGGCCCACACCAATTTTGTTTAGCCATAGTAGTCGCCGCGCACTGCTACGGAACGGACGCCTGCTCGCGCTTGCGCCACCTAGCGGTCGTATCTGTCGTAATAGACGCGTATTGTTAGAGAGTGAATCTTCTGTACTATTATTTATTCTGTGGTAATGGTACGGAACCCTTCGTGCGCGAGTCCGACTCGCACTTGTCCGGTTTTGTTTATTAACAGTGTGTCTATATTCAGGTAGTAACGCTGCTATCTGATAGTGGGTTCCTGGAGCGTGTGTACGCGCGTGTAGTCGCGCGCGGCGTGCGGCCGCCGCGCCGCCTCGCGGACCCCGTGGCGCGCGCAGAGACCGCCTATGTCGAGAAGGCCATACAATTACGTATGTATTCGTTTGGCCACCAATACCTATCGCAAGAGATCCTGACAGAAGTGACAGGATCATATCTCGTTCTTAAGCTAGTAAAATTAGTAGTCAAAAGAATTATTTTCTACTCGTCGACTTAAATGGTTGAATTAAGATTTTGTATACCAAACTGAACTGTAATATTCATTGCGAAACGGTTTAGTCAACTATAATGAAATTGACCAATCCACAGCTCGCCGCGGTCAAGAGGACGAAACAGAACGATAGCTCAAATTAATTATTTATTTTAGGTTGTATAGAAGAAACAATTGCTTCATAAGTCAGAGACACGCATGTGACACCCTTAATATAGCAACATACATAGACTACGAAAACCGCTTAGCGTTGCTTGTTAGTCTCCATAGGCTACGGTGGCCAAAATCAAGAAAGAAAAGGTCTAATAATTTAATTTAGCGCGGAGCAGGTACCAGGGCCTCGTGAGTTACGAGGAGGTGTCGTTGACCAACCCGCCGGGGCGCGTACGAGTATGAATATGTATCGCGGCAGCTCGCGTATCTTACCTGTATACTTTTGGTTTGTTTCTACTAGTTTAAAGTATTATTTTTGTTGACTCGTAGAAAAAGTATTGTATACAATAATGATATAATCAAGCTTTTCAATCTCGTACCCAATAAGGCCACTCAGCATGAAAAGCTTTCCATTATATCACGATTGTATAAATGAAAATAGAAACTATAGATTTTTCTTAATTACATCACCAAAATAAATGCCTATTTTGTTATAAATAGATACTGGCTTTCAAGATTCTATCGAATTCTTATAAATTGCAGCGAAGCAGCAGATTACGGACTCCATCCTATGCCACAATGTGCAAAAGTTGTACCCGGGATGCTGCAAACGAAAACCTTTCTTCGCTGTCAAAGGCGTCAGCTTCTCTGTCAAAAAAGGTACGTGCTATTGAAATATTTGTATTGGGTCACATATGTAATTTAGGTGGAATATCGATATGTTTCGATCCGTTATTAGGGTTGTTCTCAGGAGCAACACCTGCGGCAAACACTGCAGCTATGGTGTAGATAATAGGGTTCAAATTATTTTGTTCTTAAACCGGTTGATATTGAATAATTTTTTATACTTTGTTTTTCAGCCTTCAGTGCTTTTGTGAAATATGTTTTCGATTGCTCCTCACAAACGACTTTTTTTTTTTTTTTTTTTTACTTTATTTAGAACACAAACAGTCACATATACAAATGGGTTTGAAGTACAAATGTACTTAACATACTTAAGAAAACAGACCTGGAGGTTCATTAGTAAGTACATAATGTTAACATACACACTAAACAGCAGAGATAAAAAGGAGATAAAAGAAAAACATGAGCCTACGGTTGTCCTACCGGAAAGCCGGAAAGTTACATTTATACATTTACTTATTTATATTTATACTTGACATATTAAAACAACTTATGTCTAAGTTTCATTCTAAGACTAGACAGGGAAGTGTGAAAAGGATCAATGTCATGTAGGTGCTTATTATAACTTATACAGGGTGGCCAAAAAATATGTGCATTCCCGTTGCCAGGGAGGTTTTGGAATTATACTGAGCAACTTTTACTATGGGACCAACCCCGAAATCGCGAAAAAAAATTTGGCTGTTGCATACATTTTAGCTGGTCCATTTTCTATGGGAGGGTAAATTTTTTTTTCGCGATTTCGTATTCGGTCCCATAGTAAAAGTTGCTCAGTATAATCCCAAAATCTCCCTGGCAACGGGAATGCACATGTTTTTTGGCCACCCTGTATAATAATGAATGCATTACATAAAAAGCACGATTCGCAAAATAAATATTGTTCACAGTCAAATCAAAATTACCTGTCTACTAGTTTTGTTTTCGTATCCAGGAGAATGTTTCGGCCTACTAGGAGTGAACGGCGCGGGCAAAACTACGACGTTCAAAATGCTGACTGGACTCACAAGTCCCACTGGGGGAGAAATATTCGCCAACGGACACTATGCCAACGATCGGAACGCGGTAAGTTTACCATAGATAAGGAATTTTATTGATCGACATATTAAAATGGGAAGGTGGGTTAAAATGGTTACTGAATGGGACCTACGGAACACCTTAGATGGTGCAAGCACACTCTTCGGCCAAAACTCCTCCTTGGTGAAAGTCGCTCGATGTTGTCGGAACTCGGAACGCTCAACACAAAAGAATTAAAATTCACGCTGTGTCAAGATTCCAACTTCACGACCCTCAGGACGAATCCGGACTTGACTCAGACATACTTTACGATCTCCTCGACCTTCGTAAGGTAATCGGGACACATACAGCAGCGTCGTTGGTGTTGCAGGACGCAGCAAATGGTTAGGTCCAGTCGGTGCGGTACCGCACTGATTCTGACGAGCTGGCTTTTTTCTCCTCTCCACCTTTTTGAAACCATCTCTGTCGCATCCCGACTCTTGCTTGCTTTGTCGTGAAGTGTCAATATCAAGTTAAATTTTCCGATTAAGGTTTTTTTCACATTTTAAGCCAATGAGGGCTAACGCGTATGAATTCGCCGCTAGAGGCGCTAGTGTAGATGGTGGTCTTTTCCATAGTTCGAAATGTCAAATGTCACTTGTCACTTTAATGACTGACAGCTGTTCTTTAGTCTTTTGGACCACCATCAACAGAGGCGCCAACTGGTGAGCAAAAAAACGATAGCCCTCTTTATACATGTTAAGGTGGTTCGACTAGGTTACCCAAAGCTTAAACCCCGCTAGATGGCGTCCCTTTCGCAAATTTTCAGGTTTAATTTTTTTGTGGAATAGTGTTGGTATCTGTATACTTAAAAGTATGTTTAGCGCACTCTTTACATAAATATTGAACTATTATAATAAATATTGAATACTTCATTAGTGCAAAAAACACTTTTAAAGTCGACAGAGTGTGTCTGTCATGCTAATTCCTACTATTACTCACACATGCAAACAGTGTTTCCGTGATGCTTGTAGTAGACAATTTCATGCAATGTAAGTATGCTGCAATGGCGTTGCGGTATGTTCGTGGAAATACGTGCAAGAGGATTCGGGTTCGAGACTGGTACGTCAGGGGTACTTTTTTTTGTCCTTTTTGTGTTATCTTATGTTTCTTATACCTTTTATTCTTCGAATTCTTGTCCGATTCCGATATAACCGAAATATATTTCAGTGATATCGGAAACGGCTCTAACGATTTCGATGAAATTTGCTGTAAGGGGTTCGATCTAGCTAGGTCTTATCTCTGGGAAAACGAGCATTTTTGAGTTTTTACTTATGTTTTCTTTTTCTCCCAGATATTCAGTATTATTAATAAATTAGTTTATAACGTTTTATAAAAATATGTGACGTTTTGAACTAAAAGGTACCACATTGTCGGTTGTCGATTAGGTTGATTTCATTTTGAAGCTTTATGGAAATATGACAACAATAAGTAGGTACCCGTTTGGTTGAAAACGCCACATATATTGAAAACCTGACTTTCACAAATGTCACCTTTTTGGGTTCTTCCAACTCAGAAAGGATGGAGAATACTGACGATTCTTAGTAGCACTAGCCCAGGGAAGTCCAGGTTTGTAAGTGTCAGGTATCAATTTTTTTTAAAGCGCTAAATATAGTTCTACAAGTAAAGCAATCCCTTACTGCCCAGCCTCTATAGTATTTTTCAAACTGGAAGGGTACGATGATAGATTTCATCTCCATACAATTTATAACCTAATAATGCCAAATGTTGCAAAATTATATTGAATTGAGATCTATCATGTACCCTTGCAGTTTGAAATAGTTATATACGATACAAGTGCGGAAAAGAGAAAATTCGAAACGAGTGGCGACAGATTAAAACACGACCGCAGAGAGTGTTTTAAATCGACACGAGTTGCGAATTACCTATTCGCACGTGTATCGTACAACGTAAAGGTGTATCGTAAAATGTAAAGGGCCATAATTATGTACTGTAAAACGTTGTACAATACACGTGCGAAAAGGTAATTCGCAACTCGTGTCGATTAAAACACTTCCTTCGGTCGTGTTTCAATTTATCGCCACTCGTTGCCAATTTCCTACTTTTCGCACTTGTATCGTAATGTACTAATAATAAAGTAGTAATTGTAAAATAAAATTAAAACTTTTTTTATATTTTTTTTTGGATTCAAGTAGGTACAGTGAGTAACAACATTGCATGGCCTTCTAATTATAACTATTATAGAAAACGGGATATTTATCATGTTTATTTATATTATTTATTTCTCGATATTTTGGCCGGTCTTGCAAGACCAGTCGTTGTGGAGATCCCTGGGGAGGCCTATGTCCAGCAGTGGATGTCTTGTTGGTGTAGATGGATTCACACAACAAATGAAATAACATTTTTTCATATTTGTTATCCGTAGTTGTCCCTGTACCTGAAAGAAAAATAATATCATGATAGCACAAAATCTGTAATGTTATAGGAAGAAAGATGATGCAACAATATGGATTCTAATAAAGTTATCATTTACTTACCTAGTAATAATTGTGTTTTTCATTCATAGACAAAATTCCATAATTTTCATCCCCAGGAAATGTTTTATTTTACTTTATTGCAGTGAGGATGTCCTGATTTTTTCTGGCTAATGAAGGAAAACATTTTATTTCCAAGAATGCCTCTTCATTTTGCACAATACCTAAAAAAACCTAGAGTTAGTGACACATTGACTATTCGGCAACCAAAACAGTAATAATTACATTATATAGGTATTGTTCACTGCTTATATCTACCATTACGGAAGAAGTGAGAATTATTTTCTAAAAAGATCGGCACGAGAAAATTACAATGTACAATGAAGGAATGAAACTGTACCTATCTTACGAAACTTCACCATCATGAATTCCGCTTCAATTGAGTCTGAATTTTTCTGGATTTTCGCGGACCAGAACACCGATGATTTTTGTAACTTGATTTAGACGTTGCTATCATTTTCAATTTATACAAACAAATTGATAAGTCACAATAAACATGACCCTATGTGTCAGTGTCAACACTGTCAAATAAAAATGCACTACACATGACGGCACTGCAAATTCTGCCAGGTCGGCCAGGCAACGTCGCCAACGTCATAGAGTGGCAACGCCGCACGCAACGTATTTGTACACGACATTTGTGACACACACATACGTAAAATTGATGAAAAAATTACGTTGATTTATGTATGATTTCTGTATGAAACAAAGTTTTTCTATTAATTTAGCGCAAACGAATATTCGAAAGTAGATAAATGAGCAAATATTTGTGTAGTAATAGTGTGTAGTGCCTTAATTAAAGCAGATTGAATTTTGTATGAAATTCGAACCACCTTAAATACAAACGCAAATAGGCAATTGAATTTTTTCTCCCCAGTACATGCGCACGTTCAGCTACTGCCCGCAGTTCGCCGGTCTGGACGACTTCTTAACCGGTCGTCAGAACCTTTCACTGCTGCTGACCCTACGTGGCTTGCAAGCCGAGGATGTTGCCACCGTCTCCAATTCATGGATTGAGGAAGTTGGTATGTACTAGCATTATTCGTGGTAGAATGATCGCGATCTCAAGGCGCCTCCTCAAACGGCACATTGTGGGAAACGCCGATGTGGGCTTAGTAGGTTCCTCCCCCCTTTTCTCAGCAGAAAGCCCCGGGAGATGAGAGTCCCACATACTCCCAAAATGACAATACAAGGTTGTCCGCCGTACCAGATAGGCATGGCGTTCAAAGCTCATTGTTGACTGTAAATAAATAAATGATTATGAAAGGGTTAATGAGTTCGTCGCTTATGTTACCGGATTGTTTAGTTTAGTTTGAAAGATTTGAGGCTTTAGTATTCGCCACTCAATAAAAATTATAAACCAATGGTTTTGATGGTTCATTAAGAGTAGCTAATTTGCCTCGTGGGTTTTTTTCCCGTCCTTGCAATTGATTAGCTTTCTGCTCGAGCATATTCTAGACCGCGGGCCAGGAACAGATTTCCATGACCAATCGCCTCCCGGGCAAAAACTCGTATAGTGGTTAACGGCTATGTATGATGAACCCTCGTGAACGTCAGCTGCCGCTCCGTCGGTGGGTTGAGGAATGGCAGCCACCGAAACGCGTAACACGGTCTTTCCACCGCGATACAACCGGCTGACGATTTGTTTTATTAAAAATAGCATCTAAATTGTCATCTGACGGGAGGCGATGACTGACGAAATTTGCGTCTGGCTCGCGGTCCATTCGGATAAGAAATTCGGGCATCATCATCGATGGGACACCAATATAATTATGCGCATGCGATAGATATAGGAACGGGCAGGTAAATGCAAGAAATTCTTCTTAACGTTCTTAATTTATGTATGAAGATGTTGGTACTCAGTCTTGTTCCTTGTCCCATTGACAGATCTATCACGGCACGCGGACAAACGCGTATCTTCATACAGCGGCGGCTGCGCGCGCCGGCTCGCCGCGGCCGCCGCGCTGTGCCAGGCCGCGCGCGCCGCGCTGCTGGACGAGCCCACCGCCGGGGTGGACCCGCTCGCCAGGAGACGCATGCACCAGGCGCTGCTCCGGGCCAGGAGACACCACGAGCTCATCATCGCCTCGCACAGGTACCTATAGATCAACAACCACAAGTATCTTCATACAGCGGCGGCTGCGCGCGCCGCGCTGCTGGACGAGCCCACCGCCGGGGTGGACCCGCTCGCCAGGAGACGCATGCACCAGGCGCTGCTCCGGGCCAGGAGACACCACGAGCTCATCATCGCCTCGCACAGGTACCTATAGATCAACAACCACAAGTATCTTCATACAGCGGCGGCCGCGCGCGCCGCGCTGCTGGACGAGCCCACCGCCGGGGTGGACCCGCTCGCCAGGAGACGCATGCACCAGGCGCTGCTCCGGGCCAGGAGACACCACGAGCTCATCATCGCCTCGCACAGGTACCTATAGATCAACAACCACAAGTATCTTCATACAGCGGCGGCTGCGCGCGCCGCGCTGCTGGACGAGCCCACCGCCGGGGTGGACCCGCTCGCCAGGAGACGCATGCACCAGGCGCTGCTCCGGGCCAGGAGACACCACGAGCTCATCATCGCCTCGCACAGGTACCTATAGATCAACAACCACAAGTATCTTCATACAGCGGCGGCTGCGCGCGCCGCGCTGCTGGACGAGCCCACCGCCGGGGTGGACCCGCTCGCCAGGAGACGCATGCACCAGGCGCTGCTCCGGGCCAGGAGACACCACGAGCTCATCATCGCCTCGCACAGGTACCTATAGATCAACAACCACAAGTATCTTCATACAGCGGCGGCTGCGCGCGCCGCGCTGCTGGACGAGCCCACCGCCGGGGTGGACCCGCTCGCCAGGAGACGCATGCACCAGGCGCTGCTCCGGGCCAGGAGACACCACGAGCTCATCATCGCCTCGCACAGGTACCTATAGATCAACAACCACAAGTATCTTCATACAGCGGCGGCTGCGCGCGCCGCGCTGCTGGACGAGCCCACCGCCGGGGTGGACCCGCTCGCCAGGAGACGCATGCACCAGGCGCTGCTCCGGGCCAGGAGACACCACGAGCTCATCATCGCCTCGCACAGGTACCTATAGATCAACAACCACAAGTATCTTCATACAGCGGCGGCTGCGCGCGCCGCGCTGCTGGACGAGCCCACCGCCGGGGTGGACACGCTCGCCAGGAGACGCATGCACCAGGCGCTGCTCCGGGCCAGGAGACACCACGAGCTCATCATCGCCTCGCACAGGTACCTATAGATCAACAACCACAAGTATCTTCATACAGCGGCGGCTGCGCGCGCCGCGCTGCTGGACGAGCCCACCGCCGGGGTGGACCCGCTCGCCAGGAGACGCATGCACCAGGCGCTGCTCCGGGCCAGGAGACACCACGAGCTCATCATCGCCTCGCACAGGTACCTATAGATCAACAACCACAAGTATCTTCATACAGCGGCGGCTGCTCGCGCCGCGCTGCTGGACGAGCCCACCGCCGGGGTGGACCCGCTCGCCAGGAGACGCATGCACCAGGCGCTGCTCCGGGCCAGGAGACACCACGAGCTCATCATCGCCTCGCACAGGTACCTATAGATCAACAACCACAAGTATCTTCATACAGCGGCGGCTGCGCGCGCCGCGCTGCTGGACGAGCCCACCGCCGGGGTGGACCCGCTCGCCAGGAGACGCATGCACCAGGCGCTGCTCCGGGCCAGGAGACACCACGAGCTCATCATCGCCTCGCACAGGTACCTATAGATCAACAACCACAAGTATCTTCATACAGCGGCGGCTGCGCGCGCCGCGCTGCTGGACGAGCCCACCGCCGGGGTGGACCCGCTCGCCAGGAGACGCATGCACCAGGCGCTGCTCCGGGCCAGGAGACACCACGAGCTCATCATCGCCTCGCACAGGTACCTATAGATCAACAACCACAAGTATCTTCATACAGCGGCGGCTGCGCGCGCCGCGCTGCTGGACGAGCCCACCGCCGGGGTGGACCCGCTGGCCAGGAGACGCATGCACCAGGCGCTGCTCCGGGCCAGGAGACACCACGAGCTCATCATCGCCTCGCACAGGTACCTATAGATCAACAACCACAAGTATCTTCATACAGCGGCGGCTGCGCGCGCCGCGCTGCTGGACGAGCCCACCGCCGGGGTGGACCCGCTGGCCAGGAGACGCATGCACCAGGCGCTGCTCCGGGCCAGGAGACACCACGAGCTCATCATCGCCTCGCACAGGTACCTATAGATCAACAACCACAAGTATCTTCATACAGCGGCGGCTGCGCGCGCCGCGCTGCTGGACGAGCCCACCGCCGGGGTGGACCCGCTGGCCAGGAGACGCATGCACCAGGCGCTGCTCCGGGCCAGGAGACACCACGAGCTCATCATCGCCTCGCACAGGTACCTATAGATCAACAACCACAAGTATCTTCATACAGCGGCGGCTGCGCGCGCCGCGCTGCTGGACGAGCCCACCGCCGGGGTGGACCCGCTGGCCAGGAGACGCATGCACCAGGCGCTGCTCCGGGCCAGGAGACACCACGAGCTCATCATCGCCTCGCACAGGTACCTATAGATCAACAACCACAAGTATCTTCATACAGCGGCGGCTGCGCGCGCCGCGCTGCTGGACGAGCCCACCGCCGGGGTGGACCCGCTCGCCAGGAGACGCATGCACCAGGCGCTGCTCCGGGCCAGGAGACACCACGAGCTCATCATCGCCTCGCACAGGTACCTATAGATCAACAACCACAAGTATCTTCATACAGCGGCGGCTGCGCGCGCCGCGCTGCTGGACGAGCCCACCGCCGGGGTGGACCCGCTCGCCAGGAGACGCATGCACCAGGCGCTGCTCCGGGCCAGGAGACACCACGAGCTCATCATCGCCTCGCACAGGTACCTATAGATCAACAACCACAAGTATCTTCATACAGCGGCGGCTGCGCGCGCCGCGCTGCTGGACGAGCCCACCGCCGGGGTGGACCCGCTGGCCAGGAGACGCATGCACCAGGCGCTGCTCCGGGCCAGGAGACACCACGAGCTCATCATCGCCTCGCACAGGTACCTATAGATCAACAACCACAAGTATCTTCATACAGCGGCGGCTGCGCGCGCCGCGCTGCTGGACGAGCCCACCGCCGGGGTGGACCCGCTGGCCAGGAGACGCATGCACCAGGCGCTGCTCCGGGCCAGGAGACACCACGAGCTCATCATCGCCTCGCACAGGTACCTATAGATCAACAACCACAAGTATCTTCATACAGCGGCGGCTGCGCGCGCCGCGCTGCTGGACGAGCCCACCGCCGGGGTGGACCCGCTGGCCAGGAGACGCATGCACCAGGCGCTGCTCCGGGCCAGGAGACACCACGAGCTCATCATCGCCTCGCACAGGTACCTATAGATCAACAACCACAAGTATCTTCATACAGCGGCGGCTGCGCGCGCCGCGCTGCTGGACGAGCCCACCGCCGGGGTGGACCCGCTGGCCAGGAGACGCATGCACCAGGCGCTGCTCCGGGCCAGGAGACACCACGAGCTCATCATCGCCTCGCACAGGTACCTATAGATCAACAACCACAAGTATCTTCATACAGCGGCGGCTGCGCGCGCCGCGCTGCTGGACGAGCCCACCGCCGGGGTGGACCCGCTGGCCAGGAGACGCATGCACCAGGCGCTGCTCCGGGCCAGGAGACACCACGAGCTCATCATCGCCTCGCACAGGTACCTATAGATCAACAACCACAAGTATCTTCATACAGCGGCGGCTGCGCGCGCCGCGCTGCTGGACGAGCCCACCGCCGGGGTGGACCCGCTCGCCAGGAGACGCATGCGCCAGGCGCTGCTCCGGGCCAGGAGACACCACGAGCTCATCATCGCCTCGCACAGGTACCTATAGATCAACAACCACAAGTATCTTCATACAGCGGCGGCTGCGCGCGCCGCGCTGCTGGACGAGCCCACCGCCGGGGTGGACCCGCTCGCCAGGAGACGCATGCACCAGGCGCTGCTCCGGGCCAGGAGACACCACGAGCTCATCATCGCCTCGCACAGGTACCTATAGATCAACAACCACAAGTATCTTCATACAGCGGCGGCTGCGCGCGCCGCGCTGCTGGACGAGCCCACCGCCGGGGTGGACCCGCTCGCCAGGAGACGCATGCACCAGGCGCTGCTCCGGGCCAGGAGACACCACGAGCTCATCATCGCCTCGCACAGGTACCTATAGATCAACAACCACAAGTATCTTCATACAGCGGCGGCTGCGCGCGCCGCGCTGCTGGACGAGCCCACCGCCGGGGTGGACCCGCTGGCCAGGAGACGCATGCACCAGGCGCTGCTCCGGGCCAGGAGACACCACGAGCTCATCATCGCCTCGCACAGGTACCTATAGATCAACAACCACAAGTATCTTCATACAGCGGCGGCTGCGCGCGCCGCGCTGCTGGACGAGCCCACCGCCGGGGTGGACCCGCTCGCCAGGAGACGCATGCACCAGGCGCTGCTCCGGGCCAGGAGACACCACGAGCTCATCATCGCCTCGCACAGGTACCTATAGATCAACAACCACAAGTATCTTCATACAGCGGCGGCTGCTCGCGCCGCGCTGCTGGACGAGCCCACCGCCGGGGTGGACCCGCTCGCCAGGAGACGCATGCACCAGGCGCTGCTCCGGGCCAGGAGACACCACGAGCTCATCATCGCCTCGCACAGGTACCTATAGATCAACAACCACAAGTATCTTCATACAGCGGCGGCTGCGCGCGCCGCGCTGCTGGACGAGCCCACCGCCGGGGTGGACCCGCTCGCCAGGAGACGCATGCACCAGGCGCTGCTCCGGGCCAGGAGACACCACGAGCTCATCATCGCCTCGCACAGGTACCTATAGATCAACAACCACAAGTATCTTCATACAGCGGCGGCTGCGCGCGCCGCGCTGCTGGACGAGCCCACCGCCGGGGTGGACCCGCTCGCCAGGAGACGCATGCACCAGGCGCTGCTCCGGGCCAGGAGACACCACGAGCTCATCATCGCCTCGCACAGGTACCTATAGATCAACAACCACAAGTATCTTCATACAGCGGCGGCTGCGCGCGCCGCGCTGCTGGACGAGCCCACCGCCGGGGTGGACCCGCTCGCCAGGAGACGCATGCACCAGGCGCTGCTCCGGGCCAGGAGACACCACGAGCTCATCATCGCCTCGCACAGGTACCTATAGATCAACAACCACAAGTATCTTCATACAGCGGCGGCTGCGCGCGCCGCGCTGCTGGACGAGCCCACCGCCGGGGTGGACCCGCTCGCCAGGAGACGCATGCACCAGGCGCTGCTCCGGGCCAGGAGACACCACGAGCTCATCATCGCCTCGCACAGGTACCTATAGATCAACAACCACAAGTATCTTCATACAGCGGCGGCTGCGCGCGCCGCGCTGCTGGACGAGCCCACCGCCGGGGTGGACACGCTCGCCAGGAGACGCATGCACCAGGCGCTGCTCCGGGCCAGGAGACACCACGAGCTCATCATCGCCTCGCACAGGTACCTATAGATCAACAACCACAAGTATCTTCATACAGCGGCGGCTGCGCGCGCCGCGCTGCTGGACGAGCCCACCGCCGGGGTGGACCCGCTCGCCAGGAGACGCATGCACCAGGCGCTGCTCCGGGCCAGGAGACACCACGAGCTCATCATCGCCTCGCACAGGTACCTATAGATCAACAACCACAAGTATCTTCATACAGCGGCGGCTGCTCGCGCCGCGCTGCTGGACGAGCCCACCGCCGGGGTGGACCCGCTCGCCAGGAGACGCATGCACCAGGCGCTGCTCCGGGCCAGGAGACACCACGAGCTCATCATCGCCTCGCACAGGTACCTATAGATCAACAACCACAAGTATCTTCATACAGCGGCGGCTGCGCGCGCCGCGCTGCTGGACGAGCCCACCGCCGGGGTGGACCCGCTCGCCAGGAGACGCATGCACCAGGCGCTGCTCCGGGCCAGGAGACACCACGAGCTCATCATCGCCTCGCACAGGTACCTATAGATCAACAACCACAAGTATCTTCATACAGCGGCGGCTGCGCGCGCCGCGCTGCTGGACGAGCCCACCGCCGGGGTGGACCCGCTCGCCAGGAGACGCATGCACCAGGCGCTGCTCCGGGCCAGGAGACACCACGAGCTCATCATCGCCTCGCACAGGTACCTATAGATCAACAACCACAAGTATCTTCATACAGCGGCGGCTGCGCGCGCCGCGCTGCTGGACGAGCCCACCGCCGGGGTGGACCCACTGGCCAGGAGACGCATGCACCAGGCGCTGCTCCGGGCCAGGAGACACCACGAGCTCATCATCGCCTCGCACAGGTACCTATAGATCAACAACCACAAGTATCTTCATACAGCGGCGGCTGCGCGCGCCGCGCTGCTGGACGAGCCCACCGCCGGGGTGGACCCGCTGGCCAGGAGACGCATGCACCAGGCGCTGCTCCGGGCCAGGAGACACCACGAGCTCATCATCGCCTCGCACAGGTACCTATAGATCAACAACCACAAGTATCTTCATACAGCGGCGGCTGCGCGCGCCGCGCTGCTGGACGAGCCCACCGCCGGGGTGGACCCGCTGGCCAGGAGACGCATGCACCAGGCGCTGCTCCGGGCCAGGAGACACCACGAGCTCATCATCGCCTCGCACAGGTACCTATAGATCAACAACCACAAGTATCTTCATACAGCGGCGGCTGCGCGCGCCGCGCTGCTGGACGAGCCCACCGCCGGGGTGGACCCGCTGGCCAGGAGACGCATGCACCAGGCGCTGCTCCGGGCCAGGAGACACCACGAGCTCATCATCGCCTCGCACAGGTACCTATAGATCAACAACCACAAGTATCTTCATACAGCGGCGGCTGCGCGCGCCGCGCTGCTGGACGAGCCCACCGCCGGGGTGGACCCGCTCGCCAGGAGACGCATGCACCAGGCGCTGCTCCGGGCCAGGAGACACCACGAGCTCATCATCGCCTCGCACAGGTACCTATAGATCAACAACCACAAGTATCTTCATACAGCGGCGGCTGCGCGCGCCGCGCTGCTGGACGAGCCCACCGCCGGGGTGGACCCGCTCGCCAGGAGACGCATGCACCAGGCGCTGCTCCGGGCCAGGAGACACCACGAGCTCATCATCGCCTCGCACAGGTACCTATAGATCAACAACCACAAGTATCTTCATACAGCGGCGGCTGCGCGCGCCGCGCTGCTGGACGAGCCCACCGCCGGGGTGGACCCGCTGGCCAGGAGACGCATGCACCAGGCGCTGCTCCGGGCCAGGAGACACCACGAGCTCATCATCGCCTCGCACAGGTACCTATAGATCAACAACCACAAGTATCTTCATACAGCGGCGGCTGCGCGCGCCGCGCTGCTGGACGAGCCCACCGCCGGGGTGGACCCGCTGGCCAGGAGACGCATGCACCAGGCGCTGCTCCGGGCCAGGAGACACCACGAGCTCATCATCGCCTCGCACAGGTACCTATAGATCAACAACCACAAGTATCTTCATACAGCGGCGGCTGCGCGCGCCGCGCTGCTGGACGAGCCCACCGCCGGGGTGGACCCGCTGGCCAGGAGACGCATGCACCAGGCGCTGCTCCGGGCCAGGAGACACCACGAGCTCATCATCGCCTCGCACAGGTACCTATAGATCAACAACCACAAGTATCTTCATACAGCGGCGGCTGCGCGCGCCGCGCTGCTGGACGAGCCCACCGCCGGGGTGGACCCGCTGGCCAGGAGACGCATGCACCAGGCGCTGCTCCGGGCCAGGAGACACCACGAGCTCATCATCGCCTCGCACAGGTACCTATAGATCAACAACCACAAGTATCTTCATACAGCGGCGGCTGCGCGCGCCGCGCTGCTGGACGAGCCCACCGCCGGGGTGGACCCGCTGGCCAGGAGACGCATGCACCAGGCGCTGCTCCGGGCCAGGAGACACCACGAGCTCATCATCGCCTCGCACAGGTACCTATAGATCAACAACCACAAGTATCTTCATACAGCGGCGGCTGCGCGCGCCGCGCTGCTGGACGAGCCCACCGCCGGGGTGGACCCGCTGGCCAGGAGACGCATGCACCAGGCGCTGCTCCGGGCCAGGAGACACCACGAGCTCATCATCGCCTCGCACAGGTACCTATAGATCAACAACCACAAGTATCTTCATACAGCGGCGGCTGCGCGCGCCGCGCTGCTGGACGAGCCCACCGCCGGGGTGGACCCGCTCGCCAGGAGACGCATGCGCCAGGCGCTGCTCCGGGCCAGGAGACACCACGAGCTCATCATCGCCTCGCACAGGTACCTATAGATCAACAACCACAAGTATCTTCATACAGCGGCGGCTGCGCGCGCCGCGCTGCTGGACGAGCCCACCGCCGGGGTGGACCCGCTCGCCAGGAGACGCATGCACCAGGCGCTGCTCCGGGCCAGGAGACACCACGAGCTCATCATCGCCTCGCACAGGTACCTATAGATCAACAACCACAAGTATCTTCATACAGCGGCGGCTGCGCGCGCCGCGCTGCTGGACGAGCCCACCGCCGGGGTGGACCCGCTCGCCAGGAGACGCATGCACCAGGCGCTGCTCCGGGCCAGGAGACACCACGAGCTCATCATCGCCTCGCACAGGTACCTATAGATCAACAACCACAAGTATCTTCATACAGCGGCGGCTGCGCGCGCCGCGCTGCTGGACGAGCCCACCGCCGGGGTGGACCCGCTGGCCAGGAGACGCATGCACCAGGCGCTGCTCCGGGCCAGGAGACACCACGAGCTCATCATCGCCTCGCACAGGTACCTATAGATCAACAACCACAAGTATCTTCATACAGCGGCGGCTGCGCGCGCCGCGCTGCTGGACGAGCCCACCGCCGGGGTGGACCCGCTCGCCAGGAGACGCATGCACCAGGCGCTGCTCCGGGCCAGGAGACACCACGAGCTCATCATCGCCTCGCACAGGTACCTATAGATCAACAACCACAAGTATCTTCATACAGCGGCGGCTGCGCGCGCCGCGCTGCTGGACGAGCCCACCGCCGGGGTGGACCCGCTCGCCAGGAGACGCATGCACCAGGCGCTGCTCCGGGCCAGGAGACACCACGAGCTCATCATCGCCTCGCACAGGTACCTATAGATCAACAACCACAAGTATCTTCATACAGCGGCGGCTGCGCGCGCCGCGCTGCTGGACGAGCCCACCGCCGGGGTGGACCCGCTCGCCAGGAGACGCATGCACCAGGCGCTGCTCCGGGCCAGGAGACACCACGAGCTCATCATCGCCTCGCACAGGTACCTATAGATCAACAACCACAAGTATCTTCATACAGCGGCGGCTGCGCGCGCCGCGCTGCTGGACGAGCCCACCGCCGGGGTGGACCCGCTGGCCAGGAGACGCATGCACCAGGCGCTGCTCCGGGCCAGGAGACACCACGAGCTCATCATCGCCTCGCACAGGTACCTACTCTTCAGGGATGTTGCGGATGCTCATTTTTTGACATCCGCGGATGCGGATGCGATGCAAATATTTAAAGGCTCACATCCGCGGATGCGGATGTTAAGATTGAGCACATAAAAAAGTCAAATATTACATTTTACTATTTTTTTATTATAAAAAACGAAATTTAGTATTTGAACGAGAATATTATAGGTGCCCTACGATCGCATTACTAATGTCCGAATAAAAAAAAATTCACTTCTTGTCGCTGTCCATCATAGACTAAAGTGCTCAATCGACGAATCACAAAAACGAAACGAGATTCTTATTGGCTAATGACGAAATTACCTAGCACTTACGCCGCCGCTAAGACGCTCCTGTACCTACCTGTTCCACTTCCGCATCCGCATTAAGCTTCGCATCGATTTTATGCGGATGCGGATGCCAATATTCGCAACATCCCTGCTACCCTTAAGGACCAATTTTAAAAAGGAGAAGGTTCTCAATCAGCAATTTTTTTGTATATTTCCTGATTTAGCTGACATCAAAAATGGCTGGACCTATTTAGAAATTTTAGAACATCCTTTTTGATCCCTTTGTCGTTACGTCCGGATCTGAACATTGGTTCATTAGGAAATCGAGTGAACTCTTTACATATTACAGGCACACTTATAGTATTTTTATACTAACTATGCACGAGGCGTTTACTCTCTCTTTGATGAACTGGAAACTGTTTTGTGAAGTCGGTTCTGTTTTTGTTTAAGATTATTTTACGTTACGTTAAAGACTATTCGACGCGTCTTGATCTTATTTGTGGTATTTTTTATAAAAGGGGACATTATTGTCGATGGCGCTCACGCCATTATTAACGATACTCCGATATAAATGCGATGCCGCGGGAAGCTGTGCGGCGTACGCGCCATCGACAATAAGGTCCCTTTTTATAGAAAATGCCCTATTTAGTCACTCCTGTGTGCCTCGTTTCGCTGATTGATCACTTGTTCCTCAGCCTGGACGAGATGGAGGCGCTGTGCCACCGCATCGCCATCATGTCGGGCGGCGAGCTGCGCGCGCTGGGCTCGGCCGCCGCGCTTAAAGCCGAGCACGCACAGGGGTACTCCGTCGTGTTCAAGCTGAGTCACGCGCAGGACGGTGAGTCTCTAGACTAGCTGTCTGTTACACAGCCTGCACGAGATGGAGGCGCTGTGCCACCGCATCGCCATCATGTCGGGCGGCGAGCTGCGCGCGCTGGGCTCGGCCGCCGCGCTTAAAGCCGAGCACGCACAGGGGTACTCCGTCGTGTTCAAGCTGAGTCACGCGCAGGACGGTGAGTCTCTAGACTAGCTGTTTGTTACACAGCCTGGACGAGATGGAGGCGCTGTGTCACCGCATCGCCATCATGTCGGGCGGCGAGCTGCGCGCGCTGGGCTCGGCCGCCGCGCTTAAAGCCGAGCACGCACAGGGGTACTCCGTCGTGTTCAAGCTGAGTCACGCGCAGGACGGTGAGTCTCTAGACTAGCTGTCTGTTACACAGCCTGCACGAGATGGAGGCGCTGTGCCACCGCATCGCCATCATGTCGGGCGGCGAGCTGCGCGCGCTGGGCTCGACCGCCGCGCTTAAAGCCGAGCACGCACAGGGGTACTCCGTCGTGTTCAAGCTGAGTCACGCGCAGGACGGTGAGTCTCTAGACTAGCTGTCTGTTACACAGCCTGGACGAGATGGAGGCGCTGTGTCACCGCATCGCCATCATGTCGGGCGGCGAGCTGCGCGCGCTGGGCTCGGCCGCCGCGCTTAAAGCCGAGCACGCACAGGGGTACTCCGTCGTGTTCAAGCTGAGTCACGCGCAGGACGGTGAGTCTCTAGACTAGCTGTCTGTTACACAGCCTGCACGAGATGGAGGCGCTGTGCCACCGCATCGCCATCATGTCGGGCGGCGAGCTGCGCGCGCTGGGCTCGGCCGCCGCGCTTAAAGCCGAGCACGCACAGGGGTACTCCGTCGTGTTCAAGCTGAGTCACGCGCAGGACGGTGAGTCTCTAGACTAGCTGTCTGTTACACAGCCTGCACGAGATGGAGGCGCTGTGCCACCGCATCGCCATCATGTCGGGCGGCGAGCTGCGCGCGCTGGGCTCGGCCGCCGCGCTTAAAGCCGAGCACGCACAGGGGTACTCCGTCGTGTTCAAGCTGAGTCACGCGCAGGACGGTGAGTCTCTAGACTAGCTGTCTGTTACACAGCCTGCACGAGATGGAGGCGCTGTGCCACCGCATCGCCATCATGTCGGGCGGCGAGCTGCGCGCGCTGGGCTCGGCCGCCGCGCTTAAAGCCGAGCACGCACAGGGGTACTCCGTCGTGTTCAAGCTGAGTCACGCGCAGGACGGTGAGTCTCTAGACTAGCTGTTTGTTACACAGCCTGGACGAGATGGAGGCGCTGTGTCACCGCATCGCCATCATGTCGGGCGGCGAGCTGCGCGCGCTGGGCTCGGCCGCCGCGCTTAAAGCCGAGCACGCACAGGGGTACTCCGTCGTGTTCAAGCTGAGTCACGCGCAGGACGGTGAGTCTCTAGACTAGCTGTCTGTTACACAGCCTGCACGAGATGGAGGCGCTGTGCCACCGCATCGCCATCATGTCGGGCGGCGAGCTGCGCGCGCTGGGCTCGGCCGCCGCGCTTAAAGCCGAGCACGCACAGGGGTACTCCGTCGTGTTCAAGCTGAGTCACGCGCAGGACGGTGAGTCTCTAGACTAGCTGTCTGTTACACAGCCTGCACGAGATGGAGGCGCTGTGCCACCGCATCGCCATCATGTCGGGCGGCGAGCTGCGCGCGCTGGGCTCGGCCGCCGCGCTTAAAGCCGAGCACGCACAGGGGTACTCCGTCGTGTTCAAGCTGAGTCACGCGCAGGACGGTGAGTCTCTAGACTAGCTGTTTGTTACACAGCCTGGACGAGATGGAGGCGCTGTGTCACCGCATCGCCATCATGTCGGGCGGCGAGCTGCGCGCGCTGGGCTCGGCCGCCGCGCTTAAAGCCGAGCACGCACAGGGGTACTCCGTCGTGTTCAAGCTGAGTCACGCGCAGGACGGTGAGTCTCTAGACTAGCTGTCTGTTACACAGCCTGCACGAGATGGAGGCGCTGTGCCACCGCATCGCCATCATGTCGGGCGGCGAGCTGCGCGCGCTGGGCTCGGCCGCCGCGCTTAAAGCCGAGCACGCACAGGGGTACTCCGTCGTGTTCAAGCTGAGTCACGCGCAGGACGGTGAGTCTCTAGACTAGCTGTCTGTTACACAGCCTGCACGAGATGGAGGCGCTGTGCCACCGCATCGCCATCATGTCGGGCGGCGAGCTGCGCGCGCTGGGCTCGGCCGCCGCGCTTAAAGCCGAGCACGCACAGGGGTACTCCGTCGTGTTCAAGCTGAGTCACGCGCAGGACGGTGAGTCTCTAGACTAGCTGTCTGTTACACAGCCTGGACGAGATGGAGGCGCTGTGCCACCGCATCGCCATCATGTCGGGCGGCGAGCTGCGCGCGCTGGGCTCGGCCGCCGCGCTTAAAGCCGAGCACGCACAGGGGTACTCCGTCGTGTTCAAGCTGAGTCACGCGCAGGACGGTGAGTCTCTAGACTAGCTGTCTGTTACACAGCCTGCACGAGATGGAGGCGCTGTGCCACCGCATCGCCATCATGTCGGGCGGCGAGCTGCGCGCGCTGGGCTCGGCCGCCGCGCTTAAAGCCGAGCACGCACAGGGGTACTCCGTCGTGTTCAAGCTGAGTCACGCGCAGGACGGTGAGTCTCTAGACTAGCTGTCTGTTACACAGCCTGCACGAGATGGAGGCGCTGTGCCACCGCATCGCCATCATGTCGGGCGGCGAGCTGCGCGCGCTGGGCTCGGCCGCCGCGCTTAAAGCCGAGCACGCACAGGGGTACTCCGTCGTGTTCAAGCTGAGTCACGCGCAGGACGGTGAGTCTCTAGACTAGCTGTTTGTTACACAGCCTGGACGAGATGGAGGCGCTGTGTCACCGCATCGCCATCATGTCGGGCGGCGAGCTGCGCGCGCTGGGCTCGGCCGCCGCGCTTAAAGCCGAGCACGCACAGGGGTACTCCGTCGTGTTCAAGCTGAGTCACGCGCAGGACGGTGAGTCTCTAGACTAGCTGTCTGTTACACAGCCTGCACGAGATGGAGGCGCTGTGCCACCGCATCGCCATCATGTCGGGCGGCGAGCTGCGCGCGCTGGGCTCGGCCGCCGCGCTTAAAGCCGAGCACGCACAGGGGTACTCCGTCGTGTTCAAGCTGACCCACGCGCAGGACGGTGAGATACTTTATACAGACCTTAAAGTCAACTGACCATTCAAATCTGTGTGAGGTACTAAACTCGTGGGTTCAAACATCGGCCGTGGTCGTTTCGTTATTGTAAAATGCTAAATTGCATGATTTTTGCATGAGAAGTTTCGGTAATTCTAAATTTGGTAATTCGTTTCCTAAATTATTTTTTAACACATTCACCGCTGAGCTACGGTCGTAGAGCTTTCGTATGTAGCGAGAATGTTTCGTAAAGGCAAAACAACGTGTCGCGATTAACGCTGAATGGGTTAAGGATGTTAAACAACTTTGCGTCTAAGTCTACATATTTAGAGATTCATGAAGAATTTTGGAAACTCATAGAGGCAAGTAGCAGTTGATAGCCGCAAGTAAACCAAGTTATTATAACATTTATTTATAAAACGCTCCATGTTATTCATGTTTTGTTTTCAGTGACGGACGGAGTCTCCAAGCTAGATGAATTCAAGGGCGAGCTGAACACGCGCTTCTCATGCGAGCTGCAGGACCAGCACCAGGTATTTTAACACTTTCTAAAAATACAAACAATAGTTATTTATTCAACTAAAATATTATTTTCCGCACTGTAAAACATTTCAAATATAATTCAAAGTTACATACAAAAGTTTTAAAGTTTAAGTAAGTTTCTTTTACGGAGCGACAGCTGACGTCCACGAGGGTTCACACATCGTCCTTAACCACTTTACTAGTCATCGCCCAGGATGCGATGACTGACGAAATTTGCGCCTAGCCCACGATCAACTACATCATACCTGTTGTTTTTTGCAGAGCATGCTGAGCTACCACGTTAAGGACTCGCTCCGCTACAGCGAACTGTTCTCCCAACTAGAGAACCTTCGAGAACAGTTCCCTTCTATAGTAGAAGACTACACGGTTACAGAAACTACGCTCGAAGAAGTTTTCCTCGCTCTGGCTAGGGAGGCGCGCGCTGAGACCGTATAGATGGTACTACTAATATATTCAACTGTGTAAGGTTAGACTTTTGCTATAATTGTTGTAAGGAGGAGCCTAGCTTTGCAGATACTATACATGGACCAAAAAGTTTAACAAATCGTCGATTGAGCCCCGCTTTGCGGGATCCTAGGTATAAAGCTCTGAATTTTTTTGGAATGGAAGTTAAGTACTGGAAAACGCATTGTGTAACAGTGAGTTTTTGTCTCTAAGGTTAGACTTTTGCCATGATTGTTGTAAAGATGTAACCTAGCTTTGCAGGTCCTTTATATGGACAAACAAAACAGCAGTGTCGATTGAGCCCCGCTTTGCGGGATCCTTGGTATAAAGTTCCGAAAAGTTTTGGAATGGAGGTAAGTACTAGAAAACGCATTGTGGAAAACACTTAACTCAGCACTGAAATGTCAAAAACTTCTTAAGTCCCAGGGGTTTTATTTTTCGTAAACTTTGTATGAAACCGTGTGACGCGATATGGCGTCCGTGGTTCTCAAGGGGTTAAGACTAGATACCGCACTCAAGTAAACATTCCTTCATGCCTTCATTTTGAGTGCAAGTCTATTTTAAGACGGGCCTTGGACCGGGTGATATCGTGATATTCGTGATCAAATCATTGTCATTTATTTATTGCACTTCATTCATTGTTTCACCTTTAATAAAACTTGTCACTAGTCGTATCTAGTATTTTGTAAGAAGTAAATAACGAAAATGTGGCCTTGTTACTTCCGACCGATTTTTGAAATGCCTTACAGCATTTTTTCTACAAGTTAGTAACCCTAACATAACTTTTTTTCTAGCGAAAAGGATATAAACAAGCTGTAGAACCGGTTTAAAATATACCGATTAATTCTGTGGTATTAACCGGTATATTTGAAACCGGTTAACAGGTAGAGGTAGGGTCGCTAAGACTAAACTGTAACTTCATGACAAGCCGCTTTCGCACGCACTTATCACGTTTGAGCATTCACCGAGCGAATAAAGCGGTCTCCTTTTCAGCTTGGGCAAAAATTCTTTCGTATGTCCGGATGTTCTCGTCTACAGGTCGCATTTTTCAACCGATTCTCGTGAAATTTGGTGAGCAGGATCAATAATTATACGGGTTTTTTTTTGTCAATTCAGGTTTTGGAAATTTTTCAAAATAGCGGCCCATGGGGGTTCGCGAGGTCTACATCTCACAGAGCCACTAGTATGTAAATAGGTGCGTATCGCGCATAAACAAAAATAAATCAGCGTGTTATGAAATCACAATGTTGTCTTAGTGACCCTACCTCTGCCTACCTTTCAGTTCTGTAGTATTAACCGGTAAATTTGTATGCCGGTGTATTTTGGTATGGCTCCGACGATTTAACATACTTAGGCTTAAGTCGAAATTCGTGTACCAACAACGTATTTAGGTTCTAAATTAAGAATTTATATTGTGGTATCCAAAAATTATTTTGTCCTTGTTTAGTTAAGGCTTAATATTTTATTTAGCACCAAGTAATCTCAATGTTATAGCATTTAGATTAAGTATGGGCATTGTAGGTTTCCAAGGGTAGAACATAAAGTATTGAAGCAGCAGAATATTTAAAGTATTATGGGATGAAGTGATGGGCTATGGAACCTATTTTATAGAGGCTTGTTAACTGTTTGACTGCTGTACATTCCCTTATCTTAGACGTATAATTCAGTTTTCTATATATGTAGTAGTTTAACAGTAAGATACAAGATAATATAACCATCCTGTATACCAAATTGTAATATTTGCTTACTTGATTTGTAAAGTAAGAAAAAACATTCTAAAATTGCAAATAATAGGCGATAATGGATATTATAAATGAATTAAAAATATATTTATAAGCAGAATATAGGCAGGTCCTAAGAAGTGCTCAACGTAGCTCTCTACATAGCAGCTTAAAACTAATATAATCCTGCGTACCAAAATAAAAATACATAAATACATAATTAATGTGTAAAGTAGGTAAAAATATATTTTTGAAGCCAATGGGAATGGGAGGGAGTTTTAGGAGACCTTTAGCCTAACGAGTTAAGACTCACTCACCTGCCGTGCTTGATACGAATCATTTGTTACATTTGCCCGTGTCTCAGAAAATTAAGAAGAGCTTGGGTTCAGCACGCTGTCGTGAGTCGTCCTTAAACCAGAACTGACGCATTCCTATTCAATAATTATTGTTTTCAATATGATAGACCCTATTAAATCGTTTATTTAACCCTTTTAATGCGACGCCTATTATATACAACGCGCCAACTTAAACCTTATGGGAATGTAGGAAGTTGAATTAAGTGCGCGTCTTTGATTGACGGTCAAAATTTTAATAAGGAACCCTATTACAATAAAATTATATAAACGGTTTATTTTGTAGGCTCTTTCATTATATTTTAATTAATAGTACTAAATTTCTCCAAAGGTATAGAAATATAAAAGGTTTGTAAGCTTAGAAATTAAGGTCAGTGTTAAATGGAATGGAATTGGATATTGATCATATATTTGTATAGGCATTTGAAATAGGTACTTGCCAAATTTTATTTTATTCATTGATTCCTACATTTATTTATTATCACATTATAATGTCTACTAGCAGGACCAGATGATTAACCCTTTTACAACAGAATGTTTTTTCAAAAAAAAGTTTTCGTGATTCGTTTTAGTTACAGTTTGCTAAAGTTCAATTTGAACCATAAATCATAAAGTTAAGGTTGATATTGTATTGGCACGCATGTGGTCCATAAGTCGTACCACGCCACGTTGATTTCGCTGGCAGCTCTTCTCGATTTATACGTTTAAATAACTCCGTGTCTGTTTAACATTAAACTTATAATCACATTTATTTTAAGCCTTATAAGAACTCTTTATAATATCTTATCTCTATAATAATGGTTATCGGAGCCGAAAACGACTATCGGCGCTTATTTTGGATGTGAAGGGGCTCTTATGCGGTGCGTCCATTCAAATATGGAAAATGCAGCGACGGCGCGCCATTCGCGAACCATTTTGCCAAAAAATCGCTTAATGCCCACGTGCGTTTCATTGTATGTAACTGTTGTAGTTTCGACTAGATACTCGTACTTGTTTCCGTGAAATGTCAGAACACACCAATATAAGCACTATTAGTGCTTGAGAAAGGAGACCTAGGCTCTCCGAAACATGTCGCGCGAGTGACTAAAACAATTGAGTCTAAACCGTGAAATTATTTAATGTTAGTGTCTCACAACAGTTTAAATTCGAACACCAATATAAATTTAAAATAATGGTATTGAAATATTACCTAATTGTTGGCAATTCAATCCTTGGGGCCATTTTGATCGACGCGTCGCGCGTGCAGTTGCAGTTCGCAAGATTCGCTAATGGCGCGATGCCGCATTCGCCAGATGTGGACGCACCTATTATATGTGTACTTACGTTAGCACGATATTACAATATGTAAAAAGACTGCATGTATACACCGACTATTTTGATTTTTTTAATAAACACCTATTATTTTACTCTAACTTTCTTTGTTTTATTTTCTTAACAAATGCCTTATCTTTACGTAGAGTACAGTCGAAGGCAAAAATATCGATCCAGATGAAAAAATATGTGAACACGACTTTATTGTCTAAGGTGTAAGAGCGTACACATATTTTTGAAACTGGGAATGTATATATATTTATGCCCTTGACTGTGCTTTTAGTTCAAACATCTTAGAAAATTTGATGGTCACGTTATGTACCTACTAGTCAGAAATTAACATTGAAGATATAGACAATTTTATTATACATCGCACTCTTTGTTACAAGGAAGCCAAATTCACCAAGACACCACCACGGCAAGAACCGTATCAAAACCTGCCAAGACAAATTAAACTTAGATTTTTCATAATAAAGATTTAAATTAGAATGGAAAGGTACTGTCCACGCGCGAATTCCGTGCACGGCTGAGGAATGTTAGGAACGTTGGGCGTCATGACAGAGTGGTGTCATTTTGTACGTACGGGCGCGGCGCACACCCTCCCACTTCCTCGACCTCCGAATGCACGGAATTGGCGCGCGGACAGTAGACCTTTTTATAGGCCTGTGGGCGGCTAGAGAATACCGTGTCGGACGTCGGGTGTTACCCCGGTTTTGTTATATTACATTCGGTTGCCATGAACAACGAACGTGTTAAGCTGTGTTGATAATGGGCATGCAATTTATTATTTTCCTAAACGAAAGCTTGCCCGCGTCTGGTGCCCTCTTGACCTTAGGCATCACACATGACAGCGGTTCGCGATAACACAGGATAATACCAAAGAGTTATTAATTGTAGAAGAGGTTCAGTCTAAAAAACGTGCCTTTAATTTGACAACTGAAGTACCTAGACACAGACGTCACGTTTTAACTGCATTATTTCTCAGGGCTTATTTTTTTAGAAGGACGGTGTAATAAGAATTAGGGAGCATAGGAAGTTCGGTATCGGGAAAGGTTCAGTACACAAGAAATAGGGCCTATGTAATAGTGTACCTAGACTAAAACCCGTTTATGTGGTAACTGGCTGTGGAAAGTTACATTTTACAACCACAAAGCATATTGTTAAGCGCCATCTTAGCCCTCAAACTCAATGGCACGATTTTTTGACCGAGCGTTAGTGAAAATCTCTGAGCGTTAGCGAAGCTTTGACAAAAATGCTTTCGTGTGTCCCGATGTTCTCCTCTACAAGTCTCAATGAGGGCTACCGTTTTTGTGCTCACCAGTTGGCGCCACTGTAGATGTAGGTCCATAAAAACAGATCTCAAAATTCTTCTATGCTTATTTATATAAAATCAATACGTTCTAATATCCACAAATGTGACCACAGACGTTAAAATGTCTATTAAACGTGTCATTTTTTCAACCTGTTTAATTTTGCATATATTTTAGTTGGCACTTTTTTTAAACCACTGACATTTATTGAGCTATTGTTTACCGTGATTAATCAAATATGGACAAAATGAATGAATTGAATTAACACAATTATGAATAAGGATTGAAAATTCCCGATAAAAAAAAGCTTGAAACCCCCAAAATTTCTATGCATTTGACATTTTGAAAGACCTCCATCTACACTAGCGCCCCTAGCGGCGAAATTAAACGCGGTAGCCCTCATTCTCAACCGATTCTCGCGAAATTTTGTGAGCAAGTTCGATGACTTTTTTTGTCGATTCAGTTTTTCCTCTAAATGGCGGATTCATACATTTATTCAGTTTTAAGTAATTCCGACCCTCCGAGGTCTACAGCTCACAGACCCACTAGTCTTAAACATTACGCCTCTTCTACAATAAATAACTCTTTGCCAATACCTACAAAAGAACAAGGGCCTCGGTCTCATATCAGTGTCATTCGGGCAGTCGCACCGCTGCTACTGTTTACAGTTAGGTCATTAGATATGCATTCAAATAACAATTAATTATCAATTGGTGCCTACTTTATTCGTTGTTGAAATATTAGGCAGTGCCGGTTTTCCTGCCATATGAAGAGGATAAAATGGGTAAGTTTTTTTTTTATTGCTGTGTTGTGTTAAGCCGTGAAGTTTAAATTTTGCAGTCAAATTACGACCTTGAGGTTTTAAATATAGAATTGAATATTAATTACCTATCATGTCGGCGAGACTCGAGTTAATATTAACTATATAGTTTTAGTGTAGAGATCTATATCGGTAGTTGGTCATTAGTTGGTGGTTGCAGCTGACAGAGCTCGTCCCGGGTTCGAATCCCTATGATCCCTATTTGTTCCTGTGCATTTTCCTAAATAGGTATAAATTTCCTAAAAAATCAATTTTTATACTTGTAAAACCTATATCTTTATTTGATGTCTAAATCATTTATTAAAAATTTACTGCACGATTTAAGTTGTATCTAAAAATGGCATACTTAATGCTCTAAGGCGTGCTGAATTTGTGATAAATTAATATTACGGTTCCTCTTATAAACAATCTATTATATGTATATACATAACAAGGGGAATCCCCGATAGTTGCGAGTAGGCAAGTCCCTTTGTTTGACCTAAAATCTATAGCTAGCACTTTTTGTTTTTGAAGACGAATACATTACCTAGATAATTATAGATACTCTAAACCCAGTGTAATATGTCCTTTTTAAACAAAACTATACCCATCTAAAATCCAATAATTCAGCGACACAGATACAAAATAATACAGAGATCTGTGACAGTTAAGAGATCTATTGCTTATTAAATATTCTAGATATTCCTTTGTCCCAGTTTTATCTTGGGTCGTGCACTAGGGCCTCTTACGGCACTTGTTCCGTATCGATATTTCTAGACGTGACTGTATGTACATGTGAGTTAGATTCTGCGCTTAAGTCTCTCATCTCATCTCATTCCTATACCTACGGTTAAAACATGATTCATATTCCAGATAACACAGTAAAAGCGATCTTAGTGCTAACGCTGCTGGTCGCTTCAGGCCCGCCAGTGAACAGCGACTGCAACATTCACGAGATTGGCGACGACACGCCCTGCGGCGGCCACCTGATCTGCACCAGCGACTTCAGTGATGCCATCAGCGACATAATCCAAATGCCCTGCTTATACTTATACAACGATTACTCAGAAGAACACATCTTACATCAGAACTTCAGTATCTCCGTAGAGGCAACAGATTTCGACTTCAGCACCAATGACTCGTCAGTTATAAACGAGCTAAAGGACCATATTAACGCCATCTCCATAACGAACGGAAGAATCAAGAAGTTTCCAGAAGCTGTTTTAAATGTGCGACAAGCGAAGATGATTGATCTCTCAAGCAACAATATTGAGTCTCTAAATCTAGCGGCATTCGCGAGACCGAGTATGATAAACGTGCTTAATATGTCCTATAATAACATAGAACGTTTAGACGCCCAGATAGGTTGGCCTAGCTACTGGCAGTTAACAGTTACCACGATCGATTTTAGCCATAATAATATCCAAGGTGTGCTACAGAACAACATCGCACCATATTTTACATTAAGACATTTGAATCTATCTTACAATTACATAGAATCGTTCAATCAAGACACGTTCAGTAATCTGACAGGATTGCTAACGTTAGACATTTCGAACAACAAGATTATAAAACTTGACTCTTCTTTAGCTGGTCTAGTAAATTTACAAGAATTGTATTTAGATCACAACGATCTAACACAATTAAATAAGGATAACTTTTACAGCTTGTTCGGTTTGAAATATCTCAATATCAGCTCCAATAATTTAAAAAGTTTTGAGAGTTCTTCTTTCAACTCTTTAAGTTCTTTAACGCAACTGGACTTAAGTAACAACAATATTGAGGCTATTTTAAAATCAACATTTCAGAATAACAGTCTTCTTTATTCACTCGATGTGTCATTCAATGAAATATCAAAAATAGAGTCGGGAGCCTTTGCAGGCGCTCATATCACAGATTTAAAACTCCACAACAACACTTTAGCAGGCTATCTCGACACCGACGCATTTAATGGTCTATACTTTGAAAAGTTGGACCTCAGTGACGCGGACATAGGGGAGCTGGGGCCCGATCTATTTGGACCTCATCCTTCCTTCCAATCGCTTAGTTTCAGTAAAAATTTTATATCTAAAATCAGTAAGACTACATTTAGAAACCTCGGAAATTTAGAGGAACTAGACCTCTCGTTTAACAAACTAAGAAGCATAGATTTTGATACTACAGATTTAAAAACATTGAGGTATTTCTACATCAGTAATAACGTCATACAGCAAATTCGAAGGGATACTTTCGAACCTCTCATTTCGCTGAAAATTATTGACCTATCCAATAATGCCATCGAAGATATACAAACCCGATCTTTTAACAATTTAAAAATTCTGATTTTATTAAATTTAAAAAATAATCCCATTACTGATATCCCTCAACAAACGTTTAACGGATTGTCTTTATGTATCGGTTTAGATCTCTCTGGATCTAAAATCAAAACCCTTCAAAACAACTCGTTCAATGGAATGACATCATTAAATACACTCAATTTGTCACACAGTGATATAAAACTGATAGAATTTAACGTTTTTAATGGCACTGGGGCAATAGAATTTTTAGATTTATCATTCAATCAGATTGAATCATTTTCCATAAATAGTACAAATTTAAAACTACAACAGATACAGCTAACTTCCAATGTTATCACAGCCATAAGCAAAATGTCTTTCCAAAAGCAGCGTAGTGTGACGTTAATTGATATCAGTTATAATAAAATATCATATATTCAACCAGGGTCATTTATGGACTGTGAATTTCTTTACACATTAAATTTAAACAACAATTATTTATCATTTCTTCAGTATGGCGTATTTGAGGGTATGGAACGTGTAAGAACGATAAACTTATCGAATAATAAATTTCACAGATTCGATGTTAAATTATTTTACGGCTTACCAAATTTGCAAGTCGTTTATCTTGATAACAATTTTATAGACAACATAAATCTCACGGAATTCGCAATGTCAGCTGTTAAGACTTTATCTATAGGAGGTAACCCGTTAATATGTGATACTTTGACGAAGTTTACCCATGAGATTGGCTCCCCTGTCTCCCTGAAAGCGGAATCCCCAAATTATGAAAGAGAAAATGTAAACGGGATAGTTTGTAAAAGTGAGACTGAGTACAATGACACTCAAGATAGTGACACTAAAAAGTTTCTCGCGGGAAATGAAAATCTAGAAAAACTTATCAACGTCACAAATCGATATTTGGCGACGATCTTTGGGACACTTATCTGCGCAATGCTCGCAGTGTTATGTTTTTTTGTTTACTATAAATTTAGAAATACGCTGACACGCAGTCGGGTAGTCTCATCTAGTAGAGAAGTATTGTCGAATGCTATTGAATTAGAGAGTAATCAAGATTAATATTGAGTATTGTATATCTTTATTTTAATGTAAGTAGACGAAATTTCTATAAGACCTGAACTTTAGTAGGTACTTGAAATTTTTGTACCATTTAATCTAAAAATAATTAAAATTAAAATCCTATAAGTAATTGTCGTTTCCTTTTTATTCCAATTAAAAATAGGTGATTTAAAACCATTCTTTGCCATATAAACGTAAGGTAACGTAACGTTATCACGTAGGTAAGTAATACCTATATATATTAGGTAATAAAAAAAAATAAGTAAATGACATTGGAACTTTTAAGGACCTTTAATATCTCTGAATGTCTGAACTAGACTACTAAAACTAGGTACGAAATATTATATGTGGCTTAAGCCTATCCACACATGTGCGCGAATCGCGGCTTCGCGCCGCGTAGTCTGGAGCGGGCTTTACAGAGAGCCACATATTAGCAATATTTTAAATAGACTGAATACATTTCAGTCTTCTTCTTCGTCTTCATCCTCGTCGCCTTCTTTCTTCTCAACTGGTTCAGCCTGTCGATAAACATTTGACTGAATCATATGAAGGACGGAACGAATAATTTCGTACGCTGACCCACCATTGCTGTCTCGCTCGCACAGTGGCATTGACCGGCGAGACCGCAATATTTTTTTTTATTTTTATTTATTTAATAAATCTTACAGCTATCATTACAGTTACCCAATGCGATAGTGTCTATTAACCTTAAAAATAATAAATTACTACTATAACTATACTACTACTATAACTAGGTATATACATACTATAACTAAGAATAACACAACACAAACAATGTAACTTTTACAAATTCACTCTCGGAACAGTAAAATACGTCAGTTCGATTGGCAACTTCGTTAAATGTGCTGGTGGCTCTCGTCCAAGGGGCCGTGCGCATCAACCCGGTGCGCGCGTGCGGCTCGGCCAGCAGGGGCGGCCTGCGCCTCCGCCACACGTACCGTGGGGGCGCGTAAACACCTATTGACTTTAGTAACTCTGGGTTACTGACCTTTCCACGCACTAACCTAAATATATAAGAGGCTAGTGCCAATTCCCTTCTAACCTCTAGCAGGTTATATCCCACCATTCCGAGCACAAACAGGGTTGGATACATTCGAGGATAGAAGGGGTACACTCCATACAACTTTAGGTACAAGAACCTGATGAATTTATTTTGGATTCGTTCCAACATAAACTTGTATTTAGCCTCATTTGGGCTCCAGACGCAAGAACTGCTCTCCATGTGGCTTCTGACAAGGGCTTCGTACAGTGCGCGTATAGCTCTTACGTTGGAAAACCCGTGACACTGCCGCAGAACGAATCCCAAGTTCCTATATGCCTTCTTGCAAACAATGGTAATGTGGTGCCTAAAGGAAAGATCTGCGGTAAAATGCACCCCCAAATCTCGCACTTCCGTCAAACGCTCCATCGGCGCCCCTTCTACCACGTATTGATGATGTATCGGGCTGTAGGACCTGCTGAAGGACATTGACGAGCATTTAGCCACATTAAAGTGCAGTTTATTATCGTGACTCCATTGAACCACTCGATCAATATCGTTCTGCAACTCAGCGCAGTCCGATACATCCTCAATTTGACGCACAAGTTTCAGGTCATCGGCAAAGAGCAAACATTCCGCGTTTTATAATCATGCGCGTGCGACAGAGATAGGAAATGGCGGGTCAATGTGCGAAATTCTCCTCGCGACCTTAATTTTGCCATCACCAGGCTACAGGCGCCCCACTGCTGGGCACAGACCTTCCCATATTGAACGAGAGAGGTTGATGGGGTATACAATAGCCGCTAGAATAACAAATCATAAAATTTCTTTAAAAAAACTTATGCAGATATCCTCGTGTATTTCTACACCGAAAAGCAAATTTATATTTGGTACATAAGTCCCGCAAAACTAGTTGGTACGAGATGGCTGCGGTAAGTTAATAACGGGGTCATAATTGATATTTATTTAAATTTTATTAATTTCTCGTTTTCTATATTAAAATATATCATTATTAGCTACCTCAACAACTGGTTCCGGCTCTGGTAGCTCTTCCTGGAAATAACAGAACATTTCAGTTGAAATCAAAATCAAATTCAACTAATAATAATAATAATTCAGACAAGCATTTCAGAAAAACCACAATTACGTAGGCACCACAATTTGCTCCTGGATTGTACTCTCCTACTCCTCATGGTCGACTCCGTATCCGTATCCTACACGGTATAGGGGAAAACAATCGCATAACGGCAACCTGGTCTATCTATGCATGTATCTATATTCAGGTCACGTTAGGTTAATTCCTATCACATTCCTCATTTCGACTACTCTTCCTCCCAGTCAACCAAATATATATGAACTTCCGTTCATATTTGGAGAGTAAGACAGTGCGGATGACGTTTCTAAAGTTCTTAAGTTTCAGGGTTCCAATAAATAACTGACCACAATCTCCTCCTCAATTATGCTCTCCTCCTCCTCATAGTCGTCCCATAGCCCACAGGGAAGAGGGTGAGACAGTCTCGCAAGACAGTATAAGGGTCGATGCTAATGAATGTCTGATTGAACACGACTACCACCGGTCTAATAGAAACCACACTAACCACAATCTCCTCCTTGACTATGCTCTCCTCCTCATATTCGTCTCCGTAGCCCACAGGGAAGAGGGTATATTATAAGACAGTCTCGCACGGCAGTAGGAAGGTCGGGTTGAACCCGGCTATTATGGACTAAGGTAATTAACCAACCACAATCTCCTCTTCAACTATGCTCTCCTCCTCCTCATATTCGTCTCCGTAGCCCACAGGGAAGAGAGTGAGACAGTCACGCACGGCCGTAGGAGGGTCGATGCTGATGTATGTCGGGTTGAGCCCGGCCAGCTGCAGCAGCGGCAGACTTCTCTTGCGGGACACCATCACCGCCACGCGGTCTTTTCTGTACAACGAAGAACTTAGTTGATCTATCCTGCCTATATGAAACTTTCTAT